>NC_137177.1:15557453-18069953 GCF_951804945.1 Podarcis cretensis | reverse complement strand
ACTACTTCTAGGTTAGCGGAGTCTGTAACCCGAAGTGTTTGTAACCTGAGGTACCACTGTATATAAAAACATAATAAAACATTAAACATTTTTTAAAAACCAAAAACCAAAAAAAAACCACAACACTTTCCTATACAGAATTGCCTTCAGACGGCTTGGGGGTTGGATAACTCCATACCCTCCAACATTTCTCCAGTGAAAATAGGGACAGCCTAAGGAAAAGCGGGACATTCCAGGATCAAATCACAAACCGGGACGGCTTCTCTAAATCAGGGATGTCCCTGGAAAATAGGGACACTTGGAGGGTCTGATTTATACTCATGCATATTGCTGGTTCTGTCCATCTCATGCATACAGTGGTACCTCAGGCTAGGAACTTAATTCGTTCTGGATGTCCTTTCTTAACCTGAAGCACCACTTTAGCTAATGGGGCCTCCTGCTGCCGCGCTGTGGGAGCACGATTTCTGTTCTCATCCTGAAGCAAAGTTCTTAACCCGAGGTACTATTTCTGGGTTAGTGGAGTCTGTAACCTGAAGCGCATGTAACCTGAAGCGTCTGTAACCCGAGCTACCACTGTGTTGACTCCTTACTTAATTTAGTATCCTGCAGCAGTGCTGTTTTTCTAGAAAAAGAAATGGCAATGGCACTCACCTGAGAGATGCCGGAACTGAGTCCTGGCTGGGGAAAAACAACTCTGCCCTGCGCAGTCAAGGCCCTTCTGTGGCCTCCAGCAACTAGTAAGGCGGAAGGCAGACTAAAAATGGTAGAGCTGTGCCTCATTTGCCCAAATGCACTAGCCAACACTGCTTAGAACTGTCAGTAAAAGATCTAGTGGGCTTCTAAACAACACACCTCCCACCACAGCGGCAGCCCCCGGCCTTAGTTTCTCCTATATAACTGAGATGCTGCTGTGTATTTTCTTTGGGGGAAAGTCGAGGAAGCTGCATTTGGATAATAATAATAATAATAATAATAATAATAATAATAATAATAATAATTATACCCCGCCCCATCTGGCTGGGTTTCCCCAGCCACTCTGGACGGCTTCCAACAAAAGATTAAAAATACATTAAAGCACCAGTCATTAAACAGGAAAGTTGCAGCGGGTCAAAAACCTGCCCTGTTCCTTGTTTATTTGTTTATTTAAAACCTGTACGTCGTCTTTCCACTTATTTCATTAACAAAAAGAGCATTCTTAAAAAGCACTGAGCAACAGATGAAATAAAAGCATGCCAATACACAACCATGAAAGAAAACATGTAGCATTAAAATCCATTCCAGCTGTCATCAAACCAAAGTAAGAAGAACAAAGTGAGAAAACTAGGCACAGTCTCAGAAAAGGCTCTATTCCCAGTTGCCTGCCCGGAAAATTACCTCTGATCTTGGAGGTAGCATCTAACAGCTTGGAATCAATTTAGTTGAAGGATCGCCTTTCCCCATACATGCCCACTCAACCACTTTGATCAACAGAACTGGCACTTTTGCCAGCGGCACGTACTGTCGGTTCCATAATTGGAAGGGATCCATCTTCCAGGATGGCAGCCCCTAAACTTTGGAACTCCCTGCCCATGGATAATGGACTTTTTCTATATTATTTTTGGTGCCCGACAACAAAACCTTAGGCTAACTTTTTTTAAAAGTCTGATTTTATTTGTCGTTTTAACGTATATATTATATTTAACATTAACACTTTAGAGGTCTGGATGATAAAACAGTATATGAATCCTGTTAAGCAAAGAAACAAAGAATCTTCATTGCCAAAAGGCACTGATGGTCTTATTCCCCATTCATTTGTCTAAGCCCCTTTTAAAGCTATCCAGGTCAAGGGTCATCACTGCTTCTTGTGGCAGTGAGTTCCACTGTTTAACTAGGCTGTTCCACTGTTTAACTTTCCTTCATCCATCCTGTATAAAAATGCATTATACAGTGGTACCTCGGGTTAAGAACTTAATTCATTCTGGAGGTCCGTTCTTAACCTGAAACTGTTCTTAACCTGAGGTACCACTTTAGCTAATGACATTCAGAAGCATCACTCCAGCCGTGGAGGTAGGACACAGGCAGTGTAGGTGGTAGTCTTTGGCAGCCTCCATGAATTTATCCAGACCTCTCTATCTCTCTCTTTCTTTCTTTTTTACAGTACAATAGTACCTCAGGTTAAGTACTTAATTCGTACTGGAGGTCCGTTCTTAACCTGAAACTGTTCTTAACCTGAAGCACCACTTTAGCTAATGGGGCCTCCTGCTGCTGCTGCTGCTACCGTGCCGCCGGAGCACGATTTCTGTTCTCATCCTGAAGCAAAGTTCTTAACCCGATGTACTATTTCTGGGTTAGCGGAGTCTGTAACCTGAAGCGTCTGTAACCCAAGGTACCACTGTATCAGGAAATGCTTTCTATTGGTGGTGGTGGGGGGGGGGATCCTTTGCAAAGCTGTGTTTGGTAGGCAGAATTGCATTTAAAAATGCATGTAGTAATGCCCTAAAATGCTTACGAATTTCCACAAGGGCTCTTGACTCGTGATGTGGAAATGTGGAGAACTGAACTGCAAGCTGCAAATATGAGAAGCTGAAATGGTCAGATTCTCCCATTATTAATCTAGAGTACATTCATATGGTCTCTCCCAAGCCTATGCTTTTTAACATTTCAACTCAAGTTCCGACACGCTGCATTCTACTTCTCCCTCCTGTGGCGCAATGGGCTGGTGTGCCTTGCTGTTAACCGGAAGGTTGGAGGTTCGAGCCCACTCAGGGATGGCTGCGGGCAAGATTCTTGCATTACAGGGGGGTAGGACAAGAAAACCCTTGGGTTCCTTCCAGTTCTATGATTCTATGTATGATTCCCCTCTTCCCTGTCTGGGGAAACTGGGTCTTTGGGCGTGTGTGTGTGTGTGTGTGTGTGTGTATGGATTTAAGGTTTTTGAGCTTGCAAAGATTCAAATAAAAAGTCAGGGTGGGGGTGGAATGGGGGAAGGGTGTGCTTTGTGTGTGCGAATGAGGCGATGGGGAGATACCACTTTGGAAAGCGACGTGGTCGTCAAGGCGTGTCGAGGTCAGGATTAGCGGCTGCCAGCTCCTGCTGCGAAGGACGAGGACAGAGGGGCAAAGGGGAGGGTTCTGGCCAGCATCCAAGCCTGTGGCTTCTGATGATAAGGAAATGGGGCGGAGGGAGGGAGATGTCGCTCAGCTGCCACTGGAACAGAGGCCAGGAGCAAAGCTAGGCATATATGACCAATTTGGTGCCAGCCTGGAGTTACAGCAACAAAATGAAGGGGGTGCGAGGGGGAGAGGGGGTACGTGATCCTTTTCCAAAAGCAAAGTAAGAGCTCTGAGGATCCCCAGAGCAAATCTGCTCTTTTTTCTTTCTCTTCCCTCACACTGCCCAGCCGTGCTCCCTGAACTGCTTTGTTTTCTGCGTCTGCATTTTGTCATGTGGGCTGAGATTTACCGCCACTTTTTTGTGGTAGAGCTGCTGCCCTTGAATGGCAAAGCTGGGATTCAACAGGTCCCCCTCTCCTAACATCGATCATACCCTCCAACATTTCCCCAATGAAAATACGGACATCCTATTCTATTATAATAATAATTATAATAATAATTTTATTATTTATAACACAACTGTCTTACTTGGTTGCCCCAACCACCCTAGGCAGACTCTGTTATGTACTGAGGTTCTCACCCTGGGCCAGCAGAGGGATACTGTAGATAGTTTTCACTCAGGTCCACATATGCAAATAAGGAGTTGAAAGTGACATTCAGTGATTAGATAGTTACAGAAAGTTGTTACTGTTGCGTTGCAGTGGAGCTCCATATAAGCAGGCTGGCTGAAGCCTTCAGTTCAGTTCTGTTCTGTTCTGGGGCTGTGAATAAACAAGAGCTGTTTGAAGAATCGCTGTGTTGTCTGACATGTTCACCCACAACTTAACAGACTCCTACACACACACACACACACACACACACATAATAAAACTGCACAGGGTTGCCTTCAGATGTTTTCTAAACGTTGTATAGTTACTTATTTCCTTGGCTTGGGGGGGTCACATAACTCCATACCCTCCAACATTTCTCCAATGAAAATAGGGACGTACTAAGGAAAAGCGGTACATTCCAGGATCAAATCAAAAACTGGGATGACTTCTGTAAATCCGGGACTGTCCTTAGAAAATAGAAACACTTGTAGGGTCTGTGATACCACTTCAACCTCTCCCAAAGAATCCTGGGAGCTGTAGTTTGTTAAGCGTGTTGAGAATTGTTAGGATACCCCTGTTCCCGTCATAGAACTACAATTTCCCAGAGTTCTCTAGGAAAAGGAATTGATTGTTAGTCCAGTCAGGAATTGTAGTTGTGTGAGGGAATTAGGGGCCTCCAGAGACATCACCTTGCCAACATAGGACCATATAGTTTAAGCTATGGTTTTCCCAGTAGTGATGTATGGAAGTGAGAGCTGGACCATAAAGAAGGCTGATCGCCGAAGAATTGATGCTTTTGAATTATGGTCTGGAGGAGACTCTTGAGAGTCTCATGGACTGCAAGAAGATCAAACCTATCCATTCTGAAGGAAATCAGCCCTGAGTGCTCACTGGAAGGACTGATCCTGAAGCTGAGGCTCCAATATTTTGGCCACCTCATGAGAAAGCCACTCCCGACCTAAGGAGGGGGGGTTGCGGGATCACGCCCCCCGTCCACGCTCTCGCGGGGCTGGCGTCAGCCCTGCGGGACTCCGGGATTCCCCAGCCTCTTGAATATTCATCGCCCCCAGCGCCAGCCAATCGGCTGGCAGCAGGGGCGGGGTTTCTAGGTGCACTTAAGGTCAGGGCAGCCCTGGATCGCCCCTTTCTTTCTCTTCAGCAGCAGCGGTTTCCCACCCACCCACCCTTTAGGTTCGCTTGCGGACTTTGCTATGGGCTTCGGCTGGTCACCGCAAGGGGCCTGGTAGGAGTTTTTCCATTTGGCTAATTGGCTGTATTTTAGAAGCCACTTGGTTTTTTCGCCTACCTCGTAGCAAAACATCACAACTCCCTGGTTTTGGCGGTTAGGCATTGGCAGGGGTATTGTTATGCAAATGAAGTCGGGGGGGAGGAACGCCATCACCTCCCCCAAATCCTGAAGGGTAGTTCGTTAAAGGACTCTGGGGGGCGTCGCCTCATCCGAAACCTATGGAGGCTAGGGCCTAAAGCGCGCCCCCGAGTGGTAACCCCTTGGGGAGCACCTAGGGATGTGCATCTCGGGGGCTCCCCCTGTTGGTGCTTAACCCTTCCCGGTTAGACCGGATAGTCTGTTAGGGCCAATGCCTAAAAGCCAATACCACTCTTAAAGGTAAAGGTAAAGGTACCCCTGCCCGTACGGGCCAGTCTTGCCAGACTCTGGGGTTGTGCGCCCATCTCACTTAAGAGGCCAGGGGCCAGCGCTGTCCGGAGACACTTCCGGGTCACGTGGCCAGCGTGACATCGCTGCCCTGGCCAGAGCCAGAGCCAGAGCCAGAGCCGCACACGGAAATGCCGTTTACCTTCCCGCTGGTAAGCGGTCCCTATTTATCTACTTGCACCTGGAGGTGCTTTCGAACTGCTAGGTTGGCAGGCGCTGGGACCGAGCAGCGGGAGCGCACCCCGCCGCAGGGATTCGAACCGCCGACCTTTCGATCGGCAAGCCCTAGGCGCTGAGGCTTTAACCCACAGCGCCACCTGCGTCCCTCCAATACCACTCTTACCTGTAATCAATAAAGTTGTGGCCATTTTCGCCCATTAACTTAAAATTCTGTGTCCGTTGTCTTTATTTACTCCATCAGTGGGAGGGGGCGGGTATTGCCACGCAAGAGTCGGGCACGACTAAACGACTAAACAACAACAAACAGCGCTCACCACCCTTAACAAGCAACAGTTCCCAGAATTCTTTGGGGGAAGCCCTGACATTCCTGGATCAAATCAGAAACTGGAATGGCTTCTGTAAATCCAAGATTGTCCCTGATAAATAGGGACACTTGACGGGACTGCTATCTGAATCCCTGAGGAGCTGCTCCCATTCAGTGTCAGCTAATGACCTCTTGTGTCTCTCAGGGGCTGAAAATGCACCTGTTTACCTTGGTGTTCGACACCTGAGATGTGTGCTTGCAGGACCCACTCTGTTCCTGTCATCTGTTTAAACTTCTTTTAATTCTGTGTTTTAAATTGCTGTAACCCTCCATGTGATTTGCTGTGGAAAGGTGGGCAATATGTTTAATAATAAGAATAGCATCAGTCTGTTTTGTATCAGTGGGGCCTCTCTACAGGGGGAGCTGCAGCTTGGGGCTACAGCCAGACCCTCCAAGTGTCCCTGTTTTCCAGGGACAGTCCCGAATTTACAGAAGCTGACTCAATCTCGGAAGGTTCCACTTTCCCTCAGGAAGTCCCTGTTTTCATGAGAGAAATGTTGGAGTGCCTGTCATTCCCAACCCTACCTGGAGACACAAGCGAAGAAACCTGGGGCCTTCTTCATGCAAATCATGTGCTCTCCCGCCAAGCCGCAGTCTCTGTGTGCTGCGACATCTGCCTGCATCGGAAAACAAAGGCACAGTCGTTTCAGAACCGTTGCTTTTGCTCCAGTGCAGATGTCTGCAAGCTTAATCGACGTGTTTCAATTATATCAGTTAATAGGATCAATTGACAAAGCCGGTGACAGTCCTGGTAAATACTGGGAGCCATTCTTCCTAGCCCACATGCAATCTCATTACAGGAACCAGTAACAGTAGAAAAGGCAATTGAGCTTCCCCTGTGCAAATTCCCATTAAAATATATAAACAACCCTTAACCATACATATGTAAGATCATACCCGTAGCACTCTATAAGTTAATTAACCTGGAATAACTACCATCCTCTGCTTCA
The DNA here is from genome assembly GCF_951804945.1 of Podarcis cretensis. Taxonomy (NCBI): domain Eukaryota; kingdom Metazoa; phylum Chordata; class Lepidosauria; order Squamata; family Lacertidae; genus Podarcis; species Podarcis cretensis. Next base: position 18,063,102 of record NC_137177.1, on the reverse strand, counting down.
ATCCACATAACTGCTAATGTAGATGAGAATCACCATAAGAACGCAAATTGAAAAGTGGGGCGGGGAAGGGAATGCACCCTATATTTTCCACCCCGATTGGGAGTGTGACAAGCTGCTTAAAGGGTGTTAAGGGGTAACTAATCTGCATTGCGTGATCTTCTTGCATGTCCCCCCCCAACCTCCTTTCAGAAATATCCTTGCTGCAGCGCTCCACTAGTTAACCCTGATGGAAATTAATTCCCCACTAGTTTGTCAGTTGGCTTCACTCACACTTCATTTTGTTGGGTCTAAATTGGATGATCCATCACTGCTCCAAAGAGACATGTTCCTTTCCCCGCCGTTAAGCAAAGCACAGAATAGAAGCGTCATTAAACTATAACTTATTCCGGGCTTTAAAAAGATCGCAGAGAGCATGAAAAGGGGCTCTCTGATCCGTGGAAAGGCAGCGTTCCCTAATGGTCACAGCAGGGATCTTCTGAGCCGGGTCCCCTGGGGACCATCTGTAGCTCTGGAAGGGGAGCAGCCCCCCTGAGCTCTCATAAAAGGATGCCAGAGGGAGAGAGAGATGGAGGAGAATTTATTTCAATCCGTATTTTAGTTCGCGGTTCGCGAGATCGGAACCGAGTTAACCATCAGGTGCTGTCTGGTTCATAAAACGAGGACCTAACCACACGCATAGTTTCAGGGGAAGTGCATAGGAAGGCATACAAAAGTGTGTGTTTTAAAAGGGGAATGGTTGGAAAATATAGATTTGGGGGGAAATACGGTTTTTTTGAGAATGCGGTTTATTTAAAAATAATAAAATGCAGGAAAAGGGATGCGATAGATGTATGAGTGAACACGTGTGAAACTGACACAGAATAGAAAGGGGACTGTACCTCTGGCAAGGTATATATCTCTCATAAATAGCATACCCTTCAACATTTCTCTCATGAAAATCCTATATAATAATAATAATAATAATAATAATAATAATACCGCTATTTATACCCTACCCATCTGACTGTGTTGCCCCACTCACTCTGGGCAGCTTCCAACATATATAAAAACATAATAAAACATTAAACTTTTTTTTTTAAAAAAAAAAAAAACTTCCCTATACAGGGCTGCCTTCAGTTGGCTTGGGGGTCCATACTCTCCAGCAGTTTTCCAATGAAAATAGGGACATCCTACCATACCCTCCAACATTTCCCCGATGAAAATAGGGACGGCCTAAGGAAAAGAGGGAAATTCCAGAATCAAATAAGAAACTTGGATGGTTTCTGTAAATCTGGGACTGGAAAATAGGGACACTTGGAGGGTCTGAAATAGGCCCCGGATCCAGTCCCTTGTATCTCTGCAGAAAAGGCCTGGGATGACCTCTGCCGGAGACTTTGCAGAGCCACTGCCCATCAGATTAGGTGGTTCTAAGCCAGACTGACCAATGGGCTGATTCAGCAAAAGAAGATTCATAGCATATGTAGCCAGGATCACTAGCTTAGATTACTTTTTTTAAAAAGCATCAAAGGCAAATGCAAGACAGAGCAGTCTTCCCCAGTGGCTATTAGCAGCCAAGAGCACAGCCTCTATGTTCAGAGGGAGTGTCCAACTAGAATATTAAAAACCCTCTGGATCACCCCCACAAAGATAAACAGCTTTGTTTACTTGAGCCAAGCAAACAACTAGAAGAGCAGAAGGACATTTGGGATAGAGTTTGCTTGACCTGCTTTCAAAGCCAGCCTCTTTGCCTCATTTTGCACCCACAAGGATGCCTTTTCATTTTCCCTTTCTGAAACGCAAGCTGAGATTCCGCACCCGATACCAGTACCACGTTCTGTGCTTGGGAGAAACTGTGGTGTGCAAGTGTGGCAATGAGGATCCTTGCTGCAAAGGGTGCTCGGCGAATGTCGTGCCAGAATCCAGGCTCTGAACCCCATGACGGTGCGCGCGCACACATCTTTGTAGGCCGAGGGAGAATCTGTGCTGCCCGGCTGAAAACACAAGAAAGCTGCAAGGACATGCCAGATTGTAAATTCTTCGCCTCCATCTCCTCCCCACCTAATCAATACCTGCTCTTTTTGCCAGAACGACTGAGCTAAAGGAAAGAATCGTAGCTAATGGAGGACAGCGCTTCAGAACTTGCCGCAAGGCCTTTTGATGGCTTGGCATCTGTTCAACCCTGGCTTTTAAGAACACCAGGTGATCCCTTAGGAAGACCTGGCTCCTGCTTCAGGGGTGACAGGATCCCTGATGGAGATCCCTGCAGGAGTGGGGAACCTAGTGAGGGCGCCGACTGCTTCCTGTTCAGCACCGCTAAGGGTTTGCAGGATTTGAACCCTGCTCTCCCAGATCCAGTAGTGATGTATGGAAGTGAGAGCTGGACCATAAAGAAGGCTGATCGCCGAAGAATTGATGCTTTTGAATTATAGTGCTGGAGGAGACTCTTGAGACTGCAAGAAGATCAAACCTATCGATTCTGAAGGAAATCAGCCCTGAGTGCTCACTGGAAGGACAGATCCTGAAGCTGAGGCTCCAATACTTTGGCCACCTCATGAGAAGAGAAGACTCCCTGGAAAAGACCCTGATGTTGGGAAAGATTGAGGGCACAAGGAGAAGGGGACGACAGAGGACGAGATGGTTGGATAGTGTTCTTGAAGCTACCAGCATGAGTTTGATCAAACTACGGGAGGCAGTGGAAGACAGGAGTGCCTGGTGTGCTCTGTTCCATGGGGTCACAAAGAGTCGGGCACAACTAAACGACAACTCCCAGATCCAAGTCCAGCACTCTAACCACTGAGCCACCCTTGGCTTTCTATTGTCTTAAGGTGGAGGAGCAGGCTCCTACCCAGGCCTGGCCCTGCTGTGCATTGGAGAGAAGGAACCAACTTCAGGAGGGTACCACGATGAAGACAGTAGATGATGGCAGGATGTTATGTCTGATTGATTCAGCTGGACTTCTTAAAAGCGGTGGCAATTTAAGGCTTTGCTTCAGGCACCGTAATGTCTTGGCCTGACCCCTACAAGTCCCACCAGCCAATCCCTGCTGTGGGTAAGGGTGTCACCTTTTAAATCAGCCCTGCTCCTCTTTAAAATCATAGAATTGTAGAGTTGGAAAAGGACCACAAGGGCCGTGTAGTCCAACCTCCTGTAGTGCAGGAATCTGTTGCCCAACGTGGGACTCAAACCTACAGCCCAGAGATTGAGAGTCTCAGGCTCGCCCGACTGCCTTTAGCAGAGGTAAGTCAGGCAGATCTTTAGATGGTGAGGCCTTTCCTGCCAAGGAGCTCAGCGGTCTCCAAAGCTGAGGGCTAAATGCCTGTTAAGTTGTGCATCACTCCTTCACTTGTGTGATGGATAAGTGTGGATAGGTCATGTCACTTACATGCCACCTTCTAAGTGCCTGATAAGTTGTGGTTTAGTCCTTCCCTCTGTGTGGACAGGTGCCAGTCACTTAAGTGATGGATAAGTGTGGATAAGCAACATCACTTTGCGGAGAAGTGATATTGCATACATTTCGCCAGCAAAGTGCCTGCTAAGTTGCGGTTTACTCCTTCTCTCGATTAAGGCGACGCTGGTTATGACGTCATTTGCGACTTCATTGTGTGCAAAAATGACATCACATGTGTTTCACCTACTAAATGCTTTTTAAATTGTGGTTTTCTCTTTCCCTCAATCCATCTGAGTGGATAAATAACATCGTGTAGTTTAGTCACTAGGTGGCACAGGATTTGGTTGCATCTAGGTGGAGTCAGAACTAACTTTCTTTCTTTCTTTCTTTCTTTCTTTCTTTCTTTCTTTCTTTCTTTCTGGAGAGATGTTAAGGTTCTTGTCTAGCTTCCTGATTGGTATGACCTCTTAGCTTTCAAAGACACCCCTACTTTCCCATTCCTTCTAAAATTTTATGGGAGGGGGTTATTGCTTTATTTTGTTTCTGTTTGTTTATTTGTTTATTTCTTTTGTGCTTTTATCTTGCACCTTAAAATACATGCCAGATTTACATGTCTGGGTAAGCAGTACAGCAAAGGTCACTGGGCAAGGAATTGCAAAGTGCAACTGCTTACAAATCGTGTCCTCCCTAAAATAGGTGTTGCGGTGAGACCTGGAGACTGACCTCCTGGTTGTGGGTGGATCTAATGGATAGCCACAACACCCGATTGGTAGGTCCCTCGTTGCTGGGTTTAATCTGGCCAATGGGGTGCAGTCTAAATGGATCAAGGGACCTATATATATGCCTATGCGCATGACCCAGAGCTTCCTCTTTCGGCTCGAGCATCAGAACACCCACCCACCTCTCCCTATTTTTAGGGCATTTTGCGATTGACCTTGCTATGCTGTCATGTGTCGTCTGTTGTTGGGAAAGGGGCACGGCAGCAATTTTCCCCACTTGGCTGATTGGCTGTTGCCATTTGGGTTGCGCCTGCCGCGTAGCAAATAAGGTTGCAGATAGGCACTGGTTCATGTGATAGGGATGGGAGAACGGTCTCACCATCCCTATGTGAAGGGTATTCCGTTAAAGGAATCCAGGAACTCAACTTGGTTTGGTCAACCCCCGAGAGAGGTTTTTGCCTGTGCCTGAGTCCAGGGGAGCATCTGGGGAGTGGACAGAGTCTGTTCCTGGGCTTTTCACCTACTTCAGGTGTTCACCCTTGGCTGACCTATGCTGGAACCCTGGTTCAGCGCTACCTGCATGGCAGGGAGCTAGTCGAACCAGAGCCTATGCAGCTACTCACTTTTCTGTAATCAATAAAGTTGTGGCCTAAATTCTGCCAAAAACCAAAACTAAAATTTGAGTCAAATGTGTGTTTATTTAGGGGGGAGGTCTCTGGGTCTGAACACGCAATACAAAGACATGGATATCCGTAGTACAGGTTTAAATGGTGAAAACAGAAGTTTCATTGGCAGCAAGTATGTGCAGATCTGAAAACCCCACTTGGCATTTGAGGATTTCTTGGTGGAAACCTTGTCACTTGGGTTACTTCCACACTCGCTTGGAACACCCATCCTTTTTTGAACTCACCTTTTACAAAGAATCCAGGCATCATTACCAGCCCATTGCATTTCAGTCTTTCTTGTGTGGTTCACCTCTCTCTTTTCAGACTCGGTGCTTTTCTGTTTAACATGGACTAGCAAATCGCTGCTTTTTGGTGCTTCGGCGCATTAAATGAGAAGCTTTCTTCTATTGGAGTCTGCTTTTAATTACTTCCTGTTCAGCACAAGTAAGCGATTACTAGTGAAATAATAATCCCTTAACTGACTGTTAGTTCTTGTTTTCTCTTCTCTTCTCTCTTCTGGTGGTGAGGAGGAGAGTGTTATTAAGCGATTGCTCTCATTCATTCCCACTCCTCCTTTTTCAAATCGAGAAATGGAGCTGTTTTGCAACTACAGAAAAGAAAAATGGGAGAAGACAAGTAGCTAAATTCCCACCTGCCCCCCTCAAAGGGAGCAAGAGATAAGTAAATTAAAGTTTGGCTAAGGACCCCTGGCCATGATGAACAGGAAACAATTAAAGGCAGATGCTGCGGGGAGGTTGCAAATAAAGATGATGAGGATGTTTGCTTAAACAGAAAGTACTTCTGCGGAAGGGTTTCAGTAGGATCGTGGCCGGAGGATGAGCATTACTAGAAAATATAACGATACATTAAGCACAGTGTGGAACCATCATTTTAATTCCATTTCTGGCTAATTGTGGGAAAGCAATGCTTTAGCAGCATTAAAAGCAGCTCGTGGGGAAGTAATATTTGAAAGGTAGAAACTGCCCCCCTTCGCAATGCCGCCACCCCCAGTTTCTTACACACACATGTGGTTACTGTTGTCCCATGATGCAATAATAATACTATAATAATAATTCACTATTTATACCCTGCCCATCTGGCTTGGTTTTCCCAGCCACTCTGAACAGAATATTAAAAACACGATCAAACATTAAAAACTTCCCTGATGTCTTCTAAATTCAAATAGTTGTTTCTTTCCTTGACCTCTGATGGGAGGGTGTTCCAAAGGGCGGGCACCAATACTGAGAAGGCCCTCTGTCTGGTTCCCTGCAACCTCATTTATCGCAGTGAGGGAACTGCCAGAAAGATCTCAGAGCTGGAGCAATAGGGGTGGAGACGCTCCTTCAGGTATATTTGGCCAAAGCCATTTGGGCTTTAAAGGTCAGCACCAACACTTTGAATTGTGCTCAGAAACGTACTGGGAGCCAATGTAGGTCTTTCAAGACCGGTGTTATATGGTCTCAGCGGCCACTCCCAGTCACCAGTCTAGCTGCCGCATTCTGGATTAATTGTAGTTTCCGGGTCACCTTCAAAGGTAGCCCCACGTAGAGCACATTGCAGTAGTCCAAGCAGGAGATAACCAGAGCATGCACCACTCTTGTGACACAGTCCACAAGCAGGTAGGGTCTCAGCCTGCGTACCAGATGGAGCTGGTAGACAGCCGACCTGGACACAGAATTGACCTGCACCTCCATGGACAGCTGTGAGTCCAAAATGACTCCCAGACGGAGCACCTGGTCCTTCAGGAGCACAGTTACCCCATTCAGGACCAAGGAGGCCTACACACCTGCTCACTTCCTGTCTCCCAGAAACAGTACTTCTGCAAGCCAATGCTGCTAGGTATCCATGTGGATCAGGGATGATCATGTGACTCTTCCCTCACCTCTGTCCGCATGATAAGCATCCTACCCAGAAGTAGACTGTGGACTAGGTGAATAGACACTCTTGATTGCTGGCAAGAACAGCACCCAGCCTTAAAGTGGTGATATTCACACATACATTCCCCAACAGCTAAGGAGTACACCATGGTGCCTTACTACCTGTGACCCAGCCCCATTTGCACAAATCTGCATACATTTGCATATGTTAACTTATATGAAGGTTTAAAAATAATTACTAGAACTTCATGGAAGGCAAGCCAATTAATGCCATATCCAAAATCAAATACCCCAATAAATTTTTCAATTAATTTGCACCCAACCCTGATCACTCAGATCAGTTCAATTAATTTTCCTCCATTACCTCTAATTAATTTCCCACCCAGATGATCCAGTTCCTGCTGCAAAATCATTTTCTCTTCCGGTACCCCCATTCATTAACCATCAAATTATTGCCATCCCACATCTTCAAAATAATAATAATAAATTAATTAAGTTAAAAATAAGGTACACATCATGATTCTTTTCAGGTGCTGGAGGGAGGAGGAATTTTTTACTGTGGAATAAAATTTGCCAGCAATGGTATCTCTTCTTTAAAAAGAAAGAAAGAATTTAGGGTACCTCCAGAATACCAGTATCTCACAGAAGAAATTCAAATATGTCAGAAAGTGTGGATAACTTTAAATGAATATTATATAAATTCATGGATGACAGGGCTATCAATGGCTACTAGCTCTACTCTGGCTCCATGGCTGGGACAGTAATCACAGACTTGTAAAAGTGGAAGGGACCCGAGGGTCATCTAGCCCAACCCCCCGCAATGCAGGAATCTCAACTAAGGCACCCATGACAGAAGGTCATCCAATCTCTGCTTTAAAAGCTTTTGGGGGGGGGGTTATTCTTATGATCCTTTGTTCTCCCATATAACTGAAGAGCTACTGTGCTTCTCTTTGGAGGATAGTCAAAGGCACTACAATTGAGGGGCAAAGTTGCACAGAGGCCCAAACTTGGCCTGTTTTGTATTTAAAACCTCTGCATCGTCCTTTCTTTTTCTTTTTAAAAAAGTTTTTATTTATACTTTTCAAGTTTATACATTTCCTAAGTTTTCCAATCAATTTAACATTTCAAAGTTTGACTCAACTCTATGATTCTATGACTTCCTTCACCTTCTTTCTGCAGTTCCTTAAATGTATTTTTTAATATCTTCTGCATATCCAAATTCATTTAATTTGCTCCTTTAATTATCTACAGTGGTACCTCTGGTTGTGAACGGGATCCGTTCCGGAGGCCCGTTCGCAACATGAAAAGAGCGCAACATGCAGTGGCGCGTCTGCGCACGCGCGGATTGCGATTCACCGCTTCTGCACATGCACGTGACATCATTTTGTGCTTCTGCGCATGAACAAACAGTGAAACCCAGAAGTAACCCTTTCCGGTACTTCCTGATCACTGCAGGACATAACCTGAAAGAACATAACATGAAGCGGACGTCACATGAGGTATGACTGTACTTCAAATATATACTCTTATGAAACTGCAGATTATTACAATAATCCTGCTAAAGTTTTTATCTGTTTGCAATTTATCTGTAAATATTCAAAAAACCATTTCCATTCTTTTATAAAAAAAGTTTGTTATCTTGATTTCTTATTCTTCCAGTAAGTTTCACCATTTCTGCATGTTCCTTAAGTTTTGTATCCATTCTTCCTTCGCATAAAAAAGCAACACGATGGCCAGAAACAGTAACAATGTGAAAAACTTTATGGAATAATTCAAAACATCAAAACTAACAAACTGAAGTCTCTGAAAGTCTCTGAAAGTCCTTAAATGAATCACGGTGCCAGACTTTACCCGGCAGAGAGCAAGCTGTGAAGCTTTGTACAGTGGTACCTCAGGTTAAGAACTGAATTCGTTCTGGAGGTCCGTCCTTAACCTGAAACTGTTCTTAAACTGAAGCACCACTTTAGCTAACGGGGCCTCCCGCTGCTGCCGCACCACTGCTGTGCGAGTTCTGTCCTCATCCTGAAGCAAAGTTCTTAACCCAAGGTACTATTTCTGGGTTAGCGGAGTCTGTAACCTGAAGCATCTGTAACCCGAGGTACCACTGTATAATCAGCAAATGTCCAATTCTGATGTCCAACTCTGAACTCTGCTGAATAGTGTTTCCATATAACAACTACTTTTTCGTTGAATTCTTCAACAGCCAATTAGTTCAACACTTGTAAGTAGAAAGATATGTAGTTTCTTCATTAACCAATCTTTTTTCGAATAGATATAATGAAAAATACTCTGGAACAGTGCTCATGCGATTATGTGGCCACTGTGAGAACAATTGGCTGGACTAGATGGCATATGGACCTGATCTAGCACAGCTTTTCTTATGTTCAGAACTTCAGGTTTGTGGAATTAAAGGGAATGAAAGCACTCTGGCACCCTAGCCCAAGAATTCCACTTAAAAACAAGCAAACAAACCCAGTCTTTTTGCAATGAGGAAAGTGACAAGGGAAATGCATTTTTAAAAATACCCAACAGTGAAAGGAAACATCTAATATATCAACAGAGGCTTGGGTTAATAACATCTGGAGCACTGCTCTATCAGAATGCTTCACATACCATCAGCAACTAATCAAAGGCATCTCAAAAAAAAAAAAGATACCTTTGACACAATTTGGTCTCCTTTTTTCTCTTTCATTGAAGAAGAACAGATTCTTTTAATGACATCCTCATCACAGAGGTGTGTGCGGAAGGGATATATAAGTAAACCAGATCGGTAGCTGGGTTCCTATTGAGGATATTTAGCATGCCAACATGACAGCGATGAAGGGTAGACGACTGGAGGGATCATTCTGTGATATTATGGCAGTGGGCAAAGCTGCATGGTAACTTTTGAATAAATGTGCTTTAATAATAAAAGAGGGGGGAGAATAAAATGTGCAGTGAACAAATGATGAATGAGAAGACATGAAAACCCCCCGCAAGCGAATCAGGATGGGTGCAGGATTGGTGCTCATTGTCATATATCCACAAACCTGAGGAATGAATGCTCAGTTAAGACTCGCCATGGCACAAGTTCTGAACAAGTAAATCAGGATGAATGCTCAACAAACAGGCTTCCTTACTTAAACCGCAAGGTGCGCTGGCAGCTGAGCAGCTGCCATTATCGCGCCACAAAGTGAAAAACCACAAATATCCCCGGGAAGAGGAAATGTTTACGCTTCCTTTTCTTTTACAGAGACCTTTTAAAGAGAGAAGAAATGGCTCTCTTTTTTCTGCACAGTGTCATCCCTTGCGAAGTAAATGGAAGCGACATCGGCTCCCTCCTTCTGCCTTGGCGCTGGCAATCCCAGTTTGCAACGAGCCATGCGCAACAGCAGTCATGGGAGCCCAGCTGCCCACTTGCCTTTGCTGAGGAATTAAAGGAAGAGAAGAAGAGGTGCCTTTGGGCAAGGAGTGGCACAGCCCACCACTATGAGGCAAAGGTTTCCCATGCCTGCAGTTGTTTTGCCACACTGTGTGTTTAAAGCACTACGATACCACTTTTAGCAGCCACGGCTTCCCCCAAAGAACCCTGGGAATTGTAGTCCTCCTCAGCACCCAACAGCAGCAGACTACCTACAGGCCTTGTGGCTCATGAAGCAACCCTTTGGCACTTGCAGCTTGAAGCAGCATCTTATTCTGTCTAGTGGTAGGGCAGGCCCCATCTACTCTACTTCATATTCAACATTTTTCTTCTGGGTGATGCTGGTGGATGTATCCGCAGCAAAAAACGCAGGTGCCTTGCAAAGCACGGAACAGATTTTATCTGCCCTGAAATGGCACTGTTAAGCACCTGCCACATTCTTTCCCTCCCCCACCCGAGGCACATGTTTTTTCATATCCGAAGGATCACTGGAATACCAGGTCTCCGCCTCATCCCTTTCGGAGGCAGATGCTTCTCAGTGGTCGGTGACCGATTTCTGTACAAACACTTTTAAGATGTTATGATTATTTTTCCTGTTCGGAGGCCAAATTGACCATTTAAAAAATTAACTCCGCTGCTACCTTTTCCTGTGTTGAAACCCTTTTCATTACACCCTGGAAAATGGATCTTAATTGGATTAGGCACTCATTTGTCAACTAATTAATTGGCTTTCAGAGATACCTGGAGCCATTTCACTTGAAAAGATGGCTATGAATGCAGACAAGAGCTTTTTTTTCTTATGGCGCAATTATCCCATGGTGTGTGGGTGTAACAGAGAATGGTGGTGGTAAAGAGAAGCGGAACTATTCATTCTCTCCTCGGGAAAATTTCAGGCGCTGCCTTGCAACGTACTTACAATATTTCAGACATGACAATACTGTAGCTCAAGAAGGCGGAACCTCAGGCCTGATGTCCAAAAGGCGGCCCTCTAGAACTCTCTTTGTGGCCCTCAGAACTCTCCCCAGGACACACTGGCCCTTCCTCCACACTCTGAATGTTCTTTGCCTGGCTGGCATGTGTCCTTTAACTCTGACCATGCCTTTCGCTTGCCTGGACTCAACCTCCTGTAAACTCCAAAGAGAAGGACCAATGCTCTTATGTTCTTGCAAGTATTCCAATTGAAAAACAGCCTTTACCAAAGGTGTTGTGGGCTTTGAAAACACTCAAACTCAGGACAAAAGGGGGAAACGAGCTAAGAAGAAGGCACATTTAGCAAACCCTCACCATGATCAACTCCCACCCGCAAACCTATGCCCCCACTGTGGAAGGATGTGTGGATCCAGAATTGGCCTCCACAGTCACTTATGGGCTCACTGTTAAAACTGTGTTTGTGGAAGCAGACTCGTAGCAAGGTACCCAGTGCGAAAAAGTGTTTGTCACCCCCCCACACACATTGCAATTTTTGGGAATGTTACCCAGAGTTGTTGACCTTTCTTAAGGGAGGGTTGACCGTGAAACAGATACGCCCGCAGATCGCACAAATCCACAGGTTGGCCTCCACAGTCACTTATGGACCCATGTTCATGGAAGACAATCTTACTAGGCTACGAGTGATCGCCAAAGAAGAAGAAGAATCTGCAGGAAATCAGCACAGCAGAGAAAAGGTTGCTCTGCTGTTCCTTTCTATGCAAAAGAAAGTGGTTTGAGAGAGTTTTGGGGATGGGGGCCCCCTGGGACGGCCCACCTCTGATGGTTTACTGCTTCGCTGCCAACTCACCCCCCCCGACTAAATTTTCCTGGATGGCACCCAAGGAAAGACAGAACTCGCGAGGGGAGAGAGTGGAACTAATGAGGGTGGCATGATGGTGCTAATGGCTCTTCTGCAGCCGCCTTCCTGCCTCCATCATCCCTCCTTTGCTTCTGCCTGGACCGTAGCAGCTGGAATAACTTGCAGACAGCTGTGGGAGACTTCCCAGCAATGACTGAGTGACTGAGCGGGGAAGAAACCTTTTGTTGTCAATTGTGTTTCCTGGAAACTGTAGATGAAGACCCAGACTGGCTGCCAAGCTTTTGGTTCTAAGGTGCTGAGTGCCTCCGGGACACACCAGAAGCTTGCCTGTAAACCACATGTTCTGCAGACAGGCACGTGCACCCCCCTGGCTGTGGTTCTGGGGTTAAGTTTGTCTGCTTGTTTTTCGGAGTGGGGGAGCGTTTTGTGTATGTTCAGAGGCACTTCGTCTTCTTCTTGTTTCAGAGTTTGTCTATTGTACTTTTTATTTATTTCATAAAATCTCCATGCTACATGATTGTTTTTTATACATATATTAAAAAAAACTAACCACATCAAAGCTGTTTATGGGGGTGGGTGGGAAATAAAACCATGAAATTATCAGTTTAAAAAGCAGTTAAAAATTAATTAAACCAGATTAAGTTTAAACCAGATTAAAGACCATGTCAACATGTCTGGGTTCAGTTCAGTTATCCACATTTACACATCCGTTTGCCCCCTCCCCTTTTTTTAGTCCTCATGAAAATTCATCATCATCTTGTATGCAATTCTGCCTCATACACACATTTCTGAAAAGCAGTCCCTTCCCCCACTATAATGCATTCTTCCACATTGCCTTTAATGAACATATGCATTTTTTTTTGTGTGTGTACACACTTCTCCTTAACGTACATGTTTTCGTAAACATCATTTGGCCGGCAAACCGCATTGCAAAATTTGGAAATTTATGGATTTCAAAGTGCTTTGGTTCGTGCGTTGCTTTGGGAAGCACAAATTAGGTGAATTCGCCTTTACATGTCGACTGAACCATTTTTCCCCCCTATCCATGTTCATACATCAGGATTGAGGTACACTGGCAACTGCCTTGCTGTGTTGTCTACTCTGACTGCAACCACTTTCCAGGGTGTTAGGCAAACATTGCCCCCCCCCCCAATCGTTTACCTGGTTCTTTTAACTGGCAATATCAGGACTGATCCCTTCTGAATGCAAGCCGAAACCAACAATCTAATGTGCTCCACTGCAGTGGAGGAGATCAGGATCTGCTGTCTGAATCCAATTTCCCTCTCATGGTATAATGGTGTGTGTGTGTTTCGCTTTTTCGTTTTAAATGGAAAGTTACCTTAAACACTTCTGCCCCTGCAGTCCCTGAGCTTAAGGCGGCATATAAACAATTTAAAATAGCATGCACAACTTGGAAAGGAAAGTGGGCTGCAGATTCGAAGGAGAGGGAGCCATGGGGTGGGGGGGTGGCCCCCTCAAATATGGTGGTGAAGATGCAAAAAAGGGAGGCTGTGAATTCCCGGCTCCCTCGGGGGTATCCTGCTCCCCCACTGCCTGAACGTTCAGCTTCCATTTCTTTAAAGTAAGCCTTTAGTCCTTTCGATTGCCTAGCTATAAGGAGGAAAAATCTAAGGGAAAGCGATCAGGCGGCCTTCCATCCAATAGCTCGCTGAGAAGTAATTAAATGACTTTGAACGTATTAGGCTACCTGTATTTATGCTCTGCCTGCTCGACAATTATTCCCTGCCCCCCCCCCCCGGCCTCATCGCCACGTCTCGGTTTACAGTCCCACCCAAAGACTTAGGACTAGCCCTGGACGTGTCTTTTGTACACACATACAAAAAAGGGGGAAAGCGTTCCTGTTTCAAGGTCAGTTTTATCGCCTGTGATATTTCTTAGGGGGTCAGTTGGTTGCGGAGCAGAAGGGTGAGCGAGTCCATATAACATTTTCTCCTTGCTCTGCCTGTTCTGCTCTCTCGAGTATCCCTCCGTAACCCTTGCCTGCCCAAGGCTTCCGACGTCCCTCCCTCCCCACCGCCGCCGCCGCGGGCTGTCGCTTCTCTATGCCCCCTTCCCCAGCCCTTAAACGCTTTGCCATTCCCCCATAACCTCACAATGATTAGTGCCTCATTTGCATTCCATTTGCATAATTAGCACCGTGGCGATTACAAAGCAGATTACAGGGCAATTTCCAAAGGAAAATAAAAATTTAGAACCAATAAGGCACACAGCAGCCGGAGAATTTAATTGGCAAGTGAGAAGTGAGGTCTAGTGGTTAAGTGCTTGCACACGGGGGGGGGGGCTGGCAGCAGCGGCAGGGGGGAAGAGATGGGAGTTGGGATCCCTGGCTTTCTAGAAGGAGAGTGAGGTCTAGTGGTTAGAGAGAGGTGCATGTCTTTGCTCTGCTGACTCTTGTTATGGAGGAGGGGGAGACATAGGATGTTTTGGTTAAGTTCCTCCAAACAGCCTTGGAGGTTTTTAAGCAGAGGTTGGATGGCCACCTGTCATGGATGCTCTAGCTGAGATTCCTGCATTGCAGGGGTTGGACTAGATGACCCCTGGCGTCCCTTCCAACCCTCCAATTCTATGATTCCATGAACCTGTTGACTCAGCATCTCCCTCGATTTCCTTGCTCAAACCTTATGTGGTGGTTAGGCTACGGCCAGTCTTTATTGAGCCTTTGTTGTGATTTGTTTGCCGGGCAGCACTATGACTACCAGCATTCATCCTGCACCCACTCTGAACTGCTTTACAGTGGTACCTCGGGTTACATATGCTTCAGGTTACATATGCTTTAGGTTACAGACTCCCCTAACCCAGAAATATTACCTCGGGTTAAGAACTTTGCTTCAGGATGAGAACAGAAACCGTGCAGCGGCAGCGCAGAGGCAGCAGGAGGCCCCATTAGCTAAAGTGGTGCTTCAGGTTAAGAACAGTTTCAGGTTAAGAACGGACCTCCGGAACGAATTAAGTACTTAACCCGAGGTACCGCTGTACTGGGTGTCCACACGTCTTCCAGTTAATCATCCACCCATCCTGCACTTTTCAGGGGATTTCCCCATCACTTTCCAAACAGCAAAAAGTCGTGCATGTATTTGTGTGTGTGTGAATCAAGTGGGTAAAACCACTTCAGTTCTGCAAAACCAAAGTCATGCAATGTGCTTGAATCCCACCTGCAAAATGCTGCGAGGTTGGAGACACCCAATGGAACGCTTGCCAATGCTAGCCTGCTGCTTTCCGGAACCTTCTTCTGAGCCATGGAGAACCTTTTCTCTAGAGTCTGCCTTCGTTCCAACCCTCACTCCAGACATGCTGTATCAACTTGTTGTGCCCATTCTTATTGAGCTCTGGTGGGCTGATTTATGAACCCAGGAATAAAGCTCATACCAAGAACTAACTTAGTTGGTCTTTAAGGTGCTACTGTAAGGAATTTTTTTATTTTGTTTTGACTGTGGCAGACCAACACGGCTACCTATCTGTAACTGAACCCAGGAATCACAGAGATAAAAGGGGGAATCAGAAAACCAGCATGGTCAACTCTAGGTCTCAAAGGAGAATATTCCATAGACATAATGCCATACTCTTTCCATCAGGGTTGCCAATATACCAGTGCTTTACTGGTCTAGCAGGTAGGAACACAGGAAGCTAAGGAAAACCATTGAACCACCTAGCTCATTAATGTCTGCAAAGACTAATAGTGACTCTCTAGGAGACATTCCCAACCCTACTTGGATTTATGGGGGATTAAACCAGAGACTTTCTGAATACAAAGCAGACACTCCACTGCTGAGCTACAGCCCCTGTAAAACCACGTTCTTCAGGAATACCCATTACTGATATCTAAGAAGTCAGTAAACTCTAGGTTCTGCTGTGACCCAGCTAGATTCTGCCATAGTCTCATTCCTGACCTGCCTGATTCTGGGGAATCCAGAGATTAAGCTCTTGAGTGCAACGTCTCAAACAACAGCCTTGGTTCGAGTGTTTCTGGAAGCCCCGATCCAGATGTTGTTGAACTACAAGCCCCATCAAACATGGCCATTAGCAATACTGGCGAGGGATTGTGGACGTTATGGTGCAAGAACATCTGGAGGGCATCACACCAGCTTTTTCACATTAACACATTCTATCATCTCAATCGAAATACAATGCATCTCACCATCATGGGGAAGACAGTGCCCAGGTGACTTGTGTGTCTTCTTGATCTGCTGCTCAGGTGCTTGTTTTTGATGGAATTTGGAAAATTGCAGTGGTCTGTTGAAAGAACAGCTGGTTGAAAGGATAAAGAAAACTTGAGGTTCATGACTCATGGCAAATAAAGCTGTTCTGAGCACAGGCTTAATATGCGGCCAGAAATGGAGTCACGGGGTTAACATGGCCACACGCTTACTCTATCCTTAACTAACTTGATGAAAAAGCAAGACGCAAAGCCTAAAAGGAAGTGATCTACTGTATCAGGAGGTAAAGGTAAAGGAACCCTGGAGGGTTAAGTCCAGTCCAAGGCAACTATGGGGTTGCGGCGCTCATCTCGCTTTCAGGCCGAGGGAGCTGGCGTTTGTCCGCAGACAGCTTTCCGGGTCATGTAGCCAGCATGACTAAACTACCTCTGGCACAACGGGACACCATGAGAGTGCCAGAGCACATGGAAACACCATTTTCCTTCCCACCGCAGTGGTATCTATTTATCTACTTGCACTGGTATACTTTCAAACTGCTAGGTTGGCAGGAGCTAGGGCAGAGCAATGGGAGCTCATCCCATTAAGGGGATTAGAACAGCCGACCTTCTGATAGGCAAGCCCAAGAGGCTCAGTGGTTTAGACCACAGCGCCACCTGCATCCCACTTTATCAGGAAGAAGAGAAGGAACCAGTGAGGAGGAGGAACAAGTTGCCTTTCTCTCTATCGCCCCCTTCTTAGGGCTCCGTCCACCATCTTTAAACCAGACCTGGACCAGGAAGTCTTTCAGGCAGAAGATGTATTCAAACAGGGGACTGTCCTCTGTAAAATAGGACACATGGCCACCCTAAATGGATGGGAGTTGTACAAAGTCGGTTGGTGTTTGCTCCATACCCCAGATGAAGAATTGTGTGAGGGTGGCATTCCATCATTTCAGTTTAACAGCCTCGAGGTCTGCCTGTCTGCCTGTCCGTCTGTCTGCCGGTCTATCTATCTTTACTCATCTAAGTCTCTCAATCTAATGAAGCTATTCTAATCGAATCATGTCTAATCCAGCACTGCCCGCTCTTATCTTTTCTACCTAAATGATAGCCCTGCAGATTGCCAGCAACGGATAAAACAGATACAGACTGATAAAAGTTCGCAAATGCAGATAGCGAAGACAAGCAGACCAGCTTTAGGTGTCTCCCTAGTGATCAAGGCAGCCTGGACTGAGACAAGAAGCAGAGAGGGTCCCCCCCCCTTTTTTTTTTTTTTGGTGGGCTAGGGGTTGACGTGGAAGAGGGATGATTAACAGGCACAGAAAGTCTGGGAATGATGGAACCAGCTTGCTGTGAAATTGGTGTCGAAGGTTGGGAAATAAAGAGAGGCCGGCTGATGGGTTGGCAGGAAGGAGAGAGGATCAGTGGAGGCTGGTCCACATTTGGGGCAGACGGGGCAGTGTCCCACCAACCTCACTCTGTTCTCACACAGCCCCCAACTGCCTGCCTTCCTACTTGCAACCAAGGGGGGTTGGGGGGTGACCCTGCCTGTCACCTTCCTCTTCCTTCCTCTGGGTGTTGCCCTTGTAGATGCCGGCCAGGAGGAGGATATGGGACAAAAAGGGGAACTTTGCTGTCACTGCCTTGCATTGACTCTGGCACCACCTACTGTTGGGCTCCCTGCTTTTTGCCCTATCAGTTTCATTGGGCACCACTGAAGAAGAGGTACCCACGGTCAGGCACTCATTACCTGGCTGGAAAAGCAGAGGGGTGTGTGGTCCGTAGCATCCCTCTGTCTTTGCAAGGGATGTCTGGCATTTGGCAAAAGCCCACCTGACTTCCAAAGGAGTGATGACCACCATGCAGAAGGAGGTAGAGGGCAGAAGTGGCTGGCTGGCTGGGGCACAACTGTTATTGTTGTTCTCCAGCGATGTGCCTTTCAAACTGATGTTGCACAAAACCCCAGTCTCTGAGCAGTGAGGGCTAACAGTGGTTCCAGCGCTTACCCAGAGTCTGTTTTCCTTGGGCAGAAGCTCAACAGAGACTGTGGTGTCTTTAGGATATATGGTTTTATGTACACATATATACAACCTGAGTACAGGATGGAGGGGCTCACGGCATCAACCCTACAACAGATCTCACCTCCTCCATAAGGTTCCCAGGAAGATCCCCAAGCCATAGCTTTGAGTTGCAAATAAGCCTCTCTGTCCTCAGCTTCTAGCATCGACCCAAAACTCTCTCTCACACAGTCCTCCTTGGCCTATTTTTCTCCCTTGCAGGATGACACAGCATCCAACCAAATGAGCTGGCAATAGTCCTCCCCACCCCATTTGTCTCTATGGCAACAGGGCAACCTCTTTGGACATGTAAATGGCAGCACTTCACTAACCAGTTAAGGTTGTTACCTGAACAAGGGAGCTGGTTCAGCAGGTTTGCGCTTATAGATTCTAACCTCGCAGGATCACAGGTTTGGAAGAGACCCTTGGGCATCATCCAGACTGACCCCCAAACCTATAACACTGAATTCCAAAGCATTCTTACCAGGATGTAAATTCTACTGAACTCGTGGGATTTTCTTATTGGCAGTAAATCTGCTTATCACCAGGCTATACATGCCTCATTGAGGTTTGTGTACAACATGGTGCTGCGTAATCACCCAATCAGTGCAAGGATTTGTGCTTGTGTAATGGGAATTCCTCCACCTCCACGCCCCATGCATGCTTCCAAAATCTGCTCTGGATTGTTTGGGGGGGGGGGGGTTCCAGAACACATTTAGAGAGGACGGGAGTGGGAGAGGCAAGGGAATTCTGTTGCACAAGGGTAAGTCCTTGCACTGAAGGGATGGTCACTTAGTGCTACATTGGGGGACTCAGCTACATTAGTCAAAAAAGTGTTTTAACTGCATTATAAACATGCAGCACCAGATGGCGCTGTAGAGCACAAAACTTTTCTATGCGAATTTACACAGTGTTTTTCTTTTTCTTTGGTTATAACAATTTAATTTATGATTTATTTATAGCGGGTTTCCCCCCCTGTGTGTAGATCCACCTTGGCTCCAAGCCTGAAGCTAGAATGTACTATTGAACTCTGATAATGCCTCTTTCTTGTTGGAGTGGAGTAGAAGGTGCACACAGAAGCACACCTACTGTGCTAAAGTAAAATTACCATTATTGTGCCCACTTTTGTTTCTGGCCTCACCCACAACTGCCATACAGCCCCCAGAAGACTGCCTAGAACAGAATATGGCCCTCAGGGTGAAAAAAAGGTTCCCCACCTGTGTTTCCAGGCTGATAGACTCACCTGCACAGTTCAGGTGTGGCACAGATGCTCACTGCCAGTGTCATTTGTGACACCCATGTCACAAGACTCTGGCCATCCAGCACGGAAAGGCAGCCGAATTTGCAACCAACTGGAGTAAAAAAGACTCCCAGTGAAAAATTATTATTATTATTATTATTATTATTATTATTATTATTATTACTGCTACTACTACTACTATTAGTTACTTATACCCCGCCCACCTGGCCTGGTCTGCCCAGCCACTCTTTGCGGCTCCCAACAGAATATTAAAAACACGATAAAACATTAAAAACTTCCCTAAACAGGGCTGCCTTCAGATGTATTCTAAAAGTCAGCTGTTTATTTCCTTGACATCTGATAAGAGGGCATTCCACAGTGCAGGTGCCACTACTGAGAAGGCCCTCTGCCTGGTTCCTTGTAATCTCACTTCTCACAGTGAGGGAACCGCCAGAAGGCCCTCAGAGCTGGACCTCAGTGTCCGGGCTGAACGATGGGGGTGGAGACACTCTTTCAGGTATACTGGGCCGGGGCCGTTTAGGGCTTTAAAGGTCAGCACTGACGCTTTGAATTGTGCTTGGTAATGTACTGGGAGCCAATGTCGGTCTTTCAGGACCAGTGTTATATGGTCTCAGCGGCCACTCCCAGTCACCAGTCTAGTTTATTCATTCTGGATTAGTTGTAGTTTCCAGGTCACCTTCAAAGGTAGCCCCACTTAGAGAGCATTGCAGTAGTCCAAGTGGGAGATAACTAAAGCATGTACCACTCTAGTGAGACAGTCTGCAGGCAGGTAGGGTCTCAGCCTGCGTACCAGATGGAGCTGATAAACAGCTGTCCTGGACACAGAATTGACCTGCGCCTCCATGGACAGCTATGAGTCCAGAATGACTCCCAGGCTGCATACCTGGTCCTTCAGGGGCACAGTTACCCCATTCAGGACCAAGGAGTCCTCCACACCTGCCCGCCCCCCCCCCCCTCAAAAAAAAACAGTACTTCTCACTGAGCCAGTGGCTGGGTGCTGCTATATTATAAAGGAGTACTGCATTGTTTGGTATTGTCAGATCTTAAAATTCACCCCTTTGGTTGTCTATCTCTGCGGAAAAAGCAGGCCGATACAGATTTTCCAGTTTACTATTGTGTTAGGAGGCAGTCAAACGCACGCTGCGACTACGGCTCCCCGGAGGCTAGTTCCGGGGACTTCACAGAGGGCTAATAAATTTGCCAGTGACGCGCTTTTGATTTTGTTTGGGGAATGGAGGAGGGGATCCCAAGCGAGTCGTACATCAGCTTTAATGCCTTCATGAATAAGTGATCAAATAAAAAAAGGAGAGGAAAGAACCACCCTGAGAACTATAGTGGCCGTTGGATAAAACTGTTCTCCCTTCTCCCCAGAGAGATGGCATTCCCCCCAGAGTGACAAGAAGGAAGAAACACTGGGGAACGGAAAAATAGGAGTGGAAGACTTCAGGTAGTTGGGTGCAAGGCTCTCTGAAATGCAGAAGCAGGAGAAATTCAGAGCCAGAGTCTGGATTTGGAGGCAATGGTGCAGAGGCAGTTTGGGGACTGTCATCTCCCATCACCTGAGACTAAGGGATGGAAGCGGCATTCGTTAGGAAATTCACACTTCCCCAGAAACAACAGATGCAACCTAAATGCAGCTCTGCTAGGAAATTTCCACTTATCCCACTTGCGTAATGCAGTTCTTCGACCAAAGGACATATAAAATATGTATACTGGTGAAAAGTGGCTGCAAAATAACATACAGAAATCTATGTTGCTTGCAGAAAAATGCATAGACTTTGAAAAGTTGTGCACAAAAGAGTGTGCATTGGGATAAATGCATGCAAAGAAAAAAGTGTATGGATATCTGTGCATATATGCATGCCTGCACAGATATCTATACACTTTTGTCTTTGCATGCATTTATCCCATTGTGCACTCTTTTGTGCACAACTTTTCAAAGTTGTGTATATATGTGTGTGTAAAAAGGTAAAGGGACCCCTGACCATTAGGTCCAGTCGTGGACGACTCTGGGGTTGCGACGCTCATCTCACTTTCTTGGCCGAGGGAGCCAGTGTACAGCTTCTGGGTCATGTGGCCAGCATGACTAAGCTGCTTCTGGTGAACCAGAGCAGCGCATGGAAACGCCGTTTACCTTCCCGCCGGAGCGGTACCTATTTATCTACTTGCACTTTGACGTGCTTTCAAACTGCTAGGTTGGCAGGAGCAGGGACTGGGCAACGGGAGCTCACCCCATCACAGGAATTCGAACCGCCAACCTTCTGATCTGCAAGTCCTTGGCGCTGTGGTTTAACCCACAGTGCCACCCACGTCCCACCTATATATGTGTGTGTATATATATATATATATATATATATATATATATGCGCAAATGGAGCCAGAAGTTCATTCATTTGTTTTTGAAACATATCCCACCTTTTATTCCAAGAAACTCAAGGTAGCATACATGGTTCTTCATCTCCTCATTTAATCCACACAACCCTGTGAGGTAGCTTAGGTTGAGAGGCAGAGGCTGGCCCAATGTTACCCACCCAAGTGAGCTTCATAGCCAAGTAGGGATTTGAACCAGCAGCCCTCAACACAGCCTCTGAGACCAGCTCTGTCAGCTCAGGCACGGAGACTGCTGGGCAGCGAAGTGGCCAGTAAACCAGCAGAATCTCTAATCTGTTCCGATTGCTCAAGGCCAAGAATGCACAAGCCAAACAAATCCCGCCCTTCAACCCTTTGATCTTCAATGGAGGATACAGGCGGCACTTTGAGCTGGTGCAGCAGCAGGCCACCGTAGGGCCAGAACTAAGACCCAGGCTGATGCTGAAGTTGGCAATGTTGGGTACCTGATGAGGTCCACACCTCAACAAGAGGCCTCCTTCCAACCAGCAGAAACCCATTACACATACCCTCCAACATTTCTCTGATGAAAATAGGGACGTCCCATTCCATAATGATAATTTTAATGTTTATACCCCACACATCTGATTGGGTTGCCCCAGCTACTCTGGGCAGCTTCCAACATATATAAAAACATCATAAAACATCAAACATTAAACAAAACTTCCCTATACAGGATTGACTTCAGATGGCTCGGGGGTCAGATAACTCCACAACCTCCAACATTTCTCCAATGTAAATAGGGACGTCCTAAGGAAAAGTGTTGCTCGGACCCTGCTCCTGCCAACCTAGCAGTTCAAAAGCACATCAAAGTGTAAGTAGATAAATAGGTACCAATCCGGCGGGAAGGTAAACGGTGTTTCTGTGCGCTGCTCTGGTTCGCCAGAAGCGGCTTAGTCATGCTGGCCACATGACCCGGAAGCTGTACGCCAGCTCCCTTGGCCAATAAAGCGAGATGAGCGCCGCAACCCCAGAGTCGGCCACGACTGGACCTAATGGTCAGGGGTCCCTTTACCTTTACCTAAGGAAGAGTGGGACATTCCGATATCAAATCAGAAACCAGGACGGCTTCTCTAAATCAGGGACATCCCTGGAAAAAAGGAACATTTGGATCTGATTAGATGGTTGCCTTTCCTCTTTGGCTGAAGCTTTTTCCTATCCTCATCCTAGGAGATTCTACAGCAGGTGGGCTTCTGTGTGTCAAGCCACTGTTAAAAGCACAGGAACAATTAAAAACTATTAAACTATTAAAAAATAATAATAAGCAGGTGCACAGGCCATTTGTGATTACAGAATCACACTTTGCAGACGATCAGAGGCACTCTTGTCCATTAGCACTTTCCATGTTTCAGGGAATGGCTGACATTCCAAACTGGTTCAGCAAACTGAACGCACATTAGCAGAAAAATGAAGTTAAGGTGTCCCTGGCCTTCACGTAAATAAATACCTAGATAGAAGTCAGGCCCTGAAGCATGTTCTGTGTCTGGAGCACAGATCCCCAGGCAATTCCTGACCCCTGCCACAGAATGTTCTCCCACATGCTCTCTGTATGCAAGATTCATGCATTGGCAAACATGCTTGAGGCACACAGTAGAGAGAAAGAGAGAAAGAGAGAAAGAGAGAGAGAGAGAGAGATCTGGCAGCAGTCACTACAGCTGAGCTCAAGGCATCATAGGCTGGTGAATAGTGCCACCTGCTGGGGCCTCCTGGCCTTGCATCAATGAAGTGTAAAAATGGGTGCAATGGTGGTGGAGAGAGAAGCCAATCTGCAGTTTGTGATGTTCTTAAAATGGAGTGAAGGGGTTGCTGTGCAGACTTACAGGACGATCCTGCACATGTTTGTTCTGAAGGTAGCCTTGCTGTGTACAATGAGGCTTCCTCCCAGGGAAGTGTACTTAGGACTGGAGCCTAAGGCAGCAACTCTCAACACAATTACCTGGCAGCAAGCCCCACTGAACACAAGGAGACTTACGTAACTTCTGAGCAAAGAAGAACAGGCTTGCACTGTTAGAGTGCAATTTGATATATATATGTCTGCTCTGATATTTATATTTTCCTTAATCTAAGGCACTTCTGTATGTTACTCTCCCCAATATATGCAGCGCTAGGCACACTTTGGCTTAAAAACTCCATTGCAAAATTCAGAGAAGTGTGAATATCAAAGGAAGGCTTTGTTTCAGGCGGCATATTGTTTCAGGAAGTGCAAATGAGATAGATTCACCTTTAAATGTGAACCAAATCAAATACTCCCTGATCCCCAGCGAGGCACATTCCCAGGTAAGTGGGTATAGACTTTCAGTTTGTTCTTAATTAAGCACATCTTGCTGCAAAAAGATCTCAGGTTGCGGTACCCAGGGCCGCAGGAAGAGAGAGAGAAATGCTTTGAACATACAAGTTATTCACTTAAAAAGCTGGTGCGATTGAAGGTGCCATCATTTTATTACCAACTCTTGGCAACAAAAGTGGATTAAATGTTCTACTGCCGCTCTCGAAGGTTTGCCTTTACACCTTACGTTTGTTAAATATTTTATATGCATGTCTAAATTAGGCGTTTTCAAATATGTTCATTGTGCAAGTCAGCACCTTGCCTGCTGAGTGCCTACTACAGGTGATGTGGTTTAACTTTCTTCCCCACAACTCTTCCTATCCACTGGTGGTAGTAATAATAATAATAATAATAAATAAATAAATAAATAAATAAATAAATAATTTTATTTATGCCCCGCCCTCCCCAGCCAAGACTGGACTCAGGGCGGCTAACATCCGATATAAAAACAAATTGATTGGAATACAACTTAAAAACAAGATTAAAATACAACATTAAAATACAGCCTTATTTCAATGGAAACTCAAATCAAAAACTTTTTTGGGGATGGAAACGTCAAGTCTTCACCAAGGCTAACTATCCAGACTAGTACTTGCCACTTAAGGCTCTTGCCACTTGTAAGTAGGGGTGTATTGTTTTTTGGTCCACTCTGTGTTCTTTGCATGCAGCGCCGCTTCCGTTCCACTGCAGTTCATCTTCTGCCAAAAAGCTACGTTATTTATTTTGCGGTCCACTGTGACATAATCATGTAACATATGTTGTTGTTGCATTATTTCCCCCCATACGTTTCCATGCAAAGGAAACACAATGTGATCGGGAAAGTATGCAATGTATTAAGTATCAATTGTGGACTGAAAGCGACAGCAGCGAATGCCAGTTGCAGTCAGAAGATTGATTGCCATTCCGGACACAGGGCTGATAAGTAAACTTCAGCAATTTCTGCTCCTGTTTCCATTAAAATTCTCTGTAGGCTAGGCTATTAAAGGCAAATGGAGCTCTGGTGTTGTGGCAACAACAGACCGTCAGTCTTAGTCCTAGATAAGGGCAGTACTTCTGTCCCAGTTGCACCCAGTGGCCCAACCTAGTCCAGCAACCTGTGGGAAACTCTCAAGAAGAACCCAAGTGCAAGAAACCATTCCCCTTTTGTGGTTTCCAGTAACTGGTATTCAGAAGCATTTCTGACTCCAGCCATGGAGGCAGAGTATAGCCATCAAGGTTAGTAGCCACTGGTAGCTTTTCCCTCCATGAACTTTCTTTTAAAGCCATCCTAATTGGTGGCCACCGCTGCTTCCAGTGGGAGTGAGTTCTATAGTTCAACAATGCATGAAAAAGTATTGTATCTGTTCTGACTCTCCCAACATTCCATTGGATGCCCCTGAGTTCAAGTGCTCAGAAAGAGGCGGCATCCGAAGGGTTGCAGGTTCTCTATATGAATGTAAGCTATACATTTGTTGAGTCTCTGTGTGCAGCTGGTAACCCTGCGAAACAGCCCTGGCTTGAATGAAGTTCTGGGCAATGAGCATTCACACATGCACCTTTCCCTTTGCAGTTCAATGACCCCTTGCATTCCCCTGAAGCACCGCAGAGAGAGCCTCTGGAGAAAATGACCACACATCCATACTAGGGCCAGGGCCTTTTCAGTACGGGCCCCGACTTGGTGGAACGCTCTGTCACAAGAGACTAGGGCCCTGCAGGACTTGACATCTTTCCGCAGGGCCTGCAAGACAGAGTTGTTCCGCCAGGCCTTTGCTTTGGACTCAGTCTGACCCTTATGTTTTCCCTCCCCTTATGGTTTTGATCTATAGGCTACTTTTAAAATGAGGCTGCATTTTAAATTGCATTTTAACCTGTATTTTAAATTGGTGGGGTTTTTTACTGTAATTTTACTGGTGTCAGCCGCCCTGAGCCCGGCTCTGGCCGGGGTGGGCGGGGTATAAATAAAATTTATTATTATTATTATACCAGAGACATGGAAGGTCCCTAGTATATGGTAGAGCACTGAAGTGGCCTATCCTGTTTCATTGCCCGAGGCAACATGTGAGGGTGCTGCCCCACCACCATAGTCTCCCTTACTTGTGTTTTTGGCGGCACCCGCAAAACAGGGGCTGGGGGCTCAGTTGAGAACCTGCAAGTGCACAAGCTCTCTTGAGATTTCAGTGAGATCTTGAGAGTTCTTCACCATTGACAGAGGTGGCAGGGCCTGCTGGGTGCCCACAGGGGTGTTGTCGACCATCCAAGTTTCCCTATTTTCCAGGGACGGTCCCGGATTTACAGAAGCCGTCCCGGTTTCTGATTTGACCCTGGAATGTCCCGCTTTTCCTTAGTACATCCCTGTTTCAATTGGAGAAATGGTGGAGGGTATGGAGTTATGCGACCCCCAAGCCAAGGAGATAAGTAACTATACAACCTTTAGAAGACACCTGAAGGCAGCCCTGTATAAGAAACTTTTTACATGTTTAATGTTTTATTATGTTTCTATATATGTTGGAAGCTTCTCAGAGTGGCTGGGGCAACCCAGTCAGATAGGCGGGATATTATTATAATTATTATCAAATAGGATGGTTATGCAAGCTTTCAGAATGTTTAGAATTAGCCAAATTGACAGATATAATAAGACAAAAACGCAAAAGTGAAGTGAAAAAGGAATGGGAGTACCTAAACGAATACCTTAATGCCAAGGTTTGAGGACAGAAATCTGGCTGAGTCTGGAATAACCTTGTGAAGTGAAAGGAGAAGAAAGAGGGATTTATATCTAGATGCTAGGATAGAGATGATAAGGAAAACAGGAAAACAGGAAGATACAATGAGAGGTAAAGGAGGTGCTGTGGGGTTGGTGGAAGTCAATGTTTGTTTTCCTTTTTAGTGTTTATATTAATAATTTGTAAGATTTGGGTTTCTTTTTCATAAGCTTGTTTTTGTGTTTTGTGTATTGTTATTTTCCATTTTGTTGTTGTTGTGTGGAAAATACTAATAAAATTTACTAATTTTTTTTAAAAAAGGATGTCCCTATTTTCATCGGAGAAATGTTGGGGGGTACGGTGCTGTGTCTTGGGGTTCTGCCGCCCGAGGTGGCTACATCAGCCTGTCTCATGGGTGAGCCCCTCCCTTGTAGAGCACATGCTATAGCATGCATGCAGACATTCCTAACCCTTGACATCTCTAGTGATGGAAGACAACTCTACCTGAGTCCCTAGAAAGTTGCTGCCAGTTTTAATAGATGGACCCATGACCTGCTTCCAAAATAAATAGATATCCAGGTTTGCTTAGGCTACGTCATTTGTACTGCTTTTATCCTTGGACGGTGTCATCTTTGTCCCTTTCCGGCCAGCTGATGTCACTGTTGCCGTGTGATTTCTCGCACTGACTCATCCTCCTCACACCTTTCCAACAAAGAAAGCTCCTCTCTGCGGATCTTGCAACCGCACTGGCACCATGACATCGCACAGCCAGCAGGCCTGCCTGCAGAATGAGCACCACCAGCTGGTTTGACAGTGAGCGGCTATTTATTTATAGAGGAGGCAACAGTCTCCTTCTTGCGGCCAGAGGATTGCGCAGCTTGGTTTGTGCCGGGCGGCAAGCGGCGGAAAGGGCCATTGGAATCGTCACACAGGCTGCACTGTCGCAAAGCATTCCAATACACATTGACAGGTGGACAGAAGGTTTTATTACTCTCTCCCCAGCACTCACTTTTCTTCCAGAGAAGGCAGGGCAAGATATTTCTCCTTCATTCATTTTGTACTCTCTGTGTCCTGCAATTTCTGAGTCATTGTTGGCATCATTTTTGTATGCTTTGTTTTGCAGGTTTTTTTTAAAAAAAACAGCAGGACTATAATCAGTGCTTTCCCCCCTCTCTCTCCAGGGTATGCAGTACTGGCACCTAATTTTGTTATTGTTAAGAAGTGTGATACAGTGGTACTTTGGGTTACAGACGCTTCAGGTTACAGGCGCTTCAGGTTACAGACTTTGCTAACCCAGAAATAGTACCTCGGGGTTAAGAACTTTGCTTCAGGATGAGAACAGAAATCGTGTTGCGGCAGCAGGAGGCCCCATTAGCTAAAGGGGTACCTCAGGTTAAGAACAGTTTCAGGTTAAGAACGGACCTCCGGAACGAATTAAGTTCTTAACCCAAGGTACGACTGTATTTACTGTTACAACTTCGTGGTGAGTACCTGCCCCTATTTTTCTAGAAATAAAACACTGATTATAATGCATTGTTTACAAAACGAGAACACACCTTTTCATCAGAATCATGCCAACAATGTAATTAAAGAGTGTGTGTGTTTATGCATGTAGCTGGAAAAGATAGAAGGCTAGGGGGAAGTAAAAAATAAATAAACCAGAAACTAGTCGTACTGTAGGCACAATGCAGTCTTTACAGGCATCCAAATGGCCTTGAGGAGGATGTAATTCCCACGCAGGAAGTTATCCTGGGATTCATCTATTAAACTGCAGGGGGTTTGTGGACAAGGCAGCCCCAGCCACATCTTTACCTGCCCATCCCATGCCTGAAGGCAGGCTGAGGTCCCCGTAATGGACCGGCCTCCGCTATATTCCAGCCTGCAAAAGTCAAGACTGCCCCAGAGGCAGCTCTGGCTTTCCATAGGCGATTGGACAAGTGGTTATTTATGAGTCTGTAGTAAATGGCATTTTGTGATATGGCTGGTTGTTTCTTTCTTTAATGGAAAACAACAACACTGGGACTCTGAGGATTCCATTTCAAAGCCTGCAGCAGGCTGCAAATCAATGCCTGCACAAAAGCATGTGCTGTGAGATGTCACTCTTTGGTTGACTGGCAGGCAGAGCTGCAAGACTTTGTTGATTTTATTCGTTCATTTCACAATATTTATATGCCCCTCGATTGTCGCAAACCCTCAAAGCGGTTTACATAAAGAACAAAACAATAAGATTATTAGCAAATGAAGACAGCTAGAAACAGCTATCCTAAATAAAATATCCTGGGAGTTGCTCTCTTGTCAGTATCCTTAGGAGTCTCCAACTAGCTACCACGGTGTTGCAGCCTTAATTCTTGCAATGCCATTCCTATAGAATGAATAACACATATTCAGCCTGAGACCTTATTTCTGAAACACACGGCTGAAATCGAAAAGGCTGTGCTCAGAAGTCCTCTGCGTGCACACAAATTTTTGAAGAGCACCTGCTCTGCATTGAGGCTTCAACCCTGACATCTCCAGATAGGGACTGCCCACTGCCCCAAACCTTGGAGTTCTGCTACCAGCCAGTGTAGGCAGTCCTGAGCTTAATGGGCAGATGGCTTGACACAGTAGAAAACATCTTCCTGTATTTTGATGAGACACGAGTGAGGTGGGGAAGAGACATTGCTCAGGCTCTCACCTCTGCTTTTAGCAAGTTTGACGCCCGTTAAAAATCAGGGGGTGGAGCTTTTTGCAGGAGGGGGATAAACTGAGCCAACAAAGCTCCCTTAAAATAAATGCTCTTTGCTCTGATGGCCAGAGTTGTCCCAATACATTTTGCTGTTGAGGTATAGGACAAAATGGTGTCCCCTGCTTTCTATACAAAGGAACTGCCCAGAGTGGCATTTGAATCTTACTTCAATACTGGCAAACAGCTAGGCAGCTGCCCCTGTTGCTCCTCAACATTTGCCGCCTGAGGCAGTCACCTTACTCTGTCTAATGTTCAGGCCGGCCTTACTGACAAGAGGTGGTCTCTAAGGATCACAGGTGGGCATCATCTCCCACCCCTGAAGCCTCAGAGCCTTTGGCTGGAGGGTTGAACCCGGGGCTTTGCGCATGAAAAGCATGTGCTCTGCCACAAAGCTACAGGCCCCTTTCCCCCTTCCTTCACTTGCTGCAGATCACGTTTCAGAGTTAACAATGGGCAGCCTATGCTCCTCCAAAGGGGGTATAGAGAAATGGACAAGAGCAGGAAGGGTAATTGACATATGCACACTATGAGGAAGAGGTTTCTTCGGAGGGCAGACAGCAGATCAGAACCAGGAGGTGACCTCCTTTGTTCGCAGTGTCAACTAGACTTAAGAAATCCTCTTAAAACTGCCTCTCCGGCTCCTCTTTCAACATCTGCAGACTAGACCTTCTTGATTTCAGCATAATCTGATTTGGATTCTTCTGAAGTGGGTTCTGGTAAACATTTCAGTTCACCAAAGTTGAGAGATGCGTAATGCAACTCTTCGGGGTCGTTGGAGATTTGGTCGGGGAATTCGTCAAACTTCTCTTGATCTTCAGGAGCGCCGTTGCCTTCGTCCAGATTAGGGACCGTGAGGCTGTTACGCTGTTGGTGAAAAACAACAAGCAAACATTATGCAAAACCCAGGACTGAGCTACTTTAAAACTTATCCGGACTGCGAAACTTAAGAACAAACAGGTTCTCCCTCCCCCAAATCTTGAGCACGCTCTTCCTTCTTTGCCTTATTTCTAACCTTAAAAGGCCCTCGAAGCTTTTTCCTTTTAAATTAGAAACAAACAAAATCCAAATTTAATCTCTGTGAATGAATGAAGGGATGCATGGTAATCTGAGGCCATGGGGATGTACACAAGCCCCATTCCCAGTGTCCTCATGTCTGCCTTTGCTCAGTCCCTGACTTTCCTCATATTGCTCCAGGAACCTATAAACCTTTCCTTGAACACAAGTGGAATGATTTCTGCTCAGAGTTGGGAACTTTTTCCCCCATCCAAGGGACACATGCCTTGTGGGAAGCCCTTTGGGAGCTGCATCCCAGTGGTGGGAGTGTAAAAAATGTGTGTAACCATTCTCCAGCCCGACAAGCAAGGTGAGAATTCACAGTTCAAGGAAACATCCCAGCCAGGAAAACTCATTACAGGAGAATGTAGAGCTGTGGGGCCTGGGCAGAGTTCCAGGGGTGGAGGAAGGGGGTGCGGTGGGGGCGGGTCACCCCAGGTGTCACCACTGAGGGGGGTGACAAAATGCCAGGCGGCACTCACCACGGGGCCTGCAGCGCACCCAAGCCACATGTCTCTCCTGGGAGTGACGCAATGGCTTGGACACCCTCAGGCTTCCCCAAATGGTCTGCCCACTGCCTCCCCTCCCCCCAGCTGTAGGGCAGCTGAGTGGGAGGAGGCAGGTAGACTCCTTGGAGGGCCTGCAGAGCGTCCTGCCCCGGCTTGCCCCTCCCCACGGGCAGCTGGCCCCATCCCAGGGCTCAGGGCACATGTGCCACCCCAGTCACCCAATCGGCTTGTCTGCCACTGCAGAGTCCCAAGGGGCTTAAAGGGCCACTTTCAGCCTTCAAGACTGAGGTTTCTCTCCCTGCAATGTTCAAGGGATTCAACTGCAAATGTGGCATGAAGCCTTGCAACATTGTGTGGGAATCCCTTGCAGATAACCACAGCACCTGGAGACAGGCAGTCAGGTTGTAAATCCACAGCCGTGACCAACAGTAATGACCGCTGGGAGAAGAAACACTGTGGTGCATCTGCAGCGGCAAACAACTGGATGCCTTCATCTGCCCCAGCTGCAGCAAAACATGTCTTTTCCCTATCTGTCCCTACAGCCACAGCAGGCACTGTAATTCTCCCAATGGTTTGACTTCACCCTCAAAGGCTTACTCTTTCATCGTCTCCTGAGACAGATGGATGCCAACCAAAACTCCCTATGGAGGTCTTCTGCATGCAGCATGAGGAAGGTAAGGGACAGGAAACATGTATATGAAAATGATGACTTTGGGGAGGGGGGGGTGAGGCTGGCATTTGCCACTGCCACCACCACCCTCCACCCTGCCTGAACACAACTTTGGACTGCAAGCAATCAAAGTGCTGGTGTGGACTTTTTAAACGTGACAGCTGAGAGGCAGGTGCTACAGACCTTGACATCTGGGGAAAGCTCGCTGTGGACGTGAGTCAAGGGCTTTGCGAAAGATTCTGAGGCAGTCAAAGGTTTTCTGTCCTTTGGGTACCTGCAGAGAGAAATTTCATCCCCTTTTCATTTAACTGACCTCACGCCACCTCCAGTTGGCTCATGCCACTCCTCAATCCATTTTTCTTTTTCTTTTTAATGTCCAGAACATGCACACAACAGGGACAGGAGTGCTGAATCTTAGCATCGGCTTAAGCTGCAGTGGTGTGGTGTAAGTTGGTGGAGGCTGGTCTCTCAGGGCAATCCCAGTCAGCCCCCACTTGCCTGCCTTCTTACTTACAAACCTGGCACCAGCTACCACTGGTGGAAGTCAAAACTTGCAATGCTTGGTGTGCACAGATGAGAAACTCCAATTTCTTCCCTCGTTACAGGAGCTGTTCCAGACACTCACCAGCTGCATTCATACAGCAGTTCATTCTATTTCCCCAGCAATTCCCAAAAATTAATTTTTGCATTATATTCGAGCTTTCACACGATGTATAAGCCACTCCCAGAATGTAGCCAACTATACCACAAGTTTAGCGCTCATTTCTCAGTTATTTACAAAAACATATTTTTTTGCAGAAGCAAAAAACACGAAAATAAGCTCTAGACTTTTGCTATATTCTGCTATATTTCTAGAGGTGATACACACAAGCGTAATGCAGAAATTAGCAGGGAAATGTTGGGAGGGCAGAATAGACTGCCGTGTGAATGCAGCCACCATCTCCCCAAGGAAATGATCTCATGTCTCTTTTAAGTGCTGTACAAGCCCCAAATTCTGACACCATGCCTGCTATTCTTCATATACCAAAGGAGATGGGGAACCCTAAAAAAGGGGGGGAGTAAGAGTTATACAGGCCAGCAAAGGCCAGGGTTAGGAAAACACAAATATCAGTGAGATGGCTTAGCCCCAGATTGTGGGGAAGAAATAAGGCAATGCTGGTATCAAGGCTATGTACATCACAATCTGGTCCTATGCATGTTATTCAGTAGTGAACCCAGATTTCAAAGAAATCATAGAATCATAGAGGAGGAAAATGTGTTCTGGATCGCAGCCAGAAAGAGACAGACAGAAAATCCTGACATCATAAACAAAGAGCTGGAGGAGATGAGGAGAGAGGTTCCATGTATATAGAAGCAAATTTTGGGAAGTTTTGATTCGGCTACAAAAGTAGTTGAGATTGTAAGTGACCAAGATTAAAAGACGGTTAGAATAGAACAATGATGAATCAGACAACAGGGTGAGAGAGAGAAATGTTCAAGTCAAGAGGCTTACCTGATGTGGATGGAGAAAATTTAGCAGAAGACCTGGAAAAGATTATTGGCTAGTTTAGTGGGAAGCCTTGTGAATGAGCAACGCTGCTATAAGCAGCTCTGAGAGTTAACAGTGTATATTCTTAAAAACATGAGGTGCCTTGGTTCAGTTTCAGAACTACAACTCCAAAGATGCTGCTATGCAAACAAAATGGAATAATCCCAAATGGCTAGTCACTGGTGCAGACATACAAAGAATCTGCTTATCACTTTGACTGGGGATTACTTTGAGATAAGAGAGAAAGTGGGGAAAATTCTTAACAGATAAAGTAACCAAAGGAAACAAGTACAGTGGTACCTTGGTTCTCAAATTCTATCCGTTCTGGGAGTCGGTTCAACTCCCCAAATGGTTCAAAAACCAAGGCGCGGCTTCCGATTGGCTGCAGGAGCTTCCTGCACTCAATCAGAAGCCGTGGAAGCCATGTTGGACATTCAGCTTCTGAAAAATGTTCGCACACCGGAACACTCACTTCCGGGTTTGCAGCGTTCAGGAGCCGATTTGTTCGGGAGCCAAGCCGTTTGACTACCAAGGTACCACTGTATACGGATAACATTTTAAGGTTCTGTTTTGATAGAAATGGTTTTATTGGGGGGAGGGGTTTAATTGAAAACTTTGCAGTGATTTCCTGGAATTGTTTGAAAGATTATTCATGGGTATGCTCTGTGTTCAGATAAATAAGACAAACAAGATAGCACAGCAAATGCTGCACTAGTAATCCTCTCACTGATAGAGGAAAATCATTTGCAGTCATGTAGTATATTATTTTCTTCTACTTTCTTCTATTGGGACAGAGCTACGCTCTTACCTCAGGTGCATTGCCTGAATGCAAACATGACAGAAGTCTCTTTTGACCCTAGCACATGCACTGTCATAGTCCTTAGTCCTTTGATCCAGTAGGGAGAAACGGAGAGACAGTTTGGGGGCTTGCCTGCACCTCTGTACACCGCTGGAAGATGGAGGAGCAAGACTCTGTTATGCCTCCCCATATCTCTCCATGCTTGAGCCCATGGTACAACTTCCTTGCACCTGTTGTATAATTCACCCTCCTGCTTCTTGTTGCAGTTTTCTTGTCTCCATTAGTTACAAGTGTGATCACATGCAGGGGAGGCTGCTCTGCAAGGGCAAATGGGGCACTGCCCCAAAGCCTCAGTCTGATCTGAGCCAGGGCTCCACCACCACCACCACCTGCCTTCTTACTTACAAACCGTTCCATTGGCAGCCAGCTTCCTCCTCCTTGAGGGACGCGGGTGGCGCTGTGGTCTAAACCACAGAGCCTCCTAGGGTTTGCTGATCAGAAGGTTGGCGGTTCAAATCCCCACGACGGGGTGAGCTCCCATTGCTCGGTCCCTTCTCCTGCCAACCTAGCAGTTCAAAAGCAC
This sequence comes from Podarcis cretensis, assembly GCF_951804945.1. Taxonomy (NCBI): domain Eukaryota; kingdom Metazoa; phylum Chordata; class Lepidosauria; order Squamata; family Lacertidae; genus Podarcis; species Podarcis cretensis. The sequence continues at coordinate 18,028,555 of NC_137177.1, read as the reverse complement.
GTCAAAGTGCAAGTAGATAAAGAGGTACCGCTCTGGCGGGAAGGTAAACGGCGTTTCTGTGCGCTGCTCTGGTTCACCAGAAGCGGCTTAGTCATGCTGGCCACATGACCCAGAAGCTGTACGCCGGCTCCCTTGGCCAATAAAGCAAGTTGAGCGCCGCTACGCCAGAGTCATCTGCGACTGGGCCAAACGGTCAGGGGTCCACTTTACCCCCCCTCCTCCTTACTCAGTGCTGCCTTTGTAGAACTCATCGGGACAAAAGTAGAATTAGTTGGCTCCTCCCACCCTGGGCTCTGGCTCCACCTTTTGTTGGGCTCCCTGCCTGCCCCCCTACTGGTTTCAATGGGCACCAGGCACCGCTGATTAAATGCATTCTAAAAACACTAAATGGATTCAATTGGGGCATGGAGATTTCAGTTCTATTTGGGATTTGATTGATTTTTTATTTTTTTTGCTAGAACCACAATGTTTAATACTAGAGGTGTTACTAGGACCACAAGATACAGCAACTGAAGCCTTGTGCAAATAGTTGCTTCAAGTGGGGCAATACAGAATTAACAAACAGGGTGCCTCTGAGCGCATGCAGATCCCAATAACATGTCTTCAGCACTGGAACCAAGCTTACAGTCCTGCTACACAAGAATCCATTCCAGGTTTTCCTTTCAGGCTTTCTTCATCCCAGCAGTTTAATTCAGAAGGCAGTTTCAACTTGATGGTGGCTAGGGCTGCCTTTTTATTGTTACAGTAATTAAAATAACTGGGAGTCTGAAAACCCTGGTGATCTACTGCAAATCACCCAGAGATTTACAAGAAGATCCTGATTTACTTTCTGCCTTCTCTGGGTTGTTACATAACACGATAAGTAAGGGAGAATTTCTCTCTCTCTCTCAAAAGGTATGCAAGGAAAGTAAGACTATGTTAATAATTCAGGAAATGCATATTGATTTAGGCTGAAGGCACCAGAATTCATTACAAAATTAAAATCGAGGGAGACATTTTCATCTCCAGTTACTACTGTGTCAAACAATCTGCATGCGGGGGAAACAAGCGAACTTGGATTTTTGCAATGTAAAATATGTTGTAGTCTATCAATATATTGACAAGGAAGGGAGAATCTTGATGATGGAGGATTTATTCCTGAGCGAAACTAATGCTTCTGTGGGCTCACGCACCAAATCACAAACAGGGGAGAAAGAGGGAGGGAGGTTTGGAAAACGAGGTCGCTATTTTATTAGACTTCATAGAAGGAGACACTTTGATAGGTCAAGAAATGAAGAGTGTTATGGGTCACTTATGTTGGCAGATTGGGTCAGAGTAATGTTTATAACACTTCATGCTTCTAAAGGTGTACAATGTTTCTTAAGCAAGTAATGCCTAGAAGACTCCAACTTTATAGGCGTTAGGCTTGCTGCTCCTATATACATAAGGAGGCCTTCTTAAAAATCAATAAAATACATTATTTTAAAAAATGTAGCATTCCTGCACTGCAGGGGGTTGGACTAGATGACCCTTAGGGTCCCTTCCAATTCTAAAATTCTATGATTCTAAAATTGGAGGATGCATCTAGTTGAGCAGATGCAGAAGGTCCCTGGTTCAGTCTATGGCTTAGCCTTCTTCAACCTGGTGCCCTCCAGAAGTTGGTGCCCATCAGAAGCTGCTTTCGACCAAGTGAGAACCATTGGTAATTTATACCCCGCCCATCTGGCTGGGCTTCCCCAACCTGGCCTCCAGCCCAACCTGGAGATGCCAGAGATTGAACCTTCACTACTGAGCTGTCATTTCTCTCCAACAAGTACCTCATCCTCCAGCCAGCTTGTTCAAGGGTCAGGGATGTTGGGGGCTGAAATCAAGAGGGCATCAAGTTGAGGAAAGCTGCCCTAGGCCCTCCAGCTTTTTTAAAGAAAAAATAAGATCTCAAGCAAGAGCACTAGGAAAGGACCTTTCCTTTTGAGAGTCACTGCCAGTCAGAATGCAGGTAAAAGGTAAAGGTAAAGGACCCCTGGACGGTTAAGTCCAGTCAAAGGTGACTATGGGGTTGCAGCGCTCATCACGCTTTTCCAGCCAAGCTTTCCGGGTCATGTGGCCAGCATGGCTAAACTGCTTCTGGCACAATGGAACACCGTGACCAGTGCCAGAGCGCACTGAAACAACATTTACCTTCCCGCCATAGCAATACCTATTTATCTACTTGCACTGGTGTGCTTTTGAACTGCTAGGTTGAAAGGAGCTGGGACAGAGCAACGGGAATTCACGCCGTCACAGGGATTCAAACCGCCGACCTTCTGATCAGCATGCCCAAGAGCAGGCATAGGCAAACTTGGCCCTCCAGATGTTTGGGGACTACAACTCCCATCATCCCTTGCTGTAGTCAGGGATGATGGGAGTTGTAGTCCCAAAACATCTGGAGGGCTGAGCTTGCCTGTGCCTGCCCAAGAGTCTCAGTGGTTTAGACCACAGCACCACCCGCCCTTCTTGTCAGAATATAATACGAGGCTAAATAGGTCAGTGGCCAAGTTTGGACAGTCAAATCCTGACTCAAGAAGCCAAGAAATGCAATGAGTTGCATGCAGTCCCTTTGCCCTCATTTTGCTGCCCTCTATTACAAAACATAAGAAGAGCTCTGCAGGATCAGGCCCATCATCCCAGCATCTTATTCTCACAGTGGCTGACCGGATGCCTATGGAAAGTCCACAAGCAGGAGCCAAGCACAAGAGCACAATCCCACTATGTGGTCTGCAGTGGAAGTAGAACAGGAGACGATGTGTTCAGCTAACCATGGTTCCCATGACTTCTGCACTAGGAAACCATGGTTAATGGCTTCCAAACAACCAGGGTATGTAGTTATGGGTGAAAAGTTGACTTATGAAACCAATCTTGTTTCAGTTTCCCCAGTTTGGACTTAACAGAAAGCTGTAGTTAATGCTTCTTGCATTCTCCCTCTGCTTGTGCAGAACACAAAGAGATAAAGAAGAACTCTGCTGGATCAGACCAAAGACCCATCTAGTCCAGAATCCTGTTCTCACAATGGCCAGCCTAATGCTTTTGGGACGCCTGCAAGCAAGACTTGAGCACAACCACCCTCTCCTCCCTTGTGCTGGCCAGCAACTAGTATTCAGAGACATTCTGTCTCCAAGAGACAAGAGTTATAAGTCAGGGTATGATTGCGTAAACCAGGTTGAGCAGTAAGGCAGATTTCATACATCTGATTTCTTCCCCACATAAGAAATAGCTTTTGCCAGCTTCCCAATAGATGCCTCAGTATATAAACCGACTGCAACACATTTAACTTGATCAATTATAAATAAGAGCAACTTTGCTCAAGGAAATTAAATAATTTGTTACTGTCAGACAACGAGGTTGCGTACTGATGAACTAAGGGGATTTTTCAGACTTAATAATACTCCCGAGAAGAATAAACTAACTGTATGAGAAACTAATAAAGCTTATACGTGGAGGGATTCATAACAGTTTCTTCATACTTGAATTAAAGGAGAAAGAGGCAGAGGGAGGGAGGAATATATTAGCGAGACTGAGATGTTGCAAGCGGCGGATAGACAAAAGAGGAAGAGGTCGGCTTCCGTAGGAAATACAAAGGCTGCTTGTGCAACAAATCTTAAAGATGCATCGTTGATGGGCTAAAAAGTTGAAACAGGTCAATAAAAACAGTATAGGCAACGTCTGAATGTGCGCTTTTGTACCTTTTTAGGCTGCTTTGGTATTGTGCAACCCCTCAGTCTGCTGACCCCCAAAACTTTTTTGAAGCAGGGATGCACTTAATCTTGGGAGCACACCTGCTTGACATGGTGGAAGTTGGTAGAAACTGCACACCTAGAGCAGGCCTCTCTGCCTTACGTCTGCCTTTGCACCTCCAACCCCCTGCTGGCTGCTTTCCCCAAGGTAGTTTGTTTTATTTGAGTCCCTAGAGGAGGCAGAGCAGCTGGCTGGAGTTGGCATTTGGGTTGGCTCAAATGCTCAGAAAGCCTCCTCAGGGCTTTCATTGAGGACTGATCCACCCTTCCTCTTGCCCCACTGCTTTCTCCTGGAGAAGACTGTTCCCAATCAGAGCAAACATCATTTGGGGTTTTCTCCGGATTGACATTTGCTCCAACTGAGCACTAGAGAGCGGGTTTTCCCTGGGAAAGAAGTGGGACAAGGGGGAAACTGCTCTGACCCGTGCTATCTAGGCATGGGATGAGCAGAAATGTGCATGAGTTGCGATTAAGGCAATGACGCTTGCAATAAATTGCCTGAACCAGCGAGGGGCAGTAGGCAGAAAGGTAATGAAGAGCTCATCCACACTTCCAGTTGTCTTGTGCCAAAAAATCATGGGTTTTCTAGGCATGGGTCCTGGAGGTTTTGCCTTTGCCCTTACACCTTTCCCCAGAAAACCTGTTCTTTAGCGCTAAATTGGAACAAACAGCAATCTGCATAAAACCTGATTGCCATTTGTTCCGATTCAATGCTAAGCCACAAGTTTTCCCCAGGGAAAAACAGCAGGGCAAGCAGAGGTGTGGATAAGCCCCTAGTCTTCCCTCGGTGATTCCTTCTTAAATAACAACCTGCAGATTGTGTTTTCTCCATCAGGCTTTACTTCCTTCCTCCTGCTTCTTCAATCAGTTACCGTTTGTGTTAGCCCTTCCTTTGGTTAGGGTTGTCATATTTCAAAAAGTGAAAATCTGGACAGAGAAATTGTTGAGCATTTTTGGCAAAGTTGGGGGGAGGGCAAGTTGTTGAGCCATTATGATCAGGAGCCAATTGCCAGAGATAATCTTATCCTCCTGAACTTCTCTCATCCTCTTTTAAAACCATCTAAGCAAGGAGGAGGAGAAAGAGAGAGAAAGCCAACCAACTTTCTCCCCACCATGTCTAATTTTATGGGGGGGACCCCATTCACAGGGAATGAGTGTCTGTGGCCCTCCCAATGTTTCTCACATGGCCAGTGGTCAGGGGTGATGGGAAGTGGTGTCCAATATCTTATGGAAGTTAATAATAATAGTAATAATAATTTAGTCTAGCTGCTGCATTCTGGATTAATTGCAGTTTCTGGGTCACCTTCAAAGGTAGCCGCAGGTTCCAGTATGTTCCCAAATGCTGTGCTTCCCATGTGCTTCAGTATAGCGCAAACTCTTTGCATGAGGGGTCGGGAAACTCATATTTAAACCCAGCCAGATGGGTGGGGTATTATTATTATTATTATTATTATTATTATTATTATTATTATTAATATTCATGCTCCCTCATGGGCAGTTCTTCGGAGGCCACATACCAGTACAAAAAAAGCACATTTATATATTACGCGTATTGCTTTTATTGACTAACATTTTGCCCCGTCTTTAAATATGCCCAAATTCCTAACAAAGGCTAGCAAACCAAACTAATGAAAAGCCAAGGAAATAATAACAAAACTGTAATAATAGAATGTATTCCATGCACACACCCTAATCCAGGGATGGAGAATAGAGCAGCCACTGGCTCTGGAACCAGATACCTTCCTAATCTGGGCTATTTTACATGCTTCCTGGCCACCTGGGCTGAGAACTCACTCCCCTCCCCACCTGTGCACCCCAATGGCCAAGATCGCTGCAAAAACCTGGCAATTTCCAGGCTTCAAATCAGCGGACTGATTGCTGGACAATAGTCATTTGCCAGCAACAGCGGCACTTGCTAGGGCGACACCAAGCGGCTGTGTCATGCCTGATCAGTCTCTCGGAGAAAAGATGAGTGTCTGGAAAGCTCTGCAGAGTAGGCCAGCACAAACACACAGTTTTTTGCAAGCCAAAAAAGCACCACCGCCATCCACCTTCCATGAAGGTGCAAGGCGGTGAATGGCTTGGAGTCTGCTCAGCCACAACATTGGTGTTGATGTTTCAACGTACTGCCAACGACAGCATTGGGCCCTCCCTCCTGCAGAACATAGTACCGAACCAAAAAATTCACTCCAGGTGGAGCCTTCCTCTCCATCAACGTCCAACGCAAAAGAGACTCCGCTCTCCTCAAGTACTACGGAAACAGACAGATGCTAACCGTTACTTACCTTCTGGAAATCAGAACGACGATGATAACGATCAGCATGACGACAGCCAACATGACGAGGGCACCCATTACGCCGCTGATTAGGTTCCTTTTCAGAGAGTCTCCTGTTGGTCCGGAGGAGAACAGGTCTGGTGAAGCCACAGAGAACCAGCTTCTCCATTCCCACCCACCCCACATCTCAACCCAACGTTTGAAGTGACTTCATTCTGTTTGTCCCAAAGAGCTAAGAGAACCCAGGGCTATCAATAGGCAGAATGAGGCCAGTGCCTCAGGCAGAAAATGCTAAGGACATCAAAAGAGGGTTGCTGAAACAGGACAATTGCCCAGTCAGGATCCTGCTCTCACATTGGCCACCCAGATGCTTCTGGGAATCTGGGAAGGAGGACCTGAGCACAAAAGCACTCTCGCCTCCTGTGGCTTCCAGCAACTGGTATTGAGAAGCATTGCTGCAGCCATGGCAGGAAGATGCTAAAATGCTAATGAGGGAGGAAGGCAGTGGTGGTAACCAGCAGCCAGAGGCGTAGCAAGGTCAGGTGATACCCAGTGCGAAAATTTACCCGGTGAGCTTTTTTTAGGGATGGTACCCTAAAGTTATTGACCTTGTTTAAGGGAGGGTTGGCCGTGAAACAGATACGCCCACAGGTCGCAAATCCGACCGATGATCACATAACACTGTGTCAGCGCCACCCACGAAAATCCAACCGCCCATAGGCGATCGCGGGGGTCAGCAACCTTTTTCAGCTATGGGCCAGTCCACCATCTCTCAGACCATGTGGTGGGCCGGACTATATTTTTTTTGGGGGGGGGGGGATGAACGAATTCCTATGCCCCACAAATAACCCAGAGATGCATTTTAAATAAAAGGACACATTCTACTCATGTAAAAACACGCTGATTCCTGGACTGTCTGCGGGCCGGATTGAGAAGGTACTTGGGCCACATCTAGCCCCCGGGTCTTAGGTTGCCTACCCCTGGGCGATCACATAAAACTGCCCACCGGGGATTTGAGCACTGCCTGCCGGGGGGTGCAAATACCACCCGCCGGGGGTTGCCAGTCTGATCGCCGGGCATATTTGCACAATCAGCGGGCCAATTTTCACAACAACTATTGCACCAATCGCAAAAATCCACCCATGGGGATGTGAGCACCACCACAATGATCCGCCTGGGGGGATTTTGTCACACACACCCAGGCATGACACCCAAGGTGGACCGCACCCCCCACACACACACCCCTTGCAATGCCCCTGCCAGCAGCGGCTGGTGCCCATCAAGTCACGGAACCCAACAGTGGGGGTTGCCAGAACCGATGACAGGCAGAACCATTTGAGTGTCCATAAAGAAGCAGGTAGGCAGGGAATAGCTGAGAGCAGGTTGAGCTGGTGGGGCTATGCCAGAGATGCCCCATGAAACAGCCTCCACTGGCTAATGGAGTCCCCAACCAATTCCCCTTTGTAGATAGCAGAGCCATGCAATCCCCTAAGGTTGCCGGTTGCCTTCAAAAACCATGGAGGGAGATGTCCTCTTACTCTCTCTGAAATAGTAGTAGTAGTAAAGGTAAAGGTAAAGGGACCCCTGACCATTAGGTCCAGTCGTGGGCGACTCTGGGGTTGCGGTGCTCATCTCGCTTTATTGGCCAAGGGAGCCGGCATACAGCTTCCGGGTCATGTGGCCAGCATGACTAAGCCGCTTCTGGCAAACCAGAGCAGCGCATGGAAACGCCGTTGACCTTCCCGCCGGAGCAGTACCTATTTATCTACTTGCACTTTGATGTGCTTTCGAACTGCTAGGTTGGCAGGAGCAGGGACCGAGACACGGGAGCTCACACCGTCGCGGGGATTTGAACCGCCGACCTTCTGACTGGCAAGTCTTAGGCTCTGTGGTTTAACCCACAGCGCCACCCGCGTCCCTGTAGTAGTAGTAATATATTATTTATACCCCGCCCATCTGGCCGGGTTTCCCCAGCCACTCTGGGCAGCTCTCAACAGAATATTAAAAACACGATAAAACATCAAACATTAAAAGCTTCCCTAAACAAGGAAAAGTTTCAACTGCATCTGTATGAGGATGAAACCCTACACAGAGCGGAGTCCTTATTGCCCTGAAATTGTATTGCCTTGAAGTTGCCCATGAAGCAACAGACTGGACTGATACGCAAGTCACTGGATCCATCTTCCTGACTATGGTGAGATGTATTGTATTTTATTTAAATCACAGATTCCCCCTATATTTGCAGATAGGCATGGAAATTTACATATCTGAATTTTATGCAAATATACCCTCTTTTGCAGAGATGCGCTTCTTCATTCTTGGTTAATGTATCTGTGCCCACCCCAACTTCGGAGCTTACGCCTCTTCCAGTGAAATTCTACACATGCCTACTTAGAAACAGGTGCCATTGAGTTCATATGAAGGAAGGGGGTGTCATAGAATTGTAGCGTGGGAAGGGACCCCCAACGGTCATCTAGTCCAAACCCCTGCAATGCAGGAAACACAACTAAAGCATCAGATTGCAATTTTGGCTGCCACTCCATTGCGACAGCTCTCCTAAGCAGCATCCACCACATGCATCTGCATCTTCCAGTGATCCGTCTAGCATTAAATGAGCGGTAATTGCCAGCATTATCCCCCATTAAAATAGCACTTAAAATCATTGTGATGATTTTAAAAGATCGAAGGCATTATCTCTTCAATTAAAAAATAAATACATGGAAGTACTGGCGATAATCTCCCCCCTCCCGCCCCGGCTATTAGAAGAAAATAATAAACTTTTAATACTTCAGTACTAAATTATTCTAATGGCAATCATTTATCTCTAAAATTAAAGTTATTAACACAGATACACTTAATAAAAACTGCACTTGGGCTTGCCTGCAGGCCAGACGCCGAAAGCTCTTTAGGAGATTGGAGATTGGATCGTAAAAGCCTCGTTTTGAAGCGCATGACAAGCTGGGGCTTCATTTCAGCCAGGGATCAGCCCCTAGGAGCTGCTTTCAAGGCCACAGGATGTGAGTAAAGAAATGGGTGCCTCTGAACATGTGCAGAGTGCATTTCCCAGCCCACTGAGACAGAGGTGGGGAAAAGGTAAGCTTCCATGCCAGTCATCACCGATGCCAAGCAATCCCAAAGCCTGAGGCCTCTGTAGGAATTCATTGCCACTCAGAATTGAAAGAAGGTACTATCACCCCGTCTTTAATGCACAGTTGGATCATGTCTTCATGCTCTGGCTGGCTTCTTGGGGGGGGGGGACAACCAAAAGCTAACCTTAGTTCAATCACTCTGTCATTCTATGGAAGGATTGCAGGGGCAACCAGACCTACTGTTTTGGGACAGGGATCTGAGCACATACTGGAAATGTAGATTTGCACAATTAAAACATGTTAAAGAGCTCTGGTGCCCTAATGCAACAAACCCACTTTTTAAACAATGGGCTACTTTTTGCACTTGGGAAATGGATAGTGAAATGCACCCAGCAGAGTGGGGTGGATAAACGTTTAACAGAAAGCTGTGTTGAGGCCCCACATGAAAATCAGGACTAAGGCTTGTTGTCCTATCAGTGCCCCATAAACAAATAAGAGCAAATGCTCAATAAAAACTGAGTGTAGTTTAACCACTGTGTTAACTTTCTGTAAGCAAATCAGGATGAATGCTACATAAACACTTCATCTGCAGCAACTCTGTGTCCTCAATCTATTACCGTCCTGAAAAATGCCGGAACTGAGTTCCGGTAAGTTCTGGCTGAAAAAAAAGCCCCGAATGTTTGTTAACACACTCACACATTACTACAGAATTCTGCAGCGGTCTTTGGCTATCTGAAAAGTATTCAATAAATATGGTGTTTTCACTTTTCCTCCAAAGGTTGGGGTTTAAGCGCAGCATCAGTTGGCAATCCTGTATGTAGTTTGTGAGTGTGCCTAGGCTGCCATACGACCGGGATTTCAAAGGCTTTCGGGGTGTCCTGGTTTTTACTTTTTGAAATATGGCAACCCTAAGTGTGGCTGCTATCTAAAGCAGGGCTCTAGGTAACTCTATTGGACCGAACTGCATCCCAGAGACTTACCTGAAGTAGCCACAAAGAACTTCAAGGGAATCTGTCCGCTGGGGTTGGTTCCAAGGCAGACAATATGCTGCTCTCCATCCAAGTCCCCTATCAAGTGCAGAGTGCTGGTGGCTTCTTCCGTCTTATTCCAGGAAGTGACCTTCATGGTCTCATCAGAGTAGTTCCCCTCCAAGTTCTTCCCATTCACTTGCCACTGAATTCTAGATGCAGGATAGGAGCAGATTGAACAGTTGCACTGGAATCTATTGTCATCTCTCCAGCATCGGGAATTATTCTGTTCACATGCCCTGGGGCTGTCTGGAAAAGGATGAAACAGAATGATCAGTGTCAGGATCTTGTGCCAGCCCTTATTCTAGTTTCCTCTTGCTCCAGCAAGGCCAGACTATTAGTTCCAACAACAGCCCAATCTTCTTTTGGCTCTGTATGCCATGTTGGCTATCCTCTCTACACTGTAGCAGTGGGTATGGCTCTCGGAAAAAACCTAGGGATTCACTTTATGAATGCAAAGCATGTGCTCTAACAGTGAAGATGGATTTGAGTTTGTTAGTGTCTCTGGTAACTTCTTTCTCTTACATCATGGATGTTGGCAAACTGGATTTTTGAATGGCAGAAATAACATTAGAATTGGAGTTGTCAGAGATGCACAAAGGAAACTGTCTTTTAATGCTCAGGAACTTTGAAAAGCCTTTTTTGTATTATGGATTTTTATATTATGGATGTATGTTCTGTATTATTTTATCAATACTATTGCTTAATACAAGCTTGTCATGGCCTTTGACTCGAACAATAAACTAATGAACTTGAGCCATCCATTTCCTGGACCCACCTCAATATGGTTTCTGGCCCAGATACATCACTCTGGCTGCATTTGTGGCCCTAGCAGCTATTTTTCTTTTTCACTTTGAGATCAAGAGAGGCAAATTCCCTCTGCTAGGCCAGTAATTCCCAAAATCTGACCACGAAAGCAAAATCAGATCTGTGAGCCCTGTGATTTTTCTGTGTGGCGGGAATAGAGAGCCTCTGGGCTAATCCACACTTACTCTTGTCCCTCTGCTTCCCCTGGGGGAAAGAGCTCTTAACCACACAATTGGAGCAAATGGCAATTTGGGTTTTCTCTGAATTGACGTTTGCTCCAATTTAGCACTAAAGAATGGGTTTTCCCTGGAAAGGAGAGGGCCAAGGGAAAACCACACACATGCCCTTCAAGTGTTGCAATTTCCCCTTGACATCCCACAATTACAGAAGCCATCCCAGCTTCCAATTTGATCCTGGAATGTCCCATTCCCACCCCCTCAAGTGCCACCCCCAAGCTCCGGAAGGAGGGTGAGTCGGTGCTTACAGTGGGCACTTGTAGCGGTGTTGTGCTCTCATGCAAGTCATCTGGCTCTTGTAAGAGCATGGCACCCAAAGATGCTCCTTTGTGAACCAGCTAACTTGCGAGGCAGCGCAGCATCAAAAGATGCTCCCATAATTTTCATGGGAGAGTATGCACTCAGATCTGTCCCTACAAAGCATGGGTCAAGCAGAAAACCACTCAGACCCATGTATTCTAGGCACGAGACAAGCGGGAGTGTGGACAAGCTGTATGTGTGTAACCAAGGCCTGTATGAAGTCTTCCTGACATGGAGTGGGGAAATTCAAAGGGTGATTCCATCACCTGGGGAATGCACAGTAGCAAACCCCAATAGCACTAGTCATGCAGGAAGAGGTTTCCCGGTGCAACCTGATGTCTTTTGCAGCAATATACCTAGCTAATTCCCCATATTTGCCACAACAATGCCCCTTTGTAGCAAGGAGTTCCAGAGTCATCCCCAACATTCCCAACAATATCCTCTATCATGTCTGAATCTCCTTGAAAGGTTTTATTTTATCTCTCAGCAACACCCCACTGCATGAACCCCAGTTTTGTCTTCCTTACATGCTACATAGAGCTGGAAGGTGGCATCAGTCTCGCCCTCTGTGTTCGATGCATGGCATTTGTATCCCCCTTTGTCCGCCAGCTTCACATTCGAAATTGTCAGGCTATTGGTTTTGGAGGATCGCCAACCAGTGGTCTTTTGTGATTTTGTCACCCAGGCCACATTGGCTATGGGGTTGCTCTTTATCCTGCAGAACAACGTGATGGAGTCACCTTCCTGGACTTCGATATGGGAAGCACCTGTGAAGTTTCTCTGACCTGCAAGATTCCAAACAGGACAGTGGGATGCCACAGCGGTTATCAAGCTTCTGGTCTGGCTGCCCTCCCATCCCAGTCAAAGAAAACAGTTCTTATCCAACCACCTCCAGATGCAACACAAAATAAAGAGATGGCAGCTTGCTTGTCAGAGGTGGACAATGTTTCAAATAATGGTTGGGCTGCCAAATCTTCGAAATCCCCATTTTGCAGACAGGAAACAAAGGCTGGGTGGTTGCAGCGCCCAACGACAAACAAATAAAAAGCATACAATATTTACACTATCTAAAACATAAACTGAACACGAGCGATTGAAACATCAGGAGATTGAAACATCACAGCAACATTCATGGAGCAAAGCCTACTGGGAGAAAAACCATTTGGACCAGGCATCTGAAATATAACACGTATGATGCCTATCTGGTTTCCACAGGGAGGAAGTTCTGATGAGTTGGGCCCACAAAACTGAAGACACGATTCCTCATTAACATGAGTGGTGCTAAGGGCTCTTTTTCTGAGGAACTCCCCCGAACTCAGTTCCGGCACCTCTCAGGTGGGCACCATTGCCATTCTAAGAGAATGTTCATGGTGAGTTTGGGCACCTCTTTTTCTAGGAAAATGGCACTGGTGGTGCTTCTGATCCATGTGGGAGCAGTAATGCTGCTCCCCAAGGTGGTCTTAGTGATCAACTAGGGACATATGCCTGCCTTGGGGCAAAGCATCACTCTCTCTTGCTCCTCAAGTGTAACATCTTATTTACTGGGCAGTGTTTACTTTCAAGGTACGCAGCCAAAGATGGATCTAGAGGAACGTGACCAGTGCGGTTGTACTGAGCACTGAGCTTCCAGGGGACCACAGTAGGTGATGCAGCTATGACATCCAAGTGAAGGTGAGAGGGGGGGGGGTGTCGGATTTTGGCATCACACAGGACACCACCGAAATTTGAGATGCCAAGGTCTGCCACTGGCAGAACCTTATTGTCAGGGACTGGGCAGAGGAGGAGGAGTTGTGGAGATTGCCTCCCCATCCTGACCCTTCCAGGGAGGAGGAAGAGGAAGACAGTCTAGATTGACAACAGGGGTTTGTGGGAGGTCGCAGCTCAGAGGCAGATGAGGGGGAAAGTTGGGAAATAATGGGAGAGGAGGAGGAGACAGAGCCAGAGCAGCAGCTGGCTGACATGTTATCACTAGAAAGCATTCCAGACCTCAAAATTAATGGACTACGCAGAACTGGATAAAATGGCAGGAAGGATTCGAAACCTGTGGGACCAGAGATTCACAGAGGATTGGAAGAAATATATGGGCTATTTGAAGAGCAACTGTAATCAACAAATTACGCTAGTAGGACTACAAGAAGTTTTGTAAGGAGAACTATATGAAATATTGCAAAGAAGAGAAGGAAGAGAGACATTAGTTAAATGTAATAGTGAAAGTAAGAAATTGGAAAATTTTCAGATGTGATTGATGGAAGTAAAAAAAATTGTATAATATAGAAAATTATGTTTAATAATTGTTGAAAATGATATGTTAAAAAACTAATATTATATATATGAAAGAAAGCATTCCAGACCCACCATCTCCCAGAACCTGGTGAGCCTTGAAAGTAGGAGAGCAAAGAGCTCAAAGACAGAGGGCACTTAGCATCACACATAGAGGAGGTGATGGTGATGATGATGAAGGAGGAAGTGGGAGAGGTGGGGGGTTGGAGATTCATTTGGGACAATGCCATCATCCAAGAGGCTGGGTTCTATAGCCTCACTATGTAAAGATTGAAATAAAAAAGGACTGCAAGAAACTTTTCCTCGTCTTTGTACTTTCCTGGGCAACCAGCCAACAGCCGCTGACAGCATCCTGACACTTATCCTTTGAAGAGTCCGTGCTTTAAAAACAAGCAAAATCCACACACAAATAGACTCACATGCATTTAGTGCTGCTTGCTCCAAGGAACTGTGGCTACCATGGCTTAGGCAGCCATCTTTATTTTCATGGTCTGTATAATGGCTAACGGGACGCGAGTGGCACTGTGGGTAAAACCTCAGCGCCTAGGACTTGCCGATCGCATGGCCGGCGGTTCGAATCCCCGCAATGGGGTGGGCTCCCGTCGTTCGGTCCCAGCGCCTGCCAACCTAGCAGTTCGAAAGCACCTCCGGGTGCAAGTAGATAAATAGGGACCGCTTACCAGCGGGAAGGTAAATGGCGTTCCGTGTGCTGCGCTGGCTCGCCAGATGCAGCTTGTCACGCTGGCCACGTGACCCGGAAGTGTCTGCGGACTGCGCTGGCTCCCGGCCTATAGAGTGAGATGAGCGCACAACCCTAGAGTCTGGCAAGACTGGCCCGTACGGGCAGGGGTACCTTTACCTTTACCTTTATAATGGCTAACAAATACATAAAATACTTACTTTCACCAGGACGTTCAAGTCTCCCACTGAACCACAGCATTGGTGGGTCTGTAAAAGGCAAGCACAAGCCTTGTTAGGGAGTGGCCCTGTCAAGTGGGGATTTAGCAAAAGCAGGGAGAGATTCTAATCCTAGGATATTGCATTCACAGGTATCTTTCTCTGTAAGTAGTTTTGGGGGCCACATCCAACCTGCTTCATCTGCCCACCCACTCAAGGTTTTGCCACTTTGTCCTCTGAGCATCACTGCACAGAGATGGAGAACCTGATGCCTTCCAGATGTCACACTGCACTTCCCATCATTCCTAAGCATCTGCCATGCTGGCTGGGGCTGATGGGAGTTGTAGTCAACCTGGGTGGGCTGGTGGTTCCCCTCTCTGCAACAGATGACCAACACCAGTTAGAATCATAGAGTCTTAGAGTTGGAAGGGGACCCAAGGGTCATATGGGCCAACCCCCTGCAATGCAGGAATCTCAGCTGAATCATCTGTGATGGGTGGCCATCCATGGCCATTTTCCTGTCTGGTACTTTGCATATGGATTGCACTGCTGGTTTAGAAGACCAAAAAAGTGACCTTCTCCAGCATTCTGTTCCTTCCAGCTGAAAGTTATGGTGAGCCTTGTAATATAAAGTCGGGTACTTTTAATACCCCCAAATGTGTCATAGGCACTATAGAGGAGGCATAGGGATCCTGTGGCCTTCCAGATTTTTATGGACTCCATCTCCCACCATTCCTCACCACTGGGCATGCTGGTTGGGGCTAAAGGGAGATAGATGCCACCAACATCTGGGGGGCTGCAGGTTGCCCATACCTGTGGCAAAGCCAGCCCTGATGGCAATGTTGTGTCTTCCTGCGTTTTTCAGCATCAGTAGTTTTCTTTTGCAGAATGCTCCATGCCTGCCCTACTGAACTCAATTTGCTCTACCCCACTTTTGCAGCCCATTGATCTGAAGGAGACCACACTGTTTCCAGGCAATAGACAGTTGCTGTTCCACCAAGTAATGGACATAGGAGGAGCCAGCCTCAAATGACAAACTGAGATACACGCTAACGCTTTGTGCTTCTCTAGCCTTGCCTCAGATTGTCTGCTTCATAGTTTTGCCTTGAATTAGCTCGTGACTGTAATTAACTCATAGTTAAGCACACTGGGCTGTCTTGGATGGCCTCACTCTTCCTGAAACATAACAAGAGGAAAAGGTCCCCCACAAAAGGGGTGCCCACGGGCAAAAGCCAGACAATGGACCTGCCCTCAGAGGCAAGAGAGTGAGCGTCATGGCTCACAACTCTTCTAGGCACAGTTGAGCTAGAGTTTCCTTAACAAGTCTTTTCCCCAAGTCACTTCAGTTCCAGCTCAGCTAGATTAGAAGTTTAGTGTTTAAAACGGCAGCAGCAGCAACAACAACAACAACAACAACACCCAGAGTCACTCACAGCTGACGTCCAACTGGATCCTCTCCTCTGTTTGCACAGGATGGGTCCCCTGGTTGTAGCTGGCATTGCAGATGAGATTCTGGCCATGGTCTGCAATTGAGGGTATGAAGGTACCGTAAACCTTGATTTCATTTGTCTGCTCGCTTGTGGCCCTCGATGTGTTGGCTACAGAAACGCCTCCCCAGGTGAGGTCCACCTGCGAAGAACAACTTCCTGGGGTTGTACAACTGATATTCACTGGATGTCCTGCCCGAAGCTTTCCCGGTATCTGTATTTCAGGTTTCTCTAGATTTATGGAGAAAGAAGATGCATAAGTAAATAGCAACCTCAACCAGCCTTATATTTGTGATGGCCATTGGCATCACTTCAGAAAAAGAGATACAGTGGTACCTTGGGTTAAGTACTTAATTCGTTCCGGATGTCCGTTCTTAACCTGAAACTGTTCTTAACCTGAAGCACCACTTTAGATAATGGGGCATCCTGCTGCCGCCACACCGCCGGACCACAATTTCTGTTCTCGTCCTGAAGCAAAGTCCTTAACCCAAGGTACTATTTCTGGGTTAGCGGAGTCTGTAACCTGAAGCCCAAGGTACCACTGTAATGGGTTTCTGATAATTTGTTGTTGCTCTTTAAAGCCATGATCCTTTGCTATATTAGTTCTGTTGGAGACTTGACATGCATCCTTATCTGCGCAGCTCTGGAATTCTGAGCACCTTTATGGCAATGCAGGGTATTTTGAGCAAGAAAAGGGACATGGAAATGGGGGCTGATAAGTGATGAGTGGGGAAAGGAGCTTTGTTAATTCCATGGGCAAAAGAATAGGCTGAGGGATGCACCAAAATGGAGAGTCAGTCTTTTTTCAGTGAGCATTTGAGCTCATCCACACTTGCGTTCCCCCCCCCCCACTTTCTCCCAGGAAAACCCACTATTCAGCCCTGATTCAGAGCAAATGGCAAGCGGGTTGCCCCCAGATTGCCCTTTGTTCTGATTTAATGCAGAAGAGCATGCTTTCGGGGGCGGAGTGGTGGGGTCAAGGCAAAGCCGCTTAGAGCCCTCCTAGAAAATATGGAACAAGCAGAAAACCACTCAGATACATGCTTTCCAGGCATGGGAAAGACAAAAGTGGGTGTCAGTTCTCTGTTCCATTTCATTTTAATTTTTAATTTGTATACTTTCTATATTACTATACGCAAGGCAGTTTACAAGCTGAAGAAACAACAAAGTAGAAAGCAAAGATCACACACCTAATAATCTGATCCAATGGGGGAAAAAGTCATAATAAGAACGTAACTTTAAAACTAACAACTTTTATTGGGGTTGCCATAATTCAGGAAGTGAAACTTTGTCAAAGTTGTTGAGCTACTTTTAAGAAAATTCAACAAAATATATACTTCCGACACAGCTCCCCCCCCCCCCACAGACGTTCCAGTGATTTCTGCCTGGGCACTGTTTCTGATGACCAAATCCCGGACATATGGCAACCCTAACTTATATAAATTAAAGCAATATTCCATGATCCATTAGAATACAGTAGTACCTCGGAAGTTGGACAGAATCCGTTCCAGAAGTCTGTTCGACTTCCAAAACATTCAGAAGCCGCATCGGACATTCAAGTTCCAAAGAACGTTTGCAAACCGGAACACTCACTTCCGGGTTTGTGGCATTTTGGAGCCAAAATATTCGAGTCACAAGGCATTCCAGAACCAAGGTACAACTGTATAACAGCAAACAATGCTCAAAATCTCAAGGGCTTTTTCCAGTACAGTGGTGCCCCACAAGACGAATGCCTCGCAAGATGAAAAACTCGCTAGACGAAAGAGTTTTCCGTTTTTTGAGTCGTTCCGCAAGACGAATTTCCCTATAGGCTTGCTTCGCAAGATGAAACGTCTTGTGAGTTCTTGCGAGTTTTTTTCCTTTTTCTTAAAGCCGCTAAGCTGCTAAGCCGCTAATAGCCGCTAAGCCGTCAATGGGCTTGCTTCGCAAGACGAAAAAACCGCAAGACGAAGAGACTCGCGGAACGGATTAATTTCGTCTTGTGAGGCACCACTGTACTCTGGAAGAAATAAAGAAAATTCTTGCAAAGCCAAGTGTTTTCCCAAGCTGTCTTAATGGGTTAGATTAATTGGGGGGGTTAAGCACAGGTAGATGTGTCAGTTCATACACAGCAGATTTTAATTTTCTGGTGCTTCTCTCCCAGCGTAGGTGATACCAATGGTTGCAGAGAGGAGCACAGCGCTGGGCCACACTGGGGGTGCCAGACACCTTCTTTGCACCCAACAAGTGCCAATTCATCTGGCTGGGCTCCCCCTGTGTGAATGGGCAGGCACCACAGTGCGGCCCTGCTTGGCTCCGAGGCAGGGAGAGATCACTCTGGCCGTGTTGGCGGTGAGGGCAAGAGTGCTGAGACAGGTTCCTTCACCCAAAGGCTCAGGGGCAGACAGACAGACAGACAGCAGAGAGCCAGGCATCCTTCCAGCCACTCACCTGCCACTTTCACTAATGTAGGTAAATCTGAGTAGCTAAATTTTATTGTGCCTTTCTCTACTCTGAAATAGTATGCTCTTTCATCGGAGCTTTTGCGGGCATTGTTGATGGTGAGGGAACAGTCTCCTTGTTCCAAGTCCCCCAACAGAAGGAAGCGAGTACGAGTGAAGCGTTCTATCTGTTTATTCCTATCATTGGTGGCCACTGCAGCATCGGAAGCTTTGCTGTTTATGGTATACCAATATCCATGCAATTCAACACCACTGGTGTCAGTCGATGCTGGGTAAGTGAATTTGCAGGGGATGACGACACAGAACCCCTCCTGTACTCTCACTTCAGGGGGGACTGTCAGGTTGTACCCTGGAAGGCATTGAGCACCTGTGTGGAGGAGACAATAAGAAACTTCATCAGCCTATTCCAGAACACCCACTCCTCCCTGTCCCCCATTACTGGAAAAGACTGGATATTTCAGGGTGTAGACTCTGGGTTCCTCCACATTTCCACTTGCCCTGCTCCTTTCCCACTCTTTAGTGCTAAATGGGAGCAAACATCAATCCAGAGAAAACTCGAATTGCCATATGCTCCAATTGAGCGCTAAAGAGCAGTTTTTCCTGGGAATAAGAAGTGGGACTAGAGGAAGCATGGATGAGCCCCCTGCGTTGTCCCCATAGCGCTGCCCTTTCAGTCTTCTCTTTACCTTCCCAATGCAGGCAGGTTGAAAGCAGTCCGAAAATGAAGGCTCCAAGGGGATAACTCATCTTGCGTCTCCTTCCAAAAGCTCTTTGTCCTTCTGCTGGAAAGGAGCCCAAGAAACTGAAAGAACGAGCAGGAAAAGTGAGTTCAGAAAGAATGGGTCTGCTTTCGAATAATTTGGGAACTATGCCACTCTCAGCCTGTTTTAATGATTTTATTTCTACATAGAAAAATATAAAGCACTTGATGATGATGATGATGATGATGATGATATCTAAGGAGTGTGGAGAAAGTAATATAAAATAGTTATCAATATTACACAGATGGTGTGAGCAAAAAGTTAAAAACGAAGATGTGTAACTTATAATTATGAGTCTGGGTAGACTTGCTGCAGCAACAACAACAAAGGTTTTAGTGGGCATCTAATACCAGAGGTTGCCAGCCCTAAGTAAGAGCTTTTGGACAGTGGAATAGACTTCCCCGGAGAGGGTGTAGACTCTCTATCCTTGGAGGTCTTTAAGCAGAAGTCAGATGGCCCTCTGTCCTGAATGCTTTAGCTGAAATTCCTGCATTGCAGGGGGTTGGACTAGATGAACCCCAGGGTCCCTTCCAACTCTAGGATTTTATGATTCTATCAGACAAGGAGTGCCAAAACCTAGGTGCTGCCACATTGAATTATTGACTCCTTTATTTGAAAGATTTAAATCACCCATAAGTGTCTTTGATACACAAGACACAAATAACTTGTCTGGTTCGTATGTCAGAAGACAATGAGGAGAGTATATTTTTCAGGGCCCCTCCAGACATCCTTTTTCCTCCCGTGCATTTATGATGATTTGTGCTCATTGTGCTCTCTGGAAAAGTCACACGTGATCCCATTTTCGTATAATAATTTTTATTAGTTTTCAATTACAATAACCCAATAAAAACCTCATTGGCAACCCAGTCCGTTAGATGAGGGATAAATTACAGAAGTATTATTATTACAGTGGTACCTTGGTTCTCAAACGCATTGGTACTCAAATACCTTGGTTTTCAAACGCCGAAAACCCAGAAGTGAGTATTCTGGTTTTCAAACGTTTTTTGGAAGTCGAATATCCGATGTGGCTGTCGGCTATTGTTTCTGGGGCACCTTCGCCAATCAGAAGCTGCGCCTTGGTTTTCAATCATTTCGGAAGTCAAACTGACTTCCGGAACGGATTAAGTTTGGCACTTTTGTTTTTGCTATTTATTTTGTGTTTTTGTTTTTGAGGCTTTTTCAGTTAATTTGTTTTTGTGACTGTGTGGAACCCAGTTCAGCTACTGATTGATTAACTGTATGTAGAAATGGAGAAAAGCCCCCCATCCAAACAATGACTAACATCAGTGCAGGTAAGGAAAAAAAGTTAATTTTTATCATCTACAAGACTGTCTTATTTATTTTATACTATAGTACATTGATTATTGCTTTCATTTTATGGATTAATGGTCTCATTAGATCATAAAATTCATGTTAAATTGCTGTTTTAGGGGTTGTTTTTAAAAGTCTGGAATGGATTAATCCATTTTGCATTACTTTCTATGGGAAAGCACACCTTGGTTTTAGAACGCTTTGGTTTTGGAATGGATTTCCAGAGCAGATTAAGTTTGAGAACCAAGGTGCCAGTGTATTCTTATTCTTATTCTTATTCTTATTCTTATTCTTATTCTTATTTACAAAGTCACAAAGCAGGCTGCCACTATTATATGCCCCTGGGGGTCAGGTGAAGGAATGTCAACATTCCTAGTCACGGGGCGCTTGCAATGGGCTGTTTGTGCGCATCATATTTGGTTGTTATCCCACATTTTCCATTGCAAAGATTCCTTTGCCTTTTTGTGATGAGAAAAGCGAAGGAATCATTGTGTTAGAAAACGTGGGATAATGACCAAATATGGTGCATACAAACAGCACAAAAGTCCCATGGAAAAGTGATGGGTAATTGAAACTGGAAAGTGCAGGATGACAACCTTTAGCTGGCAATGCCATGTGACTGTTGCCCGGACGTATCAGGATCAATGCTCTGTATACTGGTGATGTCATAGAACCTCCAGCAACATGCAAGCACTGGGCAAACATATCATGCATGCTCAATAAACAACCAGTCATATAGATGAGGGATAAATAATAAAAGTACAGTGGTACCTCAGTTTTCGAACATAATCCATTCCAGAAGACCGTTTGACTTCCAAAATATTCAAATACTGACATACGGTCTGCCAATTCAATAGACAGAATTGTGAAAAACAACTGATATATGCAGCAGAAGCCGTTCAACTTCCGAGGCAAGTTTGAAAACAGAAGCATTTACTTCCAGGTTTTTGGTATTTGAAAACCGAAATGTTTGGCAGTGGAGGCATCCAAAAACCGAGGTACCACAGTATTGTTGTTGTTGTTATCATTATTATTAAGGATGTCCCTATTTTCATCAGATAAATGTTGGAGTGTATGCATTATTGAACTGAGAGAACTAAATATTACAACATCTGAACCACACCAAGTAGTTCCTACTGGAGAAATCGACCTAAAGCACACCCAAGGCCCTTCTGTGGCTGTATGTGATAGGAAGAGATTGATAGTGGTGGAGAAATCACTGAGTCATACTCTGGATCAGACCAGTGGATGCTTCTCCACCTTCCTGTTTCTCACAGTGGCCACCCAGATGCCGTTGGCAAACCCATAAGCAGGAAGTGAGTGCAAATGCCGACGCCCACTGTTGCTCTCCAGCAACCGGCATTCAAGGGTAAGTTGCAGCCTTAAAACACAAGATTAAAAACAGTTTTTAATCCACTTAAAACTCAGAAACAAGGTGGGTCCTAGAAATATATACCTCAGGTGTCAAAAGCCAGGGTAAACAGGGGCCTCTTCAGCATTTGAAGAAAGCTGTAATAATGAAGGTGCCAGAGGCAGCTCTGGGGAGGGAGTTTCACAACTTAGGGGCCACCACCAAAAATGCCCTCTCCTGGGCCACCACCACCCTGAGCTTCTGAGGATGGTGGAACAACCAAGATGGCTCCCTTCCTTGATCTTCAGAGCTAAGAGGGTTGTAGGGAAGGAAGAAGTCTTTCAGGTCAAAGTCACGAAGGGTTTTAAACGTGTGCAGCTTCAACTGGGTACGGATACGAACTGACAACATGCCTAGCAGCCACTGATAGGCTTATCCATAAATTTGCCCATTTCACTTTTAAAGCCAGTGGGTTTTTTTTCTTTAAAAAATGTTTAAGGGTACTCTCATTTTAACTCAAGAAAATTAGAATGTTATAGTTTAAATCGGGGGAAATAAATACAGTAAATGGACAAAAGTACAAAGAACATGCATAGGGGTAACAACGGAACTGACGAATCACCGTTCTAGAGAAGAAACATTTGTTTTGTTTTTTTAAAAAAAGTTTTTTCTCCTGTTAGATTCACAAAATGTTTAGGGGTACACGTCCCCCTGCGTCCCCCCAGAAAAAAGCACTGTTTAAAGCCATTGAAACTGGTGGTCATCACCACATCTTGGGGTAGCAAACCTCATAGTTTAACTATGTGCATTGTGAGGAAACTTTTGTCTGTACAGAATTTCTCAAGCTTCTTTAGATGGCCCTGAGTTCTAGCATTGGCAAGAGAGGGTGAAAAGAAAAATTCTCTAGTCACTTTCTCCACAGCACGTATAGTTTTATAAACCAATATTGTCTTCTTGCCCGACTTCCTGGGTTTTGTAATACTAAAGTAGTCACAGAGCAGGCAGCCACTATTAGATGCCCCTGGGGGTCAGGTGAAGGAATGTAAACATTCCTAGTCAAAGGGCACTTGCAGATGGGCTGTTTGTGCGCATCACATTTGATCATTATCCCACATTTTCCATTGCAAAGATTCCTTCGCCTTTTTGTGATGAGAAAAGCGAAGGAATCGTTGCGCTAGAAAATGTGGGATAACAACCAAATATAGTGCATACAAACAGCACAAAAGTCCCATGGAAAAGTGATGGGTAATTGAAACTGGAAAGTGCAGGTTGACAAACTTTAGCTGGCCATGCCATGTAACTGTTGCCCAGGCAGATCAGGATCAGTGCTCTATAAACTGGTGGTGTCATAGAACCTCCAGCAACATGCAAGCTCTGGGCAAGCATAGCCTGAGTGTCCAATAAACAACCAGTCTGGGAACTCCCATAATTCCTCTCTCTCTCTCTCTCTCTCTCTCTCTCTCTCTCTCTCTCTCTTCCCTTTATTTTTTCATTAAAAAGACTCACTGGTGACCACCATATTATACAGGAAAGCAGAGAGGAACCAGAGTGATAGGTTACTAAGACAAACACCCCAAAATGCCTTCTCATAAAGCAAGCTTAATTTGCCCATTCAAATTCCTCTCCTTACCATTCGTTTCCCTGTTGCACAGCAATTCCATACACAGCATTGTATCCCTTGTTGGCCCTACTCAGAGTAAGCTGATCAGAATTAATAGATTTGAACCCTTTGACTCCAGGGTCTTATCTGAGTAGGACTATTGTCAGATACAACCCACAGTCACTAACTGAGGCATCCCTGAGCATATCTATGCGGAACAGTAAACCTTTGTGGGTTTGTGGGGACATGTGCCTAGGGAAATGTGAATGGATCGTAGACTTAAGTCTCATTAAACGGAAGTTGAGTAAGCCTGCTTGGGTTGTACTGTAAATGCCATACAGCCAACTCAACCACACAACACTCTTCCTAGAACATAAAGTTCTTCCTGGGCACTTCAAAGTTCTGCAATTACACATGTGAGAGATTTCAAAAGTTCTGCAATTATACATGTGAGAGATTTCAAAACTGCCACCTGAGTTTTCCCCCAAAAATTAGATCTGTCTCTAAACCTGTTTCAGTACTATTAATCAAAATAGATCTGCACACTTCCTATTCTTACAGGTGGGGTAGAGATGGGGGTCAGTTACACAAAACTCTTCAGCATTATCTGTGGTACAGAATCCTGTGTGATTTATAAACCCTGCATATACTTAACAGCAAGGGCATGAGTCAAAATGAAAATATCATTCAATAGGATTCCCTCTAGTGAGAGGGCAGGAGCGTCATACAACAAGACATTAGCGACATTATGAAATTGCTTGTCATATAACCAGGAAATTCCAAAACAACTAACAGGCTTAAGCGCTGAGATATTCCACTTGACTAAGCTGAAGAACCACCACTAATTAAGAAAAGAAATGACTGTAGGAAAAAGAAAGCAAATTCAATGAGAGTCAAACACAGCGAACATTATGCACTTCCAAAGTCCTTTTGGTCTCAGCCCTCTGAAAACGATGGTTTCTAAAGCTTCTTATGTTTTGGCAGAATTTTGTATTCAACAAGAAGAAAAATATTCTTACCTGCTTACAATGGCTGTAGTGTTCACCCAAACCCTCGCCAGGAGTCCTTCTGCCAATGAGCCTGACCTGCTCTCTGATCAGAATAGCAATGCCGGGGAGAAGGTTTGCCAGAAATAAATACCTGCAAAAAGCAGAAGTGGTTATGCTTTGCAATCAGTTTTGCAAAGCCGATGGGCCATGAATAGTGAAATACATGATGATGGGTTGGGCAAGCAATGGGTCACTGGGGATGGTTGTTTGAGCATCAGTGATGCAGGATTTGTCTCAAATGGATCTGGGGCAGGGGGGCCAAGCCTCTCCTTGTGGCAGATACATTCCCAAGTGTTTTGGCAATAGGTGTATATTCTGAACAGCCTGGAAAGTGTCTTTTTAACCTGTCCGCATTTGGTTAGAGTGTGGTGCTGATAACACCAAGGTTGCAGGTCCGATCCCTGTATGGGACAGCTACATATTCCTGTATTGCAGGGGTTGGGCTAGATGTTCCTCAGGGTCCGTTCCAGCTCTACAATTCTAATATTCTATTATCTAAATTACAGTGACTGTTACACTTGAGTTACTGTTTCTCTTCTGCTTTGAAGTCTCCTGATCTTCATCTGAAGGCTGTCTCACTCCTGCAGTTGTGTGCCAAGTGATAACAAACCCAGGGGAGAAGAAATGGATACTATGCTGGGAAAAGACAGGAAATGCAATATCTATTCAGAGGGAATGCAGAGAGAAAAAGGAAACACTTACAATTTAAGCAAACGTTTATGTGAAAGGGGGAAAGGCAGTTTATTCACCTTGCCCTCCACACCCCCACATCAATGGGTTTAAGAGGACATTGCTGTGACTTGGGTTGTGAGAAGGCTTACGGCCAGTCTAGAATAGGGTCGCCATATTTCAAAAAGTGAAAATCCAAAGACAAAAGTTTTGTTGTTGTTGTTGTTGAACTTTTTTGGCAAAAATGCAATTTTTAGGGGAAATCGCTAGAAACGACACTGCCAACACGGGTTACCATACATCCAAATTTTCTTGGACATTTTGAGCGATTTCTGCCCAGACACTGCTTCCAATTGCAGTATTCCGGCTATGTCCAATAAATTCCTGACATATGGCAACCCTAGGAGATGTGATGTTTAATGCATAATTACAATGAATATGTCAAGATTTCAGTTCTTCTTAAATAGTGACTGTGGAGCAGGGGAACATGATCAGGGTATGGGGTGGTGGCACATAGAGAGGAGAATTTAACCCCCCACCCAGCCTGGTCTTGATTGTTACGGAAGGGGGGGGCATGTCTTCTTCACCTTCTTCTTCGCTACAATATATCAATTTATTTCCAATTGTCAATGTCAAAAGGGACTAAAATCTATAAAATTCATAGAAAATCAACGTGCCAGTTTGCTCAATTTCTCTAGGACTCCATCACACCTCCCCTGTCCAGCATAATCCCTCAAGCAAGGTGTTAAGACCCTAATCCTGTCAAATCGCTCTGATCAGCCTTTCCTCCAAGCAATGTCAGGTAGCAGACTATGCATATTTGGGACCATTGTTTTCTCATCCCCAGGAAGTGTTTATCTGCGCATATCTCCAGCTCTGCATATTCCCCCCTCCCTCCTCCATATGTTAATCTGTGTAACCAAACCTCCCTTTAATATATTCATGATGTAATCTGTGTAACCCAACCTCCCTTTAATATATTCATGATGTAATCTGTGTAACCCAACCTCCCTTTAATATATTCATGATGTAATCTGTGTAACCCAACCTCCCTTTAATATATTCATGATGTAACCTGTGTAACCAAACCTCTCTTTAATGTATTCATGACGTGTTTTGCACTGTATTCTGGGACATGGAGGGAGTTTCAAAAACTCATGTCACCCCTTTCTCACTGTTCAATCTTGCCTTGAACCTGTTGCGCAATAAACTTGGATCTTCTGCAGTTTGCTCCTGTCTCCGGCTGAGCTCATTTTCCTCCGCAGGGACCCATGGACTTAGTCCGATGAGCTGGGTGGCAGAGCAGCCTCGCACCCAGATTTTTGCCGCAACAGATTAAAATTGCCCCCTGCCGAACTAGATAAATCTGTCTGATTTCACTTTGCTTTTTCAAAGGCATTTCCATCCAGCCCCCAGCCATTGTGATTTGTGTGCAAAGTGACATAGATGAGCCCAAATAGGCAAATTCATCTGCAACATTAAATTAAAAATTACACACATTAAAACTCAGAGAGCATCATTGTGGCCCTTATTTTAACAGCTGCCGCTAGAAAATTTGCAGTCTTTGCAGTCACCGGCTTATCTGGATCTGCAAGGAGAAAAGTCACATAAAGAATCAGCTGAACACCACGGGTGAGATGATGATAATGGGGTGATTAACTCTCCACACAAATCTCTGCAAAAGGAGGAAAACAGCAATACAGGAGCTGGTATTTCAGTATTACCATCTCTGCATGAACACATGTGATTCTGAAAAGAGGTTCTCTTAAAACAGCCCTCAAGTACTGCTGAGAGCGGCACATTAAAACCGCGAACCTGAGAGAGCTCTTCAATATTTTAGAATAGTTAGATGCTGTAGATAAGATGCCATTGTATGGAGAAGTTGGAAAACAGTCATACCAGGGGCACAGTTTTCTCATTGCAGGCTGGTTGTTGTTCATTATCAAATAGGCATTGTCTCCTTACATCTTTTGCTTTGTTGAGACCTCAGTTTAGTTAACTGTTATAGTGAAAAGTCCAAAGGGCATAATCTTAAACTGATGGCTTTCATCCAGCCGATTTCATGCAAATGAAGCAGAAATAAAGGAAGGAAGCCATTCAGTATCTATCTTTAAATGTCCTGAGCCAGGCCTGGATGAACATGGAGGGGAGATCTGTGTCAAATCATAAAGATGCATTCAAAACATATCCTGGTTCAGGGAAAATTTACCTGAAGAATTCAGACTGTACAACTTCCAGTGGGCATGAATTGGCTTCAGCCCAAATCTGAATCCCATAAAATTATTGAACTGAAGGTTTAACCTTAAAAACGTCAAGCACAGCAGGGATGAAATTATAACCTTTTGCTTGGAAGAAACTCATTAACATTTGAGTGCTCCATATAATTTTCCTGCCACGTGTTCTTGTTGAGCTGCCCATCTTTGCCCAAATAGTTTTGAAAACTCTTACATGGTCAGTGAGCTATTTATCCAGATACCATGGTGTGGGGTCTGTGTCATTTAGACCTGCTGTTCTAGAAGTACTCCTAAAACAAGGATTTACCATCGTTTTGAAATAATCTTATTAAAGGTAAAGGGACCCCTGACCATTAGGTCCAGTCGTGGCCGACTCTGGGGTTGCAGCGCTCATCTCGCTTTATTGGCCAAGGGAGCTGGCGTACAGCTTCTGGGTCATGTGGCCAGCATGACTAAGCCACTTCTGGCGAACCAGAGCAGAGCACGGAAATGCCGTTTACCTTCCCGCCGGAGCGGTACCTATTTATCTACTTGCACTTTGATGTGCTTTCGAACTGCTAGGTTGGCAGGAGTAGGGACCGAGGAACGGGAGCTCACCCCGTCACAGGGATTCGAACCGCCAACCTTCTGATCGGCAAGTCCTAGGCTCTGTGGTTTAACCCAGAGTGCCACCCGTGTCCCAATCTTATTATTATTTATTAAATTTGTATGCCGCACTTCATCCATAAATACAAAGCCTTTTTCTCTACCACTGAGCCATGGCCCTTCCCCAAGGAGTCTATTGTGTGCATGTAATAATATAGACTGTTATGAGAATTATAAGGTCTAAAATATAAAATAAATGTTCATAAATGTACCAGGCAAACACATACATAAATACATAAACCACATGTCTGAAACAGTATAGGAAAACAGTCCTAAAGCCATTTTGACTCTTTCAGTGACCTCAAATATTCCTCTGCGGTTTGGATGGAAACGGGAACAGCCTCCCCATTGTCTCTGTGCTCACAAATCCTGCCTTAAGGGCAGATTTGGGTATGAATAGGGTGAGCCTGTGGTCTAAACCACTGAGCCTCTTGGGCTTGCCGATCAGAAGGTTGGCGATTCGAATCCCCACAACAGAGTGAGCTCCCGTTGCTTGGTCCCAGCTCCTGCCAACCTAGCAGTCCGAAAGCACGTCAAAGTGCAAGTAGATAAATAGGTACCGCTCTGGAGGGAAGGTAAATGGCGTTTCTGTGCGCTTCTTTGGTTTCGCCAGAAGTGGCTTAGTCATGCTGTACCTTTTCTGTCTCATGTCTCAGGTTCTACAAATGCTAGAAACTTACTCTTTAACAAAATGAAATCTGTGAGCCTGAGGATTATGGTTCATCCAAGGAGGCTAAGTGCCCCCCCCCCCCATTGCCAGTCCTCCCAAAATCTTCCCACTGTCCAACATGTTCTGAAATTCTGCAGAATTTCCTTTCAAGTCTTAGAAGACCCAGTGGTGTGGGGGACGGGGGGTTGGTGTGGGCATTCATATGAACTAAGTCCTCAGCCCAATTTCCTTTATGTCATGAACTGAGTCTGGTTCAATGAGTTTCATCCTATAATAAGGAATATACCAGATGGTCTTAAACAATTTTTTTTCCCCCCTCAGGCAATCTTCTTCCTAAACTGGGCATATGTCGCCAACAGGATAACAGCAATGGGACCTGTAGCATGATTCATAATTAGGAAGAAAATGGAGGCTTTTTCTCTGTATCATGACTAACGTTGATTGCATCACTCTTTTTTAAAAAATAAAAAAATAATTTTTTATTGCAATTTAAAACTTTACACATCTTACACACCATCTTTTCTCTTTACAGTTATATTTATAATCTGTTTTTATTCCATTACATATTCATATTCATCAGTTTCTCTATAATGCTTAGCTTCCATCTACCTCGTAACAGCTTCTTCTCCTCTTTTTATTTCCTTTTCTTTGTACTGTGTTCCAATATATATTTAATCATTTATCTAGATTCTAGAATAACTCCTCCAATTAATATTCATTCTGTGAAATTTACTCTAAACACACCCAAGTTTGGATTTGGGAACCATGTTCAAGCATATAATTTTTAAAACAATCCCATTCATTTTTCACTCTTAAGTTTAAGTGATTTCTTATTGCTTCAGTCATCTTGGCTAGTTCAGCACATTCACATAATTTTTTTTGCCACTCTATTTTAGTTGGGATCTGCTCTTCTTCTACTCTAGCCACAATTGTTGCATACAGAAAAAGACTTTTTTTAATTTTAGGGATGTTTATTGTTAAAATGCCCAGCAAGAATGCCTCTGGTCTTTTACTGAATGTTTCTTTGAGGATTTTCTTTAATTCTTCATAGATCATGTCCCAGAATTTTTAAATTTTGGGACATGTCCACCACATGTGGAATAGGGTTTCTTCCCCCTGATTACACCTCTAACATGTACTCTTATTATTTCTGTATATTTTAGCCAATTTGACCAGGGTCAGGTACCACCTGTAAATCATTTTCATAAAATTCTCCTTTATCAAATAACATGTCTACATTGGGCTTTAGCCTCCCTTCTGGTGTTCTCAATCCAGAAAAGACCACTGTCCCTGCTAAATGCAAGTCTGGGAACAAAGGGTCTTTTGCATAATAAGGAAGGGATAGATACATCAAGATGACTTGATGACTTGCACAGGGACCCATGAGGCAAAGGGAGGTGGTTGCCTCAGGTGGCAGGATCCATAGGGACAGTCCACGTCTTAATGTAGATCTTCATTCCCCCATTGTTCCTCATGTAGATCTTCACTAACCCCTTCTTTCCTGGTGGGGAAGAGAGGAACCATTTTGTGGTGTGCATCAAGTGCCAACAGAGGTGTCATCTTCTCTAGCTGGTTGAGGGGGCCTGATGTCTTGATGTCATGTGTGCAATGTTGCAAGGAGCTAAGAGGCGGAGCCAAACACCTTATGACAATTAACGGGGGCTGGCCCCCTCAAAAACTACATTGGGGGGCCAAAACTTCCTTGGCCCCTGGAAGCTGGAGCCGATTGGTGCCTGTCAGGGACTCAGCGGGAGCGCAGGGAGGAGAAGAGATGGAGAGCGAGGGGGAGCAATCCGAGGGCAGCGTAGGAGAATATGACAGCAGCCCGAGAGATTCCATGAGCCTCTCCAGCGAATCGGAAGATTCACAGAAGGGGGCGCCGATGGGCAGGGCAAGGGGCGAGCCAAGGGGGACACCCCAGAAGCAAGGGGCCAGCGGGGACTCCCAGAGCAGCAGTTGGAAATCAGGACCAGCTTCCCCACCAGAGCGTAGTGGGGGGGAGGAGTCCCAGGTATCAGAGCCCACATATGCACCACCAGTGAGAGAAGATGAGTCAGGGTTGACCACGCCTCCATCGGAGAGCGAGTTAACGGTCAAGAGGAAAGTTGCAGGCTGGGCGCGCGCGCCAAGTTCAAAGGTACAGGCGAGCGGCACAGAAGGTAGCCCGGATAGGGAACCAGGTCCTAAAGCCCGCCGGTCTAAGGCCGGGACGTAGAGCTGCACGCTGCGGCTTTAAAATGGAAACTGAATCTCAATAAAGACTTTTGTACATAACTACAGCCTAGCGTTGGTCCTCTGTGAGCTGGGACCTGGAGGCAGCTCTGACAGGTGCCAATATGTCTTGGGCCAGCCTTGGCCCTGCACATCTGTATCTCCATGAGACCCGTGCTCTCTAACCCACCACAGATGTGATTTTGATGGAGAAACAGGAGTGTAGAGAGGGCCACTCCTTTATGCCTCTCTCTTTCTCTCTCTCGATTTAAATTGTGCACCAACAGCCCACTATATAGCTCTTTGGTATGCTTGAAGTGTTTGGCTTTAATGGTGAGATTGGCATGCTGAGACGAGCATCCCTATCTATCTGTCTCGCCATGTTTGTGCATCTGTATGCATATGTGAATGAGGGTTGGTGAGTTGTTGTTGTTGTTGTTATATTACAGTTTATTAGACACCTTTCACCCTAAAGTCTCAGGGCAGGTTACAATAATCAAAACACCATATTAACATTAAAACACAGTGTTACACAATATTTAAAACAGTTTTAAACGACTTAAAATCACAAAAATGTGTGTGTGTGTGTGTGTGTGTGTGTGTGTGTGTGTGTGTTGCACCCACTGCTGCAAGTGACCCTTGGGGCCGAAAAGATTGCCCCCTAACGCATTAGCAGATCGGATGATAACATTTCATTGAAAGACTGTTTGCATTTCTAATTATAAGTTAAAAGTGGCATTTCAGCTGACTGAAGATCTTTTGTTAAAGCTCATTGAGTTTCACAAATAAAGCTATGAAGTATGCACTGCTGAGTGCAATGGAATGTACTCCCAGGAAACTATGTTTATAAGATTGCAGTCATGCTGTTCCTAATAAATTGGGTATTACGTCATGTACTGCTGCTGTCTGGTGTGTGTGTGTGTGTGTGTGTGTGCATGAATCTATGGCTATATCTATATCTATGGCTACAGCTATAGCTATCTATAGGACTTGTATTTATGGGGGAGAAAGTCTCCTTGGAAACATAACCCTGCATTTCAAAATTTACCACTTCACCTCTGCTTTCCGTCAGATTTGGCAGGTCATTCTGGATGATAACTGCAGGTCCTTTCCAATCTTGTGTTGGTGAGGGTAAAATCTGTAAGAGGAAACCAGCCCAACCTGTTCCTTTGTTAAGGCCATGGCCTTAGGTGGCCAGCTAAGTATGTTTCCATTTACATTAGAATGAGGCTACTCTGTTGCCCTAGAGACAAATGGGGTAACTCCACCCCTCGACTAGATGGATGCAACCACCTTGTAAAATAGAGTTTTTGTGTGAGTTTGGCAGATGTCGGAAACTGAAGACACAGAGGCATGTCTTTCTCTTTGCTAGACCCCAAGCTTCCCTGGAAACCGAATGGAGAAGAAAGCTCTGTTGGAGTTTTAATGCTGCGAGCCCCTCTATCCTATGGCTCAGGTTGTATATATGTGCAAAGAAAACAATCTATCCTAAAGGAGCCACCGATCTTCATTCCAAGGGAATCAAATCCTGAGTAAGCTCTGGCACTCCTGAAATCTCTTGCCGCTTGGAAATTTGGGAGTATGTGACAATATTTTCATACCAACCGTCAGTTATATTCCCAGGGTGGTTTGCAAAAAAGAATGAAGCAATTAAAAAGGGAGACACACAAACACAGAGCCACAAAATCAGAACAGCAAAATAAGACACTTGCACCTCCTATCCCAGGCTTTCTCAACCTCGGCCCTCCAGATGTTTTGAGACTATAATTCCCATCATCCCTGACCACTGGTCCTGCTAGCTAGGGATCACGGGAGTTGTAGGCCAAAAGCATCTGGAGGGCTGAGGTTGAGGAAGCCTGTCCTATCCCAACCTGTGGTCTTCAGCCAAATTTTATGCAATTTTTCTAGGAAGCGGGGGTGGAAACTAATGAAGCTTAAACTTCAGGACCCCTAATGCCAGAGGGGCCCCAGAAGCAAATTTTGTTCACATTGCTTAAAAACTTTGCTTCAAAAAGTGCATCATGCATGTATATAACATTTCCCTTTCCCTAATTTTCACACCCTCCCCCATAACCCAAAAACTACAAGGCATAGGAAATTTTTATTCACACCAGTGACTTGTGATATCGTCCAATAAACCAATTTTACTCAAACTCTGAGACATGGTAGCTATTTTTTTTTTTTTAATTAAAAATGTGGTGATCTGTTGTCGAACAACCCCACTGCAGACCCTCCAAGTGTTCCTATTTTCCAGGGATGTCCCTAATTTAGAGAAGCCATCCCGGTTTCTAATTGATCCTGAAATGTTGGAGGGTATGGTAGGATGTCTCTATTTTCATCAGAGAAATGTTGGGTGGTGTCAGGGAACTGCCATCGGAGCCAGAGGGAGAGGGATTCCGGAGCGTCCCAGGAGGGAGTGAGGCAGCCCAGCTTCTGGGGAAGGAAATCAGCGTAGCACCAGTGGAGAAGAGGGGCAGATGGGGGAATCGGCAAGGTGGCTCCATGACTCCTCGCCAGAGACCAGCGGGGAGAGCACGGGTCCTCCGCTGCCCACACCCTCCCTGCGCAGAAGGCTTCCGCGCAGGGAGAGTAGGCGGAGACTAGGCGTCAAAGAGCTTCTTTGCTGGAAGAAGTTCAAGAAACGCCCACTGACGGATTCTGCCAGTGATTGAGGCAGCCACGGGTGAGTGGCTGTCCGGACAGAAAGGGTTCACCCATGTAACCCAGCCAAGGGTGGCGCCGATTTATGCACAAGCAACCCCTAGAACCATTACAAGGTGGTATGGCGTTATCCAACCCCTGAGCTTCCTGAAGGCAATCCAGTATAGAGAATTTTGTTTAATGATTAATTATGTTTTTATATATGTTGAAGCCGCCAAGAGTGGCTGGGGCAACCCCTTCAGATGTGTGGGGTATAAACAGTAAAAGTATCATTGTGGAATGGGGCGTCCCTATTTTCATCGGAGATGAAATGGGGTATGCCATTGAAGAAGATAACAGTGGTTGCCCAAACCTTACTGCTAGCTGTGAAGGGGTCCCCAATATCAGTTCACATTTCAGGGTCCCCAATTTAACATACGTCTGCCATCGCTAAGAAGAGAGAAAAGATTGTCCACCCGTGTCCTAACTCATTGCTTTCTGTCTTTCCTGGAAGAAGCAGAGGAGCATATGTCCATGCTGCCTACGGTGGGCACACTTCTGAGGGGGGGGGGGGGCGTGGTGCGGAGGGTGCCCTCCGAGGCATGGAATAGCCGCTCAGGTGCCTGGAGCAGAGCACGCACCCTGCAGTCAGGGACAGAGGGACACACTCACCATAGCTGTCAACTTTTCCCTTTTTTAAAGGGAAATTCCCTTATTCTGAATAGGATTCCTTGCAAGAAAAGGGAAAAGTTGACAGCTATGCCCACTTGGGGCAGAGCGAGCTGCCCATGGCGGACATGCAGCACGTGCCCACAACTCTCTATCCTCCCCCAAGCTGTCAAAATGAAAGGGGAGGGGGGAATGCCACTGGCAAAGTGGCACAGCTCCCCACTTACCCCGATGGCTGGGGGGAGGTTTGGGAATTGCGGGTGGGTGGCACACCGAATGTCACCCCCCTCAGTGAGGGCACCCAGGGTGGTCCACCCCCCCCACCCCCCACCCCTTCCTGGAAGGTTGGTTTTGGCAGAGATTTCTGAAAAGCGTTTCTAAATGACGCAGCAGTGTTTCGAAACGGGCCCTTGATCAGGAAACCTGCTTCCATATTATTTCTGGGGAAGTGGTGTTGAGCAAGGGCATGGCATCGCCCCGTTACAGCCATATTACGCCCTGTGTTGCAAGTTGCAGTGAGGTGTTGAAATGAGCTTTTTAAAAATTTTGTGGTTATTAGTTTTCTTTCACTTCTGTAACCCCCCTCGCACAGCTCTTAGAAACTACGGTGTTAGGTGGTGTAGAAATGGTTAGAATGAATGGATGGATGGATGAATGTGAAGAGCCTTCCTGGATCCTAGGCCCCAAAGGCAGAGCTGGAAGCTGAGTGGACAGAGGCTATTGCAGCTGCATCTGGGCAAGGCAGCAGAGAGGTGGCAAGAGACACAGTCCTGAACAGAGAAAGAAGCTCAACTCAAGGACTCCAAGTGGGGCAGTGGGTGGGGCAGGTTTTCTGATCCATTTGGAGTTTACCCATGCTTCTGTTTATCAAATAAATCTGTACATCACCCTGAGTATTTTACGGAAGAATGGATGCATTTTTTTGGGACTGTTTAAAGAAATATTATAGTATGATAGTATAGTATGATGAACTCACAATCAGGATTTGAGCTATGAGAAACAGAAGTCATTAGATTATAATATTGTGGTTATGATAAGATAGAAAATAGGGCACAGCACAAGGGGAGAAAAAACGCCATGGAAAAAGGTGTGGGAAGTTGACAAAAGTAAGAGAAGAGACGAAATTTGTGCTATCTGTTGAAAATGTTGAAACTTAGTAAAATATAATTGATTAAAATAAATCTGTACATCAGGGATGAGGAACCTTTGGCCCTCCAGATGTTGTCGGATGCAAGCTCCCATCACCTCTGATGGGACCCTGAATCCAGCAACATCTGTAAGTTGTTGAGTCACACTATTCCCCTCCCCCCCCCCCCCGCATCCCCTATTTGGTTGGAGGTTTTAGAGCCCTATGGTGTTGAATTGCACACCTGCAAGTCCAGACAATGCAACATGCTCTGAAATTGTTGTGTGTGCATCATGACAACCTGGGACCTGGTAAACCAAGGACTGTAGGCAATGTTCTCTGTTCACTAGTGCAAGGAATCTTGTGCTAGCAGTGAGAGGGCAAGTTTTAATTTTGTGCAAGAGAGGAATATGGCAGAGAAGGGGCACTAATGTAAACTTGTTGTGCAACAGATCATACGATCTATTACGTGGCAAAGTTACCAGCTTGAG
Organism: Podarcis cretensis; assembly: GCF_951804945.1. Taxonomy (NCBI): domain Eukaryota; kingdom Metazoa; phylum Chordata; class Lepidosauria; order Squamata; family Lacertidae; genus Podarcis; species Podarcis cretensis. The sequence goes on along the minus strand of NC_137177.1, from coordinate 17,992,539 downwards.
CATTCTCTTGCACAATGATGCTCTGCTGGCACAAAATATTTTGCCAGTGGAACAAATGCACCACTTTACCCTAGTACCATATCAGATGCAACCACCTCAAGTGTTTTCCCAGATTATCCTTCTCTCCCCTTCCCCAATGCATGCCCATCACCCTGCTTTTGTGCACCCCATTTCTCACAGTTCTCAAAAAGAGTAGCCCCCAAAACTGCTTGCCTGAGAGATGGCAGAGGACAGAGTCAAAATGACAGTGTTATCTCTAAGGGGGTCACAGTAATGGCAGGAAAAGGTTAAGAAACTTAATCTTTGCCAAGTTCTGTTTGAGGGGGCAGTCAGTACATTCAGGAAGAAATGTCACTGCAGCACTTAGAGAAGATAGGATGAGACAGGAAATGAAAGGTCGAGGGAGGGAAAGTCTATCTAAGGAGTCACCGCCATAAAGAGAGCCTGAATCAGATTTATGATCCCCAACAGCTTGGGGAGGAAAACAACATATTCATAAATACAGAGACATGCGTGTATACCACATGTGTGAAAGATTTTTTTAAAATATTTTTAAATTATTGAATACCAGCAAATGAACCTTGAGCTCTACAAGGGGGGAAATGCATATTCCAGAATCTACCAGAAGCATTCTGCCCCTCCAGCAAAAGAAACTGAGCCTGAGGCAAGCGTGTGAGAGAAAGCAACCAGTGGCAGACTCGGGCTTTCAAAAAAAATTCAGCAGTGCTTTGTGTGGCAGTCTCCTATTTACCTAATGTTTCATGGCTACACGGGAAGAAATCTGCAAAATGCTTTGGGGGTATGGAAAGGCTATTGAGAGGACCATCCTAAATAGAGAAAGGGCAGCTGTTGTACAGAAGCACAAAGCATGTTAATTATTTCTCCTTATTAAGGCAGGATACAAGCACGTCAAATAAATAAATAAGAGCCACAGATCAAGAGTTAGCGAAATGTACTGGAAATACTTTTTAAAAAATAGAGCTGTACAACATAGGCTCCCCCCCCCCCATAACCTTTTCAAACAAAATCTTTAGAACAACTTTACCCAACTTTCTGTGCTCTAGATGTTTTGGTCTACAAGTCCCAACATCCTTGACCATTGACCATGAGTCCTGGCAGATGATGGAAGCTGCAGTTCAAAACATCTAGAGGGTACCAGATTGCTGAAGGCTGCTTTAGAAGATGGTGTGCTGTTTTTTCCTACTGAGCAGGGAACATTCCTTGACACCACAACAGTCCAGCCAATCACTTTGGGGAGGGAAGATGTTCACAGACAAAAAGGCAGGTAGTTGACAGCTGATGATGTCTACCTCGTTCAGAGTAAGTTGGTTAACTATGTCCACTACCATTGCCTTCTTCTGGTTCCTCCTTCCTTGCGTAAAAACAAAGAAACAAGTCAAAAACACCAGATTTACTAAAATGGAAGACCCTTTCCATATCCGGCATATCTAATGCTTCTCCTGTCCAGACAATTTACTTGGTGGACACTAAATCCAGTTTGCTTATTCTTGAAATCCAGCTCACTTTCATACCCAGCTCCTCTTGTCAGTCAAATAAGCCCCTTCCATCATGATGGGATTGTTCTGCTGCTGAGAAACAAGATGTTGGTTTTTTTTATTCCCGTCTGATTTCTGAATATTCCACAGAATCCTCCACTGGGGGTGGAGGTCCCTTGCTTTTGAATGCCACGGTTGTATAGTGAACCTCATCTGGTTCCTCAACCCTCGGACTGGGAGGTCTGGGGATCTGCCTGGGTTTCGGGGTCCTCTCTCCAGCTGCTTTAGGTGTGCCAATATGGGGTGATCTTTGACCCTGAAAGGGAAGAGAGATGTTGTGAAAAAGACTCCCCTTTGCAACATACCTTTAAAGCACTTAAACATCTTGTGCACCTGCTCTCTGTGTTGAAGCACCCCCTCCAAAAATAAAATAAAATAAATACTTACCTCAGGAGGTCTAAGAGGTTGCAGAACAGCAAAGCTACATGGAATGCATACCTGAGGTAAAATGTTGCTATAGATCTGGCTGAAGTTGTTGGCTCTCTGCTGCCCTCCATTGGCAGAGTTTACATAATTAGCAGAATCCATAGCCTCTGGGATGGCCGCTTTCGGAGTTGCTTTCCTCTTCTTATAAAACCTAAGATTAAAATGGCCAGAACATGGTAAGATTCTCATACACCCCTGTGATTAGAAGACCTGCATGCAGGTCTTTCTCTCTCTTCCTCTATAGCCCTCATCAAAACTCCTATCTTCTTGTAGCCAGTGCTGGTCCTACTCAGAGTAGACCTGTTGAAAGTCAACCAATATGATCAACTTTGGTTCATTCATTTCAGTGGATCCACTGAGTAGAACTTAGTTGGACACAACCTAATGGCTTTGGTTTCATTCTCAGTCATCTCCTGTCATCCGTCCCCACAATAACTTTGCATCTCCCATTCCTTCCCAAACTCTAACCAACTGATCTGTCCAGACTTGACTTCTCAGGTTTGACACAAGTTGCCTGCCAGAAAGTGGTTTCAATGATCAGGCCAGTAGAACTGTGGACTGCTGTTGAGAACCAGGTGGAGGGAGGGAGATCAGAGAAGGATAAACTCACTTGATCAGGCCCAGGCAGAGCAGGAAGACAACCGCTGCCAGCAAAGCCCCACATAGCCCAGAGAGGAGCAGTGCTGAATAGCTTCCTCCTGCAATGATAAACCAAGATCTCAAAGAAAACTGGGATTGGAAATCAGGAATCCTGGTCCCCATCCTCCTTCCTTCATTTCCCAAAAGCAAATGATGATGATGACAATGATCATCATTTGCTGCTCCTTTTATTTTTAAACATCTCCAAGTAGTTTAACACAAACAGGTAAAATAAAGTCAAAAATTAAGATGCTAGTTTTAATTGGCATCATTTTTCAGTAAGGGTGAAATGGGTGGAGACACCATTCTGGCAATCCCCGATCTACAGAAATAAATGAGGTTCACTTGTAATTAAATGTACTTTAGAATCAGGGTGCAAAAGTCAGGATTTCTCAATCTGGTGGAGTCTCACCTGTTTTCAAGGAACTAAGGAGGAATTGCATGGTGTAGACTCCCAGAGAATTGTTCCCAAGACAGATGATGCTGAGGTCACCATCCGGGCTACCTGTCCAAATTAGGGAGCTGGTGACCTCATTCTTCTGGACTGAGGAAGAGACTTTCAGGTCTGTCGTGCTGGTGTTCTCAGTTACAGTCATCCCGCCCAGTTGCCAATGGATCTGAGGTGGAGGCTTGGAGTGCAGGGAGCAGTTGCAGAGGATGCCATTGTCCTTGCGCCAACAGGTAGTGTTTTTCTCGGGTTTTTTGCTGAGCTTGGGGGCATCTGCAGAGAACCAAGTAGCCAAGGTAAAGAACACATTCCGATCTAGCTAATGACTGCAACAGCTGCAATACCACAATTCATTCACTAGAGGCAGCCAGGAGCAGACACTGCTGCCACCCTAGTTCCCTACTCTGTTGCATAAGGTAAAATCCTGCTTTGGCTTGGGTTCAGAAGGCAAGGAGTTTCTTTCCCCCTTGTGTCCAGTTTGAAAATAAAAGCAGAATTTACAGGAATGGTTTACAAGAACTTAAGAGCTGTGTCTCATAGAATCTTAGAGTTGGCAGGGAGAGAAAGGGTCATCTAGTCCAACCCCCTGTAATGCAGGAATCTCAACTAAAGCATCCATGACAGATGGACATCCAGCCTCCAAGGAAGGAGAGTCCACCACCTCTCGTGGGAGAAAACAATGCGGCCTGGGCTTTTCCAGTCACGGGGCAGCAACAATAGCAAAAGAGTCCCTGAATGGGTTTCTTCTGCCCATGCTGCTATTAGAGGCTCAGGAACCCCTTAATGAAAAAGGGAGTTGGCCTCCCTAAATAGGAACACTACTCTAGGCAGCTATTTGGGTGGGATGTAAATCTCACTTGGTGTTTTCACACCGAACCTCAAATGCAGCCCAGCAGAGGAAAAGGGGTGTCCTGTAGCATGGGAGATCAGCACCCTTAACAGTTCCCCTGCAGCAGGGAGTCCCAGTGATAGACCCAAACCCTGACTCCCTCACTCACATTCCACAAGGAGGTGGAGGAATCCCTCAGCAGAAGCTATGGAGTTCTGAGCCTGGCACTTGTAGTCACCCTGATCCTCTGCTTTCACATTGACCAGCTCCAACCAGTCATCTGGCAGCTTCTCCAAGGCCCTGCCTTCCTTGAACCAGCTCGTAGTGGCTGCAGGGTTGCTATCGGCCTTGCAGAGCAGCCGCAATAAGTTGCCTTCCTGAACCGTCAACTGGGAGCCACTGGCTACTTCCCTGGGGCAACCTGTAATCACAGGAAAGTGCCGTTATGTCTGTGAAACAGCAGCTGCCCCGCTGAAGCCAGCCTTATCCTCCAGAGGAGAAAGGATCCATGCGCTGACTTTTGCACCCTAAAACTCTCTGGTACCTCGAGCTAGTGCTGGGTCCCTCCTGTGTGCATGGGTGACAGTGAACGTCATTGTCCTTGGGCAATCTGGAACAGACATATCAATATTGAATCAACAAGAGAAGAGCCTTTACATTGGTGAATGAGAGGCCCGTTGCTGTGCAAGAAAGGGCCTTCTGGCGGCATTGGGACTGGCTAGCTGGAAGGGAGGGAGACCACTAATGGCAAGCAGATCCAGAAGCAATGAGAGGTGGAGCCAGAGACAGGTAGAGCCAGCTAAATCCAGTTATATCGCTATTCTTGTCTGCCCTGCTGAGCTCTAGAAGGGTAGAATGGAGACCAAGGAGGAGAAAGCTGGCAGCCTGGGCCACCCCTGAAGCTGGTTGTAAGAAGGCAGCAAGTAGGGGCTGTCTAAGGTTGGACTGAGGTTGGTGGGTCAGTGCCCCATTCGCCCCAATGAATCAGCCTGTACTGTCCGCTGGAAAGGTGGGGTCAGCAATGACCATCCAGGAAAGTGCCCTTCCCCTGCCCAGTGTACACAGAGCAGACAGAGCAAGATGAAAAAGCACCATATTTTGACACAAAAACGCTGCACTGTTGTGACTGCAATCTAGGCTGCGTCTTTTACCTCCTGTTCTGCCCTCCACTGTCCATAATCTTGGCGCATTTGGGGTTGTATCCCAGTGCTAATCTGTCACAGAGTAGACTCATTGACATGAATGAACATGCCTAAAGCCCATTGATTTCAATGGATCTACTCGGAGTAAAACTTAGCCGGTGACATTCTGCTTGTCAAATGTTTACTTTATTCTGTTCCTATTAGCGTCGTCATTGCTAATCAGATTATTGCATTTTTTGAAAAAGGAAACAGAGGGGAATAGAGAAAGAAGAAGGGCATAAATCCTTTCCTAAGCTACACACACACACAAACACACACAAACACACACACACACAGTGGGGGGTTTTCTGGGGGGATGCAGGGCGATGCATACCCTAAACATTTTGTGAATCTAAGTTTGGCAGTATTTCAATATGAGTAGGAAAAAGAGTACAGTGGTACATCAGGTTACATATGCTTCAAGTTACATATGCTTCAGGTTACAGACTCCGCTAACCCAGAAACATTACCTCAGGTTAAGAATTTTGCTTCAGGATGAGAACAGAAATTGTGCAGTGGTAGTGCAGCAGCAACAGGAGGCCCCATTAGCTAAAGTGGTGCTTCAGGTTAAGAACAGTTTCAGGTTAAGAACAGACCTCCAGAACGAATTAAGTTCTTAACCCGAGTTACCACTGTACCCCTAAACATATTTTTTTAGGAAAAGCACTGTATACACACACAAACACACCATGATGACCAGAAAATTGCTCATAAAAAGACAATGCAGATTCTCGGTATGCCAAATGAATATCAGAGTATTGGGTTGTGCAACACCCCAACAGCTAAACACAAGGCCCACCTATGAGGCTATCACATAGTACCTGAGAGGGGGAAGAGAAATTACTTTGCAAAACGACTTAGGTCCCCACAAGCAGCATCCTTATGGCATCCTTTTCATTGGATAAGCAACGGAACTATGTTCTGCATCTCCAGGTAGCAAACAGTGAGACCATTGCCACCTGGGGATATTCCTTCATGAGATGCTCATTATACAAAAAGGTCTTGAAGCAACTGAAGGTGGGCAGGTGGGAGAGGGACATCCAGCCATTCTCCTCCATTGTCCACACAGACCTTTTATTACAAAACATCAGAGCCACATCCTACACATCCTGCTTTATGGGCAGGACAGATATGTGAACAAAAAACTTCTAAGTTTGGCCTTTGCATTTAATATTAGAGAGCTGTCATTCTGATGAGAGGTTGCATAAATGTGCCCTCTCCTGGTGAATGAGGATACTCTCACAGATTTCAGACAAGGGTTATGTTCAGTGACCTGAATTTGTGGTTTTGCCCCTGGGGCAACTAACTTCTTAGAAAGCTTCTGCAAATATGTAAGTTCATCATGGGGCTCCTGAACTTGTGATGAAGCTGTCAAAAGCTGCATCTCACACTACTTGGCTGACACACTGTGCAATGCAGCCACAGCCGTGTACATTTGCAGAGGTCCCCTTAGTGGAAGCATGCTGGTATTAGTTGCAGGTAAAGCCACTTAGCATACAATGGAGTTTCCCAGGTTAATGCCCCCAAGGAACTTCCCACTCCCCATCTCTTACATTGCACAATCACTGAAATATTCTTCCTGATTGAGCCATGTAGATTCTCTGCCTGACACTGATACATCCCAGCATCCTCTGATTTAATGTTGGACAGTTGAAGAGTTTCTTTACTGCCCTGCATATGGTTCTTTAGGGGCTTGTTCTTCCTCAGCCATGTCACGGAGGGAATAGGTTTGCCCTGAGCTTCACAAAGCAGGCTGACAGTGTCACCTTCTTGGACCACCAGTTTTTCTTTCTGCGCAGAGAAATCTGTAAGAGAAATGCAATTAGATCACAATTGGTCCTGGGATGCCTGATGCTAAGGAATCCTCATTCAGTGCTGAGGTGTTCTTGTGTATTTTGAAGAAGGATGGTTGACACCAGGTCTGCAAATCTTTACAATGATTATTAATTATAATTGGTTCAAGACAGCTTTGGGCCATAGTTTTGCAAAGAGAGATAATCCCCTCATTTCTCTGCCAGTTCAACTGGCAAGAGAAAAAATAATAATATCCCCTGTTTTGCCTTCCACTGGGAAGACGGGCCCATTTCTTTTCCTTCTCATTCCCCCTTAATACACAACTTAATGCCAACATAGGATTCTAAATGGCTTACGAAGTACAAAAACCAGTTACACAAACATTAAAATATAAACACCCACAATTGAAATATGCAATAGAACAGTCCCATCAAACAGAAACCACATGGCAATTAAAAGAGGAGACCCAGGTCAAGAGCCGGAAGGGTGCTACGGTGGGGAGTGAATTTGGTTTGGGTGCAAGGATGCGTGCATGGCATGGCTTCTGGAAAGACCCAGTGAGCCCAGCTCCTCCCTGTTACCGTCCAGTTTGTCTTCAACTCTCCTCCAAACCACCATCCTGGGCTCTGCCACAACGCCCAGCCATCTCTAAAACCCTTCCTCCTGCACAATCCCCACTCTGAGATCCCTAAGCAGCTATTGGCTGCCCAGCGGAGCTCAGTGAGGATGGGGATGTGCAAAAAGTCTTAAGAGTTTTGTATCTCACCAGGGTGTCCAGGCCTTGTGATTCCGATGTCCTGAGGTGGGTCTGAAACATAAGAAAACAGTGAGGGGTGCATGAAAGGAGTAAATTAGCTTGCATGGGCTAGAAAGAACTGTTGGCTGTTCATGGGAGGGGGAAGCAGTACTGAGCTATGGGAGCTACTCACAGACCACTTCAAGAGAGATTGTATTCGCAACTGTTGTATCAACTGCAGGGTATCTGACACGGCAAGTGAGGGCTCTGCCTTGATCCTCCAAAGTAGGTGTGAAGGTGAAGGCAGAAGCAAAGGTCCAGCTTCCATTGCTGTGCTGATGTTTCTGTGCACTTGCTTGTACTGGCAAATTACTCCATGAGATCTGAGGCTGGCTCCATGATTCCTTCCATGGGCAGGTCCCTGGCGCCTGGCAGATGAGGGTGACGCTCTTCCCCAAAACCACCTCTGATAAGTTCAGGATCTTTGGCTTTGCCAGCTCTGAGAAAACAAAAGTCCCCAGGATGGGATCAGAAGAAAATTCACAGACTAAAGTAACTAGGGAACAGGACACAAGAGTCCTGAATTATGGGTGGTCACCAGCACTACTTTACCCCCCACTTTGTGGCAAATCCCACCATTCTTTCGTTTGTCCTTTAACAATAACTTTGTGTCTCTCCCTTAGTAGACTGATTCCTCATGCAATGGTCTGCTTTCTCTACCAATGTTGGTCAATGTTTCTGCCCAATGTGGACTCAGCCTGGAGAGGGAGAAATCTTGATGGCTGCCTCTATGCTGCTGAACATGATGTTTGATACTCAGGATCCTGAAATTGGAGGATGAAGCCAGATGTGATTTGGGAGACACAGGAAGAGGGGGGAAATGACACCTTTAATGCAGCAGCCATAGGAGGGATCTGTCTTTCATCAAAAGAGGAGCACAGGCTGAGAAGGGGTCACTTAACCCTTGAACTATTTTTTCTGAAGCAAATGGCCACCCACCCAAACTGCTCACTTGCATACAGGGGAATAGGAAGCAGGTCTGCATATCTTTTGCTGTGGGGTGAGGAGCTTGGAGAGGGCAATTTCTAGGGGCTCAGCTATACTGTTGCAAATAAAATGTTTCAAGTGTGTTGCAAAGTGATATATAGAAATGTGGCACTAGATGGTAATGGTGAGCCATGGCAAATTCAGTGGAATTTTTTTAAAAAAGAAACAAACATTTCCTCGGCGTTCTTTTATATGTGTGTAGATTCCACCTAGGAGACATGGAACAAATCCAGAACTCCCCTGTCCACACTCCCCACCCCGTCCATGCATACACCTTCTTCTAGGAATGGGTTGCTGAACTGTGATAATGAGTCTAGCTTGTCTGTATGGAAAGAGGTGGATGACCATGTAGAAACAGCTGACATTTACCTGAATGCCATGTAGCCAACACAAGCCTGGCTTGCATATCACCTTAGCCCTAACTGAACTATTGTTTGAAGGTGAATGCACACTGTGTTGGTGCAGAGGACCCAAATCAAAGGTGTTTTGCTCCTGCCATGTTGCCAAGAGCTAAGCCATGGTTTGGCAGAATGTTAATCTAAACCAGTGGTTCCCAATTAACTAATTACTAAGGAAATCAGCCCTGAGTGCTCACTGGAAGGACAGATCCTGAAGCTAAGGCTCCAATACTTTGGCCACCTCATGAGAAGAGAAGACTCTCTGGAAAAGACCCTGATATTGGGAAAGATGGAGGGCACAAGGAGAAGGGGATGACAGAGGACGAGATGGTTGGACAGTGTTCTCAAAGCTACCAGCATGAGTTTGACCAAACTGCGGGAGGCAGTGGAAGACAGGAGTGCCTGGCGTGCTATGGTCCATGGGGTCACAAAGAGTCGGACACGACTAAACAACTAAACAACAACAACAACAACAACAACAACGCCCTGTTTTCCAAAAGCCAAGCCCCAGTCCCCCTACTTTTGAACATTTTGATAGCTCTATGGTAGTTACCTCTGCAAAGCAATTTTTTGAACAAAATGTGGGGTAGCCTTTAATAAGCAAAGGATTTTAGGTATACTAAAAAAACAGACTAGGGCTGAGAGATATCTGGTATTCAACATTGTGATATATCAGCAGCTAAAAATCACAATGTTCTGATATATCACAATGTCTGAAATGGGAGATTGGGCATAGGGATGAGGGAAGGAGCAGCCGCAGAGATTGGATGGCTGGGGGGGAGGAGAGGAAGCGGAGTCACCCCCATTACATGGTTTGAGTGGGAGGGGGTGGGGTGCATCAAGCCACAGTCAGGGGGGCAGCCAGTGAAGCAGCACATCCACTGTGGCTGCTGCTGCTGCTTTCCTGCTAAGAAAAGCTGCTCCGAGTCAGTGCCAGGGGAAGGTAGTGCCACAATTCCTTGAAGTGAGAGCAGTCAGATGCCCTGTTCTCCATCAGCATGAGGAGAAGGCGGTGATCGGCTGCCCTAGTCTCCCTCGGTGTGAGGGAAGGCAGCTCAGATCAGTAGTGTTATCGGCTGAGATCATCGTGCGAATTTGGTGGTGCCTTGAAATCGAAGAGTGCTAAAACAGACCATAAAATTTGTGAAATACCATGCAAAAATGACAAAAAATGAGTTGGGGGAAAGGCAAGGGATGGGGCAGCGGAGCCCCTGTGTGTATTCCACAGACCCCTAATTGGGAACCACTGATCTAAACTCAGGTTCATGATTTGTTTCTCTCCAAAAGAAACCATGAGCTGTAGCATAGGCTTGCTTTTTAGCTAACTGCTCATGGTTTGTTTGGGGCTCAGACATTAAGCAGAGGCTTAATCTCCTGTAAAACCACTGCCCCACAACAACAAGGGGAAGGTTCTCCACCTCCATGCTAAGCCAAATCAAGGCTTAGCTCTGTGCAGACAGCAGCAGGAGAAACAGGGGAGGAGCAAAGTACCCCTAATTTTAGCCCTGTGCCTCAACCCACTCTGCACTGTTGGCTATTTGCAGTATGGTAGCGCTGCAGAGAGCTTGCTGGGGAGACCATGCATTAAAAAGGGACTCAAAAAGTACTTAAACAAGGTTTTAATTACAAAAACAAAAACTCCATTTACACTAAATACATCAACAACAAAACAGACCCAACCACCAACCCATCCCCCAGGGTAATGGAAGAGCTAGGTGCTGCTCCTTATATACTACACCCAATTGCTGACACAGCTTAATCAATACAACTCAGCAGCACCTGCTATGTTTCACAGCTGCAAGACTGGGTCTCATTATCTTGCTCTGGCCCTTGCTCTGGCCCCTTAAAGACATACACATCGGGTGGAACAATGATGAACCTTTACATTTAAAGAAACCATTCAACATGCACTCACCTTAAAACCAGTCAGCTATGGGAAAGTGACCTGAGTTTGAGGCCTGAACAAGATAAGAGGCACACCTGTTGCTCTGCCCACATTTGCTTGAGGCTCCATCCATGTGTGCTTCTGGCCCTGCCCACCACTTGCATGTGGCCCCTGGAATGAGGCCCATGAACAAAATAAATGTCCCCCACCCAAAGCACCCTCTGGTCCCAGAATTCAGGATGCAGTGGGTTAGGACAATGTTCCAGATTTTCACTGAGGCTGATTTCAAAGGTGGCAAGAGAATACCTCTCTGCTTCTCCTGCATTGAGGAAGCTGTGGAGAGATGCTGGGGGAAGGAGAAGAAGCAGGTGATGGGATGCAGCTGGAAGTGAAGGAGAAAATACCTCCAGTTTCCTGTTTCTCCAGACTGTCAGCACAGAATCCACAAGAGAGTTCTTCCCTCTGGTGAGCTGTGTAAAGTACTCAGACATTTGGAGATGCAAATGATCTAATTTTGGTGTTACAACAATGGAGAGGAACAGGAAGCATGGAGCACTTGTACATCCTGTCCCTTTGGAATCAGCATAATGTCCAGAGGTCAAGGCATATTTGTAGGCAGAGCCTTTCCCCCCTTTACAGCACGAAAGAGCACAAAACAGGGAATGAGGGAGGAAATAAAGAAGTAGGAAACCTCTTACCTGTCACAGAAACACGAGGTAAAATATAATGAGAATAGCTGAATTTTAAGTTCAGTCCTTTCTCAATTCGAAAATAGTACTGCCCTTCATCCTGATTCTGAACATCATTGATGCTAAAGGAACAGTCACCTTCTGATGGATTTCCAGTCAACTGGAAACGATTCCCAGCAAGTGAGGCAATGCTTTGATCCTTGTCACTACTGGCAACAACACTACCAGCATTTGAGTGCCACTTGTTGCGAATATAGGAAGTAGCATGATCGTTCTTAATCCAGTAGACGTATAATTTCCCAGAATACTGAGAAGTGGGATAAGTGAAGTTGCAGGGAATGTGAACACAGAGACCTCTTTGCATGGAGACATCCTTTAGTGCTTTAAGATCATATCCCAGGAACTGACTCCGCAGACCTGCCAAAGGAAAGAAGGAAGGAATTCACTGGTTTGTGGGCTTAGCAAAGACCAGTTTTGCAGCTGACCCTCTTGCCAGCATACTGTACACCTCGAGAAGAACATTCTGCACAGTCAACAGCACCAAAACATCAAGGGTTGTCTGGAGCAGCAGTGCCTGGGGATTGTGGTGGGTCTCCAGTCCCAGGACCTCCCAACCACCCACCACAGTAGCAGGACCTCAGGGGGAAGCATTTCCCTGGGCAAGAAGGAGGAGGACATTCAGGTGTGAGTGTCTAGCAGGTGCCACACACACTCTCAGTCAGAAGGAGGAAGGTGCTCTCAAGCCCCCTGACCAAGGACCCTGAACCCAGGGATATTCCGGTGCTCCTTAGGCCTCACACTGGAGTTCTTCCTGCTATTTGTGCTAAGGACTCATCATTTCCAAGTTTTCAAATTCTTCACTCTTAAATTAAACCAAGTGAGCAAAACTTAGGAGGGATGTAGGAAGCAGGGCTGGCCTCAAGAGGTGGCATGGTTGGGTGTCTGTCAAGAGCCCTTATCCCAGTGGGGACTCAAGGATAAGAACCCTCTGGAGCTCCTGCAGTGAGGAAGGGGCATGTGTGGAGGGTGTCTTGTTCAAGGACCACCCAAAACCTGGACCTGATCAGAAGCTGCCTTATGCTGAGTCCATCCACTGGTCCATCTAGATTTACTCTGATGGGTGGTGCCTTTCCAGTGTCCCAGACAGGAACCTCTCCCAGTTTGTGGAGATGCTCGGGTTTAACTTGGAGTGTTTTTGTTGCAATTCTTCATTCATTCATTCCCCAACTTTTTCCTGACAGGGACTCATGGTGGCATAGAGATAAAAATAAGAACAGCTAAAAACGTTTTTTTAAAAACCAATACAGTGGTACCTCAGGTTAAGTACTTACCGTAATTCGTTCTGGAGGTCCATTCTTAACCTGAAACTGTTCTTAACCTGAAGTACCACTTTAGCTAAGGAGGCCTCCCACTGCTGCCGTGCCGCCAGAGCACTATTTCTGTTCTCATCCTGAAGCAAAGTTCTTAACCTGAAGCACTATTTTTGGGTTAGCAGAGTCTGTAACCTGAAGCGTATGTAACCTGAAGCATAACCCGAGGTACCACTGTAATTAAAATAAATAAAACATGAATGCTATATACACACAAACACACACTTTAAAATATACAGAAAATTACAATAAAAACAGCACGGCACCAGCCCTTTCATCACAGTCAGTTTCCAAACTCAGCCTTGGTCCTTCCCTCTTAGGAAGCAACACTCAGAAGAACACATTTTCTCATTTCTGTACACCAAGGGTGGAGAAAATGTGAGCCTTCAAAAGTTGAGGGACCTTCCTTGAGGGTGGGCTTTGCTGGCTGGGGTTGATAACATCTAGAGTCTAACAATATCTGGAAAGGCTGAAGGTTCCCCAGTGTTGTTGTGAACCAGATCTACCTTTGCAGAGAAAGGCAAGGATCAACAGTGTCAGCGTCGCCATCGATGAGGCTGGGTTCTTCATCCCCCAGGGAAGGTTCATGAGTTGTATTGTCCTTCTGCCTCTTGGCATCTTTTTTGAACTGGAGGCTTCTTTCTGAGGCTGGAGCTCTGGGGCAAAGAAAGAAGAGAAGAGGAGCATGAGGCACTAAGTAAGCAGCGCTGGCTGAAGCAGGGAAGATACTCAGAACCCATAGTTTCAGAAAGAATCAAAATGTGGAAGCAGCATTAGCCACAAAGTCTCTCATTCCAATGCCACAGTCTAGCATGAGCTCAGACGCCAGGCTCGCAAGGGCCACCAGCCCCAGCCTCAGTTTCCCCATTTCTAACATTCCCAGCAAGCTTGCGCTCCTATCTCAGTGACATCTACACTGGTCATGTCCACAGAATGGAAAATGGCAGGATTCCCCAAGGTCGTGCTCTGTGGGGAGCTGGTATCAGGCACCAGGCCCAATGGCGGACCAGCTGATTCTCTGATCCTGACCTCTACTAGCATATGAGCTCAGGAAGCATTTTCATGAGAGGGTGTGGGAGAGCTAAGGGAGTCTCCGTACTGGTACGCACACACACACACACACACTGAGTGGAGCCAGTCGCTTTGCACAGGCACCAGTGGAGTCAAACACATGAGGTAGCTCACACCCTGATGAGAAGGCCGCTGTGGAATCCAAGCTGAAGAGCCAAGTGCATCTGCTTGTTTGTGTTTTTTTGGACAGCGATGAGTGAGGAAGAAGGAGAAGACTGAAGATGAAGAAGGACACAATTGCCCCCCTCCCGGGTGATCCAGGGCTACCCTGACCAGCTCTGGACCAATTCCAGATTGACCCAGAAAAGCTTGATTCCGTTCAGGATCCAGGAGCTATTCAGTCAGGATGCACCGTTTAAATGCCAACGAACATTTTAAACCACATCTCTAGACATACTCAAAGAGCTCATATTTAACTAATCGCTTCATCCAGCGGCCAAATGACATGCGATCTAGGAGATCTCTGTTTCAAAACAGACAGTAGGGTCCCCTGAAAAAGATGGGGACCCCAGCATCATCAAGGAAAGGCAGCTGTCCCCCTCCATGTTGCTTCCCTCTGTCTCCCTCCATGTTGTTTCCGCAGATGAAATTCCTCATCTCTGGTTGCTATTTGTCACCCTTGTGAGGCAAATAGCAGCTTGAAGGGGAGGATAAGCCCTCAATGATGTGGAAATGTGGAGAACTAAAGACAGGGGAAATGAGACGCTGAGAGAAACCAGGGGGAGTACTCCGGCAGGGAGCTTGAAAGCAAAGACCTGAGCCTAGAAACACAGTGCAAATGCTAGTCTGGATGAGCTCTTTGTTGTGTGTTGTTGCACCTGCATAATAAATGCAAGAAACAAGAGAACGACCTGTCCCAGAACCTTCCCACTCTTGGCTGTGTTTTGTTCTGCAGTATTCGCCCTGGGGGGAAACAGCCTCTTTTGCTCCTTTCTCTGAGATTGGGAGAGAGAGAGAGAGAGAGAGAGAGAGAGAGAGAGAGAGAGAAAGCCTTCTTCAAAACCAGGGCAAGCCCAAGACATTTTGGTGCTTGAGGTGGAGCAGGAAATGGCACACACACACGTATATAGTACCAAAAGCAAGGCAAGTTATTTTGATGCAAGACCTTAAATCAGCTTTCCGCCTGAAGTAGCTCCCTCATCCTGCCCAATAGTAGGGTTGGCTCTGCTCACCAACCCTCAAAAGAACCTCCCAAACATCTGCTTACTGAACCTCTTCTTGTGAACCATTACCGCTTTGGGTGGGGTTCAAAGTAAAGACAACTAAGACATTCTGGATGGTGTATGCACCATGTCTTTAAAACACATCTTAAGCACATTTTCTGCCCCAAGGAATGGTAGCTTGCCTCTTACAATTCAGAGCAGCTTCAAAAAAAAAAGGACCATTCACAGTATTTTGGGGGGCAGGGGGATGTGCTTTAAATGTATGGTGTTACACACTACAATTCCCTGTCCAGACCCAGAATTTCTCCTGACCTGTCCGTTTCGACTTGCAGCGAGAGATGCACCTCCTGGTTGCCCCTGTCTTTCCGCCTGTGGTCCTGACCCTCGATGAGAATTCTGCTAAACGCAGAAGGGGAAATAATAGACAGGAACCAGAAAAGCAGAAGTCTCTGCAAAACGTCTTGTGCAAGCAGGAGGAGGAGAGGTGGGGGGAGATAGCTTTCTCAGGCATTTCCCCCTTCTATCATATATGAAATCTCAAGATATCACAACTGAAGCTTGACATTAGCTTCACCCTGAGTGGATAAAATATAGTAGAACCCAATGTGGTGTATTGGTTAGGACACGGGTCAGTAAACTTTTTCAGCAGGGAGCCGGTACTCTGTCCCTCAGACCTTGGGGGGGGGCAGACTATATTTTGAAAAAAGAAGAATGAATTCCTATGCCCCACAAATAACCCTGAGATGCATTTTAAATAAAAGGGCAAATTCTGCTCATGTAAAAACACACTGATTCCCAGACCTTTAGTGGGCTGGATTTAGAAGGTGATTGGGCCGGATCCGGCCCCCAGGCCTTAGTTTGCCTACCCATGGGTTAGGTTGTTGGTTCAAATCTCCTGCTCAGCCATGATGTTTGCTGGTTGTTCTCAGGCCAGTCTTTCTACCTAACCAACAGCGGAGGGTTGTTGTGAGGATAAAATAGGTCAGAGCAGAGAAACATGTTTGCCAGCCTTAAACTCTTTGCGGAGGGAGGATTGGAATATTAATGCAATAAGCTGGGGGGGGGAGGGGGTTTAAAAAAAATGAAATTCAAAGCAGTAACCCTGGCCACTTTCACTAATGCCCTTCCCTCTAAATTTGGGGCATTGTCAAATCCTGGTTCTCCTGACCCTTTAGAAAGGTTTGCTCACACATACACACACACACACACTGCAAAAGTGCCATGCTTGGGAAATTCCAGCCACTAGCCATCTCAGTTGGCTCAGAGGCATCTAGCCATAAAAAAAACCCGAGCACATGCAAGAAGAAGAAGAAGAAGAGTTTTGGATTTGATATCCCGCTTTATCACTACCCTAAGGAGTCTCAAAGCGGCTAACAATCTCCTTTCCCTTCCTCCCCCACAACAACCACTCTGTGAGGTGAGTGAGGCTGAGAGACTTCAGAGAAGTGTGACTAACCCAAGACGCAAATTGCCACATGCAAATATGTGCCATAGGCTTGTGTCCCAGGCAGCAAGTATCTGGAAGCAGTGGATGGGAATAAATGGACAGCTCTCCCTCATAACACCATTCTTCAGGAACATCCAATGCAGCCGAATGTTGGAAGATTCAGAGCAGATAAAAGAATGTGGTGCATAACTGAACTATGGAACTCACTGCCACAGGAAGAAGCACTGTCTGCTAGCATAGACGACTTTAAAAGAGAATTCGACAAATTCATGGAGTAGAGGGCTGTCAAAGGCTGCTAGCCACGATGGGGGATATTCAGTTGCCGCTGTTGAAGGCATCATGCCTCTGAATCCAAGTTGCTGAGAATTACAGCTTAAATGGGCATCTAAGAATTTACCATCAGAATTAAATCCACCATGGATTAGTCCAGTGGGTTGCTAGCTGCAACCACCTCCTGAATTTAGAGCACCAGAACTCTATGGTATGTTAATTTGGGGGGGGCAGGAGCCAAAGAGGCAGTCCCTCCGTGGGCTCCCCACCACCACCACAGTCTCCCCTGCCTGGGTTGCATGGTGGCAGCTTCCAGCGAGATCTTGCCAAAAGCTGGCACTGCTTCTGGAACCATTTCTGCACCAGCAGCAGAGGCGGTGAGGTGCCCAAGGGGAGATGCCACCTGCGCCCAAGGCAGCTACCTCTCCCCACCTTATGGGTGGGCTGGCCCAGAAGGAGGGGAGATGTAACTGGGAGTGGGAGGGAAAGAGGGGGCAGGATAGTCCAAATGCCGTTTCGAAGCAGGCAAGAAAAACCATTCCATCCCACTTGCCTTGGTTGTGGAAAAGAAACAGCATAGAAGGATTTTGGCATGCTACACTTGTGAAGAAGAGGAGGAGGAGGAGGAGGAGGAGGAGGAGGAGGAGTTTGGATTTGACATCACTACCCTAAGGAGTCTCAAAGTGGCTAACATTCTCCTTTCCCTTCCTCCCCCACAACAAACACTCTGTGAGGTGAGTGGGGCTGAGAGAAGTATGCCTAGCCCAAGGTCACCCAGCAGCTGCATGTGGAGGACTGGAGACGCAAACCCGGTTCATTAGATTACGAGTCTACCACTCTTAACCACTACACCACACTGGCTCTCTTGTGGTTCTTGGGAACCATAGCTCTGTGCAGAGAATTGCATGGCTGTGGTGCAGGTGCTTATCTCCACACACCCAGCCTAGGAAACTGCAGTCACCTGGTTTCTTCGAGGAAACCAGGGCGGTTAAAACAATTTTAAACTGATAGCATAGGTGTGCCCCCAGACATGAGTTAAAGGCAAAGATGAAAGTGGGAAATTCAGTTTTGAGGCAATGGCACAACGTGTCTGCACGCGGATTGGACTTTCCTTGGTGAAAGGATGGTGTGACCATTGAGGAAGGCTTGTGACTGGATGGAAATTGCAAGATAGGCATGCAAATCCTGTCTCAAATCTGGTTTCATAATGCAGCTCTTGCTGCTTCAAAATGCCTCTGACAAAGCTCAGAACAAAGGCCACCAGGCCTGGCTCAGCAAGCCCACAAGAGAGAGCCCTGCATCCAAATACTGGAGGTGGTCTAATTGGATCTACCTGCGGTCCCCTGCTTGAGACAACAGGGTGGGCAACTGTGGGGAAAGTGGTGAGGTGACCCTTGAGATTTCTACACAGGGATAAAGAGAAGCCACAACTCATCCAATGTTGACCAACTTTCCGGTCATGTGCCGTGGTCCACCAATGGGTCAGCATGTGTCCTACTTTACACAGTCCACTCTTTGAAGGGCGGTCTGGTCCAAGTCTGATTTAAAGGTAATGCATAAGGAGCTGAGATTTAAGAAGGGAATGTATAAGAAATGGAAGAAAGGGGGAATCACAAAGGAAGAGTATACTGAAGCAGCCAACAGCTGCAGGGAGGTCAGGAGGGGAAAAGTCTAGAATGAGGCCAGGCTTGCAAGAGAGGTTAAAAATAGTATTAAAAGGTTTATTTGGCTATGTTCAAAGAAAGAGGAAGAACAAGCAAATTAGTAGATCCTTGGTGTGGAGAAGACAGAGAAATGCTGCTGGGCGACAGAGGAAACTGCTCAACACCTACTGTATTTTTTGCTCTATAAGACTCACTTTCCCTCCCCTAAAAAGTAAGGGGAAATGTGTGTGCGTCTTATGGAGTGAATGCAGGCTGCGCAGCTATCCCAGAAGCCAGAACAGCAAGAGGGATTGCTGCTTTCACTGCGCAGCGATCCCTCTTGCTGTTCTGGCTTCTGAGATTCAGAATATTTTTTTTCTTGTTTTCCTCCTCCAAAAACTAGGTGCGTCTTGTGGTCTGGTGCATCTTATAGAGCGAAAAATACTGTACTTTGCATCTGCCTTCCAGACCCTCCAAATGTCCCTATTTTCCAGGGACGTCCCTGATTTAGAGAAGTCATCCTGGTTTCTGATTTGATCCCAGAATGTCCCGCTTTTCCTTAGGATGTCCCTATTTTCATTGGAGAAATGTTGGAGGGTATGGAGTTATCTAACCCCCATGCTGTTTGAAGGCAATCCTGTATAAGGAAGTTTGTTTTAACGTTTAATGTTTTATTATGTTTTTATATGTGTTGGAAGCTGCCCAGAGTGGCTGGGGCAACCTAGTAAGATGTGTGGGTATAAATAGTAAAATTATCCTTATGGAATGGGATGTCCCTATTTTCATCAGAGAAATGTTGGAGGGTTAGCAGCACCCGACCTGGCAATAACAGCATAAACAATGTAAGGAAGGAGCTGCAGCCCAAGATAGGAAAGGGGGTAGTAAGTGAACACTGAGCTATTTTAAAAGAATTCAAATCTCCAGGGCCTGATGAGCTGCACCCAAGGGAACCAAAGGAGCTTGTGGGTATATTCTCAGAGCCTCTGTCTATAATCTTTGAGAATTCTTAGAGAACAAGTGAAGTCTCTGCAGACTGAAAGCAGGCAAATGTTGTCCTCATCGTCAAAAAAAGGGGGAAAAGAAGACAGGTAACTACCAACCTGCCAGCTTGATGTCAATACCTGAAAAGGTCCAAGAACAGATAGTTAAATGGTCAGTCCGTGAGCACTGAGAAAAATATGTTGTGATAAGGTTACTGTTAGGTAGATTTATAGCTGGTGGACTGTCCAAACCCAAAGTGTGCTCACTAATGGTTCCTCATCATCCTGGAAAAAGTGAACTATTTGAGCAGTCATGTTGGCTCCCCTCTTAGGCCCAGGATGACAACTGTCTGCTGCCAGCTTCACACAATGGGGACAGCCTAAGTGCCAAGCTCATGCCTGCTAATTCTTCATTTGAATCCACATGATGTCCAGGAGTGGGGACCAATCAGACGTTTGCAGGGTGTTACCTTCTACACGGGACATGGGTGGCGCTGTGGGTTAAACCACAGAGCCTAGGACTTGCCGATCAGAAGGTCGGTGGTTTGAATCCTCGTGACGGGGTGAGCTCCCATCGCTCGGTCCCTGCTCCACCCAACCTAGCAGTTCGAAAGCATGTCAAAGTGCAAGTAGATAAATAGGTACCGCTCTGGTGGGAAGGTAAACAGCATTTCTGTGTGCTGCTCTGGTTCGCCAGAAGTGGCTTAGTCATGCTGGCCACATGACCCAGAAGCTGTACACCGGCTCCCTCGGCCAATAAAAGCGAGATGAGCACCACAACCCCAGTCGGTCACGACTGGACCTAATGGTCAGGGGTCCCTTTACCTTTACCTTTACCTTCTACACATGACTCAGCATATTCCTTACCATCACTTCTGACTTGGATGGCTTAAGGAATTCCCCCACCCACCCCTGCTGGCCCATCTTAAACCTGAACTTCACTGAACAGTCCCAGAACAGCGCTTTTCTTCGGGGGGAAATCAGTACCGATACTCACCATGAAGATGTTGCAGTCAGTGCCACATTTTTAACCAGTGGAGGGTTTTTTTCTAGGGGGGAAAAAAAAGGTGTCAGTACTGAGTACAGCCAGAGAAAAAGCACTGCCAGAGCAGAATTTAAAAGTACCACAACTAAAACAGGCATGAGGCATATTGGCATCATGAGGCAAAACCATGAAACTAACCAATAAAGACAGTATCAAAACAGCAACAAGAACAGCAAAGTAGCAGGCAAGAAGATGCCCACACAACCAGTGGTCTGGGTGAAGGTGACATATCTGCTTCTTCAGATATGTGGGGCTGAATTTTGGATGGGTTGAAAAAGATGGGGTTGGGCAGACCATGACATCCCTAACTCTGAATGCAAACGAAAGAGGAAACCGTGCTGCACCTTCGCCTGCCCAAATCCCCTTCCAGTCGAGGTAGGAATTTGGGGTGGCACCATTTCACCTTGCAGTCTGCTCTGCCAATTGTTACCCAATTATAAAAATATAATAAAACATCCAAGGTTAAGAACTTCCCCATGCAGGGCTGCCTTCAGGCATCTTCTAAAAGTTGCACAGTTATTTATCTCATTGACATCTGATGGGAGAGTGTTCCACTGGGCAGGCAGTGGTTAGAGTGCCGGATTATTAGGAACCCGGGAAACCAGGGTTCAAGTCCCCACTCAGCCACAAAGCTCACTGGGGGACCGTGCTCTAGGTGCTGCCTCTCAACCTTGTCTACGTCGCAGGGTTGTTGAGGGGATGAAAGGGGGAGGGGGAACCATGTATGCCGTCTTGAGCTCCTTGGAGGAAAAGGTGAGCTGTAAATGAAACAAACAAACCACTTACCTGGACAGCTTGAACATTCCAGGGGCATCTGCTTGCAAGGGACAAGAGACTAGAGAGGGAGACTCCAGTATGCTTATGACACTCTTTCTGACAGTAATCTCTTTTGCTTGGTTCAGTTCCTGTTTTATTTGCAAATTGAGCACAGGGCAAAGTTCCTTACAGAGAAAGGTGTTTTGTTTTGCCTTCCATTTTAAAAACTGCACCAGTTTCACTGAAAGCAAGGAGCGTGACTGTGAAACCCACCTGCCCATTGCAAACCTGACAGGACTTCAGTTGCATGAACTTTCTTCATCCTCAGCACCCAGCTCAGCAGGTCCTGCTGGTAGGAGCCCCCAGGCGCAATAACAATTGATTTCCAGGCATCTCCAAACTTGGCCCTACAGAAGTTTTGGGACTACAACTCCCATCATCCCTAGCTAACAGGACCAGTGGCTAGGGATGATGGGAAGTGTAGTCCCAAAACATCTGGAGGGCCGAGTTTGGGGGGTGCCTGATTTAGACACTAGCACCCCTTACCAGTGACAGAGCTTCATGCTCCGACACTGGGAGGTGGAGAGAAGGCGGGGGGCTGATGCGCATCCCGGGGTGTGGTGCGTTGCCTGTGGGGGTGTGGTGCCCAGCACAGGTGGGGGCAACCGCGATGGCACCCCACCGGGATTGCGCTGCCGGGGGCAGTGCGCTCCCCCCGCACTCCCCTTCCTCCACCAGTGCCCCTTACATGCACATATTGTTTTCCCGTTTGCTTCCTGTTCTCTTCCATGCTTTTTCTAACTGTTTTCTTTGGGTGTTTTTTGTTTTATTGCAGAAGGCAATAAATAAGAAATAATCATCTTTCACTATCCCAAGCCAGGTGTGGGGAACCTCAAGCCTAGGGGCCAAATGAGGCCATCTATGCCTCTCTGGTTCTCTCCTGGAACTCTCCCCACAGCAAGCCCCTCCTCAGCCACACCCCCTTTGCCCAGGCCACACCCCTCTCCCTCCTTGATTTGCACCCTCCTTGAATCTGTTTTCCTGGCTGTAATGCACAATAATGCCTTGCTTGCTGGCATGGAGGTCGGTGGGTGTAGAAACCACCCTAGTTGTGCAAAGGTAAAATTTACATTGGTTGCTCCACCCACTTTAGCTCTGGCCCTACTCAGCACTGGCATGTGGCCCTTGGAAGGCTAACCTAAAGATAAGGTGGCTCTTGTGCTGGAAAAGTTTCCTCCACCCCTGACTTAAAAAAACCCATAGTGTTATAAAGTTGCATGGAAATCAGACACCTAGAACACGCTCACTCAGAAGTGGTTCCCCCGCTTCTTGCATATTCTGGAAATAAACAACATTCTGCTTTTTGTAAAAAAAAAAAAAAAAAAGGTTGCGTTTTTCATACAGGCCAAAGTTGTTGAGCTTTTTCTAGTTCTGCTCCCAGAGTTATTTTTATGAAACATCAGCAAAAGCAGCATGGGCTGCCATACATCCAGATTTCCCCAGACATTTTACAGATTCCCGCCCAGACACTGCTAGAGACAACTGGATTCCCAGATGTATGCCAACCCTAGTAAAGAATACTGTTAGTTATTCGGGTGCAAGAGAAAGGTAAGGCCGATCGCTGAATTCTCAGTTCCTCAAACAGATGTTGCTCTGGGAACGGTCTTGTTTGTGGTGTGAAAAACGTCAATGTGAGGGATTTCAGCAACTTCTGTTGGTTATTCAAATTAGATTTTCTCTTCCCCTTTGTGGGGAAGGTGGTGACAGTGACTGTAAGATGGGACGATTAAGGGAGAAAGTAGCCTCGTTAAGCAAGAGCTGCTTTGATCAACAGAGATAAAGAGCTTGGAAATCAATGGCTGAAGGGGACATTTTAGTGTAGATTTGCATCCAGAATGCAGATTTGATAGTCAGTTGTCCATAGCCTCCAACATTTTACAGAAGAAAATAGTATTGTAGATTTCAGGGGTCCGCCTGTATGATCCCCATGGGTCCCTTCCAAAGTTAAAATCTTTAAGAGGAAACATGCTATACCACTCACATTAGTCTTTTCGTAAGATAATGGTGTGAGCTGGCCAGTTAAGTACAGCCATTTACATATCCAAACAGGCTGCCCTGTTGCCGTAGAGACAAACAGGTGGGCTTTTTCCCACCTCACCTGACTGGATGTTACATCATCCTAGGATAGAGAACAATAGACCAATGAAGGGTCCTTTCCATGAAAGGAATCAGATTGCATGCTTTTGTCTTAATGCAAAATATTTCAGGTTTTTGCAGAGTTTGGATTTTTGGATAACCAGCAATAACACAGAGCAATCTGAGGCATGTTTACGCAGAAGTAAGGCACTTCTTACTAGGAACTGTGTTTAGAAATGTAGTCTTAGCCACTGTATAAAGTGCTGAGTCATGGATCACAAAGTTTTTGTGTATGTTATCACACTGATGCGCAACCACCAAGCGGAGCGAGATTCCTAGGGTTCTAGGTGCTTATTCGGGGTTCATGTTTCCTTTGGAATGAGGCACAGCGGAGACTGCAGTGTCTTTATGATAGATGGTTTTTAGGGTTGCCATATTCTGAGGAGCAAAAAAGAGGAAGCTATGACGACTCTCATTTTAAATACCCCTACTATATATAGGATATAGAAGCTGTGATATATTGCTGAGGGAGGGGACAGGAGAAAAAAAAGAGAAAGGCAAGTCTTCAACCACTAGTTATGTCTATGTCTCATCCAGAAAGGAAAGCCAGAGACATTTTGGTAAATTTTAAAAATCCACCCAGACAGGAATTTTACCCCTGAAAAAGAGGATGTGTCCTGGAATAAGAGGACACATGGCAACCCTAGCACATATATATAACCTGAGCCTAGGTTGGAGGGGTTCACAGCATAAAACCCCAAGAGAGTCTGGTTTTCCCCATAGCTGCAGTCTTGGATTCAATCAGAAACCAAATATTGCTCTGATTCTCTGGCTTCCCAGCCTGTTGCTTTTCTGCTTCTAGCTCACATCACTCAATTCTCAACTCTCACCATTTGTCCTACCTGCAAGTTGAGGGGGGGGGGGCTACCCATTTCCTGTCTCACACAGAGCCCCTTCTTTGTTCCCTTAGTGGTCCATTACCTAGGTTATTACTTCACCAGGAAACTAGCTTGGCTATGACAACAACTGGAAGGTGGCCCAAGCATTCAGCTGAACCCACACCAAAAAAACTCATAACAATATCCTTAGCAGCAACCCTTACTTGCAATAAAGGAACTATATATGAGCTTCCCTATATTAGAAGAGAAGTCTGTTTTGTTCCCTTTATACTGAGCTGAGGCTGATGGGTAATGGGCTGCTGCACAGAATGTATTTATAACTGGAAAAGAATTGGAACTGGGGACTTTCTTGCTTACAGTTAAAAGATTAGCACAGCAAGCTAGGGAGAGTTGAATCATCATCAATTTTTGCTTCGATGACTGGCCAGTGTGCTAATCTTATATGCAAATTGTCATGAACTCTTCTTCTTAGGTTTCATCACCATTCATGATACTAGCATCCCCATTCCAGTATGTCCCCGAAGAGACTGAATTGCAGGGCTTTTCCGTCAGCTATGATGAAAGACCAGCAATGTTTGGTCCCTCCTCTTCTTTTAAGCTGGTCATTACAGTGATACCTCGGGTTAAGAACTTAATTCATTCTGGAGGTCCGTTCTTAACCTGAAACACCACTTTAGCTAATGGGGCCTCCCGCTGCTGCCACCACGCGATTTCTGTTCTCATCCTGAAGCAAAGTTATTAACCCGAGGTACTATTTCTGGGTTAGCAGAGACTGTAACCTGAAGCGTCTGTAACCCAAGGTACCACTGTACAAGAACTCTGCAATTTAAGTAATAGTGCCTGAGTCTGAGTTCTTCCTCCTCCCTCCCAATCCTTTTTTTCTTTTATGTCATGTCCTTTAAGATTGTGAGCTTGAAGGCAAGAGCTATCTCATCAATGTCATTTGTGAGCGGCTTTGCAAGACTTTTCTTAGGGGCAGGCACTGAAATAATGGAATAAAATGCATTAAGCAAATAGCTAAATGATAAATAATGCTTATGTGAATAAACATTTGCCAGCCATGGATGATTAATTAGGCTCAAGTCTGCAAAAGCTTATGCTGCAATGCATCTCTTAGTCTTAAAGATGCCACACAAGACTCATTCTTATCATGTGCAATAATAATATCCATATAACCATTCCTCACTGTATAAAAGATCAAGCACGCATTGAGGTCAATACCATTTGCAGTGGTGCCATCAGGACTTTGGAGCATTTTGAAATACATGAAGATACAGACATTGCCACCTAAAGAGAAGGTGGAGGGCATAAGACCATTAAGTGGAAATAACATTAGACCATTACTTAAATACAGGAGTGGAAAGATTTCAGGCTTGCAAGATCTCCTTCAGATTTTTTTATTAGCCTGGTAGGGCTGCACAATATATCACTATATTGTTCAAAACTGGTTTGAAGTCCATATTGTGATATTGGCTTCATAATTTTTGACCTGGCAATATATCACAAATCATGCTGTGTGTGTGTGTGTATGTGCGTGTTCTGCAAAAATCACAATAGGGGGAAAACTGTGAATCCAGTCAATGTCTCTGTATAGCTCCATCATTATTTCAGGCATTGTGATCTATTGGTATATCACAATGTTGAAAATCAGATATCGCCCAGCCCTATAGCCTGGTGCAAAAGTCATACACTTAGAAATAAAGAATTTTTTCTTTATTTAGTTCAAGAACAGATTGGAGCTGACAATCCTTCTTCACAAAAATCCTCTTCTGGTTATTCCATAGCAACATTATTATGCCAGTCCACTGACCTATATAGGTAAGGGAAAGGTAAAGGGAAAGGACCCTTGAATGGTTAAGCCCAGCCAAATTTCAGGCCGAGGGAATTGGCGTTTGTCAGCAGACAGCTTTCCAGGTCATGACTAAACCACTTCTGGTGCAACAGGAAGCCAGAGTGCATGAAAATACTGTTTACCTTCCCACTGCAGCAGTACCTATTTATCTACTCACGCTGGTATGCTTTCAAATCGCTAGGTTGGCAATTGGTCCATATAGCTCAGCATCGTCTACACTGGCCGGCAGTGCCTCTACAGGATTTTAGACAGAGAGTGGCTCCCAGTCCCTACCTGGAGCTGTTGGGGATTGAACCTGGAATATTCTGCATGCAAAACAGATGCTCTGTCCCTGAGCTATGGCCCTTCGCCCATCAGACATAGGAACACAGGAAGCTGCCTTATACTGAGCCAGGCCATTGGTCCATCTAGATCAGTACTGTCGACCCTGACAGGCAGCAGCACTCCAGGGTTCTAGACAGTCATTCCCAAAGATGCTGGGAATTTAATCTGGCATGCAAAGGAGATGCTCTACCACCAACATACAGCCCTTCCTCAAACATATTCATCACTTGAGCAGTATAATTTGTGAGCCCATGTGGTGTAGTGGTTAGAATACCAGACTAGGACCGGGGAGACCAGGGTTCAAATCCCCACTTGGCCATGAAGCTCATTGGGTGACGTTGGACCAGTCAGTTCCTCTCAGCCTAACCTACCTCAAAGGGTTCTTGTACTGATTAAATAAGGACGGACAGAACCATGTGCACTGCCTTGAGCTCCTTGGAGCAAAAGGATATACCGTATTTTTTGCACCATAACACTCACTTTTTTCCTCCTAGAAAGTAAGGGGAAATGTTTGTGCGTGTTATGGAGGGAATGCCTACGGGTGGCATGCCTACGGATTTTCCTCCTCTAAAAACTACGTGCGTGTTATGGTCGGGTGCGTGTTATAGAGCGAAAAATACGGGTAAATGCAACATCCTAGAGTGCTGGGCTGATAGAGGAGAGTCCTTTTGTTGTTACCACTGCTAAACAAGCCAGCATAAGAAATCCTTGCTGATCTACTTGCAAATCAGCCAGCAGATCCAGATCTACTGTCTCCTCCAGACCAATCCAATAATTTGCAATGGTTGCCCAGCTTTGTGTGTGTGTGTGTGTTTAAAACCTTCATAAATTATATAGCCCCTATTTTTCCTCCAGTGCGCCTAATATATGTGAGCCCCGTCCATTTCTGCAGCAGCAATCAGATAACAGTGAAAAGGGGAAAACAAAACAGCCTACAAGCTGAGTTTCACTGGCATTCAAATTCTGCACCAGATAACCCATCTGTGGAGAATTATAAGTAGGCAGGGGAAAGAGGGGAGGGAAGCAGAAGATGAAAAGCCCTATATATTTGTATGGAAATGCAGCCAATTGCACACTGCAGGGGACCGTCCTCTGTTGTGCTGTTTCCTGTGTTGAGAAAGAAGGCAGAAGCTAGAACAAAAAATGGGTATGGAGAAGTTCCAGCCCACAAGGCTATACTAGTCTGGCTGGAAGAAGACGGAAGAAGAAGGGGGCCATCTGGGGATGAGAAAACCAAAATGAGGCATGAGTGCACAGTAACTTCCTGCACACAACTCAATAAGCCTGTGTGTGTGTGTTTCCCTGCAAATGACCCTCAACCCCCAAGTTCAGGCAAAATAGCCCAGAGTTGATTGATGCTGTTGCCAAGGTGTGTTTGCATAAGCACCGTCTGAAAAAGGAAAGTTAATCTCGTGCTTTCCATGTGAATACATGCCATAGCAAAGGTAAAGATAAAGGTTAAAAGGATGGCGCTGTGGTCTAAACCACTGAGCCTCTTGGGCTTGCCAATCAGGTCGGCGGTTCGAATCCCCGCATGGGGTGAGCTCCCGTTGCTCTGTCCCAGCTCCTGCCAACCTAGCAGTTCGAAAGCACACCAGTGCAAGTAGATAAATAGGTACCGCTGTGGCGGGAAGGTTAACGGTGTTTCCATGCGCTGCTCTGGTTTCCGTCACAGTGTTCCATTGCACTAGAAGCAGTTTAGTCATGCTGGCCGCATGACCCGGACAGCTGTCTGTGGACAAACGCTGGCTCCCTCGGCCTGAAAGCAAGATGAACGCAGCAACCCCAGAGTCGCCTTTGGCTGGACTTAACCATCCAGGGATCCATTACCTTACCTTTACCTTTACATGCCATAGTAGAGGCGTACTGTAGTTTGGGGGGCAGGGGGCATACTGGGCACCACACTGTGGGGTGGCATATATGTGGGGCCTGCAGTGCACCAATGCCACGCATCTCTCCTGGGCGTG
Organism: Podarcis cretensis; assembly: GCF_951804945.1. NCBI lineage: Eukaryota > Metazoa > Chordata > Lepidosauria > Squamata > Lacertidae > Podarcis > Podarcis cretensis. The sequence goes on along the minus strand of NC_137177.1, from coordinate 17,963,988 downwards.
ACGCAGTGGCTCGGGCGCCTGCAGGCTCCACGCTGCCCGAAAGGGCAGTGTGGGGCTTGCGTCTGCCTACCGCCTTCCCCTCAGCCGCCCTACAGAAGAGAGGGAGGTGGCAGATAGGCTACATACAAGCTCTGCGGTGCACCCTGCCCTGGCTCAACCCACCTCCCTGGGCGCCTAAGCAATTAGTTACGCAGCTGCGCCATAGGTTTAAAGCATATGACTCTCCACCTCAAAAATCATGGGAACTATAGTATAAGGGTGCAGTTGGGTGGACAGCAGTTCCCAGGATTTTTATGAGAGGGTGTTATGTGCTTTAAATTTATGGCACAATTGCAGAATATTTGCTCCTACCTTTCCTTCAAGGAGTTCAGGGCAGCATACGAGGTTCAGGTTGCCTTTCAGGGGAATATTATGATTATATTCATACCCCACCTTTCCTCCAAGGACCTCAGTGTGGCATACATGGTTCCTCTCCTCCATTTTATCCTCACGATAGCCCTGTAAGGTAGGTAAGGCTGAGAGACAGTGACTGGCTCAAGGTTACCCAGTGAACTTCATGGCAGAGTGGGGATTCAAACCCTGATCCCTGAGGTGCCCATCCAAATTGCTATCCTGAAATATACTCGGAGTCGAGAGTGGATTTCATGGTCTTTATTTAGCTCATAGTAGTGAGGAATGGAAGTTTCCCCAGAATGTCTGCTTTATATACATTATTTACACAATGGGCCCCACGTGATTGGCTAATTCCGGGATTCTCCGGTAGGCCAATCAGGTTGCGGATTCACTTCCACCTGGAGCTGAATTGGGTGGCTCCTGTGGACCAATCAGACTGCTGCATTCTGGGTCCTATTGTTCTAGGACAAATCAGACTACAGTGGTGCCCCGCAAGACGAATGCCTCGCAAGATGAAAAACCCGCTAGACGAAAGGGTTTTCCATTTTTCGAGGCGCTTCACAAGACGAATTTCCCTATGGGCTTGCTTTGCAAGACGAAAACGTCTTGCGAGTCTTGCGAGTTTTTTCGCTTTCCCCCCACTTTTTCTAAGCCGCTAAGCCGCTAATAGCCGCTAAGCTGCTAATAGCGCTAATCCGCTAAGCCGCTAATAGGGATGCTTCGCAAGACGAAAAAACCGCAGGACGAAGAGACTCACGGAACGAATTATTTTCGTCTTGCGAGGCACCACTGTACTGCATTTTGGATCCTATTCAACTCAATACATAACATATCCACTGCAATGCACTGGCTCTTGTAAAAACAACAGGTGGCCAGTGTAATGATTACTCTCCTTGTAAGCACATCTTAGCTTTGATTCCTAGAATTCTTTATCCCATGAGATTCTGCCACCTGATGTGGGCTGTTTCACCCTCATGGGCAGTCCGGCCGTGAGAGAGAGGTCCTTCTTGGAAGTGGCATGGCTGTAGAATGCCTCCTCAGAAAAAAATAACATGCCACTTCCCTCATGGTTTTTTTTAGCGCAGTGGGAAAGCCCTTTTGATTCTCCCTGGCCTTTTCAACGACTAGTATTTTTAAGCGAAACTTGGGCTCTCTTTGTGTAAAGCTGTGTTTTATTTTACTGAGTGGCAAATGCTGCTTTTCCGCCTACAGAAAGAAAGGCAAAGATAAACTTTTGTGCTGCATTTTAGGAGTTTTGCTGATGCTTTTACTTATTACCGTGTCGGTTAATACTGCATTCCATTCTTTGCCCTGACAACCCCCCCCCCCAAGTAATATGGATGACCCTATAACTCTCATCATAAATAAAAGATGGTTTTTATTCAACTACCAGTGTGAATGTAGTTTACTCCAGATTCTGTTTCCATGGCAACCTTGCCATTCACTATTTTGCTTCTGTAGCGTCTACAGGCATCATTCCATAGGCATATCCCCCAACATTTCTCTGATGAAAATAGGAATGTCCTGTTCCATCATCATCATCATCATCATCATCATCATCATCATTCCTCACCAATCTGACTGGGTTCCCCCAGCCACTCTGGACAACTAACAACATAAAACATAAAAACATAATAAAACATTAAACATTAAAAAAAAACCTTACCTATATAGGACTGCCTTCAGATGTCTTCTAAAGGTTGTCTAGTTACTTATCTCCTTGGCTCAGGAGTTGTATAATACCCTCCAACACTTCTCTGTTGAAAATAGGGACATCCTAAGGAAAAGCAGGATACTCTGCGATCAAATCAGAAACCGGGACGGCTTCTGTAAATCCAGGGCTGTCCCTGGAAAATAGGGACACTTGGAGGCTCTGTCCTTGAGGACTCTTGTCTCAGAAAGCCTGTCTGGTCAGTTCACTCCTGACTGCGGTGCAGGCTCTCCATTGGGTAGGTTTGCCATACGTCTGGAATCTCCCGGACATAGCTGGTATTCAGTCCTCGTAAACAGTGTCTAAGTGGAAATCACTGAAATGTCTAGGAAAATCCAGATGTATGGCAGCCCATGTTGGTAGTGTAGATTTTGATGAATTTTTGTGTCCAGATCTTCACTTTTTAAAATATGGCAACCCTACCACTGGGGCAAAGGGGGCACTGCCTCACCAAGCTCAGCCTGTCCTCAGCCAACCCTCACTCACCTACCTCCTTATTTACAACTAGTTCAGGGGTTTCTACTGCCTGTCACCCTCTGCTCCTCCTTAGTCACAGTGTTGCCTCTTGTAGAACTCAGCAGGGCAGAGGATCCAAGTAAACCCAGAATGATTTGACTTTGCCTTCCATTGGCTCTGGGTCCCTGCTTTCTGCTCTACCAATCCCAATGGGCAGCAGGCTCCATTGTTAGGTTAGTTGACTTATTTCTTCTGGAAGGCATTGCTTGTTGGCAGTCAACTGGTGTTGGTATTCTTGTTATTATCTAGAATAGATTCTGCTGAGAGGTTGCAGAACAGCTGAACATATTTGTGTTTGGCCATGCAGCTTCATTCGTGTTTGTTTTAACCCAGTGACTGAGATCAACTTCAAAGATCTTTTGATCCAATGGACGATGGTCCATATGGTTGTGCTTGTTTAAAAAACTGTTGCTAATTGTGTTCTGTACGTTGTAAAAATGCTCTGGTATATTTTTTATTTGCTGTTTATTTAAGATGTTTTAACAAAGTTGTAAACTGCTTAGAGTTTAAACTGGCATGGTATATAAATTGTCCAAAAAAAATATTTTTAAAAAATGAGCAATGCCTGTGCTTTCAATGGGGGGTGGGAAGAACAGTTTATTAGATGGTCTACAAAGACCCCAGAAAATTTCCAAGTGATCCGTAAAAAAACAAGAAACCCTGACCTAGAAGTAATTTGGGTTGCTTGCAGGTAGTTTGTGAGCCAGCCTGGAGTAGTCATTAGAGTAGAGGTAGACAACATGATGTCCTCCAGTTGTTTTTGCTTCAGGCCTGTTTTCAAGATTACCAGGTTGTTGGGGAATTGCAGCTGTCATAGGGCCTGCAAGAAACTGTAAACGTTGCTGGGATCAGGAGCTGTGTTTGGACCTCTGAGGTCATTTGCAATGTTCTCCTCTCGTCAGTGCAGCACCAGAGCAGCTGAAGATGTTGTATAATTCTGTTTGGCATGCATTCAGTGAGACACATGCAGAGTTCATTATCAATACATAAGCACACACATATGTGCACACATTTCGTTTATAAATTATTTTGTTGCTTGCATTTTATTCATCGAATGGGGCTGGTTCAACAATGGATGGCAGATCCACTGTGCAGACTAGACGGAACATTGCCACAGTCGGAGAAGAACCACTGGTGTAGCATGAAAACTGCCAGTACATTTTAGCAAGTAGCACGTAAGCGGCACACAAAACACTACCAAACCATTCTACATTCTAAATCTTATATTAATAATCCAAAAATTGAGAGAGCTATGTACAAGATCTACTACAGAAGCCACAAACAGAAAACTCATTCAGTCTTTAGAGTTCCTTTACCCAGGCTCCTGTAGATATCAACAAAAGTATGTTTGATCAAACGAAGTGTCGGTGATGTTATGCACAAGAGTTAGACAGGGTGCCAGCGTTTATCACCTGTTTCGCCAATGAAGAGTCTCGGGCTTCTTCAGTAAATTCTCTCTCACGCTTTTGATACATTTATAAACATTCAAGTCCATATGTTACATTTCTTTTTAGATTAAGCTACAATATTTAATTTCTTTCTTCAGGAAATTCTCCCTCAAGATTTTGGTGCATTACATACATTCAACTTCATATGTTAAGTTCTTTCTTGACTTAAGCATTTATTCATTTACTAAGCCTGGCTAAAGGAACTCTAAAGACTGAATCTTCCTTTTGGACACCATTTGAATGAGTTTTCTGTTTGTGGCTTCTGTAGTAGATCTGTAGTAGATCTCAATTTTTGGATTATTAATATAAGATTTAGAACGTAGAATGGTTTGGTAGTGTTTTGTGTGCAGCTTATTTGCTGCTTATTTTATACTGGTGTACTATGAGAATAGGCAACATAGGTTCATTTGTTTAGTACATTTTAGCAAAGCTAAGCAGGGGCAGGTATAGTTTCAAATGGGATGAGGAGCTGAGGCATCTGATCAAGGCCTGTATTTTAAAATGAGCTTAAAGATATATTTGCAAATGTTTCATGCTAGGCAGAAACCAGCTGGCTAAGTACTTTGGCAGTTGTTTATCTTCTGAACATGCCCCCCCCCCCTGATTTATAGCAGTAGCAGGAGACAAGTTTCTCAAAGTTGTAAAAGGGAATTACAGGCTGGGAGCAAATGTTACACTGACCCTACAAATTACAGAATACAATCAAGCTGCAAAAACACTAATTAAGAGTTGGTAAATAGTAAGATTTATTGTTTAACAGAAAATAATACCATGTGCCTCTCATCAGACTCTAGCCATATTTTCGTAAGGGCAATAAATTTTGGGAAGAGCTAGTGGGAAAAGCAGCTGGCTGGGAAAGGGGGTGTAAACTGAAGAGGCTTCTTTTGAAGCTGTTTTTTACTGAGTTCCTTTTTACGTTGCAAAGGCCTTTTCTTCTAAAAAGCTATCTATGTTATGTATGAGATTTGTTGGCTTAATGTAATTATGCATAGGATTTAGAAGGTAAAAAAAGTTAGATTCTTATGTAAGATACTTATTTCATTGATGGTGTGTGAGAATGTGAACCCAAAATCTCTGTTTAGATAGAATTTAATACCACAAGCCATTTGTTTTAGCCATTTGTTTTGGAACGCAGGGGCAACAGGGGCAAAAGGTGATCTGGTAATTAAGGTGCCTTGTCGAGGCAAATGTAAGATATATGGCTACTTGTCTGCCATTTATGGATAGAAGGAAATATAGCTCTTTGTCTCCCATAAAAGGTAATAGGAAATGGGTGTATCTTTTATGATTGGTTCTAGCAAACAGCCAATAGGAATTTCAACCAGGCTGATTGGACAGAGGCAGCCAAAGGAGGAGCAAGGGGGCTGGGTTGAGGAAATATAAGTGCTGGCCATCAGGGCTGGAAGGGGCAGAGCTTTGGTAACCATATACCACTGTGTCTATCATTTATTTGTCTGACAAATAAATTATTATTTTAATTTCTCTATTGCTGCGTTGAATATTTCATTCCAGCTAAGCGTTAACCACAAGCAGGGTGCTACTGGACTAGATGACTCCTGGGGTCCATTCCAATCCTATGGTGAATAGCGGTTACATACGTAACACTTTTATGTATTGAATTTTTTTTAGTTAATCCTATTATCCCGCAAAGATGACATCATATGCCTGCGTTTTAAAATTGCGCCACAATGTACAGTGACGTCAGAAGAGAACTCCGTCGCCCGGTGGGCAGAAATAACGCGCGGTCGCTTCGGCAACGCGTATGGACGCTGTCCGACCCCTTTCTCATTTTCCATCTCCGCCTCTTCGGCGAGGCAAATGCCTACGATTGGATACTCTTCATTGTCGTTCAAAAATGAACAGCCAATCGTCTTCCAAAACATGGAGGGCGGGATTTCGGTTCCTTCCAATCGCGTGCCAAGGATGGAGGGGCATTTCCTTTGAGAGCCCGCAGAGCCGAATTGACTGGGAATACAAATAAAATTCAACCCATGATAGGGTGACGGAGGTGGGGATAGAGTATATTTAGCCAATGGCTATAAGAAAGAGGTGGGTTTTAAGGGCACCCGTTCCCAATGCTTTTTACTGAGTGGTCTAATTCTGAATGTATAATCCAATGGGCAGCAAGAGAGAGGATGACTGATAGAAGGCTATTTCAAACAGGAGTACAGAAGAGGTGGGGCGTGCTAGAAACAAGCCAATTAGCTTCAGGAATAGTTGAGAGTGACATACTAGGCAGCCAATGGCTTTTGAGCCGCCCCTGCAAGGCGTCTGCGCGAACCCCGCGCACCCTTCAGAGCTGAAGCCGGGAGGTAAGATGGCGGCCGCCGACGGAGATGACTCCCTTTACCCTATTGCTGTGCTGATCGATGAGCTGCGGAACGAAGACGTTCAGGTACGGCTCGCGTCAACCGAGGCCTCCCTGGGCGTAAGGGAAAGCGGCCGGAGTTTATTCGGGCAGCCGGGGCCCGAAAGCCGCGCCTTGGGTTACAGTATCCAATCAGCGGCCACTTTTCATCCGAGAACCCCGCGTGTGAGCGATCAGAAGCTCAACCGGATTGGCTGTAAGGATTTTCATTTGAGAAGGCGAGGAGCAGGGTGTTGGCTAATGGAAGGGTCTGTATTATTCAGTGACTCCCCTTCGTCCGTGTTGCGAGCAGCCACGTGATTGGCTGGGCGACCTGTTTGTCTAGTATGGGGGTTAATCAAAACAGTCAAGAGGAGGGTCGCCTTTTCCTTTAATAAATATATTGATGGAATGGCGAGAGGAGGTTCCTGATTGGGTCGAGCCTCGCCTATTCATTATACGGATGTTTCCTGACCAATCAAGGAAGCGTCTTGATCTGATCTCCAGGGGAGGGGTCTCCTGCCCGTCATGCTACGGCTTTTCCAGGGGGTTGTTAGGCTAAGGACATAGACGAGGAAGTGGTGCATAGCCTATTGTCATGGAGGGGAGCCAGTCATGGGGGCGGGGAGATATCAGTAGGGGTGCCATCTTTGAGGTAGCTTACTATGTATGTGGGGTGCGTGACTGCTCCCCTTTTCTCTCTCTCTCTCTCTCTCTCTCTATCTACTTGGGCTTCTGGTTGTAAGGAATGCATAGTTTTGGAATTTGTGATTAATGCTAGCTAGCATGGTGCCTGCCCATTGGGAATGGCTGCATCCCTCAATACCTCCCATAATATAGTACTTTGTTTGGTGATACAATAGATGTGTTTTGGCCCCAAACAGCTGCAGTGATGGAATTGTTTGAGGGCTAGCAGAGGTGGCAACCGAGGTGCATTTAAAATAGCTGTTCCTTGGTATTTTGTATGTAAAACAGCTACACTGTAAGCTGTTGTTTGTAGAACAACACAGAACAAGGTCTCTGCCCTGAGGAGTTAACAGTCTAAAAGCCAGTAAAGGGTTGGGGGAGGGAAATGGAAAGGTTCATTGGAAGAATACGTACATGTGCTATTTCCCTGCTGTGATTTGATGTGATGAAAAGGGCTTCAGGGTGTCACTTAGGGGTTTTCTGTTTTGGATGTAAAATGTGTTTAATTACTTGACGGTTGTAAACCGGCTTCCCTTACTTACTTTTATCCCTTGTTATCTTTGTTGATTCATACTTTTTAAGCTGTCCCCTGTTGAATTTAGAGTGTAAGACCTACCTCTTCATGTAAATCAGTTTCCCATTACATTAAGGTATTATAGAAAGGTATGGGAGATGGGTGTGTGTGTGCCGTGCAGTGCAGTGCATACATGTAGCATGAGATAGGTGTTATTAAGGCTCTTCATCTTTATTAATTTATAATATTTGTGAGTTGCACTGTGAGACATTTTCTAGGGGGCTTGCAAGAAAAAACAAGAACAAGTTATAATAATTTCTGCTATCAATATAGTAACAAAAGCTTCAGAACTATATATAAATATAGACTGAGCAGAGGATCACAACTATGCAACATTAAATTAAATGCACCACAGAGGAATTAAAATTTTGCAGAGTTATAACAGTAGATATTAAAAGCCCTGGGAAAAAGGAAAGCTTTTCCAAGTGCTGGAAATCTCTTAAAATAGATGCCTTCTCTGGGGAAGGCACTTCACAGGTGGTGATGGTGAGGCTGCTGAGAAGGCCTTTCCTGCCTCATTTGGCAAGAGCCCTTTGAGAAGAGCATCAGATGACAACTCAAGGCATATGTAGGTACATGTGGGGAGAGGTGCTCCTTCAGATGCCAGTGTCAAAATCAGTACTTAAAATTGGGCTCAGGGGTGGAACAAAAGTCAGTGAAGATTTTTATCATTTATTTTATTCAGTTTCAATACCACCCTTCATCCGAAGGTCACAAGGCGGTTTACAATATAAAAACAGAAAAATACATATCATAATGACAAACAAAAATATGATGGAGTACTGGCATAATATATACACCTGCCCCAGATGATACAGAATATGGCTACAGGGGTACTAACTGAAGTTTCAGCTTCAGTTGCAGCTCCTCCACATATGATACACATTGCAGGAATAAATTCAGTAAGTTATCAGGGCTTGAAAGCTAGCCCATATATGCCCAAGGTCATAGCTAGTGTGCCAGCCTAAACAAGGGAAATCTTTTTTCTCTGTGCGTATTCTACAGTAATAATATTATTAAGAATACTAGAAAAACAAATCAATATTGTTCTCTGCTACATGGCTTGGGCCAGTGACGTGTTGGGACTGCTCTGGCTGTCTGGTCCAGAGCTGCCCTTGATATGGTGGGTGTTGGGATCCCCTAGAACAATCCTGGGCACTCTCAACAACAAAGCTGAGGTCACCTCCTGATACGGGTAGCGAGACCGCTGGACAGCAGGGTGGGCAGTATAGCAGCAGAATTTCCAGTTTGTCTTAATTGTCCTGCACAACGTTCAAACACAGCAGATTGCCACCTAAATAGCCTGGAGGAAGACCACATAATTCTCTCCCCCAGCCCTCCAATCTATTCTGATTCCAAACCTGAGTACCCATGGGGGCCACAGCTGGGAGAGAGTAATTTCTCCAAGCTCACCTACCCTCAGTAATATAGTTGAGATCAACCGTGCTAAAGTAATAGATTGGAGGAATTTTACTACAGCATCAGCAGACCAGAGGCCAGGTTGGCAAGGTGGCCAGAGATATTTTCATTGAGGGAGAGATTGGAAGAGGGGATAGGTGTAATGTACCTAATCATCTTCTCTGGTATGTCAGACACTCAACACCAGGGGTCTGCAACCTAAACCAGTGCGGAGCAGATCAGGGAGCGCCTTCCATGATGCTGGCCAGTTTCCCATTGGCTGCAGAAAGCTCCTGCCGCCAATGGGAAGCTGCGCATGCCTCCTTCGCAGCGCCGGAAATAGCATGTGTGCGCGTGCGCATACACACTCCGGCCCACCTTGGTGTATGCGGGACCGTGAAATGGCCCAAACCACAAAAACTTTGCCGGCCCCTGCTCAGCACCATTCCATCCCCCCTTCACAGTAGGCAATCTTGTAGGGGTATCCCTGCCCGTCTCCAGGTTGTTCAAAGAGTTTCCCTTTACCCAGCAAAGCAAGAACAACTATTGAGTTGCTGCTTTGGGGGCTTTCCTTTTAACTATTCAAAACAGTGGGATTCACAAGCAATAGTTTAATGGCACTGCGTGCAAAATGAGTGAAGAGGTAAATTAAAAGGGGTGTTAATGAGAAAAAAAAACACCTTTTGCCCTCAACTATTACTGGGCCCAAAGGGACGCAGGTGGCGCTGTGGGTTAAAGCCTCAGCGCCTAGGGCTTGCCGATCGAAAGGTCGGCGGTTCGAATCCCTGCGGCGGGGTGCGCTCCCGCTGCTCGGTCCCAGCGCCTGCCAACCTAGCAGTTCGAAAGCACCTCCGGGTGCAAGTAGATAAATAGGGACCGCTTACCAGCGGGAAGGTAAACGGCGTTTCCGTGTGCGGCTCTGGCTCGCCAGAGCAGCGATGTCACGCTGGCCACGTGACCCGGAAGTGTGTCCGGACAGCGCTGGCCCCTGGCCTCTTAAGTGAGATGGGCGCACAACCCCAGAGTCTGTCAAGACTGGCCCATACGGGCAGGGGTACCTTTACCTTTACCTTACCAGCGGGAAGGTAAACGGCGTTTCCGTGTGCGGCTCTGGCTCGCCAGAGCAGCAATGTCACGCTGGCCACGTGACCCGGAAGTGTCTCCGGACAGCGCTGGCCCCAGCCTCTTAAGTGAGATGGGCGCACAACCCCAGAGTCTGTCAAGACTGGCCCGTACGGGCAGGGGTACCTTTACCTTTACCTTTATTACTGGGCCCGCCTAACTAAACTCATTCTTCTAGATGGCTTCATGATGTTATCTCACAGTCCCCTGCATGATGATGATCTGCCACCAGTCGTAGTCTTCCAGAAATCACTTTCCTGACAGCGATGTGGATGATTAATTGGGTGATTCATAACAGGAAACAGCCCATCTCAGCAATTGGGTGTTCTATTTATTGAACTGTATAGATAATAATAATGTTCCGCTCATACAGTATTGCTGCTCCCAGGACAGCTGCTAATACTTTTTTCTTTTCAAAAATGGGCTGGAAGTTAGTGCAGTTGCGTTAAAACAAACAGATGTTTCTATTGGCTGGTTCCACTTGGCAAACTAGCAGGCATGTTTTTGGAAAACATAGGTAGTCCGGTATTCCTTGCAGCACATTACAGCAATCTAGTGAGTGCACAGCTAATTATGTCCAGGCTTTCTCTGTCCAGGAAGTGTCCCATTTGGTACCCTCAATTTGCCACACTGGCTGCATATCGTAGTGTAAAAATGATAAGTAGGCCATCCACTTTTGTGGATTTATTTGCAAAGTACATTTGTTCTGTATGTAATCAATAGTGTTACAGGGGACATCTCTGAAATATTTCCTCCCATTTCTCGCTCCCACAAGTTATGGCCTGCTTATTTCAGAGTTGGGAAAAGCCATACCTCCCATGGACCTTTTCTTGAGCGTCACGTATGTTTTCTGATTACATACCACTTAACTTGCTATTGCTATATTGATTGTACTCCAGTGACATCTTATGAAGAATCAGGGTTGGCTGGCAAATTAGTGGCTCACCTTTAAAAAATATGTTATTTTGATTTCTTTCTCCCCTATCCAGCTTCGTCTGAACAGCATCAAGAAACTCTCTACCATTGCACTGGCCCTGGGAGTTGAGAGGACGCGCAGTGAGCTTTTGCCTTTTCTCACAGGTAATGAAAAGACCAGGAACTCTGATTTTAGAGAATAAGAATTGAGTCTAGGGGCTGTGATGCATGTGCGTTTGAATTGCAGCTTGGGCAGTACCCCAAATCCCTTTCAAAAAGCTGTAGTGATTTCCTTTTTAGGGCTGCAGTATATACGTGCTCAGCGGCACTTGAGACTCTTGCAGAATTTTAAATCCTTTTCAAAGCTTTGCTGATGAATGCAGCCTTGCCAAAAGAAAGGGACTGCGTCCTTGTTGAATTTAGTTGGTTCAAGATTGTGCTGATGGGATTGTTTATTTCCTGCACTGGAGGGCAAAAGTTCACATCTTCAAATTCTCACATCATGTTAGCTTCCAGATTCTGTGCTCTTGACAATGCAGATTTTAGTCTTGATTTGCTTTAATTGCTTTCCCCCCCCCCTCCCCACAGACACTATTTATGATGAGGATGAAGTGCTACTTGCTCTGGCGGAACAGCTGGGAACCTTCACAGCTCTGGTTGGGGGCCCTGAATATGTCCATTGCTTGCTGGTAAGCCCAGTGAATGACTGGGGAAGAGTGCTCTCCACAGTGGGAGAATGTGAGATTTTCTAACATCTCTGTTTCTTTCAAACTTTGGTGGGGGGAAGTGTTGGTCATTAGCAGATTTGAGGGTGGTCCTAGGTTGGATTATGCTGCCCACTAGTAAAAAGGATATGTTGTAAAATGGTAGCATGCATCCACCCTTTGCCTGCTTCTAAAGTGCAGCTTAATGGTATATGGAATGCCTTTCCCATTTGCTTCCAACAATGTTGCCCCAAAACAACAGATGCTGTAACCTTGTATTTGGACCCTTTGCATGGTTGACATCCGCTCTCACACACCAATACAGGTCGCACCCCTTACTTTCCAAATCTTCTTCCTTCTCTTTATACTTCTTTGAAATACTTCTGTATTTCCATAAATCGCACAGGGGCCAAAGATTGTAACAGGGGCATGCTGTATTAGAAGACTGTTTTCTTCCTTGAGGGATTTGTTGATTTATTATAAAAAATATTTATAAATTGTATTTTGGCCCTAGAGGGGGTATCCAAGGCAGTGTACAAAACCAAAATATCTAAACTTAGTTTCGTGTGTGTGTGTGTGTGTGTGTGTACATACACACATACTGCCTTGGGGACCCTTGCTAGATTATCAGTAAACTAGATTATGAATGGAGCAGAACATGCCTAGAAACCTGGAGAAGTGGAATTAACTCACATACTATAAAAGCTATTAAAAACCCATGTGGAACAGAAAGCTGACATGGAGCCAGTCTTACATTCCCTTGGGAGGAAGTTGCTTAGACAGGATGCCACATCTTTAGATGATTTATCTAGCTTTCAGAACATCACATTTTTCTTCAAATTTCCCCCCTCCATTTCTGTTATTACTTACTGTAATAAGAAACCCGCAAAAGGTCAGGCAGTAACACATTTGGTGTTACAACACTCTTTGGTATGCTAAGCTGCAGACATTGCATTTAATGTGTAATGTATCCTCCCTCTTTGTGCTGCAGCCTCCGCTTGAGAGCCTTGCTACTGTTGAGGAGACAGTGGTCCGGGACAAAGCGGTGGAGTCTCTGCGAGCCATCTCCCATGAACACTCTCCATCTGACCTTGAGGCCCACTTTGTTCCCCTTGTGAAGCGCCTGGCAGGAGGTGACTGGTTCACCTCCCGCACCTCTGCTTGTGGCCTCTTCAGTGTCTGTTACCCTCGAGTCTCCAGTTCGGTCAAAGCTGAGCTCCGACAGTAAGTGAAATGCTTTACATTAAGGTATGGAGTGGGCTGTTGGTTGGGTCACTGATGTCAAAGGGTGAGAGACACCAATTCAGAGGGCTCCGTATTTCCCAGCTAACAGTCCTTATCCCTTTCCTGCAGGTACTTCCGGAACTTGTGCTCAGATGACACTCCGATGGTCAGGCGAGCGGCAGCCTCTAAACTGGGTGAATTTGCAAAGGTCTTGGAGCTGGAACATGTCAAGAGCGAGATCATCCCCATGTTCTCTAACTTGGCCTCTGATGAGCAGGTCTGTGGGATGGCACCTTGCTTTCTGGGAGAGGGCTGGGCCGCACTAGATCACCTGTAACCCACCTCATGTCTCTCATACAGGACTCTGTGCGTTTGTTAGCTGTGGAGGCCTGTGTTAATATTGCACAGCTCCTGCCCCAGGAGGACCTGGAATCGTTGGTGATGCCAACACTACGGCAAGCAGCAGAGGACAAATCTTGGCGGGTCCGTTACATGGTGGCTGACAAGTTCACGGAGGTTAGTACGAATCCATGTATGCCTCAGCAGTGCTTGTGTGGTATTCGTTTTATTTGAAAGATTTATACCCAGCCTTTTGATCAAATCATCTGAAACTCAGACTTTGTGTGTGTGTATACACACATTATTTCTTTTTTAGAAAAACCTCTCAATTCAACTTATTAAAAAAACGTTGCAAAAACTCACTTCGTGCTCTTATTCCTCTGGTCAGAAGCCGTGTCCTTTCCTCTTATTTCTACATTTCCTGGGTATTTCTCAGTTGGAGCACAATTCTTTTTGGCAGGGATCTATTTGGGATCATCATATATTTTCCCTTTCTTACCTACAGCTCCAGAAAGCTGTCGGTCCAGAAATCACAAAAACCGACTTGGTCCCGGCATTCCAGAACCTGATGAAAGACTGTGAAGCTGAAGTGCGGGCTGCTGCCTCCCACAAAGTCAAAGGTCAGTTGCAGTCACAATGCCTGTGGTGGCGGCTTGTTCTTTCCAATTGTTTGGAATCAAAGGGAACCCAGATTCTCTGAGGGGTGCTCCTGCCCCATCCGTGTTCTCACTTATCTGAAATCCTGTAAAAAGCTGTTTGTGTTTTGTGCTACAAATACTGCTATTTCTGTTCTAGAAAAGGTAAATTTGACACTCAAATAATTCAAATATTGCAAATCAGATTTTTGTTGTATATACCTTCTGTTCCCTCGACGTGGCTTTATTCTGAGCTTGTTAGAGGAACAATGTAAGTGATAGAAAATGAATGCCTATAAGAGGTAAAATGTTTAAAGGGAAAGTGAAATGGCTCTAACATTCAGAGCACTCATGGTCTGTGTGCTGGAGCCATTTAAAAATGACACCTACTATTTTTCAAGCCTTATTTACATAGCTATGATAGCTGGACACATGCTTAGAATGTAACTGATATACAGTAAAATACAAGCCTTGCTTCCTGTGATTTGGTGTGGCTGTAGTACAGATACAAGACTCCACACATAGGTCAGAAAAAAAAGGTAGCACATGACATAGTTCTATAATGCCGCAACAACTCAACTAACCTTTAAACAGCCAAATGACAGTCTCTATAGAAACGAGAGACTTGTCTAAATTCAGTTGCAGGAATATGTGTTTCTGGAGATCAGTAATTTGTACATTATGGTGTGTTAGGAAGTCTGACAGTGGAGTGATGATGCCTAATGGACTACTAGATTAACTTAGAGCTCATATCTTCCTGATGGGCTCCTTTGTTAGCCAGATAAACAGCATTCCCACTGCACCACTTTGGTTGTGAAGCCCTAACAACGTGATTACTGTTTTTCCTTAAGAGTTCTGTGAAAACCTGTCTGCTGATTGCCGTGAAAATGTCATTATGACCCAGATCTTGCCCTGCATTAAGGTATGTTCCAGGACGCGACAATCTCTAGTGAGTCTTGAGCTTGTTTTTTGAAGCATTTGTCAGCTTGCTATAACAGTACAATTAAGGGCTGAAGAAACCATGGAGGCAAGTGTCTCACTGTTAAAGCAGGGGGCGACTTAACTATTTGTTTGTTTGTTTATTAAATTAATATACTGCCTGTCACCTGACAATCACAGGGCGATTTACATTATAAAGTCAGCAAACTTTTTCAGCAGGGGGCCAGTCCACTGTCCCTCAGACCTTGTGGGGGGCCGGACTATTTTTTGGGGGGGGGGAATGAATAAATTCCTATGCCCCACAAATAACCCAGAGGTGCATTTTAAATAGAAGCACACATTCTACTCATGTAAAAACACCAGGCAGGTCCCACAAATAACCCAGAGATGCATTTTACATAAAAGGACACATTCTACTCATGTGAAAACACTATGATTCCCGGACCATCCGCAGGCCACATTTAGAAGGCGATTGGGTCCAGCCCATGGTATTAGTTTGCCTGCCCATGGTATAAAGGTTGCTTGTAATAGAATAAGGAAGTAAGACAGATGAGCTGTGCAGATGGGTTGAAGAGTTACTGTAGATACGTTTGTGTTCGGTGTGTCCCATTTTCTTGTATTTTATGTTTGTGGGCCACCCAGAGTGCAGTGTTTCTGGTTGGCCTCACGGCAAGCAAGTAAATTTCTTTGTGTTTGTTTTTGTTTTTAATACTTTTTGCCATTCAGGAACTCGTGTCAGATGCCAATCAACATGTAAAATCAGCTTTGGCATCTGTGATCATGGGATTGTCTCCCATTTTGGGCAAAGACAACACAATCGAACACCTTCTGCCTCTCTTCTTGGCTCAGCTCAAAGATGAGGTGAGTGGTCCCCCCCCCCCCCATCATGTTCCTTTGGTCCACTTGTTAACAGTTCTGTGTCAAACTGTTCAGCATTAGGAGCATTTCCCTGCCTTGATCTCCTGAAGTTGCATTATTTCATGGCTGCTTCACTCCCTTGCCCCGGAAGTGCTAAATATACCCTTCCCCAACCTGGTGTCCTCCAGATGTGGTTGACTTACAACTCCCATCATCCCTGACCATTGGCCTTCCTGGCTGGGGCTGATGGAGTTAGGATTCTGTGGTCCCCTGTCCCCCCGGAATTCTGGGAACTCGGCTGGAGTCATAAATGACCAATTTCTCTAAAGAGGCCATAGAAAAGTAATGGAGTACATGCTTTATATGTTTAGGGTTCCAGGTTCAGTGCTAAGTAGCTGGGACTGGAAAGATTTGTGAACAAACTCAATAGTGAACGGGATGGACCTACATAGGTTCCTACACAGTATCACCCCTACCCTTGACTTTGGTGTTCAAGGGCTTATATGACCAAAGCAGGTCCATTTAGATTAGGGTTGGTGTCTTCCATCTCTGAAATGGGAGGCTGTGCTCCCAGTATGGTCTGAAGGCGCAGACTGGTGCTAAGCAAGTCTGAGTCTTGTCAGCGCCTAGATAGTTGATTGCCTGGGAGCCACATGTACGCCACCTTGGGATTTTTGATGGAAGGAAGCTGGGGTAGTAAGAAAATAAATCAAAGCCACCTCTCCAAGTCAAAGGTTGCAAGCCTAGTTTAGATGTGGTGGAAGAAGATATGCAAGTATTTGCAGTCGTCAAAAGAGTGGGTGGATTTTAGGGGTTGCATCTGGGAGGTGGAACTGCCCTCTGATGTCACTGTGTTCACATTTCTGCAGTGCCCGGAAGTCAGACTCAATATAATCTCTAACCTGGACTGTGTGAATGAGGTGATTGGCATCCGGCAGCTGTCCCAGTCCCTGCTGCCAGCCATTGTGGAGTTGGCAGAGGATGCCAAGTGGCGTGTGCGACTGGCCATCATCGAGTACATGCCCCTGTTGGCTGGGCAGCTAGTAAGTGCATCTTTGGCTTTTTGCGTATGAGTTTGACATGCTGGGAGAACACAGTGATCAAATATTCTTGGGTCAGCTGGGCCTGGGTTGCCGCAGGCACATTGTTTGGCTTTGTGAAAGCTTTTGTATGTGTTCCGCCTTGTGGGAACTGCTAGTTACTGCCCATTTGCTTGGGGAGTATTAACCATTCAGCTTAAAAACCTAGAACTTTTCACAACCTTTGTGCTGGTTTGCTCCCTACCTGCCATATGAGCGAGACCACTTTCTCCGTGTTTTGTTTCTGACTGTGAGAATCCCATAAACAGCATTAGCGCAAGTTAATCTGAGCTCTCTGCAATTTCCCCTCTGTAGGGTGTGGAATTCTTTGACGAGAAGCTAAATTCCCTTTGCATGGCATGGTTGGTGGATCACGGTAAGGCTCTTAAGTTGAAACATTTTTTTTCCTCCCTTAATCTTTTTTCTCCCTGTTGTTACATTTGCATTTGTTCAAATGAAGGAAGGTTGAATGCCACATTTGGACAAGAATTAGAGGTGCAGTCTCTCCGTGTTAACTAGAGGGGTGATTTTTATCACCCTTATTTGTAGGAAAAGGGGCTGTAGAGAGGAAGGGAGACCAAGAGCACATGCTAAAGTGGCTCTTTGAATTATGGCCCAGGTGCTTTATATCTCTTTAAAATATCAAGCACTTTATATCCAACTAGTGATCTCTAACATGGAAAGTATATTTCAAAGCTAATGGGATCCATTATGAAAGCTCCTGTTCCAGCAGAGAGAATTGGCTCATCTAAGCTTTTAGTGCAGGAATAAAAGTTGTATTTTTTTATATTGAATGGGAGAGTTCTTTTTCAGCCACAGGAGCAATTAAGCTCAAGTTCAATGCTATTATTTCACAATGATGGAGAGGCAATGTAGCTCGTTTCCATGGTGGTTTGCTGCATTAATTCAATAGCCTGGTTTACACGTGCTATAGTTTATATAAGCCACAGAAAACCTCGTGCTTGTGGCACATCTCAGAAGCTTCTGCTTTGTTTTACATCAGATAACAGACTAAACTGTGGTTATTAATGATGGTTTTTTGAAAGCATAGTTAAGGTTAACCATTGCTTGTCCAAGTTCAGATGACACTGCAGGCTGTGGGAAACATACAAGTGGTAGAAAAAAGGCTTCTGAACCACTTTGCTGCCACACCAGAGGGGAAGCATGAGACCGTGAAGCCTTCTGAGGCTTGCTCTTGTAACACTAAACTATGGTTTAGTGCAGGTAGCCAATGTAGGAGTCCCAGCAACACCTGAAGACCACCAGTTCTTCCCATCACATCAGGGCAGCATGGCCAGTGGTTAGGGATGATGGGAGTTGCAGTTCAGGAACATCCAAGTGCTACCACATTGGCTACCCCTGGTTTAGCAATGTCTGAACCAGACAAATGTGTATTCAATAACAGACGTTCACTAATTAAAATTTCTTTTAGTCATTTTGTGTGGAGGGGGAATAACGTAACTAAAATTTAAATATCTGGGGCCATTAGGGGTTGTTGAAAAACTGTGAGGCCCAAAAGCTTTATAAACAAAAGCAACTGCTTTTTTTACCCATTTCCTTCTGCCATTCAGTCATTCAGTGCATCCAGAATGATTCAGAAGTGAACTTGTGCCTTTCAGTCTCGTCTCCACCGAATAAAATGTGTGACCAATGACCAATTCAAATTGTTAAATGAGCTATCAATTTATGAAATCTGTGAAAGCCTATCTTCCCTCATTTCCATCCCAGAATATCACTGCTAATTTCAAATGTTTTCGTGGAAGGGATGCTTAACCAGTGACAAATGCCATGTTAGAGTGGATGTAAATTGCCAGTGGAAAGATGCCTATTGTTTTTTGGAGCGGAGCTCTGAAATCTGTCACACCTCCATCTCCTGCTTTGAATTTTAATGGGGCAGGAAACAAGTGACATGTATAAGGCATAGGAGTACAATCCCAACTCAGTCCTTGCAGCATTTGTGGTCTAAAATTGAGCTGGGCTTCTATTGTTTTCCAATGCAAAGCATATAGGGCTTTTGACATAGAGCCGCTAAGGGCCTACAGTGATATCCACTCCTCCCATTGACCGAATTTGGTTTGGGCTCGGGACCAGATCTGGTGCACGACCTTAATAAGTACCCACACATGCATGAAAATCTTGCAAACTTCAGAGTGGGTAGGTGGCTTCCTTTGCCAAATGTGCTGAAGAAGTTGGACAATAGCATTAGTTCGGAGTGTTCTCACCTTTTAACCTGTGCTGACACTGCTCTCCTCTCCAGTCTACGCTATCCGAGAGGCAGCTACCAGCAACCTCAAGAAGCTTGTGGAGAAGTTTGGCAAGGACTGGGCCCATGCCACCATCATCCCCAAGGTGCTGGCCATGTCCAACGACCCCAACTACTTGCACCGCATGACCACGCTCTTCTGCATCAACGTGAGTTGGGGCAAGGATGGGGTAGAGGAGGAAGTTGGGATGAACTCAGGGCAAAGGGAAGAATGTGTTCTCCACCATGCAAGAGCCGCCATACTGCATTAAAAATGTTCTCCTTTTCTCCTCTTCCGTCACCTATAAGTCCTTAATCGTTTTAATATTGCCGCATCCCATATTCTGTTAAATGATTTAGACCTAGAAGGAACTTCAGTCCCATTTGGATGCAGCTAAAATTCTTGCTCCAGATAATAAATTCCTCTCCAGTATTTTAGTGGAATTTTCCATTTCTGCATGATTACTTCATGTAACTGTTTTCTGATTCAAAATTAACTGGGGTGCATATTTTAAATTTTGTGTGCAGATTTTTTTTATTTTATTTTGTGTGCAGAACTTTAGATTTGCCCCCCCCCCCGCCATGTAAACTAACTTCAGTGTAAACCACTGAGGAAGAGGAGGGTGATGGGGGGTATTGGAAAGGGGTGGACTTCCATGCCAGGTACAAAAGAGATCCCCCACCCCTACCCCGATGAGATTTTCTGCTTTTCAAACTTGAGAGTAAAAACTTTCAGGTTCCAGACCCCCCCCCCCCTTAACACACAAGTTGGAATGCCTGTCTCTAAGTTCTGTTGAAATCAGTGGTCTGAGGTTAGTCCTTTCCATTCATTTTCCATGGGTCTATTCTGAGGTTGATTAGCACTGGATACACCAGAGTTCTTTTTTTATCACCAAGTACTCACAGAGCTGTTTTGCATAAGAATAAGCTGTCCAGGGAAGTCCATAAGGAGAGATTGGGTTGTCAGTTGCTTTAGATATTGGGCATCATGCTTTGAGAGGAGGAAGAGAGTCCTCAAACTCCTCCTTTATTTAGTGCTTCTAGGAATCCTATGGGACAGATTAATTATGCTCTTTCTGTGAAACACGTTGAGAAATTTTAGGGGTGCTTCACTTGTTTAGTGGAAACCCCCAGTGGTGAAACCTCCCATTCTTTCTGAGGGCTAGGGCATGGTTTTAGCTCCATCGGCAAGCATGGCATTCAAAGTAAGGAGCAGCACAGACCTAGCAGCCAAGGGAAGCTCAAAGTCTCCTACGTACCCTGTGGATCCCACTTGATCATGATCCAGTTCCATCGTGCCTTTTCCTTTGCTAGGTGCTGTCAGAGGTGTGTGGGCAGGAGATCACCACCAAGCACATGCTTCCCACTGTGTTGCGGATGGCAGGCGATGCCGTAGCAAACGTCCGCTTCAACGTGGCCAAGTCCCTTCAGAAAATTGGACCAATCCTGGACAACAGGTATGACAGTTCACTGGGGGCACCATTGCACCTGACGCCTTTATGGCAGCAGTCCCGAAACTCCTCCCAATTGGAGGATGCATTTATGGGGAGGGGGGAGGGGAGAAGCACTTGGGGCCTTTGAAGACCTTTGGATTTACTGCCTTTGCCTTCCACTCACTTCTTCCTACTTATCCCTCTGCCACTCTTATCCCCACAGCACCCTTCAGAATGAGGTGAAGCCAGTGCTGGAGAAACTAACACAGGACCCCGATGTGGATGTCAAATACTTCGCCCAGGAGGCGCTGACTGGTGAGTCAGGAACGTCCTTTTCCCCAACGGGAACAACCTCACTTTGTGTCAAAACAAAACACTTGCTTCCCAGCTTCCCAACTAGGAAGGATGTGCTTGTCAGCTTGAGGCCTTCTCCTCTTAACCTCTGTTCCTGAGTTGCCTTGCAGCTTGCTCCTGTCCCAGATTTGAGACAGGTGCAAACTCTTGGAAGAGTGCCCAAGTGTTTCTCCTGATACTTGAATTCTTCCAGCCAAAGGGAAGAGGAGTGAGGAGGAAAAGGAATTGCTGCTGCAAGGGGAGGCTTTCTTTACCAGCTCCTTGATCAGCAGGGGTGGGAGGGAGAGGTGTACATCAAAGAGAGCTTGGATGGGGAAGCATACAGACATTGTGGCTTGCTTGAATTTGGAGCAAGGGCTGTGAAAGAGGAGCCCTCCTGGGTGAGACTAAATGCCTATCTAGTCCATCCTCCTGGTCCCCACTGTGGCGAACCACATGCCTGTAGGAAGCTCACATGCAGGACCTGGGGCGTGTTGCTGCTTCCCAGTAGCCTGGAGCCACTGATCATGGAGATAGTTTATAGCCCTTATGACTACTGCTTCTTGATAGCCTTAGTGTTATATTACATGGTCATGAATTCCACTATGTGCAGTGTAAAGTATTTCCTATTGTTTGTTCTGACTCTCCCACCTTCCAGCTTCAGTAGATGGTCCTTGGAGAGGGAGAGAAATGCTGCTCTTTCCATTTTCTTCACCGCACATCATTCCATAGATTTGCTTTCAAAACAAAAAAGGCCCAAGCATTGCAGCCTTCCTTTGTTTTGGCAGTAGCTCTCACATCTCCCTTCAATCCCCACCCTCAGATAGTTTGATTGGTCCTTTTTGTAAGCCTGGAGCTGAATATTTGTCAGGTTAGTTTGCACAATCCATTCGATTCCTCCTGGCTCAGTACTATTTTCTAAGTGGGTGGACTGACTCCACGGGGAAGAGATTGGTGGTTGAGGTGACACAGAGATTATGGCTGAATGGCTTCTGATGACTCATTAATACCTACAAGCTGCCGGCTCCTGTCGCAGCCATCAGCCAACAAGGACAAGAGGGTGGAGCAGCAGCCCTCTTGCTTCTCCTGGCTGTACAGTCACTTGTCTCTGGACTTGATGATCCCTCACAATAGATGTTCATAATTGCATATGGGATTGTTCATGCAAGAAAGAAACCCAACCATCTGGAAATCTGGCAGTGGAGGAATTTGTATGCCTCTTTCTGCAAGTAACCCTTAGAATTTAACTAGTTTTCTTTCTCTCTTTTCACAGTGTTGGCACTGGTTTGAGCCCTAGGAGTCCCGACGCTGTTGTCTCTTCCACTTGGGCCCCAATTGGACCGATCTTTCTCTCCCCCTCCCCATTTCCCTGCATGTCTATGACCAGCCCCCACCCCGTGGATCCATATGGTGATATTGGTCAGTGGCTGACTCTGGAGTCCACCTCCCTCTTCCACTCTTAGCTCCATGTTCTGAAACCTTCCTCGGCAGCTGTGATACTTCCTCCCTATCTCATCTTAGCCAGGTTCCATCTTTAGTTTTGTTGTGCCACCAGGTGGCAGCAAATGGCAGCCTCTCCCTCGCGTGTGCCCCCCCTCCAGTCCTGCCTCCTGGTGCAAACTCATGAGAGGCAGAGCAGCCCCTTCAAACCTACACTTGGCATGATCAATGTGAACACTCTGGGGAGGCAAAGTGCTTGGGGCTTCTGTAACCTTTTGGCCACGGTTTGCATGAGAACTTCCCCACAGTGCTGTATGTAGCTGTGCATGAGGTATTGATTTGGCCTTCCTCTTGATGAACTTTGCTCAGTGGGCAGCCAGATTGCCCCTGCCACTCCCCCATCCCAGCGATTTAAAAAGTCCCAGGGGTCCTCCATTCAGTGTCTCTAACACCACTTAATCAGATAGAGCATCAGTTACAAAACTAACTAGTTCTCAGGGGGTTCCTTTGTTAGCAAACTTCTCTTATGCTCTAAGTTGAATGCAGCAGAGGCCTCTCCCCTCCAGCCCCAGAGAGGGGAGGAAGGGGTGCTTAAATCCCTATTGTTTTAATTTCTCACCAAACTCACTACTATTCTTTCTCAGTTAAGGTCCCCCTCGTACCCTATCTTCTGTGCTGGAAGGAGTTTCTGTAGATAGCATGTTGGGAGAAGCAGCTCTTTGCAGAAAATATTACTTTGGGGCGGTGAAGGATATGAACCCAGCAGGAATTGTTGTCTTGGGTCCGCTTTTCAAGCTTGGCCCTTCCTAAATTTGGAGGGGTAAAGGGATGCTTTTATGAAGACACCATTCAGCAGGAGGGGCAATCAGGTCGCTGTCTCCTGCAGTGCTTGGACTATCCAGTGTGACATATTAGCCAATTGGAATCTCCAGCATCTATCATGAAAAACCACCACCAACTTCCTCTTCCCCTCCCCTTAGTCTGCCCCAGTTATGTCCTGACCCCTCTTTTTTTTTAGTTCCCAGCTGCTGCCTCTGTGGTTCTTGCACTGAACAAGTATCTAAGTGTGTTTTCTAACCACACACCCCTTAACACAAACACACACAAACACCCTCTCTGTTAGTGGCATGTAATTTTAAAACTGTTGGAATTTTTTTTAATTTTTTTTTGGTGTACACTTGTTTTTCCCCCCTCCTCTCTATGATTAATAAAATGCTCGATCGTTATTTGGCATCTCATTCACTTTGGGCTGGGGTGACAGAAACTATTTGAGACAGGAGTGGGGGAAACTTGGGCCTGTGGGCCTGAATTCAGTCTTCCAGGCTTCTTTATCCATCCCTCAAGATGCTTCACACACACACACACACACACACACACACACACAAAAACACCAGTTAGCCCTGCTCTGTATCCTCCTAGAGTGCTTTTGCCTGTATGGAATGTGTACTTGAACTGTGATCATGCCTCTTGCTCACCCAAATGGAGACAGGCTGGGGGTGGGAGGGCAGGAGAGATGTAGCAGTTTCTGGCTTTTGCACTGCTGGGCAAAAAGGCACATTTGCTGCTTCACCCACTGGCCCCACACAGTCCTTGCAGGATGCCCACAACAGAATGTGGCTTTCCAGAAGAAACAGGTTCCCTGGCCACTGCTTTAATGAGAAGTAGTTACAGGAAGCCTGTTGCCTCTAGGTTATAGCTCTGAATTTGTATTCACTTCTGTACATTTCAGTTGGGCTTTGTGCAAGAGAATTCATCCTGCAGAATCGGGACCCAAGACTCATAGGTTGTGAATCCTAAGCAAATACTTCTCTGCACTAGAGAACAAATCCCTCCTCTCTATATAACAAGCTTCTGTTATCTGGAGAGCCTCAGGTTTCCTCTTGGCGTTTGCTGACTACATAGACTCAGATATTGCCACTTTGCATGTCGTCTTCTCTGGATGTCTTAATTATTTTTAGAGCCCCTTTCATTATCCCATCGCTGAACTACAGTTGACAGTTCCTGTTGTTGGAGAGGAGCTCAACAATGGAATCCAGTGAACAACCCGTATTGCAGCACTTTTGGAGGGCTTCATTTCTAAGAATTGCAGGCCTTTTCCCAGATCTTGGCAGGATGGGAACAGTTATGGTTGGGTGTTAGAGTGAATTGGGGCTTCTGGTCCCGCCTGCCTTAATGGAGGCAGCCCTCAGGACAGCAGGGGATTGGCAAAGGAAAAATAAGGATGACATGGTAAATCACCCTTGCAAATTCCCTGCAGGGCTGGGGAAAGTGGGCTTCACTTGCAGTTTGTCCAAGTACCTGGCTCTCGCTCTAGCATGAGATGAGGGAGGCACCGAGTGCAAAAAAACCACCTGGTGAAAACCCTCCTATACCACCATTAAGAAGCAGAAGATCGCTGTTTAAATGGATGTGAAATAGGCTTTAAAGTACTGGTGCATGATGGGAAAGGATTGCAACAACATACTGCGGAATATACCAGCTACATGGATCAAAGGTTTGAATTGAGAGAAGATTTTCTTCAGAGTGAGAGATGGGGCGAGGGAAGCCCATGTTTTCTATATTTAGGATTCGGCAATCCTCTCCGGAATATAAGATAAAAAGAGATTTAGAATAAACGGACATAAATCAGACATCAGGAATCACAAGACAGAGAAACCAGTAGGAGAACACTTCAATCTCCCAGGACATTCTATACAAGATCTCAAAGTAGCTGTTTTACTACAAAGGAATTTCAGAAATAGACTGGAAAGAGAAGCTGCTGAATTGCAACTTATCACCAAACTTAAAACCATGGAGAGTCCTGGTCTGAACAAAGACCTTGGATTCTTATCTCATTATACATGACAAAGCCATTTTTCACCTTCTCACCCCTTGCTTTTTCCTGTAAGACCTATTGCAGTCGTTAAGAGTCATCAACAGGCTCATCACAGCTATCTGCCAATCACCCATTCCCACCACCCTTCTGAGTAATACCCCTCCCCACCTTCTCACTATATAGAAGGGTCTGGAAACTTCTGTTTCAGTGTATCTGAAGAAGTGTGCATGCACATGAAAGCTCATACCAAGAACTAACTTAGTTGGTCTTTAAGGTGCTACTGGAAGGAATTTTTTTTTGTTTTGAATTTGGCTATTGTTGGGGATATATTGGAAAACTAATTAAAAAAAAATAATATTAAAAAACCACAGTAAATTGGGGAAGGAGGGGGACGTTCTGTCCTTTATTTTCTGAAGAACTACCCCCTTCTACTTTCCGTGTACTCAGCTCTGTGTGTTCTCTCTGTTTTGCTGAGCAAATATTCTTTGCATCTCCCTTGGGAGGAGAGAGCTCTTTTAGAGCTGGAACAGCTTCAGGAGGGGCTTTGATAACAAACAACTACTATTCCTTGGTGTCACTGCATTAAATTTTCATTTATTTAGCCCATTTTTTGTATTCTGGTCATGCTTTGGCAGAATGCTTGGAAGAGAAACCAACAGGTTTTGCCAAATGTCACTGTTAAGAGATAATAATTAAAAAATAATAATCTGCCTGTTATGCAGCTGGGCTTAATTTTCAAGCATCTGGTGGCAAAATTTAACTGCTAGAGGTTAAGGCAAACAACTGGACCTGCTGGGGGAATTATGAGGACATTCCACCAAGGAATGTGGGGTATTTTGCCTGAGAGGATCAGCAGGGGGGGAGAGCATAGGATATTTTGTCATGGGCGCGAAAAAACCCCACATTCCAGCTGTTGAAGGTGTATCTCAAAGGCTGTGCCCTAACACCCATGATTAGTGCTTCTGAGCATGCACAAAGTGCCTTCCCACTTGACCCTGAAGTCCAAAGTGAGGGGAAAGTTTCAGGGCCGACAATGGGATGTAACACATCAGTCATTCAAGAAACAGAAGTTGTGAGTTGATGTCATAACCAGAAACCCACCAAATTCACCCCACTTAGCTTTCCAGGTGGGCACGGGTGGCGCTGTGGGTTAAACCACAGAGCCTAGGACTTGCTGATCAGAAGGTCGGCAGTTCGAATCCCCGCGACAGAGTGAGCTCCCGTTGCTCAGTCCCAGCTCCTGCCAACCTAGCAGTTCGAAAGCATGTCAAAGTGCACGTAGATAAATAGGTACCGCTCTGGCGGAAAGTTAAACGGCATTTCCATGCACTGCTCTGGTTCGCCAGAAGTGGCTTAGTCTTACTTACTTACTTATCAAACCTTTATTAGGCATTATGTTGGTAAAACCATAAAAGGAAAATAACATATAAAAGCCTTGAGATATATATAAAAAGGCAGGAGTTGGCTTAGTCATGCTGGCCACATGACCTGGAAGCTGTACGCCGGCTCCCTCAGCCAATAAAGCGAGATGAGCGCCGCAACCCCAGAGTCAGTCACCCATTACCCTTTACCCTTTAGCTTTCCAGAGAGGAGCACAAAAGAAATCTGCAGTCTTTGTAACATTTGCTTTATTGACAAGCACACAAGCAGATCACGAGTGGAGGCAAACAGGCAAGTCTTCAAGGCAACAATCTCCAGAGCTACTTGGCCTTCAGCCTAAGGTGCTCTCCCTTCAAGCAACCCTAGCTTATTCTCTCCCTACCCCCTGCTCCTCGCTAGGACCCTTTCAGCTGTAAAAGCCCTATCATATGCAGACCACCTGTCTCTGCGGCTCGAATTGCCCATTTAGGAACATCTACAGCCATCAAAGGAACACTTAAGGCTCTCTGGATAACAATCCTTGAGTCCAATTAGGCATCACTGATAGACCATGCTGAAAGCCCCATTTGCAGTGCACAATGAGCTTGCAATATTCTAACCAGAGGATATGGGAAATGAGTGGACTCATTCTATGATTTCTAGACTCTGGCTCAGAGGGATAAGCTGTTGTCAAGCTGGAGGCATTATGGTTCTTTGTTCAAAACTGAGTTGAACTAGAGGACAGGAAATCCCAAAAAGGCATTTCTGAAGCTGCTTTCGGAAGTCTGGCCCTACTGCCTTGTGTCACATGGCAATACAAACTTAGGCTTGTTAGCTCTTAAAATTAATAGCTGTGCTGGTAACGGGGCAAGGCCTGGGGTGGAGCTTGTGGTTTTGTCGGATCTGGAAGTAGAGCCTACTTCAAAACCTCCCTATTCACAGAGAAGTAAGCAAGCTGTTTAGATTTGAAAGCCAGTCTTGTTCCTTGCATTTCTGGCAACTTCCCCTCCCCTTTCCCAAATCAGCCAGGTCAGTACTTTGCTGATTAATGACATCAACTAATTCAACTGTGAAATGTAACAATCATTAATAAAAGTGTTGTGGATTAGGGAGCTCCGTGCAAAGGGGAAAGGCTGGCACATGTCAAATCGCTGGGCCCTCTGCCTATACTGAGATGCTGGCAAGCAGATACTCCTTTCACTGCAATGTGCCTGAACAGCATGCAAATAATGGGACCTTCGCACTCTGCCTGGAGCCAGTCCTGAGACCTGTGGGTATAGGGTGGGTTACAGACGCTTCAGGTTACAGACTCCTCTAACCCAGAAATAGTACCTCGGGTAAAGAACTTTGTTTAAGGATGAGAATAGAAATAGCATGGCAGCAGTGCAGCAGCAATGGGAGGCCCCATTAGCTAAAGTGGTACCTCAGGTTAAGAACAGTTTCAGGTTAAGAATGGACCTCCGGAACAAATTACAGTGGTACCTCTGGTTAAGTACTTAATTCATTCCAGAGGTCCGTACTTAACCTGAAACTGTTCTTAACCTGAAGCACCACTTTAGCTAATGGGGCCTCCTGCTGCCGCCAGAGCACGATTTCTGTTCTCATCCTGAAGCAAAGTTCTTAACCTGAAGCACTATTTCTAGGTTAGCGGAGTCTGTAACCTGAAGCATATGTAACCCGAGGTACCACTGTAAGTTCTTAACCCGAGGTACCACTATAATAAGTAAAAAGGTACACTGGTGATTCTTCTTCCTCATCTCACTTCTCAACCGTGCAGAGTTGGCACCAGCGGATTCTGGGGGAGGAGCCTAAGCCAAGATGGCCAAGATCCTGGTTCCTTGGGGACCACTGACCTGAAAGCAGGAGGAATCAGTGGCAAACCTATTGCTGCAGGTGTTTTAGCAACAGAGCCCCCACTCCAATGCATTTGACTTTGTCACTGGATGCTGTTTTCAGCACCGAGAGTTCAATCTGGGTGCTGACCAGAGTGCATTGGGCAAGATTCTCTGGGTAGGTCCTTGCCAATGTCACAGCTTTCCATTTTCTGTGGGCCCAATCCAGAGGGAAAGATGAGCAGAGGGCGCCACTCCTTTCTCGTTCATGGCCTCACCAGGAGCAGGTGAGCATGCAGTCACCAATGGAGGCTCGTTCATTAGGGCAAAGGATGTGCTGAACAACTAGCTTTTGCCTCCCCTTTGCCAACTCTCGCCTGCCTGCCTGCCTGCCTGCCTGCCTTGCTTAACAACCCACCCCAGGGGTGGCCCTCCCCATTAGTTTTCTTCTCCCGAGTGCTGTCCTTGCAGAACTCAGCAGCCAGGAGGAGGAATGAACTCTGGGACACTTGCTGAGAAAGCAGCAAAGTCTACAGTGTGGGCTGAGCCTTGCAACTCTTCAGACTTCCAGCTACATCTCTCGATCTCTTTGCCACTGCCACAAACCCTGAAAGAGACAAGGCACACTTGACGCATGATGCCACAAATTGCTGCCTGCTTAAAAGCCCATGCGGAGGAAAAAAGGAGAGCAAAAACTGCTTCTATCCTTGCTTGATAGAGCCCTAATGCCCCTCGTAAGTAGTGTTCCTTCATACACACTCGCAAGTGAATGCATAAGGGGTGATGGGAGTTGTGAGGGGAAGCAGAAGGGAAACAACCTCGTTTCTGGAGGGGGGTATCAGAGCAGGCCCAACAGGAATGGCCCTACCATTGGGCAGAGTGAGGCAGCTGCCCTGGTTGGCAGTGGCCGTGAAGCTAACCTGCTGCATCCGGCAGCGGTGGAGGCTGCAGTTCCTCCCATAGCTAGTATTTCAGTTCTCAGCTGCCACTTGGGTTGAGTTCTGTTCATTGGAACGGTCAGTGCAAAGTCATCTTGTCCTTGGCAAAAGGCAGCAAAACGTCTTGGGCATTGCATGAGTCAGGCATCAGAGACGGCAGGCACAGTGTCGACAGCAATGAGGTGGGCAGTGTTTCCTGTTACAGGTATGCAAAAGTCATTTCTTTTCATCTCTGTAAACATCGGTTTTGATGAGCAGGAGCCTCAAACAATCCCACAGAGATCTTGATTGGTAATCAAAATGTGCAGATGCAAGCTGAAGAGAAGTCGTGGGGGATACGGTGTATAGAAAGGGAAATTACACTTCTCTTGAAACAGGGTTTGCGAAGGCCACCAGCAATGACAAGGGACTGAAAGACCATTTTGAACATTCTTCCATGTTGCATATAGGGTTGCCACCTTTATCCTGGCAAAATACTGGATGGGGTGGGGGGTTGGAGGGAATTCCCCCCCCCCAAGCTGGTGCTGAAGTGTCTTCAAAGCAATCCATTACAATCTATTTCAACCTAACAGGATGGCCTCTCTGGAATTTGTTGCACATACATACACATGAATTTGCAAATCTGTCTGTGCTTGGCTATACAGAGCTTAAATACATGACCTTTCACACACACCTTTCAAACAGATGTGTTTAGAGCGGATCTCTTAACTTGGCACAGATTGAGAGAGAACACCTGAAATACAGGACAAAACTGTATCAATACAGGACGTAGCGTTTCACACTGAAATACGGGACAATCCTGTATTTATCCTGGTCAGGTGGCAACCCTAGCTGCAGGTGTTCAGTGCATCCGGACAGCAGTTTCTTCTGTAAATATCAGGTTTCTAGCCCTCATTGTTGCAAGCAAAACAAAAACAAACAAAATGCAATCTGGGGATGTTAAAAAGCTGAGAAATTGAGGTTGCTGGTGTTTCAGGGAATCCAGTTCCCCATGACCCATCACCTCTGGGTGAAAAAATCCTGTTCACACTTAATTGCCTTCCTCAATCCAGCTGCAGTAGATGTTCTCTCTACACCAGGGGTGGGAAGCTGGTGATGGTCCTGATGTTGCTGTACTGCAGTTCCAATTATCTCTGAACATCAGGCATACTGAGTGGGGCTGATGGACTGCAATGTCATCTTGAGGTCCAA
This sequence comes from Podarcis cretensis, assembly GCF_951804945.1. Lineage (NCBI taxonomy): Eukaryota > Metazoa > Chordata > Lepidosauria > Squamata > Lacertidae > Podarcis > Podarcis cretensis. The sequence continues at coordinate 17,933,516 of NC_137177.1, read as the reverse complement.
TGGTAGTAATAAATAATGATAATGATAATAATAATAATAATAATAATAATAATAATAATAATAATAATAATTCTCCCTGTCTGCTCTACACACACACACACACACCCAACACTCCCTTATCTTTCAGCCAGCAGCTGGGTTAGGATGGAACGGTCACCCATTTTTGCATTCCCCCTCAATAAAAAACATTTGCAATGATCAGATAATTTGCTGGACCACGAGTTAGCTCAGCTGGTTAGAGTGTGGTGCTAATAAGGCCAAGATAAGGGTTCAGTCCCCTTATGGGCCACCTGCATATTCGTGCATTGTAGGGGGTTGGACTAGATGATGCTCGGGTTCCCTTCCAACTGCATTTCTATGATTCTATGAAATGCCCCTGGGGATTATAAAGAGACACAAGTAGACCAAATTTGAAAAATGAGGAATTTGCTCAAAAATCATCAAATGCACTTTGTGTATGAGAGAGAAAAGAAATAACCCAAAACCACACAAAAAAAGCAGGTGCTGGTGCTGAATCAGTTAAGACAGACTTAAAAGCATTTTGAGTTAAAAGCATTCAGGGAAAGACCGTGGCTCAGGACTGAAGCAGCTGCCCTGAATGCAGCAGCTCTCAGGTTCACTCCCTGGGATCTCCACATAGGGTTGAGAGAGACTCCCTTTCTGAAACCCTGGAGAGCTGCTGCCAATCAGTGCAGGCAATAGTGAGTTGGATGGGCCATTAGTCTGACACAGTGTAAGGCAGCTCCGTACATTCCATGCGAGTGATTAAAAAGCACCCCCACCCCAACTTATTGGTACACCATTAAGAAAAAAACAACTCTTTACGAAACACCTATAAAAACTGTAGATTGCATGCACTATTTTAGAAGAGGCACACACAAGGAGAGGGGGAGTTAGGCAAGACAACTCCCTGCTGAATTATAGTTCTGTGTTATTTAGTGGGTAGTAGCAATTTTGTATTCTTCACCTCCAGCCTCCATCTTTGGCTGGCCATGGTCTGAAAGTGGGGCTCTCCTGCTGGACCCAACTTCACCACAAAGCAGCGACATGGCAGGTTTCCACACTACAAAAAGCTGCTCTGACACCCTGTAAACTAAATGTTCTCAAGTTGTGGTTCATGAACCATTGGTGGTCCAACAGCTCCATCCAAGTAGTACATGGGAAAGTTGCAAAAGGGTCGAGAAGATGTACAGTACTTCATTTTTCCAGGGATGGCAATAGAGGCTATTTTGAGCAGCATCTTCAAGAACAAATGCAGAAGCAGGCGAATTACTGAATCGGATCCGAGGGTAAAACTGGCAAATGTCACACCCAACTTCACAGAACTTTACTCACTAAAACAGAGACAGCCGTTGCATTAGAGAGGCAAGGACGTAGTTCCTGATCTGGTTGCCTTCCAGATGATGTTGTCCCTGCAGCTTCCATTGCCCCATGTTGGCAGGTTCTGATGGAAATCGGAGTCATAATGATATCTGGAGGGCATCAGGTTGGGGAATGCTGCCCTGGATTAAGTCCAATTGATCACAGTAGGACTTAAATCTCAGTAGATATGGATCAGGGCATACCAAGGGGTTGGTAAGGACACAGGCCTGGGGCAGGGCACAAAAATCATGCCTTGCCACTCTGGCTCAGAGTGGCTGAGTCCACCTGCCCATCTATGTGCTCTCCAGGCTTCTCATCTGCTTCTCTGGGTGGCCAGGCAAGGCACATAGGCTCATCTGGGTGCCTTGGTGGAGGAATTTGGCTGCTGGCATAGGCCATCACAGAGCAGACCTGACCCCAACGGCCATGGAGGAATTCACTGGTGGAGCGAGCAAGCGTTTTGAGTTTCTGGCTCATAGTCTCTCCCAGTTTTAGAGGTGCCAATACAGCTCCTTGCCAAGGGTACAAGGGACGAGGGGATGGGCACCAATGCAGCTCCTTGCCAAGGGAGCTTAGGTACACCTCTGGGCAGGATTACACAGGACACTGGTGATCAGGACTAAGAGGCATCAAGGAGGGCTGAGAAGCCCCAGGTTGGCAGAGTTGTGTGCATTTAGCAATGCTGACAACACAAGGACGGAATAAAATGTCTTACCTTGTGTCAGGAACTAACTGGACAGAGAGGAGTGGTGGGAGGCACCAGCCGGGGAACCCCCAAGGGAAACCCCAGAGGAAGAAGGCTCAGAGCCTGGGAGTTGGTGGTGGAACACTAAAGAGAGATCAGCAGGAGAGGCAGGGCTGGAAGCTGAAGGGGCAATGGAGTTTAGTGAGCAGGGAGAGCCAGTGACAGGAAGCAGTTCAGACTCCAAGGCTGAAGCTGGGGTGGGGGGGTCAAGAGGCTGCTGAAGAATCCAGAGAGTCTGCTTCTCCTACTGTGACAAGCTCTCTTCCCCCCCGGTCTCCAAGAACACACAGAATAAAGAGAATAAAGAGGAGGGCAGAGACCAGAGGTGCGCAGACACAGTTTGAGACTGCTTGGAAAACATCTGGGAGAGGAGGAGCCTTAGAAAGGGTGGGAGACAGGGACCTTCAGTCCTGGCAACTGCTCCACAGAGGCAAGACCTGCTGGGAAGGGTTGCTGAGTTGTCTGCTATTTCCTTGAATAAAGAGTTGACTTTACTGGCAATGGAGCCTTGTGTCTTTCGTGCTGACCTGTGTCTGACTCCAGCCCTGACACCTTGTGAGTCTCAGCCTTATTTATAAAATGTTCAGTTTCTAGCCCTTGTGATGGGGGGGGAAGGCTTGAAGATGGATGGGCAATATCTAGGGAAATCTCAGGATTCAAGAAAGGGAAGCCTGAGCAGGATTTCTAATTGTCAGAGTTGAGCTTTCAGTACCTAATTCCTTGTCCCTCCTTATAATGAGCAGGAATAGGATAATTCTCATCTCCTTTTAACCTTGAAAAAGACGTATGTCAGTTTTGCAGAATTGAATATAGCCTGCAGAATGTCTCTGCATGGGACCTTGCTGCAGAATGTTGTTGTATCTAAATGCACAGTATACACAGGTCTGTGTTTAGAGATCCTCTTCTCTCCAGCTGCACAGTCAATGGAGCACTGTGATGAGATACAGTGACTTTAAAAAGAAGAGTGCCTTCTCTGGTTTCTGCAACACTGGCAGTTGCTTATCTCAAACACTGGTGGCCACTGGTGCCTCTTCAAAAGCTGTCTTGAAGACCTGCAGCAAAGACCTCCTCACTGCATCCTTGAACTCCTGCCCCACGAAGACATAGAGCAAGGGGTTGATGCAGCTGTTGAACAAGGCCAGACACTTGGAAAGAGGGATGGCCACCAGGTGCACAGCATCTGGAACAGCATCCATAGAGATCCTTGCCAGAGCCAGGGCATGGTAGGGCAGCCAGCAGAGGAAGAAGCAGAAGACCACCCTGGTAACCACCAAGAAGGGCTTGCTGGACTTGTTGAGCTTCTTCTTGTGCATGGTCACCACCAGGATGGTGTAGGAGATCGAGATGACCAGCAAGGGCAGTAGGAACTGGTAGAGAAAGATGCAGATGGTGAGGACTTCTGCTTCCTGCCAGTCCTGGAAGATGTCCAGGTTGTTGCAGGAGCTCCGGTTATTCTTCTCCACTGAGATCTCAGTGAAGAAGTAAGAGCTGGGGACGAAGAAGGTGAGGGAGATCATCCAGAGGAGCCCGCAAGTCCCCCATGTGAGGCGCGGGGTCCGATAGTTCTGGCACCAGACAGGGGCCACCACCAGCACGCAGCGGTCCACACTGATGGAGCTGAGTAGCAGGACACCGCTGCACACGCTCAGCCCAAAAAGGCAGTTGGCCACCTTGCAGGCCACTGAGCCAAAGGGCCAGTGCAGGTCCAGAGCCAAGTTCAACACTGTGACGAAGATCAGGGAGGTGGAAGCCAAGTCGGCCAAGGCGAGGTTGAAGAACCAAATGGTGTTGGAGGTCCAGCGGAGCTTCCAGCCGGTGACCCACAACACTATCCCATTCCCAGTCACTCCGGCTAGGAAGATGAAGCTGAAGATCACCCCAGTGATGACCTTTACAGTGCTGCGCACAGTGGCTTCCTCCAGGACCAGAGAGGGTGAGGAGACATTGCCTGATGGGCTTGTTGACATCTCCCTGCCAAAGAGAGAAGGAGACGGAGAGAAAACTCATATAGCATTAATTATAATTTTTATATAGTGCCATCACTTATGTTGGGGTGGAGAGCACATTGGTTGGGCTCCAACTCCCATCAGCCCTAGTCAACGTGGCCAAAGGTCAGAGATGATGGGAGTTGTCGCCCAGCAACAGCTGGAGGGCCACAGATATCCCATCCCTGTACTAGTGTATCATGGATGGCCAAATAGTCACAGGTGGAATAGGTCATGGGTTCCCAAATTGTGGTTCATGGACCACCAGTGGTCTAGGAGCTTCATTCAAGTTGTCCACAGTGTGTGGATTTGTGGTTGAAGAAAAGAGATGGTGCATTCCTTGCATTAAACATACACATTGGTTTTGATTGTATTTTATACATTTCTTATATTGTATTTTACTGCAATGCAATCTGAATTCTATGGAATGTGTATTTAAGAAATAAAAGAAGCAACAGTAATGCAATTTAGAATCATGCAGCATCTAGCTCATTACAGTTGTTGCAAAAGGCAGAAATAGTGATCCACCAATACCCTCTGCAATTGTCAAGTGGTCCGTGGGGAAAGGAGGTTTGGAAACCACTGGAATAAGTTTTAGTGGTTTGAGGTTCCCCCTGGATCTATGAGCCTGGATGTGGCACTGAGTGGGGCATGAGCTCATCCCTTGCTTTCCTGCAGCACATAGCTAAAACTATGGAATATGCAGAGATGGCCACCAGTTTGGATGATGTTAGAAGGGGATTAGACAAAATCGCGGAGGGTACTAGCCATGGTGACTATGCTCTACCTCCACTGTCAAGCGTCAGCATACCTATGAATGCCTGAAGCTGTGAATCACAGGTGAGCAGAGTGTTGATGCCCACAGGTTCTGCTTGCAGGCTTCCCCAAAACATCTGGTTGGCCTCTGGGAGAATAGGAGGCCGGACCAGAGAGGCCTTTAGTCTGATCCAGGAAGGTTATTCTTAAGTTCCTGTGCTGAGTGCTCATTGCAAAGCCACATCAAGGCTAAGGGAGCTGTCCAGGATTAGGTGCTGTAATTTCCCCAATAACAGCCCTTTCTCATACCCTGGGCTTAAGGTACATGAGGTCCTTGGCCATCACTGCACCACCTAAATGATAAGCACCATCAACTTCATAATTATTTTGGGCAGGGGTAAAAGGGCGACAGGGTGTCTTCTGCATCCTCACTGCAGCTTTTCAACCCCCTACCCTCCTCTTTCCGTTCACAGCCACTCTATCCCATGCAAGAGTCTGCAGCCCAAAGGGAAAACTCAGCCCTCCATGTACTCAACCACTAAAATCTAGGTGGCTTGTAAGAGTAGAATAAGGAGGTATATGGGTGGGTGGTCCTTCTAGCTTTTGCTATAGTATGAGTTGCATGGAAATGCAAACAATAAGACACAACACACCCATGCTCTCTTATCTTGTCTTGATCGTATTCATATGGTGTACACGTGGAAAAACCCACAAGAGAATTAAGATTAACATTTTTGTTTGATCCACCATGCATGCAGCATATTGGTAATTAATTGAGGGATCTTATCTCTCTCCTTTCTTTCTTGTTTCCATTTTGTAAATTTGTCATTATTTGAAAACTTCAATAGGATAGATAGATAGATGATAGATAGATGGATATGGAAATGGAAAAAAGAAGGCAGACTTGCAGGGGGTTGGCTAAGGGCAGACTGAGATTGGTGGGGCAGTGCCCAGTTCACCCTACTGGACTAAGCCTCCTCTAGGATCTACGAGTGAAGAAGAAGAAAAAAGGTTGCCTGGCTGGAGGGGCCAGGATTTCTGGGTTTTCATCCAAAGGAGAACCCTGTACTCCCTTTTCAGTTCTGTTCCACCACTCCTTTCTCCCACCCACCCACCACCCTATGCAATTACTTTAAATATATATATATATCTCAGTAAGTGAAATTCTCAAGGGCAATCTCTGTTGCTCTGGTTACAGCACAACTTCTTTCTAGCTGGGAATATTACGCAGAGCAGAGGGGAGGGAGGAGCGTGAGTTGGAGGGCAGCTTGGATGAATGAAACACCGTTCAAAAGCAGAAAGTTGCATAAGGGGTTGTAGAGATGTTCTGTTGCCAAGAGATGGGAAGAGGTAGAGCAAGCAGAGCTGCCATGGTGGGAGTTGGTCAGTGATGACATGTGCCAAGCCCTTATGGGGGCAGTTCGCCTGCACCCAAACCCCGCAGTGCCTCTCTCTCTAAATTCAACATTCATGTTGAAGGCAAACATGTAGGAATATGTTAATGACGTAGATCGTGGGAAAGGTACTGGTGGATCTAATCTCTCCTTTCATATTTGCAAGCACAAATGTAGAAAATCGTGAGAGCGTTTTTGAAATCATAGCACATTTTATTTATTTTTATTTTCAGGTGATATACATGGTTCTCTTCCTCCTCATTTCATCCTCACAACCACCCTGTGAGGTAGGTAAGTGACTGGCCCAAAATCACCTAGTTTGCTTCTTGGCTGTGTGGAGATTTGAACCCTGGTCTTCCATGTCCTAGTCCGACACTCTAACCACTACACCACACTGAATTTTCAGCTTGTAACATTGTTAATAGCATTCAGAGTTCAGTTGTGCAATGATAATTTTGATGGTGGCGGGGGTTTTAATATAAGACTATTCTTGAATCCGGGGACGCAGGTGGCGCTGTGGGTTAAAGCCTCAGTGCCTAGGACTTGCCGATCGAAAGGTCGGCGGTTCGAATCCTTGCGGTGGGGTGCGCTCCCGCTGCTCGGTCCCAGTGCCTGCCAACCTAGCAGTTCGAAAGCACCTCTGGGTGCAAGTAGATAAATAGGGACCGCTTACCAGCGGGAAGGTAAACGGCGTTTCCGTGTGTGGCTCTGGCTCGCCAGAGCAGCGATGTCACGCTGGCCACATGACCCGGAAGTGTCTCCGGACAGCGCTGGCCCCTGGCCTCTTAAGTGAGATGGGCGCACAACCCCAGAGTCTGTCAAGACTGGCCCGTACGGGCAGGGGTACCTTTACCTTTTATTCTTGAATCCAGAATTTTGGCATTTTAGATTTGGAGGAGAGAGAAAAATCTGCTGGATCTCTCTCAGATGAGAACTTAGGTTTTCGGCTCCGCTTCTTGCATCCCTGCTGGAGATCACCATCTGTATGCAATCTTGTTATGCAACACTCCTGCGGCTGTATAAATAACATAGCTATTGTTGCGTCTGGCCTGCTGGGGACGGCTGTAACCTAGAAGCTCTCTGCGTGTGGGTGGTACGCATTGTGCAACCTTTCTCAAAACTCATTCCAGCTGCTGTTTAAATGCCCAGAGACATACAACCTGGAAACAGCAAAATAAAAAAGGTATACAGGTAGCTGGGGGTTGCAGTACCACCATTTTTACTAACCCCCCTGCTCTTCTGCTGTTAACAGCAGCCCAGCACAGAAGTGAAACAGGTGAAAATTCCACACTCTCTGTGTCAAGGAAAACTGTTCTCAACCGACTTTGTGTATTGAGTACAAAAAGCCAGGTCAGTGAAAAGAAAAGTCACCAGTCTGCAGGATATTTTGAAAACGGCACCTTTCCCCTGTTTCTTCATGATATATGAAAAAGGAACTGGACCAACATTTTGTAGCAAAACGCCCATGTTTACATTTTGCGCCCTATTACTTTAACATCGACTTCGTTGGACTGGTCATGTTGTTCGGATGCCTGGAACAAGTACAAATTCAGGACGAAAGGGAAAAACGAGCTAAGAGGAAGACACGTTTGGCAAATCCTCACCGTGATCAACTCCCGCCCAGAAACCTATATCCCCACTGTGGAAGGATGTGCGGATCCAAAATTGGCCTCCACAGTCACTTAGAGACACACTGTTAAGACCTCAGGGAAGACACCCTTACTCAGCTACCAGTGATCACAGAAGACGAAGAAGACGACTTTTGCATCTGGCTACCTTACCAGAATTGCACTTCATGCCATGATGTTGATGGGACTCTAGGCACAAGGGCAGGAATCCGCAGGCTGCCAGATATTGTAGGACTACAATACTGTCACGCGACAAATACATCATATTAATTTAGTAAGGCCTTCAATGTCATGGCACCGCTAATGTGGAGCTACTAAATTAGACAGGCACCTCCAATTCTGATATTTCACCCAGCGGTCTGACTGTATATAACGCACCTTCCTTCATCGTTTACAAAGGCAGCACAGAACAGAGTTAGCGGGGTGCATCTCTGTAGAGAACTAAGCAGGGGAAGAGGACTGCGAAGATGCTGCTTTTGCGCCCCACTTGTCCGTTAGTGTCAATAAATACGGCCGAATTTCCAGGGTCCCGTCCCGTCCCCCGACCCCCAGGTCTATAGAAAGGGAATCGAAACCCCAAGAGCACGTTTGCCCCTTCAGACGCGCGCCGCAATCCCTTTCTGCTCCAATATTTCCGGCACCACCTTAAAGGCCGGAATTCTTTACATTTCCATGGAGAGCGGAGAGAAGTCGGGGAAGTGATCAGGCCAAGCCACGGAGGGCTTGCAGCGCGAGCTGGAACTGTTCAAAGCGCAGTGTGCCTCCTCTTTTATTTTAAGGTTCCTTATTTATTAAAGCTGGGAGGAAACTGGGGACGGGGGTTCTTATTGGTGCATGGAGGCAGGTGCTCAACCGGTGTGGTTTTTCTCAGCATTCCCTCCTCCACGGAGGGGGGGGGTGAGCTCGACCTGTTGAACTATGCTGCCTCTTATGCCTGGATAGCTCAGTTGACTAGAGCGTGGTGCTGATAACGCCAAGGTTGCAGGTTCAATCCTCGTATGGGACAGCTGCTTATTCCTGCATGGCAGGAGGTTGGACTAGATGACCGGTGGTGGATACGTGCGCCAATACTGGCGCTCTGTTGTCCAGGCAGCGGGCGGGGCGCGCCTTGCCCCTGCTATTCAGCCCGTTAGCTGCCTCCAAGCGGGCGTCTCCTTCTGCATGAGGCTCATCAATCAACCTCCCCGCGACGGGGCGGGAGATCTGCAGGCAGGCTCGCCCGCTCCCATTCCTGCGCCCTTGTCCCCGGTGGCGACGGCGGGAGGTTTGCTAATAATGACGGATTAGGATGAGCCAGCCGGCCCCGCGGGCCGCTTTGGGACACCGGAGCCGCCGGGGGAGCGCAGGGCCACGTGCTCCGGAGCCGCCAAGGCCCATTAGGCGCGCTAATTGATGCGCGCCCAGCTGCTTCAACGCACGCACAGCTAACAAACGCCAGGCGCGCCGCCGGCGAGCTGTTAATTCATTAAGCGCTTTCTCTCCAGACAAGGCGGAGGAAAGAGTTGGCCGCGGAGGAAAAGGTTTAATCGAGGCTTGAGAACACAGCGCGACGCCCTCCGATTTATTAACTCCCGCTCTGACCACTGGACGCCACTCCCGTCGCCTCGGTGGTCGTGCTTTTCTTCTTAAATCCGTATCCCTACCTCCGCCTTTCCTATTGTAAGAAGGGTATCCACTCCAATATCTATTGCCTAATAAAATCTAATTATGTTATTGCACTGATCAGTGTTGCTGGGCAGAAAAATCTTGCGCTGCTTAATTTTTCCGCGGGAAAGAAAATTCCCTTTTATAAGTTCATTAGTAACCATGAGTGGGTGCCAGCTGTGAGTACAATATTAGCCAAGCTTTGTACTTTCAAAGTGTTTAGCCTAAATACAAGTAAAATAAACCTTGTTAAATTAGATTACTCTCTAGGGCAGGTAGCCAGGATAGTGCTCTCCAGATTTCACCCCCCCCCCCCATTAGCCCCAACCAGCAAGTGTCAGAAAATTATGGGAGTTCGATACTTAAGCAGAAGTAGTAAATATTTAAAGTACCAGAAGGGGAAGTTGAAGGAAGTCAGGGGAGAGGGGGGTTTCATTTTCTTTTATATGACAAATGTTATATTGTGTTGTTTGATTGAACATTAAACTGTAAAAAACCAATAAAATCTTCCAAAAAAAGGGAAAAGAAATTATGGAAATTCAACATCTGGTGGGTCCACATTGGCTAACCTTGTTTTAGGGCATCCCCCCACCCCCGATGCAAACTGGTTTGTTTCTGATTTGTTACACTATGGAAATTATCCTAATTTGGATGACAATATTATCTGGGCATTTTCCCAGTTCAAACTTTTCCTGAAAACCCGCATTGCTGACATTTATATCCCTCCTTTTTCCCAAGGTGCCCAATTCAAGGTGGTTATGTTGATATACAAAGCATGCCAGTGCAAGTAGATAAATAGGTACTGCTGTGGCAGGAAGGTAAACAGTGTTTCCTTGTGCTCTGGTTTCCATCACGGTGTTCCGTTGCACCAGAACCAGTTTAGTCATGCTGGCCACATGTGGGTCATGTGGGCACATGTGGACAAACACCAGCTCCCTCGGCCTGAAAGTGAGATGAGCACCGTAACCCCATAGTCACCTTTGACTGGACTTAACCCTCCAGAGGCCCTTTACCTTACCTTACCTACAAAGCTGCAAAACAGCTTGTGTCCCAAACAACTGAAGGAGTGCCTCAGCACATATAGGTAAAGGTAAAGGGACCCCTGACCATTAGGTCCAGTCGTGGCCGACTCTAGGGTTGCGGCACTCATTTCACTTTATTGGCCGAGGGAGCCAGCATACAGCTTTCGCACATATAGAGCTGCCCAAATGTTAATGTGAGTGGGGGAGACTCTTGCTGATGGTACCACGATCCTTTGGGATCCCAGGGACAGTGGTGCACAGGAGAGCCTTCTCTGTGGTGGCCCCTTGCAATGGAACTCCCTCACTCGGCACTTTCATTGTACTCTTAGGACTCAGTTTCATCTTGTCCTCTGCTTTCACCCCCAGGGAAAACCACTGTTTAGTGCTCAATTGGAGCAAACAACAATTCGGGTTTTCTCCGTATTGACATTTGTTCCAATTTAGCGCTAAAGAGTTGGTTTTCCCCAGGAAAGGAGTGGTGCGAGCGGAAAACCACTCAGACCTCTGCCTAGAGTGGAAAACTTATTAGATCTGTGCTTCCCCTCCACTTCTGCACTCTAGTAATTTCTGTGTTGTTTTAATTATAGTTCTAAGTGATGTTTTAAAGGTAAAGGTAAAGGTACCCCTGCCCGTACAGGCCAGTCTTGACAGACTCTGGGGTTGTGCGCCCATCTCACTTAAGAGGCCAGGGGCCAGCGCTGTCCGGAGACACTTCCGGGTCACGTGGCCAGCGTGACATCGCTGCTCTGGCCAGAGCCAGAGCCAGAGCCGCACACGGAAATGCCGTTTACTTTCCCGCTGGTAAGCGGTCCCTATTTATCTACTTGCACCTGGAGGTGCTTTCGAACTGCTAGGTTGGCAGGCGCTGGGACTGAGCAGCGGGAGCGCACCCCACTACAGGGATTCGAACCGCCGACCTTTCGATCGGCAAGCCCTAGGCGCTGAGGCTTTAACCCACAGCGCCACCTGCGTCCCACAAGTGATGTTTTAGTGATATACAATGTTTGAGCCAGGGCTTTTTTTCAGCCATAACTCACTCCAGAACCTCTCAGGTGGGTGCCACTGCCATTATAAGAGAACAAGGAAGGCATTCATGGTGAGATTCCTGCATTGCAGGGGTTGGACTAAATGATCCTTGGGGTCCCAACTCTACAATTCTATGATTCTCTCTCCATTTACGCTGCCTCAAGTAGCAGCATACTAAACAGAGCAGAAGCTGCTCCACATACTGTAGAATTCCTATACGGAGAGCAATTTACCTGCAGGGAACAGAATTAACCCCCCAGGTGTGAGAGTCCCTCTCCCCTACACACCCACACCCACCCACATACCAGACAGCTTCACTGTGTGAAAATGCTTTCCGAGCAGAAATTTTGTGACCTGTGAAGATGCTCTTTAGAACAAGCATTGAAGGGTCCCAAGATCTAGGGAAGAATTGTGGCTTCTTTGCCTTTGGGTTTCCTTAAAGAAATGAAAGGAGAGAGTGGATCCTCCATATTCAGAATCAGTGTACCCTTGTGGGATGCTAGGTGGGAACAAAGAACAAGGGGTTACTTTCTTGCCTTGATTGTGAGTTTCTCAGACATTTGATTAGTCACTTTTGAAGGCAAAGCACCAGGCAGCATGGACTTTAAGTCACATCTAATAAGATGATTTATATAGAGTTCCTTTGGGCAGCAATCACATACTCATTTACCTGGGAATAGGTTCCACTGAACTTACTTCTGAGTAGACATGTATAGGGATTAACAACCCAAACACTTATGTCCACCTCTGCCTCAGTTTCCCCATCTATGAAACGGCCCTATTACCACCTATTATCTGTGGCCACGTTACAGCACCAGATTTCTAACTCCCCAAAGCACCTCCAAAGGGGGGGGAATACACCTGCATGTTAAAAGGATGCATCTTATATATCCTTTTCTAGCACAGGGGAGTGTGTGCATGATCATGTATGGAGGGGGAAAAGAAGGAAGACCGAACACTGTTCCTAACCCACTTTTTAATTTGGACCTAAATCCATTGAAAGAGATGGTTTTACAAAGTTGGATCTCTCCCCAGTTATGGTTTTAAAAAGGTAATTACTCTTGTAATAATTCGGTGGATAGGGCTTTAGAAAGGCTTTTGTCGTCATGTTGTTAATTATTATCCATCGCTAGAAACAGGTGGTTTTACAAAGTTCCGTACCTCCTTACGCATGAAAAAGGCGATTATTATTATAATGACAAGTTTGTTGGAGATGGTCTTGGAAAGCCTTTTGTTGTTACACTGGTTAGTCATGTCCGCTCACTTCAGTGGGTCTACTCTGAGTAAGACTAGCATGGAATACAACCCATTATCTCTCCATCACCATCCTAAGGAGCCGGTGTATAAGAGGGAAAGGAGGAGGAGAAAAACCCTTTTGGGATCAAGCTGTCTTACCTTGCTTCAGGTGTGGTCAGTCTCTTCAACAGGTTAGAAAGGTAGTGAGTTCTGGCCGCCGCCTCCTCTGTCCATCTGCTGGCTGAAGGTGTGGGTGATTTTCTGCTAGCTCCCGAAGAAGAGTGGAAGATGCTGTTTGATCCAGACCCAGTAGGATGACCTGAGCCCAGTGCTGTGGGCAATGAAGCTAATGCTCCGTCTATTACTGAAAAGCCCCCAAGTACTGAGTGTCAGAGAAGCGGATTAGCTGTTCCCTGCAAGGTGATGCGGGGCTCGCTGGCATATCTTTGTCTTCCTGTGCGTGAGGGAGATGTGGAGCGTGTGAGACACGGGGAGAGAGCACGAGAGCAAGTGCTGAAGCTGGAAGGAGCAAGCCGGTCTATAAGGTAGCAAGAAACTCAGCTGCCCAATAGAATTGATGCAATAGGGAGAGGGGGTGTCTCCCTCGCAGACAATGGATGGGTTAATGCAGCCTCCCCCAACGCAATGTTTTGGACTACAACTCCTGTCTGCAGCAGCCAGCATGGGCAATGGTCAAGGGTGATGGTTCCTGCCTCAAAAATCTGGAGGGCCCCATGTTCAAAGGAAAGAAGAAAAACTGTGCTAGTGCAACCCCCCCCCCCTTTTCCAGCTCTTACTCTGCCTTTTCCTCTCCTTCAGCTGCACCATGGTGATGAACAACCCTGGACTTAAAAGAAGGATGCAACACAGGTGCAAGTGACAGTTCAGGCATTAGCTTGCTTTCTGATAATCTGAGTGATAGTAGTTGTCAGTGGCATCGCAAGGGGGGCAGGAAGTGCGCCCTGGGTGTCGTGTCTGGAGGGGTGACAAAAAGGCACCCCACTGGGTGCTTGCCCCACCACCCCTGGGCGCGGCGGCGGGAGCAGCCATCATGCCCCTGCAGCCACATGTGGAAGATCCTCCGTTCGTGGCTGCAGTCACGAGAAGAGGATCCGCCCCCATCCATACAGCATTTGTACAACGCTATGTACAACGCATGCACGGTGCTGCACACATGTGCTGTATGTAGCGCTGCAGCACATGTGCTGTACATAGCAGTTTGCCCCCAGAGCCGCCCGAGTGCTGTGCAGACGGCGGCAGGATCCCTCGGTTGCCGCTGCAGCCGCAAGCCACTACATACAGTGCATGCGTGCGACAGCAAAGAGAAGAACAAAGGACAATAGTCCCACTTCACGGAACACAGTAACACAAAACATTCTGTTTCTGTCACTTCCCACTCTGTGGAGTCAAAACATATACCGTCATGTGAAAGACAACAATCCCATGACTGCAATCATGGAGCAGGAATTCTAACAGGCGCAAAGTGTGCGCAGCCAGCGGTTTGCCCCGCCCTGGGTGTCAGTTAGCCTTCGTTTGCCCCTGGTTGTTGTTGTTGGAGGCATGCAGGGGAGGTGACGATAAAGATAACAACATGTCATTATTTTGCAGCTGGAGGACACAACCCTGTTGACAATTTTATAGCCTCCCTTTTGCAAACAAACCACTTACAACAGGCCTAGGCCAAACTCGGCCCTGCAGATGTTTTGGGACTACAACTCCCATCATCCCTAGCTAACAGGATAATAGGAGTTGTAGTCCCCAAACATCTGGAGGGCTGAGTTTGCCTATGCCTGACTTACAATATGAAACCACACTGAAATGCAGACAGAAAAGAAATGATAAGATGATATCCTGGATAGCTCAGTTGGCGAGAGTGCAGAGCTGATAATGTCAAGGTTGCAGGTTCAATCCCCATATGGGACAGCTACATTGCAGGGGGCTGGGCTAGATGACCCTGAGGGTCCCTTCCAACTCTACAATTCTATGATATGGGGCAAATCACACTTTTACAAGATTGTTGTAAGGGCCAGTGGGCTAACTCAGTCCAGTATACCTGAAAGAGTGTCTCCACCCCCATCGTTCAGCCCGGACACTGAGGTCCAGCACCGAGGGCCTTCTGGAGTTTTCTTCACTGTGAGAAGCGAAGTTACAGGGAACCAGGCAGAGGGCCTTCTCAATAGTGGCGCCCGCCCTGTGGAACACCCACCCATCAGATGTCAAGGAAATAAACTACTATCTGACTTTTAGAAGACATCTGAAAGCAGCCCTTTTTAGGGAAGTTTTTAATGTTTGATCTTTCGTTGTGTTTTTAGTATTCTGTTGGGAGCCGCCCAGAGTGGTTGGGGAAACCCAGCCAGATGGGTAGGCTATAAAGAAATTAATTATTATTATTAATTATTATTATTATTACAAATTGCATGAAGAAATTGAAAAAATGCATTATCGTGGTACTAAAATACTTTTTCTTGGCTACAGTAGACTAACACAGCTTCCCCTTTGAGCTGCACTGACTTCAGAGTAATCAAAAGTTGCCTGGAGGGTTCTATGTAAAACTTACCTTTTGCCATAAGAGGAGTCCTGGGCCTTTAACAATCACTCAGCATGCAGAAGTTCAACAGGTACAGCTTTTCCTGCTGTGGATGGAATTTTAGTGCTGGAGAAAGTTTCGGTTCTTGAAATTCCGGCTGCTTTTGAATGCTCAAGAGTTTACATGGGGGGGGGATGGTAACACCCACTTCCCACATAAACATTTTGCACAAACCACTTCCTGGCATTTCTTCCTTGCTCCTCTATTACCATGCTTGGGGTGTTAATAGTTTTCTCCTGACAGATCATGGTCTACAACAGGAAACAGAGGCAACCCTCTTTGAGAAAAGGGATGGCCTGTAAGAAAGGAGGACTGTTGTCTTTTCCCCTTACAAAAGCAACTTGCTCTTTTAACGGATGCCTGGACAGGAATGATCTAACAGGGCAGCAGCTTTCTCCATCTCTGCCTCTCCTTCAGGGGAAAAGCAGCACCTGTAAATTTTCTGCCTGAAATATAGCTGGTAAAAGGTTGAATCTTTCTTTGGGGAGGGGGCCAGGAGATCCTACATGGAGAGGGAAGGAAAAGAGCAAAGAAGCGTCAGATCAGCTGAGGAGGAGGTCTAAAATACTCGGGTGGTTGTTGCCAACAGATCAACAATAAAAGATACAACTAGTCTGCTCCATTCTTGTGCTTTAACAGCAGCTTGATCTGCAGAAACCAGCAAGTCGAGCTTTTCATATGACAGAGAGAAACACGATAACCTGATAATGCTTTTGGAATAAGCTGCTGTCCTTAAAGGCGCAGTAGCGACAATTGGCAAACCAAAGGTGGCAGCCCTGAAAATACATTTGGATTTCCTTTGTTTTTGAGCCTTGGCGTTCCCTTGTTGGTTTCTGCTGGTGCTGCTCAGTACATAATAGCAGTTTTACGGCTGCCTAAACACCAAGAATAATGGGAACTGTAGTTTACCCTTCACAGAACCACAATTCCCAGCATCCTTAACAAACTACAGTCTCTAGGGTTCTCAGGACAGGGTCCTTTGTCAGCATTCGTCTGTCTCAAGAGACAATGGAGTGCGCCTCCTGGGTGGGGGGTCAAACCGCTGGAGAATAACAGCGCCTGTTGTGGCTGCAGAGACCGGTAACTTGAAACTGTTGCCTCCCACGTTATTTTTGCCCTGTTTGCCTGAATCGCTGTGGTGCTTAAGCACCTGCTTTTGTTTATGCCTTTCCCCCAGTACCAATTCCTGCTTTTCAGCCAACCAAACCCTAGCAAGAGCTAAGCTTGGAGGTTCAATGACTTTTCCTGTTCCTCTGAACAACTCTCTCATATTTTCAACAGCAGCCAGGGGATAGAATCTGAAGCAAAAACCCTTGCCTGGTTCCAAATCGCCCAATTCTTCATGTTTAGTGTGACTCACTGAATTAGTTCCTTGAATCATTCTGAAATAAAAATAAAACATATATATTCTTCTTCCTCTGGACAGTTCTTTAAGGTTTTCAATGGGAGCCAAGGGGGATAGCATCTGAGGCAACATACCGGCCTTTTTCCAAATCGCCCAATTCCTCATAGTTAGCGCTACTTACTCTGAATCACTTCCCCAGATAATTTTTTTAAAGATGTATTCTCTCTGGAGTTTGTATTTTTATATTTTATATTTATTTATATTTATGAAACCCTTAGGACTTCTCTCCAAGGTACAAAACCAGGCCTCTTTTGTGAGGTAAAGTAACGCAGTTGCCTCAGGCAGTGATGCTGGGGGGAATGTTATTTATTTAGCTTTTTATTTTATTTTATTTGAAAGGGAAGGGGGGGAGCTGTTTGAATTTAGCACAACTTGAAGCCAGTTAGATCTGACCAAAGGCTTATCTGGTCCAGCTTCCTGTTTTCTCACAGTAATTGAATAGATGCATCTGGGAAGCCCGCAAACAGGACATCAGTTCAATAGCTAGAGACAAACCCTATTTTCCTGGGACAGTCCTGGATTTACAGAAGCTGTCCTGGTTTCTGATTTGATCCCAGAATGTCCCTCTTTTTCTTAGAATGTCCTTATTTTTATTGGAGAAATATTGGAGGGTATGGTAGCAGGGGCATAGGAAGGGGTGTGTGGGGCTGCTGTTTGCCCCGGGTGTCATCCTTGAGGGGGGTGAAAAAATGGCACACCGTGGGGGGAGGCACTTACCATGGGGCCTGGCCTGCAGCATGCCCGAGTCACGCATCTCTCCTGGGAGTGACGCGGTGTGTCACAGTCTGGTTCATGGGAGATCAAAGTCCCAGCTGGGTACATCGGGACCGGGGGCAAGATGGCGGGGAGGGAGCAGGAACGGGAGTCCAGAAGCCAGGAATCAGAAAGCCAAGAGTCCGAGGGTCAGAGAGCCAGGAGTCAACAAGCCAAGGGTCTAAGGATCAAGAAGCAAGGAGTCACAAAGTCAAGGGTCCAAGGATCAAGGAGTAAAACACAGCAAGGCAGGAAACATGTTGCTGTGGCAAAGAGCCGAAGGGAAATGCTGACCTTATATCCCTTCCTGGCTCTTGCCACCAGGTGCTGTGAGTTACCAATTGGCCTCACCTGTGCGGCCATGCCTTGCCTCTTCAGAACAAACTTAGGAAGGCCCCAGTCCTGCAAAGTCCTACTGGTCACAGGGCCTGGCTCCTGCATGCACTCCTGACACAGTGGCTGGGGACCCCGCACTGTCCGAAACGGCAGCGTGGGGCGTGCATCTGCCAGGCAGACTCTGTGGGCAGCTTGCCACACAGCCCCCCTGGGTGGATCGCCACAGTACCCTGTGGGTGGCACACCCCGCCCACGCTGCTCCGGGTGCCAGAGCAGCTAGCTATGCCCCTGTATGTCCATATTTTCACTGGAGAAATTTTGGAGGATATGGAGTTATCTGTCTCCCGAGCCATCGAAAGGCAACCCTATATGGATAAGTTTAATGTTTTATTATGTTTTTATATATGTTGGATGTTGCCCAGAGTGGCTGGGACAACCAGTATGTTGTGTGGGGTATGAATAGTAAAATTATCATTATGGAAGAGGAAGAACAAGCAAGTAGTAGCTCCTTGGTGTGGAGAAGACAGATAAATATTCCTGGGCGACAGAGGAAACTGCTCAACACCTACTTTGCCTCTGTCTTCCAGATCCTCCAAGTGTCCGTATTTTCCAGGGACGTCCCCGATTTAGAGAAGCCATCCTGGTTTCTGATTTGATCCTGGAATGTCCCACTTTTCCTTAGGACGTCCCTATTTTCACTGGAGAAATGTTGGAGGGGATGTAGTTATCTGACCCCCGAGCTGTTTGAAGGCAATCCTGTACAGGGAGGTTTTCCCAAAAAAAATGTTTAATGTTTTATTATGGGATGTCCCTATTCTCATTGGAGAAATGATGGAGGGTATGCACACTGCAACTCATGACATTGCAGCATGGTGCATGCGTGCTGGGCACCCACAGTGGGGGTCCTAATGTATCTACAGTGGTACCTCAGGTTACATACGCTTCAGGTTACAGACTCCGCTAACCCAGAAATAGTGCTTCAGGTTAAGAACTTTGCTTCAGGATGAGAACAGAAATCGGGCTCAGGCAGCGCAGCCGCAGGAGGAGGCCCCATTAGCTAAAGTGGTGCTTCAGGTTAAGAACAGTTTCAGGTTAAGTACGGACCTTCGGAACGAATTAAGTACTTAACCTGAAGTACCACTGTATTCCTCTTTTAAACCTCTCGGTGCTAGTAGCCTGCTTATGTCAGGAATTGTGCTTGCAGATTAAAGACCTTTCTGTGAAGTTCATTAAGAATTGCTTAAGATGCATTCACAGGTGGTGAAATTTGGTGGACGCCTCCTCATTCAGAAAAAGAAAACTTTGAGACAGTTCCTCAAAAATATCTGAGAAATTAGAGTTCACCTCGAGGTGGAACCACAAATTACAGTCATTGAATGTATTTGGTGTCTGAAATCTGCGGACGCACCTCTCTTTTGCCACGAGAGGGCAGCATGCTTATGTTCCATTTCATCTGTAAAGAGTGGCAGAGCTTTAATGTTACATCTAAACTTCAAAACTAAACATCAACAGGGTGGCATGTTTGCTGTTCATAGATCTGCCTTGCTCATTCATATATAAAACGGGTGTGTGTGTGTGCATGGTGCTCTAATTTTAAAAAATAAAGGCAGATCTTTAGGGATAAAAAAATGGATGTACTGTGCTATATTAGAAGCAAAAAAACTTGTTTTGATGAATTGGAAGAGCCGCAAAAAGATTTCATTGAGCACATGGGTTGATAATATGGACAGATTAGCTACATACGAACGAATTGCATGTTGACGCAAAATAAGAATGGATAAATATGCAGAAATCTGGAACGAACATTTAAGCGATAAGGCGGATAGTGGTGGGAAGTAGGGGGAGGAGAGAGAGGTGGGAAAATATTGTTTAAAAAGGTGTAGTCATAGGTATATCAGTGTATTCAAATCTGAATTGTCAAATTGTGTTATTATTGTTACTATGTTTTTTGTTGTATGTGTTTTGCGGTTGATGTTTGTATCGAATAAACGATTAAGCAATTTTTTAAAAAAAAGGTAGATCTGTTTGTGGGGAGCTTAATGTTCCCATGTGACTCTTCAAGCATTTTCGCTCTCTCCAAATATCATCCCCTGAAGGAATTGCTGCTCTGGTGTTTCTAAAGGCCAGGGAAATGAACTTGATTTCCAGGAGCAGGAGAGAGGAATTTCTTCTTGAATACACATTGTGTGTGTGTGTGTGTGTGTGTGTGTGTGTGTGAGAGAGAGAGAGAGAGAGAGAGAGAGAGAGAGAGAGAGAGGGTCATCAAAGCCAGAGTAAAGGCTGGAATTTGAGGTATCCTTTGTGTACATTACGACAGAGGACAAGATGGTTGGACAGTGCTCTCATAGCTACCAACATGAGTTTGACCAAACTGCAGGAGGCGGTGGAAGACAGGAGTGCCTGGCGTGCTCTGGTCCATGGGGTCACGAAGAGTCGGACACGACTAAACGACTAAACAACAAAGTCGGTGCCTAGAACTTGTAGATAAATCTAGCCATTAGAGGGCATGGTCATGTAGTTTTTAATAGCAATGGGCAAGCTTCACATACAGAACAAGAGATTCTATATAGGGAAAGTGTCTAATTCTTACCATCGTTTTGGGTAAAGGGAGACAAATCCTATCCCACCTCATCTCCCTGTGCTGCACTGCCTCAAGTGCTTTTATCCCAACTTCCGGTTACCATCCCTGCAAATACCCTTTTGAATTATATACCCAGCACATGGAACCTTACAAAAGGACAATATGAATGGACTCTGTGCCCTTACCACAGAAAAAAGACTGATACCCATGTGACGCACGATGGCCCCCTTCAGTGTTGGGCACAACTTGGAGCCTCTGCTTCTGGTGGCTGTGGAGCCTTCCTTCAGCTCCAGCTCCTGCCCCTCTTCCTGCCCCTCTTCCCTGTATTGCAACCACAGTCATTTTTGCAGAGTCTTTATCCTTAGTTATTACACCATGCATAGAACTAGGGTTGCCATATGTCCGAAATTTCCCAGACATATCCAGAACACCACAGTTGGAAACAGTGTCCAGGCGGAAATCGCTTAAAATGTCTGAGGGAATCTGAAGGCATGGCAACTAATGTTGAAAGTGTCGATTTAGGCAATCTTCTTTTAAAATAGCTGCCGCTTCTTTTTTTGAAAAAAATGCCCAAAAAGCTCAACACCCTTTTTTGTCTGGATTTTCACTGTTTGAAACATAGCAACCCTAACAGAACCTTAGTGCTGCATGCCTTCCATGTCAGCAGCTGTCCTGGGTTTCAGATGGGAGACATTCCCTGTCCTACCTGGGAGCTTCTACATTGAGCTGCAGCCTTCCTTGTGGATAGTCAAATGCTGTGGGCTCCCATTCATTTCTATATTTTCATTGCCCAACTTCAGAATGAGGAATATGAGTTGGGTTTGTGCAAAGGAGTCCACATAAAAGTCCTTGCTTCTGTATTCTGTGGACCTTTGACTACAGGCAGACTGTTTTTACTAGGTTGGTGTTTGTTAGGGCTGCAATTATTATTATTATTATTATTATTATTATTATTATTATTATTATTATTTTTTATACCTCGCCCATCTGGCTGAGTTTCCCCAGCCACTCTGGGCGGCTCCCAGTCAAGTGTTAGAAACAATACAGCATTAAATATTAAAAACTTCCCTAAACAGGGCTGCCTTCAGATGTCTTTTTAAAACAGGATAGCTGCTTATTTCCTTCACATCTGAAGGGAGAACGTTCCACAGGGCGGGCGCAACTACCGAGAAGGCCCTCTGTCTGCTTCCCTGTAACCTCACTTCTCACAATGAGGGAACCGTCAGAAGGACCTTGGTGCTGGACCTCGGTGTCCGGGCTGAACGATGGGGGTGGAGACGCTCCTTCAGGTATACTGTACAGGACCGAGTCCAAACATTGCTGGGATTGATTTTCTGAAAGGTGTTGCTTTGCCCTGGATCTTAGGCAAGTCAATCAAAAGCTCAACAACTTTCGGAGCATCCTGGTTTTTACTTTTTGAAATATGGCAACCCTAGTGTTTTAGTGTTTGTTTTGGTGAGTTTTCCTTCCTCTATTTCTCTACACCTGTGCCTTAAGCAGCAACCCTCTGCCCTGGCTTCTGTAGCCACTTGCTTCTGTCTCTTCTGCCTCTTTCCTCTTCGCCTTTCTTTTTTCTCCTTCTGCAACTCTTGCCCACTCTCTCTGACCTTCCTCAAGATTCCTCCACTGAGGTGCCCAGAGGAGGCTACAAGCAGACAGCTGGGTGGATTCCTAATCCCTTTGAGCCAGAGTGGAGAGACACAATTTTTGCACCCCCCAGGGGCCAACCCCTAGATACACCCTGCTCTTGATTCACAGGTGTCAGGCAGCCCATTCTCAGATCCCTTCTTCTGCAGCCATTTCTTGCTTTTGGAACCCAATAAGAGGAACCGAACTGTGACAGCTCAGCTGGTCTCTTCCCTTCTTTGCACCTGACCCTAACGGGAGACGCAACAGAGTGAGGTTTCCAGGGGTTGCTATTTAAGCTGCAATAAAGAACCACTGAGCACAGTAGGCTTTCTGACCTCCCCTTCATAAAAGAAAACGCTCAAGGTGGGTCTCCTTGGCAGGTCACCTGTCCAAGGGCATCACAGCTGGAAAGGGATGCAAGGGGAAAAGAGCTTGAAGCTTCCAAACATTTCCAGGAAGACTGGAAGTTTGGTCTCCTCTATAATGACAGCGACAATCCTGATCCTCTCCCTGCTCTGCAAAGGTAAGCATGACAAGATGGATGTGTTCTTGGTCAGAAGGGAGATGGCCTCTGGAACAGGGGTAGGATGGTACTCTGACTGAAGAACCGGGTTTGCTGGCATTTGAGGGATGGGTGCTCCTTGATTCAGCCTTGCATCTAGATTGCCAGGAGGTGATGGTGGTCAGGAATGCCTTTGCCCAGCTTAGTAGAGATGCTTTGTAGGGACGCAGGAGAGGGCCTTCTTGGTGGCTGCCCCCAGACTTTGGAACTCCCTCCCTAGAGAAGTTAGACTGGCTCCCTCCTCGTTGCCCTTCCACTAGCCGGTGAGGAACTTTGGGAAATGACTGTTTTAAATGAAAGGACTGGTGCTGTGCTATTTTTATTTTGTTTGTATATATATATATATATATATAGAGAGAGAGAGAGAGAGAGAGAGAGAGAGAGTTGTTGTTGTTGTTTTAAAAAATATTAATGTTTAATTGTTGTTTAATTATTGGGATTTTCCCCCTGTACTTTCAACTGTTCATATTTTATCTGTAAGCCACCTTGAGTCCCTGTCAGGGGAAAAAGTGGGGTATCAATAAATATATAATAATAATAACAAGCTGGTGTATCAGCTGTGCCCATTCCTGTGTAGACTAGGCTACAGCAGTAATTCTAAACATCAGATAGTTGTTTATTTCCTTGACATCTGATGGGAGGGCATTCCACAAGGCAGGCACCACTACCGAGAAGGCTCTCTGCCTGGTTCCCTGTAACCTCACTTCTCACAGTGAGGGAACCGCCAGAAGGCCCTCAGAGCTGGACCTCAGTGTCTGGGCTGAATGATAGGGGTGGAAATGTTCCTTCAGGTATACGGGTCCGAGGCTGTTTAGGGCTTCAAAGGTCAGCACCAACACTTTGAATTGTGCTTGGAAACGTACTGGGAGCCAATGTAGGTCTTTCAAGACAGTAAGTCTTCCCCTCAGTTCATCCTTGTCATGCTCCAAAACTGCTGCCCCTACATTCCCTGTCCCTTTATTGGCTCTACTGATGTTCATTGGGCCAATAAGGAGCTATGGAGATTACTAGGACAACCGAGAAAGGGTGTGTGTGTCTGACATCAGGTTCCCCTCCCCGATATTGGTGCTGTCTCTGACCTGGCAGATGGAGCTCTGATGCATCCCATGACCCCCTCAGATGCCTCCCCAAGGACCATAGGACTGTAGCCTCATGTACAGAATGGGGGTGGATGGCAAACTCGAAATATCAGATAATTTTAACTCATTAATTTCTCCCCCTTTTACTTCCTCCGGCAGGTATGGTGAGTCAGCTAAGCCCTAGCTTTACATTGGCAATGCCTGCCTCTGTCTATGTGCAGAGAGGCCTCTATGTTCACCCTCCCTGCCAGTTCACCTACAACAATCAGCACCAGAACAGTTCGGAGAAGCTATTTGGTTACTGGTTTAAGAATGCGGAGACAAGACACTATCTTCCCTCTTCCAAACGCTATGTCAAAGGTGATCTTGTGGCCACCAACGATGAGAGCCAGAGAATCGACCCCACCATCAAGAACCGTTTCCAGTTAGAAGGGAACCCAGAGCAAGGCGACTGCTCCTTCAGCATCAATGATGTCCAGTTAGAAGATGAGGGGCAATACTTCTTTAGAATTGAGAAAGGACAGGAAGTTCTCTATAGCTATGTGGATGCTTCATTTCAGCTTCTTGTGACAGGTAGGTGGGTTTTCCATTCCTCCTCTGCTTACTGCTCCTTGTTGTTCAGGGGATGGTGCAGGGCACTCAAGCCCTAAGCCTTTTGCAGTGGACCTGGTACCTCTTGCTCCCTTAATAATTCAAATTATTTTGCTTATTGGTTGGTTAGATGCAGTGTAAAACATGATGCTGATGTAAGTCCAGCCAGGCACCATCTTGATTTCCCAGAGCCAGCTGGGAATTTGCACATGCAGTTTTTATTCAACTTTGTGTCATGTACCTGTGCCTTGCATCCCATAAGTTTCTCACAATGCCCCTGGAACCTTGACTAGTTTGTTTGTATTTGATGCTTCGTGGTTAGAGAAAAGTCTTGTATATAACTATGTCAGGTACAGCCTCGCCTCTCCCTGGAACCAGAAAGGAGAGAGAAAAATGCAAATTGGTTTGTTTGCATAAGATCCTTACTTGATTTACAGTGGTACCTCGGGTTCAGAACTTAATTCGTTCTGGAGGTCTGTTCTTAACCTGAAACTGTTCTTAACCTGTAGCACCACTTTAGCTACTGGGGCCTCCTGCTGCCACTGCTCTGCCGCTGTGCGATTTCTGTTCTCATCCTGAAGCAAAGTTCTTAACCCGAGATAATATTTCTGGGTTAGCGGAGTCTGTAACCTGAAGCATATGTAACCTGAAGCATATGTAACCCAAGGTACCACTGTATTTTGGTTCATAGAATTGTAGGGCTGGAATTATCATGATTATGTCATGATTATGCAGAGCTTTCCACAGAGTAGAAGGGGACAGGTCTCTGCCCCTAAGTGCTTGCAATCTGTAATTCCCTGGAAGAAGGAGGACAGCATAATGGAGTCCAGGTATCAACAGGGGAAGAAAGAATATGCATTATTTCAGTTACAGGAAGAGTAAGATGTGAGGACTAGGGGTTGGGCCAAGGACTTCAGAGAAAAGGTGGGTCTGGGGGAAGCTTCCAGAGTAAGTCAAGAGAAAGAGGAACCTGGAATCGCTGGAAAGAGGAGGGAGTGCTTGGAGACCCCATCCAAAACTTCCTGGTCAACTGAGCCCAAAACATAGAACAGCTCTCCATGGAGTCATCAGAGCAGCGTGGAAGCTGGGCTTGCAAATTGCCATAACACTCTGCTTAGCTGACATGGGCAAAGCTTTCACCTGCAAAATCAGGCATCCTGCATTGCAGGCAAAAACACTTGCTATTTGCAAGTGGACTAAACAGGACAAAAGGGTCTCACAACCTATATTCCTAACACTATACCGCTGCTTGAATTTTGTGTGTTTAAACTCCGCTCTCGGGGGGCTCTCTCCCGCTGGAGTGTGCAGAGCCCCATGTTTCGAATCAAGGTGACCAGCCAATTCTTTCATTATTTGCCCCACACACGTCAGTCACAGGGATTCATATCTTTCTTCCCACATAAGAACACTATTTCACATCCTATTCAAACACTATGAAGTTGGGGGTGGGGGTGGAGGGAGGAAGGGAATTTGGTGATTCTACAGAGGTCCCTGAGAAGTTCACCACAGTAAACCCTCTGTAACAAAACAAAACAAAAATCCTCATAAAAATTAATCAGCACCCTAGTGTGAATTTCTCCTGATAAACATATTTTTGTGTGTAATATTGAGTAGTATAGTGGAGGTTTTTTTTTTAAAAAAAAAAATCATTACTTTTCTGTAATATCCATTTTTCTAGACATAGGTTGGGTTGGAAAACTTCATCTCGAGGATTGGAGAAGAGTGAATTTTGAAGGGCAGCTCAGTTTCAGCTTGTGGGTTGGTTCAGAAAGTGTGAATTAGGTAGCTTCTTGTTAAAATACCAACAAAACCAATCCCCTCCCCAGCCCTAGTTTCAACAGACTCTCAAGGCATCATCTCCTTAAAATAATCCCAGCAGCATTTTATTTACGGGACTGCCTCTCCTGGTCTGCCCCACAGAGGACCTTAAGGTCCATGAATAACCATAGTTTAGAGGTCCCGGGCCCTAAGGAAGTCAGACTATCCTCCACCAGGGCCAGGGCCTTCTCAGTGATGGCTCCAACCTGGTGGAAAGCTCTGTCCCACGAGACTAGGGCCCTTCGGGATTAAACCTCCTTCCGTCGGGCCTGTAAGACAGAGCTATTCCGCCTGGCCTTTAATTTGAATTCAGCCTGATGTTTTATTTCCCTTCTCTTCCCTAACCCTCCCCTTTTATGAAGATTATCCGCTCTGAGACCCCACAACTAATTCTCCCCTGGCCTCCTCACTGGCCCAAGTAGGACTGATTCAGCCGGCTAGCCCTGGTGATTATCTAATGCTTATTAGATGGATTTCCCCTAAATTGATTTCTAAACTTTTAATTTTATTGTTATTCATGTTTTTATACTGTATTTTATGCTGCTTTTACAATTAAGTGTTTTAAATTTGTTGTTAGCCATCCTGAGCCTGTTTTTTGAACCAGGAAGGGCGGGGTATAAATACAAAATTATTATTATTTTATTATATATTATAATCTCTGTGTTAGATAACATTTTCAGCATTGCTTGTTGTCATCTGCAGTGTGCCCTCTACTGCTCTCTTGCGCCATCACAGACAGAGATTCCGTCAGTGTATATAATTAATTCTCCCTTACTCCGCCCCCTCCTTTCCAGATGTCCTTGGGCTCAGCAGCACCCGGACAAATGCCACATGCTGGCACGAACACAATGGCTTCCTCTGTACCTGCTCCCTGCACCCCAGCCCTCCAGGCCAGCTCCAGTGGCATTTGGGTGGGGAGGTCCTCAGTGGGAATGATACTAATGGGAACCTGCAGGTCTCTTCCTGGGTCCGAGGAAAGGAGGCCACCAGCTTCTTAAACTGGACAGGAACCCTAGATGGAGACCTTACCATCATCTGTCTTGGGATAAGCCCTTTTGGAAACCACACTCTGCAGTTTCTGCTAAACTCCACTACAACAGGTAATGAAGTGGACGCCAGACTTTAGAGGTTGCATCCAACTAAGTTCTACTCAGAGAAGTCCCATTGGATAGACCTAAGTGGCTCAGGTCCATTAATTTTAATGGCTCCACTCTAGGTAGGACTGGTCTTGGATACAACCCTAGGAATTTTAAGGACTGCTTAAGCACAGTGGGGGTACAAATGACTATTTGTGGGTACAGCTTGTCTAACTGATGCAAGAACCTTTTAATGAACACATACAGGCCACATTTGATCATCTGATCGTTGTTCATTCCTTCCTTCATTATTTTATTTGTTTCCCTCTTTTCCACAAAAGAAATCATGCTCAAAGCAGCTTGTAACAACGGTAACAGGAATATAGTGGTATCTTGGTTCCTGAACACAATCCGTTTTGGAAGTCCATTTGACTTCCAAAACGTTAGCAAACCAAGGCACGGCTTCTGATTGGCCCCAGAAACAATGCCGACAGACGAAAAGGACATTTGGCTTCCAAAAAAAAATCCGCAAACCGGAACACTTATTTCCAGATTTGCAGCGTTCGGGGGCCGATTTGTTTGGGAGCCAAGCCGTTCAGGAGCCAAGGTACCACTGTGCATCTCAAAATCAAGCATTACAAGAGCAATTTCATAATAAAACTGCAACATAATAGCAAATATAACAGCATATTTTAAAACCACAAAATTCCAATACTATAAATATAGCAAGATTGCATTAGCAACATTACATCTCCTGGCAATAGGAAAAGTAACAAGAGAACACGACAGTTTCACCAGTTTCACTTGCAACTGTACCTTCAGCAAAAGCACAATTTCAAAGAGTCTATTTACTCAGGCTACTAAAGGCAACCCAGTTTACCTCGGGATCAAGGCATTTTTCTAGGACCCACATTAGCTTCTGCATTTGCATTGCAAATTACATGGCTAGTTTAAGCCAGTTGGAATATTGCTTTTTAAAAAGAAGTTAAACCAGGAAAGTGAATTGGAGATAAAACGAAGGATACTGCTTCTCTGCAGGGATTCATTTGTTTATTTTGTTTATGTGTTTATTCTGTTTTAACCAGTCTTCATAAAAATAAAAATAAAAATCCCAAGGACAGTTTCTACCTCCCTCCTGTTAAATTAACAAAATACACAATAAAGCAGTAAAACGTATACTGACAATCAAGTAAATAGTCCTGCCATTACAGTATCCAAACCATTAAAGAAAACTAGGGCAGGAATCCTAATAGAAAACCAAACAGCACCACTCTGGCTTAAAGAGTTGTGTTTTCATGGTATGCTGTGCCTGAAACTCAACAAGGAGGGAGCCAACTGTACCCTTAGGGGGAGACAGTTCCATGGATGGAGTAACACAACTGAAAAGGTCCTCTACACATTACAGCTCCATGAGCTATACCCATCAGTGGGATTGGAGAGTCTCCTCTGTAGATCTTAAAGCGCAGGCTAGCGGGCAGTGAGAGAAGAGTTCCTGCAAGTATACGATACTTGTTAGAGTGCTTCTCTGGCTCTTTGGAACCAGAGCACAACACTTGGCTTTTCTGTTTGTTGTGATAAGAATGAGAGTCTGAGTGTTGGGCTTCTGCGCTGCCCAGGCATCTTTGTATGGGAGAGAAGGAAGCTCAAACCTTTTGTTTGGGGCTTAGAACAAAACCACAGTTTCCTGTTCAGAGTATGAGGTTTGTAGTTTGTACAAACCACAGTACCAAGATCCAGATTCCCAGATGTTCTCATGGTGGTGATGGTCCATACTGGAGTCCAGGGGTTCTCTAAACACTATTGTGGTTCTCTGATCTTCTTTTCAATCTTTCTTTATCCTCACAGGAGCCCATAATGAGGTCCTGACTGTAGAGTCTGGACAACTGAACGATACTCTTCTCTTCCTGTTAGCCCTTTTCCTGATGAAGTAAGTGGTTCTTCTTCTGGCTTTGATACTTGCCTTGGCAGTCAGTTTGACTGAAAAACCAGACAGATATTAAGGAAATGACAGCAACAATCAATCAACTGATTCATTACAATCAATAGGTCAGAAATAAAAAAGTGTACTGTACCCAGGAATCTCAAAGCAAAACAGAATTCCATATGCAACATAAGAGCCATCACATAAAACTACAGTAATTTCGAATTAGTCCCTGAACATGGTCCTTCACTGCTACTAGTAGAAATTTAGCTACTGCCAGTGACTTCTCTGGTTCTTAATCTACCATTAGGTATTTAACATAAAATGGAACTGAACTGACATCCCCACGAGTTTGGTCAGCAAAGGGACAATGGTATGCTGTTCATCTCTGGCATAGAAATTACAGAACAGGAAGACATGTTTTATAGAGTCTGCTTCCCGAGTGGGTGATGCAAGTGGTGTTATGGTCTAAACCACTGAGCCTCTTGGGCTTGCAGATCGAAGGTCAGCGGTTCGAATCCCCACAATGAGGTGAGCTCCCATTGCTCTGTCCCAGCTCCTGCCAACCTAGCAGTTCGAAAGCATGCCAGTGCGAGTAGATAAATAGGTACCTCTGTGGTGGGAAGCTAAACAGCGTTTCCGTGCACTCTGGTTTCCATCACGGTGTTCCGTTGCACTAGAAGCAGTTTAGTCATGTTGGTAACATGACCCAGAAAGCTGTCTGGACAAATGCCAGCTTCCTCGGCCTGAAAGCGAGATGAGCGCCGCAATCCCATAGTTGCCTTTGACTGGATTTAACCGTCCAGGGGTCCTTCCCCTTCCCCTTTTACCTTACTTCCCGAGTACTAAAAGGGAAAGAAGGGTGCCACCATCCGTACCTGTCCTGTAGCACAATAGCAGTAAGAATTTACCCACCCTCCTCCTCAGTCCTCAAAGCATTGTTTTCCAAGCTGGAAAAACAGTATAAATCATTAGCATATTAGCGAAATATTGGCGCACGTCACCTATTGAGCTAAAATGACAAAGGCTGCAATTGTATGTTCAGTTAACTAGAGACTTGCCAATCAGAAGGTCAGCAGTTCGTATCCCCACCACGGGCTGAGCTCCCGTTGCTCTGTCCCAGCTCCTGCCCACCTAGCAGTTCGAAAGCACATCAAGTGGAAGTAGATAAATAAGTACCGCTCCGGTGGGAAGGTAAACGGTGTTTCCGTGCACTGCTCTGGTTTCGCCAGAAGCGGTTTAGTCATGCTAGCCACATGACTCATAAGTTGTCTGTGGACAATCCCGGCTCCCTCGGCCTATAGAGCGAGATGAGCGCTGCAACCCCAGAGTTGTCTGTGACTGAACCTAATGGTCAGGGGTACCTTTACCTATGTTCTTAATTTGAGCTTGGATTGTTGTCACTGTTCATTGAATATGTTGTGAGCCACTTTGAATGCAAGTGTGAGGGAATGGGGCGTACAAATACAAACTGATGATCCACACCCGGCTCTTCTTATATTCTTAATCTCTCCGTTGTATTGTTCTGTAGGGTGTTGATATGCTGTTTCTTCTTTTTGACACTTTTTGGGATCCAAACAAGAGGAAAGCTCCACTGATGCAAGAGGTTCCAACGAAGTGCTAAGGAGGATGCATGTTTTTCCTCCGTGGGAAAGGCAATGCGATCACATGCATATGTGGCCCTTCTTGAATTCTGCTGCCTCAAGGAATGACATCATGCCAATGCAGAGAGAAGCTCCAAGGCACACGTACAAGGTCACATGCACCCAAAATTAAACCGAATGAGCGGCAGCTTTGGGGGCTCATGCCTCTTAATTACAAATGTAGATTAGCTTTGCAGTTCCATACGCAGCCACGTACTGGAATAGTTTTTACCAGACTTCATGCACTCAGCTTGTAAATATAGCATTGGACTATTATGTGACCAGCCCACATGAGGTCATTCCAGTGCCAGATTTACGTATAACCTAAACAAGCTATAGCTTAGGGCCCCACTATCTTGGGGGCCTCCCAAAAAATTTAAAGGAGAAACAACAACTGGATGCACGTTTCCAAAATATAAGATAAAAAACCCAAATAAAATAAAACCTACATAGAGCAACAGTGTTTTGTGTTGTGTAGGCTCCTATGAGACTCTAAGTTATTGAAGGTAATGGGGGCCCTTATATGTCCAGCTGTCCTTTGTCAACAACAAATTGTCTCTGTTTTTTGTGTTGAATATATGCTATATTTATAGACCTAATAGGTATCTAAAGCTATTTGCACATGCAGAATGTAGGCACCCTATATATAGAAATGAGCAAACCAGTGATATCAGGGAGCAGGCTAGCAGGCGGGGCCCATTACTTACATCATAGGAGCCTACACAACACAAAACACTGTTGCTCTATGTAGGTTTTATTTTATTTGGGTTTTTTATCTTATATTTTGGAAACGTGCATCCAGTTGTTGTTTCTCCTTTAAATTTTTTGGGAGGCCCCCAAGAGAGTGGGGCCCTAAGCTATAGCTTGTTTAGCTTACATGTAAATCCGGCACGGACTGTGGTACACTTCTGGTCATGTCACCTCAGGAAAGATCATGCAAAGTTGAAAAGAGGAAACAGAATGATGAAGCGGTTTTGAGAAAAGATGTGTAAGACGGGATCTGATGTAAGTTTACAAAATTGCACGTGACATGGAGAAAAGTGGGAAAGGAAAAGCTTTTCTCCCACTCACATAACACTTGAACTTGTGCACATGCCTGGATAGCTCAGTTGGTTAGAGCGTGATGCTGATAATGCCAAGGCTGCAGGTTCGATCCCCATATGGGATGGCTACCTATTCCTGAACTGCAAGAGAGTGGACTAGGTCATCCTCAGTGTTATGTATTGAAGTTCTCACCCTGGCTACCAGGAGTATCGTGTTTGTAGTTTTCACTCAGGTCCATGTCAGTTACTTTAGGCAGGAAACCCTGGGTTGTTGTTGCTACAATGTTGACAGCCAGCTGCCTATAAAAGCAAGCCGGCTGAGCTGTCTGCTGTTCAGTTCTGTTCCAGCTTACAAATAAAGAGCTGCTTTGAAGAAATTGCTGCGTCGTCTGATATGTTCACCCACAACTTAACACTCAGGGTCCCTTCCAACTCTGAAATTCTATGGTTGTGTATGCAATGAAGTTGAATGTTGAAAGATTCAGGAAAGATAGAAGAAATTATTTTCTGCTGTTAAAGTTGCAAAACATCGAAGCATGGGATGGAGCAATGGAGAAATTTCTGAAACAACAATGGGATACCAGCTCCACCCAAGGCATGATGGAGAACAGCAACAACTGGGAAAAGATAGACATAACATTTTACAAAAACCCTTGACAGTAAAGATGCATTTTAAATAAAAGGACACATTCTATTCATATAAAAACATGCTGATTCGCGTTATTCCGCTTTAAGACTGTTTCACTGCTTTTCATTCTGTATTACACCCGCTACTTAATAAAAGCACTGAACTTCTTTCCACTGGTGTCGTTATTGCTGCTGAATCAAAAAGAACTCTTTGTCATAACATCTATATTCTTTTGTTTCCTTTTTATTATTTCCTGTTAAGATCCTGCCTTGTGCTTATTTTGTTTACTTTGCTTGAAAGGACAGGTCCTAGTGAGAAATGACCCCAAAAAATGATCTTGCTTGTTTCCCAAATTCTAAGTTTCTCTTTCTAGCATTTATGCAGAACCCATCCTTCTTATAGGAGAAGTTTATTAAATTTTGCTCACAACACCAGATTGCTGTCCTAATCTTTACATAAAGTATTAAGGAAGTTTTAGCTGTGATTTCCAGGACACGTCTGAGATAAGAACTAGCACCAGGGTCAAGAAAATTAATGGAGGGGTATATTTTATACTAGCTCTTCTGGTGCCATGATCTACAGAAATGAACCACACCAAAAAATCAGATTGACACACGCTATTACACAGGGACCAGCCCTATTTTAAAATTAGGGAGTCCCTCCCCAATCACCGAAAAAATGTTGTTTTCATGGCTGCATGGATTTCACTGGCCCAGAGATGGAAATAAGATAGAGTTCCTACCAGAGAAGAATGGCAGATGAAGCTAATGGATTATGCTGAAATGGCTAAAATGACCAGAAGAATCAGAAATCAGGAAGACCAAGTTTAAAAAGGAACGGGGAAAATTGATAACATATCTTAAAGACCATTGCAATTAGTTAAAATCGTTAGTAGGGTTGGAATATCACTTGTAGTCTAAGGCTGAATTCTGGACATAATGGAAGAGGTAAAGGTTTGGATTATCATAAAAGATGCAGGCCAAGGAGGTAAAGAAACTTAATATGAGAACTAATTGGCCGAAATATTCTGAAATTTTAGAACAAGAAGGTGGTGAATTTAAATTACAAAGTTATGAGAAAATAAAGTCCAAGGTGCGAGATTGGCTCCATTATTTCCAAATAATGGAGGCCTACAAACAAGACAGGAAAATTGGTTTCCAGGTGGAGAAATCGAAATTAGAAACAGATCTGTTAGAACCCAATACTAAGAATTTATCAAGAATGTATAACTTGCTGTTGAAGTGGAATACATTAGATGAGACAGTGAAGTCTGCTATGGTTAAATGGGCATAGGACATAGGTCATGACATTATGTTTGCTGACTGGGAGCAGTTATGGACCACAGGTATTAAATTTACGGCATGTAATGCCTTACGAGAAAACATTATGAAAATGATTTACAGGTGGTACATGACCCCAGTCAAGCTTGCGAAGATTTATCATTTGCCCAATAACAAATGTTGGAAATGTAAAGAGACTGAAGGTACCTTTTTCCACCTTTGGTGGACCTGCCCAAAGATTAAGGCCTTCTGGGAAATGATTTATAATGAAATTAAGAAAGTGCTTAAGTGCACCTTTAACAAAAAACCAGAGGCATTTCTCTTGGGTATGGTTGGCCAGCTGGTGTCGAAGAAGGATAAGAATTTCTTTTTGTATGCTACTACGGCAGCAAGGATTCTTCTAGCAAAGTATTGGAAGACACAAGAGCTACCCACGCTGGAGGAATGGCAGGCGAAAGTGATTGACTTTATGGGATTGGCAGAAATGACCGGCAGAATCCACGACCAAGAGAAAGAGACTGTGGAAGAAGATTGGAAGAAATATAAGATGTATCTTAAGAACTATTATAAAATTGAGGAGTGCTAAAATGCTGAGGGAAAAGAAGACGTAGAATTGCAGCGGAAAATTGTGTTTAATTTTAGGGTGGAATTGAAAAAGAGAATCAATTTTCATTTAAATTGGTTAAGAAGGGTTGCTGAATAATGGTTCAAAATCAAGGATGCAAAAAGGGAAAGGTATGGGGAAGTCCGGGAAAAGAGGGTTATGGAAACAAGGTTAAGAAAAAATGATTTTTTTTTGTATTTGTTTTTATGTTGCTTTTGTTTATGTTAAAAATTTGGAAATTAATAAAAATTTTATTTTTTAAAAAAATATATCATAAAAGATGCAGGAGAAATTGATTAATAATAGGACCCACAAAGGGGAGGATGGAAGTCCAGGAGATTCCTTAGAATCTTGTTTTTATGATTTATGCTTGATATATCTCTGTAAAATTTTAAGTTGAAAAACCAAATAAATATTTTGTTAAACAAAAAATAAAAAAATATTGTTTTCATTTATTTATACAAGAATAAACAATCAACCCTATTAAACATGTGGTTGCAGACGTAGATTTAGGGGAGCACAAGCGGAGTAGCCACATTGGGTGCACAGACAATGAGGGTTTATTCTCAAAGCCCAGTAAGCAAGTATCTACTTGCTTAGAGAATAACTTGCACCTAAATATTAGTAAGACAAAGGAGATGGTGTTGGACTTCTGGAGGAAGAGAGGGTAACCTGCCCCATTGTATATTGGGGGGGGGGCTGTGTGGAGAGAGTCTCCTCCTTTAAATTCCTGGGAGTTTACCTTAGTAAGGACTGCACTTGGAAAATCAACATAACTCAGGTGGTCAGAAAGGCCCAGCAGAGACTCCATTTCCTCAGGGTCTTGCAAAAGAATAATGTTAAACAACAACTGATGAACTCCTTTTACTGGTCCACAACAGAAAGTGTCCTTTCTTATTGTATCACAGTGTGGTATGTTGATTTGACAGCCATGGACAGAAAGTCTCTACAGAGGGTGGTGAATACAGCACATGATATCATGGGCTGTCCCTTGAGTCTGCTAGATGATATCGCAAGGGATCGTTGCCTTAGGAGAGCGAGAAAAATTCTCAGGGATGACTCACACCCCAGCCATCACCTCTTTAATCTTCTACCATTGGGCAGGACATATAGAAGTATAATCAGCCATACCAACAGGCTAAAAAATAGCTTCTATCTGTGGGCTGTTAGGCTGTTGAACGGAAAATAACATAGCGAAATTGACTTGCGAGGTGGTGTGTTGCTCAATAAGAGATTGAGTGTTTGTGGGGGGAGGCTTGTACAATGGTTGTACAATGAGAATAAAGGTATAATTATTATTAAGTGCTCGCTTTGCGAAGGAGGTAGGAGGGTTCTGGGACCCTGCCAGAGGCTCGTGCCTCCTTCCCAAAGCTCATCTTAAGCCACCGCCACGAGGGCTGGCGGGAGGGCATCAAATGTTGGCCTCGCAACAGGGTGACATATCACCAAGGTGGTTGATTGGGTGGGGGGAGAAAGAAATGCTGTATCTCCTCCCACCCTTCTCCTGATTATACCACAGAGAGCAGAATTGAACCTTGGTGAGAGGAGAGTTCAGTCCTACAGGTAACACACCAGCAAAGTAGATCCTTTAGAAGTGGCCACCTTCTCCTCCTTCCTCCACCATGGCTCATTTGCCCTGCCTTTTGACAGTGCTGGATCACTCTGGGTGGGACAGCTTGTGATCTGGGGCTAAGCTTTCTCCAGATCCAGTGTATCATCCTAATTAAAAAAGGTAAAGACCCCTGACAGTTAAGTCCAGTCACAGACAACTCTGGGGTTGTGGCACTCATCTCGCTTTACAGGCTGAGGGAGCCGGTGTTTGTCCCCAGACAGTTTTTCCGGGTCATGTGTCCAGCATGACTAAGCCACTTCTGCCGCAACGAACACTGTGACAGAAGCCAGAGCACACGGAAATGCCGTTTATCTTCCCACCTTAGCGGTACCTATTTATCTTCTTGCACTGATGTGCTTTTGAACTGCTAGGCTGGCAGGAGCTGGGACCGAGCAACGGGAGCTCACCCCGTCGTGGGGATTCAAAGCCTTCTGATTGGCAAGCCCAAGAGGCTCAGTGGTTTTTAGACCACAGCGCCACCCGCGTCCCTATCGTCCTAATTATTAATGAACTAATGCCAAGATTTCCCTGGATAATATGATAATTGCTTTTCCTGTCCTTCCCTCCGTCTTGAAAAAAGGTATTGTTCTATATTACAGCATTTCTATATATTTTATATTCAGACTTTTGCTGAAAAGGTTTGCTCATAGCAAAACAGCTTGTACATTTTATCTTTTTATAGCTTTGTGTGGCCTATCATTCCGTAGTTCTGTTATAAATGTATTTAAAAATATGGAATAACCTCACTTGACTTCCTTATGTATATATTTTGCAAACACAGCAGTCCTATGTGACATAATATGATTCCCTTCATTATGCAATATTAAGAGTTCCAACAAGATGCTTACAGTGCAGTTGACTGCAGTATTTGGAGATCTAACAACTAGCTTATGTATGAAATTGCACATGAATCAGAGCACTGGTGGCTAAGCAACCTGTAGAAAACCCAAAAATTACCTAATTGAGCCCTTTTCTCCACTTCCCACTGCAGCTTTCTGGGACAAAAACTGAACAGTGTGTCCTGTACTTAGTTTTAACATTCGATTTTTACTGAATTACACAACAATGTAAATCATCTTCCTCTTTCCTCTTTCTGCTTCTTCCTCCTGTTGCCCGCAATATTAAAGCGTGCTGTTTTAGCAGAATCCGGCCACATTTCCAGAGTACAGATAGAAGTCAGAGACACGCCAGAACTCATCATCCTCGCGTGTAACGTAAGTACAACAAGGTGGGGCAGGAGGGTTGCCATCTCCCGTTTTCCTGATGGGGAAACAGTCTTAGAATAGATGCACAACAGGAGAAATTTAGTAAGTGCAACTTCACTCATCACTGTATCCCCTTCAGGGGGAAAACTGCCTCTGTCCCAAATGCAGCTGTTAAAAAAAAGCATAGGTTGGGGAAAGAGAGAAAGAAAGGGAGCAGTAACAGTTCTACACAGAGAGGAGAGTAAAGGCTGGAGGACCCGAGGTAGGTAGTTCAACTTTGGAGAAGAACAGCTTTGTTTGTTCCTGACTCTGGTAGATTCCACTAGTTAAGCCCATTCTCTTCGCTTTCCACATTGATCTGCAATTTTCTAAAGGTCCTCAGAGAAAACACATGTACGTACATATTTTTGAAAGCATTTCCCCACAGAATAAGGCATGGGCAGAATTATTTTCTCTTAAAATGATTACTTTTAATTTTTTTATGCGTTTTGGTGGGATTTGATATTTTCTTGAGGTGGCAGCTGGATTGCAAAAATCAGAAGTAATGATGCCCTTTTCCAAAGCATCAATTCAGGAGGTGCAGAGCTGGCCAGTTGCCATTGGAACTGACAAATAGCAAACGACTCTAGCGTCTGAGGCCTAAATCACATCCATTTCTGCTTCTAGTCTCTCTTGAGTTAGACCCTTAGCACCAAGGCTATCCTAATGTGTGAGGGAATAGGACTCTGAATACCAGTTTCTGAGAATCACAAGAGTGCAGTTGTGATCAGGTCCTGTTCTGGTTATCTCCCGCTTGGACTACTGCAATGCGCTCTGTGCGGGGCTACCTTTGAAGATGACTCAGAAACTACAACTAATCCAGAATGTGGCAGCTAGACTAGTGACTAGGAGTGGCTGCCCAAACCTACATTGGCTCCCACAATTCAAAGTGTTGGTGCTGACCTTTAAAGCCCTAAATGGCCTCAGAGCATTTAAGAGCATCTCCATGCCCATCGTTCAGCCCAAACACTGAGCAGGGCCATCTTACCCATAGGTGCTAGGGGTGCAGGGCATCTGGGCTCTGGGCTCTGAGGGGCGCCAGGCCGAGAGCATGGGGCCCGAGAGTTGTCTGGTCTTTATTACACATTTGTTCTGAATGTTCATGGAACTGTTATATGACAATGAACATTCACCCTGGGTTGCTTGTGCAGTAGTTATACACCCTCCTGGGGGGGGGGGGATCATTTGTTCATCCCATATTTTTCTGTGTATTTTCCTAACCATGAAGAGTCTATTGCTTTTAATTCAAAAAATAGATTCATTGCCCTTAATGCTTTAATTCACTTTAACTGTGCAAATCTAAGTTTCATGTGTTAGAATTCCTCCTGTGAAAGTACTGAGAGGACCATAGATTCCAAACCCATATGAATGAATGATAAGGGAATGATCTTTTGGATCCTTAATATCTCTACAAAATAGCTTAGAGCTAGAATTTGTGACATCTTCGGGCTGGGAGAGATTTTCAGCAGGGAGAAAGAAGCTGCGTTTTATAAAATGGCCCCCTTTATACCACTGTTAAGCTAGAGGAGAAGCCCGTCCTGCGCTATGTACTTTGAAGGAAACTCTACTCTCCCCGGAAGGATCTACCTCACCCTTCCAGCTTCACGTTTTTCCACTGTGTAATCTAAACTCAGTTTGTGAAACAGCATTTCGTCATCCTTGGTTATGTTTCCACCTCACACCAAGAAAGAGCTTAAGCTAACCTTCTTGAGGCTTGTGGACATCTTCGGCTTTCACAAGGCAGAAAAAGGACCTGCCTTTACCAAAACAGCTTAGCTGGGGGGTTAATTTGATGGGTAAAAAGAAAAAAAACCAAACCACAGGAAAATGTGGAAATGTGGAGCAATTCACTTGAAAGAAGGAAAAATGGAATAAAACTGAAATCGACCGATTCACTTGTCTCTAATGCAGAGCCACATACTCCCCCTCCCCTTCCACTCTCCTCCCAATAAAAAAATATATACATTCTTTTATCAGATGTTAGGAATTGTTTCCCCCCCTTTTTCTTTTCATTGCCATTTTTTACAGGGGACCTGGGCATGGTGTCAAGTTAAGTGTGACATCGTTTGGGTGGCTGGAATCTCAGTTGGCATTATGTTTTGCAACACCCCCAGTGGCTCTGCTGGAAAAGAAAGTTAAGAAACAGTTCAAAACCAGGCAGAGAGCCTCATGGGCATGGCAGCAAGTCTTCTGACATGCCATCATGCCCATGGGTGTCACATTAGAGACCGTTGCCCTAGATCACGGATGTCCAACCAGTCAACTACGATCGACAGGCCAATCCCCGGGTGATAGCGGGGTAGAAAGAGCATCTGGCCCTGCCCCCTCACTCTGTCCTTCAATCGTGCACGATTGCAAAAATGGAAGATGGAGACATCACTGCCGGGTTTAGTACCTGGGGAGCATTTTATGGCACATCCCCCCCTAAAAATAGCTCAACAACTTTGGGTCCCCTCCAATGGGTAGATCACTGCTATTTTTTCCCCGGGGAGTAGATTGCAGTCTCTTGGGAGTTGGACGTCCCTGCCCTAGATCATCAACTTGAAGAAGGCAGCATCTCTTGAAGCAAAGTGTAGAACCAACCTTTTTAAAAACGAATTCTGGAGAATGGATCATAGGTACACAGGAAGTGGTCTTGTACAGAGTCAGACCATATCTAGCTCAGTATTGGCAATGGCTCTCTAGGGTTTTGTGTAGCATTCGCTACCAACCCAGATGGCTGTATAATCCTATGCCCTTCTAAAATGTGTGGTTTTGGGCGGGGCTGGGGCTATTGGGTTGTTACTTTTGTTATGTATTTTGTGGTTTTATATCTTGATTTTATTCTGTGAATAAATTTATAAATTCAATAAATAAACATAACAATAAAAACCATCCTAGAAGGGCTGTGACTATAAGGAGGATGACTGAGGGGGCATGGCTGTGAGGTGACATGGCTGCAAGTATCATAAAGGGACCCTATACTTTATTAATTTAGCACTACACTCCTGTGCAAACACCCTTTTGACTGAGCCAGGTTTCCACCAGCCACATAGTTGGTGTCTTATGGGGCACGTGGATGTATCTTGGATAAAATGGCCTGATAGGTGAAATTGGGAGGCGTGGTGAGTCTAATTAGTGCTAGGGACTAGAGGCTGCCCACCCCTTCTCTAGAGACATTTGATTGTCTTCTGTGGGAAATGGATGGATATTAATCTGATCCAGCCAAGGAATAGGGACCTTGGAGCTCCTCTGGTCCAACCCCTTGCTCAGCTCCTTATGCTCTTCTCAGTCTCTCTCTCTCTTTTTCCACGTAGGAAAAGAAAGAAAACACGACTGCCGAGTCTCCGTTGGAGGGAATGGAGTACACAACTCTATCGCCAGTTTTCACTGTTCCCGACAATGCTTCTAATGCCTCAATTGTCCCCTCTCTGGGGAAGAAGGCCAATGGAGGGACCTATGACTTGTACAAGTGGATCAATATTATCACTATGATCATCTACAGCCTCGCCTTCTTGCTGGGAGTCATTGGTAATGGGCTGGTCATTTTCATCACCGGCTTCCGTATGAAGAAGACGGTCAACACAATTTGGTTCCTCAACTTGGCCATTACTGACTTCACCTTCACCTTCCCTCAGCCCTTGACTGTTGTCTATATTGCCCTGGATGCTCATTGGCCATTTGGCCTGGTGATGTGCAAGCTGATCAGCACGCTTGCTTTCTTCAACCTCTTTGCCAGTGTTTACCTCCTCATGGTCATCAGTATCGACCGATGCATTTCTGTGTGGTGCCCTGTATGGTCTCGGAACCACCGGACCCCCCGGATGGCTTCCTTTGTGTCACTGGGTGTTTGGATCCTGGCTCTGGTGCTGTGTTCACCTTACTTACATTTCAGGGACACCGCCCCATCCCCCAACGATCAGAATGTGATCAACTGCTTTAACAACTATGGCAAGACCAGGGAGGAAGTGAATCTCAACCGACAAGCTCTCATCATCAGCCGGTTCATCTTTGCCTTCGCCATTCCCTTCAGCGCCATCCTCGTTTGCTACGGGGCCATTGTCCTGAAGCTGAGGAGGGACAGTTTGGCTCAATCGAGCAAGCCCTTCAAAGTCATCACAGCTGTGATTGTGGCCTTTTTCATCTGTTGGTTCCCTTATCACGTCTTCTCTTTCCTCGAGACAAAACTTCTCATGCAGCCTGAGCTGTTGGGGGTTTTGCGTATTGGCTACCCCTTTGCCTCCAGCTTGACGTTCATCAACAGCTGCCTCAACCCAATCCTGTATGTCTTCATGGGACACGATTTCAAGGAGAAGCTGAAACACTCCCTCTTCTCTGCCTTTGAGAATGCCTTTTCTGAGGACAGCAGCCAGAGCACTTCCAGAACCAAGGACAAGTCCTCGATTGAGTTCGATGCCCAGCCATGAATACTGTTTTTTTCAATTGTTTTTATTAAAGATTTTCTTGAATTAAAAAAATACATACAGTGTCTCTGTTTTTCCAACTAAAGCATCCATGACAGATGGCTACCCAACCACTGCTTAAAAACCTCCAATGGAGGAGAGACCTTTCCGCTGTTGAACAGCTCTTACTGTCAGAAAGTTCTGGTGTTTAGTCAGACTCTCCTTTCTAGTTACTTGAAGCCATTGGTAACTGTGCTGTGCTAAAGGTGCTGAGATGTGTAAGGAGACCCCTATCTTCCTGCCAGAGCTCCTTGTGAAGAGGAATTGATTGTTAAATCAATCTGGCAACTGTAGCTTTGTGAAGGGAAGAGGTGTCTCCTATGAACTCTTAGCACCCTTAAGAAACTACCACCCCCAGGATTTGTGTAAAAGATATACCTGCTGCGTATCTCTCTGTCATTCTTCTGTTAAAGAAATGTTAGGTGTCAATGTAGCCTCCCCTTCCAAGCTAGGTGTGCTTACCTTATAACCAAAATAAGGAATCCTTCTGCCTCTGTTTCCCTCCTGTAGGGTGGCATCTTGCAGGATTTTGCTAGAATATGTCTCGTCAGAGTGGTGCATGCTCCAGTTATCTCCCACTTGGACTATTGCAATGCGCTCTACATGGGGCTACCTTTGAAGGTGACCCGGAAACTGCAACTAATCCAGAATGTGGCAGCTAGACTGGTGACTGGGAGTGGTCACCGAGACCATATAACACTGGTCTTGAAAGACCTACATTGGCTCCCAGTACGTTTCCGAGCACAATTCACAGTGTTGGTGCTGATCTTTAAAGCCCTAAATGGTCTGAGGACTTCCGGGTCGGCGCCATCGCCAAATGGCGGACTCCCTCCGAGCTCCGGAGGGAGTCAGCT
Organism: Podarcis cretensis; assembly: GCF_951804945.1. NCBI lineage: Eukaryota > Metazoa > Chordata > Lepidosauria > Squamata > Lacertidae > Podarcis > Podarcis cretensis. The sequence goes on along the minus strand of NC_137177.1, from coordinate 17,891,030 downwards.
GGGTAGGGGTCGGGTCCTGCCGTGCCGGCGACGCGGGGACCCTCAAAAACCATGGGCGGAGATGCCCATGGACTTGGTGACTCGGCGGGCACCGTTTGCGCCCCCCCCGACCCGCGAAGGAGCCTTTTTAAAGGCTGCAGAGCGGGTGATGGGGGGGTGTGGTGCTGTGAGTCCAATGCTTCCCCTGCCCAGCGAAGCCGCATGCCATTCGGCGGAGAGCAACGACTTCTTTGAAAATTTCGGATTTGGACTAAAAGGAACAACCCGTGAGTAAATTGATTGGACTTAAAAGGGAAATTTGATCTTTGAATTTGGAGCGAGCGGGGGGAGTGCAAAAAGGAAGTCCGCCCCCCCCCCTGTTGTAGATGGCTCAACGCAAGGATTTGACAACTAAGATCGAGAGATGAACTTGTTTACCTGAAAAAAAGGGAAGGGAAATTACAATAATTGTGCTGGAGGAGAAGACTGATTTGTGGGAACTAAAATGCAACCCCCCCGGGAACCGGGAACGATCCGCTATGAGAGACTGGTGAAGAGACACAGAAACTTTGACAGCTGTCAAAGTAGCTGTCAAAGCAGGAAAATAAAAGAGAACTTTGTTACGATGGCTTTGCTGGTTAGATTTGTTACAATTTGGACATAAATTATTGGAAATAAAGGCAACAAGTTATTTGACTTTTGGGTCTGATTTTGAAAGAAATTAAGTTACCATATTCCCTCTAGAGGGAGGCTGGGACATTGCAACAGTAGCAGCAAGTGGAAAAATACTATGAATTTGAGCAGGATCTGTTATCTCTTGGGAAAGCTGCAAAAACGAAGCATTATTTTGTCTACAGAGGTTTCTATACTAAAGGAGACAATGGATTTATCTATTGAAGAAAGGAAGGGACTTGACGCAAGTTATGTTCCTGAATAACAAAAGCCTCTGTGGAAAACAAGAAGTTTCTGAATTAGAAGGTTTCTGCAGCAGAACAGGAAAAAGCAACCTGAGGAATAAGAGCTGGACCAAATTTGAAGCCGGAGTATTTGGAACATCCAGACTTTAAAAGGACCAAGAAATAGAATTTAAGTTAGACTCTTAAACATAGAGGTCTGGATGGAAGAACAATGACTTTTTCTGAGAGTTTTTTCGAGATTGGACTTTCTGAAATTAAAAGCTATCAAAAGACGGCAAAGTGGAGTTGAGATATAGACGTGGATACACCAGGCTGGCAGTAGACAATGGATGAACTTTGGGGATTGGAACCGGGGAATGGGGGGGGGGAGAGATTTGGAATCCAAAGGCTGTAAAATTATATATTATTTCTTTCTTTTCTTTTTTCATGTTTGTTGTTTGAAAATAGGGGAATTCGTGGAAGGGAAATGGGGTCGATCTTAGGGAATTATATAAAATATAAGGAGAAATGGTTCATTAAGATAAATAAGATAAATTAATTTGGAATAAATGGGTTATTTAAAATTACAAATAAGGTTTTAAAATTTGGGGTAAGAATCTGTGGAATCAATTTAAGGGAAATGGAATACAAGAGGGGGAGGGGGGGGAGTCCGGGAAAGATGCCACTGAAACCAAGTGTAAATCATATTTGTTTTTTCTTTCTTTCTTGCTATCTTTCCTTTTTATTCTGGAAAATTTTTAATAAATATTATTAAAAAAATAAATAAATAAATAAAGCCCTAAATGGTCACAGCCCAGTATACCTGAAGGAATGTCTCCACCCCCATCATTCAGCCCAGACACTGAGGTCCAGCTCTGAGGGCCTTCTGGTGGTTCTCTCACTGCAAGAAGTGAGGTTACAGGGAATCAGGCAGAGGGCCTTCTCAGGTAGTGGCACCCACCCTGTGGAACGCCCTCCCAGCAGATGTCAAGGAAATGAACACTATCTGACTTTTAGAAGACATCTGAAGGCAACCCTATTTAGTAAAGGTAAATGTACCCCTGCCCGTACGGGCCAGTCGTGTCCGACTCTAGGGTTGTGCGCCCATCTCACTTAAGAGGCCGGGGGCCAGCGCTGTCCGGAGACACTTCCGGGTCACGTGGCCAGTGTGACGAAGCTGCTCTGGTGATCCAGCACCAGCGCAGCACACGGAAACGCCGTTTACCTTCCCGCTATAAAGCGGTACCTATTTATCTACTTGCACTTAGGGGTGCTTTCGAACTGCTAGGTGGCCAGGAGCTGGGACCGAAAGACGGGAGCTCACCCCGCCGTGGGGATTTGAACCGCCGACCATGCGATCCGCAAGTCCTAGGCACTGTGGTTTTACCCACAGCGCCACCCGCGTCCACCCTCCCATCAGATGTCAAGGAAATGAACAACTATCTGACTTTTAGAAGACATCTGAAGGCAACCCTATTTAGGGAAGTTTTTAATGTTTTATCATGTTTTTAATATTGTGTTGTGAGCCGCCCAGAGTGGCTGGGGAAACCCAGGCAGATGGGCAGGGTATAAATAATAAATTATTTTTATTTTTATATAATCTGAAAGGCATTTATATAAGCATAACTTTACAGGAAACAATGTGTGTAAGCTCATAAGAATTCTTAGAGGTATCAGTAAATACACTAAGGATTCTTAGAGCAAAAATAGATAAGTGGGATTGATGGAGAATCAGTTATCAAGAAGAATGACTGCAACATACTAAAAAAATTCCTTCCAGTAGCACCTTAAAGACCAACTAAGTTAGTTCTTGGTATGAGCTTTCGTGTGCATGCACACTTCTTCAGATACACTGAAACAGAAGTCACCAGACCCTTCTATATAGTGAGAAGGTGGGGAGGGGTATTACTCAGAAGGGTGGTGGGATTGGTTGATTGGCAGATAGCTGTGATGAGCCAGGCTCACCTTCTCACTATATAGAAGGGTCTGGTGACTTCTGTTTCAGTGTATCTGAAGAAGTGTGCATGCACACGAAAGCTCATACCAAGAACTAACTTAGTTGGTCTTTAAGGTGCTACTGGAAGGAATTTTTTTAATTTTGTTTTGACTATGGCAGACCAACACGGCTACCTATCTGTAACTGCAACATACTAGTCATTCAGTTTCAGCTAAAGTTTTTGGTGCCTTTGCAATCTTTGAATGTGTCAGAGAGTTTGAAAAGCCCCAACAATTTTGAGATGAGTGAGGTTGCTAGTGAGTAAGGGTGGACCACACAGATTGGGCACCAGAGGCAGCTAAGGTGTGCTTGGACACCTGGTCTCCTAGATCAGCGTTCTTCAACTTTGGGTCCCCATATATTGTTGATGTCTATCCAGGCATCCCTGGCCAGCCTAGGTCAAGGATGGTGGGAGTTCTAGTCCAACAACATATGGGGACCTGCTTGAAGTGATTCTCTTCTCAACTATGGAAGATGTGGTCTTCAGATGGGTAATGGTGGAAGTTGAAGCATCGCTGATCTAGGTCAGGGTGGGAACCTGCGTCCCTTCACGTGCTGCTCAACTACAATGGCCCTCTTCCCTGACAGGTGGCTAGGCTGACTTGTGTCAATGGGAGTTGGTGACTTTGGTAATCTTTGCACAGCTGCAGGCGCTCCACCTCTGATCTATCGGGACTACTTGATAGAATGCTGGATAGGCAGAAGAAAGACCAAAGCCTGGTGATAGAGCATCTGCATTGCAGGTGAGTAGTCCCATTCTGTGCCCCTGATTATCGCCTGGTGATAGAAAGTGGAAAGCAAGGGAGATGAGTGCATCTACAACAAGAGGGAATTCCACAATTGGGGGTGGGGAATGACCAAGAAGACCCTGCTACAGCTGTTACGGGGCTCTATCATCTATCTATCATCTATCTATCATCTATCTATCATCTATCTATCATCTATCTATCTATATCTATCTATCTATCTATCATCTATCTATCTATCATCTATCTATCTATCTATCATCATCATCATCTATCTATATCTATCTATCTATCTATCTATCTATCTATCTATCTATATCTATCTATCTATCTGTATCTATCTATCTATCATCATCATCTATCATCTATCTATCTATCTATCTATCTATCATCTATCTATCAATCATCTATATCATCTATCTATCTATATCATCTATCTATCTCTATCTATCTATCTATCATCTATCTATCTATCATCTCTATCATCTATCTATATCTATCTATCTATCTATCTATCTATCTATCATCATCTATCTATCTATCATCTATCTATCTATCTATCTATCTATCTATCTATCATCTATCTATCTATCTATCTATCATCTATCTATCATTTATGTATCAATCATCTATCTATATCATCTATATCTATCTATCTATCTATCTATCTATCTATCTATCTATCTATCTATCATCTATCTATCTATTTATCATCTATCTATCTATATCTATCTATCTATCTATCTATCTATCTATCTATCTATCTACTATCTATCATCATCTATCATCTATATATATATCTATCATCTAGCTATCTAGCTATCCTCCCAAGAAAATTTTGAGATATGGGCTAGCAATACTGGAAGAGGCATTTCTGCATGAGCCATTGTGAACCAGGGTTGCCAGCGTTTCCTCCCAGGGTGGTGAAGTTTCAGCATGCTGGCCACAGATGCATACTCTCTAACATTTCTCCAATGAAAATAGGAATTGCTATTTAACAGCAGCAGCAGCAATAATAATAATAATAATAATAATAATAATAGTAGTATTTATACTACACCCATCTGACTGGGTTGCCCCAGGCACTCAAGTAGAAGAAGAAGAAGTGTTTGGATTTGATATCCTGCTTTATCACTACCCGAAGGAGTCTCAAAGCGGCTAACATTCTCCTTTCCCTTCCTCCCCCACAACAAACACTCCGTGAGGTGAGTGGGGCTGAGAGACTTCAAAGAAGTGTGACAGGCCCAAGGTCACCCAGCAGCTGCATGTGGAGGAGCAGAGACGCGAACCCGGTTCACCAGATTACGAGTCTATTGCTCTTAACTACTACACCACACTGGCTCACATTGGAAGTCTGCTTCCAATGCATATAAAATCATAATAAAACATCAAACATTCCCTATACATGGAATGTATAATTACTTATTTCCTTGGTTTGGGTGGTTGTATAATTCCATACCAACTGATGAAAATAGGGACTGGACTTAACAGTCGGGGGTTCCTTTACCTTTACGTTTTTAAGGGAAAGCGGGACATTCTGGGATCAAATCAGAAACCTGAACGGCTTCTGTAAATCCGGGTTTGTCCCTGGAAAATAGGGACAGGGTCTGCAGATGCCAAACCCTAACATTGGCCCTACTTCAATATCCTTAGATTAAATATGCTTCTGTCTCCTTCTCCTCCTTTTCTTGTGCTTTTCGTAGTTGCACGTACAGCCAGAAATTCAGCAGGTGAGGCTTTTACCTATTACTGTCCACCACCTCTGTCCGAATGTCAAAGTCAGGATTCCATTGACCAAGAGACAGCATTAATCCATTTACTGTCACAAATATACAGCTCATCTGTAAGAGGGAGCTGGTGTCACGTTGGCATTGCTGCATAGGACCATCTTGTCACTGATTAACACTTTGCACTGCCCTCTAGTGAGTCGTAGTGGCACTGTGGGCCTATATTTATATCCCAGAGATGGTGCCATCATTCACCCTGGCTTTTTGTTCCATTCCAGATGGCCCTGGGCTCAGTAGCAGTCAAAGAAATGCACTGCACTGGCTTCCACTGCATCTGCCCCCCACGTTCCAGTCCTCCGCCTCAGCTTCAGTGGCAAGTGGATGGAGAGACCTGCGATGGGAATAGCCCAAGAGGGACCCTGAAGGTGGCTTGTTGAGTCCAGGCAAATGATGGCATCAGTTTCCTATGCCAGAAACAGAGCTTGGATGGGGATCACAATATCACCTGCCTTGGGGCAGATCCTCTTGGGGCCTACAGAGTAAAAGTTCTTGCACAGCAAACCTACTTTTCCAAAAGATTGGGCTTCTAACATTAAGGCAGGCATGGCCAAACTTGGCCCTTCAGCTGTTTTGGGACTACAATCCCCATCATCCCTAGCTAACAGGACCAGTGGTCAGGGATGATGGGTATTGTATTCCCAAAACAGCTGGAGGGCCAAGTTTGGCCATGCCTGCATTAAGGAAAAGGCAATGTTATCTATGCTTTCAGGATAGCTATAGAGTCACTCACAGGCGAGCACAGAGATGATGGCACTACAGTGTAAAGTTCCTACTCAACAAAATTGCAATAGGTAAGCCCCCCAGGGCTGAACCTGAATCATTGCCTGCAGCATTTGGAAACCTCAAAGAGGCAAATATAGGGTGCTGCTCCAGACTGAAGGGAACCCAGAAATCATTGCATAATTAACAATAAAAACAACAACAAAAACCATTTTATTATTTATTCCCTGCCCATCTAGCTGGGTTGCCCCAGCCACCCTGAGTGGCTTCCAGCACATATAAAAACATAAAAAAGCATCAAACATTATTTATTTATTTATTTATTTATTTATTAGATTTATATACTGCCCTTCATCATAAGATGTCAGGGTGGTTCACAGAATAAAATACAGGATAAAAACAAATAAATAAGTAAGACAATACCAGAAAAAACAATAACAATAGCATCAAAAGCTTCAGTATACAGGGCTGCCTACAGATGTCTTCTAAAAGTTGTATAGTTATTTATCTCCTAGCTTTGGGGGTCAGTTCATTTACTATTTTGCCTGATGAAGAGTTCTGAAGAATTCTAAACCTTGCACAGTATTTCATTTATTTTTTATTTTTTACATTTCAGTGGGCCTAATAAAGGTCCCACAATCCCTATTGTGGGATTGGGGATTTTGTTAATGGGCCAACATGGCTAACTTTGTTTTTCCCGTATACATAGCTATCTCTTCCTGGATCAATAACTAGGGCTAATATCAAGGTAGAAGCAATTGATTTAATGGGGGAAATGCAGAAGAGCAGATTTGGAGTGAATGTGCTGAACACAACAATACAGTGGTACCTTGGGTTAAGAACTTAATTCGTTCTGGAGGTCTGTTCTTAACCTGAAACTGTTCTTAATCTGAGGTACCACCTCAGGCGCCTCCCGCTGCTGCTGCGCCATCGTTGTGCAATTTCTGTTCTCATCCTGAAGCAAATTTCTTAACTCGAGGTACTATTTCTGGGATGGCAGAGTCTGTAACCTGAAGCGTCTGTAACCTGAGGTACCACTGTATTTATTTACTGGAGCTCCAGTGAAGCTGATGATTTGATATTGGAGCTTCCTGTGTTCTGGGCACTGTCCTCAGCAAAGGCATTTTCAAATGCAGAGAGGAGTGAGTGCCTCAGCTTCTGCCTGAAATCATAACCCATGAAGGCAAACAAGATGGGGTTGAGGCAGCTGTTGATGAAAGCCAAGCAGTATGCCAAACGTTCACCAATAATAAAAAGCTTTGACTGCGATTCCAGGCTTCCTGGTTCTTTCTTGTAGAAAGAGAGGATATGAGAGGGTAGCCAGCAGACAAAAAAGGCCGCAGTCACTGCTGTGATGACCTTGATGGGCTTGTTTGATTGGCTCAACTGGTTCCTCCTCAGTTTCAGAACAACTGCCCCATAGCAAACGACAATGACACTGAAGGGGATGATGAAGGCAAAGATGAATTGACTGATGGTCATTGCTTTGTGGGTGAACTTATTTTGTTCCTGAGTGTTGCCATAATCAGACTCACACCCCTTCTTGCCATTTGGATATGGAACCTCTTTGCTGAAATAGAAGCGTGTTGAACATAGCACCAAAGCCAAGATCCAAACTCCGAAGGCTACAATGGAAGCTCGCTGAGGGGTGCGGTGATTATGAGCCCACACCGGCCACCTTGTAGAAATGCATCGATCAAGGCTGATGACCATGAGGAGGTAAATGCTGGCATAAAGGTTGAGGTAGCTAAGGGTGCTTCCGATCTTGCACATCACTTCGCCAAATGGCCACTCTTCCAGGACTAAACTGGTAATTATCAGGGGCAGGGAGAAGGTGAATGTGAAATCAGCAATGGCCAAGTTGAGGAACCAGACAGTGTTGACTGTCCTCTTCATACGGAAGCTGGTGATAAAAATGACCAGCCCATTCCCAGTGACCCCCAACAGGAAGATAAGGCTGTAGGCTACTATAGTGAAAATATCCATCCTCCTCTCAAGGTCATCATTTGAATTGCTATGAGCTGTTGGTTCAGTTACACTCATCATTCTGTTCTGTGTGAGAGTCTACTCTTCTCCTTCTTTTCCTTGCTGAAACAAAATAATAAGAAAATAAGAACTAATGTGCTGGTTCATCTTTCTCATCCTTCTGTTTATCTCAGTAGCCCAGCCAGATGCATGTGGCAGCTCACAAGCAGATAAGGAACTCGCCACGTTACTTGTCCCCAAGAATATGGGATGGAGAAATATCCTGCCTCTAAATATGAGGTCCCCGTTTAGCTATTGCTAAATATGAGCAAATCTCTCCATTTGGAGTTTTTCAGTTTCTCATTTTTTCCCTAATCTTAAATGCAGTTCCTCACATTTCCAGATCAATTTGCAATTAAAAAAAAAAAAACCTCATGAAAATTCATCAATATTTCTGTACAAATGTATCATAATATACACCTTTTTGCAAAGCCCTTTCTTTTTGTATGCTTCTCCCTACATGTTTTAATGTATACTTTATCTCAGCATATGCATTTTTCAAAAGTATTTGGCTGAAGGAAATGGCGAAGGATAGCTGTGTTTCAGTTCTCTTGTTTCAGAATATTCAAATTATGTAGGCTCACCTTTAAATGAGAAATTATGGTAATACAATTTCTCCCCATTCTTAGCTGTTGTGCTTAATAACAACTCTCACCCCCCTTAGCAAAGCTAATTCCCAGGACTCCTTGGGGAAAGCAGATTCAGCCACAAAGTCCTGTGCCTTTGACACATGCATTCCAGAGAGAAATCTAGCCCATGTAGCTTTCCCAATTTAGTGATGCAATGTTTGTGAAGGATACACCTGATAGATATATCCTGTTCATTTTCATGCTAAAGAACTGAATCCAGTGTTAGGGAAACCTGGACTCCCTCCTCTCAAGCTATGTGTGCTTACCTTCTAAGCCAGACGAGTTGTCCTTCAGTCTCTTTGATTTCTTCCTGCAGACTGCTGGAGGAGTTTTCTGGAAGATATTTATATAGGCAGAAAAGGGTTTACTTTCAGAGAGTAATGCCTGCAAGATGTTTCAACATGTCTGCAAGAAGGAAATTGGATTGGCAGAGAATCCGTTATCAGGGAAAAAAGAGTATTGCGTAAGAGTCATTTAGTTCCAACTAAAGTACTTTGTGCCCTTCTGGTCTTTCTCCACATCAGTTCGGTATGTTGAAGTTCAAATCAGAATGTTAAAAAATGAAACCTCTCCTCAACTGAACAATTTTTGAAACAAAAGAAGTCACCTAGTGACTAGGGGTGGGCTACTCAGGCTGGGCAGCAGGGATGGCTAGGGTGTGAAATCAATCTTTGAACGAGTCAGACTGTTCACAAAAAACCCAACATTTTTTAGACAAGTGGATTGAAGTTGCCTTGTGATTAGGGGTGGATCACACAAGTTGGGCACCAGAGGCAGCTAAGATGTGTCAGGTCTCCTAGATCAGCGTTCTTCAACTTTGGGTCCCCAGACACTGAACTGTCTTTCCCAGGGTCCCACACACATAGCCAATGATCACGGATGGTGGGAGTTGTAGACTAACAATACCAGGGGACCCAAGATTGAAGCTACTCCCTTCACAACTATGGAAAGTGCAGCCTTGAGATGGACAATGGTGGGAGGTGAAACAGCACTGACCTCAACCAGGGCAGGGGTTTGCCGGACTACAGCTTCCATCATCTGGTACAGCTGGCTATGCTGGCTGAGGCTGATGGGAGTCGATTATTCCACAGGAATAAAGCATAGAAAAGGTTCAAATGGCCACCCATCTCTGCACATGTGTGGTGGATGGAATGAAAATGTTTTCAGCAGGTGCCAAAGATATGTCAGTAAGGGGGATGAGTGCATACTCTCCAACGTTTCTCTGATGAAAATAAGGATGTCCTGTTCCATAACAATATAAATAATAATAATTTTAATATTTATACTCCCGCCCATCTGACTGGGTTGCCCTAGCCACTCCGAGCAGATTCCAACATATATGAAAAATCATAAAACATTAAACCTTAAAAAACTTCCCATACATGGCTGCTTTCAGATGGTTTGGGTGTCGGATAACTCCATACCCTCCATCATTTCTCTGATGGAAATAGGAACATCCTATGGAAAGGCGGGACATTCCAGGATCAAATCAGAAACCAGGATGGCTTCTGTAAATCTGGGAGTGTTCCTGGAAAATAGGGACACTTGGAGGGTCTGTGAGTGTATCTCCCATGGGAGGGAATTCCACAACCAGAGAAATATGATGGTGGGCAGGACTATCAATAGGGCATCCTGAGGCATGGGCTGGAAATAAGAGGAGAGGCACTTCTCCCTGGTGAGCCAAGATTGCCAGAGTTCCCTCCAAGAATGCTGAGTTTTCAGCATGCTGGCTACAGATGTTAAGCCCTGACATTGGCCCTGCCTGAGGAAACTTAGAACAGATTTGCTGACTTCTTCTTCTTTAATTGTAGGACTGTTGTGCCTTTTACAGTTACATGCACAGGCAGGAATTCAGCAAGTGCGGCTCTTACTGATCCCTGCCCAGAACCTTCATCAGTTTGAGAGAGTCCACCATCCTGTTCTCTCAGTGCCCAGACAGATGTTTTGGGGAATCCCACAACCAGGACCTGAGCACAGTAGCAGTGATCCCCACTTGTGATCCCTAACAACTGGTACTCAGAGGCATACTGCCTTCAACAGCGGAGTTAGAAAAGAGCCATCATGGCTAGCTAGCCACAGATTTCAAAATGATTTCACTTGCATAATTGTGCAAGTCATATTGAGTTAAACAGAACATGCACAGGCAGATTATTCAGTGAAATAAGTCAGTGGGGAAAAAATATGATATGGATTTCATAAACCCATTTCATTTCTAATTAATTCAGTAGCATTCTCTCTTCCCAAAGGAAGAGAACACAATTGTTCAGTGTGTTCAAATTTGCCTCTTCTACATTTTTATCATATTCTGAATGAATTTCCTCTACTTTGATTTCAAGTCTGGTTCTTGGTCCGGGAAGAGGGAGGTGTGTACATGAAAATCAAAGTTAGCCACGTTGGCCCATTCTGAACCCGCCCCCCTCAAATTCACATTAGAGTAAGACTTTTTTCAGGCCAACCAAAATGTCAGAAAATGATGTGCAAGATTTCTCCACAACTCTTCCTCAGGCTACACAGAGGTGGCGAGAGCAGGAGAAGATGACCGATGTTGAAGCCATAGAAGTGGAATCATTGGGTCTTCAGATGCCATTCAAACCTACCTAACCTTAGCTCCTGCCATCTTGGAAAATGGCAAGGGGGGATGAAGAGCGCTGAAGTCCAGCAGCTTTTGGAGGTTCAGAAACTCACCAACCCTGCCACAGTCTCAATTTAATTGTGATCAAATTAAGTTCTCCTAGGCACAGTGCATATTTCAGTTTGCTCCCAGTGTTGGTTGTAGGGCTGTTGGGATAAAGAAGCTTACAATAGTTGATCCTCCTAAATGGGCCTTTACTCTGGTACAGTACAAAGTAGTATTCTCCACTAGCTTATGCTAGCCATCAATCAATGTTGTTGTGTAATCCCAAATCACAGCATCACCACAGGAAGGAAAAATATTCCTATGTTTCTGTTCTCTCCACAGCATCCAGCATGTTCCCCAACCCATCAAGTCATCATTCCAGAATGTAGGTTTGGTTTGGTTTGGTTCTACTTTGATTACAGTGAAACAACTGATGTTCCCACACTAGGGCAGAACTACCTGTGGCTCTGGCAGACCCGTTTCTCCCCAATATAGGTGCTTGTTGGCAAATCTTAAAAGGAGCTGGGAGGGACCTTTCTAGCAGAAAACTGATGGGAGAGCAATCCTGAACCTTTCTTCCTTTTCCCACCACCATTTCACCTTCAATCCATAATAACTTCCTTAAACATTAGGAAGAACTTTCTCTTGGTAAGAGCTGTTTGACAGTGGAATGGTCTCCCTCAGGTTGTGGACTTTCCTCCCTTGGAGGTTTTCAAGCAGAGGTTGGGTGGGCATCTGCTTTGTATGATTTTGTTGAGATTCCTGCTTTGCAGGGTGTTGGACTAGATGCCCCTCAGGGTCACTTTCAACACTATAGCTCTGTGATTCTGTGATACTAGGTTTCACTGTCAAAGAGGCCATGGAAGAATCCAGTGCCCCCTCCTCACTGCTTCTTTTCTGATGGAACTCATTCACTGAACCCACTTTCTAAGCATTTGGTTTACTTTTGTAGACTGGTATCTTAGAGGATTTCCTAGACGATATGTTGACAAGATCAGCCTAACACACAGGAAGTGAGACTGCAAAACACTTGGCAATCAAGACAAGAGCTCAGATGGCCTCAGTGGGTTTTAGAGAGATGCAATCAGGGTTGGGGAGCCTTTAGCCCTTCAGCTGTTGCTGAACTACAACTCCCATCAGCCCCATCAAGCGTAGGCAATGGCCAGAGATTATAGAGTTGTAGTTCAGCAACATCTGCAGGGCCAAAGGTTCCCCACATGTAATGGAATCAAAGTCTTGCTCGTATCATGTTTCATGTTATATGTAACATTCTGCAGAGTTTGCTACTCCAGCTGCATTTCAGACCCTCCAAGTGCCCCTATTGAAGTTGCTTAGCGATTAGGGGTGGATCAAACAGGTTGGGCACCAGAGGCAGCTAAGGTGTGTTCGGAGACCAGGTCTCCTAGATCAGTGTTCTTCAACTTTGGGTCCCCAGACACTGAACTGTCACTCCCAGGGTCCCCACCCAGCCAATGATCAGGGATGATTGGATTGCTTTTAGCATTAAGGAAAGGGACAGGGATATGCACTGGAAAGGTTGGATGACAATGGTTTTGATGCAATGTCATCTATGCTTTCAGGATAGCTATAGAGTCAATCACAAAGCGAGCATAGAGATATTGGCACTTCTGCGGCAATCAGCATCTCCTAGTCAGAGATGCACTGCCTCTGATCATTTAACTATAATGGCTAGGAACAATGGATAGATTTGCCCTCTAATTTGTCTTGACAGTTCTGAAGGCATCCCCCAGTTCTCCTTCATATTCTCCTACATCTACCATCATTCTTTCTTGCCACCAAGAAAGCAGTGCAAATGTGCACAATTAATCTGCCACACCAGATCTGGAGTTTAGAAACTTATCTTCTGATTCATGGCTTCCTTGATGTATTATCTCATTTCCTCTAGAGAGAGGGAAATGGCAATGCAAAAATGGAACTTTCAAAGCTGCCTTATAAAAGTCAATACTGAGACTAAGGAGGAGGAAGGTCAGAGCCACCCTCTGGACTTAGTTGTAGGGCAGAATGCAGGTAGGTGGGAAATGGATGAGGATGGGGTAGAAGCACATCAAACCCCCTAATACTTTGGTTCTCAAACTTTTTCCTCTGGGCTACACTTCCAGAATAAAAACCTGTTCACGCCACACTGAAATTTTTATTGATAAGAAATACATTGGAAAGCAAAAGGGAACAACTCCTCGCAGTGCTTAATTTGTAACACAAATTTGTTGTTGTTGTTTAGTCGTTTAGTCGTGTCCAACTCTTTGTGACCCCATGGACCAGAGCACACCAGGCACTCCTGTCTCCCACTGCCTCCCACAGTTTGGTCAAACTCATGCTGGTAGCTTCGAGAACACTGTCCAACCATCCCATCCTCTGTTGTCCCCTTCTCCTTGTGCCCTCAATCTTTCCCAACATCTTTTCCAGGGAGTCTTCTCTTCTCAAAAGGTGCCCAAAGTATTGGAGCCTCAGATACACTTATTAGGCAGAGATAATGGGAGTTAAAGTCCAACAACGTATGAAGGTTCATCAGTTTGGGCTAAAACACAGGATGGGCTTGGACGAAAAAAACAAACATATTTTTCCCAGATCCCCTTGAGCTGGTGAGAAGGAATATCACTTATTTATTTCTTAGTGTTTTTAAACTGCTTAATATTTAAGAACCTCTAAGAGGTATACAAAGATAGGACACCAGCATGATAAATTACCACCATTAAAACAGAGATCCCCAATAACGGACAAAAGTCAGAATTCAGGAATAACAATAATAGCAAAGAACAACAGTAGTAACAATCTGTTATTATTGTTGTTATTGTTATTGTTATTATTTATGCATTTTCACAGACTTAATATACTCACCTTACAATTTCTTACAGCTTCTTACAGAGCCTGGCGTGCTCTGGTCCATGGGGTCACAAAGAGTTGGACACGACTAAACGACTAAACAACAACAACAAATTTGTCTCGTATCAAAAGACTTCCGCCTCCACTTCTCCATGGTTCCTTATATATTTTGTTTTTTGCTTCGTATCCTTTTCATACCACCCAAATCATTCTGTACATTTACCATACTTCTGATATTTCTAACCTTACTTGGAAATTTATTTATTTGCACCTCTGGACAAATTATTTCTGTTTGGCATCACAGCAAATGGGGCTGCTCTTGGTCCCACCATGAATGCAAACTCTTCCATATACAACCAATATATTGAAAAGTGTTTACCACTCTTTAAACACTGTGTGTGTGATTGTGCATGTGTAGCGTTTTTGACATGGACTTCTAAGCTCTATTGCAAAGAGATGCCTTGGTTTTACTTTATGAAACCCTCTTCCTTTCAGTGTCCACGTCTTCGTAAGTGGATGTCCTCATTCCAAAATGCCTGTTTGACAACATAAGATGCTTGGCCTTTTGCTGTTCAAACCAGAACGCGGCTCAATTAACAGAAGAGGGTGGAAGCAAGCAGTGAGGATGATGTTGCCTGGATCTTCTGTAGTTCTTTTGCTCAGTGGAGGCTGCAGCATCACACACATGGCTGTGCACTCCTGGATGTCTTTGGCCCATGCAAGGAAAAAACAACAATATGTTTATTTCAAATGAAACAGGAAGAACATGGATTATTAGCACTGCTATTCCATAAACAGACATCAGCTGGATTTATTTATTTTAATACAAAAAAAGTTTGAAGTACTCTGGATGCGAGTTTGTGGTGTAGTGGATGTAATGGACAACATACAGTGAAGAAGAAAGATGCTATTAATTTCTGAATCCTTCCTCAAGTTGACAAAGAATGCAGTACTCAATTACCTTGTTTTGAAGTATTTCCTTGACATTATAACAAACCAGGCTGATTGTTCCTTGGACAGCTTTTAGGATTATAACTGGGATGAAAAACATTTGACCCTCTAAATCAGAGTTTCCCAAACAGGGGTCTCCAGCTGTTTTTGGACTACAGTTCCCATTATCCCTGACCACTGGTCCTGCTAGCTAGGGATGATGGGACCTGTAGTCCAAAAACAGTGGGAGACCCAAGTTTGGGAAACCCTGCACTAGATGTTCTTCGACTGCAACCCCTATTGTCCTTGATCATTCACTATGCTGGTTTGGAGCTAGGAATGGAATAATTTGTCCAGTTCCATGTCTCACTTTGCCAGTCTTATGTTGAGTTGTCCAGTTCTTTTGGCACCAATTGGCTTCTTCTTCTTCTTTTTTAAGTCCTCGTGAAAATGTGTCAGTAATTTAGAGTGCATTCCTCCTTTTTGTGCCATGTGGCCTAATGCACATTTTTGCAAGGGGTCTCCTTTAATGCTTTCACTTCCACATTCACCTGGAGAACTGCATTGCAACATTTGGGGAAATAAGAATTTGAAGGACAGTTGCATTTCGATTTGCATATTGTTTAGGAAAGTGCAAAATTGGCAGTACTCAGTTTCTCTCCCATCCTTGCCTGGGGATCCTCCAGTGCTTGTTTCTTGCTGGCTTAGGCCAGCAGCTGTCACACTTGGCCATCTTCTCTCAATTCCTCCCAGGAGGCATGACTGTGATGTGCAGAGAGGCAGCCAGCCCAGGCCATGCAAACCCACCACCTTTCTACATGCCAGATCTACTCAATTGATACATGCTGGTGGAATTCTTTTGAGTATGTAGCCAATAGATGGCAGGCAGAGCAGCAAGTGATGCTGGAGGAAAAGCTTCCATGCAGAGGAATATAGGAAGCTGCATTATATTATTCTTCCAGCAAGCCCAATATTGTCTACACAGACTGGCAACTGCTCTGCAGTGAACCAGACAGGGAGCATTCCCAGCCCTATGGTGAAATGCTGGGGACTGAACCTAGGACCTTCTCTATGCCAAGCAGATGTTCTGCCATTCATCTAGGATTCTTCTCCGAAGTGTGTCCTATGCTCCTTAAGTTAACCTGCTGCCTTCAAGTACAGTCATACCTTGGGTTACAGTCACTTCATGTTGCGTTTTTCTGAGCTGCGGACCACCGAAACCCAGAAGTACTGGAATGGGTTACTTCCGGGTTTTGGCAGTCACTCATGTGCAGAAGCGCCAAATCACAACCCACGCATGCGCAGACGTGGGTTGCGAACATGCATCCCGCACGGATCACGTTCGCAACCTGAGCATCCACTGCACTGGGGTAGTTGCTGTCCCATCCCCAGTGCTGAAGCAAGACCTGACTGCCAGTCAGGTCAGCTTCTGTATGTGGAACAAGAGCATGGGGTATGGGTGGGGAAGAAATCTTGCTCTTTGCTTCATGCAGACAAATGTCTTGGGGCAGCCATGGATGGAAAGGTTAGAGGTTGTTTTGTTTTACTTGACCCTGTCTGTCTTGAAGCCCATTTCCCTTTTTATGTTGTGTGCAGAAGCCCAATAAACAGCTTAATGTTGACAGGTGGTTGTTGTTGTTGCCTCAAAACTGTTACCATTTTCTCCTGTGTGAAAAGAATCAAAGAGGCAGAAGACAGGGAGAAGTCAGAAGTCAGAACTAGAGCTTTTATCCAGTTGAAGCCCAAAACACTGACCACATTTCCCCACTGTTACCTTCTGCCAAAATGGCTAAGTCCAAATGAATTGAACAATAATTCCAATTAACAGAAGAAGATCAAAACAATCATTTTTAAAAAGCTGAGAGCCAAGCTTTGTTTAAAAATCTAAAGAACATTCCAAAATAAATTTAAGTAGCAGAAAAACCAGTGTGTGGGGCACCATTGCTAGTGAAATACCACCTCCATGGAAGAAAATAATTTGCTACATCCCAGGTGCTAGGACAGAAAAGACCCTGTGGGACATTGCCCCCAAGTCACAGAATCATTCCATGCAGATTTTTGTAAATGATTTCCCATAAAAATAGAAGGGGAAGATGCCCGAGAATCTAACCCTGCTTACATCCTGTTTGACTAAGCCATCTTCTGAGACTTCTGCTTTTCTGGTTCCTATTACCTAATTCCCTGTGAGGGGTAAGCTATCATTCTGAGGATTCACAGTTCACAAGAAGAGGTTTAGTAAGTAGATGCTTGGGAGGTTCTTTTGAGGGCTGGTGAGCAGAGCCAACCCTACTATTGGACAGGGTGAGGGAGCTGCTTCAGGCAGAAAGCTGATTTAAGGTGTTGTGTCAAAATAATTTGACTGGCCTTTAATACTATGCACCTTGTTTTTTTGTTTTGTTTTTTGGTGTGTGTGTGTGTGTGTGTGTGTGTGTGTGTGTGAGTTCCTGCTCCACCTCAAATATCAAAATGTCTTGGGCTTGCCCTGGTGTTAAAGGCAGCTTTCTTTCTGTTTCTCTTTTTCTCTCTCTCCCACTCTCAGAGAAAGGAGCAAAAGAGGCTGTTTTTCCCAAGGGCGACTATTGCAGAACAAAACTCAGGCAAGAATCGGAAGGTTCTGGAGGGGGGTAGTTCTCCTGTTTCTTGCATTTATTCTGCAGGTGCAGCTATATACAGTAAGGGGAAGTGGCGTAGCGTGGGTTGTCAGCACCCGGGGCAAGGCAAGTAATTTGCACCCCCTAACCCGTGGATTTGCGCACCCTAACCCTAACCCCCAGATGTTGTGCCCGGTGCGGCCGGGCCCCCCTGCACCCCCCACGCTACGCCACTGGCAAGGGGTTCATCCATGGTTTTTGTGCTGTGCTTCAAGGCTCAGGTCTTTGCTTTCAAGCTCCCTGCCGGAGCACTCCCCCTGGTTTCTCTCAGTGTCTCATTTCCCCAGTCTTTAGTTCTCCACATTTCCACATCATTGAGGGCTTATCCTCCCCTTCAAGCTGCTATTTGCCTCACAAGGGTGACAAATAGCAACCAGAGATGAGGAATTTCATCTGCGGAAACAACATGGAGGGAGACAGAGGGAAGCAACATGGAGGGGAACAGCTGCCTTTCCTTGATGATGCTGGGGTCCCCATCTTTTTCAGGGGACCCTACTGTCTGTTTTGAAACAGAGATCTCCTAGATCGCATGTCATTTGGCCGTTGGATGAAGCGATTAGTTAAATATGAGCTCTTTGAGTATGTCTAGAGATGTGGTTTAAAATGTTCGTTGGCATTGAAACGGTGCATCCTGACTGAATAGCTCCTGGATCCTGAACGGAATCAAGCTTTTCTGGGTCAATCTGGAATTGGTCCAGAGCTGGTCAGGGTAACCCTGGATCACCCGGGAGGGGGGCAATTGTGTCCTTCTTCATCTTCAGTCTTCTCCTTCTTCCTCACTCATCGCTGTCCAAAAAAACACAAACAAGCAGATGCACTTGGCTCTTCAGCTTGGATTCCACAGCGGCCTTGTCATCAGGGTGTGAGCTACCTCATGTGTTTGACTCCACTGGTGCCTGTGCAAAGCGACTGGCTCCACTCAGTGTGTGTGTGTGTGTGCGTACCAGTATGGAGACTCCCTTAGCTCTCCCACACCCTCTCATGAAAATGCTTCCTGAGCTCATATGCTAGTAGAGGGCAGGATCAGAGAATCAGCTGGTCCGCCATTGGGCCTGGTGCCTGATACCAGCTCCCCACAGAGCACGACCTTGGGGAATCCTGCCATTTTCCATTCTGTGGACATGACCAGTGTAGATGTCACTGAGACAGGAGCGCAAGCTTGCTGGGAATGTTAGAAATGGGGAAACTGAGGCTGGGGCTGGTGGCCCTTGCGAGCCTGGCGTCTGAGCTCATGCTAGACTGTGGCATTGGAATGAGAGACTTTGTGGCTAATGCTGCTTCCACATTTTGATTCTTTCTGAAACTATGGGTTCTGAGTATCTTCCCTGCTTCAGCCAGCGCTGCTCACTTAGTGCCTCATGCTCCTCTTCTCTTCTTTCTTTGCCCCAGAGCTCCAGCCTCAGAAAGAAGCCTCCAGTTCAAAAAAGATGCCAAGAGGCAGAAGGACAATACAACTCATGAACCTTCCCTGGGGGATGAAGAACCCAGCCTCATCGATGGCGACGCTGACACTGTTGATCCTTGCCTTTCTCTGCAAAGGTAGATCTGGTTCACAACAACACTGGGGAACCTTCAGCCTTTCCAGATATTGTTAGACTCTAGATGTTATCGACCCCAGC
Source organism: Podarcis cretensis (assembly GCF_951804945.1). Taxonomy (NCBI): domain Eukaryota; kingdom Metazoa; phylum Chordata; class Lepidosauria; order Squamata; family Lacertidae; genus Podarcis; species Podarcis cretensis. The sequence goes on along the minus strand of NC_137177.1, from coordinate 17,871,594 downwards.
CAGCAAAGCCCACCCTCAAAGAAGGTCCCTCAACTTTTGAAGGCTCACATTTTCTTCTGAGTGTTGCTTCCTAAGAGGGAAGGACCAAGGCTGAGTTTGGAAACTGACTGTGATGAAAGGGCTGGTGCCGTGCCGTTTTTATTGTAATTTTCTGTATATTTTAAAGTGTGTGATTGTGTGTATATAGCTTTCATGTTTTATTTATTTTAATTACAGTGGTACCTCGGGTTATGCTTCAGGTTACATACGCTTCAGGTTACAGACTCTGCTAACCCAAAAATAGTGCTTCAGGTTAAGAACTTTGCTTCAGGATGAGAACAGAAATAGTGCTCTGGCGGCACAGCGGCAGTGGGAGGCCTCCTTAGCTAAAGTGGTACTTCAGGTTAAGAACAGTTTCAGGTTAAGAATGGACCTCCAGAACGAATTACGGTAAGTACTTAACCTGAGGTACCACTGTATTGGTTTTTTAAAAAACGTTTTTAGCTGTTCTTATTTTTATCTCTATGCCACCATGAGTCCCTGTCAGGAAAAAGTTGGGGAATGAATGAATGAAGAATTGCAAAAAAAAAAAAAAAACCACCCCAAGTTAAACCCGAGCATCTCCACAAACTGGCAGAGGTTCCTGTCTGGGACACTGGAAAGGCACCACCCATCAGAGTAAATCTAGATGGACCAGTGGATGGACTCAGCATAAGGCAGCTTCTGATCAGGTCCAGGTTTTGGGTGGTCCTTGAACAAGACACCCTCCACACATGCCCCTTCCTCACTGCAGGAGCTCCAGAGGGTTCTTATCCTTGAGTCCCCACTGGGATAAGGGCTCTTGACAGACACCCTACCATGCCACCTCTTGAGGCCAGCCCTGCTTCCTATGTTCCTCCTAGGTTTTGCTCACTTCATGGTTTAATTTAAGAGTGAAGAATTTGAAAACTTGGAAATGATGAGTCCTTAGTACAAATAGCAGGAAGAGCTCCAATGTGAGGCCTAAGGAGCACCGGAATATCCCTGGGTTCAGGGTCCTTGGTCAGGGGGCTTGAGAGCACCTTCCTCCTTCTGACTGAGAGTGTGTGTGGCACCTGCTAGACACTCACACCTGAATGTCCTCCTCCTTCTTGCCCAGGGAAATGCTTCCCCCTGAGGTCCTGCTACTGTGGTGGGTGGTTGGGAGGTCCTGGGACTGGAGACCCACCACAATCCCCAGGCACTGCTGCTCCAGACAACCCTTGATGTTTTGGTGCTGTTGACTGTGCAGAATGTTCTTCTCGAGGTGTACAGTATGCTGGCAAGAGGGTCAGCTGCAAAACTGGTCTTTGCTAAGCCCACAAACCAGTGAACTCCTTCCTTCTTTCCTTTGGCAGGTCTGCGGAGTCAGCTCCTGGGATATGATCTTAAAGCGCTAGAGGCTGTCACTGTGCAGAGAGGTCTCTGCGTTCACATTCCCTGCAACTTCACTTATCCCACTTCTCAGTATTCTGGGGAATTATACGTCTACTGGATTAAGAACGATCATGCTAGTTCCTATATTCGCAACAAGTGGCACTCAAATGCTGGTAGTGTTGTTGCCAGTAGTGACAAGGATCAAAGCATTGCCTCACTTGCTGGGAATCGTTTCCAGTTGACTGGAAATCCATCAGAAGGTGACTGTTCCTTTAGCATCAATGATGTTCAGAATCAGGATGAAGGGCAGTACTATTTTCGAATTGAGAAAGGACTGAACTTAAAATTCAGCTATTCTCATTATATTTTACCTCGTGTTTCTGTGACAGGTAAGAGGTTTCCTACTTCTTTATTTGCTCCCTCATTCCCTGTTTTGTGCTCTTTCGTGCTGTAAAGGGGGGAAAGGCTCTGCCTACAAATATGCCTTGACCTCTGGACATTATGCTGATTCCAAAGGGACAGGAGGTACAAGTGCTCCATGCTTCCTGTTCCTCTCCATTGTTGTAACACCAAAATTAGATCATTTGCATCTCCAAATGTCTGAGTACTTTACACAGCTCACCAGAGGGAAGAACTCTCTTGTGGATTCTGTGCTGACAGTCTGGAGAAACAGGAAACTGGAGGCATTTTCTCCTTCACTTCCAGCTGCATCCCATCACCTGCTTCTTCTCCTTCCCCCAGCATCTCTCCACAGCTTCCTCAATGCAGGAGAAGCAGAGAGGTATTCTCTTGCCACCTTTGAAATCAGCCTCAGTGAAAATCTGGAACATTGTCCTAACCCACTGCATCCTGAATTCTGGGACCAGAGGGTGCTTTGGGTGGGGGACATTTATTTTGTTCATGGGCCTCATTCCAGGGGCCACATGCAAGTGGTGGGCAGGGCCAGAAGCACACATGGATGGAGCCTCAAGCAAATGTGGGCAGAGCAACAGGTGTGCCTCTTATCTTGTTCAGGCCTCAAACTCAGGTCACTTTCCCATAGCTGACTGGTTTTAAGGTGAGTGCACAGTGGATTGAGGGGCAGGGCTAAAATTAGGGGCACTTTGCTCCTCCCCTGTTTCTCCTGCTGCTGTTCTGCACAGAGCTATGCCTTGATTTGGCTAAGCATGGAGGTGGAGAACCTTCCCCTTGCTGGTGTGGGGCAGGTGGTTTTACAGGAGATTAAGCCTCAGCTTAATATCTGAGCCCCAAACAAACCATGAGCAGTTAGCTAAAAAGCAAGCCTATGCTACAGCTCATGGTTTCTTTTAGAGAGAAACAAATCTTGAACCTGAGTTTAGATCAGTAGTTCCCAGTTAGGAGTTCATCAACCCCTGGGGATTTGCAGAATATACATAGGGCCTCCGTGGCCCCATCCCTTGCCCCCCCCCAACTCATTTTTTGTCATTTTTGCATAGTATTTCACAAATTTTATGGTCTGTTTTAGTACTCCGCAATTTTTCAATATATTGCTTAAAATTGGTTTTGAAATCACACCACGATAACGATTTCGACCCAGCAATACGTAGCAGTATATCACTCCTCACACAAGGAAGACAGGGCAGCTGATTTCAAGGCACCACCCAAATCGCAGGATGATTTCAGCCGATCACTCTGCTGATCTGAGCTGCCTTCCCTCACACCGAGAGAGACCAGGGCAGCCAATTGCGAGGTGCTGACTTCTCCTCTCTCTGATGGAGAACAGGGCAGCTGACTGCTCTCACTTCAAGGAATTGTGGCACTACCGTCCCCTGGCACTGACTCGGAGCAGCTTTTCTTAGTCAGCAGGAAAGCAGCAGCAGCCACAGTGGATGTGCATCTTCACTGGCTGCCCCCCTGATTGTGGCTTGATGCACCCCCTCCCCCTCCCACTAAAACCATGCAGTGGGGGTGACTTCACTTCCTCTCCTCCCCCTAGCCATCCAGGCTCTGCGGCTGCTTCTTCCCTCATCCCCATGCTCAGTCTCCAATTTCAGACATCGTGATATATCAGAACATTGTTGATGTTTAGCTGCTGGTATATCAAGATGTTAAAAAACCAGATATCTCTCAGCCCTAGTCTGTTTTTTTAGTATACCTAAAATCCTTTGCTTATTAGAGGCTACACCACATTTTGTTCAAAAAATTGCTTTGCAGAGGTTAACTACCACAGAGCTATCAAAATGTTCAAAAGTAGGGGGACTGTGGCTTGGCTTTTGAAAAATAGGGGGTCCTTAGTAATTAGCTAACTGGGAACCACTGGTTTAGATTAACATTCTGTCAAACCATGGCTTAGCTCTTGGCAACATGGCAGGAGCAAAACACCTTTGATTTGGGTCCCCTGCACCGACACAGTGTGCATTCACCTTCAAACAATAGTTCATCTAGGTTTAAGGAGATATGAAAGCCAGGCTAGTGTCGGCTACATGGCATTCAGGTAAATTTCAGCTGTTTCTACATCGTCATCCACCTCTTTCCATCCAGGCAATCTAGACGCATTACCACAGTTCAACAACCCATTCCTGGAAGAAGGTGTGCGCATGGAGGGGGTGGGGAGTGTGGCCAGGGGAGTTCTGGATTTGTTCCATGTCTCCTAGGTGGAATCTACACACATATAAAAGAAAAAAAATCCACTGAATTTGCCATGGCTCACCATCACCATCTAGTGTCACATTTCTATATATCACTTTGCAACACACTTGAAAGGTTTTATTTGCAACAGCATAGCTGAGTCCCTAGAAATTGCCCTCTCCAAGCTCCTCACCCCACAGCAAAAGATATGCAGGCCTGCTTCCTATTCCCCTGTATGCAAGTGAGCAGTTTGGGTGGGTGGCCATTTGCTTCAGAAAAAATAGTTTAAGGGTTAAGTGACCCCTCCTCAGCCTGTGCTCTTCTTTTGATGAAAGACAGATCCCTCCTGTGGCTGCTGCATTAAAGGTGTCATTTCCCCCCTCTTCCTGTGTCTCCCAAATCACATCTGGCTTCATCCTCCAATTTCAGGATCCTGAGTATCAAACATCATGTTCAGCAGCATAGTGGCAGCCGTCAAGATTTCTCCCTCTCCAGGCTGAGTCCACAATGGGCAGAAACATTGACCAACATTGGTAGAGAAAGCAGACCATTGCATGGGGAATCAGTCTACTAAGGGAGAGACACAAAGTTATTGTTAAAGGACAAATGAAAGAATGGCGGGATTTGCCACAAAGTGGGGGGTAAAGTAGTGCTGGTGACCATCCATAATTCAGGACTCCTGTGTCCTGTTCCCTAGTTACTTTAGTCTGTGAATTTTCTTCTGATCCCATCCTGGGGACTTTTGTTTTCTCAGAGCTGACAGAGAAGCCAAAGATCCTGAACTTATCAGAGGTGGTTTTGGGAAAGAGCATCACCCTCATCTGCCAGGCGCCAGGGACCTGCCCATGGAAAGAATCATGGAACCAGCCTCAGATCTCATGGAGTAATTTGCCAGGAACACCAACTACACAGAACCATCAGCACAGCAATGGGAGCTGGACCTTTGCTTCTGGCTTCACCTTCACACCTACTTTGCAGGATCAAGGCAGAGCCCTCACTTGCCGTGTCAGATACCCTGCAGTTGGGAGAACAGTTGAGAATACACTCTCTCTTGAAGTGGTCTGTGAGTAGCTCCCATAGCTCAGTACTGCTTCCCTCTCCCATGAACAGCCAACAGTTCTTTCTAGCCCATGCCAGCTAATTTACTCCTTTCATGTTCCCCTCACTGTTTTCTTATGTTTCAGACCCACCTCAGGACATCGGAATCACAAGGCCTGGACACCCTGGTGAGATACAAAACTCTTAAGTGTTTTTGCACACCCCCATCCTCTTTTTTTTTTATAATAATTTTTATTGTTATACATTTTATAAATTTCCATCCAATTCTTCGTTCAATCCCGCATACAACAAATCATAGTTATTTTTTGACTTCCTTCAACGTCTCTGACAGTTATCCATAGTTATACCTTTAATACACATTCCCTTCTTTCGTATTGCCATTTTTCCTCCTTACTCCTATTATTTCTCATAAACAATACTTATTTTCTTTTTTTACAGTGCCTCTTTAAATCCCACTAGCGTTGTATTCACACCACATATATTTTTCAGATAATCCACAAATTTCCCCCAGTCTTCGATGAACTTTTGATCTTTAGTATATCTGATTTTCCCAGTTAATTTATCCAGTTCTGCATAGTCTGTCATTTTTAGTCTCCATTCTTCTATCATCGGTATTTCCTCTTGTTTCCACTTCTGGGCCAACAGGATTCTGGCTGCCGTTACCGCATACTGGAAAAGCTTACAGTCCTTTCTTCTGATGTCCTTTCCTACCATACCTAAAAGAAAAGCTTCGGGTTTTTTCACAAAAGTATATCTTAACATTTTTTTCAACTCATTATATATCATTTCCCAAAAACTTTTCACTTTCTTACATTCCCACCACTGATGAAAGAATGTCCCTTCCTTGTCTTTACACTTCCAACATTTGTTATCAACCTTATACATCTTTGCTAACTTTACAGGTGTCATATACCATCTATAAAACATTTTCATCACATTCTCCTTCAGTGTAATACATGCTGTAAATTTTAAATGCTCTTTCCACAGTTTTTCCCACCCAATCTTCAAATTGAATATTGTACCCAAAATCCTTTGCCCACTGTATCATTACCGATTTAACCTCTTCATCTTTCGTATTCCATTCCAGCAATATCTTATACATTTTTGACAGAATTTTATACTCATTATTTATAATGTCCTTTTGGAAATTTGATTCTTTTTCCACATAACCCTTTTCCTTCAGATCTTTTTTAAATATTTCATTTACTTGGTAGTGGTGCAACCAATCATAAACTAAATCTTTAACTTGTTCATATGGCTTCAATTTCCATTTTCCTCCCTCATTAGCTATCAGTTCCCCATAGGTGGCCCATTTGTTTCTCATGTTAGTCTTCTTCACACTTATTACCTCTAACGGGGACAGCCAGTGTGGAACTTTTGGTTCCAGTATATTTTTGTATCTCTCCCAAACCTCTATTAATGGACCCCTGAAGATGTGGTTTCCAAATCCTTTATGAACCCTCTTTTTGTCACACCAAAGGTACGCGTGCCACCCAAATCTGTTATCAAATCCTTCAAGATCTAATAATTCATTATTTTCTAACTTTATCCATTCTTTTAACCAACATAGACAGGCTGCTTCATAATACAGTCTCATATCTGGCAGGGCGAAGCCTCCTCTTTCTTTTACATCCGTCAGTAATTTAAATTTTATTCTAGGTTTCTTCCCCTGCCAGATATACCTTGAAATCACTTTTTGCCATTCTTTGAAAATTCCTATACCCTTTAGTATGGGTATGGTCTGAAATAAGAATAACATCTTTGGTAGCACCGTCATTTTTATCGTAGAAATTCTTCCCCAAAATGATAATTTCATTCTGGCCCACACCTCCAGATCCTTCTTTATTCCCTTCCAAACCGGGATATAATTATTTTGGTATAAATCAATATTCTTGGCTGTTACCCAAATTCCCAAATATTTAACCTTTTTCACCACCTCTATCTCTGTTCGTTGTTGCATTAATTCGATCATATTTTGATCCATATTTTTTACAATCATTTTTGTCTTTCTTTTGTTCAATCTGAATCCTGCCACCGTACCAAATTTGTCCATCTCATCCAATACCTCCTCTATACTTTCTGTTGGTTCTTCCATAGTCAGTACCAAATCGTCGGCAAAGGCTTTAACTTTATACTCATTTTGACCTACTGTTACCCCCTTTATTTGCTTGTTTTGTCTAATTGCATTTAAAAAGACTTCCAGAACCGTTATAAATAACAATGGCGATAGTGGACAACCTTGTCTTGTTCCTTTAGATATTTTTATGTCTTCAGTGATAACATTGTTCACTATTAATTTTGCTCTCTGTTCTGTATAGATTGCCTTTATGCCATTGAAAAACTCTTGACCAACCTCCATATGTTCTAAATTCTTCAACATAAATTCCCAAATTATGTTGTCAAAGGCCTTTTCTGCATCCACAAACATTAGAGTCACTGGTTTATCACACCTATCAGACAGATATTCTATGACATTAATTATAATTCTTATGTTATCTCTCAGTTGTCTGCCTGGTAGGAAACCTGCTTGGTCTTTGTGAATAATCTTTATTAATATCTTTTTCAATCTCTTCGCTAGGATTCCTGCAAAGATCTTATAATCTATATTCAGAAGTGAGATAGGCCTATAATTTTTGACTTGTGTTAAATCAGAGTCTTGTTTTGGGATTAATGTTATATATGCTTCTTTCCACGTTTCTGGAATGTCTCTTTCTTTTAAGATATTGTTCATAACGACGGTCAATGGGGTCGTCAGCACCTCTTTCATTTCTTTATAATAACTAGATGTGAACCCGTCCGGTCCTGGGGCTTTCCCTCTTTTCAATTCCTTTATCGCTTCTTTTACTTCTTCTTTTTCTATTGGGGCATTCAGCTGGTCTTTTTGGTCTGTCGGGATCTTTTGCACCATTTTCTCTCTTAGATATCTTTCTATTTTCTTCTTATTGTTCCTTTCTTTATTTTTATATAATTGCTTGTAAAAGTCCAAGAATCCTTTTCTTATCTCTTTCGGGTCGGTTATCTCTTCTCCCTTTATCTTGATTTTGTTGATTGTATTCTGCTCCTTTCTTTTTTTCAGTTGCCACGCAAGCCATTTTCCTGATTTATTTGCTGATTCAAAGCTTTTCTGTCTTAACCTTTTAATGTTCCACTCAACTTCTTTATTTATTATCATCGCAAATTGTGTTTGTAAAATCTTTATTTCCTGCTTTATTTTCAAATTGTTAGGTTTTTTGATCAGTTTTTGCTCATAGTCCATGATCTGTCTTGAAATTTCTTTTATCCTTTTTTCCTTATTGTTTTTCTTCAATGCATTTTGTTGAATCAATAAACCTCTCATTACTGCTTTGCTTGCGTCCCAAACAATACTCATTTTGGTACCTTTGTCCACATTATCCATAAAGTATTCAGATAGTTTCTTTTGTGCTTTTTCAACCATCTTCTGATCGTCCCACAGATTATCATTCAGTCGCCACCTAAATGATCTCTCTTCAAAGCCTTTTAACTCCAATTCTATGGGATTGTGATCTGAGATCACTCTGGCTTGTATTTCAATTTGATGGATTCTTGGTGTCAGTTCGTTTGAAACCCAAATTTGATCTATTCTTGACATTGACTGATTCGGTTCTGAATAATGAGTAAATTGCTTCTCCAAGGGGTGCCTAAGTCTCCAGATATCAATCAAGTTACAGTTCTTCATCATCGTAAAAAAAGTCTTAGGCAGTTTCCCTTCTTTATTCTTTGCCTCTCTTAATCTATCCATTTCCAATGATACCACACCATTCATATCTCCCATTATTATGATTTTTTGGTCCATGTACTCAAATAGTTTTTCCTCCAATGATCTGTAGAAATCAGTCTTATTTCCATTTGGTGCGTAGATCCCGACAATTATTAATTTCTCGCCTTGCCATTTGATTTGGACAGCTATGATTCTCCCTTCTTCATCTTTGAATAGTTGGTGAGATTCAATTTTATTTTTGATGTATAGAACAACACCTCTTTTTTTCTCTTTATCCAAGGATATAAATTCATTCCCTAATCTTTTGTTAATCAAAATTTTTCTATGTCTTTTTGCCACATGGGTTTCTTGTAAACAAATGACATCTAAATTTTTCTTTTTTAGAAATTGTTCAATTCTGTTTCGTTTCTTCTTGTCATTCATCCCATTAATGTTCCAGTTCCAAAATTTCAACGCCATTCTTCTTCCAATTAAATAAATTTAATTTTTTATTTTACAATCTATCTACCTCTTCTTATGGGACGCAGGTGGTGCTGTGGGTTAAAGCCTCAGCGCCTAGGGCTTGCCGATCGAAAGGTCGGCGGTTCGAATCCCTGCGGCGGGGTGCGCTCCCACTGCTCGGTCCCAGTGCCTGCCAACCTAGCAGTTCGAAAGCACCTCCGGGTGCAAGTAGATAAATAGGGACCGCTTACCAGCGGGAAGGTAAACGGCGTTTCCGTGTGCGGCTCTGGCTCTGGCCAGAGCAGCGATGTCACGCTGGCCACGTGACCCGGAAGTGTCTCCGGACAGCGCTGGCCCCTGGCCTCTTAAGTGAGATGGGCGCACAACCCCAGAGTCTGTCAAGACTGGCCCGTACGGGTAGGGGTACCTTTACCTTTACCTTTACCTCTTCTTCTTCCTCTTCCTCTTCTTGCGAGCTTTCCCCGTTTTGGTCCACTTCTCCTAATTCAGACTCCCCCTTCAGTCCTGATCCTCCCTCTGCTCCCTTGGTCTCTTCCTCTCCCGTCTGTAGTTCTTTGTATCTCCTCAGAAATTTTCCTATTTCCTCAGAACTGGTCAGTCTTCTTTTCACACCTTTGTAAAAGAACGAGACTCCTTCGGGGAATTCCCATCTGAAGTCTATCTTGTTTTTCTTAAGAATTTGCACCAGTGGTTTGTAAGCTTCTCTTCGTTTCAACAGCCTTATCGGTATATCTTTAAAGATGATTATGTAATTCCCATCTATGTAGAGTCTCTTCTCTCTATTTCTTTGTAAAATCAAATTTCTCATTTCTCTATCCTTAAATGTAACCAAACAATCGCCTGGAAATTTCTTTGTTTTACTTGTTCTTATTTTCATTCTAAATGCATTTTGTATTGTTTTTGCAACATCTTCCTCTGGCAGCTCCAGCCACTGCGCAATTTCTTTTGTTAGTTTCTCTTTTATGTTTTCATTCTGTACCTCCGGAACTTGTCTCAGCCTTAGGTTTACTTCCCTCTGTCTCAATTCATTCATAGCAATAGAATCTTTTATATCTTCTTGTGCTTTATTTAACTCCACCATCTCACTCTTTATCTTCTCCTCTTCCCGCTTCATCTCCTTCATCTCCTGTTTTGTCCTCTTTAATCCCTCATCCACTTTTTTTGATACCTCTTTGATCTGTCCTTTCAATTCATTAACTGTCTCGTCAATTTTCCTATCCATTTTTCCAATTTTATTGTCTACCTGTTCTAATTTTGTCTCCAAATTTTTCTCACTTTGTTTTATTTCTGCGAACATTTTCAATATTTCTGTTCTAAACTCTGTTTCCTGTTTTGAAGCTCTCCTGTCCGTAGGAGTCCCCCCCTCTGCCCCCTTTTTCGGCAAATGAGACATCTTCTTAAATTCCACCTAACCCAATAATATACGTTATCTCAATAAATCAAATAGCAAATATAATCAAAATACAAACGTACAATTTCCAAATAGTCGAAATAATAATCCAAATAATAGTCCAAATATAAGTCCAAGGTTTTTATAACAATATGATAAATTTGGTATAGAAACCCACTTTGTGACCAGAGTCACTTCCACTGCCGAAAAACAAACAAACAAACAAACAAAAACGAAATCCAATTATCTATAAATGGAGGAGATCCAATTGTTGGTAAATTTATTTATCTTCTTGCCCCCACTCGGGCTAATCCGCAGGTTGTCAAAGAGGTAAATATATTATAATCCAATTAGGGATCACGATTGTAATCCAAAGAAAATGCAGTCTCCAAATAAAGTTCCAATTGTAATCCCAATTTTTTAGTCCAGCCTCACTATAAATATTTATTAGACCTATGAGGAGATTTTTATAAGTTTTGCTGATTTTTATAAACTCAAAAAAAAAAAAAGGGATAAATATCCACAAAGAGGAGATCCCGTGGGAAGCAGTTCTTTCTCAAGTCCTAATATATACAATCAACAGCAAAAAATTCCAGAAAAACAACTTGTAATATTACATTCCATCCATTAGGGGGATCAAAGTTTGGTCCTCGCTTCAACTTTCTGCAGTTTACAGTCCGAAACAAAATCGAAAAATTTCTACAGTTTGCATTCCAAATCAAAAAGAGGAGAAAAGAAGAGGAAATAGTACAAAAAATTCCAAAATCCACCAAAAAGACACTGAAGTCGAATCCAAACTTTGCTTTCTCTTGCCCAAATACCCTGGAAAGTCAATTAAAATGGTGCCACTGGTTCTTCTTTAACGTGCAAAACTAATTCTTCAATTTATTAACATGAAAGTTATTCCTCAGTTACATCTAGGACCTTCGCTTTAACTCACAGCTCACCTCTGTTCCCCCTTAATGTTCTCCTTTCCTTTCCTTCTTATAATAAAGTTACTTTTATCCTTTAACTTATTTGAAACAGCTTCTAAAAGTTAGGGGAAAACAGAAACAATAGCCGCTAGCGGCAACTCACTTTCGTTTCTGGCTCTGCATACCGTTCTGCGTCTTTATAGATCCCAAACGAACGCTGAACTCGGAGTCTTCTCTTTAATAATTCGAGACTTCTCTTAGATTTGTACTCAGATTCTTCCGGATTATAGATTTGAGTCCGAATTTCTTAGTATTGAGAGCGGAGCGCTGTCTCCCGCAAGCTCGAGGCTTCGCTATTCAGCCGCAGCAATGGCTTCCCGATAGCCAGCTGTCCGTTCCGCCGTACTCTTCACCTCCTTTTCGGGGGCTACCTGACGGCCGGACGGGCAGCTAATCGGCACTGCCGGGAACCTGGGCCTCTGGACACCCACCAGAGGATTATCGGGGGGGGGGTTAGCCCAAAAAACCTCCCTTTTCGGCCAAAATAGCTAGGGTTTCCCTCCCGGGAAAAATCCCTCGCTTGCGTCTGGTTCGCGCTCCACCGGAAGTGCACACCCCCATCCTCACTGAGCTCCGCTGGACAACCAATAGCTGCTTCGGGATCTCAGAGTGGGGATTGTGCAGGAGGAAGGGTTTTAGAGATGGCTGGGAGTTGGGGCAGAGCCCAGAATGGTGGTTTTGGGGGAAGCTGAAGACAAACTGGATGGTAACAGGGAGGAGCTGGGCTCAGTGGGTCTTTCCAGCAGCCATGCCATGCCATGCCATGCACACATCCTTGCACCTGAACCAAAATTCACTCCCCACCGTAGCACCCTTCAGGCTCTTGACCTGAGTCTCCTCTTTTAATTACCATGGGGTTTCTATTTAATGGGACTGTTCTAATGCATATTTCAATTGCGGGTGTTTATATTTTAGAATCAAATGTTGGCATTAAGTGGTGTATTAAAGTGGAATGAGAAGGAAAAGAAATGGGCCCAAGTTTTCCCAGTGGAAGGCAAAACTGGGGATATTATTATTATTATTATTATTATTATTATTCTCTTGCCAGTTGAACTTGCAGAGAAATGAGGGAATCATCTCTCTTTTTGCAAAACTATGACCCAAAGCTGTCTTGAACCAATTATAATTAATAATCATTGTGTCAACCATCCTTCTTCAAAATACACAAGTACATCTCAGCACTGAATGAGGATTCCTTAGCATCAGGCATCCCAGGACCAATTGTGATCTAACTGCATTTCTCTTACAGATTTCTCCACGCAGAAAGAAAAGCTGGTGGTCCGAGAAGGTGACATCGTCAGCCTGCTTTGTGAAGCTCAGGGCAAACCTATTCCCTCCGTGACATGGATGAAGAAGAACGAGACCCTAAACAACCATATGCAGGGCAGTAAAGATACTCTTCAACTGTCCAACATTAAATCAGAGGATGCTGGGATTTATCAGTGTCAGGCAGAGAATCCACATGGCTCAATCAGGAAGAATCTCTCAGTGATTGTGCAATGTAAGAGATGGGGAGCGGGAAGTTCCTTGGGGGCATTAACCTGGGAAACTCCATTGTATGCTAAGTGGCTTGACCTGCAACTAATACCAGCATGCTTCCACTAAGGCAGGGGTCTGCAACCTGCGGCTCCAGAGCCACATGTGGCTCTTTTACACCTTTGCTGCGGCTCTGGGGCGGATACTAGCGAGGGGAGGAGGCGCATTGTGCGCCCCGACACTCCCCACTGTGGCGGGCGCTGTACTGGCTGTGACGTCGCATGGGGGCGGTGCGTGCGTTTGTCACGCACCGTCCCGACGTCACCTTCCCACCCGCCTGCCCGCTACATTGAAAGGGGGCATGTACGCTGGTCACTGTTTTGAAGGGGAGTGAAGAACACACACACAAAAAAGGTAACTTGTTAATTTAACGTTTATTTCTATGAGGAGGAGTAATTCTGAGGGGTCAAACAAAGAAATAATAAAAAAGTGACAAAAAAGTTATTTTTATAATGACGAGTTTTGCGGATCCCAGTTTTTTTTTCTTCGGAAACGGGTCCAAGTGGCTCTTTTTGTCTTAAAGGTTGCAGACCCCTGCACTAAGGGGACCTCTGCAAATGTACACGGCTGTGGCTGCATTGCACAGTGTGTCAGCCAAGTAGTGTGAGATGCAGCTTTTGACAGCTTCATCACAAGTTCAGGAGCCCCATGATGAGCTTACATATTTGCAGAAGCTTTCTAAGAAGTTAGTTTCAGGATGTATAAGTGCAGCCCCAGGGGCAAAACCACAAATTCAAGTCACTGAACATAACCCTTTTCTGAAATCTGTGAGAGTATCCTCATTCACCAGGAGAGGGCATATTTATGCAATCTCTCATCAGAATGACAGCTCTCTAATATTAAATGCAAAGGCCAAACTTAGAAGTTTTTTGTTCACATATCTGTCCTGCCCATAAAGCAGGATGTGTAGGATGTGGCTCTGATGCTTTGTAAGAAAAGGTCTGTGTGGACAATGGAGGAGAATGGCTGGATGTCCCTCTCCCACCTCCCCATCTTTTGTGGCTTCAAGATCTTTTCGTCTAATCAGCATCTCATGAAGGAATATCCCCCGGTGGCAACGGTCTCACTGTTTGCTACCTGGAGATGCAGAACATAGTTCCGTTGCTTATCCAATAAAAAGGATGCCATAAGGACCTAAGTCATTTTGCAAAGTAATTTCTCTTCCCCCTCTCAGGTACTATGTGATAGCCTCATAGGTGGGCCTTGTGTTTAGCTGTTGGGGTGTTGCACAACCCAATACTCTGATATTCATTTGGCATACCGAGAATCTGCATTGTCTTTTTCTTTTTAGAAAGTAGCTGCATAGAGTACAGTGGTACCTCAGGTTACATACGCTTCAGGTTACATACGCTTCAGGTTACAGACTCCGCTAACCCAGAAATAGTACCTCGGGTTAAGAACATTGCTTCAGGATGAGAACAGAAATCGTAAAGCGGCAGCAGGAGGCCCCATTAGCTAAAGTGGTGCTTCAGGTTAAGAACAGTTTCAGGTTAAGAACGGACCTCCAGAATGAATTAAGTTCTTAACACAAGGTACCACTGTACTGTGACTATTTAGGGAGGCCAACTCCCTTTTTCATTAAGGGGTTCCTGAGCCTCTAATAGCAGCATGGGCAGAAGAAACCCATTCAGGGACTCTTTTGCTATTGTTGCTGCCCCGTGACTGGAAAAGCCCAGGCCGCATTGTTTGTGATGGACTCTCCTTCCTTGGAGGCTGGATGGCCATCTGTCATGGATGCTTTAGTTGAGATTCCTGCATTACAGGGGGTTGGACTAGATGACCCTTTCTCTCCCTGCCAACTCTAAGATTCTATGAGACACAGCTCTTAAGTTCTTGTAAACCATTCCTGTAAATTCTGTTTTTATTTTCAAACGGGACACAAGAGGGAAAGAAACTCCTTGCCTTCTGAATCCAAGCCGAAGCAGGATTTTACCTTATTCAACAGAGTAGGGAACTAGGGTGGCAGCAGTGTCTGCTCCCGGGTGCCTCTAGTGGATGAATTGTGGTATTGCAGCTGTTGCAGTCATTAGCTAGATCGGAATGTGTTCTTCACCTTGGCTACTTGGTTCTCTGCAGATGCCCCCAAGCTCAGCAAAAAACCCGAGAAAAACACTGCCTGTTGGCGTAAGGACAATGACATCCTCTGCAACTGCTCCCTGCACTCCAAGCCTCCACCTCAGATCCATTGGCAACTGGACGGGAAGACTGTAACTGAGAACACCAGCACGGCAGACCTGAAAGTCTCTTCCTCATTCCAGAAGAATGAGGTCACCAGCTCCCTAATTTGGACAGGTAGCCCGGATGGCGACCTCAGCATCATCTGTCTTGGGAACAATTATCTGGGAGTCTACACCATGCAATTCCACCTTAGTTCCTTGAAAACAGGTAAGAGTCCACCAGACAGAGAAATCCTGACTTTTGCAGCCCTGCCTATTATAGAAAATCCCCTCTGTTGCCTCTTTCAAAAAATGCAGCAATCTGATTAGCAATGACAACAATAGTGATAGGAACAGAATGGTGATGTAGGGTTGGGGGAAATCTGGATCCAAGCAGGGGTAGAAGACACACAGCCTGGATTTCAATCACAGCCTTGCAATGTTTTGTTGTAAAATGCTTTTAAATCTTGCTCTGTCTGCTCTGTCTGTCTGTACAATGGGGACTCGGCTACATTACTCAAAAAACAGAATTTTAAATGTGCTCTAAACATGCAACACCAGATGGTGCTGGAGAGCACAAAACTCTAGGGCGATTTTACATAGAGATTTTTTCTTTTGTTATAATGATTTAATTTATGACTTACTTATAGCATCTCCCCCCCCCCCCCCCCGTGTGTAGATCCACCCTGGGATAAGGGAGAGCCACCCCCTCTGGGACAGTCATTGCTGACCCTACATTCCCAGCAGATGGTGCAGGCTGGTCCATTGGGGCAAATGGGGCATTGCCCCACCTACCGCAATCTTTCCTCAGACAGTCCCAATTGGCAGCCTTCTTACTTACATGGCAGTGGCCCAGACTGCCAGCTTTCTCCTCCTTAGTCTCCATTTTACCCTTACAGAACTCAGCAGGGAGGAAGATAGGACTATAACTGGATTTAGTTGGCTCTACCAGTCTCTGGCTCCAGCTGTCATTGGTGGTCTCCCTCCCTCCCTCCCTGTCCCGATAGGCACCACTACCAGTAGAGCACCAGGAGCTCTAAAGCCTTACTTCTACTTGGAAAAAAGAAGGTCGCCACTGATAACTGGCATTGCTCCTCAGCAGCATTCAGTTGGGGTGGTGGAGGAAGGCTCCATGGCCTTGGCAGCTGTCAAGTTTCTGATTTCTCATGGAAAATATCACCATGCAACACAGGAGAGTCTCATCTGTCACTCTCCCAATTTTCCAGTTACAGGTAGTTAGCTGTGTTAGTCTGCCATAGTCAAGACAAAATAAAAAAAAATTACTTCCAGTAGCACCTTAGAGACCAACCAAGTTTGCTGCTGGTATGAGCTTTCGTGTGTATGCACACTTCTTCAGATACACTGAAACAGAAGTCACCAGACCCTTATATATAGTGAGAGGGTGGGGAGGGGTATTATTCAGAAGGGTGGTGGGAATGGGTGATTGGCTGATAGGTATGGTAAACCTATCCACCAATTGTCACGGCTAAAAATTGGCCACTGTTTCTTTAATGCTCAAACAACTAAGTCAGCATGAGTCAGCAGCCTACAATGACTCATACAATCTTTCACCTAATTGTACCTGTATATATGGAGTGGTCAATGTTAGTGTTGGCTGTGGTTTGTTTGTTTGGTTGGTTGGTAGCTGGTTGTGTTTGGTTTGTGTTAAGGCTGTTGGTCGTGGTTGGAAAAGAAGACTTTTTAAGAATAAAAGCAGCAATACTCTGCAAGAATACTCTTTCTCAAAGACTCATTTGTTGCCAACTAAGGTCTGAGAACTAGGCAAAGGAGTAAAAAGGAGGTCAGAACCTTTTATTTTTCAAACACTGACACCAATCAGCCAATAGGTGTGGTAAACCTATCAGCCAATCACCCATTCCCACCACTCTTCTGAGTAATACCCTTCCCCACCCTCTCACTATATACAGTGGTACCTTGGGTTACAGATGCTTCAGGTTACAGAGAACAGGATGAGAACAGAAATTGTGTGGCGGTGGCGGCGGGGCAGTGACAGGCTCCATTAGTTAAAGTGTTACCTCAGGTTAAGAGCAGTTTCAGGTTAAGAACGGACCTCCAGAACGAATTAAGTTCTTAACCCAAGGTGCCACTGTATAAGGATCTGGTGACTTCTGTTTCAGTGTATCTGAAGAAGTGTGCATGCACACGAAAGCTCATACCAATAACAAACTTAGTTGGTCTCTAAGGTGCTACTGGAAGGGATTTTTTATTTCTCCCAATATTGTTGGACTCCAACTCTCAACAGTCCCTGCCAGTATGGCTCAATGGTCAGGAAAGATGGGAGACGGAGTCCAGCAGCATCTGTAGGGAAACAGATCAGTCATCCCTGTGTGAAATAATCTTGTCTCCTGTTTTCTGTCTCTTGCTTTATTGTGAGCTAGTTCTGCTTTGTTCACATTGACTTTTATTTTTGCTTCTTTTCAGCTTCTTTTGAGTTGATTGTTCCCTTGGTGGTAGGCCTCATCCTGATGAAGTAAGTAATCTTCCTTCTTCTGGTTTTTGTATCTGCCCTGGGAGCCAGATTTGTCTGAAATGTGGGGGTCACCTGTGTGAAGTGACGATAGCAAGAAGCCCACCCAAATCCCCTTTAGCCCCTTTAGATCTTGGTCCTACGGTGTTCCCTCCTCCTCTCTTTTGGCTAATGGCTCTCTTATGTCACCATCTGCTTCTAGGGTCTTGTTTTGTTTCGTGTTCTTTTTCTTGGCCTTTTGGTATTCGAACTGGAAGAAGGCTGCATTGACTCATGAGGGCAGAAGGAAGCAAAAAGAATGATGGTGACTGGATCGCCTGTCGTTCCTTTGCTCAGTGGAGGGACGGTATCACACACATCGCTGTGCACTCCCAGGTGTCATTGGTCCAGGCAGTGAAAGAGCATAAATGAATGTTTATTTCAAATGAAAGAGGAAGAACATGGATTATTAGCACTGCTATTTCATACACAGACATAAGATGGATGATTTCTTGTTCTGAGAAAAGTGTTTACAGTATTCTGGTTGTGCATTTGTGGTGCAATGAATGTAGTGGGCACCATATTGTTTTTTATCTTTATTTTGATAGATTTCATTAATTTATTGCAACATATTACCAGCATCATTCATACATAAAATAAAATATCCCACCCTAGCCTGGGTAATGGAGTTCAGGCAATACATCAAAAATAACAACCAAATAACATAGTATCTTCCGGTCGCAGACAAGCATATGTAAGGAAGGCGGTGTACAGTTAATGCTAACCAAAAAGTTTTATTATGTGACGGCAATCCTGTTTTCATTTTTAGACATGTAGACAATAAAGCTGTACCAATCTTGCAAAAGAGTATTTACGCTTCAAACCTCTTGCCAATTTTATTTGTCCGTTTTTCCATAATTGCTATTTGCCACACTTTATTGTACAGCTGTTGGTCTAAGGCAGATATAGGATTACATGTTAACTGAGACTGAAGACCCCCCCCCCCAATTCTTTTTTTTGGGGGGGGGGCAGAGTCCAAGAATAATTAAAATGGGATAAGGTCCCTTAATGCCTACATGTCAGCTTCCTATGTTACTAATTCTTTTTTCTTTTTTAAATTTTTATTGGAATTTTATTTACGACATAACATAAACCCCCACCCCCACAATACACAAATCTACCCTCATTAAACGTGAACATAACATACAGTGAGCATAACATACAACAATACAAACATACAAACATACAAACAACCAAATAAAAGTTCTTCCTAATCTTTAGTCCGAATCTCCTTTCTTGTAACTTGAAGCCATTGGTTTGAGTATTGTTTTGTTTGTTGCTGTTAGGCATCTTTGTGTTTTTATACTGTAAGCCGCCCTGTGATCCTTGGATGAAGGGCATTATAGAAATTTAATAAATAAAATAAAATGATTGGCAGGTGGGTTGCCTCTCCCACCTATCAAAGTTAGCTTGCAGGTATGGGGCCAGATAAGGAGCTGGCCCCAAAGAGGCCAGAAAGTTTCTCCACCCCTGTTTGAAAAAGAAGTTATCCCTTTCACCTGGAAAAAAAAAACTTACTGGACTGTTATCTTTAAAAGATAAAAGACCTCTGCAATAAATCAAGATGCAAAGATTTGGTCATCCGTAAAAGCCACCTGGTGAAGTGGGGAGCACGGTCTCTGCCTCATGAGCCCACTAGGGGAGGGGACCCACCAAAGGTCATTTGACACAACCCCCCACCCCATTCTGAAGAAACCACCTTCCTCTCTACATGTGGTCCAAAGTAGATGCTTCAGGGATATGTTAGATTGTTCCCCTAAATCACTTTCAAGTTTTGGGTACTTTCCCCATATATAAGAAGCTGCCTTAGTCCTGGACCATTAGAGTCTACATTGCTGGGCAATGGCTCTTTAAGGATCCAGACAGAAGTATCTCACAGTGCAAGCTGGAGATGCTAGGGACTGAAGCTTTGGAACTTTTGCATGCAACATTTGTGATATACAATCAAGCTACAGTCTTTCTCTATAGGAAGCTGTGCTATGGCAAGTTGGTCCATGAGGTCTAGTGCATGGACTGGCAGTGGACCACCAAGATTTCTAACACCAGTCTCTCACAGATTTACCTGGTGATGCTGGGGTTTGAACGTGGGACTCTCTGCCTGCAAAACAGATGTTTTTCCCATTGAGCTCTCTGAATGGTTCTGGTCAACCCTCTTGCCAGTGTGGATATTGTCCTCTAGACTGGTGGGATCGTCCACAAAAGCTTTACTAAACGCTGCAAAAATGGATGTCTTGAAGACTTCCTGGAATTTCTCCCCAACAAACAGGTACAGAATCGGGGTGAAACAGATATTGAAACAAACTCCGGTGGCTGTAGTATCCCATAGAACCTGTGTTGTTGCTTTGGATACTTCCTTAAACAGCTGTGAGGCGTGGTAGAGATGGTAGGGGAACCAGCCAATGAAGAATGATGCTATGGCAGCCACCAGGACTTTGGAAATCTTCCCCGTCCTCAGTAAACTTTTTTTCTTCATTTCAAAACCAATCCGACAGTAGCATGTCATGATGATGATGAATGGAAGCAGGAAGGCCAGCAGAAAACGAACCAAGAAGAAAGCCAGATGAACGTGGAAATCATCTTGATTTGGGGAGAAAATAAAATAATAGCTGCACTTCATCTTCCCCTCCTCTTCTTGAGTCTCCAGAAAAGCCAGGTTTGGGGTGCTCAGAGCTAGGGAAGCAAGCCAGACTCCTGCAATTACCTTCCGTGCCAAAGGTATTCTGCGGTTACGCTGGGACCAGACAGGATAGCAGGTGAAGAGGTAGCGGTCCAGGCTGATGGTGGTGAGTAGAAAGACCGTAGTGAACATCCCCAGAGAGAAGAAGAAGAGTAAGATCTTGCACATGATTGGGCCAAAGATCCAGTCAAAATTGAGGAGGACAAAGACAGCAAAGAAAGGCATGAGTGAGCTGGAGACTAAGTAGGTGAGGATCAGGTGGAGGAACCACATAGTATTCACAGTTCTCTTCATCTTCATCCCCAGCACCCAGAGGAAGAGCCCATTCATAGTTATCCCCACCAAGAAGCATGTGAAGATAAGGATGGCAACAACCAGATTTGTGTCTGCTGGAAGGTGGCTTACTTCCATCTCCGTGTTGCTGGAATTCTGCAAGCTGATAGTTGTGTTATTTTTCTCCATGGTGCCCTGGAAGAAGAAGGAAGAGATTTGAGGTGGAGGCAGGTGAAAGTTAGAGGGAACATGGGGAGCTTGGGGGAGAGATCAGAACACTGGAAATGGGAAAATGTGTCTATCCAGTCAGGCTTATGCACTCTGAGTAAGCAAATTTCAAAACTAAGCAACTTAGCACTCTAAGCTTCAAAGAAGCAACATCAGCAACCATGTACATTCATATGGTTTCACTAGGACAGATATCAGGTTTGGAGTTCAGACCTCATTCATAGCTTCCCTGCTCAAACCCATTTCCCATTAACAGCTGGAAACTAAGATTGCTGAATCTCATTCAAGTCCTCATGAAGGTCCTGTGGACTTCCAGATGTTGCTCAACTCTAGCTTCCATCCATCAGTCTCAGCCAGCAAAACTAACGAACAGAGATGATGGGAACTATAGGTCACCAACATCTGGCGAGCCTTGTGTTGCCAATCACTTGTGTTCCAACACCCACCCTTTTCCAACTGAAGACTTCATTTTCCATAACTACAAAGACAATCAATTTTAAAGATTTTAAACTTTCCTTCTCTTCCCCACCCACCCTGCCACCCAGTCTTCATAACACGTCCACTCACTTGATCTGCTCGTCTAGAATAGCTGTCCTCAACGCATTCCACTGTGCATTTCAGCATTCAGAACGGAAGAAGTACTCCGAGGGCACAGCATATTTATGAGAACTGAAAGACTGGTGAGTCACACAAATTATTTCTGCAAGCGTGTTCACTGTATAACCCATTTCCTTCTTCTCAGTTTTTGGGAACAGAGTGCCCATGAATTAGATATTGTTAGCGAGTTCCATTGGCAACGCTGCCTGTTTTAGAGTAACACCCTCAGCATGTTTACTCAGAAGTAAAATTCACTGTCTGCAACAAGGTTTACTACCATATTTTGCTTCGTTGTTGCTTTAGTTTTTGGCTTTGTTTGCTTGCTTTCGGCTTTCTGAAGAATTGCAGCCTCAAGTCCCTGTAGCTGAAATATCATTTGCATTCACTGCTCCAGTGGGAAATGAAGTGGGTGGTTTCACTTCAATTTTAAAAAAAGGATGTGGGGTGGTTTCTATTTCAATTTTTTTGGGGGGAAAATGGGATGGTTTTAGGTCCAGATAATATCTCACCCCACGTTGAACTCTCATTATCATGCCTTTGTGACATTGACTATATTTGGAAATATACAAGCAGAGGATAATGAAGGAAAGCAAAGAGTGAAGTATCAGGCAGCAAATGCACTGCATCACTTCTCTTGCATCAGAGTCCCATGAAGCAGCTTTTCCAACACCTTCCTAGCTTCTCTGTCAATTTCTGGCTATAAAGAGGAGGTACGGAAGCCAGGGGATCAAGAATGATGCCACAGAAGTGACAAGGAATCTGATAGGTTTTCCAGCCCTCACCAACTTTTCCTCTTCCTTTTCTGACCTACCTGATAAGAGCAGCCCATGATTATTATAAAAGGAACCAGGAAAGCCAGGGGAAACCAAATGAGAGCCAAATGAACATGATAACTTAGGCCTTTGTCTATATATCATCCTAGTCTCAAAGAAAGCATAATTCTTTTGTTTTAATACTTCTTTTTTAAAATACTTTTATTTTGCTTTAAACAAATACAGATAAATATAGACGACCAAAATTACAAAAGAAAATTCCTTAATAATAATGAAAAAGCTAAAAAAAACTACAAAAAATATCAAAGTACATGGCATAGAACATAAGCCATTATGGGAAAGAAAAAAGAAAAAGGAAAGAAGGAGGAGGAAGGGGGGAGGAAAGAAATGGGGGGAGGGAAAAAAGAAAAAAAAAGAGGAAGATGAGCCAAAACACAAGAAGGCTCATCTATTGTACACTTCCTTCAAGGTCACAACAGATCATAATTCTTATCAATTCTCTCTATCTGCATTCCATAGAATCCCTCATCTTGGTATCAGGGAACATTTCCCTATATGCGGTATCATTCTAAACATAACCAGGTCTTTCTTGATCAGCTCTTATCCCCTAGATAATTATTTAAACATTCCCATTCTTCTTTCACCATCTTTTTACGTTTATCTTTTATTGCATCTGTCAGCTTCGCGAGCTCCAAGTACTCACACAATTTGACTACCCATTCATCTTTAGTGGGTGTATTTTTATCTTTCCAGTGTTTTGCCACTATAACCCTTGCTGCTGATGTCGCATACATAAATAACCTGGTTTTATTTTTGGTAATGTTATCTGAAACCATTCCTAGTAAAAATTCTTCCAGTTTCTTGCTAAATGTAGTTTTTATCAATCTCTTTATCTCGTCATAAATCATATTCCAAAATCTTTGTATCTCTAGACAGGACCACCGCATATGGTAGTATGTTCCTATCTGTTCCTTACATCTCCAGCACTTGTTATTATATGATTTATTTATTTTTGCTAGTTTTACAGGGGTCAAGTACCATCTATAGTACATTTTCATAAGATTTTCCCTTATAAGGAAGCAAGCCATGAATTTTATATTTTTAGTCCATAATTCATTCCAAATATTGGGTTTGATTGTATGTCCCAGGTCCCTCTCCCATTTTACTGTAGTTTATTTTATATCCTCCTCCTTTCTTTGCCAATTCAAAAATAGTTTGTACATTTCTGAAAGTGTATTTTGATTATCATATAATATATATCCTTCTCCAGATAGGATTGTTTTTGTCAAATCCTTTGGTTCTTTTATCCTTTTCAATGGTGACTTTTAGTTGATAATACTCCTACCAGGTTATTCCCTTCTGTTTCAGTTCTCTTAGGTCCTTTATTTTCAGATCACTACTTATTTCCTCTACTAAATCCTTGTATGTTAACCAATCACTGTTCATATTTTTCCTATGAACCATCATAGATTCCATTGGTGACAGCCACCATGGTGTTTTGGTCACTACTGATTTTTTACTCCTCTCCCATCCTTCATATGATGCCCTTTGACTCAAGAAAACCACCATTTTATATTTCAAATTGGGGGAAATAAATACAGTAAATGGACAAAAGTACAAAGATTCACAAAATGTTTAGGGGTATGCGTAACCCTGCGTACCCCCAGAAAAAAAGCACTGGATATACCAAAGGCAGCTGCACTTCCTTCAATCTTCCAGTGGCCAATAACAATGTTGAAGGAAGGGTTAAAATATAGTTACCCAACAGAACCACTTCTGAGAGTGTGTCAGGTGAGTACCTGCAAAGATGCCTGGCTCTCTGCTGAAGCCTCTGTGTGCCTCTGAGCCTTTGGGATAGGGTGGTCGTATCAACCTCCTTCCTCCTCACTTCTCTTTCCCCTAAGTTTAAGTTCTAGCCTTTTTCTGTCACTTTCACTTTCACTATTCTCTTCTCATAGCGAAACCCTGGAATGCCCATCTCATCAGTTGTAGGTCTCACTGAGCACAATAGTGTTTTCTCCAAAGTACAGCTGGGAGGGGCAGCCCCCTCAAATATTTTATTGGGGGACTGAAGTCCCCACAGCCCCTAGGAGTTGGCTCCTATGCTTGGAAGTACTACTGAATTCAACAGTTCTTGCTCTCAGGTAAGTGCTTATGAGTCCTGTTCATAAGCCCCTGGTGACAAGTTTCCAGAAGCTGCAGTCAGCTAAGTAGAACTGGTTGTATAATACTTTATCATTCCCTGTTCTATACCTCTCTAAGTTTCTGAACTTCTACCTTACCTAAATCCATTAAGCATTTATCAGCAACAGTTAAGATAATAATTCAATCCAATAATTCCTTCCATAACTTAGGAGCCATCAAATGTTACACACAAACAAACACATACCATTCAGAACTTAAAATATTGAATTCTTTAGTTTCGAATGATATGAATGCAGGAAGAGAGTGGAGTGGGGATGGGAGAGAAAAACAATCCAGTCTGCATTTAAAGGCAAACTTACCTAACTCTCACTTTCTGAAATAATATGTGAACTGAAGCACAGCTATCCTGCAAAATTCACACGTCTCACCATTTTACAATGCATTCCTCTGACCAAGCTATGTGTCCAAAAACTACATATAACAGGGTAGAATGTGCATAAGATTTAATATATTAGTGAAAATAACATACAAAATGTATTATATTAGGGAGCATCGCTTGGCAAAAATGTGAATTGCACACAAATGTGCGCCTTAGGAGGCATTCAGAGTAAAGTGCATTCAGAGTAACAACAACAACTCACAATCTGATGTTGAAAAGTGGGTAACTAATTGTAAGATTGGGAAAGTGGGAACCTGAAATTTTCCCATCATTACACTGTCATCACCAAAGGTTGGCAGCAGCAGGATCACATCAGATATATTTATATGATCATATACGACCAGTGTAAAAAAACAGCTGGGGTAATAGACTCCATAGAACACAGAATGTTGCATGCAATATATAGACAGGCAAGTCCTGTAATATTTTCCATCCGTGCAACTGTCACTGAAGCCACATGAGCTGTTGTCTTGATTGTGGCATGTTTTACAGATGTCATTTCCTGTAAGTTATGCTTATATCTTTCCTACTTATATTAATATATTCTAGCGATGTCCTGTGAAATACCAATCTATGAGAAGAAGCCAAAAAGGTAGAGGGACTCGTTTTCCTGTTTATATGGTAAGTACACCTAGATTTAACAACAACAACAACAACAACAACAACAACAAATTTATTATTCACATGCTGCCCAGCTGACTGTGTTGCCGCAGCCGCTCTGGGTGGCTTCCAACAAATTAAAACACAGTAAGACATCAAACATTAAAAACTTCCCTAAACAGGGCTGCCCTCAGATGTCTTCTAAAAGTCAGAAAGGTGTTTATTTTCCTTGACATTTAATGGAAGGGCGTTCAACAGGGCAGACACAACTACTGAGCTTTAGGGTGAAGGCCACCTTTCCTCCTAATAGTGGATCTATTCCTTTAGTATATGAATGACAGAGAGATGTTGATCAAGTGCATTTTTCACAAATAATGCGTCTCCAAGCTGGAAAAGATGCATC
This sequence comes from Podarcis cretensis, assembly GCF_951804945.1. Taxonomy (NCBI): domain Eukaryota; kingdom Metazoa; phylum Chordata; class Lepidosauria; order Squamata; family Lacertidae; genus Podarcis; species Podarcis cretensis. The sequence goes on along the minus strand of NC_137177.1, from coordinate 17,845,653 downwards.
TGTTAGATTCCTGGCTGACATGCATGTTGTCAGAGCTGCCTCCAGGTCCCAGCTCACAGAGGACCAACGCTAGGCTGTAGTTATGTACAAAAGTCTTTATTGAGATTCAGTTTCCACTTTAAAGCCGCAGCGTGCAGCTCTACGTCTCGACCTTAGACCGGCGAAGTCCCGTCTGAGTCTCCTCCCCTTCCACACCAGTTTAAGACCCTCGCCTTGCTCCACCTCTTCCTAAGTTCCTTTCTCCTCTGGGCCCTCCTGCCCGCTAGGGTCTCATCCTTCCTGGACTCCTCTGACGCTGACCCTGACGATTCTTGCCCCTCCTTCCGGCGGGCTTTAGGACCTGGTTCCCTATCCGGGCTACCTTCTGTGCCGCTCGCCTGTACCTTTGAACTTGGCGCGCGTGCCCAGCCTGCAACTTTCCTCTTGACCGTTAACTCGCTCTCCGATGGAGGCGTGGTCAACCCTGACTCATCTTCTCTCGCTGGTGGTGCATATGTGGGCTCTGACACCTGGGACTCCTCCCCCCCACTACGCTCTGGTGGGGAAGCTGGTCCTGATTTCCAACTGCTGCTCTGGGAGTCCCCGCTGGCCCCTTGCTTCTGGGGTGTCCCCCTTGGGTCGCCCCTTGCCCTGCCCATCGGCGCCCCCTTCTGTGAATCTTCCGATTCGCTGGAGAGGCTCATGGAATCTATCGGGCTGCTGTCATATTCTCCTACGCTGCCCTCGGATTGCTCCCCCTCGCTCTCCATCTCCTCTCCTCCCTGCGCTCCCACTGAGTCCCTGACACATGTGTTAAAGGAACCTTGTTCAGGGACAATGGGAAGTTAGTTGGTAGTATTTATTATTATTAATATTATTATTATTATTATTTAAAATTGTATCTCGCCCTTCATCTGAAGATCAGAGAGCGGTAATGCTACATGAAGAGAGAAGGCAAGGACTGGGAATGCAATGGCACTGGTAACAAGAAGCATAGGTGCCAACTCCCTGGGGCCCTGTGTGCCCCAGCACCCACAACACTCCCCATGAAGGGGATGGGCACCCACAAATTTCATTTTTGAATTTTAACTTTTATTGGAATTTTATTTACAACATAACACAAACCCCCACCCCCACCCAATACACAAATCCACCCTCATTAAACACGAACATAACATACAGTGAGCATAACATGCAACAATACAAATAACCAGATAAAAGACTTCCTTTATCCTATATCTGGCCTCCTTATTTGCTTCTTAAAAACTGGTTACAGATAGGTAGCCGTGTTGGTCTGCCATAGTCAAAACAAAATAATTTTTTTTTTCCTTCCAGTAGCACCTTAAAGACCAACTAAGTTAGTTCTTGGTATGAGCTTTCGTGTGCATGCACACGAAAGCTCATATCAAGAACAAACTTAGTTGGTCTTTAAGGTGCTACTGGAAGGAAAAATTTTCTTATAAACTGTTTCCTTTATGAATAATTATTAAGATTTTTCTAATTATAACTTAAATATCCACAAAGTCTCCTACAGACATTCATCGAAACAAGTCCAGGTATGTATTTTAGGGCACCGTTTTGTGAAGTATGCTCTGCATTTCCCCCATGCTTTTTGAAACTCTTGTCTAGTGTGATCTCTAATTGCCTCTGTTAATCTAGCCGGTTCAATATACTCTAACAGTTTATCTTGCCATTCCTTTTTTGTTGGCACAGTTTCTTTTTTCCAGTTTTTAGCAATTGGGATCCTTGCCACTCCTGTGGCATAGAGGAATATTTTCTGATCTTCTCTTGCTATACCTGTGTCTGTTATCCCTAGTAGAAAAGCTTCTGTATTTTTCATAAAGTTAAACATTTTTTTAAGCTTGTCATACACTGTGTTCCAGAAGCTTTTGATTTTTTCACAGGTCCACAGGCACCCACAAATTTCAGTGCCTGCTCAGGCAAGGAATCCTTGGTGCAGCGGGGAGGTCGGTACACCAGAAGGAATCCTGTACTGCCCCTATTGCCCAGCTTCCAGAACATGCACTCAGAGAACTGGGTCTTCCCAATAGGACGCCCAGTGTAAACTAGTGACTTCCTAAAAATCACTGCAACACCACCACCACCCCCGGCCACCCATATGACCTGGGTTGCTGTGCGTACAAGAAACCTGGTGGACAAGCAGGCACATTAACAGTATCCAGCCTGTTTAACAAATCTCAGGAGCATAAAAACAACACTTAAGTTCACTATCATGTATGTGTTTATTTCTGCATGTAATTTCTATCCTGCTCTTCCTTCAAAAGAGCCCAGGGTGGCAAACACCAAAGTAATAAAATAATACGATTTTAAAAATGCTTAAAAAATATTTAAAGCAATGAAAACATTAACAGCCCTTTAATCTAACAGTTTATAATTTCAAAGATGGCAGGAAAGCACAGTATGTTTCAGACATCAAATGCATGGCTGAACAGGAACGTTTTAAAATTCCTCCTGAAAATTAATAATGAGAGAGACAGATGTGTTTTACTGCGGGGACAGCATCCCACAATTTTTAACTTGCTTTTTTTTTTTTTTTTTTTTTTGAAAATTTAACAAAAAGAAGGAACGGGGGGTGGGGAGAGAAAGGGGAAGAATAAAATTAAATGAAAACTAGAAAGAAAAATAGTACACAAATAATGCTAATAATGATAGTAATCCACAATCAGCGCATGGATCCTAAATTAAAGGAAAAACTTAATATAAGTCATCCAAATATTCAAACAGGGGTCCAGATGAAACTGATGCTGATATGAAATACATTTGAGTATAGCCAAATGTCATGGACTGGTTGGCCGCAAAGGAATGGTAGAAGGAATCAGCTGGGGAACCCCCAAGGGAAGAAGGCTCAGAGTCCAGGGATTGGTGGTGGGACAACGATGAGCGGTCACAGGGAGAAGAGAAGAGGGAAAAGACTGGGAAGAGTCTGTACAGCCCCAAGGTTACTTCCTCAGGAATCTGGGCAGATTACTGTCTTGAGTCACTGTCAGCACCAAGCTGTCCCTGTCAATGGTTTCCCTCCCCACCCCTTCTGTCAAATTTATATTGTAGGCAGATGTGATGGGTTCATCTACAAAAGCTTTCTGAGCTAGAGCAAGAATCGATGTCTTAAAGACCTGCTGGAATTTCTCCCCAACGAAGATGTAGAGGATGGGTGTGAAACAAAAATTGAAACAGACTCCAGTGATGAAGATTGGCTTCAGTACATTTCCCACCATTCCAGATCCCTCAAGGAGCACTGAAGCCTGGTAGAGGTGATAAGGAAGCCAGGAGATGAAGAATGATGCCACAGAAGCTACAAGGATTTTGAAAGGTTTCTTAGTTCTCCTCACCAAACTTTTCTTCTTGATTTCCTGGCCTATACAATAAGAGCAGCCCATGATGATCATGAAGGGAACCAGGAAGGCTAGGAGAAACCGAGTCACAAAGAAAGCAAAATGAACACGATACCTTAGGGCTTTCGTCTTCTCATCATCCCAGTCATTTGAAAAAGCATAGTTATTGTCACACACAAGCCTGCCATTCTCTACCTCTCGTGTTTCCCGAAAAGCTAAGTAAGGGGCACTCAGGGCTAAGGACACAAGCCAAACTCCTATGACCAGTCTCTGTGCTCGAGAGATTGTGCGGTTATGCTGGGACCAGATGGGGTGGCAGGTGAGGAGGTAGCGGTCCAGATTGACAATGGTGAGAAGAAAGACAGTGTTGAACATCCCCAGAGAACCCAACGAGTTAATGACCTTGCAGATAACTGTGCCAAAGGCCCAGTGGAAACCAAGAAGAATGTAGGCAACATAGAATGGCATGTTCCAAGAGGAGATTAAGTGGGTGAGAATCAGGTGGAGGAACCAGAGGGTGTTCACTGATCTCTTCATCTTCACACCCAGCACCCAGAGAAAGAGCCCATTCACAGCTGTCCCCACCAGGAAAGACAATGAGATAAAGCAGGCAATGGTTAAGTTCATGGGCCTTATGGATACCAAGGAATGGTTGGCATTTGTTCGTACTGTTGATGCATTCTCCAAGATGAAGGCCACTGTGGTTGTTTCCATGAAGCCCTGGAGGACGATAGAAAGCAGTAGACTGAGTTAATAGCAGAGGAGGGGAACAAGGCAACAAGAAGAAACATCCTTAATAGTTTTTTGTTGATATGGAAATTGAAAACATTATGCCCTAGGATTACAATGTTGTACATAACATGTGGACAGCTGGAAATTAAATTAACTAGTCAGGTGGGTATTTTTTTGGGGTGGAAACAGGCAGCCCACAAAAAGAGAAATATAAAGACATTAGTCCTCTTGTGTTCCAACTCATTTTCTCCAACTGTTGCATAGCTTTTAAAAATTGAATCGAGAACCACAAGGTCTCCCAGGAGGAGCTAAAAACAGAAATGTTCATGATGACAAGCAATGTTACATTTGGAGGAATAGGGAGAGGAGAAAAATTTGATCGAGACCATCTTGGCTATGAGTTCTAGAAGACCTGCTGCCTGCTTTATCATAGAATCATATAGTTTTAAAGTTGGAATGGACTCCAAGGGTCATGTAGTCCAACCCTCTGAAATGGAAGGATATCAACTAAAGCACCCAAGACAAATGACCATCCAACCTCTGCTTAAAAGCCTCCAGTGAAGAAGAGTTCACAACCTCCCAAGGGAGACCGATCCACAATCAAGCAGCACTTGCTGTCGTAAAGTTCTCCTGATGTTTAGTCGGAATCTCCTTTCTTTTAACTTGAAGCCACTGGTTTGGTTCCAACCTCCAGAACAGGAGAAAACAAGCTTGCTCCAGCTTCCATATGACGGCCCTTTAGATACCTGAAGATGGCTATCATCTTTTCTTTCTGTCTCCTCTTTTCCAAGCTAAACATACCCAGCTCTCTAAGTCATTCTCCGTAAGCCTTGGTTTCTAGACCCTTGATCATCTTGGTCACCCTCCTTTGTACACGTTCCAGCTTTTCAATTTCCTTCTTAAATTGTGATGCACAGAGCTGGACACAATACTCCAGATATGGTATGATACTATTACTTCCCTTTATCTGGACATTATAGTTCTGATCAAGGGGGGGAAATGTTTAAAAGGTACATTAGGCAAAACTGTATACAGAGATGAATTTATCAGGAGAAATTCACACTAAAATAATGAACAATTTTCATGAAGAATGTTTTTAAAAGTATTTGCAATAACAATTGCAAACTGATGCAGAAATGTAAAGCATTAAGACTGGAAAAATAAGAAAATGAGATAAACAGAAACTGAAAGATTCACCCGCCTTGGTTATTGCATGCCTTAAGTTTAAGAATGCGTGTTGTTACCCACAAGTGAGGGTGTTAGTATGTCAGTTTCATTTTTTCTCATTTTTGCAATCCTAAATTCAGTTCCCCACATTACCATATTAGTCTGCAAGTCAAAAAAAGAAAGAAAGCCTTTATGAAAAATCATCTTCATTTTATACAAATTTCACCTAACATACCAATTTTTGCATGCAGTTTCCCCTAATATACGAATTGTTGCAAACCATTGTTCCCTGTTATAATGTTTGTTATTTCCCCGATTCAGGCATTTGCATGCACATTTCACACTGGTCTGTGGATTTTTATTCACATTTCTTGGCTCCAGAACGGCATCACAAAATTCAGAGCAGTGGAAATTTCAAAGGATGGCTGAATTTCAGTTCACGTATCTTTTTGGAAAGTGCAAATTACTTTTGTTTGTTTTTTCTTTAAATGGGAAATGAATAAAATTTCTTCTCAATAATCTTTATTGGTTTAGATTAAAAGCATAAATACATAACAACGTTTAGTACAGAAACAGAAAAAAGAAAGAGAAGAAAGAAAAGGGACAAAGAGATATAAGACATTATATATTTCTTCTGCATAAATACAGTAACATATTAACACTTAAATTCATATAAATACAAACTCACAAAAAGAACAGAAAAGGTTTCTAGAAATGAACTAAAAAAGACTTCCAAATATTCTCATTTACTATATCTATTCTTTCCTTTGTACCGCACAGTCTCGAATTACGCTAGTTTATCTTCATATGTCCACACAGAATGTCATTTACAATTTTTATTTTACAAGAATCACTCTAATTCTGCCAAGAGATTCTTGTTCATACAATAGTTTTTAAAATATTCTTTAAATATTCTCCATTCCTTATAGACTCTCTGTTTCGGATGACTTCTTACTTTTCCTGTCATCTTTGCCAGCTGGAGGTATTCAGTCATTAGGGCTTGCCACTCTGCTATTGTAGGGATTGTTTTGTTCTTCCAGTTTCTTGCCACTAATATTCTGGCTGCTGTTGTGGCATCCATGAACAATGGTCTCATGTTTTTTTTCTTATTTCTATTGCCAATATGCCTAGAAGGAAGGCTTCTGGTCTCTTTTTGAAATTGAATTGAATTTTTTTTTTTAAGTTCATCATAGATGTTATTCCAGAATTCTCCGATGACTACACAATTCCACCACATGCGCAAGGAAGGCCCCATTTCTTTTTTACATCTCCAGCAAATAGGTGATCTATTTTTATACATTTTTGCTGGAGAATAAAATTTCTTCTCAATCTGTACCCATAAGGAAGACACAAAGGCTTCAATCCTTCCCTGTGTTTGCCTCCAGCACATGGTAGCCTATTCAAAGATACATTGGATCCCTGAATGTGAACAGGTGTAGATAGAACAGTGGTAGATGAATTTCCAATTCTCTCCTCTCTATTTTTTCCCATGTGATTTCTCCAATTTTATCTCCAAAGACCTCACTCGATTTTAGCTGGATCTCAACTTTCCATGCTTCCTCCCCCACCCCACATAATATCCTTGCTCAACAACAAATTACAGCAATGCAGTCTTATGTCCACCACAACAGAGCTGTTGTGGAACTCCAACTCCCATCAGCCCCAGCCACCATGGTCCATGATCAGGGGTGATGGGAATTGTGATTCAGCCATACCTGGTGCTTGCATCACCTGATGTAGCCTCTAAAACCCCAGACTACTGAATCTCCAATCATCCAGAGCTCACCCAAGCAGTAGAACTTCCATGGCCCAGAATTTTGGCATTCTGATTCCCATCTTCCCCCACCTCAGGCTGAACTGGGGGCTATTGCTATCCAACTATCCCTTCCCCATTGCACCTAGCCTGAGAGCTCCACTCACTTGATACCTTTGATCTTCTTTTCTAGAAGTGGTTATCATCCGAACTGTCAGGACAAATCGGGGGGGGGGGATGCTTAGAGAGTACGTGGTATTTCAGTGTGGGTGCAAATTAAACCACTTCACGAAATAGATTTTCTGTAAAACCCACTTCCTGATTCTCATTTCCTTTTAGCAAATTATCCAGAATCTGTCATGCCTGCTCCACTTCCCTGAGTGATAGGTAAAGGTAAAGGTAAAGGGACCCCTGACTATTAGGTCCAGTTGTGGCCGACTCTGGGGTTGAGGCACTCATTTCGCTTTACTGGCCGAGGGAGCCGGCATACAGCTTCCGGGTCATGTGGCCAGCATGACTAAGCCACTTCTGGCGAACCAGAGCAGTGCACAGAAACGCCTTTTACCTTCCTGCCGGAGTGGTACCTATTTATCTACTTGCACTTTGACGTGCTTTCGAACTGCTAGGTGGGCAGGAGCAGGGACCGAGCAATGAAAGCTCACCCCATCAAGGGGATTTGAACCACCGACCTTCTGATCAGCAAGTCCCAGGCTCTGTGGTTTAACCCACAGTGCCACCCGCGTCCCTGAGTGATAAGAGATTGCATAAAAACACAACAATTCTTGTGAGGACAGGGAGGGGGGTGATGCTGGAAAAACTCTCTTCTGAGAGGTTCAATCACTTTGTCACCCCTGTCATGGATCCTTGCCATCCCCTCTTTTCTCCAGCATGAGACCTTACCTGTCTACAGTGACGAATAGAGCCATAGCCAGTTGGCTTCTGACCAGCTCTTCTCTTCCTCCCACCTCCCCACAGCAAGTCCTTGAGAAACATCCCACTCACTTAGTGCCTTTGATCCTCTTGTCCAGAAAAAACTGTCCTCCAAGCGTTCTATGATTTGCTTCTGTTTTCCAGGCTCATGTGGATAACTATAAACAAATGCGAAGAAATAGAGTGTGATGTATTTTTAGTATAGGTTGAGGGTTGGGTGGTGGGAACGCAAGGCCTGAACTTCCCATGAATTCTCTGTTCGAATAGACTCTTTGCAAACTGCACTTCCTTGTTTTCAGTTCCTTATAGCAGACTTCTAAAGATTTGCTACACATGCTTGAGGGCACCAGTCCCAAAATAGCTGCTATGGGGCGTAGGCACAAGCACACATAAATATACTGATGCTGTTGCTGTCTAATAACAACAGGGAGCATTCCTCAGTACCAGGGAAAATATACAAGGTGGTCAAACTGTGTGGTGGTGTAGTGGTTAGGAGCGGTGGACTCATAATCTGGTGAACCGGGTTCGATTCCCTCCTCCTCCTTGGGCCAGTCACACTTCTTTGAAGTCTCTCAGCCTCACTCACCTCACAGTTTGTTGTGGGGGAGGGAGGGAAAGGAGATTGTTAGCCACTTTGAGACTCCTTCGGGTACATAGCTGTCAAGCGTCCCTTATTTGGAGGGACAGTCCCTTATCCCAGTGCCATGTCCTGCTGCTGTCGCTTATTGATGGATGTCCCTTAAATTTCCCGGGTTTCAAAGGAAGCAGCTCCTCTCCCTCCCTCCCTGCCAGCCAGGGAGGAGGGAGGCTCCAACTGTATTGCTTGGCTGCCCGGCCCGCCCCCCTCCAGCCTCCTCTCACCAGCCTCAGCTCCTGGGAGCCCCTACCCGCCAGGACCTGTTCCAAGGGCTAACCATAGAGGGGGAAAGCGGAGGAAGGACCACAAGCACTTCTCCCATAGATTTGTAGTGGTAGACTAGCACAGATGGTCTGATCTGCGGGTTTACTTCGGGTGCTATTCCCCCCCCCCCGCCTCCCGCCCCACCTGATGGAACTGAGAGCTGCAGATGGAGCACGAGAGAAAAATACAGAACTGTAGCAGCATCTTCGTAGCTTGGACTTCGTTTTACGCGAAATGTGGTTGCTGCTTGTAGTTATTTAATTGCAGTGTTTCATCGGCTGGTGTCTTGAGCAGCAACCTCTGGAAACGAAGGGGTAAAAACTGGCACCGCTCTCCAAAATTATCTGGTCACTTTTAACTTTGTATTTCAGCTGGTTGACTAAAATCCCTTATTTTGGCTGCTGGTCCCTTATTTTCAAATCTGTAAGTTGACAGCTATGTTCGGGTAGTGATAAAGCAGGATATCAAATCTGAACTACTCCTCCTCCTCCTCTTCTTCTTCTTCTTCCTCTGAACTCACAGAGGTAGCTTAGAAGTTAGCTGCACATTTTGTCTCATAACTTCCCTTCTAGGAAAGCTAAATACTTACATTACAAAAAAGAAAGAAAATGAATGCTCAGAGTGTGGAGCACCAGTGGTCTACACTGACTGCCAGTGTCTTAGACAAGGAGACAGTCCCAATCCTACTAGGAGGTGCTGAGGATAGAACCTTCTGCCTGCAAAGCAGATGCTTGAACACTGAGCAACAATCCTTCAATTTAGTCATGTACCCACAATCATGTCTCCTTCCCCAGAGTTTCCAAATTGTAAAAAAAACCCAGGAAATGGATAAGCACTGCCTTCACTTCTTTCTTCTTCTTTTTTGTATAAAATAATATTTTATTTAGAGTTCAACAATAACAAGGGGGGGGGGCGCAATAACTATTACATCAGTTCATTACAGTTGACCAGCTTTAACAATAAATAAACAATAGTTGAAGAATTACAAAACATCACTTTTAACTTACTCGAGTTTTCATATTTAAGTTTTATCTCTTTATTTCTTTTTAGCAGGTCGAAGAAGAAAAGAGCAAAGAAAGAGGTACAAAAAAGAGGAGAGAGAGAGGGGGGGGGAGAGAGAGAAGAAAACAAAATATAATAAACACACCTGACTTCCAATTAGACTCATTGTGTTATTATTTCTACTAATTTTTCACACACAGTTCCAAATTATTGTATTGCATTCTTTGTTTTCCTCAGATACCAAAAAACATTATATTTGTTGTTTTACAAGGATCATTCTATTTCTGCCAGGAGATATTTATTATTATAATACTTTTCCAGATACTCTTTAACATTTTCCCATTCTTTCTATACTGCCTTCACTTCTACCATGCTGCCTTGAGCCCAGAAGGGCGCAGAATATGATACATGAACTCCTTTGGGACCTTTCCCCCTTTGCAATCTTACAATTACAGTTCAAAAATAGACATACTCAGAATAGACTCATTTAAATTAATGGACATGATCAGAATAGACCTACTGAAGTTAATGGGCATGATTAAGTTCAATGAGTCTACTCTGAGTAAAACTTAGTTGGATGCCACGCAATGGATTTATTTTAAAATACGAAACAAACAAAAAATAGTTTTCTTAGCCAAGACAGGTTATAGTCACCAGATGTGATACTTACTCTCCCAGGGAGGTACTGAGTCCCTTCTTTCAGGCTGATTCAGAGAAGATGAGCCAGAGGAGCAATTCTCTAAGCCTTTTTTATGATCTCAGACCACAATAACTAATTTCACACCTTTGGACATAAACACATTTTGTACTAAACTAAACCTTGTGTTTCACACCTGACTTTACCAATCTCTATAAATATCAACATGTCTTGAGCAGGGCATTCAATGTTCCCTGGTGATGGGTTCAAATTCTTCATTCTTCATATTAATGGGGGTTTTAATTGTATTTTGCTTATTTCCTTCCTTTTTTCAGATTTTGAGATCAGTAAATTAAATGTACTGAAGGCTGCGGCTTGCTATGTTGGTTCTGCATTTCCTCCCTCAGCAGCATTACCTGCGTAAGAAATACCCGTTCATGTCTGTGGTGTGAAAACCACTTGTGATCTCTGCAGAAAAAAATCGTGCAAATTGCTATTCTAACTCCATGAAAACAGCTGCTCCTCTCTACTTGGACTACCTCCTAAATTCCCTTAAAGAATGGTCAGGGTGACTAACTTGTTTTGTGTCCCCACAGCAAAAACGGGGGAAAAACAAGGCCTTCCTCCCTGCTCTCAGGGCCTTGGGTCTGTGAACGAGACATGTCTGTTGTCACCTCACCTGTTCAGCATTTAGCATGACATGCACATTCCACTATAGGGCACCCCAAGCAATACACAAAGCAAATGCAGTATAGGGTGGCAAACAGTGTTGTTACCCTGTAAAGCCACAAGAATCTCCCCCACAAGATCTAGCTCAGACTAGAAGACAGATTAAACCAAATGAAAATGCCACTCCGAACATAATAATCCCTACAACATGAGGGAGGCCGTCTGTCATGGATGCTTTCGCTGAGATTCCTGCATTGCAGGGGTTGGACTAGATGACCCTTGGGGTCCCTTCCAGCTCTACAATTCTGTGGTTCCATGAGGAAGGCAAAAATGAAGAGTCCCAAGCCAATCGGGGGCTATCCAAAATATTCCTACACAACCCCTTTAAAAGGTAAAGGTAAGGTTAAGGACCCCTGAGTTGAGTCCATTCGCAAATGACTCTGGGGTTGCGGCGCTCATCTCGCTCTATAGGCTGAGGGAGCCAGCGTTTGTCCACAGACAGCTTCCAGGTCATGTGGCCAGCATGACTAAGCCGCTTCTGGCAAACCAGAGCAGCGCACGGAAACACCATTTACCTTCCCGCTGGAGCTGTACCTATTTATCTACTTGCACTTTGACATGCTTTCGAACTGCTAGGTTGGCAGGAGCAGGGACCGAACAACAGGAGCTCACCCCGTCATGGGGATTCAAACCGCCAACCTTCCAATCGGCAAACCCAAGGCTCAGTGGTTTACACCACAGCACCACCGCATCCTAATAGAGCCCATACTGTTGAAGGATGGAGGGAGGGCACCAAAGGAAAAAGGGGGGAAAGGTTGGGGAGGAGCAGGCTTATAAACCAAGCCATCCCCATTGACAATTGGCCAAGGCTTTACCCATGCCACCCCTAGGTCTTCCCCAAGACTTAAGTCATCTTTTGGGGGGATTCCGGATATGGCTAACTCATCCCTACCATAGAGTGGAAGTAGAATTTCCTCCTCATCCCCTCTTGTGTTGTGATTGTTAAGCCTGTCGATTAGGACCGCCTTAAAAAATAATAATTGTATAGCACTGAAAAACTATACCTGCTTTATAAACTCTTGTTCTTAGCAATAATGAATGCAGGTGCTACAAAGTTTAACAATGAATGAATGTGCAGAGGAATGCAAAACTCTTTAAGTACAGAGATTTGATTTACTGAAATTGGGATTGCTGTGCATTTAATTCTGAAATGTTCCCAGGTAACTCTTGTGTTTGGTTAACTTTAGTCACATGGGAGGTACCTTATTACATTCTCCGTTTTGTTTTGTGTGTAAGTGACTTGTAATGGTTGCATCTCCAGGAACACCAAAGAAGAGACAGTGTTAGATAACTCTCTTTCTAAATGCAATATAAAGGTAAAGGTAAAGGTACCCCTGCCCGTACGGGCCAGTCTTGACAGACTCTGGGGTTGTGCGCCCATCTCACTTAAGAGGCCAGGGGCCAGCGCTGTCCGGAGACACTTCTGGGTCACGTGGCCAGCGTGACATCACTGCTCTGGCCAGAGCCAGAGCCAGAGCCAGAGCCGCACACGGAAACGCCGTTTACCTTCCCGCTGGTAAGCGGTCCCTATTTATCTACTTGCACCCGGAGGTGCTTTCGAACTGCTAGGTTGGCAGGCGCTGGGACCGAGCAGCGGGAGCGCACCCCGCCGCAGGGATTCGAACCGCCGACCTTTCGATCGGCAAGCCCTAGGCGCTGAGGCTTTAACCCACAGCGCCACCTGCGTCCCGTAAATGCAATATAGCAGAGTGCTAATTTTTCCCTGTGAAGTCTAGGTCAGGAGAAGCCTGCTGGGAGAAAAAAGCGGAAACCTCTCATAAGGAACTACATCGGCTGTGGTGAGGACTGCAGGGCCTGCTCCCTTACAAGGTCTGTCTTGCCAGAGTGGTGCATGCTCTAGTTATCTCCCGCTTGGACTACTGCAATGTGCTCTACGTGGGGCTACCTTTGAAGGTGAACCGGAAACTACAACTAATCCAGAATGCGGCAGCTAGACTGGTGACTGGGGGGGGGGGGGGGCGCCGAGACCGCATAACGCCGTTCTTGAAAGACCTACATTGGCTCCCAGTACGTTTCGGAGCACAATTCAAAGTGTTGGCACTGACCTTTAAAGCCCTAAACAGCCTTGGCCCAGTATACCTGAAGAAGCATCTCCACCCCCATCATTCTGCCCGGATGCTGAGGGCCTTCTGGCGGTTCCATCACTGCAAGAAGCAAAGCTACAGGGAACTAGGAAGAGGGCCTTCTCAGTAGTGGTGCCCGCCCTGTGGAACACCCTCCCATCAGATGTCAAAGAGATAAACAGCTACCTGACATTTAGAAGACATCTGAAGGCAGCCCTGTTCTGGGAAGTTTTTAATGTGTGGCATTTTAATGTATTTTTAATCTTTGTTGGAAGCTGCCCAGAGTGGCTGGAGAAACAAATAATAAGTTGTCGCTGTTGTTGTTGTTGTTGTTGTTGTTGTTGTTGTTACATGGCCGAGCTGGGTAACATATCCAGAAGACTGAGTGCAAGTACAATTGTACCTTTGGTTAAGAACCTAATTCTGGAGGTCTGTTCTTAACCTGAAACTGTTCTTAACCTGAAGCACCACTTTAGCTAGTGGGGCCTCCCACTGCTGCCAAGCCACCACTGCACGATTTCTGTTCTCATCCTGAAGTAAAGTTCTTAACCCAAGGTACTATTTATAGGTTAGCGGAGCCTGTAACCTGAAGTGCCTGTAACCCTAAGCACCTGTAAACCGAGATACCACTGTACTGGAAAGGGGGGCGGGGGCGCTCAGCACCCTGCTCCCCAAGCCTGTGCCGGCACTCTGCTCCAAATATAAGTCACACTTTAACTTTTCACAGTCAGAATTGGGGGGGGGGAGTGTGGCTTATATTCGGGCCAATACAATAAATGTAAATACTTTGCAGATATTCTTATTTAGCTATATGTTCTTTTGAATATCTTGATGAGTGTTTGGACGTTGCTTTAATTTCAAGAAAAGAGTCAGTCCTGCACAGGATTGGGCTTCCTAGCTGCAAATTAGCTACTCTGCCAACAAAAACTACATATGTGTAAAGCAGGAATACCTCAGTGTAACAACTAGAGCTTGTTTACCTTTATTGAATAAATGGGAAAGCAAAGCACAGGCGTTTTCTGAGTTGACACCCACATCTTTAATCTACAGTCAACGTCTGTAACCTCAAGATGTCGCTGCTCTGCAGTGCCCTTCAGCCTTAGCCTGTATGGGCAATAGTGTGTATTGACAACCACATCTTTTATTGGCAGCCAACATGGTGCATCCAAGTTGTTATTGCTGAGTTCCAGCTCCTTTCAGTCCTTGAGCCCAACAATATCTAGAGGGAGGGCACCTCACTGGTACTCATAATCTATTTTAATTATTGAGGCGGGGGTATAACTGTTCATAGAAACTGTAGCCTTATTACACTCTACCGGCTGGTGGGGTCTGCGTTGCTTCCGGGAGGGAGAAAGGAAGTCAAATGACACCGAGGTTGATTCAGAGAAAGAGTTTATTCTGCTCTCTGGATAGCAGAAGGCACTTGCGTGGTCAGTCCACAGCAAGTCCAAAGAAATGAGAAATTTCATGCAGTATATATATCCTCCAGGCACCCTCTCCCCCCTTTCCCAGGAATCCAACCACGTCAGCTTATACACGTAAGTTGACATCCATGCCCATAAACAGATATTCCTGTTCCGGTACTCTTGACCATAAAAGGTTGTTCCTGTTCCTATACTCTTATCTTGGGGCAGGAGGTCACCAACTTTAAGAGCGCTCCTGGTGCCGTTCCCGGGTCTCTTGTCAGACCTGACAAGGTCTGTGCTTCTTTGTGGTCAGGATGTTAGATAAGACCCAGACGTGCCATCCCTACTCCACTGGAACTGGCAAGGTCATCCATTGCCGTCATGGACTGATAAAGGAGAGGGCTTTGAGCACTTGTTTATACAGCTGGCTTTCTGTTTATACATTGACTCAAGAGCTCAAGTTAATGCATTTTAGAAATGCTCCTTTGGAGGAGGAAAAATGAGGATTTTGGGTCCCATTTCAGACTGACTGCACAGAAAATCCATTCCTTCCCCCTTCAAAATGGCTGCTTTTCTCTCTATGGCAGCTTCTTCAAGGAGAACTGGCATCATCTGCATGCTGCTGCTATCATTCATGTGGACGGACTCTTCGCCAGCATTTGTATCCTCTATCGGCATGATGAAACCTTTCTTTAGCAAAACAACAGTGGATGTCCTGAAAACTTGCTTGAATTTCTCCCCAACGAAGAGATAGAGAATTGGGGTGAGGCAGATATTCAAACAGAGGCTAATGCTGAAAATGATCCGCAGGACTTCTACTGTTGTTCTCTGGTCTTTATGAAACAACGAGAGAGCATAATAGAGGTAGAAGGGAAGCCTGAAGATGAAGAAGCATGCCACAGAAACCACAAGGACTTGGAAAGGCTTCCCAGCCTTCCTCGCCAGTTTTTTCTTCTTTATTTCCTGACACATCCAATGATAGCAGCCCACAATAATGAAGAAGGGGAACAAGAAGGTGAGCAGAAGCCGAACCACAAAGACTGCCAAATCAATCTTGTAGTGCAGAGCCTCTGCTTTGTCCTTATCCTCAGTGATAAAGAAAGCAAAATTTTTCACACAAACCTCTTTTTTGTCACCTTGAATCACATAGGAAACCAGATAGGGAATGGACATGACCACGGAAAGGGTCCATACTCCTGCAAGCACTCTCCTTACTCGGGGTTTTGTGCGGTTCTGTCGGGACCAGACCGGATGGCAGGTTATCAAGTAGCGGTCCAGGCTGATGATGGTGAGCAAAAAGACTGGGGTGAGCATACCTACAGCGATGCAGAAGTTGACCGCCCTGCACAAGAATGGACCAAAGACCCAGCGGAAATTGAGGATATCCTGGACAACAAAAAAAGGCAGACAGGAACAAGAAACCAAGTAGGACAGAGTGAGGTGGAGGAACCAGATGGTATTCACTGTCCTCTTCATCTTCACACAAAGTAACCAGAAGATGTGCCCATTCATGGCTGCGCCCACCAGGAAGGATACCAAGATGATGCTAGCAAGGCCCCAACGCAGGGGAGGTTCATCTGTTGGGTCAACTTGGCTGAGGTTCATTTCTGTTGGTCTGGCCATGTTGCCTTTTTCCATGAGATCCTGGAAGAAGATGGGAAAGAGAGGCAGATGAAGGGAAGAAGAATTGCAAGAAAGGAAAGAATATAAGATGCAAAGAGGCTGAGAACTTCTGGAGTGTCAGCGAAGCTCAGATGCGAAGCTCAGAAGCTCAGGAGAGAACAGTTAGCAGTGGAAAGAGAGGAGGGGGAGAGCAGCTGTAATCTGAGCTCTGAACAAAGGGGAGGGGGAAAATGGACAGACAGCTGTGTGAGAGCTCTGATAGTGAGCCAGATGTTGGAATGCAGAAAACATTCTCTCCCAAATCTAGTAGGATCTCAAAAGTGGCTGAGACGCGTGAAAGATACTGGAAGAGAAGGTAGGGGTTTCCATGCTGGGGAAGGGGAAGGAGCTCAGTCTAGGTTCTGTCCTAGTTTGTTGTTTTAGCAATAAATCTGAAATAATTAACAGCCAGAGTCGTCTCACATTTGTGGGAGAGACCAAGCCAAAACATGGAGATATCTGGAGAAACAATTGGTTCCACTGCACTTCTAAGCTAATGGACTTCACATTCTAAGCTCAAAATAAGATAGTAATTTTGACGTTCTTTAGAACCAACCAATAGTCTCAAGACACCTTAAACCAGAGGTGTGGGAATCTTTTCAGCCTCAGGACTGCATTCCCTTCTGGGCAACTTTCCAAGACCCATGGTGGCCTGGGCCAAAGGCACAAGTGCATGGAAAGACAGGTGCTAATTATACTTTTGTGCAGTAAGCACACACACTCACACACCTTTCACTATGCTCCTTACAGGCAGGCAAGAGGTCTTATATCCTGCCCTTCCATCCAAAGAAGACCAAAGGGTGGCAAAGTTCAAGGACACATTCCAGCCAGGCAAAAATACCTGAGGTGTGAAGTAGGATCAGTGAGGGGTGGCCTGGGGAGAGTTCCAAGGGCCTGATAGAGATGCCTGGAGGTCCACAAGGGGCCTGAAGAGCCCTGCTCCTACATATATAGGGGAGCTTTCCTAACAACTCTCAGCAACCTTAAGCAAACATTTCTCAGGATGCTTTGAGGGGAGCCATGGCTATTTAAAGCAGTATGATATTGCACTGGTCATGCTGGTTGGGCCTGATGGGGGGAGCCAGGATCTCACAACATCCCACAACATCTGGAGGGCCATGGGTTTCCCATCCCTGTAGCAAAGTTTCTCCCCCCCCCCCCGGAGGGATGAAATCCTAGAATGCTAAATCACCTGCAATTCAGATCTCTAGCCAACAGACCCTCATATTACATGCAACACTGATGTCCTCTCTTCCACTTTTCTGCATCTCAAGTTGGGAACAGAGTCTAGGAGAGCTGCCTGGAAGCAGATTTATTGCACTGCGGAAGCGTGCTGGACAGGCAGAAAAGTTCACACAAACACTCCACAAACTGTCCTATCTGCTGAATATGCCTCACTCACCTGACAGCATCAATCCGCTGTTCTAGAAAGGCTGGTCCTCCAAGCTTTCTGCTGTCCTGTTCTGCTTTCAAAGATGAAATGATAAAGGCATTGTAGGGTGCAATGTCTTTAAGTTGTGAAATATGCAGCGCCGATTTATCTTAAAAATGAATTCTCTGTAACTACTAGCATTGCATCATGCTTAGTTTCCTGAATGAACTCCTTCACTCCTCTGACTTCAAGGAACAGCCATGTGCTTTCTTCTGATAATATTCTTCGAAAACAGGGACTTCCGGAGGCGGCGCGAACGGCAATGGCTGCCCTTTCCTAGTCGGGAAGGGAAGCTCCGCCGAAAAAGGGTCTCCCGCTGCGGCGAAGCGGGGACCCATTCTGGAAAACCACAGGCAGCAGAAGCCTGTGGTCTTGGGGTCCGGCGGGCGCCAGGAGCAGCCCCCAAAACGTTGAAGGAACCCCGTAAGGGGCTCCGGATCGCGGAGGGGGTTGCGGCGCTGTGGATCGTTCCGCAATCGGCGGAGTGAAGCCGCGTTGCTGCTGCCGGTGAGCGCTGTCCTTTCTTCCTAAACTACAGATTCGGAAAACAACAACCCGTGAGTAAACGGACTTTAAAAGTTTCGGGACTTTAAGTACTTAATTTGGCTGAAAGCGGAGTGACGAAAAATAGGAAGTCCGTCTTCCGCTGTCATTGAAACATCAAGCAAAGAGCCGGAGGAGTGGAGGCAAAGAGTGAACTTTTAATCTAACTGATCTGGACATCCGTGGAAATTATTTTTAAGCAGAATAAGGACTTTAAGTAATTGATTATATGACTTTTATGTGGACTTTGATACCTTTCTTCTATTTGGATTATAATTAAAGCAAGAATCCCAGGTGCTGGAACTGCCTGAGTAATTGAGTAGCCAGCTTGCAGGGCTGGATACTTTTGAACTTAAACTTTGAAACAATCTGAGGGAGTTTGAACTGGTTACTTTGAAGCATCTTTTGGAATACCAGCAAGCACTGTTTGAAATATTGTGACTTTTTAAACACTAACTCTGCTAAAAATTACCTTATTGAAGGCTCTCGGACATTAAATGGGATTATAATATTTTTATTGAAATTGTCTTCTTTCCTAAAGACATTTCAAGTTCCCCCTAGGGGATTTGGGATTAATAGCAGTGACATTGTTTTACTTTCTTTTTCCCGGCCTCCTGTTTGACTATTACCATCTGGGCCGCTGCTTTCTCATGGGAACAACTCAGCTTGACCTTGAATTTTAGATAACTCTGGAATGAGTGGCGCAAGAAAAAAGGGACCGAGAACCAGACAAACAACTCTAACCGCAGTCTCCCAGGCACGCAGATCATCTGTGCCTACTGTGCTTACTTTGCCTACTCTGACTTCTGAGAAAGAAGCTGCTTCTCTGCCACGGGCAGAAACTGAGGAATTACAATTGGAAGAGATGGCCTCAGGAGAAATCAGTTCTACTTTAGAGAAAATTCTTGAAAAACTAGAATCTTTGGATAAAAAAGTGGAATCTTTGTTTTTTTTTTTTTTATAATAATTTTTATTAATTTTCCACACAGATAATAAACAGCAATATAACACAATATAACTTCATACTCATCGGTTCATAACCTTTTTTCTTTGACTTCCCCATACCTCCCCATCCCTGCATCCTTGTTTAATAATTCTTTAGCAACCCTTAAGTCCATTGTCTTAATTCCTTTTCGTAAATATTTCTTAAGTTTTTTTTTTTTTTTGTTTACTGCTGCAATTCTTTACTTCTTACCCCCTGACATCTTAACATTCCTCAATTTTACAATTATTTTTGAGATATATTTTGAAATTCTTCCAGTCCTCTTCCACTGTCTCTTTCCCCTGGTCCCGGATTCTGCCCGTCATCTCGGCCAGTCCCATAAAATCAATCACCTTTGTTTGCCATTCTTCCAGAGTAGGTAATTCTTGCGTCTTCCAATACTTTGCCAGTAGAATTCTTGCTGCTGTAGTGGCATACATAAAGAAAGTCCTATCCTTTCTTAACACCACTTGGCCCACCATACCCAAAAGGAAAGCCTCTGGTTTCTTAGGAAAAGTCCACTTAAGGACCTTCTTAATTTCATTATAGATCATTTCCCAGAAAGCTTTAACCTTTGGGCAGGTCCACCAAAGGTGGTAGAAAGTGCCTTCAGTCTCATTACATTTCCAACACTTATTATTAGGCAAATGATAAATCTTTGCTAGCTTGACTGGGGTCATGTACCACCGGTAGATCATTTTCATAATATTTTCTTTTAAAGCATTACATGCAGTAAATTTAATACCGGTGGTCCATAATTGTTCCCAGTCAGCAAACATGGTATCATGACCTATATCTTGTGCCCATTTGATCATAGCTGATTTCACCGTTTCATCCTGTGTATTCCATTTTAACAGCAAGTTATACATTCTTGATAAATTCTTAGTATTGGGTTCCAACAATTCTGTTTCTAATTTTGACTTCTCTTTCTGAAATCCTATTTTCCTGTCCTGTTTAAACGTCTCATTTATCTGATAGTAATGCAACCAATCTCGAACCTTAGGTTTTAGTTTCTCATAACTCTGAAGTTTCACCCTTTCACCATCGTATTCTATGATCTCATGATATTTTGGCCATTTAGAATCCATATTAAGCTTTTTTACTTCCCTAGCTTCCATTGGTGACACCCACCTAGGGGTTTTACTTTCCAACAAATCTTTGTATCTAATCCAAACGTTGTACAATGCTTTCCTTACAATATGGTTTTTAAAACTTTTATACACCTTTACCTTGTCATACCATAAATATGCATGCCAACCAAAACTGTTGTCATACCCTTCCAGATCCAAAATGTCAGTATTCTCAAGAAGTAGCCAGTGTTTCAACCAGCAGAAAGCTGCTGATTCATAATAAAGTCTTAAGTCCGGCAGGGCAAACCCCCCTCTATCCTTTGCATCAGTTAAAATCTTAAATTTAATTCTGGGCTTTTTGCCCTGCCAGACAAATTTTGATATGTCTTTCTGCCACTTCTTGAAACAGTCCATCTTGTCCACAATCTGCAACGTCTGGAATAAAAACAGCATTCTAGGCAATACATTCATCTTAATAGTAGCGATTCGGCCTAACAAGGAAAGTTTCAGCCTTGACCATATTTCCAGATCCTTTTTAACTTCTGACCAACATTTTTCATAATTATCCTTAAATAAGTTCACATTCTTGGATGTTAAGTTTACCCCCAGGTATTTTACCCTTTTTGTAATTTCCAAACCTGTTTCATTCTGAAAACTCTCTCTTTCTTCCATTGTTAAATTTTTTTCCAACACTTTCGTTTTTTGTCTATTCAATTTAAAACCTGCTACTCGACCAAATGTTTCAATTAGTTCTAATACTCTTTTAGTACTAGTGTCTGGCTGTTGCAAAGTCAATACTAGGTCATCTGCAAATGCTCTTAATTTATAATGTCTAACTCCGACCTGAACTCCTTTAACCAACTGGTCCTTTCTAATCATGTTTAACAAAACCTCCAGGACCGATATAAAAAGCAAAGGGGATATTGGGCAACCCTGTCGTGTACCTTTTTCTATAGGTATTTCTTCTGTTACCACATTATTTACAATTAATTTGGCCTTTTGTTGAGAGTATATTGCACCTATACCGTTTTCAAAACCTTGTCCTACCCCCATCCCTTGGAGATTCTTTTTCATAAAAGTCCAACAAATGTTGTCAAAGGCTTTCTCCGCGTCCACAAAAATCAAAACTGCTTTCCTATTAATGTCAACGTCCAGCAGCTCCAAAATGTCTATAATGTTCCTCACATTGTCTGACATATGTCTACCTGGGAGAAAGCCTGTTTGGTCCTTATGAATCTCTTCTGCCAACACTCTTTTCAATCTTTTTGCCAAAATGTCTGCAAAAATTTTGTAATCCACATTGAGTAAAGATATAGGGCGGTAGTTTTTAACTTGGTTCTTCTCAGTCTCTGTTTTCGGTATAAGTGAGATGAAAGCCTCTTTCCACGATTCAGGTGCCTTTTTCCCCTTCAAAATTTCATTGCAAACTTCCTTCAATGGTTGTATCAGCCATTCTTTCAGCATTTTGTAGTATTTGGCCGTCAGGCCATCTGGTCCTGGTGATTTTCCCAATTTCATATTTTGAATGGCACCCTCTATTTCTTGTTCTGTTATTTCCTCGTTTAAGATCCTTTTACTTTGTTCTGAGATTTTTGGTAAACCGTATTTTCTGATGAATTCTTCTATTTCTTGCTCGTTGGTTGGCCCTTGTGCATACAATTTCTTAAAAAAGCTTTGAAAACAATTGTTGATCTCGTTAGGTTTGTGGATAATCTTTCCATCCATTTCTAAACTTGTTACCGTATTCATTTTCTGCCTTTTTTTCAATTGCCATGACAGAAGTTTCCCACATTTATCCGCTGATTCAAAAGTTTTTTGTCTCATTTGCTTTATCTTCCATTCTATTTGTTGGTTCATGAGTTCCATGTATTGCATCTGATGAAACTTTATTTCTCTCAAAATCTCATGAGACTTTGGTTTGGACCTCAACTTCTTCTCTCCTTCTTTTATTTTTTCTAAAAATTTTTCCTTCTTTTCATTTTGTTGCTTCCTCTTAATAGAATTTTGTTGAATTAGGAAACCTCGCATCACGGCTTTGCTTGCGTCCCAAATTATTCTTTTTTCCACATCTGTTTTCCTGTTGATCTCAAAGTAATCTTTTAATGTTTTAAGGGCCTTCTTATGGATCTCTTCGTCCTTGAATAGGGTGTCATTCATTCTCCATCTAAAGGAACCAGTTGTTGTTAGTTTCATCTCCATCTTGACCGCATTATGGTCGGAGCACGTTTTTGGGCAGATTTCTACTTTTTTTGTTCTTGACGCCAGACTGCTAGAAATCCAAATTTGGTCTATTCTTGTCCATGTCATTTTTGCTTCTGAGAAGAAAGTTCCCTCTCTCTCTAAAGGATTCTTTGTTCTCCAAATGTCAATCAAGTCCATTGTTTCAGTCATTTCAAAAAAGATCCTTGGTAGTCTCCCTTCTTTCGAGATCACTTGTCTCTGTGCTTTGTCCATGTTTGTTGAGACAACTCCATTCATATCTCCCATCATTAGGATTTTATAATCTAAAAAGTCAACTAATGTCTCATGCAACTTCCTAAAAAATTCAGCCTTCCCTTCATTTGGGGCATAAACTCCCACAATTAATATCTTTTCTCCTTGAATTTGTATTTCAATTGCCAGGTATCTTCCTTGTTCATCTTTAAATATTAATTTTGGAGCCAACTTTTCCTTTGCATAGATCACCACACCTCTTTTCTTTACTTTGTCTGATGAGATGAATTCTTGACCGAGTCTCTTATTTATTAATAATTTCCTGTGTATCCTGGCAATATGGGTTTCTTGCAAACATATTATGTCTAATTGTTCTTTCTTCAAAATGTGAAAAACCTGTCTTCTTTTCCGAGGAAGGTTCAAACCATTACAGTTCCAACTAAGGAGTTGCAGAGACATTTTGTATTTAGGTAGCTGTTCCTCCAACTGCTCCAAGCTTCTGCTCTTCCTCCGATGGTGGTAGTGAAAGTCCAAATGACAAATTTGCTATATCGGGTGGTTCCCTCTCCTCCACGGTTCCTTTCTGCAGATCCTCCAGATACTTCTCTAGAAATAGTTCTTTGTCCTGAATTGTTTTTATTTTAATCTTCCTTCCATTGAAGTTAAAGGACAATCCTTGTGGAAATTCCCATCTGAATGGTATAGTGTTTTTCTTCAGCAGGTCTACTAAACTCTTGTAATATGTTCTCACCTCTAAAATGTATTTAGGAATGTCCTTAAAAATCTGTATCTGAGAATTTTGAATCACCAATGCCTTTTGATAATGCAAATTCAATATTCTATCTCTTTCTTCTTTTGATCTCAATGTAATTAGGCAGTCCCTTGGTTTTTTGTCCTGCCTTCTACCCAGTCGAAAGGCTGATATTATCTCAAGTTCCTCATCTTCCTCCCATTCCTCCTGCCAAAAAGTTATGATGTTCTCTGTGAGAAATTTCACAAGGTTGTCCCCTTCCCCTTCAGGCACCAATCTAAATTTTAAATTCTTCTCTTTACGTTGAAGTTCCAGTAAGGAGAGGGCTGCATCATGCTCATTCACTTTTTTAATAATAGGCCCAAATTTTTCCCTTGTCTCTTCAGCCGTTATTTTTGCACTTTCTGCAATCTTTCGTGTTTCTGAACTTTCCTGAATTAATCTATTTATAGAATCTGTGTTCGATGCAACACTAGCCGTATTCACATCCAACCTTGTTGTCAACTCTGTTAATTTTTTAGAATTCTCTGTCGAAAGTTTTGTCAATGCTTCCAGGGATTGATTTATTTTAAGTAGAGCCTGAGTCATAGGATCCATAGAAGCTGGTGTTTTTTCCTGCACAGCTGCAGTTCCTGATATAGAGGCCCTTTTCTTGTGAGATTGTTTTGCTTTCTGCCTTGTTACTATCTCTTCTGTAGGGGCACTCATATCCTCAAGGTCGTTTTCACAGAGTTGATTCCCAAGTGGAAAATCCCACTGTTACTTTTTCAAGTGCAACAGTTTCAGATAGAGCCCTCTAGAGGGAGCATTCAATTGTATCCAAATGGCAGAGATAGAAGAAAACAAAGAAGCAAGGGAGTATAACAGTAGCCAAAAGTTTCCAATGTCCAAATTGTAATGTCTCTATTTTTCTATGTGGCCAAAATGCAGCAAAGTACATCTAAGGTCCGATAACTTTTTTGCAAACAAGTCCCCACTTCTCAAAGTTTGACAGTCCACGTCCCGGTGTCTTGTTTGGGCAGCCCGACCCCAGGGGATTTGGCAATGGAAGGTCTTAATTTTCCATTAATTTTCCAGCAGATTAACAACGTTCCAATCCCTTCCCCCCTTCTCCTGCCAATCTGGGGGGAGGTTTTAAGTCCGATGTCAGTTTGACAGCTTAAAAAAATTAGAAAGGTTCCCTTTAAGTGCAGCTTGATTTTCGTTGCTTTATTCCTTCTGCAGTCCCGGGGAGGCAGACTTCCTTAATTTTTGCCTTTCCCGTTTTCAGCCAATTTTTTTTTTTTTAAAGTCCCGTTACTTTTCCAATCTTACTCACGGGTGTTGTGGTCAAATTCCAATTGCAGGAAGGAATCGGCGCTCTCCGCTCATGGCGACGCGGCTTCACTCCGCTAGCTGGGTGACGACTCTCAGCACCGCGCTTACCCCGATGCCGCTCAGAAGCCTTTAAAAAGGCTCCCTCACAGTACCGGGGGGCGCAAAGGGTGCCCACCGAATCTCCTTTGTTCACAGGCTCCGCGCCTGTGATTTTAGGGGTCCCCCGCTTGCCGTAGCGGGTAAGACCCGAACTAACGGAGCAGTCCTGCCTCGGAGCTCGAGGCTCGGACCGCCATTAAGCGCTGGCGCCGACCGGAAGTCAAAAAAAAAAAAAAAATCTTTGGATAAAAAAGCTGATCAGCAAACAGCTAAAATTGAACAAAATACTGAATGTTTAAATAGACTAACTGGACAAGTTGCACAAAATGTGCAAGCAATTGGAGAACTGAAGGAGACTGCAGGTGAAAATCGGAAATTGGCTGAAGATACCAGCCAAAGATTGGGAAATTTAGAGAAAGAGGTAAGACCACTCAGCAAACAAGTAGGTGAACATCAGACCTATCTTTCTATGATAGAACTACAGAATAGACAGACTAATTTAAGGATAAGGTCGATACCAGAGGTGGAAGAAGGCAACTTAGCTGAGTTCCTGACTAAAGAATTTTCCAAGTTTTGGAACCTAGAGGAAAAAGACTTTAAAATTACATCAGCCTTCAGACTTGGAAGACTTATAAAGAGAGAGAAGCCCAGAGATTGTTTAATAATACTGAGATCGAAGGAGGAAAGGGACAAGATTTTGGGTTTACATTACGGAAAGTCACTGGACATTCTGGATAGAAGAATCGAAATTTTTAAATATTCCTAAACAACTGTTGGACCTTAAATCTGATTATTTGGAACTAACAAGATTGTTAAGGAGCAACACGATTATCTTCAGGTGGGATTTTCCTCAAGGATTATCCTTTACTTTTAGAGGGAAGAAGATTAAAATCAGATCACTGGAAGACAGAGACAAATTTCTGACTGCGCACGGAGAGGACCTTCAAAAAGGACTGGAACTACCCTCGGGGCCTGTAGTACCAGAGGTGCCCGCACCCTCGGATTCTGAAGACCCAGCGAACAAGGTACTACCCCTAGAAAAATAACCAGACTTATCCAGGATGTCTCTGCAACTTTTGAGCTGGAATATAAATGGCTGTAATATTCCGGAAAAAAGAAGGAAAATTTTTCATATATTGAAAAAGGAACAATTGGACATTATTTGCTTACAAGAAACACATGTGACTAGGCTCCACCGGAAAGTACTAATAAATAAAAGACTTGGTCAGGAATTTATATCTTCAGACAAAGTAAAGAAGAGAGGCGTGGTGATATATGCAAAAGAGAGCCTGTCACCTAAATTCTTATTTAAAGATGAATATGGAAGAATTTTGGCAATTGAAATACAACATCAAGGAGAAAAGATTCTGATATTAGGAATTTATGCACCAAATGAAGGGAAGTCGGAATTTTTCAAGAAGTTGCATGAGACTATGCTGGAATATCTGGATTATGACAACATCATCATGATGGGAGACATGAATGGGGTCGTATCAACTAACATGGATAAGTCACAAAGCCAGAATGTCACTAAAGATGGCAGACTACCAAAGACCTTTTTTGAACTGACTGACAATATGGACTGGATTGACATTTGGAGAACGAAGAATCCCTTGGGAAAAGAAGGAACATTCTTCTCTGAAGCTCAGCTGACCTGGACAAGAATCGACCAAATATGGATGACTAGAGGTCTGGCACCGAAGGTCAGAAAGGTGGAAATCTGCCCAAAAACCTGCTCCGACCATAACGCACTGAAAATGGATATGATACTATTACCAACTGGCTCCTTTAGATGGAAGATGAATGACAATCTGTTTAGAAATCAGGAGATTACTAAGAAGGCCCAGAAAGCATTGAAGGATTACTTTGAGATAAATATGAACACTACGGTGGAAAAAAGAATTATTTGGGATGCAAGTAAAGCTGTGATGAGGGGGTTCTTGATACAACAGAATGCGGCAAGGAAGAGGATACAAAATGACAGAAAAGATAAGATTTTGGAGAAAATAAAAGAATTAGAGAAGAAGTTAAGATCAAACCCGAAGTCCCTGCCGATCTTGAGAGAAATCAAACTCTATCAAGCACAGTATTCTAAATTGATAAACCAGGAAATAGAGTGGAAGATTAAATTAATGAAACAAAAAACTTTTGAATCGGCAAACAAATGTGGGAAACTGCTAGCTTGGCAGTTGAAGAAGAGACAAAAATTGAATACAGTTACAAATTTGGAAATTGAAGGAAGAAATATTCAGAACCCCACGGAGATTAGAAAGTGTTTCCAGAAATATTTCAAAAAATTATATACCCAAGGGCCGCAGAATGAGGACGAGATAAAACAATTTTTGGAGAAAAATGGACTTAAAAGGTTGTCACAAGAAAATAGATCTCTCCTGAACAGTAAAATAACATGTCAAGAAATTGAACAAGCCATTCAAAACATGAAACCGGGCAAATCTCCAGGGCCAGACGGACTAACCTCCAAGTATTATAAGATATTAAAAGACCACTTGATTCAACCACTGATGGAGGTTAGCAATGAAATTATGCAGGGGAGGAGGGCGCCGGAATCGTGGAAGGAAGCTTTCATCACATTGATACCAAAATCGGAAGCTGAAAAGACGCAACTTAAGAACTACCGTCCCATCTCCCTCTTAAATGTGGATTACAAAATTTTTGCAGATGTTTTGGCAAGTAGATTAAAAAAAGTTCTAAATGAAGTAATTCATAAAGACCAGGCAGGCTTTCTCCCAGGTAGACATATGTTTGCAAATACAAGGAACATTATTGACATTTTGGAACTTTTGCAAACTGATATAAATACAAAAGCAGTATTAATCTTTATAGATGCGGAGAAGGCCTTTGATAATATCTCTTGGAAATTTATGAAGGGAAATTTAAAAGAAATGGGAGTGGGTCGGGGTTTTGAGAATGGGATTGATGCAATATATTCAGAACAAAAGGCTAAATTGATAGTAAACAATGTGGTTACTGAAGAGTTTAAAATTGAAAAAGGAACACGACAAGGCTGCCCGATTTCCCCTTTGTTATTTATATCAGTTCTGGAGGTGCTCTTGAATATGATTAGAGGGGACCGGTTGGTGGAAGGGATTCAGGTCGGAGCGAAACAATATAAACTTAAAGCTTTTGCAGATGACCTAGTTTTGACCCTGCAGGAGCCAGAATCTAGTACAAAAAGAGTATTACAACTGATCCAAGATTTTGGTCGGGTGGCAGGATTTAAACTAAATAAACAGAAAACTAAGGTGTTGGGGAAAAATCTGACAGATGCAGAGTCGGAACAGTTTCAGAGAGAAACGGAACTAACTATGGTTAAAAAAGTAAAGTACCTAGGGGTAAACATAACAGCAAAAAATCTGAGTCTATTTAAGGATAATTACGAAAAATGTTGGTCTGAAATTAAGAGAGATTTGGATAGTTGGACAAAATTGAAGCTTTCTCTGTTAGGCCGAATCGCTGCTGTTAAGATGAATGTATTGCCAAAGATGTTGTTTTTGTTTCAAACATTGCAGATTGTGGACAAGACAGAGTGCTTCCGGAAGTGGCAGAGAGATATATCTAGATTTGTCTGGCAGGGCAAAAAGCCCAGAATTAAGTTTAAGATACTAACTGATGCGAAAGAAAGAGGGGGCTTTGCCCTGCCAGACCTAAAGTTGTATTATGAAGCCGCAGCCTTTTGCTGGCTAAAAGACTGGCTACTTCTCGAAGACACTGACGTATTGGATTTGGAAGGGTTTAACAATGCCTTTGGTTGGCATGCATATCTATGGTACGATAAGGTTAAGATTAATAAGGTCTTTAAGAACCATATTGTCAGGAAAGCAGTTTTTAAAGTCTGGACAAAATACAAAGACTTACTGGAAAATAAAACTCCGAGGTGGCTTTCACCTCTGGAAGCTAAGGCCCGAAAAAGACCCAATATGGAGGCCAACTGGCCAAAATATTGGGAAATATTAGAAAAAGACGGAGACAATTGGAAATTGCAGAGTTTGGAGAAAATGAAGGATAAAGTGCGAGACTGGTTACATTACGCTCAGATTAAAGAAGTTTTTAAAAATGACAAAAAGGTAGGGTTCCAGGTGGAGAAATCGAAGTTGGAAACAGAATTGCTAGAACCAAAAACTAAGGTATTATCAAGAATGTATAACTTGCTGCTGAAATGGAATACACAAGACGAAATGGTTAAATCGGTTATGATAAAGTGGGCTCAGGATATTGGGCATAATATTATGTTCGAGGACTGGGAAAGGTTGTGGACCACCGGGCTGAACTTCACTGCATGTAGTGCTTTGAAGGAAAATGTAATGAAAATGATATATAGATGGTACATGACCCCAGTTAAACTTGCCAAAATATACCATTTGTCTGATAATAAATGTTGGAAATGTAAAGAACATGAAGGAACATTCTTTCACCTCTGGTGGACTTGCCCTAGAGTGAAGGCCTTCTGGGAAATGATTTATAATGAGTTGAAAAAGGTATTTAAGTATACCTTTACCAAGAAACCAGAGGCCTTCCTTCTGGGCATTGTCGGCCAGAAGGTGTTAAAGAAGGACCGAACATTTTTTATGTATGCAACAACGGCAGCAAGGATACTTATTGCCAAGAGTTGGAAAACTCAAGATCTACCCACACTGGAAGAGTGGCAGATGCAGCTGATGGACTATATGCAACTGGCCGAGATGACTGGCAGAATTCGAGACCTGGGAGAAGAGAGGGTTGAAGAAGATTGGAAGAAATTCAAGATTTATCTACAAAAGTATTGTAATTTGGTTGAAGGCTAAGAAGGATGCTAGATCATAAATAATTGCCTACCATTGAATTAGATTTGAAATTGATGACAAGTGAGATTGAGGGAAATATAAAATTTGTGGAGAATAGATTAAATTAACTGAACAAAATTTAAGAATATAAACAAGATGATAAATTGCTGGGAAAAATTTTTAACGATGTAAGTGGGAGTGGGAGACGTGAGGGAGTCCAAAGAAGTTCTGAAAAATGTGTTATGATATATGTTATATTGTTTATTATTTTTGCATTTTGTACTCTAAAAAATCTCAATAAATATTTAATCAAAAAAAAAATATTCTTCGAAAACAGAAACATTGTCAGCCCATTTGGATTGTGGGGGAAAACCCACCAACCACTGGGAGGTGAACTGCAAAGAGGGAACATAATGTGATTCTGCATGGATTGCAATATGGGGCAATTCTAGTTACTGGAGGAAACATTATGATTGAGACACAATCCTGCCCACCACTGAAATATTGAAGGCCGGATAGGAGGAGCACTGTGAATGGACAAGCCTGTAAATCGTGAGGAATGCAATTCCTCTCCATCTGGTGTGTTTTTCTGTTAAATTATATGAAAACTCCCTGCAGGCTTGGGCAAAATGGTTGATGAGTAGGGCTTCCTCGGAGTGCGCTGTCAAGTCTGCATCATCTGCAAACATCTCTTGGATAAGAACCCGCCACACTTTTCAGCTTGATATTCAACTACATTATGCTTAATTTCATTCATAATGGGAGGTGTGGTATGACACAACAATAAACATCATCAGACATGTCCCCATTCTCCCCACCCTTTCTAGGCATTTGCACTTCATAAGTAAATTATAAATAAGTAAATTATAAATAAATAAATGATCTAGCTCTGCCTACACTGGCATTCCAGGTGTTCAGAGAGGGGTCCCTCCCATCTCTTCTTGGAGATGGTGGAAATTGAACTTGGTGCATTCTGCACTCAGAGCCTATGCTCTTTCACTGGGTTATAGCTTTCACTGTGACTATCTGAATGCCACATTAAAGGAGAAGTGTGAGGACTCAGTGAATAGTTTGGTTATGGAACTCACTGTCGGGGTCTCCACTCTGCGAAGCTGATAAAGCTCATTTTCTTCCCCCAAGTCCTTCGGAATCGCCTCCTGACATGTTTAACGACCTGAGCCTTTGATGAGGCTCCAAGGCACGTTCCATTCAGCAGAGTTTCCAGCACAGGAAAGAGACGAGAGGTTTGGGCTACATTGCAAAGAGTTTTATTATCCTAACTATGCAGACAAAAAACACATCCTCTCTCTATGAAAGCAGAGAGCAACCAAAACAAAGGAACAAAAGAAACAGGAAACTAGTAACGTCACATCCGTCTCTAGTCTCCCGTGAGACTTCCAATAGCCTGGACTGTCCCTGGAATGTAAACAGTCCTGTGACTCCAAGCAGCTGCTCAGTGGCAAAACAGAAACTAACGCTCACCCCCATAGAAGGCAGTACAGTGGTGCCCCGGAAGACGAATGCCTCGCAAGACGGTAAACTCGCTAGACAAAAGAGTTTTCCGTTTTGGAGGTGCTTCGCAAAACAAATTTCCTATGGGCTTGCTTCGCAAGATGAAAATGTCTTGCGAGTTCCTGCGGGGTTTTTTTCCTCCCCCCCCTTTTTCTAAGCCGCTAAGCCGCTTATCCGCTTATCCGATAAGCCGATAAGCCGCTAAAAGCCGCTAAACTGCTAATAGCGCTAATCCGCTAAGCCGTCAATGGGCTTGCTTCGCAAGACGAAAAAACCGCTAGAAGAAGAGACTCGCGGAACGGATTCTTTTCGTCTTGCGAGGCACCACTGTACTGGCCGTCATACTTTAGATGATTCTCAAACCAAATTAGAGAAATCCATGGAGGAGAGGGCTACTAGCCATGATGGCTATCCTCTGCCTCCACTGTTGGAGGCAGTAATGCATCTGAATCCCAGTAGCTGGGAACCACAGCAGGATTGGATGTTCTTGTGCTCAAATCCTACCTGCAGATTTCCCACAGGCATCCATTTGCCCACTGTGAGAACAGGATGTGGGACTAGATGGGCCATCAGCCTGATCCAGCTGGCCCATCTTGTTAAGTTGTGGGTGAACATATCAGACGACACAGCGATTCTTCAAACAGCTCTTGTTTATTCAGAGGCCAGAACAGAACTGAGCTGAAGGGCTCAGTTAGCCTGCTTATATAGAGCTCCAGTACAACATTATTGTAGCAACTTTCTAAAACTATCCAATCACTGAATGTCACTTTCGACCCTTCATTTGCATAACTATCTACAGTATCCCCCTGCTGGCCCAGGGTGAGAACTTCAGTACATAACACGTCTTATGTTCTTGTGACTCTCTGGTGGGCCCCGGAAGTATGTGTCAGCTGGAAACTGGGACTGAACGAGTCAAGAACCACCAACGGGCTTTACAAAGCTCTTTGCAGTTTTTGCTGCAAGCCTGCCACAGGCTAACATGGTGGCCTCTGCACAAATTCTGTGGATTAAGATTGCGAAATACCTAAGGGCTGTAAACATGCAGGATGGCCACCGCCCAAAGGCAAGTGGTTTGTTGATGGAGATTAGAAAACAGGGAAGTAAGGGTGGGAGAAGTAAGTACTGATAGTGAAGAATCAGAGGTCCATCTGAAAAGATATATAAACAACAACAATACACAGCACTAATAATGGTTTTCTTCTAATATAAACCTAGATTGAATAAAAATGCCTTAATATGGGCAGAGCGTACAGTGAAATGCTGATCATAACAAGTATACTTAATTGCTGGAAACTGAACTTCTATATTGTGATGTTTTTTATTGTGCCTGCTTGTTTTTAGCTCTGATTCCCCCTCCCTGTGGTATTTTCTTATTAATGTTATAAGGAAACTGCTTTTTGATTTAAACACTATACATTTTTTGCTCGATAAATAAATAAGTCATCCAACGATATGGGCCCAGCAGGAGATCATAAGGAAAAAAGTTTGCATAAACTGTAGGAAACATATTGTGCACGCTCTCTCTCTCTCTCTCTCTCTCTCTCTCTCTCTCTCTGTGTGTGTGTGTGTGTGTGTTATTTATTTGGTTTTTCAGATTAAATTTTTACAATCACATATCCAACATACAACATAAAAACAAGATTCCAAAGAATCTCCTGGACTTCCCTTCTCCTCCCCTTTGTGGGTCCTATTGTTCATAATTTCCTCCTGCATCTTATATGATAATCCAAATCTTTTACATCTCCAATGTGTCCAAAATTCACCATTAAGCTACACGTGTTATTCCAATTTTACTAATGATTTTAGCTGTTTACAATGGTTTTTAAGATAAATTATAATTTTTCCCCATTCCTCATTAAAATTTTGGTCTTCCTGATTTCTGATTCTTCCAGTCCTTTTACATATTGCTGTATATATACAGCCCAGGATAGATTCTACATCCAGGATAGAGAACCTGTGGAACTCCAGATGTTGTTGGATTACAACCCCCATAATCCATGACAACTGGCCATGATGGCTGGAGCTGATGGGAGTTGGAATCAAACAACTCTTGGAAGGCCACAGATTCCCCCTTTGCTGTTCTACAGGGAGATAGCAGATCACCTTCAATTGAATCTGCTCTTGCTGTTGGTCTCTTGCTGTTGCTCTTCTCACCAGTGCTGTTGTTATCTCCATGTATCTTGGGATCTTCCACAAAATCTTCCCTCAGCAGATCAATAATAGACGAGATGAAGACCCACTGGAATATTCTCCCCAGCAAAGAGATAGAGAATGGGGGCAAAACGGATGTTGAAACAAACTCCAAGGGCAGTAATTAGTCAAAAAAAACCACTTTCACAACTTCAGGCATCCCCTTGAGCAACTTGGAAACTTCATAGCGATGGCAAGGGAGATAACAGATGAAGAATGACACCACAGCAACAACCAGGACTCTGTAAGCTTTTCCATTCCTCACTAACTTTTTCTTTTTCATGTCCCAACCCATCCAGAAATAGAAGCCCATTATGATGAAGAAGGGAAGTGGAAAAGCCAACAGGAACCAAAGTAGAAAGAAAGCTCATGGAGATCCACCGGAGGAAATACAAATGATCCAATGTCCTTCTCTGCCTTTTGAATTTCCCAGAAATCCTATGCTCAGGTTGTATATATGTGAATATAGAAACTGTATATCCTAAAGCAGGCATAGGCAAACTCGGCCCTCCAGATGTTTTGGGACTACAACTCCCACCATCCCTAGCTAACAGGACCAGTGGTCAGGGATGATGGGAGTTGTAGTCCCAAAACATTTGGAGGGCCAAGTTTCCCTATGCCTGTCTTAATGGCACCACAATCTCTGCTGACCTTCATTCCAAGGAAACCATACCCTGGAGAAGCACTTAGAACCCCAAGAATCTCTCACTGCTTGGAGATTGGAATGGCATGTAACAATAGTAATAGGGCAAAACTCTTGTCTATTATACAGTCATACCTCATGTTGCGTCCGCTTCAGGTTACATGTTTTTGTGTTGTGTCCCACAGCAACCCAGAAGTACTGGAATGGGTTACTTCCGGGTTTCGCTGCTTGCGCATGCGCAGAAGTGCTAAATCGCGCCGCACTTCAGCTTGCATCAGTTCCGTGTTACAGATGGGCATCCGGAATGGATTTGGACACAGAATCCAAACTGAAAGCCAGAAACCCACATCTTCTGTAGTTCCATTCATTTGCACTGCCAGATGCATTTGCCTTTTTCTTTTCTTACCTGGATAAAATTTGGATATATGGTAGCCCTCAAGAAGGGTTTAAGGTTGCCAAATGTCATACAGGTCAGTCCAGAGGTTTTTGTGCTAGACAACTTTAAAAATTGCTTTTTTCAAAATGTAAGAGAGAGGGACAAAGAGACTGTGCAGTTGTTTAAGTGCTAAATCCTGCCAGTTCTTGTGCACCTGTCTGGTCTGTTCCATGAAGATTTAAAAAAACAAATCCAAGCTTTATGGTTTAGGTGCACATTGTTTGTATGGTGATTGTTCACTGGCTTTTCCTGTGCATAATCTAATGGGCTCTGTGCATTTGTGCAAGACTTCCTGATGCATTTACACACACATGACAAAGCACTAACAAAGGCAAGACACATAAGTCAGAATAGAATTGTAAATAAAATGCAAAACTAAATAATAATAATAATAATAATAATAATAATAATAATCTATGGCCAAAATGCAGCAGGCAGGGAGAGATCAGGGAAATGACATTGCTAACAAGACTGATTGGGAAATGATTGGGAAACTATCACGCGGGTATTGCTGTAAAAGATAAACAAACAAAAAGCTAAGCAAATGTCACCAAACTCTTTCTAATATTGAGAGAGCCATAAGTCCAGCTCTCCTTCTCCCACATCCCACCTGGTCTCTCTCCTTTTATGGTGGTGTTTTGCAAATCAGCAACCCATTGCTGGCTACCTGGCTTTCTTAGAGAGTGTTTTGAGCTCAGGATTGGACGGGAACCCTCCAAATTGAATCCAGTAAGGTTCAGAATTTGGGGATTCAACCAGATTGGTTGCACAGCATTTGATCCTAACATAGGCCTGCAGTATAAACAAGGAGGCATCTGGGATTTGGCCAGGACTTAGCAGGATTTGGCAGTGTTAATTCATTTGTTGAAACACATCACTGCAGACTCATGGGCAGGGTGAGAAGTTTTTCTGGGGTAAATTCTGACGCATCTTCAAAAGACAACAAGCAGTGTTGACCAACAAGTTGGATGTCTTTAGACATCCAGTATATCTCAAGTATGTAGTATTAGAGAAAGCAATTGAGAGCTACGCCTCATGTTGACTACATTCTACATCCGTTTTCGGCCTCTGAATATCTGGGAGTCACAAGTGGGGGAAATGCTGTTGCAGTCGGATCCTGCTTGTGGTTGGCCACTGTAAGAAGGGAGTGCTGGTCGAGATGGGCCATTGGCCTGATCCAGCAGCTCTCTTCATAAGCTCTGATAATTTGATGATGCTATGCATGCAATATTTTCTGCTTTAATGCATTAGGTAAAGGTAAAGGGACCCCTGACCATTAGGTCCAGTCCTGGACGACTCTGGGGTTACGGCGCTCATCTCGCTTTATTGGCCGAGGGAGCCAGCGTACAGCTTCCAGGTCTTGTGGCCAGCATGACTAAGCCACTTCTGGCAAACCAGAGCAGCACACGGAAACACCGTTTACCTTCCCGCCAGAGCAGTACCTATTTCTCTACTTGCACTTTGATGTGCTTTCAAACTGCTAGATAGGCAGGAGCAGGGACAGAGTAATGGAAGCTCACCCCATCGTGGGGATTCGAACTGCCGACCTTTTGATCGGCAAGCCCTAGGCTCTGTGGTTTAACCTACAGCACCACCCGCGTCCCTTTAATGCATTACTGAGCCTATAAAGAGAGAAGCAAGCAGAAAACCATATATATATATCTCACTCACAGCTTTTTATGGTGGAGATGAAAAGGCAGTGATGAGGAAAGAGTCACTGGCTGAATTTCAAGAAGACACACACACACACACACACACACACTGCATTTTTCTTTTGAAAAAAGTTTTAGGGGTACTCTCATTTTCCTACTTATATTGAAATACTGCTCCTCAGTGAAGCCAAATTTAGATTCACAAAATGTTTAGGGGTATGTTTACCCCTACATCCCGCCCCCCAGAAAAAAGTGTGTGTGTGTGTGTGTGTGTAAAAGGTAAAGGACCCCTGGATGGTTAAGTCCAGTCAAAGGCGACTATGGGGTTGCTGAGCTCATCTCGCTTTTCAGGCCAAGAGAGCCAATGTTTGTCCACAGACAGCTTTCTGGGTAATGTGGCCAGCATGACTAAACCATTTCTGGCACAACGGGACACCGTGGTGGAAACCAGAGTGCACGGAAATGCCATTTACCTTACCCTCACAGCAGTACCTATTTATCTACTTGCACTAGCATGCTTTCGAACTGCTAAGTTGGCAGGGGCTGGGACAGAGCAACGGGAGATCACCCCGTCGAGGGGATTCAAACCGCTGACCTTCTGATCGGCAAGCCCAAGTGGCTCAGTGGTTTAGACCACAGCGCCACCTGCATTCACTCTATATGGCTGCTTGAAATGTTGTGTGTGGTCTTCCACTTGGCCTTTCTCTGCCCCGCATTTTAGAGAAGCTGGTTTTTTTTTTCTTTCCCTTTTCTCACTTCTGCTTATATTTATTGTGCCTGAACGAAACTGGTCTTGTTCCAGCAGAGTCCTGCCAGATCATAGCTACAGTCAGAAGCTGAAGATCCAAGGGAGCTGATCCACTTGCTACAAGGTAAGGAGCTTTGTGCTTTCCTTTTGTGATTATTTTGTGAGTGTGTGTGTGTGTGTGTGTGTGTGTGTGTGTATTGGGCTTATTTTAACTGTGCAACAGGCCTTGGAACTATTTGGTGAAGGGTGGGCTTTCAGTGGATCCCAGTGGGGGAGGATCCCATTGTAGTTGTTGGGACAGGACAGTTGCAGGATCAGAAGGCAGTACTACAAGATCAGTGCAGTGTGATTACACCTGTGGAGTCAATATAGGTCTCCTGCATATATAATATTAAGGTGATTTCAAATAAAAAAAACAAAGCAATACAGAAAAAGAAGGAATGAGGGGGAAGCAATATACAGTGGTACCTCGGGTTACATACGCTTCAGGTTACAGACTCCGCTAACCCAGAAATAGTGCTTCAGGTTAAGAACTTTGCTTCAGGATGAGAACAGAAATTGCGCTCCGGCGGCGCGGCAGCAGCAGGAGGCCCCATTAGCTAAAGTGGTGCTTCAGGTTAAGAACAGTTTCAGGTTAAGTACGGACCTCCGGAACAAATTAAGTACTTAACCCGAGGTACCACTGTACAATATTCCCATATATTCTTATATAAATTGGTATAGTGTTAATGTTCTAGTGTTTATGTAAATGTTAATAGCCTACTACATTTTGTTTAAACTCATTCCAAATGTTATCGTATTTATATATGCAGAGTCTGTGCCTGTAAGCAGCCGGTTCATAAATTGCGTGTGATGTCCTATCATCAGTCCATTGACTGAAGGGCATCATGGCTTTATTTTTCCAGTTCCTCAATATCAATCTCTTGGCCACCATTAGGGCACGGAAACTCCATTTCCATTGTCCCATTGATAATTTCCATACTGCAGGTATATTGTTCAATAAAATTTTCTCTGCTGAAAGATTTAACTATTTTCTGTACGGTCATAGTTGCACAGTCCACCCAGCACTTTCTCCCAGAACATTGTACAAATATATGTTTCAAAGAGGCATCTCCCACATCTCCAACACTGAGCTATCTTAGCTAACCCATTTTTATACAACCGTAAAGGAGTCCAATAAACTCTACATATTATTTTCTATTGCATTAGTCTTAATTTTAAAGCTAATGACACCTCCTGGGTATTGAAGCTGAAACATTTCCCCACTGTCAATATAAGTCTCCTGCCTGTAAATTTGTTCCATGATAACTGTACGTAGGTGGCGCTGTGGGTTAAAGCCTCAGCGCCTAGGACTTGCCGATCGAAAGGTCGGTGGTTTGAATCCCTGCGGCGGGGTGTGCTCCCGCTGCTCGGTCCCAGCGCCTGCCAACCTAGCAGTTCGAAAGCACCTCCGGGTGCAAGTAGATAAATAGGGACCGCTTACCGGCGGGAAGGTAAACGGCGTTTCCGTGTGCGGCTCTGGCTCGCCAGATGCAGCTTTGTCACGCTGGCCACGTGACCCGGAAGTGTCTCCGGACAGCGCTGGCCCCTGGCCTCTTGAGTGAGATGGGCGCACAACCCCAGAGTCTGTCAAGACTGGCCCGTACGGGCAGGGGTACCTTTACCTTTACCTTTTAAAGGAGTCCAATAAACTCTACATATTATTTTCTATTGCATTAGTCTTAATTTTAAAGCTAATGACACCTCCTGGGTATTGAAGCTGAAACATTTCCCCACTGTCAATATAAGTCTCCTGCCTGTAAATTTGTTCCATGATAACTGTACCACTTTCTCACCCTTCTCCCTTCTGGTAAACCACAGAAATTCCAGTGCTAGAAGTCAGGTAAGCACTGCCACCCCACCAACGACTGTTGGGAGGGTCTCAATCTTTATCCCCTTTAACAAATGGATGGTAGAGAGAAATTCAGTTCACAAACCTTGCACAGTTACTGTATTTCCATGGTGGTGGCCTTGCATTTTCTCCCTCTACTTCGACAATCGTTGCTGCCCCTAGCCTAGTGGCGGCATTTAATAATATATCCTTTATATCCTGCAAGCTCCAGCTTTATTCTGCTTTGGTCAGACCACACCTAGAGTCCTGTGTCAAGTTCTGAGCACCACAATTTAAGAAGGGTATTGACAAGTTGGAATGTGTGCAGAGGAGGGCAACCAAGATGGTCAAAGGGTCTGGAAACCAAACCTTATGAAGAACAGTTGAAGGAGCTGGGTGTGTTTGGCCTGAAAAGAAGAAGATATGATAGCCATTTTCAAATATCTAATGGGGTGACACAAGGAGGATGGAGCAAGCTTATTTTTTTCCTGTTCCTGAAGGTAGGCCACAAACCATTCACTTCAAGTTACAAGAAAGGCAATTCTGACTAAACATCAGGAAGAACTGTCTGACAGTAAAAGCTTTTCGAGAGTGGAGCAGACTCCCTCAGGACAGTGGCGTAGCATGGGGGGTGCAGGGGGGGCCGGCCACACCGGGCGCAAGATCTGGGGGGGGGCGCTTGCCGCCTCCGGAGTCGCTGAAGAGCCTCAGGCGCAGGCTGTAGCAGAGCCCCATGTCTCGCAGAACCGACGAGCTGTGCGCGCGTCCGGGCTGAAGGCGTCCGGCAGGCAGCGGCTCTCAGCGCTCGCCGCGGTCCTCGCGCGTCAGGGCCGTGGAGGGCGCGCCAGGCAGCCCCTCCTCACAGCTGCTGGGCCATGTTGCATTTTCCTCGCCTCTCTGCCCTCCTCCTCCTCCGGGCAAGCGGCGTCGTTTGGGCGGCAGCGCCAGCGGCAACTCGCCTCAGATCACCTGACACGGACCCACCGCCGCCGCCGTGGCTACC
Organism: Podarcis cretensis; assembly: GCF_951804945.1. NCBI lineage: Eukaryota > Metazoa > Chordata > Lepidosauria > Squamata > Lacertidae > Podarcis > Podarcis cretensis. The sequence continues at coordinate 17,805,856 of NC_137177.1, read as the reverse complement.
TTACCGTAAATACCCCAGCCCAGGCAGCAGCAAGAAGAAGCTGGCAGCGGCAGCAGGTTAGGGGTTAGGGGCACAAATTACTTGCCTTGCCCCGGGTTAGGGGGTGCAAATTACTTGCCTTGCCCTGGGTTAGGGGGCGCAAATTACTTGCCTTGCCCCAGGTGCTGACAACCCACGCTACGCCGCTGCCTCAGGAGGTTGTGGATTCTCCTTCCTTGGAGGTTTTTAAGCAGAGATTGAATGGTCATCTGTCATGGCTCATAGAATCAAAGCATTGTGGAATTGGAAGGTATTTTATGAGATTTATGCACTGCCGGGGGTTTGACTGGATGACCCTTGGAGTCCCTTCCAACTCTACAACTCTATGATTCTATTATTCTATTTATATCCTCCCTTTTTCCAAGATTGGGACTCAAGGTGGCTTACACAGATTAAAACGACACTGATAAAGAAAACAAAGAAAAGAGCAATAGTTTAAAAGTGATTAAATTATGATAGAATTTAAACAATACAAAAACATATTAATTAAAACACAGACTGAGCTTTTTAGCAGGACTGTGCTTTTCAACTTTCCCTACTCACCTTTAAATAAAGAAACAGGACTTACAGAACTGAGACTGAGAGCCATTTTAAGTTGTGAGGGAAAATACCTCTGTATATATGTGGAGTGGCATTCCCTCCTGACAGTAAAACTGAAAAACTGCTGTGTCCTGCCTCTCTACCCATTTAAGAAGCCAGGTGCAGGTTTCCTCTGAGACACCCTCTGCTGGTAAACAATCCATTCTTGGTTTCCTCTCCCTTCAGTCCTTTGGTTCCAGCAGCCAAAAATGGATTTTGCTTTTAATTTACATCTACAGTGGAAGGTACTCTACCCTCTATCAGCTCCATCATATAATCTAAACTGTGCATCGTTGGGGGGGGGTGCAAACATGAAATAATATACAGCATGTCATGCGAGATTCATCTTATATGACCCTCACTTGTATTGAATGGAAAATATCAACATGCACTGTAAAAACTGAAGTCAAATCACTGGTACGTTGGTTACTCGCCGACGGAACGCTGGAAGAAGGAGAATAATAAGAATTAGAACCATTCCAAATGCTCAGGCCCAATCTTAGTCTCAGCTCCTTCATTCTTTTTTGTCTCCTGTTCTATTTTAGGAGCTATGGGGCACCAGGAGCAGTTTTAAAGAGACCCTGTGTTTTTAGTTATTGCGCGCCTCTTAAGAGTCATGTATCTATGTGTCTCGATTGGGTTATTCTTGTTTTTATTATGTATTTTGTGCTTTTATATTGTGCTTTTATAATTTGAACCACACTGAGACCTGCGGGTATAGGGCGGTATAAAAGTTGTTGTTGTTGTTGTTGTTGTTGTTGTTGTTGTTGTTACACTGGCTACCACTTAGTTTCCATGCTCACAGTGCTGGTTTTGACCTATAAAGCCTTACGTAGCTCAGGTCTGCAATATTTTTATTTATTTGGACTACTGCTTGGACTACTGCAATGAGCTCTAAGTGGGGCTACCTTTGAAGGTGACCACTACAACTAATCCAGAATGCGGCAGCTAGACTGGTGACTGGGAGTGGCCGCCAAGACCATATAACACCAGTCCTGAAAGACCTACATTGGCTCCCAGTACATTTCCGAACACAACTCAAAGTGTTGGTGCTGACCTTTAAAGCCCTAAACAGCCTCAGCCCAGTATACCTGAAGGAGAGTATCCACCCCCATCTTTCAGCCCAGACCCTGAGGTCCAGCTCCGAGGGCCTTCTGGAGGGTCCCTCATTGTGAGAAGTGAAGTTACAGGGAACCAGGCAGAGGGCCTTCTCGGTGGTGGCGCCCGCCCTGTGGAATGCCCTCCTATCAGATGTCAAAGAAATAGACAACTACCTGACTTTTAGAAAACATCTGAAGGCAGCCCTGTTTAGGGAAGTTTTTAATGTTTGATATTTTATTGTGTTTTTAATATATTCTGTTGGGAGCCGCCCAGAGTGGCTGGAGAAACCCAGGCAGATGAGCAAGGTATAAAAAATAATAATAAAAGTATTTATTATTACATTTATATACCACCTTTATCTTCCAAGAATCTCAAGGTGGTGTACATGGTTTTCCTCCTCACCCCCCACCCCCATTTCATCTCCACAAAAATCCAGCGAGGTAGGTTTGGCTAAGAGATGGTGCCTGGTCTGAGGTCAATCAGCTTCATGGCTGAGTGGGAATTCTAACCCTGCTCTCCCGGGTAGTAATCCAACACTCTAACCATTACCTCAATGACCACCTCTCCCCATATGGGGAGACCTTACTGGTTTCATCCATCTTCCTTACCCAAGAAGCTGCCTTTTTCAGTGGTGCCCCTCTGTCACCTGTGGAATGCTCTCCCCAGAGAAACATGCTTGGCACCACCACCATCCATGTTAAGGTTCCACGTTAATACAGTGGTACCTCGGGTTACAGACGCTTCAGGTTACAGACGCTTCAGGTTACAGACTCCGCTAACCCAGAAATCGTACCTCAAGTTAAGACCTTTGCTTCAGGATGAGAACAGAATCGCGCAGCAGCAGTGGGAGGCCCCATTAGCTAAAGTAGCGTCTCAGGTTAAGAACAGTTTCAGGTTAAGAACGGACCTCCAGAACGAATTGAGTTCTTAACCCAAGGTACCACTGTACCTTTTTTATTCATTCTGGGAGTTATAGTGAACTGTGTGGTTATTAGCAATGACAATAACTATAATAGATTTAAACTACATGCACCCTTCACCATAAGCTCCCAGGCAGGGGCGGAGGAAGGGGGTGCAGTGGGGGTGGTCCTCCCCATGTGTCACCACTGGGGGGTGACAAAATGCCAGGCGGCACTCCCCACAGGCCTGCAGCATGCCTGAGCCATGCGTCTCTCCTGGGAGTGACGTGGTGGCTTGGGTACCGCAGGCTCCATACTGCCCCAAACGGTCCGCCCGCTGCCTCCCCCATCCCAGCTGTAGGGCGGCTGAGTGGGAGGAGGCAGGCAGACTCCTTGGAGGCCCGACAGAGCATCCTGCCTCAACTCGGGGCAGGGCGTGCCGCCCCAGGTGCTCTATCAGCTTGCTCCGCCGCTGCTCCCACGGTGGGCCTCAACAATGTTAGAAACAAAAACAATCCCAGCTAGAGTGAGTCATGTGGTGGAGCTAATATTTTAGTGGGGTAGGTAGAACTTGTGCATCTTATTACATTACTGGAGAAGCATTTTAGGTATTTTCTATGGCACACTCTTTTCAGTTTTCTGGTTTGTAATTGTCGTTTTTGCTGTTTACATTTCATCTTGATCACTTTTGAGTATAGACTATCAAATGTTATCAGTGATGATGATGATATAGTAATGGTTAAAAACCACCTCTATCTGATCTCTGGGGAAAGAACACAACCCCAGAATCTCTGGTTCCAGAATATATTACTCACCTAAGAAGGAGTAAAGGATGCCCCCTGAAATGGCAAGTGCAGTAATGACCCCGAAAACGATCCCAGAAATCATCCCACTGCTCAGCTCCATATTGTCATCCTGTGGTGATTTGGTCACTGCACCTTGGATAATGATGGCGACATTTTATTACATTTCTATATCAGACACCTGGCCGAGTTTTCTGGGCAGTTGCGTAAACAAGGAATTGCAAAATACCACCCATACAAAAACCAGAATAAAATCCCTCCGAAATAAAAGATTTCCGAGCATTTTGGATGCTCACCAGATCAGAACTCTCACCAGGCCTGCTCTGCTTTTGCCTGGCTGAACTGTCAAAATATGGCCCTGGAGAAATGTGTTTGCTAGAGAGTGTGTGTGTGTGTGTGTGTGTGTGTGTGTGTACAAAGAAAATTGCAGTGGTTGCCTCAGCCACTTTTGCCTCTGACTATACGCATCATTGGCATAGGGATCTCAGTGCAGAACCTGAAGCACCCAATGTGATCTCCCTTCATCGCTTCCTGTGTCAACCTGAAACTTTGCAACCAGCTTCAGCACTGCCTGTCTCATCCAGCGCTTCTGTTGCTCTTGAAAGGCAACTCTTAAGGGAATCGGCACATCTCAGCAAGCAACTTCACTCATGTAAAGAGTGCCAGAGGGAGTGTGTCAGTCCACAACGATTGCATGGTTGATTAACTGAAGGCATCATTATGTCAAGGTGATCACTGGAAGCAAAAGGGAAATTGTAGCCCTGACTCCTGGTTTACTTTGGCCCCACCACCCAATTTCCCTTTTTGGCTTTCCCCACTTTTAGCAAGTGCCTTCAGAAGGTTTGCCATAAGGCAATATCAGGATTGTGAAGAGGGCGGCATCCTTTAAGAGTGATTTATTTATTTATTTTTGTGTAAAGTGTCTCTTGCATGGGCTGAATAGTCTAAAGGCATGCCTAGGGGAGAGAGGGACAGATTTAGACTCCCTCAGAGCCAGCTCCATAGATTTTCCTTGCCCATGACCAACGGTCTTCTGGAAAGGTTGCCAGGAGAAAGGGGCAGGCAAGAGACCATCTCAATACCTGCTGCTGCTGGACACTTCCTCCCAAACAGAGCCATCCACCATCAACTGCCCTGTGGGAAGGATCCCAGGAGAAAGGTGAAGATAGCTCAGGTTAGAGCATGGTGCTGACCACACCAAGGTTGCAGGTTCGATCCCCATAAGAGACAACTGCATATTCCTGCATTGCGGGGAGTTGGACTAGATAATCCTCAGGGTCCCTTCCAACTCTATGGAATAAATGTGGGTCCTGCTCCAGCTGCTCTTTCCCTTCCCCTCCACAGGATCCTGTCAGAAGAATCCCAGGAGAGGATGGGTATGACGTTAACATATGAGAGTGCTGGAGGTGAAATAGTTAAACAGGTTACCCAATCAGGACCCAGGGGGGTGGAGTCAGAGGGACTATAAAACCAGCTCTTGGAGGGGCAAAGGGAGGAGTACGTTGGGAGTTGGGTGGTTGGTTGGAGTGGGAGTGAATTGGGATAGAGTTGTGGGTAGGTTGATTTAGTGTAGCGAAATAGGCTGAGTCAGGAATAGTTAGGGGCTAGGAAGACAAGTAAATATCTGAGAGGTGGTTTAGTGAGTGAGAGCAGGTAGCGGAAGTTATAGGTCTGGATAGGCACCCCATGAATGTAATTGACCGATACTGTTTATGAAACCACATGCAATAAATAAACAAAAGTACCAGGTAGGGTCTGGGTGGAGGCAGCGAGAAATAAAGTGGTGGCACAGGGATCAATAAAAGGTGAAACGTCCAGGGACCCTGTGTGATCGCCACAATGGGACATAGGCAAAGACCATCTCAGAGCTTGCTCCAGCAGAACCATCCCCTCTTCACACACAACGTTTGTGCCATCAACTGCCCTGCCTCAGAGATCTCAAAAACTTTAAAAATATATTGATATTGTTTCCTTTTGTGGGTGGGGTTAACTTTGGAAGCATTTGTATCCTGAAAGCTGGCATATAAAAATTTGCATTCAGATAAACACAATTAAAAATGATATGCAATCCTTGGGCTTTCTCCTGGAGATGTGTAAATGTTAGCAGACTATGCATGAGACTTAAAGATGAAGTGGGAAGGCATGCTTACTGGTACTTGTCACGTTGAGCTCAGAGGAGACATTGATTGTGACCGCCCCATATTTATTTGCTCCGGTGCAGGTGACTAAAGACTTTTTCTGGCTATCTAAGTCTCCTGGCCAGCTCAGGGTGCTGGTAATTGTATTGCCGTCAACCCAGGAGAAGAGTTTCATGGCCTCTGATCTCACAGTCTCATTTACAAGCTTCCCGTCCACATGCCATTGAATCTTGGATGGAGGCCAGGAGTGGATAGAACAGAAGCATAAGTGTTCTTTCTTCTCGTACTGGCACGTTGTGCTCCCCATGGTGGTGGTGGCCTCAGGGGGATCTGGGAAAAGATTTTGGAAAGCCAGGGTGAATGAACCCAATCCTAGGCTATTAACTTACCTGGCATAGCTACGACAGAGCATGAGAGGCTTCTGGGATGCAGAAGGTGAGCCACAGCAGTAAACTCTGTCTTATGCAGAGGTCACACCTGCAGTGGCGTAGCGTGGGTTGTCAGCACCCAGGGCAAGGCAAGTAATTTGCACCCCCTAACCCATGGATTTGCACCCCCAAACCCTAACCCCCAGATGTTGCGCCCGGTGCAGACGGCCCGCCCTGCACCCCCCACGCTACGCCACTGCACACCTGGAATGGGGTAGCTGCATCCCAAAATGACCTGGCCAAGCATTAGGAGAAATGGGAGCTGTAGTCCATATCTTCAGGCATGGGGTGTAGGCTCTTGCCACTGGCTTGGAGTAAAGATTGATGGGGATTCTAGTTCAGACAGCTCTGCTCACAGATGTAGAGCCAGAACACTGGCCAGTTGGGTGGTGGAGGGCAAGTGTGGTGCCATCATATAAAAGGAACATAGAGGGTACCTTTTATCATATGCAGTGGTTATGTAAGATAACAAAATCATTTTGGGAAATGATATATAATGAACTGAAAAAAATGTTTAAAATAACTTTTGTCAAAACAAAAAAACCTGTAGCCTTTGTTTTTAGGAATTATAGGTACTGAGATTCCAAAAGATGAGAAAAGACTTTTTATGTATACGACAACAGCTGCACGAATGTTATTAACTCAGAGATGGAAAGAAGCAACAATCTCGACTAAGGAAGAATGGCAAGCCAAACTGCTGGACTTTGCCGAAATGACAAAACTGACTGGGAGACTGAGGAATCAAGAAGATAAGGACTTTAAAAAAGAGTGGGGAAATTTTATAATTTACCTAAGAGACCATTGTAAGCAAATCCAGACATTAGCTGGACTTCAAGAATCACTTGTAAAGCAATGAGGTTTATGTATAATTTAGAGAAATGAAAATCATGGAGAATATAATGATATGTAGATGGTTGTTGTTGTTGTTGTTGTTGTTTTAAAAAAACTGTTATTAGGACCAATGAAAGGGATGGGGAAGGGGGAGCCACAAGATTCAGAGAAATGACTATACAAAGAATTTTGCTATTAATTTTTTTTTTCAATAAATAGATAAATAATAAATAAATAAATGGAATGTAGAAATGATCCTGCCATGTACAGGCCAGTAAGTCTTCAAAACATAATACCGTTGTTGTTGTTTTCATGTATAACACGTCCCTGTGTATAAGATGCCCCCTATTTTGGAGGATGCAAAATTGAGAAAATGGGGGGAAATTGCCCTGAGTTGTTGAGCTTTCTTGGGGGCGGGTGACCCAGGGTTATTGAGCTTTGGGGGCTGTTGGGAGTTGGAGTCCAACAACCTCTGTAGCGCACCAGATTGAGGGAAGGTAAACCTGTGCTCTTAGGGGATGAGGTGCATGGCAACATTGTGACACAGACCCCGCTTGTCAGAAAGTGGGGGCACTGAGGGCACCAAAAAGGGAACTGGGGAACCCAAGGGCAAAACAGGTTGTGGGGATCTGATCTTCGGGGAGATGCTGAGGGTTTGTGGATTTGAATGCAGTGGAAAGAAAAGAGAGAGCTACTCACAGCCAAAGGCAACGCGGGTGGATTGATAGACTGTTTTCTTCAAGTTATTGTATCTGACGCTGCAGGTGAGGACTTTGCCCTCATCATCTAAGGAGGGCGTAAAGGTGATGTCAGCTCCGTATGTCTTACTCCAGTCGCCCACTGTTGTTTGCCAGAAATGTTTGACGTGATGCTTTATATTGGCATTCCAGTTGATTTGGGGTATATTCTCTGGGCACATTCCTGGCACGAAACATCTGAAAGTGGCTGGTTTACGCCAGACTGCCTCTGATGGCTTCACAGTCGTTGGCTTCATCAGATCTAAAGAAGTGACATTCACCGGGAAGGAGAGAGAAGAAAATTCACAGGGCATTGAGTAGGATGCACGAGCCCTGGATTAAGGGTGGGATTTCTCAGTCACAGACATTTTGCCACTCTTAACTCCCACCAAGGTTGTCATCCTTTCATTCTCATGGGCCTCTTCCCCTACACACACACACACACACACACACACACACACAAACACTTAAGAACTGCATGATATCCTGGAAACTGACTGTCCACAGGTCCTAATGCAGTGTCGGCACAATTTTGAAACATTCAAATCACCCTGAAGTGCTTCAGAGTCTCTTGCTTCTAAATCCCATGTTTAATGCTCCTAGGAGAGCCACCTACCTGTCAAGAATATCTGAGGTTGAGTATGAATTCGTTTACCGAAAGAAAGAAAGCTGAATCCTTCTCCTTTCTCAATTCGCAAGTAGTACCAGCCCACATCTTCTGGCCCCATATTCTTGATTCTGAAGGAGCAGTCACCAGTCTTAGGATCTCCTGTTAGCTTGAAATGGGTCGCGGTAAGATTTTGATTTTCATTATTGGTGCAGACAATTTTACCGGGGATCCAATATCCGGGCCAGATCCAGCTGTGGGATTTATCTGCATCCTTAAGCCAAAAGGCATATAATGGCCCAGACTTTTCCATGAACCATCTAGGTGTACTAAACTTGCAGGCAACATAGACACAGGAACCTTTCTGTCCAGTGATAGTTTCGGCCACTTTGATGGAAAAGTCGAAGTGCTGGGCCAGCACGCCTGCCAGAGAGGGAACAAAAAAGATTTAAGTGTTATCTAGAAATGTTCAGTTAAAACAAGCTCAGTGTTCTCCTCCTCTAGGGTAGCCACCTGAGCATTGCCTCCCCGAAAGAGCCAATGTTTTGCCTGCCCCTGAGAAAGGGCAAAGAAAGACACTTGCATAAAACTTGAATAAAATCTGCAAAAATAATCCTCAGAGTACTATACTGGCTATCCCTGATTATTAATCACTGTCCTTGGAACTGTCCAGGATGCTAAATGACTTCTCTTAGCACACTTGATTTCTGCTTCTTGCCATTTACGAGGCTTTAAGAGGATCAGAAGGTTGGCGGTTCGAATCCCCGCGACGGGGTGAGCTCCCATTGCTCGGTCCCTGCTCCTGCCAACCTAGCAGTTCGAAAGCACGTCAAAGTGCAAGTAGATAAGTAGGTACCGCTTTGGTGGGAAGGTAAACGGTGTTTCCGTGCACTGCTCTGGCTCACCAGAAGTGGCTTAGTCATGCTGGCCACATGACCAGGAAGCTGTACGCTGGCTCCCTCGGCCAAAAAAGCGAGATGAGCACCGCAACCCCAGAGTTGGTCACGACTGGACCTAATGGTCAGGGGTCCTTTTACCTTTACCTTTACCCTCCCTGCCTCTGAATCCCTTGCCCCAGCTATCTGCTCCAAACCACTGCACAACCCCACCATCCTCAATCTCACTTCATTGAGCGCCTACTTGCCTACCTTCTTCCCCAGAACCTCCTCCTCCAACTCTGTGGAGCCACTTGTAGGCTTCAGCAAGGATGAAGACAAATCTAGAATCAGTTGACTCTGCCAGTCAACGCCCTTGAGCCAGTGTACCAACTGGACTCATGCACCTCAACCCCGACTGGGCTAGGCGAGCTGGGTAGCACTGCCAGAGACCACCTTTCTCACAGGAACAGGTCACAGTGCTGTGGACTCACAGCTTGGAGCTGAGAGCACCGGATTCACTGTCTCAATAATACAGTCGTTGCGCAGCAGCGTTTTGCAGAGTCTTGCAGAGTATAAACCACTCGGAGAGCAGCTCTGTAGAGTATCCTCCTTTTATTCTATAACTACAGCTATAATACAAAACTATATACAGAGCTAAATATTCTGAGCATAAATCAATGCTACTTTGAGTGCCTGCAGCTGCTCTTAGCAGCAACCTTATCTCTAAACACGATCTCTAGCACTCACTCTCTCTCCGACACACTGACTGACTGACTCTCTCACACACAGACTGATTCACTCACTTGACTAATTAAGTAGAGAGCAGTACATTGCTCCTCCTCTCTGGAGAGTCAGCAGAGACCTCAGGAGATCATCAGGAGATTCTTGGGTATGGGAGGGGTGAAATCTCCTCATCCTCCCCCATTTCATCCGACCATTTCAAGAATCTTTAACATAACTGCAATTTGCACACACACTCCAAAAGTTGTTCTCTCCTTACAACCTTGGTAACAAATTTGCAGGTATCTCTTTCCCCCCTTATCTAAGACACTTTATCACATCATTAAACAGTCACTGCAACCACTCTGTGTCTATTAGGAAAGAGTTAAAACATAAATCTCAACCTGTAGCTCACACAAAATACACATTGTGAATACACAAATGAATAAGCAGCTTCTGGAAAAATCTTCACACACATTTCTTTCTCTCAGATACAAATTGACATTTCTAATTAGGCAGATTTGAACAAACCACTTTAAACACATGCTTGCTCCTTCAATCCTGATCCTTCAAATGTCAGGTAAGGAAATAAATGAAGCGTTTTGTGCTACTACTCTCAGCACACTTCATGCTAGGTTTAAAAACCCCACCAGAGTTGCATGTGACCGCAGCCTTAGCGAACTCTTCAGAAAACCTTTTCGGTGGTACACCCTTGGTTGTTCTCTCGGATCTGCGCAAAACTCTTTGATCCTCTTGTTCTGGTGCTTCCTCCTCTTTGGGAGAATGGGGAGCTAAAGTATATGAAGCTGCTAAGTCTGAATCAGCGTCAGACTCACCTGAGGCTTTTGGGCTCTGATAATCTGTGCCATCATCTGGAACTACATTGGCATTAGAATTATCAATCACATCAGAACTTGCCTCCCTCTTAACTTTCTTTGCCCCTTTTGCACCATCATCACAAATGGGATGGCACTGAAAAACGCCAACTCTGTCCCATTGTGGGTTGTCGTCAATACTCCTGGTCAGCCTTATGGTTTTCGTGTCTGTGATCAGGACACGATAAGACCCTTTCTCATATCCTAGGAAAACACCATGTTCTCCACGCTTACTCAGTTTGTCACCCTGCGAGGTGTGCACCCAAACCTCCGACCCAAAAATTTTAAAGTGCTTCACACATGGCTTCCTTCCGTGAAGCATCTCATATGGGGTGCAATTTACACTAGACTGGTACCTCCTGTTATACACGTAACAGAAAAACGAAAGAGCTTCGGCCCAAAAAGGATTGGGCAGCCCCAAATCATGTAACAGTGTTCTGATTCCTTGCTGTAGGGTCTGGTTTATTCTCTTACATAAACCATTCTGCCAGGGCGATCTGGGCGTGGCCGTCCTATGCTCAATGCCCTGTTCAGAAAGAAAAGCCTCAAACTCTTCTGAACAAAACTCTCCACCCCTGTCAGTGAAAATACAACGTACATTCTCATTATGTACATTCCTGAGCCATTTACAAAACTGACGAAACTTGGTAAAGGCTTCAGACTTTTTCTGCAGCATATAGACCCATGCATATTTAGAATAGGAGTCTATCAGAACCATGAAAAACCTTGAATTGCCTCTAGAGAGCGCTAGAGGCCCCACTAAGTCTGCATGAATGACTTTGTATGGTTTCTTGGCCTCTCTCCCAGACTCTGTACCTTTGGGAGCTTGCCTTGCCTTACTCTCAGCACAAGAAACACATTTCATGTGGTAGGGACATTCTTTCAACTTCATACCCTGAACCATATCAGGCATTTTTGCCACAGCCTGGAAATTCAAATGACCATAAACACGGTGGTAATAATGAATACACTGGTCATGCAACTTCTCATTCTTATCAACAGACAAATTGCAACACTCTTTCTCAGTTGCTTCTGCAGTACCTGTACCTGAAACAAAAGGCAATTGGTACAGACCATTTACACATTTTGCATATAGAATGAGCTTGCCATCTCGATGAATTTCACAGCGAGATTTAGCAAACACCACCTTAAAACCCTGATGATCAAGCTGGGAAACACTCAACAAATTGTCCTGAATATCAGGCGCATACAGGACATTCTTAATAGTTGCATTCAGGCTCTTTAAGAACACAGTTCCATTAGCCAAACTTGTGAGAACTGTCCCATCTGCTTGATGAATTTCTTTCTCTTGCTTCTCAAGCTGAACAAAGAGATCTTTATCTTTGGCTACGTGGTTGGAACAGCCAGAGTTGATCACGAAGAAACTCCGCCCACGTTGATTAGAGCAGCGAGAGATCAAGGCCTTTGAAGTAGCAGGTGCTTGGGGATTTCGTCCTCCTCCCCCTCTGCCTCTGAAGTTTCCCTTCTTCTTTGAAGATTTCTTGCAGCACTGAAAACTCAAATGGCCTTGTGCTCCACACGAAAAGCACCGCTTCAACTTTAGTGCTTTAACAGCAGCAGTTTCACTTTCACTTTCCCCTGTTGAAGACTCAGGCACATTTTCAAGCACATTTTTAGCAGCACAGTCCTGGCTTTCTCTAACAGCCTGTCTGCGATCCCACTCATTCAAGAGCACGCTAGACACATAATCTTCTGTTAGCCGGTCAGAAGGCATTGTAGAAATCTGGGCAGCTACTCCATCGTAAGAATCATCTAGGCTATTTATCATCAGCATTGCAAACACAGCCTCTGAAATAGCCAGGTCTCGCTGAACAAGGTCCTGTCTGAGACGCTTTAACTGAGATAGATGGCTAGGCAAATCACCACCTTTCTCCAACTGTAACATGCACAGCTTCTTGAAGAAAATCACACTGGAACCAGCATTTTGTCTCAGATGCATATCTCTCAACTTATGCCAAACAGCTTGTGCAGTCTCTTGACCCTCTAAGTTCACCAGCAAGTGGTCTGAAACATTCAAAACAATTGTCCCTCGGGCTTTCATATCTGCAGCATGCCACTCAGCCCAGTCATCATCATCCTTATCTGGAGGGTCATCTTCTATCGTTTGAAATAGCTTTTCCTTCTGTAAAAGCGCTTTCATCTTAACTTGCCAAACTGCATAGTTTTCAGGCGTGAGGAGGGGAAAGGACAGAGCCATCTGGCCAGAATGTGCACAGGCCATGTCTGCTATTACTTAGAGCAAGACACTTTCCTCGTGCAAACACAGATAAAGCCTTGGACTTCTTCAGCCACTCTCTCCCCCACTCAGAGCGCAATTAACAGGCAAACAGGGATGCTATCTTCTTTCTTTGGCAGTCAGCAACATACCTCAAGCAGCAGCAACAGCAACAGCGGCAGCTTGAACACTCTGCTCCAAAACAGCTCTGCTTCTAGGCATCACAAATCAGTCCAGCATGCAGCCTCCATTCCGCCGTCCAGCGATCAGCAACAGAAACCTCTGGCGACTGGGACGACTGGGATGACTGGAACAACGACTGGTCAGACGACTGGGCCCATAACCGATGTCAGCATCGCCCTTGAGCCAGTGTACCAACTGGACTCATGCACCTCAACCCCGACTGGGCTAGGCGAGCTGGGTAGCACTGCCAGAGACCACCTTTCTCACAGGAACAGGTCACAGTGCTGTGGACTCACAGCTTGGAGCTGAGAGCACCGGATTCACTGTCTCAATAATACAGTCATTGCGCAGCAGCGTTTTGCAGAGTCTTGCAGAGTATAAACCACTCGGAGAGCAGCTCTGTAGAGTATCCTCCTTTTATTCTATAACTACAGCTATAATACAAAACTATATACAGAGCTAAATATTCTGAGCATAAATCAATGCTACTTTGAGTGCCTGCAGCTGCTCTTAGCAGCAACCTTATCTCTAAACACGATCTCTAGCACTCACTCTCTCTCCGACATACTGACTGACTGACTGACTCTCTCTCACACAGACTGATTCACTCACTTGACTAATTAAGTAGAGAGCAGTACATTGCTCCTCCTCTCTGGAGAGTCAGCAGAGACCTCAGGAGATCATCAGGAGATTCTTGGGTATGGGAGGGGTGAAATCTCCTCATCTGGCTCTGGCTGTGTTTGCTGTTGACTCTCTTGTCTTCATCCTTACCAGTCTAAGTGGACACCAGCGATCCAGTGGACAGGAACATTGGTTAAAAAAATATATCAAAGCATTTCCTCATCATGTCAATTTCATGTCAGAAGGGACAGGGGAGAGGTGGTAATGGCAACAATAGCAGACAGGAAATAAGATAATGATGGGTGACTGGGGGAGCATAAGGACTTGGACAAATCATAAAAAGACAAAAGAATTAGTGATTTTCTTCCTCTTCATTTCTGTACATGGCTCTTACCTTTGCAAAGTAAGGCAAGGATTAGGGTTGCCACTGTTGCTACAGAGGACGCCAAACCTTTTGTCTTTGAGGAAGGATTGGCAACCTGCCAGCTATTCTCTGCCTCCATCATCTTCTGGCTACAAAGGAGATCTGTCAGAGGGAAAGAGGGAAGGGTTTGACAAGAAGGAGAATTGTGACTACAGGCCACTGAAAGATTTCTGGTTGTGCTTGGGGAGGTCTCATCAGCGATCCTTACAGCCCAATCCCAGGCATGTTTACTCAGATGTAAGTCCCATTGAATTCAGTGGGGCTTACGCTCAAGGAGCTGTGTGTAGGCTTGCGATCTTAGATAAAAATCATGCCAGTGGTAGGACTATTTTAATTTATTTGATTTAACTAGCAGGTAAATCTGTCAAAATTTGCTCCTCCATTTCTCGCTTTCCCAATCTTAAGACCTTATTGATTCCACATCCGTTTATGAGGGGGTTTTTAATATGTTGTTTTTTTACTAAACTATGCATTATAATACACAATTTACCTCCTTACGTGCATTTTTGTAGATGGTACTTGACTGGAGCTGTACATCAAAATTCAGGGAAGTGTGTGAATGGCTGTGTTTTGTTTCGCATAGTGTTGCAGAAAATTGAATGGAGAAGACTCATCTTTAAGAGAGCCAGTGTGGTTAGGAGCGGTAGACTCATAATCTGGTGAACCGGGTTCGCTTCCCCACTCCTCCACAGGCAGCTGCTGGGTGACCTTGGGCTAGTCACACTTCTCTGAAGTCTCTCAGCCCCACTCACCTCACAGAGTGTTTGTTGTGGGGGAGGAAGGGAAAGGAGAATGTTAGCCGCTTTGAGAGTCCTTTGGGTAGTGATAAAGCGAGATATCAAATCCAAACTCTTCTTCTTCTTCTTCTTCTTCTTCTTTAAATGAGAACCAAATTTCCAAATGCCCCATCCCTACCCAGATGTAACCTGAAATTGCTTGAAATGTGATTCAATCTCACCTCAAAATAGCAGCAGTTTGGAAGCCCCGCAATCAGCTGGATGGGGGGAAGAGAAGAGGGCACTGATGGAGTCTAAAATACAATGAACCTTGACTCATTTTTATAAAAATCTATAAACAATGGGAAGTCTAATTTTCCACTTCTCTCTCCTACCTCACTGCCTCTTATTCATTCTAAGCAGATTCCAACTGCCTTGGAATATTACATCACAAAAGATGCCCATATTTTCAAAAGGCAAGGACATTCCACAGATTTGGATGAATCTATTCATTTCATACAAACGTTTTATTTTGTTTTTTTAGAATTGGAAGGGACCCCAAGAGTCATCTAGTCCAATCACCTGCAATATAGGAATCTCAGATTTCTTTTTCTCAGTTTTCAAATATACCGTATATACTCGAGTATAAGCCGACCCGAATATAAGCCAAGGTACCTAATTTTAGGACAAAAAACTAGGAAAACTTATTGACTCGAGTTTAAGCCGGTTCACCACACCACAAACCTGGTGGTGGCGGCAGCAGAGGAGGAAGAACAAGAAGCCCGAAAGGGCTGCTTTTGGGCTGCTCGCTCCTCCCCCGCCACCGACAGCGTCAGAGGTGGAGGAGGAGGAGGAAGGAGCAGCCGCTCATTCATCTGCCACTCGCAAGAGCAGGCATAGGAGCCCGGTTGGGAGAGGCACAGCACAGCGCCTCTCCCAGCCGCGGCTCCTGTGCCTGCCCTTGCGAGATGCGGGCAGTGGCGGAGGGACGAGCAGGAAGAAAGGGCTCCTTTCTTGCTGCTCATCCCTCCGCAGCTGCCTGCCTCACTCGAGTATAAGCCGAGGCAGGCTTTTTCAGCATAAAAAATATGCTGAAAAAGTCAGCTTATATTAGAGTATATACTGTAAGTGCTCTGCGTTCCCCCATTGTCATGAACTGGTTGGATGCAAAAGAATGGTGGGAGGAACAGGCTAGGAAACAACAAGAAGGCTCAGAGCCCCGGGAGTGGAGGTGGGACAATGATGAGTGGTCAGAGGGAGAAGAGGAGGTGTCGGAAGCTGAGGAAGTAACAGGGTTTAGTGAGCTGGGAGACTCTGTGGAAGAAAGAAGTCCAGAATCAGAGGTGGAAGCTGAAGCAGGAGGGTGGGAGGAGAGAGGTCAAGAGGCAGAGATGATTCAGGCTGGTGACAAGCCATGGGTGTCTTGTCCTCCTGCTGTGACAAGCTCCCCCCTCCCCTCCCCATTGTCTTCCAGAACCAGAAGAGTCATGAAAAGGGCAATTAAAAGATTAGTAGCACACAGATGCAGCCTCCAATTGCTTGTGGGGAGAAACCCTGGAGAGGAGGGGAGTAGTGGTCCCTACCTTCCCACCACTTAGTGTAGTGGTGGGAAGGCAGGGACCTTCAATCTCAGCAACTACTTCATGTGGGGGCAAGACCTACTAGGGATGGGTTGCTGTGCTCCTTAGACTTTACACTCTACCAAGCCTGTGCAGTCTGTGGTTTTGCTAGTAAAATGTTAACTCCAACTTGCACTGTGTGATTTACTGCTGGCTGGCTCGTGTCAGACATCAGTTTTTGAATTTGTGCAATGTTTGGCATGTGGGTACCTCTGGCTTTTTCGGTGCTCTCCTGTTGCGACCTTTCCCCCTGGTATCGTATTCATTTAATTGATGCTGCAACATTTCACACTTTTGTGAGTCACTTGGGGAGATTTGTATGCCCAAAGGCCAGTATGCAAGATCTTGGAAACAAATGGTGCCCTGCCCTTTTTAGAATGGGAGTATTCCTTCTGATGCTCAAGAATTTTCCAAGGCAGTTAGACCCAGTTAAGGATCAATAAGAGGCAGTGAGGTGAGTCAGGGGGGAGATGTAGATTTAATACAGTGGTACCTCAGGATATGAACAGGATCCGTTCCAGAGCCCCATTTGCATCCTGAAGTAAACGTAACACCGCTTCTGTGCATGTGCGTGACATCATTTTAAGCGTCTGCGAATGCATGAGCGGCGAAACCCAGAAGTAATGCGCTCCGTTACTTCTGGGTCGCCACGGAAATACTTAACTTGAAGCTACCGTACTTTAACCCAAGGTATGACTGTATGTGTCTTGTGTGCATTATGTTTTTAGGCATTATCTATACCCCTCCACCCCAAGCAATCCAATTAAGTGTATTCTCCTCTTCCTTTCCTTGGCTGCAGTCCTCCAGTTATGAATCTAATCGGTTCTGCATTCCACAAAGCAGAGTGGAGGCTGTCCCGTGAGGGTTAACTGTGCATTTCCCACCAAACTCAGCCACACCTGAGGATTTTCTTTCTCCTTACATACTACCAGTCCATATAGTGGCCCAAATTGTCAGCTTCCTCTCTGTCCATCTCAATGTCATCCTTGATGTCAAGGACGTGCTGAGGAGGGCTGCACTGAGGAGGCGTGATAGGAGTCACCCCCTCCCCCTGATCCTGAATCTTCCCAGGAACAGGAGGACAGTGTAGGTTTGGAACAGTGGTTTGCAGAGGGGCATAGTTCAGAAGGCAGAAGCTGGGAAATACTGGATGGGGAACAGCTAGAACAGGGGTAGGCAACCTAAGGCCCATGGGCCACAAGCGGCCCACAGGGGTCGTTTAACTGGCCCACGAACTGCTCCCAAACCGAGCTGCTCGCTCAGTGAGTCCCCGCGCGCTGCACTAAACCAGCACAGTGACTCACTTCTGTGGTGCCAGAAATTGTGTCTGCACAAACGCCAGAAATCATGGGCACACGTGCTCATGTGTGCGTGTGATCCGGCCCACAGAGGGATCTCCACTGGAGTGAACCGGCCCAGGCAAGGTAAACCTTGCTGATCTCTGAGCTAGAAGAAGAAGAAACACTGGGGAAGAGATGGTTGACAGCTTCACAGTCATTGGACAGCATTCCCCCACTGCTCTCCCCAAGGCTGAGAAAAGCTCAAAAAGGCTCAGAACAGAAAGCACAGAGGATAGAAGCTCAGATTACAAGATGTAGGAGTGACAAAGATTACCGTACTTTTCCGTGTATAACACGCCTCCCCCCATGTATAAGACACCACCTATTTGGGGGGACTAAAAATTAAGAAGATGGGGGGGGGGAGATTGCCCAGAGTTGTTGAGCTTTTTAGGAGGGTTGCCAAAAAACACTCACTCACCCGCCTGGCCAACACTAACACTTCCCCGCCCAATTGCCACAGCAGCAACCAATCAACACCACCCCTTGCCACAGATAATAACACGCTGCAGACCATCTCCTTTATTTAATTTTTGTGTCCTGCCCTATCCTATGAGCTCAGGGGCACTAAGAGATGTCTTAATGAGACCCAGGTATCCCGATGAGCTTGCCATTCTATTCCATGCTCAGGTAACCCCGCTTGTACGAAAAGTACCAGCAAAGATGGAGGAATACTATTTAAGTTACCTCTTGTCCAACTGGAATCCCTATGTCACCAGAAATGTAGCTAGAAATGTACAAACAGGCATTCTCCATTGCAGTGGGCAATTAAACAATTATACTTAATATTCCCTCCAGCCACTTTTGCCTCCTGCATGTTCCCTCCTCTCTCTGGAAGAGACTGAAGCACATGCTGTGATCTCCTTTCATAGCTGCCCTGTCGACCTGAAATTTGCAATCAACCTCGGCACCGCCTGTCTCACCCAGAGCTCATGATGACATTAAAAGGAATCACTGAATCTTAGAAAGCAACTTTACTCATGTAAGAGTGTGGCAGTGTGAACTGCATGCAAATTAAGCTTGATTTTCAATTGATTAGGATGGTATTTTGGGGAAGCAGGTTTGTTGTGCTTCTCCAAATCAGCTTTAATTAATTGTGCAGCCTGAATTTTCCACTATGTGACTGAACCCCGCCCCAAAATAG
The DNA here is from genome assembly GCF_951804945.1 of Podarcis cretensis. Classification (NCBI taxonomy): domain Eukaryota; kingdom Metazoa; phylum Chordata; class Lepidosauria; order Squamata; family Lacertidae; genus Podarcis; species Podarcis cretensis. Next base: position 17,786,941 of record NC_137177.1, on the reverse strand, counting down.
CAACAGTCTGGAAGCTTTCACACTCAGCTGGAAGGAGGGAGGTCACAAACAGAATTATAATTATTTATTTATTTATTTATTTATTTATTTATACCCTGCCCATCTGGCTGGGTTTCCCCAACCACTTTGAAGCACTTAATGCATGTTGTACCATTTTTATCTATAAACAATAGAAAAGTCTAGGTTCTCCTTCCCACCCCCCACCCCCTCACTTACCTACTGCCTCTTACTCACTCTAAAGAGATTCTAGCTGCCTAAGAATATTTCATCACAAAGAACACCCACATTCTCAAAGGGCAAGGACATTCTGTAGGGAGTGACAAATCTTTCCATTTCAGTTCCTTATCTTTCTGATCTTAGTTCTCCACATTTCCACATCAGCTTGCAAATTCATGTAATGTTTGACTGGCGTGTATATCTGGCTTTCTAAACGATCTTCCATGGTGACCGTCTTCCATTGTATCATATTGTGTTATATCCCACTTTTGCAAGTTGCTTAGAGTGCCTTCATTACAGATCTATAGGCACCAGGCATTCCTCTTCTCCAAGGTCTTTGGCTAATGAAACCATCTATGGCCTTTTAAACACTGGGGAGGGGGATTTGTGTTTTGTTGCTGTTGTTGTTACTATGTTATGCGTTTTTTATATTGTAAACCACCCAGGGATCCTCAGATGAAGGGTGACATGGAAATTTAATCAATAATAATAAATGAATAAATAATGTATAAAACTGCATTATAGGAGGGAAACTGCTTTGCAAAAATGTGAAAAATTGCATACAAAAATGTGTATATTTAGATAATTTCACACTAAAGTGCTCTTGAATTTTTGTGGGGACTTAAAAACAAACAAATTAGTAACTGATGTGAAAATGGGGAGAACTAAGCTTTGAAATAGTGAGAAGCTTGTGAGAAAGACATGGGCAGATGCACTGATCCTTACAGAATGTTTTTGTCCTTTTAGAATGTGGGTGTGCTTTGTGATGGAAAAGGATATTCTAGCGCAGTTAGAACCCATTTGGAATGAGCAAGTGGCGATGAGGTCAGTGAGAGAGGGAAAGGGGCATGTACAGGCAGTTGTTTATAGATCAAGGTATGTACATTATGTTTTTAGCCATTATTTGTGTCCTCTTTCACTCTTCTGCCCAAACCATCTAAGTGTGGGCACTTCCAAATTGTTGAATTTGCCTGTGCACAAATTTGTAAACACACAAAATATCCTGTCGGGAAAAGAATAAAATTGAATGAATGGTCCCGATACCACTGGCATGATTATTATCTAAGACTGCAATCCTGTGCACACATATACTCATCATCTGATAAGACCTCCACAGGCACAGCCAGAAATCCTTCGGCAACCTCCTCCTCATCAAATCCTCCGCTCTTTCTCTGTGGCAGATCTCCTTCCATGGGAATAACTGTAGCATGCACAGGATGCAGGGAGGGAGAAGCTGGCAGGTTGCAAATTCTCCCTCAAAGACAAAACATTTGGCCTCCTCTCTAGCAACAGCGGCAACCGTGATCCTTACCCTGCTTTGCAAAGGTGAGTGTGATGTGCAGAAAAGTCACTGTAGAAGTCCCATGTCACTTTCTGATTTCTAAGTCATATTACTCTCTTTGGTGACCCCCTTCCCCACTGCTGTTCCTATCACATTCTCTTCCCATCTCAAGTGAAACTGATGAGCCTTGTTACATGTTCTGTTCCTGTCTTTTGGACTTGGTAATGGGGAATGCTGAAATGGATAATTGACTTAGAATACAAAAAGGGAGGTGTGAGGAGGTCAAGGAAATAAGCTAATGAAAGATTAGTAATGAGGAGATCTGACATATTTTTCTTTGCGTTTTTGTTTTTGGTTAATGGGTTTTATTTCTCTGTTTTTTTTCTTTTTTTATATTGCGATGTGTTGTTTTGTTTTTGTTTAATGTGGTATTTTTACTTTTTCTTTCTGTAATTTTTGAAACTTTAATAAACATTATTTAAAAAAAAAAAAGATAACTGGATCAAGGTATGGACAGAAAGGGAGTGTAAATCCTACCAAAGGGCAGGAAGCAGGAAGCAAGAGCGATCAGAGAGAAAAGATGTTCAGCACCCTGGACAGTTCCCAAGAAAGTTATTATTAAAGCAGTGGTAGCCAGAGTGGTTCGGGACTCCAGATCCCATCATGCCTGGCTATAAGCCATGCCAGCTGGGGTGATGGGTTCAAGAACGTTTGGAGGGGACATATTTTGTATGCCAAGGGTCTTGGTTACATTCACCAGCATCTCTACGTAAAAGGTATCAGGTTGCATACCTCTGCCTGAGATCCCGTTGGGCTCCTTCCACTCAGAGCAGACAACAGTGGAGAGGGTATAGCAGAACTCTGGAGTTCTGGCTCAATTTTCAATACTATAATCAACTGGGGTAAAAAGTGTGGTAACATTTGCACCATCACCAGAAGGTCTAAAATAAAACACTTAGGATTCAGGGAAGGTCTCCTTGCGGTGGCAGAGTATATTCACAACCAGGTGGCTTAGCTGGTGCTCCTATAGCAGATAATATAAGTGGAGTAAATGCTGTGGGGGCTGGAAAAGGTGAGGAAAGTAAATGGTCCTTAGCCCTGTTCTCAGTTACAAAAAAATGGGGGGGGGGGTTGTTGCCTTAAGAAGGGATCTCTTCTTGTTAAAGCCAGCCAAGGCCACAAAGGTAGACTGTAATGGCAAGAGGAGGTGGTAAAAAGACTACAATAAAATTGGCTCAAATGGAGAGGATCTAGCAATGGCACACAATACAAGATCTGAGTTTTCTTGGTGATTTTTCAGGGCACACATCTTGAGTACCCCAGTGGCTTAGTAAATATCTGTTTCACAAAACAGTTTGAAACTTGTTTTACTGTCACGACTTTCTGTAAAGAACTATAGGAATGGAAACATTGGTGAGGCTGCTGATAACTCTTTTATGGTATTTCAGACCCTTTTACAGAATGTCAGTTCCTAGAGGGATGCGCATGTAGACAGGAGCATACTGAATTTATGTTCTCGAAATTTTATTTGGAACCATGAGGGCTAGAAACCTTGAAACTTTGAAAGCAGAGGTTCTCGGTGTTGTAGCACAAAAGTGCCTCAGGAGCTTACACATCTGCTGCATGTTGCCCCCCCCCTCCCCCGTTGTACTAGACTCTACTATTTTGCCCATAGCTGGGAATAAAAAACCCCAAGATTTTTGGGTTCTAAGATAAAGGGGGGAACAGTGGAGTGGGTAGAAGGCAGCTTCTTGTGAATGACACTCGCCCCTAAAAACATTCTGCTTTTCCCTGCTGGGTTCTGAAATGAAGACCAGTGGGTGATTCCTGAAGGCTTCTCTGGTCCCGTGAGTGAGACTACCCCAAGAGGGGACACATGGTGGTCACATGCCCTGTTTTACAGAGGGTAGTCCCCACAATGTAAAGGCATCCTCTGTTTGAAGGGCTGCCTGGTCAAACTTCAGTTTAAAGACAAAGAAGGGAAATCATGAGGGCCATTGAAGGGGCAGCAGACTAAGCAGGCATGCAGCTCACTTGGTCCTTCCGTCTATGGTAAGATGCATTTCTGTTTCAGTTATAGTCCTTGTTTCTGCGTTTGCATCTATAAATATGCATTAGCACATGCAATTTTGTGCAGATTAATCTCCTCTTCGGCTCTCTTTCTTTGCCATGTTTTTTGGAAGTGCTGGATGAATTGGTCGACTTTGGATAGTAGTTAATTCTCTCCTCCCCCATACACACATTCTGATAGGTATGCTGACCAGCAACTTGGACTTTAGAATCACAGTGCCTGACAGCATCACCGCACAGAGAGGCTTCTGCATCCATGTTCCCTGCAGTTTTACTACTCCCGATTGGTACAAGCGCAGCTCTGAGCCCCTGTATGGCTATTGGTTTAGGATTACGGATCGGCAGACCAATTTGGAAGGCACCAACATCTGGGTCCCGGGTGAACTTAAGGCCAGCAATGATGAAAGGCAGAGATTACTTAAACTTCATTCCACTCATATGAAGTTATCAGGGGATCCAGAAAAAGGTGACTGCTCGTTCACCATCATCAACGTTGGACTCAATGACTGGGGCCAGTACTACTTTAGAATTGATAAAGGAGAGAGCTACAGATACTCCTTTAATCCTTCCAGTTCTCAAACTCACATTAATCCTCAGGTTGTGCTGACAGGTAGGTGGCTTTCCTATTAGGGGCATGCATAGGATTCAGACAAATCCCAAAGCCTGAGTTTAAAGCATCCCGCTTCAAAATGATTTGGAGTTTGTCTGAAGCAAAGCAGGATCTTTCCAAAGAGCCTCAAGCCAAAGGCAGAGTCTCTGAAGCATTTCATGGTACAGTAATTCAGATATTTGAAAGCTGTGCAGTCAGTGTGTCTGCAAACATGGAAACACTTCTCCCCAAGCTTGCCATATAAGGAAATTGCAAGGGGGGAAATGGAGAGCTCTTTTGTGACTGACATGTCTACTCGGAGGTAAAGAGGGCCTTCCAATCACAGTATTTGCAAGGAGTGAGATGTTGATGCAATGTATCACATTGTCCTTGTCTGTTCTCTGCTCTTTTGCTTGGTTCTTGCTTGGAACATGCTGGACATTCAAGTCCTTCTGCCTCTGGGCTCCATGCCCTCCCGTTCACTCTGGTGAAATCAACTTTGCCCTTTGATTCCTGTCAAGCAGAACACAACCTGGAGCTGTTTCCCATCCCATATGTCATATTTCTGTAGCCTCAGCACCCACAGTGTAAGAAGGACATTGCCCTCATGTCCTGCTGGTGGGAGTTTTCAGAAGCATCCGGTTGACCACCCTAGAAAATAAGGTGATGGACTTGATAGGCCATTTAGTCTTGAGTTCCACTGAAATTAATGTGGCTTAAGGAAATCACAACTCATATTCACATTGATTTCAATCAAACCAGAGTATGACTAACTTGTCATGGATCCAGATCAATATTTGTTGTCCGTCCCCCCCCCCTTTTTTTAAGAAAAGTTGTTGGTTTCACTTTGTGCTGATGTTTTCATGACAGTTTTAACATTTGATCTGTCTCTTTTCATTACGTATGGTTTTATAATTTTATTGGCAGCTGACTTGTGAGTTCATTGAATGAAAAGACCAAGTAGAGATTGTGTTCAGTTAAAATAATAATAATAAATATCATTGCCCTGGGATTTTGCTACATTAAGGTGCATTGATGTGCACATAATAGGTTCTCAAATGTGTGGCCAGGAGGAATTCAGGGCCGGTCAGAGGTATGTGCCTATCTCTCCAGGCACCGGCTGAATTCTTTTGACCTCCCTCCGGCGACTCCCGGCAGGAAATACACACGAGGTCCGTTCCGGCGATTTTCCTCAGGCTGTGAGAAAAACACACCAACTGCTTCTCTTCCTCCCTGCTCTCCAGCATATTCCCAGGGAGGGGAATCAGACTCAGACAGAAATGTATCTACATTGTCTTTTATTCCTGTCTTTCACTTCAGTACAGAGAAAACATGTCTGCTCTCATCAACAAACAGAGAGAAACCCCAAACTCCACCTATGTACATCCTGTACAGGTCATATGACACACACACTGAGCTAACATCCGGTGCTCAGTACAGAATGGACTGCCCCTTTGTTTCCATGGCAACAGTCACAAACATCCTGTCTGGCTTTCCAGCCACAAGCAGCAGACTTGGCTGCTATAGCCTTTGCTTGCTGCTGCATTGCTGCTTTAGAATAACATACTCCCCCTAAAGTATCAATGCGTGCTGCGAGCAAAGCGTCATCCAGAGAAGAAAACAAACAGTTGTTATACTTATAACACTCCCCTGTTGTTTCAGTTCCACCCTTGGAACTACCCGCCACTGGATTTACCAATGTACCTCTCTGGTTGTGTGACTTCCAAGGAATGAGTGCTTCTGCATTACCTTGGTTAGCAACTCTCTGTTGTGCCTTTGTCTCTGACTCAGACACAGCTTCAATCTGACCTTGGTCGTTTACAACAGCAACACATGCAATAGCTTGGTTGGCAAACTCTTTTGAATACCTCTTGGGTGGTACACCCTTCGTTGCTCTCTCAGACCTACGTAAGAGGTGCTGTTCTCCCTTGCTTTCTGGTTCAGCCTCTGAGCTCTCTGAAGAACCAGTACTAAGCTTAATCAGTGGTTCATCCTCCTCTTCTGAGGGTCTAGTCATTGTGTGAGATTTCCTCTCAATGACTGTGACAACTGAGCTGTCTGAGCTATCGCTGTCATCATCAGTACTACTGAACTCAATAAGATCAAACTCATCATCATCATCATCAGAATCATCATCATCTCCTGTGGGAAATGTGTGAACAATCACTCTCTCCTGTTCAGGAGCACTCTCTAGAAATTTTGTGAGAATCACCTTTCCAGATTCAGACAAAATTACTCTGTAGAGACCCTTTTCATAACCCACAAAAATGCCTCTGGCATTCTTTACTCCACCCGGAGCTTCTGTCCTCACATGAGACCCAAAAACCTTGAAATGGGCAACAGAAGGTTTTCTGTGGAACAGTTTCTCAAAAGGAGAACATCCCAACTCTTTTGAAAACTTTCTCAACCACGTGTAACAAAATGACATTAGCGACTCAGCCCAGTACTCATGTGGCAGATGTGAACTAAGCAATTGCGCATGCATTCCCTTTTGCAATTCTTTGTTCACCCTAACACAGACACATCTGTTCCAAGCTTCTTTGGAACTGGCAATTTTGTGTCTTATCCCTTTCTTCTTCAGGAACCTCTGGAAATCCTGTAAGAGAAAAATTGGCTTCTCATCTGTGCAAAGACAATCTATGTCAGCATCATGCATATTTTTAACCTTATCACAAAACTCTTTAAACCTTTCTAAGGCTTCTTTCGGTCTCTCCAAAAGATAAATCCAGACAAAACCTGTAAAAGAATCAACACATATTAGGTAATACTTTGCATTGCCTCTAGATGGTGCTAAAGGACCAATCACATCAGCATACACCCGCTGAAATGCCTTGTCAACCCTCGAGGTGACCTGCTTGGCGTTCTTTTCAGCTACACCTGCAAAAGAAATCATGTTAGAATCACAAGAATTACATTCCATGTAATCACTTTGATCAAAAGTCAACAAATACAGTCCATCTTTCTCTTTGGCAGAAAGATACAACTCTCCATCTTTGTAGATCTCGCAGTGTTGATCATCATAGGACAGTTTTAGTCCCTTCTTGGCGATCTGAGAAACGCTGAGCAGATTGTACTTCAACTCTGGAACCAAATAAACATTGTTTATAGTCAAGTTCTGACTTTTAAGATACACAGTCCCAATTCCGGTGGCTTCCAGCTCTTGACCGTTGGCTTGTTGTACAACGAAGCTTTGCTTCTTAAACGACGAAAACAAATCCCTGCGATGGGTCATGTGAACCGTCGCTCCCGTGTCTAAAACGAAGAAATTCCCCACTTGTGGTGTGGCTTTTAGGGACATCAAAGCCTTTGCAGGCTTCGCCTGTGACTTGGCATGACTTCTGCCTGACGCCTCAGACTTCGTGGAGCTTCCCTTGGCTCCTTTGTTCTGACGTGGCTTCCTGCAGTTCCGCTGAAGATGCCCAGTCTGTCCACAATTGAAACATTGGACAACGTTCAAAGCTACAGCGTCTCCTCCAGTAGCTACAGCAGTGGGGGTGTTAGAACTCCGTTCTTGACTCCCCCTGTCCTTCACTTCCAGGGCAGCAAGTCTGTCATGTTCGTTCAGAACCACGGCAAAGACCCTGTCCGATGTTAGATCTTGCGCTGGGAGAGACCCCAGCTGACTGGCAACGGTTTTGTAAGTCCTATTCAGGCTGTTGATCACCATGAAGCAAAACACTTCCTCCTGCAGACGGAAATTGCGTTCCACCATCTGCTGACGCAGAAATTTCATTTCCGTCAGGTGCGCTTGAACATCTCCATCAGGCGCAAGCCTCAGGTTAGTCAGCTTTTCAAAATACAGCAACGCTGAAGAACCTGCATCTCTCTGATGTGTCCTTCTCAGCGTGTCCCAAACATCTTTCGCGTGCGGTAAATCTTGTATATGAATAAGCTGAGAGTCTGACACGCACAGAATTATAGCGGTTCTGGCCTTCACATCCTGTGACTCCCAAGGACGCGTTGGTGCTGCAGGGATGGGGTTCTCAATCACCCCAAACAGTCTCTGATTCTGCAGCAAGGCCTTCATCTTAATAGACCAAGATGCATAATTGTCACTGGTCAAGAGGGGTGGAGAAGGCAGGCTTCCCTTCTTGACATCCATTTTGAGTCCTTGCATTGACTCTCAAACACAAGCCTCTAAAATCCAATAGCTGGCTTGTTTACACTCTGTGCACCTGGCAACAATAACACTGGCCGCTTGGAAAGTCCCCTTTCACAGTTCCTTTGTAAGGACCTAGTCAAAACACGAGCTGTTTGTGCCTCTCTGGGCATAGCCTGACCTCCAGCCCTTATCTTGAAACTGCCCTGCGTTGCTAAGCAACCACATTCCTTTCCTTGGACAGGAAAAACCACAGGAATGTTTGGAATGCAGACTCTTCTCTCTCAGAGCTGTTTTTCCCAAACGTTGCTCCCATGAAGCAGAGAATTAATCCATCTGCATTCACACTTCTAAGCCCGAAAATCTCATACCTGGGCTCCGTGGCTTGGCTTTCAGCTTCTTCTGGTCAGCTTCTAGCTGCAGAGAATCAGCCTCCATCTCAGGCTTCCATGGAGAGGGATGAATACAGTCTCCTTGATGCAGACTCCCATGGATCGAAACCAGCAGCTCTGCTACCAATGTTGGAATTCAGGGCCGGTCAGAGGTATGTGCCTATCTCTCCAGGCACCGGCTGAATTCTTTTGACCTCCCTCCGGCGACTCCCGGCAGGAAATACACACGAGGTCCGTTCCGGCGATTTTCCTCAGGCTGTGAGAAAAACACACCAACTGCTTCTCTTCCTCCCTGCTCTCCAGCATATTCCCAGGGAGGGGAATCAGACTCAGACAGAAATGTATCTACATTGTCTTTTATTCCTGTCTTTCACTTCAGTACAGAGAAAACATGTCTGCTCTCATCAACAAACAGAGAGAAACCCCAAACTCCACCTATGTACATCCTGTACAGGTCATATGACACACACACTGAGCTAACATCCGGTGCTCAGTACAGAATGGACTGCCCCTTTGTTTCCATGGCAACAGTCACAAACATCCTGTCTGGCTTTCCAGCCACAAGCAGCAGACTTGGCTGCTATAGCCTTTGCTTGCTGCTGCATTGCTGCTTTAGAATAACACTATGGCGTTGACATCACCTTCAAGCCCAGCTTAGCTGATGACAGCATAGTCCTTGCCTGCAGCATCAAATACCATTTCTTGAAGAAAGCAGTCCACATAGCCACCTGCCTTTCCTTTGGCTGTGAGTAGCTCTTTGTTTTCTTTCCTCTCCCTGCATCCCAATCCACAAACGCTCAGCAGCACCCTGAAGATCAGATTCCCCCCACCCTGTTTTGCCCTTTGGTTTCTCACGTCCCCCTTTTGGTGCTCTCAGCACCCACATTTTGACAAGGGGAACCTGAATCACAATGTTGCAGTGCACCTCATCCTCTAAGACATCCCTTGGGCCACATACAAACCTCTGCCTAATTTGATGCAGAAGCTAATAATAATAATAATAATCTTGCAATTTTCAGTCCAAGTGATTCTTCAAGAAGGCAGGTGTTTGTTTGTTTGTTTGTTTGTTGTTGTTGTTGTTGCCAGTTTTGAACAGGATTCATAATGGCATTTTCTAGGAGAATTCAGATCAACAAGAGCACAAGGTTACCCTTCACTTCCTATCTCAGAACATGAAGGAATGTATGTACTCATTTGTTCTTGCCAGCAGTTTTACACATGCTTAAAGGAACAGGGAATAGACTACAGGCTACATTGTCTGTCCTAAATTGAGATGAAACCATTTCCTTCTCTCTCTTTCTCTGGGTGCCTTCAGCCTGTCTCTAGCGTATTTTGTGCAGGGGATTCAAGCACATATAGTGGTACCTTAGGTTACATATGCTTCAGGTTACTGACTCCGCTAACCCAGAAATATTACCTCAGGTTAAGAACTTTGCTTCAGGATGAGAACAGAAACCACGAGGTGGCAGTGTGGCAGCAGCGAGAGGCCCCATTAGCTAAAGTGGTGCTTCAGGTTAAGAACAGTTTCAGGTTAAGAACGGACCTCCGGAACGAATTAAGTACGTAACCAGAGGTACCACTGTACCAGAAATCTAGGTTTGCACAATTAAAGTGGATTGAAGTGCTCTGCCCCCTAGTGGAACAAACACACTTTAAAAAAATAAAAATTAAAAAAGAAGAAGATGACAACTTCTGCAGTCCGGAAAGTGATAGGGCAGGGGAATGCACTGGAAAATGTATGATGAATGGGAAGACTTCTAAGGAACCTAAAGCCAGTGAAGATGAATGCTCATTGTCATATAACCTCCCTGGAAACAGAAACAATGAATGCTCAATAAAGACCAGGTGTAATCTAACCAGATCCTCTGGATGAACCCCTGCCCACTTCTCTCTTGGCCCATCTGTGCTATACCTTTTTTAAAAAAAACAAAACTATGACACCACTTTAAACAGTCATGGATCCCTCCAGAAAATTGTGGGAGCTGTACTTTGCTAAGGTTGCTGAGTATTACAAGGTGACCCCTATTCCCCTCCCAGAGCTACAGTTACCAAAGCAGTTTAGCAGTCAATCCCTCTTCCCAAGATACTCTGGAAATAGGCAATAGAACAAAAAAGCAATACCCCCATCTCTCTCTCCCCCCCTCCTTTCCCCCACCTGCAAGATGTCTATGACAAAAATGTCTCTCACCAAATGCAAAGAAACTGTGAAAAAGATTGTGCCTTGAAAGTGGAGGCAATAGATGTACCTTTCCCTGTTTCTCTGTTTGCTTTGTAACACAAATAAACCTAAATCTGTGCACATCCACATCACAGATTTAAAACATTCTCAATACCACTTTAACAGTCATGGTGTTACCCAAAGAATCCTGGGAACTGTAGTTTGTTTAGGGTGCTGGGAATGGTAACTCTGCGAGGGGCCTCCTAACAACACACAGAACCCTTAGCAAACTGCAGTTCCCAGGATTCTTCAAAGGGGACCATGACCGTTAAAGTGGCGTAACAGAGTGTGGCTGTGACATAGCTGTCAACCGTCCCTTATTTGGTGGGAAACTCCCTTATCCCAGCACCGTTTCCTGCTGCTGTCCCGGATTGATGATGTCCCTTAAATTTCCCAGGTTTCAAAGGAAGCAGCTCCTCTCCCTCCCTCCCTGCCAGCCAGGGAGGAGGAAGGCTCCAAATGTGTTTCTTGGCTGCATTGCTCACCCAATAAGGAGTCTAAGAACGACTGGGGGGTGGAGCTTGCATGCCTTGTGCCAATCAAATCGGCTGCGTTGCCTGGGGACTCGCCTTTGCTCAGCACTTCCCAGCGGAGAGGTGACGGTGGTTTTCCTTGCTGCATCCCCTTTGCCAGGTTGCTGCGCTGTGGGAACCACTGCTTGAGGCTTCATTTGGCTGCTGGTTGACTAAAATACCTTATTTTGGCTGCTGGTCCCTTATTTTCAAATCTGTAAGTTGACAGCTATGGGCTGTAACCTCTGTATAAAACAAACTTTATTTGCTTCCGCTGCCCCAAAGCCTCTCGCTCTCTGTTGTAGCATTGTAAGACATATTAATAGTTCTGAATTTGGTCCATTCACCTCGGTTTTTTGTTGTTTTCCAGATAGGCCTACAGCCAGCACCATCCTGCCTAATGCTACATGTGAGAATGAGGACCGAGGCCACCGTTGCACCTGTTCTTTCCACTGCTGGCCTCCACCAACGCTTACGTGGGAAGTGGACGGGATAACCGTCACTGGGAACGGAAGCACAACTGACATGGAGGTCTTCCACTGGGCTGAGGGCAATGCGGCGAGCAGCACCCTGCTATGGAAAGGAGACTCCATTGACCACTATGACCCCTTCATCACCTGCACGGCAACCAACCCCTTTGGGAAGCAGACAGTGGTGATCCTACCTGGGTCCAATGGAACAAGTGAGCATCCCCTGCCCCAGACTTCACCTTTAAGTCCTGTGCATGCTAACATTTACAAATCTCCAAGACAGGCAGACTTGGGTGGGCAGCCCTAGGCACACTTCTCCTGGGAATAGGCACCACTGAACATAGAAGGACTTCCTTCCAAGGAAACATGCATCCCGTTGTGCTGTTTGGCTTCATCCAAGGCAAGGATGGGGGACTTTTCTCAGCCCAGGGGCCACATTGCCTCAATGCACCGGACACTGAGGTCCAGTGCCAAGGGTGTTCTGGCAGTTCCCTCACTGTGAGAAGCCAAGTTACAGGGAACCAGGCAGAGGGCCTTCTCGGTAGTGGCACCTGCCCTGTGGAATGCCCTCCCACCAGATGTCAAAGAGAAAAACAACTACCAGACTTTTAGAAGACATCTGAAGGCAGCCCTGTTCAGGGAAGCTTTTAATGTTGAATAGACTATTGTATTTTAATATTCTGTTGAAAGCCACCCAGAGTGGCTGGGGAAACCCAGCCAGATGGGCAGGATATAAATAAATTATTATTATTATTATTATTATTATTATTATTATTATTATTATTAAATCTGTCCTACCATGTCACTTTTCCCTCACCTTTTCTCCAAACTAAAAAGTCCCAAACTTGGAAACCTCTCCTTATGGGAGAGTTGCCCCTTCACCATTTCCGTTGCCCTTTTCTGAACTTTTTCCAACTGAGAAAAACTACTCCCAGGTAAAACCTTTTCAGCACTGGAAATGGATGTATATTCGAAAAATGAATTGTGAACAGCACATTTCACTGAAAATGAAATGCTTGCTTATGCTGCAGTTTTGAAGCCAAACTTAATTACCTTTGAAGTTCATTTAATGATGATAATGAACTAAAGATGATAAATACCTTTCAGGCTTTCCAAGATATACACACCTACACACACAAAGCAGATATCCCACAGGCTGCATACAGGGCTCCCCTGGATTTAATGATGCCTTTAATTAATCAAGCAGCTAATCATAATTAATTGATAATCAGATTTAACTTGCAGGCAGTTCAGAACACAAGCACACAATATGCACAGCTTGCAGGCTTAACATATAGAATAAGAGAACAAGAAGAACATATGTTTAGAGAAAATTGGAAAACATTTATTGAATATATAGGGGGAATTGTGTGCACTTGAAAAGGTTGGCAGCATTAAGATAAATTCGACAGTGTAAATAAGTTTTGATGGATGTGGTGATGGAATACTGAATGGTTTAGTTTATATAAAATATGCAGGGATTTATGATTTGCACAATGAACCGTGGAAAGAGGAGGGAAGTCATTGATATTTTAAGGATCTTTAATTAATACATTCCTTCATGGGTAACCTCCTGGGGCATGGTGGCCAGAGGCAAATGTGGGTGTGATTCTTCCCTTTGTCCAATGGGCTACATTTCAGCCACACAGCAGTCAGAGATGTCTACGCAGACATGCACAGGCACACCTCTCTAACCAGGCAAGCAAGAGACATTCTCACAATTCAAGCGGCGGTTGTTGGTGCCCATTGGGAGTGGTAGGATGGAAGGCAAGGAGACCGGCAGCAGGTGGCGCCAGAGCCAATGAGATGCAGAGATAAACTCAGCCTAGTTTTGCTGCCATCCTCCTCTGGGCTGGTATTAATGAGAAGGAAGATGACAGTCAGGTTGCAGGTAGGAAGGCAGGACGGCTGGGGGAAAACTGAAGGCAGAGTGAGGCTGATGGGGCAGTGCCCCACTTGCCACAATGGACCGGCCTCCACAGAAGTCAAGGAAACATTCTAGCCAGGCATAAGAACCCAAGGAGGGTTTCAAAGCAGCATTGGTGAGGATCACAATTGGGAGAGCCCCAATGGTGACATAGAGAGATTGGGGTGGAGCATAGAAAAAGACCACACATTCAGACCTGGGTCTGAGCTTCCCCTCCCCAGTCTAAATTGCTTTAGCCACTGTATTTTTATGCTAAATTTAGTGGTTGGGGCCTTTTGTTGGTTGGCTGGGCTTCCTGTTTTGTGATGGATTTGATTCTGGTTTTACAGAGCATTCCTGGAGGCCAGCATAACTTACCCCTATTTCCAATCTCCATTGAGGGAATCTCTAAGGAAGGCTTGCTGAGCCAGTAGGTGAGCAAAAGCCCATGTTTTGAGGATTGGGCCCTAGGTCAATATGATCAAGGTTTGGAATAGGTAGAGGTCTCTCCTTTTTGTCCCCCATGCAACTCTCTCAGAATGCCCATTTGGGGAGGACATATGACAGCGTAACTTATACCAGGTGAGCCCCCACGCTGAGTCAGGGTGAGGGGCTTGCATCAGTGGAGCCCCAACTCAGCAAGGAAATACAAAGAACTGTTAAATCTCTGGTCTCATGGCAGATCTTGGGTTTGCACTGTGCTGTTATTATTGTGTGAGGGGTGTTTTTGTATTTTCCTGGTGTATGTCAACTGCCTAGAGAACTTGATTGGATGGGTAGCATATAAATACATTAAATCATCTTTTACAGACGGCCCTCCATCACCACCTTATGTGAAGGTGAAGATTCCTTGGGTCATTTCTGGGATCACTCTTGGGTCCTTGACTCTGCTGACTGTTGTTGTGGCCCTGGTTTACCTTGGCATAGGTGAGTAATGTGGAGAGCAGGCTGAGTGAGGCAGGCATGTCATCTCCCAGCTTAATGGAGATAAGCATAAAGAACCTTAGTGGATATTTACCCCTGAGGTGACCCATCTCCCTCTACACCAGGAGGTGTCTATCACCTTCCCTAATGTCCATAAAGGTATCACTCTGTTTACCTGTAAAATGTGACTTTGGCTTTCATAGGTCAGAAGGAGCCAAGTGTTGCTCAGTCCCGGGGCTGTCTTAAGCATACGCGGCACCGAGGTGCAAAGATCTGTCCAGCGGCACCCCCCCTCCCAGGTTGCCCAGTCCCAGGTGTGCAGGAGGGCAGAGCCAGCCAGCCACCTCAGTGTCTCACTGGCTCAGTTGCCCCCGAACCCGTGCTGCAGAGCCACCCGCAGCAGAAGAGCCCACCGCGGCACTCTGACCGACGGGTGGACTCTTCCCCAAATTCAACTCTTGGGCCCCGGACTCTTGGCCTGGAGCCCCTGAGTGCCTGAGCCCAGGCACCCAGGTGTCCTGCACCCCTAGCGCCTATGGGTAAGATGGCCCTGCTTAGTCCAACCTGGGAGAAGGAGTTGTGAAAAACTGAGCTGCCCTATGCAGCTTTTGTTCATAGCATGGGGAATATAGGTGTAGTGGAACCTTGATTCTCCAATGGCTTAGTTGACGAACAAATTGGCTTCTGAATGCCAAAAACCCAGAAGTAAGTGTTCCAGTTTTTTAACGTTTTTTAGAAGCCAAACGTCCAACACAGTTTCCGCTTGAGTGCAGGAAGTTCTTACAGCCAATCGGAAGCTGCCTTGGTTTTTGAATGGTTTCGGGAGTCGAACGGACTTCCGGAATGAATTAAGTTCAAGAACCAAGGTTCCACTGTCTATAAATAGAGATTTCCTAGATGCCAAGTTCCAAGTTTGGGGAAAATACTCTTTGCTGAGAGAACCCCAGGGGAGTTTTAAATATGCAGCTGAGTAAAGCATGGAAATATAGGATGTTAAACCTTTAAAATATACCCTTCTATGTTCCTTCCAAAATTGCCCTCTACCCTAGCATAGAAAAAGACCACACATTTGGTACATTTAAAATGGTTTACTTACAAACTCTCCAAAATTCAGATTCATACGCTTCTCCATACAGCATTCAAAACAGTCTCGCAAGCAATAAAACTTGGCTTGCTTAGTGGCGAAAGCCCCAAAATTATTGGTATAGGAATACAAGAGTTGGAAGTCACCCAGAGGATCGTGTAGCCCAACTCTCTGCAATGCAAAACTAAGCAGCTGTCCCTTACGAGGATCAAACTTGTAATCTTGGTGTTATCAGCACCATACTCCTCAGTCCTGCTTTATACTGTGAGGAAACTCTTATTTCTGGGAATGGTTCCTTATTTAGGATTGAAATTTAGTATTACTAAATAAGGAACAGGGACGCAGGTGGCGCTGTGGGTTAAAGCCTCAGCGCCTAGGGCTTGCCGATCGTATGGTCGGCGGTTCGAATCCCTGCGGCGGGGTGCGCTCCCGCTGCTCGGTCCCAGCGCCTGCCAACCTAGCAGTTCGAAAGCACCTCCGGGTGCAAGTAGATAAATAGGGACCGCTTACCAGCGGGAAGGTAAACGGCGTTTCCGTGTGCGGCTCTGGCTCTGGCTCTGGCTCTGGCTCTGGCTCTGGCTCTGGCTCTGGCTCTGGCTCTGGCTCTGGCTCTGGCCAGAGCAGCGATGTCACGCTGGCCACGTGACCCGGAAGTGTCTCCGGACAGCGCTGGCCCCTGGCCTCTTAAGTGAGATGGGTGCACAACCCCAGAGTCTGTCAAGACTGGCCCGTACGGGCAGGGGTACCTTTACCTTTACCTTTTTAAATAAGGAACAGGGTGACATTCTTACAGGGACACCTGTGTCGCTATTGAAACTGCTCTTAGTACCCCAAAGTTCATAGGATGGAGCAGGAAACTGGAATAAAATAGGTAGCCAGACTAAGGGTGGGCCTGAGCATAAGGAATGCCTTTAATACCTATGATTTTCTTCCCTCCAGTGCCCAATCATCAGGTTTACAGGCATCGTAGAGATGCGGCTGAAGTTTCTACAATGGATGCTGCCATTTCCCGTTCAATGCAGGTCCGGCATTGAGTGGATCATATGAAATTAATTCACCATGACATGCTAGCTATTGTTTCATATTTGCATTCACAGCCCAAATATGCAAAGTAGAGTAACTTCCCTGTGCTAGTAAGCAAAGAATAAATCCATTTTGGTTTGTGGAACATTCTCCATCCTGATTCAATTGCTTTATTTTCCGCAAGTCTTTCTTCCATTTTGTAGGCCACTGACGGGGAAATATACATACTTTAATGTATTTTAAACATATTAATAGCAGGTAACAGCCAAGCATATATCAGCCATCAAAAGATATTAACAAGCCAATTTCCAGCCCTGCATGATGCTTTTCCAAGTTAATGAATTTCCAGAGGGGCAGCCGGTGTTAGTCATTTGCAGTAAAAAAAAAGGGGGGGAGAACAAAGAGCCTTGTGGCACCTTGGAGACAAAGGGCTAATGATAGCAATTCTAACCATGTCTACTCAGAAGTAAGTCTCACAGTCAGAAGCTGCTGTGTTGACCTGTTGGATAGGCACTTTATGAACAGAGGGGATTAGGTACCTTCAGGGATTTTGGGGGAAATAGACCATTGCAACTTTTGATACCATGTTCCCTGATCTGCAACTCATCAGGGAGCAAGGAGGCCTAAGAGATCGGGGGGGGGGGCAGTTTCCACATCCGCTGATGCTGATGCCAGCCAGGACAGAAGAGCCCATCGTTGTGCCTGTTGCATGATTAAAAATGAACCAAAAACAAGCCCCTGTGTTGCAATAACACAACAAAAGGACAGTGTCTCCAGAATGATGCTACTGTTTCGTAATAGTCTTCATCAGCCGATATTTTTCGACAGAATATATAAGTAAGATTCATGCTAAGGATCAGTGCCTTTTGAGGGTTTTGAGACGTCTTCTGTTGAAACTTTTGAAAATCTGTTGAGAGACTTTACTTTTGAAACTTTTGTGACATCTTCTGTTGATACTTTTGAAAGACTATTGTGAGACTGTCCTTAGACATCTGTTTTGAACACACGGCTTGACGGTCCTTGCTACCACTCTGTTATATTGTACTTAAGAACTTTGATTGGCTTACTCCTACAATTTGAATGATATCATTCTATTATATCTTTTCTACTAAGTATTAGCCTACGTGTTGTGTTTGTATTGTTGTGCATGATTAAAAATAGCAGTTTAAATGTCAAGCAAACGTGCAAGTTAATGCAGAAAAGAGATGGTGCAGACTTTAAGGATGAACAGAGGTGAAGAAGACACAAAACAGAAAACAGACTTATTCTCCTCCCTATCCCCTTACTGCTTTGTGATAGGCAGGCATTTAACAGACCTTGGGTTTTCCAACAGGGAACAGCTGTAATGGTTAAAGCTTTTACTGTTGATATCTGTCTGCCATGATGTTCTTAAAGGCATCATAAAACAGAAGCCAAACTCATATACATGGTACCCAATTTTATATCTGTCTGTCTATCTATCTATCTATCTATCTATCTATCTATCTATCTATCATGATGATGACAATGAGGAAATTCTTCCAACATATTCCACTTGGGATTTCCATCTCATGTCTCTCAATTTTCTCTTCAGGCTCCACAGCAGCAAAGCAACGAGGCCTGGATCAACAGGCCTTGGTGGCGACAGAACCCACTGAACTATTGGCACTGATTCTCTTGTTTCTTTCAACAACGATAAAAGAACCTTTCCAGCCCTTATTCAAGACACTAGGGACTAACTCCCTTGCCCTGGAAATGTTGCATGTACAACTCTCCTTCTTCCTTCAAATAAAACATTTTGCTTATTCACGTATAAACTCTTTATTTTGCCTTTCAAAGCATTCGAGGTATGCATTCCCACAATGTGTTGGACAGACCCAGCAACATTACAATGAAGGAGGGAAGGCCAGCAAGACCTGAAGCAAAAGACCTTAATTGATCCTTTGAGGGCTACATTTTGTCCCCCATTTCAAGTCATTGCAAATTCTACAGAGACGTATTTGCTTTGTGTTTTGCCCGACTTACTTTTGCCCTGCAGTCTTCAGCCCCTGGCTCCGCCCACCCTCAGAATGTGGCCCTCAGAATGTTGGCCACATAAAGTCCGCTCTGTGGGCTGAAAGGCATTATCCACCTTTGCTGCCGAAAGCACCACTGCTAATACATCCAAACCTGCTTTTCTTCCACATAAGGGACTGGGGCATTCAGGGTGAGCCACATAGGTGGAATCAATCTCCACAACCACAGTGTTGTGCAGTTCTGCTGAGACCAGATGGGGTGACAGATGAGGTCCTTGTGGTCCAGACCAGTGGTTGGAAAAACTATGGTAAACCTCTCCAGAGTCATGGAGGACTTGACAAATCTGCATGTACCTCCACTGAAGGAAAGTCCACTCTCTTCATTACTCTTAAACTCATAGACTTTTCAGCAGCTGTTACACCTGGAAAGTTCTTGAGCTTTTTTTTTTTTTTTTTTAGAAAACCACCGAAATTGTTGAGCTTCTTTTAGACAAACCCCAAAGTTGTTGTTGAGTTTTCTTTTACAAAAACATCCCCCCCCAAAAAAAAAAACCCCAACGCTTGATTTTTCTGTTGAATTGTCTAAGATCCAGGACAAAGCACCTTTCAGGAATTCCCTCCCCCCACCCCCAACCTCTGACATCAGTTACACCAGGAATGTCCAGGAAAATCCAGATATATGGCAGCCCTTGTTACCATTGGAAAGTATTTTATTCACAGTTAAAGGTAAAGGTAAAGGTACCCCTGCCCGTACGGGCCAGTCTTGACAGACTCTAGGGTTGTGCGCTCATCTCACTCTAGAGGCCAGCAGCCAGCGCTGTCCACAGACATTTCCAGGTCACGTGGCCAGCGTGACAAGCTGCATCTGGTGAGCCAGCGTAGCACACGGAACGCCGTTTACCTTCCCGTTATAAAGCAGTACCTATTTATCTACTTGCACCCGGGGGTGCTTTCGAACTGCTAGGTTGGCAGGCGCTGGGACCGAACGACGGGAGCGCACCCCGCCGTGGGGATTTGAACTGCCGACCATACGATCGGCAAGTCCTAGGCGCTGAGGTTTAACCCACAGCGCCACCCGCGTCCCTACGTTTATTCACAGTTACATATAGCAAATTTGATCAGTATTATAAACCATTCCTCTACATAGTCCTTCTACAGGCACATTACATGGTTTGATTCCCTAAGGCTCGGAGAATACTGGAGACGTACGTCTTCGTAATATGTACTTGGTTTAAAAAATACACAGGCAGGCCATGGGTGGAGACAAACAGTTTGTAGACAGTAGCATTCATTTATGTCTAGTACCGGTATTTCATGGGCTGATGAGATTTCACACTTGACTCCCGAGACAAATCGAAATGATCAAGATGTACGTATTAATTCTGAAGCAGAAATTCAAATCTTTTTGCAAAATTCATTGGGGAGCAAAATTCCCCCCACTGCTAATGCAAAAGAACAGCTTTCATACATAATGGAGGTCCCTTTCTTGGCACCTGAAAGCTGCTGCATGCAGACCATTACTCAGAATGTGAGGCCATTATTCAATCTTGTGTATGGAAACAGAGTCTCAAAACCCCCTTCTCCAATGTTGATAATCACCCCAAATTTGAATGGATGAGATTGACTCTCTATGCAATTTTGCAAGGGCGTCCATTCTGCAACGTCCTGTTCTTTCACACCTTAATCTGCCTTGCAGCTTTACTTCCTGTTTGATCAGAGAGTCAAACCATATGTGATCTTAACTTCATAGTTCTGCCCTTGAGGGCAAGTGTTTCCTCCTTAAGAAATATCTGAGAGGGGAAGACAGCAATCTAGATTAGCACTCTGGTGTGACACTACGTTCACAATTCAAAGTGTTGGTGTAGACCTTTAAAGCCCTAAACAGCCTCAGACCAGTATACCTGAAGGAGCATCTCCACCCCCATCGTTCTGCCCAGACACTGAGATCCAGCACTGAGGGCCTTCTGGCAATTCCCCCATTACGAGAAGCCAAGTTACAGGGAACCAGGCAGAGGGCCTTCTCGGTAGTGGCACCCGCCCTGTGGAACACCCTCCCATCAGATGTCAAAGAGATAAACAACTATCTGACATTTAGAAGACATCTGAAGGCAGCCCTGTTTAGGGAAGTTTTTAATGACTGATGTTTTAATGTATTTTTAATCTTTGTTGGAAGCCACCCAGAGTGGCTGGGGAAACCCAGACAGATGGGCGGGATATAAATCAATTATTATTATTATCATCATCATCAATCTAGAGCAGCCTTCCTCAATCTTGAGTTGTTGGACTATGATTCCCATCACCCGTAGCTAGCAGGACAAGTGGTTTTAGTCCAAGAACACCCAACAGTCTGTATCTGGGTGAGGGACAGGGATAAAGGGAGTGGTTATGTTGCTGTATGATATTCTATTGCTCTAGATTGGCGCACAGGTGCCGACTATGCAGGACCCTGGGTGCCCGGGCACATGAAATATTTAAATGAAGGGGCTTCCCCCCACCCTCCAATTCCACATGGTAAAAGAGAAAACAGTAAAAGAGAAAACATGTCTGCTCTCTTCAACAAACAGAGAGAAACTCCAAACTCCACCCATGTACATCCTGTACAGGTCATATGACACACACACTGAGCTCACATCCTGTGCTCAATAAGGAGAATGGACTGCCCCTTTGTTTCCATGGCAACAGTCACATACATCCTGTCTGGCTTTGCAGCCACAAGCAGCTGACTTGGCTGCTATAGCCTTTGCTTGCTGCTGCATTGCTGCTTTAGAATAACAGCGTGTGCATGCAATGGGGCGTGCATTTGTCATGTCGGCACGCCCCCTACGACGTGCACACAGGGCAATCCAAATTAACATATAACAAATACAAATATCCAAATTAGCACATAACATTTAAAAACAATTTGAAGCAACCCCCCACCCCACCCCAAATAAAACAACACCCACCCACCCAAGTATTTCAATGCAATTCCTCGCATTGGTTCACCCAATGCAAATTGCAGGGAATTTGCTTGAGGGCAGAATTATGCCATGTGGGTCACACGTGGTTTGGTTCTCAGTTCAATAAAAATGAAATGTGTTGTGGCTTTTGAGGTCTTGCAACCCACTGTAGACATGACTGCATGACCACCACCCCACTTCCAGTACTTGGAACTCACTAACAGCCTGTGCTCTCTCTGATCATTGCTCCATACTTTCCCTGCAGGAGGGAAGGGCCATAGCTCAGTGGCAGAGTTCCTGACTTGCATGTATTCAGTCCCCAGAATCTCCAGGTAGGGCTGCCTGGAACCCTACAGAGCCTCTGCCAGCCAGTGTAAACCACACTGGCCTGGACGAGCCAGAGATCTGGCATGGTATAAGGCACGTTCCTTTGTTCCTAAGAGTCTCCTGGGAACTGAGCACTCGGATGTCACAGCTACTGATTTCCCTGCCCCATTTGTTGCATCACTGTCCGGGTTGTGCAAAGTGAGGAACAAACTGTTGTGTACTTCAGTCTTTGTTGCAACCGAGCTTTCGCTGTCTCCCTCCTTGTATTGATATAACTCACTGGAGAGGAGACGGCCATTGAATACATCCCTGGCTAAGAACCAGCTTGTCCTGAAGGCATCTGGAATCTTCACATAGTGAGCCAAGGTATGTGCAGGACCTGTGGCCTGTCGTGGGCTTTCTTTTCAAACTTGAAGGCGGGAGGAAAGAGCTGTTGTTGCCCCCGTAATTCATTTCTGCTCCCCTGTGGCTCCTGATCAAGGAGGTGCGGAAGGCTTTTGCAGTCTTTCAAATACCTGAAAAACCTATTTTGCAACCACAGAGGGACCAGGATGGGAGGAATCAATATGCTTAAAGTGAGCAACTCTCTTAAAAGCTCTTTTTTAACTGCCTCTTTGTTGGCAGTTCAGCTCCATCGTGGGTTATTTCCCCAAAGGCCTGGCACACTGATACTTCATTATGTAGATCACAGATCCTGATCCTCATTGCCTGCTTGTGGGTTTCCCAGAGGCATCTCATCTCATCAGCAACTGAGGGACACTGTGTGCTTGACTTGGAAACCCATTTCATCGGTCCAGTTCAGTTCCTCTTAGAGTCTCATTTTCCCAACTGCAGGGGGTTGGACCAGAAGACTTGCGGGGGTCCCATTCACCTGTACAATTCTATGGTTCTGTGAAAACAAGGGTGCGTGGCAACATGCAGGATTAGATTTTCTTGCTTAACAGCTGCTAGACAGGAGGCTCTGGTCCTGTGTAGCACTGCATCACAAGTGGCTTTTTTGTGGGGAGGGAGCTGTTTATCAAGCAGCACCCACACCCCACAGAATTGGTGCCTCAACAATTGTTAAGCAGAGGCTTCGATCCTGTTGAGAAGGAAAGAGAGGTATCCTGAGAAGATACAGTAGGTCGCAGACTTTCCCACTCAGTTTTCCTGCCCTGTCTTCCTCTCCATCTTGCCTCGTGGCCTGCCCCCTGATTGTCACCCTGGGCATAGTTTTACTTTTTAAAAAAATAATATTTATTAAAAATTTAAAGATTACAAAAAAAGAAAAAGAATTAAACAAATCAATATAATACAATACAAAAACACTACATAAAACATTAAATTAACAAAACAAAACAAAAACAATTAAAAACACTTGCAATATTTTCAAGCTTATCTTTCATTCACTTGTTTCATTGACTTCCTCACACCTCCCTTTTTGTATTACACTTCAATTAACTGTTTCAGCAACTCCTTTCCATCTTCCTCTATTTTCTGTCCTGTAATTAATCTTAACATATTCTGACCTTGTTTTTTCCCTTTAACACATTAACAGTCTATCTGTACCTAGTTCCTTATAACATTTCTGCCAAAGCCATATAACTTCATTCCACCATTTTTCTAAAGCTCATTAATTTTACAATATTTCTGTAAATAATCTTTAATTTTTTTCCAATCTTCTTCCACCGACTCTTCTCCCTGGTCTTGGATTCTGCCAGTCATTTCCGCCAGTTCCATATAGTCAATCAACTTCATCTGCCATTCTTCCCGGGTGGGTAAATCTTGTGTCTTCCAATACTTTGCGATGAGTATTATTGCTGCTGTTGTTGCATACATAAAGAAAGTTCTGTCCTTCTTTGGCACCAATTGGCCGACCATGCCCAGGAGAAAGGCCTCTGGTTTCTTCAGAAAGGTATATTTAAATACCTTTTTCATTTCATTATAAATCATCTCCCAGAATGTCTTAATCCTTGGGCATGTCCACCAAAGGTGAAAAAATGTACCTTCAGTCTCATTACATTTCCAACATTTATTTTCGGGCAAATGGTAGATTTTTGCAAGCTTGACTGGTGTCATGTACCACCTGTAAATCATTTTCATTAAATTCTCTCTTAGGGCATTACATGCCGTAAATTTCATACCTGTGGTCCATAACTGTTCCCAGTCAGCCATCATTATGTTATGTCCAACATCTTGTGCCCATTTAATCATAGCAGATTTCACCGTTTCATCCTGAGCGTTCCATTTCAACAGCAAATTATACATTCTTGACAAATTCTTAGTTTTGGGATCTAACAATTCTGTTTCCAATTTTGATTTTTCCACCTGGAAGCCAACTTTTTTATCCAAATTATATGCCTCCATTATTTGGTAATAATGAAGCCAATCTTGCACTTTGTTTTTTAATTTTTCAAAACTCTGCAATTTTACCCTGGGCATAGTTTTAACTTTGGAAAGGTGGCGTGGAAATAAAATGGTTGATTTGTTGATTGGATTTCACCAGACTCTACCTCTCTTTTCAATAATTTCCAAGTGAAATTCTGCCCCGCTCTGCCCGCCCCCAGCCCCCGTTAATGTTTACCTGAAGGAGCATCTCCATCCCCAATCACTCAGCCCAAACACTGAGGTCCAGCTCTGAGGGCCTTCTGGGGGTTCCCTCATTGTGAGAAGTGAGGTTACAGGAAGCGGGCCTCCTCGGTGGTGGCACCCACCCTGTGGAACGCCCTCCCATCAGATGTCAAGGAAATAAACAACTAACCAGTCAGGTGGACAGCATGTATAATTGTTGATATTGTTAAAAAAACAGGGAATGGTCGCAAAACTGCACAAGGCATTTTTGGTTCTGCGCCAGCATTGGATGGCATCTGTGTCACCACAAACTTTTACTCAAGGACTCGTTTTGGACCAGCTCCTCTGGCTTTTCAGACGATGGGGGAAGCTGCCGTCTCAGCCCACAAAGGGGAAGTTGTGGTCTCTTCTGAGCTCAGTGTTGTCGCTGGTTTCACAACTTCCAGAATGTGTGATGCTCCAGGCATGGGGTGAAGGAGGGCCTCGGGGGAGCAAGACACAGTCAAGCTTGGCAGCCTAAAGAGAAAATCACATCAAGAAGCTGTTGCAGATGCAGATTGTGATATTGGAAGCGTATAGATAGTTCTGCTTGCATTGTGATTGCACATGAGTAGCCCAGGCATGGTGAGTCCTCACAGATGCTCAGCCTAGAGATTAAACCAGGTTATCACTGCCATCTCAAGAGTTATTCCTTAGGCCAGTTGTTAGAAGCTGCGGGATTGGAGAACGCTCTTGTTTTCAGTTCCTGTTTGCTAGTTCCCGCAGGCACCTAGTTGACCATTGTGAGAACAGAATGCTGGACTTGATGGAAAATGGCAGGCTCATTCCGCAGGCTCATCTTATGTTCTTATATGCGAATGTTCTGGCATTCCTCATCCAACATACCTCATTGAATTCAGGAGGACTTACTTATAAGCAGTAATTCTAAGAAGCAATTAGTATTGTTTCAGCGGTTTGCTTCATTACAGGGTGTGTGCCTTGCATTGTAGAAGTGGGATTGAATCTAGGCCTACAGTTCTCAGGCAAGTTCTCCTAACACGTTTTCCAACCACCACCACCCCCAAAGTGTACATCAGTCAAAATGGCATTAAAAATGTGTTTATTAAGAGAAAATTGCACTAAAATGCTCGAAAATTGTCATTCTTTAAATTGCTGCCAAAATGTGGAGAACCAAATTTAAGACCAGAAAAATAAGGGAGGAAAAATGCCAAATTTGGTATATCCTTCCATCCCTAGTCATGCCTAATTTGGAGCCATTAATTTCAATGGGTCTACTCTGAATAAAACTTAGTTGGATACAACTCTCAGTTGGCACATGCAAAATACAGTGGTGCCTCGTTTTTCAAGTGTCTCAGAAGCCGAACGTTTTGGTTTTCAAGCACCCAAAACCTGGAAGAAATTGCTTCAGTTTTCGAATGTGCCTCGGAAGTCGAACGGCTTCCACTATTTATTTATTTTTTCCAATTTTCTCCATTGACTTTGCAGACTGCCCTTTGTGCCTCGGTTGTAGAATGTTTCAGAAGTTAAATGTTCCTCTGGAATGGATTACGTTGGACAACCGAGGTACCACTGTACCAGATAGATAGATAGATAGATAGATAGATAGATAGATGAGAGAAGCCTAAGAAATAAATCAAAATCTAAGACCGGCCAATAAAGACTGAAGATGCTCAGTGATCACAGAATGCTGAATGTCTATTGCAGGGAGAGGGGAGCTGGAATAATAATAATAATAATAATAATAATAATAATAATAATAATTTATTTATACCCTGCCCATCTGGCTAGGTTTCCCCAGCCACTCTGGGCGGCTCCCAGTCAAGTATTTAAAACAATACAGCGTTACATATTAAAAATCTTCCCTGAACAGGGCTGCCTTAAGATGTCTTCTGAATGTCAGGTAGTTGTTTATCTCTTTGACATCTGATGGGAGGGTGTTCCACAGGGCGGGTGCCACTACCGAGAAGGCCCTCTGCCTGGTTCCCTGTAACTTGGCTTCTCGTAATGGGGGAATTGCCAGAAGGCCCTCAGTGCTGGATCTCAGTGTCTGGGCAGAACGATGGGGGTGGAGATGCTCCTTCAGGTATACTGGTCTGAGGCTGTTTAGGGCTTTAAAGGTCTACACCAACACTTTGAATTGTGAACGTAGTGTCACACCAGAGTGCTAATCTAGATTGCTGTCTTCCCCTCTCAGATATTTCTTAAGGAGGAAACACTTGCCCTCAAGGGCAGAACTATGAAGTTAAGATCACATATGGTTTGGCTCTCTGATCAAACAGGAAGTAAAGCTGCAAGGCAGATTAAGGTGTGAAAGAACAGGACGTTGCAGAATGGACGCCCTTGCAAAATTGCATAGAGAGTCAATCTCATCCATTCAAATTTGGGGTGATGATCCATTCAAATTTGGGTTGCCTTCAGATGTCTTCTAAAAGTCAGATAGTTGTTCATTTCCTTGACATCTGCTGGGAGGGCGTTCCACAGGGCGGGCGCCACTACTGAGAAGGCCCTCTGCCTGGTTCCCTGTAGCCTCACTTCTTGCAATGAGGGAACCGCCAGAAGGCCCACGGCGCTGGACCTCAGCATCCGTGCTGAACGCTGGGGGTAAAGACGCTCCTTCAGGTATACAGGACCGAGGCCGTTTAGGGCTTTAAAGGTCAGCACCAACACTTTGAATCGTGCTCAGAAACGTACTGGGAGGCAATGCAGGTCTCTCAGAACCAGTGTTATGTGGTCCCGGCGGCCGCTCCCAGTCACCAGT
This sequence comes from Podarcis cretensis, assembly GCF_951804945.1. Taxonomy (NCBI): domain Eukaryota; kingdom Metazoa; phylum Chordata; class Lepidosauria; order Squamata; family Lacertidae; genus Podarcis; species Podarcis cretensis. The sequence continues at coordinate 17,759,588 of NC_137177.1, read as the reverse complement.
CTAGCTGCCGCATTCTGGATTAATTGCAGTTTCCGGGTCACCCTCAAAGATAGCCCCACGCAGCTGGAAGGAGAGGAATGGACTATCTTGAGAGAAGGAATGGCCGGCTGGCTGGAACACTGAACAAGGGCACTCCACACTACAACTATTCTTACAGGTCCCATTCATTCCCACTGATAGCATATTTAGGGGCTCTGCACTAACTGGTACCACAGCAATATGGCGGCCCCCCACAGGTATTAAGCCAGTATTTTTTTTAGCATATTGCCAATAATCCAAGGTGTGAGATTTAGAGCGGGGGGAAAGACACTAAATATGGCCTTTTTCCTTTCTGCAGACATCATGAACTCCTCAGCTGACCAGGTTGACACCACACCGGTGGAAGCCGCCATGCGCCACATCGCCATAGTAACCAACGTCATCATTCTGATCCTGGGCGTTAGCGGCAACGGGCTGGTGGTGTGGGCCGTAGCCAAGCGGGAGAAGCGCAAAACCTTCACCTCCACCTGCTACCTCAACCTGGCTGTGGCAGACCTTCTCTTCTCGGCCGGCCGTATCCCTGCCCTTGTGCAGGAGATCATGTACTCCAGCTGGCCCTTTGGCCTTGCCTTGTGCAAGCTCCATGCTTTCGCCCGCTACCTCACGGTCTTCACCAGCGTCTTCGTCCTCACCGTCATCAGCGTACACCGCTGCCTGTTGATCGCGAGGCCCGTCTGGGCCCGCAACCACCAGGGCCCTCGCTTTCAAGTCCTGGCATGCGCTGGGGCATGGATGCTAGCTCTCGCCTTCAGCATCCCTTATCTGGTGGTGCGCCATGTTGAAATAAAAAATGGATTGCCCTACTGTGTCTATCGGGGAGATCTCAAGAGAGCCACAGACCTGCCTCTGAGGCTGAGCAGGTTCTTTGGAGCGTTCCTGGTGCCTTTCATCATCATCGCTGTGGCCTACTTGGTTCTGATTTGCAAGCTCCGAGGACGGCGCTGGGAGGGCTCCCACCGCACCTTCGCTTTGGTGGCCACCATTGTGGTTCTCTTCTTCGTCTGCTGGCTCCCCCACCACATCTTCGTACTTCTCAGCACCGTGTCAGTAGAAAAGCACATGTGGGGGATTGGGCTCAAGCTGTCAAATGCTCTGGCGTACCTCCACAGTTGTGTCAACCCCGTACTGTATGGCTTTGTGGGGTATGTCCGAAACAGGGGCCTCCATCGGCGGGCTTCTTTCTTGGGGCTCTTCCGCAAAGCACTAACTGAAGAGGATGAGGTCTCCGCTGGGGCAGAAGCATCACAGAGCCTTAGTCAGAAGGTCTGAGAAGCAGTGAAATGTTGGGACATTCTCACAGGGAAGGCTTTGCCATGAGGTCCCCTGGCTATTTTACTTTCAGAAAAGATGGGAGGTTGCATTGCCTGTAACAAGAGATCTGGTGATCAGGAGAGCTGACATTGATTCTGTACCTGTGACTTCCTTGATACCCAGAGTTGGGTCTAGGCTTTAAATGTGCTCTCCAGAAAGATGACTTCTGTGGGCTTCTTGCCTCCACCTAAACACTGCCCATTTCCCTCTGCATCTGGACCTAATTTCAACCACTACCTAGAGCAGTAGGCAGACTAAGGCAGCTGCCTCCAGAAGCAGACTTTGGGTGTTATGAAAACTCTATTATTTAGCTTAATCATATTGTATTTTTCTGTCAGAGAGGGGTGAGATGGTTTTTGATTTTTTGCCTCTGGAGCCAAAACAACTTGACTAGCCTTGGAAACTTTGCACCTTGATTTAGAACTGAGGAGTGAGGAGCATCTGCCTTGGGCCACCAAGTGTCTTGGGCCTGCTCTGGTCCAGAAAATAATGGCAAAGATATTTGAAGATGGCTATCATATTTCCACCCAGTTTCATCCAGGCTAAACATACCCAGCTCCCTCAACCATTCCTCATAAGGCTTGGTTTCCAGACCCTTGATCATCTTGGTCACTCTCCTCTGCACACCTTCCAGCTCAAGCTTAAATTGTGGTGCCCAGACCTGGTCACAGGACTCCAGGTGTGGTCTGACCAAAGCAGAATAGAGTGGTGCTATTACTTCCCTTGATCTGGACACTATACTTGATGCAGCCTAGAAGAACATTAGCCTTTTTTCTTTTCTGCTGATGCATCATGCTGTTGACTCACATCAAGCTTGTGGTCTACTAAGACCCCTAGATCCTTTTCACATGTACTACTAGCAAGCCAGGTGCTCCCCATCTGCAACTGGTTATTTCTTTCTAAGTGCAGAACCTTACATTTGTATCTATTAAAATTTGTTTCATTACTTTTGGTCCAGTTCTCCAATCTGTTAAGGTCGTTTGGCACCCCAATTCTGTCTTCTGTAGCATTAGCTACTGCTTCCAGTTTGGTATCATCTGCAAATTGGTCACAGGGCTTCAGTAAATTTTGAAATTGGATTTGAATTAACTCTGGGCTTTAATAGGATGCATTTGGTGTGAATTTAATTTTGGCTTGTTTTCTATTTTGATATTTGCTACATTATGTTATATTGACTTCCATTCCGATCTGCTAATTGAGTTGTTTTCTGTTTTGCTGTCCTATGCTATGGCTTCCCTAGGGAAAGCAAAAACGCAGGATATAAGCAGCGAATAAAATGGAAGAGAAAGGACATTCTAGAAATTTCAGCTTAGTGTGAACACGTGCAAAATTGCCTTTGAAGAAGTTGTCTGTCCCCATCGCCGCCGCCACCTGGTTTCATTATCCCTCGGCCATCTGTACTCAGGGAGGTGTGTGTTACAGCTTTCTATCCTCTAAAGGACACTCTCCTATCCTTTCAGGACTACCTCATAAACAATACACAGTCTAGACAGTCTCTTTCCAAAGAACAGGTATATTATATTATCCATCAACCTAATTTGTCTTTCCTTTTTCTCTGTCTTTCTTAGAAGGTTCAATTATTGCACACATTGCACACATAAAGTTCCTACTCAACTATACTCTGTCTCAACTACATTCTGTCTCATGAGGCCATTCCATTCCTTTTGATAAGGCTTGATCCTGACCTGCATTTTCCTCCTGCCTAATCCCTGGGTCACTGCAGGGCCCATCATGGATGCAAAGATATATCTTTGGAAATGGCAAGGCAATGTGTTATCAAGAAATGCTTGCTCAAAGGCATTTGTGTGGCTATTCCCTCCCCCCCACAGGTGGAATAAATGAAGACAACGGACACAGAGTTTTAGGTTAATGGGCGAAAATGGCCACAACTTTATTGATTACAGGAAAGAAGGGTATTGGCTTTAGGCATTGGCCCTAACCGACTATCCGGTCTGACCGGGAAGGGTTAAACACCAACAGGGGGAGCCACCCGAGATGCATATCCCTAGGCGCTCCCCGAGGGGTTACCGCTCGGGGGCGCGCTTTAGGCCCTAGCCTCCGTAGGTTTCGGACGAGGCGTCGCCCCTCGGAGTCCTTTAACGAACTACCCTTCAAGCATTGGGGGAGGTGATGGCGTTCCTCCCCCCCAACCTCATCTGCATGATAATACCCCGGCCAATGCCTACCGCCAAAACCGAGGGAGTTGTGACGATTTGCTACGAGGTAGGCGAAAAAACCAAGTGGCTCACAAAACCAGCCAATTAGCCAAATGGAAAAACTCCTACCAGGCCCCTTGCGGCGACCAGCCGAAGCCCATAGCAAGGTCAGTGGCAAAACCTAAAGGGCGGGTGGGAGGGAAACTGCGTCGTCTCCAGGGAAGAAAGGGGGCGAGCCAGGGGCTGCCCTGACCTTAAGTGGCCCTAGGAAGGCCCGCCCCTGCCGCCAGCCAATTGGCTGGCGCCACAGGGTATGCTAATTGGGTGAATCCCTGTCTCCTGCGAGGCTGACGCCAGCCTCGCAGAGTGTGGGCGGGGTCGTGATCCCACAACCCCCCCTCCTCCTGAAGATCGGAAGGGGCATTCTGTTATCTCACCAAATCATCTGGGGCTGTACTCTGAAACATTGGCTGGAGGTTGAGAGTAGATTAAAAAAAAATAATCACAGAATTTTAGACTGGGAAGGGACCTTGGGTGGAGGAATCTACCCATTTCAGTTTCTCTCAGTTTCTCATTTCCCCTCCCCCCCAATCTTAAATTGAGATATTCACATTTCCACTTTATCTTGCAATTTTTTAAAACACAAGAATGCCCCTGTCAAGGTGGCCAATATTCAGGGGTCATGTAGGGTTGCCATATTTCAAAAAGTAAAAACTAGGAAACCCCAAAAGTTGTTGAGTTGAGCTTTTTTTTAGGAAACCCAAAAAGGTGTTCTACCTTTGAAATCTTGGTAATGACTGGGAAAACCCAGGTGTATAGACAGGGGTGAACAGCACACTGCACAGTCCAGATGCCCTTCCCTATACCCCAGACTTCCCTAATTCCTCCAGCCCCTTTTGTAAATGTCAGAGTAATCATAACACGTCCTCTGAAAATGCCAGCTCAGCAAACGCTCTAATCTCCTCATAATTGCTATTATACAACCTCACCGGCTAGGTACAGTGTGCCTGCTTTCAGACCTGGGTTTATATTGCCACCTAGAGGCAAGAAGAAGCATCAAGGAGAAATCCCTTCTGCCGGTTCCGTGTCCTTCGTCCATGCAGAAAAGTCTTTCTGTACAACCACATCGTGAACTAGAATACACCATTACAAACAGTACGGGAAATCGTTCAGATGTCTGGCTAATTAAGCAGCTGCAGATGACTGGCTAATTAAACTGTGCAAGGCCCCTGAATCAGTTTGGGGCCCAGATCCAGGTTAGACTGCCCTGGATCATGCCATGTCACATCAAGGCCACTCCAAAGCACTGGATCATGCCCTGAATGGACTTGTGGGAGCCAGGCATAGGACATATTGATATTCACTGCCCAATAGGAAAGCTTCTCAGCAGCTGTCTTCCTGTTCTGCTAGTGACGAAGAATTATGTGTAACTCAAAACCTAGACCAATATAAATTTAATTTCATTGTCCCTTAGAATTCCTCTTATTTTCCAGCGCCTTTGTTCCAGGTTAGTAAAATGTGAAGTAAATTGGCACTGCATAATGTAGAACTTCATAACTTTGATAGTGATTTCCACTCCCTGTGCCAGATACTACCGTGTTTCCTTTGCCAAGGTAGCTCTGACCTTTTGATCTCTTCCAGAGCCAATGCCCCACACTTCTTCATCATCAACTCTCTGGGCTCCAACGTTGCCCTTGGCAACTCAGGAGAGGAAGAGAGCTTAACCTGTAAAAAGGAAGGCCCCTACAGGACTCAGATAGAAGCTGCTTACAGGTGGAAACTGCTTACAGGTGGCCTTTCAGGAGAAGCAGCAGCTCTTCGGAACATTTGCACAAGCGGTGCCAGAAAGGGCTTAATCGCCAGGAATGCATCGCTTATAAAGCGTAGAGACTGAGCTGTCCAAAGAACCTAAGAGCATCAAAGGGCTTCTGTTGCTAATCTCCCTGCAGTCAGAGGCTGGCTCGGGAAGGGCAAGGAATCCGCATCGCAAAGCCTGCTCCGCTTTGGGATGCTGGAATCAGCATAGTGGCTGGGCTGCCAGAGCAACATGAGGAGGACGCAACAGGGCAGGTGTGCGCCCTGCAAACCAACCCAATCGGACTGCTTGGAAGGGCGCAAAACTACCCTGTTGCGTCCTCCTCGCACGGCTCTCCCCCAAGCGGAAGAGAGGTGCTTAATGGGGCTGCAGCAGCGGAGGAAAGGGCGGCACTGGGGCTGTAGGGCGTCCCAGCTGCTGCCTCCCTCCCAGCCACCCTCCAGCAGGACCAGAGCTGCCCGAAAAACGATAAATCGATGTGGGGAGAAAGCATGGGCGCAGCCAGGATTTATGTTGGGGGGGGGGCAGAACCTCAGTTAGTTACTTTTATTGATTTACTTGATTGAGGGGCAGGTGCCCCTCCCCCCAAGAATCCAGTTCTGCTTGGGACAGTGCCTTCCTTCGCTTGTCCTCCCCTTCCAGGCGGATTTAGTGTGTTTCCGAACACAATTTAAAGTGTTGGTGCTGACATTTAAAGCCCTAAACGGCCTCGGTCCAGTATATCTGAAGAAGCGTCTCCTCCCCCATCATTCTGCCCGGACACTGAGGTCCAGCTCTGAAGGCCTTCTGGTGGTTCCCTCACTGCGAGAGGCCAAGTTACAGGGAACCAGGCAGAGGGCCTTCTTGGTAGTGGTGCCCGCCCTGTGGAACGCCCTCCCATCAGATGTCAAAGCGATAAACAACTACCTGACATTCAGAAGACATCTGAAGGCAGCCCTGTTCAGGGAAGTTTTTAATATGTGACATTTTAGTGCACTTTTCATCTTTGTTGGAAGCCGCCCAGAGTGGCTGGGGAAACCCAGCCAGATGGGCGGGGTACAAATAATAAATTATTATTATTATTATTATTTAGTGCGGATTAGCCTAACAGAGGGACTTGCTGCCAGGAAGAGCCCCTGCCCCCTGGTGCGCATCGTGCGAGAGGCAAGCTGAGCATCTCCCCAGCTGGGTGGTGCCTGTTCCACTCACCTTGCCTCAGCTGCTCCGTTTTGCCCTCGCAGTGGCTGCCTCCCTTGTTCCTTCCTGCTAGCCGCCAGGCCCCAGCTCCGTGCCTCCTCCTCCTCGTGTCGCCGGAGGCTACAGCAGGGGTAGGCAACCTAAGGCCCGTGGGCCAGACGCGGCCCAATCGCCTTCTCAATCTGTCCCATGGACGGTCCGGAAACCAGCATATTTTTACATGAGTAGAATGTATCCTTTTATTTAAAATGCATCTCTGGGTTATTTGTGGGGCCTGCCTGGTGTTTTTACATGAGTTGAATGTGTGCTTTCATTTAAAATGCATCTCTGGGTTATTTGTGGGGCATAGGAATTCGTTCATTTCCCCGCAAAAAATATAGTCCAGCCCACCACATGGACTGAGGGACAGTGGACCGGCCCATGGCTGAAAAAGGTTGCTACAGCCTTTGACTACTTGGTGCTGGAGGTGGGGTGGATTAAGGGAGCTGGCCAGCTTGTGGCGGTGCTCAGGGCTCAGCTTCCTAGGGTTGCCATCTTTGTTTTGGCAAAATACAGGACGGGGCGGAGCGGGGCAGTTAGGGAGTGACTTCTATTGCTATTCTATTACTGAATGGCCCTTCTGGAATTCGACAAACAAATGTAAATCTTTGCTTGGCTACTCAGAGCTCAAATACATGACCTTTCAGCAGTTCCTTTCTTTCTCCTCCAGAGTGTGGTGTAACACATTAGCCCAGAAAAATTAGCCCAGAGAAATTTATTTGAGTTTGCATTTAAAGGCCAAATTTCATGATTTGCACTTTCTGAAACAACATGCGAACAGAAACACATATGATATCCTTTGCAATTTGCACTTCTCCAAATTTACCGATGCAGTTCTCTAGCCAAGTTTTACAGTGGTACTGCGGGTTACAAACGCTTTGGGTTACAAACTCTGCTAACCCAGAAGTAGTTGCTCCAGGTTGCAAACTTTGCCCCAGGATGAGAACGGAAATTGCGCACCAGCGGCACGGCAGCAGCAGGAGGCCCCATTAGCGAAAGCGTGCCTCGGGTTAAGAACAGTTTCAGGTTAAGAACGGACCTCCAGAACGAATTAAATTCACAACCCGAGGTACCACTGTATGTGCCAAAAAAAAAATTATGATTATTATTGCTAGGGTAAAGTGCACCATCTTTGTTGTCTTTCCTGTATCTATTCCAAACTTCCTCTTCCAGCAAGCCTTTTAAGTGGAGACTTTTTATCCCAGTCTGCATCTGCATTGGCACTATTTTAACTTTAAAAAAATAATAATATGGAACTATATTCAAAGAGTGCCAGTGTGTGTGTGTGTGTGTGTGTGTGTAACTGTTTTTTTAATATAGTTTATTTTACCCTTTTCTTGTTTCATGGTTGTAACTGTTTCATTTGGTTTCTATAATATAGTTTCTATAAACTTTCGGGTTTGGTGGATGTGCATCAGTAAACAAGAGGAATTAAGACTAAGAGAGCTGAGTGGGGGGTGGTCGTGTAATCTCACTGTATACAAGTTGTACAAGTGATAATAAAGTATTTCAATTTCAATTACAGTGGTACCTCGGGTTACATACACTTCAGGTTACATATGCTTCAGGTTACAGACTCCTCTAAAGCAGAAATAATGCTTCAGGTTAAGAACTTTGCTTCAGGATGAGATCAAAAATCGTGCTCCGGCGTCGCGGCGGCAGCAGGAGGCCCCATTAGCTAAAGTGGTGCTTCAGGTTAACAGTTTCAGGTTAAGTACGGACCTCCAGAACGAATTACCGTAAGTACTTAACCCAAGGTACCACTGTATAATTGTATGTTTTATTGTTGTAACCCTCCCTGGGGCCCAAACGGTAAAGGATGGGTAAGGAACCTAATGAAACACAGAAATAATACATACTGCCAGACTCTGCCTGCTTAACACAGAGTTATACTGACAAAAATTGGAAGGCGGAAGGGAGACCACATGCGTTACATATCGTTAAACCACATGTCACAAGATGACAATAAATGCACACACTGTAGGCAGGAACCATCTCAAGCCCAATGCACCGAAAAATATATTTTAAGTTTTGATGAGAGTAATTATGATAGTATGAATAATGATGATAATAATAATAATAATAATAATAATAATAATAATAATAATAATAATTTATTATTTGTACCCCGCCCATCTGGCTGGGTTTCCCCAGCCACTCTGGGCGGCTTCCAACAAAGATGAAAAATACACTAAAATGTCACATATTAAAAACTTCCCTGAACAGGGCTGCCTTCAGATGTCTTCTGAATGTCGGGTAGTTGTTTATCGCTTTGAGATCTGATGGGAGGGCATTCCACAGGGCGGGCGCAAGCGGCAAGAGCAGGGCCCTCAGGCACTCCCACAGGAGAGTCCTCCTGGGCAGCAGAGCGCAGCAGTCCCTGTGAGGCTTCAGGCCCCGCCCCAGGCCAGGTAGGTGGTAAGCGGCAAGAGCAGGGCCCTCAGACACTCACACAGGAGAGTTCATTGTCCTTTGGAATTCAAACCCGTGAGGAAGCTGATCTTTTGCTCATTACAGCTGCTCGAAAAGATCTCAGATAGAAGGGTTGAGAAAGAGCTTTGAGAGTTACTGCCAGTCAGAGTAAATGACATGAAGCTACATCAGGGCTGAGGAAATATGTTGCTGGACTATCAGTGGCTGCTGGCCAAGTTGACTATGTTCCACCTCCACTGTCAGAGACTGAATAGCAGGTACTAGACAGTCACTCTAACCGCTATACTACCGCTGCTTCCTAGGGTACCTGGTTCTTCCCTAAAACATGTGGTGATGGCAAAGGGCAGCTTTCCCCAGAATGCTTATGGGCTTTTTGTACAGAAAAGGGAGGAAAGGCTTCATTTGGAAACTCTGCTTGCAAATCAACAAGGCCGATTTTCCAGGGGTGTAAAGGAGTAGCCACTTCAGGTCAACATGGTCACTGGTGGAAAACCAGGCAGCAAACCAAAGAGATCCATGCAGTTTGTACGCCAGGGTGTTCCAGGCCTACGCAGTAGCCTCAGGACACAGAGACCTCCTTTTGATCTGTCGGCTTTCGAACCCAGCAGCGCTGTGAATTCAAGCAGCTACGTGCTCCCACTGTTAATCTAAGCGAGGGCAGGTCCATCATGTCAGATGAGCTCACTACCTCCTCAGCATGCCAGCATCCTCGCCAAGCCCTCGCAGGCAGCACTTGGAACGCCTGGCTTCCTTTTGTCATCGTCGTCGTTTTTCTGGGAACAATGCCTCGAGAGCGTTTGCTCCCTCTCAGTTGCAGAGACGATTGTGCTCACATTGGCAATAATCTCCTGCCGCTTTTAGCCCTTCTGGAAGCTGAACGCAAATAATGCAGGCGATGGCTCATAGCTAACCCCCTCCTCCTCCTCGCCTCCCCATATCCATGCACCTTTCAGATGGATTTGCAGGGAAATTAAGACTTAAAGAAGCAAAAGGATGCATGTTATCCACTGGGACCCAAGGGGGACTCTCCATTTCAGCCGCTAATGAAAGGAAGGCAAGAGGAAAACCGGGGGCCGTTTGTCTGAATGTTGAGTCTTGGCCTTCTGTCATGGGTGCTTTCCTTGTGATTCCTGCATTGCACCTAGTCATACAGTTCTATTGTTCTGTGAGATGGTGCAGCGACTGTCTCTGAACAGTTTTGCCAAGAGTGACAAGGAATGCATGTCACCATTGTTTTGAAATCGGTGTGGCAAGTGTAAATGATTAAAGCATTAGTGGTAAAGGTGAGTGTTAGAGCAACTGTTCAGCATGCAGAATGTCCTGGGTTCAGTCCCCAGTATCTCCAGGTACAACTGGCAGGGACCCTGGTCAGTGGCGAAGCTGCATGCTCTGGCACCGGGGGTGGAGAGCAGGCGGGGGCATGACTGGCACGCATCCTGGGGGCGTGGCGTGCGTCCCAGGGCATGGCATGCCATCAGTGGGGGCGTGGCACCCAGCATGGGGGGGTGCATGGCGTGTATCCTGGGAGCAGCTGCAATGGTATGCCCCTCCCTGATGGTGCCAGGGGCAGTGCGCTCACCCTCTGCCCCCATTCCTCCACCAGTGACCCTGGTCTGAAACCCTGGAATGCCCCTGCCAGTATCTGTACCAGTGTAAAAAAAAGGTAAAGGGACCCCTGACCATTAGGTCCAGTCGTGGCCGACTCTGGGGTTGTGGCGCTCATCTCGCTTTATTGGCCGAGGGAGCCGGCATACAGTTTCCGGGTCATGTGGCCAGCATGACTAAGCCGCTTCTGGCGAACCAGAGCAGCACACGGAAACGCCGTTTACCTTCCCGCCGGAGCGGTACCTATTTATCTACTTGCACTTTGACGTGCTTTTGAACGGCTAGGTTGGCAGGAGCTGTACCAGTGTAGACAGTACTAAACCAGATGCTTCAATGGTCTGAGTCAGTATAAGGCAACTTATTTTGCCCCTCTGTGAAGCAGACAGGGTAGAGCCTCCAGCCATATGCAATGGGCCAGAGGGCAGCTTGGGTCTGATCATAAGGTGTGCAAACAAGGAAGGTTAGTTATTTAAGCATGCCTATTTTCATCTGTGAGTTGCTGGGGGTTGGGATGCAAGAGCCACAGGAAACCAAAAAAAACTGCAATGGTCTCGTCTCATGGTGTGCCGTTTCGACAGCTGGAGAGAACAAAGATACTGATGAGATGGTGAGATGGAGAGGCAACAAGCTGTGTCCCAAAATGCTGTTGCTGGCGGAAAGAAGATGCACCACTTTCAAGGTCCACAGGAGAAGAGATGTGACAAGACCATCATTCAGTACCAAGGAATCTCTTCCAGCTGTGCAGGCATGCAGCCACATCCCTCACCCCCAGCAAACTTCCACAGCCTTCATTTTTTTAAAAGAAAAAATTATTTATGATTTTCATTCTCATACAATTCAATCATTTTACAATCATTTTAACATTTCAAAACTTGACTTCCTTCCCCCTCTTTCTGCAGATCCTTAAATTTATATTTACATATTTTCTGCATATCCAAATTAACTTAATATGACCATTTATTCATCTGCTTTCAATATATATGCTCATGAAACTGCAAGTTATTACAATAATTCTGCCAATGTTCTAATCTGTTTACGGTTTGTTTGTAAATATTCAACAAACCATTTTCATTCTTTTATAAAAAGTTTGTTGTCTTGATTTTTCATTTTTTTCCGGTACGTTTCGCCATTTCTGCATATTCCATAAGTTTTTGTATCCATTCTTCTTTTGCTGGGACTTCTTCTTCTTTACATTTTTGGGCAAGTAACATTCTTGCCGCTGTAGTCGCATACATGAATAAATTTCTGTACAGTTTGGGTAGTTCTGTCCCTATAATTCCCAAAAGGAAAGCTTCTGGGTTGTTGTTTTTTACAAACTTTATTTTAAACCTCTTTTTCAATTCGTTATATATCATTTCTCAGCCTTCAAAATGGGGCAGAAGTGTTGGTTGATGGATATCAACATAAATTTGGCAGTTCCATTATTATTTTCTTACTGCATTTGTTGGTCCCTTCTTACACAGCAAGGTTTCCAGTCAACATACAACGTATTTAAAAGCAGGAAAAATCAACAGGAGAAAAAATACATTGTAATGTGAACACGCTTACACAAAACATATTCACATCTAAAAAAACAACAACACAAAGCAGTCACAAGCCCCATCCAATAATAGCAGCAGAAAGGTTGGGCAGCAAAACTATTAACAAACAACTTCATCATAGTCCATCAAAAGCTGGGTGGGCAGGGCAGTGTTTACCTGGCACTGAAAAGATGTCAAGGAAGGCACCAGGCAAAACTTGACTGGGGAGAGTGCTTCACAAATCCGCTCAACTTCCAAGTGCGGAGGAGTTGTGGTGGACCACATGGCCACCCACTCCCCTCCAGGGCTGGTGTCCCCCAGAGGTTCCCAGCCATGTCATTCGCCTGCCAGCCAATCCGCTGGCTGGAGGGGCGTGGCCAGCCCCATTTAAACTGAGGCGCGAGCCGGAGAGCTTCCTCTTGGCTCACTTCCTCGATCTCCCACCCTCCCTCTCTATTTTCAGGTTTCGAATTTGGCCTTGCTATGGACCTCGGTTGGTCGTCGTCGAAGGGCCTGGTAGGAATTTTTCCACTTGGCAAATTGGCATGGGCCATTTGGTTTCCGCCTACCTCGTAGCAATCATCACAACTGTGTAAGGTTTGGTGGTTAGGCATTGTTTGATCTTATGATGGGAGATGGGAGGTGTGGCCATCACCTGCCCCTCCAATCTTAAGGGTATTCCATTAAAGGAATCCAGGAGTGTGGATCTTGTCCAAAGTCCGGGGCTGGGCTAGGGCCATGCCATGACCCCGTCGGGAACCCAGAGGGAGCTCGAGTTGGTTTGCATCGATGGGGCTCCCCCAACCAGTGGTTGACCCTTACTGGACTCCCTGCATGACGGGCAGGAGTCTGATATAGTCGGGTCAATTCCAATGCCTAAGCCAATACCGCTCACATTCCGTAACCAATAAAGTTGTTGCCTAAATTTGCCCAACAACATTAACCTAATATCTGTGTCTTTGTGTCTTATTCATCAACGAGGGGGTGGTCTCAGGGTCTTGACACGCAAACAGAGAGCCACAATGAAAAAGACCCTCTGTTTATTTTTGTTCTTGTATTCTCTTGCCCTCTTTTGCCACTCAACAGGTTGCCAGTTAGTTGCAATCACACAAAAGAATAGGAAGCTCCCTTATATTGGGTTATATCATTGGTTCATTTAGCTCCATGCTGACAGAGAAAGCACTTGTTAGCTCACTTGGTTAGAGTGTGGTGCTGATAATGCCAAAGTCACTGGTTTGATCCCAATATGGGCCATCTGCATATTCCTGCATTTCAGGGGGTTGGACTAGATGCTCCTTGGGGTCCCTTCCAACTATGATTCTATGACAGGCAATCAAAATGTGGTATCTGAGTGAGTATGGGTTTCTTATTTTTCCAATCTTTACGTTCAAGTCCTCCACATTTCCATATCAGTTTGTGATTTATTTTTTTTAAGTACTTATGAAAATGCAGTTTTGTCGATATGTGCATTTATATGCACACTGTGGTGTTTTATACATATATTAAAAAAAACCTTGTGAAAATTAATCAGCATTTTAGTGTGAATTTCTTCTAAAATGCACTTTTATATGCGTTTTTGCCTAATGTACACATTCTAGCAGAATGGCACCCCCAAAAAATTTTTTTTAATTTTTTTCATGTTATTTTCACTGGCATGTGCTATCTATATTTGCTTTACCCTAGTACATGTGTTTTGGGGGCAAATTACTTGACTGGAGCCCTGCATTGCAAAATTTGGAGGCATGTGAATTTCAAAGGGTGGCTGTGTTTTGGTACTTGGGTTCTTTCAGAAAGTGCAAATTAGGGAGGCTTATTAGAAATGCAAACTGAATCAAACTTCTTCCCCGTCCCTATGTGGGCACCTGCCTCCAAAGTCCTACCCTGACATCTCCACTCCAGAGAAAACATGTCTGCGTGCCTCTGAGGCCTCCTCTCTACACTGATGGCCCTGATTGTGGTGGCAGATGTTTCAGAAAGATGGCAGAGAAGGAGACAGCCGGTGATGATCGTGATAAGAAAGACAGTTGGGGACTTGGTGCATTTTGCACGGAGGGGAGAGCAAAAGAGAAGAGGGCTGCTGAAGAAGACTTCAGAAAGCTGGAGAGAACAGCCAACAGTTGGGTAACAAAGAGCACCCAATGTCTAAGGTATGAGATCCAAGGTTATGGGAAAGGATGGAAAGGGAGGGAAAGGCCAATATGAGGTGTTTTGGTACTCCAAATGTGGATGCATAGCAGAGGGTAGTAGTTAGATCTAAGCCCAAGCCTGGTTTCCCAGGCCAGATTTAACATAAGAATCTAGTAAATGGGTCAGATAATCCACCAGTTTGTCACAAGAGCAACCCAGATGCCCATTGGAAGCCAGGATGCAGGGCTTCAGTGAAATTCCCAGTGACTGGCATTCAGAAATATACTGCCTTCATCACGCAGGAGGTCCCAGTTTCAATCCCTGGCTTCTCCAGGTAGGACTGGAAGAGATTCATTGTCTGAAATCCCAGAAAGCTGTTGCCAGTCAATGTATACTAATCTGGATGGGACCTCTATAAGTCCCTGTAGAAATGACATGGAATTGTTCCAGGCCATCTGGGCCTCTGTGAATCTCCCTTTTGATTTATAAGTGTGAAATAAATAACAACAACCTGTGATTGTAAGTTGCTTTGAACTGTTTTTAACATTGTGTTTTAATTGCTGTAACCTGCCCTGGGACCTTAGGACGAAGGATGAAGGCATCTTACTATGACGGTCATGGGAAAACATAGGAATCATGGCTAGTAGCCACTGATAGCTTTCTCCTCCATGAAATTGTCTAGCCATGGCCATCACAACATCTTCTGGAAGCGTGTGACTCGGGGAACTTGTGTGCCTGTTGCTCCAGGTTTCTTGGGGATGAGACTGTCAACTATCCACCTATCAGTTTAAATCAGTGTTTCCCAAACTTGGGTCTCCAGCTTTTCTTTTCTTTTCTTTCTTTGGACTACAGTTCCCATCATCCTTGACCACTGGTCCTGAAAGCTAGGGGTGATGGGAGTTGTAGTCCCAAAACAGCTGGAGACCCAAGTTTGGGAAGCACTGGTTTAAAGGAATAATATTGTGGGCAACGCTGTGCCGAAAATTTCTGCTAGGTTCCCCCACCTCCCTTCCAACCATTCTCCAAACTTAACTCAGAAATTAAGTTGAATGTCAAGTTTCACACTTCAAATTCAAAATATGGGCTTGGGAACTGGGATTTCTCCATGAAAATCTGACACCAGTTTGAAATCTGCACACACACCCTTGCCTATTCATTCCAGTTCTGTGATACCGATATGGCATTTGTGTGGGCGTTTTGTTTTGTTTCAGGCCAAATAGAGAGAGAGAAAGAGAGAAGTGGTAAGTGAACCTGCGAAGGGATGGATCTCCTCCCTTTCTTCCAACCTGACAATGACACAGACTTTCCACCACCCACCAACAGTGACGTGTTTGACTACAACTGGACAGAAGAATGGCTCCTAGACCCTCCCTCTGATAATGCCCACATTTTGCCAGCAATGAGAATGTTTTCCTTGACAATCTACACCATCACCTTGCTCTTGGGGGCCACAGGCAACGGCCTTGTTATCTTCCTCACCGGTTTCCACATGAAGAAGACGGTTACCACCATCTGGTATCTCAACTTGGCTGTGGCCGATTTCATCTTTGCCCTTTGCCTCTCCACTGAGATAGCTTACGTGTCTCTGGGTTATCACTGGACTCTGGGGAGGCTGATGTGCAAACTCAACACCGTGGTTCCCCTCTTGAACATGTTTGCCAGTGTCTTCTTCTTAACAGCCATCAGTGCCGACCGCTACGCTGCTGTGGTCCACCCAGTTTGGGCCTTGAACCACCGCAGTCTCCAGCTTGCTTCCCTGGTGGCTGTGTTCATCTGGGTAGCAGCCTTGGCTCTCAGCATCCCGTACTTCAGCTTCCGCGACACGGAAGAGCTAATGGATGGCACTATACATTGCATCTACAGCTTCCATTTGCAGGATGAGGGCAGCCTAAGGACACACCGTCTCATGGTGCTTGCTGAATTCACGCTCGGCTTCCTAATCCCCTTCGGCATCATTCTGGCCTGCTACTGCGCCATCATGATCAAGCTAAGGGGGAAGATATTTGGCCAATTTGGCCGATCCTTCAAGATCATAGTGGCAGTGGTCATGGCCTTCTTCTTCTGCTGGTTCCCCCACCACCTCTTCTCCATTCTTGAAACACTGGAAGACGATAGCCTTCAAATGCAAACCACCCTAGATATTGGCACCCCACTGGCTGAGGGCCTGGTCTGCCTCAACAGCTGCCTCAATCCCATTCTGTATGTCTTTGTCGGGTCCGACTACAAAATGACCAGCCGCCGATCCCTCTTCCTGGCCTTTAAAGGAGCGGTCAACGACAAGTGGGCCTTCACACCTTCTTTCCCCACCAACAGAACCTCCAGCTCCACTTCAGGAGTGGAGTCCAGCATGGTTTGAGACTTTTCGCAAGTTTATGTGTAGTCCATGTTCCTTAAACAATAAACCGCATTATTGTTTTCTGTACATTCAAATGTAAGATAAAATATATGCAAAGGGACTTGACAGGAAGTCAAAGTTGAAGAAAAGATTTTGGAAGATAAAAGGGGAAGAAATATTTACTTTCATTATTATCATTTTGTGTGCAGGTGTGGGTGTGTGGGTGTCTGCACACATGTGTGTTGTTGTATGCAATGTTTGGGAGGAAATAAGACAGTAAATAACAAATAACAAACTAAATATTGATGTATGTTATTTTTATTTCTTAATTATGTTTAGTGGTAGTATGGCTGTATTGTTTTTTGTAACATAAAATCATTCAATAAAAATTATTTTTTTAAAAAATAAAATATGTGTAGTCCATGTTCCTTAAAAATAAACTTCTGCCTGGTTTTGCAAATTAAACAAATTAGGGGAAGGGTTACTTCCAGAGGCATTCATCCTGATCTGCTTGCAGGAAGATATGACAACATTGGCTACAGAATGAGCATTCATTCGCCTTTGTTTGTGGAGAGGTGAAATGATGTTGTGTCAAGGCAAGTGTTACAGGTTGTCTCCCCAGCACTTTCCTGATTACAAAAAGTCTGCTCTTTTGGGGATAGGGGGTTGTTGATTGCACAATTTGAAATTGCCAGTTTGTGATGGACTCCATGGGCATAGCCAATGGTGGACAGGGAGGCAGCTCCCCCCCCCATCAAGTAAAACAATAGAAATACTTAACTAACTGACCAAGCACATCGGTTCTGCCCCCACTAACAAAAGTTAGGGCCTTTTTGGCGAGTTGTACCCAGATATGGGAACTCCCTCCCATGGCACCCTCTCAGCCAGCCACCAAACTTTGAGTTCCTGGCAAGTCTTCCACCTGTGAGGTTAGCTTGTTTGATTCTGTTTTGACTCTGCTGCAGCTGGCTTGTAGTTATCATTTGCTGCCTTTTAAAAAATAAATCCTTATTTCCATCTTGCAATATTTATGTTATATGCTTTTATGTGTGTTTCTGCAGTTGTCAGCCATCCTGAGCATTAAGTGTGGAAAGGCACGATATAAATATTTGTAATTAATCCATGAATGTCTTTTACACATGCTGTTCCCAGTGCCAGATTTACGTATAAGCTAAACAAGCTTGGGGGCCCCAAAAAAATTTAAAGGAGAAAAACTGGATGTACATTTCCAAAATATAAGATAAAAAACAAATAAAGTAAAACCTACATACAGCAACAGTGTTTTGTGTTTTTGTAGGCTCCTATGATGTAAGTCATGGGCCCCGCCTGCTAGCCTGCTCCCTGAGATATCACTGGTTTGCTCATTTCTATATCAATTACTTTGATAAAATACATATTTTGTTATGTGCAAATGGCTTTAGATACCTATTATTATTAGGTCCATAAATTACCATATAGCATATATTCAACACAAAAAACAGCGACAATTTGTTGTTGACAAGGGCAGCTAGACATATAAAGGGCCCCATTACCTTCAGAAGCTTAAGACCTCATCAAACCTAAATCCGGCCCTGGCTGTTCCACTTCTGTTCCACTACAGCAACCTGAGAGCCACATTGCCTCTTAGGCAACCTCTGGGGCCACATCTCAGTGGTGGGCATAGCAATGAATACACCATTTCCCACAGGCATTCACATGTGCCTCTCCGTCCTTCAGTCAAGCAAGAGGCACCATTAGAGTTTAAGGGCACATTCCAGCCAGGCAAAAAAAATTCAAGGAAGGTGCACAGTGAGGCCAAGGAGGAATGTGTCCAGGGTGAGTCCCAAGGGCCAGGCAGACGGGCCTGAGGGCCACATTAGGTCCTGTGGTTTCCTGAGCCCAGTGCTTTTTTTCTTTAAAAAAATGTTTAGGAGTACTCTCATTTTCCTGCTCATATTGAAATACTACCCCTCAATGAGGCTAAACTGAGATTCAGAAAGTGCTTATGGGTATGTGTACCTCTGCGTCCCCCCAGAAAAAAAAGCACTGCCTGACCCTGAGCTGTTGATGACCCCTGAAATCCATCTTCCTGGCAGACAAAAGTTCTAACTTGATTTCCACTATGCCTCTGTCACTGGATGCCCTGTGTCCCTGTGGCCCTTGTCCTTTGCTCCAGCACCATTGAGCCACTAGTCAGAGAGATTGAATGGCAGACACATGGAATTGAGATCAGAGCCCAGAATCTTCGTGATGGAGACAGCAACATCCATCAATGGACCCTTGGCACGGTGACATCACTGCTCCGCCACTGTGCTCCCCCGGCTGCATGCTTTTACCTGGGTTAATGGTCATTGAACTTCAATATTCCATCTTGCTTGCCTGGGTGAAGGTTGGAAAGGTCAGTGGGTGAAGAAAAACTTTTGTGTAGCTGAAATGCATGTCCATTGCTCCACCTGATTTTTGCCTCTGGCCCCACCCCCCACTGGCACGTGCCCCCAGAAGGTTGCCCATGGTGAAATTTAGCCTGCAGATTCACAGTGTTTCCCCCTTCCAGGTTTAGACTTTGAGAAGTCCCTATGAACTTACTGCTGCTGCAAACTCAGAGGCAGGAGCCATAAGATGCTGAGTGTAAAATGTCCCAAGGCACTCTTAGAACTTGAAACTGGCAGATCCTTCCATCCATCCGTACATGCATCCCCATGTGGATGGGGAAGAATAGAGGGCACAGTGGGATCCCACTCCTGGATGTCATGCGCTCATGTGAATGCCTACCAGAGCAGTTGGGGCCCCTGGGAAACTAGCCTGCTTTTCCTAAGTTCCCAAAGTCTATGTGCATGCAGTTGTGGGCTGCCAGGCTTTGTTCAGACATTCAGATGAGCAGGTGGAAGTTGGTGTCAGGCTAGTGGGCCTGATCCAACTTTTCCACCTCCATGCATGCTCCAAGGGAGCATGGGAAAGGCTCCAAGGTGTTAACACCAGTGGGGGTGGCTTCATGGATTCCTCCCCCCCCCCCTCTTAACCTTCATTCGCCCTTCTCTTTCCCTCATCAACTCAATGCCACCTCCTTTCCACTCAAGGGAATTGATCTTTGAGTTTCAGGGTTCTGACGATGTTCCTGGACTCCGACTCGCATCAGTCCCAAGGCAGCAAAGCCACTGGTCAAGGGTGATGGGCATTGTAGCTCAGTAACATCTGGAAGGTGCTCGCTGGAAGGACAGATCCTGAAGCTGAGGCTCCAATACTTTGGCCACCTCATGAGAAGAGAAGACTCCCTGGAAAAGACCCTAATGTTGGGAAAGATGGGAGGGCACAAGGAGAAGGGGACGACAGAGGACAAGATGGTTGGACAGTGTTCTCGAAGCTACCGGCATGAGTTTGACCAAACTGCGGGAGGCAGTGGAAGACAGGAGTGCCTGGCGTGCTCTGGTCCATGGGGTCATGAAGAGTCGGACACGACTAAACAACTAAACAACCACAACATCTGGAAGGCCACAGGTTCCCCATCCCTGCTTTTTTATATCCCCATTTGCTCCACCGTGGGTTGATAAGGATCCACTGAAGGGGGAATGTTTGCAAACTAGGACCCCCAAGGACATCTGCCTTTCGGGGTGGCAACATACAAAGCAAATTCAAAACCAACAACAACAACAACAAAGCAAATACTTTTATTTAGATACAGGGATACAAGGTCAATGCAGAGTTCAGAAAGTCTTGTTTTGTTAAATAGCTGTCCATAAAGCTTTTACAAAGAGAGCAATATCAATTAAAAAAAAAGTAGAATAAAAATCCACATAGCATATCATGAAACAGGTCACAAAAGAATGATGTATGCACTTACACTGCTATTTGTCTAGAAAAAGAGGTGCAGGAACTCACGATGAAAGCCTCCCTTGTTCTCTTATAATGGCAATGGCGCCCATCTGAGAGGTGCCAGAACTGAGTTCCAGTGAGTTGTGGCTGGAAGGGGGGGCGGAATGTATACACATACTGTAGATCTGGTTGCTTCCAGGTGATTTGGACTACAACTTCCCCAGCTCCAGCCAGGACTAGATTCTGAATGAACACATTTCACAATCTTGCCCTGGAGGGTGGGGTTTGGAAGCAGAAGGTTTCATACACCCTGGGAGTCTAACTCTACTGAAGATCTGGTCTTGTTGGTCACCAAGCTCTGGCTGCTGTCCTCAGCAAAGGCACTCTCAAATGCAGAGAAGAGTGAGTATCTCAGCCTCTCCTTGAAATCATGCCCCATGAAGGCATACAAGATGGGGTTGAGGCAGCTGTTGACGAAAGCCAAGCTGGTTGTCAGCGGAACGCCGATGATCAACACTAAAACCAGGTCTACATCTTCTCGTGCTTTCAGCTCAATGAAAGAGAAGATATGATAGGGAAGCCAACAGACAAAGAAGGCCACAATCACTGCTGTGATGACCTTGAAGGGCTTGTTTGATTCAGTTAGCTGGTTCCTCCTCAGCTTCAGAACAATCGCCCCGTAGCAAACGATGATGATGTTGAAAGGGATGAAGAAGCCAAAGATGAACCGGCTGGCGACCATTGCATCATGCTGCTGAGGGCTACCATATTTGCTGTAGCAGTTGGTCTTTTTTGGATCATTGTGATGTTGGGCTGTATTCCTGAAATAGAGGTTTGGAGAACACAGCACCAGTGCCAAGATCCAAACACCCAAGGCCACAAAGGAAGCCAGCCTGGGTGTTCGATGATTCTGAGCCCACACAGGCCAGAACACAGAAACAAACCGGTCGATGCTGATGATTGTGAGGAGGTAGACACTGGCATAGAGGTTGAGGAAGGCAAGGGTAGAGTTCAACTTGCATATTGCCAGGCCAAAGGGCCAATTAAAGTCCAGGGCTAGGTAGACAATGCTCAGGGGAAGGAAGAAAGTGAAGGCAAAGTCAGCAATGGCCAAGTTGAGGAACCAGACAGTGTTGACTGTCCTCTTCATACGGAAGCCGGTAATGAATATAACCAGCCCATTACCAATGACCCCCAACAGGAAGGCAAGGCTGTAAATTATCATAGCGACAATGTTCAACCTTTTCTGCAAGGTTTTTCCAAACATATATGCTTCCTCGTCATATTCATATTCATATTCATAGTGAAGATCTGAGGGGTCTGGATAAGAATTATTAATGGGAAGGTTTGTCGGTGCAGTTGTGCTCTCCATTCTTCTTGACTGAGAGTCTCCTTTACTGCCGTCTTCTCCCTTATCCTGGCTGAAACAAAGCAAGAACATGAGGTCTGATGTGTAGGAGAAGGTCCAGCATGCTGTTCACCACAGCAACCCAACCAAATGCCTCTGGAGGCTCACAGGCAGGACAGAGGTGACCTATACAACACCCTTGTCCCCAGCATGTGGTATTCAGAAATACCCTGCCATAGGATACCACGGAAAGGCAGAATACAAATAAATGTTGATGACAACCAGTAAATGAGAATTCTCAGGTTTTCTCCCCCATGCCACAAGCCTTTAAAAAAGTCAAGACCAAACACTCACCCTTCAGCTCTCAGCCTGTCCTCTCCCCTCTGAATGTCGATTGGTGCAGCCCTGTGCCTGGAAGGTGGGGAATGAGCTGTTATTATGGAGTGAAGGCTGCCAAGGAGATGCTCTGCATTTCATTAGCCCACACGGGGGGGGGGGGGAGGTTGCCTCTGTGTCACTCTAGGCCCAGGAAAAACAAAAGCAGTAGGACAGTTAAGAAACCTTTGGGGAGCCGGGAGCCATTTGTCCACGATGACAGCAGCTGCCGTGTTTTCTGCCACAGTTCCTCTGCCTCTTAACGGCTCAGGACATGGTTTTTTTTACAAGAAGAAGAAGAAGAAGAAGAAGAAGAAGAAGAAGAAGAAGAAGAAGAAGAAGAAGGCGGCTTTCCCCTGCAGGCTTCACTTGTTGAATTTCTACCTGCTGTGCAACTGTCAAAGGACCAGAGTCCCAGCAGGAAGCAGAAGTGGCTACTGGCAGGTACAACGACACCCACAGACAGCATCTTGGTGACCTCTGGACTAGAGGCTCATAGGAGCCCAAAGGAAATGCACACAAACACACACATTTGCAGCATGCCTCAGAAAGCACAATGTACTAGCCTGGGCTCCCTTGCCTTAGGCTCTGCTAAGGAGCCTTACTCCTGGAACATATGAAGTAACAAGACAGAAAAGAGAAAATGTCCCTGATCATGTGAAGAAAACCTGCCCTGCTTCACCACAGAGTGAGAAGAGTCCTGCCTTGCTGACCCAGCAAGTGAGACAGAGCATCAGTGTGGACGATAAGTCATGCTGTCAAGGGGTGGAGAATGCCCAGGAATTTACTGATATAGCCTCTGCAACATGCTTAGCCAAACAGAAGGGAAAGGGAGGAAAGAGGAAACTTCTCCATTCTCCCTTCCTTGTGCACATTCAGGGTTGGCCAGGGGTTGGCACTGTTGGGCAGCGGCCAGGGGCCCCACCACTGCAGCTCCTGTTCCTCATTGCTATCACTGCCTGTTCAGCAACCCTCTTTGATCTTGCAAGCAGTGATAAGGGCAAGAAGAAGGAGCAATATCTCCATCTGGGCAGTTGTGCAGACTGGGCCAGGATAGAGAGGGCAAGCAGTGCCTTGGACAGGAGCAAGGCCAGATTAAGACTTTTAGAGACCCCTAAGCACTTCAAAGATTTTGTTGCTTCCATAAGTGCCTGATTCAAAATATAAACAATAATAAACCGTAAAATAAAGTTTTATCTTTTGAAATGAAACGAACCCTAAAATAATGTGGGGTTTTATGTATATTTCCACTTTATTTCACAACATGAACAGATTAATTACTATCTTACAGATGAATCTCGTGCTTTAGTGCTTTAATTAATAGAGACGGGGTTTTTCTCAGAATTTGTAAACTGAAAAGCAGAGTTGCTGGTCCATAGAAAAACCAACAACGAAAATTTTCATACCCTCCAACATTTCTGTGATGAAAATAGGGACATCCCATTCCATAATGATAATGATACTATTTATACCCTACACATTTTACTGGGTTGCCCCAGCCACTCTGGGCAGCTTCCAACATATATAAAAACATAATAAAACATTAAACATTTTTTTAAGAATACCGAACTTATACAGGACTGCTTTCAGATGGCTCAGGAGTCAGATAACTCAATACCCTCCAACATTTCTCCAATGAAAATAGGGACATCTTAAGGAAAAGCGGGACATTCCAGGATCAAATAAGAAACTGGGATGGCTTCTCTAAATCAGGGATATCCGTGGAGAATAGGGACACTTGGAGGGTCTGAAATTTCTGTGGTGGCCCCCTTTCCTTGTTGCCCTAAGCATGTGCTTATTTTGCTTAATGGTTAATCTGGGTCTGGACAAGAGACCTCAAAGCCCCTTCAAGACCAGGATCCAGGATTGCATAGATTATGCCAGCAGTGGGGAATGTCAGGCTTTGGAGCCCAAAGTCAGCCCTCTTAGCCTATCCATCTGCACCTCAGCCCTCTCCCCAGGCCAGCTCCTAGGGTTTCTGCCCAACTGGAGTTTGTCCTTGAACTCTGACCACGCGCCTCGCTCCTCCAGAGTGGAGGATGGAGAGTGGGGTTTGAGTGTGTGAAAAAACTAAAGGTAACATTTGTCAATCTCTCCACATTTGTCTCTGGACCCACCTCAATTACTATTCTTATTTAATTTATTAAAAATTAAAAATTTCTATTTTTAAAAAAACACACACAACACAACACAACAGCAGATCAGAGCAAAAGTTTCTACATCCTTTCTTCCTTTTTGGAGATCAAGAGCAATTGCAACACTGTGGTGACTTCCTGTCAGCCATGACCCTGTTACCTTGATCTGAGGCAAGACCAACATTCTATTTTACATCAGGAAGCTTCTCCCACATTTGATCTCGCCACACACATGTATGTCATGTCTGCATGTCATCTACATGTATGTCATACACATCTGTCACCTTGAGCCAATGGCAACATCTCTGCCAAAGCTGCCTCATGGGATTGTTGTAAAGAAAAGAAAAAGTGTGTTGGAAGGGATCGTGTGTGACGCCTTCTGCAGATAAATAGAATGAAACAAAATTTTAGCTGCAAGCTGCCTTGAGTCCCTGTCAGAGGGGAAAGGTGAGTGATAATAAATAATAATAATAATAATAATAATAATAATAATAATAATAGAAGACATTGTGAGAATGATCAAGAACCTACCAGAGAGTAAATCCTATTGAACTCAGTGGGATTGCAGTGTAAGGCTGAAAAGTCTTTACCCAGTTATCTGAGAGTAAGCTCCTCAGTGTGACTTACTACTCAATAGACAGTGCAAGGATCCATTTACAATGAAGGAACAAATACTCCACGCATCTCCTTTAAACATTGCAATTAAAGAACTGAAAGTGTATTGGCTACAGTTTCCTTCAAAATTATAAGAAGGGGTTTGTATGCCACCTTCATCGCTTCCTTCGTTTGGTGCATGCATTTTATTTTCAGTATAAACGTAACTCTGTTTTCCACCTGCACACACACAGCAAAGTCTCCTGTTTCCAAAAAAAAAGGACAGGAGGTGGTTGGGTTTTTCTGGAGGGGCGTGTCTGAACTCTCTACCACTTTTTATCAAGATGAGGAGGGGAGGAAAAAGTGGGACATTCCAGGATCAAATCAGAAACCAGGATGGCTTCTGTAATTCCGGGGCTGTCCCTGGAAAACCAGGACACTTGGAGGGGATGCAAACAGGGGCAAGCAACTCACCATATAGACCTATTAGCATTTTCTTCCCAGTACCTTTTAGCTGGCAGCCAGGGCAGTATTTCTCCACCTGGATAGCACTTTTTGGGTGCCCATGTAATTCTGGGAACTGTGGTCTGCTGAGGGTGCCGAGAGGTGTCAGGAGACCCCCCCATCCCCCTCCCACCACTACCATTATTCCCAGAGTTCCTTGGGGAGAGGGATTGATTGCTAAACCTCTGTGGGAACAGCAGTTCTGCGAATATGACCGTGTTATCCTGCTCCAATAATGGTTCTGTACACATGCACAGAGAGAGATTTTCGGTAGTGGCACCCGCCCTGTGCAACGCCCTCCCACCAGATATCAAAGAGAAAAACAACTACCAGACTTTTAGAAGACATTTGAAGGCAGCCCTGTTTAGGGAAGCTTTTAATGTTTAATAGACTATTGTATTTTAATATTCTGTTGAAAGCTGCCCAGAGTAGCTGGGAAAACCAGTAAGATGGGTGGGGTATAAATAATTTATTATTATTATTATTATTATTATTATTATTATTATTATTATATAAATGTTCTGATACAATATAAGGCAGCTTGTTATGTTCCTAATTCCAACCTGCAAGAACAGGGGCAGGAAAAAGCAAATTCCAAAAGACAGAAAGCATTTAGGAGATAGATGATGATAGATAGATAGATGATAGATAGATGATAGATGATAGATATAGATAGATGATAGAGATAGATGATAGATGATTGATAGATGATAGATAGATAGATGATAGATAGATAGATAGATAGATAGATAGATAGATAGATGATAGATAGATAGATGATAGATAGATAGATAGATAGATAGATAGATAGATGATAGATAGATGATAGATAGATATAGATGATAGATAGATAGATGATAGATATAGATAGATGATAGATAGATAGATAGATAGATAGATAGATAGATGATAGATAGATAGATAGATAGATAGATAGAGATAGATAGATGATAGTCTGCCACAGGACTGTAAAAAGCACAGAGCTTCTATCAAGGAGGAAAAGTATCTCCTGTTCCTCCCAATAATCAAGATGGTGCTTACCTTAAAGAGAAGAATAATCTTTTGTGCTGCTGCTGCCTCCAACACAAGGAGAATTCTCTAAATGCAAAGAAGAAAGCAGAAGTGGGAGGATATGTCGAGATGAAAAGTAGGATGTGTCTTTGTGACACAATCCCCTTTGACTCCGCAAGTGGTTCCTATAGGAGTTGCAGAATGGGATGGCGGGGAGAGTTCATCCATCCATTCTCCTCCACCTCAACAGCTTAAAGTGAAAGGCTGTGATGGCCACCAACTCGGATGGCTTTAAAAGAGGAGATGACAAACTCATGATAGAGAAGGCTATCAGTGGCCAGGAATGCCTGGTTCTGGCAACCACAGGAGTGGAGAGTGCCCTTCTTGCTGTGGCTCTGCAGTAAAGCAGGAGGTATGCATACAGAAGGTCTTAGCACATTCAGATAGGGCTGTGAATGCCCCTTGCTTGAAACTGTAGCCACCCCCTGCCAGCCCGTGGTATTTCTTTCTTTTTTTTTTTTAAGATAATTTTTATTCGTTTTTCAAACACATAACAAAACAAAAAACAAAAAATTCAAAACACAAACAAAAACATACAAAACATTTAAACCAATATAACTTCAAAATTATATTTTCATACCCTTCTTTCTTTTGACTTCCCCATACCTCCCCATCCCTGCATCCTTGTTTAATAATTCTTTAGCAACCCTTTAGTCAATTATCCAATTCCCTTTCATTAAATTTCCTTTAGTTTTTTAGTTACAGCTGCAATTCTCTGCTTCTTACCCCATGACATCTTAGCATTCCTCAATTTTACAATAGTTTTTAAGGTATATTTTAAATTTCTTCCAGTCCTCTTCCACTGTCTCCTTCCCCTGGTCACGGATTCTGCCCGTCATCTCAGCCAGTCCCATAAAGTCCATCACAAACAAAAAACGAAAGTGTTGGAGAAAAATTTAACAATGGAAGAAAGAGAGAGATTTCAGAATGAAACAGGCTTGGAAATAACGAAAAAGGTGAAATACCTGGGGATAAACTTAACGTCTAAGAATGTGAACTTATTTAAGGATAATTATGAAAAATGTTGGTTAGAAGTAAAGAAAGATCTGGAAATATGGTCAAGGTTGAAACTCTCCTTGTTAGGCCGAATTGCTACTATTAAGATGAATGTACTGCCTAGAATGCTATTTTTATTTCAGACGTTGCAGATTTTGGACAAGATGGACTGTTTCAAGAAGTGGCAGAAAGACATATCAAAATTTGTCTGGCAGGGCAAAAAGCCCAGAATTAAATTTAAGATTCTAACTGATGCAAAAGATAGAGGGGGGTTTGCCCTGCCGGACTTAAGACTTTATTATGAATCGGCAGCTTTTTGCTGGTTGAAACACTGGCTACTTCTTGAGAACACAGACATTTTGGATCTGGAAGGGTATGACAATAGTTTTGGTTGGCATGCATATTTATGGTACGACAAGGCAAAGGTTTATAAAGGCTTTAGAAACCATATTGTAAGGAAAGCATTGTACAATGTTTGGATTCGATACAAAGATTTGTTGGAAAGTAAAACCCCCAGGTGGGTGTCACCAATGGAAGCTAGGGAAGTAAAAAAACTTAATATGGACTCTAAATGGCCAAAATATTATGAAATTTTAGAATATGATGGTGAAAGGGTTAAACTTCAGAGTTACGAGAAATTAAAGCCCAAAGTTCGAGATTGGTTGCATTATCATCAGATAAATGAGACATTCAAACAGGACAGGAAAATAGGATTCCAGAAAGAGAGGTCAAAACTAGAAACAGAATTGTTAGAACCCAATACTAAGAACTTATCAAGAATGTATAACTTGCTGTTGAAATGGAATACACAAGATGAAACGGTGAAATCAGCTATGATTAAATGGGCACAAGACATCAGCCATGATATTATGTTTGCTGACTGGGAACAGTTATGGACTACCGGTATTAAATTTACAGCATGTAATGCTTTAAAAGAAAACATTATGAAGATGATCTATCGGTGGTACATGACCCCAGTCAAGCTTGCAAAAATTTATCATCTGCCTAATAATAAGTGTTGGAAATGTAATGAGACTGAAGGCACTTTTTACCACCTTTGGTGGACCTGCCCAAAGATTAAAGCTTTCTGGGAAATGATCTATAACGAAATCAAGAAGGTCCTTAAGTGGACTTTCCCTAAGAAACCAGAGGCTTTTCTCTTGGGCATGGTTGGCCAATTGGTGTTAAAGAAGGATAGGATTTTTTTTATGTATGCCACCACAGCAGCAAGAATTTTACTGGCGAAGTATTGGAAGATGCAAGAACTACCTACTCTGGAAGAATGGCAAACAAAGGTGATGGACAGCCCGTGGTATTTCTTAATTCCAGTGGCTCCGTCAATATGCATGGCACACACAGAGAGAATGAGATCAGCCCCTAGCTTGAGAAGCTATTAAAAAGAAAGAAGACATGCGACAAAATGTCACAGAACCAAGTGCTCCGGTGCATCGTTCTTGCCAGCCATGGGAAACAAAAAGCTATATATTCTTCTATCTATAAATGACAAATAAGTAGTAATATATCTTACATGTGTCTCAACAAGGAACCTTAATTACCAGCTCACCTCGCCCTATTGCCCTCCAAAACAGATGGTTTAATCTTAAATTTTTATCTTAAACAGATGTCAAGGATCTTGAGTTCACATCATCATTGAAAGATCTCCTTCTCTTGGAGGTCTTTAAACAAAGGCCTGACAACCATATGTGTGCTCTAATGATGTTTCCTGCTTGGCAGGGGGGGGCTGGGCTGATGGCTGATGGCCCCTGTGATCTCTTCCAACTATATGAAATAAGAATCTAGCATAAGGATTTAACATTTCTTAGCTTCTAATTCCTTTGCATAATTACATTTAAGCCAATATATTTAATACATAACATAGATAGCTTTTTAGAAGAATAAACCTTTTCAAAGTAAAAAAGGAAGGAACAGTTTCCAGACTCAAAATAAGATAGGAAGAAACCTATCTTCTCCAGCCAAGCCAGTTGCCTTTTTCACTGCTCTTGACCTTTCAACCTTAGGAAAATATGGCTCAAGTTTAATGGGAGGCACATGGTTTTATTTTACTATTTATCAACTCTTAATTATGTTTATCTCTTTTTTTATCTTCTGTAATATGTAGGGTCAGTGTAACCTTGGCTGTCAGCCTGTAATTCCCTTTTTACGACTTTGAGAATTGTTTTCTGCTATAAATCAGGGGGCCCCCTTGTCCAGGAGAATAAACATCTTGCCAAGGTTCTTAGGCAGCTGGTCTTCTGCCTGGCATGAACATTTGAAAATCTTTAAGCTCATTTTAAAATACAGGCCTTAATCAAAAATATAAGCTTTGATAAAAATGCAGGCTTATGATTAGATGCCTCATCCTCAGATTACTCCATTCCATCCCATCCCCTTCCCTCACTCGGCGTTCCGTGGCCACGAAGCACGCTCAGCCTTCTGTGGCTGTTTCGGGAAAGGGACTTGGCTTTTTCTTCTTCTTTTCCTAAGAAAGAAAAGAAAAACTTCTGCCAACCTTGTGATTCTCCCCACATGATGATACCTCCCCCTTGTACTTCAGTAGTTTTCCTGCCCAACCTAACCCCTGAGTTTACCATTTGCTTTTTTTAAATAATTAAATCTTCCATAGGATTGCATAACTCCAATCGCATATATTGGGTTTTTTTATACACATTTTCTTCTTGACTTCCTGACCCTCTGTCCCTGATGTTTTTCTCTTATTATTATCCCTCATTAATAGCTGCATTAAAATACATCCACATTTATTTTCTAAGCCCTGCAAAGTCCACTCTCTACTTTCTTCCAGTGTTCATATCTCAAATCCTGGACGTGATTTCACATAAGAATGATAATTCGGTAGACAGTCCACTAATGGCTCCCATTCTTTGGCACAGGCAGGGTGATCTCATTCATATGGTCGGGGGGACCTTTTTACGCTGAGGGCTACTCTTTCTTCTGAGCCATTTTTGTTTTGGTGAGGGAGGGCTGGCACATTGCCAGTAGTGGTTGCGCCTAGTGGCGAACATGGGTAGACCTCCCAATGTGAATTCAATTTTTGCACAGTAGGCTTGTTTTGACACACTCATAGTTCTCTCACTGTGTCCTCTAGCCACACAAGCAAGAGGCATCCATCAGAGTTCAAGGATTCATTCCAGCCAGGCAAAAAAGTTCAAGGAGGATGCAGAGCTCTGCTGCGAAAGGGTCTGGTTTGGGGAAAGCGGGTGTGCCTTAGAGAAAACCCCAAGGGCCAGGCAGAGAAGGCTGCAGGGCCACATTTCTCCCTGAGGTTAGCCTTCCTTGCTGGAGAGGGTTGTCATTCAGGGAAGTGAAAGTGATGTCAATTGTCCACCAAGGCTGGTCTTGCCGATGTCAGCAGGAAAAGTAGGGAAATTTACAGAAAGCGTTGCATGGGGAAGAGCTGAAGAAACAACAGGCAAAAATAAATAATAAAAATGTTGCAATCCGTTTTATAAGGCTGTCTTACAACAATGATATCACTGCCACATGCAAACTGACTTTCCCCTATATCTCATATTGTGCAACAGGGATGGGCAGTGCATATCAATCTGCCCCAGAGGCTGAGGGAATCTGGTAGATTCCTGACTGCTTGGGCAGTCATATTCAGCGGATATATCCCAGCTTAGTTGCTGAGATCATCTACAGGAGCATCACTAGTCGCTCCCAAGTTTGTGCCGCTCATTTTACAGCAGCAAGAAACTGAACCTTTAATATCATTGCCCCAGTCGTCTGGAATACTCTGCCAACAGAGATTCAGCAGGCACCTTCTGTTTCAAGTTTTTAGCTCCTGCTGAAAACTCTTCTCTTCTGTCAGGCTCATGCAGGCAATTAAGAACACATCTTTCTGCAATAGCTAGCTGATTTCCAATTTTTGAAGCTTTCATATGCTTTCTTATGTGTGTGGTTTAATATGCTGTATGTTGTTGTTGTTGTTTAGTCGTTTAGTCGCGTCCGACTCTTTGTGACCCCATGGACCAGAGCACGTCAGGCACTCCTGTCTTCCACTGCTTCCCGAAGTTTGGACAAACTCATGTTGGTAGCTTCGAGAACACTGTCCAACCATCTCGTCCTCTGTCGTCCCCTTCTCCTTGTGCCCTCCATCTTTCCCAACATCAGGGTCTTTTCCAGGGAGTCTTCTCTTCTCATGAGGTGGCCAAAGTATTGGAGCCTCAGCTTCAGGATCTGTCCTTCCAGTGAGCGCTTAGGGCTGATTTCCTTAAGAATGGATAGGTTTGATCTTCTTGCAGTCCATGGGACTCTCAAGAGTCTCCTCCAGCACCATAATTCAAATATGCTGTATGTACTGTTGTAAACCGCTCTGAATTTTTTTTAGATGAATAGCAGCATATAACTTTTTTATATATAAAAAAATACCCCATAACCTCCTGCTGAAATCCCATAACTTTTTATACCACAGATGTCCTGCTTTTCGTTTTGTTCCACTTTTTGTTGTGCTATGGCCTGTCCACACATTGGTAATGTGTTAGCATTGGGGAAGCATTGCTGAACAAACTAAAGCATGAGTTCGCAACCTGTTTTCTGCTGTGGAAAGGGACAATGCACTCTGCTAAGTAAAGAAACTTACTAGCTAGGAAGGGTATTAATAATATATCCTCTCCTGCCACCCTCAATATTCCCACACATGGGGGGGGGTGGATGAGGAAGGGTACGAACCCTTTGATGAACCGTCATCTCCAGATCCCTAGCTTCCATTTTTTTAAAGACATGTAAGTTTCTGGCATATGTAGACCCTAGGGCAAAATGTACAAACATGTTTCTTCTCATTTGTGAGAGTGTGTGTGAGAGAGACCGTGATATATTTGCCTGTCCAGACATGGCTTTAGGGAAGCACAACCAGGGCAGCTGCACTTATTTGGTGCTGTGCTGTAGGGGGCACCAAAACAATGCTGTAGAATGGAGTGTGAGAGGCAGAGGGTGCCGAATTCTAGTGTAGCACAAGGCGCCATTGAAATTTGGCCACCCAAAGTCCCCCACGGCCAGCTCCCACTTTCAGTATTTTACTTTCCCCGCCTGGGTGGTGAATCATGCAGGTGTCCTTCTAACTTCCTTCTGCCTTGAATTACCTCACAGAAACTTGGAGCGAGACCTTTAGTGTGGCTGCCCCTGTTTTGTAAAATAGCACTCCTGTTGAGATACAGTATGACAAGGGTCCACTATCTGTACTTTCCAGAAACAACTGAAGACAGTTTTTGTTCCGACAGGCTTTCCCAGCTGGGTAAATGGACCCTTACCACGAGTGTCCGTTTGTTGGGGTTTTTAATTTAGTTTTAAATGTGCCAGTTGTTTTTGTGTGTTTTAAACTGCTTTAAATGATCTCCTGCGTAAATCGCCCCGAGGCGGTGGTTTAGAAGGCGATTAACAAATCAACGATAACACTAATAAGATAAGAATATTATACTGTGGAAATGTAGAAAGCAATGAGGGGAGGGGTTTTGTGTGTGAAAGGACTGTGAGCTTCATTCAGTTCTGGAACTCAAAAAGAAACCCCTAATTCCCTTTTTCTGCCTTTGAATGTGCATCTCATACACCTGGCTTGATAGATCCTAGGGGTCTAGTAGTGGGGGGGGGGGAGTGGGTCACAGAAGTCTGAGTTTGCCCACCCTTGCTGTGCAAAATGGCACCGGGTTTATACTTCATCAGCTTGTTTTGGAGAGAAATGGCCAAATCATTGATTTCCCCACCCTTTTGAAGCCATACAATACAGAGAGAGATGAGAGAGCAGCAAAGCCTTGCCTGAAAGTGCTAGGTCATTTATTTTATCTCTCGTTCCCCCCCCCCCCCCCGCTCTTCATCTGTAAAAGACTCTCAGGGTGTTTTGCCAAGATCAATAAGTAAGACAGTCTCTGCCTTCAGGATGACAATCAAAAAGACAGGCTAAGCAAATAGAAAGGGAATAGGAGGGAGCAGGGAGAAAACTGTGTACACATTTAAAGCACATCACTACCCCCAAAGACTCCTGGGAACTGTAGCTTCTTACAGGTATACGTGAAGGAGCGTCTCCACCCCCATCGTTCAGCCCAGACACTGAGGTCCAACTCTGAGGGACTTCTGGTGGTTCCCTCACTGCGAGAAGTGAGATTACAGGGAACCAGGCAGAGGGTCTTCTTGGTGGTGGCACCCGCTCTGTGGAACACCCTCCCATCAGATGTCAAGGAAATCAACAACTATCTGACTTTTAGAAGACATCTGAAGGCAGCCCTGTATTGGGAAGTTTTTAATGTTTGATGTTTTATCACATTTTTAATATTTTGTTGGTAGCCACCCAGAGTGGCTGGGGAAACCCAGCCAGATTGATTGGGTATAAATATATTATTATTATTATTATTATTATTATTATTATTATTATCACAGGTGCTGGGAATTGTAGCTCTGTTTATTTCATAAAAAATATACACTGCTGCATAGAAAAAGCTGAAATGATAAAACAGGTTAAAATTCACACCAACTTTCCAAGCATCCAGGTCGGCTCGCCTATGCAATAATATTTTTTATCAGGCGCCAAAAAGAATACAGTGAAGGCACCTGCATGGTACCAATAAGCAGTGAGTTCCAAAGTTGCTGCCAACACTAAACGATCAAGTTGTCACAAATACAGAACAGGTATTATGTGCCCCCATGCAGTGGCGTAGCGTGGGTTGTCAGCACCCGGGGCAAGGCAAGTAATTTGCGCCCCCTAACCCGTGGATTTCCGCCCCCTAACCCGTGGTTTTGCGCCCCCTAACCCGTGGATTTGCCCTAACCCCAGATGTTGCGCCCGGTGCGGCAGGCCCCCCTTGTACCCACCACGCTACGCCACTGCCCCCATGTAATTCCATTGATCAAAGTGGTTGAGAGGGAACATGTGAGGAAAGGTGATTTTGTAGGTAAAATGGTCCTAAGCTGTTAAGGGCTTTATATACTAACACCTTGAACTTGACACGGTAGTTCTGTGGGGTAAACAGCAGTTCCCAGGGTTCTTTGGGGGAAGTCGTGTGTTTTAAATGCATGGGGCGTGTGCAGCTACAAAGTTCTTTATAATGACCTCTTAAGAATGGAAGCAGGGGACGCAGGTGGCGCTGTGGGTTAAAGCCTCAGCGCCTAGGGCTTGCCGATCGAAAGGTCGGCGGTTCGAATCCCTGCGGCGGGGTGCGCTCCCGCTGCTTGGTCCCAGCGCCTGCCAACCTAGCAGTTCGAAAGCACCTCCGGGTGCAAGTAGATAAATAGGGACCGCTTACCAGCGGGAAGGTAAACGGCGTTTCCGTGTGCGGCTCTGGCTCGCCAGAGCAGCGATGTCACGCTGGCCACGTGACCCGGAAGTGTCTCCGGACAGCGCTGGCCCCTGGCCTCTTAAGTGAGATGGGCACACAACCCCAGAGTCTGTCAAGACTGGCCCGTACGGGCAGGGGTACCTTTACCTTTACCTTTAAGAATGGAAGCAGTTCATGAAGTGGCTAGAAGCCAGTGGTCTCTTGGCAGGGTCAAGGGAGTGGTCCTGCTTCCCTTGTTCTGCTATAGCCCAGTGGACAAAGATCAGGTTCGACAGAGCTGGTCTTCCTTTTTTTTTTGTAAGTAATTTTTATTTGATTTTAGAAGTGTAAAATTATAACAGTATCAAATACATACTCAAATTTAGAGTTTCCTCTGAATCTCAAGACTTCCCTCCATCCTTTCCATGGGTCCTATTGTCATCTTTTTCCATTGCATCTTATTTCATCATCCACATTTTAAGTCTCTCCATATTATCCGACGTACAGTGGTACCTTGGGTTACATACGCTTCAGGTTACAGACTCCGCTAACCCAGAAATAGTACCTCGGGTTAAGAACTTAGCTTCAGGATGAGAACAGAAATAGTGCTCTGGCGGCATGGCAACAGTGGGAGGCCCCATTAGCTAAAGTGGTGCTTCAGGTTAAGAACAGTTTCAGGTTAAGAACGGACCTCCGGAACAAATTAAGTACTTAACCAAGGTACCACTGTATTTGTTAAATTAGAAGTGTTGTTAAAATCCTGCTAATGTTTTCATTTGCTTACAGTGGTCTCTTTAATACAGTGGTACCTCTGGTTGCGAACGGGATCCATTCCGGAGCCCCGTTCGCAACATGAGCAGAATGCAACCCGCGCCTGTGTGTTTGCGCATGCGCGTTTGCGCACACGCAGGTCGTGATTCACCGCTTCTGTGCATGCGTGTGACGTCATTTTGAGCGTCTGTGCATGCGCAAGTGGTGAAACCCATTCCGTTATTTCCGGGTTGCCGCGGGACGTATCCTGAAAAAACGTAACCTGAACCGAATGTAACAAGATGTATGACTGTACATTATAAATCTTTCCCACTCTTTCTTAAAAGTTCTGTCTTCTTGGTTCCTGAGCCTTCCGGTCAGTTTTGCCTTTTTGGCATAGTCCAAAAGCTTAGTTTGCCATTCTTCTCTGGTAGGGACTTTATCTTCTTTCCATCTCTGAGCTAGTAGCATCCGTGTGGCTGTCGTTGCATACATGAAAAGTCTTTTCTGCTCCTTTGGAATCTATGTACTTACAGTTACTAATAGAAAAGCTTCTGGTTTCTTTATGGAGGTTATTTGAAACTTTTTCTTTCATTTCATTATATATCATTTCCCAGAATTTGTTTCTTACCTTACATGTCTACCACATATGATAAAAGGTACCTGACAGAGCTGGTCTTCCAACAGACCTGGTGGGGACCCTGCAAAAATTCTTCCCACAAAAGCCAAGACGTAATGTGTTTCCTGCATTGCATTTGAAACACACAACTATGTTTAAAGGAATTTTTTAAAAAATGCCAGTAGGGTCACATCCTAGTTCTGCTCACAGAAGACCCATTAATTCCAATAATAGCTAACACCGAATACAATCCCATACATTTAAAGCACTCTTACACCACTGTCAGTGAAGAATCCTGGGAACTGTAGTTTGTCAAGGATCTCCTCTCACCCCTCAGCACCCTTTTAAAAACTACAGTTCCCATGATTCTTTGGGGTAAACCATGGCTGTATAACATTATCAAATAAGGCTTTGAATTATTGCCTTTTGTTAGAACAGCAAGAAATAAAACAGCAGATAACAGGAAGGTATCTCGGCAAAAGAACATTTGCATCTCCCTGAATGCAAAAGGCAAATTCCAACTTCGTGACAAGGGAGAAGTTTGGTTTTGCTGTTTAGGCTGAGAGGCCACAAGAAATGACAGGAAACACTGCAAAATTGGGCAACGGTAGACGCAGATCAAGGAGGGGAAATGAAGTCTTTCTTCACACAAGTGTGTAATGGAATTTGCCACCATGAGACGCAGCAGTTTAGTGTTCAATTCCTCCTCATTCAGGCCACCAACAGTTTAGAGAACTGTTAGTCAGCTTTTAACGGCTTTGCAGATTACAGCTGTGTACACAATATAGAATTAAAGCACATTCAGAGAACATTCTTTCTCCTCAAAGAATTCTGGGCACTGTAGTTGTAGCACCCTGCTTGTGGTTAACGCTTAGCTGGAATGAAATATTCAACGCAGCAATAGAGAAATTAAAATAATAATTTATTTGTCAGACAAATAAATGAGAGGCACAGTGGTATATGGTTACCAAGCTCTGGCCTGGCCTCCTGCCATTCTGGCCAGCACTTATATTTCCTTAATCCAGCCCCCTTGCTCCTCCTGTGGCTGCCTCTGTCCAATCAGCCTGGTTAAAATTCCTATTGGCTGTTTGCTAGAACCAATCACAAAAGATACACCCATTTCCTCTTGCCCTTTTATGGGAATCAAAAAGCTATATATTCTTCTATCTATAAATGACAAATAAGTAGTAATATATCTTACATGTGTCTCAACAAGGAACCTTAATTACCAGCTCACCTCGCCCTATTGCCCTCCATAACAAATGGTTTAATCTTAAATTTTTATCTTAAACAGATGTCAAGGATCATCATTGAAAGATCTCCTTCCTTTGGAGGTCTTTAAAACAAAGGCCTGACAACCATATGTGCTCTAATGATGTTTCCTGCTTGGCAGGGGGGCTAGGCTGGTGGCTGATGGCCCCTGTGATCTCTTCCAACTATATGAAATAAGAATCTAGCATAAGGATTTAACATTTCTTAGTTTCTAATTCCTTTGCATAATTACATTTAAGCCAATATATTTAATACATAACATAAATAACCTTTTAAAAGGAAAAGAAATCTTAAAAGGATCTCAGTTTAAGAAAGAAACAACTTTAGAAAAAGACTTCCCAAAATACTCTCTTCCTTTCTGCCAGCCAGTTGCCTTTTTCACTGCTCTTGACCTTTCAACCTTAGGAAAATATGGCTCAAGTTTAATGGGAGGCACATGGTTTTATTTTACTATTTACCCACTCTTAATTATGTTTATCTCTTTTTTTATCTTCTGTAATATGTAGGGTCAGTGTCC
Organism: Podarcis cretensis; assembly: GCF_951804945.1. Classification (NCBI taxonomy): domain Eukaryota; kingdom Metazoa; phylum Chordata; class Lepidosauria; order Squamata; family Lacertidae; genus Podarcis; species Podarcis cretensis. The sequence continues at coordinate 17,721,802 of NC_137177.1, read as the reverse complement.
TCGCTCTCAGCCTGTAATTCCCTTTTTGACTTTGAGAATTGTTTTCTGCTATAAATCAGGGGGCCCCCTTGTCTAGGAGGAAAAACATTGCCAAGGTTCTTAGGCAGCTGGTCTTCTGCCTGGCATGAACATTTGAAAATCTTTAAGCTCATTTTAAAATACAGGCCCTGATCAAGCCTTAATAAAAATGCAGGCTATGATTAGATGCCTCATAGTTAGTAAGAGTTGCTGGGAATGGTAACTCAGTGGGGAGTAAACTACAGTGCCCAGAAGTCTGTGCAGGGAAGGATGTGTTTTGAATATGCTTTAAAGGTACAGTCACAGAACTGTGCAGTTGTAAGAGACTCCAAGGGTTATCTAAGTCCAAACCGCTTGCAATGCAGGAATCACAGCTAAAGAATCCATGACAGACAGCCATCCAACCTCTGCTTTAAAAGCTCTAAGGAATGAGAGTCCGCCACCTTCCAAGGGAGTCCTTCCCACTGTCCAATAGCTCTTACCATCAGAAAGTTCTTCCTAATGTTTAGTTGGAATCTCCTTTCTTGTACAGTGGGTGAGAGGTTGATACTGTCATCGTTTATTGCATTCGCCTGCTGCTTTATACAGAAGGAAAAGTCCCAAAGTGACTTGAAAGTCTCGAAGCGACAATATGAAATGCAACAAATAAAAGCAATTCAAAACCAGAACATTGAATACAAAATATACTGATCCAATAACATATTAGTAAGTGCAAGTCTTATCCACTTCGCTAAAAGGTGAGCAGCAACGTAAAAAGCTAATGCGATTACCAAGGGCCTGAGTGAATAAAAAGGTGCCAGGTGTGTCTCCTTGGGGGAGAGCATTCAACAGACAGCGGAGCCACCACTGAAAAGACCTATTTTCATTCACCTTCTGCACCTTCCTCAGGTGGGTTCTACAGAGAAGGCCTCTGATGAAGATGGCAGGGTCTGGTCTGGATAAAAATTCGGACAATCTTATCTGCATGGATTTTTTTCTGATCGTCATCTCGCTCCTTGATCTCGATGAGGTTGGGAGTTTCAGTAAAAAACACAAACACTTCTCACATATACTAACTACTATGGATAATTTTATATATATATATAATGTTACACACATTCTAGGCATTAATACTCATAAAGTTACCAGTACAGAAACAGAAACGTACAGTACATAGAACAGTAAAAAATAAGCCTTTAAAATGTACAAACTTGGGATTCAAATGCACCATAGCTTTAAAGCAGGATCATGCCACTTTAAACAGTCATGGCTTCCCCCAAAAAATACTGGGAAGTGTAGTCTTTCAGGGTGCTGAGAGTTTTAGGAGACCCCTTACTCCCCTCACTGAGTTACAATTCCCAGAGGCCCCTGGGAAACGGTTTTGGTTGTTAAACCACTCTGGGAATTGTAGCTCTGTAGGGGGAATAGGGGTGAACTGCCAACTCTCAGCACCCTTAACAAACTACAGTTCCCAGGATTCTTTGGGGGAAGCCATGATTCTTTGACTGTTTAAAGTGGCATGGTACTGCCTTAAAGGTATAATGCAGATGGGTGGGGTCTTGGTTTGTCCCTCTGGGGCAGGGGTTCTCAACCTGTGGGTCCCCAGATGTCGTTGGACTACAACTCCCATCATCCCTGAGCTCTGGCCTTGCTAGCTAGGGGTGTTGGGAGTTGTAGTTCAACAATATCTAGGGACCCACAGGTTGAGAAAGGCTGCTCTGGGGTTTCCATAGAGCCAGCAAACAAGCACAAGAAATCTCCAACTGTAACTAGATAATTAAGACTGTCCCTTTTACCAGCTGCCTAAATTCTGTGTTTCTGCAATACTACACTCTGCAGGATAGTTCTAGAGTAAATAATATTGGCTTCACATATCTTAAAGGTAAGATTTGTACTTGGATATGCAGGCCATCCCAGCGTACAACTTACAAAACAGCATAGACCTTGGTTGCCTCCAAGTGCCGAGCCACCATTTTGCTTCAGGTTATTCCCAACCCGCCATCCCAAAACCTCTGTTTTGTACTTGGCTGTGAATGTGGGGTGGGGAGGGAAGACTCAGGGATCAGGGCGGAGAAAAGACTAAAGCAGGGTTTCGCAAACTTGTGTCTCCAGCTGCTGTTGGACTACAACTCCCATCATCCCTAGCTAGCCGGACCAGTGGGTAGGGATCATGGGAACTGTAGCCCAACAACAGCTGGAGACACAAGTTTGTGAAACCTGACCTACAGTTTCCCCCTTCTGCTCTAGACAAGGTGACACTCTATCTCCAAACTGGATTTGCTCTTGGTTAACACCTGCGCTGAGGTCTCGCTGAAAGCATTCTCAAACGCTGCAAGGACAGACGTCCTCAGCTTCTCCCTGAAGTCGTGCCCTACGAAGACATACAGGAAAGGGTTCAGGCAGCTGTTGACGTAGGCCAGACCTGAGGCCAAAGGTACCCCCACCACCAGAACGGTCTGCAGCCAGGGCGTTACTGTGGTGACCGACATCTCCAGGAAGGAGAAGACGTGATAGGGGAACCAGCAAATGAAGAAGGCCAAGACAACTGCCACCATGATCTTAAAGGGTCTGCCTGAGCGTGTGAGGCGGCTGCCCTTCAGCCTGGCCGTGATGATGCCGTAACAGAACAAGATGATGGTGAACGGCACCAGGAACCCAACCACGAAGCGGGTCATCACCATGGCTCGGTGACGATCCTCTCCCAGCTTGGCAACCTCCTCCGAGTCCAGGTCATCCGACAAGGCAAAGTTGTTGTAGCAGTGGGTGGTATTCTCCTCGCCGGAAGAGCTCCCGGTGTCCCGGAAGAAAAAGTATGGGGAGCTGAGAGCCATGGCTGCTAACCAGATGCCCAACGCCACCATGGAAGCCAGCCGGGGCGTGCGGTAGTTCTGGGCCCAGACGGGACAAGCCACAGAGACGCAGCGGTCCATGCTGATGACAGTGAGTAGGAAGACGCTGGCAAACATGTTGAGGAAGGCCACGGTGGTGTTGAGCTTGCACAGAGCCTTCCCAAAAGGCCAATGGAAGCCGAGGGCTATGTAGGCCACACTCAGCGGGAGGAAGAAAGTGAAGACAAAGTCGGCCAAGGCCAAGTTGAGGAACCAGACAGTGTTGACAGTCCTCTTCATGCGAAAACCAGTGACGAAGATAACCAGACCGTTCCCTATCACCCCCAGCAGGAAGGCCACGCTGTAGAGCACCATGGAGAGCAGATGCATGGAGTCGCGGAGGCTGCTGTTGTCGTCAAAGTCAGGATAGTCCTCATAGTCTCCATAAAGGCTTTCTTGTGAGGTGGCATTGTCGGCCATTTTGGAGAAAGAGATCTTGAGCGAAATTGAGGTGAAGGGTGACCTGTGGGAAAAGGAACTATGGTTTGAAAGTCATGGAGTAAGATTATACACATACTGATTGTTGAATGAGTTGGGTTAAAAAAACAATGGCCAGGCACAGATTCCACACTCTTGACCTGAAATGATTTACTCAGGCTTGTAAATGCTAGCTGCTGACTGGGTTGTTTATGATGATCGACAATCACTTCCAGAAAATTTCACAAGGAAAATCCTTTCACCCCACCCTGTTAAGTCATTGATGACTCATGTTGGCATATTTGTTTTCCCCAGAAAACCATTTTCTGAGCCACTGCTATGGACTGCCACCATATTTCTAGACTTTTTCAGCAGCCAAGAGGACTGGCAACTTGGGGGTTGCTTTTAAAAAGCCTACTGGCATCCTCAAGAAGCCAATTATTCAATCAAGCATTAGACCATGTCCACATTTGCCCAGAATCCTGTAGGATATGCACACTGCTTTATTAACTAACTTCTGAACAGGGGTTGAAAATAAGGACAGAAACTGCATACAACAGCCATGTGCAATTGGTCCACAATGGGTTTTTATCTGCTTCTGCTTCTTTCTTTTTTTACAAAAGGCAGCCTCAGAGAAGGGACAGTTCTACATATTTGTTGGCGGCAAGATGCTGGACCTGCCCATTTCATTACTACTGCCCATTTATTTCACATCTCCTTTTAGGCAAAGCAAGTGAAAGCTAAAAAGGAAGAGAGGCGTTCAGTTTTACCTAATTTGTGGTTCTCAACATGATACACCACCAGCAGCCAGCAGTGTGCCCTCCAGATATTGTTGGGTGACAACTCTCATTTAGTCACAATCACCATGGTCACTTGTCGGTGATGACGGGCTTCGTATTACATTCAAAAATGTGTTACAGTTGAGGAAATTGCTTGCCAAAACATGCATGTTAGTCAAAATGTGTGAGTTTAGGACAAATCCACATGAAAACGCTGTTGAATTTTCATGAGGATTCTTTTTAAAAATCCAGAAATTGCTGCAGAAGAATGGTGAACTGAATTTAAGATTGGAAAAACGAGAGACTGAGTAACCTAAAAGGAGAGGTCTGCCCTATCTCTAGGGGAGGCTGTTTCCCCTTCTATCACAGCTCCATGCTAAAAGGGGCACAGTCAACATGTGTCCACAGCAAGGCAGAGCAAGTCCTAGGGGCTCTGGGTGTTGGCAGCAACCCACTTCCTCGAGTATAAGAAGAGTTTGGATTTGATATCCCGCTTTATCACTACTCGAAGGAGTCTCAAAGCAGCTAACAATCTCCTTTCCCTTCCTCCCCCACAACAAACACTCTGTGAGGTGAGTGGGGCTGAGAGACTTCAAAGAAGTGTGACTGGCCCAAGGTCATCCAGCAGCTGCATGCGGAGGAGCAGAGACGCGAACCGGGTTCACCAAATTACGAGTCTACTGCTCTTAACCACTACACCACACTGGCACCACAGTAAGCCTTGTTGGGTACCCAAGAATCCTGATGCTGGACACTTGCCCTTCCCCAGAAGCTACAAACTCAAAATGGAAATCCTGCATCTGGGGGGTGGGGGCAGCTTTGAAACTCTTTCCACAGGTGCCATTTTCCATTTTTTTAAAAGCCCACCTAAAAAAATGTTTTTGGCCCTGCAAGGAAAAGCTACGGGTTCCTAACACATTTAACATTTTCAAAACTGTTTTTTTCTGTTTGCTCTTCCCAGTGTTTGGGATTTATCCAAAAGCTAGAGGATTTGGCGCAGATCCCAGAGAAGGGAGATGAAAAATGCCACAAGCAGCTATACACTGTTTAGCCACTAAGTGGAAGTAGAGATTTAAACTAGCAGCAAGTTTCTCTCCAACTTCTGCGACCTGCGAGTGCTGCACACCTTCCTAGCATCTGCCTTGCGCTTTCCAACAAAGCTGGGTATTGTGCCGGAAACAGTTTCACTTTCAGGAGAAAGATCCACAGGGAGCTGTAATTTTGTAAAGGTGCTGGCAATTTTTTTCTCCAGAGTCCTAACCTTACAAGTCCTTGGGACTGAAATGAGATTGAAAGCAAGGCTTGTTTGTAATTGGATACACTCCTTTCACCTAAAGCAATGTTCTCTGACTGAACTCTTCCTCTAACCCATAGGTAGGCAGACTAAGGCCCGGGGGCCAAATCCGGCCCAATTGCCTTCTAAATCCGGCCCGCTGACGGTCCGGGAATCAGCATATTTTTACATGAGTAGAATGTGCCCTTTATTTAAACTGCATCTCTGGGTTATTTGTGGGGCATAGGAATTCATTCATTCCCCCCCCCTCAAAATATAGTCCGCCCCCCCCCACAAGGTCTGAGGGAGAGTGGACCGCCCCCCTGCTGAAAAAGTTTGTTGACCCCTGCTCTAACCTATGGATGGGGTAATGTGGGACTTACAGCTCCCATCAGCCCCAGTCAAAGCGGCAGAACAGGACAGGGCTCCTGTTCCTTTAATACTTGTGTCAATGGGGGAGCTTCAGCAAGTGTATCTCTGTAAGCACAACTCTTAAAGGTGCAGGAGCTGTGTCCCATTCATTTATTTCAGCTAAGGTTGGGCAAATTGATCAATTTCAGGTTTTTTGTTGTTTCCAAAATTCGTTCTCCACATTTCACGAATTTCCATTTTCGAGGCGAAGGGGAACCCTCAGGAAAATTTGCCAACATTTTAGTGTGAATTTCTCCTAATACTGTACTATTTGTATGCAATTTTGACTAATGCACGAACTTTTGCAAAGCAATTTCCCCCTCTCCAATATAATGCAGTACACTTTACCCCAATATATGCATCTTTGCAGACATTACTTGGCTGAAGAACTGCACTGCAGTTTTAGAGCTTTAGCAGGCACATGTGCTGCCCATGAGTAATTTTTTTGTTGCCATAGCCACCCTTAGGTTGGTCTGGTTGCTATAAGTCTGGCTCTCAATCCAAAGCCCTTCCTTAAACGGGCTGACTGAGAAGTCAGTGATGGTGAAGCTGAAGTGGGGGGTGGAATACAAAGGCTACCTCACCTCCGTCAATGGCTACATGAACATGCAGCTTTCAAATACAGAAGAATATATTGATGGTGCATTATCTGGGCACCTTGGTGAAGTTCTGATAAGGTGCAATAATGTCCTTTAAATAAGGAGAAGAGGAAGAGGAAGAGGAAGAGGAAGAGGAAGAGGAAGAGGAAGAAGAAGAAGAAGAAGAAGAAGAAGAAGAAGAAGAAGAAGGGGAAATGAGGGAAATGAGAGAATAACTATTTTGGGGAGAAGTTGCTGTTTTTTAACTGTAATAAGAAATTTAGTTGTCCGGTTTTGTTGGTTTGCTTTTCAAAGGTTTTGTCAAATAACATTTTTATGGCCAAAAAATAAACATTGTCACTGAAGAAAAATTACCACTATGGAAGAAAAATAAAAATACTATTTCTGACAGAAAAGAAAAGAAAAGAGTATACATTTCAAAGGATGGCTGTGTTTCAGTTCGCTTATTGTTTCAGAATGTGCTAATTAGGTGGGTACACCTTTACATTTCAACTGAATCAAATTTCTCCTCCACCCCTAGTTTCAACGGGGCTTGCTGAAAACTTCAATGTACATAGATTTTCCTCTGGAAAAAAAAGGACAAGAACAGCAGAGGAACACTTGGTTCAGAGCCACAGCCCCCAAAATATCATCTTTAGCCGCAGAAAAAGGATTTGTTTTGCACATGTCTTGTAGGACTTCACATTTCTTTTTCTTTCTTTCTTTCTTTCTTTTTTTGGTCTGTTAGCGCACCAGATGCCATGCAATTAGAAACTTTCCTTTGGCCAAGTCCAAAGCTGCACTGCATCTGTTGTGGTTGGGGTGTTCTATGGATTGCATAGTCCAAGTGATCATTTTACGAGGTTCTCTCCAAATTTATTTTATTCATATGTTTATTTAAAATATTTTTAGGGTGCCTTTCTGGGCAAATGCCTGTCCAAAGTGGCTTAGAGACAAAAGCAACAACTGAGGAACAGAATAATAATAACACAAAAATATGCCCTAGTTCTAGGTGTTGGAAGGTTTGAAGGACTGGTGGGTCAGAGAAAGAGGAGAGGGAAAAGAGGGCAGGGCAACATCCAAAGATGATCATGTAAGGGTTGTAAACATGGTGCCCACTGTAGAATCATAGAACTGCTGAGTTGGAAGGGACCACGAGGGACATCTAGTCCAACCCATGCAATGCAGAAATATTTTGCCCAGCATGGGGCTCGAACCCATAACCCTGAGATTAAGAGTCTCATGCTATACCAACTGAGCTATCCCATATACTGGGGTTGAGTAGGGCAGATGTCACAGACTCCAACTTCCATCATCCCTGATCATTGGCTGGGCAGGTTGGGGCTGATGGGAGTCACAACCCAGAATCTTTGGAGGGTACTGGCAACCCCTGCTGTTATCCATCTATGTCCCTGGAAGAATGCTCATAGCTACAGGCTTGCACCATCAAGAAAAAGAAAGAAGCCAGCAGGTGTGGTTTGCCCTGCCCTGCCCTGCCCTACAAAAACGCACAGAATTATAGCAGAGGCAGACAGAGTTAGGATGATCAGATATCCTAATTTACAAATGACAGTCCTCTGTTGAAACCAGGCCAATTCTGGTTGAAAGATACAGTACTGGGTTGTCCCCAACTGAGTTCTAATCAGAGGAGACCCCATGGTCTGTTCTTGTTTTTTTGTGGAGGGGGAGGAGGGAGGAGGGGGCTTAATGAAATCTGCAATACCAACTTCTTCCAATTTCAGCCAAACCCCACACATGTTTGCCTTCTAAGAAGAGTTACAAAGGGGGCAGGCACCACAAAACCTAAGGTGGTTAGGAGGGAGCCGGTGTACAGCTTCCGGGTCATGTGGCCAGCATGACTAAGCCGCTTCTGGCGAACCATAGCAGCACACGGAAACGCCGTTTACCTTCAGGCCGGAGTGGTACCTATTTATCTCCTTGCACTTTGACGTGCTTTTGAACTGCTAGGTTGGCAGGAGCAGGGACTGAGCAATGGGAGCTCACCCCGTCCTGTGGGTTCAAAACGCCGACCTTCTGATCGGCAAGTCCTAGGCTCTGTGGTTTAACCCACAGCGCCACCCACATCAGGTCCGGAATGGATTGGAACAATTCTTAAATACAGGTAACTCATAACTGATGGACATTTTACTTGCATACATTCAGCTTTACACTCTTGGCAAAAACAAACAAACAACAACATTAAAAAGGAGGTGGAAAAGGGCTGAATGTTCAGAGGGGCTGCTGCAAAGAATGCCCCATTGTGAGCCATCATCCCTCGAACTCCTGAGATCAGTGGAATGTGAGCACCTTAAATTGGGCCCAGAAGCAAACTGGCAACCAAGGCACCTGTTTTGAAACAGCAGCTAGTCACTGCATTTTGGGCCACTTGTAGTTTCCAAGTAATCTTCAAGGGCAGCCCACATAGAGATTTGCGGCACTCCAAGCCTGAGCAACTTAAATAAGGGACTCTGGGACTTCAAGGCTCTCATGCAGCACTGGGGTGAATAAGAAACTGGGAACGAGGAGCCAATACTAGCCTCATGGGGCAAAATGAGGGGGACGTGCAAAGTGGTTTGGCAATCACAATTTGATTATGGTGATTGTGCTACATTATGGCACTCAAAATTGGTAGGCATGTCAATACAGTGGCACCTCTGGTTACGTACTTAATTCGTTCCGGAGGTCCGTTCTTAACCTGAAACTGTTCTTAACCTGAAGCACCACTTTAGCTAATGGGGCCTCCTCCTGCTGCCGCACCCCGGAAGCCTGATTTCTATTCTCACCCTGAAGCAAAGTTCTTAACCCGAGGTACTATTTCTGGGTTAGCAGAGTCTGTAACGTGAAGCGTATGTAGCCCGAGGTACCACTGTAATGCTAAGTGCACCTGTTATGCTTTAATTTCCCCCCACAGATATTTTTATTTTTAGAGTAGATTTTTTTTAAAAAAAAAAAAAAGCATGCATTCTGCTTCCACAAAGCAAACCTACATTTATTTTGCATTCAGAAAAATTACAGGCAAACGGCATCAATAATAGACTTCTGACTTATTACAGATGGAGCTTGGGAAATGCAACTGTGCCAGCCCCTAGAACAGAGATGGGGAAGCTGTTCTCTCCCCGCCCCCCAGACCTTTTTGGACTGCATTCCCCCATCATCCATGACCACACTGGTGGCAACTGATTGGAGTCCAATAACACAGGAAAGGTGACAGCTTCCCTACTCCTGCACTAGAATCTCAGGCTATGGCCAGGAAGACCTGGGTTTAGGATTGCATGACTCTCACTGGGGGACCCTGACTAGGTCAACTTGCACTTTTGCCAAACCTCCCTCGCAGGGTTGTTGTGAAGGTAATAAGGAAGAGAGCTGTGTGCTGCCAACTTGCAGTGCCCCCACAAACCACAGACTGCTCTCAAGGCAGAACCCACTTCCCTGCCTTCTTAGGTAAAGGTAAAGGTAAAGGGACCCCTGACCGTTAGGTCCAGTAGTGGACGACTCTGGGGTTGTGGCGCTCATCTCGCTTTATTGGCCGAGGGAGCTGGCGTACAGCTTCCGGGTCATGTGGCCAGCATGACTAAGCCGCTTCTGGCGAACCAGAGCAGTGCATGGAAACGCCGTTTACTTTCCCGCCTATTTATCTACTTGCACTTTGACACGCTTTCAAACTGCTAGGTGGGCAGGAGCAGGGACCGAGCAACGGGAGCTCACCCCCTCATGAGGATTCGAACCGCTGACCTTCTGATTGGCAAGCCCTAGGCTCTGTGGTTTAGACCACAGTGCCACCCGCATCCCTGCCTTCTTATCTACACCCAATCCAGGGAGTGGCATTGCCGGCCAGCTTCCTCCTCCTTAGCCTCAGTGTTGTCCAGTGTTTTGCACCTCAGCCTGGAAGAGGATGGAGATGAAAAGTAGAATTAATTGGCTCCACCAGCCATTAGCTCTGGCTCCACATACTGTTAGGCTTCTGTTTCTGGCCCTACCATTCTCCAATGCACACCACCCACCACTGCATGCTGCAATGAGAAGGAAGGAACAAACAAAGGAGGTGCAATAACAATCTATAAACTTCCTGAATGGGTGTTCAAACCCTACATACCACCCCACCAACGATGCTACTGAAGGGAAATTATATCAGCCTTACCTTTGAGCCCTTATCTCCCTAAATCTTTCAGCTTTTCTCACCTTCCTGGCCTCCGTACCTCTGGTTCTGGGACTCTTCGGGGACCTTCTGTCTGTCTCTGAGCTCTCTGAGAGCCTCTGGTCCCTTGCAGGCTAGAGAGACTCACAGGTTGGGTGTGTGCATTCCTAGGGAGATGGAGAGTCCGGACGTGTGGCTTGAGGGATAGTCCATTACCCGCAAACCATTGCTCAATCACATTACTTTGGCAGCCTGCAGAGAGCTGGCACTGGGATCGCAGCAGGGGCAGGCTTAACCCTTTAACCCCTGGGCTAAACAACAGCTCGGCGCAGCACTGACGTTCCTCACAGCCCACCTCAAACATACCACGCTGGTATTGGGGAAGTCTCAGCACTCCAGAACAGGAGCTAGTATTATATCAATCATCCAGCCCAGTTAATTGCTTCCAGAGGGTGAGGTGAGCTAGAGGTCATAGCCCATACCTAGCGTAAAGATCCCTTCCCAAACGATCACCTTTCAGGCAAAGGTCCCAGAGTAAAACTCAGATTTGTTTGGTTGGGAGAGCTCAGTTCTCAACTTCAGCTTGCAAAAACAGAGTAAATTTCAGAAGTAAAAAAAAATAAAAGCAGTGTTAGGGTTATTGAATGGATTTTAATAAGTACTGGATTGATCTCAAGGAGTTTGCTTGTGCATGCTAGGACTTCCTCTGTGTCAAAGTTCGGCATGGCTTAGTTTCAACTTAAAAAAAGGTACGTGTTATATACTTGGATCCTAGAATGCAACAACTGATTGGCTTGCAGGTAAAGACCAATCAGGCTCCAGGAGGAAGTTAATCAGCTTATTAGGCCGATAGGATCGTAGAATGCAACAACTGATTGGCCTGCATTAAAAGACCAATCAGGCTCCACGGGGGAAGCAGAATCAGCCAATCAGACGGAACTCATTGTGTAAATAATGTATATAAAAGCCTGAGGTTTGAGGGGCAATTCAATCACTGTTTTACAAGGTGCAATAAAGAGCATGAAATCACTACAGGACTTCAAATATATTTCAGTATGTGTCCCACCGAAGGAGGGAGGTAGACCAGGGCAACAGATAGTTCTTGGGTTTCTAGAGATGATGACTCATGCTTCTTCCCAGAAGGTCCTGGCACAAACTGATCCCACACATCACCTAACAGAATGCCTGCTATCCATTCCCACATTCTGCCTTGAAGGCACTTACCAGTTACAGGCTCAGGAGTTATCATCAGCCTTGTTTCTTCTCTCTATTTTCCCTCCATTGTTGACCAACAGTGGGGAGCCTCCAACCCACAGTCTGAATTAGGCCCACGGGACCATTTGCCCCAAATGACACTCGCCTGCCCCATACCTAGGAATGGGGGTGAAGTTCAGTTTGCATTTAAAGTCAATGCTACCTAATTCACACTTTCTGAAATGCCAGCCCAAACCCAAACATCCTTTAGAAGTCGCCCTTCTCTGAATTTTGCAATGCAGTTCTCCAGCCAGGAAACAGGTGCAAAAGAAGAAGAAGAAGCATATACTGGGGTAAAGAGTGCATAAAAATGCAAATATTGGTGAAAATGACCAAAGAGATGCATTGTATTAGGGGACATTGCTTTGCAAAGATGTGTCCATTAGGGGAAATGCACACCAAAATGCTGACAAATATTTATTTTTTAAAAAATATACCGGTATTTAAAAACGCCAACAGATTTGGGAAAATGCGGAGAAATGAAGTTAAAATTGGAAGGATGAGAAACTGAAATTGATAGGCCTGCCTATCACTACCCACAACTGATCTCAAAGGGAGCCTTCAAATGTACCAATCCCTGCCCAAAGTGAGATAGATATATAGATACAGTGGTACCTCGGGTTAAGAACTTAATTCTTTCTGGAAGTCTGTTCTTAACCTGAAATTGTTCTTAACCTGAGGTACCACTTTAGCTAATAGGGCCTTCTCAACCTGAAGCAAAGTTCTTAACCCGAGGTACTATTTCTAGGTTAGCAGAGTCTGTAACCTGAAGCAGGTACCACTGTATAGATGTAGATGTAGATGTAGATGTAGATGTAGATGTAGATGTAGATGTAGATGTAGATGTAGATGTAATCTCAGCTGATTGGTGCTAACTACAACCCCTGCTGGAATCAAGACCCCCCTGAGTGCAGCCAGACCCTGTAGAAAGTGGGAAACGCAATCAGTGCCAATCAGTTGAACAGCACTTGACTGCAGCTCCCATTGGGATGGACTGCAGGGATCGTCCTTTGAAGCTCCATGAGTTCAAACTGGGCTGCAAAGGAAGGAAGGAAAGGAATCGGGAACACACTTGGAATATTCTCCCAACTCTTTCCTTTGAAGCCGGTCCTCCTGACGTCACGGTGACCCACGAGGGCGGGGCTGCTCAGAATCTACCCTGCCAGCTGGATCTTTTCCTTCGCCCCTGACGCAGAACTCTCCTGGAGAACTCCAAAAATTGCACTCTTATCTTTTTGACTGTATTTTGGCTGGCCTAATAGAAGTATTGCTCTAATATGGGGTTTGGAATTTTACTTGCAGCCCAACGCAAATAGATGGTTGAATAATAATCAGTCTTATTACTCTTCCATGTCAGTTTTGCATGTGTCAATTTCCACCCTATTTTTACATTAACCTGCCATTTAAAAAACCAACATATCAATGCAAAGCTTCGTATTTAAATGCAGCCATGACTGTTTAAAGAGGAATGATACTGCTTTAAATGTATAGTGCAGATGAGTAGGAGTAGGAGTAGGAGTAGTAGTAGTAGTAGTAGTAGTAGTAGTAGTAATCATTTATTTATTTATACCCCACCCATCTGGCTGGGTTTCCCCAGCCACTCTGGGCAGCTTCCAACAAAATATTAAAATACAATAGTCTGTCAAACATTAAAAGATTCCCTAAACATGGAATCCCTCCTAATATGCACATTTTAATGCACTTTTTCCTAATGTTCACCTTTTTTGCAAGCTATTTCCCCTAATGGAAATGGTTTCGATGTATAAATTTGTTTTAATTGTTTTAATTATGAGATTGTTTTACACATGTTTTACTCTAGTCATTTTTACAGCTAAATCACTTCGGGATGTTTCATAGGAAGTGATTCACAAATGGAATGCAATAATATAATGCTTTCGTGGATGTTTCCTTTACTGATAAATGCATTTCCATGCACAATTGACCCTAACCTGCTCATTCTTATACACATTCTCTTGCTTAGAGATCTGCATCACAAAAGTACGAATTTTGCAGGGCATTAAAATTCAAGCCAAACTGAATTCATTCCCTATCCCTAGTATGTTCCCAGCTGAAACAAAATTGCTTATGCTAGTGGCCAAATGATGGGCATAACACCTGCAGTGGAGACACCTGGGCGACTGCAATAGCTACTTTTGTAATGAAGCAGGCAATCCTATAGACAAGAAGCTGGTGTAAGTTAAGCAGGCATAAAGTACATCAGATCAAAAATCCATTCACTGCTGGGTGAGTCCCCCTAAGTCTGGCAGAGGGAAAACAAGCCTTCAAAATAGTGTTAGAGTTACACCACCTTTTCACTGGCTTAGCAGGTCATGTGACTGAGCTAAATAGGTTCAGGATCCAGCCTAAGTCCCTCCTCTATGGTCCCAAAATGCCATGCCCCTGCAACACCCAATTTTCAGAGCTTAGATGGGGAATATATGTTGATGCATCTCCATTCAAGCTGAGGGTGGGGCATTACTGCTAGCATAGCCCCGCTGCACAGGAAGATCCCAGCTGTACTGGAGATCCATGGGATCCTCACCCCAATCATCCCAGTGGATCTTGCTTTAAGATTGGCGCATGCTCCAGTTATCTCCCGCTTGGACTACTACTGCAATGCGCTCTACATGGGGCTACCGTTGAAGGTGACCTGGAAACTGCAACTAATCCAGAATGCAGCAGCTAGACTGGTGACTGGGAGTGGCCGCCGGGACCATATAACACTGGTCCTAAAAGATCTTCACTGGTTCCCAATATGTTTCCGAGCACAATTCAAAGTGTTGGTGTTGACCTTTAAAGCCCTAAACGGCCTTGGTCCAGTATACCTGAAGGAGCATCTCCAGCCCCATCATTCAGCTCGGACACTGAGGTCCAGCTCTGAGGGCCTTCTGGCAGTACCCTCACTGTCAGAAGTGTGGTTACAGGCAACCAGGCAGAGGGCTTTCTTGCTAGTGGCACCCATCTTGTGGAACGCCCTCCCATCAGATGTCAAGGAAATAAACAACTACAGTGGTACCTCGGGTTAAGAACTTTATTCATTCCAGCAGTCCGTTCTTAACCTGAAACTGTTCTTAACCTGAGGTACCACTTTAGCTAATGGGGCCTCCTGCTGCCGCCGTGCCGCTGCGCCGCGATTTCTGTTCTCAGCCTGAAGCAAAGTTCTTAACCCGAGTTACTATTTCTGGGTTAGCAGAGTCTGTAACCTGAAGCGTCTGTAACCCGAGGTACCACTGTATCTGACTTTTAGAAGACACCTGAAGGCAGCCCTGTTTAGGGAACTTTTTAATGTTTGATGTTTCATTGTGCTTTTAATATTCTGTTGGGAACTGCCCAGAGTGGCTGGGGAGGCCCAGCCAGATAGGTGGGGTATAAGTATTATTATTATTATTATTATTATTATTATTATCATTGTCATTATCATTATCATTATCATTATCATTATCATTATCATTAGGATTGCTCCCTTGGGGGGGAAATCACAAGATTTCTTTTTCTAGAAACAGGTGTACATGTCCTCTCCTCCTTCAAATTTATACATTAAAATGAAATGAAAGAGGAGAAAACCTTCCAAAATGGTAATTTCAGCATCAGCTTCCCGAAAATGCCATGCAGAATTCGCAGGCTCTTATCCCCAGCCCCAGGAAGACAGCAGCGCCTGGCGGCTAGAGCTGGGGCTGGTTGCCAGGACACGGGCCCACTCACAAACAAGGCAAACAGAGCAGCCGCAATCTCAGAGCATTTCTGACCACAAGCCACAGCTGTGACAAAGCCAGGCTTCCCATGGGCAAAGTGGCAAGCAACACCCATTTGAGGCTCCGTGGCCAGAATGGCTCAGGCATTACGATCAGTTGTGGGGTTGCTGGTTTTTTGTTTTGTTTTGTTTAAGTGGGGGGAAATCCATCATTAAGAAAATAAAGCCCAGATATATATATAACCTCCCGCAATTTGCTGTGCCCAAGGAAGTTCCCGGACTTTCAGAATCAGCCCTGCGCTCTAGGATAAACAGTGAAGCCACCAGTTACTTACTGAGTTCTCATCCCCAAGCCCAGACAGATGGATTTTCACTAGGGAATCAGAGGGTGGTAGATGGGTAACAGAGAGTTATCCCAAACTAATATTGTTCTAACCCAGTTTATTGGGGGTGTTGTGGGACCTCAAGGAATGGAAAGGGGGGAAGCTGGGAGATGAGCAGAGGAGAGCAAAAGCTGAGGGTGGGAAAGGACAAGAGAGCTACCCTTCAAAGACAGTGTGGAGTAGTGGTTAGAGTGCTGGGCTCGGATCTGGGAGACCAGGGTTCAAATCCTCACTCAGCCCCAAAGCCCACTGGGTGGCTTTCAGACGGTCACTGTCTCTCAGCCTAGCCTGCCTCACATGGTTGTGAAGATAGAATGGAGAGGAGGGAAAACCAAATTTGCCTCGTTGAGAAAAGGGGGGCGGGGATATAAATGTAATGATTGTTTTTTTAAAGGGCATTTTGACGTTCTCTGCAAGTCTGCAAAAGCTGCTACCCTATAACAATTATTAGGTCAGTCGGCCATAATTATAATATATGATGACGCCACTAAAAGCATTGCATTGATTAATTCATATTGGGATGCCTGCTAATTGCTTCTTAGCCCCTCCATGTCTTATATTCTGTATTGCACAGCACCATCCCAGTGTAATACCTTTCTTATTTTCTGTCTCGTTTAAAATAAAATTTTAGACATTTATTTATTTATTTATTTACTTGTTGAAAAGCCTAAAAGGACAAAGAGCCGTCTTTGAGCGTAGAAAAACTTCCCAGAGGGGTCGCCAGAGGCACATCTCACTCGCCATAGGTCAGCGGCTGCTGACATACCTGTTTTAAAGGCATCGCAGACTGGGCTTGCATTGCAGGCTGCAGGGGGAAATTGAAGCAAGCATTTGCCCAGATTCCAGAGATTAATCTGGGTGGGTCTGTTAAGCAAAATAACAAGCACAAAGGAGTCCCCTAGCACATTAGGAGATTAACAAAAGCATTTCAGCCAAAAACTTTACGTGGACCGTTGCCCACTTCACCAGATGTATCAAGTGTGACTCTAGGTTGATGCACACACAGAAGAAGGTTATTACGCAGCGAGACCAGATGGCCCAGTGGTGTAAGAGAGTAGACCTTTAACTCTTGTTGCTGGACCGCCTTTTCATTTGTGTGCCTGAGGTACCACTGTATTTTCATTGAAAAATGTTGGAGGGTATGGAGTTATCCAACCCCTGAGCTGTCTGAAGGCAATCCTATACAGTGGTACCTCGGGTTAAGTACTTAATTCGTTCCAGAGGTCCGTACTTAACCTGAAACTGTTCTTAACATGAAGCACCACTTTAGCTAATGGGGCCTCCCACTGCTGCCGCGCCACTGGAGCACGATTTCTGTTCTCATCCTGAAGCAAAGTTCTTAACCTGAAGCACTATTTCTGGGTTGGCGGAGTCTGTAACCTGAAGCGTATGTAACCCGAGGTACCACTGTATAGTGAATATTTTAAAAAAATTAAAATGTTTCATGTTTTATTATGTTTTTATATGTACTAGAAGCTGCCCAGAGTGGCTGGGGCGACCCAGTAAGATGTGTGAGGTATAAATATTAAAATTATTGTCGTGGAATGGGAGAAATGTTGGAGGGTATGGCAGTAGATAAATGAAATAAATAAATAAATAAATACCTTATTTGCCGAGTGAGGCCATAGGGTACCCCACCACCACCACCACCACTTCCTGAATACCTGGTCTGGACTCCACAAAAGTTGTTTTTGCTGCTGCAGTAACAAAACCAAAGTCTCTATGCTGCCATTACTGGCACAAACCATAATTAGAGGGCTTTAGTGCTGAGAAGACAGAAGGCAGGGAAACAAAAACATGAAAATAAACCAGTCCTCCCCCTTCGCTGCTGACAATCCTAAATGAAAACCTCTTACAAGCACGGCTTCCTCAAATAGTGTCCCTGTGTTCAAGCGGGCCTGATCCCCAGGTAGGCATTACCTAGGTATTCAGCCTGCTGCTGCAGTCCTGTACCCACTTACCTGAAAGCAAACTCTGGAGAAATCAATGGGTCTTCTTTCTGAGCAGACACGCATAAGATTGCATGGTTAGCACACTATATTCCAACAAGTCTCAGGGAGGCGACAGCCCAGACAGCAGCCTAAATGCCAACATCCCTTAGCTCAACTGTACAGCGATGGTTATTTATATGACCATTTTTCCAGATTTCTGCAAGCTGCGGTTGGCTCCCTCCCTGCAAATTAAAACTGAAGGCACGCTTCGGTCTTACACCTGTAATGGTTTTCATTGCCCAGGGGGTGGAACAGTGAACCCCACCTGCTTGCAGGGGACACCCGTCCCCCATATTGCTGCATGACTCATTGGAACGGGTGTGTCTCCTCTGAAGTTTAAACTACGTATTACAGAGAGTTCTGTGATTCTTTACTTCTTTCTTTAACCCCCAACGGGCCAGGGCAGACTGTGTCTGAGTTGAAGGATGGAGAGACATGGAACAGAGAAAGCTCATAGTTTGGGAATTATTTCTGTTAGGCAATTTATGGCGCAGCAATGTGTTTGGCAATGGTCTGCAATTACTATGCCCTGAAGACAGGCCGTTCTCTAGTACCTGCTAACAAGAGGCAAGACCTGATCCTGACTCAGCCTGCTGGCTCAGGTGCCTTCATTGTGAAGTTGGTGTATTCCCTGGCATGGTATATATTCTCTGTATTTAATCGTTCAGCCCAGATATTGAGGCATTCTGGCAGTTCCCTACCTGCGAGAAGTGAGGTTACAGGGAACTAGGCAGATGGCCTTCTCGGTAGTGGCACCTACCCTGTGGAAAGCCCTCCCATCAGATGTCAATGAAATAAACAACTATCTGACTAACAAAGACATCTGAAGGCAGCCCTGTTTAGGGAGGTTTTTAATGTTTTAAGTTTTATTCTGTTTTTAGTCCTTTGTTGGGAGCCACCCAAAGTGGCTCAGGAAACCCAGCCAGGTGGGTGAGGTATAAATAATCAAATTATTATTATTAATGTGTTGAATTGCCAGTGACTTTGTTTGTTTATGGGGCGGGGTGGAGGGGTTTTTTCTGAGTTTGCGGATTTCATCAGCATGCTCTTCTAAAATATATATGTTGTTTTATGCAAGTCACTTTGGGGTGCACTTGTTTCCATTGATCGAGCAATCAATTTAGTTAAATAAAATACACAAATAGAGAAGAGGGTGGAATTCTGGAAGCAAACCTTGGGATGAGAATAGCGGTGCTGCAAAGCCTGTCCATATTTTCATTTGTGGAACATCAGAGGCATGCCTTAGGGCCGGATGACACATTTCCTGAGCAGCAGCAACAAGTCCTCACAGCCTAAGAGGAGGGGAGGATGTGGTTGACCCCAAACTGGCTATGGCTGAACATCAAGGGCCTGAGGAGTTCCAACAGGGCTCACCCTGGATCCAGCTCAGTTTGCAGCGATGCTGCTGTGTCTCAGCCTCTTCCTCCCTCGCTCCCTCTCCCACACGCTTGCCAATACTAACCGCTAAGTCTTACTAACCTGAACTTGCTGCCTGGAAGCAGAAATTTAGTCCAAGCAGATTCATGACCGTGGCCACATTCACACGATGCATTTAGAAGACTATGATACCACTTCAAAGAGTCATGGCTTCCCGCAAAGAATTCTGGGAGCTCTGCTTAGAGTCATGGGAAGACTTCATCTGCTATTCTTCTCTGGTCAGAACTTTATCTTCTTTCCAGATGAAGTTAATGGACTATGCTGAAATGGCTAAAATGACCGGAAGAGTCAGAAATCAGGAAGACCACAATTTTAACAAGGAGTGGGAAATCTTAAACTGAAATCCTTAGTAGGATTGGAGTATCACTTGTAGCTTAAGGGTGGATTTTGGACACAGTGGAGATGTAAATGATTTGGATCATCATAAAAGATGTGGGAGGATATGATTAAAAATAGGACCCACAAAGGGGAAGATGGAAGTCCAGGAGATTCCTTGGAATCTTGTTTTCACGATTTGTTTGAGATATCTCTGTAAAATTTTTATTTGAGAAACATACACACACACACACACGAGTTGTTGGGAGATGCCTATTTATCCTAAAATGCACATTTTAATATGTGTTTTGGAACAGAGGTTTTATGCTTTTGAATTTTTTAAGTCGAGAACTTCTATCACAAAATTCGCACTAGTACAAAATCCAAAGGATAAATACATTGCAATCCGCATATTATTCCTAGAAATGTGGATCAGATCAACTCGGATCAGAATTCCCAGAAATCAAATTCCTCCAGCGTCCTTACTTCCAGATAATCATGGATGAGATCGGGTCAGATACAACTCACTCTGTGTTGAATGTTGCTATCACAGGATAGAAAAATACAACTGCTCAGGGATTCTTTTGGCTGGGGTGAGGGATCCCCTGTGGACAGGAGATAGGGCACACACACAGGAGCCCTTTGCCAGATGACTAAATTCCTTATTCCTTGGGAAAATATTGCTTAATTATCAGTCCCGGGATGTTGCAGAGGCAGAGCCATGATTAGGATCTCAGCGTGGACACACACAATTACAGCAGAGATGAGGAGAGCAATTTAAACATTTTCCCAGTGAAAATCACCCCACACCACAGCTTCTATTTGCCACAATGACAAAGCCAACACGGGGCAAATCGTGGCTGTGGGAGGGGGGCAATTTCATAAAGAAAACAAAACTGAGATAAGTGCCCTTTTCTAGCATGGTGGTCCTGATTGAAACCACTACCCCAGCCCTAATGTTAACTGGAGTATTTGGGGGTTTTTTTAGTGGGAGAACCTATTCATTAATTGCCAGCTTCATGTCCAAAGAGTAGCTCTGTTCTGCTCCATCTTGTTTTGCTTCTGCTCAACCTATCCACAAATGAGGAGTTCCTTAGCACTGATTTTTAATATGCAATTCTGGGCTAGGATACAACTGTGCCACACAGTCATTGCGTGACCTCAGAAGACTTCTTCTCTCTCCTCCACTGTTTTCTCCAGACGTTTGTTTCTACATTTCCTTCCTTTCTTCTCCTTGGCCTTTCCCCCCACCCCACAAATCTCTTCAAATAGCGCTCCTCCGAACACGGCTGCACCTCACAGGGTTACACCTGATTGCTATGTCCTGCTGCAAACTGAAAACACCAAACCAGTAAAGTTTCCTGCAGCATAATATTACGTTTGTACTATACAGAACGAAAGCCCTGCAAATGGAATTTTTGTAAATGGCCGTCAGGTGGCAGTCAAAGCTTAAACTGGACAAGTTTTCTGCCCTGTTCTGACTACTGAATTCATAGCCCCGAGGCAAGGGGTGAAGAATTGAGGCTGGGGAGGGAGTCGAAGAGTCAGGACTCCTGGGTCCTGAGATTCCTGGCTGTTCAAAAGAAACAGGATTCGAACCTTGCAGGGAAAGAAAGTAGCCTGTGGGCCTTTGGCAGTGGTTCAACACCAGGTTTCCATGGCAACTGAAGACCATGGCAGGCCTCAGATATTTCAGACCCTGCCTCATTTTAACTTCATTTCTAAGTAAGGCAGCAACCTGTTTCTGGGTCTTGAGTCTACACTAAGCACTCCCGATTCATTGGGAACAGCCATTAGACAGCAATACACATAGATTTGTCAAACACTAGGTCCCAGGAGAGGGGACGCAGGTGGCGCTGTGGGTTAAAGCCTCAGCGCCTAGGGCTTGCCGATCGAAAGGTCGGCGGTTCGAATCCCTGCGGCGGGGTGCGCTCCCGCTGCTCGGTCCCAGCGCCTGCCAACCTAGCAGTTCGAAAGCACCTCCGGGTGCAAGTAGATAAATAGGGACCGCTTACCAGCGGGAAGGTAAACGGCGTTTCCGTGTGCGGCTCTGGCTCGCCAGAGCAGCGATGTCACGCTGGCCACGTGACCCGGAAGTGTCTCCGGACAGCGCTGGCCCTCGGCCTCTTAAGTGAGATGGGCGCACAACCCCAGAGTCTGTCAAGACTGGCCCGTACGGGCAGGGGTACCTTTACCTTTACCTTTTAGGTCCCAGGAGAAGACAATTTGGAAAATAAAAGCCATGCAGACACATTCTTTTCTTGCTTTCGTCAGGATTCAAACAAGGTGGTTTATTATGAGCCATAGAAAGTGCTTTTTTTCTTAAAAAATGTTTAGAGGTACTCTCATTTTCTTACTCATATTGAAATACTGCCCCTCAATGAGGCCAAACTTAGATTCACAAAATATTTAGGGGTATGCGTACCCCAAGAAAAGAAGCACTGGCCATAGAGCAGTGTCAGAGTTGTAGGACACCATAGGGCAAAAGGGACTGATACTAATTATACTATCAGCTCATACTTAGAGGCCTGGATTGCATGGCATGGTAAACTAAACTATTACTTGCTGGGACTGCACAAATTGTTTGTTTGCTTGTTTGCTTGTTTGCTTGCTTGCTTGCTTGTTGTTACCCATTCTTCACCCTAAGGTCCCAGCACAGGTAACAACAATTTTAAATTCAACATTAAAAACAGTTTTAAAACTTGCAATTGCAAAAAAAAAAAACCACCCCACAATAAAAAAGTAACATCTAATAAAAATAACAAAAGCCTCTAATAAAAAGGAACAAACATATATGCAACTGTTTATATTAGATTTCAGATCTTTTGCATTATAAATTTTAAAGGCTGTTTTCTAAACAAAAAACAAAAAAACAGATTATTTACTATTTCTCTACTTGATTTGGGGAAGGTGTACACTATCTGAGGACTGGCTTATAGTTTTGCTATCATCCTATATACACTGGGGCTTTTTGTTTTGTTTTTACTTTAGCTTTTAAGGTTTTTGAGCTGCTCTTCAGGACACTGATTGCTGCTTCATTGTAGGCATCTATTTTCTCATTAGTGCTCATTTTCCTGCTTTCACTCAACATATCTTCGAAAAACAGATCTTGTAAGGCCTGGGAGACGTCACTGCTCTTTACCAGTTTTCTAGAAGAGGAGAACTTGATATGATATTGATCTTATACTCTGAGAGGGCATCATTACTGCTGTTGTGGATGCCGACAGACCACACAGCAGCTCCGGCTACAATTATGTGCCGCTTTGGAGAATGTGCAGGCTTCAAAGAGAAACTTGCAGCTACTTTGCTCTTTCCCTGTTCTTTTGCCGCTTGGTGTGTCACTTAGTATAGCTTAGTGTGTTGTCCAAATCCATAGTTAAAGTCTCTCCTCTCGATACACCAGCTGGTACCTTCTTCAATCAGTTCCTGACACAATAATAGCCATGCGCAAGTAGTGGATTTATTCTGCTTTAGCTCATTCTGTGATGCTTCCCCAGTGCTACCACATTATTGCTGCCTGGAGGGGCTATAATGCAACAAACGTGGAACAAAAAGATAAACCAGAAAATCTGCGGTATAAAAAGCTACGGGATTTTGGCAGGAAGCTGTGGGTTATGCACTCACTGGAAGCGAAGCAGCATGGCCTCCTCAAAACCTCTGTAGGTTCAATGAGCATCAAAAGCAAGATCATGTTTGACCTCTCGGATAGCATCATGAGCACAAATCATGAATGTGCAATAAAAAAAAAAGCTTGAGGGGTCCTTATTTTTCAGCCTTTGAAAGAAGGTTAAATAACTGGAGGGGGGAACACCTTGGCCATCTTGTGTATTTAAGATAAGAGGAGAGTGACTACAAAGTCACAATGTGGACAGCAGAAGGCATCTGGTCCAGGACCTTGCAGGATGTTTGCCTGTGACACCTTAAAGACACATTTATGGTGGTATAAATCAGGGATGGAGAGCCAGTGGCCATCCAGATGTTGCCAGACTCCAACTTCCATCAGCCTCAGCCAGCATGACCAGTGGTCGGGGACAATGGGAGTTCAGCAACGCCTGGCAAGCTGCAAGTTACCCATCGCCGGCAAAAGCTTTTGATAAACTCCTATGAACCAAAGTCCACTTAATCAGTTGTCTAAAGCTGGCAGGTACGTGTAAGGAGAAAAGGGAAATAAGCAGCAAAGTCAGAGGAAATAAAATGCAAATACAGTTTATTATACCTTGGCGTGAGGTGTGGATCTCTAAGCCTACCAAATCAGTCTCAGCGTCTTCAAGAGAAAAGAAAAGTGACTAAACTTTAGCATTAGGTGAACACAGCACAACCTTTACATATCATATCAGAAATACAGTGGTACCTCGGGTTACATACGCTTCAGGTTACAGACTCCGCTAACCTAGAAATAGTACCTCGGGTTAAGAAATTTGCTTCAGGATGAGAACAGAAATCGTGCAGCAGCGGCGTGGCAACAGCGGGAGGCCCCATTAGCTAAAGTGGTGCTTCAGGTTAAGAACAGTTTCAGGTTAAGAACGGACCTCCAGAACGAATTCAGTTCTTAACCTGAGGTACCACTGTATCGCCAGGGTGTTGGAGCCAATGTAAGAATGGGATGTACTCCCAGCTGTGGCAGAACTGCCCATAGGTGGTTGTTTTGGGTGCTAGGAGATCTCTTGTAAACCGAGAGAATAAGTTCAGTTTGTATTCCAGTTAATGTCACTCTGGATATTTGATGGGCATAATGAATATGTTCAATCTAAGGAGTCACTTACCTTTTTGGCCACAGCAGCAAGACTGTTGATTATTCAAACTTGGAAAACACTCCAGGCATATTACAACTCAAAAATGTTGTTGTTGTTGTTGTTGTTGTTGTTGTTGCAATTTCTATACTGCCCTTCCTCCAAAGATCACAGTGTAATCTTTACAATACAAAAGCACAAAAAGACAAAAGAAAAACAATAACCTCACACACATGCTTGAAAAGGCCATATTGGGAGGTTTTAATGATTGATGTTTTATCATGTTTTTAGATATGCTGTAAGCCGACTGGGGAAACCCAGCCAGATGAAAGAAGAAGAAGAAGAAGAAGGGGGGGTCTGGGAGAAGAGGCATGCTTTTGCATGACCTCTAAAGAGATGTAAGGGACATGGGTGGCGCTGTGGGTTAAACCACAGAGCGTAGGACTTGCCAATCAGAAGGTCGGCGGTTCAAATCTCTGCGACATGGTGAGCTTCCGTTGCTCAGACCCTGCTCCTGCCAACCTAGCAGTTCAAAAGCACATCAAAGTGCAAGTAGATAAATAGGTACCGCTCCGGCGGGAAGGTAAACGGCGATTCCGTGTGCTGCTCTGGTTTGCCAGAAGCGGATGACCCGGAAGCTGTATGCCGGCTCCCTCAGCCAATAAAATGAGATGAGCACCGCAACCCCAGAGTCGGTCACGACTGGACCTAATGATCAGGGGTCCCTTTACCTTTAAAGAGATGTAATGAAGGCGGCTGGCGAGCATCCCTATAGAACTAGGAAAGTGCAGAAGAGGGCAAGCACAGTAAACAAAGGGTTGAGTCACCTTCCTAAGAAGGGACAGCAGCTTTGGGGGGATATTGAACTTTGGGGGGTGAGAGGGAGATAACCAAGGGAGACATGATAGCAGTTTATAAAATTCTGCTTGGAAATTTCGGTTGCTAGCTTTGCAATAGCCCTTAAGAAAACCATGTTTCCCAGGAGCTATTTGTGAGCTGGCACATTACAAGGCAGCACATGAGGAGCTAGGGAGAATGAGGACAGAGATTTCCCTTCCTTTCCTCCACTTGTGCCATTTTGTTGATCCAGTAAGTGGGGTGCCAAGGAATGAGGACTGAGAAAGGGAGGAAGGAAAATATTGTCCTTCTTGAATTAAAATCCAAGCTGGAGAAGAATTCAGTCTGAGCCCCTGAAACTTAGTATCTACAAAGACAGAGGTTCAGGTCAAGGATTTAATAGACATGGTAAGTTTCTAAATAACACTAAGGTTCCTAAGAACACAGTTCAAAAACCACAAAACCACAGCTGAAATTAAACGTGCTGGTGAAACACTCTTTCCTCCCATCAGTGGTTTCTGAAGCATTGTTTTATTCGTCTTATTGTTAGCCCATCTTATATTCAAAGTTTCTTGATCTCCCTTCATTAATAAATCACATCGTAAGTATTACAACTGTCAAAATTTTATGGATGTTATGCTTTCTTAGAATCTTTTGGAGTTAACATAATCTCATTGCCCCTTGGCTCACATAGCTTTTTTTTATCATGTAGTGTGTCGACTTTGTACTGTTTTTAAAATCCATTTCCTGTTATTTTTCTGTGTTGTTGTTTTTTACTGTTTTGTTTTTGCTAAATTTTGTACATTACCTTCAGTCATATATGTGGAGGGATGATGATGATGATGATGATGATGATGATGATAATAATAATAATGATGATGATGATGATGATGATGATGATGATGATGTCTAACAGTAGAAGAACAAACCCATAACTCCAGGAGCAGTAAAAATAAGGGAACTCCAAAATTAAATTTTGACCCAACAAAAAAACTAAACCACACCCCCACACCAACAGTCTCCAGCCATCCTGAGCAGAAAGTCAGGAGGGAAGAACTTGAAATGACAGATAAATCCCTAAAATTCCACAGATTCTCCCTGTCCTTCGACGGCTCCCTTGTATCAGCAGAACAGCACTCGCACCCACCTCCCACCCCCATGCTGAATCACTGAACCGCTCGCTTTCCAAGATTGCACAATGCCCAGGCTCTGGTTGAGATCAAGTGGTCCAAGGCTGACTCACTCTCTTATGCCAGACCACCACCCCCTGCCCCTGTTGACCAGACTGGAGAAGTCTATTCTCCAGTGTTATTCCTGAGCATTGCTGCTGAGTGTAGGGGTGTGTGTGTGTGTGTGTGTGTGTGTGTATCTGACTGCCTGTCTTGAGTCCTAAAGCGAAATTGTGGAGGGGCTGGTCAGGCCAGGCCAGGTCAGGGGGTAAGGGGCATTTGGAGGAGCTTTCCACTGGTATTCCTGAGGGCTCCTAGTGGGAGCCAGTGTGGTGTAGTGGTTAAGAGCGGTAGTCTTGTAATCTGGGGAACCGGGTTCGAGTCTCCGCTCCTCCACATGCAGCTGCTGGGTGACCTTGGGCCAGTCACACTTCTTTGAAGTCTCTCAGCCCCACTCACCTCACAGAGTGTTTGTTGTGGGGGAGGAAGGGAAAGGAAAATGTTAGCCGCTTTGAGACTCCTGAAGGGGAGTGAAAGGCGGGATATCAAATCCAAACTCTTCTTCTTCTTCTTCTGGGTTGGGACAGGCTGCCTCAGGGCCTCGAGAGACAGAGAAGTCATCCTGGGAGAGAGATGCAGATGAGGAGTCAGATCCCTGCAAGGGTCCCAGGGGTGTAGCCTCCCAGCGTGCCACTGCCCTCCCTTAAATCACCCAGATGCGCTGCTCCCATTTCACTCCCAGCTCCTGCACCAGTGTCACCTCCGAACCCATCAACTCCTCCAGCGTTGCTGGAGCCTGCCCTATCCATGTCCAAAGTCTGATTTGGGGCCTAATCCAACTCACCAGTCAGATTAATCTGGCCCCTGTGGCAGTTTATTTCCTGGGGTAAAATCCTTTAAAAAGCTCTCAACAACTTCAATCCTGGTTTTAACCTTTAAAGCCCTATACGACCTAGGACCCTCATACCTACGGGACCGTCTCTCCTGGTATGTCCCACGGAGGACCTTACGGTCTTCAAACAAAAACACCTTGGAGGTCCTGGGCCACAGAGAGGTTAGGCTGGCCTCAACCAGAGCCAGGGCTGTTTCGGCTGTGGCTCCAATCTGGTGGAACGCTCTGTCACAAGAGACTAGGGCCCTGCAGGACTTGACATCTTTCCGCAGGGCCTGCAAGACAGAACTGTTCCACCAGGCCTTTGGCCAGGGCACAGCCTGACCCCCTGCTTTGGCAATCCTCACAGAACTCTAGCCCTATGGTTGCCATTAATCTGATTTGAACTGATTTTATAATGAAATGATTTTAGAATGTTGTATCATTTTACTGGTTTCAGCCGCTCTGAGCCCAACTTTGGCTGGAGAGGGTGGGATATAAATAAAATTTTATTTTTATTATTATTATTATTATTATTATTATTATTAATCCTCAATAAAGGCCATTAGCTTTGGTCGGTCCTTTGGTCGGCCCTCACGGCCCTTCACTTCATCAAATCTGGCCCCCTTTGAAAAAAGTTTGGACACCACTGCCCTAGTCCATCCTCTCAGGAGGAGTCAGGTGCCGAGTTTGGCTTGGAGCCCCTATTGCCACTGCCTCCATTGCCTAGGTCACGGGGACACCAGTGCAGGCATGAACAGGCAGCTCAGGTCCAGCCCTCCAGAAGGTGTTCCTGCTTGCTTGCCTGTTTCTGTGTGCCTTCCCCAGTCCCATATAATGGGGAACCCAAGAGGACATGTTGGGTCAACATCTTAGCTTGCATAGCTATGCAGAGCACCTGGTCTGAACACTATTTGCCTGCGCACCCCACGGAATTGAACACCCAAGGTTTTGGCAGGAACCGGACTCCGAGTTCAAGTGCTTCATCCAGTGAGAGCCAGGATACCACCTGCATTTCTGCAGAACCCTGGAGAATCATGCCAGACCAGGCATGTGCAAAAGGCTCTTCCTTCGTCCGCACATCTCTGAATTTTGCCATGCAGTTCTCCACTCACCAAAAGTGTACAAATAATAAAAAAATGCCTATACAAAGGTGAAGTACACATTAAAAGAAATTCCAGTGTTAGTAAAACAAACAAAAAACATACAGAAGTGCATTGATTTAGGGGAAACTGTATGTGCTAGGAAAAATCTGCATTGAAATGCTGGTGAATTTTCATGAGGGCTTTTTTAAAAATTGCAAACTGATGTGGAAATGTGGGGAACAGAGGAACAGCCTGGAAAAAATGAGGAACGGGGAGAAACTAAGACTGACAGATTGGCCCATCCCTAGGCATGATAAAGGGCAGGGGAGCCCCTGTGCCAGGATCAAAGCCACTCAGCTCACTTGACTTGGGCTGGGCTTGTCCTCCTTTTTCTTCCTCCTACACAGTTTCCCGGCACTGCGGCTCTGAGAAAGATAAGGCAAAGCTGGGTGCTCCCAGCAGCTTTGTCCTTTTCTTTCAAGTACTCAAATTGCATCTCAAGAGGAATCTCAAAGGTTAGTTCCAATTAGCTTCCCTCACCACCTTGCAACAGCCAGGAATTTTTGAGCTTTTGGCTCCCAGAGGAAATCTCCTCCTACAGGTAGGGCTGTTGGACATCAGGTATTAGGGGGAGATGATAGATAGATTAGATAGACAGATAGATAGATGATAGATGATAGATAGATAGATAGATAGATAGATAGATAGATAATATAGATGATAGATAGATCCTCTATCTATGGGAGCAGGCATCTTGTCAAAGGAACCAAACTGTTTTGGGCAGGAAGGAGGGAAAGAATTATTTCCCTCTTTCTTTATTCTGTTGGGACTCACGTCCTGATTTCCTGAACTGCCCGATCAAGGCATGCGCCACTCCCAGTCAGAAAAACAACAGCCTGGCATTCCTCAGTGACCACAATGGCAATCCTACCTGCGGAAGAGTTTCCATAGAGAATCCTCTTACTTGGTCACACCAAGGTTCAACGAGAGGACGTCATGCTGGCACAGAAGCCACACATACTCTAATCCCCTTACTTGGTCACGCCGGAGTTCGGCAAAGAGACACAATACGGGCATAGGGAGAACAACTCTTGTACTTGGTCACACTTAAATTTGACAAAGAAACAAATTACTTGCATATATAAATGCATTCAATGACAGATCTGGTTTGGGTGCTTTCCGAGTCGGGCCAGAATGAAGCCCAGGTCAGGTTGTGGGAGGCATGCACAGTCCCAATACAGGGTACGGTCAGCTAGGACTATACGCTATGCTCTCACCAAAAACCCATCAGCTTTGATGGGTGGTCAAAGGGAAGTGTGAGGGAATCTAAATCTTTTCACCTTCCTTCCCTCTATCTGCCCACTAGACAGAGAGGACAGGGCTCATGGGGTAGAAGAAGAAACATGCTAGGAAGAAGAAGAAGAAGAAGAAGAAGAAGAAGAAGAAGAAGAAGAAGAGGAGGAGGAGGAGGAGGAGGAGGAGGAGGAGGAGGAGGAGAAGTTTGGATTTGATATCCCGCTTTATCACTACCCGAAGGAGTCTCAAGGCGGCTAGCATTCTCCTTTCCCTTCCTCCCCCACAACAAACACTCTGTGAGGTGAGTGGGGCTGAGAGACTTCAGAGAAGTGTGACTGGCCCAAGGTCACCCAGCAGCTGCATGTGGAGGAGCGGAGACGCGAACCCGGTTCCCCAGATTACGAGACTACCGCTCTTAACCACTATGCCACACTGGATGAAAGGCATGCTTTGCAAATCCACACCATGATCAACTCCTGCCCAGAAACCAATGTCCCCACTGTGGAAGGACGTGTGGATCCAGAATTGGCCTCCACAGTCACTTACGGACTCATTGTTAAAACCGTGTTTATGGAAGACAATCTTACTCAGCTACGAGTGATCGCCAAAGAAAAAGAAGAAGAAGGGTTAGAAAGAGAAGATTTCAGCAGGTGTCACACCATAGCCCCGAGAAGTAAATGAAGACTTCTGAAGAACCATCTAGCCCTGAGGGGATCAGAGAAGAGAAACAGACTGAGTTGCAACCATTGCACTCACAGTGCTGGCTTCTCCCTCCCTCAAAGGCTACTACAGGCACTTCTAAGAACTCGAGAAGAGACTGGCTGCTGGACCAGGCCAAAGGCCAACTGATCACTTGAAGAACCACCTTACCTTAAAAACCATTGTAAACAATTAAAATTATTAGTAGGGCTGGAATGACACTTGTAGTTTAATGTTGAATTTTGTGTATAATGGAGATTTAAAATATTTGGATTAATAGACAAGATGCAGGAGGAAAAGGTTAATATAAGGACCCGCAAAGGGGAGGAGGGAAGTTCAAGAGATTCTTCGGAATTCTATTTTTATGTTGGTTTTTGGATAATTGTTTCTAAAAAATGTAAATCTGAATTAAATTAAATCTGAAAAATAAAAAGCCCACATGCAGAATGAAACACAGCACTCTCTCCACTAGTGATTCCTTGGAACTGGCATTCAGCAGTTGACTGCTCATAAAAGTCCTTTTTTTGTTTGCCCTGCATCTCCCACTGTTCAGCTGCTGGCCAACTCCAGATTCTACTATTACGAGAAAAGGGGGAAGCTCCCAGTCCACTTTCTCTTTCTGAACTGTGCTAACGTATGACGGAATGTCGGGAGAGTTTGACTAAATGCTGAGAAATGTGTTCTACATTATCTCCATTAAAGCCTTTTAGAGGGCCCTCCCTGCAGGCTCAAAATACTTAACCACAATATTTTTAATGCAATTTTCCACTTGCCTAATTTAATTACCGCTGGAAGATCCAGCAGCAATTCCAGGCATCCCCCCCAAAAAAGGCTTAGACAGGTTTGAGATCTTCTAAAAGTCCTGTGATAAATATTAGCCTGGTTAAGGAAACTAGTTTTTTTGGGGGGGTGATCTTGCTCAGTAGCAGAACATTTGCTTGGCCTACAGAAGTTCCTGGGTTCAACTTATGGCATCTCCAGATAGGACTTGGGGTGGCCTTTTGTCTGGAGAGCCACTAAAAATCAGTGTAGGCAATAATGCACTAGATAGACCAATGGTCTTCTTGACTCAGTAGAAGGCAGCTTCCTAAGTTCCCAAGAGAGGCATCTCAAATTTCTGGAACTTGGAAAATGGAAATTTGCCTGCCTGGGATGAGTCCTTGAACTCAGTTGATGCCTCTTGCTTCCCTGGATGGAGGTGTGTGTGTGTGTGTGTGTGTGTGTGTGTGTGTGTCACCCTGTCCTGTTGTCTCCTTCTCACCACCCCTCCAGCTGCTATAAGAAGAATGCAACAGCTCACAATGTTCTGCCAGCCCCGCAAGCTGGCAAGGCATCACGGAATAGAAATAGGTCCCCCCCCCCAAAAAAAACCCTGTGCCCAGGGTGATGGCCCCCCAGCCCCACCCACACTATGCCTCTGATTGGAGCCAAAGTCCAGCAGCATCTTCTATCATCATGATCATCATCATCAATGAAGTGTAGGTGGGTTCCCATGAGGCAAGACATAGTGATAACAGCAAGAACCTTTATTGAACTAACAGAACTGGACAACTGGGGCAAAGCAACTGCTTATACACATTTCTGAAGGCCTTGGCCACTTCCACTCCCACTCCCAATGTGATTGGCTGTCTAAACTTTCAAGCTGCGAACTTTCAAGCTGGCTGTCTAAACTTTTCAAGACTCAGAATTTAAGGGCCAATGGCAGAGGCCCAAATCCTGAAATGTTCTGTGATTGGCTATCACGTATTGAATTAGAAAACAGGGGCTCAGAATCCTGAGTCCAGACTCAAGCTCAGGCAAACACAGACCACTGAATACATAACAATTATCATTATCATCCTTATTAATTTATATACCACCCTTCACCCAAAGATCACAGGGTCACAGGTTCCCCATTCCTGCTCCAAGGCAGAGGCAAGTAGAAGGAATCTGATATGGCAAAGGGACCTTCTGATAGATCTTGGAGGTTTGCAGCAGATCTGCAAAGGCTTCTGATTCTGAAGAGTCTAGGAAGAAAACCTGGGGGGGTAATGTTATGGCAGGCATTTATTAATGACTGGTCTCTCAGCCTCAATTTCCTTCCTTGCCTATAAATATAAGAATTAATCTGCTGCCTTTGAACAGGTCTTAATGCATGTTATCTGGCCAGCTTTAGACTTCAAATACCAGTTTCTGGAAACTGCAGGAGGGGAGAGTTGTCTTGTACTTGGGTCCTGTTTGCAGGCCTGTGGCTGGCCACTGTGAGAACAGAATGCTGGACTAGATAGGCAAGTTCTGTTTGTTCTTATTTAATCATGTCTGAATCCCAGTAGTAACCTGAAAGTAGATTTGTACTTGTATATGCAAGTTACTTTATTCTGCGGCTCACAGGCTAGAGTACGCACTGCTGTGCCACCCAAAGCCATCATTTTTACTTGATACTCCAATCCCTCCCCCCGAAAGCAATACATATTGCTCTAGTTTACAAACCTCAAGATTCCAGGAAGGGAAAACAAAGTAGACCCCACAAGCCTGAAGTCTGTCCGGCCCTGTTTATGAAACATTTAAATCCCACCCAAACGGACAACTTTCCATTCCCTCACAGAAGTGAGCTTGCAAACCATGTTGTTCCTCAGGCAACCAAACATTCCATGCCATCACGCCAGCTCAGCCAATCAGGGTTAAGTGATTGACCAGCACCAGCTCAACACATTTGTTTCTTTTGGAAAAAGTGAATGCCGTTAAACGCTGCCCGCAAAAGTTCTTCTTCCAAATCATTACAACAGCGTAAGTAGTGCCGTGCTGAGTCAGACCCTCAGTTCATTTAGCTCAGCAGTTCTGCCTTCCGGCAATGCCCAACCAAATACCAAGAGGAAGTTCATAAGCAAGGCATCTGCTCTGCTGCAATACCCTTTTGGAAGAAGGAGGCTCATAGTTCCAAAATAGAGATCTGCCAGGATTCAGGTCTATTGGTGCCTTCTCAACCAGAAGCCCTACACCAGGGAAGGGGAACCTGTGGCCCTCCAAATGTTGCTGGACCAGCTTCCACCAACTCCAGGAAGCATCGTCAATGATTAGGGATGATGGGCACTACTGAACAGGCCACCCTCTGCACCTCTCCTGGGGGTGAGGCCTCAGAAGGCTCGTCCTTGGTGTACCCAGGCCTCGGAGCCCCGGGAGACCTGGCTGGTTCCATCACTGTTGGTCTTATGAAAAGGGTCCTATTTCGCCTGGCTTTTTTTGGCCCAGAGACCTGAGTTTTGCTCCTCTCTGAGAATAAGCAAATTTTCAGAAACTGATTCTTCATACAGTTAATAAACAAGGCAGTGGTTTCCGATGAAGGCTTTGGAAGGACGGGGATGGAAAACGTCTGCTCCACAACTTTTGGATGTTCCTGCTGCTTTAGTCCCTGAAACATGTGTAAGCAGGCATAAAAACAAGAGAGTTTGATTCCACTTGTTAAAATATTTGCACCCTACACTTCTGTCTCACGGATAAGAGCTCTATAGTGGTCAAAAACAACTCTGTGCAACAAAAGCAACTTGCAGTGCAAAGGCATGAAGAGCCAACTGATCACTTGAAGAACCACCTTGCCCCTTGATCAAATGACTAGATCCCTGCGATCGTGGGGGTGAAGCCCTCCTGACCACCCCACTGTTTATTTCACATTTGTTTAGTTTCCATGCAAACCAAGGCTTTTAGCGCAGTGCCCCCAGCAATTTGGAACACATCCCCCGTTGAAATTGGGTGGGCCCCTGTGACTCTGATATTTCCTCAGCTGCGTAAATATTTCACCAAGGATTTTTCTTGAGAATTGATTTGATTCAAGGTTATTCATATCTGTGCTGCACCTTATTATCTTATCATTTTACGAGGTCTTGATGAGTTTTGTGGAACACCGTCATGATGCTATTATTTCTTTTACGTGTTGGCAGTTTGCAAATGTTATTATGAATTAAATTAATAAGGAAATGGCCCTTTCCCCCACCTGCCTGTACATTTTCCCCTTTTGTATCACATCTGTTTGTTGTTGTTTTTAAATAATATTTATTAACATTTTAAAGACTACAAAAGAAAGAAAAAGAATTAAACAATACAATACAATACAATACAATACAAAAACAAAAACACCACACAACACCAACCCCCAAACATTGAATTAACTAAACCAAACAAACACAATTTAAAACACATCTAATAAGTTCAGTATCTTAACTTTCATTTACTTGTTTCAACGACCTCCTCGCACCTCCCTTTTTGTATTCCACTTTAATTAACTGTTTCAGCAATTCCTTTCCATCTTCCTCTGTTTTCTGTCCTGTAATTTATCTTAACATATTCTAACCTTATTATTCCCTTTAATATATAATTGTCTTAACATATTTTAACCTTATTTTCCCTTTAATACTCTAATAATCTATTTGTACTTAATTCCTTGTAACATTTCTACTAAAGCCATATAACTCCTTTCCAACATTTTTCTAACACTCATTAATTTTACAATATTTTTATAAATAGTCTTTAAACTTTTTCCTATCTTCTTCCACTGACTCTTCTCCCTGGTCCCGGATTCTGCCAGTCATATCTGCCAATTCCCTATAATCCATCAGCCAGGCGATCTTCTGTCCGATGCTCTTAACTCTTTTCCAAGTCCCTTCTGTGAGTCTTCTTCATATTTATACATAAGCTTTACTTTGTCTTCCACTGATCTTATTTTCATTTTCCTTCCTTTGAGGCTAAAGAGTAGATCTCGGGGAAACTCCCACCTAAAAATGATTTTATTCCTTCTCGACAGGGCAACCAAATCTCCGTAGTTAAATCTAAGATCCAAAAGGTATTTCAGGACGTCTTTCAAAATTTCCACTCTTGACTGTTGTTCTTCTAAGTTCTTCTGGTAGTTCCAACAGTCTCTTATTTTGTGCTTCTCTTTTTTTCCTCCTCTTCCAAGTCCGAAGGCCCTCACAGTTTTAATCTCTTCTTGACCCAAGTCCCGGTCACAAAAATCATCAAATTCCTGTGTAAGGAAATCTATCAAACTTTCCTTCTCCAGTTCAGGTAGAGCTCTGATCCTCGAAATCTGATTTTCTTTAAATTCAATCATAGCAGGCATCAACTTATGGTCATCAAATTGCATCTGTAAGGCTGGGACTCTCTCTCTCTCCAACTGTGTTACTTTAGGTTCAACGGCAATAACTTTCTCCCTAGCCTTCTCCGCAGTTTGCCATGTCAAAGTTGATTCCTGTGTCAGTTTCTGAATAGTTTCTGTATTGGTGTTCACTTTTTGTCCCAAATTGTCGATTTTGGTAATTACCACATCCACCTTTTTGTGAAGCTATTCCAATGAGTCACTTATCTTACATAATACATCCACTAAGGCCTCTTCTGTCAACATTCTTAACCGATTCAAGGTCCCCAGAATCTCACAGGTTTTTATCTTGCAGCTGGAAATTCCCCCAGCTCAACTCTTGTGACAGTTTCAAAGGCTTCCTCTAGAGGGAAACAGTTCCTCTAGAGGGAAACAGTTTCTATTTGTATTAGTCCTTTTAAACTCAATTCAAACAATAAAGTTGGTTTCCATTTTCTGTTACTTTTACTCCTTTTTAAACGCAGACGGAGACAGTGGAAACAATGTATTCCTCTTATTTAACTAACTGTCAGTGAACGTTCTAATCACAGTCAATGAGCCTTCCAGAACACGTCAGTCCTGTTGGCAGCCTGTTTCCAGGATCGGAGCGGTGGTATATTAACTCTGTTCGCTCTCTCCTGCAGGTATACGCAGTCCAAAACTTTCCCCCCTCTTCTCCTGCCACCAAGGGGGGGTTAGTATTTTTTACTGATGGAAATTTAGTCCTTTACAATAGGCTTTCCGAGACTTCAACTTGCATCCTCGTTGCTTCAATCTATTTACAAAAGGGGAAGGTGGTCTTCCTGTTTTAGACCTCCCCGTTTCGGCACCAAATTAAGACGTTTAAAAATCCAATTCTCCGCTCTACTCACGGCTAGTTGCTTTAAGATCAAATTGTCCACAGGAAAAAGTCAGCATTCTCCGGCAACAGCTATGCGGCTTCGCTCCGTGGAAGAAGCAGTCAATTCGAAGCACCGCACCGCTCACCCCACATCGCTCCGGATCCCCGAAACCGGGTCTCCCCACAAGTAGGGGAGGCGCAAAAGGTGCCAGCCGAATCCCACATTCACAGGCTTCACCTGCCTGTGATTTCTAGTGGGTCTCCACCTTCGCCGTGGCGGCCAGACCCAGATTTCCACGAGGCAAATTCCTCCCGATCAGAGGAATTCAGCCATTGCCGGAGGCGCCAACCCGGAAGTCTCTGTATCACATCTGTTTGACTGTACCTTAGCAGGAAAGGGTTGTATTGCTTTATGCATAGTTATACAGGACTACGAAACCTTTGGACTCTATACAAGTAATAATAAATGGGACCTCCAACAAAATGTTGCAGCACAGAAAGCTACTGTTCTCTGTTCCAGCCAGCCATGCCCCTGGTACCCCTCTCCCACCTGGTTTTCCATTCCCCATCCTGCATTAAGCATCCTGAGACCACAAGAGGCAGACCTGAGCTCAAGGAAGGGAATTCCACAAGAGCCCAGCTTTACAGAGTATGGCCCTCTGCCTCAGGTATCCTCAACTTTTACAGATCCACTTTTAACCTAAACATGCATTGGGGAAGTCATTTCTTTATCTTTCCCCCAAGGCATTTTGGCATCTCAGGCAAACCGCAAAATTCTTTCCCCTGCCCCGCCGCTAGGGAAGAAGGGGTGAGTGAAGATCTGCATAAGGAACAAAGGGGAGGGATGAAAATCTACACTAGGAACAAGAAGCAGCACCTCCTATTCAACAAGAGGCCATTGTAGAGGCAGCAGGGGGGCACTGCTGAGGAGGCAACATATCCAGGCTCCAGATCTGCTGGCCCTTGTGAATCCTGCCGCCAAAGGCGGTCTCCTCACCTTGCCGCATGGGTGTGGCGGCCCTGATTTACATGGTGGTAGTGCTCCTGCCGTGACCTACTTTGGATCAGGACATGACCCACTTGTGGGTTCCAGCCCACCAGTTGAAGATACAGTGGTACCTTGGGTTAAGAACTGAATTCATTCTGGAGGTCCGTTCTTAACCTGAAACTGTTCTTAACCTGAGGTGCCACTTTAGCTATTGGGGCCTCCCACTGCCGCCACACGATTTCTATTCTCATCCTGAAGCAAAGTTCTTAACCAGAGGTACTATTTCTGGGTTAGTGGAGTCTGTAACCTGAAGTGCCTGTAACCTGAAGCGTCTGTAACCCGCGGTACCACTGTAACGCTCTTTCTGAAGGTATCCTCTTGTTTTAAGGGACTGCCTGGCCAAAGGCCAGTTTAAAGAACCCTGTAATTTCCATTGCAAGATCCTGTTATAGCAATTGCTTCTAAATTGGTGGCCATGCATATACAATGGCCAGTTCTGTCCAAACAGGGGCCTTTCTCTTGTCCTCTTTCTTTTCTGAGGCATGTACTGCAGTCACCTTCTCCCATCCCACCTTAGGTCTGCAAAATTTCATGGTGACAGTGGAGAAAGGGTAGTCTAACTTTCTCTCCTGAGGAGGACCGTGGTTTAATGGCAGACCACCCACTTTGCAGTCAGAAAATCCCAGGTTCTCTAGCATCTTCAGGGAGAGTTTCCTGCCTCGAAGCCCAAAGATCTGCTGCCAGTCAAGGCAAACGATATGGAGGCAGACGGACTTTGTTATAAGGCAGCTCATGCCGATTATTCCTAGTCAAGGTGCTGGCATCACGTATCCAGTCCCAAGAGAGGCATAACTTACAACAGAAAAACATGACTCACTACAAAGCATGTGGCTAGTCACTAACAACAATACTAAACAACAACAGCCCATTCAAAGTAGCTAAGCAATAAAAGACGGCAATGAATACATGTGTTTCCAACGTTAATCATGCTCAGAGGAGACTCCTTGAAATTAATGACTAATATGGGTTGATTAAATGTACATATGAAAATGCAAATTAGGGTTGTTTCATTTGCAATCTCTAGAAAGAATTGGTCTTATCGAAACTGGCCATTAAGGAATTTTGGATCACATCTTTAATGAATTTTAAAAATTATTTACGTTCTCATTTAAGAAAAAACCTGAAACCTTCCTCCTAGGTATAATGTCACCAGAAATCAAAAAAGAAATTAGACCACTTTTCATGTATTCAACAGCAGCAGCCACAATCTTAATTGCAAGAAACGGGAAAAGTGACAAAACACAAAAAACGGTAAATGAGTGGCAGGTCCAAATGATAGAATATCTGCAAATGGCCATGATGACAGGGAGAGTTAGAGGTTATCCAAAACAAAATGTACAGAAAGAATGGAAAATCTTTAAAGAATATGTGGAAAAGTATTATAATAATAAACATCTCCTGGCAGAAATAGAATGATCCTTGAAAAACAAGAAATATGATGTTTTTTGGTATCTGAGGAAAACAAAGAAAGTAATACAACAATTTGGAACTGTGTGTGAAAAAATAGTAGAAATAATAACACAATGAGTCTAATCAGAAGTCAAATGTATTTATTTTGTTTTGTTTTGCTTTGTCTTTTTTTCTTTTTTTCTTTCTAGTTTTTTATTTTATTTTTTTTCCCTTTCTCTCTCTCTCTTTTTCTTTCTCTCTTTGTACCTCTTTCTTTGGTCTTTCTCCTTTTGACCTGCTAAGAAAGAGATAAAGAGATAAAAGTTAAATATGAAAACTCAACTAAGTTAAAGTGATGTTCTGTAATTTTTCAATTATTGTTCAATTACTGTTAAAGATGGTCAATTGTAATGAACTGATGTAGTAGTTATTGCGGTTTTATTTTGTTATTGTTGAACTCTAAATAAAGTATTTTTTAAAAAAATAAAGTATTTTTTAAAAAAGAAACTGGGAGTGCTGATAGTGTTTAATTTTAACTCAGTTGGGTTGTCTTTCTTTATTTTTGTATGCTTTCATAGTGCATGGCCTTGGGGCAATCTGGGATGGGATGCAAATGAACTGAAGAACTCACCTGGGTTGATATGGATGGGAAATAAATCAGCTTGCCATTGGCGAAAGTTTTAATTTAAATTTGAAACTATACATAAAAATGTGCACGTGCAAAATTGTGGGGGCCTCAGACCCTGAGTTTTTTTATATAAACATAGCAACACTCCTACTCCAGGAAGAGAAGGAACTGTAGAAGGAACTGAAACTGGCAGAGTTCATGCCTGCAGAAGGCAGCCTTCAGATCAGCAATGTCCTCAGAAATGATGTTGACATAGGCCAAAAGTTTGCCCATAAGCTCAGTCTAGTCGCTAGGGTGGCTCATTGGATTCCATGACGGCAATGCAGCCTCGCCATCATAGGAACAGTTTCCAAAGCCCAGAGAGAAGTCTGGGATGAACTGACCGGTCTTGAGGAAGACACAGGGCTTAAAAAACAACAACACAGAACTCCAGTAGAAACAACACAAGCCTGAGCCTCGTCTCGAATCACAGCATCACAGAGCACCGCCATCTAATTGAATTTTCATGAGGACGTTTTTATTTTTACAAAATAAATGAGAAACTAAAATTGACTGTTTAGCCCATTCCTAGCCAGGTGGTTCAAGATCAGCTTGAAGGAGAGGCTGCCCAGTTCCCGGGTTGGACAAACCTCATATTGCGATTGTGGACAAACCTCCGGAAGGCCAAACCTGATTCTGATAAAGGGAGAGAGAAAGAGAGAGAGAGAGAGAGAGAGAGAGAGAGAGAGAGAGAGCGCATCTGATGTGTTTTGCATCTCCCCTCAAATCTATATTTATCCATCAGGTGCACAGAGAATACATTTAAGCATCTGAACGGACCACCTCCTAGTCTCTCCCTTAACATTTCAGCAATTACCACCCATTCATCACACTGTCACCAAGACATTTCCTAATCAGAGGTCAACACCCAGATACCACAGTCTACACAAACAGAATCCTTCACAGAGAACTAATACATATATATTTAAAAGGGCTCCTGGTGACAGGCCTTAAATCTCTTTCTGTGCTAAAGAGAACTGAAATCCGGCACCCAGGCCATAATACTCTGCACTAAGAGAAGCAACATCTTGCAATCTGTATATAACAATCAGCAAATCAGTACACATTTCTTTGCTTTGCATGATTTATTGCACCATATATATATAATTGCCATTGGAGTTTTGCTGAGTTACAAGATGGGACAATGAAGTATGTATTCCAAGGAATTTAACCTACTCCCAAGACAAACCACTGAAAATTTTGCTCAGCCACTCTGGCTAAATTTGGAGATTTCAGGAGGTATGACATAGCTTTCCCTCCCAAAGAATAAGGGCATAGAAATGCTTTTTGTGTGTTTTTTTTAAAAAGTCATTGGGAAATTGAACTCTGTGCCCACATTCTAAGCAATTAAACAAAATAAACATCTAAGCAATTCTAAGCAATTGGCTGCCCCAAGATATTCTTCTGCCAGAAGCAAATTGCACCCACGCCACACTTGCATACAGAAATCAACCAGACACTTTAAACCGTCATGGCTCCCACCCATCCCTGTTGCCACCACTCTCCCTCAGTGGGTTTGTGCAGTGGCGACTTCTGGATTCTGGCGAGATCTCACAAGAGCTCTGCAACATTGCGTGGAAGCTGCCGCAGCCATACCTCCACCTGAGGCGGCTTCCTCAGTCTGCCTCATGGATGGGCCGGCCCTGTAGGTGAGACAGCCAGCTACCCCAAGCCAGAAATAAGAAAGCATTGCTACCTCTCTGGGGAAGCAGCTCAGGAAGGGTGGGAACAGCTGTAGGATGTTTAAGGGGGAACAGGTGAGGCAGCTGCTGCCACCAACCACAACATCCGTCACTTCAGGCAGGTTGCGTGGCGAGTTCCTGCCCCCCCCCCCCAGTGGAAATAAAGACACATGACACAAATATTAAGGTTAATAGGCTACATAAGGCCACAACTTTATTGGTTACAGGTGATGAGCGGTATTGGCTTAGGCATTGGTCCTAACCGACTATATCCAACTTCAGCCCATCTGTTTGAAGTCCAGGGAGGGGTAACCACCAGTAGGGGGAGTCCTGCTGATGCACATCAACTAGAAACTCCCCCGGGGTCACTGCTCGGGGGCGTGCCTTAGGCCCTCACCTCCATAGGCTTCGGACAGGGCCATGCCCCCCGGAATCCTTTACAGGACTACCCTTCAATATGCGGGGCAGGTGATGGTGCTACCTCCCTTCTTCCATCTACAGAACAATACCAATGCCTAACCGCCAATGCCCAGAAAGTTGTGGTGATTTTGCTACAAGGTAGGCGAAAACCAAGTGGCTGGTGCCAATTTGCCAAGTGGAAAAATTCCTACCAGGCCCCTCAACGGCGACCAACCAAGGTCCATAGCAAGGTCGAAGAACAAAAACCTACAGGACGGGAGGGTGGGAAAAGCAGGAACAGCTGGTAGGCGGCAAAGAGGGAGATCCCCGGCCACGTCCTGCCTTAAATAGGGCCAGGCCACACCCCCAGAACCAGCCGATTGGCTGGCCAGGGGATGACATGGACGGGAATCCCCCCAATCGCGCCGGGGCTGGGCTCCAGCCGCTGCACACGTAGTGAGGCTGTGAAGCCCGCAACCCCACCTCCTCTATAGGGCGGAAGTGGCTCTGCCTTACCGCCTAATGGTAGGGCCTGCCCTGCACAAGCCCTGCTTTTTGGTCCCAGGACATAGTCCAAAAGGGCTGTGATAGAGAGTAAGGGTGAGGAATCCCAATCAACATGAAGGTTGCATTCCCTTCTGTAGAACCTACCAGGGACCGCATGTCAATGGTGGGCAGGACCCAATGAACAAATGTGGGTGGGGAAATGTTACATTCCAGCCACAAGAAAGTTGGAGGTTTCTACACACACACAAACCTGCATCCAACCATGCCACAGGCATCATCACTGTTTGCGAGCGCATGAGAGCCAGGCAAAAGCAATTGAGAAGGGCACAGAGCAGGGCAAATGAGAGGTGTGGGCTTGGGAGTGTCCTGGGGGCCAGTTGTTGTTGTTGTTGTTGTTGTTGTTGTTGTTTTATACCCTGCCCATCTGGCTGGGTTGCCCCAG
Organism: Podarcis cretensis; assembly: GCF_951804945.1. Lineage (NCBI taxonomy): Eukaryota > Metazoa > Chordata > Lepidosauria > Squamata > Lacertidae > Podarcis > Podarcis cretensis. The sequence goes on along the minus strand of NC_137177.1, from coordinate 17,679,487 downwards.
CCACTCTGGGCAGCTTTCAAGACATATAAAAACATAATAAAGCATCAAACATTAAAATCTTCCCAATACAGGTCAGATGTCTTCTAAACATTGTGTACCATAGTTCTTTATCTCCTTGACATCTGATCGGAGGGCATTCCACAGGGCTGCATTCAGCACACAGTTCTGAACTTCCCCCACTCCTGTGATCTGGACAGTGGTTGGATTATACAACACCGTGAGTCTCACAATGGAGGAAAGGTCACATCTAAAGGCAATGCATAAGCCTGTCAAAGCCTACAGGGTCCCTGCTGAATCTGCTCTCAATAACCAACTTTCAGACTACCAGTACTTCTTCCCCATACCTAGGAGTTAAATCTGCCCAGGCAATGCAGACACAAAGTTCATGAGATAACTGGCTTCCCAGTTCTAGGGATGAGGGAGAAATTTCATTCAGCTCTCGTTTAAAGTTGAAATTGTTGGATTCATACTGAATTCTTGCAGAACTGGCACTTACCTGAATTTTGCAATGCAGTTATCCAATCAATTAAAAAAAAACCAACTTATATCACAGTGAAGTGTGTGTAAAAATTAATGAGTGGTGTCCTGTCAGAAGAAGCCCATTGCAAAGACTTACACTTGTGCACTAGGGCTTCTCCCTCTCATCCCCTTGCACCCCCCCAAAAATGGCTTTGGGTTTTGGGAGAAAACCCCCCCCCCTGAATTAGGGATGCCAACTTGAATAAAATATGGGGGGCAGGTAAGTCCCCCCCCCCGCATAATCGATCACATGCACACCATTTGAATGGCAATGTCCATTACCTTTGGGGAGCCTAGCCCCCTCAGATATTTTATTGGGGGGAGGGCAAAAACCCTTTGGCCCTTATGCCCCCAAATGGTGATGGGAGGATGAAGATGGAAGGGAGCATTCTGTCTGGCAAGTGAAAATGTTTGCCCTTGGTGGAATGATCAACTTTGCACGACGTTTAATTCCTCCCAACATATTAGTGGAAATAACATACAAAAAATGGATGGTTACGTATGAGGAAATTGCTTGCAAAAATGTGTACATTGGTTGGAACTGCGTACAGTGGTACCTCAGGTTAAGAACTTAATTCGTTCTGGAGGTCCATTCTTAACCTGAAACTGTTCTTAACCTGAGGTACCACTTTAGCTAATGGGGCCTCCCGCTGCTGCCACCACGCCGCCACCGTGCAATTTCTGTTCTCATCCTGAAGCAAAGTTCTTAACCCAAGGTACTATTTCTGGGTTAGCGGAGTCTGTAACCTGAAGCATCTGTAAGGTACCACTGTACAAAAATGTGTTTATTGGGAGAAACTCGCACTAAGACGCTGGTGGTTTTTCATGAGAATTAAAAAAAATAAAGAGATTTGTAAATTGTTGCAGAAATGTGCAGAACTGAATTTAAGATTGGAAAATATAAGGAAATGAGGAAGATGATTCTGTCCCTGCCTAATGCAGATCCCCCACTGTGATTTAAGAAGCATCGCTGCTCCTTTTCCGACCAGCACTTTGGAACTGCAGCAGTCCGTCAGTTCCCAGAAGACCAAATGTTTGGTTTGTCAAGAGTGAGCAGATAAAAAAATTCTGAGCCTGCATAACTGAGGCACAAGCTAGGCATTCCTAGCCTGAAAGAGGAGGTGTGTTCAGAATGCTCCGCATTACATGCTCCCATTGGCTCCTGGCCAGGAGAACGTGTGGAGAACAGCCAGAGGTGGTGGGAATTGTGGGCAGGCACTGAAAGAGGCAGAGTGGGCAGGAAACATTTTTGCACAGAGAGAGACCCAGAGAGGATTAGAGCCAAGTGGAACATCGGAAGCTGTTTGATATACAAGCTCATACGTCCATCTAGCCAGATATTACCTACCACTCTCATTGGTTTAGTTGGCTTCAAGGCTCTGCCCAATGCTCTGATCCACTCCCCCCAACCTCCATCGGGCAGGCAGCAAACCTGAAGGGTCCTCCAAGAATGTGAAAGGTTATTTCCAAACAGATTTCTCAATCTGTTTGGAAGTGGGAAGGGGATTGAGCAATACACTCATTTGAGAAAGATGCAGGATTTAAGAAACGGAGTTAACGGAAATTCCCGAAACCACAGGAATGGGGCTGCTTCTAGCGTTGACTCACCGGTTCTCAATTGCCAGGTATAATTTGTGAATGTCGCCAGCAGGCACAGTCTCCTTCCCCTGCCCACCCCCACCTCATTCAGTTATGGAGAGGGGGCACAAACAGTGGCTAAGCCCATTGCTGTTTCTTCCACCAGGAGCAGGGGTCCCAGCTGCATGCTTGATACTTGAGCCCTAGGTGGAAATTCAGCAGGTGCAGCTTTGTCTATCACATAAGTGCAGGATAGGCTTCACCCAGTGAACTTCTGTTTGTTAAAAGACACAGGAATCCTGCCTGGATGGAGGGGGCTAGAGCTCTGACTGCTGCAGCTGGGAGGAGCAAAAGGTGAGGAATGTGATGCAAAACGTATCCTTTCCCATATCACAGATTAGTAACAGAGATGCACATGTAAGGCAATTATATTTGCATACCTGGAATTACTTCCCTGTCTTTGGGCAGTGTCATGGCTCAATTGCAGAGCAGAGTAGCTGCAGATTTGTCTGCAGATGGGAGATGCTCAGCAGGGAAGAACATATACTCTAGGAGTGTAGCCTTGGGGATTTGGGCTGTGTTGCATGTCAAGACCCCGCAACACCCCCTTGCAAAGAATAAGACACCAGGACACAGATATTATGTTAATGCTACTGGGCAAATTTTGGCCACAACTTTATCGATTACAGACTGTGAGCGGTATTGGCTTAGACACTGAATGGACCCAACTATATCTGACTCCTGCCCATTGTACAGGAAGTCCGGTAAGGGTCAACCACCAGAAAGGAGAGCCCCATTGATGCAGACCAACTCGAGCTCCCCCTGGGTTCCCCAGGGGGTTGTGGCATGGCCCAGTCCAGCCCCGGACTTCGGACAAGATCCACACACCCAGATTCCTTTAACGGAATACCCTTAAGCTTGAAAAGGCAGGTGGTGGCCACACCTCCCCTCCCCCATCATAAGATCAACCAATGCCTAACAGCCAAACCTTACAAAGTTGTGACGTTTGCTACGAGGTAGGCAAAAACCAAATGGCCCCATGCCAATTTTGCCAAATGGAAAAATTCCTACCAGGCCCCTCAACGGCTACCAACCGAGGTCCATAACAAGGCCAATGGAAAAGAAACCTGTAAAACTGGGAGGAAGGGAGTTTGAAGATGCGAGCCAAGAGGAAGCCCTCCAGCTTGCGCCACAGCTTAAACAGTCGTGGCCACGCCCCCCCCCCCAGCCACCAGATTGGCTGGCTGGTGATGACGTGGCCAGGATCCCCCGGGCAACGCTGGACTTTGTCCCCCGCCACTGGAGGAGAGGGGGTGGGCACGTGGTCTACCGCAATCCCTCCCCACCAGGAAGTGGAGCGGACTTCACAGCCCTATTTACTCTGCACCCAGCGTGTGCCCTCCACACACAACATCAGAAGGGCCTGCTGGATCAGGCCAATGGCTCATCTTGTCCACCATCCTGCTCCCACGGAGGCAACCCAGATGACTGTGGGAGATTCCCAAGCAGAACACAAGTATATCAGCACTTTCCCCCCCTGTGTTTTCCAGCAAGTGGTATTCAGAAGCATTAATGCATCTGGCTGCGGAGACAGTGCATAGCTGACATGGCTGATAGCCTTCTCTTCCATGAATGTGTCTTATTTAAAGCCATCTAAGTATGTGGCAATCACTGCCCTCTGTGGCAATGAGTTCCATAGTTTAACAATGCACAGTGTGAAGAAGTTCTTCTATCTCTATTGAATCTTCCAGCATTCAGCTTTATTGGATCTCCATGACTTCTAGTGTTATGAGAGAGAGAAAAGAACCTTTCTCCATCCACTTTCTCCTTGCCATGCATAAATGTTCTGTCGTGTCACCTCTTCCTACCTTTCCACAAAACCAAAAGCCTCAAACGCTCCAATCTTTCGTCATAGGAATCCATAACTACTCTGTATCTATCCTGTTGTTTCTCAGGAAATCCTGTGTTCTGGCGCATTTCCCTGCAAATCAGCTTCAACCCAGGATGATAAAAAGAATGGCCTAGCTATGTTTTACTGACGTGGGTGGCACTGTGGGTTAAACCACAGAGCCTAGGACTTGCCGATCAGAAGGTCGGTGGTAAAAATCCCCGCAACGGGGTGAACTCCCGTTGCTCGGACCCAGCTCCTGCCAACCTAGCAGTTCGAAAGCACGTCAAAGTGCAAGTAGATAAATAGGTACCGCTCCGGCAGGAAGGTAAACGGTGCTTCTGTGCGCTGCTCTGGTTTGCCAGAAGCGGCTTAGTCATGCTGGCCACATGACCCGGAAGCTGTACGCCGGCTCCCTCGGCCAATAAAGCGAGATGAGTGCCGCAGTCCTAATGGTCAGGGGTCCCTTTACCTTTAGCTATGTTTTAAGCCAGTAATTTGTACACATCCTTAAACCCTGGATGGCCTGGGGCTGGGGAATAGCTGAAACCTGAAGGCGACATTTAGCTGTACACAGAAGCAACATTTTTTAAAAGGCAACATCTGAAAAAGCGAACACTGGAAGGCAAATTCAGGAAAGTAAGTAACCCAGAACGGATCGTTGAGCTGAAAGAAGATAAGATTTATGCACCTGCAACAGAGTAGATATTTTAGTCCAATTTTGGATGCAGGTATATTTGCTTGTGTTCATTCACTGAAATGCATGAACGTATCTGGTGCCTTCCATTGATTAGCACCGAGGCATAATTCCCACCCATTGAGCAGCTGGAGAAAGAGTACCAAGAAGTGTGAGCTAAGAGACCACAAATTCAAACAGGATGTTGTATTTGGGAAGGACTCAGAGAGGAGTTACAAAGAAGATTAAAGGATGCATTGGCTGAATGCGAGGGGGAGAAAAGTGCCTTTGGTTATTCGGTACTTAAATAGATTTCAACAAGGAAACAATTGTTCATACTGTTCATAGTGGAGAGGCAAGGATACATTGGTTTGTAAGTAGCAGGGAAGTGGATTTAGATTAAATGTTAGTCACCCATGAAACAAGCTACTTACAAAGGTTGAGAAATCTAGAGGGTGAGGTGGGAGGGGTGGAGATGGCCAGGCATCTGCTGGGGATATTTGAGGTCTGCGATGGCTTGTCTCCCAGAGGAGATGATTCAAAGCCATATAATGGATGAGTTTAAAAGCAGCCAGATGATATTCTGGAGAAGGTAGCAGAGGATATTTTTGAGGTAGAGGGGGGACTGCAGCTGCTCAGCTGTTTCCCCAGAGCTTCGGAAAAACTTTTTTGTCTGGGCCACACTTTCGGAATAAAAATCTGCTCATGCCACACCAATTTTTTAATTGATAAGACATACATTGGAAAACACAACCAGGCTTGTCCTGGATATCACCTGACGCTCTTGCTCTCATTTTGAAAAGATAGCTATCCATATTCTGCACATTAAATATATATATATATATTATATATATATATATATATATATATATATATATATATATATATATGACTATACTGCCCTGAAATGTTTAAATATTTCTTCGATTGTTGTTGAATCTTCCCAGCGCACTTGTGCCACGTCACACCCTTTGAGAACCGCTCCTCCAGATGAACCTATGAGTCATGACTGTCCAGCATTTGACATTTAATGGTTGGCTGGGGTCCTTCCCTTGGGAGCTCTATAAATCAAGGCGCTCAATATTAAATCAACGGTCAATGCCGGCTAGGTTCTCTCCACCACCAGAAATCGCTAGGAGTCCCAATTTCTTCCATCCCTTAAAATCTTGGGGACAGACAGGGAGGGCAAAGGTGTCCAACATCAGGCAGTTCCAGTCATCAAAGGAGATTTTTGTAGCCATCCCATAGATAACAGGAAAGGACAGTTTAATCAGTGGGAAAGAAAAGAAATGGAAAAGTTATCCAGGTCTCCCCCTTACCTAAGACCAGTTAATTTGTAGCCAGGTTGACTCCTGCTACAGGTGATGGGTCTAGTTTGGAATGCAGAGTGAGGACCCTTTTGAGATTTTAAATGGCTCTCATAACGGTTAGTGTGCCTTCTGAGCCCCAAATCTTGATACGCGCATTTAATCCCTTTGCTACCTATTTACTACACAGTCAGCTGTTCCTTGGTGCTTAATCTACCCTTATTTGAAGCCTCTGCATCATGCCTTTGTTCTTTTCCCAGTCTCCTGATGTTGCTTATCTCCTGCACAGCGCCCCTCACTCCCTTTTCATCTGGGTCAACACCGACCTTGTTCCCTAGCTTGCAGTTTCCTTCTAGCTAAGCGATTTAACCGTTTCATTTCCTATGTATCCGTAAGTAACCCAGCCTCAAGCCTCCATTTCAGTTGTTGAAATAGGATAGGGCAAATTCATAGGGGGGTGAGGCTATCCGGGGTTACTGGTCACGGTGGCTGTGCTTTGACTCCACGGTCGGAGGCAGCTAAGCTTCTGAATACCAGTCACTGGAAACCATGGGAGGAGAAAGTCCTCTTGCAGTTTTCTCTGCAAGAACAGGATTCTGGACTAGACAGGCCATTGGTCTAATGCAGTAGGCTCTTCTTATGTTTCCATAAGTCAGCCTGGATAGCTCAGTTGGTTAGAGTGTGGTGCTGATAATTCCAAAGCTTCAAGTTTGATACCTGAATGGATCAGCTACATATTCCTGGGTATATGTTTCCAGCTGCTGTTGGACTACAACTCTCATCATCCCTAGCTAGCAGGACCAGTGGTCAAGGATGATGGGAATTGTAGTCCAAAAATAGCTGGCGACCCAAGTTTGGACTAGAAGATGATCCTCAGGGTCCCTTCCAACTCTGTGATCTATGATTAGCTAAATGCTCTCTCTTTTTTTAAAAAAAATGATATTTATTAAAGTTTCAAGAAAATTACAAAAATGAAAAAAGGAAGAAAAAAGCAAAAAATACCAAATACAGAAGAAATAAACAATTAAAAACATTTCAATCTTTCCATGTCTTATCTTTCATTTACTTATTTCCCTGACCTCCTCACACCTCCCTCTTTTGTATTCTAGTTCAATAGTTGTTTCAGCAAGTCCTTACCCTTTTTGCATTTATCTTAATGCTTTATTGTAATATATTATAACTTTACATTTTTTACATGTTAACAATCCGTTTTTACATATCTCTTAATAAGATTATTGCTAAAACCACTTCGCTTCATTCCAACCTCCCTCTAACATTCCTTAATTTTACAATGTTTCTGTAAATAGACTTTAAATTTCTTCCAATCTTCTTCTACCAACTCTTCTCCCTGGTCTCGGATTCTGCCAGTCATTTCCGCCAGTTCCATGTACTCCATCACCTTCATCTGCCATTCTTCCAGGGTGGGTAGATCTTGTGTCTTCCAATACTTCGCGATGAGTATTCTTGCTGCTGTTATTGCATACATAAAAAAAGTTCTATCCTTCTTTGGCACCAATTGGCCGACCATGCCCAGGAGAAAGGCCTCTGGGTTTTTCAAGAAAGTATATTTAAATACCTTTTTTATTTCGTTATAAATCATCTCCCAGAAAGCCTTAAAATGATTAGCTAAATGCTCTCACCCAGACATTTTCTTCTGCCATTGCTCTAGTTTTGTTTTGTCTCTCTTTAGTGGTAGCCTTTATGTGCAAAAAAAATATGCATACAGTGGTACCTCGGGTTACATACACTTCAGGTTACAGACTCCGCTAACCCAGAAATAGTACCTTGGGTTAAGAACTTTTCTTCAGGATGAGAACAGAAATCGTGCTCTGGCAGCGTGGCGGCAGCAGGAGGCCCCATTAGCTAAAGTGGTCTTCAGGTTAAGAACAGTTTCAGGTTAAGAACGGACCTCCGGAACGAATTAAGTACTTAACCCGAGGTACCACTGTATTTGTTCCTCTTTTAATCCCTGCCCAAATCTCTTCCTTGGTTGTGTCCAATTTTAGACTGGCAAAGCCCTTGGCATACAAAGACCGCCTCCTTTGCACTCTGCAAAGTGCCAAGAAAACTGGTGGGGTTCTATAAAAAGTGACGGTTAACAAGCCTGACGCAATGCAAGCTTCCATGGAAATGAATTCCAGGTGCACTCAATGGAACAGTGCTTTCAAATGAGTGTGACCAGGATTGCAACCATAGCAGAACACAGTAGGACTTGCCTCTGTGCAAACAGTTGTCAGGTCAGTCTGGCTGAACGCCTTGTAAAGAAGGGGTACTCGACTTCTAATCTTAAATCTTAACGTCACTTACATTTTCATGCAGTTTTATGTGGACACTTACTATTTACAGATCTCTGTTTTGTTTCCAGCGCTATGTATAGAAGGGGTTTCTTTCCTTGTTTGTTTTTCCACAGTGTCAGGGCTTGAGGCGTTTCTTGGGCCTGAAGCAGAAATTCAAAATGGTGACACACACACACACTCACACACCTTTTCTCCTGTTGGAGCCGTGCTCTGTTTCAGTGATTTCAGTGAGTGGAGACAGGAAAGCGACACTCCACGTAAAACACTCAGTGTTTTAAAAGCACAAACTTTACACAGAACTAGTAACTGCATTTTAAAAGTTGAATGAATGGAAACAGCAGGCAAATAATAACAGTAACAGTAACAGTAACAGTAACAATAACAATAACAATAACAATAACAATAACAATAACAATAACAATAACAATAACAATAACAATAACAATAACAATAACAATATATTTAAACCCCGCCCATCTGGCTGGGTTTCCCCAGCCACTCTGAGCAGCCTCCAACAAAAGAATAAAAATACATTAAAACCTCAGTCATTAAAAACAGGGCTGCCTTCAGATGTCTTCTAAACGTCAGGTAGTTGTTTCTTTGACATCTGATGGGAGGGCGTTCCACAGAAGGCCCTCTGCCTGGCTCCATGTAACTTCGCTTCTCGCAGTGAGGGAACCGCCAGAAGGCCTTCAGAGCTGAACCTCAGTGTCTGGGTTGAACGATGGGGGTGAAGACACTCCTTCATGTTCCCATTTTTGATCACCCTTATTTTAGGGATCAGGACCACCTCTTTCCATATGAATCTACCTGGACCCTGAGATCATCTTCTGAGTCCCTCCTTTGTGTGCCTCCTTCTCGAGAGGTCCAGAGAGTGGCAACATGAGAACGGGCCTTCTCTGCAGTGGCTCCCCATCTGTGGAATGCTCTCCCTGTTGGTTTCTGCTCTCTTCACTGTGCAGCGAAGTGCTTGTCACGAGACAGGTGTTTACATTCCACAGACAGCATTGCTGTTGGGTTTTCCCACGGGAAAGGGAGACTGGATGTGACGTACACTGGTTTCCTGTTTTTCACTGTTCACACTGTGATTCTCTCCGTGCTTCAGAGGAGAGAGGATGCCTTTTCCTGCTCCGGCAGAGGCAAGATGTTTTTCTGTAATCTACCAGCTTTGTAATGTAAATAAAGCAACTTAGAGTATGTGCACGTATTCCTCATCATTCCGCTGTGCTTGAGACACTGCATATCAACACTCCCTAGGGAGGTTTGCCTAGGCACCAGGCAACTATGTTCCTCTTTAACCAGGCCTTTCGTTGATTGACATCCAATGCCCTTTTAAAATACATTGAGGAGAGGGGGATTATTGGTGTTATGTACTAAGCTTGGATCCTAGAACAATAGACAGGTAGGATCCTAGAATGCAACAACAGACTGACCTGCAGTAGCAGCCCAATCAGGCTCCAGGAGGGAAGCAGAATCAGCCAATCAGACGGGACCCATTGTGTAAATAATGTATATAAAGCCTGAGGTTTGGGGGGAAATTCATCCACTGTTTTACGAGCTGTAATAAAGAGTATGAAATCACTACAGTTGGGTTGTTTTTTATTTTATTATGTATTATGTTTTTTGTGTGTGTGATTTTATGTTGCAACCGCCCTGAGACCTGCTGGTCTAGGCCAGTATACAAATTTAACAACAGAAGGAGACGGAGAAGGAGAAATAGGAAAACTTTCATACTTGGTGTGGGTGGAAGGAGACTTCAAGACCCCTGCTCTCCCTTCTTAATCTTTTATCTTTAAAGCGAACATACAGTCATACCTCGGGTTGAAGTAGCTTCAGGTTAAGTATTTTCAGGTTGCACTCCACAGCGACCCAGAAGTAACAGAGTGCATTACTTCCGGGTTTCGCCGCTCGCGCATGCGCAGACGCTCAAAATGACATCATGCGCAGAAGCAGCAAATTGTGAATCGCAACCCGTGCAGATGCGTGGATGCGGGTTGCATTCACTTCAGGGTGTGAACGGGGCTCCAGAATGGATCCCGTTCGCATCCAGAGGTACCATTGTATCTAGATAGCCTCTCAAATAGAGAACTGTCCTATGGAGAGTTAGGGGTGAGCAGGGAGGTGGCGACACCATATTGTTCAGAGTGGTGAAACTGAGTGAACAGGCATTCAAATGGCAAATGCAGCTCAATGTAAAGATGGAGGAAGTGGTTCATGTTCAGGGGAAAAAACTAACTTCACATACACATGAATGGCATCTGACATAGCCGTAACTGACCCAGAGAAAGATTGTGGGGTCATGGTGGATAGCTCGATGGAAATGTCAACTCAACCCATGGCGAGTGGCTATGAAAAGGGCAAATTCCATGTTAGGGGCCATGAAAGAAGACAGACAGACAGACAGACAGACAGACAGACAGACAGACAGACAGGTTGATTGATAAATAGGCAATGATATTGCTGTACAAATCTATAGTTTGGGGGCATTTGGAATCCAGTGTATAGTTCTGGCTGTCACCCCTCAAACAGGTTATTATAGATCTGGAAAAGGTACCAAAATAGGAAATGGAATTTTCAAAGGATTGGGTGGAACTTCTCCCTTGCGAGAAAAGGTTACACACTTGGGGCTTCTTATCACAGAAGTAGGTGACTAAGGGGGAATAAGACAGAGGTATCTAAAATTATGCATGCATTGGGGAAAGTGACTGAGACATTTTCTTCTTCCTCCATCCTTTCTATCTCTAGAGCCCAAGGTCACCCAATATAGCTGAACTTTAGAAGATTCGGGAGAATGCAAAAGGAAGTGTTTCTTCACATTGTGCATTGTTAGACATGTGGTATTTGTGCCACAAGAAGCAGCGGAGGCCACCAACTGGATGTCTTCTTACTTTCTTTCTTTAAGACACAAGAGGACCTTGCTTTTCAAACTACAGGCACCCACACACACCCCTTACAGGCGATCAACCTGTGTGCGAGCGCATATATGTGTGGCGCTGGGAGATAAATAAATAGATTCTAAATAGGGTACTTGTGGCTTCCGAGGAGATCCTCCCTAGCAGGGGCGTCTTACCCATAGACGTTAGTGGCGCGGGGTACCAGGGCACCAGATTTTGGAGGGCGCCACAGGCTGAGTGTCCAGGAATGAGGGTCAGGGTGCACCCCCTTCCCCGCTCTGGGGCAGCTTGCTCCTCTCCTCTCAGCCACCCATCAGAGTGTGCTGCGTCAGGAAAGCCCCTTCACGTCCCCTCCCACCAGGGCTGCCTGAGTGCCTGATGGGAGTGATTGGGGCAGGCGTGGGGCACCCCCTCTGGCCACGTTGCTGCCTGTGCACCTCCCTGAGAAGTCTGCAAGCAGAGCAAGGAAGCGCCCTGTGCGATCCCGGCACTGAGCGAGGATGGCACAGCTGGCAAGCCACCCTATCTGCTTGCTGGCCCTCCTGTGGCGCAGTCTTCCCTGGACGGAGGCAGGTAAGGGGCACCGGGTCTTTAGAGGGAGGCTTCGTGGGAGGCCGTCTGGGCTATGATCCGGGAGCCTCTTACTTACTATAATAATATAATAATAATAATAATTTATTATTTATACCCCGCCCATCTAGCTGAGTTTCCCCAGCCACTCTGGGCGGCTCCCAATCGAGTGTTAAAAACAATACAGCGTTAAATATTAAAAACTTCCCTAAACAGGGCTGCCTTCAGATGTCTTTTAAAGATAGGATAGCTGCTTATTTCCTTCACATCTGAAGGGAGGGCGTTCCACAGGGCGGGCGCCGCTACCGAGAAGGCCCTCTGCCTGGTTCCCTGTAACCTCACTTAGCACAATGAGGGAACCGCCAGAAGGACCTTGACGCTGGACCTCAGTGTCTGGGCTGAATGACGGTGGTGAAGAGGCTCCTTCAGGTATACAGGACCAAGGCTGTTGTATAAAGGTCAGCACCAACACTTTGAATTGTGCTCGGAAATGTACTGGAAATCGGACTGCTTGATGTAAACGAGCCGGACCAAAGTCCCCCCCCCCCCGCCGCCTTAAAAAAGGTTGACAACTCTAGGAAAAGGGGGGGGGGTGAGCGCCAGAGAGATATTTGCACCACGGCGCCGGATATGCTTAAGACAGCCCTGCTCCCCGGAGCCCAAAGAAGACTTTGGAGTGGGTGGAGGAAGCCCCAAAGAGCTTTGTTTAGGATTCTCAGTCTCCTCACTTAACAGCTGACGCACGTGGTAGCACAGCAGCAGCTTTTCCAAGCAGCCTTCAGCCAGTCCCAGCATTGTAGATACACCATACATTTAAAGCACATTTTCCCCTCACCAAAGAATCCTGGAAACTAGTTTGTTAAGGGTGCTGGGAATTGTAGCTCTGTTGGGGAGGTAAACTACAGCTTCCAGGATTATTTTGGGGGCATCCCACTAAATGGGAAACCCAGTCAGATGGGTGGGGTATAAACATCATCATCATCATTATTATTATTATTATTATTATTATTATTATTATTATTATTTGCTTTAAATGTACAGTGGTACCTCGGGTTAAGTACTTAATTTGTTCTGGAGGTCTGTACTTAACCTGAAACTGTTCTTAACCTGAAGCACCACTTTAGCTAATGGGGCCTCCTGCTGCTGCTGCACCGCCGGAGCACAATTTCTGTTCTCATCCTGAAGCAAAGTTCTTAACCTGAAGCACTATTTCTGGGTTAGCGGATGTAACCCGAGGTACTACTGTACAGTGGGTATGCAGCTTGTGTGCCTTTGTATATGTGCACGTGCAGATTTTAAGCAAATCTATGTCCTCTTTTACCGGCCTTGGCAATGCGTAAGAGACGGTGCTCTTGCTACCATCGGGGAGATTCTGTTTCTACTGCCTGAGGCACTAAAATGTAGGGCTGTTTCTAAACTCTGGTAAGGTCCCCAGCTCACGGCTCCCTGGAACTCTGTTCAGAAGCCAGTTTTGCAGGTGAAATGCCCTGGCAGACAGCCGTTCGGTTTCGAAAGGCATTTTTTTATTTTTAAAATGGAGTGCAGCTGCAGGTCAGCAATGCTGTCCTCGCGCAACACATAGGTTCAGAAGGAAGTGTCAAAACTGATACAAGCGTCCTTTGTCAAAATGCCTGTGGCATATGCTGCAACCATCCCCATTTGCAAGGGACAGTCCCTGTTTTCTGGAACCTCTCCCTACTGAGTCTGCGTTTGTGGGGGGAAGTGGAGCTCACGGAGCTCAATTTGTATGCAGCGAGACAAAAATTAAAAAAATCACTCTTCTCCACACAACAGCCAATCAGATTCCTCTGAGAATCCCACAAGAACAAGCTGGCGGCAACAGACCTTTCCCCTAAATTTGCCCCTCAACTGTTATTCAAAGGTAGACTGCCTCTGAATCTGCAATTTACAAATAGCTACTGATAGACCCACCCTCCATGAATTGACTAAAGTCAATGAAGGCCTAGTGGTGACAGTTCGACCTTCTGGTAGCAGGTTCCACAAATGAATTCTGTGTTGCACAGGCTGCATAATCTGCATTTCCTACTTTCTGCTTCTGTCACATAACTCCTAATTCTAACTCTCTAAGCTCCTTGCAGGGGTTTGGACCAAATTATCCTTGCGGTCCCTTCCAGCTCTTCCGTTCCATGATTCTATGATTCATTCATTTGCCATCTCAAACAGCGTCCCTTGATCCTTTGTTCTTAATACCCATCCCCAGGCTATCACCTCCTGAGGAAGTTAGCCTTGCTTAATTCGCTGTTAGCACTTGCTGATTTACAGGGGATTAGCATTGTCTAGCACACAGCTTAATACACACGGATCTGGCTTAATAAACTTGAGACTGGCTGTTTCCCAGGTTTAACACTCCTAACATTGATTAAATTCTAACACTAGCTTGGTCCAGAGATTATAGTGGTCTAGCACCCACAAACTCATAGCACTGTAATGGACTCCTCTAAATCACTGCCTTCCCACGGTTTAATCATACCTTCTCCTTTTCAGAGAATCCCTAGCATGGGAAAATCCAGATTGAAGGAATGTTTGGAAAGCCAGTGATTTGGAGGCTAGCTTACAGACACTAAAGAATGGGTGGAATGACAGGAGCTTACTATCCACATTGAACGGCAGTATAGATGAGTGCTGGTTTTCAGAGACATGCAGCTTTTATCACTGGAGGTGATGAGCCTCCTAACCCTTGGATGAAAGAGAGATGAGAGCTCTTCCTTGTGTTACCTGTGGCTGCGCTCCTGTGCACACTGGCTTCTGAGTAAGCCTGCAAGAGCTCAGGCTGCAACCACTCATTGTCTTTGTCATTATTAATATCTATAAGGAGACTTGTGCACAGAGCTTTCAAGTGTTCAGAGCAGTTCTCCGGCTTGCAGTCCTTATGACGACCCTGTAAGGTGAGTCAGTATTATTATCTCACCTGCCCCTATTCTGCAGATCAGGGGCGCCATCTTGTCCTCAGGAACGTGGGTGCCCATTGCTGCAGCGCAGACATGCAGGCGTGTGACGTCGCACGTCTGTGGTTGCAGGGGCTGGCAGCAACTCCTCTTCCTCCTCCTATCCGCAGCCAGCGAGGCACCCTTCTCCTTGGGGTGGGGCTCGGACTCAGAGGCAGATAGACTCTGCCTCCATGCCGAGCTCCACCTCCCCGGAAAAGGGGTGCCTCACTCAGTGGCTGCAGAAGGCCAGTGCTTCTCTTTTGGAGGCAGCGCCACAGCCACCTGCCAGCTTTTGCCATTGACTTTGTGGGTGCCCAGCCCCCACACTCATACAAGGTGTGACCGGAAAGTTCGGTGAATGGCCACAGAAATTGGATAGCGGGAAATATTTGAACAGACAGTCAGCATTGGAAACCCACAATTGTGAACGGAGATGAAGCTGTAACTCGAAAGACAGTGTATGAGTGGTTTAAGCATTCCATGAAGGATGGCAAACCATTGAAGATGACCATTGCAGACCATTGACGAACAGAATGGTGGCAAATGTCAACAGAGTTCGTGAGCTACTGATGTGGGATCGGCATTTGTCCGTCCGAATGCTGGTGGAAGAATCGCATATTCCACATGAAATCGTTACTGATTTGCCCCACCCTCCATGTTCACCTGATCTGGCCCCACCAGATTTCTTTCTTTTCCCAAAACTGAAATCTGCCCTGAAAGGGCACAGATTTTGAAACATTTCACACATCCAAGCTGCTGTGACGAGGGAACTGAAAGTAGTACGAAAAGAGGACTTCTCCAGAAGTTTCCAACAGTTCTACGAACGTTGTCAATGGTGCATCGTATCAGAGGAGGCCTACTTTGAAGGCCTGTAAGGTATGTAAGGGCGGGTGGTGCTGTGGTCTAAACCACAGAGCCTAGGGCGTGCCGATTAGGAGGTCGGCGGTTCGAATCCCCACGACGGGGTGAGCTCCCTTTGCTCGGTCCCTGCTCCTGCCAACCTAGCAGTTCGAAAACACGCCAAGTGCAAGTAGATAAATAGGTACCACTCCAGCAGGAAGGTAAACGGTGTTTCCATGCGCTTCCCTGGCTCGCCAGAAGTGACTTAGTCATGCTGGCCACATGACCCGGAAGCTGTCTGGGGACAAACGCCACCCGCTTGGCCTATAGAGCGAGATGAACGCACAACCCCAGAGTCAGAACTAACGGTCAGGAGTACCTTTACCTTTAAGGTATGTATGTTCAAATATTTCTTACTGTCTGATTTCTGTGACCATTCACTGAACTTTCCACTCACACCTTGTATTACTGTGGGTGCCCAAGTGCTCACAGTCCCCTGGAGATGACTCCTGTGTTGCAGATTGTGCAAAGGCAAACCCAGGCACTCCCACAGCCACCTTGTGAGTCTCGAGCAAGGGCAAGATGCGAACCAGGGACTTCCTGACGTGTTGCTCACCCCCTTAGGTGCTATTTTTAACTTTGAGTCCATTCAGTGACACCTCTTGTTTCTGAAGCCAATAGCGAGCAGGCTACAGCAAAGCAAATGAATGCAATATACATAGCTTTCAGTGATGTGCAATTGCAGTGGGTGGGTGGGTGCTCGGTTATCCTTGGCTGTGCATACAGAGGTGTTAAAAAGCGTACAAGAATGTCTGAATAGCCAGTATTTCCTTGGAACTGAAACCAGCGGGTCTCTGACTCTAAACATGGGCTGGGCAATGAACACTAAGAAGCTGGGCATGGGGAAGGCTTAGCTTTGCGCAGCCATGGCATGCCTTAGTCATGTTGCCAAAAAAGCCAATTCCCACAGCATCTGGTAGGAGGAGGAGAGCCACTTATGTCATGAAACTAGGTGTGTCTTTCAGCCCCCTTGCTTACAGTTGCTGCCTGTCCCTTGTGCCACTGGAGCTGAAAGACTGAGAAATGATGGATGGACAAAAGCTTGGCAAGGAAAAGAGAAACCCGGGAGCAATGTTTGCGAAGGGCTGTCTGATACCTGAAGGGTGTTTGCAAACCCAGAGGTGGGCAGAGCTGTGGTTTAGGAGGACGGAGGGGGAGGGAGGAAACTTTGGGGGCTGGAACAGAGTGGAGAGGCAGTTGCGGTTTAAGGCTAGATGCCTTGCAATAAAATCCTCTCTGTGTTTATGCAGAATTAAGTCCCTGTGTGTGCGTTGGTAGGGCTTATCTCTAGGTAGCTGGGCACTGGAGTGCAGCCTTGATGCTGCAAGGTAAGTGAGATGTAGGCCTAGGAATAGGCAGCTTAAAGTTCACTCAGAAAGCTGCCAAATTGTCCACTTACAGGCTTTGTTTATTTTATTTAACTGAATTTATATCCCCCTTAATCATCCACAACCTCTAAGCGGTTTGCATAGCATATAAAACGCTTGTTGAAAAACATTGCTAAAGCTGACCATCAAAAGCAAGCTCTCAAATGTGCCAAAATATCAGCAGTTGTTAAAAATATACATGACAAAATAGAATTCTAAGTTAAAATTACAGGTCTGGGTAGGCTTGCTTAACAAACAAGCAAAAAGTATTTAGCAGCTGCAGAAAACAATACAGGGAATGGGCCTCCTAGTGTCAATGAGCCTTTAAAATATCTCTCAAATTATTGTTTTCGCTGATGCACCCCACCCCAGTCTCTGAGAGGTGTGAGATTCCAGGTTTCCAGGTTCACTTACTGAGGGTCCGTGTTTCCTTTTTGGGAATGAGGCACAGCGGAGACGATGGTGTCTTTAGGAAAGGTAGTTTATTTACAAATACAGTATATACAACTTGAGCCTGCGATGGAGGGGTTCACAGCACCGACACCCCGAAAGGGTCTTGTTTCTCCCGTAGCTGCAATATTGGATGCAAACAGAAATCAGCTCCCTAAACTTCTGAGAATTTTACTATGGCTAAAGGGTAAAGGGTAAAGGGACCCCTGACCATTAGGTCCAGTCGTGACCGACTCTGGGGTTGCGGTGTTCATCTCGCTTTACAGGCCGAGGGAACCGGCGTACAGCTTCCGGGTCATGTGGCCAGCATGACTAAGCCGCTTCTGGCGAACCAGAGCAGCGCACAAAACACCGTTTACCTTCCCGCCGGAGCGGTACCTATTTATCTACTTGCACTTTGACATACTTTTGAACTGCTAGGTTGGCAGGAGCAGGGACCGAGCAAAGGGAGCTCACCCCGTTGCAGGGATTCAAGTCCTAGGCTCTGTGGTTTAACCCACAGCGCCACCCACGTCCTTCCTTACTATGGCTGCCTTACCCCAAATTCAGGCTTGCTTGTGGGGTTGTGGGGAGGCGGCAAGGGAATGAATCTGCACTGCCTCCTTCCGCTCCCTGAGAGGACACACATCTACCACACAAAATATGTGCATGCGCATTATCCATTATGCGTATGCACATATATGAATGTGTGTGCACGCGCCTTCATGCAGTCCCACAAATGCAGGGCAATTCTGCCTCCTCCAATGGCTTTCCTCCTCCCCGTTACCTTTCCTCTAGCTGGAGTGACAGCGAGAAAGATAAGGACAAGAAGACTAGCGTGCCTCCGAAGCCAAGTGGAACCACTGACAATTGCCTCAGGGGCAGCAATCAGTCAAGTGTGCCAAGCCCAGGCTAACTTCCCACAGATCTGTTACTTGGCAAATGGTGCCTAAGCTGTGTTTGTGTGCGCGCGCACGTGTACGCATGCAAGCAGATTTATTTCTCTGCTGTTTTTCACAAAGGAAAGAGGGAGGCTATATCATGGCTGGGAAATCCTCTCCTGTCTTCCTGACCATATCATTTTTGTCCTTGGTCACCTACAAATAAACCGGCTGAGTTTCAGAATCAGATATAGATGCTAAGGAGGAAATGGATGTGCTGGCTGTCGTAAGCTGGGAAGGCTATGGGACATTCATGTTGAACGGACCAGTTACTGCGAAAAGGAAGCCATACGCGTTCATTTACTGGAGGTGCAAAATGCTCTTTGTAGGGCTTTGATGGGAGACAAGGTTGTAAAACACAGAGCCTGTCTGGTGGAAAGGGAGGCCTGGTATACGACTAGTGGCATATGTGCTTTTTAAAAAAACTGACAGGCATTGACAGAACTGTGGGCATTGCTTTCTCCTCTGGCCAGTTTATTGCTTATTATTGCATTTCTGTGCCATCTTCCCTGCAAGCAGTTCTAGGTGGTGAGCATGGTCCCCTCCTTCCACATTTTATCCCCGCAGCAAACCTGTGACGTAGGTTAGGCTGAGAGACAGTGACTTGCCCAAGTTTACCCTGTCAGCTTCATCATGACTGAGCTGGGATTTGAACCTTGGTCTCCTAAGTCCCAGTCCAACCCTCTAACCAGGACTAGTGCTTGAATGTCCAAGGCCTGTTTAATTTTTGTAACGGCCTATTCCATAAAATGTGTTCTTTTAAAGACATATATATCAGACCCTCCAAGTGTCCCTATTTTCCAGGGACAGTCCCGGATTTACAGAAGCTGTCCCAGTTTCTGATTTGACCCCAGAATGTCCCGCTTTTCCTTAGGATGTCCCTATTTACATCAGAGAAATTTGGGATGGGATGGAGTTATGTGACTCCTGAGCCAAGAAGGTAAGTACCTGTACAACCTTTAGAGTCAGGTAGGTAGCCATGTTTGTCTGATGCAGTCGAAATAAATAAAAATAATAATAATTGTCCAGTAGCACCTTAGAGACCAACTAAGCTTGTTCTGGGTATAAGCTTTCGTGTGCATGCATCTGAAGAAGTATGCATGCACACAAAAGCTTATACAGTCATACGTCGGGTTACAGATGCTTCAGGTTGTGTTTTTTTCGGGTTACGGACCGCCGAAACCCGGAAGTTCCGGAACGGGTTACACATGCAGTCACACATGCGCAGAAGCGCTAAATCACGCTTTGCACATGCGCAGAAACGCTGAACTGTGACCCTCGTGTGCGCAGACACGACGCTGCGGGTTGCGGACGCTGCGGGTTGCAAACGTGCATCCCGCATGGATCATGTTCGCAACCTAAGCATCCACTGTACCCAGAACAAACTTAGTTGGTCTCTAAGGTGCTACTCGACAATTAAAAAAAAATTAAATTTATTTGTACAACCTTTAGAAGACATCTATAGGAAGCCCTATGTAGGAAAGTTATTTGACATTTAATGGGTGACATATAGATGATAAAATTGTTGTTGTTGTTACATAGGACATCCCTATTTTCATTGGTGAAATGTTGGAAGGTGTGATATATATCTGAAAATGCAATGCTCCAGAACCTGAAGGAGAGTTTCTTTTATGGAGGAAAGTTTTGGGATGGCCAAATCGTTGCCTGAGATAAAATGAAGAGGGTGGACTACTGAAGTCTTGTCTATGCCTGATCTCTGGCCTTTCAGCTATCGCTTCACATTTCAGGGGAAAGCCCTTTGAACTGGAAGTTACAGGCTGTCCTGGCTATGGGGGAATTTGCCCTTTGCTGACCCGTTAGGCGGGGATCTTGTCCTGGGATTGGGAAGCCCTAAAAGAGATTGCAGGCCAGCTTCTGAAGTGACTAATCCCAGCAGCATCTGGAGCAGAGATTCCGTGTGTCAAAACCTGAGGCGGGGTGACATAAGCCAGAATGGGGCCTGGCTTCTGTGAAGGCAGAGGAGAGATTTTGCGAGAAATGCGCAGAAGTCAAAATAAATTTCACTCGAGCAGCAGAGTCCCTGGTGTCCGTTTTTGGACCGGAGCAAAAGTTCCGTGTGGTTTAAGGACATGGGAGGCTGTTCGCTTTAACGTGGAAGTTCCGTGTAAAAGGGAAAAAAGAAACCTCTGAGGGCAATTGTGTGTCTGACTCAGAAAGAAATAAAAACCCCTGACTCTGTGAGATACGTGTAAAAATGGCCACACATGTTAAAAAATATGTATACCCTGTCATATATCCCCCAAAACTAGCAGTTGACATCTGGTAGAAAACAAAACAAAACTAAGATACACAATATACACAAGACTAAGATACACAATATACATTTACAGCACTCTTATAACACTTTAACAGTACTGGTTTCTGCCAAATAATTTTGGGAACTGTAGTTTAACAGTGCTGGGAATTGTAGCTCTGTGAGAGGTCCCCCAGCAACTCGGCACTCTTAACAAACGACACTTCCCCAAATCTTTTGGGAAAGCCGTGACTGTCAAGTTGGTATTTGGTATTTATAACATTTTAACTTTTAAACAGGACCTTTGTTTGTATTTTAATGTGGTTTTTATTCAGGCTGTTTTGGTCCGAAGAAAGAAATCTGAGTTTGAATTGAATAATATTAAACTCTGTGTATGTTCTGGTGAAAAAGCAGAATTGTTGTTACTATTATTACTAATGATTAAGGATTATCTATAACTTGGCTTTTCTCCAAGGAGCTCAAGACATACATGGCTCCTTTTCACAACTACCCTGCGAGGTACGCAGGGCTGAGAAATGGAGTGACTGGCGACTCTCAGCAGGCACCATTTTAGAAGAAGGCATAGTGTTCATTAGAACTTGTATTAAAAACAGATTTTAAAAAAAAAAAAAAATTGACTACAAGTTGCAGGACTAAGAATTTTGTTTTATGTCCTACTATTACTCCAAGGAGCTGGAATTGATTATTCCCGCACCCTGCCCCATTTTATCCTCTTGCACAACAACACTATGACATAGCTCAGGCTGAAAGAGTGACTGGCATTAAATTAGGGGTGCCATACATCCAGAATTTCCCAGACATTGCCGTGATTCACCCTTCAAAAATGACATCCGAGGGGAATTTTTGAAAAGAGCTTGAAATGTCGGGGGGGGGTGGAACTCAACAACTTTGGCCAAAAAAGAGAAGAAACAAACAAACAAAAACCACAACAACTTTTGTGTCCGGATTTTCACTTTTTGAAATATGGCAACCCTAATTAAATAAGGAAATTTGGTTGGGAGGAGGGAGATGTTCTTAAAAATAGGGAGTTTAATCTTCCCATCTGAAAAGGACCAGAGGCATTCATATCTCACAGCAGAGGTGAAATTTAGAGGGGACCAGAGCAGGCCTAGCCTGCTTATTTTTATTTTGGAGACTCAATATTAAGCCTGTGTGTGTGTGTGTGTGGCCCTATACTGGCATGATAACCTAGATAGATAGGTTTTGGAACCGATAATGACATTTTCCCTAGCTAAAAAATGAAAAAGAGGGGTAGTAAAAAATGAAAAAGAGGGGTAGCAGGTGGCGCTGTGGGTTAAAGCCTCAGCGCCTAGGACTTGCTGATCAAAAGGTCGGCGGTTCGAATCCCTGCGGCGGGGTGCGCTCCCGCTGCTCGGTCCCAGCGCCTGCCAACCTAGCAGTTCGAAAGCACCTCCGGGTGCAAGTAGATAAATAGGGACCGCTTACCAGCGGGAAGGTAAACGGCGTTTCCGTGTGCGGCTCTGGCTCGCCAGAGCAGCGATGTCACGCTGGCCACGTGACCCGGAAGTGTCTCCGGACAGCGCTGGCCCCTGGCCTCTTAAGTGAGATGGGCGCACAACCCCAGAGTCTGTCAAGACTGGCCCGTACGGGCAGGGGTACCTTTACCTTTACCTTTTAATGTGCCTTTTGATGTATGGAAGTGAGAGCTGGACCATCAAGAAGGCTGATCGCCGAAGAATTGATGCTTTTGAATTATGGTGCTGGAGGAGACTCTTGAGAGTCCCATGGACTGCAAGAAGATCAAATGTATCCATTCTTAAGGAAATCAGCCCTGAGTGCTCACTGGAAGGACAGATCGTGAAGCTGAGGCTCCAATACTTTGGCGACCTCATGAGAAGAGAAGACTCCCTCAAAAAGACCCTGATGTTGGGAAAGATGGAGGGCACAAGGAGAAGGGGGCGACAGAGGACGAGATGGTTGGACAGTGTTCTCGAAGCTACAAACATGAGTCTGACCAAACTGCGGGAGGCAGTGAAAGACAGGAGTGCCTGGCGTGCTCTGGTCCATGGGGTCACGAAGAGTCGGACACGACTAAACGACTAAACAACAACAACAATGTGCCTTTTTCGAATCCCCACGACAGGGTGAACTCCCGTTGCTCGGTCCCTGCTCCTACCAACCTAGCAGTTCGAAAGCACCTCAAAGTGCAAGTAGATAAATAGGTACCACTTCAGCGGGAAGGTAAACGGCGTTTTTGTGCACTGCTCTGGTTCGCCAGAAGCAGCTTAGTCATGCTGGCCAAATGACGCAGAAGCCGTATGCCGGCTTCCTCGGCCAGTAAAGCGAGATGAGAGCCGCAATCCCAAAGTTGGCCATGACTGGACCTAATGGTCAGGGGTCCCTTTACCTTTACCTTTAATGTGCCTTTTGTTGTTTCCGAGCACAATTCAAAGTGCTGGTGTTGACCTTTAAAGCCCTAAACGGCCTCGGTCCAGTATACCTGAAGGAGCGTCTCCACCCCCATCATTCTGCCCAGATGCTGAGGTCCAGTGCCGAGGGCCTTCTGGCGGTTCCCTCATTGCGAGAAGCAAAGCTACAGGGAACCAGGCAGAGGGCCTTCTTGGTAGTGGCGCCCGCCCTGTGGAACGCCCTCCCATCAGATGTCAAAGCGATAAATAACTACCTGACATTCAGAAGACATCTTAAGGCAGCCCTGTTCAGGGAGGTTTTTAATCTGTGATATTTTAGTGTATTTTTGGTTTCTATGGAAGCCGCCCAGAGTGGCTGGGGAAACCCAGCCAGATGGGCAGGGTACAAATAATAAATTATTATTATTATTATTATTATTATTATTATTATTATGTGACAAGAATATGCTGTCCTCCAACTCTCTTATTTAAATTTGTATCGGTATGTATTTCTTAATACAGTACATATAGATAAGCATGTTTCTTAAGAATGCAGACGTACAGATTTATGGATACGTCAATATTTATAATACATTTATAAATACATTTATAAATACATAAATACATTTATACATTTATAAATACATTTATAATACACAATGATAAGATCTGATCGCCTTTCTGATCACCACTCTTTTATCTTTTATTTCTTGTGTCATAAAATGTGTGTGTGTGTTTGCACACACGCACACGTGCACGCACATCTAATTACTTTTTCTTTAATAAAAATGAAGGGGGGGGATACAGGATCCCACCCACTCATCCCACTGGGTGTCTTTGGTCAAGCCAGCATCTCTCCGCCTAACCTACCTCACAGGGTTGTTGTGTATACCAACTTGAGCTCTTTGGAGAAAAGGTGGGAGATAAACGCAGCAAGAAAACGAAAATAAATTTTTGAAGGCCATATTGGCTGGCATCTTGGTCTCACGGGAGCCAACCAGTCGGCTCTGAGATACCGACAAGCAGTGCCTGAGCCCAACAGGGTTCTCCCACCCACTTGCAGTTCCCAGCAGCCAATCTCTGCCTCTCAGCCTAACCTACCTTACAATCATGGAACTGTAGAGTTGGAAGGGACCACGAGGGTCATCTAGTCCAACCCCTTGCAAAACAAGAACCTTTTCGCCCAACGTGGAACTCGAACCCACAACCCTGAAATTAAGAGTCTCGTGCTCTATATGGGATATAAACCACACAATTATACAAGAGCCCAGCAAACATTATAATGCTTCTGGTTTGGTTTTGTCTAGCTTGCCTCACGGCCTTGGCACTTAACAGGCCCAGGAGGCTCCACAATTTGACGCACGATGTGTCAGTTGCCTCATAACATCTGTTCATGGGCTCCTTTCTTCTTGTTTGCCAACGGTGTCTCACAGATGCCCCTGGCCCTGTTTTATAACCCAGGGATCCCCTTATCAGCTCCTTGACTTGCCTCCTTCAGTAACTCGACTGACCCACATCTTTGACCCCTGGCCATCATCTGCTCTGATCCCCTTCTCCTCCTCCCGTCTCAAACACTCTCCTCTAGCCCAAATCCACCTTCTATTCTCCATCTCTACCCTCCCCATCCCACAGCTGGACTGCCCCACCCTCCAATTTTCTTCCGAAGTCCACCCAGCCAGATTACGAAAATACAAATCCCCCTGCCTTCCCGCCCGGCTTTTGCAGGGGGGGAAAATCCTTTTTCTTCTCCACAAGGCACTCGAGAACTTTAGCACTACTGCTGACAGCTGTTCCTGGAAATTCTCCGGGTTTGTCCCCACCCGAGTCCCTGCAAAATGTGAAGAGGCTTGCATCGTGGCAGCCGCCTTGTGCGCGCTTTCTCGGGAGTAAACCCATCAAGGTCAGGGAGGCTTACTTCCGAGTAAACGCACGCAGGAGGATCATTCTCCAGACGGAAAAAAAAAAGTGCTCAACGCGAGTAACACACCATATCTTAAAAAAATAAAATAACCACAGTCAAAGCGCACCCACCCACGTGCCAGGAAATCCGGGAACTGCCGTTTGTTCAGAGGGCTGGGAACGGTAGCTTTGTCAAAACTACAGTTCCCAAATGGGTGCTTTAAATGTTTGCTGTGTGCGGGGTTCAAGGCTTCTCCCCTGACTGTTAGCCTCGATGCCGCCCTTCTAATGTTGGATGCCTAGTGCGTCGGCCAGCTGCGCTTTTACGCAGCTCGAGGGGCAGTGCACTCCGCACGTTCTCAGGAGCACTCTTTTCCGGCACTGGAAATCCGGTTCCAGTTAAGTCCCAGCTTGAAAGTTGATAAAGTAGCCGGAGACTCCTTGGAGGCTGCAAAGCAACGTGTGCGAATGGATGGGCGTGTTCCACCACGGGATGGGGCTCAGACCCTAAAACGGCATTACTGGGGCGTGAGTGATCTCCCGATGAGATCAGATGGGCCCCAGCCCAGCCTTGACGCACGTCAGGGGCCGCCTCCCCGCAAACCCTCCCTCCTCCTCCGCCCCCCCCCCCTCGCGAGATTCAAAAGCTTCCCCGCCAGACATCAAACAAACCAGACTTCCCCGCAACCAAACCCGGATCGCACACGGGCTCCGGCCGCCCCAGCGCCGCAGGTGAGAGACGGGACAGGGAGCCTGCTGCCGGAGGGTGGCTGGGGGGGGGGGCAAGGTCTCGTGGGACAGGGAACCTGAGCGTCTTTTGCTTTGAGAGAGGGGGGGGGAGTGTGAGCTAGTGGTTTAAACTGATGCTGAATTGGTGTCAGGGCTTGACCTTGGATGGCCGCTCAAAAGAAAGAAAGCCACCGTGCCCTTGAGCACATGCAGAGTGCAATTCACTCAGCCCTGAATAGCTACAAAGAAGCCCCTCTCTGCATGGGGCAATTAAGACTTCAGTTGGGTTAGTATTATATTTCAAGGGCTTTCAGATGCAGTGGTATTTCCAGAGAGTTGAAACTCTGCATCCCTCCTTCCCCCACTCCCCAACCTAGAAAAATAAGCTCTAATGTTGCTGAAAGGATGGAGTGACTGGATCTTAAAGCCCCAACACCAGGGTGGGGGCTGGTGACCTGTGTATATATGAATACTTCAGATCACTTGATAGAGACTAGTTGGAAAGGTTTTTAAAAAATGTATTTCTGCCCCTCCTCACCGTTTGAGTTGGTAACTGAGTGCATGGAAGTTCCTTGAGTTCTCTTCTCGTGTGTTTTGCTTTAATGCACTTTGAGGTGCCAGTTACGTGTTCCTGGTCCAAATGAGCAATTGCAATACGTAGGCTGGGTTGATTTATCAGGAGTAAAATAAGGCAAGTGTTCACCTCCCCGCTTGCTGCTAAAACTCCACTCCTTATTGCAACAGAGCTGGAAGTAGCAGTTAGTGGTTGCAACCAGGAATGTGACTTGAAAAGCCGTGATTGAGCTGTTCCCAGGGGGCAGGAGGGGAGAGCCTAGTGGTCAGTGCAAAGGTGGGAACATGCAGGTCTAGGGCAGCTTGGGGGGTGCGTGTGGAGGCTTGCTGTGTACACTTCAAGGAAAAGACTTCAGCTGCAAGACACGTACAAGTCTTGATTTGCATAAAAAAGGTCCCCAGTTTATCTCGGTAGCATCATCCAAGGATCATAATGTTGGTTGTGAATGAGCTGGCACAAAGGACTGGCAACAACACGGATAGTGAGGTTGCCGAGTTCTGAGCCTGCTGCCACATTGATTGATATAGGTTGGCATGAATGCTGATGGGATGCCAACCTGCAGAACCTATCTCAGTCTGGTTGGTACTTTGATCTGTCACATATACCTGAAAAGCTGGGCTGGGAGATCTGTACTCCAGAACACTGATTCTTGGAAATCTGATCACTCCAAGCATTCCTCCAGGGGTGGTTCTTTGTAGTTTTCAAGGTACCTTTTAAGAAGTGGTGGAAAGAGTTTTCTTTTCATAGTATAATAATAATAATAATTTATCATTTATACCCCGCCCATCTGGCTGGGTTTCCCCAGCCACTCTGGGCGGCTTCCAACAGAATATTAAAATACAATAACCTATCAAACATTAAAAGCTTCCCTAAACAGGGCTGCCTTCAGATGTCTTCTAAAAGTCTGGTAGTTGTTCCACAGGGCGGTGCCACTACCGAGAAGGCCCTCTGCCTGGTTCCCTGTAACTTGGCTTCTCATAGCGAGGGAACTGCCAGAAGGCCCTCGACGCTGGACCTCAGTGTCCGGGCAGAACGATGGGGGTGGAGACGCTCCTTCAGGTATACATACATGTGCCACTGCCTGAGGTCAAACGGTTTGGGGGATGTTTTTGGGAAGCAATTTTATTGGAGGCAAAAGTTGTGCCAGTGCCCACATAACAAGGGTTTGGACTAGATGACTCTTGGGTCCCTTCCGCCTCTAAGATTCTATGAGTTGTGACCCTTCATTTGAAATGCCTTCGGCTTCCTGGTTAGCTTCATCAGCAGTGGACCTTACAAAAAAACCAGGAAAAGGTAGACCAACTGTATTGACCTCAGGTTGCTGATGGAAGGTTGCCTACAGAATTTGTGGCTGAGTTTGAACAATGGACTTCCTCCTACCCAATGTGGGTATAGCAGCCACTCCACCCTAAAATAGTTGTGGTAGAATTCTAACCTGGGCCGGCCTGCCCATGAGGCAAGGTGAGGCATCCATCTCGGGCGGCAGGATCTGAGGAGTTGGAAGAGGCATGCTCTGCCACTTCCCCCACTGTGCCCCACTGTTGCCTGCTCCCCTCTGGAAAGAGGGTGGCACAGCAGCAAGAGAGGAGGCTGATGGAAAAGAAGCTCAAACCCGTCATCCGCCTCTTTCATCACTAGGTCTCCAATGCAGCAATGCGAAAAGGGTGAAGACTGCCTCTCCCCATATAAACCGTCCCGGAATCTGTGTTCATCATTTGAAGCCCTTCTTTGTATGCTTCCACCACATGAGGTCCAGAGGCTGGCAAACACAAGAAGGGGCCTTTTCTACAGTGGCCCCCCATCTGTTGAATGCTCTCCCCAGGAAGGTTCGCCTGGTACCTTCATTGTATATTTTTTAAGGCTCCAGGTGAAACGGTTCCTGTTAAACTAGGCCTTTGGCTGATTAATATTCTACAGCCTTTTAAATGTGTCTGTGGGAAGTGGGGCAGGTATTGTTTTGCTGTTTTGGTTTAATTACCTTATATTTTATTCTGGGAACCACTCCGAGATCTTTTGGTGAAGGGCGGTAAAATAATTTAATAAATAAAATAAAAATAAATAAGATCAGCGCCGGAAGTTAGGGGACAGTGAGGATCAGCATTGAAAAGAAAGGGGGATTGAAAATGGGCATGGAGGAGAGATTTCCAATATTTCCCAAGTGAAGATCAGCATCGAGAAGAACGGGGCAGCAAGGATCCGCATCAAGACCGTGGGATGTGAGGAGCCTTGGCTGCATATAAAAAAGCACCCCTCACAAACTGCAATGGGGGAGGCATCAATTTCTGATTCGCCTCCGGTGCCCAAATGTCTGGGGCCAACCCTGGTTCTATCAAGCCACAGGGGCAACTCTTTATTTGGCTTCCTGGTATGTCTGTACACGTATGATAATCTGGGCTCACGTAAGCTGCGTGTTTGGGCTCACCGATGGTTGTGTGCGTTCACCACTGAGTGAGTGCGGGACCAGGCTTTTTGGAAGGCCAGTTCCAAATGTTGCTTCGGGTTGCTCTAGCAGCAGAAGAGATTGGAGTAGTGGTGTATAGTGGTTAGAGTGTGGGGTTTGCTGTTCAATGGTTTGCAGAGAAATGCCTAAGCTAGACAGGAGTCGGCAAACTTTATCAGCAGGGTGCCAGTCCACTGTCCCTCAGACCTTGTGGGGGGCCAGACTATACTTGGGGGGGGAGGAATGAACGAATTCCTATTCCCCAAAAATAACCAAGAGATGCATTTTAAATAAAAGCACACATTCTACTCATGTTAAAACACACTGATTCCCAGACCGTCCGCGGGCCGGATTGAGAAGGCGATTGGGCCGGATCCGGCCCCAGGCCATGGTTTGCCTACCCATGAGCTAGAGGGCTCCCTAAAGGCTTGTGGCACAAAATGGGGGTTTTCTTCACTGATGTGGGGGTGTCCACAGGCTGTCATCCCAGTGCTGTCCTGGACTTTTCTCCCTTTAAAGGTGTTTGCTTGTTTATCATTGGAAAATCCAAAATGACAATGATCAAAAACTCTGCGTTTAAAGGGGGAAAGTTTCTGGGACAAAACTGGGCTGGGGTCTACATTTTGGTCTGGTGTGGATAAGCCCTAGATTTTGCCAGCGGCTCTGAGAGGCCAGGAAATCTGGGTTTGGCAGTGCATTCTTATTCATGTCTACACACTTGAGTTCGGTGAAACTTTTCCCTAGGTAAGTATGCACAGGATTTCACTTGATATTTGCAGTTAAAATAGGAGGAAGGAGATTTTCATGTGCTGTTGCAGGAAGGGGCAAGCGAGGGGAAAAACAACACAGGATTTCTGTTCCATTTGCTAAGTAGGGTGTGCAAATGGTATGTACTGTGTCAAGCACTTTGTCATTTATTTATTCAATGACCCATTGGTGTCATTTGCTGCAATCTTTTTGAAAACGCCTCTTCCTTGGCTCTATTAATAATTTTTTATAGAGTTACCCTGAGCCCCTGCCAGGAGGTTAGTTTGGAGTGGAGGAACCTGGAGAGAAACTTGTGTAAACATTTAATAGTAGAACCAGCAATCTCCAAACAGAGATTGGCTATCGCCCTCTTCTTGGGGGGTGGGGGGGTTGTTGCAGGCTAGCCAGGAGCCCTGTTCCATTGTTGGCTTTAATGCAAATCGTGGCTCAGCCCCTGGCTGGGTCCATATACGCCCACCCATATGTGCAAGATGGGATAACGTGGCAGGTATATTCACTCTGGGTCTCTGGTGCAGTATATCATTCTTGCCTGTAGGTGGTGTACACACCCCAAAGGTTCAAGATGACAGATTTTGGCTAGGGAGAAAGAGACAGCATCTTCTATGGTAGTACAGTGCTAAGGTAAAGTTAAAGGTAAAGGTACCCCTGCCCGTACGGGCCAGTCTTGACAGACTCTGGGGTTGTGCGCCCATCTCACTTAAGAGGCCAGGGGCCAGCGCTGTCCGGAGACACTTCCGGGTCACGTGGCCAGCGTGACATCGCTGCTCTGGCCAGAGCCAGAGCCAGAGCCAGAGCCGAGTACAGTGCTACCTTGGGTTAAATACTTAATTCGTTCTGGAGATCTGTTCTTAACCTGAAACTGTTCTTAACCTGAAGCACCACTTTAGCCAATGGAGCCTCCTGCTGCCGCCACACCGCAGGAGCACGATTTCTGTTCTTATCCTGAAACAAAGTTCTTAACCTGAAGCACTATTTCTGGGTTAGCAGAGTCTGTAAGCTGAAGCGTATGTAACCTGAAGCGTATGTAACCCGAGGTACCACTGTGCCTAGACTTGCAAGAAACCACAGCCTTTAATGTCTAAGCACCAGGGCTTTTGTTTTTCAGGGGAAACTCATAGGAACTCAGTCCCGGCACCTCTCAGGTGGGCGCCATTGCCATTCTAAGAGATTTTATGCCTCTTCTTGTGGTTCTGCACTGGTTACAAGTGAGCATCTCAGAATGATCCTTGGAGCTGGCATTCCTCTTTAAATCAAACACTGCTCTGAGCCCATAGAGAGGTTGTTCCTTTGCCCATAAATCTTTCGCCTTTGAGATACGCAGGTGAGGCCATTTTCTACATCTCTTAGGGACCAACAGTAAACACCAGGGCTGTGTGGATTGAAAGCTGAAATTTATTTATTTTTAATGCCCCCAGCAAATCAAGATTCTGCAGCTAAGAAGCTGAACAATGTGACTTTGGTAAACTATGCAAACTGGCGGGGGGGGGATCCTAAGTTTTGCACATAATTTATTCTGGCTTTGTTAATCATGGGAAACAACAAGGGACTAAAGCCCCTCGACCATTTCACCTCTAGAACCAGCCCCACAGCAGTCTTTATTAAATTTGTCCAGAGCTGGGTGTTCCCATTCCTGAGGGTGTAAACCCAAAAGGGGAGACCGTATTTTTTTTATTGCCCTTTTGAGATTACTGTACCTGGGTGGTGCACTTAGCAGCCTTCTGCCATCTGCAGTGGGTCCCAGCTTTTATATCTCCTGCCCAGATGCCGGCAGGTACAACCCTCATGCTACAAGTTGTTGACGTGAGGAAGAAAAGTGCAGTGAGTCGCAACTTGCCATACTCTCCTCCTGTTCTCCTGCCCAGAACATTTCTGCACTCTTGTCTGTTGGCATGAAGCCGCTGTGGGCTTTGGGGAACAGGGGTCCAGGTGGCACAAATCTGCCCTCCCTGCTCCCAGAGTCTTTCAGCCATCTTATTTCCCCACTGCCTCTGAATAGCGCCGTGCTTATTCTTGACCTGTGGATAAACATTAAATAAATACCACCTGCATGCTTAATGGGTTTTTAATAGTTTGTTTTGTGTTGTAATTGTTGTGTTTGTTTTGTATGCTGCCCTGAGAGCACTTACGCTGTGGGGTGGCCCCATTCCATCGACAATAAATTCCCCTGAGAACAATCCAGCTCACTCACTACCTTGACTATTCCTTCCAGGGATGGATGTCACCATACTGCCAAAGGGCGTTGTCTCTATCGGACGTCGGATCGTCACCATCGGCTTTGCGCTGCTCATACTGTCCATATTGGCATGGGCCTACATTTCGGGGAACCAGCTGGCTTCCGACCGGTACCACATTATGGCATTTGGCCTCTACGGGGCTTTCCTCACGGCCCACCTCATCATCCAGAGTTTCTTTGCCTTCCTGGAGCACAAGAGGATGAAGAGGGACTCTCTGACTTGCAGCTACACTAAGACGGTGGCTCTCACCATCTCCGCTTACCAGGAGGATCCAGCTTACCTCCGTGAGTGCCTTGAGTCCGTCAAGGCAACTTTGTACCCTCCAGAGAAGCTCCGGGTCATCATGGTGATCGATGGCAACAGCCCTGACGACCGGTACATGATGGACATGTTCCAAGAGGTCTTTGCTGGGGAAGACGTGGGGACGTTCGTCTGGGAGAACAACTACCACCACCAGCCTCTGTTGGATGTAGATGAAGGGGACAGCGGCTACCAAGCTGGGGATGAGCCGCCTGTCTACAGTGAAATAGATATGGATGACCTCGGGCAGCTGGCCGTAGAAGAGCTGATCCGGACCAAGAGATGTGTCTGCATCATGCAGAAATGGGGAGGGAAGAGGGAAGTCATGTACACAGCTTTCAAGGCCCTGGGCAACTCGGTGGACTACGTCCAGGTAAATAGCTCCTATCCGGTTGTCTCGCTTCCTCGCTTGTTTTATCCCATCCCGCAATGTCCTCCAGGCTGAGAGATAGGGACTGAGCCAACATTTTCCGCAGCAGAGAAAGGCTGTTGAACTTCAAGGGGGAATTAAAGCAGAAAACAGGGAGGAGATGGTGGGAAAGGCAGAGATCTTTGCCACATGGGTAAGGTGCTAGCAGCAGAAGCGGCGGAGAAAGGGGAAGGTATGCTTGAGTTTGCCAGTCTCCCGTGCCTACTGCCTGAAATGGTTATCTCATTCCACCTCTTGAACAGCCCTGTATGCTAGCCATGTGTCGTGCCTCACTGCATGCAGTGAGAATTAACAGTGTTTGCTTTTGAGCAGAGGTTGGACGGTCAGGGTTGCTTTAGCTGAGAATCCTGGGGTTGGACTAGATGACCCCTGGGGTCCCTTCCAGCTCTGCAATTCAACAGTGCAATTCTGGCTGCACATTGGAAGTTCAGTAATTATGGGCAAATACTTCTTCCATTGCTAACCTCATTAAGGTGCTCCTGGTCAGCTTACAAGGAAGCTCATATACTGAAGTGTATACTTAAGTGCATTCTGTGATTTCTGCAGAAGCTCAGAAAAATACCAAAATATGGCATGTTGAAGGGTTCGGCATTCTGAGACAGGGATGGGGTGAGGCAAGGCGAGGCACCGAAGCCTCTGTTTCCTGACCCACACAAATCCCACAGAGTCGTCTTCTTCTCCAGTTATTGACTTATGCCATAAGAGCTACGAACTTGGTTTATTTAAAAACAAATGCTCAGTTGCTAGCCAGGCCCTTGTGGCTTGTTAAGATTGACCTTTTAGAAGTGTGCAAGTCAGTGCCTGAAGAGAGCGTGCTTCTGCGAGTCAAAGGGAGCGGCCCCTAACACTTTACTATGGGAAGCATCGTCGATTGTGCAAAATACAGAAATATATGGAAATTTGCTTAATTTGCACAGTCCAGCTTTCTGGGTACAGAATTTATTTTTCTTGGTTTTGCCTAGTCATGCTACCTATGAACTATCTCCTCTCCTACTACCTCTAGGCTTTAATATCTAATTTGACCCTTTCAAACTTTTTCTGAAGGGTGCCATGCTGCCCTAAATTCTGGAGGCATCCCTGGTCACCAGCTAATTTTGCTGGAGTGCCGGACTGTCAAAGCAGAAGAGGAGCAGCAAGCCAAAGACTCTGCCCCTGCCCTACCTTTGTTTCCAAAATTGCCTCCTGCCAAATCCAGATGTTGCTCTTTGCCTCACAGGCTGGCAGCTGTGGGCCAGATGGCACCTGTCTGTAGGGCGGATTTGTCCTGGAGTTTCCAGTTGCTGACCTTTCATGTATACACTCTTGGGGTGGGGGCAGGAGAGATCGAAACCTTGTCCCAAGGAAACCCCAATTCTTCACCAAAGGGGAGGGGGGAGCTTCTGCAATCTACATGAATCTGTTTATCTAATTTCGTTTACGCATCGCTTCTTCTTTAGCATCTCAGAGCAAGTACATAATACAATAAAAGTGTATATTTTAAAAAACTGCATGTAAAAATGCAGTTAAAACAATTGCATATATAGAAATGATTTCAACTCCAATACAGATGCCAAGAAGGATTGCCACTTAGAAGTATCGTTGAAAGAGGAAAATGTTCAACATGATAATTATCCTTATTAAGCCTTATTAAACGTGTAGCTCATTGCTTACTTTGCAAAACCTAAGCTGCTTTCCTGGGTTGTGATGAGGAGCAAAACTCGTCAAGATGGTGAAGTTTTGCCCTTTGACCTCTACCCATCATGCCCTACTCTCAGGGTCCCACCTGTATCTCCATCAGCTTCTTACCTGGCTAACCATATAACCCAAATTTCTGTCTCTCTTTCAGTGTAACAGATTATTGCATCCATATAATTAACTGTAATTTACAAATTAGTTTTCATAAGCTTCCCCTCCACTCCTTGCTCCCCAGCCATCTTCAACCAAACTATTGATCCACTTAATGTTCTGCAATATGAGCCATTCATTCTCCTTCATTTGTACATCACTCATTAGCCAAAGAAGTGTCATTTCTAACTTTGGGGGTGTGAAAAATGCTTTATAACCTTTCCCCTGTTCTTATTCTTGCATTAATTGTGCCCGTTTTACAGACAAGGCAAGCAAAGACTGATTTGCCTCAAGCCAGTCGATTAATCCCATAAACCGAGACAGCGTCTGAGCTGGGCTGTCCCTGCACACACTCTGTGCTCTCCCCCATTGCATCACACTTGTCACAGACGTGAATATTGCTTTTTTGAGAAGCTTTTCATACATTCTCTGGTTTTGCCACAGACCCTGGGCTACTTCACACATGCATGTGTGTTACTTAATTATTGTGCACTTAGCAGTTGCACATTGGAAAGGATTGTGGCGGTGACCAAGCTATGAAAGTGTCAAAGCTGGGGCATTTCACCGCAAACTTAGTCATCGCTCGGTGTCACAATTCTCCAGTGACGACTGTGCAGATGTGTGAATCAGCCTTTGAAAGTGAGAGTGCTCTGGCTAACTTTCCCCATGTTCTGTAAATTGAGCTTCTGGCAACTCAGATCTGTCTGGCAAATTCCAGGGGTGTCCCTTCTCACTCTCCATCTCTTGGCCTCTCCCAGGTTTGCGATTCGGACACCAAGCTGGCCCCAGATGCAACCCTGGAACTGGTGAAGGTGCTGGAGTCGAACGAACGCTACGGGGCTGTCGGCGGGGATGTGCGGATCCTTAACCTCTCCGACTCCTATATCAGCTTCATGAGCAGCTTGCGGTACTGGATGGCCTTCAACATCGAGCGCGCCTGCCAGTCTTACTTTGACTGTGTTTCTTGTATCAGTGGCCCCCTGGGTAAGGCTTCCCCTGTGCGTTGGTTCCGCCTCTTTACTTTCAACAGGAAGCGGTTTTATTCGTTTGATCAGAAAGCTGGTTATGTTTTACCAGCCCGTTGTATACAGTGGTACCTCTGGTTGCGAACAGGATCTGTTCTGGAGCCCCGTTCGCAACCTGAGCAGAATGCAATGCGTGTCTGCGCACGTGCGGGTTGCGATTCGCCACTTCTGCGCATGCACATGACGGCATTTTGAGTGTCTGCGCATGCGCGAGCGGCAAAACCTGGAAGTAATCCTTTCCGGTACGTTAACTTGAGGTATAACTGTATTTGTATCAGGGACGCAGGCGGCACCATGGTCTAAACCACTGAGCCTCTTGTGCTTGCTGATTGGAAGGTCAGCGGTTTGAATCCATGCGACAGGGTTAGCTCCCGTTGCTCTGTCCCAGCTCCTGTCAACCTAGCAGTTTGAACGCATACCAGTGCAAGTAGATAAATAGGTACCACTGTGGCGGGAAGTTAAACGGTGTTTTTGTGCGCTCTGGCACTCAACAAGGACTGCCGTTGTGCCACAAGCAGTTTAGTCATTCTGGCCACATGACCTGGAAAAGCTGTCTGTGCACAAACGCCGGCTCCCTCGACCTGAAAATGGAGATGAGTGCCGCACCTCATAGTAAATTTTACTGGACTTAAACATCCAAGGGTCTTTTACCTTTTTACCTTACGTTTGTATCTCACCTGTTTTGTCCCCCGTTATAGGCCTGTATCGGAATGACCTTCTGCAGCAGTTTCTAGAGTCCTGGTACAATCAGAAGTTCCTGGGTACCCACTGCACCTTTGGAGACGACCGGCACCTTACCAACCGGATGCTGAGCATCGGTTATGCCACCAAGTAAGAACATGTGGAGACTTGGGTTTTCTGGAGCAAGGGTGATGCAGAATGAAAAATGGCATGGAGATGGGAGAGGTGCAAGGAGATAGTATCTTGTTGGGTAGCTCCAGCTCCCATCAGCCCCAAGGCAGCACAGCCACTGGTCAAGGATGATGGGAGTCGTAGTCAGTGACATAGCATGGGTTGCCAGTGCCTGGGGCTATGCAGAAGGGGGGGGGGGGACGGAAATGGACAAAACAGGCATGCGCAGTTGCAGAGTTAAGAAAAATAGTCATTCCATTGTCTGGAGAGATCACTTCCTGGTTCACATGGAGAAGCCGTTTTCAACAGAGCCCAGAGATGGAACCGGGCACTGAAATATTGTGCCCCTAACCATTTTGCACCTGGGGCAACCAGCCCTGTGCCCTCCGTGCTATGCCACTGTAGCTCAGTGACATCTGGAGGGCCCTAGGTTCCCCATTCCTGTTCTATACAAAATTGAATGAAGACCATATTACCGTATTTTTCGCTCTATAGGACGCACCGGACCATAGGACGCACCGGACCATAGGAGGGGGAGAACAGGAAAAAAATAATTCTCCCCCTCTCTGCTCAGCGCCCCTTCAGCGAAGCGGCAGGACAAACAGAGCCCCTTCCATTTCTCCTCCCACTTTGCTGAAGGGGCGCTGCGCAGCTCTCCCTCTCTGCTGAAGCTAGGAGAGTCTTGCTCTCCCGGCTTCAGCAAAAGGAACCTGAAGCCTTCGGAGCGCAGCGCAAGTTCCCACTGCACTCCGAAGGCTTCAGGCGGCTATCCCTGAAGCCTGGAAAGCAAGAGGGGTCAGTGCGCACCGACCCCTCTCACTCTCCAGGCTTCAGCGAAGCAACGCGAAGCCTCCAGAGCGCGGAGGAAGTGCTCCCTCTGCGCTTTGGAGGCTTCGCATTGCTATCGCTGAAGCCAAGGAGCCTGCATTTGCTACATAGGACGCACACACATTTCCCTTTAATTGTTGGAGGGGAAAAAGTGCGTCCTGTAGAGCGAAAAATACGGTATATTAGGCAGTGGAAAACAGAAGTGACAGAAGTGCCTGGCGTGCTCTGGTCCATGGGGTCACGAAGAGTCGGACACGACTAAACGACTAAACAACAACAACAACAACATATTATATTCTTAACTTCTCCTCCTTTCTCCTCTATGTACCAGGTACACTGCCCGCTCCCGCTGCTACTCGGAGACGCCGTCCGTGTTCCTGAGATGGCTGGCGCAGCAGACTCGCTGGACCAAGTCCTACTTCCGTGAGTGGCTCTACAACGCCCTCTGGTGGCACCGCCACCACCTGTGGATGACCTACGAGTCGGTGGTGGCCGGGATCTTCCCCTTTTTCGTCACCGCCACCGTCCTGCGGCTCTTCTACGGGGGGAACTTGTGGGACATCCTGTGGGTGCTGCTCTGCGTCCAGCTGGTGGCTTGCGTGAAGGCCCTTTACGCCTGCTGGCTGAGGAAGAACTTCATCATGATCTTCATGTCTCTCTACGCCGTGCTCTACATGGGCGGCTTGCTGCCGGCCAAGTACTTCGCCATCATCACGATGAACAAAAGCAGCTGGGGCACCTCGGGCAGGAAGAAGATGGTGGGCAACTATATGCCTCTGCTGCCTGTCTCCATCTGGGGCCTGCTGCTCTTGGGAGGCCTGGTCTACACCATCTACCAGGAGGCCCTGGCTGACTGGACAACCGAGGCCAAGCAGACAGAGATCTGGTACCTGCTCATTGGCTCAGCCATCTATATCGGCTACTGGACATTCATGATCATGCTTTATTGGCTGTGGGTGCGGAGATGCTGCCGGAAACGGGTGGATTTCTATAGTGTTCAGGTGTGAAGGGCCTGGGGTGGGTTCTGAAACCTGACTGTAAGACAGAATCTCAGACCAGTGAGGGCTTGGGTGCTCACCCAAGGTCTAGGAGTGAAGAGTGATTTCGTAGGAGCCACTCCTGGC
Source organism: Podarcis cretensis (assembly GCF_951804945.1). Taxonomy (NCBI): domain Eukaryota; kingdom Metazoa; phylum Chordata; class Lepidosauria; order Squamata; family Lacertidae; genus Podarcis; species Podarcis cretensis. The sequence continues at coordinate 17,641,502 of NC_137177.1, read as the reverse complement.
TAAGAAATGATGAGTTCAGTGTCCTGTGAGTTTCCACTCCATCATGTGGTCTGTCAGCAGCACACTCCTTGGGATCACTTCTAGGACTAGAAGCCCCGGGGTTTCCTGAATCTCAGGGAGGAGATCTTTTACCCAACAAGACGTGAGGGTCTCCTAGCCTCCTCTTCTCTCCCTCTTTGGCTGCTAACGGTCTAGGTCCTGGGAGATGTTTCTGACCTCAGTTTATTTATATAATGTTCGAGTTTTTTCACGTTCCAAAGAAAGCCCAATGTCTGCCTTCTCCTCCTTCTTGAAATGCAGCCATCTCTGGGGTGGGTCAGCTGGGTGATGCGAAACCCCACAGGGACACCAGACGCACAGGAACCAATCTCATTGCACTGAATTGCCACTGCAGATCCACGTCTTGAGTGCTGCAGCCACTGAGCAGAGAGACAAGGATGGAGGGATGTTGCCAGTGGTTGCTGTTCAGTTGACACATGCAACAGGTTGGATCTGACTGGGGAAAGAGGGAGGTGGGTAACCTCCTTTTGATGGAACAGGAGACCAGACCTTGACACACGTGAATCCTGCATGACATAAAAGGATTCTCTTCTCTCTCTTTTTCCCACAAGAAAAAGAAATCCCTTAGTGCTATGTCTTATCTTGACTTGTGAACAATTGATGGTTACAGAAGAAACACAGTTTACAGTTGTGGGACAGAAGCTGGAAATTCTGTCTTGGTTTTTGCTTTGTTTGTTTTTGTTTCTTTCACCTGGAAAGGAAATTGGCATTCTGGCTGAGAGGAGAGGGTCAAAGTCGCCCTTAATCACCTCTCTGTTACTGTTTTTTAAATTGTAATGTTGACCATTGGAGTTTTGGGAGCTCCTTTCTACAGGAAAATGAAGGAGTGTGATATTATTTATTTGCTGTATTTTAATAATAAGGGCTATTTAATAGTTGTTGTTTTTTTTAAAAAAAAGAAAATTGAATAATGAGGATTTTTAAAAAACCGTTATTTTTATAAATGGTATTAAAAAATAAAACATATTTTTTTTGGAAAACTTGTCCTTGGTGTGCTTGCGTTAATTTCACTTTTGTAGGGAAGGTGGAAACTTTGCTATCGAATACAAACAGTACTTAGCAGTTGCATAGCACTTTCAGAGGTTCAAAGCACTTAGCATGCAGTTGCCTTGTGTCTTTACAGCAGCAGTGAATAACCTGGTTTTTTATTATTATTAATATTATTGTTATTGAAAAATATAAACATATTACAAACATCAGTTCAAAATCCAAATATCGAGATTGCTCTGAATCTCTTGACTTCCCCCCATCCATTTCAAGGGTCCTAATGTTAATATTTACTACGACTCCCATCATCCCTGGGCCACGTTGGCTGAGGCTGATGGGAGCTGGAGTCCCAACATCACCCACCGGGGTCTAAGGCCCAGAGAGGTTGTCCTCCTTAAGACCACCTGGTGAGTTTGTGGCAAAAAGAAGACTGAAAACAAAGACTTGATGACTTGTAGCTTGGCCACTTAGCCACAAAGTCCTGCAGCTAAAAATTGAAATTAACAACAATAATTGTATTAATTTTATTTGCTAATTTGTTCAGGAGCTCTAGTACCTGATATGCATAAACACACCAATAACAAAAAAGGTGATTGCTGCAAGGCTTCTTATTGTAGCCAAGTTAGGTGAGAACTTGCTTTGCACTCAGAAGCTCCCAGGTCCAACCGCCAGTTTAAAGTATTAGGTAGCAGTTGGTTGGAAAGGATTCATAGAATTGTAGAGATGGAAGGAGTCACCAAGGGTCATCTAGTCCAACCCCCTGCAATACAGGAATCTTAGCTCATCCAACCTCTGCTTTAAAAACCTCCAAGGAAGGAGAGTTCACCACCTGAGAGCATCTGTTCCTCTGTTGAACAGCTCTTACCAACATTGGTTCAGGTCCTAGCTTCTGGAGCTGTAGAAAACAAGCTTGCTCCATGTGGCATGTAACAGACTTTGAGACATCTGAAGAGGGCTATCATATCTCCTCGCAGCTCCTCTTTTCCAAGCTAAACATACCAAACTCCCTCAACCATTTCTCATAAGGCTTGGTTTCCTGACCCTTGATCATCTTGGTTGCCCTCCTCTACACACATTCCACCTTGTCAACATCCTTCTTAAATTGTGTCACCTAGAATTGGATATAGTACCCCAAGTGTGGTCTGAACAAGGCAGAATAGAGTGGGACTATTACTCCCCTTGACTGGGACACTACACTTCTGCTGGTGCAGCCTAGAAGAGCAATAGATTCTTTTGCTCCTGCTGCTGCAAAACACACACACACAATGACTCATGTTAAGCTTGTGGTCTACCAAGACTCCTAGATCCTTTTCACATGCACTGCTGGCAAACCAGATGTCCCCCTTCTTATATTTGTGCAGCTAGTTATTCCTGCCTAAGTTTAGAACCTTACATCTGTCCCTATTGATCTTCATTCTGTTAGTCTGGACCCAGATCGCCAATCCGTTAAGGTCATTTTGAATCCCGATTCTGTCTTCTGCGCAATTAGCTACCCCTCCCAATTTGGTGTCCTCTGCAAATCTGATGAGCATCCTCTTGGTTCCTTCATCCAAGTCATCTATAAAGCTGTGGAACGGGCCTAGGACAGAACCCTGTGGCACCCCACTTGTCACTTTTCCCCAGGATGATAAGGAACCATCCAACTCCATCTTGTATGCAGGCTGAGACCGTACCTGCCCGTGGACTGTCTTGCCAGAGTGGTGCATGCTCTGGTTATCTCCTGCTTGGACTACTGTAATGCGCTCTACATGGAGCTACCGTTGAAGGTGACCAACTAATCCAGAATGCAGCAGCTAGACTAGTGACTGGGAGTGGCTGCTGAGACCATATAACACCCGTCCTGAAAGACCTACATTGGCTCTCAGTATGTTTCTGAGCACAATTCAAAGTGTTGATGCTGACCTTTAAAGCCCTAAACAGCCTAGGCCCAGTATACCTGAAGGACCGTCTGCACCCCCATTGTTCAGCCCAGACACTGACATCCAGCTCCGAGGGCCTTCTGGTGGTTCCCTCCCTCCAAGAAGTGAGCTTAGAGGAAACCAGCCAGAGGGCCTTCTCAGTAGTGGCACCCACCCTGTGGAACACCCTCCCATCAGATGTCAAGGAAATAAACAGTGGTACAGTGGTACCTCGGCTTACGTTACCTTCAGGTAACATAATTTCAAGTTATGAACGCAGCAAACCTGGAAGTGTATACTTCTGGGTTTCACTGCGCAAGTATGCACAAAAATGACGCCTCCAGATACAGACTTTTCAGGGTAAGTACGGACCCCCAGGATGAATTAAGTTCGTATGTGGAGGGTCCACCGTATCTGACTTTTAGAAGACATCCGAAGGCAGCCCTGTTTAGGGAAGTACAGTGGTGCCCCGCAAGACGAATGCCTCGCAAGACGGAAAACCCGCTAGACGAAAGGGTTTTCCATTTTGGAGGCACTTCGCTAAACGAATTTCTCTATGGGGTTGCTTCGCAAGACAAAAAAATCTTGCGAGTTCCCGCGGTTTTTTTTCGCTTTTTCCCCCCCTTTCCTAAGCCGCTAAGCCGCTTATCAGCTGTTCCGCTGATAAGCCGCTTAACAGCTGATCGCTAAAAGCCGCTAGACCGCTAATAGCGCTAATCCGCTAAGCTGTCAATGGGCTTGCTTCGCAAGACAAAAAAACCGCTAGACGAAGAGAATCGCGGAACAGATTCTTTTCGTCTTGCGAGGCACCACTGTATTTAATGTCCGGTGTTTTGTTGTACTTTTAATATTTTGTTGGAAGCTGTCCAGAGCGGCTGGGGAAACCCAGCCAGATGGGTGGGGTAAAGGTAAAGGGACCCCTGACCATTAGGTCCAGTCGTGGACAACTCTGGGGTTGCGGCGCTCATCTCACTTTATTGGCCGAGGGAGCCGGCATACAGCTTCCGAGTCATGTGGCCAGCATGACTAAACCGCTTCTGGCGAACCAGAGCAGTGCACGGAAATGCCGTTTACCTTCCCACCGGAGCGGTACCTATTTATCTACTTGCACTTTGTGTTTTCGAACTGCTAGGTTGGCAGGAGCAGGAACCAAATAACGGGATTTCACCCCGTTGCAGGGATTCGAACCGCCAACCTTCTGATCGGCAAGTCCTAGGCTCTGTGGTTTAACCCACAGCGCCACCCGCATCACTCTGGGCAGGATATAAATAATAAAATATTAATAGTGAATCAGCCCATCTAGTTCAGTTATTGGCCACAATGACAGGCAGCAGGGTTCCAGGCAGAGAACATTCCCAGCTTTGCCAGGAGACTGAAGTGTCCAACTTGCTCACTTTATTTCAATTCCGAAATACCCCATGCCATGTTGCTTATTTGCCATGCCTTTCCCCCCTCACTGCCCGCCCCAACGAAAGGTTCCAGAGGTGCGCCATTCCTGAAGCTGTACTATTGCAAACTGAGTAAGTGCCCACGGTTTGCCAAAGGCCTGCTCTTGCCCTGAGCTGTTGCAACAGTTCACAAGACTTCTGTCTGCTTCCCCTCATGCCTTTGCTGACTCACACCTCGCGCAAGCCACTCTGGCAGCAAAGGAGCAGGAGGAATTTGGAGCAAAGGCAAGGGAAGGCTGACAGGATTGCAGCACAGACGGGACCGTGAAGGGACAAGTGGGAGATGCCCGTATATTCAGGGGAACTTCGAGGTTTGCAAAAGTGCAAACAATTTTAAAAAAAAAAATGCAATCCCCAAGCACCAGCCCAATGATGACTGAGATACGGAACATCGAGAGCTCATCCAGATTTCATTTTGTGCCATGTTTCTAAACACAGGTTCGCACTGTAAAGTGCCATGTCTTAGGGCTTCAGGCCACTCCTTGCCTGTGGTTTTCCTGTGAAACCCTGCTTTTCCTACTGAATCGGAGCAAGCATCCTAAACTGTCATGGGGAAATCACTGAGGCAAAAGAAAACGCCTGGAAATGTGTGAGAGAGAGGAATGTCCTGCTTGATCTCCTCAACCCAGTGAGGAAGAACCTGCAGCCCGCCAGATGTTCCTGGACTGCATACACACCATGCAGTTAAAGCAAAGAATCCTGGGAACTGTAGTTTACCCCTCACAGAGCTGTAATTCCAAGTAGACAACACAAACTACAGTTCACAGAATTGAGAAAACCCTTTAAATGTGTGGTGGGCATGCCGACTCAGCTTTCTTTTTTGAAATCATTTTTATTTGATTTTTACAATACAAAGTTATAAAAATATGAATACATTTCCATATACAGTCATACATCAGAAGTTGAACAGAATCCGTTCCGGAAGTCCATTCAACTTCTGAAACATTCGGAAACCAAAACACGGCTTCTGGTTGGCTGCAGGAAGCTCCACAGCCAATCGGAAGCCTCAGAAGCCCCGCCGGACGTGCGGCTTCCAAAATAAAATTTGGAAACCAGAGCAGTCACTTCTGTTTTTTGATCGTTTGGGAGCCGATTTTTTCGGGACCCAGCATGTTCAGGAGCCGTGGTATGACTACAGAGAGTCCTCCAAATCTCAAGATTTCCTCCCACCCCCTCCCTGGAGTCTCAATTGAACATTAAAAACTGCATCTTCTTCCTAACTCTATTATATCAGTCTATATTTTCCATGGTAATTGTTACACTACAAGTGAAATCAAAATCCTGCCAATGTTTCCATCTGCTTACAGTGGTCTCTTAAATAACTTATACATTTTCCCCATTCTTTTGTAAAGTTTTTGTCCTCTTGGTTCCTGAGTTTTCCAGTTGGCATTGCCATTTCAGCATAGTCCCTCAGCTTGGTTTGCCATGTGCAGACTTGGTTTTCTCTCCAGTGCCCTCAAATCCAAACTTTTCTCATTTGAGTGGGCAAAGGGTAGTGACCAAAAAGCACCCCAGAGGCTAGGAGGGTGGTACTCAGTGAGCAAAATTCCTGTTTGGCTATGGTATTTCCTCTCCCCTGAGTCCATGTCTCTGAATCCTACCTCACTTCCCTTCCCCCCTTCGCCAGCCTGTCTTATGAGGTGGGAATTATTCACCACCGAGGGGTGGTTGTTTTTTGAAGGGGGGGGTGAAGCTTTGGCTACTTTGCTGAGCTGGGCAGCTTACTCAGCCCCTCAGACTTCAAGAAGTAGACAGAGCCCATGACGTTGCAGTCTACCCCCTGGTCCACCCTGGTCTCTGGGAACTCTGCCTTCAGTTGCTATGAAACATCTGGCTGGAGGGATCTGGGCAGGCGCTGAGTCAGGTCTTGGAAGCGGAGATGCTATCATGTACAGGAAATGATCTGCTCACTTGACAGATGAATCTGCAGGGAGGACAAGCTTTCGACGGAACTGAGTTTAGGTCTTAGCCCTTCGCAGTACGTTGGGGCTGTCATCTTGGGCACAGATGATGGCATGACTCACGCCCTGAAGGAATCGGAACGTCAAAAGGGAGAAGGAACGAGTCCTGATCGTAGGACGCTGTTTTCATATTTCAGGGGGGTGGAGAAGGGGGAGGTTCAGTGGCCTCCTCTGGCAGATACCGTACTTCAAATTAAAACGCACATATTACTGGGGCGGCAAACCACAGAAGTGTAAAAACGTCAAAATGTGAGATCACAGCTGAAATGAACGTAAAGCACAATGGCTGCAACAATTCAACATTGCAAAATTCAGCCAAGTGGATAAAACCCAGTGCTTTAAAAAAAAAATGTTTAGGGGTAGTCTCATTTTCCTACTCATATTGAAATACTGCCCCTTAATGAGGCCACACTTAGATTCACAAAATGTTTAGGGGTATGTGTACCCCTGCGTACCCCAAGAAAAGAAAAAGCATTGATAAAACCTATGCGGGTCAATTCATATCCAGAATGGGCTGTGGTCCAGCAGTCAAGCATGCTGAAGGTCCCAGATTCAATCCCTGGCATTTCCAGGTAGAACTGAGAAAGGCTCACTGAAACCCCAGATTGCTGCTACCAGTCAGTGCTGACAATATAGTGTTAGATAGTTCAGAGGTCCGGTTCAGTAGAAGTCAGCTTTCCATACGGGAATGCCTTGGGAAACAGAATTATCTTTGTCTGCAGCCAATGAAGTAATGGTGTGGAAGCCAGCAAGCCACCTTAGGGAGTGCATTTAGCAAACAGGGTGCCGTGACTGAAAAAGCCCCGTCTCCATTTGCCACTGACCTACGGTAATTTCAGATGGTGGTGGACCTGGATGAAAACCTCACTGCAGGAGGAGAACCTGGATAAATGAAAGCAATCTCTGGATGGGCTCTTGTAGAAGAAGGTTGTTGATAACTGTTTGGTTTTGGTGGGACTTGGAATGAAATGTGCCATGTAAGTGACATGGTTTTAATTTTGTCAGTTGTCAGTATTGTAGCAGTTGTCAGCACACCAAGTGAAACTATCTATCTATTATTATTATTATTATTATTATTATTATTATTATTATTATTATTTATATCCTGCCCATCTGGCCAGGTTTCCCCAGCCACTCTGGGCGACTCCCAACAGAATATATTAGAAACATGATAAAACATCATACATTAAAAACTTCCCTAAGCAAGGTTGCCTTCAGATGTCTTTGAAAATCAAATAGTTGTTTATTTCCTTGACATCTAATGGGAAGGTGTTCCACAGGGCAGGCGCCGCCACCAAGAAGGCCCTCCGCCTGGTTCCCTGTAACCTCACTTCTCACAGTGGGGAAACCGCCAGAAGGCCCTCAGAGCTGGACCTCAGCGAAGGGAGGTAGAGACACTCCTTCAAGTATACTGGGCCGAGGCCGTTTAGGGCTTTAAAGGTCAGCACCAACACTTTGAATTGTGCTCGGAAACGTACTGGGTGCCAATGTAGGTCTTTCAGGACCTATGTGCTGCTGCAGGGGTAAGGGGTTGCAATAATGGAATGAGTACCTATTGGATGGTGCCCATGCCATCGCTGAGAGCAAACCATCCATCAGGGGCAGCTCATCTGCAAGAGATTCCTACATAGCAAGATTGTTGCTGCCGGCCTTCTTGTCACGTTTGCAGAGATCTTTCTACTGCATATACACCACTTCCCAAACCAGCAGTGGGAGCACACTGGATGCAGCATAAACAGAAATGTGCACACAGCCTTTTTCTGTGGCACCTTGAAGCTCCTCCCAAAAGGACCCTGGCCCACAGGGTGGGGTGTGCATTGTTGTCTTGGCTATTAATAGCCACTTATCAGACGTGACGTGGTTTCCCTAGGTGTGGTCCGGCTGAGACGTTCAGGAGACGCCAAAGGGGCTGGAGGAGACTGTCAGGAGCTGAGGTTTCGCAGTCCGTCCTGCAGCCGCAGCTGGTGTTGGCGTGGCTGGGACAAGCAGATCTTGCAAGGGGAGGAGAAGCAACTGAGGGAATGGAAAAGCCTCTCGCGGAGGGAAAGTCAGTGACACCCAAAGACAGACAGGGGCCCACCCAGCTGAGCTCAGCACCACAGCTCGGCTCAGCCAGCCGGACAGGAGGGGAGGCAGCAGGATAAAGTGGGAAGGCACAGTCTGAGCAAACACAAACTTTCTCACTCCTTCAGACACGAAAAGGGCCAAGGAACTGGGCCTAGACTGCTGCAGACTCCAAACTGTGGGGGTCTCAATATGTCCTGGAATGCAGAGAAAGCAGAAACAACACGCAACAGGGCTGAAGCATTTCCTCCTGCGTACACATCTCACGGTGACTGTGCGCACACCATTCATTTAGAGCACGTGGAAAGCATAATTCCACCCCCACCCCCAAATGGGAACTGTAGTTTACTTCTCCAAAGGCTACAATTTCTAGCAGCCTTAATGAACTACAGTTCCCAGTACAGTCATACCTGTACTTACGTATCCCTCTGAATACAGAATCTTCGGGTTACGGCCACGGCAAACCCGGAAGGGTATACTTCCAGGTTTCACCCCGCGTGTGTGCGCAGAAGCGCACCTCTATTTACGTTATTTTTGGGGTGTGAACGGACCCCTGGAAGGAATTAAGCTCGTATCTGGAGGGTCCACTGTATTCTTTTTGGGGGGAGGGGCGAGTCCTTTAAATGTTTCGTGTGTACACAGCCCATGAGAAAGAAATAAACACACATAAACTTCCCCCCTTTCGTACTCTACGTGGAAGCATGACAAGGAAATATGTGAGTCATCCCCAAACATCTGTTTAGGATTTGGGGTGCTTTTTTGTTTCTTTAACTACTTCCAGGTTTGTGCGAAGTGGCTGGAGAGCAGGAAACAGGTTGTTTCGAACTCAGCTCCGTGTGTGTGTGTGTGTGTGAGAGAGAGAGAGAGAGAGAGAGAGAGAGAGGAGGAGGAGGAGGAGGAGGAGGAGGAGGAGGAGAAGAAGAAGAAGAAGAAGAAGAAGAAGAAGCTTCTTCTAACGCAGAGAAATTGCATGTGGTACAGTCCTTCCTGGACTTTAAAGAGCACAAGAGCAAAACTGCATGCTTGCATTCTTTCTCCATATTTATTTGTTTTTAATCCAAGTCTTCCTGCACATAGAAAACTAGCCTAATAGTCTCCCTAATTTCCCAGTTCCAGGGTGACCCCTGACACAAAGCTCCATCAGTAGGTCTTGGCCATAGCAGCCAGGCAGTGGGGTGGGGGAGGTCCTCATCCCCATGTAGCCCTGTTCCGGAACATTGTGGGAAACGCCAAACCAAGAGAAAAGACAGAACAGGTGCAGCAGTGCACCCTGGGCCCTTGGATGGCAGGTCCAAGCTGCTGAGCCTGTAGCTGGCACTCCTGTGAGTGCACTTGCCTACCTGTGGGATGGTGAGATGTGTAGAGCAATTGACAGAAGGACTGTACCACATGCTCTTCCTGCATGTAAAAAGCAGAGCCCTACAAAGAGTGTGTTTGCACAGGTTCATTCATTTCTGATAAGGGCAAAGAAATACTGATCCTGCTAATCATCTTCTGTTTAATAATAATAATAATAATAATAATAATAATAATAATTTATACCTCACCCATCTGGCTGGGTTCCCCCAGCCACTCCAGGTGGCTTCCAGCACATACAAAAATAGAATAAAAAGTCAAACATTAAAAACTTCCCATTACAAGGCTGCTTTCAGATGTCTTTATAATCATAATCTTATAATTTGAGGACCGAAGCTCACATTTAACTCATCCCAGGGAATGGCAGATTTACCCCACTTGGGTAGTTCCCGGTGGGGTGGGCTTCATTTGCAAACATATCCTTGACCACAGACTTGGTTTATTTGCCATATTTCCCCTGGAAAGGGTAAATCCAGATCAAACGGGGCAGGGCAGAAACAAGCTGACATTCTGATGCCGACAGTGTTGGGTGGCTGGTGCAAAATCCCACAATATGCGCCCATCTGGAAGCACCCTTGCATTGCACTCTCATAGAAGCATAGAATTGTAGAATTGGAAGGGACCCCGGGGATCATCCAGTCCATCCCCCTGCAGTGCAGGAGGATGCAGTTGTCCCATACTGGGATCGAACCTGCAACCTTGGCGTTATCAGCACCACGCTCTAGCCAAGTGAGCTATCTAGCGTGCCTTGAAAATTAAGACACACAATCTATTTCCCTATGGTTTATCTACCCACCCATCCCTCTATATTACATAAGAACACAGGAAGCCCCCTTATGCTGAGTCAGGCCATTGTTCCCTCTGGCTCAGTATTGTCTGCACTGACCGGAAGCATCTCTGCAGGCTTTTAGGCAGGGGACATTCCCTGCCCTATCTGGAGATGCTGGGGATTGAACCCAGGACCTTCTGCATGCAAAGCAGGTGTCCCCCCACTGATGCATTTTCTGAATCGGCTTTTAGATACATCCTGCATCCATCCAGATTCATTGGGATGGTTCAGTCGGTAGAGCAGGAGCCTCTTCATCTCAAGGTCATGGTTTCGAGCCCCACGTTGGGCAAAAGATTCCTGCATTGCAGGGGGTTGGGCTAGATGACCCTTGGGGTCCCTTCCAACTTGATGATTCTTTGTTTTGGTAGATGGTTAGTGGGATCATGTGGTTGAGGAAAGCTGAAGGTGAGACTCAGACTCACCCAGATGAATCCCAGTACACATAGGAACGAAAGGCTAACAGAAGCTCCCGTCTAATTTGCATTGGTGTTTGGTGCCATCTCCTGGACCATGACTGAAACATCACCTGAGTAGCTGATTCATAAACATTGCCATGCATGCACTCCTCTCTATGGGGTTGCGGCGCTCATACAATGACAATAATCCACCAACAGCATACAAATCAATATGGCTAACCTGATCCAAAACACCCACCCACCTCACTCACACACGAAAACAAAGATCACCACAGCCAATCACAAGCAAACAATCACACCCTAGGCCAACCCCAACCTCTCTCAGCACCAAAGGAACACAAGTGAACAACACAAGCACGCTGACACCAAACTCTACATACATTAAGCATAATAGAAACACCGCTACCCGACCCCACCCCCATCCATCTCCCCTCCCTCCACCCCCCTTTCTTTTTTTTCTTTTTTTTTCTTTTTTCTTCTCCCCCTAATGCCTCAACAACTGAAACGCATTTGTAAAAATGTTACATGGGGGGAAAAAATTACGAGGCATTACACTTACACTGTAAAACAAGAAAACCCTTAATAAAATATTTTTTAAAAAAACAACAACAACTCTCTTTCAAGTCGAGGGAGCCGGTGTTTGTCCACAGACAACTTTCTGGGTCATGTGGCCAGCATGACTAAATCGTTTCTGGCACAACGGAACACCGTGAAGGAAGCCAGAGCACATGGAAATGCCATTTACCTTCCCGCCAGAGTGGTACCTATTTATCTACTTGCACTGGCGTGCTTTCGAACTACTAGGTTGGCAGGAGCTGGGACCGAGCAATGGGAGCTCACCCCATTGCTGGGATTTGAACTGTCAACCTTCCAACTGGCAAGCCCAAGAGGCTCAGTGGTTTAGATCACAGTGCCACCCGCGTCCCTTTGACTGGACTTAACCATCCAGGGGTCCTTTACCTTTACCTTTAAAAGTAAAGGTAAAAGGACCCCTGACCATTAGGTCCAGTTGTGGCGACTCTGGGGTTGTGACGCTCATCTCGCTTTATTGGCCGAGGGAGCCGGCATACAGCTTCCAGGTCATGTGGCCAGTATGACTAAGCTGCTTCTGGCGAACCAGAGCAGTGCATGGAAACGCTGTTTACCTTCCTGCCAGAGCAGTACCTATTTATCTACTTGCACTTTGACGTGCTTTCGAACTGCTAGGTTGGCAGGAGCAGGGACTGAGCAATGGGAGCTCACCCCATCGCGGGGATTCGAACCGCTGACCTTCTCATCGGCAAGTCCTAGGCTCTGTGGTTTAACCCACAGCACCACCTGCGTCCCTTACCATTACCGTTTTCTAAAGCGCAAAGTCCCTGCCTTGAGCATAATTAAGCATTTCATCAGCACAGACATAAACCGCAGTTAAGGCTGGCCTGGGTTTCCACTTAGAACCCTGGTTTCAAATCCCAGCTAAGTGGGAAACGCGGTTAGCTTCAAACACAGGCAATAGCAGTGTTGATACAAAGCTTAACTAAGTGCAATGCAGATAAGGAGGAGAAAGCAAGTGATCCACAGCTGGTTCCTGGGTGCTGATTGTGCTCAAGCCATGAGAAGCGTGATTGTGCCATGGGGAAGAAGAGCCATGGCTCAGTGGTAGAGCAACATGCCAAAGCTCGCAGGTTCAATTCCTGCCATCTGCACATCGGGCTGGGAATGTCTTCTGTCCGGAAGCCACTGCAACTCAGTGCAGACAGTACTGAGCTTGCTGGAACACCGGTCTGACTCCACATGAGGCAGCTTCCTACATTCCTAATATCTGGAGGGATTTGTTCCAATAAAGACAGCCTACAGATCCCACAGAGACTCACAAATGTGTTTGTGGCCTGGAAAATCTCTGTCTGATGCTTTGCAAGGGTTTTGTCAGACAGCGGCTTGCACTTACCCCATGTGATCGTCGCCTCCCCCGTTCATCCTCCCTCTATTGTTTTTCTACCCTCTTTCACTTTCATCATGGAAATTTAGATTGCAAGCCCCCTGGGGCACAGACCTGGCTTGTGTTGTTCTGTAAAGTGCCATCAAGTGGACTGATGCCAGGCAGTAGTAAAAAAATAAAATAAAATAAAATAAAAATAAGGGGGTGGGCAGATAGCTCAGGGGTCAGATAACCCTAAACCGTCCAACATTTCTCCAATGAAAATATGGACATCCTAAGGAAAAGGGGGACATTCTGGGGTCAAATCAGAAACTAGGACAGCTTCTCTAAATCAGGGACGTCCTTGGAAAATAGGGACATTTGGAGGCTCGGTGAGAGCCCAGTTACATTTGGGTCCTCCTGCCCTTTTGAACTCTTTCCCTTCTTGCTGCCCATTAGGACTACACAACTTTTAAGAACTGGCGCCTGAGTTTGCTTGTTTCCTCTTCCCTCCTCAGTGTTTTTCTGAGGTTGTTGTTCATGTTTGTTACGGTTGCATATCTACAGGGCCGGCCCACCCGTGAGGCAAAGTGAGGAGACTGCCTCAGGTGGCAGGATCCACAGGGGCAGCAGATCTGGCCTCCAGGGAATGTGTCACCCACTGTTGCTGCTGGGCTGTGGTGCACTCCTTGGAGGCAGCCCTCTCCGGTATGCTGCCTCTACAGCGGCATCGTGACAAACAGGAGGGTGCTGGTCTCCTCTTCCCTCCTTGTTCCCAACGTAGATCTTTAGTTCTCTCTTGTTCCTGCTGTAGATCTCCATGCATCCCTTCTTCCCTCCCTGGGGGATGTCATGGGCCAGCCCTGTATATCTCTGAAAACTAAGAATAATTATAGGGTTACCATATTTCAAGAAGTAAAAATCCGGACACAAAAGTTGTTCAGCTTTCTTTGGGAAATCAACCTCTAAGTTGTTGTGTTGTGTTGTGTTGTGTTGTGTTGTGTTGTGTTGTGTGGTGTGGTGTGGTGTGGTGTGGTGTGGTGTGGTGTGGTGTGGTGTTGTGTTGTGTTGTGTTGTGTTGTGGTGTTGTGGTGTTGTGTTGTGTGGTGTTGTGTTGTGTTGTGTTGTGTTGTGTTGTGTTGTGTTGTGTTGTGTTGTGTTTGTTTGCAAATTCCCCACAATTGTCATTCTTGGTTCTGGTGGCGAGAACCAGAACATTTTGCCAATTTTTCAAAATTTCCCCCTGGGTCACTGATTCTACCGCGTGGAATTCTGGACATATTTTGAATGTATGGTTGGAGGTGACTGGAGCCCTTTGGGACCAGTAGGATGGAAGTCAAGGAGACCAACAGTAGAGGGTGCCAGAGCCAATAACAGGCAGAGCTAATTCATTCTCGGTTTTTTGCCCCTTTTCTCTTCCCTGCTGAATTCTACATGGGCAATGATGGGTTTAAGGAAAGGGAAGCAGACAAGCTTCCTGGACTGGTTGTAAGGAAGAAGGCAGACAGCTGTGGGCTAGCTAAGGGCAGTTTGATGGACCAGCTTCCCCTGCTTTAACTGCATGGTGTTGTACACAACCTGAGTGTCCTACTAGACAAAGCACAGCCCTCTGTTTCAAGGTGTCCTCTGTTTGAAGGGCTGTCTGGTCCAAGTCAGCTTTATAAGGAAGGAACCCCAAGAAAAAATGCCTCAAACCTCTTTGGGACCCAGACAGTAGACTTAGCAGGCACACAGGCCACATTTACACCATAAAGTACAGTGATTCCACTTTAAGCAGTCATGGCTTCTTCCAATGCATCATGGGAGCTGTGGTTTGATAAAGGTCCTGAGAGAAGTAGCTCTGGGAGGGGAAAAGGGGTCTCCAAACTACTCTCAGCACGCTTAACAAACTACAGCTCCCAGGATTCTTTGCGGGGGGAGCTATGGCTGTTTAAAGTGGTACTGTAGCACCCTGCTTGTGGTTAACGCTTAGCTGGAATGAAATATTCAACGCAGCAATAGAGAAATTAAAATAATAATTTATTTGTCAGACAAATAAATGAGAGGCACAGTGGTATATGGTTAACCTCAATCTGTTAGCCGCCATCCAACCTCCAACCGCCTCCAGACACTCACACAGGACCTTCACCGCCCTCACTGGTTCTGATTTAAAAGAGAGGTAGAGCTGGGTATCATCCGCATACTGATGAACACCCAGCCCAAACCTCCTGATGATCTCTCCCAGCGGCTGCATGTAAATGTTGAAAAGCATGGGGGAGAGGACAGAACCCTGAGGCACCCCACAAGTGTGAGCCCAGGGGTCTGAACACTCATCCCCCACCACCACTTTCTGAACACGGACCAGGAGGAAGGAGCGGAACCACTGTATGACAGTGCCCCCAGCTCCCAGCCCCTCAAGACGGTCCAGAAGGATGTTATGGTCGATGGTATCAAACGCTGCTGAGAGATCCAGCAGAACTAGGAAACAGCTTTCACCTTTGTCCCTAGCCCACCGGAGATCATCAACCAGTGCGACCAAGGCAGTTTCAGTCCCATGATGAGGCCTGAATCCCGACTGGAAGGGATCCAAATGGTCCGCTTCTTCCAGGCGTGCCTGGAGTTGTTCAGCAACCGCTCGCTCAATCACCTTGCCCAAGAATGGAAGATTTGAGACTGGGCGATAGTTGGCCATCGTGGCCGCATCTAAAGATGGTTTTTTAAGAAGCGGTTTAATAACCGCCTCTTTCAGCGGGTCTGGGAAGGCTCCCTCACGGAGGGAAGCATTCACCACCCCACGAAGCCCATCGCCCAGTCCTTCCCGGCTAGCTTTTATAAGCCAGGATGGGCAAGGATCCAGGAGACAGGTGGTTGGTTTCACTCGTCCAAGCAGCCTGTCCACATCCTCGGAGGTAACAGATTGGAATTGATCCCACTTAACTTGACCAGACAGAACTCTAGCACTCTCCCGCCCTGGTCCTGCTCCCACGGTGGAGTCTACTTCTTCCCAAATCTGAGCGATTTTATCTGCAAAAAACTTTGCAAAATCATCGCAGGAGAACATGTGGCCCGTACTGGGCCCCGATGCTGCAGGTGGTTCCGCTAAATTGTGAACCATCTGAAAAAGTCTCCTGCTGCTGTTTTCTGCAGATGCAATAGAGGCGGTGAAGAAATTCTTCTTCGCCGTCGCTATCGCCACTTGGTAGGCTCGACGTTGAACTCTAACCTGTGTCCGGTCAGATTCGGAATGAGTTATCCGCCACCGGCGCTCTAGCCGTCTCAACGATTGTTTCATTGCCCTCAGATCCGTGGAAAACCACGGGGCACTCCGGGCTCCATGCAATCGGAGAGGGCGCTTCGGAGCCAAACAGTCAATAGCCCTGGTTAACTCCACATTCCAGCGGGCCACCAGGGAATCAGCTGAAAGGCCATCAACATGGGATAAAGCATCCCCTACCACTCTCTGGAAACCATTTGGATCCATTAAGTGGCAGGGGCGGACCATCCGAATTGGTCCCACCTCCCTGCAGAGGGGATGGGTCGCAGAGGAGTCCAGTTGCACCAGGAAGTGATCTGACCATGGCACTTCTTTCGTTTCGCTTTTAGTTAGTGTCAGATCACCAACATCCATAGAGGTAAACACCAGGTCCAAGGCATGTCCGCGGTTATGGGTTGGGCCAGACTTATTCAGGGACAGCCCCATGGAGGCCATGCTTTCCACGAAGTCCCGAGCGGCCCCTTGTAAGGTCGTGTCGGCATGGATGTTAAAATCCCCTAGGACAATCAAGCTGGGTGTCTCCAGGAGAACATCCGCCATGACCTGAAGCAGCTCGGGCAGGGAATCCTTGGTGCAGCAGGGAGGTCGGTACACCAAAAGGAATCCTGTACTGCCCCTATTGCTCAACTTCCAGAACATGCACTCAGAGAACTGGGTCTTCCCAATAGGACGCCTGGTGCAAACTAATGACTTCCTAAAAATCACTGCAACCCCCCCTCCCCGCCCACATGACCTGGGTTGCTGTGCATAAGAGAAACCTGGTGGACAAGCAGCGGCAAGGACAGGCCCATCTGCTTCATCCAACCAAGTCTCTGTTACACATGCCAGGTCAAGTCCTCCATCCATGATCAAGTCATGGATGGCAGTGGTCTTATGAATCATTGACCTGGCATTGCACAGCAGCACCTTCAGGTCATGTGGGTATCCCTTGCTGATTCTAGTATCCATCCGGTCAGGACCAGACCCGGAGGCAGGAACAGTCCTCAGACAACGACTAAACCTGCCTCCTCTGTAATGAAATGGTCTGGTCTTAGCGTAACTCCTCCTCCTACCCGTGATCACTGAGATCGGTTGTCCCAGTGCATCCCCCCCTGTGGAACATGCCCCAGCCATTTTGTGGGCTGGGGCCCACTCCCCGGCAGCCCTGACCCCTCCCCCTAAGAACAAAATAACACCTTAAACAAACAAACAAAACCAATAAAACAATACAACAACAAAAATGTAAAAATTACAAAAACATCAAAATAAAAAATAATTCCCCAAAACCAACCAAACATCCATCCCACCCCCACCCCCCACATACAAAAAATCCAAAAGAATTTTTTTAAAAAACATTTTAAAACCACTCTGTGCCCCTCTTGCAGTAACAACTGTCCTAGTGAGGCCTGTCAGGCCCCGCCCTGGGCCAGGTGGTAAGTGGCAGGAAGGAGCAGGACCCTCAGGCACTCACTCAGGGGGGTCCTCCTGGGCAGCAGGCAGCAAGCAGCACGCAGTCCTTATGAGGCTTCAGGCCCCGCCCCAGGCCAGATGGTAAGTGGCAAAAGCAGGGCCCTCAAGCACTCACTCAGGGGAGTCCTCCTGGGCAGCAAGCACCAAGCAGTCCTTGTGAGGCTTCAGGCCCCGCCCCAGGCCAGATGGTAAGTGGCAAAAGCAGGGCCCTCAAGCACTCACTCAGGGGAGTCCTCCTGGGCAGCGAATGGGATCCTGGGTACCTCTGGTTGCGAATGGGATCCATTCCGGAGGCCCATTCGCAACGTGAAAAGCCCGCAACCTGAAGCGCCGTATCTGCACAGGTGCGTGGCACAATTTGGCACTACTGTGCATGCGCGAAGCGTGATTTAGTGTTACTGCGCATGCGCAAGTGACGAAACCCGGAGGTAACCCTTTCCGGTCCTTCCGGGTCGCCGTGGGACACCACCTGAAAAAACGTAACATGAAGCAAACATAACATGAGGTATGACCGTATTGCTGTCTTCATGGAGTCACGTGGGATAGCTCAGTCTGTAGAGCTTGAGACAGTTAATCTCAGGGTTGTAAGTTCGAGCCCCATGATTCCTGCATTGCAGGGGGTTGTTCTAGATGACCCCCATCCTCACAACTACAATTCTATGGTCCTGTTTTAAAGTCTAGTAAAAGCAATTTTGCATGGGGGTTACGTTCCGGGTCATTGCGCACAATTGCGAAGGGTGCATAAGCCCGCCCTGCCCCGTGATGCCACCTTTTTCTGCCACTTCCAGGTTCACAGCAATGTGTGTGTGTACAGCCGTGCGTTATTTGAAGGCATGCAAAATGGGAGTTGCCTGTAAATATTTCCAAAAGTGCGTCGAGACAGACACAAATTAGCACATGCAAATGTTACGCAGATCTGCGTTATTATTATTATTATTATTATTATTATAATTATTTATTTTAAGAAAATGCAAGTGACCACCCTAGAGCACAGACATGTCTCGTTTGCCTTTGGCACCAGGTTTCTTACACATTTTAGTAGCAGGTCGAAAAGGAAAAGGGCGTATGTCATCTGTCTCTCTCTGTGTGTGTCTGTGCATCTGCATTTCCAAAGATGGACAGCAGAGGGAGAATTTTTTTTTTCATGTTAAGGCACCCAAGCAGCCCCTGAGAGTGCCCCCTTCTCAACACACAGACAGAGCCTGCATACACTGTGCATGTACAAACAGTTCTGTTTGCTCACGTCCTCAGTCTTGACCCATGAGCTCTTCCTCCCTTAGCCCGGGGCTCGCTCTCCTTTCATAACAACTCCACAGAGTTTCTGCCCGCAGCTCACCCTTTGTCACCCAAACAAGGGCTGCGTCCCATCAGCCTCCCCCAACTTCCACCCCCAACTGCCCAGTGCTGTTGTTGCTGCTGCTGCACCATGGAAGCCAGCAAAGGGTTAACATGTTCCAGACAGAACACGGGGGTCGGGCTCTTTGATCTGCTGTGACCCACTGACCTGTGACCTCTGCCTTCATGGCTGGTCGGTGGCGGAGAACTAGAGAGCAGCTGGAGCGTTCGATCCTGGAAGGCGGGGAGGGAAGCGTCCTGTCCTGAGAGACAAACATACATCTTGCCAGAGTCCTCAGAGAGTAGGCACGGCACGGGGACCAATCCTCACCGCTGTTTTTGCCGAAGCAAACACGGCGCGCTTTGACTTTTTGCCAACACTTCTGAAACATCGCATCGATCTCCCGAACGACCAGGTGTCAGACTTGCAAATCCAAAAAACGGATGCTTGAGATGTTGTTTTACTCCGGTTGACCAACTCTTGCCTATATCTGGGGCCCATGTGGATAATGTTGTTATATAGTTTAGTCACTAGGTGGCGCTGGACTAAATCCTAGGTATCTGCAGGGCTGATTCTTTCCTGCTGCTGTTCTGTCCTTGTTGGAGATGGGCAGTGAAGGTCTTGCCTCCTGAGTGCCGTGTCTGTTATTCCTTCCATTACGGGGCAAGCACCTGGGGAAGGAGAGAGACAACACAAGGCATCTTGGTCCCTGAGGGGAAGAACAAAATGGCGCCCATTGATCCATGTACAAAAGCCAACTGGGCTGCCAATTGAATTTTCTTCCAGTACTGGCCTTGGGAGAATGCTCTCCACTGTACCTGATGGCAGCAGGCTAGTTATGGGGGTGTAGAGCCCGGGGAACATAACATTCTGCCTCCCAGCAGAAGAAAATGAGCAGGGAGATCAAGTGGAGCAGCCTGAGATAATGATAATGATTTCACCTTCTACCCACATCCGAAGGCGATGTACAAACTATAGTAAAAACTACCAAAAAAATAAACCCCCTTCAAAACAGCATGAAAAGTAACAGGACATGGATTTGAAAACAATACAAAGTACATATGGAACAAAAATACTCCAGCCATTATTTAAAACCCACCTTCATCAACTTGGTGCCCTCCAGATGTTTTGGCGGCAGCTCCCATCAGCCCTAGCCATCTTCCCAATAGTCCAAAACATCTGGTGGGCACCAGGTTGGCAAAAGCTTGTTCGAACGCTCAGCATTGCATAGTTGATTGCAACCATCGCATACCCAAACCTCTGCACGGCAGCTGTCCAGCTGATCTCCAAAATTCACTAGTGTAGGAGTTCTTTTATGGCTCTTTACTAAAGAAATAAAATTACTGGGACACATGCTAGCGTGCATCAGAACCCTTGTTGCACGTAGGAACTGAACAACCTGGGAAAGTCCATCCTTTCACCTAAGCTGACACCAAGCGCTACAGGTCCGCGAAGGCACAAGTGTTTTCTGTATCCAATAAGCGCCTCTGGGTTGCGTATCCGGTGCTCTGGTCTGGCGAGGCCTTCAGCTATTCCCTGCTGGGCTCAGTCCCATTTTCTTCCCTTTGGAGGAAGCTGGCGTCAATTTTGCAGGAGGGCATCAACTGCAACCGCAGACTGCAGCACAACGTGTCCTTGGATGACCTAGTGTGCTGGAGCAAACTTGGCAGCATTCTGTGTTCCGGGGTGGGAGTGAGGTGAGCAGGGTTCTGGGAGGGAGAGAACTTTTCCCGCCTCTCCTACGTCAGCTGAAGACATCGCTGGATGGCATTGGACTGACTTGAGCAATGTCCCAGCAGTGGGGAGAGACAGGATCTGTACTAGGTAGAGGCAACCGGAGGAGGCCTGGAGTCTTTGATTTTGCATATTGCCTCACCAGGTGATGCTCAAGGAGTGGTGCGATTTCCGAGAACAGCCTTTACCAAATTGGTGCCCTTCAGATGTCCTGGACTGTAACTCCCATCAGATTTGGAACCCAAAACATCAGAGGTTGGCTTTCCCAGAAGACTGAAAACCTCCATGATTGATGAATAAATATGATGTTGTATGCATGATACTGGAGGTAGCTGGATGGGGCAGAATCTGAGCACCCAAGCAATGGGCACCTCTACACGGAAGTTTATTGTGGACTTGGTGCTGCTCACATATGCAGGCTTTGCACAGCGCCCACACAACTCTTCTCTGTGTGCCATTCCCCTCTTCCAACCCCCTGGCAGGCCCTTTGACCACATGGAAACTTGAGTGAACTAAAGGAATAAAGGGCATTGGGAAGGTGCAAGGTGTGAGCGTAGGGCTCTTGCATTCTTTTCATCTTCCAGACATCTGCTGGGGCCTCTTACTCTTTCCACCTCAGCACGAGACATCAGCCCATGTAAGGTGCCTTCATTGGCAGGGTCCTGTCACTGCCTCAAAATTTAACCTTTTCACTCAGACCTTTGGGGTGCGGGGACGGAATATTGAGCCAAGTTGTTCGACGAGACCGGCAAAAAGTGGAAATGCTCCACTTACTGCTGAAATACATTTGTGGTGATCGTCGTTTTCTAACCTCTTGGCTGAATGAATCGGTTTGATTCATAGCTCCCGGTTGGTTGGTTGGTTGGTTGGTTTTGTTTTGTTTTAGCATGTAAATATTGCAAACCGCCCCGTGATTCCGCCAGATGAAAGGCAGTCTAGAAGTACAGTGGTACCTCAGGTTACATACGCTTCAGGTTACATATGCTTCAGGTTACAGACTCCGTTAACCCAGAAATAGTGCTTCAGGTTAAGAACTTTGCTTCAGGATGAGAACAGAAATCGTGCTCTGGCAGCGCGGCAGCAGCAGGAGGCCCCATTAGCTAAAGTTGTGCTTCAGGTTAAGAACAGTTTCAGGTTAAGTACGGACCTCCGGAACAAATTAAGTACTTAACCTGAGGTACCACTGTAGAAGGAATCATAAATGCAAGAAAAGAAAGAACACATTCATAACTGACAGATGGGTATTGACATATGTCTGTCCCCTGAGATCCATCTCTGGGCAGGTGTTACTTCTTTCGCCATAGCAGTACCCCAGCTTGGGGTCACTCAAACCCACCTCAAGCATTATCTTCCTTCGTTCTGTCAAGTCACTGGGAATATGGCTCTTCCACTGAACAATTCTTAATTTATTTTTATTTTTACATTCTCATTCTCGCAGATGCAGCCTGTGTGTGAAGTGTGTGTGAAGCCTTATTCAATTCCAGACAGTGCGAGGAGGCAATCTCCTAATCTCTCCATCCAAACCCTCCCCATGCCTAACACTTCTCTGTCCCTAGGGGAGATAACAGTATCTTCAGTGCCTGGAGCAGTCTTTTAACACCAGCCGGTAACAGCTCCATCACAGGCAGGAATCAGCAGCTTTTCTCAGCATGGAGAGGCAGCGGTGGCAAAAGCTCCACCTGTTTATTTCTGTCTGTTGGGGGGGGGGCAGGAAGCCAAGTTCATATTTGTGGCAAGCATGGCCCCTTGACGTCACCTTGAATTGGCAGAGAGGGTTGTGCCATTTCAGGGAGCAGTTGGGGCTAGGTACCACTTTTGATGTGGGGACGCGGGTGGCGCTGTGGGTAAAAGCCTCAGCACCTAGGGCTTGCCGATCAAAAGGTCGGCGGTTCGAATCCCCGCGGCGGGGTGCGCTCCCGCTGCTCGGTCCCAGCGCCTGCCAACCTTGCAGTTCGAAAGCACCCCCGGGTGCAAGTAGATAAATGGGGACCGCTTACTGGCGGAAAGGTAAACGGCGTTTCCGTGTGCTGCGCTGGCTCACCAGATGCAGCTTTGTCACGCTGGCCATGTGACCCGGAAGTGTCTCCGGACAGCGCTGGCCCCCGGCCTCTTGAGTGAGATGGGCGCACAACCCCAGAGTCTGTCAAGACTGGCCCGTACGGGCAGGGGTACCTTTACCTTTACCTTTACCACTTTTGAACGCTGTGTAAGGAAACTCCTTGCAAGAAGAAAACTGGCATGTTAGGGAGAGAGGCCTTGCTATTATCTTTCGCCTGAACAGTGGGGATGGGGGCTAATTTGGATCAGACCAATGACAGATTTAGGGGCAGTGTGGGTGGTTCCCTCACACAGAGCACCAAGCCGAGAGGGCACAAAGTTGAAAACATCCATAAATGAGAAGATGCATTTGGAAGCACCAGTATTTGGCCTTGCACTGGGCGCCTCATTACAAAAGATTACCAAAGTCCGTCCCAGATCAGACAAAGAAAACAGAGAGATAGGGTGAAGCAGTTAACCCCTTACCCAGCGCAATTCTTCAGCTCCTTATTGAAGCCTCCACATCTCCTTTTTTAAAAAACGTAGCTCACAACTGCATAGAATAAATACCGTATTTTTCGCTCTATAAGATGCACCAGACCACAAGACACACCTAGTTTTTGGAGGAGGAAAACAAGAAATAAAAAAATTTCTGAATCTCAAAAGCCAGAACAGCAAGAGGGATCGCTGTGCAGTGAAAGCAGCAATCCCTCTTGCTGTTCTGGCTTCTGGGATAGCTGCGCAGCCTGCATTCGCTCCATAAGACGCACACACACTTCCCCTTACTTTTTAGGAGGGGAAAAAGTGAGTCTTATAGAGCAAAAAATATGGTATGTGCATATCTCCTTGGCACAGAGTGGCTTCTGATTGCCCAGAGTTCCGCTTGTTGCATAGAGCCGCTCTACACACAAAGGATCCCTAAACAAGGCTGCCGAACATGCACAGTGGTTAGGGAGTGAAACCAGCACTCTGTGGGAGCTGGGGCAACGGGCCTGACCCCACAAACACCCTGTTGTCTTTACACTGCATGCTGCCATCTTCTGATGCTTTCTCGGCGAAACATATACCTGAAGGACCATCTCCACCCCCATCTTTCAGCCTGGACACTGAGGTCCAGCTCCGAGGGTCTTCTGGCAGTTCCCTCCCTGCGAGAAGTGAGGTTACAGGGAACCAGGCAGAGGGCCTCCTCGGTAGCGGCACCTGCCCTATGGAATGCCCTCCCATCAGATGTCAAGGAAATAAACAACTATCTGACTTTTAGAAGACATCTGTTTAGGGTAGTTTTTAAGGACTGATGTTTTATTGTGCTTTTAATTCTGTTGAGAGCCTCGAAAAGTGGCTGGGGAAACCCAGCCAGATGGGCGGGGTATAAATATATTATTATTATTATTATTATTATTATTATTATTATCATCATCATCATCATCATCATCATTATTATTATTTCCTCACAAGCCGCCATATGCCAATTCAGGCCATTGGTCCCTTCAGCTCAGTACTGTCTACACTGACTGGCAGCAGCTCTCCAGGGTTTCAGGCAGGGGTCTCTCCCGACCCCACCCAGAGATGCCAGGGATTGAACCTGGGATCTTGGCAGGTAGAGCAGATGCTCTACCACTGAGCCAAGGCCCTTCCTTGACAGGTCAGGTCAGATGCAAAGGAAGAAAGGGTTCCTGCATTGTGAGCCAATGTGTACCAGTTCTGGGAGGGAGGGCTAGTATCAGTGGGCAACATCCATAGGCACTTGCTGGGGCTGTATTCCTCCCCCCATATCCCTGGGGCCCTTTTTAACCAATGCACCAATCGCATTGAGTAGCATGGAGCAGGAAGCCGCCATTTTAATTTCCCACAATGCCTCTGGTGTGGCAGCACTCCAGGGCATTGTGGGAAATAAAAATGGTGGCTTAATCACAGTGCTGTTGCCCACTGCTGCTCCCAGGTAAGCTTGGGGTGACAGAGGCAGGGAGACAGTGAACTAGGAGGCAATGCATCAGACAGCCGTTTGCTGAGGGCCCCCTCAAAGCTGGGACCGCGCCTGCTAGACAGGTGCAATTTTGCCAGAACCAAGAAGCACCTGCCAGAATCTTAGATGCTGCCTCTGATAACCCACGGTGGTAAATTTCTAGACCCTGGGCGGTTAATTTTTCCTTCTCCAGAAGGCAAAATATTGAGTTTTCACCAAACAGGGAAGGTGCAGAGAAAAGCAGGCAAAGGATGAATCGTTGGACTGCTTCCTTCCGAAAATGCTCAATAGAGAAGTTTAGCAAGGAAGATGGAGGGGCAGATGATGGATGGATGGTGTAATGTTTCTTGTTTAGCTGGTGAGGATGCCTGCATTCCAGAGCAGCTCTTTGAAGGCCAAAGCCAGCCAATTGGATCGGCGCTTCCCAAGTGTGGGCGGGGAAAGGGGCTGTCTGGCTCTGTGTCCTTGGCTCACCCCTCCCCTGAGCTAAGCAGCGGGAGGGGCTGAGGGCCAGGAGATTCCTAAGAAGCTTCCAGATGCAACTAAGCGGAGATGCAGATGGGGAGGAGGAGGAGGGAGAGAGGGAGTAGAGATGCTCTGTTTGCAACACTGGAAGGGGAGGCAGTGCAGAGAGCAAGTCTGCATTCTGCCACCCCAGCCTCTTAGCAGCCTGCAAGGAGACATCTCTCCCCTGGGTGAAAGCTGAACTCTCCAGAATGGCATCGGAGGACACCCTTCTGCAGGGCCCTTGCACACCAGGCTGGCTCTGAATGGTGCCTGTGTGCCAGGATGAATTAATCAACATGCAGCTTATGTTGCAAAGCAGAGACCCATCTGTACTGGGAACTCTGCAGCAGCGGGAGATGGGTTAGGCTTGCAGTCAGTCACATGCCTGGTAGGTCGGCTCTTTGCAGGGTCAGTGCTGTTTCGAAGGTTGTCTCCTGAGAGGCGCATAGCAAAGCGGCAACCAGGGTGCGCCAACAGGGTGCGATGAGAGTGGCGCCACTGCAAGCTTGAGGCCTTCTGAGAGTCCCATGGGTATGAGCTGAATAGATGGGGGCCATCTTGGTGTTTTGTTTTTCTGACAAGGAGCCTGTGACCCCAACAGCAATGTGACAGGCAGAAAATCAACAGGTGAAGCCCTTTCCCATCATTACGTACCCCACATAGGCACCTTGACACCACACATTTAAAGCATTATGATCTCTCCTTCAACAGCCATGGCCTCCCCACAAATAATTCCGAGAGCTGTAGTTTGTTAAGGTTGTGAGACTTGTTCGGAGACTTTGATTCCCTTCAGAGAGCCACAATTCCCAGAGTTCCTTGTGGAGAGGGTTTGATTGTCAAACCGCTCTTGAAACTGTAGCTCTGTGAGGGGAATAGGGGTCTCCAAACAATTCTCAGCACCCTTAACAAAGTACAGTTTCCAGGATTATTTGAGGGAAGCCATGACTGTTTAATGTGATATGATACTGCTT
Organism: Podarcis cretensis; assembly: GCF_951804945.1. Lineage (NCBI taxonomy): Eukaryota > Metazoa > Chordata > Lepidosauria > Squamata > Lacertidae > Podarcis > Podarcis cretensis. The sequence continues at coordinate 17,615,336 of NC_137177.1, read as the reverse complement.
TAAATGTATGGTTTAAATGTGGCCTTAGAGTATGTTATGACTAAGTGGTCTATAAATCTTTCTAAATAACTTTTTAAAAAACAACACCAAATATTGACATTTTCATACAGGAAAAGGCCTCACCTGGTGCATTCCCCGCCACCAAGCACCATTTTTAACAAAGAGTTCCTTGGTACAGGACAGGCGTGGGTCAGCAACCTTTTTCAGCCGTGGGCCGGTCCACTGTCCCTCAGACCACGTGGGGGGCCGGACTATATTTTTTAAAAATAATGAACGAATTCCTATGCCTCACAAATAACCCAGCGATGCATTTTAAATAAAAGCACACATTCTACTTGTGTAAAAACACCAGGTAGGCCCCACAAATAACCCAGAGATGCATTTTAAATAAAAGGAAACATTCTACTCATGTAAAAACACACTGATTCCCAGACTGTCCGCAGGCTGGATTGAGAAGGTGATTGGGCTGTATCCGGCCCCAGGGCCTTAGGTTGCCTACCCCTGATATAGGAACAGAGAAATAGGTTTCATTTAAAGTTTCATACAGGGCATCTAATGCCTAAGTTTTGATAAGTCTGTCCATCGCCTCTCACAAAATCCATCCAGATTCAGATTATTACCCTCCCGTGTCAGGAAGCCAAGTCGACCAGAGCCTACACAGAGTGCCAGGGCAGGGCAGCTCCTGTGGGTCTGATGGGGTAAGCGACCACACTTCACCAACTGGGATGGAAGCGGGGGGCAACCACCCAAAAGAGACAAAATAAAACTAGAACAATGGCAGGTGTAAAGGCCTGGTGACACTTGCATTTAATGAGACTATAAACTGAGCTCTAGCACAGAATGATCTTTGACCAGCTGAAGACCAAGTTATCCAATCGAGGTGTAAAATGCCACAGATTCTCCCCGCCCCCCCCGCCCCCGCAAATTCTACCACAGAAAGGCCAAATTACACATAATGTCAAATGTGTATTGTTCTTGTTGTTGTATTTCTATACTGCCCTTCGTCTGAAGACCACAGGGCAGCTAACAATATAAAAACACAAAAATGCATAACATAAGAAAAAGCAAAAACAACACTCCCCTCCCCCATTTTATGTTTGCAGTGGTTTTATTTTAATACAACTCTAGAATCAGCTGAGAGGACTGATGGTTATCATAGCATAGGCATCTGCAGAATTTTTGCAGGGTGGGCAAGTAAAACACCAAAATGGGGAACAGGTTACTTTTTCATACACACAAATGAGAAAGGTGGGAGGAAGGAGGGCTCTGAGTGTGTCCTGGAGCCCTCATGCTGCCTTCCCAATGCCAGGTGAGCAGCCCTCCACCTTGCTCGGGTTGGGGAGGGGGTGTCAGCTCTGACGGTTCCTGGCTTTATGTGTTTTTACCTTTACGCATGGACCTGGAACTGAACCCTTAATGTAAGATGCAAGCTACCTGTAAGCCCTAGACCATGGGTAGGCAAACTAAGGCCCAGGGGCCGGATCCAGCCCAATCGCCTTCTAAATCCGGCCCGCGGATGGTCTGGGAATCAGCGTGTTTTTACATGAGTAGAATGTGTCTTTTTATTTAAAATGCATCTCTGGGTTATTTGTGGGGCATAGGAATTCGGTCATTATTTTTTTCAAAATATAGTCAGGCCCCCCACAAGGTCTGAGGGACAGTGGACCGGCCCCCTGCTGAAAAAGTTTGCTGACCCCTGGCCTAGACCCCTTAGCTTCAATCCTGATTTATTATTATTATGCATTGTATTAATAAGAAACATTTTGAAAACGAAGCACCATCAAATACTGAGCTGGAAGCAGTACTGGGCCTCCCTTACAGTGGTGTTTAAAAAATGACCAAGGCAATGCATTGTGTACATCGAGTTGTATCCAGCTCAGTTCTAGTCAGTTAGCCCACCAAAACTGATAGACCTAAAGTAGCTGTGTCCACTCATTTCAATGTTTCTAGCACTGGATGCAACCCTTCAATTTGTATTATCGATGATGGTGGTAGTGGTGATCCCTAACAAATATATAGACATAGCCATGTATTAGTGATCCATTGGGAGTGGGTGGCGCTGTGGTCTAAACCACCGAGCCTCTTGGGCTTGCTGATCGATCAAAAGGTCAGCGGTTCAAATCTGCACGACGGGGTGAGCTGCCGTTGTTCTGTCCCAGCTCCTGCCAACCTAGCAGTTCGAAAGCACGCCGGTGTGAGTAGATAAGTAGGTACCACGACAGCGGGAAGGTAAAATGCATTTCCATGCACTCTGGTTTCCATCACGGTGTTCCGTTACACCAGAAGCGGTTTAGTCATGCTGGCCACATGAGCCGGAAAGCTGTCTGTGGACAAACACCGGCTCCCTCGGCCTGAAAGCAAGATGAGCGCCACAACCCCATAGTCACCTTTGACTGGACTTAACCGTCTAGGGGTCATTTACCTTTACCCATTTACTTAAAGGATCCTTGCTCCCTCCAAAGCTGCTGGCGGAACTATCTTGTTTTTTAATAAATATTTGTCACCTTTTCTTGACACCCCCAAGTCTGACACTTGAGACAACTACCTCAGACTTCCTCAGGGATGCCCAGGCCCTCAATGGCCACACCACAAATTTTCACTAGGCCTCCCCCTATGTGCCAGAGAAACAGATGAAACCTTCAGCGTTCTTTTCCTTCCCTCTTCCTTCTTTTTAAAGTTAAATTCCACTTCTTTTAAATTCCACTTCTTTAGAAGAAGAAGAAGAAGCTTCAGGCAACTAACAATAATTAAAACATTAAATCACACCGTTGGTGATATTCACGGTTATTCCCGGCTTTGAGGCAAGTGGAACAGAAAGGTGGCGAGGGAGGGTCGGGGAGGCCACTTGTAAGATTGTTTGGCGGTGCAATCCTTTACTTGTCTACTCAGAGGTAAGCCCCGCTGGCCTCAATGGAACTTAGCCCAGCCTCAGAAAGCACAATGGGGCATCTTGATCTCCAGCCCCAGCCATTAACTCCAGAACTGGCAATTCTGGGGGTAATTTACTGTGGAGTCGGTGCCGCTCATGTGAGATCTGTTGCACTTTCTTCCACACACAACGTAATTGCTGTAAAACCTGTTATGTTACGGCAAGTGGGGCACTGCCCAGCCAAGCTCAGTCTGCCCTCTTGCTTACATCCAGCCCAGCGGGTGGCACCCCCTGCCATCTTCCACTTCTTTAGTTTCAACGTTGGCCTCCTAGAACTCAGCAGGAATAAGGATGGAGGGCAACATCATAAATAGTTGGCTCTGCCGCACATTTGCTCTGGCTCTCCACTTACTGCTTTCCCAGTCCCAACAGGCACCAGATGCCACTGCATAATTGGCATCAAAATGGCAGCCTGATTCTCTCTCTCTCTCTCCCCCCCCCCCCAATTTAATATATATTTGCTCATTCTGGGAAGAAGTTGGTTTCTTTAAAACAAACAAAAACCTGACCCAGCTGCAATGTCTTAATTCAACATTAAGTCCCTGCTTGGAAGTGTCCACAATTTCTGGTACAGTTGAGGGAGACCCGTACAGAAACAGGGCCCAGGGTCCCAAGGAGCTGACTTTGTTTTTTAATTGATACTTTATTGAAAAAAATTCAAATATAAAAGAATAAAGTGGTGCAAAAAGAAAAAGAAACAAAACACACAACTGTGTAAAGTGGGGGACGACAAACATTAAATGAATATATACAAAAATACCCTAACCCATACATTCTTTCATAAATTTTATATTATTATCCTAAGACTAATGTAAATATTAATAGCCTGCTACATTTTGTATAAATTTGTTCTAAATATTGTCGTATTTATCCAAGCAGAGTCTACTACTGTAAGCAAGTCAGTTCGTAGGTTGCAAGTGTTATCATATTATCAATCCATTGATAAAAGGAGATAATGTCTTTATTCTTCCAGTTCGTCAATATAAGCCTCTTGGCTACCATTAGAGCGCGTAAAATCCATTTTTGTTGTCCAGTTGTTAACTTTCATATAGCCAGTATACAGTACCATACCGATTTAAACAGCCATGGCTTCCCCCCACCAAGAATCCTGGGAACTGTGGTTTGTTAAGCGTGCTGAGACTCGTCATGAGACCCACGTCCCATGCACAGAGCTACAATTTCCAGAGAGGTTTAACAATCAATCTCTCTGGACAAAGAATTGTAATACTGCAAGGGAAACAGGACTCAACTCTCAGCCCCTGTAACAAACTACAGCCCCCAAGATTCTTTGGGGGGGAAGCGAGCACGGTTTAAAAGCAGTGTGCCATTGCTACAAAAGCAGAGTGCAGGCAGAGGCCCAGGCTGTACACACCAGACATTTAAAGCATCCCATCTTAATTAATAATAATAATAATATTTCAAAATATAATAATAATAGGAGCTGTAGTTTACCAATCACAGCACCCTTCACAAATTTCAATTCCCACGATTCTTGCTTGGAGGGATTTTCCTCGACGCCATCTGTTTCTGCAGCCATAGGAGCCAATTCCTAGGGGCCAAGGGGTCTACGCCCCCCCTAAAATATTTAAGCCCCTCAAAAGTTGATTAGCATTGCCATTCAAATAGTGTGCGTGCATCGCATCCTGTGATCGATTATACGAGGCAGGGCTTACCTTCCCTCCCCCCACCACAATATTTGATTCAAGTTGGCACCCCCTCATTAGTCCAGGTCGCTGAGCCAATGGTGCAAAAAAAAAATGCCAACTAGAAACCTCTAAGCGGCATGTGCAATCAGGGGGACGTGACCCCAAGTCCTTCGCCATTCTCCTGGCGCCCAGCACCCTGCCGGTGCCGGATGAGACCCATACCTCTCCCGCGCGGAGCCCTCCAAGCTCCTCCCCGCCGCGCCTGTCGCTCCCAGCTGCAGCGGCGGCGGCCGCGCGAAGGCGGAGCGGGGAGATGGAATTTTTTCCCCTGGCTGCCGGCCAAGGGCTCAGCCTGGCTGCCCGGCCACAGTGCGCGGCTGGGGGAGGGCAAGGAGGGAGGGAGGCCGCCAAGGCAGCCAGCGACGGAGGCGCTGCTCTCTGCAGCCAGCCAGCCGAGCCCGGCGCAAGGGAGGCGCAGCAGAGCGCGCAATCGGGATCCCAGAAGGTTATGGATTCGCCGGGTCCTGCGCCTCATATGCATGGCCAGAGTAACGCGGCCAGGAGAGGAACGGCTCCAGAAGTATACCTCCCCCCCCCCAAAAAAAAAAAAAAACAACCCACCCCTGCTCGCCATTTGGACATGCACGTTGCGCGCTATGCAGCCCCGTGGGTGCAAAACCAGTAGGAAGATCATGCAGTGGGATCCAAGCTGCTTTACACCGGATCGCCTACGCCTTGCCAACAGCCACTTCCTCCAGCCTTCAGATCTCCGACAGGGCCTGACCAAGCCGCCAGCCTCTTGGACGGTATCCACTGCTGCATATATGTAGAGCACATTCACACACAGGTGGAATGAGAATCATGGGAACTGTAGTTTGATCTGGATGCTGGAGGGTGGCAGCTCTGTGCGGGGTAAACTACAGTTCCCAGGACATTGGTGGCAGCGGTAGAGACGTGCATGGTGCTTGGGAAGGGGCTTCAACCCCAAATGTGCCTCTTCTAATGTTATGCTATACTGCGTTTGCTGGCCATTCTGCATTTCTCTCTCCTGCTGCTTTTCTATTTCCTCCTCCTGAAACTTTTTGCTTTTTCTGTCTTTAAAATAAACGCCCCCCAAAAAGAAAAAAAAACACTGGGTCCTTGGATATCACTGCTGCATCTGCCACCCCACCTTGCAAATGCACTCAAGCTGTGTGAGAGAGAGGTGTGGAACTCGTTATTCAAATAGGACTCTCTTGCTCCCCTTCCCAGAGTACCGTTTTTTATACAAAGAGCTAAATCCGAAAGAAAACACTGCTTTTGCAATCCAAGTACAATTGGCCACGTTGGGCCACTCACTGTCTGTTAAGCCTAACCTACCTCACAGGGTTATTGTGAGGATAAATGGGGAAGGGGGAAACTATGCATGCCACCTTGAGCTCCTAGAGCAAAGGTAAATGTAATAACAGAGAGAGAGGCAGAGAGAAAGGAAGGAAGGAAGATCAAAAGATTACAGGTCTTGAAGTTACCTATCAACAGTTAACACCTGGACAGCAGGCTAAGCAGTCAGGCAGGTCACCTGGTCACAGTCTTCCCCACCATGTTAAGATATATTTATTTTTAAATTATAGTAATTATTTCTAACTTTGCATCTCTTGGGGCACATGCAAAGTTTATGAAGATCTGTGTTTTAATCCCTTTTTTTGCATGCATTTCCTCGCTTTAGGGTTTGTTTTTGGCAATGTGTTTATTGGCTACTTTAGTTTTTAGTCTGGACATGCACAAGCAAAAAAACAAAACAAGCAGCATGCTTCTATGTCCAACCATGGAAGAGAGATGTGGCTCTTTAATTTTATTCTTTTTTCAAATAATGAGATTGCCTTCGAATCGCAAAGCATTAGCATTTCTGGCTCTGCTGCTTCCGGGTTTCATTGGGAACTAACAGAACACACAATTCAGTCAGTCGTAAAGGGTATTGTGACACTTTCCCCTGGGATCAGAAACAGCTTTCCAGCTTGGCACCAGGCAGATGGCCTAAGGCAGCTTTGCAGGTAGCCATGCATGGGACTCAGGCCAGAGCCAGCTAGGCAGACAAGCGGAGAAGGCTGCCTGTGGATTATACCCTTTTAAAATCAGGGGCACTGAGGGCTGCTAAAGCTGCTGCTGGGGTACCAGCAAGAAATTCAGGAAGTGTTCCTGGAAAAGAGAGGTAAGCCGTAAGGTCTAGCAGCCGTAAGATGGACAGCTTGAGGCCTGGTGTGCAAGACTTCTTTGGTCCCTTAGTTGGCTTGATAGGCCTAAAACATGGATTTGGGGTGGAGAGAGAATGCTGGTTAAAGACCCTGGTAACATCTGAGTTGTGGGCATTGGATGTGCCCCAAGAGCACGAAAAAGAATCAGTACATATGTCAGAAGACCACGAACCTTAAGCACACCAGAAACCATCTTGGGTGCGGTAACAGCAGTCAGGCTGGTGGGTATGCAGGGCAGGGCCTTCTTGATGGTGGCACCATTCATTTTTTCTTCCAAGTGAGATCAGGCAAGCCCCATCCCTGCAAATTTTGAAGGCGTCTCTTACAAAACATTTGTGTTCTTATGCTCTTAGGAGGATGTTCAACTGAATGAAATCCATTTAGCAGGAAGGCTGTTGTCTCTCTGTGCTGGTTAATTTTAAGGTTTGAGGGTGTTTTAAAGTTGTATTTTGTATGATTGCCACATGGCATGTTTGCCGCCTTGAGAGGAGATTCTTCTTTAAAGTGCGATAAAAATCTACTAAAATAAGTAAGCAAACAGCACCGTACTTTCCTGAGTCCTTTTGGATGCAATGTTAACCTTGCTGATTCGTCTTACGTTTATTTTGAGATCTTGCTACCATTTGCCCATCTGTAATGCTGTTTATATTTATATTTAAAATGTTTTATTGCAGCTTTTATGTAAACCACTCAGGGAACATGATCAAAGAGGACCATTAAAAAGAAGACCTGTGAACAAATTAAATGTCTTCTGGATTCTGCTTCCAGGTTATTTCACAAGTGGAACCCAAATATGCTATCTCCCTACCCAATCTCCACCCTGTGGCACTATCAGAGGCTTCTAACAAAAGCCCATTTCATTCAAGTCAGAGTTGGCCCCGATATGGGGAGGAGTCGGACTGTTCTGTGTACAGTCAGTAAGTCACACAGTTCAAGCTGGAGTTCACTCTTTATTAGAAAAAAACAACCTTCACAGACTTGGGTTTCAGGCCTGATGAGCACAGCAACACTTGCCCTGTAGGTGATACGCAATGAAATCAGTTGCCGAGACGAAAAGCTCCCATCTCCCTACAGCTGCCTAAGTCCCCTCCTCTCCATGATTTTCCCCAAGCAATCAGAGACTGCCTGCATGCAGCCTGTCACTGCTCCACCCATTTCAGCCCTCTCCTGGTTCTGGGAGTCAAGGGAGGAGGAAGACACCCATGACTTCACCAGCCTGACTCATCTCTGCTTCTGGACCTCCCTCCTCCCACTCACCTGCTTCAGCTTCTGTCTCTGATTCTGGTTTGCCACAGACTCTCCAAACCACTGAGCCCTGTTACCCCTTCGATTTCCAACACTTTCTCTTCCCAGTCTTCTCCCTCTTCTCCCTGTAACCACTCTTTACTGTCCTATCACCGCTCCCTGGGCTCTGAACCGCCTTCTTCCCTTGGTGGTTCTCCAGCTGGTTCCTCCCAACACTCCTCTGTGTTCAATCAGTCCATGACATTGGCTTAACTTTCCACCCCAAGTGTTTTTGCCTGGCTGGAATGTGTCCTTAAACTCTGATAATGCTTTTTGCTTGTCTGGATGGAGAATAGAGAGGGGTGTGTGTCTGTGTAGAAACTACCCTGCTGTACAGAGCTAAAACTTAATATTCATTAATCCACCTACCCCCGGTATGTAGCCCTCATAAGGGAATGTGGCTTTCAGGCTATAAAAGGTTCCCCATCCCTGGGTTAAAGGTAAAGGTAAAGGTACCCCTGCCCGTACGGGCCAGTCTTGACAGACTCGGGTTGTGCGCCCATCTCACTTAAGAGGCCAGGGGCCAGCGCTGTCCGGAGACACTTCCGGGTCACGTGGCCAGCGTGACATCGCTGCTCTGGCCGGAGCCAGAGCCAGAGCCAGAGCCGCACACGGAAACGCCGTTTACCTTCCCGCTGGTAAGCGGTCCCTATTTATCTACTTGCACCTGGAGGTGCTTTCGAACTGCTAGGTTGGCAGGCGTTGGGACCGAGCAGCGGGAGCGCACCCCGCCGCAGGGATTCGAACCGCCGACCTTTCGATCGGCAAGCCCTAGGCGCTGAGGCTTTAACCCACAGCGCCACCTGGGTTAGGTAGTGGCAAAAGCTTCACCAAATAAACTTCCTGGGTGTTGTTATTGGCACAAGAAGCACCTTTAAAACAAAAAAAGTGGCAATCTTATTGGGAAGAAGATGTTTTCCCTTCACAGATACAGCTTAGCCATTATCTGAAGAACATTTTTATATGCTGTACAGTTGATTTGTTTTCCTAATTTGTACTTTGTGTGCAGAATTTGACCTTCCATCATGCAGAATAGGTTTCCATGTCGTCCCCTTCTTGCTACCAGACTCTTCTTTCTTCCTCGGCATCAAAGACTTTAGAAGCTGCCATAAACCCCATTAAACCTTGCCAGGGAAGCCAATTACCACCTGTAAACGCATTATACTTGATCAGCGAGGGACTAATCTGCCCGAAGTGGAGCTCAAATTGGGGGCTGAGAGACAGCAGCAGAACTCGGGCTAGTTTAGAAAGAAATGGATGAGCAAAAAAAACGGATCGCGAGAAAACTTAAAAGTGACCCCTGTGTGTTGCAGGATTGAGAACAGAGCCGGGTTCATAGCAAAAGGGCAGCCCTGAAGTGGATTGTTCCTTCCAATTCTATCTCCTGTTAATTATGCCTGCCCCAGTTTGAGCCAATGATAATCCCTTTTATTCTGCATTATTTTCCATTTGTCCTTCCAGTGGGATGGCTATAAATAAACCACAGCAAACAACAACAGCATGTTAGAGAGCGAGAACTCGACAAGACAAGCAAAAGCCAAGGAGAGTCAGTACTGTAGTTAGAACTTGGAGCTGGGACCAGAGAAATGGGGTCTCAGGCCCCAGATCAGTGGAACATTTGAATCTGCCTTGCACTGAGTCAGACCATTGGCCCATCCAATATTGTCTACACACCAACTAGCTGCTGATCTCTAGGGATTCAGAATGGAGTTCCTCCCAGCCTTATCTGCTATCCACTGAGCCACAGTCCTTCCTCATAAAGGATATGAGGGCTTAGTGAGGCTGCCCCACTCCCAAGTTTTCTCCATACATGCAAGCACTCTCATGGGCCATAGGGCTGCAATGAGGACAGTTATCAGGGATTTCAGTTGCGCTATCATCCAGCAGGGCTTCATTTAGCCTTTTGAAATGAGCCTCAGTTTCCCCGTGGTAACTCAAACTCAGGTCATGGATGCCGCAGCGCAATCAAGCTGCAAATTTACTTTCTGGGAAAAACGGAAGGAAATCAATCTCAGTCAGAGCAATCTTGTCCTGGATGTGGCTTACACATGAAAGGGTTTTTAGGTACTGTACTGTGAAAAGTTGCATTCAACTTTTCTGAAGATGGTTAGTTTGCAAGAGGAGCATGGCCTGCCCTTCAGAAACCAGGTTTGCAAGAGACAATGTACAACTATAATCCAGTGATCTCACTGAGAGATCTGCTTCTGCTTTTTCTGCTATTTGATGTCCATGCATCGGAGGCCATATTACAGTTGACAACTGTCCAAAACTGATCAGGTAAGAAGTTGAGGAAACAATTCTCCCTTGAATACCCAATGCCCAGGATTTTGAAGGCTTTTCAGATGGGGTAGGCACATATTTTCTCCTTTACGACACAACCTCAGCATGACAGGATGGCTTTCTGCCTGCCACATTCTTTAAGGCTGACATCTGTCTGGCTTTTCTTGCCCATATCTTATGGGGCTGGTGATCTACGGCCAGCGTCGGACCAACCCTTGACCCAGATTATCCAAATCCAGAAATAGTTTGAGAAGAGCCCCTTCTCTCTCTCTCTTTTTTTTTTAAGGGCGGAGAGAGCAGGTGACTTTTAATATTCCGTGGTTAAGAACATTAGGAAAATCTAGTCCAATATTTTGTGTCAGCAATAGCCAACCAGATGCCTCTGAGAAGGCCCTCCCTTGCTGCTAGTTTTTAGCAGCTCATCTACAGAGGTATTCCACCTTTGAATTTGGAGATTCCATTTAGAACATAGGATGCTGCCTTGTCACAAGACTATTTACCCTTCAGTATTGTCTATTCTGGCTGGCAGCCTCAGCCAGAGGTCTTGCCCATTACTTGCAGCCTAATCCTTTTGACTGTTGATGCTAGAAATTGAACCTAGTAGGACTAGTAGCAAGGAAAAATGGGGTGGGCCTTGGCAAGTGCCCACCGAAGTCAACAGGTCCATTCGGGTGGCACCACGAAAGGCCTTCCAGTGACTGGTCTTTTCTTGATTTCTACCATGCAAAATACACTTCAGGGATTCATTTTCTGAACAGGGCCCGACCCAATCCTTGTCCTAGGCATGTCGTACTTGCACAGAAGGCAAACAGGCCCTCAACCATACCCTCCAACATTTCTCCAATGAAAACAGGGACGTCTCATTCCATAATGACAAATTATAGGGAACCAGGCAGAGGGCCTTCTCGGTAGTGGCACCCGCCCTGTGGAACACCCTCCCACCAGATGTCAAGGAAATAAAAAACTATTTTACTTTTAGAAGACATTTGAAGGCAGCCCTGTTTAGGGAAGCTTTTAATGTTTAATAGACTGTATTTTAATATTTTGTTGGAAGCCGCCCAGAGTGGCTGGGGAAACCCAGCCAGATGGGCGAGGTATAAATAAAAAATTATTATTATTATTATTATTATGCTAATTTTACTATTTATACTCCACACATCTTACTGGGTTGCCCCCAGCCACTCTGGGCGGCTTCCAACATATATAAAAAACATAACAAAACACTGAACATTTTTCTAAAAACCTTCCCTATACAGGATTGCTCCATACACTCCAACATTTCTCCAATGAAAATAGGGACATCCTAAGGAAAAACAGGACATTCCGGGAGCGAATCAGAAACCAGGATTGTTTCTCTAAATCAGGGATGTCCCTGGAAAATAGGGACACTTGGAGGGTATACCTCAACATGTGAACAGAGATGCCTTAAGTACAGGCCTTGCCCCACTTTAACAAAGTTGCTGTTGTTTTGTTTGTTTCTCCCTGGCATTTCTTAGCTCGCCAAACTGGCAACTCTTCCTCCTGTTGCACACCAGTGAGCAAGTGTAAGTGGATAATGACCGCCTCGCTTCGCCGCAGAACGGACTGCCCAGCCACTTCCAGGTCAACCCTAAAATGTCAAGAAAAGGAGTGGGGCCTGCAGCTGCTAGGCAAACCGTGATGCACTCCTTGGGCCTAGCTAGGCAGCATAACCAGGTAGCTGGGACCCTGGGAGTAAAGGTGTCTGTAGACGCACAAGCTGAAGGGTGTGTGTGTGTGTGTCACACACAATGGATGTGCACACCTCCGGTGCTTTATCCAAGAAATCAAGAAACTAGGGCATGCGGTGCCAGTTCGGGCTAAAAAAATTCCACATATCAGGGCTGCCGCAGGCTGTGAATTCTTGTGGCCTATTTTAAGCTTTAAAATACCCAGCCATTTTAGAGGGCAAAACCAGGCCATAAGATATTGCACTTCCCATGTCAAAGACAGTTGAATTCTCAGACGTTTCAAGCACTGCACTCTCGTTGCCTAGGCTTAATCCGATCACGGAAGTCACCTTCGTGTCAAAGCAGTCGCTTCCCCCCTTTCTTTTCCCTTTCCCCTTTTTTTGCAAGCCGGCTGGATTCGACTTATCGCCGTGCAACAGCAATGCAGAGTTTCTTGATGGTGTTCTTCTGCAAAGACTTTGCTGCTACAATTCATGACCTAGGCTTTGAGGCCTGGCCAAAAGTTTCTGTGCAATAATTGTGTTTCCAGAGTGGAGGGGGTCGGCGGCCTCTGAGACTGGCTGCAGGAATGAAAATCCATGCAGGATATCTCACCACACACTCTGACTTCTGTGTACAGCTCTTTTTTCCTCTCCCAATTGTGATATCCCAATGACAGTGCAGTAAAAGAGGTAAGCAATACTGAGAAGAAGGCTTGGAGGCACCTTGGCAACAAAAGCACACACTCCAAAATTTATCCAATGAAATTAGGAACGTCCTATTCAATAATAATAATGTTGTTGTTGTTGTTTAGTCATTTAGTCGTGTCCGACTCTTCGTGACCCCATGGACCAGAGCACACCAGGCACTCCTGTCTTCCACTGCCTCCCACCTTGGTCAAACTCATGTTGGTAGCTTCAAGAACACTGTCCAACCATCTCGTCCTCTGTCGTCCCCTTCTCCTTGTGCCCTCAATCTTTCCCAGCATCAGGGTCTTTTCCAGGGAGTCTTCTCTTCTCATGAGGTGGCCAAAGTATTGGAGCCTCAGCTTCAGAATCTGTCCTTCCAGTGAGCACTCAGGGCTGATTCCCTTAAGAATGGATAGGTTTGATCTTCTTGCAGTCCGTGGGACTCTCAAGAGTCTCCTCCAGCACCATAATTCAAAAGCATCAATTCTTCGGCAATCAGCCTCACTTCCATACATCACTACTGGGAAAACCATAGCTTTAACGATACGGACCTTTGTCGGCAAGGTGATGTCGCTGCTTTTTAAGATGCTGTCTAGGTTTGTCATTGCTTTTTTCCCAAGAAGCAGGCGTCTTTTAATTTCGTGACTGCTGTCACCATCTGCAGTGATCATGGAACCCAAGACAAGAAAATCTCTCACTGCTCTCCTGTTTCACCTTCATTAAAAGGTTATTTAATTCCTCCTCACTTTCTGCCATCAAGGTTGTGTCATCTGCATATCTGAGGTTGTTGATATTTCTTCCGGCAATCTTAATTCCGGTTTGGGATTCATCCAGTCCAGCCTTTCGCATGATGAATTCTGCATATAAGTTAAATAAGCAGGGAGACAATATACAGCCTTATCGTACTCCTTTCCCAATTTTGAACCAATCAGTTGTCCCATATCCAGTTCTAATTGCAGCTTCGTGTCCCACGTAGAGATTTCTCAAGAGGCAGATGAAGTGATCAGGCACTCCCATTTCTTTAAGAACTTGCCATAGTTTGCTGTGGCCAACAAAGTCAAATGCTTTTTCATAGTCAATAAAACAGAAGTAGATGTTTTTTTCTGGAACTCTCTAGCTTTCTCCATAATCCAGCACAAGTTTGCAATGTGGACTCTGGTTCCTCCGCCCCTTCGAAATCCAGCTTGCACTTCTGGGAGTTTTCGGTCCACATACCTATTAAGCCTGCCTTGTAGAATTTTAAGCATAACCTTGCTAGCATGTGAAATGAGCGCAATTGTGCAGTAGTTGGAGCATTCTTTGGCACTACCCTTCTTTGGGATTGGGATGTAGACTGATCTTCTCCAGTCCTCTGGCCACTGCTGAGTTTTCCAAACTTGCTGGCATATTGAGTGTAGCACCTTAACATCATCATCTTTTAAAATTTTAAATAGTTCAGCTGCAATATCATCACTTCCACTGGCCTTGTTATTAGCAGTGCTTTCTAAGCCCCATTTGACTTCACTCTCCAGGATGTCTGGCTCAAGGTCAGCAACCACACTACCTGAGGTGTACGAGACATCCATATCTTTCTGGTATAATTCTTTTGTGTATTCTTGCCACCTCTTCTTGATGTCTTCTGCTTCTGTTAAGTCCTTACCACTTTTGTCCGAAGCTGTACGCCGGCTCCCTCAGCCAGTAAAGCGAGATGAGCGCTGCAACCCCAGAGTCGGCCACAACTGTACCTAATGGTCAGGGGTCCCTTTACCTTTTACTTTGTACGAAAAGTTCCTTTAATAATAATACCCCGTCCATCTGACTACCACTCTGGGTAGCTTCCAACATTTACATAAACAATAAACATTTAAAAACTTCCCTATAAAAGGCTGCCTTCAGGTGTCTTCTAAAGGTTGTATATTTACATATTTCCTTGGCTGGGGGGGGGGTCACATAACTCCACACCCACCAACATTGATCCAATGTAAATAAGGATGTCCTACCATACCCTCCCAAAATTTTCCAATAAAAATAGGGACATCCTAAGGAAAAGCGGGACATTCCAGGATCAAATAATCAGAAACCAGGACGGCTTCTGTAAGTCTAGGACTGTCCATGGAAAACAGAGTCACTTGGAGAGTCTGCAAAGGCATTCAGACCCAGTTATAGTACAGACAGTAATCTATCTGTTGACAATAGGAGTCACAAGCCTTTTTTTTTGCCTCTGCATGCGGGGGAAGATCCAGAGCTTATGCCCTCAATAAAAGCCCTTCTGCTGGATCACACCTACCTAATCCAGCCAGAAGCGCAAGTAGGACATGAGCACAACGGCACTCTTCCTTGCTCAGGTTTCCCTCTGGCTCATAGGCATCATGGCAAGTTGCAAAATGCACTTATGTAAGAAGAACGCTGCTGAATCAGTCCAAAAGCCCATCTAGTCTAGCATCCTGCCATCACAGTGGCATACCCTCCAACATTTATCTGATGAAAATAAGGATGTCATCATCATCATCATCTTTATTCCCCATGCATCTTACTGGGTTGCTCCAGCCACTCTGGGCGGCTTCCCACATATATAGAACATTAAACATTTTTTAAAACTTCCCGATACAGGGCTCATAGCTGTCAACCGTCCCTTATTTGGCGGGAAAGTCCCTTATCCCAGCGCTGTGTCCCGCTGCTGTCCCTTATTGATGATGTCCCTTAAATTTCCCGGGTTTCAAAAGGAAGCAGCTCCTCTCCCTCCCTCCCTGCCAGCCAGGGAGGAGGGAGGCTCCAACTGTGTTGCTTGGCTGCGTTGCTCACCCAATAAGGAGTCTAAGAATGACTGGGGGGTGGAGCTTGCATGCCTTGTGCCGATCAAATCGGCTGTGTTGCCTGGGGACTCGCCTTTGCTCAGTGCTTCCCAGCGGAGAGGTGATGGTGGTTTTCCTTGCTGCATCCCCTTTGCTGGGTTGCTGCGCTGTGGGAACCACCGCTTGAGGCTTCGTTTGGCTGCTGGCTGGGCTTTCTGCCTTTGGCTCGGAGCGGCTCAGAAGTTGAACATACCTGTGTTCAGAAAATCCCTTTTGGCTGCTGATCCCTTATTTTCGAGGCTGCTGGTTCCTTATTTTCAAATCTGTAAGTTGACAGCTATGACAGGGCTGCTTTCAGATGTCTTCTAAAGGTTGTATATTACTTATCAGCGTAACCTAGAGTCCAACATGGCGGCAAGAGCTTTGGGGCAGCCCACCTAGGACGGTCTCACAACTCACCTGTGTGTCCTGTCCCACTGGTTGAAGACCTATGCTGCATTCCAGTCCATTCCTCCCAATTTTACGTGCCCCTTCTGGCAACAAACAACATTCTGAAGTCTCTGAGCATGCTCAGTTCCCATTGGGCTGTTTTTGGGTGCATGGCATGGCATACCCCCTATAGATTTTAGCCTAAATCTTGTTTCCTACTTTACAAAGCTTAGGGTACCCTTGCCCATGCTTATACCTCCTCTTCCTTGTTTCTCTGTATCCCCATTTTGGCTTCACGGCCATCATAACTCATCACTTGAGTTCACTATTAATGCATGAGACAATCCATACACAGTCGTACCTTGGATCCCGAATGCCTTGCAAGTCGAACGTTTTGACTCCCAAATGCCACAAACCTGGAAGTGAGTGTTCCGGTTTGCGAATGTTCTTTGGAACCCAAACGCCCGACACAGCTTCCGATTGGCTGCAGGAAGCTCCTGCAGCCAATCAGAAGCCGCACCTTGGTTTCCGAATGTTTTGGAAGTCGAACGGACTTCTGGGATTGGGAGCTTTGTCCATTGTAAGTATTTTATTACTTATTGCATCCCTCCACCAAAGAGCTCAACATGTTTTCCCCCTTATTATATTCACAACCTCCGTAAAGTTGGCAAAGCTGAGAGAGTGGGAATGACTGCCCCAGAGCCACCCTATACCTGCCGTGAAACAAAGGATGTAATAAATGAGGTGCATTTATTTGATGTGTTAGCAGCCCTATACAAAAAAAAAAAAAAAAAAAGGTTATAGAGAACTTAGAATAAAAATCCACTGAAGACCCAAGTGGTCTCTGGTCAGGCAGTGCCCTCCATTAGCCAGCCTGAAATGATAGCTGCCACATTTCCTGGGGAGATAGCCTGATCACAGTTATACATGCCTTGTCCACAATTAGATCGCTGCAATGCCTTGTCCTTAGGGCTGCCTTTGAAGACTGTTCAGGAACTTGAGTTAGTACAAAATGCAGCTGCTAACTGGAACCGGCTAGGGATAGGCTTGTGTGACATCATCTTTGATGTCATTTGGGCGCCACTCAAAGACTTTATTAATTGCACAAGGCGCCCCAGCATTTCATATAAGACGAAGCTGTTCCTGATTATGGTTTTATCTGTTGTGCCAAATTTCAGGGCTCTGTTTTCATTTCGGTTTCTGCTATTTTATTCTGTATGGGTTTTATTTCTTCAATGGTTTTATCACTGTACCATAAGCCACACTTTTTTCTTTTTCTTTAACTGAAGGGTGGCATAGTTTTCTTCTAAACTTTTTTTTAAAAAAAAAATTTAAAGCACTGGGGAAAGTCAACCAGTTTTTACTTCCCGTTTTAGATTATTGTTTATTATGTCCGAAATGGGACAAACTGAAACTGCACCAACCATGAATGTTCCTGGAGAGGGATAGTTTTGCGACAGCAGTCCATACACTTGTAAGCTCACAATTAGACTAGTACAATGCACTGTATGTGGGGCTGCTACTTGCACTGGGTTCAAAACGTGCAGGCAGCTAGTGCACAATGCAGCTGCCTGGGTGGGGGGTGGGGGAACCTCAGCTTTTGCACATATCACACCAGTGTTGAGAGATCTGCACTGGCTGTGCATTAGCTGCTGAGCCAAGATTTTGCTGTTGACATTTAAGGCCTGAAACAACCTGGGACCAGGATACCTGGCAGACAGTGGCGTAGCGTGGGGGGTGCAGGGGGGGCCGGCCGCACCGGGCACAACATCTGGGGGTTAGGGTTAGAGGACGCAAATCCACGGGTTAGGGGGTGCAAATTACTTGCCTTGCCCCGGGTGCTGACAACCCACGCTACGCCACTGCTGGCAGACTGTCTCGCCTGATACAAACCAAGCTGATCTTTCAGATCTTCTGAGGAGACTTGGTCTAATCACAACCAGCATGGTGACAACATGGGAGCAGTCCTTCTTGCTGATAGCACCCACCCTCTGAAATGCCCTCCCTCGGGTAATTTGCAAGGCGAAGGCAAAAATGACCTTTAAAAGCCTTTTTAAAACTTACATGTTTACGCTGCTTTCCTGGACTCTGACTCTTAATTTTTAATTTTGTGGACAGCTAAGATTTATTTGTGATATACAGTTGCTTTCTGGGTTGTTGGTTTTTTTGGTGATTTTCCGGAAATTCTATTGAATGCTGTTTTGATATTTTCATGCAAACATAAAAAATAAGTTATGGTCAGTGCTTTTTTTCTAGAAAAAGAGGTGCCAGAAATCACCATGAACCCTTGTTCTTTTATAATGACAGTGGTGCCTACCTGAGAGGTGCCAGAACTGTGTTCCGGTGAGTTTTGGCTGAAAAATAAAGCCTTGGCTATGGTTACTCTTAACTATAGTTAAGGAAAAACATGCCAATTTTATTCCTAAACCATAGGTTTGGACATAATAATAAACTGTGGTTAATTGAAAATGGAAGCAGTCGTACCTTGGTTGAACGTTTTGGTTCCCAAATGCTGCAAACCCAGAAGTGAGTGTTCCGATTTGCAAACGTTCTTTGGAAACTGAATGTCTGGCGCGGCTTCCGCAGCTTCCGATCGGCTGCAGGAAGCTCCTGCAGCCAATTGGAAGCCGCACCTTGTAAGTCGAATGTTTTGGAAGTTGAACGGACTTCCGGAACGGCTTCCATTCAGCTTCCAAGGTACAACTGTATAAGCTTCCAATCACCTCCCTATCAGCATGCCATAGGACAGAGAAAGGGTGGGAGGAAGCATACAAGCCTGTGTAATATTGCTAAACCATAGGTTAGCATTGTGTCTTAATCTGACTAATGTATAAGTTTTGATACAGTATACAGGCTTTCTGCCCCACCCACCATTATGGCAGGCATTTTAACATAACTTTGTGAGGGAAAAAGGGTTGACTGCTGCAATGTGTTGTTCATGGGATTGCCTTTGAAGACTGTTCAGAAACTACAGTGGTACCTCGGGTTACATACGCTTCAGGTTACAGACTCCGCTAACCCAGAAATAGTACCTCGGGTTAAGAATGCTTCAGGATGAGAACAGAAATCGCACGGTGGCGGCACAGTGGCAGCGGGAGGCCCCATTAGCTAAAGTGGTGCTTCAGGTTAAGAACAGTTTCAGGTTAAGAACAGACCTCTGGAACAAATTAAGTACTTAACCCGAGGTACCACTGTACAGCTAAGAATATTAACTAGCTGATTATTCTGAAGATATCACATGAATGCTTTACAAACTGTACTGGCTACTACCCCATTACAAAGCACAATCAACTTGGGACCCAGATTCCTGAATGTACCTGGTGGTGGGTTGAGGTCCTCTTTGGAGACTGTTCTCCAGGTGCCCCACTACCTGAGGTGATGTATTACCTCCTGCACCAAAGACAATATGCCTCTGAATGACCAGTTTCAATGAGCATCACGAGTGGGAAGGTACTACTGTGGTGCTTGAGGGCTTCCTGTAGGCATCTGGGTCGCCACTGAAAATTTGGATGCTGTACTGCATAGACCATTGATCTGACCCAGCAAGGCTCTTCTACTGAGGCTGATGTTGCTGTTATTAAATTTATAACCCACCCTTCCTCGTGAAGGAGCCCAGGGCGGCAAACAGCAATAAAGCATCTTAAAAACAATTCCAATACAGATGCAGACTTGGAAAGATCTCGACTTAAAAGTCCTGTTGAAAGAGGAAGGTCTTCAGTAGGCACTAAAAGACAACAGAGGTGGTAGCTGCCAAATAATATTCAAGAGGAGGGAACTTCAAAGTGTAGGTGCCACAACACCTAGTGAGCCCAGCAACACCAATGTTCTTATGACCAGAGAAAGGGCCTTATCGATGGTGGTACCCTGTTTATTGAATACCCTCTCCACATAAGCTTGCGCTGTGCAGTAATTACTAACTTTTAAGTGGCCGCAAATATGTTTTTTAAAAAACCTATAGTTAGATTTTTTTTATTTTTTAAAAAACTTGTTTTTTGTAAACTAGAAGCACTGCTGATGAGTGGTATATAATTTTTAACAAACAGTGGGGTTGATATGATTTAGGCCTCTCCTGCTCATAGAGAAACCATCCGTGTGGACATTAATAAAACACACCCACTGCCTCTGCTGTCATTCTGGCGTTCCTCATTGCACCTTATCCAAACCTCCTTGTGGTGAGACCTGTTGTCTCCTCCAGCTTTACAGAGAAAATACACATGGTCTTAACTGGGTAGTTCTGCCTCTAGGTGCAGATTAGTCTGTGGGAAGGAAGTGCCCTGAATTCAAGGGCAGAACTACATCATTAATATAGAATTGTAGAGTTGGAAGGGACCCTAAGGGTCATCTAGTCCAACCCCCTGCAATGCAAGAATCTCAGCGAAAGCATCCATGACAGATGGACATCCAATCTCTGCTTAAAAACCTCCAAGGGAGGAGAGTCCACAACCTCCTGTGGAGCATGGTCCTTAGGTTCAGGAATACACCAAGATGATCCACTACAGTAGTACCTTGGAAGTTGAATGGAATCCATTCCGGAAGTCCGTTCGACTTCCAAAACATTCAAAAACCAAAGTGTGGCTTCTGACTGGCTGCAGGAAGCCCCGCCGGATGTTCGGCTTCCAAAAATAGTTCACAAACTGGAAAAGTCACTTCTGGGTTTGCAGCATTCAGAAGGCAAAACATTCAGGAACTAAGCTGTTCGAAAACCAAGGTACAACTGTACAGTGTTGTGTAACTTAAGGACCACCTTCTTCCATGAGAACAGTGGTTCCATCATAGCAACACTTGGGGGGCAGAAGTCCAGGCCCCCACTCAGTTGAATGTGTAGAAGGGCCACCAAACACAGCAGGGCTAACTTACCACACTTAGAAGTAAGTCATTAAGTCCAATGTTCAAAGTATAAAATTACCTAACTAAACCACTGTGTAAGATCGAACCAAAACTCTTCCCCGTGTCTTGGAAGCTCTGCTTGAAATTTCTCTGCCATCCGCACTTCCACATCAGTTTGTGATTTATTTATTTTTATAAAAGTCCTCAAGAAAATACATCAACATTTCAGTGCAGACTTCTCCTAATATATGTATTACTGTGCCATTTTGCCTAACATACACATTTTTGCAAAACAATCTACTCTCTATTATAACACACTGTTAATTTTGCTAACATGTGGATTTTCATGCACATTTTCTTCTAGCATGTGCACTTTTGTACACATTACTTGGCTGGAGTACTGCATTGCAAAATTCAGAGACGTGTGGATTTCAAAAGTTGCCTGTGTTTCGGTAAATATGAATTTGGTAGTTTTATCTTTAATGTGAACTGAATCAAATTTCTTCCCTATCCATATCCGGGACAGAGTGAAACATCTGGGGAAGATTCTTTCTGCCCTCTTTCTCCTGGTTTTTAGAAACTGGGGTCAGTTTCTGTTTATTGAGTCTTCATCCTATTCAGGAGATTAGAGGACATAGCATCCAACAAACACTACCCCACACTGTCCAGTGCATTTCCCCCTAACTTTCCATATCACAAAATCCCCATTTGGGGGTGGGCAGGTTTGTTGTGCAAAATCTTCAAATCAACGCACTGCAAAACCAAGAGTTTACCAGTGCGTGACTGAATCACACCCAAAAATAGTGGCAGTCTGGAAGCATCCTGGATTAAAGGGTTGTTTTTATTAGACACCTTCTAGGCTCTCCAGTTATCTATAAGCTTTCTTGTTTGCTCTTATTAGTTTTTGTTTGTTGGTTTCTGGTTTGTTTTTCGTTCATCTCATTTGTTGTATATTTTTCTGATTATTTTATTTGTGCTGCTTTGCTTGCTATGTGTGACACGTTTTCCAGATTTAAAATGATTTTGTAAGCCCGTCGGGCCAAAAGGAGAGATAAAAATATGTATATGACATTTTTGAAAGGGGGGCTTTCTTGAGCCTCTTGAGGTTTCGTCGCTTCATTCATAATTCCCTGCTAATTTAAGATTTTGGGAGCCTTACCCTTTGATTAGGAGTGACTTGCGTGGGGCAGGAATACCGTTTCCTTGAAGGAAATGCCAGCTAAGCTGTAGTAGCCACACTGCTAAGTCCACTTTCTAGTTTAAATTTTGGGCAATATTTCCCAGAATTTGCCAATTCAGAGGCCCAGATCAGAATTGGTTTGCTTGTTCAGTGGCAGCAATAAGATTAAGGAAACAAGCACTGGAGACTTCCTTTGAACCTTTTCCAGGGTCTACCTAGGAGATGGGGAAGCTTTGCTCACTTGATGGGGAAAGGAGGGTCTCTTCCTTCCAGGTTGTTCAAGAGAAACCTAGAGAGCTTAGGGAATCAAAGATGGGCCCTAGCTCCAGACCAGGCCCTCCTATGTGCTTAGAGTGAGTTCAGAGGATGGAAATCCATCAAAGGACTGCTTGCCCGATCTATACCGAGCAGGATCCTTCCCCTTACCCGCTGGCAATGCTAGACCTTTCTTTGGAATGCCAGTTTCCCCCTTAGCTAAGCGGGAAAGGAGAGCAGACTCATCCTGCCACCGTTTGGTGCCCTACCTAGAGTTTTTATGGCTACTGTGCATCTTGTTAGTCCCTGATTGGCACCTAACGGCACGCCTCCATGGGCGAGGGAAGCACACTCCACACATGCCCAGGGGCAATTACCAGGAGGGATCCAACCCTGGCACTGCAAAGAACCTAGCGCCTGCTGGGCCCTCTCTCCGCTTATAATCTCTTCCCTTGCTTATCACTTGACCCAAGTCAGCTGGCTGCGGCCGGGTGGGGAGAGGGAGAGGGAGAGGGATCAGGGACCCAGGAGTCCTGCTTCCTCCTCCTCCACCACCCAAACTCAGCCTTCCTCCTCCTCCCCATCTAGCTGTGTTAGGGCACCAGACCAGACCCCGTGCAGCCTCCCTCCCCTCCAATGAAGCGGGCGACGGGCGAGCGCGCCTGCTGCAGCCCGGAGCTTTGCTGCTTAGCGCAGTCCAGCGGCTCAGGCTCAAACCAGCCACTCCAGGGCGAGCGAGGGGGGAGTCGGCTGCTCCGCTTTGCTTTCTTTTCTCTTCCCTCCGTCTCTCTCTCTCCCTCGCTCTCCCACCCCTTTCTTTTCCGGGAGGGGATCCAATATCCCGCCCCCCCTTCTCCAACCAATGACATCACCAGCACCCCCAAAGAGCCTCTCCCAGCATGCAGCGCTGGCGGGCCCCGGAGACTTGGTCTTCGTTGCCGGTGGAGACGCAGAGGAGGAGGAGGCGGAGGAGGAGGAGGAGGAGGCTGGTGGCGGCGGCGGCAGCAGCAGCAGCAGCAGCAGCGCTTCGGGTCCTGGCAGGTCAGTGCACGGCGAGGCTTGAAATTAAAGATCGGTGGCGGCAGAGAGCGGTGGAGGGGGGGGCGTCCTCCCCTTCCCGAGCCATCCCCGCCTGCACTGAACCGGGGCAGGGGGCATGCCCTTTTTGCACTCCTCTATCCCTCCCTCTTTCCTCTTCTCTCTGCATCCGCAGCAGCCCCTTTGCCTTGCCTTCCCCGCTAATCTCTTTCTCCTTCTGCCGATCTCCCTCCCTCGCCAGCTTTCCCTTCTGACTTTCTCCTGTCAACCTTATCTGAGGCTCCTTCCTTCCTTCCCGCTGGAAGTTCAGTGGCTTTACTCCCCGGTAAGTGGCCTATGGCAGCCTCCCAGCCCCCTTGTTCCTCCTTCCCTCCCCGTCTCTGCTGTCATTCTCCTGCTCTCCGAGCCCGCTTCCCAAATCTCCTTTCCTCTTATCTTAGGGATCTTCCCCGATCCCGTACTTCCTAACCCTCTTTTCCCTCCTCCTTAACCTTCTTCCTCTGCAAACCCTACTTCTGCATTTTTTGCGGGGTGGCGGCGGCAATTCTGCTGCTTTCTCTCCCTTTTCAGCACCCCGCCCCCCTCCCCGTTTTCCTCCTGCCCTTGAGTTCATGCATTGCTTCGTTCCCCTCCCTCGCCCAGCAACCTGACATCTCCCCTCTCTCCGTCCTTCTGTCCGTCCTCTCCACCTTCCCTCTCCCGCCGCCGCCAGCCTCGTCTCCTTTCACTCCTGGGTTTCTTCTTTTAGCTCTGAGTTGCGGAGAGACCCCCTTTCTCTCTCCTCCTTTTACCCGCACACCCCGCGCGCGCGCTCCGCCGCCGCCCCACCAATTCTGCAAGATGCAAAGAAGGGCAAAGCTTCCTTCTCCCCTGCAGGTGCAGCAAAACTCCTGGGCTGGACAGCCTCCCCCCACCCTCCCCTCTTTCCCCACCCTCCCCGTTTCCCCTGCGGGGCCCCTTTCTAACTCAGCCTCTCGCGCTGTGTATTTTCCTGTGCAGAAGCCTGGAAAAAAAAAGAGAGGGGGGGCACACACGCGCGCACACGAAAGAGAAGCAGATTGGACTGGAGGTCAAGTTCGGAGAGAGGGGAACCAGGAGCCTGGGAGGAGGAGGAGGAGGGGTTCCTACTCTCCCCCCACACCACCAAATCAGAGCAGAGGGGTCGGCAAGAGAATGGCAGGCAACTTCCCTCCCCATCCACCTTGTAAGATGCGCGTTCTTTGTTCGTCTGGATCGCTTTCTCCCTCCACCCCGCGCGCCCACTTTGTGGGAGCTCCTAACTGGGGGAAAGAGAGGATCACCGCAAGCCCCCTCCCTCCCTTCCCCCCCGAGGATCAGGTAGGTCGGCAGGGCGGGGTGAGGGGCTCTGCAATGGGAGGCTGCTCCGAAGGAAGGAAGTTGAGGCGCTGGGGCCGCTTGGAAAAGATAGGAGGGTTCCTTTTGCAGGAGGGTTCTGCCCTCGAGCGCAAAGTGGGGGGAAGGCAGTGCGAGCCCCGTGTTTACTCGAAAGCAAGCCCTACACTTCACGGGGGCTTGCTCGTAAGTTGGGCTGAAGCATAAGAATCGTAGAATCCCCTTGATACTTTCCTCTTTCCCCCCCGCCCGCCTCTTTTCTGTCATCTTTCCTAGGATTGGTACTGTGCATTGCAATAAACATTGCGAAGGGGACCCCTTTCAGATGTTTCTCCCCCCCACACACACATTAATGCACATATTTCGAGGGGAGGGGTGGAGGCTTTTCTGCAAAATCAAAAGGAAAAGCGACTGTCAGGACATTTGGGTTCCTTTCCTGGGAGCCGGAAGAAAAGTGCAAAGTGGGTTGGAGCAACCAGGCTGTGGATTGAGGCGCTCCTTTAATGGGGAGCGGGGATCTTGAAATGGGGGGGGGGTGGAGCGGAAGATTGCCTTGGAAGTGGGGCCTGTAGGATTTGTGTAAGGTGGCTGCAGGAGAATCAGATCCGGAGATCATGAATTGTTTTCCAGTTACGCATTGGGCATCTTGGGCGAAGGTTTGGGGTCTTGGCATCTAGGGGTGGGGGAGGAACACAAATCCAGGCAACCTCCTTGGGAGACAGCAGCAATTCTCTCTTCCCTGCCACCCTGCCTGGTTTTGCTTGCCTCTCCCCCTCGCTCTCTTTCGTCTGTCCCTGAATTCTGCCATTCCACTGCCCATATAATTTATTCATCCCAAGATGCACCTCTCTGCAGTTGCAGGCAGGAATGGGGGAGGGGGGCCCAAAGAGCTTGCCTCTCCCCCCCCCCCCATGACTCTACATTTTGCTTCTGCTTGCAGCCCCTAACCTGTCCTCCGTGGAGCAGGGGAGGAGGGCATTGTGGGAGGTTTGGGGCATGCATGGAGCTGAAGGGGGGGGTGCCCCCCTCCCCGCTAACGTTTAGGGGTGGGGAGGGCAATGCAACACGAGAGTAGGAGGAGCCCAGGGAAACCACCGAGGAGAGCTTGGTGTTGAGGCGGGAGATGGGCATTTTCAGGGTTTGAACAGCGTCTCCCTTCCGTGCCCCCCCCCCCTTTTGACTTGGAACTTGCAGAGTGTAAATGTTATTCTGCTGAGATTCGGGAAGGGGTGGGGTTGAGAGCAGGAGAGCATGTCTTTGGGATAGAGCTGGAAACACTCTTTCATTTGGAGGTGGTTTGCATGATCTGCTGAAATAGGTTGACTGAGGATTTGGAGAAGTAAAGATGAATTTAGAGCAAGGGTGGCAGCTAGGATTCCAGACTCCTCTTCCCTCTCCCTCTATTCCGAAAATCACACCTCTTTCCATCTTGGCAGGATCAGGTACAAGAACCCCCCTCCACCCACCCACCTCACAATCCTAGCGGAGTCGGCTGCTCTTTTGAGAGCTGTGGCACTCACAGGGTTAATGTCTGGCAGTCTCCTTGGTGGGGAAGGGCGGGTCTGGAATTAAAGGGTCAAGGGGGAGAGACCCAGCTGCAGCCTGTCTGTGAAGCCAGACAGGGTCAGAGGTCATGGGCGAGGTCAGGGGTCTCTCCCAGCGCAGCCTCCATTCATTGGCAGCGCTTTGCGTGAGCATAAATCAGTTGGCCTAGGAGGGGAGTGGGGTCTAGGGGGCTACAGGCAAGGAGTGGGGCACGCCTCTGTGGTGCTTGGGGAAGCTGCTGCAATCTGGGAATCCTCGGCTCACATCCTTATATAACACAGCCTTACGGCTCTCCATGCGTGAAAACACCCCTCCCCTCCCCCTCTCTCAATCTCGCTGTACAGTGCATAGAGACAAATCCATATACCACTCGTGCAACACAGTCATGAATGTGTGTGCACGTGTTTGCACTATAATTTGTGTAGCAGCACGCCAGAAAAAGTTAACACGTGTTCAGAACCACCTCCGCAGTCCAGGCAAGCAGATGCATATGTTCCTCATCAAAGGTGTCGCTGCATCCGCGCATGCGTGAGTGCACACAAACAGCCTCTGCTAAGATGTTCCAGGGTGGGGCAGCATCTTGGGAGTGGGGGGCATAGCCTTTTGGCTCCCCGCTCTCTGACATATATTGCAGCCGCCTCTGTATAGAATAACACTAGGGGCAGTGGGGGCACGTCCAGCACACACACAGAGACACAAATTATGAAGAATCATGCATTATTCTACAACAATTACCTAAGTTCATTGCTCAATATGCAGATGCATGTGTACTCTCTCTTCCATATACACTGTACAAGTGCACCTTCTTCCACTATATATCTTTCTATTCACTCACCTCTGAATATGACACCATCCCACAAATTCCAACACAGCATAGATCCCAGGCCCCTTGTGGTTACTTCCACGTCTCTTTTGCGCAGGCACCAACCAGCCTGTAACACAAGAGATGTGCCTTCATACCCCAGAAATCATACCTGCTCCCCTTAGGCAATGACTGGGCCCTTCCCACTGGTAGGAACCAAACCTTAATGCAGTGGGTAAAGCACATTATAATGGTCTGTAATATAATGAGGAACAATGCTTAGTTTGAATTAAATGCAACCATCACCCCAGTGCTATGAATCAGCAGATACGTTTTCTATGGGGTAAGGATGCATCTGAAATTTCATATGCACGGCCTCCAAGAGTTATGGGAATACCTGACTTATCAATAACCGGGAACTTTCACCATAATGGACAGATTTGAGAACAAAAACAGAGCTGCAGCTAGCTAGTTAGTTGCCTCAGAGAGGTAGCAAACCTTATAAGATGGGGCTCTGGACTGGTGGGGAAGACTTTGAGGTGTTTGGTTTGTGGGGAAGACTGCTGCCTGGTGATTTCACCACTGCCCCCCTCCCCACCCCCTCAGTTGTGACCTACTTTCTTAACAGCCCAAGTAAAGGTGTCTTGGATGGTGATGATAAGTGGGCTTGGGGTGGTGGTCCTGATCTGTTCTCCCTTTCTGGCTTAGAGGGGTCTGTATGTGTCCATAGTTTCTTAATTTAAGTGTGTGTGTGTCCCTGTTTTTCTGCTTGCACATGCAATTTGACTAGGGTGCTTTTATGTGCTGGGTTGTAGCTAAAAGCTTTGACCCCAAATCTTAGCCCAGTGAAATTATGATTTAGTTGGTGGGCGGGTGGAGGGGGGCTATGCCCAGGACGCCCTTGTGTATCTTATCTGTTTGGATAATTGTACAGCTTTGGGAGAAGATATGCGTGTGAATGAGCACGGCAATATGATGTGCAAAGGTGCTGCATGCTCAAGGAGGTCGTGTTCACCTAGCGGAGCACGCCTGCACAGCCGGTCTTTTGTGCACACAAGCATGCAGTCTCCTACAGCCCCTATGCCACCACCCCCATGTACTTTCACTGCCTGTGTTAGAGCCAGAATCCTCTTAAGAACTTGACCTCCCGACCAGCTCTAAGGCGGTGTGTGTGTGTGTGTGTGTGAGAGAGAGAGAGAGAGAGAGAGCGCAGGGAGGGAATTGCAGCACAGCAGGGACAGATGGGGGAGGGGAGCTTATTGCAGTGGTCCCATCACTAGCTATTTTCCTTCCTTGCTCCTTATCCCTTTACTTTTCTGCTCCCCCCCCCCTTGCCCTCCTCTTTCCCCACTTTGTGGATATCCCAGCCTTGGTCTCTCCCCCCATATTCTCTGTGTTAGGAAGGTGGAAGCCTGCATTCAAAGAAACTGCAAATGTTTCTCTTTGCAATAGTTGCTCAGGGACTGTTGGAGGCTGCAGCCTCTCTGAGCTGTGGTTTGAGGTGGAGGGTGGGGATTCTTCTGTCCTTTCGGTGCGAATGAGGTGATGAAAAAGGCCCTTTGAATACAAACCACTGTGGTATAAACAGCTGGTGTGGACCAGTCTCTGTGTGTTTTGAAATCTGCACCTTGTCAAAAATGCACAATGGCACCCTGTGATCCATTTCCCCACCTGTCCAGATATATAGATATCCTACCCATCACTCTGCTTAACTCAGCCAGCTTCTTATCTCCACCCTTTTTTCTAATGCACACCCATCCATGTCTTGCAATACTCCGCCTGCCCTTCATCTCTCCCCATTCATCCATCTCCCCTACTGGCTTCCTCATCCATTCATCACCCTTTATAGGCACTGATCTATTTCTTCTCCTGATAGGCAACTTCCAGCCCAGCTCCGTATTCCCCCACCCACTCGCTTTTCCATCATTCTTCAGCCTTACACATCCGGTGATTCCCATACAACTTTCTATGCCGTCCCACCCCACGCCCTTGCCTTCAACACCATATGCTCGTATTTACCGCATCGTCTGCATTTAGCCACCCATGTCGACCACCATTTCCCACCTGATTTTCCATTCTCACTTGTTCAGATATGCCCACGTTTCCACATACCTGAAGGGTCTCGCACTGTTATTTGGTGGTTGCTGGAGAGGTCAGAAAGCATGTGTAAGGGCAAGTGTTTGTGGGGATGACAGGCCTACCTTAAAGGTTTGAGGTGGTTATGAGGCACCTTCTCTCTATCTTGCCCTGTTATTACCTCTTCTGTTGGCCTAATGTGAATTATGGATTTCCCCCACCTTAGGGGTCAACACCTTTGCTTTTTGTCCTTTTTGTTTGTGTGTTTCCATCTCTCTCACATGCCCACTTGCTCAGCCTTTCCAGGAAGCATATCTGTGTCCCCAGGATTTGTGCATTATGGTGGGTGGGTGGGTGTAAGAGGAGGATGGGGCAAAGAAGAGAAAATGTGCAATGACATGACCATCCCCACCTACCTAGGAACTTGAGGTTTGGAAGGAGGGAATGAAGGAAGTGGTTTGACCTTAGAGAAGAATGGGTTGGACACAGCTTTCTCATATTACAGCAGAGACAAAAATGTCATAATTATCAGAGTTGGGCTAGTGCTACTAAAATAGAAGTAGCTTCTTCATGTTAGGCCGCATGCATAAGGTTTGTGAGGCTATGCAAAGTCTCAGTTGGTTTCATGTTCCCATAACAGATGGTCCTGGCAGGTAAGAACGAGGTGAAAGGTTTGCCATGCCAGGCTGTTTAAAAGGCCAGGCCCTTTTGCAGGGAGGAGAGTGTGATGTAACTTCCATGACAAAGCAAGCAGGTGGCCGCCAGGTCAGCCCCAGTTTCCATCACTGCCACCACCCATTTTTTTCAGAGCTCTGCATGCTTGCTGTAAGGAGGAACACAGGGGCATGAATTTGGGAGTGGGCCCACTTAACTGATCCAGGGCACCAGTCAATGAGACATGACTTGTGACATTTTGGGAGTTTAAGAGTGCTTCTAGTTGGATCCTGGGTTTTCAGATGTTGGGGGCATAAAGAGGATTCAAATCTGTGTTAGCGATTGTGGACATGGGGCCTGATGGTATGGTAGTTATCTCAGAGGATGCCTTCTTATGCAGATAGTGTATCTCTGTTCCCAGAAGGCGAGTGACAGAACGCAGAGTCCCAAGCAACATGAGTTTGGTTGTTAGCAAACAGGTTAGTACTCATGGACAGGGTGGACTTCCTTCTGGAACTGTCCTAAGACCTACGCAGTTGCCTTTCTGACCAGGAGGCCCTGTTCCCATTGCTCAGTCTCCCCCATTGCTCACTCAAAGCAAATAATAGCTAATTCTTCTGGACAAAAGACCTGCACCTACATTTTAACATCATTCCATCCCTCTCTACCACCTACCTAATTCCACTCCCCAAACCCAGGAAACCCAGGAAAAGAAGGACCTTTTCCTGGCAGAGGAAAACCACAGGTCCCTTATTCCATGGCTAGTCCTAGGGGACAGCTAAGATGGCGGTTTCAGTGTGTGCCTGTGTTTTAAGCAAGTCCAGCCCAACAGGGCGCCTCATGTAGCGAATATGGAGAGCATTTTAAGACCATTTGAAGTCCCAAATATCCTACTGACAAACTGTCTCAAGATACTTGGGGGTGGCTGAGAGATGAGAATGTGGATCGTATACAGGTTTCCTAGAATGGTTTCTCCAGGCTGGTTCCATCTTGCCTAGAGGATGACAAAATATTGGAATATGGGGTAGGAAAAAGCTGAGTGGCAGTGCAGCAAATTACTTAGGTGATAAAAAGGCTCATTTTAAGTGAAGCAAAGGCCGGAGAGAGGGGGGTTGGTGGCAGTGAAATATTTTAAGGTGACAGGATTATTGTTTTTGATCAAAAATCAGGTGTGGGGGCATAAACCCTGTTAGAGAGGTTCTGGGATTTCTGTCTTTCGTGGATTTCAAATGCATGGGGTGCCATGTCTCCCAGGGGGTCCCTGCATTGTGTTGGCCTCCTGGGTTGTTGGTCGGCACCGTGCATTGTCTTGCTCTCTAACCCGGTTGGTATGCTTTGCTTTCTTGACTTCCGTGGCCAGACTCCTTAGCCCTCAGACTGTCCCATAGCCTTTGTGTGGTGATTAGCCTCCGAAACCGTGTGGCCTTACGTAGTTGTCTCGGGTGTGTGTGTGTTAAATGCGCGCGCATGTATTTGTGGGCGCACGCCTCTGTGGGTACCGTGACACTGCAGTCTGGTGCATGCACGAGGGTCACTGCTGTGCACTTGCTTTGCTGTTTTCTCTTTGTCGCGTCCCCCTCTGCGCCCCCCCGCGCGTTTGGCGCATGCATTCAGTTTCACCTGTGCGCATTCTTGTGGCATTGTAATTTATCTGCTGCTGTGCATTAGCCGGGTGATGTACATGGCTGCGTCGCTCTTTGTCTGCATCAGTGGTGCTCTGTGCTTCTGTATCGCGGCAAATCACTGCTTGAGGCTCAGCACCTTGGCTCCAACTGTTTGCTCCCCGTGCATGTGGTGCTTCAGCCCGGATGTCGCGGCACATGCATGTGTGTGTGTGTGCACTGTTGTACGTCTGTATCAGGTGCTAGACTGATTCTCCTGGGACTCTGCCCCAACCCCGCCCCGTAGTGTCTGTGTCTCAGCCTCTTTCCCCCTCCCCAAGATCCCCCTTCAGGGGTCAGGGAGTGCCAGCGAGACAGTCTGCCGCCATGGCAACGAGGCCTAACACAGGCTTCAGCCTGACAGTTCTGCTCCCCCCTTAACCCTTCCGGGCCCAGGTTTCGCTACCTCTCCCCAACCCACCCGCTCGCCTCAATTCAGTCTGCTATTGAGTCCTCTCGTCCAGAAACTTTGCTAGTTAGCTTTTCTGCTGTAAACCCCTGCGGCTTAAAAAACACAGTGACCCCTCTCTCTCCGCTGCCAATACCCCTGACTTTGCAACATCAAAGTTGCTTAATTGCTTCAGCCCCAGACCACCCTTCTAATGGCTTTGTACCACCCCTGCGTCCGCATTGCCGGTACGGCTGCTGTTGTGACGCTAAGCCAACCCCCACCCCCCACCCCCCAAAAGCCCTTCCTATTCTTTTGGGTCATACTTAAACCAAACCTGAAAGATCCAATTTCCCACCCACCATGCTTTTCAGCTGTTGCTACAGCAAAAAAAGGGGGGCAGACACCTTGTTCTTCTAACTACAGAGTTTTCTAAAGGATGAAGTATTCATGGGGACTAGATGCATGCCCTTCCAGCCATATCTTATTTTCTCACTGTGTATACTAGCTGTAGGTGTGGGTGGTATTTTAGTCTCTTAATAAGTTATATTTAGCTGGATCCCACAATACTTCATGACGATGATGATAGTTTCCTGGTGGATCTTGCAACTTTGCTGTTATATTGTACAATTTGGGAAGCTAGATTCGCGTCCAACAAACATGGATTTGTGGGGGACTCCAAATGCAATATACAGTATTTGTTTTTCTAACCATAAGGGAAGGGGCACATCTGAAAATAAGATTTTCAGGTTTTATCTGGTGGGTTGGGCCCTCTGTCAGGCTTCATGCAATCACTTTTATCCCCTCCTCCCTGCATATGAAGCTCCTGTAAATTTTTTTAAGTGTACCTATTTTTACTCTTAACAAATGTTGGGAGGTCATGTAGAAGCCACAGATTGACAATAAGCAGCAGCTGCCGTGAGCTCAAAGGGTTGTCAAGAGGCCCTGAGAGGTGAGGAAGGGAAAAGGAGAGAGTCCTCTCTTAAGCAGGGATATTATAACTCATCTTTTTGTGGGCCCCTGTACCTTTTAATAGCTATGCAGAAGGGGGAGCACAATAGCCCTGGTCTGCTTGTAATCCCCAGTAACTGGTATTCCGAGACACCCAGCCTCCAATACTGGACATACTGGACGTAGCATATCATGACCAGTAGCCATTGGGAGCTATTCTCCTCCACAATTTTTTCTCATCCCCTTTAAAAAGCCACCCAAGCTGTTGGCCTCTTGTAGCAGGGAATACCACAGTTTAACCGTGTGCTTTGTGAAAAAGTCCTTCTTGTTTGTCTGAACCTTCCGACGTTCAGCTTCTAGCACAGTGAGAGAAATTTCAGTGCACCACTCCAATATGAGAAGCAGCATCTGCCAAAACATTTTTCCTGCATATGGCTCTTAAAAACACAGACACCTTGATGCAGAAGAAAGGTTGGTTGTCTTCTCCTTGACTCCTCCGCCGTTATGAACGATAAGAGAAAGACTCCCTCTGCCCTTTCCTTCCCAATGTGCCTTTGTCCGGCATGAAGCACATGGCTGTTTGCATTATAAGAATTCTGGGATGCATCTGTATGCCTATTGTCACAGCGGAAGGAATGGGGTTGCATTCTTTGGTTCTTAAAGCTGACTGGGTAGGGGAGCAAGGCACACTCCCCTTTGAATAACCCCTACCAGAAGACTGCATGCTGTTGGCTTATGTTAATGTGAACGCAGCCTGGTATGAGGAAGAGTTTTGTATACCATTGGTCCATTGCAGAGAGAGCTGAATTGTCTTGATCCTTGTAACACATCGCATTTAAATCAGGCGCTAAGCAAGAAAGGGACTGCAAGCTTCTGTGTTTATAAGAGCATCCTTCAGCGTTAGTACAGGAAACGGCCACGCTTACCATTGCTGCCTTTGAGGAAAAGCCAACACACCAATACTGACCCAGCTAGCTTTTTAGCTGGGCCTAAGGCAGGGGTGTGGGACCTTTTAGGCATGGATGGCCAGATCTTTATCTCTCTCCATCCTGTGGGCCAGTTTTTGACCAGTTGGTGAGACTATGCTCCTGTCAATCATCTGACATCATAATGCACAAGCAGCCAATCCAGTCATGTGACATGGGGTGAACAGCAGGTGGACGTGATTTGGGGAGAATGGCCTCATGGGCCAAATAGGGAGCCGGATTTGGCCCAAAGGCTTGAGGTTCCCTACCCCTTGGCCCAAGGGGTGTTGGGAAGGGGAAACTTTGAGGTTGATTAGCAACTACATTTCACCTAGTATCCCCTAGTTCTAGCTTCTGCCCTTAATGGATACCTTTGCCACTGGTGGGTATAATGAGCCACTGCTGCAGAAGGCAAGGTAAAGGGACCCCTGACCATTAGGTCCAGTTGTGACTGACCCTGGGGTTGCGGCGCTCATCTCACTTTATCGGCCGAGGGAGCCGGCGTACAGCTTCTGGGTCATGTGGCCAGCATGACTAAGCTGCTTCTGGCGAACCAGAGCAGCGCACGGAAACGCTGTTTACCTTCCCGCCAGAGCGGTACCTATTTATCTACTTGTACTTTGATGTGCTTTCGAACTGCTAGGTTGGCAGGAGCAGGGACTGAGCAACGGGAGCTCACCCTGTTGCGAGGATTCGAACTGCCAACCTGATCGGCAAGTCCTAGGCTCTGTGGTTTAACCCACAGCGCCACCTGCGTCCCTTTTTGCAGAAGGCAAAGTTGACTGCAAAGGTGGTGTGAATGCTTGCTTATTTATTTATTTATTTAACATTTAAATCCTGCTGTATGACTTTATGAGGCCGTTGTGGTAACTTGCCATTCAACCTTTTTCTAACGATTTTTTACTTACAATTCTAAAACAAACAAACAAAAAACCCTGTTGAAATCCACCGAGCTGAAAATTATTATTATTATTATTATTATTATTATTAACAACAACAACAACAACAACAACAAATCAACTGTAAATAGTAAGCTGGCTCAGCCTCTGAAAGCTGACTGAAATAAAAGTGGAACAAGTCAGTGGAAGGTGAGGACAAAGCTAGCCTGGTGGGTTTCAGTTCAGGTAACCATTTA
Organism: Podarcis cretensis; assembly: GCF_951804945.1. NCBI lineage: Eukaryota > Metazoa > Chordata > Lepidosauria > Squamata > Lacertidae > Podarcis > Podarcis cretensis. The sequence continues at coordinate 17,580,559 of NC_137177.1, read as the reverse complement.
CAGGTTGCCAAAAGAGAGGAAATGCAACCCTAGGCGGGGGGGGGGGGCAAGTGGGCACAGATTTGCATAAAATAATTACCAGAATTTAAATAGAAATGCAATACATCTCATCATCGTGGAGAAGCTTGTGACCTGGGAACCTTTGTGCCTCCTCTTTCTGGGGTCTTGGCATACAAGGAGGCCTGTAATAGAGGAGTCGTTTTCCTTATGTACGGTATTCCTGAGTCTAGGCCTGTGGCAAATTCATTCAGCCCTCAGTATCATCCCGCTCTCCAGAAGCTGTGGGCCACTCTTGCTATCTGGACTGCGTTCCTTTCTGGTGTGGGTGGGTGTATGTGGGTGGGTGGGTGTACGCCCAAACAAGAGATAGTGAGGCAGGGAAGGGATGGGATGGCACAGAGGGAGAAGAGGCTGTGTAATTTGGCAGTACTGCAAACACCTTCTCGTTTTGACACTGCCTCTGCCCACAATGTCCCCACCTACGCAATGATTTTTTCCTGTGGGTCAAGGACCCTCCATAAGGTGAGGAGCATTATTTACTGCCGGGCTAGATAATTCAGGGCTTATCTCTCTGTTTTCATATCCTGGTTCCTGATACATCCCAGCCATTGGCTTCACTCCTCCACCACCTTCAGCCACTCAAAAGATATCCTCCTTGTTCAAATGACTTTATCCTTTTCTCCCTTTCTGCCCCAAGATATGTATTGGCAGTGGCCAGGTGCCCAAAGCTGGTAAAAGATGCTCTTGGCAACAACCCCTTAGTGAGTACCTAAGAGCAAAGCAGGGTTGAGCATTACCCTCCAGGATATTGTCTCTCACCCCAACCCAGATCCAGCTGGGATGGGAGATGTACAGGCTGCCTGAAAGCCAAGCATGCTGTCTGGGAAGGTGGTGAGAGGCTTGCAAGCAGAGGGAGAAATGCTGATGGAGATAAAAAAGGGTGTGCTCACCAATCGATGAGGCCGTCTTGAGAAGATGCCTGGCTCTTTGTCCTTTTTAATTTGAGTGCCCCATTGTCTCTTTGTCAGCATTTGGAGGCTTAAAGCTCTCCGAGCTCCTCTATGGTTTTTGAACAAAATTCAACTGTCTGTGAGTTCCCTTTAAAAAAAAAGGAAAGAAAAGAAAAACTAGTCACTTGCGCAATTGCCTTTGCCTTTCTTTGTTTCTTTATTTTGTCGGTGGTCTTCAACCTTTCAGTCTGGGACCCAACTTTAATCCCAGCCTGCTACAATGGCCCCACTATTCATTTTCCATTATGTATGTATGCACCCGTCTTACCCTTTTCTTTCCCCTGTCCACTTTCTCCTTATCTCTCCCCATGTCCTCCACCTTTATCCTCTCTTTCTGCTTCTCTTACTAATATATATGCATATAGAAAGAATACTGTGATTCCCCCTCTCATGTGTGACCCATCTCGGGTTGACTTGCAACCTGTTCCCACCCCCTGCCTCAACTGGACCAGTGTGCTATAACCAGAGAAACTTTGGGCTTCCAAACTAAAATTGCAATCCTAAACATTAAGCTTCATTGAACTCACATATTCCTCTAGGTAAACGTGCTCAGGACTACACGACAAATTCAGGAGCATGGCTGCTCCTACAGAGTCCTCCTCTCTTCCTCCAACAATAAGGAAGGAAGTCTTGGAGCCAAACTGGCAGAAAAGAGGATAATTTGACTTAGCAGTCTATCAATGCAACACAGAAGTGTAATAACATCCCAGTAAATATAGGACCTAGGCTGCGCAGGAAGGGAAAGGCAGAATGCCTACCCTAGTAAGTTAATTTGCTGCCTTTGACGTGTTGGTGAGGACCTGTGGTTTGTACGCCTTTTCTAAAAGGGATTAGGTGAATGTATGAAAAATAGTTCTATTTGTGTCTATTAGTTGTGATAACTTCATATATCCTCCATTTGTATAGGATATATATATATATCAGTAACTGGTTCGGAACAAGAAAGGAAGGCTATTGGCCCATGCCTCACTGCAGAACTCCCAGAGGCCTTCTGGTAGACCATAGCTGGAAACAAGATTCAATGGGCCTTGGTTTGATCTAGTATAGCAGGGACTGTAGCTCAGCAGTCGAGCACTTTGCATGCAGAAGTTCCCAGGTTCAATCCCTGGGCATTTACAGTTTAAGGAACAGCTAGCAGGTGGCAGGAAAGATTGTCTGCCTTGGGAGCTTCTGTCAGTCAGAGTAGATAATACTGTACTGGACTAGGTGGACAAATAGTCTGACCTGGAATGTGGCAGCTTGCTATGCTTCCAAGTCAGTTCTGTGACTTGTAGGAGTCTTGCTAGTGTGGAAATGAGTCTTTTGCCCTAGCTGAAAGCACGCACGCCTGCCAATCCAAAACTTGAGCAATCCGCAGTTTATTCCCCCACCCCTTCCCATTTCTAGGACCAGAATCTGAAAGGTCCATGTCCATAGTTCCCTATAGCTATTGCCTCCAACCAACTGGGTTTTATCTTCTGTTGAAGCATCAGAGGTTGGTGTGATTACCAATGGCATTTTGGGTGCTGCACGTTAGTTTTTGAGTATGTCTGCATGGTGCTTCTTTTAGGGATCTGATGCATTTGTGCAACGTGCTTGACTCCTGAAGACTGTTAAGTCCAGGGTCTCCAATCCATACTGACCCCTGCTTTTCTAGGCAGTTGATGGGAATGAAGATGGAACTGTGTAAACTACATTCCCAGCTTCCCTTTAGGAGCACAGGGGGAAAGCACCTGTCTCATCAGTGGACCCTTCTGTTGAGCATCAGAGCAGCATCACTTGCCAGCTTGTGGGTGGACATTTTAAAGAGCCTGAAAAACTCCTGTATATTATCTTTTCTGTTTGTATCTGGGTGTGTCATACTTTAGTCTCAGGGTCCAACTGACCACTATATATTGGGTTGGGCAAGAACTTTTCGGCAGGCAAGATTATTTTGGCGGTTTTTACCTTAGCTTGCTTTACCATTTCTATCTGGCATTGGTTTGTTTGCTTGAGTTAGAAGGAATTTTTTTGCTCCCTTTTTCGCTTGTTGCACACTATAATATTCCATAGATGGATTAGGTTAATTTGTATATCCCCTGTTTCTGCAGTGACCCCCTTCAAGCACGGAAATTGTTTCTGGGGGCATAAATGACAGCATACCAAGGACCTTAGTTTTTCATTTAACAGTAAAAGCAAGTTACTAGCCCCTGAGGTTGTGAAGGTGTGCTCCAAGGTATGTGGGCAATGTCCAGTAAAGTTCATGCCCTCCAACACTGCACAGATGAAAATAGGCCTGTGACACCCCTATTCTCCTACCAGAGATCAGCTTTTGAGCATCATTCATTCTGCATTGCTGCATTCATTTACTGTGCAGTAGGTAGCCTGTCCTTTGCCGGTTTAGAATCAATATGTTCTTTGTTCTTTTGGTTGCAGATATATTGGTGGGGGGAGACCTGATTGTCTGATAACATGCCATCACAATCTGAAAACATATGTCACCATCTGCAGTATGTAAAATGCCAGGATTTGTTCTTTGTAGCGTGTGCATGCATTTTTATGCATGTGCACAAGGGTGAATATACATCCATCACAGAAATGCACCTTCTAGAGACTTTGGGGAGGAACTTAAACGTTGAAGAACTGCAATTCTAGCAGCCCATCCTAAGAAAGCTTTAATACCACCCTCCCAGCACAAAATAGGAATAGTGATTTACCAGGAGTGGTAGCAAAGAATGTAGACAGTTTCTGGCAAGCAAGGACAGTTGACATGTATGGAAATTTGAGATGAAATCTCAGAAGGCTTTTGTGCCTTTCATAGCCCTTTGTGACTAGGAGATGCAGGATGAGTTCTGCAAATATATCCTAAACTCATTGTTTCGTACTGATTTGCTTTTTGGTACAGAAGTTGGTCTACCTTGTGCCAGAAACATAGGCTGCTTCCACTAACTGTTTTCTCTGAAATTGTCACAGTTCACTCACTTGGTTATTCTGGAGAATCCAGACAGTGGTGCTCCCAAACCATTACATTCCCATGTTTTCCCAGATATAGTCTTGCTCCTATATTACCTTTTCTGCAATGTGGTCCCCTACTACTGTCACTGCCTCTTAAGCAACTTGTACTTGCCATCTGTGAAATTCATATATATTATAATTCTTCCCAATGTATAGAGTGAATGTGCCTGTGTGTGAGAGAGAGAGTGTGTACACACACAGGGCAGAAGTACAATAAAAACACTTGCTGTGTTGCAGTTTGGTTGTAGATAAACAAGTGCAAAAGTTTCTGTTTTTGAAAGGAAACAAAATGCATGCAGGTTGATGCAGTTTGTGGGCATGTCTTTGCAGATGAGAAGAAAATGGGGATGAATGGGAGCAGAGACCTGCAGTGCACCATACATTTCTCTATACTGTGCCATTATGCATTTCTAGTATGGAGGGACAAGTGTTACAGGATATTACTTTATTTATTTATTGAATGGGATTTGTGCACTCCTTGATTGTGAATAAAACCTCTATGTTTAAAAAATGTGAAATACACGTTAAAATAGTTAGTGTTAGTTGGAAAAGTAGCTTGTATGTGGAACCATAATTTTAATTTCACTTCCATCTGACTGCGGAAGAGCAATGACTGCATAATACTAAGACACTCTGGTGTGGAAGCTTTCTTATAATCTTGTGGATGCCTCTGGGGGAGCATGTGTGCCTACAGTCCTCTATCTCCTTCTGAATCACCTCTTTGGCACAGGTAGGTACAGTCATCAAACTGGTCCACGCAGCTGAACTCAAACAGTGAATGCATCATTGGTTTATATTTAAGCAGACTTCACATTTGGCGGGGTGCAGATTACTGAGAATTTTGCCTTTGGCTGAGGGTTTTCAATTTAAAAAAGACCTTCAGGTTCTCTATCGGTCTGTGACTCAACCAGAGTGAAGATCGCCAAAGAGACAGATAAGCATAACGTGAACGAGGAATTTAAAAAGAAGGCCAAAAACGGTTAGAGATACACTGGCCATATGTTCTGCGTTGCAGAGGAGAGCCCTTTATTTTGAAGGCCTCTCAGAGGACGTTCCTCTATTTGAAGGTGACCTCTGTTTGAGGGCTCTCTAATCCAGGTTGGGATTAAAGATAAGGAACCATAAAAAGGGAGAACAGGAGCCTTGAAGTTGCGCACCAGCAATGAGCAGCACCTGGTCTGAAGATTGAGAAGGCACACAAGTCACCTGGTGTCTTCTCCGCTTTGTTGAGATGTGTTTCTGTTCATTTCATCTATACGTATAAATCGCCATATGCAAATTCTGTGCAAATTATTGCCCTCTCTTTTTTTGGTGATGCAAATCTTCTTTGTTGGCAATGCGTAACTGGCTGTGAGGAACAGGGGCCAGGAGGAAGATGTAAAGCATTTCTTCACTTTTCCTAAAGTAAGAGTAGATTTTGATAAAGTCTGACGCTCTTTATGATGTTAACTTTCATGTTAAACTGCCCCCGCCTCCGGCCAAAGTGCTAAAATCTCTAACCATCAGCCATGGGATTGATGGAAGTTGGAGATTGATGGAAGTTGATGGAAGTTGGAGTCCAACAACGTCTGAAGGCTGTTCCCTATCTCTGATTTAGAGTAGTCTGTGGATATTTAGTGGGAGAGAGGTGGAGATCTCTGCTACTTCAGTGGATAGCTAAATCGGTAGAACACATAACTCTCAATCTCAGGGCCATGGGTTTGAGCCCAACATTAGACTAATGATTCCTGCATTGCCAGGGATTGGACTAGATCAGGGTTTCCCAAACTTGGTTCTCCAGCTCTTTTTTGGACTACAACTCCCATCATCCCTAGCTAGCAGGACCAGTGGTAAAAGGTGATAGAACTTGTAGTCCCAAGTTTGGGAAGCACTGGACTAGATCTTTCAAGGGTGGTGCCTTCCAACTCTATGATTCTATGAAGCTGAGCCAGTGGCAGTGTTAAGGACCAGGATACACAGGCCTTGCCAGGGCTACAGTGGCACCAGGAAAAATAAGCCACCAGAGAAGGATAAGTAGAACTAAGTTGCACAGGGGGTAGGGAACCTGTGGCCAACTCCCACCAGCCCCGGTCAGCATGGCCAAGTGTCAAGAAAGATGAGAGTTGTATCCTACACCCATACAGTCCCTGTACCTGCTGTACTGCTCTGAAAAGTTCTAATAGAGCAAGAAATTTGCCTTGCGCTGTACAATATGCCTTTGTGCATGTCCTTTATGGGCTGGCACTACTCGAGGATATCACAGGTTGCACCAAAACTTGCCTTATACCCTCAAAGGATCAGTTGCATCTATCCTAGAGACCTCCGGTCAACTACCCACAAATTATATGCTGTTTCTAGAATGGACCTGAAGCCATGCAGTGCCTGTGCCCATTCTGGAAACAATTCAGTCTCAATTGGACCTCCTTTTTCCAAGTGCGGAAAAAAGATCAGCGATAGAGATTGCCACAATTTCTGACTACGGTATATTTATGATCCACCATACAGGTGGAGCAGAAGTGTGGAGATGCAATCCCCTTGTAATATATTTCTGACAGCATGTGCTACTGAAGCAAACTTGAAGAAACTGTAGGATGGGACGAAAGCCCTTGCGTCAGCACAAAAAGTGCAGTACCTGCTTGCAATTACAGGGAAAGAGAAATTATGATAGATTATTGGTACCAGAGGAGAAATTTCTGTGTTTGGATATGTGCATTCTCAGAATCCATAGCCTCAGTTTGTCTTACTCTGCAGCTGGAAGGCTGGCTTAAGACATTTAAATTTGAGGTTCCCAGCACTTGCGGGTTTCATAAATTTTGGCTTGAAATAAATGGCTATAATAAGGGGTTTAGTGTATTCTATGACAAAGCAAGGTGGGACGCAGGTGGCGCTGTGGGTTAAAGCCTCAGCGCCTAGGACTTGCCGATCGAAAGGTCGGCGGTTCGAATCCCTGCGGCGGGGTGTGCTCCCGCTGCTCGGTCCCAGCGCCTGCCAACCTAGCAGTTCGAAAGCACCTCCGGGTGCAAGTAGATAAATAGGGACCGCTTACCAGCGGGAAGGTAAACGGCGTTTCCGTGTGCGGCTCTGGCTCGCCAGAGCAGCGATGTCATGCTGGCCACGTGACCCGGAAGTGTCTCCGGACAGCGCTGGCCCCTGGCCTCTTAAGTGAGATGGGCGCACAACCCCAGAGTCTGTCAAGACTGGCCCGTACGGGCAGGGGTACCTTTACCTTTACCTTTATGACAAAGCAAATCATAATTTTCAGTTCAGAACAAATTAAAATGATTATAAATTAATCTACAATATAAGTACCCTAATTCCCCAATATAAGTAGCCTAATGTCCTTATTTGCACCCATCTCAACATTCATTTTCCAACCTTATATCTGACTTGGTCTAAAGAGATTTGGGGGCATACGCCACTTTTAAATAAGTGTGCTACTCTGGAAATAGACCCAGATGTGCTTCCATTAAATTCAGCAGGACTGGCTCAAAATAAGTTACCCCGTGAAACTACTGGCATCTGAGGCACGACTGTTGAAAAATATTTCAGATTCCTAGGCAACAACATCACATATTTCAGTGCCTTAGAAACTAGGCACCTGGGATTTTTTTCTCAGTTGAACTTCTCGGTCATAGTCAATGCTGCCTCCCATTTTGAAAAAGCCAGGCTTTCTCATCTGCTACAAAGAGAGAAATGATTGGTGCATTTTTGAAAAGGCAGGGAGATTTCTGGCAAACAGTGGCCTAGTTCGGAAACTTACCCCGACCAAAGATTGCATTCCTAACTTGGCATGTGATACAGGCTTGTATGCAGCGTAGGACCAAACATTGCTCTGTGCCAGTGAACAACCTCCTGTTAACAGGATCCGACCCATCTCTTATCCCCCCCCCATGCGCCTCACAAATTCGTTCTGGGGGTTTTGCCAACTTAGCGGGGACAGTGAAGTGAGAGGACAGGGTGGCAAAGTCACATGATTGCTCCAGTGGGTATCTTTGCTCTGGCTCCCAGTTAGCACAAGGGTTTAGTTGAATGTTGCGGGACGCGGGTGGCGCTATGGGTTAAACCACAGAGCCTAGGACTTGCCGATCAGAAAGTCGGCGGTTTGAATCCCCGTGACGGGGTGAGCTCCCGTTGCTCGGTCCCTGCTCCTGCCAACCTAGCAGTTCGAAAGCACGTCAAAGTGCAAGTAGATAAATAGGTAGCGCTCCGGCGGGAAGGTAAATGGTGTTTCCGTGTGCTGCTCTGGTTTGCCAGAAGCGGCTTAGTCATGCTGGCCACATGACCCGGAAGCTGTCTGTGGACAAACGCCGGCTCCCTCGGCCTATAGAGATGAGCGTGCAACCCCAGAGTCGGTCACGACTGGACCTAATGGTCAGGGGTCCCTTTACCTTTACCTTTAGCTGAATGTTACCCAAAGATCAGGGGTCTCCAACCCTTTTGGGCCAGTGGGTACATTTTGAATTTTGAGAGAGTCCTGAGGGTGCTTCTAGCAAAATTGCAACCGTGGGGGCTGCGTAAAGCAAAATTAGAGAGACAGCCATACCCGACATTCTTGTGTTTACCGTGGGAAGTCAGCTATGTCCTGCTGGTCCAGATTGTGGAGATCACACAATATTGATTTTACAAACACACACAGATACTGTAGCAGCAGGGAGCATTCTTCAGTACCAGGAAAAATATACAAGATGCTCAATATCTTTCATTCTAGAAGGGCTAGAAACTTTTTTTAATTTTTTTTTTAAAAGGAAGCTTAGAGTCTGGGGCACCTCCACTCCCCCACTTTTGGAATCGGGAATTTCAGTCAGTGTAAGTATGTATCTGAAGAACAAGGCCATAGATGTTCCCTGTTCAGGGAAGTTTTTAATGTGTGATATTTTAGGGTTATTTTTGGTTTCTATGGAAGCCACCCAGAGTGGCTGGGGAAACCCAGCCAGATGGGCGGGGTACAAATAATAATAATAATAATAATAATAATAATTTTTTATTTATACCCCGCCCTCCCCAGCCAAGGCCGGGCTCAGAGCGGCTTACAAGCAATAATAAAAACAAGATGAATGATTACAAACTTAAAAACAAAAATAAAATACAACATTTAAATAATGGAACATTAAAATATTAAAATGTAGCCTCATCGCAGGAGGAGAAGGAAAAGAAAGAAAAAAAAAGAGAGAGGGAGGGAGGGAATCAAATTGGTTCCAAGCCAAAGGCCAGGCGGAATAACTCTGTCTTACAGGCCCTGCGGAAAGAAATCAGATCCTGCAGGGCCCTGGTCTCATGAGGCAGAGCGTTCCACCAGGCCGGAGCCAGAGTTGAAAAGGCCCTGGCTCTTAATATATTATTATTATTATTATTATTATTATTATTATTATTATTATTATTATTCTCCATAATGAGAACATTATTAAAAACAACAACACACACACACACTTTTTTTCTTCCAGAAAATTTAGTTTCCTGGTAGTTCCTGTTTCCCAGTATGCATCAAACAAAACATTTTAAATGAAAGGTCTTCGAGGTCTTGCTCAGATATTGACAGCAAAAGCAGCTGTGCACCCTTCTCCCCTTTTTAAAGATGAGATTTGAACCCTTTAGGTCAGAACTGGTAAGAAGAAGACACTTGCTGGTCGAATTAGCACAATTGTATACTTTGTACATTGTGTAGAACAGGGGTGGCCAACCTGCGTCACGGCAGATGTTGTTGGCCTCCAACTGCCCATCATCCTCTGGCAGGATAGCCAGTGGGCAGGCATGATGAGATATAAAATGTCCTGCGCATGTGTACAAGAGGGTGTCACATCACCATTTGGGAACCCACCATGATGTTCCACCAGCACTTTGTTCCCTTCCTACTGTGCACCGCCTAAACTGTTTCGCCCTTCTAAACTGTAGGAACCCTAGCCCTGTTGTTCTCTCATCCCTGTTCTCTATCGGCCAGTAGAGATACCTATCTTGGATCGAGGAGAAGTGAAAAGCTTTCATCCCCTTGTATAGGGCTTGCGCCACCTTCTGTTCATACATTTCTGTGGGCCAAATAAAGAGCTCCCCTCTCCTCAGTGGTGGTGTTTTGTAGGGACAAAGTATTCTTGTGAATGACAACCAACGCTGTATCCTCTGTGCCAGTCCTTGCAGATATTACTTTGGGGGCCATATCTGCACTCCAGATGTATATTGGTTTTCTCCCAGTTATGGCTTCCACTCCAAGGATTCTGGGGATTGTAGTTTGGTGAAGTAAGGCAAGCTCCCCTTCACGTGACTGCAGTCCCCAGGGTTCTTTAGTGCAGCTTTCCCCAAGCTCATACCCACCAGGTGTTTTGGACTACAACTCCCATGAGCCCTAGGGGCGGTCCATCAAGGGTGATGGGAAATGTGGTCCAAAGCACGAGGAGGGCACCAATTTGGGAAGGGACTCCCAAGGAGCAGACAATGGCTGTTTAACCAATTTGAATCCATGGTGTAGACTCCATGCTATGGCAGTATGCACCTTTTGCATGAAATGTTGTCTCTCGCTTTCTCTACGCTCACACCAACTTTCCTGCAAGGCAAGGAGGCTGTGCGTTTCTGAGCTGGGTATCTGCTTGCAGTGGCTGTTGCAGATCATTCTACTCCCAGGTATATTTCCACAGTGCCCATGTGGGCACTTCCCTTCAGTTTGACTCCACACTCTGTAAATATGGCCACCCACAGTTCTGCTGCCCAAACAACCACCTGGTGCTAACAGTATTTGGATGAACTGCAGGCATGCATCCTGCACACATCTTCTAATGCATGCAAACACGCAACACTGCTTTGTCAGCAGGCTTGTCCAACTTGCCTGGCATTGTCTCTGACTGGCAGTAGCTCTCTGAGGCTTCATATCAAGCTCCTTCTTATATCCCTGGTGCTTGTGTTCCTTGTAAACCAGAGACTAAACTTGGGATACGATGGTCTACCCCTGAGTTGCCGGCAGCATCCATTTCTGAGGAAGTGGTGAAGCACGGACATGTTCAGATTGCAGAGGAGCACCACTCAGAATGGAATACTTATGATTACCGGAAGCCATAATAGAACAACTCCTTAAGATGTGGGGGAATGACTTACCCATTCTTTAAGCAGCTGAACTGTATTCTCATTGACGATGCCAGAACACAACAACCAACGAGGGTGTAGTGAAGCCACAAGTACCTCCTGCCCTCGCACAGAAAGGTTTAAGAAGTTGCACAGCATCAGTCCACATGTGTCTGTTCTTTCTGGTTTATTCCTTTGCCCCAAGATTCACTAGGTTCGTGCCACGTGTTCAAGCTTCTCATGCAAACACAAGAGCTGGAAACTTGCCTTGAATAAAACAATTAAACTTGAAATGCCAAGGATGCTACGTGGGAATCTGCAGGAATATAGCAGAACCCTTTCTACATTGGGGAAATGGGAATTCTGTGTGTGCTTGCTGCTGGCATTGCCGCTCCATTGAAGCAGAAATTTAAAAAGGAATGGTATTGCAGCTCATAAAATCAGGAATATTGTAGGGGTCTTGGGTAATTCTGATGAAAACGGAAACTAGGACGAAAATTGCAAATGTTTGCTTATTCTTCCCATGGCTCCCTGACTGTGGAATGCTCTCCCCAGAGAGGCTCACCTGACACCCTCATTACATGCCTTTAGACACCAGGCAAAAACATTCCTCTTTACCCAGGCCTTCCACTGTATGGACTGTAAAAATGTGGGGGAGAGGACTGTTATTTTTATGATTATTTTACTATTAGGCTGTCTATAAGTATGCTTTTTATCATGTTTTTATTGTTTTTATCATTGATGTTTTGTAACATGTTTCAAAGGTTGTACACCATCCTGAGATATTTTGATAAAGGGTGGTATATAAATTGAAATAATAATAATAATAATAATAATAATAATAATAATAATAATAATATGTCCGGAGCGGAAATTATTCCAGCAAATACAATCAGTATTCACTACTGTTGTTGCTTTCAGTCCCCAAACAACACATACAGTGGTACCTCAGTTTACGAACTTAATCCATTCCAGAAGTACGTTCTTAAACCAAAGCCGTTCTTAAACCGAGGTGTGCTTTCCCTACTGAGGCCTCCCGCTACCTGTGCCCTTCCACCGTTCAGCTTCCATTTGTAGACCAAGGTAAAGTTCGCTAACCGGAACACTACTTCCAGTTTTGCGGAGTTCTTATACCGAATAGTTCGTAAACAGGGCTGTTCTTAAACCGAGGTACTGCTATACTTGATTACATCCCCCGTTGAACCATTTGCATTGTGCTTCCTTTACATTGAAATGAATGGGGTGGAATAGCGTAATGACAACATAATTTACATAATTACATAAATTGCATACGTAATGTAATTTTGCCACAGCGGGCAGCAAAATGAATGATGTCGTTTTTGGCAGAGGGTGAACTGCAGTGGGACGGAAACAGAGCTGTAATGAGTATAGGGCAGAATGAAAAACAATGCCTTTTTACATCCCTAGTCATGGGATGACCTGCTGCTGGCTCTGATTCTGTCCTCATGCCTGGCAATCATGCCACGCTGCGATGTGGATCCCACACCTCAGTTGAGTATTGGAATACAACTGGTAAGCAGCTGACCCACGCTATTTTGCAGTAAGCATAGACTCTGGTGTATAGATTGCATTCAGGTGAGACCACCCAAAAGGATGTGTCTTACCCAAGGATGCTTCATGAGCATGCAGCTAAATTAGGATATCCAACTCATGGGGACCTCGTTGGCTCTTAGGGACCCTCTTTCTGGTCCCTTCTGTCAAAGTTTCCCATTGAAGAAAGATAAGAAGGCTTTAAAATTAGCACCAAACATCCTCAATAGAGGAGGAAATACTTCCCTGCATGCAAATGGGAGGATGATTCTTCCTATTCAAGAAAGAAGTGCCTTGACTTGCCTAAATGGGAGCATCCTGCACTCCGTGCTAGGTGCTTTACTGTAAAACAGGACGTGTGGGAAGCAGCGCTTGGAAGTGCAGGGCCAATGTAGCTTGGTAGGGTTTCATGCAACAGTAGCTCTACATTGTCTCTGCCACCAGTGCATAATCTGCAATTTCCTCTATCTGCCATGTAGACGGATGAGGTATTTGTTTGGGGATGTGCATGGCTTGCTGTGAAGTTAGGGAATGCTAAGTAAGCACATCTGAGACCGCTGTTTACTTGCTATAATTATTTATATCCCATCTTTCAGAATGCAAATCCTTCCAAGGCGCAGCTTACAGGCAGCACTGTAAAATCAGAACAAACGACATCGAAACAAAAGAAGTCATTGGGATCCTTCCCACAGGGCATTTGGTGGTAGATGGTTTTGGGGGGGGGGGAGAGAGGTGGAGAGGGAACAGTCCAGCTGGTCCTCTCTTCCTCCTTCCCTCTCTGTGCCCTGGTATCCTGCCCCAGTCCTCTTGTGAAGATGCCCCTATAAACCACTGGTGACATCCTGGGGGTTGTGACTAGCAATTCGATTGTGATCTTCATGAAGTGAGTTGCAACAGATGGCAATCAGGGCATGGCGAAATCAGGAGAGACTGGAGCCTCAAGACCAGTGGCACCACAGCCCCCAGGATCCTTACCTTCTACACAAAGTGCCCAGGATCCTTACCTTCTACAGAGCATCCAGGAAGACCAGGTGTGAGGTTTTTAAATTATACATAAGGCGGAGGAGAGGTAAATGTTTCTCCCCGTCTTGGGATCACTTTGACCGGTGGTAGATTCCAGACCAGGGTTAGGCAACCTAAGGCCCGGGGGCTGGATGTGGCCCAATTGCCTTCTCAATCCGGCCCGCAGACAGTCCGAAAATCAGCGTGTTTTTACATGAGTAGAATGTGTGCTTTTATTTAAAATGCATCTCTGGGTTATTTGTGGGGCATAGGAATTCGTTCATCCCCCCCAAAAAATACTGTATAGTCCGACCTCCCACAAGGTCTGAGGGACAGTGGACCGCCCCCTGCAGAAAAAGTTTGCTGGCCCCTGTTCCAGACCTTCCAAGTGTCCCTATTTTCCAGGGACACTCCCAGATTTAGAGAAGCCGTGCCGGTTTCTGATTTGATCCCGGAATGTCCCGCTTTTCCTTAGGACGTCCCTATTTTCACCGGAGAGATGTTGCAGGGTATGGAGCTATGTGACTCCTGACCCAAGGAGATAAGTAACTATGCAACCTTTAGAAGACATCTGAAGGCAGCCCTGACTAGGCAAGATTTTTTTTAAAAAAAATTAAATGTTTTATTATGTTTTGATATATGTTGGAAGCCGCCCAGAGGGGCTGCGGAAACCCAGTCAGATGGGTGGAATATAAGTAATAAAACGACTACTGCAGGAAGCTCCTGCAGCCAATCGGAAGCCACAGAAGCCCTGTCTAACATTCAGCTTCCAAAGAATGTTTGCAAACTGGAACACTCACTTCTGGGTTTGTGGCATTCAGGAGCCAAAATGTCTGAGTACCAAGGTGTTCAACAACCCAAGTACGACTGTACTGTTATTGAACAGAAGGTCCCTGGTTTCAGCAGAGAAATGTTGGAGGGTATGAGATTCAGGACCTAATTTTTAAAAGTACTCCTTATAGACACACACACATGCACACAACAATGTGCATAATTAATATATAGCATTTGCTGTTGCAGGACGCGGTGACGGCCACAAGCTTTGATGGCACTCAAAGAGAATTAGACTTATTCATGGAGGGAGGGAGGTGTATTGATGACTATTAGCCTTAGTGGCTGAATGAAGCTGCCGCATTCAAAGGCAGCATGGCTGAGGGAGGGGGCTTTGTGGACAGGAGGCATTAGCAGTTGCTGGGGGGCAGTCAGCAGTCATTCCTGCCCATAGGCTACCCCGATGCAGTTGGTTGGCCACTGCCGGAAGCTGTATCCTGCCATAGCTCCACGATAGAGCATCTGACTAGCATTTAGAAGGTTGTCGGTTCAATTCCCAGCATCTCCAGGTCGGGCTGGGAATCACTGCCTACCTGGAGAGCCTATGGCAATCTGTGTAGATGATACTGAGCTAGATATACTAATGGTCTGGCTCCGAATAAAGCAGCTGCTTATGTTACTTAGTCTAGCAGGGCTAAGCTCATGTATGAGAATGCCCTACTGGCACATCCTACCTCTTCTGAGTTAAGAGGAGCTCAGAAAGCACAGCTTTCTTGTGGGCTCCTAAAGTCTTGGAGCTAGCAGCGCTTACTTGTTTTCTGCTTTGCTCCGATCGCCAGGAAAGAAGCAGGGGCGCGAAATGGCTTGGGGTGAGGGAGGAGAGAGCTGCAGGAGGTGGGAGAAAAATCTAAAATGGCTGCCGCTGCTGGTCACTCGTGCCTCGGCGGCTAGTACAGCAAGTCCTGGCTGGGCTGCATGAGGATGGAAGCAGGAGAAAGTCCAAGAGAGTGGGGAGACAGTGAGATAAGATGGGTTTCATGTTTAAGCCTGGGGTTAAATATGTGCCCCAAGTCTGGGAAGTCTACAAACCGCCGCTGTCTATGCACCCCCTAAACGAGCCGGGGAAATGGACTCCTTTGCCGGTCATAGGGGCAGTTGGATTCAGACAGAAGAAATGCACCAGAAAGAGCCAGCTCTGTTTGGCTGAGGCTGTGTGCAAGGAGAAGAAGCTGTGGAGAGCAGCCCTAAGTCTCGGTTTGGGGCTGGTGGCCCCAGGCCAGCCATGGGTGCCCCTACTCAGAGGCACGAAGGTTCCTGCCGAGCTGGGCTGAGTCAGTCGGGGTGGGAGGAGAGAGTTAACCATGGCTGTTGGATCATGGCCCAGAGCTCTGTTTTTTTTCCCAGCGTCCCTCTCTCCTTTGCTCTCTCCCGCTCTCCCTCCTCCTTTCTCTCTTTCTCTTCCCCCCTCCACTGGCACTGAGCGCTCACTCATTCTCCCAGCAAAGCACCCCCAGCTCCCTCCCAGCTCCCCTCGGCCACTGTGCCCCGGCACCCTCTGCAATCTCTTCTCCCACCCTGCTCCAAGCCTCAGGCATGATCTACCTCAGCTTGGCACACCCTGGCAGAGTTCCCGGCCTCTCGTCCCTCTCGCCCTCGGTGCCAGCCAAACCCCTCCATTTTCTTTCTCCTTCGCTCTGTAACCTGCACCCTTTCTCGCTTTTGTCCCCCACCCCACCCCCAGCTCAGGGCATCCCCCCGCTTGAACCCCGAAGACCGCGTCCCTGGAGGCGAACCCGTCCCGAGCCGGGTGAGGCGTCGTGCTAAAGACTTTGCTTTTTTTATTCCCCCTGTGTATGCCAATTTTGGGAAAGGAAAAAAAAGTTTTGTTTCGGGATAGCTGTGGGGCGGCGGGCTGAGATTGAGGGGCGTCCCCATCGGGTTGGGACACTGAGAGGCTTGGCTTGGCAAACGAGGGTGGAGCATAATGGCGGCACTTTGTTTGAGGACGGGGGTCCCGCAGGCAGGGAAGCGAGTGGGTCATGCCTGCAGTTCCTCGGTTTATCTTTACCGTAGTGAAGCCCAGGTAGATACTGCAGCCCAAAGGGCCACGTTGACCGTTTTTCTGCCGTACCAGACAAAAAGGAGGCGATAGGTGGGCCAAAATGCGTGGACCACATTGTGCCCGGGCACAGTTTGTGCTGTGGCGGTCGCAGCAAACGCCAAGTCCTGCTTCTTCCTCTGATCTAGGAATGCCAAGGCACAAACTGCTTAAGGGTTAGCTGGGCTAATGCCCGGAGAGCACCGCCATTGCATCCTGAGCCCTTTGATGCTCTCCCTTATTCGCCCCATAATTTTGGTGCGTGGCCTCGCGGATCCTTCACCCTCAGAGGGGATCTTAATCCACAACTGCAGATCCCCACAGGCAGGTACTGCAAATGCCAGCAGCCTCCTTTGGTTATTCTGGCTCACCCCTGGGGTTTGGGCCCGCAGCCCCTCTGCGCACACCCTGGACGTTCGCCTCAGCTCCCCCAGGCTCAGGGTTTTTTTTTTTTTTAAAAAAAAATTGGCCGCAGTGCAGTTGTGTAACAGGACTGAAGGCCTTTCAGGAATTTCCCCCATCAGGCTCTGGGCTGGAAGATCGCCGCAGAGTTAGGTAAGGAGCGGGGGTGCCTGGAGTTCTGTGGTTCCCAGGGAATCTGATCTGGCCTGGCTGTAGGGCTCGGGAGCAAAAAGCGGTGTGGCGGCAGCAGCGATAGGGGAAGTGCAAAGCCTCAGGATCTCGTTCAGACACCTCCTTCTGTGTTTGCTGCATTTGCTCAGCTCCCGTTTGTCTGCATCTAAAACCCGTGGTGTGTGTGTGTGTGTGTGTGTGTGTGTTTTGTTTTCAAACCACAGCAGGGGCGAAAAAAGAAGAAGAAAGGGTTATCCAAGACAGTGTAGGATGGGAGCGTTGCCCCTCAGCAGCCCCACTCAATTTTGATGGGGAGGAATAGCAAGAGGTGGTTGGGTGGGGGAGGCTGCAGTGGGTCAGGGTTGAAAAAGAGAGGGAGGGAGGGAGAGACTTGTAGCATTGATGGAAGCTGTATGCGCAGCACTAAGAAGGGGGCTGGCGGGTGCCATTGGCGATGGATCGGCACAGGGAGGGTGGATTGGCACGATGCCAAGGCCTAGGCGGCCGTTGCTAGGAAACCCAGGTTCCCTTGGCAGCCAGACCGCCGTTTCACTTTCATTAAAGGGTGAGGGAGACGGAGACAGAGAAGAAATGGGGAAAGTGGCAAGGGGGGGGAGGAGAGAGAGGCAGGTCAGGCGGAGCCTTTAGAAGGGGTGGTGGCGGGGTCGGGTCAAGCAGCAGCGTGTGGGGGTCACAAGGACGAGGGCACAGTGCGGAGCTGGGTTCAAATGCCCGCTGCAGAGGGCAGGGTGGGGTCGCATCGTGGTGTGCCAGCTCCTCCACCCCTTGGCTCTCATGAATAGATAAGGAATCAACTTCTCCCTCCCCGAGAAGGTTTTTCATGAGGAGAGGGTGTGTGCATGCGCATGTGCACGCTCTGGGCCTTTGGTTCACAAGGAAAGTGCAAAAGTGAGTGGGGGGGCAGTGGGGGGAGAGAGCAAGAGGGCAAAAGACCCACCGCTGGTCAATTTTGGGGGTGTAGTATCAAGACAAAGGAGGCAGTGGCCTTCTGCGCTCGTGCTTTTCAAAAAAAGAATATTCCGCAAAAAATTATAAACTACACAGCAACCCTTGGTCCCCCCACCCCCTCTGCAAGCTCCCTACTCCCCCTCACTTGCTTTGAGGAATTTTAGGCCCAAAGCCTAATCCCTTTCTCTTACACTCCCCACCCCACCCCAAAAACCCAGGCTGCTCTCTGCTGCCATTGTCTCTACTGCCCTCCCCGCAAAATGGCCAGCACGGGTCATTTGGAAGCTGGGACAGAGGCATATGGGGAGGAGGGACATTTGGTGGCTGTGAGTGTCTGGAAGCGGGTGGGTGATGGGTTGGTAGATCAGGAGAGCTTTGGATTCCAACCTGGAATAGCTGTGGTTGGGCCCTGGCAAGTGAGGAGGGCACCACGCAGAGTGAATATTCGCTGCACTTAGGGAGACAAGTCGCTGCGTGGAGTGGCAGCCGGGGGGGGGGGGTCGGGAAGGTTGGGTCAGCAGACTGGTACTCCAGAGCAGCTGGCAATCTGGAGGGTGGGCGTTGAACTGGAAGAAAGGAAAGGAAGATAGATGGCACGGGGAGGGCCTCTCCAGTTGGTGCTTAAGGGTTGGCACAGGAGACGGTGGCAGGTAATGATATAGCTGGGGAGGGTTGGCGGTTGCGAAGCCGGGGGGGGGGGAGGGCAGCAGGTTCCAGGCATTTTGAGGCCAGGTTGGCGAGCAGAGAAGGCCTCGCAGGCATGCGGGTGGGGGCGGAGGAGGGCTGGCTGCCTGGCACTCCGGGGGCCAGCCTGCTGGCGGGCAAGTTGGCATAGTGTACCGCAATACAGCGTGATGTGAATTCATTAGAGGCCAGAGCGAGAGAGCGAGACAGGAAGGGAAGGGAAGTGGCGGAGGGGGGGGGGGAGAATGGGAGACGGGCACTGACCCAAAGGCCAGACAATGGCAGCAGGTAACCATGGTGATGCGCCCGGCTGTGCCAGCCTAGCTGCCAAACTGGGAAGAGAGTTATCCAGACAACCCCTGGGGAACTGCCCGCCCACAGTGGTGTGGGGTGCAAGAGAGGGGTGGGTCACCCTTTTCCATTCTTCCCCTTCTGTCTACTATTTATGAATGTGCGGCTGGTGCCAACATGACCCCCCCTCCTTTCTGCTCCCACACTCCATCTCTACCTCCTCGGCTGTTTTCACCATCCTTCTCTCACACCTCTGTCTGATCTTTTCATCCCTCTGTCCTCTGTTGCTGTCTGGCTTGCCCCTGTTCTCCCCCCACCACGATCATCTCCCCCCCCCGCCCCGCCCCACAGCAGTGCCCTTCTTTCTTTCCAGCCAGACCCCTATCCACATCACATCCCCCTCTCCATCCCAGGACCCTCCTGTGTTGACAGTGCCACCTGAGGGACGGCGGGGGGGGGGGCAGGGAGGTGGCACTGTGCCCAGATCTGAGTATTCCTCCCTGCCTGCACGTCCCTATCTTTCTTCTCCATTGTCTGCCTCGGTCTTTTTGCTTTTCGCCTTCCTCTTGTTCTCCACGCCGCCGCCACAGCTGTCCGCCGGCTTCTCCCACCTCATGCTTGGCCCTCTCTGTCGTTTTATTTCCCACCCCCACCCACCCCCTGTGTATCTTGGCACGAGATGCCCATCTAATAGATATTCCGAGGCTCGCTCTCTGCCACTGCAGCCCCCCTCCCATTCCAGCACAGCACGTCAGGGTGAGTCCCGGTGCATGGTCTGTAGGTCCCTCACTCCACCCTTGTTCCCCATTTAAAAAACAACAACACAGAGAGAGATATTAAATGTTTAGGGGGAGATGTGACTGTTGTTGGGGGAGCATGCCTGGGATTTATTTCCTCCTTTACAGACCCATCTTCTTCTTGCGCTCCCTTCATCCTTTCATTCCTGCTGTCATATCTTGCAGCCAGAGAGTTTCGTGACCAGGCCTAGCCCTGTCGTTAGGCAAAGTGGGGCGGCTGCCTCAGGCGGCACATGTGGGCGGGTGGTATCAGTGATGAGATACTGGAGGGCAGAGCTGCGTGCATCATGCGGTCTGCTCTATGCCTCTTAAGCTAGCCTGTTGCCCTCAGGTACTACTTTTGTACCCGGAAAGGAGAGAGGGCGCCATGTTGTCCTTTGTCTCAAGCAGCGCAGTGCCTTGGGCTGTACGAGGAAGGTGCCTCTACGTATTGGGCTCCATACACTCTATACATTTAAAGCATCCCCGCAAAGAATCCTAGGAACTGTAGTTTACCCCTCCCAGAGTTACAATTCCCAGCGCCCTTAACACACAACAGTTGCCAGGATTTTGGGGGGAGGCTGACCTGAACAGAAGGAGCCTTGTCTTCTATGGGAGAGCAGGGATGGTGAACTTGTGGGGTGAGGGTTTCACTCAGAAGATGGGGCTAGTTTAATGGGTACCTAATTTAATATAGCTAATATATCTGGTTTTCACGACGCTGCAAAGATCCATTTCATTCTGAGCCACGAAAGGAAACCACTTTTCCAGTTTCTAACGCAGGAGAAGCGATGGCAGAATTAAAAAGTCAATTTGGATTTCTCAGGAAGGGCCTGTATTGCCCCTGTCGGTCTTCAATCCTGGTGTAACTTTTTCAGCATACTGTAATTAGAAAAATGCAGGCGATTACCTCAGAGTGCAGCCCATAGATAGGGATTATGAAGGCCTCCCCCCTCCCTCCAAAATTATAATTAACTTGATCAATATTCCGGTGTAGGGCTTGGAGAGATCCCTGCTGCCAGCCATTGTAGGCAGTACTGTGCTGGATGGAACAATGGTCTATCTCATTATAAGGCCATTTCCAATATTTCTAAATTTCCTGTGGCTTCTCTTGAAATTCCTTACGATGTTTTGCCCGAGGAAGAACATCTAAAATACCCCATGAATTTTGATTTAGGTGACGCCTGGCAACAGCCTAAGGATGCGTAGAACCGCCCAGATAATTATTTGTCAGTTGGAGCAAAATTCGTTTGGCTTCCCTCCCCGCCCTCTGAGGACGAATTTTAAAACGAACTCCTCAGGCGAAGTTTCGGCTGAAGCAACTGGAACCTGCGAAATGGAGCCTTTGCAGGGCACCAGGAACTGATGAGCACATTTCTTGGACTTGTACCTCAGAGAGGATTGTAGCATCAAGGCCTACTTTTGGAGCATCTGTCAAGACAGAGATAACCCGAAATAATAGATAGACCTGTTATTCAAATATACCTGCTTGCCTCTTAAGTCTACAGGACTTAGCATTTATATAATTAACTAGACCTCTTTCCTTTTTCCTCCTGGTTGGAGGAGGGTGCCTCTGAACATGGACAGAGTCTCTCTCTCTCTCTCTCTCTCTCTCTCTCTCTCTCTCTCACACACACACACACACACACACACACACACACTGGGGTGTTGCATGTTGGATTTTGGATGTAGGAAATGGGCTTATCACTCACTGATCCTAACCTAGCTTGCAAGGTTACATGTAACAACCCGGTGTAACATACCCTGAGCTCACTGGAAGAAGCGTGTTATGCAAATGAACAAAAGACAAAAAGAATTAAGGGGAACAGAAGGGTTTTTTTCTAGAGAAGTTTGTTTCCCCTGTGCTTCTTATTTTCTATGAAAGAATAAGCCCATTAAAATTGGGGGTTCAAGTATTCCCCACCACCTGGGAACTCAAAGTGATTAAACTACAAATGCACTCAGAATCCGCTAAACTCAGCTTTGCTTTATTCGGTTTGTACAGTCTCCTTAAACAAAGAGAAAAACTTTTCTCTCTTTTTTTCTAGACTAAGAACCAGAGAACCCATTTCTGAGCCCCACTGAAGAGAAATGAGGGAAGACAACCCCTAGAGGTAAGACTGTTAAATGAACATTATTTCCCCTCATTGGTAAACATCATTTCACAAGCAATTTGCACATTTAAAAGGACAACAAAAAGAAGTATTCTGCCGTTCTGATCTTGTTTGCTCTCACCTCAGCTTTGCTGCTGATGTTCCCATTTTGCAGATTGGGAGCTATAACTTGGGACAGCGATGACTTCCCTGAGACAGCCCAGTGAGTTCATTGCTGCCCAGAGATATGAACTTAGTTTGCCCTGGCTTTCTTCTTGGCCACCAAACAGTTGCCTCTACACATCTTCTTTATCTTGACTCCGCTGGAAGGCCCCAACCTTTCGCATCTTTATCAGGGCTACTTCAGTAATTGCAAGGAAGCATGGAGAGTGAAAGAATTCCTCTCCCCACCAGTAGTGTCAAGAGGCGAATGATGTGCATGTCCCCTGTGCCAGGGGATGAGGAACCCTTTTTCAGCCAGAGGGCCAAATTTCCCTCTGGACAGCCTTCCAAGGGCCACATTGGGCAGGGTCAGAAGCAAAAACAAGCAGAGAAACATAGGCAGATTTTACCTTTCTGCTGCAGGCTAGTTCCTACACAAACTCGCACACCCCACCCAGACCAGAAAGAGGCCTTGTCAGTCAGGCAGAAGTGTTTAGGGTGTGAAGCAGGCTCGGGGTTGGGGTATGGCTTGATGAGAGGGTGAGACTTCCAACAGTCAGGCAGATGTTGAGTGCCTGGGCCTCAGGTTCTCCATCTCTGCCCTTACAGGGTCATGAGTGTTCTGCCCTCTGCTTTAGGCAGATGTACTTTGTCCTGTGTGAGAAATAAACGCCACCTCCTTTATTTATAGGGAGAGGAGGCATATGTGGCTCGTGCTTTCTGTCTCTTACCACCCGTTCGAAGAATTTAAAGTAGCTGGTGATCGTACTACCCCCAAGCGTGGCGACCCCTAGTGAGAGGCTGTCATTGCACCCTACCCTTCCTGCCTAACCCTCCCATTCTTTCTCCACTTTTCAAAGGGCGGGAGGGGTGTAAGGTTTAGTGCTGCTTAACACCAAAGGATTGCCCACCCATCCCTCCCCAGGGTTCTTATGTCTTGCCTCTGAGCTGGAGAAACGCCCATTCATTTCAGCAAACCATGCACAGGAGAATTTCCTAAAGGACATTCTAATCAGGAGGAGGGATTTGCCTTTTGAATGTTCAGCCTCAGGCACCCAAATAACTTAGACTGGCTCTTGCTGTTGCGAGCCACCCACTTCAACACCTCTGTGACATGATTGGCACCGTCATTCTGAAGAGTCTTTGTACAGCAAAGTGTGGTGATGAGCATAATCAGCCTTTCCTTCTGCTCTTCCGGGCCCTCCCTGCAAATCTGGGTTGAGTTACTTTCATATTTTGAGTTGATTCACGGTTTCCTCTTACACTCTGCAGTGAGTCAGCGCTTTTATTTTGAAAAATCGTTATTTTGTTCTGAAAAGAACCGGGCGAGGCTTCTATTCACAATTCCGCTGCAGAAACATTTATGTTTGGAGCAGCTGGAAGCAGCTTTGGCTGGGGAGAGGGGACCAGAATCCATAAAGTGGCTAAGAGGCTAGGGTACCCCACCCGTGCGCTAAGCATCTGTCTGTGCAGAGAGAGGTTGATTTGAAGTGTTTGATGCCCTCACCCAAGCTGCATGGGAGCATCCGGTTTGCAGATCTGTGCCATACATTTAAAGCACATGGCTTTTCCCAAAGAATCCTGGGAACTGTAGTTTGTCAAGGGTGCTGGGATTTGTAAGTCTGCGGGGAGGAATACTACGCTTCCCATGATTATTTGGGGGAAGCCATGTGCTTTAAATCTATGGTGGGGGTTGTGACCTCAAAGCACGTTTAAAGCACAGGATTCTTTTGGTGGGCGGGTGCTTTAAACTTATAGTGTATACACTCCCTAGTGACCCTTCCCCCTTCATTCTGCATATTTAGTAGTGCTTCACAGCAGTGCAGAAGGAGCACAATTTCCATTTGGAAGCCCTGTGACAGCTCCCAAGATGGTGACCATAAACAACATTAGCTTTTATTGCTGCTGCATCACAACTATGGAGTCATTGTGATGTCCACCAAGACCCCTAGATTCTATTCACACGTATTGCTGGTAAGCCAGATGGCCCTCCCATGTTATATGTGTGCATCTGGTTCTTCCTGCCTTAGTGCAGAACCTTACATTTGTCCCTGTTGAAATTCATTTTCTTAGCTTGGGCCCAGTTCTCCAATCAGTTAAGGTCGTTTTGAATTCTGATTCTGTCTTCTGCGGCTACCCCTCCCAGTTTGGTGTCACCGGCAGATTTGGTGAGCAGTTCTTTCTTTTTTTATTAATATTTATTAAATTTTTAACAGAAAAGAGTTACAAAATAGTAACACACACACAAAAAAAAACAAAAATACAAAAACCAAATATTTAACATAAAAATAAAAAATAAAGATCCCTCTTTTATAATATCTTATATTCATTTACTTATTTTCGTGACTTCCTCACACCTCCCTTTTTTGTATTCCATTTAAAAATTTATTCAGCAAATTCATAACCTCATATTTTACCCTTAATTATTTATCTTCACATATTCTAACTTCAAATTTTCATCTAATATCCATCCCTTCTTGCATATTCTTATTTTACCTTATTACTAGAACCACTTCATTTTATTCCAACGTCATTAACATTCAATAATTTTACAGTGTTTCTGTAGATAGATTTTAAATTTCTTCCAATCTTCTTCCACCGACTCTTCTCCCTGGTTTGGTGAGCAGTTCTTTCATCCAAGCCATTTACAAAGCTGTTGCATGATGGGCTCAGGGCAGGACCCTGCAGCACCCCACTTTCTCCCAGAATGATAAGGAACCATTAGAGAGTGCTCTTTGGGTTGGGTCAGTCAACCATCTTGCAAATCTACCTGGCAGTTCCAGCCCCTATTTTCCAAGCTTCTCCACCGGAATACCATGGGGGACGTTGTCAAAAGAACTCAAGATACACTATGGTTCAGGGTACGCTCCTGTTTCCATATCCTGCCTTCCTGGTGCAAGTGAGCCAGTGCAAGAAAGGCTCAAGCGGTGCTTTTAAAACTCCAGTGCCATTTCCTCCCTACCAGCCTACAGTCTGAGCCCTCTGGATTGTCCAGGCCAGGTTTCAACAGAATGGATGACTCGTACAGGGATGAACTAAGTTAAAATTCCCTTGCCCAGCCATGGATGTGCTGGGAACTTTGGGCAGGCCACAGTTTATTGAGCTCAGCTTCCTGTCTCTAGAATTGCATCCTACCTTAGCACTCAAATGATCAAGGCCTGCTGTTATATACTCCAGGCTGCGCACGGCTCAAGCTGCCACTCCAGCTCACATTCATGGCTCTTCTTCCAGCAACAGGTAATCTGGTTTGGGGAGGGGCAGGGAAACCCAACCAGCAGAATCCTAGGTCCTTGAAGGATTCAGAATCCCAGGACACATATTTATCTTATTTTCGCCAAAAAAAAAAAAAGATGCTGATTTGGGAAAGAGCGTGCTGGATCAGGCCAAAGGCCCGTCTAATCCAGCATCTATTCCCAACTAGATATCCACATGCAAGCATGCAAGATGGAACTGAGCTCAACAGCACTCTCCCCTCCTATAGTTTCTAGAATCTGCTAATTAGGAATATACCACCTCTGACCAAGGAGGTAGGGAAATCCATTCTGTAAGCAAAATGTGTGTGCGTGCGGGGTTTTTTTAATGTTTAAAAGGGGGCAGTGGGAAGGAACAAAAGCCTCAGGCCCCCTTGGCTACCCCCTAACAACACCCTTGTTGCCCAGCTTGGGCCCACTTAATACTGATGATTAAAATAAGTAAATAAAATTCCAGGAACTGCATTCCTTGTTCCTTCTCCCTCCCACCAACAAAAAAACCCAACAACCCCAAGGTGATTGAAATCAAGTTTGTACAGATCTAATGCCATAAGATTGGCATTTTTTAGCTCAGACTCCTAGACTGTGTTTGTGTGTGTAAAATGACGTTTCATTTGGGTTACACACATAAATATTAAGCCTAAACACTGCTCAACAACTACCTCTAGCATTACATTAGATTATTTTATTATTTTGAAGCACAGTAAGGTGTCTGAGATAAAACATGTTACGTTATCATCTGGTTAAACTTACAACACCATAGCAGAATGCAGGTGGCGAAAGAGCTCCCCCTTGTGCATTTTCTCTGAAATTCCTCTCTTTAACCCACTGCCGCTACCCTCTAGCATTTTGTCCTGTGGCAACTGTCCTTTCTCTTTGTCGCCAGCTTCTGCAGGACGGTCCATAGAACAGGCTCACCAGCCAGAAATAAACTAGCAGAAGGGCGGGGGGGACACCCTCTTTGTTCAAAAGGCAGTGTGGGTCGTTTGAAGAAGAATAAGTGGGAGAGAGAGAGACTGTCGTGCCACTGGGAGAACTAAGAGCATAACCCAAGTCAGTTGCGCATTCTCTTTGGCGGTCACTCATAGCCGAGGGTCTTCCATGAACACAGTCTTAACAGTGTGTCCGTAATTGACTGTGGAGGCCAATTCTGGATCCACACGTCCTTCCACAGTGGGCACATAGGTCTCCAGGCGGGGTATGATCATGGTGAGGATTTGCCAAACGTGCCTTCCTCTTAGCTCATTTCTCCCTTTCATCCTGAATTTTTGCTTCTTCAAAGTCCACAACACCTTCAGTAGAGGCTATTCTCCAGTTCAAGCGCTTGCAGGCCAGTGTTTCTGCATTACGTTTTTTAGATTTGCCTTGAGAGCGTCTTTAAACCTCTCTTGTCGCCACCAGCATTTCGCTTTCCATTCTTAAGTTGGGAATAGAGTACAGTCAAACTTCGGGTCCTGAATGGCTCCGTTTCGGAACGTTTTGGCTCCCAAACGCCGAAAACCCCAAAGTAAATGCTCCAGTTTTCGAACATTTTTCAGAAGCCAAATGTCTGACGCGGCTTCCGATTGAGTGCAGGAAGCTCCTGCAGCCAATCGGAAGCCACACCTTGGTTTTTAAACAGTTCCAGGAGTCAAAGGGACTCCTGGAATGGATTATGTTCAAGAACCAAGGTACCACTGTAGTTGCTTTGGAAGATGATAATCAGGCATCCGAACAGCATATCCATAGTTGTGCATCCACCACTATGAGAGCCACTTCCAAGACTGCATGGTGGTGAATAATAATAATAATAATAATAATAATAATAATAATAATTTATTATTTATACCCCGCCCATCTGGCTGGGTTTCCCCAGCCACTCTGGGCGGCTTCCAACAAAACACTAAAATACAATAACCTATTAAACATTAAAAGTTTCCCTAAACAGGGCTGCCTTCAGATGTCTTCTAAAAGTTTGGTAGTTATTTTTCTCTTTGACATCTGGTGGGAGGGCGTTCCACAGGGTGGGTGCCACTACCGAGAAGGCCCTCTGCCTGGTTCCCTGTAACCTGGCTTCTTGCAGTGAGGGAACTGCCAGAAGGCCCTCGGCGCTGGACCTCAGTGTCCGGGCAGAACGATGGTGGTGGAGACGCTCCTTCAGGTATACTGGACCGAGGCTGTGAATTCACAGCTGGCCTGGGATATGCTCTTAGTTCTCCCATGAGGATGGCAGGTTCTTAGCAAAGTGTTGCCAGGTGGCCTGCCCTTTCAAACACTCTTAATGCTGATGGGCCCTGGTGGCCTTATCTGTCAGTGTGGTGTAGTGGTTAAGAGCGGTAGTCTTGTAATCTGGGGAACCGGGTTCGCGTCTCCGCTCCTCCACATGCAGCTGCTGGGTGACCTTGAGCCAGTCACACATCTCTGAAGTCTCTCAGCCCCACTTACCTCACAGAGTGTTTGTTGTGGGGGAGGAAGGGAAAGGAGAATGTTAGCCACTTTGAGACTCCTGAAGGGGAGTGAAAGGCGGGATATCAAATCCAAACTCTTCTTCTTCTTCTGTCAGTGGCAGACAATAGCTATTGGACAGGTGCTCTGATCAGCACCTTGGCAGTGGGACTTTTCCAGTGGATCATCTTATTACAATAGCCAGCCTTTCTTTCACAGAACTCATGGCAGCAGACATGAGGTTCCCAGTTGTGGCCTTCTGCCAGGTGCAGACCAGACCCACACCTGCTTAGCTACATTACTGTTGCTGTGTTCTATGCCTTCAGATCATAGGCTTACAAGAAACTAAATTAATTATATTTTTTATTTAAAAAAAATCAGTTTTATTAAAGGTTCCAACCTAATATACCATCAAATTCAAACTAAACTAAAGAGAACAATAAAAAACAATACATCAAACTGGAAAAAACTGACAAAAAAAGAAAAATACATTAATAATAATCCTCACATGATCCTCATGAAGCACAAAATTATAAATATACCTATGTAGCGCTCAGTCACTGTTTTATCTTAATCTTCACACATACAGAGAGTAGAATCCTCCCACCTGAGAGAGCTCCCCCTTCCTTAGTCCCCCCCCGAGAAAAGCCGCTCTGACCTGCCTCTCATACAGCCCCCTTCCTCTTCTCTCTGTCAGCCCCCCGTACATGTCTTCATTTATCACAAATATAATTTTTTAGACGTTAAGACGTACATCTAGTGAATACTACTAAGAGAGCCATCAAAGATCACACAAGAAACCCAATCTCAAAAGAAAAAGAGATGAGAGAGAAGAGAAAGTAGAGAAAGGTTAAAAAGAAGAAATACTACAATTTTCCTATTTGCCAATTGTGAATATAACTGTTATTCATAGTATTTAACACATATACTGCAGAGCAATTCCAGCTATAAGTAAGATCTAGTTATTGTGATGAAGAAACTCACTTTATTCTTCCTTCTCTCCTCTTTCCCTCTCTCCCACAAATCCCAGTGTTTTTCTTTTCCTTCCACAGCCTTGCAGGTTTTTCTGCCCTGCGCTGCAGGCCTCTTCAGCTCCTCCCAGCTCCTGCCGTGGTTTTGCCGGTTGCCATAAACCCGTAGATCCGAACTTGCGGTACGACTGCCTCACACAAGCTCGAGTCTGTGGGTATGTGTCGACCTTGGCCAGGACTTCCAGACACGCTGTTGCACCCGGACCTTCTCTCTAGTGTTGGGGCTTAGATACGGACCCCCCAGAAAGTTGGCGAGAGCTGATGTCCCTGCAGCAAAAGCAAGCAGTGTGACAACTTCCAGATCCCCGTTCTCTGGAATCATTCAGCTGAAAGGGCAGGGGAGAGCACAAAACGTGGGAATTTAGCTTCCCAAGAACCTCAGCTTTTGTTTATTTTATTTTTTTTAAAAAAAGAGCAAGATCCTAGTCCATATGCATCTAAAAAAAACATGCTTGGAAGTGTGTGGCGATACCTGCTGAAATTCCAGAGAGGTTGTTGTGTAGGATTTTAGTGAAAGGGGGCGGACAGGCCTTCAAGTGCCCTACATAGCTCCACGGTGCTCCCTATGTTAAGCAAATCCAGATTCAGTGGTGCAAAAATTAATAACAATTATGATGATACTTTATAAATAGAATAAATTATGCAGAGGAGAAACAGCGAACGTTTGCCCTACCGGCTAGTTTAAACAGGTTGCAGCATTTGGACTGCCTGGAAAGATATTTTTCCTTTTGTTTTCAGCAAGCAGTTGGCACAGCCCTGCCAGCTAGCCCCATGACCAGCATCAACAGTTGGCAGGGCTGGCACCTGCCAAGCCCCAGAAGCTGCTGCAGACCCCCTCGCCAATCCTCCCTGCTAGGGAATTTGCGATCTCCCAGGCCTGCAAGTTGCTAGATCTTCGTTCCAATTTATAGGCACAGATTTTGTAAATGCTGCCTAGAAGCAACAGCCTTTGCCCCAGAAGCCTCTTCCCTGTATCTCATATGCTTTGAGGCTGCCTCTGATGATGCAGGGATAAGGGAAAGTCTGATTTTGGACCAGAAGGATCCCTAAGGGCCTCTTATCCAAGAAAACCTGAAGCCAGGTCTTCTCTCTCTTACATATAGCTGGGTGGAAGCCAAGCGCATCTGAGAAGAAAACCCATTCTATTTCCTCAAGGCAGTAGGTTTCTATGATCTTGGAGGGGGCGAAATTGGCCTCTTTCTCTTTGGTGGTAGGGCTGTGTGAAAACCTCTGTCTCCTGCAGCTGGACTTCCTCCTAGCCAACGAATGACTGGTGTCTTCAATCTGCGGCGCAGCTTGTCTCTTCCTGCTGGGGGTCCTGCCACATTTCCAGACGAAACCTGGTTGGGAAGCTTTCTCTCCTCTTCTTCCAACTCCTGCTGCGTGGCCTCGTGTTGAGGTAGTAGGTTGTATGGTTTAGAATAACACCATCAGGAGATAACTGTACAGCCTCCTAGCTTTCCCTGGGGCAACGCCACCATCCGAGTTGGTCCACTTGGCAGCGGGGCGCCAGCCGCCATAAGGGTGAGTAGCAAGCAAGGTGTCTCCCTGTTGCTGGAAGCGATTTGGCTTAACCTCAGAAACTCCCTGTTGCAGTTTCCTCATGGGGTGGTGCACCGGAAGGCAAGCCACATGCCTAAAGCTGTACACCG
Source organism: Podarcis cretensis (assembly GCF_951804945.1). Lineage (NCBI taxonomy): Eukaryota > Metazoa > Chordata > Lepidosauria > Squamata > Lacertidae > Podarcis > Podarcis cretensis. The sequence continues at coordinate 17,550,225 of NC_137177.1, read as the reverse complement.
GCTTCACGAGACCTGGAAATGGTTTGAGAGAGGCTCCTCTTTGTGTGGCACAACACACACACACATTTATTTCATCTACACACCTATTTGGTTGAAGGAGAAAGTTGCACGCCAGCACGACCCCTCTTTGAAATGCCCTTCTTTTAAGGGGGCTGCTGTTTGTTGCATTGCCAAAAAGGAGGGGATGGGTTTGCATAAAATGTGCACCTGCTAATTCATATGGATAGGTGCAAATGTAGAAGCAAGCACTGCAATTTAAATGGAAGTTAAATGCATTTGACCCTACTGTGGCAGAGGGGGACGAAGTGACTCTTGTGTCTTCTCAATCTGCTTTCTGGGTGCTGCTAACTTGCAGGGGAAGTAGAAGGGACCCTTCTGCTTGCCTTTAATTATGGTGTTTCGTCTTTAAACCATACTTGGTCCAGCCATCCTTTCAAGCAGACAACTGTTAGCTGTAAATTATTATCATTATTACTGTAATCAGCAAACAGATATACAGTTTAAAAACAAAAACCAAGCAAAAGACATTCGGAAGCATATTAAAGGTAAAGGGACCCCTGACCATTAGGTCCAGTCGCAGACGACTCTGGGGCTGCGGCGCTCATCTCGCTTTACTGGCCGAGGGAGCCAGCGTACATCTTCCGGGTCATGTGGCCAGCATGAGTAAGCCGCTTCTGGCAAACCAGAGCAGCTCACAGAAACGCCATTTACCTTCCTGTCAGAGTGGTACCTATTTATCTACTTGCACTTTGACGTGCTTTCGAACTGCTAGCTTGGCAGGAGCAGGGACTGAACAATGGGAGCTCACCCCATCGCGGGGATTTGAACCGCCGACCTTCTGATCGGCAAGCCCTAGGCTCTGTGGTTTAACCCACATACTTCCATCCAGTGTTTTCTTGAGGTTTGCAGGTACAACATTCTTCAGCTGCCAAACGGCTGGGTGAATGGGAATGTTTTCAAATTCCTCCTGAAAGTTAATAATGAGGGAGGCAGGCACTCCTCACTAGGATACATGGCAACCCTATATCTTCAGAAATCTTGGGGCCGGAGGCAGGCCTCTTTCTCCAGGTTCATAGGCTGGAGAGGTTGCTGAATACAATTTTCAGTGGTCAGGAATGAAGATTCAGTGCCTTGCAGGACTCCTTGTGGCTAGCGGAAACCGCACAATTAAAAACTCAAGATTGCCGATTCTGCATAATGCGTTATGTAGAACAAATTTGCAGGTTTGCGTGACAGTTGCCTTTCTTTCGGTGCAGGCCATTGTTTATGTAAATTACACTGGTGTGAGAGTGTGTTGCGTTCGTAGGCATATAGTTTGGGTTCCTCCCCCCCAATTGTGTTAAAACATGTGTATTGTACAGGAGGTTTAAAGACAAAGATTCCGCGGGTGCTGACCTACAAGGGATGCCCGGCCTCTGAGGGTAAAAGGGTTTGAGAAATGGAGTTGACCTTGGAGAGGAAGTGAGGAATGGTGGGCAAGGTGGATGTCTGGAGCAGCTGTAATAAATGATACTGAGCCTAGGAGAAAGACAGGGGAAGGCGTGCAGGTGCTGGAGATATACTTGTTGCGTTTTTATCTTGCCCTTCGCCCAAGGGTGGCATGCAAGGCCTTTCCAGATGGGAAAGGATGGCGCCGTCTCTTTATGTGAGGTGCTCAAATGCCATGTGCTGCACAAGCAACATGGGAGCAACAGATGGCTTTGTGAGTCACATTAGGGGAAATCGGAGGGCACTGAAGAAGCCCGGGACCACATACGAGGAGGCAAGTTCATACCTGGCCTTAAGGGCGTGTGAAGATGTCAGCTGTGCATGTTGCCCCTTGCGCTAAGTTGTGGTGAGGCACATCACCGTGTGATATGCAGGGTCTCTCCACGACCTTTCTGCTGCCCCCTGTGTTCACCCCTTGTGTTCACTCAATTGGGCAGAGAAGGATTTGTGTTACGTTCCCTTGGCAGTGGATGAGCAAAGTGGAAGAGATTCTGTGTGCAGGACTTCGGTGTGTGTGTGTGTAAAGGGGGTACTTATTCCAGATAAATTATTCTGCAATCTTGTTTTATTTTAAAGCATGATCCTAGGGGAGTGACCTTTTGGTTCTGCGCACATGGAGGGCAATACGCATTTACAGAACCACAGGAATACGCAGATCTGGTTGTGTTTTGTAACCTTTGGGAAATAGAGTGTGGTCTGAAGCAGCTCTTTGTTTTACTGCGTGAATTGTCCTTGTTTGTGCTGTGAGCGACTGTCTGGCGTGGTGTGGAAGCTATATTGTGAGATGTAGCCTTTGTTAGCAACACAAAGCCCTTGCAAAAGCAATGCATGGAGTTGGGAAGTACCAATTTATTTATTTTTTAAGGGTTGTACCTGTGGGCACTGGGCATGCACTTTTTGGGGTGGGGTCAGCTACCTGCATGGGAGGGGCTGCTTCAGACGGGCCATTTGCCTTGCACCTCACGTGCCATTGTCTAGGTATGTACATGCGTGTGGTGCATCTGTGCTTCATGCGTACACTTAATGTGGAGAGGGTGTGTATTTCAAACGTGAACATGGGGGGGGTGCATGTCTCTCTGGGGCAGACCACAGTTCCCTTGGCTCCAGCGTTCTGTGCTCAGCAACGATCAGGCATGATAGTGCGGGCCATGCCCATTTGCCCCATGTAATTTAAGATACACTGCCCCTGAAAATGGAGGGTCCATTCCTCTTGCACGGATGGTTCCGGCTTGTGCCTTGCGGCACTTTTTTTGTCATTTTCACGCGAGGCAGCCATGCGTGGCTGGCATGCTCTTGACTTGTGGCGGGCCATGCAACATGGCATGTCTGGCTCTCAGTCCATGTGGTGTGGCTTGCGTCTTTTGCCTTGCATTTGCCAGCCGCGTTGTGCACGCTCTTGTCCGATGGGCGCAGAGTGTGGCGTGGGTCTGTTTGGGCTCAGCCCCACCTGCCTAGCTCACCTGCCGCTTATTGTCTCGGTTTGCTGCCATTTGAATTTTTCCCAGCCAGCTCCCTCCCTCCCTCTCCGCCGCTCCCTCTTCTCCCCTCCTTCCCTCTCTCACTCTCTCTCTCTCTCTCTCTCCCCCCGCCCTCCCTGCCGTCTGGATCCAGGCAAGTCTGATAAAGTTCCATTCCAGACAACAGCCGCATTGCGTTGCTACAGCATAGACAGCGGCCCAGGGAGAGAGAGAGAGAGAGAGAGAGAGAGAGACATACAGCCAGAGCTAAGCGATGATGGGGAGAAAGAAAGAGGAGAGCATCCGTCAGTAGGCACAACCACCCATGAACCACAGCCAAAACCAAGGACGGAGGATGGCAAGCGAGGAGGGCAGAAGGAGAAGAGGACCAGAACAGGTTAACCTTCCCTGCATGGGGAGTTCACCAGCCCTGACCTGCGGGGTGGGAGAAGAAGGGAATTGACAAGGGAATAAGGAGGACCAGGATGGAGGCTGGAGGAAAGGGGCTGGGTGGGTGAGTGCAAGAAACAGGCGATGAAGAATAAGGGGAGGGGAAGGGGCTGACACAGAGCAACAAGGAGGAGAGAGGCGATGAGGCAGAGGTGCTGGAGAGGATGGTGGGTGGGGGGACAGATGGCATGTCAGGGGCAAGAGGGAGAAAGGGAGATGGGTCAGCCTTTGCGCACAAAGCTTGGGTGGTGAAGGGGATTGGCAGGTAGGTTGATGACCTTAAGTTTGGTGGTGAGGAAGGGGGAATGTGTGGGGTTTTTGTGTGGGAGGAGGCGACTCACCTTCCTTAGAAAGATGAGAAGCCCCGATAGCTGTGGAATGCTAAATTTCCATCCTGCCTGCCCCCTCCAGGGGCAAGTGGAAGCAAAGATGAGAACAGAGAGAAGCACTTTTTCTCTGGGGTTCAACAGTTGCCACCTGGGGCATCTCTCTCTCTCTCTCTCTCTCTCTCTCTCTCCCTCTCTCTCTCTCTCTCTTTCATATGTCATGTGTGTCTTTCTCCAAGGAAGGCGAAATGCATGCGCAGTGTCCCCATCCCTCCCACCCAGCCAAACCAACCGGGGGTTTCTTAGAGAGGTCCCAGCTGCTACCATCCCTGTGGGCACTTCCTGACATAACACACCCGTGGACCCATGACCTCATTGAGGGATCTAATGCATGACCCCCCAAAAAAAAAAAACATTGCCTCCCCCTACTCCAAAATACAAGATGGACACGCTGTATGCGCATTGGAACGATTCATGTGCGTGCACACACGCCTCGGGGGCCACACCCACCCAAGGGATTCCCATCCTCAGATATACACAAACCTCTTTTGAAAACACTATTGGGTTCTTTTCTCAGGGGGAAAAATGCACACACACACACAGAGGAAGAGTCCTCCAGGACTGGTCAAGGAGGAAAAAATCTGCATGTGAGGGAGCTGGGTGTGGGTGTGTGTGGGAACAGAAAGACGGAGAAAGCGGTTCTTAAGGTTATTCGTCACAGATCGCCTTTCGTTGTGTGCATGGATAACTACTGTTTGTGTGCGGTAGGGTGAGCCAGATTTGTCAAGTTGAAAGCAATGGGAATTACGTGCCACAAGTTCCGTATAACAAGGAGAGGGGGGGGTGTGCCATGCCACATGCATGTGCCATGAATCCATTGTGCACCACGGAGGCAGCGTGCTTGAAAGGGGCAGTTTGGCAGAGGTCTGTGAGTGCGCGGAGAGAGGGTATTGTTTGCGGAGAGGATGGCGTGGTTTGCGGGCAGTGGTATTGATGTCAAGGTGAATGCATGAAAGAGATCTCTGTGCGGGGAAACACGTGTAAGCCTGTGTGTGCCCGGGGTGTGAGCGCGAAGGAGCGGGCAGGCGTGTTTGCTGTGCGTGCCGTGGCTGCAAATGTTCAAATCCTTGGTATTCCTCTGGACAGAACATGCTCACATAACACAGACCCCAAGCAAAAGTATCTGTTGGGGAGTTGGACCCTGTCTCTGCCTGGAGTGTCTGCATCATAGCATGTTTGGAAGATGGCTTGTATCCAGCACAGTCTTGGGCTGAAGGAAGTTTGGTGTATGTGTGCCCATGTGTGTGTGTTGTGCTTACATCATGAATTGGCCGTAGAGAGATTTGTGTACGTGGTTGCTGGCTTTGGGGAAGCTGGTGGAGTTACCTGCAGATGGTTTGGGTTGTCCATTAGATGTACTTTTTGGAAAAGACAAATGTGCTGGTGCAGGTGTCTCTCCTATTATATCACAGAGCCGTTCGTGATGTGGCTTTTGGCTCACCTCGCCCAACGCCTGCGCCCAGCGACAGCAACAAGAAACACACCCTGACCAGGTGAGTTGGTGGGTGGGGAGAAACACCCTTTTGTGTTCAAGGACTGGGCTCCAGCCCCTCCAGATCTCCCTCAGACTTGGCTGGTTATGCTTTTCCATGCAGCCCTGATCAGTGTCCCTCGCCTAACCTAGCGAGTCTCCGTGGCGCTGCTCCCTGTGGACTTCTCAAAGGCCGCCAAGGACTGTTTCACATGATGGCTGCAGTCAGGTGCCCACCACTTCTTTCGGCTTGTGGGTCAGCCGATGTGCTCGCCCCGAGCAGATGCTGCCACTTTCTCATGTCGCCTCAGATCAACACCCGTTGGCAGCAGACGAGGCAGACAGCTTGCCACAAAATCAGGGGCTGAAGCAGTGGCCACGAGAATCACAGTTGTGGAGACTCAGCCCTGAGCAAGCTGCTGGTTTTCCGTGAGGAGGGCAGTCTGTGCCTTGGTGGGCTGGGGGGGGGGGCGGTCCTCTCACACAAGGGCTGAGTTCAACAGGGCCCCAGAGCCTCTCTTGAACTTTCTGGGCCAGCACGTTTCCCTGACTTGAAGCCTACCCAGAGATTGAGCCGGCCAGAGCAGTCAGCCCCCTGACTGCATTGAAATCCACTTCACCATTTGCAGCAGCAGGGGGACAGGCGCAGTTCTGTGTCCTCTGGCATATGCTGGAACATTCCAGAAATGTAGGCCCATCCCTTATCCAGAGTGTAAGGGAGTCTCTCTGGAATCTTAGCAGGAACTAAGGCCCAAAATGCAGAAATGGCAAGAGCACAGCGGGCACAGGCTGAAGCTGTCCCACCTATAATATGCTACCCAATATTGAGGTTGAAACATCCCGGTGGCTTCTCCTTGCCCACCCACTTTCCGCAAACTTCTCAACTGGCGCTTATCGAAATGGAGATCAGGCCCAGGCTTTTCTCCAAATTGAAAGCATCCTTTAGAAAATTTTCTAAGAATGGCGCCCTTCAGAACTTCCAAATTTCCCACAATAGTTCATTTAATTAAATATGTCTTGCCTAGCCTGGTTTTGTTTTCATATTTGTTCAATGCTTAAAAAAAGAAAAGAAACAGCTTATATCCTCCCAAACAGCCTTCCCTCTTTTTAAAAACCCTTTTTTAAGATTCCACTTCTTATTTAGCAACTGGCTTTGATGCTCTCTTTCGCCATGACCTTCCTGAGTTCACATTACCTGTTCTCAGTGTGGTTCCCCCCTCCCCAAGCACCACATTCTCTGCCCTTTTGTGATTGTATTTTCTTCGGGGCATACCCTTTTGGTTGCACGTAGTAAAACTCCCACCTTTTTTGGGGGGGTTGCATTTTCCTGGGTCCATTTTCAGCAACTCTTGGCTGTAACACATTACGAAACCTTTGTCCCCCAGACGTTGCCAGACTCCACCTACCACCAGTCCCCCACCAGCCTGGCCAGAGATCAGGGGTGACAGGAGCTGTAGTCCAGCAGCATTTGGGAGGCCCACACATTCACATTCCCCCCATCCCTAGTACTCCAGCGATGCTCTGCCCTGAAAATGGTTAGCTGCTGTAGAGCATTGGTCTTCAGCTGGTGGTTTGGGTCACGGCCTAATCCAAGGTGGGTTACAACAGGAGCACTTCCCATCGTGCAGTTGCATGGTAAAAGATTAAGAAATGGGTCCTCAAATGCATGTTTGAGTTGCAAGTGCGTCCTGGGTCTGAAAAGGTGGGAAGCTACTGCTGCAGGATATTAGGAGAGGTGGGTGGCAGGAGGGAGGGGGGAGGCAGCGGGACATCTACCTTTGCTGCATTTCAATCCTGATTGCTTGCATACCATTGGGGCAGGTAATAGCATTGCAAAGTGACAGTGGGCTGTAGCCAACGCTCATTCTTCTCAGAGCAGACCCACTGAAATTAATGGGCACAACTGATTTAGGTCCATTAATTTCAGTGTTGTCTAAGCAGAAATCAGATGGACCCAGAAGGATTGGCAGTTAAATAGATCTAGTTTTGGTGGGAACTGGCAGAATAAAAAGGTTGGCTTCCGCTGGACCAAGGGCTAAGTGGGAGGCTTGAGGAGGTGCCGGACTTCAAGCTTCCCAGGATATTGTATTCTTTGGCCTAGAATTTTTTCTTTCAGCTTTCAGATACTTGGCGGCTGGCTACCAATACTGAGTGGTCCCGCATGTGTCTGGGAGGACACTCTGTGCGTGTTCAGGGTAATTTCTTGTTCATCTCACTTTCCATGTCCTAATATTTGGCGTTGCGAATAATGATCCAGCCCTGGCAAAATTGGAATTGGATAATGGTGAAGATGATTTACGCAGCCACCGAGAGCTCCCTGGATGGCTTACAGCAATGATTTTAAAATGCAATATACAGTAATAATTACAAACCAACAATTAATAACAATATAAACCTTACTTTCATAAAGCAGCCTGAATTTAAAACAATTCAGAAGCCTGAGTTGAATAAAAAGGTATTTACTTGGCACTGAAAAGACCACTAAGAAGATGCGAGGTGAGACAAATAGCGTCAGAGAGACCCTGCTCTGAGTGCCAAGTGCGGTGAGCCGAGTGGCTCCAAAGGAGAGAGCCTTTTTGATAGTGGCACCATAGCCTGCCTTCAGTGTCGGTCAAATGCCTTCCTTATGGTATTTCTGGTGCCTTTTTATTCACCCAGGTGTTTTAACTGTGTTTTAAACCCGACCCGCAAACCGCCAGATAATTAGATATGAGTTATGTCAGAAAAGCAACAGGGCGTTCTGTTTTGTATTTTAATTTTCAGGGGAAGCTAAAAAAGAGAACCGCGTTGAAAGAATTGACCCAGTTCCGCTGAACTTAAAAGGTGTCATTAAGGCTTCCTTGCATTTCCAAAGTGGCTGCCATCCTTCTGCTTTGCTGCCTGCCTTGGCGAAGGAGGGGAGGTTTAGGGATAAAAACGAAACTAGAGAACAAGAGACTTTGAGGACCTGCCATGATTTGTGTGTAGCAGCAGTTGAGGAAGGGAAGTTTGCTTGCTCTTTTTATTCCTGTCTTGCTAACCTTATGGTGCCTTGTCTCTCACCTGTTTTTCCCCCTCCCAGGTTAAGGAGTCCCATGGGGGAACCACCTCCTCCCTACCCCTGCCTGCCCCTTCCTGTTATAGTCCCATTATCCTTTCTCTGCCTTCCTGCTTCCTCATTTCCCGGCATCCTCTCTGTCCCTGAGACCCTTAACCTGTGAGGAAGCCCAGAGGTCACAGGTGAGGTTCTTGGGAACTGAGCGGGTAGCCCACCCCCTGCGACCCCCAAACATCAGGGTTATTGCCTCGTTCCCCCAGGACGGAACTAGATGCATTGTGAAATACTGTGGCTGCCTTGTCATTCAGAATGGTGAAGAAAGCAACTGCTTTGAGTGGATTCTATCTTACGCTGCGGGGAACACCCAAACTCACAGAAAAGCTCTTAAGATGAATGGTTTGCACAGCATCGGCCCGATAGGGTGTGTGATCTTTGTGCTATATACTTCTGGTCTCACAGCTAAAACCCATACTGCTCCCATCTAGAATGTCCCATTTCCAGCACGACCTCCTATCCTGGGTACCAGAACCATAGAGGCTTCGCCTGTGTCAGCAGTTTCACTAGTGAAAAACTGAACTTCCTCCAAAAGGAAGTTGCCCTGCTGTAGCTGTTCTTGCCCAGTCTTGGGGTGTTATCAGAGACAACAGAATGCAGAAATGAATTGGCCTGGGCCAAGTTGGGAATGTGCATCTTCATTGGCTTCTAGTTAGGGCTCGCTTTCGCAAAGAACCCCTGGGAACTGGAGCTTTTGTGAAGGGACCAACAAGTCCCTCTCTCAGGATCCCTGGACTTCTTGTTCCCTGCTGCAGCTCCTACAGTTCCCAGGATCCCTTGGGCATCATTTACACTAGTAAACATCAGTAATGTAAGAGACGCTCCCCTTGTGAATTGGCAGTGGCAGTGGCACATATGGTACTTCTTCCCTAGAGTCGAGGAGTTTTCGGTACTTTAACCGAGGTTGGGAGAGCCTTTCCCATTGCTGTGTTTGCACCAGCCACAGAGATAACTCAGCTGCTCCTGTGCAGGCCTCTAAAGGCCTCCACAGAGGCACAGTCGTGAAGCTTGAAAGGTGCAGTTGACCCACAGCCCAAAGTTATCCCTGGCTGCCTGGAATTGCGATCCATCCCCCTCCAACCCAGCATGAACCGCGACTGATTTCTAGTCACTGCATCAAAACCTATTCTAAGCAAGATGGTAATTTCTGGATTTTCCTGATTGGACCATTACGCATTAATCAAGGGAGCCTTAACCCTGCCTGATCTTCTGCAGTAGAATGTTTTTAACACCACTGAGAAGCATCTAAAGATAACTGGACGTGCTCAGCTTTGAGGTGTTTCTTTATTAGGTAAAGGTAAAAGGACCCCTGACCATTAGGTCCAGTCATGGCTAACTCTGGGGTTGTGGCGCTCATCTCGCTTTATTGGCCGAGGGAGCCGGTGTACAGCTTCCGGGTCATGTGGCCAGCATGACTAAGCCGCTTCTGGTGAACCAGAGCAAAACATGGAAACGCCGTTTACCTTCCCACCGGAGCAGTAACTATTTATCTACTTGCACTTTGACGTGCTTTCAAACTGCTAGGTTGGCAGGAGCAGGGACTGAGCCACGGGAGCTCACCCCGTCACGGGGATTAAAACCACCAACCTTCTGATCGGCAAGTCCTAGACTCTGTGGTTTAAACCACAGTGCCACCCACGTCCCTGTTCCTTTACTACATGTGGTATAATACCAAGAATGACAAAGTACTCATGGTTGGGTACACGGACTAATCCTTTCACACATATGTGGGCAACCCACAGGCAGTCATCAGAGGCCCCGACTGTGGCCCACTCAAGTGTTCAAGTTGCCCCCAGCTGCCAAACTTGTGCATGCAAAAGGCCTCCCTGCCTGTCTCAGTACCGCTCCATCCCTGTTTTACTCTGACCTCTGCCGTTGTTTAAAACCACCATTTTCCTCTCAGTGTTGCTCCACTAGTACTTTCCACAAACTTCTGCCATTATTTAAAACAACTACATTTTCTTCTTTCCAGTATAGCTCCCTATCACTGCACTCCCAACTTTCCCCTCTTCCGTTCCGTAGCTGCCTCTTGTGGGATAGATAAAGCATGTGTAGCCTTCAAATATTCCATAGTACTTACTCGAACCTCTACTCCTGTTCGAAAGTACCACTTCCTCTCATTTTTCTCCATCCCAGCTTTAGTCAAACTTAACCCTGTTGTTTCAAAACACCACTTTCCCCTGCTCAGTGTCCTCCCTCCCTTGCCATGGCCACTGCTCTTGTGCAACCTGCCTTCAATCTTGCTCCGCGATCCTGCCCCTGACTTCATCCAAATCCAAGATTGTGATGAAGTACGACATCCTTACATTTTTATTATAGAGGGAGATATGACTCTTTACTTCAAGCTAAACTGCGGGAGGCTGGTTTATTTTTTTACACCTTCCCCACCCAAGGGAGCAGGTTTGACAGGTGTCTCTGTGCCTTTAAGGCTCCTCAGAGGGAGACACCATCAAATGACTGATCCCCTCTATCTCAGCAACATTGGGGGTCCACCATCCCACCTCAAGAAGAAACTGAACGGGAGGACAGTAGGGTCACTTTAGCAAAACCTGATGTTGCGTGTTTTTCTGTGACATTAAAGAACATGCTATCCAGCCCTCTGTTTTTCATATAGCCTGTCGTATCCCAAGGACACTGTGTAAGCAACAGGGGTAAGTTTGAAAAGAAATGGGAATATGCAACCGACAGTGCTAGTGAGCTCTTGTCATGCTCCATTTTGATGTTACATGGCAAAGGTGGATGATTTGCCAGTGGTATGGAGACCTTCACTCAAGTGTGAGGTCTGTTAATCGCATAGATAAGACGTGGTCTGTGCTTTCAGAGAGTACAACACAGCCTACAGCTAGCTGGTTGCACGTTCTGCTGTTGCAATTCAAGTGACATATCAAATCCATGAACGGTCATTTTTCCTAAACAGGAGGATGGATGGTAAAGTTCATACCTGCTGCCTGTCTTCTGCAGGTTGCCCTTCTCAGTTATCCTGGAGAAGTGGTACAGGCGAGGCAGCACAGGTGGGGCAACCCTATTTCCAGTGGGTGATTCTAGGTGGTTATCTAGGGCAGCACTTTTGCTGCTGCAGCAGCAGCAGACTGAAAGACCTTTTCCCACTGGTATAAAGGTAAAGGGACCCCTGACCATTAGGTCCAGTCACGGACAACTCTGGGGTTGTGGCGCTCATCTTGCTTTACTAGCCGAGGGAGCCGGCATACAGCTTCCAGGTCATGTGGCCAGCATAACTAATCCGCTCCTGGCGAACCAGAGCAGTGCACGGAAACGCCATTTACCTTCCCGCCAGAGCAGTACCTATTTATCTACTTGCACTTTGACGTGCTTTTGAACTGCTAGGTGGGCAGGAGCAGGGACCAAGCAATGGGAGCTCACCCCATCGCGGGGATTCGAACCGCTGACCTTCTGATCGGCAAGCCCTAGGCTCTGGTTTAGACCACAGCTCCACCAGCGTCCCTTTCCCACTGGCACCTCTCTACATATGCTTTTACAGTCTGAGACCAGCAGAGGGCAACATCCGAATGGAGTAACATCCAAGGAAGTATCATCCAAGCAAGATCCCAAGAGGGTTCAGCAGCTGTAATGTTAAGTGAGGAATCCTTGGGACCCAAAGTCTGGTCTGATGCTGTTGTTTTTAAGCAGCGTTCAAGCGGTCCTTTGCTATATTTCTATCCCAGCTTTTAATGCAGATGTTCCCAAAGTGAACAGTTTGAAAACAGCAGTAATGAAAGTGGGCTTTCAGGATGAGAAGCAGCATATGGAAAGGAGAGATCTGTCACATGTCCCAGGGGATATAATGGACACTATTCATAAGGTGCTCGCAGGCAGCCGCAGATTGTACAGTGCTCTTTATTGAAACAAGCTGGGATTTTCCTGCTACACAATGTGGGAGCTCATTGGTGGGGGAAGTGCCATTTCCCTGCACAAGAGAGGTGCCAACTTCAGGTGTGGAGCAGGTAGGTGGGGCAGCTGGCTCTGCTGCATCTTTCAGGGTGGCACATTATGCTTGTGGAAAATATTGGCCCATCAGGGCTCCCGTTCATTCCAGCTTTCTTCAGCCTGGTGCCCTCAAGAATGTTTGGACTTTCTGGGTGGGGTTGATGGGGGCTGTATACCAAAACAGCTGGGGGGCACCAGGTTGTCAATGCTTTTTTGCTGACATGAGTGAAGGGGAATGGAAGATAACCACACTTGAAAAGGTGCCTGATTTCTGCTGATGATCAAGTTCAATTTCAGAATCGAATAATTACACACTCCTTAAAAGTGGCTTCTTTAAACCTTGGTTTATTGCCACTAGTGCCTAAAACAACAACAACACACCTTTCAGAAACACTTCTATGCAAATTGCCTCTGGGCATGTTTGAAGCACCTCTGTAAAAAGAAGGCTTCCTTTCCTGTCTTGCGTAATGTGTGGAATCTGGTTTTTATGCTAAAGCCTACCTGCCCTAGCATGGGAGAGCCTTCACACTGTCTTATCTGAAAGGTAGTATTTTGTATACAGTCACTGCATGCTGCTTCGGGGGCGGGGGGGGCATTAATCCTGTGTGATTACTGGTTGCACAGGTGCACACAGTGACAGCAAACACATGCACTGACAACTACCAACCTGTCTCTTCTGCCTTTGCAGCCTCTTCATTCAGACAGCTGACCAAAACTGATAAAATTCTGGCTTGGACCCCCCAATTTTGCCTGGGTTGCAAAAGCAGTCCCTAGAATTACTTTTGTCCAGCCCTAGGCTCAACTTGATGCTCTCCAACTACAATTCCCATCATTTCTGGTCATTGGCTCTGCAGGGAGTTGTAATCCAACAACATCCACCACATTGGGAAAGACTACCTTAGGGTAGCACTGAGCTGGCACTATAAGGGAGAAAACTTTCCCTCCTATAGCAGCAGCGAGGAACCTGTTATTCCCAAGGTACACATATCCCTTCTGAGCAACTTTTCAGAGTTTGAGGACAGATTTTAGCTAGGCAAACACACTCGGTGTGAGGAGTGTTGGCCTAGGGAGAGGGGGACTGGCACTGGGCCTCTAGTGGAGGAATCACTGCCCTCCTGAGGGTCCAAGCAGCCTTTGCTGAAGCAGACCTGAAAGACCCAGGTGCAGAAATCTACCACCACCAAGTTTAAGAAATGAGCCGTTTAAAGCATCTTGCAAAAAGCAAATTGCCACTGGATTCTTACAGCTGGGTTTTTAACACACACAGGAAGGAAGTTAAAAATGTCTGGTGGGAGTGCATTGAAGGAGCTGGCATTTGGACCAAGTGCGAAACCAGCCGCAGAAATGGAGGCAGGGCAGAAGGACATGCAGCTTGGGGACTGAGGCTTGAGGGTCCAAGGCTGAGCTTGCCTTGCAGATCAGTGTTCTCATTCGTTCTCTTATCGATTTAGCTGTCATGGGCAAGAGCACCTTCTGCCTTCTCTGCTTCTCCCTCCCTCCTTCTCCTCCCTGCTTAAAGGACATATTCTCAGCTTCAAGCTGAGCTGTCTGGTTTCCATGGAGACAGAGGTCTGAGGCCTACAGATCCCTCCTCTCTCCCATTACGGCTTTCCACTCTTCCACATTCTCTCTCTCTGCCTCCCCCCTTTTCCGCCTGTCACGATGCCAAGAAAAGCAATAACTGTATAGACAGAAGGTGCCAACAATGCGGCACCTTCCGTCTTGCCAGGGAGAGTCAGCGTCATTCTCTCTCTGTGTCTTTGTTTCAGCAAATGGTGGCTGGTGCTTTTACCAGCACGCTTAAGACAGGGGGTCCTGTTGGCCACAATGAACAGGTACCTGTGGGGAACAGGTACGTGAACAATAAAACCATTGTCCAGCCCATCCCATCCAATTCTGGGTCCCTGTGATGTCTTAACGGCAATTTTTAAAAAATACGTGCAAAATCACCTAAAAGTATGAAAAGTTAGGGATGGTTTCCAACTAACAAGTCCTGTCAGAACAAGGATTTATGCTTGTGCAGCAGAACTTCCCCTGTGCACCCCTAAATCTGTTCTATGGGTCCCCCTAACCCTCTGCATGAGATTGGGGTGGATAGGGAAAGAGGGGGTGTTCCATTGGATAAGAGTAAATCCTTGACCTTTTTCCTCAAAAGACTAAAATAGACGCTGGGCGCAACTTGCTAGGATTCCACAGACCCAAAGCACCCAAACAAGGGCTACTCTGTAGGGTAGCACCTGCTTCCCCAAAACAAATGCCAGGCCCTCGGGGTTTCCTTAAGCTTAAGGCGTCCATCACCTTCGCTGGCTGAAGTCCAACCGCTCAGTTTCTCTTCCGCCCTCTTTCAAGCATATCAGATGTGAACGGTAGCTAGGAGCCACCAGCCACTGATAGTCATGAAAGAAATGTCTGGCTATAGGAAAGCCAAGAGAAAGCAAGATTTTGCTTATCCAAAAAGAACAAATGCAACAGGTTATAGAAATTTGAAACCAAGCTGCAAGGCTACATATACATTATGTTTTTATATATGTTGGAAGCCTCCCAGAGTGACTGGGGCAACCTAGTCAAATGGGTGGAATGATATTATTACTTATTATTATTATTATTATTATTATTATTATGCAGATCAGCACTTCCCAAGGATTGGGCAGAGTCTAGATCAGGGGTCGGCAAACATTTTCAGCAGGGAACCAGTCTACTGTCCCTCAGACCTTGTGGGGGGCCGGACTATATGGGGGTGGGGGAATGAACGGATTCTTATGCCCCACAAATAACCCAGAGTTGCATTTTAAATAAAAGCACACATTCTACACATGTAAAAACACCAGGCAGGCCCCTCAAATAACCAAGAGATGCATTTTGAATAAAAGCACACACTCTACACATGTAGAAACATGCTGATTCCTGGACCGTCCGCGGTCCAGATTTAGAAGGCGATTGGGCCGGATCTGGCCCCTAGGCCTTAGTTTGCCTACTCATGGTCTAGATGCTTAGTTATGCCCATGGAATACCTCGTGAGTATCTGGCAGGTGAAACAGTCCATGCTCGGAGCACTGAGAGGTCACAAATACAGCCAAATTTCATGCAAATAAATGGTCACATTTGCATATTATCACTTAATTAGCATATAGAAAGAAGTAGTCTTCTGTGTTTTTTGTTTTGTTTTGTTTTGTTTTGTTTTTTTACAACGGCGCTGCCAGGGATAATGTATGATCAAATGGGTGGTATCCAAATTCTCAGGCTTTTGTTTTTGCTTGGCAGAGAGTGTATGAGGGGAGACTGTTAAGCCCAAGGAACCTTGAGAAGGGATTTGAGAGAGATAACTTGAAGAGATAACCTGGGAGGAAGGAGTTTCACGCACAGAGAAGGAGAACGAAGATGCACATTGTTTTAAGAGCATGAGATATGTATTGGGAAGGTTTCTTAATGTTTTATCATGTTTTTATATATATTGGAAGCTTCCCAAAGTGACTGGGGGCACCCCAGTAAGATGTGTGGGGTATAAACAGTAAAATTATCATGGAAGGGGACGGCCCTATTTTCATCGGAGAAATATTGGAGGGTATGGATGGAACATAACCATGGTGGTTATCATGTCTCGTAGGAATATAGGAAGCCATCACATACCAAGTCAGACCAGTGGCCTGGCTGGCTTGATATTATCTGCACTGACTGGTAGAAGCTCTCTGGGGTTTCTGTTGGGCTGCCTCCAGCCCTGCCTGACGAGAGCAGAGGTTAAACCTGGGACGTTCTGCAGGCCAAGCAGGTGTTCTGCCCTTGAGCTATGTCCTCTCCTGTTCTCTTTCCTCTAAAACATCCCAAAACATACCTTTCTTTATCCCCTTGATAATTTTGGCTGCCCTTTGCTGAACTGGCTTCAGCTCTGTGATGCCATTTTAGTAGTGAGGGATCTTCGTTACTGACAACCTGATCCTTACCTCTCCCCCCCCCCCACCCAACCTCTCTCTTCTTAATGTGTGGATGTGCTGAACCAAAGGTGACACATGGGCATAGCCAGAATTTTTGATTTTTTTAGTAAATCAAAGAAGTTGTTGAGCATTTCTTCGGAAATCACAGGTAAATCACAGACATCTGAAGGCAGCCCTGTTTAGGGAAGCTTTTAATGTTTGAGGTATTACTGTATTTTAATATTTGGTTGGAAGCTGCCGAGAGTGGCTGGGGAAGCCCAGCCAGATGGGCAGGATATAAATAAATTGGTGGTGGTGGTGGTGGTGTTATTAAAATACCCCGTAAATAGGACATTGGGGGGGAGGCTTCTGCTGGGGGGTGGGGCAGAACCTCAGATAAATAAGTACTTTCAATACTTTTCAATAATATTTGTGGATCTAAGGAAGGCAGCTGCACCCCCAGGGCTATGGCCATGAAAGTTAAACTGTTCCAGTAGCTCTTCAAACGCCATCTTGGCAGTCAAAATAACCCCACAATGAATTGGTAGTTGTTTGTAACCATGAGCTCATATATGTTTATATTCACTCGCTTTGATGTGGGCTAATTGGCTTTGCTTTGATGCTATGCTTATCCGTGGGCTTGGAGTGCTGAGCTTTGAGCCCAGAAAGTGGAACTATCTGTAAGACTTGGGTATTTGCCATCTAAGGCCTCCTCTGGTCAGGTGGAGTGATGGGAAGTCCTGGCCAAAGTGCTGTTTGCCGCTTTGTGTTTATAGAATTATAGACTTGGAAGGGGACACGAGGGTCATCTAGCCTGACCACCTGCGATGCAAGAATCTTTCACTCGACGTGGGGCTTGAACCCACCACCCTGGGATTCATGCCCTACTTCTTTCGTATATCTGCACCCAGCCACACCCACGAACCTCCCTTTGGGCCTGTGGTTCAGAACAGTTGATGGGACGTTGAACAACCAACCTGAGTTTGCCCTTCTCCAAAGTTTGCAATTCAGTTTTTGAAAATTTAAACACATCAAAATGTGCATTTTGAGAGGAAAAAAATAGTAATAGTAATAGTAATAGTAATAGTAATAGTAATAGTAATAGTAATAATTTATTATTTATACACCAGCCACTCTGGGCAGCTCACAACAGAATATTAAAAACACGATAAATTTACAAATACATACTTAATCACACATATAAATGCAGAGTTGCCTTTAAATTCAGGCTGATTTTTTAAACAACAACAAGCATACAGAGAAGCCATTGGTTCGGGTCCACCTCCACAGCAGAAGAAAACAAGCTTGCACTATCTGCCATGTGACAGCTCTTTAAATATTTCTTCTTTAAAAATCTTTTCCAGGCTAAACATACCCAACTCCAGGCGAAACATACTCAACTCCCCCAACCTCATAACCCTTGATTCCTTCCAAACCCTTGATCAGCTCTGTTGCCCTCCTCTGCACACATCTCAGCTTGTCAATATCCATCTTAAATTGTGGTTGGGTGGCCATCTGCCTTGTATGATTTAGTTGAGATTCCTGCATTTGCAGGGATTTGGGACCCCTTCAATCTCTACAATGCTACGATTCTGTGAAGAGAAAGTCTAGTCAGACAGTGAAAAGAAGCAAAAAGCCAGTGCAGCAATTTTAAAGAGGAATGTATTCTATGGCCTGAATGCAGAGAAAGGCAACTATTTCAAACACGAGTCATTGTGAGTAAAATTGCGTAAGATGGACTAATGGTCTGATTCAGCATAAGGAACCTTCTGAGGTGCCTGCATTTGTTTTTGTTTCTACTTCAAAGTAGTTTATTTATTTTATATTACTCTCTTCTCATTTATGAATCACTTCCCATGAAACACCCAGAAGCAATTTAACAGCGATAGCGATAGCGTCAACAAGAAAAAACATATGTATAAAACAATTTTAGATCCAATACATGAATGGACAGGGATTTTTTTAAAAAGTCTTTAGCAGGTGATGGATGCTTTAGCTGAGATCCCTGCATGGCAGGGGGTTGGACTAGATGACCCTCGGGGTCCCTTCCAACTCTACAATTCTATGATTCCAAAGGGTAGATGCCACCACACTAAAAGCCTACTGCCTACATTATACGTGCTGGGTGAGATGGCATTGGCAGGAAGCCTTCTGCAGAGCACAGTGGTTGGTTGGGTACATATGAATGGGCGATGCAATATTTTAGGTGCAGAGACCTTTGACCCTCTGTGGTCCCCTCTTGGAGCTACCCTTCTGCATGTGAGCCATGAAATCACAACCAACTCTGTGGACCTCCCTTATGACATCACTGGAGAGTTCTTTTCTTGGGTGTGGTTCTTCTCCAGCGGCTTCCTCTCCCCACTCAGAAGGCTGGGCATAATGCTTACCATACATTTCCTGCTCCTCTGGCTAGCCTTTTCTGCACAGGCCACAGCTTGCCTTCTCTGCTTCACCACCCAACGAAAACGTGCCCGCGTCTGCCAACACTTCTTTGGCCACCGGGTTTCCCAGCATGGGAACTGCCAACCGATTATGGAAAGGGCCTTTGCACGTTTCGCCAAAACCCAGGTGGGTGAGTGCCGTCCAATTGAGCACTGGACCAAAATGGAGGCGGTTGCACATACCACCTGCCCCCAATGTGCAATGATCAGTGTGCATGCTTATGAGGTGCTTATAGGATTCCCCGATCTTGGTTGTTTGACTTGAATTTTCAGGGGTTCAGCTATTTTTGCTGAAGATCCGCAACCAGAAATACGTTAAGCGGATCTTAATGGACAGGGTGATAGCTTGTCAGTTATCCCAGTGCTGCCAGTCAGTGTCAGTGATACTGACCTAAATGGAATGATGGTCTGGCACGATATAAGGTAGCTCAATATAAGTTCCTTGGATAGCTATCTGAAAGCATAGGCAAATGTGACCAACTTGGCCAGGCAACTGGGCTATTGTAGATGATGCCAGGGAAAGGAACCTAGGGAGGAAATGTCACAACTGAGGTGCCACCACAGAGAAGGCCCTTTCTCTGGTGGCCACCAGCTTCACCTCCAAAGGTGGGCTGACCTGGAGAAAAGCTTTCAGGTGAAGATCTGAATAGATTGGCAGGTTCATAAGGGAACAGGTAGCCCTGAAGGTATTTTTCTGCTTGGTTTTCTAGCTTGTGTTTGGCTCCCTGACATAGGAGATGCCATTCGCCACACTCACACTACGCTCCCGAGCTCCGCCCCTATCCAGAATCATAGAATTTGTAGAGTAGGAAGGAACCACAAGGGTCATCTAGTCCAACCCCTTGCAATGCAGAAATATTTTGCCCAACTTAAGTCTAGAACCCATGACCCTGAGATTAAGAGTCTCATGCTCTACCAACGGAGCTACAATGGGAAAGGGACCAGGCCCTTCAACAGCTTCCTGTCGTCTTCTTTCCAAGATGCGTCCGAAATAGAGAAGCTGAAGGACATATTTGGCAGAATGATCTTTTTCCTGGAGGAGAAAAGTATGGCAAAAGGTGGGTATAGACTCTTCCATCTTCTGCACAGAACTGCATATTTAATTGGATTTATCACCCACACTATTCCAAGGTCTCACGGCTGCTAGTGGGAATGTTCTCTTTTTTAAAAAAACCAAAAAATATTTAATTTTTTTTTAAAAAATAAACATACAACAAAAAAACAATTCAAGAAAAAACAAAAAAACATACAATTCAAAAAAACAATGCAGTATCTAGAAGAGGAGCCATGCCACAGCACCCACAGCACATAGAACATAGAATTCAACCATGCCCTAAAGGTCACATCCGCACCATAGCTCCCCCCAAACAAGAATCCTAGGAACTGTAGTTCATCATCTCACAACACTACCATTCTCAGCATCCTTAGCAAACTATTGTTCCCAGGATTGGGGTAGAGGCTATCGGGCTCATGATGGCAGAAGCCTCCTTGAATTAGAGCCTATTTTCTCTTTGTGTGACGAGTGAATTAGCTTTAGTGCAGGACTGGATAACCTGTGGGCCTTTGTTTGGACCACAGGTCCCATCACTCCTGACTGTTGGCCACACCGTCTAGGCCTGATGGGATTTATAGTCCCACAGTATCCCCATCTCTGCACAGAATCCAGCATTCTCCCATCTGATGGGTCTTGGACTGCAAGTCCCATCAGTCCCAGCCCAGCTGGGCAGTGCTGGTTGGGTTTGATGGTACGAAACAAGGGTGGAGAACCTTTTTTCAGTGTGAGGACTGCATTCTGTTCTGCACAACCATCTGAGACCTAGTGATATGCAGGGCCAGAAGCAAAAGCAGGCAGAACAACTAATACAATGTTTACCTTTCTTCAGCACGAACACATCCTCTCTATCTTCCATCCAGGCATGGGATGACACATTACAACCAGGCAAAGTCAGATAGGGGAGACTTCTGAGGGTCAAATGCACCTACAGGTCTGCATTTTGCCCCGATCCAGAGGTTTGCCACCACTGGTCTAAAACATCTAAGCAGCACTAGGTTGGGGGAAGGCTGATCAAGTACATAAACTTTTCTGCCACAATAAATTTCCCGTAGTGTTAAGTCTGAACTTTACATGTCAATATAGAACTCTCTCTTTTAAAAAAAATTGTGTGTGCCCTCTGCTCCCATGGACTTGGGAGCATTTCCTACTCATTTCAATGGGGGCTTACCCTCAGGTAAGGCAGCACAATATCGGGCCCATAATTGCTTTCAAGGGTTCATGTCTCTTAAAGGTTTTGCAATATAAAAAGCAAATTGGGGTTATAAATGGTTCCACGAGGGCGCTGTGAGGGAGACAGTAAGGCAGAAAATAAGCCGGGGCTGTCACTTTGTAGAATCTGTGCTTTTCTTCTGGGGGCACACAGGGGTGTGCATACCCCTAAACATTTTGTGAATCTAATTTTGGCTTCATTGAGGGGCAGTATTTCAACATTAGCAGGAAAATGAGAGTACCCCTAAACATTTTTTTAGAGGGAAAAAAAGCACGGTGTAGAATAATTCTCAGCTGCTTAATCTTTAAGTTGATTTCAGGCTACATAAATATGCATATCAGAAAAGAAAAGTGGTTCTAAAGAGGGGGGGGGGGAATCTGGTTTGTGCTTCATTGGGTGTCCATTTCCATAGCTCCAAAAACGAGAACATAAATCTTCCTTAAAATATGGACATAATTCATGTGTACAGAGCAACTTTTGGGAAGAATTGCGGTTGTTTAAATGCACCCACATCTCACCATAGCAGGGGAAACTGAAAAGGTTAGCCATGTGCCAGCTCAGTCCTTGAGCTGGGAAGCTGGCTGTTGTTAGGCAACTTCAAGGTCCCTACTCTCCTTTCCCAGAGTTCTTTATCTGTAAAAACCCATAGCTAAACTGTGGAATTCACTATCCCATGGGAGTCAGCGATAGCCACAAACGCACAATACATTTAAAACATAAATATAAATACATTGCATGATTATACAAAAAAAAAAAAACAACCAAAGCAGACCCCATAACAGCCACAGGAAGGTTTGTTGTGGTGCACTAGTAACAAAACAGCAGCATCTTAGTCTATCAAAAGCCAGCTGGGAGTGGGGAGGGGAGATAAGCCCTTCCTTAGCACCCAAAATATGTCAGCAGTGGCAATGCTGCAACCCTAACAAAAGAAAATAAAAGCCATTTTTAAAAACCCCACCTGTCCCATGTATGGAGAACAAGAAATTATTCTGATTATTTAAGGTAGGAAAGGTGATTAGACATTGAAATCATAAAATGATATAATTGTAAAGTTGGAAGAGACCCTAAAGGTTGTATAGTCCATAGCTGTCAACATTTTCCTTTTTTAAAGGGAAATTCCCTTATTCCGAATAGGATTTCTCGCAAGAAAAGGGAAAAGTTGACAGCTATGGTGTATCAATGACAGGTGACCATCCAACCTCTGCTTAAAAGCCTCCAGAGTCCACAACCTCTTGAGGGAGACCGTTCCACCACTGAACAGCTCCTACCATCAGAAAGATTTCCCTGATGTTTAGTCAGAATCTCCTTTCTGGTAACTTGAAGCCATTGGTTGGAGTCCTACCTTCCAGAGCAGGAGGAAACAGGCTTGTTCCCTCTTCTATGGGACAGCCCTTGAGATGTTTGATGGTGGCTATCATATCTCCTCTCAGTCTCCTCTTCCAGGCTCAACACTCATGGAAGGAAATATGTGATGGGGCTTAGGAAATATGCTTCCATGTACAGTAAGATTGGCCAGTTTCTTGGCTCCAAGGGACAGGGAGAGTAGAACGGACCCTGCATTGGCCAAAGAGTGCTGCCCAACCTTCTCCAGTCCAGAGTTCTCCATAGGTTTTGGATTACTGCTCCCATTACCCATGCTGCCTGGGGCTAGAGGGAGTTGTAGTTGTTCTGAACCAAAGTGCAAACTCAGGTTGTCTGCTAAACTTCTGATACACTGTTGTGAATCGCAGACCCAAAGTTGGGTTTGTGGGGGTGGTTGGGTACAGGGATGTCAGAAACATCAGAGCAATCAATTCCAGTGCTTTATTAAAGAAGGTGCAGACTTACAACAAATCCGCCTGCCAGGTATCCCAGCCTTTATAGACTGCAAGACGGACACTGCAGCAAGGCGATGGCTTGTCCCATGCAAACAATCATACATTCTTTATACACAAGGCATCATAGGTCACTTGGGCCGGCTGTTCCCATAAGGGCATTGGTGGCAAACAACCTGAATCTTGCAGACAGTTCCCTTTCTGGGCTCATTGCCCAGCATCCCAAACCCACAGATAAGGATAGCATCAAAGCAAGCCAATTAGCCTATATCGAAGCAAGTGAGTAGAAACATGTACAGAATGAGCTCACGATTATGACAACTACCCATTAATTGTGGGGTTATTTTGACTGCCAAGATGGCCTTTTGCATCCAAAGGGAACAACTTGACACGCTTCTCCATCTGCCCTCATAGTGCCTTATCCCCTGGGAGTTAAAGAAGCTGAGAAGCAGGTTGAAAAAGAGATGGCGCAGCTCAAAGCAGGTAATGTAGAGATATAACTGGACGTGGGGCAAAGGTGCTGTCTTAAAGCTGCCTGTTCCCTCTTTTGAGTCCGCAAACGTTGTTCCCTCCACCACACAGCCTCCTTTTCTATCTCCAACTTGAAGATAGCTTTGCATCCATGGCTTTGTCTAGCTGAGTGCATTATCATGTTCCTGGAAAATGCAAGTAGATCTCCTCTTGTAAGTCCCACAATATTTTGCTGGTGTCTCAGCCTTTATTGTGACTATTAGATGTGATAGCTAAATCAGACTTGTAAACAAGCCCATAGAAGTTAGTAGCCTGTGGAAATATTTACCAGAGGATGGCCAGACAGCTCCACCAGCCTGTTGCGTTTCCATGCTAGGCATGGAGAAAGGTGCTGGAGTTGCTTTGATATTACTTGGACAATCTTAAAAGGGGATTCGATGAATTCATGGAGATTAAAGGCTAGCAGTGGCTCCAGCTACGTTCTCCCTCCAGTGTTGGAGACAATATATGAATACCAGTTGGTGGAAATCACAAGTGCAGAGAGCACTGTTGACTCAGATCCTGCTTGTGAGCGCCCCATAGGCATCTGGTTGGCCAGAACAGGATGCTGGACTAGGTGGGCCATTGGCCTGATCCAACAGTTTCCTTCTGGCAACCCACTTGCTTTTACACTGGACAAGAGGAAAAACAGAATGCTCCATTGCTTTTCCTCCTCCATCACCTTCTCGCACACTTGCATGGAATTCATTCTTGCTTACCACTACCAGGCTAGTGCTTAATTACAAGGCTGAATAGAACCAGAGGTTTCTGAGACTGTGTACAATGGAATAACAATTGCTCTGGGGCAAACAACAGGAGAGGTTTTCATGTCCAGCGCATGGGCTTCACAGAAGTATCTGGTTGATTGCTGGGGTAGAAGTGGGGATGTGATTTGGGCTGGTCCTGCCCTGTAGCAGAGTTGAAGCAGTTAGAAGGCAGGTAGTGGTGTCTGAGTGATATAATAAGACTTTTTAATGGGTTAACCCTTGAGAGGAGGACATTTGGACTCCTTTTCGTGTGGTAAATGTTTGAATAGAATCAAAGGCTAGATGGACCTTTGTTCTGACCCAGCAGGGTTGATAGGTTTTTCTACAAGAAGGCTGGCTTACCCACGGCCCTCCAGAAGTTGTTGGTCTCCAACTCCAACCAGCCCCAGCCAGCATGGAGGATGGGAATTTGTAGACCAGCTATGTTTGGATGGCTGCAGATTCTCCACCCATACGTTCATCCAATACAAAAGCTCAAGGCGGCTTACAAAATTGCAATTAAAAATAAATTTTAAAATGGGTAATAGATCAGAGCTGGTGTGGTGTGCTGAACCAGGACCTGGGAGATCAGGGAGATCAAATCCCCTACTCAGTCATGAAGTCCACGGGACAACCACAGATCAGTCACTGTCTCAGGTTCAACGTACCTCACAGGGTTGTTGTGAGAATAAAATGGGGGTGGGGAGAAAAGCATGCACGACACCTCAGTTGAACTCCTTGGATGACAGGTGGGATAATAATAACAACAATAATTTTAAATGTAATAAACAAGCAAACAAATAATGCAATTTCCTCTCCTCCTGCACAGCTCCAGCCTGCATCCCACCGTGTGGTGAGTGCCAAAACCTACTGCTTTCCTAGCCCCTCTGTTCCAGCTTCCCTCCCTGGCTTCTGCTTCTATTCCCATCGCACTCTTTCATCTTCCTCCCAGGGTTCCAGAAAGAGGCTCGCCAGTACCGATGTTTGTCTTGCACCATGGTGGACTGCTCGCTGCCCATCGATTGCCCGAGTACATCCCTCTTGGTTCTTCCTTGATTTTCGGGGTCAGGGATATTTGCTGGCCCAGGTGGTGGAAAGATTCTGTGCCAACCGTACCAAGAAGGAACTTGCAGTGAGAGCTATGGAAACCACAGAGATGTGGGAGGGGAGAATCATAGAATTGTAGAGTTGGAAGGATAAGGAAAGGCCATAGCTTAGTGGTAAGACACATGCTTTGCATACCAAAAAATCGTGGGTTCAGTCCCTGACATTTAACCCCTGGTATCTGAAGAAGTGTGCATGCACATGGAAGCTCATGCCAATAATAAACTTATTTGGTCTCTACGGTGCTACTGGAAGGAATTTTTTAAATTTTGTTTTGGCATTTACAGATCGGGATAGGGAGGGGCTCCTGTCTGAAACCCCTAAAGAGCCACTGACTAAAGCTTTGATGATGTTTCAGGGGGGCTTCCTATGTTCCACATTGCCCTGGTGAATGATGCGCATCAAATTGGGCTCACAGCTTAATAGGAGACTTAGGTTGTGTGCATTTCAGGGGCGTTGGACTAGAGGACCCTTGGTGATCCCTTCCAACTTGGTGGTTCTATGATGATTCCATACCTGTGTAAAGTACGTTTGAAATATGTTCTTTCGCTCAGAAGAATTCTGGGCACTATAGTTTGTGACCGCTGGTAACTGTAACTCCATGAGGAGCAAACTATCTATTATTGATGTCTTAAACTGGTATACTGACCTTCGTCTGTAGATCTCAGGGCAGTTCCCAACATGTTTTGAATGTGCTTTCAAGGGATAGCGTGTACAAGGCCACAATGTCTCTGAGCACCATCTAGGATGAGAAATGATTTCCCCAATCTGACTAGCTCTGCTGAAAAATATATTAATTTGATTCTTTCTCCTCCCCGCTCCGCAATTCCTCATCTCCCAACCTCCCAGTTCAGGATGTGCATAAATCTGAAGGGGACGTGACACTTCTCAGCTGCGGAGTTAAGTTTGAGATTCCTGAAGACGCAACCTTCCGGTGGAAATTTGCCAAGGAAGTAAGTGGCTCTTGGGTGGTTGAAACAGAGCTGTCCTCGCTAAACCCCCCGCTTGTGAGGTAGCTCTATACCAGAAGATTAAATGCTCCTCACAGTGTCCCTTGTTCAAAGGTGCTTTGAGCAAGGTTTTTGCTGCAAAAAACCGCAAACCTTTGACTCAGGTTTGGAGGGGACTCCAAATTTTGGGGTTCATAGTTGATGAAGCCATTCTTAGGGCTTTCCTTAATTCCAAGTGTGTCTCCACCGATTTGTGGTGTAGTACTGCAAATCTTCATTCAAAAGAAATAACCATAGCTGTCAACTTACAGATTTGAAAATAAGGAACCAGCAGCCTTGAAAATAAGGGACCAGCAGCCTCACCTGTTCCAGGCACTCCAGTCTTCCTGTCCTCCTGCAGTCTGGTCAAACTCATGCTGGTAGCTTCGAGAACACTGTCCAACCAACTTTGTAACCAGAGGTTCAACTGAATAGAATCTGAATCACATGCACCACAAGGCCTATGCAGCCTCAACTTAAGATGGCTTCCAGGCCTGGCTTTGCACTGCAAAGTTTGCAGCAGCACATGCAACAAAATGGCGTCCAGCATTCAAAAAACCCCTCAGCTTGCATTAACTAGCCACACACAAGGCATGCAAGCTCCACCCCCAGTCGTTCTTAGACTTCTTATTGGGTGAGCAACACAGCCAAGCAACACAGTTGGAGCCTCCCTCCTCCCTGGCCGGCAGGGAGGGAGGGAGAGGAGCTGCTTCCTTTGAAATTTAAGGGACATCATTTAAGGGACATTTAAGGGACATCCACGAATAAGGGACAGCAGTGGGACATGGCGCTGGAATAAGGGACTGTCCCTTCAAATAAGGGACACTTGACAGCTATGGAAATAACACAAAATCCAATGCATGTCTAACGGTTTGGAGCCCTCACTGCAAGGAGGACTGTGTTCCTGAGGAGGGGTGAGAATGTTTTTGTGTATGTGTAAGTAGCCCAATGGGACGCAGGTGGCACTGTGGGTTAAAGCCTCAGCGCCTAGGGCTTGCCGATCGAAAGGTCGGCGGTTCGAATCCCTGCGGCGGGGTGCGCTCCCGCTGCTCGGTCCCAGCGCCTGCCAACCTAGCAGTTCGAAAGCACCTCCGGGTGCAAGTAGATAAATAGGGACCGCTTACCAGCAGGAAGGTAAACGGCGCTTCCGTGTGCGGCTCTGGCTCGCCAGAGCAGCGATGTCACGCTGGCCACGTGACCCGGAAGTGTCTCCGGACAGCGCTGGCCCCTGGCCTCTTAAGTGAGATGGGCGCACAACCCCAGAGTCTGTCAAGACTGGCCAGTACGGGCAGGGGTACCTTTACCTTTACCTTTAAGTAGCCCAATAATAGATATACTCACACAGCAGAATAGTGCTCAGTCTGCAAAGAGGATCATCCCCTGGCAGCTGAAACTGACTGGTCTCAAGACAGTCTTGAAAGTGACGCTGAAACCGACCAAGAAGTCTGGTATTGTTTCATACAACCAGTGCCGGATTTAAGCTAAACAAGCTATAGCTTAGGGCCCCCAAAAAAATTTAAAGGAAAAAACCTGGATGTACATTTCCAAAATATAAGACAAAAAACAAATAAAATAAAACCTACATACAGCAACAGTGTTTTTGTTGTGTAGGCTCCTATTTGTTATGTGCAAATTATAGGCTTTAGATACCTATTAGGTCCATAAATTACCATATAGCATATATTCAACAACAAAAACAGTGACAATTTGTTGTTGATAAAGGACAGCTGGACATATAAAGGGCCCCATTACCTTCAGTAGCTTAGGGCATGGGTAGGCAAACTAAGGCCCGCGGATCCAGCCCAATCGCCTTCTAAATCCAGCCCGCGGACGGTCCAGGAATCAGCATGTTTTTACATGAGTAGAATGTGTCCTTTTATTTAAAATGCATCTCTGGGTTATTTGTGGGGCATAGGAATTCATTCGTCCTCCCCCCCCCCGCAAAAATATAGTTCTGCCCCCTGCTGAAAATGTTTGCAGACCCCTGGCTTAGGGCCTCATCACACCTAAACCCGGCCCTGCATAGAACCACCATTTATTTAATGCATCTGTGATCCCTAGATGCAAGCAGCAACAATAAGCCATCACTATCAAGGTCAAGGGGCCCCTGTTTACTTGCAAAGACACCTGGCTTCCTGCTTGTTGGGAACAGGAACATTGGTGTACTTTTTCTGTGGCCTTGTAAGCATGCACAGATAGTCCTTGGACATTCTGTAATCTGCACAAGCGATCACAAGCTCTCAAAATACAGTTTAAAGGCTACAGCAATGATGAGAAACCTTTTTTTCCCCAGCTGGAGGTCCACACTGACTTCTGAGCAGGCTTCTGGAGCTACTGGTCGGTGGGGACAAAGACAGATGTGGACAGAGCGAGAAAGGCAAATTTTGTGTTTGTGCAGGAGGCTGGTTCCTACAAACACCCTTCCCTTTCTTTAATCCAGGAAAGCAAAAGGCATTATCAGAGTTGAAGGACACATTCCAGCTGAGCAAAAAATGCTCAGGGAGGATGCGATGTAGGAACAGCAGATGTGGCCTGGGGAGAGGGAGGGTGGAGAGAGGCGAGTTTTGGAAGCCAAACAGAGAATCTCAGAGGGAAGTATTTGACCCCCACCCCCCCAACCCCCGGGCTTGAGGTTCCCTGATCCTGATCTAAGGGAAGGAGCAATGTTTGTGTGCCTGAAGGTGGAACTTGAAAAGACACACACACCAGGTTTTTCTCCTTGAGAAAATAACCTATACACATCCCCCTATATATTCCATTACCCAGGGAGAAAGACAGATTTGCTTAAAATGGGGGGAGGTAATGTGTTTGATTTTGAACAGAGAAATGGCTGGAAAGGAAAAGGTTCAGCAGCCCCCACACTAGACAATCTGCAGCCACCTACAGCTAGTTTGCCTGGCAAAACAAATTCCCCGGGAGAGCTGGGTGTGGGTGCCAAATTGTGCAACTACACACTATGGGTTGCATTCGACTAACTTTTACTCAAAGTTGGACCCATTTGAATGAACGGGTCTCATTGGGTCATGGCCATTACTTACAATGGGTCCTCTTGGAATAAAAGTTAGCTGAATGCAGTTCCTCCTGTGTGCAGTTCCTCCTTGACAAGAAGGTTCTCCACACCTGGGTGCAAAAAATGTTCAGAGGATCCACCAGGATTCGCCTTCATCCAGGTAAGAATCTGAGGAAACACCTGAGGGAGAAGAGTCACAGCATGGCTGCTTTACGTCATTAGAAACAGTCATAATCATCACAGCATGAGAGGCACACCATATTCAGAGTCATTTTTGTCCTATCCCTTTATTGTTGTTACCATCGATTTATCATGAATCCTCTAAACCACTGTCTGAAAGCAATTTACATAAGCAAGAAACATAAAAAGCAGCTACAAATGTGAAAACAACAAATATATTTAAAATGAGTCCGAAATCCTAACAAGGAGAGACCCATTCAACCATCTGGGAAAGGCTGTCAGAAGAAAAATGTCCTCGATTGTTTTAGAAGGTGTACTGATAGTGACACCTGTCATATCTCAGCAGAAATGTTATTCCACAGCACAAGGGCAGCCACAGTAAAGGCCCTGCTCCGAGTTACTGCTTAGGACTTGTAACACTACATTTCCCTTCCTTCCTTCTCTCACCCCTCTTCTCTTTCCACTTCTCCACCTGCAGATCAGAACCAACAAAGTTTTCCTCTTCCAAGACCTGAACTTTGGGTTCAATCCTTCCCTCCTTATCCGCCCCACCCTGGAATCCCACCATGGCACTTTTGCCTGCCAGATCGCCGGGGAGGACGGGGTGCTGGTGAGGAAGTTCTTCTACCTCAACGGTGAGGAGTTGGGGCTTGTGGCACAAATGGGCTCCTCAGAAAAGTCCAGTTGTTTTTGGCTGGTGAGGCCTAGACTAGCTTGGGTCACATCAAAACCACACCATACATTTTAAGCCCGCTTATACCACTTTAACCAGCCATGGATTCCACCAAAGAATCTTGGGAACTGTAGCTTGCCCTTCGCCAAGCTACAATTCCCAGTACCACACCTCCCAAGTTCCCCCCAAATACGAGACATCCCATTTTCTCATGTGAGATCTCAGCAGTTGTTTTGGGTGCCGTGCTCTCACCCAACCAAAAAAACCCCCACCCCACTTTTGGGGGGTGAGAGCAAGGTACAGGTCACATGACTCACCCAGGAGTCCCAGTTTAGGTTTTTTTAAAAAAATGGACATTTTGGAGTAGTCTTCATAATCTACAGTTTCTTTTTTGGAAGCAATGGCTGTGAAAGTAGCATAAGAATAGTTCAAGGCTCACCTTTTTGCCCTGGCAGTGGACACCTGAGAGCTATATATCCTTGAGCAAGCTGCTTAAAATTATTTTAAATATTGTGCTTTAACCTGCCCTGGGACCTCAAGGTAAAGGGCGAATTAACAAACAAACAAGCAATGCATGGAGTGGCTGTGACCTTTGCTTATACAGTGGTACCTCTGGTTACGAATTTAATTCGTTCTGGAGGTCCGTTCTCAACCTGAAACAGTTCTTAACCTGAGACACCACTTTAGCTAGTGGGGCCTCCTGCTGCCACAGCACAATTTCTGTTCTCATTCCTGAGGTAAAGTTCTTAACCCGAAGTACTACTTCAGAGTTAGCGGAGTCTGTAACCTGAAGTGTTTGTAACCCGAGGTACCACTGTACCTGGATTGGGCCAGGAGGCAAATGTGGAGCCCGGTCACATGATGTTGCAGCAATAATATACAAAGGTAGAGCTTTCCCCATCACTGTGTGCTTGGGATTTTTGATTATTTCCTGCGCATTTGTAACCCGCCCTTCCTCCAATGGTTTCAGGATGTGGTTCATCCTGCCCTTTATCTGAAATGGATAAGGCTGAAAGGCAATGAGTGCTCCAAGGTCATCTGGCAAGAGTTTCATGCCTGAGTGGGAGTTTTTTTGAGCCTAACTCTCCCCTTTCCTTTTTGTGTCAGTGGGTGATTTCAACCAGAATTGCTCCATCAAAAAGCGTTTGCTCATCAAAAAAGCCTTTTATCTGGCTCTCCCCATTCTTGATCCTGTGCCCTGAGCACTGCACCATGGTGCTGCTAGGGGCAGAAAACCAGACTTTCTTTAAAATAAAAAAATAATAATGACTTTTTTAAAAAATGG
The DNA here is from genome assembly GCF_951804945.1 of Podarcis cretensis. Classification (NCBI taxonomy): domain Eukaryota; kingdom Metazoa; phylum Chordata; class Lepidosauria; order Squamata; family Lacertidae; genus Podarcis; species Podarcis cretensis. Next base: position 17,519,013 of record NC_137177.1, on the reverse strand, counting down.
TTGCATTTTTGCCTGTTGCTCAGCTATTAAATAGACAGGAGTTTCTCTCCCTAAAAACCTGGCAACCATGGACTAAATAGTGACACGTTGAATTTGCCACATCAAATTGGTACAAAAAGCCCTTAACAGAACTGGCCTTTTGACAATTGCCATGTAAAGTTCATCCCACACTTGCAAGAAACTGATCCTTCAGTATGGCAGTGTCCTTTGGTACTCCCTGCTCATTGATATTAGGCCGGTGCTATTGCAGTCTTCTTTTCAGTGATTGCTAAAAATCTTTTGTGTTTAAGCAAGCCTACCCAGACATATAAATCTGGCATGTGTGTGTTTTTATACTGTTTATTTATTTATTTTTAATTCCTGGTTTTCTTTTCATAGAATCATAGAATTCTAGGAAAGGGACCCGAGGGTTATCTAGTTCAACCCCCTGCAATACAGGAATCCCAATTCAGAAATCTTCAATGACAGAACCATTTAGCCATTTAAGGCCAACCTTTTCCTTAATGCATTATCTTATTGGTAACTTAATGTGTGTTTTGTGCTTTGCGTAAACCGCTTAGAGGTTTTGATGACTAAGCAGTAAATCCAGTGCATTGTTAACCTGTGGAACTCCCTGCCACAGGAGTCGGGGATGGCCGCTACTTGGATGGCTTCTGAATGCTAACTGTTGTGAATCACAAGTAGGGTGAGAACTGTTGCGCTCAGGTCCTGCTTTGGGGTTTTCCTTTAGGCATCTGGTTGTCCGCTGTAAGGGCAGGATGCTGGACCAGATGAGCTACTCGCCTGACCCAGCAAAGTTCCTCATATGTTCTCAAATTCAATAAGATATAGCAAGGTTGGTCTTTCAATGATGGTTTGGCTAAGTGGCTTGGACTTTTCCCTCTCCTGCAGTGACGGAGAAGAGACTTCATCTAGAGAAAGAGTTGCAGGAGATGTTCAAAGCCATCTTGAACCCCCCGCCGATGGTAGAGGTTGCGGGCGAAACATGGGGAGAGGAGGTGCAGACCAACCTAACCGACTCAGAGATGCCATCCTTGGAAGAGATTCTCTCTGGGCCAGACTTCCTCCACAAGAAGGTCGTTGTCTTCCTCATCGTGGGGATAGCCATGCTCTCAACGCTGGCCACTATGATAGCAATGTGAGTTTCCTTGCAGTTCTTCCTGCACAGAGGGCTGGGATTCCAAAATAAAGCGACTTGCTTTATTTTATCTCGCGTTCCGTTTGCCTCATTTTACAAATAAAAACGAAAAGTACCAAGGCACCGGTTTCCTTGCCTGGAACAACCTCAGCTCAGGGGTAGAAGATGTGTTTTGCACATAAAGTTGTCCAAACTTCAGTCTTTTGGGGAACTTCTATAAAAGTAGACAATACTGAAAATAAGATGGACAATGAGTGTAAGAAGATCGCTGGCAGGATCAGTTCAATGGCCAATCTCACAGTGGCTTGTCAACTGATTAAAACTAGTAACCTGCCTTTTAAACCAACTAACTGATTAAATCTAAGGCTGTCACCTGACTAAATAAATCCAGGGTTGCAAAACTACACCCATTTACCAGGGAGTTAGCCCCACATAGTAAACCTGCACAGGAAGGCCATTGATCCACGAACTGATTAAATCTGCTCAAATCTGCATATGAGAAACACCCATTTTAAAGGGGGAGAAAAGATCATTCCTGATTTTTTCCAGATAAGGTTGGCATACCCAAAGAAGATGCGTTTGCCTCCCTCCTCACACACAAGTGGAAGAATGGTGTTCACCATCTCAATTGTGTTGTAAATAAGTTATATTAAACAATGCTTTTTTATCCCTGGGGGTAAACCCCTAACGTTTTGCTTAAATTTGGCCTCATTGAGGGCAGTATTTCAGTATGAGTAGAAAAATGAGAGTACCCCTAAACAATTTTTAAGGGAAAAAAGCACTGATATTAAAAAATATGATTGAAAAATAAACAAATAAATTCTTAAGACCACATATTTAGTGCCAGGTGTGTGTGTGTATATATATATATATATATATATATATATATATATATATATATAATGATAGTTCCAACTGGCTAATAAACAAAACAGTTGCAACTCTAGTTAAATATATTTTATTTTATTTCATATTACTGCAATAAACAACTCAATAGTAGCCAATTTGTTCAGCATCAGCTACACTTCCTTTGTCATTCAATAAAAAGAAATTTGCTCCCCTGATTTTCAGGCCAGTGGAGTCAAAGTTCTGAAGCAAATAAATAAATAAATAAATAAATAAATGTTTTTCAGATGGATCCATCCATTCATAGTTTTCACCTATTTGAAACCTTACATGCTTAAAACAATTTAAGAACGGGCTTAGGGATGAATTTGAAACCTTGCATTTTAGAGCAGCTTTTTTTCCACCCAACAGATTTTTATTTTTAGAGGCCTTTTGTATTCCTACATTTTTGCATTTGGAAGCCTCAGGTTACTTTTCTCATCTCTCAAAAAGAGATGGGTTTTTAAAAATAGTTTGATCTGTTAAGCCCTGGAAGTTTAACTACCCCAATTCCCATTGTTAGAGGGAAAAGTCCTTTCGAAATATTTTCCCCATCTTCGGGAGCTCCCAAAAACACATTAAAAAGTGCTCTGTTATGCATGTAGCTCTGCTGGTTAAATTTGGCCGGCTAAACATCCTACACATTTTTTTGTTTTGAGATTTAAAGGTCTTTTTGAGATCAAGAGCACTTTCTCCCACGTAAGAATGCACCCTTGATTAATCTTATCTCTTAAGCAGCTGCTAAGAGATGTTAGTTTTAAGTATTTGGAACAGCCATTGAACTAAGCATCAACTCTCTGTTTGCTCCTTAGGACAATTTATCGCTGGGCTACAGACATCAAACTGTGAATTGGGAGGAACTTCACAGAACATTCCTCCCTTCCCCTCTACCAACCCCTTCTTTTTGCTGTGCCTTGGTAAGGACTGTACAACGATGACATCACCATTACAACACAATTAAAAGAATAATAATAATCCAGGTCACACACTGGAACTTCTAAGGACAAGTTATGAGTTTTGCAATTTGTACTCAGGATAATCTCTCTTCCATTTAATGACGGGGTGGGTGGACTGGTGACTAGCAAAAACTCCAAAGCGTGCATCTGTCTGTCTGTCTGTCTGTCTGTTGTTGTTTGTTTGAGCCTGTCTGAGCCTGTCACAACAAAAGAAAAAAGCACATTGGGTCCTCTCTGGGCTGTTTTAGACGTTTCTCCCGCACTCATCCCCATTAAGAGGTCCCCCCCTCCAAATTTCTGCAGAGCATAGGGTTGTGCCAAGCCTGATATCTCCTTCCTGCTAAGCGAGCAAGGCACTCAAATCTGAAAATGGAGAGATTAGAAGACACAAAATCTACAAGGACAGAGCTGTATTACATGTGGAAGGTCCCAAGTTCAAGTCCTGACAAGGCTTGAAACCTTGTAAAGCTACTGCCACGCAGTGTGGACTAGATGGACCCACTTTCTGACTGGACCTGCCTGCTGCAGCGAAACCAAAAGAAGTTTTCTAAATGGAAATTAAGCCAAGGATTATGAGCTGGTCCTGCAACAAAATGTTGCCATGTGGCCTGTTCCCTGTTCAGGATTCCGTTCCCTCAACACCCAGGTTCCACCCCATCCCTGCAAAAGTCCGTCTGTATTCCACGTCACGGGAGACAGTCAAGTAAGAAACTAATAGTGCAAAGTAGGAATTTATTAACATGGGAATTAACACATTCCTCTAGGACAGGGTTCGCCAAACTTGGCCCTCCAGCTGTTTTTGGACTACAGCTTCCATCATCCCTAGCAAGCAGGACCAGTGGTCAGGGATGATGGGAACTGTAGTCCCTAAACAGTTGGAGAGACCCAGGTTTGGGAAAGTCTGCTCTAGGAATTACTAGAAGGGTGGGAAACCTGTGCATCTCCAGATGTTGTTGGAACTCCCATCAATTTCAGCCCGCATGGTAGGGATAATGGGAGTTGTAGTCTGGCAATGAATGGACACAGGTTAACCTCCCCTGAACTGGTCACCTCGCCTCAAGAAGGATATTTGGGGAAGTTCAGAAAAGGGCAGACAAAATGATTGAGGGGATGGAATGGCTTCCCCAAGGTTGCAGCATTTGGGACTTTTTAGTTTATAGAAAAAGCAAGTAGGAGATGACATGATATATAAGTTTATACTAGGCATGAAGAAAACAGAGAGAGAGAAGTTTTTCTTCCTCTCTCATACATGACACTGGAACTCGGGAACATCCAAGGAAGATAAAAGAAAGAGTTCTTCAGGCAGTTAAACTTTGGAACTCACTGCCACAGGAGTCAGTGATGGCCACCAACTTGGGGGCTTTAAAAGAGGACTGGGCAAATTCATGGTGGGCAAGGCTAGCCATGGTTACTAGCTGCAACGGCTATGCTGTGCTTCCACAGCTGGAGACAGCAAAATGTTGAATATCATTTTATGGAAACCACAGGAAGGGAGCGCTTGGGTCCTGCTTGCAAGTTTCCTAAAGGCACCTGGTTGGCTGCTGTGAGAACAGGATGCTGGACTAGAGGGGCTAGTGGCCTGATCCTGCAGGCTCCTCTTACATTCTCATGACTAGAGCAGGGCTGACGAATCTGTGGCCCTCCAGAAGTTACTGAGCTCCATCTCTCATCAGTCCTGGCCAGTATTACCAGGAGGCAGGGATTATGGGAATTGTAGTCCAGCAGCATCTTTAGCATGGCAAGTTCCCCATCCCTGCTGCGCAAAAGGCAGAAAAGATCATGTTTCCCTGGTGGCTCGTGGCAGTTATTATAGGAAGGAAATTGAATTCACTCCAGACTATTCAGAACTATCACCCTACCCTGTTTCTCGGATGCCTCTAAAAACAGGCAGTTACAGATCTTTGAAAGGGAGCTGTGTGGAATTTTCAAATGAGAAGAAGCATTTCTTCTTCCAACAAAGCTATTTCATTTTTTTTAAAAAAGTTTCCTTCTCTTGGTGAATATGGGCTGCTGAAATTGGCAGTGTTCAAATCATCAGTGGCATTGCACTTGGGTGATTTTAGATTCTGAACTGAATAAGTTTAAAGTGTGGGCCCTGGGGCCACAATTAACAACTCTGCACTGAATAGAGCTCCAAGGGCTGATGGATCTTCACCTCCACAGATCGAGTGGGGATAATCTGGCAGATCCGCCTGAGCTAATCAAAGACACTTGATTAGATTACTGATTGTTGGGTATTGCCTTTTCTTCCTGACTCATTTGCCCCCAAGGGTAATAGGCCCACCCTAGACTCCATCCATTTCTCTTCAATGGGTCTTGGGAGGGGGTCTTTGCTATCCACACATATCCAAAACAGCAAAAGGTCTTCTGGCAGTACCTTAAAAAAACCCAAAACCTAACATATTACAAGTACATAACGCATGAAGCCTGGTGTGGTTTCTCTTAATTATGGAAGTTAACATAAAGCATGTGTTTGGCTAGGGGTCAAATTGAAAAGAAGAACATGATAACTTCTCAAGTGTTTCTCAGAGCTTTATGTGCACATGCGTGGTGTTAATATAGCACCCAAACTGTTTCGGCCAGGTATGGAATCCATTTGACGCTCCTTAAATAAGATGGGAGACTGCAGAGGGTGTCTTGGACTAGGCAACCTATATAATAACAAAAAGCAAGAGTTGTATTGATCGGTGGATACACTACTTTGTCAACTGCAAAAAATTATTGTGCTCCCATATCTAATTTTCTTCTCAGAAAAACTGAAAACAAATATTCTTAAATTTTAAAAAAACAAATAAATGAGGCATAGGTTTTTGTGCACTATGGATTCGTGAAGCATTATTCTGAATTATAGGTATTTTTACACATGGGTTGGTGGGGGTGGTAAAAAGCGAGAACTTTAAAGTGCCACAGGAGGCTTTGTAGCCCTCTGCTGCAAAAAGACTAACGAAGAAACTGAAACATAAAGGTAACGCAGGACTGTGAGGAACACATATTTGCAAACACAGGTGTTAGGTAGGAGACAAAGGAGGAGTCCAAGGGTACCTCGATAAACTGAGGCTGCAGCCCTAATTCCCATTTAGCTGGTTGTAAGCCCCGTTGAATTCAGTAGGGTTTACTTCTGAGTAGACACAGGATTGTGCTGTAATGCATTTATTTTTCACATAAACCATTTGCTATTTTCTTCTTCTGCATAGGCTGCGTACACACTCCTGTTTACTCGGCATCCGGTATATTCCCACTCCTGGTTTGGGAAGCAGAGTATACATGGCGTTAGCCACAAACCCATGTCCATCCTGTCGAAACATTCCATCTTGATCTATCTCCCCTCCAAATTGAGAAAGTAATAATAATAATTTTATTGTTTATACCCTCCCCATCTGGCTGGGTTTCCCCCAGCCACTCTGGGTGGCTCCCAACAGAATTAAAAGCACAATAAAACACCAGACATTAAATACTTCCCTAAACAGGGCTGCCTTCAGATGCCTTCTAAAAGTCAAATAGTTGTTTATTTCCTTGACATCCGATGGGAGGGCGTTCCACAGGGTGGGCGCCACTACCGAGAAGGCCCTCTGCCTGGTTCCCTGTAACCTCACTTCTCGCAGCGAGGGAGCCGCCAGAAGGCCCTCGGAGCTGGACCTCAGTGTCTGGGCTGAATGATGGGGGTGGAGACGCTCCTTCAGGTATACTGGGCTGAGGACGTTTAGAAAAGTCATGGCCTAGCTGTGTTTCATGTAAGGTGTGCCTCCTCTGGAAATTAGCAAGAGGAAATCAGGACTGGCCACAGATGCAGGCAGTAGCTGTTGTTAGTCCATACATCTTAAGTCAAACATACAAGGTAATATAAGCCCTGATAAGATAGGTATTGACATAAAACCAAATGAAATATGTTCAAGTGTGTTGTAGCCAGAACTGTGTGATCCTCAGACCATTGCATAATGAGTGGTGAGGGTTTCTCTTCCATGGTCCAAGTATAAAATCTCTCTTGCAACCATAAGGGCTTGCAATGTCCACTTTTGCTGCCCTACCATCCATCAGTACATGATCATCTGCAAACAGGAAGGATTTTGACTGATACCAAATTGATGCAGGCAACAACTTCAGACCAGAAATAATCTGACAAAGCCAAACCACATGCCTCAATTGACATCTGTACAAATGCCTTTCTATGCAAATGTTGTCGAGTCCAGTATACATGGGATGCTACTTTTTGCCGGATCAAACTCAATTTCACATCCAAGGAAACATTCCATTTGGATTCTAAAGTAATTCGTTTAGGGCAGGGGTCAGCAACCTTTTTCAGCCATGAGCGAATTCCTATGCCTCACAAAAAACCCAGAGATGCATTTTATATAAAAGCACACATTCTATTCATGTAAAAACATCAGGCAGGCCCCACAAATAACCCAGAGGTGCATTTTAAATAAAAGGACACATTCTACTCATGTAAAAACACGCTAATTCCTGGACCGTCTGCAGGCCGAACTGAGAAGGCGATTGGGCCGCATCCGGCCCCCGGTCCTTAGGTTGCCTACCCCTGGTTTAGGGTTTATAACACCTTCCAGTTCCCTATTCCACACGTCTCCACAACACCTTCCCATGTTGGTGTAGATAGGCCACCGGCCTAATCCTGCACCTTCTTTTTCATTTCATTCTTAAGTCAGCCTGCCTAAGCAGGCTCAACCTGGACACACTACAGTACAGTATTTGATTTAAAATCTGTTCCATGTTTCTTTAAGTTTATTGTTTTTAAATCATTTTTAGAGGCTTCCCCATGTTTTAAAATACGCTTCCCTTCTTTTCAGCTGTATTTTTTTATCACAGATATGTTTGCAGCCCTGGGATCCTCTGGGAGGGAAGAAATAAATGTAATAAATGAAACAAGGTAACTAAACAAAATGTACCTGTTCCTACTAAAGCTCATTTCCAAGTACAGCAATGTTTGTTCCAGGAGCCTGAAGCCTTGACATCCGGTTTAAGAATGATTTGGTTTACCAACTCTGCAAAATTGGAAATAGTGTCTTGGTTTGAGAACTTTACCTTGGTCTAAGAACAGAAACCAAACGGTGGAAGGGCACCAGTGGCGGGGGGCCGAATTAGGGAAAGCGCGCCTCGGTTTAAGAATGGTTTTGGTTTAAGAACGGACTTCCGGAACGGATTAAGTTCGCAAGCCGAGGTACCACTGTACTAGTAGTCCTGAGACAGCTGGATACCAATCAAATCACTATCTAAAATAATAACATTATTTTTATAAATGCCATCAGTTAAGGTTTGGTTAACTACAATAACATTTATTTTTTTAATGTATACTGTACAAGTTTTTCCCCTCCTGGTTCTGTTTTGTTTTTCTACATGGGTGCTATTCTTTTCCTTCTTCTTTGCATCTTACCTTACTCTGTGTACTTGCAATTATGTACTTTTTATATTTCAATAAAGAATATTATATAATAATAAATTTATTATTTCGGTCACAGACCAGTTCCAACTCACATACAATATCAGGGAAGTCATAAAACATGATAGGGATACATTTGAATGTGCAAATGTGCAACATACAGTGCTTTTTTCTAAAAAAAAATGTTTAGGATTACTCTCATTTTGACTCGAGAAAATCATCATTTTATAGTTCAGATTGGGAAAAATAAATAACAGTAAATGGGCAAAAGGACAAACATTCACAAAATGTTTAGGGGTATGCATACCCCTGTGTCCCCCCAGAAAAAAAGCACGGTATACATATAAACTGCATCGGGGTGTTATTGCTTTGCTTGTTACTATGTCATGCATTTTTGTGTTTTTATTTTGCAAACTGCCCTGTGATCGACCTCAGATAAGGGCGGTGTAGAAATTAAATTAATCAGATTAGAAAGAACCCCTTTCATCTCCCCGCCCGCCTTTTCCTCCTATTGTCATGTTGATCCCTTTGTCCAGAGATCCGTACAGCGCCTAGCAAATCCAAGCACCCCCCGCAGCACTGCCGGCCACGCCCCCTGTGACGTGTCCCTCCCCTCCCTAAGCTTCCTACCCCTCGCCCTGCACGCTGGAAGGTCCCACGTGGACAGGATCTCCATTTATGGTCGCTGACGCGGCAGTCGCGCAGGGAACCCCCGCCTCTTTCCCCCCCCGCGCTTTGGTCCCGCCTCTCATAAATCAGAGGATCCAGGAAGAGGCGCGCACAAGCCCAAGGGAGCGAAACAAGGGAGCCGCGTGGTTGGCCAGAGCCGAGAGGACCAGAGATCGAGCGAGAGAGCGCACGCTGCCTTGTCGGGTAAGGCTGATGCGGGGGCGAAGCGGGGCGCGATCTGATGCGGGGTTCTTTACTCCGGGTACCTCTTTTTTCCCCTCGAGAGCTGGAGTTTTTTTCTTCCTTCTCCTTCCAGGAGAGTGTTTGGCGGTTGCGATGGGAAAACTATTCCTGGGATTCTGGGTTTCTTCAAGGGATTGATGCGCTAGACCCTCTTTCTTCCTAAAACGTTTCCCATAGAGTTTCCTCTTTCCACCGAATTAAGGGGCCCGATCCGGTTGGTTTTCTGTTTAGCGAGTGTGCTTCCCCACTCCCCGATCGTCTGACTTTTCTCTCCCTGATATTCCCTCCCCTCTCCCCAACCAAAATTTCTTTCTGCCTGTCCGACTCTCCCGACCCGACCCAAACACGCCTCGCACCGACAACACGCCCCCCCCAGCGGAGAATTATTGCTTAGCTGTCCGGTTTTCTTTTTAAATTTCTTTTTATTTCCCGCGAACACACTCGATCCCTGTCCTTGCCGAAACCTTTCCTCAGTGGATTTGATCCACCCGCTGTAATATCTCCGTCCCTAGAAATAGGGATCGGGTCCGGGGTTGGGGGAGAGGTCGTGTAGGATCCCCCCCCCCTCTTCTCCAGTCCCCAACCCACTTTAAATTCCCCATCGCTGGTATTTTCTATTGCTGGCATTGCTTTCTGTGCCTGTGCCGCTCTCCCCCCGCCCGCACAGTTTCATCCTCCAGATCTGACTCAACCCTGCTTCATCTTATCGTCCCCGCCGGAGCCATCCTGGCACTACACCGGCGACCACCTCCACTCCATGCGCATTCCCACCCCTAATTCCCGGGCGGCCTCATAACATGCGTCCCGTCTTTAACATTAGCACACCTCAAATCTACCTGAACTTTGCGTCCGTCTGCCTGTCTGTCTCTCGTTCTGTTGCCTTGTCTGGTTCCCAAATCCTTCTTCCCTCTTTCCCCGCTCCTCTTTTCACATGGCTCGTGGCGCCTTAAAGGTTGATGCACGACCCTCCCCGTGCCCATCGGAAGGACGCGCAGAGTTCAGGGGGTCTCCATCCTCCCAGGGACGTGCGTAAAGGAATTGCAGCCTTGGAGTGGTCCAAAGACTCCCGTGTGTTTAGACTACCGACTCCTTTGGCAGTGACCTTTCCTCCTGCCCCTATCTCGACACCCCATATTCTCCCCCTTCCCCGACCTCGGTACCCACTTCCCCCAGGTTACCGATTGCCAACCCACTCTCTGCGTATTTCCTCCTCTGACGCTCTTTATCGCCTTCCTGCTGATGAAACTGCCCTGTAGTTTGTTTTGCAACTTTCATTTAGATCGGTGCCTGGGGTGAGAAGGGAGACCGGCCTTTGCCTCTCCCCTCCCTCGCTCCGCTGGGAACTTTATTGTTAAACAAATTGTTAAACGCATTCCTATGCTCCCTCCTGCGTGATTTGGCCGGTGAGTTGTGTGGGGGTCTCTTGGGTTGTTTGTTTTGATGTTGCGCAGGAAACTCAGGTGGGGAAAGCTGTCTTGCACCTGGGTCCTGCTTGGTAGCTTCTCTGGGCATCTGGGGTTGGTCAGATCCACCTGCAGAACTCTTCTTACGTTTTCAGTTGCCGATTCCTTGTTTTACACCCTCTGTTGTGCTAATAGAGGAGAATTCTATGTTGTTCAGGAAAGTTTGGGGAGGTTTACTGCTCCGTGGAAATGGTGTTCCCCTTGAAAGACACATTCTCAGATACGGAATTGTGTCTTTCAATGGAGCTCCATTTTCAGGGAGAACATACCCCCCCCCACAAGTATATAAATGCTAAGCAGATTATAAGATGATTTTAGGACAGAACCCAAAGGGTGTAATGGGACTGCAAATCCATTTGTACATTTGCTAAGGAATTGGGGTTTGTCTTTAGCTACCTGCTGAGTCCAGATTTCCCATTATGCGGTGTGGATTTGTACCTGCCGGCAATGCAATCAATATGGCTTGTTTATATACCTTCTTAAAAAGTTACATTTTGGGGGCATTGTTTTTGGGATTCTCTCCCTGATGAATGTGTTTGAGGCAGGTAGTAGCTGGGATTTTGGGTGACTTGCACAAGACTGGATCAAAGAGTTTGTTGCAGAGCTGAGATCTAAATATTAGGCTTTTTTTAGGGTTACTGTGTGCAGTACATTGTTGTTTGGTCCGTGTGAGTTGTTCTGACCATTCCTGGGTCACTTTGCATGTGTGTGTGTATCTGGGATGTCAGGTGGAGAGATGCTATATTGAGGCTCATTCATGGATGTTCTGGCAAGTGGACAAATCAAAATAAATAGCTTTGCATGCAGGAAAGTTGTTAAGTATAGGGAAGTTTTTAATGGTTTATATTGGTTGTATATGTGTTGTAAGCCGCCCAGAGTGGCTGGGGAAACCCAGCCAGATGGATGGGCTATAAAAAATAAAATTATTATTATTGCTATTATTATTATCTTCAAGTGTCTCAATCCTCACAGGGATGAGGAAACTGCAGCCCTCCAGATGTGGTTGACTCCAATTCCCATCAGCCCTAGGCAGCATGACCAATGGCCAGGGGATGATGGAAGTTGTAGTCTAGCAACAGTCTGAGTATTCCCAGTTTCCCCATCATTTCCCATTTTCTTGAGGAGGGAAAGAATCTCAAAATTCCTAGTGGGTTACTCCAGTTTCAGATGTTGCGATGTGTTGCATTTTGGTGTCTCTGCTGGATAGCATTTATTTTTTTCATCACCCTTAAGCCAATGGTCTTGCTACCTTTGGATCCAAATATGCATTCAGGGACCATTCTGCATGTACTTTGCATGGCGACAGTCCTGCTATTGCAACCCCCCTGGTAGCAAGCTGTGACCCAGTAGTAGTAGCTCTTTCCTGCCCACAAGCTAAAGCTAAATGGTGCATTTGGGGAAGTGGTTGCCTAAAAGGCCTGGCAGTGAACATCTCTTGGGGTGCATTTGTTCCTTCCAGGCAGCATGAATTCCTGAATATCTGTTAAAGCCCTATCCCCCCTCCCTAAAAAGATAACCAAACAGAAAAGGTGCCCCTTAGCATTAAAAGCCTGCTAAGTCACATTTGTGAAGGGCCATTGTTGATGGGCTTAGATAAGGTGTCTGAAGGCTTTCTCTTTTTATCTGCTGTGTGTCTCACCCTGGTTTTTGGAATGACCACTGCAATGCATAGCTTAGAGCCTCCTATATAGCCTCTCATTTGCATTTTTTTTTTTTAAAATCATTTGTTTCCTAATGGCTCCTCTATTGCCCCAGGAGAGGGTGGATCTTGCTAAATTAGCATCTGTATCACAAGGTTTCTAAATAGCCATTGGACAGCTGCTGGTAGACCAAACAATTAATTTGTCTGCACTTTTGGGAGGGTTGAGGTTGAATCATTCCTTATCAACCTTGCACTTTCCAGATGTTTCGGGGGAGAATCCCCATCAGGGTGCTGGAAGAGGCTAATGGGAATAGTAGTCCAACGCATCTGGAGGGAGGCCCCAGGCTAAATAAATCTGTCTTAAGTGTTGTGTTCAGTTGCTTGCTGTTTTATAGCTTCTGGATTAATGTTTTAGCCCAGGCATAGGCAAACTGGGCCCTCCAGATGTTTTGGGACTACAACTCCCATCATCCCTGACCACTGGTCCTGTTAGCCAGGGATGATGGGAGTTGTAGTCCCAAAACATCTGGAGGGCCGAGTTTGCCTAGGCCTGCTTTAGCCTCTAGAACTGGGCTTCCCAAACTTGGGTCTCCAGCTGCTTTTGAACTACAACTCCCATAATCCCTAGCTGACTGGTCAGGGATGATGGGAATTGTGGTCCCAAACACAGCTGTAGACCCAAGTTTGATGAAACCCTGATCTAGAAGCATAGTTATTGTTTGCAATGCCTGGGTTATAAATAGGATAACCTCCATATGTGCATAGCCACCAGAATATCATAATAAAACCACACACAGAGAGTAGATCATAGACCATAAAATTGTACAGTTGAAAGGGACCCCAGGGGTCATCTAGTCCAACCCCTGCAATGCAGGAATCTCCACACACTGTCCTCCATCCAGTTTTGAAACCAGACCCTGATTAGCTTTGCAAACAATACTGGTATTACTTAGTGTGCTTCCTAGGTGTAGAACATCTCAGTGGTACTTCAACTAACCTTGGGAAGTAGGCCAGTGTGATTTCCTCTTGTACTGTGGATTGTGCAAGGCAGGGAACACTGAAGTGGAGAGGAATGGTGCCTTGCAAGAACCCATTCAGTAAGTTTGCAAACAGAGCTGGTTATGTATGTTTTGAATGGAGGCTTTCCTTCCTGGGTACGGACTGTTTGGCCAAACATTTGTTTTTATTTTAAAAGATGTATAAACGGCTTTATCGGGAATGTATCCTTCCTCTCTGCCTTGGTGAGGAGCCTTACGAGTTAGTTGGCATTGAAAAGAGGATGGAGTAGGAAGGGTTTGCTTTTTGTTCCCCGTGAGGCAGAAAGCGAAAGAGGGAAGTGGGAAAAGCCCCATGCCCAAAAATTCCTGTGGGGTGAGGCAATTGGGAAATCATTTTCCAGATTCCCCTTTATTTGGGGAGGGCAGAAGAGAGCATAAAGGAATTCCCAGTTCATCTTTTCACTTAGGTTGAGTGGGAAGTGACTGACAAACCGTGTGTGTGTGTGTGTGTGTGTGTGTCTAGGTCTAGGAACAGGTGTCAGATTTGGCTTTGGCAGTTGAAAAACAGCAGGTGCTCAGGCAGCAACCGTGACTTAGTTTGGGTGTGTGTGTCTCTGCGTTAAATTTGGGCCATCTGAGGTCCTAGGGCAGGTGGGGGGGACCCTTGGCCCTCCAGGTGTTGTTGACCTGCAACTCCCATCACTCCTGGCCATTACCTGTGCTTTCTGGGGCTGATGGGAGTCATAGTCTAGCAACATCTAAAGGCCAAGGACCCCCAGACCTGAGTTACGGTACAATCTGGTTCCAAAATTTGATAATTGTGGGGCTGAAATGAGCCCCAAAGTGGAACTGATCACATTTTAAGTGATCCAAAAAATCTGGATTTTATTTTTTTTAATGTTGCGTTTGTCAGGTTTAAAAAAATGTTTTTAGGGTAGATTTTCAGGCTTCCCTGGTGGGGGCAGAATTTTTGATTTCTGGTTTTGGTGATCCTGTGAGTAATGTGCATATATGTCTTGCCAGGAATTGAAGCTTCCTTTTCCACCCCAGGATTAGCTTCCACTTCCAGAGTAGTTTGTGGGACCCCAATGTGCTCCGCAATGTTTACCATTTCCAGGAAGCCGCTTTGTGTCATTGTTTTGGCTCGCTCTCCCTATGATATCATTTGATTTTTTTCTTTCAATGTGACTCTTGAGTCGGTGATAAACACAGGTGAGCTGATAGACGCTGCAGATAGCTTGCTGAGCTAATGATACTTGGCAGGTTTTGTGGCTTGGAGGGGTGAGGTGGGTGAACGCTTAAAAACAGGTGCCTTCCCTCCTCCTTACAGCCTTGGGACCTGTGTAATGGCTTGCCTTTCTGGCAAATAATGCCGTGCGTTATTCTTGTTATCTGTCCAGCAAGTGCGGGGAGGGGTGGGGCCCTCCTGGCCATGTTTGCTGGAGTTGGTGGCCGTTGTGGTTTAGCAACATCTGTTCCTCACACCTGGCGTTGCTGCTGCAACTTTCTCCTTTGTTATCCTCAAGACTAGCCTGTAAGGTGCTATAATCCAGGCTTTTCTTTGATGGCTGTCATTCAGGACCAGACAGGCGAGGTGGCCTGCTTCGGATGTCTGATTCCTGCACTCTTTCAAAAGAGATGCAGATGGTCCATTAAACGACTGATGGTTATTTTTTCCTGCATGTGCTTGTGAGCATACCTACACACGTACAAGTGCGCCAGCCTTGTGGACTCCGCCTTAAGTCCCACATCACCTTGGACTGTCTCTGCTGTTGCTTGAGCACCAGAACAGACCTGTTGTATACTGGGTGCAGTTCAAGATGCTGTGCTTCTAAGGCCTACACTGCAGGGCTGGGGGACAAGTGGCCTTCCAGGTGATGTTGAGTTCCAACCCCTGTCAACCCTGGCCCTGGGCGTGATAGGAACTGTAGACCAGCAGCAACTGGAGGCAGTGCTTGCCGGGCAAATTTTGCACCGGGCTATTGGCCACTTGTGCCTGATGTCTCCACCATCTGGAGGTGCATGCCTGGGGATCTTAGGATCTTGCCTGTTTCTACATCCTGTAGAATTTTATCAATGATACTTTATCTTCGCAGTCAGAACAAATTTCAGGAAGCAAAAAGACTCACGAGCCATTGGGCCCCTAACTGGCAAGCAGACATTCCGTTTTGGAGACCCTGGTTTGGAGACCATTTGGCGCCTAGCTTATATATCTGGGTTTTTAAAAGTGTGGCATCTAGACTAGCTTTCCAGGTTCATAGGAAACTCCTGTTATGGCCGTAGTTTGCCTGCTTTGGATGCAGAAATTTCCAGGTTCAACTCCCAACATTGGGCTGGGAGAAAGATCTCTGTCCAAAATCTTGAGAGCTACTGTCAGGCAGTGTGGACAAAACTGTTACAGAGGGACCCAAGGTGTGACTCTGTTTATAAGTCATGTTTGGTTTTGACTCATGTGCTCCTATATAGATTCTGCCCACATTTCTCTCAGCCGAGGGTTCTTGTAGATTCGACTCTGCGGGGGCAGAACCTGCCTTTGTGTGTTTTGGAAGCATAGGGCTGGGGTTATGATGGACAACAACATTGACCATTATTTCCTGATTTGCAACATTCATTTGCCTCTCTAGCCAAGCTAAACACAGCTGGGTGCAAGGGAGCCTTCTTTCTGCATCAACAAACCATAAATCTCTTGCCTTGCCCCAACTGCCTTGTGCAAGAGATCGCAGCTTTGTACGGATGTGTGTGAGCGCGTGCAGACGTACCCAGTCACGTGCCTGTGTTGATAGGAAGAGGTTTGCAGCCTACGCATGGCCCTTTCTCTTTTTGTTTTGCTGCTTCGAGGTCCAGCCCCTCGTGTTGCAACCTTTTGCAACCAACTCAGTGTGTACTTCTGTGTCCCGTCAATGGCAGGTAATCTGCTTGCAACAAGCTGTTCCCGGAAACTGAGCGGGCCAGCCCAGCGGGGGGGAAGAGTGTGCGCGTATAAAATGGCATGGCTGAGGATGCAGGCGGTGGTTGTTCTTATCTGGAGTGTGTGTGCTGTTTGGATGGGGGTAGGTGATTGGCAGGAGAAGTAGAATTCTTGGTACCATCAGTATCACTCGAGAGAACTAGCAGAATGTAGGGCAGGTAGCTTTGGCAAATGGCACTTTAAAAACCTAGGTTACAGTCACCAAAATGGAATGTCTAGGGGCCATTTCCACTTCTCCCTGTGAATAATCTTCTCCTCCTCCTTGCTTTACTTTACTTTTCTTGTTCTTCATTATCATCATCATCTATACCGCTCTATATTTTAAAGGAAAACTCTCAAGCAGTTTACAACCCGTTAAGCCATCAAATAAAACAATTCAGAACAAAACAAATTCAAACTTCAAGGGAAATATTTAAGATCCTTCTCTAAAGTGACGTTTTGCCTTCCTCATATTTCCTAACCTGCTTAATTTATAGAGCAGCCCCATAGCAGAAGTAGCCTAGGAATGCCAGGGTCGCAGTAGGACTTGCAAGGGCAGGGTTCAAATCCCCAGACTCTGCCATGAAGCTCATTTGGGTGTCCTTGGGCCAGTTAAAGCTCCTTAACCTACCTCACAGGGTCGTTGTTGGGATTAACAGAGGAGGTGGGTGAACGGTGTACTGCTTGGAGAAAAAGGTGGGATGTAAATGAAATAAAGCTTCTTCTGAAGAAAGCTGGAGGGGCCAACCAGATGGAGATGTCGGACACCAACCCGCCTGGCGTTCAGAGATCTCCACATGGTGCCATTTGGCGATTAGATTATATACCTGAGTTTCTGACGCTGGGTGGGCCTTGTGAACCTCGTTAAGGGCCTTCTCACCCACCTTGTTCATGGTTCTAATTAACTAAGAAGGCTCCCCCTCCCCCTTTTAAAAAAAGATAAGGGACTTAGTTTTTGACCCCTTTCCTCTAGGGCATAGGGGAGTGCTATAGTTAAGAGACATGTTTGTTATTGATAAGTGTGTTGACCCACAAGCATTCACTCCCCTCCCAAATGCCCTTTTGGCTGTGTTGTAATTCTCTTCCTCCTCCTTGACCCAAGGATGGATGGGTTGTGTGAATAATAGCAAGCTAGAGAGTCCTAGATGGCCGCAAGGCAGCCCACTGCAACGCCACCTTGTCCAAACGTTTTCCCCAAACCTGGAGACAGTGTTTTGTCAAAAAGGTTGCCTACTCAGCTGAATTGGTATGGGACTGACAGGGCAGACAGGGTTGGGCTATAGGACCTCTGGGTGCCCCCTGACCCCCGCTGCAACAGCCCTGCCTGTTTTCGTCTGTATTACCCGCTTGCAGGAGCCCTGATGTAACAGCCCTGCAAGCTCTGCCTCGGTGACTCACTTCTGCTTCATAGGCCCGAGTCACTATTTTGTGGTCCAGGTGTTGCAAGCTTTTAGAACAAAGAGTTTCCTCATGCTGTGCGGGAACACAGCTCTCTCGAATCTGTTCCTTGCAAATTGAAGGACCACTTCTTTTGGCACAAAGTGACTTCTTAGAGAGTTTCGCCTCTCCCTACACTGGAGCCCTTTGGCTGCTTTCTTTGTAGGGCTCAGTTGCTGAATGGGTTTTCTTCTTTTCTCCCCCAGGACGTACACAGCGAAGGGCCCAAGATGAAGGAGGAAGTGGAAAAAGCAGTCTGGTTCATCTCCCGCGTGATGGATCGCGACCGGAAGCTGGAGAAGGAGAAGGTGGAGCGTTTCAGAGAGAGCCTCGCCACGATCCTGTGCGAGCGCTACAAGGACCATTGGTACCCAGACAAACCCTGCAAAGGGCAGGCTTACAGGTAAGCAAGGAAGTTGATTTTTTTTTATGAACTAAAATTGGAATACTGTCAACTGATGGAAGAGCTTTCAGCAAACAGATCCCCCAACTTTCAGATGGTTAATGGTTAAGCTGACATTCACATTTTACCAAATATTGTGTTATTACAAAACCTCAACGTTTGTGGGCTGCTGATTTTAGGTGCTGATTTTAAATTGTTTTGGAAATGCACACTGTTTGTAAGCCAATTTGGGATTCATTTGAACGGAGAGCAGCATAGAAATTCACTAAATCAACCCCCTTTCTGAATGCCAACAGGCTTGTTCACACATTACATTGGGTGAAAGAGTCTACACTTCATACAGCTTGGTGGCTGCCACACCACTGTGACAAAATTTAAGAACTTGTAATGGAAATAAGGCACATTCTCCCTCTGTTTGCCCTTTTTGGCTTCCTTCCTCCTCTTAGTTTTCTTCCTCCGAGATCAGGGTGGGGGGAAGCTATAGAATAGTTTAGGACTACAAGCTCCTCATCAGCCTCAGCTAGCATGGTCAGAGGTCATGGATAATGGGAGTCGCAGGCTCAGCAGTATCTAGAGGACCGCAAGCTCCTTATTAGGGCTGAAGGTTAGATTGTAAGCTCCTCGGGGCAGGGACTTTGGTGCTATGTGAGTAAATAAACAATACACCGCTGCTTCTGATTCTCTTTGCCTTAAAGAAAGGGATAAAAAGAGCTTGTGCTTTTCACCAATAACTTGTGTTCCGCTCGGGAACCATGAGGGCTAGCTACTTGGATAAATACATTTCTCATTTAAAGGAGAGAGGGGAAGGAATAGACTGAGAGCAGCGGTTATGTTTTGCCTCGAGATCCCAGACACCCTCGACTCTTGTCTGCGTGTTTGTCGAGGATGAGGCAACAGTTGGATGCCTCTTTATGGCGGCAGCTGTTTGCAGAGCTAGCTGCAAAATAACTGTATTGTACCTCTCAAGGCTATTTGTGTAGCTGATAGAGAACTGCGGTTTACAAACCAGTTGGCTGCTGCTGCGCCTGTGTCACCAGCCTGCAGGTCAGCTGGAAGCTTTGTTTGCAAGGACTCTGTCTGGAGCTTGTTGTACTGCAGATTATTACCTGGCAGTCCTTGTTTTATAATATTACAAATTGCTGTGCACACAGAGTACCCGAGTGGCAGAGCATGTTCATTTCAAGTAAATCCTGCTGAGCTTAGTGGCAATTAATTTCTGACTTTGCGCACGCGTAGAGAACAAATGTTCGAGTCGCCCAGCAAAAGCAGAAATGTTAGATTCACCCAGCAAAATTGATTTGGTTGTAGATTCTGGGCAGACAAATGCAAAGGGCGAGTAGGCAACCTACAGTTCTTAATTCTGAAGTTTAAATTGTGACTTGCTGGTGAAGGACGGGCAGTAAAAACAATAAGTCTAATAATAATAATAAGAAGAAGAAGGGATTATGGTCTATGTGGATTGCATAATTTCGTGGATCTAGGGTTTCCCCCCCATTGTGTTTACAAAAATGCTAATTCAACAGCCCAGGAAATGATTGTATTCAAAATGTGAAAATGGAAGTGCTGGCAACCTTGAATATGTATAAATAGCTGGTTTGCCTCTCTTAAGTAGACTTAAAGTCTCTTCAGTTTCTGACAAAGCTACATCGCAGATTTGTGAGGATTGGTGGGTGGGGGGAGACTGCAGGTGCCACCCCCCCAAGCTCTTTAGAGGAAATGAATAAGAGCAAACCATGCTAATTTTCTTGGGTGTCCGGGTGGTTCTCCCCATTATGGGAATGTAGGTTTACCTGCTGCGCCTGATCACCGAATCTTGTTCTAAATCTAAGCCCTTTCTGCATTGTCTCTGCTTCCTCGCAGGTGCATCCGAATCAACAGGCAGTATACCAAGGATGATGCCATCCTGAAAGCTTGTATGGAGAGTGGTCTCGATTACTCGGAATTGACGTTGAAAGGCGAAATTACAATCTGGATTGATCCTGGCGAGGTTTCCTGCAGGTGAGTGCATTCGAGGGAACCGTCCCTTTAAAAAAGCAACAACCCCATAGGTGAGTTGTAATAGAAAGCACCCTTTGAAAGAGGGATTCCCCTTTGTGTTGTGTAAAGTACTTATGCTAAAAGTTGAATTTTTAATTGAGCACCAATAATTCTTGTTCGCTGTGGGTTAAACCACAGAGCCTAGGACTTGCCAATCAGAAGGTCAGTGGTTCGAATCCCCGTGATGGGGTGAGCTCCCGTTGCTCGGTCCCTGCTCCTGCCAACTTAGCAATTCGAAAGCATGTCAAAGTGCAAGTAGATAAATAGGTACCACTCCGGCAGGAAGGTAAACGGCGTTTCCGTGCGCTGCTCTGGTTTGCCAGAAGCAGCTTAGTCATGCTGACCACATGACCTGGAAGCTGTAGGCCGGCTCCCTCTACCAATAAAGCGAAATGAGCGCCGCAACCCCATGGTCGGTCATGGCTGGACCTAATGATCAGGGGTCCCTTTATCTTTACCTTTTTAATTCTTGCTTTTTGGTCAACCCAATAATTTCTTTGAAGCACCCCTGTCCTTCAGATGAGCCAACTTATAAGAGTGGTTTTAAAGCTTGCAATTCGTTTAGCTACTTGTCTTTTTCAAACTTGGGGCAACAGTTCTTAAAGTTATGTAGAAGCTCGTATAACTTATCACCCGGAGCATACAGTAAATGGATTTTCATTTCCTTCTTTATTTCCATACCCCCCAACCACAGTATAAAAGTAAGATTGATTAAATACAAATTAGCCCCCCTCCCTGCTTGAACAGCATTTCAGGATTCAGATTACGTTTCTCTAAAGCACAGTATTGACTAAATACAGGAGTAAGGACATTCTGTTTAACATAATATTCAATCTACTATAATACTAACTTTTCCTTTACGGCATTCATTGTTTTCTATAACGTGTGATTAAAACAAATGTCCCCATTCACTGGATCCACATTCGAGCTTTCTCGATTCACCTTGCATTTTCCATTAAAAAGACCAAGCCATCATTGGAACTGTTCTCTGCTTGCAAAATAAAACATAAAAAAAAAAAACAACTGCCTGTCTTCCTTCCAATGGAACTTGTGAGTGTAAATAGAGGGGAAGCTCTTCCTTCCAGTGTCTGACCTTACCTTCCTTCTCCCCCACCCCAGGCTTGGCGAGAACAGCCGCCCCTTCACAGTGAAGGATGATGAGGAGATGAAGGAGATGAAGGAGAAGAAGGAGAAGGAGAAGAAAGTGGAGAGAAGCAGTAGCAGCAGCAGCAGCAGTGGCAAAGCAACGCCCGAGTCGGAGACGTCGGACTATCACTCCGAGTCTCCTTCGGAGTCGCCCTCCGAGTGCGCGTCGTCCTCGGAGGACGAGAGTTCCAGCAGGCGTTCTGCAGCAAAGACATCGCAGATTAAAGCCGTGGGAGCAAATCTCCCCAAACACGTAAGCTGATAGGAGAGAGGCTGGGAATCTGGTTCTGTACTGTGTGTTTGCTTCTAGGCAGCAATGTAATTTTATGCAGTGTTTTGTACTATAATAATAAAAACAACAAATAACACAATAAAACATCAAACATTAAAAAACTCCCTAAACAGATGTCTTCTAAAATTCAAATAGTTGTTTATTTCCTTGACATCTGATGGGAGGGCATTCCACAAGGCGGGTGCCACTACTGAGAAAGCCCTCTGTCTGGTGCCCTCAGAGCTGGACCGCAGTGTCTTGGCTGAATGATGGGGGTGGAGATGCTCCTTCAGGTATACTGGGCCGAGGCTGTTTGGGGCTTTAAAGGTCAGCACCAACACTTTGAATTGTGCTTGGAAATGTACTGGAAGCCAATGCAGGCCTTTCAGGACCAGTGTTATGTGGTCTCGGTGGTCACTCCCAGTCACCAGTCTAGCTTCTGCATTTTGGATTATGGCAAACGGGGCACTGGCCCACCAAGCTCAAACGACCCACCCACCTGTCTTACATGCAAACAGTCTAGGGGGATGACCCTGGCTGTCTGAATTGTGCTCGGAAACGTACTGCTAGCCAATGTAGGTCTTTCAGGACAGGTGTTATATCATCTCTGTTTTGTACTGAGGTCATTTATCTTGTGCCCAAGCGTTAATAAACTACACCAATATTTTGCATATTTAAGAAATCCTATTCTGACCTCTCTCCCCACCCCCTTTCCAGGAGCCCCATCGCTTCCGAACGCCGTCTCCCCTTTGGATCCCGCACCCGCAAGGCACAGTGTTCAGCTACTTCCCTGTAACTTACTATTACGTTCAGCCGACGATGCCCGTTCTCCAGAGACCCAACCCCAACATGTTGAAACGGCTCACGAAGCGTGCATCCAAACCCTGAAGACTGGGCAGAGCCTAGGATGGTTGTGGGGTTTTTTTTTGGGGGGGGGGGTGGGAAACCGTAGTATTCCTTCGTGAAGGACACCTGGCTCCTAAGACTCCTCCTTGAGTCTGGAGAGGTTCCTTGAGAGGGCCTGGGCTGGGCTGACCTTGTTTCTATGGTGTTGAACAACTGTAGCATTCCAGTTTGTCTGATTAAGCCCTTCCAGAATGGAAGGGCTGTGTTTGCCAGTGGTTAGAGCAGGGTAAGGTGAGCGTCCGTGTAAAATATATATTTATATATATATATATAGTGTGTGTGTGTGTGAGTGAGTGTGTGTGTTTTCAGCTCTTCATAGAGAGAGAAATGTGAAGTGGTGGGGCAAAGGACCCACGAGTTCCTAATTCTCAGTGGCTTTTCTCAAAGAGGTTTTCTGTAGGCGCTGTGTGTTTATCCTGCACTTTAGAACCAAACGCTGCTTCTGCTGCTTTGAAAGAGGGACAGGAGAGCTCCTGACCCCCTATTGCACTTTTATGGGAAAACATGCCATTGCATGCAAATGTGCTCTGTCTGCAGCAGTTTGGCAAGGAGGTCCAAATAGCATTAGAGCAGAGGTGGGGGGGGGACCTGCGGTCCTACAGATGCTGCCAGGCTCCAGCTCCCTTCAGCCTCCCCACCCCCCAGCCCTTGGGCTGCACTGGTGAGGGGGCTGATGTGACCCAGAGGGCTGCAGGGTCCTCCCACCCTCTGCTAACGCCTCATTCCCTTGCTGTTGCTGCCACCCCAGCTTCTGCAATGCATCCAGGCATCTCTTGCCTACATTTCCAGCTCTTCTGCTACTTAAGGCAAGGCTGGGGGGGCCCTTCAGATGACCTTGTCTTTGGACTCCCAACTCCCAGCATGCCCAGCGGTGGTGGTGGGGAGGTTGGGGTTGAGTCTAGCAGCGTCTGAATGGCCATAGGTTCCCCTTCTCTGACTTAAGGTCTAGAAATTGGTTGGTGTTTTGTTTTTTTAAGCGCTGAGATTCATCCCAGCTGTAATCCTACGCGCATATACTTGGCAGTAAGTCCAGATCAAGCCAGCAGGACTTGCTTCTAAGTAGACGTGCCTAGGATCGCACAGTTTGAACCCATGTGCTCATATATATATATTTATATAAATATAAATACATGCCATACTGCCTTGCGTCTTTTCTCCTGGGAATACACACAGCTGCAATAATAATACTTACCTACCTCAAGAGATGCTCTTATCAAGTTATTATTGTTATTATTATCAAGTTATTATTATTATTGTTCTTACTATTATTAATACTACTGAAGGATTGTTGGCACTTGACTGGACCTACTTCTTGTTGGGGAAAGTATTCTTGTTGTTGCTGATAAAATGACATATAATATATATATTTAGATATATATTATGTATTCTGTAAATAACAATCGGGAGCTTTGTAATTTATGGAATGAAAATTATTTTGTAAATATGGTACCTGCAGCTTGTTTTTACGCACCATTGATACAACAAATTTTGCCTTTTTTAAAAAAAGCAAATGTCTCTTTTCTTTTTTTATACAGCTTTTAAAAACTAATAAAATAAATGATGCAAATAAAGGAGGCTAATGTTGTGTTTGTGGTTTGGGGAGGGGATGATGATGATGATGGAGGTGCAGTCGTTGTACACAGGCACCCAAAAAAGGAACTTTCAAAACAAAGCAAATAAGGAAGCGTTTCCGTTCTAAAACAGACAGCTTTGTCCCTCCAGATCTTGCTGGGTTACATCACATGGCCTGGAGACAGGTATTCAGGCTGTGCTTCCACAGCAGTGACCAGAGGAGGAATGACCGCTGGGAGGAGAAACGCCACAGCAAAACTGGATGCCTCCCTCTGCCCCAGCTGCAACAAATCATATTTCCCCTGTATCAGTCTCTGCAGCCATAGTAACACTCCAGTGGTTTGCCTTTACCCCCCCCCCCCAATGGTGCACTTTAGACAGATCCCAACGCACACACTTTTACTCTATCCAAGTTTGAACCAAGGGAGCACTTTATAGCCTTTTCATCTAGCAAAGCTTATCCGCCTCCCCGATCTGTTCTACATATTTCCTAGCTCTGCAATGGCCTTTTTTAATTACCAGAGCCATATCCCAGGGGCTGATGGAATCCCATGGCCCTCCACTTGTGTGTCGGACAACCTCCGGGAATCAGCCCCAGCCAGCTTACCCCTTGGGGTGATGGAAGGAGCTGCTATTGTTCAATCGGATTTCTTAACTGGTCTTCACCATGAGGTCCCAACGCAGGTTACCACAATTTATAAAGACAGCATTCAAGCCAGTTTAAACAAAAGTCTATGGCAGCAGGTGTCTCACACCGAATGTAACTGACCTGTAGAAAGGACTCCGTCCACTGAAAACAGAGACGCCGTATGTACCCTTGCTAACTATGAAAACCCTTTAATAATAATAATAATAAAATATTTTAAAAAAATTAGGGTCGGTCTAAAAATATTGGTTGTAGCCCATTAGCAGCTGGGGGGCAGTGGCAACAGGCTCCATTCCACAATTGCTGGCCAAACAAAGCTGACCACATATTTCTTACATAAAGGAAATGTCCTCTTTGGGATTTTCCTTCCCCATGCTAATAATTCCTTGCACTCGGTTTGCCCTCCCGCTAGAGAAAAAAACCTCAGCTGAAGTTTTCAGTGTTGTGTCTGCCACAGTGTGCACCAACCTGGTATTCCTCCAGATGGTTTGTGTTAAGTTGTGGGTGAACATATCAGACGACACAGCGATTCTTCAAACAGCTCTTGTTTATTCGCAGGCCAGAACAGAACTGAACCGAAGGGTTCAGCCAGCCTGCTTATTCCACTAGAATGCAACAGTAACCATTTTCTGTAACTATCC
This sequence comes from Podarcis cretensis, assembly GCF_951804945.1. Classification (NCBI taxonomy): domain Eukaryota; kingdom Metazoa; phylum Chordata; class Lepidosauria; order Squamata; family Lacertidae; genus Podarcis; species Podarcis cretensis. The sequence continues at coordinate 17,493,621 of NC_137177.1, read as the reverse complement.
AATCACTGAATGTCACTTTCAATCCCTTATTTGCATATGTGGACCTGAGTGAAAACTATCCACAGTATCCCCCTGCTGGCCCAGGGTGAGAACTTCAGTACATAACAGTTTGGACTACAACTCCCATGAGCCCTAGGAAGTACGTGTTGGCTGGGAATGATGGTAGCCTGTATGGGATAATTATTCCGGAAGATTATTGTAATTTCGAGGAGATAGTGATCTGAGATGGCCAACTCTTCCTGTCTGGTTATCTCTTCCTGACTCTGGCCATCTATGTTTTATTGCTTTCTCTATCCCTTGAAAAAGGGTCTTTGATGTGTGGCCTGGCTTTTTGTCTTTGATGTAGAGTAGCTCAGCCCCAACGGGGACCAGCATCTATAAAATACCTAGTTTTGAATACAGGAGCTGGGAATTCGCACACAAGCTGTTGGCCACAGAGCTGTGCAAAAGAAGGCTACCTGGTGGTCAGCTCGCCACATCTTCAGGGCTTCCCCGTAGGCAGATTGAAGTGCTGCTTGGTAATGCATCTTTTACTTGCTGTTCATAATAAAATCTGAAATCGTCTCACCCACTTGCGTTTGTATTGCTTCTGAATCTAATCTAAGAGCCGTCTTGCATTTGGCCAGACAGCCGTACTCCAATTGGCAAAGGCTGATCCTACTGTAAACAGGGCTGCCATAACCAGTTCAGAACATTTCGTATGTGAAAGTAGCACAACATGCACCGTTTTGCTCTAGGGTTGCACTCCATGTGCCTTTCTGCACACATATGCACAATTGGGAGCCAATGTGTCATTGGTGGTGGGAGCCCAGGGTTCAAATCTCCCCTCTCAGCCGTGAAGCTCACCTTGGGCCAGTCGCTGCCTCTAAGCCTAACCCACCTAACTGAGTTATGAGCACAACCACAATAAAAGAGACTGCTGGATCAGGCCAATGGACAAGCCTGTCCAACATTCGGTTCTCACAGCTGCAAAACAGTGACCTGTGGGGGCATTCTCCCCTCCTGTGCTGTTCAGCAACAGGTATGCATAAGAATAACTGCCTCTTGACTGTGGAGGCAGAACATGGTGTGATGTGGCAAGTAGCCACTGAGAGCTTTACCCGCTATGAATTTGTCTCGTTTAAAGCCATCCAAGTTGGTTGCAGTCACTGCCTCCTGTGGCAGTGAGATCCACAGTTTAAGTCTGCACTGCATGAAGAAGCACTTGTTTTTATCTGTCCCGAATCTTGCAACGTTCAGCGGCATTCAATGCCCCTGAGTTCTAGAGTTGAGAGAGAGAGAGAGAGAGAGAAACCTCTCTCTATTCACTTTCCCCATGCTATAAAATGATAAGCTTCTATGCATTGTAGCAAGGTTCGGCTTGATGACCCTTGGGGATCCCTTCCAACTGTATGATTCTATGTCACCTCTTAACTCTCCTTTTCTGGAAACTAGAAGGTCCCAAATGATGCAACCTCTTCGGCAAAGGCTCAGCATATATTCCGATCTAATAAACGACAAACGGCAGCAACAAGCTTCACACAGTGCTGCTGGCTGTGCTCCTTTGCAGTGCATGAAACTTTTCCCCTCGAGGAAAAAGTTAGCATTAGCATCCCGTAGCGTCAGAAACTAAGATGGTCCTAAGCCCTAAGGAATCATCCCGAATTCCTTTAGCTGCAGTTCTCTCCTAAAGCCACCAGGGTGGGCTATTGCTCTATAGGTGTGCATGTGTCCTGTGGCTTCCCCATTCTCATTCATTCACGAACTTCAGAAATAGAGAGAAGGGACTCGCTTTGTAGCACCGTCAATGACTGCACCAACTGGGGTTTTTCTTGGCGCAGGATGCCCTTTGCATGCAGCTAGTCCCATTCAAGGAGGCATGTTGCAGACGATAGCGATGGTGGACAGGTGCTTAAAAAGAAGCACCCTTCCTGTAGCTCACTGGTTAAAGCATCCGCTTTGTGTGCAGGATGTCCCGGGATTCCTGGTTCAATCCCCACCTTCCCCTGGAAGCGCTGGGGGAAAAGACACCTGTCAGAGCTGCCTCTAGGTCCCAGCTCACAGAGGACCAACGCCAGGCTGTCGTTATGTACAAAAGTCTTTATTGAGGTTCAGTTTCCATTTTAAAGCCGCAGCGCGCAGCTCTACGTCTCAACCCTAGACCGGCGAAGTCCCGTCTGAGTCTCCGCCTCTTCCACACCAGTTTAAGACTCTCGCTTTGCTCCACCTCTTCCTAAGTTCCTTTCTCCTCTGGGCCCTCCTGCCCGCTAGGGTTTCATCCTTTCTGGACTCCTCTGACGCTGACCCTGATGATTCTTCCCCCTCCTTCCGGCGGGCTTTAGGACCTGGTTCCCTATCCGGGCTACCTTCTGTGCCGCTCGCCTGTACATTTGAACTGGGCGCGCGCGCCCAGCCTGCAACTTTCCTCTTGACCGTTAACTCGCTCTCCGATGGAGGCGTGGTCAACCCTGACTCATCTTCTCTCGCTGGTGGTGAATATGTGGGCTCTGATACCTGGGACTCCTCCCTCCCACTACGCTCTGGTGGGGAAGCTGGTCCTGATTTCCAACTGCTGCTCTGGGAGTCCCCGCTGGCCCCTTGCTTCTGGGGTGTCCCCCTTGGGTCCTCCCTTGCCCTGCCCATCGGCGCCCCCTTCTGTGAATCTTCCGATTCGCTGGAGAGGCTCATGGAATCTCTCTGGCTGCTGTCATCTTCTCCTACGCTGCCCTCGGATTGCTCCCCCTCGCTCTCCATCTCCTCTCCACCCTGCGCTCCCGCTGAGTTCCTAAAATTCTGCAGAGCTCCTGCCTGTCTAAACATCAGGAAGAAGGTTTCTGACGGAAAGAGTTTCTGACCCTGGGGGTCCCTTGTGTTATAATAATTTTAAGGTCTTAGATATGTAATAAATGTACCAAGCAAACGCATGCATACACAAATATATAAACCACATGTCTGAAACCCCACAGAAAAAAAGTCCTGAACAAATTGACCTCAAATATTTCTCTGCAACGTCAAAGTGGGAAACTTCCCCATTGTCTCTTTCCTCACAAGGGCACATTTAAGATATGAATAGGGTGTGAGCCTGTGACCTGGCTCAGGAACTAAGTATTTATCATTACAAAAGATTGGCCAGGCTCCTCAGGGTATCCAATGAAGTAAGCATTAACAGGTAACCTGCCAGACAGGAGATAAACAACGACAGGAGATAAACAACGCACTCAGATTTCTGTTGTAGAATGCCCCTTCTGTGATGTTTCTGGGGGTGGTCTTGAACTCCAGGGTGGGCAATTTAAAATGTCTATATAAGGGCGGACACTCCTGGGTTCTGGGTCCTCCTCCTTCTCCTGCGTGTGAAGGGGGCACCCTGTTGCAACAGTTCAATAAAGATCGACTTACTAGCTGCTTTGCTTCTCAATATTCTCTGGTTGGCCTCTGTTATTTTTCTCCGACCGATGGAGAACCTGCAAAGGACTCTACAAGGGCTCTTGTGTACCCCAGAAGGGAATAAGGGCAGATTTCCGTTTATTACACTTGAAACTCTACAATTCTACAAAGGGTCTGACTCATTGCAAGGCAGCTAGGTAAAGGTAAAGGTACCCCTGCCCGTACGGGCCAGTCTTGACAGACTCTGGGGTTGTGCGCCCATCTCACTTAAGAGGCCAGGGGCCAGCGCTGTCCGGAGACACTTCCGGGTCACGTGGCCAGCGTGACATCGCTGCTCTGGCGAGCCAGAGCCGCACACGGAAACGCCGTTTACCTTCCCGCTGGTAAGCGGTCCCTATTTATCTACTTGCACCCGGGGGTGCTTTCGAACTGCTAGGTTGGCAGGCGCTGGGACCGAGCAGCGGGAGCGCACCCCGCCGCGGGGATTCGAACCGCCGACCTTCCGATCGGCAAGCCCTAGGCGCTGAGGCTTTTACCCACAGCGCCACCCGCTAGCTGACTTTAACTGTTGTGGAGAAGAGGAGATTGCAGCAAGGCTAGCTTGCTTAACATGGGTTGATCTGAACCAGCAAAAAGCATCCACACTGCATGCAGAAAGGTCTCAGGTCTAGTTCCTGATGTCTCCAGGTATGGCTAAGAGAGGACACCAATCTTCATTCCTGGAGAGGTGCTCCCAATCAGTGTAGACCAGAGGTTTTTGAGTCCACGGCTCCTTTGACCAAGTACCTTCTTTCTGTGGCACCCCTGTGGGGCTCAGGAGCCCAGTTATGTCACCCCTTGCTTGCAGAGCTTGCAAACACCCTCCCTTGTGGAGTCTTCCCTCAGCCTCCTCTCTTCTACCCTTCCTTGGGAGTCCTCTGGGCAGCCGCCCCTGGTCTTTGAGCTGCCCCCCCCCCCCCGCCTCAAAGAGTGGTGTCTCCTTGCACTGCCCCACAGGGGCCTGGGAAACACCCCCTCACCAGCCCCAGAGGTACTATTTGCCTGGGGAGATTGTAGCCAGGGCTGCTGCAACAAACAGCTGTGCAAGCCTTTGGGAAGCAGAGAGGAGGGAGGCAGGGAGGGAGGGAGGGAGGGAGGGAGGGAAGGAAGGAAGGAAGGAAGGAAGGAAGGAAGGAAGAAAGAAAGAAAGAAAGAAAGAAAGAAAGAAAGAAAGAAAGAAAGCCAGATGCCAGTTTTGCCTGCAGCACCTCTGACCATCACTCAAGGCACCCCAGGGTGCCATGGCTCCCTGGTTGAAAACCACTGGTGTAGACAACACTGAGCTGGCTAGACCAAGGCTTTGACTCAGCATTCGGAGGCTTCCTATGTTTCTGCGCCTGGAATAGCTGCATGGAAGAGGGGATTTCATCAAGCCCAGCTTGCTTAGTCAGCAGCATGGAGAAACTGAAACATGATCCACTAGCAAAACCCAGTAGTATCCTATCTTGTGTAGGGCAGACAATGTCCCTCCTTGCTTCCGCCTGCCTCCTGCCTCTAACCATGCCTAACTGTAGCTTGATAAAGCAGCCGTGAGCCAGTGATAAAGCTTATCTGCCCTTTCTGAACCAAATCAAGCCACTGTAGTGTGTGAAGCTAGAGGGACCTGTGAACAAGCTGGTAGCTCTTTATCTGGACTGTGTGCTTACCCAGAAAGGTGAGAGAGGCCTTTTGTTCCATTTCCTTCAAAATGCCTTTGCAGCTTATCTTGGCCCAGCTAGGGCGGGCCTAACAGATGAGGCAAACAGTTCCCAACTATGGATTTTGGAAAGGTACAACCAAACCAACCAGAAAGTAACTTGTACCCTCCAACATTTCTCCAATTAAAATAAGGACACCCGATTCCATAACAACAACAACAACAACAACAACAACAACAACAACAACAACAACATTTATACCCTGCTCATAATATCTGGGCGGCTTCCAACGCATATAAAAACATACCGTAATAAAACATTAAGGATTAAATAACTCCCCCCTACAGGACTGTCTTCAGATGTCTTCTCAAGGTGTTATAGTTACTTATCTCCTTGGCTTGGGGGGGGGGGATCACATAACTCCATACCTTCCAACATTTCTCCAGTGAAAATACAGACATCCCAAGGAAAAGCGGGACATTCTGGGGTCAAATCAGAACTGGGACGGTTTCTGTAAATCAGGGACTGTCCCTGGAAAATAGGAGGGTCTGGTAACTGTTTTTTTAACTGGGGTGTGTTTGCAATTGTTTCAGTTGCTTTGATATATATATAATTGTTTTATACATATAGATTGCATTGCAAATCATTTTGTGATGCATCATAGGAAGTGATTCATAAATGCCGGTTTACCCTTGGGCCTGATCCGGAGGCTCTAGTTGGTGCAAAACACTGCTGCTAGATTGCCAATGGGGACAGACTATCGCCAGCGCATCCCTTCCAGCACTCAAAAGATTTCACTCGTTGCTCATATGCTACCAGACCAGGTTCAAGGTCCTTGTATTAATTTACAAGGCTCTTAACAATTTGGGTCCAGGATATCTCAGGGGCTGCCTAAACCCTTATACCCCAAGCAGGTTTTCTAGGAAGTCACTGTTAATGCTCCCTCAAGCCTCAAGCCGCAAAGCTTCTATCCACCGGGAATTGTGCTCAGAAACTTACTGGGAGTCAATGTAGGTCTTTCAGGACCGGTGCTATATGGTTCCAGCAGCTGCTACCAGTCACCAGTCTAGCTGCTGCATTCTGGATTAGTCTAGCTTTCATGTTGGAGGAGCTTTGCTTACTAAGTTTCTGCTGGTCATGTTAAGAGTGCAGCCAGGAAAAAAAATGGCAACCTTTGGTGATGACATCTGAGAAGCATGGTGACCAAATTTTCCCTCACAGGGCTCCTGTGCTGTTAATAGCTTCTGAACAAACAAGCAAGCAAACACTTAGAAGGAGACTTTTTCCTAGCATGAAGATAAGTGGTAGGAACAAGTTGTACCTCTTAGAAACTTTTCTGAGTCCAGCAGCTGTTAAATGCGCAGGAGCTCTTCCAGGGGGTAAAAGCTAACAACCTCAACCTTTAAACTTTTCAGACTGGTTATTAAAATTCTTCACCGGATTTTACAAGGTTGCCTGAATTAATTAGCCCTCTCAGTCCCTTAGTTTTGTAACTGTTTTTGAGCCCTTGAAATGGTTGCTTCTCAAACATTTAAAACTTGCATCCCCCCCCACTAAATATACTTTCTACTCCTCCAACCCGAAACCGATGATCAGAGCTGATGATTCACACTGTACATTTAAAGCATGTGACTTGCCCCATAGCATCCTGGGAAGTGTAGTTTGTTCAGGGTGCTGGGTATTGTGGCTCTGTAAGGGGGAAACCACAGTTCCCAGGATTCTTTGGGGGAAGTCACGTGTTTTAAATGCGTGGTGTAGATCTGCCCACGGATACTTCCTGATGTTGGGTGGTGAAGTGAAAAACAAGAAGTCTTCTGCAAACCTGCTATTGTTGCCCTCGAGGGCCTGCAGCTAGGAGGCACTGATCTCAATGCAGGCATAAGCAGAGGCGTAGCAAGCCCCCTGCTGACATCGCAAGGAAGCTTCCTAACAACAAAGCAGTGGCCCTTTCTGAGCCTGCTTCTTCCCAAGCAAGGGCACAGTGAGGGCGCTTTCCGCTGGGGGGCAGTGAGGGTTCTTTGCCACAGTGGCGTAGCGTGGGGGATGCAGGGGGGGCCGGCTGCACCGGGCGCAACATCTGGGGGGGCGCGCTCGCACCCGCAGCTCTCTGCCCATACCTGGCTCACTCACTCTCTCTCACTGCAAACAATACATGTGCTTAGGGTGTAAGGGTTTCTTTAACTAATCTAGTGGAAGAGACTCGAGTGCTAAAATCCACGGGTTAGGGGGTGCAAATCCACAGGTTAGGGGGCGCAAATTACTTGCCTTGCCCTGGGTGCTGACAACCCACGCTACGCCACTGCTTTGCCATGCAGACCCAGTCCTCTTGGCCGGAGGCACAACTTGCTTTAGGATGCTGTCTCTCCCTGGAAAGTCAGATACAGTGGTACCTCAGGTTACAGACGCTTCAGGTTACAGACTCCGCTAACTCTGAAGTAGTACCTCAGGTTAAGAACTTTACCTCAGGATGAGAACAGAAATTGCGTAGTGGCAGCGGGAGGCCCCATTAGCTAAAGTGGTGCTTCAGGTTAAGAACAGTTTCAGGTTAAGAACGGACCTCCAGAACGAATTAAGTTCTTAACCTGAGGTACCACTGTACTCCAAAGGGAGGGCTGCCCCACAGTTAGATAACCACACATGGTAGAGCATCTGCTTTTCGTGCAGGAGATTTCAGGTTGCATTTCTAACATCTCCAGGTAGAGCTTGTGTCCTTTTTCATTATACACACCGACAAGTGGGAAACACTGGCCTACGAGCGCTCCAATAGGAGAACAGCCTTTACCAAAGGTGTCATGGGCTTTGAAGATGCTCAAACTCAGGACGAAAGGGAGAAATGCGCTAGGAGGAAGGCACGCTTGGCAAACCCTCACCGTGATCAACTCCCGCCCGGAAACCAATGTCCCCACTGTGGAAGGACGTGTGGATCCAGAATTGGCCTCGACAGTCACTTACGGACTCACTGTTAAAACCATGTTTATGGAAGACAATCTTACTCAGCTATGAGTGATCACTGAAGAAGCGCTTTTTTTGTTGCAGAAGAAATTCCTCAACCCCCCCCTTTATATATTAAAAAGTGCATCAATTCATAGAATTGTATAAGTGGAAGGGACCCCGAGGGTTATCTAGTCCAACCCCCCGCAATGCAGGAATCTCAACTAAAGCATCCATGACAAATGACCATCCTTCGAGGGACTGTCAAGGAACAATCCTCTAACTCAGGTTTGGGGAGTCATTGGCCCTCCAGATGTTGCCCCAGGAAGAACGGTCAGTGACTAGGGATTATGGGAGGTGTGCTTCAGCAACATCTGGCGGGCCAAAGGTTCCTTGCACATGCTGTTAACTGAAAGAGCTCTCTGTTTGGAAGGGCTGCCTGATATGAAGCTGAAGAACCACAAGAAGGAAGATCGGGAGTCTGGAATAGCTGCCCTTTAGTACTCGATCAGCAGACATTTGGCCCCTGGCCCCCAGGAGTCTTCCCCATGATGGTGAGATGTATTGCATCATAAACTGCAGTATTCCCACCCCCACCTCCGAATTTGCATCTATATATAATGCGTACAAATGTTATGCAATTCTGTAACAACCCTGTTTTGGGTGACGATGGCTGTTGAAGGATTGCACAACGTCATGTGATTTATTTAAAGGTGACCCTCTTATGCTTGGGCATTTTCACTTTCTGGAGGAGGAGGAAGACAATGTGATTTAGTGGTTAGTGCATCAGACTAGGACTTGGGAGACCGGGATTCAAATCCTCACATGGCCATGACAGTGGCATAGCGTGGGTTGCCAGTGCCCGGGGCTGCGTGGAGGTGTGGGTGGGTGGGAAACAGACAGAGTACGCATGCCCATTCAGCTGCCTAATGGAAGTGTCTCCATCACCCAGGAAATTGTAGCCACAGAGACAGGAAAAGAAGAGTCGTTCTGTTGTCTGGAGAGGCCACCTTCTGCTTTGCATGGAGAAGCCGTTTTCAATGGAGCCCACGCAGCTGTATTGAGGCACCACCAGGTGTTGAAATCTTATGCCCCTAACAATTTCATGCCTGGGGCAACTGGCCTTGCTATGCCACTGGGCTTCCTGGGTGCCTTTGGGCTGCCTCTCAGACTAAACTACCTCGCAGGGTTGTTAACGGGGATTAAATGAGGAGGGGGGATACCACGAGCTCCTTGGAGAAAAGATTGGGAGAAACATGCATCACAGAGAAGATGGTGAGGTGCCCCTCTGTGTTGACCCAGATGCGGAAGGGGACCAGAAGCTCAAGCCTGAGATGCCACATTCCTTACATAGAGTCCCCGATTTGCAGTTTTAGCCAAATGTGGTAAGCCTCTAAAGAGATTAGCGATGCATTTGTTTTTCTTTCTTGGGTGCTGCTGGAGAAATGGGTGTCTGCAGAAAATGTGTTTTTCCACTTGCCTAGAACAAAGTTTTTATTCTCTCTCTTGCAGGGCTCCTCCTGTGCTTAACAGGCAGTTATCCAAGAGACGGAACTTTTTCCCATCACTGCTCCTGCTGAAATTCTGCACTGTACGCTGTCCTGTTCCACCCTGCTGAAATCCCCTCTCCTGCACAACTATTAAAAAGTGCAAGAGCCCTGCCCTCTGCAACATCTGGCCGTCCTACACAGCAGTCAGCCAGTGCAGCTGACCAACTAGGACCAGCTGGATGGGATTTTGGGCGGGTGGAGGTGGGGAGGTGTAATTCTGCAATACGACATTGCCCCAATAATGGTCCATTAATGGTGGGATTATCCTGGACAGGCCACACATCCTTCCATGCTTTTAGCTGTGCTACGATGCCTCCCCAGGGTTATTGCATTTTTGTCATCTGGAGTGTCAAGCTTGCTTTACAGCCAAACGAAAGCAGGACGAAAAATAAACTGGAGCACTTTTGGTATGAAAAGCTACAGAATTTCATTCTTGATAATAGCCATTATAAAAGCTTTGCCAGCTACATTTCTGCTGGTTAGGCAGCTGCAGAGATCCAGGAGTCCTGTTTTTTTTAAAAAAAGGGAAGGAGAGAAACAGCCTTAAGCTCTACCAGTTGGATTTCTGCTTGTAGTGCAATGGTTAAATGGCAGCAATAGAGAGATTTGGAATGTGGCACAGCACAGCATTCAATGGTATGTCACCTTTAGGCTGCCAGGATTACTTTTGCATTATGAGAGCAAGTTCAACAGGTGAAGCTTTTCCACTTGTTGCTCCTCCATCGCTGGAGAGACTTTCCTGATTGTCTGCTGGCCATGAAACTGCAAAAACATCCAAGGGCCTCAGCAGGAAAATATATTGACAACACTTTGTTATTGTATCTGAGAAGCATGGGTTGCTAAATCCGGTGGCCAACTTTTCATTGAGTCCACCTACTTATTTTAAAATTATTGGCTTAAATTACAATTTGCAGATGAAGGAAAGTTCCTCAAAATAGACCTTTCCAACAAGAAATTTCTTCTGGCTTCTCAGCTGGAACAACCCTTTCCATGGCTCTATTTTCTACTTTTGATTAAACAGAGAAAACTACCTTATAAAGAATCATAGGAAAGGTGATTCACATGTTACATTGAACAAGTGCCCCTGTATTCACAAATAGCTGACCTGGACATTGGTACATTTATTGACACGTAGCCTTCAGTGAGTGTACAGTCTGCATATATCTCAGCAAGTATACACTCTTTCCATTAGGGAGACTTTGCATATCAGTAGCAGGAGTAATTCGTTATATGCCCCCCCCCCATCTGACTGCGTTGCCCCAGCCTCTCTGGTCTACAGGAGTGTCAACTTGGCCCCGTGACCATGGGTGCCTGGGGCTGTGGGTGCCATGCACCGTGCATGGCCCTGGCACTGAAATTTGTGAGTGCCCAGCCACTTCATGGGGAATTTTGTGGGTGGTTGGGTACCCAGGGCCCCAGGGAATTGGCACCTATGTTGGGCTGTTTCCAGCGAGTTATAAAACTGCAATAAAACACCACACATTAAAAGACTTCCCTATACAGGGCTGTCTTCAAATGTCTTCTAAAAGTCAGATAGTAGTTTATTTCCTTGGCATTTGATGGGAGGGCATTCTGCAGGAAGGGAGCCACTACTGAGAAGACCCTGTGCCTGGTTCCCTGTAACCTCAGTTAACTTCACAGTGAGGCAAATGCAAGAAGGCCCTCAGAGCTGGACCTCACTGTCTGGAATGAAAGGTGTGGGTAGAGATGCTAGACACTCCAACTGCCTCCATTTTCCAGGGACGTCCCTGATTTAGAGAAGCCATCCCAATTTCTGATTTGATCCCAGAATGTCCCACTTTTCCTTAAGATGTCCCTATTTTCATTGGAGAAACGTTGGAGGGTATGGAGTTTTCTGAGCCCTGGGTCATCTGAAGGAAATCCTGTATAGGGAAGTTTTAAAAAATGTTTAATGTTTTATTATGTTTTTATATATGTTGGAAGCTGCCCAGAGTGGTTGGGGCAACCCAGTAAGATGTGTGGGGTATAAACAGTAAAATTATCATTATGGAATGGGACGTCACTATTTTCATTGGAGAAATGTTGGAAGGTATGAGATGCTCCTTCAGGTATACAGGGCCGAAGCCATTTAGGGCCTTAAAAGTCAACACCAGCTCTTTGAATTTTGTTTGGAAACATACTGGGGGCTGATGTAGATCCTTCAGGACCAACGGCCGCTCCCAGCCACCAGTCTAGCAACTGCTTTCTCCGCTAGTTTAAGTTTCTGAGTCACCTTCAAAAGAGCAAAGTGCCACTCTTTCCTGTCTCAAGTTCATTTGCACATTGAGATAAAATTGCAAAACACAGATCAGATTTGCCTAGAATCTCCGAGTTTTGAAATCCGACAGCTGAAGCAAGCATTTGCAGAGTAATTTTTTTTTTTTTTTTTGCAAATGTTGCAAACTCACCAAGATCTAAATCTACTGATCCTGTCTTAAAAGCATGGCGGCATGAAGATCATGAATGTTGTCGCCAGTACCCATCTGGCACCCATGAAACCTGCAGGCAGAAAGATAAACTGAAATCAAATGGGTGTCTTATCACTTGCGTCGCCTCAAGTTGCATGGGAAGAATCACCACTAGGCAAGGAGGCAGGAAATCTGGGCAAATTTAGTTCTTCTTTTCCCCTCCCTCTTTTCGACTAAAAATAGCAATCATACGTGCTTGCGGGTTTCTTGTTTTTAAAAGAATTGTTTGTGAGGTTGACCTAAATCTCACAGTTTGGGCTATTCAGAACTTGGCCAGACCTCCTAATTCACAGCCTAAACCTGCATCAAACTACATTGCAAACCTGCCAACTTCATGTCTGAATAGACTTGTCTAGATATTATTTTCATAATAGCTTGCTTGTGCAGTCTTTCCCCCAAACAAATTATCAGTTAAGGGAAAGACTATATACAGTGGTAGCTTGAGTTACATACGCTTCAGGTTACAGACTCCGTTAACCCAGAAATAGTGCTTCAGGTTAAGAACTTTGCTTCAGGATGAGAACAGAAATTGCGCAGCGGCCACGCGGCAGCAGCAGGAGGCCCCATTAGCTAAAGTGGTGCTTCAGGTTAAGAACAGTTTCAGGTTAAGTATGGACCTCCGGAACGAATTAAGTACTTAACCCGAGGTACCACTGTACCAGAGCATCCAAGACCCTGAGATCTCAAGAGCCAAACATGAAACAGAAGGGCAGCCCTTGGTGATGTCACGGGAGTGTGTCCTGGAGATGGAAGTTAATTGGGAGAGGGGAGGAGGGCAGGCCTTGCAGAGTATCTATGCTGTGATTTGCTGGCAGGTGGGCAAGTGTGCCTTATTTATAGTGCCCATCTCGAGATTCAAGGCCTCCACCTCTAAGCGGTTTACATAAAATATAAAATATTTATTTGAAAATGCCAGCAACCTGCAACTTTATAAAAACAAACAGAGATTAAATGTATCAAAGCGTATGAAAAATCAGCAGTTTTTTTATTGAGTTTTATAAATACAAAAAGCGAAAAAAGTAAAATAAAAAAACATAGAAAAACATAGACATACAAAAAAATAAACTGCTGTTTACACAAACAAGAATTGTACCCACCTCCGTGACTGCACAGTTCTTAGCACAAAATATGCACAACAAAATTGCATGTCTGGGGAGTCTTGCCTAAACAAAAATAGTTTTAGGAATCACTGGGGGAAAATACAGCAAAGGTGCATGCCCTGATATCAATGGGTAGTGGCATTCCCATTTATTTTGGAAAGGGTGGCAAAGTGAAATTTCCAGTAAGCCACACCTTCTGAAATAATTCTTCTTCTTAAACCCTGCCTATACTCCTAAGAAGCCCTGCCTTTTTTACAATCTCCCACCTCCAGCATTTCATAAGCCGCCCAGAGAATTTATGCCATGGGGCAGCCAGTAAATAAACAGATACATACATTTGGTCAGGGGGGAAATCTATAAGCATAAATCAGTGACACCATTTCAGGATGCTCAAATCTGGCCACCCAAAACGGCCATGGCACTATACCTCTTGGTGGGTAGCTGACCTCCATTTGTTTTTGATCTGTTGAATTCACTTCTGTTTCCTTCCTTCTCTTCCTTCAAACCATAGCCCAAAGCTTGTTCTCTCCTGGATCCATTTCTGAATGCCCAGCCCTCTGTGCTAGGATCACCCTGGCAAGCAACTGGCTCTGACAAACTCAAAGGAGGAGCTGGTTAGATCTTATTACATCTGTGCTTTCATTCCAGGGAACTCTTCATCCAGGGGCTGAAACTCTCAATCTTTCCAGGACAAGCCAAGACGGCAACTTCCGGTGGCTTCCCCGCCCATCACAGAAATAGCACTTGTGTGTCATAATGGCCCCTTCTATGAATCATAATTTCTCTCCTTCTCCATGGCTGGTGCACCATTATTCAGAGCCGAGAGGAATCCTGGGATTATCTTATGCAATAAATGCCCTGTGTTTCATTGCTGGCTCCAAGAGGCATTTGGAGGTCTATTAAGAACATTCTGAAATGTTATGACACCGAAGCGCTATTTTTTGCAAGGGCTTGTGGGTTGAACCTCAGGACCTCAGAAGAGCCCTGATGCACCAGTCCAACGGCCCATTGAGTCCAGCATCCGACTCTCACTGTGGCCACCCAGAGGCCTGAGGGAAAACCTCAAGCAGCACCCGAGTGCAAGAACACTTTCCCCTCCCATGGTTTCCAGCCACAGATTTTCAGAAGCAAAGCTGCCTCCACCTGTGGAGGCCGAGTAGAGCCATCCCAGCTAGAAGCCATCAATAGAAGCTGAAACCCAGTCAGTCTGACATCAATACCAGGGAAGATTCTGGAGCAGATCAATAAGCAAACAGTTTGTGAGCACCTAGAAAGGAATGCTGTGATCACCAATAGTCAGCATGGATTTCTGAAAAATAAGTCATGTCAGACTAACCTGATCCCGTTTTTTGACAGAATTACAAGCCTGGTAGATGAAGGGAACGCAGTGGATGTAGCCTACCTTGATTCCAGCAAGGCATTTGACAAGGTGCCCCATGATATTCTTGTAAAGAAGCTGGTAAAATGTGGACTTGACTATGCTACCACTCAGTGGATTTGTAACTGGCTGACTGACCGAACCCAAAGGGTGCTCATCAATGGTTCCTCTTCATCCTGGAGAAGAGTGACTAGTGGGGTGCCACAGGGTTCTGTCTTGGGCCCGGTCTTATTCAACATCTTTATCAATGACTTGGATTATGGCCTCAAGGGCATCCTGATCAAATTTGCAGATGACACCAAACTGGGAGGGGTGGCTAACACCCCAGAGGACAGGATCACACTTCAAAACGACCTTGACAGATTAGAGAACTGGGCCAAAACAAACAAGATGAATTTTAATAGGGAGAAATGTAAAGTATTGCACTTGGGCAAAAAAAAATGAGAGGCACAAATACAAGATGGGTGACACCTGGCTTGAGAGCAGTACATGTGAAAAGGATCTAGGAGTCTTGGTTGACCACAAACTTGACATGAGCCAACAGTGTGACGCGGCAGCTAAAAAAGCCAATGCAATTCTGGGCTGCATCAATAGGAGTATAGCATCTAGATCAAGGGAAGTAATAGTGCCACTGTATTCTGCTCTGGTCAGACCTCACCTGGAGTACATCCAGGTTTTTTTTTCCCTTTAAATTTTTTGGGGACCCCAAAGCTTGTTTAGCTTATACGTAAATCCGGCACTGTATGTGGTCTTGTCCAGAAGCTGTTGGACTCTATTTCCCCTCAGCCTCAGCTAGCATGGCCAGTGGTGAAGGATGATGGGAATTGTAGCCCCAAACGTATTGGAAGGCATCAATATAGAGGCATCATATTGACCAACTACCCCTGGCTTTAATGAACTCTCTTGGGGGTGTACATCATAAACCTGCTGTTCTAATTTATACTAGGTATTTTGTGGTTTTCATATTGTAATTTTATGTCACGAACTCATGCTGATGTATGTAGATGAAGGTAGGTATACGAATTTAATAAGTAATAATCATGATAGAAAATCTCCCCACCCTCTCTACGCATCTACATAACATTAATTTATATCCGGTAACTTTTTTATTGTTGTGTTTTATGGTGCTAGTTTAGATTATGATATCCCAGGTTTATTGCATCTCGGCACGCTCTGAAGCGTCCCTTTGAGGAGAGAGACAACGAGCAAACAGAAATACACATGTTGAAAGGTTTGTGGTTTGGGGATAGGAAGATTTGTGGAGCCAGAATGACTGTGAGGCTTCTTCAATAGACCCTGGCAAAGCTGGCTAGCATCTTTTTATTTTATTTATTTCTTGGTTAGGGAGATTACTGGCAAAATGGCTAGGAAATACCTGAATGGGTGTTTGTCTCCCTCCCTCTGATCTTAGGTGTCTAGGAGTTATTCCAGAAAACCTGCTTGTTTTCCCAACTTGTTTCCTTGGAGATTAGATGATGTTCATGATTTAATGAGCATTCGCTCAGAGTTGTTTAGGGGAGGCTAAATGTCATTGCATCAAAGCAAGTGCCCCACACTTTCCAATGTATCTTCCTGCCACTTTCATTATCACAAAAAGCCCAATCTCAGTAGTAAGTTATATCTCTCTACAATATATTTGCACTTGTTTGTCTTTTGGGCACCTATGAAAGACCTTTCTTTTTCAACATGCGCTTTAAATGGAGGTGTGTGGGCTTTTTTAAATCCCAGTCTGTGTTCCTATTGGATTTGCAATCTTTTATTATTATTATTTTATGAAATTGTTTTTTGTTGTTAAATTGCTTTGAGGTGTTTCCTAGAAGGCAATGCATAAATGCAATGCATTAAAATGAACAGAGAGATACGTACTCAGTCCTAAGGGAGAAACAGCCTGCACTTAAAAATAAAAATAAAAATCAGAGCATGGAACACTTTCTACATATTTACCAAATAGGCTCTTTTTAATGTAGGGTTAGGACTTCCTGTGAGCAGGCAAGAGGGCCTAAGATATCAACTCTGGAATGTCTGTTGAATGCCAAGGCACAATGCCCATACTCCAACTATCAGAACATGCAAAATAAATAGGAAGATGCTTCACTAAAATGTCTGATTTCACCTCTCAAAGTTTATTAAACGTGAAATTTCAAAATTCATCCCCCAGCATTGCAAGCTTCCCAGACGGCTGTCCTCCATCAGAATCAAGATGCTGTGTGTCCCTTATTTTGGTCACCTTACCCACAGAATGTTACCTATTGTCCTGCTTCATGGAGGGCAACCTTCCTTTCTAAACACAGAATGCCCTTTAGTTATTTCAACTAGACTGCAAAGCCAAGCAGAAAGGCAAGTGGCCAAGGCAGAAGGAAAGGCCCTCTGATTGTTGAAGGATATTCATTCAGCCACACTCAGAGATGCGGCTTTCTCACCATTGCCAGGTGCCAAAATGGCACTTCCTCTGAGTTGGACTGGCGGATCACAGAGAGCACTGCAGCGGGGGCCTAGTGGAAATTCCAGGTGGCTGCATTTTAAAGTCATCCAGCTGCTGAATTTGGCTCTTCGCTGTCATCTCTCAACCACTTCTGACCCCTCGAATGTCAACAGAGGAGGGACATTCCATGCTGGCAAGCTGGGTCCGCCCCCCCCCCGGGTCCTCCTTTGATGGGATCCCTAAAAATAAATAAATACCCAAACCCTCCAGGATGTGCAATTGATGACTCACTGGAGTGGCATCAAACCCATTGCATCAGGCAAAAGCCAACGCCCAAAGTTGGGATGGTTGGGTGGCGCCATGACGGAGAGAGGAGCAGGGCTTTATGTTCACGATGTGGTGAACGGCCAACCCCAGCTGAGAAGCATGTCACATGGCTCCATCCCTGCTGGATATCAAACTCTAGGAAGGCCGGTCAGTAATAATGCCTTCTGTGTTAAGGCCTTGCCTGGTAGCCATAGGCGAGAAGGAATCACAAACAGAATTCTATTGGGATGAGTGAGTGAGAGAGCAAGGGAAGTTTGGTCAAGTTGCTCCATACTTCCCTGTAGTAAGCATAGAAACTAAATGGGTGTAGGAAAGCCCCACTCTATCCAGCTAAGCATACCCTCCAACATTTCTCCTATGAAAACAGGGACGTCCGGCTCCATAATGCTAATTTTACTATTTATACTGCACACATCTTACTAGGTTGCCCCATCCACTCTGGGCAGCTTCCAACATATATAAAACATAATAAAACATTAAACATTTTTTAATAAAAAACTTCCCTATACAGGATTGCCTTCAGACGGCTCGGGGGTCGGATAACTCCAAAATTTCTCCAATGAAAACAGGGACATCCTAAGGAAAAGTGGAACATTCCAGGATCAAATGATAAACTGGGATGGCTTCTCTAAATCAAGGATGGCCCTGGAAAATAGGGACACTTGGAGGGTCTGGCTTAGAAATGCAGACAGCTGCTGAAGGAGGGACAGAGCACTCCATCTACCCTCTGCCAGCCCTCAGCTGGTCAGTAATATTCCTTGTAGTCTAGTAGCTTTTGTACACTTATTTGCAAGGCTATAATGAATGAAATAATAATAATAATAATAAAAAAAACAATTTCCATCCTACTTGTCTACTGATGAACCTAGCGGGTTGTTACCTAAGTTCTACTTGAAGAAGAAAATCCATTGAAATTAAAGGACGTAAATTGTTATTATTATTTATTTATTTGATTCATTGAAGCCCATTAGTCATGTCCATTAATTTCAATGGGTCTACTCTGAATAATGCACAAGCCCTGGATATAGCCCACAGCAGCTGCCAGCAAAGATTTAAATCAACAGCAATAAATTATTTCGATCCTGCTTTCATACTAATGTACTCATGAGTGGTGATCATCCTATATATATTCCTGCAATGCAGAAATCTTTTGCCCAACGTCGGGCTCAAACTCATGACCCGGAGATAAAGAGCCTTGTGCTTTACCAACTGAGCTACATCTCTTGATTATTATTATTTCATTAATAGTATTTTCTGTCTAGCTTTTCTGCTGGTGTACTCAGAGCAGGGACCAGCATAGGTTTAAAAAGTAGTCACAAGAAAACAATACAGATAATCTATTAACTACAAGCAGCTCTGTAAGCCAGTCTAGACGTTAACACAGAAAGAACAGTAAAATTGGGCAGCGGCACAATCTAAATTTGCAGACAAAAAGACTGCTGAAATAAAAATGCCTTTTCTAAGGGAAAAGGCTCAAAGTTCATACATTTTTCAAGGATAAAACTGGATTAGCCACCGTTTGCGTTCCAAATCAGACAAAGCCAAGCCTGCCTGTCTGATGCATGTATCTACAAAAAATTTAAATAAGTAGTTGTGCATCACTTTTTTGCAGGGAGGAGTGTACACTCTGAACATCTTAGCTATGCACCTAAATCATCCTATCTGAGCAGCCCTCAAGACTCCGTTGTCAACTTGGATTGATGGGGCGGCATTGCTGGTATGCAGCTGGAACAGAGATCTGTTGGCACTTGAGACAGACTCTCCAATACAGTTGTACCTTGGTTTTCAAACACCTTGTGAGTTGAACGTTTTGGCTCCTGAATGCTGCAAACCCGGAAGTGAGTATTCCGGTTTGCGAACTTTTTTTGGAAGCTGAACGTCCGGCGTGGCTTCCGTGGCTTCCAACTGAGTGCAGGAAGCTCCTGCAGCCAATCAGAAGCTGTGCCTTGGTTTCCGAACATTTTTGGAAGTCAAATGGACTTCTGGAATGGATTCCATTCAAGAACCAAGGTGCAACTGTTTTACTAGCACCCCATTGCCCAGCTGATATATAACATGTCTGAACCTTGGCTGAGCCACAAGACTTTAGGCTGATGAGTTGCCTCCTTCCCTTCTGATTATTCCTCTGATACCCTTTGGCTACATTCACACGATACATTTTAAGCACTATTTTAAGCAAGCTTTAAACAGCTGTAGCTTCCTCCCAAGTATTCTGGGAGCTGTAGTTTGTTGAGGGTGCGGAGAGGAGTTTATTTATTTTTGCTGTTTTTTTATATCCCAACGTGCTGTGCATAGCTCTACCTGCCTCGATATCATGCCCATACTGTCTGAGCATGACAGTATGTATGGAACGTAGTTATGTAATAGCTAATTTGCAATAGGATTTCATGTTAGGAGAGCTCTGGAGGGAAGTTGGGTTCTCCCTGGGAGATTGCTGGCTTCCGACGCACTGTGGTCACTCTTGTCCGGCACCTCAGTTTCTTTTCTGTAAAACGGGAATACTAATAATGATAATGACTCACTTCAGACAGCTGTCATCACGAGGATGATTAACAAGTCTGGCAAAGCCTCGCAAAGCACTTCCCCGGTCTTGTATGAACGATTATTAATAAACAGCTCAAGGCTAAACTTACAGCCAACACAACTGACTCACACTTTGCCATGTGGTTGTGGCAAGGCCTTTTCTTCAGGCTGGCGAATGTAACCCCACTCACACCCATTTCTCTAGCTCCTCTCAGATCGCTTGGAGTTTGCTTCTTCGTCTGTGAGAGACTCCAAAAGAAACACACACACACACACACATATCCTTGGAAGTCACACTTCAATCTGGAAGCCATGGCCTGTAATTCTGTGCCTCTGCTTACAAGGAAATTGGGTGTGTATAGTCACACACTTTTCACATGCCCAGAAGCACTGTGTTTCCTTGGATTATTTTTTAAAAATATCTTCCAGGGTTGAGCCCAGCGCTGAAGAATGATTCTGCTATGATAATTCCTTCCCAGGATCCCAGAGGTGAAGGAAAATGAGGCTCCCTTTCCCACGAGCAATTGTGTTAGGAAGAGGGAATTTCCACAGGTGCAATTCTGTTCATCTCCCCGCAGCAGTACTAAAGGGCAAGTACTGAGCTTCTATAGAAGGTAGGTAGATCTTCTGGCCATCTTGGCTCATATTTAGCTCTGTGAATGAGCATTTGCCCTCAAGACCTGCCTCCAAGGCTCACCTCCCCTGTGCCAACGGGCACATCAGAGTACCTGCTATTCCACAGGAATCAAGGAATTTCTAACCCAATGCAGAAACGGTGACTTTAGGTCCCCGCCTGGCTTCAAGGACAGGATCTAGGAAGTGGAAGGCCCAGCAGGAAGAAGCATTTCTGCCTCTTACTTCTTGAAAGCTCCAGCGCTGCCAACCCGAATTAGCCCCTGCAAAATAGCCCTTTCTCATACCCACACCACTGCTGCAGTTTGTGGCTTTGCAGTCCAGACTAGGAAATCCACCCAACGGTATCTGACTCACCATGACTGAGGCAGATTACCTCCCTCCCTCGCACAACCAAAGAAAGGAAAGGGAGGGAAATGCCTCAATTTTAGTTGTATGTCTGAGGGAACGGCCTGGGTTTGCTCAGAGAGGTCAGCGAAATGCACTCTGCACATGTTCAGAGGTGTCGACTGCTATCGCTACACTGTGTGCTCCGGCTACATTTGATTTAGAAATCACACCTATAAGAAGTTAGCTGCAATCCCGTGTTCCGGGGCCGAGTACTCGTATTGCAACTATGTGCTGGGGCTAAATCCCAGTGAAGCTTGGACACAGCTTAAATCCTGCCACGGCCTCCATCCTGTTGCATTTCTCAGCTCTGAATTTACCACCCTGTTTTCTTAATTTACCCAGATGTACATTTTCGCTACTGGATGTCATTTGTGATTGTAATCACCTTAGGGCAGAGCTTTCCAAACTTTTCATGCTGGCGACACGCTTTTTTGACATGCATCATTTTGTGACGCAATACTTCGGTTTTACTAGCAAACTGGAGGTTAAAGAAACCCCCTTTCCAGCCCCAGGAGGAGCGCATGACACGTTTGCATGACACACCTACACACTGCAGCCAACATACTAAAGTGTCGTGACACAGTTTGAAAAGCTCTCCCTTAGGACTGCACAAGCTAATAAAGAACTACAAAACCAGAAAAGACAACTCATGGTAACCCTTTGAACAATCCTGAAATATTGTCACTATAGTCAGGGGTTAAAATGTTGAACTAGGACTGGGTTCAAATCCCTTGTCCACTGTGATCTTTGGAGAGCCACTACTGACCAGAACAAATAGTACTTGACTAGAACCAGTGGCCTAACTCTTCATTCTTCTTCTTTGACGATCACTCATAGCCGAGAAAGATTGTCTTCCATGAACACGGTCTTAACCGTGAGTCTGTAATTGACTGTGGAGGCCAATTCTGGATCCACATGTTCTTCCACAGTGGGGACATAGGCCTAACTCTATACTACAAGGATAGGGAGCCTGTGGCCCCTCACCTGTTTATGAACTACAACTCCCATCATCCTTGACCTCTGGCCATTTTGACTGGGGCTGCAGAAAAATGGAATCTGTTAATATCTGGAGGATCAGAAGTTTCCCATCCCTGCTATACAAGATAACAAAAAACTGATGGCTGCAGAATCTCACAACGAAGCAGAAAAAAACAGAAAGGAAGTCAGGGGTGCAGGAATGCCCCTTAAACTCAAAACCTGGAGGTTTCCTCCCATTGCAAAAACTTGGGGGTTTCCTTCCATTGCAAATAGCCTCTTTGGTCAAATTCAACACTATACCACTTAAAGCACATAACATTCCCCAAAGAAACCTAGAAACTATAGTTTCAGGGTGCTGGGAATTATAGCTCTGTGACCAGGCAACTACAATTCCCAGGATTCTTGTGGGGGAAGGCATGTGCTTTAAAAGTACGGTGTGGATGTGACCTATGTCCGAGCCCTGTTTGGCCCTGAATTTCATGTGCCCATGGAGGAAATTCCCCTGATCTCTCTTGCACCCAACCTTCTTTTTGTGACCCTGAGTCAGGATTTCTGATAGGGCTGCTGATCTTTGGAGAAAGTGCCCAACACTGGGAAGTTAAAGAGGTGGAGCTTTCCTGGCTGCTAGAAACAGTGCTTAGGGAAGCTTCGCCTGTTGAATTTCAGCCATCCCACCGTTGTTCAAGCCCTTATGAGAGAAACAAAACAAGGCAGCAATACTCTCCACCCCAAACTGCCCCTGCAGCAGGATGAAGCTTCAGGTGATGGAGTGGAGATCATTGAAGACAGGAATCTTAGTCTGAGTAGTGAAGGGATTACTTTTTTAAAATGTGGGCCCATGGATGAGAGATGAATATTCGGTTTCAAAATGCCTCGGGCCAGCTCTGCTCCACAGCCTCCTTCCTTCCCTGCTTTACTTTCTTCAGGAGACTTGGAGAATTCTAACAAAACATATTAAAATGTCAAGCAAAATAAAATAAGTAGAACCACCTACATCTGGGAGGAAATCAGCCCCAAGGAAGAAAGAACTTGTTGGCCTTCCAAAAATCCCAGGCATTGGCTCATCCCCTGCATTCAGTTATCACAGGGCAAGGAGGACCAAGGGGGAAGAACAAGGAATTTATCTGCTCTGCAGGATTGCCAAGCAGGCATGAACTCACAATTCAACAGGTGCAGGGTTTTTATCCCCAGCATGGAGAAACAATGAATTTCTGAGTATTGTAAAAGGCACGGGAAGGACTCACTCTAGCCGGCCCTTGATGCTGTCAACCACACCCTTCCTTGACTTTGTTTTGCACCCTCTTGGAGGTGTTTTTGCTTGGTTGGGGTGCATCTTCAAACTCTGATAATGTCCTTTGCTTCCCTAGATGGAGGATAGAGGGTGTGTTGGTGTGCATGTGGAGAAACTTGCCTACCATAAAAAAGGTAAAATTGGCATCCATTGCTCTGCTCATTTTTTGCCCCTTCCCCCTCTCCAAGGTTGCCCAGAAGGGAATCAGAGAATCATAGAACTGTAGAGCTGGAAGGGGCCCTGGGGATCATCATACAGCCGCCTGTAATGCAGGAATATGCAGCTGTCCTATATGGGGTTTGAACCTGAAACCTTGGCATTATCAGCACCATGCTCTAACTTTCTAGGAATGTGGCCCTTAAGCTGAAATGGGCCTGTCAGTGGCTTCCGACTGCATGGCTATTTGCAGCCTCCTGATTGCCTATTACAGGTATGAATGAATGAATGAATGAATGGTTTGTGAAGGTCACAGAACAATGAAGCGACTCTTTATTGCTTGATAGACTCTCCCCTGCCCCATGAACAGCCACACCCAGAACAATGACACATACAGAAAGTGGGGGCTCCTCTGCCTCTGGGTAACAATGCTTCTTCAGCAGTGCAGTTCCTTTACCTATCTATTCAGAAAGGGCTGCGCTTCTCCTTCCTACCCAAAAACAGCCAGCATGAACATCACTAAGCTGAAAATGTTGAAACCATGGAGGCACCCAACTTCTTGCTTCGGGAGCTCTCTCGTTCTGTGTGCTCCGTTAACTATGAAATCCCTAATTTGGGTGCCTTGCCTTTTTCCCCAGGCTGCACACCTGGGCGGTGGTGGCGGCCAGCTCTCAGAGAGCTGCTGTCCACCTGCGGGTGGCTCTGTGCCCATCTCTGCAATAGCACCCACTGTGTTCATGTGTCCAAATGATGAACTGGCACAGATTCATTGGAGGGGATCCAAAATTGTAGGGTTTGTAGTTAAGGAAGCTCAGTGGCATCACACATCTGGTGCCTGGGTGGGAGACCTGTGTCTTGGCTGGCAACTTAAGGTGAAAGGGTTTTTCATCTGCAAAGCAGATTCCATTATTCATCTGAAAATGCCCTCTGTCTGAGGACCCTCATGCACTTGGCTGAGGTTCCTTGACCAGTGTGTATGTGTGTCTCAGTAAGTCTTGTGAGTAGTGCAGTTGCCTAACACCCAGGCTGTTAAAGTTCCCTGTGGCTTATATCTACCTAGGCTATTATAATACAATAATTGCTGCCAGTGCCTAGGACCTAATTATAATTTCTCCATTGCTGCTTCATTTCTACCTACCTAGTCTAGCATAAGAATCCCCTCACTGATGCCTAGTTGGTGAGTACAGTATATAATTCATTTCTTAAATATACTTTGGAACTTTGAAGGAGGCTAGCACACAAACACCAGGACCCACCTGCCTGGAAATTTACAGGGTTCACCCCTTTTTGTGGACCTACTATGTCTCCAGCTTTCATGCACCTGTGTGGAAAAAAACAGAAAGTTATGGCCAGTTTAATTTTGAATTTTTTTTAATAAATAAAAATAAAAATGTAAAGTTTAAATGTGGCTATCACAGGGCCCCTTGATCTGCCTCTCTGAAATTTAGCAGGGTTAATCCCCTCTTGTGGGGGCTACTGCACCTGCAGATTTCATGTGGAAAAGAAAACCCTATAAACTTATGGCTGTTTCGGTTTCCCCATGCAAGTCAATGGGAAGACTGGAGCTCTGGTTTCCCAAATATTGGTTTGGATATGAGGTCTGAGGCGAGACCCTCCCAAAATGAACCCAAGGGAACAGGGGCTGAGTCAAGGTGCGAAGGTGGGGGTGGCCTCATACAGCCACACCATTGAGCTCATATTGGGACTCTTGAGATAAATTGCCTATAGGATTGCAGCCTTGTATGATCCAATGTGCATCTTTGCAAGTGCAAGACTGAAACATGTTTTTATTGGTAATCAGTGCCTATTGGTGGTTTATAAAACAGTTGTCTGAATTCTGCTTGTCTGGCTACTTGGTCATGAGTAGGAAGAATATGCTCTGCAGGATCTCAGAGGTACTCTCGCCTCCAGAGGCTGGACTACGCCTTGCATCCCGGAGAGAACTTATTCGGGTGCTGCTGGTGGGGTGTAATAGAGATTTTGAGCTTCAGAGCACCGCGCCGGCTTAAAAGACAACGACTGGAAACTTGCCTCGATAAGGGCAGCACTTCAGCTCTCAAGCACCTAAAGCCTTCCTCAGGAACAGCGTGCCTCTGAGCATGGGCAGAGCTCTTTCATCCTTCGCCGCGGCAGCCACCGTTTATTCGTTAGTGTTGGGACAGTTTCGAGGTCAAAATTGCGCTTGTCATGCAGCGTCGAGTGCCAGCGGTTCCTCTTACGGGTGGGTGAGTAAGTGAAGGAGGAGGAGGAGGAGAGAGAGATCACAAACCTTTACCAAGTTTCCACGTGCTTGAACCCCAGCGAGCCACACCTCCCCACCCTACAGAAACCCAAGAAGCTGCCTTCTACCGAGTCAAGCCGTTGCTCCACCTAGCTCAGCGTTGCCCACACGGATCGGCAGCGGCTCTCCAAGCTTGCAGGAGGCAGGGGACACCCCCAGACCCGCTGGGCGATGCCCGGGGCCGGGGGGGGGGCACTAAAGGCGGCACCTTCTGCGCGCGAGGCAGGCGCGTTTTCGCTGCGCTACGGCCCTTCGGCGCGCCTTCCTTGCGCTGCTTCGGCGCTCAGGTTCCCTCCCTCCCCCTTCCCTCCGCCGTTGTTCCCTCCCCGGGGAGCCCCCGCCCTGCCCTGCCCCGTGACGAAGCACCAGAGACCGGCCCGCCGGCTACTTGCCCAGTTCCTCCGGCGCTCTCTGGGGCTGCCTCCACTCTCCACCCTCTTCCTTGGCCGGATCGCTGCCTCCGGCTCCGCGCGCTTGGAGAACTTCGCCGCGCGCTCTTTCTCCTTCTGGCCTCCTTCCTTCCATTTATTTATATATATTTTTTGAAACCCACGCTCTTCACTTTCTCTTTCTTCTCCGGACCTTCCAGCTCGCCTTCCTTCTCGTCCTCGCTTTCCCTACGCGTCGCTCGTGCTTTGCTTTCTTTTTTTGTTTCTTCCACCCTCTTCCTTTCCCGGCCACCCCGGAGCGCCAGCAGGTGCCACCGCCCCATAATACCCCTACCGCCCCCCTCTTTCGCCCTGGCTGCCTGCTGGCTGCTCAAGAGGCAGGGATGGGGGGCTGCCCAGGGGGTCTTCAGCCCCTGCCTCCCAACCTCGGCGGCCAAGCGCTCGTCCGTCCCTGGCAGCGCGCAAGAGATGCAGAGCAAGGAAGACCCGGCGGAGACCACGGTGCTGCCCATCCCTGGAGAGCCCGGCGACAACCTGCGGCGCCTCCGAGGCAGGAAAGTTTTGCTGGGGGAAGAGAAGAAGCTGGCTGGGTGGGCGCTGGGCATAGCCCTGCTCGGCATCTTCTTGATGATTTTGCACACCGAACTGGCTTGGTTTGGACGCTGTCAGGTAAGTCACCTTAACGCTCGACTCTTAACAGCCCTCACCAACCAAATGTTCTCTGTCCTGATGTTTTGGACTGATGGGGATTGTGGTCCAAAACATCTGAAAGGCGCCAGGGTTAGCAAAGGTGTTTTAATAGCAGGTGTTTTTCCCAGATCCGTTCCCATTTGGGGGACTTTTTAAAGTTTTGCCTCATGCAGAGAAGATACAGAAGGAGTGCAGAAGGAAACTTCTCTTAAAATCGGGTCAGCTGGGGGAGATTCAGGGTCTTTGCTCTCTCTATACATCAGGGATGGTGTCCGTGGTGTCCCAACAGATGTTATGGGACTCCAGTCAAGCAAGGCTAATGGTCAGGGAGGGTGGGAACTCTCCATCCCTAATGAGACACCCATGAATCTGCTGCTGCTGCTGCTTTTCCACCCGACGAAGAATTCTGTGGAATTCAAAAGCTGGCATGCACTCTCATCAACCACAAGTCCCTCCGTTGACATGCACAACCTATAATTGGAGAGTCGTTGTGGTGCACTGACTGCTTGGTCTTGGATGGGCTGGGTGGGAAGAGTCTTTTTAAAAACCCAACTCTGCAATAAAGTTCACTGGGTGACTTTGGTCTTAAGTAGCCTGCAAAGAGACTGAGTTCTTTGGGAGAAAGGCAAGATTGAAATCGTGACGTTTCCTTGCCCATACCCCTTTGCATCTGCACCAAACACTCAAAATAGGTATCAAAAGGAAATGGAGGCAATTTGCCATTTCCTAAACCAAAGTTTAGGACGTTGTGAGCTGGGAATGCATCCTTCTATATTTTCTTTTTCCGTTGCCCAGTGCAATATCGCATTGCAACAAAACAATAGCCTCAGAACAATAAACATGCGTGGCTTTCAGTCATGACCCTGCCTGCTCCTCAAGAGCGCCCTGCCACCCCTCACCCCCCCCCCGCCCCGGTGATAAAAGTGGGAGTTAATTAACATACAGGTGAAACTAGTCCTATTAAATTAACCTGCGGGACTCATTGCCACCCAGTGTTGTGACGGCCACCAGCACACACGGTGGCTTCAAGAATTGCTTCAGGGAAATCCTGCACACATCTGTCCCACTGAACTCCAGCTCCCATCATCTCAGACAACTGGCAGTGCTGGCTGGGGTTTGTGTGATGTATGTTGTGGTCCAACAACACCTAGAAGGTCCCCGGGTTCTCTATCCCCTTCCTTAAGACCTACTCAAAGTAGGTGCCTGCCTGGATTCTGCCTCGGAGGTGGCCGTACCACGAGGGAAGGTGAGGCAGCGGCCTCTGGTGGTTGAGGGAGCGGAAAGCAGGTGGACCCAATCTGCAGGGCATCATTCACAGAGAAGGTTTTTTTTTTAAAAAAAAAAATACCTCGATTTCTTAGAAGTCCTTTTGCAGGAGCCCCGTTGAAGTGAATGAGAACTGAGGGGCAGAGATGATGTGGGGAATTTATTAACAGCATCTTGCTTTTATTTTTTTAAAAATGCTAATAATAGCCAAAGGTATTAATCAGGACCGTGTGTGTGTGTGTGTGTGTGTGTGTGTGTGTGCTTAACCCTTTCATTCCATGCCAGTTTCCCAATTAAATCAACCTTCCAGCTGCTGTTTAGCCCAGCTGTTTTGCTAGTACCACTGTGCTTCCTTCCATGGGGCAGATAGAAGATTGGTGCAGAATTTAACCAGAAAAATAGTGAAATCGCCCACCTCTCAGTCCTCCCCCTCATAAGTCCTGCAGCTTTTCTTAACATTTGCAAAAGAGAGAGAGAGAGAGAGAGAGCAAGAGAGAGAGATCCTGTTTAGGGATTTCCTGCATCACTTCTGGATTGGTCCTGGAATGAACAGCCGCTCATTCCAATGCAGCTCATGCAAAAGAACATCCCAGCAGCTTCCTTCCTTCTCCTGTTTAATTTGTGTGTCTCAGCTGGGAAGGGATTGCACTTGGACTTTCCTGCCTCAAAAGCACAAGTGGGTTCCCGTTTGTGTCTAACCTGTGATATCTGACGCTATGCACTCGATATGTGAGGACACTTCTGAGTCCTCCAAACCGTGGCTGTTTTGGGGATGGGGTTCTATGGGTGTGACTTACAGCAGGCTGTGTGTTACAGCCACAGAAAAGCCAGAGGTTTCTGAGCGCCCAAAACATACCTCTTCACTCCTACGAGTAAGAGGCATTGTCCCAGTTTGAGGATGCATTCCAGCCAAGCGAAAGAGCACAGAACAGGCCCAGCGAGGACAATGGCTTGGAGAGGTGGCCTGTCCAGAGGGCAGAATCCTGAGGGCCAGATTGATAAGCTTGGAGTGCCACCTTTGACTTCATGGGAGGAGGTGAACTGGAGGTTCCCCACCCCAGATCTCCCTGATTAGGGAAGCACAAAGAAAAAACACCCTTGGGAAAAGAAGACCCTCCATATTCACTGATTTGCGTACCTCTGTGTTGGAGGACGAAAGAGCCCACTGTTTGTGTCCACAGACAAGTCCATGTGTGTCTGCAGTAACATTTTATTTTTTTAAAAGACACCTCTACATCTTACCAGAAGACAAAACAGTGATGGTGCTTTAAACAAGGAGATGTAGTGGAAGGGAGAGCCAGCGTGGTGTAGTGGTTAGAGTGTTGCGAGGATAGAATGGGGAGCAAGAGAACCTTGAGCAACTTGGGGACTTTTTATTTATTTTATCTATTTTCACGTTTATATCCCACTTTTTCTCCAAGGAGCTCAAGTTGGTGTTGACACTTGTCCCCCTCCCCACAACAACCCTGTGAGGTAGTTACAGGTAGGTAGCCATGTTGGTCTGCCATAGTCAAAACAAAATTAAAAAATTCCTTCCCGTAGCACCTTAGAGACCAACTAAGTTTGTTATTGGTATGAGCTTTCGTATCTGAAGAAGTGTGCATGCACATGAAAGCTCACACCAATAACAAACTTAGTTGGTCTCCTGTGAGGAAGGTTAGGCTGAGAGGCAGTGACTGGTCCCAAGGTCACCCAGTGGGATTCCTGGCTGAGTGGGGATTTGAACCCTGGTCTCCCAGATCCTAGATCTGACACTCTCATCACTACGCCACACTGGCTCAGACTGGCTACACCACAACCAAGAGAACAGAGTTTCTCCTTGGGTAAGTTGTGCTGGTGGATCTAGGTGTGGAGCTTGCAAACTATCCTCATCACACTGCATAGCATAGCTCTCTGGTCTGAGTCATCTTGGCTCTGACTACATCAAGCACTTCCCTTGCCCTGCAGGCAGCTCTTAACTGTAGATTCCCCCCCCCCCCCTTGATAACAAAAGGGCTGTAAGCTTTCTTCAAAAGTGAGGCTTACGCTGGTGTTTGTATTACCGCACATTTGTAATGCAAATGAAAAGTCTACATGGCTAGAGCCAGCCTCATCTGCTTGTCTGCTTCAGGAAGCCAAAGACAGCCAGACAGTGATGGCTGATGATAATAGGCCACTGACTTTAAGCGCTCAGTTAATGCAGTTTAGGAAGTTCTGTGCATGCTGGAAAGCAGGACTTCTGAAATAAGAGATTGTGAAACTGGAAGAAAATGGTGCGGTGTGTCTTTGCAGGACATTAAGGTCAAGGTAAAGGGACCCCTGACCGTTAGGTCCAGTTGCAGACGACTCTGGGGTTGCGGCGCTCATCTCGCTTTATTGGCCGAGGGAGCAGGCGTACAGCTTCCAGGTCATGTGGCCAGCATGACTAAGCCGCTTTTGGAGAACCAGAGCAGCGCACGGAAACGCTGTTTACCTTCCCACCGGAGCGGTACCTATTTATCTGCTTGCACTTTTTGGTGTGCTTTCAAACTGCTAGTTTGGCAGGAGCAGGGACTGAGCAACGGGAGCTCATCCTGTCATGGGGATTCGAACTGCTGACCTTCTGATCGGCAAGCCCTAGGCTCTGTGGTTTAGACCACAGCGCCACCCCTGCCCCATTTGCAGGGCACTCATTTGCAGCGAGATGAGTGCCGCAACCCCAGGGTCGTCCGTGACACACCGCATCGTTTTCTTCCAGTTTCACAATCTCTTTCTTATTTCAGAAGTCTTGTTTTTCAGCATGCACAGAACTTCCTAAACTGCATTAACTGAGCGCTTAAAGCAATGCTTTTACTGGAATATTCCAACATGGTTCCTGCCAGCTGATTTGGAGATGAGAGCTGTGGTCCAAGACAGATGGGGGTATCAAGGTTGCCAAAGGCTGGAATAATGTTGTTGTTGGCATCATGGGTGTAGCCAAGGGGGGCAGGGGTGGACAGCTGGCTCCCCAATCAATAAAAATCAGTACAAATCTGAGGATCTCCCCACCCCAAAACAAAAGCCTGCTCCCCTAACAAAAATCCTGGCTATGTCCATGGTTGGCACCCATCTTTCTCAAAAGACAATGGAGTGTGTCTCTGGGGGGTGAAATCAAACTGCTGCGACCCTTCCCACAAAACCAGCAGCCAAACATAGAAGCTAATCTCCTCTTAAGATGCATGGAAAGCTACGTCAGACCACTGGTATGTCGAGCTCAGTATTGTCTACATCTCTTCAGGATTTGAGACAGGAACCTCCCCTGCCCTGCCTGGAGATTTCATGGCCCTTCTACATGCCAAGCATGCTCTGCCACTCTACCTATGGCCTTCCAGCTGCTGACAAGCTCCGACTCTCACTCCACTCCCCAGGCAGCGCAGCCAATGGTCAGGGATGATGGGAGTTGTGGCGGGTTACAGGTGCCCCATCGCTGCTATAAAGCTTAGATGTACTGAGCTGCTCCAGCACAGCAGCTGGGAGGCTGAGTTTCAAATAAGAATATAGGAAGAATCCTACGGGATCAGGCCAATGGCCTACCTAGTCCAGCATCCTGTTCCCACAAAAACCCACAAGCCAGAGCACGAGCACCTTTCCCACCTGCGATTCCCAGAGACGGGCATTCAGAGGGCATCCTCCGCTCAACTCCCAAAGCCAAAACAAACGGGAGGAACAGAAACCGAAAATAATATGAAAAGGTTCTCGAAAGCACTTACAATTAAAAGTTTATCATAGCTCAGCATCTTTCAGAACCAAAGGTCCTTCAACTGGAGACTTTCCAAAGCAGTTTGCACAAATGCTGCTGACTGTCTGGCGCCATGGGGAAAAACAGGGAACAAGTGGGGTTTGGGTTTCTGTCGTTTTGCATCTGTCTTTTCAGAGTTCCTTTTTGTACAACCTGTTTAGATGGGCCTAGACCGGCCATGCTCTCCCAGTCTTAATCCCACCCCCTTTTGTGTTACTATAGGGCAGGGCTTCCCAAACCATGGTCTGTGGACCACTGGTGGTCCACAAACTTCATTTTGGTGGTCCAGGGCAAGGCTGTAAAGAAGAACATTTATCCTTTAAATTCTGTAAAGTTCTGCAGAATTCGAACTGGAATGCAATGAAGTGCAATATAAGAAAGGAAGGGACCAATCAAAACACAATTAAACATCATTACAAGTGCTACAGCAGGCACACAAAAATCACCAAGAGCCAGTGCGGTGTAGTGGTTAGAGGGTCGGACTACGGCCTGGGAGGCCGGGGTTCAAATCCCCTGCTTCTGTGCTGCTAACACAGCAAAAACAACACAGGAGGCAGCAGCTACAAGTTACCGGTCTCTGCAGCCACGTCAGGCGCTGTGATTCACCAAAGGTTTGACTTCACCCCTGGAGTGCACTCCATTGTCTCTCGAGACAGATGGGTGTCAACAACAATTCAAAGCACATTCAATACAACTTAAAGCACACAACTTCCCCCAAGGAATTTGGGGGACTCTAGTTTCCCCCTCATATAGCTCCAATGCCCAGCACCCACAACAAACCACAGTTCCCGTGATTCTTGGGGGAAGCTATGTGTTTTAAACAAGCATTGAATGTGCTTTAATTGTATGGTGCGGATCATTGCTAAGCATGCCAAGCTCTGCCGATCTCCCACCCCGTAAAAATGTCTCCTGTACCTTATCCCAGAGAAGCAGGAAACAGAAAGTCCTCGCTCTGGCTTGTCTTCTCCATCCCCTCCCTTGAGATTTATTGCATTTTCCTCCTGCTGCAATTAGAGACCTGCAGGGTGGAAGGACGTTGGGGACATCAAGACCACGGAAAAGGGAAGGGAATGTGCTTATTCAGGGGTGGGGTGCAGGACTGAATGGACAAGTCCCAGCATAGCGGGGCAATGGCGTGCTGAAGTGAAAGATTTGTATGGGTTGCATAACACAGAAGGTGCTGAGGTTAAAGCCCGCAATTGATTGTGTGTGTGTTTGTAGGCCAGCCTAAGTGATCCATAAGATAAAGTAGCTGAGGCAGATTGTCAGTCTTGCTTATCTGACCCTTCTGAGTCATCCCCGGTTGGATTGTCCGTAAACATTCTGTGACATCACCAGTCGCTAGCATTCCATAACTGGTCCTTTCTCCTCAGCTGTTAGAATGCCCGTAAACATTCTGTGACATCACCAAAGCTGAGGCAGTGACAGGGTTTGGAGGTGGCTGGGCAGCAGCATGCATCTATAAAGTGCTTCTTAAACCTCTAAAGTGTTTGAAGGAGACTTCCTGTGGAGCAGTCATTCCCAGAGTGTAAGGTGGGTCTTTGTAGGGTGATTAGCTACTTCCTCCTTGATCCCCTTCCAGAATGTGCCAAGAATTCAATCACTGAGCTTTCCTTTGTAAATGCCAAACAGTGTTGCCATCTTTTGCAGGGTGTGTGTGTGTGTGTGCGCCTGCCAGCCTGAGAGGGTTGCATTGGTAAGAGAGGTATGGCAAGCAGAAATACAACAGGAGCAGTGTGCCCTGGAGATGTGGTGACTAGGGAAAAGACCTGCTGAATTTCTGCCTGTTGCGCAAATGTTTTTTTTTTAAAAAAAGTACAGCAGTTCAGACTAGAGAGGGGGAGGGAGTAGCAACACTAGTGAGAACAATAAATTGGGGCATGACCTGCTTTTTCCAAAGTTCTTTTTTTACCTCAATTTGTGTGGTGGTGAGGAGAATATTAATTTCATCTACTTACCTAATACTAGGTTGAGGGCAGTAGATCCTGCGAATCACTGCAGGGGGGGGGGGAATAAAAAAGCAGGTGTTGTATCTTATAAGGAATGAAGAACCAAACCTTTAACATGCAAGGAAGAACTGACAGGTCAGGGGGTGCTGAATTATTCCCCGCTACCCTGATCCTCCCCTGGAAATCAGCCCTGCAACCGCTCTGGGAAGTGGGATGGGTTAGGCACCTCTTCCTCTCCCTCTTCAAATGGGAGACGGCTGCAATGGGCAAGTCAAAATAAGTTGCTGGGATCAACAGCAATTCATGGTAATGATTCACAACTGTGTGGTTCTGCAAAATCTGCAAGATACCTTAGTATACGTTTAGAGGTAGACCTATATCCCAGTTGTTTAACGATAGCAGCAACAAAAAGACTCCACCCTCCTGGCAGATTAACCGGGAGTAGCTTTTTGCGAGTTTCGGTCAGTCTTTGGTACTCAAAATGAATTTCTGAGCTCATATTTATTTCTGCAAGTAAGTCTGTCATACCAGACTCTGGTTGGTGGATCTCAGCAGCGGCAGGCCTTGGGACCTCAAATTTAAGTGGTATGCTAGGTGACACCAAAATTCAGCGCCCCCTGCCTCTTGCACTCCATTCCAAATAATAGTTGTGGCACCCCCAAGGCTGTGCATCCAGAGCGACCAAACTGGTTGCTCTCCCCTAAATCTGCTTCTGATCTTTGGCAAAACTCCTCCACAAAACCATCGCTGCAAGTTTGAAGCCTATCCCCCCCCCAGCTCTGTAGCACAGATCCTATTGTGATGTTTGTGCGGCAATGGAGGAACTCCACAGTCTCTCATGTATGCGGAATATATAGGAAGGGCCCTACCAATCAGTGTGGACAATACTGAGCCAGCTGGACCAATAGCTTGCCTTCATATAAGGCCGCTTCTCTGTTGAATGGCTTGCTGAGAAGGACTGGGGTTCTGCAGAACAGGATTCTATAAAGCGAGTGTGGGAAAGAGCTTGTTGACCTTGAAAAGTCCAGCTTTGTTAAAAAAAATTAAAAATAAGTGTGGCAATCACTCCAAAAGTTCTGGCTTCTACGCAAAGAGGTCTGGCAAATTGCCCCGAGATCAAAAACCTGCTTGGGCTGCTTTGCTTTGTTTTCGAGTTAATGAAGCAAGAAGACCTCTAGACCTACCTTATAGGGCTGATGTGAAGAGTTCTGAGAGAGTGTTCTAAAACTGCCTGGTTTTCAATTTTTTAAAAACATTATTAGGTCTCAATCAGAAAGAGAGCCGGACGTGTAGCTGCGGTTGCCATGCTAAACTTGGACCCTGCATGTCCTGAGCTGCGTGGCCAGTTCTGTTCAGATCCAAAAAGTGATGCTGTGCCTTTCCTGGGACAGATTCACATTGCAGATTAGATACAACAGGAGCAGAGCATATGCTCTCTTTGTGTTGGGTTTATAGCTTCTCTTCCCTCAATTTTTATGGGAAACCTTGCACAGACCCGGAGAGGACTGAGGAAGCATCTTGTGCCCACACTTCCTTGTGTTTGGGACAGCGTGTGACAGAAAGCTGCCCTTTGTTTCAGAGTCTGAGGATGACTGCACAAGTGCACAAGCCCCGGACCCAGGAGTCCTGGCATGCAGCCCCCCTGCCCTCTACCTCCCCACCCGCTGGGAAGGGGAAATATTTTCCCTTGCTACAGCTTGAGGTCTCTGCTTTTGCCCTGCTATGTGACGGCAGCTCTGCCTCCCAAGGGCACAGAGATCTGGAGCAAGTTTCCCCTGGAAGATGAAGAGCCTTTCCTGAACCTCCGTCTGCAAACAGACCTCGGATCCGTTCTAGGTCCCCTCTGTGACCGCTCCCTGCTTGGGAACACGTCGGAGAAGCTGGCTGGAAGAAACAAGGAGGGAAACACAGGCAAAGGGCTCTGTCTGGGCTGCAGAGGAAAGGGGGCTGATTTTTATTTTTTTGGAGGCAGGGGAAATGTTTCAGTAAATGTGCTCCAATTTAAATATTGCACCCAGATTCCAAAAGGAGTACCATGATTAGAGCTGCCTTCTGTGAGCTATAGTGACCTCCCCGTTGCCCTCGTCACTCGCTGGTACCGAGACTGAAAATAAATCCGATTCCTGCCAGCTCAGGCATTTTAATATTTGGGTTCCTTCAGAGCCTGTTCTTAAACATCAGGTAAAAAGAAATGCACGTTGGCGTCTTTCAGAGGCAGGACCATGCAGCCAAATGTGACCCACCAGTCATGTATTGAAGCAGCTGGTGCTTGACTCCTTCCCCATTTTTGCAGTGACAGGCAAGCCAGGGGATCGTTCTTCAATCTCATAAATGCTACCTTTACATGTCTGGTAGCCTGTGTTCAGCTTGCTGGGTCAAAATTTGCTGACCCATCAGGATTAAGCAGATTTCAGTCTTACTTCTGCTCTGTTTTTAAAGCCTTACTATAACAGATTAGCAAGTGATCCGCCTTGAACTATTTGGCCAGGAACACCAGTTTCCACTTTAAAAAACCCCTTGAATCTTGCAGAGTTCTTGATTAACTTGATTAACTTGATTAACAGCTGAGCTCCTGCAAACAGCTCTGGGTTTTGCTCCAGTAGGTCAGTTCTTGCATAGTTTACAACCCAGGTCTTGCAAGGAACTTTGCTTTGACCTCCCTGCTTGACTCAAACCATGCTTCTGACTGGAGGTTTGTAATCAGGTGGCATCCTCAGAGGCCTGAGTTCAAGTCTTCACTCAGCTACAGGAGCTGGGAGGAAGGCCCATGGCTGGATTGCAGTTGCTTCCCAGCTGATTGACATGTGGTGGTAGGATTCCGGACTGTACCACTTTAGGGGTGTGAGCATGGTTTTCCATGTCCCCTCACAAAGTAATAAATTAGTAAAATGGGGAAAAACTTTAACACAGCCTTCTCCCTGGTGTTCTAGTTTTCTGCATGCAAGGAGTTGTATTTCTGTTGTTGTTGAATGCTGGAATATCTACAAGTGTGACCCAAACACACCTGCAGTCTGAAATGGTACAATCCGGAATCCTGCCCCCTAGTTCTCTTTAATGTGTTGCAAGGGTGGGAGTTTTCCACTTAACAGAACAAAGGTGGGTGCTTATTTTTCCAACATAAATAAATTTTTTAAAAAAATTGTTTTGCAAACTGGGATCTGAATGGACATGTAGAGGAGCCAAGCAGAGGCATGCAGCTCTGGGATTTACTGAGCAACTTGTCCGTACCTTCACAGAGTTGACCTTTCTTATCTAGTAAGAAAGGTAATTCTGGCTTAGGCAAAGGAGCAAAAAAACGTTTTCATAGCACTTTAGTGGAAATGGGCTGGAACGAAATCAAAGCAGGAGGCGAAAGATAAAATCGGGAAAGGGACTAATGTTGACTCTTTGGCATGTGGAGCAGTGCAACAGGCAGGTGCTGAGGGCTGTTTTCCCCCATCAGCACCCAAGGGTGACCGTAGGAAATAAGTTTTTGGGAACAGGCAGAGAAAAGGCAACGTCACAAGATGAGGGGGCTGGGAAAGGAGAGCATCAAGGAGAGGAACAAAGACCATAAAAGGTGGCAAGAGTAATTTTTGTTTCACCCGCAGCTATTGCAGAGCCACCGGCATTTCCAAAGAGAAAAACAAGGAGGCGTGAGAATTTGGAACATCTGACCCATCACAGATGTGAACCTGTGATGGTGGACTCTGCTCCTATCAGCCCCAGCCAACATGGGAAATGGTCAGGAGTGATGGGGTTGTAGACCAGCAACATATCAAGTGACACACACACACCCCCTCGATTTAGTTTCACACTCATAATCACTGCCGGAGCCCCTTCCTGTCTGCACACACTCCACCAAATTGTGGTAATTTGTGTAAACTTTCCCGTGTCAGCTTCTGATGAAGGGTGTGTGAGTCGACTGGCGACAACCATTTCCGAATAATGTTTAACAAAACGTTTTCATCTTACAGTGGATTTTATTGTAATCATCGAAATAACAAGGGCAGCTCAAACGCATTCAGGCTAGGCACAAGTTACTGTTTACTCTGGCCCCAGTGCGCTCCCGCTGTTGGGGTTTGAAGCTAAGTACACATGAAGTTTGTCACGATCCATGTGTATCCTGTAGCTTCTTGAGAAACGGTGTGGGTGGGGGGGGGGAGGGAAACAAATCAGGTCATGTGCAACAGGTGAAGACAGGAACACAAGGATGTGGCTTGAGATGCAGAGGTGCACAGACAGGACCTCACTGAGTCGCCTCAGTGACATTTAGGCGCACAGAGCAGGAAGTGCCGCTCTGAGATTTTTGCAAATGCTCTAGAGTCAGGACAGGTGGACCTGCAACAAAATGTTGCAGTATGGATTGCTACAGCTTAGGGTGCCTGCTGCTCATAGGATGAAGGAAATCAGAGGAGACCTAATTTTTCAACTAGTGCATGCACTTCAAATTACTGGAGCGGGGCTAAGTACACAACATACATTTAAAGCACATCCCCTCCCCTCCTGGGAAGACTCCTGGGAACTGTAGTTTGTTTGTTATAGGTGCTGGGAATTGCAGCTCTGGGAGGGGTAAACCACAGTTTCTGAGATTCTTTGGCAGGTGCATGTGCTTTAAAGGTGTGTTTTGTACACAGTCCCAGTTAACCGTCTTGAAAGAAGATAAAAGAATTGCCTTGCAGGACCAGCACAAAGGTCCGTCTCACCCTCAGCCTTTGGACGTTCGCAGGCAAATATTAGGCAACATCCCCTTCCCCTGTTTATCTCACGACTGGTAAGAATGGAACCTGCGACAAAGTGCTGCAGCATGGAATGCTTATGTTCAGGATTCTAGCCAGTCAGCCATACTGTTTATCAGGATATTATTCTGTTGGAAGCTTCCCAGAGTGACTGGGGCAACCCAGTCAGATGGGTAGGGCACAAAAAAATTATTATTGTTGTTATTATTATTATTCTCACTGATACAGTGGTACCTCTGGTTAAGAACTTAATTCGTTCTGGAGTTCCGTTCTTTACCCGAAACCATTCTTAATATGAGGTGCACTTTCACTAATGGCACCTCCTGCTGCTGCCGCACCGCCAGCATGCAGCTTCCACTAGCATCCCGGGGCAAAGTTCGCAACCAGAGCATCTACTTCTGGGTTAGCAGGGCTTGTAACCCGAAGCATTCGTAAGGAGGACAGTATGTAACACGGGGTTCCACTGTATTTGCTTTTTTTACAAGCAGAGTTTTTTGTGCACGGGGTGGGGGGCAAAAAACCCAAAAGTAATGCAAAAGGGGGAAAAAACTAGTTTTGGAAGAGTTCCCTGGGAAAAGAGATTGAAACTACTCTGTGAATTGTAGCTCTGGGCAGGGAACAGGGGTTTCCTAACAACTCTTAGCACCCTTAAACTACATTTCCTAGGGTCCTTTGGAGGAAGCAATGAGTGTTTAAAGTGGTATCATAGGGCTTTAAATGTATGGTATGGCCTAGATCTGGTCTTTACTGAGCATATGTTCTGATTTGTTTGTGGGACAAACAATGAGCATTTATCCTGATTGGCTTTGTGGGGTGTTTATACATCTTCGCTGGTTCACCCCACACTTTTCAGTGCATTTCCCTGGGCACTTCCAGCCTGTTGTTGTTTTTGGGTGGGCCACCCAGTCACGTTCTGGAAAATTCAACTTGCACAATTATAGCTGGTCAGGAGTTCTTGCACAACAGACCTGCTTCTCCAAAAGATGGCTTGTTTCTTGATAAAGAACTCATTTACACTTTCACTTGATCCATATTTTGATCTTATTGTGCACTAATTAATTCCCCCCCTGGTCCAATAGATGTTTGTTTGTTTGTTTGTTTGTTTGTTTAGCGGCCATGCCTTGTGAAAATCCAATCTTACCCATTGAATCAAGGCTCAGTTAAGCAAAATCTCTCTTGGAATTTTCCACACATCGGATAAGATCCAATTCAGCAGCTAAGGTTGGGTAAGAATCCTGGGAGCTGTGGGTTGTCCAGAGTGCTGGGAATTGTAGTTCTGTGGGATAAACTACACTTCCCAGGATTCTCTGTGAGGAGGGGAATGTGCTTTAAATGTATGGTGCGTATCCAGTCCCCATTAGCCTGAAAGCTTAGAATTGCCTCGTTGGATCAGCACAAAGATAATAGAAGTCCACCCATTGATCATAGAACTGTAGAGATGTAGCCCAACACATCGTCTCCCATCCAATTTGAAACTATATGAGACCCTGCTTAGCTTTGTAAATGTGCTAGCAGTTTTTAACGCTGCACCACAAGGCGGACTAAGATCTGTCTGGCCTTTGGAGGATTTACAAGCAAGAGGCACACAGAGGAACAATCGGCACACTGGCCTTTTGAGTTTCTTGCATTTGTGCATTTTTCAAGGCTACCTGCAACAATATGTTGTAGCGTGGAGAGCTTGCAGCTTCAGATTAGGACAAAAAGAAATAGGTAAGAAGAGCTTGCTGAATTAGGCAAGTGACCCATCTAGT
The DNA here is from genome assembly GCF_951804945.1 of Podarcis cretensis. Lineage (NCBI taxonomy): Eukaryota > Metazoa > Chordata > Lepidosauria > Squamata > Lacertidae > Podarcis > Podarcis cretensis. Next base: position 17,453,655 of record NC_137177.1, on the reverse strand, counting down.
TCTGCACCCTGCACTGTCCTGAATCTTCCAACAGATAAACTAGTACACAAACTTCAGATTACTTGACTTGGGCAGCATACTCACCATACATTTAAGGTAACCACAACTGGGAACTGTAGTTCCTTTAAGGGGCTGGGAACTGTAGCTCTGTGAGGTAAATTACCACTCCCAGGATTCTGGGGGAAATGGGCTTTAAAGTTGTGCTGTGTACGCAGGTACAGTTCAGAGGAAGGTTCACCACCTCAGCCAGAGAACAAGGCTGCGTCTTCTTGGCTTTTCTCTTTCCCTTCTTTATTTCCTTATCCTACCATTCCTGGCACGGGCAAGCCCCTTCTCCCGGCTCATGGAGCAAGCCCAACTTCCTTCTCTTGTCCGATTGTTCAGGACACAATTGCTCCCTTCACGGCAGGGGCTGTGGAGCTGGAGGGGGCGGGGAGGCAGCGTTGGAACCGGTGACAGGATAAATATTAATCCGGATGGGCCAGGTGACATGTGTTCTCACGGATAAGCCGCCACCAGCAGTGGGAACTGCCCAGGGCAAGGGCGCAGAGGAGCCAAGAGACTCCAGGAGTTCCTTCCCAGCGCTGGGAGGAGAGTAAGGGATAGTGGTTAGGGATGGCAGGAGTGCAGACGTCACAAAAGGGGAGAAAACACACACACATACGCAAAACCTTGCAAGTGCAATGACTGGAATTCAATGGAAAGGAGAGCCAAGTTGTAAATGTTAAGCTTTTAATCCAAACTCTGGAAGGGATTTGAGGCCTAGTGGGTGCTGCCAAGCCGCAAAAGTTGTTATTTCCGCTCCTGGTCCCTTTATTCCACCTCACCCTCGAGCTGTGGCAAGTTAATGCCATCTTTTGCCATCTTTACAGCGAGCACCTGGTAGGCACCACGATGGCTTCCCCTTGCCCTGATAGTAGTTGAGGGCTGCCAGCTTGAATGAAAAGAGGATAGGAAAAATTTGTGGAGGCTATCTATGGCTACTTGCTGAGCAAAGATGTACCTGTTGCATTTCTGCTCAGCATGGGATTGTTTATCTGTCCACAAAACAGGTGGATGCCTTCTTGCTTCTCCAAGGATACTGGGGCAGAGACTTTGGTCCAGCATGCCTGAGGGATGCTCAGACCACACCCTGGACCGGCTGTTACCCCTACTAGTGAAGCAGCTCCCGCTGCAGAATTTGCATTGCAGGGATGACAAGCTGGTGTTGATCTGTAACATTTTTCCCCCTACCTGAAAAGTGAAGCACCATATTTTTCGCTCTATAAGACGCACCAGACCATAAGACGCACCTAGTTTTTGGAGGAGGGAAACAAGAAAAAAAAATTCTGAATTTCAGAAACCAGAACAACAAGTGGGATCGCTGCGCAGCGAAAGCAGCGATCCCTCTTGCTGTTCTGGCTTCTGGCATAGCTGCGCAGCCTCCACTAGCCCCATAAGATGCAGACACATTTCCCCTTACTTTTTAGAAGGGAAAAAGTGAGTCTTATAGACTATAGAGCAAAAAATATGGTAAATTAGCTTCCATGCCCTGGAGCGAAATGCGGAAGTGTTGAAAAGGGGTTATTTTTGGTGCAAGGGCCTCCACTCCCCCATCGGCCAATGGCTTCACAGAAACAAACCAAAGAAGGAACCCAGTAGGGCTGCATGCCCTCTCGGGTGACTTTCCTGGGGCCGCCTGCCAAATGGAGGGCAGGGCCGGAGACAAAACAGGTGGATCACAAGCATGACTCTTACCTTTGCACAGTAAAAGTTGCAGATTTCTGCATGCGACCCCAACCCCTACCTCTCTCTAACCTCCATTCGAGCAACAAGAGGAATTATCATAGTTCAAAGACACATTCCAGTCAGGCAAAGGCACTTGAGGAGGAAGCAGAGCAGGGCTGTCCAAGGGCAATGCTGGGAAGACCCCTGGAGTAAATAAAGGTTCACGCCCAAAGAATCCTGGGAAATGTAGTTTGTTAAAGGTGCTGAGTATTGTTGGGAGAAACCCCCAGGTTCCCTCGAAGAATTATGATTTTCGGAGCGCTTTAACAACCAATGCCTTTTCACAGGGGACTCTGGGAATCGTAGCACCTCCCAGAACCCATATCGAACTACAGCACCCAGAATTCTTTAGGGGAAGTTGTGATTGTTTAAAGTGGTATTGTAGTTCTTTAAATATATGGTGTGAATGTGGCCAAAGTCAGGATATATTTTGGCTTTAAAAAGAGACTCATGATGAGGAGGCAGCATGGGTTACTCAACTCTCTCCTCTGCCCCCTCCTGTGCCTCTATCTGTCTGTCTTGGCTGTCCTTTGAGGCCTGCCTTGCTTATATATCTTGTGAGTGCCTCCCCTCTCAGTCACCTTCCCTATTGTAATAATATTTGCCCAGGGTGTCTCCCGTACTGCCTTGGCTGTCCTTTAGTGGCCAGGAGTGCTCCCCCCTCCACCTTTTTGTCTTTCAGTCCAGCTCTGGAAACGCCACCAAGGCAAATGTTTTCCCCAGGACAAAGACCCCTTACCGTTCCAAGCTTTTATCACTTTCGAGGGAAAGACTGGGGTGCAGGGCTGGAATGTTTTAATCTGGAGTGTTGCTAGGTTCTAAAAGAACTCAGCTGGACACAGGCTGACAACGCGAAACTGGAACTTAAGAGCACCCCAAAGTATAGGGGTCCTGGAGGAGAACGTAAGAAAACACAAGCACACAAAAATCCTTGCAGTGGCCCACCTAGTTCACCATCCTGTTCTCACAGAGGCCAGTCAGATTCCAGATTCAAGCAGGACCCAAGTGCCACAGCATTCTGTCCTCCTGCGGTTTCCAGCAAGTAGCATTCAGAAGCATTACTGCCTCCAGTCATAACCTTCAGGGCTGCTAAGCCACAGACCCGCTTTTTAGAAGTACAACTTTAGACAGCTGTGCTTCCTTACATCTTACATTGCAGAGCCTGTGGAACTCCCTGCCACTGTAACTCAAGAGTTCCTCAAGGCGACCCTTTTCTGCTGCCGCATGTTTCATTTTCACTTGACTGATGGTTTGGCATGAGCCTGATACCGACAAGGGGGATGGAGCGAGCTATTAACTGCAATCACTTACGGAAAGGAAACGGCGTACATAAGGGAACACTGATATTTAGTCCAGATTATAGGGTCCATCTACCTCAGGACTGTCTGCACTGACTGGCAGGGGCTCCCTGGGTTTGTTTAGACAAGGGTCTCTTCACAGTCTTACTAGAAACTCTGGGAATCTGGTACTTCATGCAAGGCAAATGCTCTACTGCTGAGCTATTATCCTTACAGAAAACTCGCTCATACTCTTTTACAGTGGTACCTCGGCTTACAAATGCTTCGGATTACAAACACTTTGGGTTACAAACTCCGCTAACCTGGAAGTAGTACCTTGGGTTGCGAACTTTGTCCCAGGATGAGAACGGAAATCGTGCGCCGGTGGCGCGGCAGCAGCAGCGGGAGGCCCCATTAGCGAAAGAACACCTCAGGTTATGAACTGTTTCAGGTTAAGAACGGACCTCCGGAATGAATTAAGTTTGTAACCCGAGGTACCACTGTACTGTATATATATTGATGCCTTGTATGAGATTAAGGTGATATGTGGCTGAGAGTTCACGAGCTCTGCACTTTGCAGTATGCCCAGCTGCCTGAAAAGAAAGTTGTTTCTTTCTTAATTGAAAAATTTTAAAAAGTAGCAGGGCAGGGGACACCGTGGCTCAGTGGCAGAGCATCTGCCCTGCAATGCAAAAGGTCACAGGTTGAAAACCCTGCATCTCCAAGTATGGCTGGGGGAAAACCCTGCTCAGACAACTGCTGAGTGGTTCCACGGGGTAAACCAACTGGAATTAGTCAACGTGACCATCAGGTCCATTGCTTTCAGTATGTTTGCTCTGAATAAAACTTAGCCGAATGCCACCCAGCATAAACAAGGCTGAGCAAGATGGACTGATGAGCTGACTCTGCCTCCAGCAGTTTCCAAAGGGGCAAGACACCTGAAGTCTGCAACAAAAGACCCCTTTTTGGCTCAGTGAGCCAACCCTCCTAATTCCCAAGGGATGTATGCAATGGCCTTCAGACTTGGAAAGAATTGAGTGCTGAGTTATTCTTTTCCACTGGTGCATTTATTTCTACATCTGAGTTCTGTGCCTAATTTCCAAATGCTTGTAAATAGGATTTTAGTCTGTGTGTGTAGGGGACAGCCTCGCCCTGAAACCAGTAAGCCTGTCTGGAAACACCTGGTTCAGGTGGTAGCTGGTTGCCCAGGTGAAAGCTGTTGCCTCCAACAAAACCCACAATGATTCAATTGTTTTATTAGCACACGATTGGTCACACACCCCTCATCTGTTGCCCCACGCAGCAAGGTTTTAACTCCTTCCGTTCCATGAGAAACAAGTAGAACCACCTCTTTGAGGGCTGCAGAGAGCTGCCGTTTTTGGAATAAAATGGTAACGCGCTTGCAAATGTTAATAATAATAATAATAATAATAATAATAATAATAATAATAATAGTAATAATGTTTATCCCCCACCCATCTGTGTGGGTTTCCCCAGCTACTCTGGGCGGCTTACAGAATATATAAAATGTAAGAAAGCATCAAACATTAAAAACCTCCCTAAACAGGGCTGCCTTCAGATGTCTTCTAAAAGTTGCATAGTTTTTTTATCTGAAGGGAAAGTGTTCCACAGGGAGGGCACCACTACCAAGAAGGCCCTCTGCTGCACAGTTCAGGGCAAAGAATGACCTACTTCACAGCACTGGCAGGTTGGCAGAATCTCACATGATGCTGTTTGGCTAAACCACCTATCCACCAACTTGCCCTTATGGACAGCGGGAGACATTTGATTTAGTACTTGTCTGAAGGCAAACCAACCCAAGTTACGCTTTCAGAAAACAGTAACCCAAAATGGAAATGCAGATATCATTCAAAATTCATACTTCTCTGAGTTTTGCAATTCATTTATTTATTTCAGTTTTTAAAGTACTTAACCCTCCCCCTTTTATCCAAGGCTCACAGGGCGGTTTATAGTATAAAAACATGAAGATACATAACATAGTAACAATCGAAACGATAACCCACCCCTGCAGTTTAAAAGACCATAGATTATTTAATTGGCCAAAGGCCTCAGAAAAGAGGAATATTTTTGCCTGGCACCTAACGCATGATCATCAGAGGATGATCATAGGGTCTGGGTTGGTTCAGTTTTCCAGAAAAATTGTACAAAAATGCATATACTACTAGGGTAAAGGTAAAGGTAAAGGTAAAGGGACCCCTGACCATTAAGTCCAGTCACGGACGACTCTGGGGTTGCGGCGCTCATCTCGCTTTATTGGCCGAGGGAGCTGGTGTACAGCTTCTGGGTCATGTGGCCAGCATGACTAAGCAGCTTCTGGTGAACCAGAGCAGCGCATGAAAACGCTGTTTACCTTCCTGTCGGAGCAGTACCTATTTATCTACTTGCACTTTTTGGTGTGCTTTCGAACTGTTAGGTTGGCAGGAGCAGGGACCGAGCAACGGGAGCTCACCCCGTCGTGGGGATTCGAACCGCCAACCTTCTGATCGGCAAGTCCTAGGCTCTGTGGTTTAACCCACAGTGCCAGTGGGGGGGGGGGAAGCATTTTGACATCAGGCATACACCTTCACTGTACTCTTTTCAGTGCCTGCTAAGAATTGGAGTTTTTTTGTTTAGACAAGCCTACCCAGAGATATAGAATGTTGACATGTGTTTTAATCAGGTTTTTAGGTTATTGTTGATTTTAATTTTTTTTTTTAAAAAAAAAAATACAGTCAAACCTTGGTTGTCGAACGCAATCTGTTCCAGAAGCCCGTTTGGCTTCCAAAATGTTTCGGCTTCTGATTTGTTGCAGGAGCTTCTTGCACTGAAGCGGAAGCCGCGTCAGACGTTCGGCTTCTGAAAAAAGTTCAAAAACTGGAACACTTACTTCTGGTTTGGGAGCCAAAACGTTCCAAAACGGAGGCGTTTGGGAACCGAGGTTTGACTGTAGTTGTTTTTAACTGTTTTTACTGATTTTTTTTTTGTCGTTTCATTCTTTTTGCAAACCACTTCAGTCCTTTTTTTAAAAAAATTACTAGCCAGTGCACTAAGCTGATGTTTCTAGCTGCCATATAACCTTCCAACAGTTTGACCTCACCCCCAAAGGCGCAGTCCTCCATTGCCTTCCGAGACAGACGGATGCCAAACGGATGCTGTTTCCATTCCCCACAGTTCCTTGGAGCAAGGCCATATCAAGGGCACTGTGGGAAATCAAAATGACTCTTCCCAGCTCTCCCGACACTAGTCAGAGCACCAGGCCGTGTGTGTTTGTGTGTGTGTAAATGACATCCGTGGTTGTGCCCTGTTGGGATGTTGGACCTCTGGCAGATACCGAAGGCCCACAAAGAAACTGGAAACCAGTGCAGGTTTTTCAACAGAGCCAAAATGTGGCAATTATTGCAGCGATTCCCACCCCCTTCCCGGTTATTAACCTTTTTGTTAACTCTGTGAACAATTACTTCCTTTTGTTTGGCCTGAGCTTTGTGCCAGCCAGGTCCCCCTGAGGTGCCATTCAGCTGTCAGTGCTGGCAGCCAATTCTTGAATGCCATCCTAGACTTTCCTGCAGGTTGGTGTAGCCTAGGAGCCATAGGAGAAGGATCCGCAAATTAGGAAGTACCCGCTTTGGATGTTATCTGTGGGCTGAGGTCCCTAGGTGGTCTCAGGCAATCTGCTCCTTCTCAGCCCTCATTCCTCCGTCCCATCTGCATTATGGAGGGTGATAATATTGACCTACCTAGCTACAGCTAGAGCAATATCATGCATTGTATGTGGAGTGCTTGGAAATTTGCAAGCATTAAGCCGTATTATTTATATCATCGCTGTTCTAACAGATTTGCTTACGTATGAACAAAGGTATGAGCCACAACCAATGCATGTCATACTCAGAGTTAGACCCGTTGAACTTAATGGGCATGGTTAATTTATATAAGTATAAAGGGGCTAACTGAAAAAAAGTGGTGTTTGTTTGTTTTTTGGCTAAACATCAAGTGGGATTTACAGCACGATCCAATGCATGTCTACTCAAAAGTAATCCCAATTGAATTAAATGGGACTTATGCCCCAGGAACTGTCTACATGATCACAGCCATGGGCATAGCCAGGATTTATTTGGGGGGGGCAGGCTTTATGTTGCAGGGGGCAGAACCAAGTTATCTGTGATACAATTGGTCAGTTAGTCAGTTAGTTAAGTATTTTTATTTATTTACTTGATTTGGGGGCGGGATCTGCCACACCCATGATCACAGCTGGGCATAGGCAAACTCAGCCCTCCAGATGTTTTGGGACTACAACTCCCATCATCCCTAGCTAACAGGACCAGTGGTCAGGGATGATGGGAATTGTAGTCTCAAAACATCTGGAGGGCTGAGTTTGCCTATGCCTGACCTTAGTTTTGTATAGTTGTGCTGTCTGCTTTGTTAGGTAGGGGTGTGTGTGTGTGTGTGTGTGTGCGCGCGCGCATGCGTGTCTCTCTCTCTCTCTCTCTATATATATATGAATGTATTATGTACTGTTTGTTTTATGACCTTTTTAAAATGTATTTTTGCTGCGTTGTAGATCAAGACCAGTGGAAGGTTAGGGTTTGTTGTGAATAACAGACAACATAAAAGTGTAGAATGGCTACGGAACAAGCAACTTCAGCTTTGTTTACTATGATTACTGTTATTTAATATGAATCATAGAATCGAGGAGTTGGAAGGGATCCCTGAGGGTCATCTAGTCCAGCCCCCTGCAATGCAGCCATCCTGCCCGTAGCCATCCTTGGGTGGGCTGGAGCCACCAACTTTCTGGTTAACAGCCAGATGCACTGACTGAAGATCTATGAAAAAGCGGGTTGGCAAAACGTGCAAGAAAGGACCCCCCCCCCAAAAAAATGCAACCAAATTCATACTATGATCAAGCCATAATAATAGCTAGGGTCTTTGAATGCATATCTTCCCGATTGCATTCATGCACCAAGCATGAACTGAATGTGAGAATCAAACTCTCTTTTACTCGCAGCTACATGACAGAAGCTCTGACTTCCCCCTCTCCAGCCCCATTGGAAGGAAGAAATACGAGGAGCCTGCAATTCTGGGTCAAACGGTGGAAGGGGAGGCATTTTGCGTAACTACTTTTCTGATTAAAACTCACTTTCCTCACCCAAAGCTTGGAGGGAAGAGCTAAGCACCCACAAATTTTGCTTCCTCCCCACTCACAGTTTGCGGTCCCCCTCAAAGCTCTTTTTCTCAGTTAAGTGGAAAACAAAGCAAGTCCATTGCGACACTGTTGCAACAGAGTGCACACAGTGTGTCATTTGGTCCTAAGGCTGAGGTACATAACTTGTTTATTTATTTCACAAAAGTTATTTAACACTTGATTGTGAAAAACAACAGCAGCAACCTCCAGGTGGTCTACAAAAAGAACGAAACAACGCAACAGTTAAAAAAGTTAAAAGCATCAATTTGAAACCAGTATGAACCTACCCAGACCCTGTGATCATCATCTGAGGCCCTTCTTTGTGTTTCTCCTCTGTGAGAGGTCCAGAGGGTGGCAACATGACAACGGGGCCTTTTCTGCAGTGGCTCCCCATCTGTGGAATGCTCTCCCCAGGGGGGCTCACCTGGCGCCTTCATTGCACACACCTGTAGGCATCAGGCGAAAACATTCCTCTTCAACCAGACCTTGGCTGGTTAACATTATATGGCAGGGGTGCCCAAACTTTTTTCGAAGGGGGGCCAGATTTGATGAAGTGAGGGCCGACCAAAGTTGCTGAGCTTTTTTTAGGGTTTAAGTTGCTGAGTTTTTCACCCCAGGGCATATACTGCCACAGGGGCCAGGTTAAATTGACTGGTGGGCCACATTAGGCCCCCGAAGCAGACTTTGGACATGCCTGTTATATGGCCTTTTAAATGTGCTTGCGGGTGGGAGGGGTTTATTGGTTTTGCTCTTGTTTTTATTATGTATTTTGTGTATTTATCTTGTATATTTATGCTATGAATTACCTTGAGATCTATGGATACAAATTTAATGAATTTAGTAGTGGTAACAACAACAATCGTGGCTCCCCCAAAATGGCCTTTGCTGGCCAAATGGGGAGGTCTGGTGAGCCATGCTGGAGGGCTGGAGGTTCCCCACCCCACAGTACTATGATAAATATGGTCCCATTTCATAGAATTGTAGAGGTGGAAGGGACCCTAACGGTCATCTAGTCCAACCCCCTGAAATGCAGGAATTTGAGAATTAAGTGCTACCATTCAAAGTTTTTGAAGGGAGGCCAACCACCAGAGCCTACAACTCTTGTCAAACAGCAGCCACCATCAAACCATTGGCTCTGGGCGTAAGAGCTGACACCCTTGAGGGGCTGAAATGCACCCAGGGCCCACTTGTTTGTAGACAACTGGCTGGCCATTATGAAAACTGGATGTTGGACTAGCCAGGCCATTGGCCTGATTCAGTAGCCAGGCTCTCCTTCAGCTATGACTTCTTATCCCATTCAGTGTCTATAATTGTTTTTATATATATATGACTTTCCATTGTTTCTGCATATGCTGTTGTTTTAACTTTCTATATACTGTATTTTTGACTCTATAAGACACACCAGACCACAAGACACACCTAGTTTTGGACGAGGAAAACAAGAAAAAAAAAATATTCTGAATCTCAGAAGCCAGAACAGCAAGAGGGATCGCTGCACAGTGAAAGCAGCAATCCCTCTTGCTGTTCTGGCTTCTGGGATAGCTGCGCAGCCTGCATTCGTTCCATAAGACGCACACACATTTCCCTTTACTTTTTAGGAGGGAAAAAGGGAGTCTTATAGAGCAAAAAATATGGTAATTAAGCAGTAGTTGGATATGCATTTCTACTGTACTGCAAAATCACTTCAAGGTGCTTCATAGGAAGCGATTCATGAATGAAGTGGAATGATAATAATGCTCTAATGGCAGCCGGCGCTTCTCCTCACTTCTCCCTCCTCTTCCCTTCAGTGGTTTGCATACTCCTTCATGGTGAAGTGCCTCATCACCCTCTCCACAGCTGGGCTGCTGATCACAATCCTGGCTTTTCACATCAAAGAGATCCAGGTAAGCCTAAGTATGGGACTATTTCTCGAATGAGCGCAGCGGAGGTCAGACAGTCTGACAAAATGCTGCGAACACACCATACCTTTAAAGCACTAGAATGCCGCGATGATAGCAGTCATGGCTTCTCTCGAAGAATTATGGGAGCTGTAGTTTGTTCGTGGCGCTGAGAGTTATTAGGAGATGCCTGTTTCCCTCACAGATTTACAATGTCCAGGATTTGCTGGGAAGAAGGATTGCTTGTTAAATCTCTCTGGAAATTGTAGCTCCGTGACTACAGCCACCAGAATAATTTGGGGGAAGCCACAACTGTTTAAAGCGTTAACATAGCACTTCAAATGTACGGTGTAAATATGGCCACAAAGGACCTAGATCACCTATTGAGCTTCATGAAAAGTCACCTGGGTCACAGTCTTCGGTGAAGTGTTTTTTCTATCTCCGTTATAGTAATTAATTCTAAAATTAGCATATTTGTGTCCTTGTTTTGGACTGCCCTACTTGATGCAAATCTGACTGTGGTGGTTCCCAGCCCCCTTGGGGGAGAGCTGTTGTTATGGAAACGACGGAAAAAAATAAAAACCTCCCCAAAACAGGTTCACTCCAGTAATTGGTACATATTTTGGTATGCTCACAGCAAGCAGCACACAGTGTGAGAAAAAGTAGGTGTTGTGCTTGTTAAAGAGGGACAGGATGAGGCTTGGGAAGGGGATAATTATGCCCCAAATCAATGACCCAGAGCTTGAAACAAATTCCTGGCAGTAGGGCTTCTGGGTGAAGGACAGGTCACTCAGCCAAAGGTTACCCAAAAGGGCCCAATTCCTCATTTTGGGAAGCTGTAGCCATTATAACAGGAAGATGGTAATAGGAAGGTATGTATATGAAACTGGGATCATGACGTAGATCTGTATATGCTAAAATATATGCATAGGTGCAAATGTCTCTGAGCATGTTAAGCTGGAGGGGGTTGGACTAGATGACTCTCGTGGTCCCTTCCAACTCTAAAAGGTAAAGGTAAAGGACCCCTGACAGTTAAGTCCAATCGCAGACGACTCTGGGGTTGCGGTGCTCATCTCGCTTTAGAGACCAATGGAGCCGGGGTTTGTCCGCAGACAGTTTTCCTGGGTCATGTGGCCAGCATGACTGAGCCGCTTCTGGCGAAACCAGAGCAGCGCACAGAAACGCCATTTACCTTCCTGCTGGAGTGGTACCTGTTTATCTACTTGCACTTTGACGTGCTTTCAAACTGCTAGGTTGGCAGGAGCAGGGACCGAGCAACGGGAGCTCACCCCGTCACGGGGATTCGAACCGCCGACCTTCTGATTGGCAAGCCCAAGAGGCTCAGTGGTTTAGACCACAGCGCCACCAACTCTACAGTTCTATAATTCTATAAACCGACCACAAGAGCACTCTCCCCTCTTGCGGCAACTGGTATTCAGAAGCATTACTGCCTCTAGTTGTCGAGGCAGAAAATAGCCATAATGGCTCATAATCACTGATAGCCTTATCTTCCTATGAATTTCTCCAGTCCTGTTTGAAAGCCGTCCAAGTCACTGCCTCCTGCGGAAACGAGTTCTGTAGTTTGCTGTGTGAAGTACTCTCTTTTCTGTCTGCTGGATCCAAAGGACTAATGGTCTCTGACTCAGTCAGCTTCCTATGTTCCCTACCTTTGACCTTGGGGTGGTGGCAGCGGCAGTTGCATGGATTTCAATTTGGAACCTGTAACATTCCTCCACTCTTTAAATTAACTGCAAAGGAAAAATGGCCGGGGACTAGCTTTTCATGGGGAAACGAAGGCGAATGGAAAGATTAGGCTGGCAGGCAGGGATTTGCATTCAAGGTCTGGGACGCAAGCCCAGAACTTCAGCCTTCTTCGCAGACCCATATAGCTCAACCGCGCATAGGAGCTGGTGACACTTGGAAAATACATCTCAGAAGGGTTTTTCCTTTCCTTTGGGCTGTTTGATCTCTGCTGCTGATCTGAGTGAGCTGTTTCCTGACTGAGTCACGGCATGTTTCATCCAGCTACTGGGCGAGTTGTGGTCGCTGCAGGATATCGCGGAGGGCTGGCTCTGGTGTGATTTTGGGGGTCCTTTGCTCTTCCTTCTTCAGGTTAGCTTCTCCTGTAATTTGCCAGAAGGACTTTCTGGTCATCGTTCAGTTTAGCCTGGTGTTATCAGTTCAAAGAAACCAAAGGAATCAGGAAGAAGATATATAACCAGCTGTCTCAAAGTCTCAGAATATTGGTGGGTGTGCAGAATCCACTGATCTGAATTAGATTTTTCTCCCTCCCTCCACAATCCACACCTTGGATTGTGACATAAATGCAACTTAACTTAGTTGATTGTGTGAGTTTTAATCGACCGGTTAGTTAACTGATTAAACCAGCCTGGCTTCTGCATGAATGAAACAATTGTTTTTGAGCACAAAGCATAGAATCAAAGAGTTGGAAGGGACCTCAGGGGTCATCTAGCCTAACCCCCGGCAATGCAGGAATCTCAACTTGATCATACAAGGCAGATGGCCATCCAACCTGTGCTTAAAAACATCCAATGAAAGAGAGTCCACAACCTCCCGAGGAACTCGGTTCCACCTTTGAACAGCTCTTGCAGTCAGAAAGTTCTTCCTGGTGTTTTGTCAGAATCTCCTTTCTTGCAATTTCAAGATATTGGTTTGGGTCCCAGCCTCTGGAGCAGGAGAAAATCTTGCTTCGCCCTTCATGAGACAGCGCTTCAGATATTTGAAGATGGCTGTCACATCTCTCTCAGTCTCCTCTTCCCCAGGCTAAAAAACACACAGCTCCCTCAACTGTTCCTCATAAGGCTTGCTTTCCAGTCCCTCAACATCTTGGTTGCATTCCTCTGCATACGTTCCAGCTTGTTCAATCCCCTTCTTAAACTGTGACACCCATTTTTTGAGTGCATTTGATGATAATCATAATAATAATAATAATAATAATAATAATAATAATAATAATAATAATAATTTATTTGTACCCTGCCCATCTGGCTGGGTTTCCCCAGCCACTCTGGGCGGTTTCCAACAAAGACCAAAAATACACTAAAATGTCACACATTAAAAACTTCCCTGAACAGGGCTGCCTTCAGATGTCTTCTGAATGTCAGGTAGTTGTTTATCTCTTTGACATCTGGTGGGAGGGCATTCCACAGGGTGAGCACCACTACTGAGAAGGCCCTCTGTCTGGTTCCTTGTAACCTCACTTCTCCCAATGAGGGAACCGCCAGAAGGCCCTCGGCGCTGGACCTGAGTGTCCGGACAGAACGATGGCGGTGGAGACGCTCCTTCAGGTATCCTGGGCCAAGGCCATTTAGGGCTTTAAAGGTCAACACCAACACTTTGAATTGTGCTCGGAAACATACTGGGAGTAGAGCCTGCAGGATCAGGCCAGAGCCTGTAGCTCTCTCCCCTCCTGCAGTTCCCATCCACTGATGGTACTCTGAAACATACTGCCTCTGACAGTGGAGGGAAACTGTTGGGCTGCTACTGCTGCTGCTACTGCTGTGCTCAGCTCGATCCAATGGACTTAAGTTACTCAGCTCCATTGATTGACGCTGAGCATGACTAACATTGGTTTTCACCCTTAAAACGTTTCAGAGCAGGCCAGCGAGGGGGAACTGAACTAGAAGGAGCCGCCAATACAGTCAGAAGCATTAGTAAGGTCAAATCTATGCCTGATGTTTTGTGCAGGCGAAACCTGATAAAGCCCAAACTCCTGTTGCCTAAACACATATAAGCCTGGTATTCCTTTTTCCTCCGTATGTTACAAGAATTACAGTGGCAGCTCTTAACAAGCATTGGGTTTCCCCCCTGCCCCCCTCCCACAATGAGCTTGAAATTCCTCAAGTATTATCAGCCTAGTTTGCATGCAGATAAATATATAACCTTGAGTCACACAGACACGCCCAGAGGTGCAGGCGGCCAGCAAAGAGACGTGGGCTGCCGAAAAACAGCCTAGCAGACACTCTTAAGTGTTTGCGCATTCACATGCCAACCTTCTGCCATACGCGATGGGGCTAGCCAGCGGAAGAGCAGCTCCTGCAACTGAAAGTGCTTACATAGCGCTGCAGGCAAGAGGCAACGACGGCCACAGATTTGAGTGGCTTTGAAGGAGGAGCTGGCAGCTTCATGGAGGATAAGTCGCTGTCGGAGGCACTATATACGTCTGGTGGAAGATCCCTGCATTAAAGGGGGTTGGACTAGATGACCCTCGTGGCCCCTTCCGGCTCTGCGAATCTGTGATTTTGTGATTCTATGAATGCCAGTTGCTAGAAAGCGCAGGAGCAGAGAGGGCTCTTGGGTTCAGGCCCTGCTTGCAGCCTTCGCGTGGGCAAGTGGTCGGCCGCTACAAGAACAGCATGCTGGACCCAGATGGGCCCCTTGCTCTTATGTCCTTAGGATTCAACCACATGCCAACAAGTTCAGATTGGGCAATTAAAGCTGATTTGGCGCAGCAAACCTGCTTCTCCAATAAAAGTTCAGACTTCTCGCAGTCAGGGAAGTGATGCGGAAATGCAGCGGGACAAACACTTGCTCTGATGTGACGCCTTCCTGCATACAAATCAGAGTGAATATTCATTAAATAGCCAACTTCATCAAGTTTCCATGCAAGCAAATCAGGATGAATGCCTGATTCTCATCTGGAAATGCCCTATGCATTCTCTGTGGAGCATAGGAGTTATACCAGCAGATCCAATGTAACACCACCACCATCATCATCATTACAGTCGTACCTCGGAAGTCTAACAGAATCGATTCCGGAAGTCCGTTCAGCTTCTGAAACGTTCAACTTCCAGAGTGCGGCTTCTGATTGGCCGCAGGAAGCTCCTGCAGCCAATCAGAAGCCCCAGAAGCCCCGTGGGATGTTCGGCTTCTGAAAGAACATTCAAAAACCTGAACAATCACTTCCAGTTTTCGATCATTCGGGAGCCAGAACGTTTGACTCCCAAGGTGTTCGGGAGCCAAGGTACAACTTTATTATTATTATTATTAGCCTGTCCTTCACCCTATGGTCCTGGGGTGGGTTACAGCATTAAAACAATATTACAAACAGTTTAAAACAACTTACATCCACAGTTCCTAAAAATATACACCTCAAATATCAAAAGCCAGGGAAAAGAGGTATGTCTTCAGCATTTTCCAGGAGCTGCATAATGAAAGCACTAGCTAGATGCATCTCTGTGGGGAGGGAGTTCCGCAGCTTAGGGGCCGCCACAGAGAAGGCCCTGTCCTGGGCCACTCTGCCCCCCCGCCCCCACCTTAGCCTCTGAAGGTGGAGGAACAACCATGAGGGCACCCTCTGCTGATCTCAGCACCAGAGACAGTCTGTAGGGAAGGAAACATGCTTTCAGATATTTGGGCCCTGAACATTTAGTGCTTTAAACAATAACATGAGCACCTTGAATTGGGACTAGAAACGAACTGGCAGCCAGCGCAGCTGTCTTAAAACAGGGGTTATTTGAGATCTAAAGGGACCCCTGGCTGCTGCATTTTGGACCCACTGAAGTTTCCAAGTCGTCTTCAAGGGCAGCCCCATGTAGAGAGAACTGCAGTGATTTGATGCGGAAGTTTCCAGGGCACAGCTTTTAGTCTTTTAAAACTGTAAACTCCCTTTGTTGTCTTGGCCGAGAGATGTAAATGCAGTCTTCATATAAGATAATAAAACACGTTGTAAACTTGGCAAGGCCATCCTGTTTCCCAGCCAGTTTCCGGGAGGTTGTGTGTGTACACAAATAATTGGAAATGTAATGCCCTCCTTCTACTCAAAGCTAGGTGCAGGAGAGGCAAAGCGTTTCCTGTGGGATGTGGAGATACTTTGTGGGAGTTTAGGGACAGACTGGGGGTAGTGTGTGTGTGTGGGGGGGGAAGATGGCGATTTAAGAGAGGAGATGAAAGTTGAACCAAGGTAGATGGCAAGGAGAAGCATCAGGACATGGGCAATAGAAGGCGTGCTGGAGCTTCCACACTTCTCTCCTTCCACACATATGTGCATTTTCATAAGACATTCATTACTGTTCTTATATTGGGAATCTGAATCTGTGCGGAAAACAAAACTCTTGGCATGGCAGCAACTATTCTGTGGAACTACCTGCCTATTGATATCATGCAGGCTCCTTCACGGTGCTGTTTTTGACCCTGCTAAAAAAACCCCTCTTCCTTTTGGCTAACCAGACATGCCATTTTATTATGTACATTTGTGGTTTTTGAAAATCATTTTGCAATGCCTACTGTTTTCATAAAGCCTTGTTTTTATTGCTATTTTAAATGAATGTTTTATACCATTTTTTGAGACTGCTTGGAGAGATTGAGAGAGTTTGTTAAAGAAATACAAATAAATTAAGAGGCCTTTTGATTCTTTTACTCTCATATATAATTTTTAATATATTTTTTTGCACAAATTTTCCAACATAATAACTCCAAAGCAACATGATATGTCTTTGGCCATCACAGCCTGAGACCTCCCTCAACCCCTTCTAATGGTTTTCCAAATTTTTCTCTGATTTTGCATTTTATTACTATGCTTATTGCTAAAAGTCCAGTCTTACATCCACTAATCTTAGTTCTTTTCACAATAATTTGTAAAGTCCTCCTTACAAAACTTCCTGTAGTCCTACAAGTGATGTTAAGTGATTACAATTGTCTTTCAAATGCAAGATAAATTTCTTCCAGTCCTTTAGGAAAATCTGGTCCTGCTGTTTCGAATTTTCCCTGTTAGTCTCACCAGCTCGGCATAATCCTTTTCCTCTCAATTCTAGGAGAGAAGCAAGGTGCTGTATGTGTTTCGAGAAGGGTTGCCATGTAAGACTCTTTGTAGCAAAAACAACAAACGTTGCATTCCCATCGCCGTTTATTCCATTTCCCCAACGTCTCCCTACCTGCTGATTTCCGCATTATATTTGAGCTTTCACATGTAGAAGCCATTTCTGGAAACACAGCAGAAAATATAGAGCGGGTTTGGTGCTCTTTCTGAAAGGATTTCTTTTTCCTGGAAGCAAATAACATTGACCTGAGCACAAAACTTCCACTGTAGTCCACGATATTTCTGGAAGTGGCTTCCACATCAGAAACACAGCAGAATATGTCGTAAATTTAGTGCTAACCTTAGTGTTAATTGCGAGTAGATTCCCACTCCCCACTGGAAGCAAATAGCATGGAACTTAGTGTGGAACTTCTGCTGTTTCCGGAAGTGACATTTTTTGCGTCATGCGGAAGCTCCAATATAACATGGAAATGAAAAGCTAGTGAACCGTCAAGAGAATGGAATAAGCTGAACAGAGCCTTGGTCTCCCTATCTTCTGCCCTACCAGTACCAACGTCCACCAGCCACTGGGGGGTGACAAGAGGGCGTCGCTTGGATACTGGATTTTTATTATTATTATCTGCTCTCTTTCCCCTTAGCTGTTCATGATGGACAACTCCTTGACTGACTGGCGGATTGCTGTCAGTTGCCGCAAGCTGGCATTTATCATGCTGGAGCTGCTGGTCTGCTCCATCCACCCCTTGCCCACTGGAGACTTCGCCTGCTTGGAGTCCCAGCCCACGCAGGCCTTCCTGTTTCTCTCCGAGGTCGACATGCTGCTGTCGCTGCTCATGTTCCTCCGCCTCTACCTGGTGACGCGGGCGGCCTTGCTGCAGAGCAGCGTTCTGGGAGACGCCTCGTACCGCAGCATCGGGTCCCTCAACAAGATCCACTTCCAGTACCCCTTCGTGCTACGGGTGATGGTGAACAGCCAGCCGGGAAGGGTGCTGCTAATCTTCACGATGGGACTCTGGTTCATTGCCTTTTGGGTGCTGTCTGTTTGTGAACGGTAAGGACCAGGGCCTGCCTGTGCTGGTGTCAGGCGGCGAGGGTCAGTTAGTAGTAATAATAATAATAATTTAGGGACGCGGGTGGCGCTGTGGGTTAAACCACAGAGCCTAGGGCTTGCCGATCAGAAGGTTGGCAGTTCAAATCCCCGCAACGGGGTGAGCTGCCGTTGCTCGGTCCCAGCTCCTGCCAACCTAGCAGTTCAAAAGCACGTCTAAGTGTAAGTAGATAAATAGGTATCGCTCCGGCGGGAAGGTAAACGGTGTTTCTGTGCGCTGCTCTGGTTTGCCAGAAGCGGCATAGTCATGCTGGCCACATGCCCCGGAAGCTGTACGCCGGCTCCCTCGGCCAATAAAGCGAAATGAGCGACGCAACCCCAGAGTCGGCCACGACTGGACCTAATGGTCAGGGGTCCCTTTACCTTTAAAAGGTAAAGGTACCCCTGCCTGTACGGGCCAGTCTTGACAGACTCTGGGGTTGTGCGCCCATCTCACTTAAGAGGCCAGGGGCCAGCGCTGTCCGGAGACACTTCCGGGTCACGTGGCCAGCGTGACATCGCTGCTCTGGCGAGCCAGAGCCACACACGGAAACGCCGTTTACCTTCCCGCTGGTAAGCGGTCCCTATTTATCTACTTGCACCCGGAGGTGCTTTCGAACTGCTAGGTTGGCAGGCGCTGGGACCGAGCAGCGGGAGCGCACCCCGCCGCAGGGATTCGAACCGCTGACCTTTTGATCGGCAAGTCCTAGGTGCTGAGGCTTTAACCCACAGCGCCACCTGCGTCCCTTCCCTTTACCTTTACCTAATAATAATTTATTATTTATACCCCGCCCACCTGGCTGGGTTTCCCCAGCCACTCTGGGCGGCTCCCAACAGAACTAAAAGCACACTAAAACATAAAACATTAAAAACTTCACTAAACAGGGCTGCCTTCAGATGTCTTCTAAAAGTCAGATAGTTGTTTATTTCCTTGACATCTGATGGGAGGGCATTCCACAGGGCGGGCGCCACTACCGAGAAGGCCCTCTGTCTGGTTCCTTGTAACCTCACTTCTCGCAGGGAGGGAACCGCCAGAAGGCCCTCAGAGCTGGACCAGTGTCCAGGCTGAACGATGGGGGTGGAGACACTCCTTCAGGTATACTGGACCGAGGCCATTTAGCGCTTTAAAGGTCAGCACCAACACTTTGAATTGTGCTCAGAAACGTACTGGGAGCCAATGTAGGTCTTTAAGGACCGGTGTTATGTGGTCTCGGCAGTCACTCCCAGTCATCAGTCTTGCTGCCATATTCTGGATTAGGGCAAACGGGGCACTGGCCCACCGAGCTCATCCGACCCACCCACCAACCTGCCTTACATGCAACCAGTCTAGGGCGATGACCCTGGCTGCCTGCTTCCTCCTCTTAATCTCAGGGTTGCTCTTGTACAATGTGGGAGAGAGGAGGATGAGGACCAAACCAGAATGGACTCTGATTACATGTGTCCTTCTATAAGACACAGCACCCCCCACTTCTGTTCTAGCTGCAGACTGAGCCTGGAGCTCTCTGCTTACAGAACATGTGCTTTGTCAGTTAGATGGACCCAACTATAGAAGGAACCCATTCTACTCTGAAGCAGTCCAGAGCGCTACCCTCTTCCTTTTCAGAGCAGGCCTTTGTTTGTAAAGGACAATCCCATTTTCTGCCTGATGCCCAGCCAACAGGTAAATAAACTCCCCTGATGAGCCGGAGGCTAGCAACTGAGTCAGCCGCGGCGAAAAGAATAAACAAGCATTTTGTCACTTCAGGTGACACTCAGTCAGAAAAATAATAAATAGGCAAAGCCCAAAGATTGGATTTCAAAGCAGTCGCGAGGAAGATCAGTTGCAAAACCAACAGTCTCCTGCTCAAAAACTGCAGTGTTGGCATGCCTGCCCTGGTGCATGATGGGAGAGAACGCTTGCCTAACTAGACTGGGTTATGTTTCATGGGAAAATGTACCCAACTCCTCTTGATTATTTTCCTTGTTCTCTGGTGTCCCCCTCCCCACTATGCCAAGCTGCCACGAGGAAAACTTGAAAGCCTTGTTATCCCCTCATGGATTTGCCCGAGCAAAGAGAGACAAATGATGTAATCGCTCCTGCCCTGCCCCACTCCTGGTCTGTTTGGGCAGTGGCAAGGACAGCATAGCCTGTGGCTGAGTTTTACTTCCCTGGCTAGAGGCAGTACCCCTCTGAATTCCAGTGGCAGGGAGTCACAAGCAGAGAGAATGCGCTTGTGCTTGCAGTGCCAAATGTATTTTTATTTCCCAGGGCCTGTTTTAAGTCAGTTTGAACACTGCTGGTACCTGTTCACTGATCTGCTATTTTAATCTCTTGCGTATGGGTGCTTAATTTTAGTTTTTAGGAGTTTACTATTTCCCCTGTCCTCTTAAGTAACCCTGAAGGGTGCGATATAACTCTCAATAATGTGAAATACACATTTCCTGACGAACCTCTCTTCATTCCCACCTGTCAGGGAGCATATGGACAACGACTACCTATATAGCACTTTCTGGCTGATCCCCATCACTTTCCTAACCATCGGCTACGGAGATGTTGTTCCGGTGACGGTGTGTGGAAAAGTCGTGTGCGTGTTCACCGGTGTTATGGTAAGAGATGCGTCTGCACATGGCGCAGAGCTGAAATGTGCAAATTTGCGCAAATCCGGAATCCGACTCCCAGCTCCCCCCCCCCAAAAAAACTTATGTATTTATTGTGTCTGTATCCCACCCTTTTCTTCAAAGAGCTGAAGGCGGCTACATGGTCTCTCCCTCTCTGCATTTAATCTTCACAAAAGGCCTGCGAAGCCAGGGTTCAAAACCCCACCCAGCTGTGAAGCACATTGGGTGATCTTGGGCCAGTCACTGCCTTACCTTGCAGGGGGTTTTTGAGATTAAATGAGGTGGAGAATCTTCAGCTCTCTGGAGGAAAGTGTGGACTAATAAAATCGATTAGGCAGCGAGTGAGAGGCAGCGGCTGACTCCAAGGTCATCTGGCAAGCTTTGTGGCTGACTGGATATTTGAATTCTGGCCTCCCAGGCGCTAGTCAATCACTCTAACCACTACACCACACTTCCTCTCAATTCTGGATCGGAAAGTTGCCTGATTCTGAAACGGAAAGTTCATATCTGAAAATGTGATGCTGCAATGCTACTTCAGAACTTTGGCAGCTGGACTTGAGTGCTTTAGACTCAAATACCTTGATTTGATTTTTTAGTATCATTATTATTGTTGGTCAGGCATCAAATAAGAATTCCCATGAAGCTGTCAAGTGCTAAATGCCGCTTTTTGTGCTGTCCGTCAAGGGCTGTTGGATGCTATATATAACCGTGGTCTCTTGGCGAATTGATTTGATAACAAAATGAGAATTGATACCAATCCTTTCCTTGGCATTACTGGGAATGTAGGCTGGACCAAATGAAATTGGCTTGGATGGACAATGGATTCTGTATTTCAAAATCATGGGATTAAATAAGGAATAGTCAGATCCATAGCTGGTCCATAGCTACTGCTAAAAAATTAACCCAGAAATGAAGGTAGAGACAAACCAAAAAAAGATTCCTTTTCAACAATGTGGCAAAAAAATATTTTATATATAAATGGGTAAAACAGTGTTCAAATGCCTCCTGTGGAATATCCTACGGTTTGGAATTAACTTTTCATCTTCAAATTAGAAAGCCATAAATCCTCAATGGCAATATATTGATATTTATCAATAAAATAAATACTATTTTTTTAAAAAAATGATATCGCCCTTCTCAACTCCAGTAACAATAATAATAATTTCCCACCAAGGAATGTGAATGAAACAACACAAATTTACACTGTGTGTGCATTTGTACATTTCATTTCCATTGAATTGTATTGTTTTTCTCAACCTCCTTATTCTTATGTGTTAATTGGAAGCCTATGTTCGTGGACCCCCGATTTTGCTGTTTATTGATGCAGCTGCCATCAGCATTCTGACCATGGGCCACACTGGCTAAAGTTAATGGAAGCTGAAGCCCAAAATCTCAAGATCTCCATTTGGGCTACCCGAGCAACGATCCATAGAGCAGCAGCAAAAGTGGAGATCTTGAGATTTTGGGCTTCAGCTTCCATTAACTTTAGCCAGTGTGGTCCATGGTCAGAATGCTGATGGCAGCTGCAGTCTTAAAATGTATTGGAGGTCTTCCCCACGCAATTGTGTGCTCTGCTTTAAGCTGCTTTGCTTTTTATTTCAAACAAGTAGTATATAAATCTTGTGAAATATGTTGAGAAAATCCTTTCTGCATTTCCAAGATGTTTAGAGACTATTCATGTAAAGGTAAAGGTAAAGGTACCCCTGCCCGTACGGGCCAGTCTTGACAGACTCTGGGGTTGTGCGCCCATCTCACTCAAGAGGCCAGGGGCCAGCGCTGTCCGGAGACACTTCCGGGTCACGTGGCCAGCGTGACATCGCTGCTCTGGCGAGCCAGAGCCGCACACGGAAACGCCGTTTACCTTCCCGCTGGTAAGCGGTCCCTATTTATCTACTTGCACCCGGAGGTGCTTTCGAACTGCTAGGTTGGCAGGCGCTGGGACCGAGCAGCAGGAGCGCACCCCGCCGCAGGGATTCGAACCGCCGACCTTTCGATCGGCAAGCCCTAGGCACTGAGGCTTTAACCCATGTAGCAAGTGATTAATGATGATCACAAACATAATCATAATAATCTACTATATATTTTGGAAAGTTGCATGTTTATTCATTATGTGTTTGGGCATCTCTTAAGAGATCATCACCAAATTTTGCATATGTTTATTTGTTATGCATTTGGGCATCTTTTAAGAGATCACCACCAAAATTTGCGCAGTAGTTCCTGAGACCAAGGAGCCAGGTTTTCATCTGTGCTTGGATACAATGCGATGCCATTTTGAATGAAGATGGCAGAATGAGCTTTTCAAAACTGCACTGATAATCAAATGCATCAACTGGGTTGATTTTTTTTGTTTTTAAATTTCTGAGCTATGCGAGGAACGAGGCTAATAATACAGAAAATCCTGAAATTACCGTATTTTTTGCCCTATAGGACGCACTTTTTCCCCTCCAAAAATGAAGGGGAAATGTGTGTGCGTCCTATGGGGCGAATGCAGGCTTTCGCTGAAGCCTGGAGAGCGAGAGGGGTTGGTTCCCACCGACCCCTCTTGCTCTCCAGGCTTCAGGAAGCTCTGTGCAGCCCTCAGGAGCCCAGCGCGAAGTTGCGCCGGGCTCCCGATGGCTGCGCAGAGCTGCCTGCAGCCCCGGGCTTCGCCCAGCTCCGCGCAGCCACCCGGAGCCCGGCACAAAGTTGCGCCGGGCTCCCAACTGCTGCGTGGAGCTGCCTGCATTCTGAAGCCTGGGACGCGCTGAAGAGCACGCCCGGGCTTCACGCACCTCTCCGCGAGCCTGGGGAGACCGGCATGACTTCGCACCGGGCTCCCTAGGCTTGCGGATAGCAGGCTGTTCTGGGGGCTGGGGTTGGGGGAAGCTCGGGCTTCCCCCACGCCAGCCCCGCGCCTGGGGGGGAAATATTTTTTTTTCTTTATTCCCCCCCCCAAAAAAAAAAACCCTAGGTGCGTCCTATGGGGCGGTGCGCCCTATGGGGCGAAAAATACGGTAGATATGTGCTCTTCCACCGAGCTATCATAGTCCCTATCTGCCACAGTAATTCCTAGCGTGACCCGAGGCACAAGGCGTATATTTCCTCTGTGCCTCCAGTTTTATTGCTTCAAACTCATTGTCCTCGTTGTTTTTTTGCAGGGAGTGGGCTGCACGGCCCTCTTGGTGGCTGTTGCTGCTGATAAGCTGGAATTCAGCAGGGCTGAAAAACACGTCCATAACTTCATGATGGACATTCAATGTGCCAAAGAGGTAAGGCAGAAGATGAGCTTGCTGTATCAGGGCAACAGCCCATCTCGGCCAGCTTCCTGTTTTCGCATTGGCTTGTGGGGAACCAGCAAGCTGGGTGAAAAACAATTTGCCAACCTGCAATTCCCAGGGTCTGGTGCTCAGTGGCAAAGCAGAGCTTGTAGCTGCTGATATTCTTCTTCACCATGATTTTGTCCAATCCTCTTTGAAAACCATCAAAGTTGGTGGCCATCACTGCCTCCTGTGGCAGAGAGTTCCATAGTCTACCTATGTGCTGTGCTTAGAAACACTTGTATCTCAGGGTTGCCATACATCCAGAATTTCCCAGAAATTGCTGGTATTTGGCCATTGGAAACAGTGTCCGGGCAGAAATTGCCCAACATAAAGAAAAACACAATAAAACATTAAACATTAAAAAACAACTTCCCTATGCAGAGCTGCCTTCAGATGTTTTCTAAAGATTGTACAGTGGTACCTCTGGTTGCGAACGGGATCTGTTCCGGAGGCCCGTTCGCAATATGAAAAGAACGTTCTCCTGGAGACACCTAGCTTGGTTGTCCTAGGGGATTTTAACATCCATGCCGACACGACCTTACAAGGGGCCGCTCGGGACTTCGTGGAAAGCATGGCCTCTATGGGGCTGTCCCTGAATAAGTCTGGCCCAACCCATAGCCGCGGACATGCCTTGGACCTGGTGTTTACCTCTATGGATGTTGGTGATCTGACACTAAGTAAAAGTGAAACGAAAGAAGTGCCATGGTCAGATCACTTCCTGGTGCAACTGGACTTCTCTGTGACCCATCCCCTCTGCAGGGAGGTGGGACCGATTCGGATGGTCCGCCCCCACCACTTAATGGATCCAAATGGTTTCCAGAGAGTGGTAGGGGATGCTTTATCCCATGTTGATGGCCTTTCAGCCGATTCCCTGGTGGCCCGCTGGAATGTGGAGTTAACCAGGGCTATTGACTGTTTGGCTCCGAAGCGCCCTCTCCGATTGCATGGAGCCCGGAGTGCCACGTGGTTTTCCACGGATCTGAGGGCAATGAAGCAATCGTTGAGACGGCTAGAGCGCCGGTGGCGGATAACTCATTCCGAATCTGACCGGACACAGGTTAGAGCTCAACGTTGAGCCTACCAAGTGGTGATAGCGACGGCGAAGAAGACTTTCTTCACCGCCTCTATTGCATCTGCAGAAAACAGCAGCAGGAGACTCTTTCAGGTGGTTCACAATTTAGCGGAATCACCTGTAACATCGGGGTCCAGTACGGGCCATATGTTCTCCTGCAATGATTTTGCAAATTTTTTGCAGATAAAATCGCTCAGATTCGGGAAGAAGTAGACTCCACCGTGGGAGCAGGGCCGGGGCGGGAGAGTGCTAGAGTCCTGTCTGGTCAAGTTGTGTGGGATCAATTCCAATCTGTTACCTCCGAGGATGTGGACAGGCTGCTTGGACGAGTGAAGCCAACCACCTGTCTCCTGGATCCTTGCCCATCCTGGCTTATAAAAGCTAGCCGGGAAGGACTGGCCGATGGGCTTCGTGGGGTGGTGAATGCTTCCCTCCGTGAGGGAGCCTTCCCAGACCCGCTGAAAGAGGCGGTTATTAAACCGCTTCTTAAAAAACCATCTTTAGATGCGGCCACGATGGCCAATTATCACCCAGTCTCAAACCTTCCATTCTTGGGCAAGGTGATTGAGCGAGTGGTTGCTGAACAACTCCAGGCACGCCTGGAAGAAGCGGACCATTTGGATCCCTTCCAGTCGGGATTCAGGCCTCATCATGGGACTGAAACTGCCTTGGTCGCACTGGTTGATGATCTCCGGCGGGCTAGGGACAAAGGTGAGAGCTGTTTCCTAGTTCTGCTGGATTTCTCAGCGGCGTTTGATACCATCGACCATAACATCCTTCTGGACCGTCTTGAGGGGCTGGGAGCTGGGGGCACTGTCATACAGTGGTTCCGCTCCTTCCTCCTGGGCCGTGTTCAGAAAGTGGTGGTGGGGGATGAGTGTTCAGACCCCTGGGCTCTCACTTGTGGGGTGCCTCAGGGTTCTGTCCTCTCCCCCATGCTTTTCAACATTTACATGCAGCCACTGGGAGAGATCATCAGGAGGTTTGGGCTGGGTGTTCATCAGTATGCAGATGATACCCAGCTCTACCTCTCTTTTAAATCAGAACCAGTGAAGGCGGTGAAGGTCCTGTGTGAGTGTCTGGAAGCGGTTGGAGGATGGATGGTGGCTAACAGATTGAGGTTGAATCCTGACAAGACAGAAGTACTGTTTTTGGGGGACAGGAGGCGGGCAGGTGTGGAGGATTCCCTGGTCCTGAATGGGGTAACTGTGCCCCTGAAGGACCAGGTGCGCAGCCTGGGAGTCATTTTGGACTCACAGCTGTCCATGGAGGCACAGGTCAAATCTGTATCCAGGGCAGCTGTTTACCAGCTCCATCTGGTACGTAGGCTGATACCCTATCTGCCTGCAGACTGTCTCGCCAGAGTGGTACATGCTCTGGTTATCTCCCGCTTGGACTACTGCAATGTGCTCTACGTGGGGCTACCTTTGAAGGTGACCCGGAAACTACAACTAATCCAGAATGCGGCAGCTAGACTGGTGACTGGGAGCGGCCGCCGAGACCATATAACACCGGTCTTGAAAGACCTACATTGGCTCCCAGTACGTTTCCGAGCACAATTCAAAGTGTTGGTGCTGACCTTTAAAGCCCTAAATGGCCTCGGTCCAGTATATCTGAAGGAGCGTCTCCTCCCCCATCGTTCTGCCCGGACACTGAGGTCCAGCTCCGAGGGCCTTCTGGCGGTTCCCTCACTGCGAGAGGCCAAGTTACAGGGAACCAGGCAGAGGGCCTTCTCGGTAGTGGCGCCCACCCTGTGGAATGCCCTCCCATCAGATGTCAAAGCGATAAACAACTACCTGACATTCAGAAGACATCTGAAGGCAGCCCTGTTCAGGGAAGTTTTTAATATGTGACATTTTAGTGTATTTTTCATCTTTGTTGGAAGCCGCCCAGAGTGGCTGGGGAAACCCAGCCAGATGGGCGGGGTACAAATAATAAATTATTATTATTATTATTATTATTATTATTATTATTATTATTATTACGTAACCTGCAGCGGCGCATCTGCGCATGCGCGGGTTGTGATTCGCCACTTCTGCGCATGCGTGTGACGTCATTTTGTGCTTCTGCACATGCGCGAGCAGCGAAACCCGGAAGTAACCCTTTCTGGTACATCTGGGTCGCCGCGGGACGTAACCTGAAAGAACGTAACATGAGGCAGATGTAACATGAGGTACGACTGCATAGTTACTTACCTCCTTGGCTCTGGGGGTCGCATAGCTCCATACCCTCCAACATTTCTCGGACGAAAACAGGGGCGGCTGCCAGGCAAGGCTTATCTTTCCCCCCTCTGTAGATAACAGCATGAAGCGAAAGCAGTCTTTTGCAGCAACAGAGAGCTTTATTGAACACAGCACAAACATTCAGCATCCATTTTCGCTGTGCAGGTGCTCCCAACTGAGTTCCTCCCACTTCCCTCTAGTTACTTCCGTCTTCCCGTCTCCTCACCACGAGATCCCCCTCCAACCTTCTGAGAGGCTACCCTATCCAGATGCCTGGCTCTAGGGCTCATGGGCTCCACAACTTTCTAGTGAGGGAGATCCAACCAGCTCTCTCTCTTCCTGTTCCTCTCCCCTTGGTTGCTCTTCTCCCAGCTCAGCCCAACACAGTCAGTTCCTGAACTGTGTCCTTCTGCAAACCATTGCTCTAGGTCAATACTATCCTCCTGCTCCAGAGGAGCTTCAGGATCAGGCCCTTGAGCAGAGGGAGGGGGGGTGTCCACCATTCGTCCTCAGAGCAATACCCTTCAGTCTGGTTCCTGACAACATCCTAAGAAAAAGAGGGACATTGTGGGATCAAATCAGAGACTGGGACAGCTTCTGTAAATCCAGGACTCTCCCTGGAAAAGCAGGGTTGCCATATTTCAAAGAGTAAAAGCCAGGACACCCCAAAAGGAGCTGTTGAGCGTATTTTGAACCCCAAAGTTGCTTACCAGATGTGTCAGCCTTTCCTCCTCAGAGAATAGCTCCCATTACCTGCACCTGGGGTGGTGTCACTCTTTTTTTATCTCTGCTACCTTTTCTCTTTTTTCTGTCATCCATTCTCTCTCCCTCCCTCCCCTCACTTCCTCCCCCCCCCCCCAGTGGGCTGCCAGGAAAGGAATAGGTTACTCTCTCCAGACATCTGAATTAATTGTTTGCAGAGGATTTTTGAAATTAAGCCAAGAGCGTCACATGCATGTTGCCCACCCCCTGACTTTTCGGATCAATCAATTTCAGCAAGATTAATGTGGGAAGTGTAGCTTTTGAGTTTCCTTAATGCCTCTTCTGTTTTCATTTCGAAACATCCTCTTTCTTGTCATCATTCACCAGAAGTCAGGAATTAACAGAAGACAGGGCTTCCTGGTCACAGGAAGGTTTTCGGGTATTACATCAGACCTTCCTCCTTCCAGAGTTGCGTATCTTTGTTGGCTACAATTTTTAGTGAAATGCTACCATTGTGTTTCCCACAAAGCGTGTTCCTGCTTTGCAAGTTTGCAGGCTCTGGCTCAGTTTTTTTTTTTGGGGGGGGGGGGGAGGCTGGATATGGGTCAGGTGGGTTCCCAGGTCAGCTTGATCTGGGCCCCCCACATTTGGGCTTCTGGTCAGGTCAGGGGCCTGCGCACAGCCTTAATTATCACAGTTGAAGGAACAAAAATACTCAGAGCCAGGCAATGGTACCCCAAGAGGATCGGGAGGGGTGCCCATGAGAGAAAAGTGTGTAGTCGAGGGAAAGTCTTAAGGGCCAGAGAGAAAGGCCTGGAGGGCCGCATCCCTGGTGTCTACAATAATGAGGTGGATGGGACTTTGGCTTGACGTCGTAGGAAGCAATTTCATACGTCCAAGTGTCACTCTTCTACACTGATGAACTGCAGATATAGTCCTCTCCATTTCCTTCCCTGTCGGGCAGCCCTTCCAAACTGAAACTCTACAGGGGTTTCTGCTGCAGCATTTTGCCCTGCAGAAGAGCTAAAAGGCTCCCCTATTTGAATGTTAATATGCAAATACAAGGGGCATGTTTTTGTGTGGTTAGCTCTTCCACCAAGGGGCAAAAACTTGAAACACGCCTGGCTCTGTTGTTCAATATATACGATATATGATATCTTTACTGTCATTGTCCCATGCAGAACAATGAAATTGAAAAACTACATAAAACATTCAAAACCCCCTAAAAACTCTGAAACCCCATTTTAAAATACACTATACTATAGAGACCCCTTAAGCTGCGTTTAGAACCAGAATTGCATTTGTGTAGAAACTGTTTCTCGGGCGGCTAGTCCTGGCCTTGGCAGGTGCCATCTTAATGTGCCCCGTGGACCACGGTTTAAGAACCCCCTGCAATAAACAATAATTGCTGTTCTTGAGCTCTCTGCCCTGTTATCTCAGGGCGTGTGTAGGCATACATGCAAATCAAGATTTCCTTGTGGGTTTCCTCCTCCCTGGCCTCCCCCCCCCCAACGCTTTCACAACACTTTTGACAGATGTCCTGTCCTGGCTGGCAAAATCAAAGGCTAATGCAGTTGTCAGTCTTCCTTCTTCTTCCGCTTGATGGGTCATGAATGGCGCTGCAGGGAAGGGTTGCAGCTCAGTGGCAGACTCTCCTTCGCTTGCCAAAGGTTCCGGGTTCAAATCCCTGGTATTTCCTGGTAGGGCTGGCAAGGCCTCCTTGCCCGAGTTCTTTCCCAGTGACGTCCACAAAAGTTCCCCAGTCCAGTTGCGGACCATCAAAAACTTTCCACAAAAGGAGCATAGATCAGTGGTCAAGCTTGTGCTTTGCATGCGAAAAGATCCTTGGCATCTCTAATTAATGTCTCCTTGGCTGAAACTCCAGACAGCCTCTGTCCATCAGGGCGAGAGAAGCTCTGAGCTGTTGGGCCTGTGCTCTGACTTCATCTAAGGCAGATCCTTATGTTCCTAGGGACAGAGAAGGGAAACTGAGCTTCAGCGAGCTGTCACGTTTCTCCCTTTTCTCTCCATTTTTTTGCACCAACCTCTAGATGAAGTGGTCGGCTGCCAACGTGCTGCAGGAGGCTTGGATGCTGCACAAACACACCAAGAGGAAGGATGGCCTAAGGACACGCAAACATCACCGAAGGCTGCTGGCAGCCATCCATATGTAAGTGAATCGCTTCCAGGTTATGGGGTGCTCAGGTGTAGTGCCAAGTCGGGGGGTGAGGCTGGGCAAGGCACCTTCCGGGGCAGAGGGCTGCACTGCCCTGTTCCTGCTCTGCCAGTTTCCCCCTTTCTATGTCGTGGACTGCTTGGGTGCCAAGGAATGGTGGGAGAAACCATCAGGCGAACGCCCAAGGGAAGAAGGCTCAGAGCTCTGGGATTAGGGCCAGTGTGGTATAGTGGTTAAGAGCAGTGGACTCGTAATCTGGTGAACCGGGTTTGATTCCCC
Organism: Podarcis cretensis; assembly: GCF_951804945.1. Classification (NCBI taxonomy): domain Eukaryota; kingdom Metazoa; phylum Chordata; class Lepidosauria; order Squamata; family Lacertidae; genus Podarcis; species Podarcis cretensis. The sequence goes on along the minus strand of NC_137177.1, from coordinate 17,423,348 downwards.
ACTCCTCCACATGCAGCTGCTGGGTGACCTTGGGCTAGTCACATTTGTCCGAAGTCTCTCACCCTCACTCACCTCACAGTGTTTGTTGTTGGGTAGGAAGCGAAAGGAGAATGTTAGCCACTTTGAGACTCCTTAGGGTAGTGATAAAGCGGGATATAAATCCAAACTCCTCCTCCTCCTCCTCCTCTTCTTCTTCTACAAAACAATCCTCATTATGTCCTCTTATTTTTACTGTTAACTTTGCCTAATTCTACATCACCTTGCTTATTCGTTTTTCTTTGGTTGGAACTTCTTCTTCCTTCCATTTTTGTGCCTAAAGATTCCTAATCAAGCAAGGATTTCGAATTGAACTGATCGTTCGATTTGAGATGGGAGGCGGCGGTGACAAGGGCCGGTTAGATTTGTTACCCGTCAGTCATCCTGCGTGCAAGGGATCTGAGCCACTCGCAGATGGGCCTGGGAGGGTGTTGTATATTTCTCTAGAAATTATAGCAAGCGCTCGCATCCAGTGACCAGGTTTTCCTGAGGAAAGTGCACCGGCGGGTCATGGCTGCTGCGTACGTTTGAACTGTTAAAACTCTTCTCTCCATTGCAATTTGGAAAGGAAGCACATTGGCGAAAGACCAGGAGGGGAAATAACTTCTCTGTTCTCCTCGTAGGTTCCGACACGTGAGGATGAAGCACAGGAAGATCCGAGATCAAGTGAATGCCATGATGGATGTCTCTAAGGTGAGTTGTGTGCCGGGGACATTGTTGCCCGGTCGATAAGAGGCTGTGTACACACAAGTTTAAAGCGTATTGCTCCCCAATAAATGTATCCTGGGGAATTGCAGCTTACCCTTTAAAGAGCTACAGTTCCCAGGCTTCTTTGGGCTGTGGTGTGGGGAACATGCTTTACATGCGCAGCGTGTATGCATCCTCTGTCGACTCTCCTGTGGTGCAACGGACTAGTGCATCTGGCTGTTAACCAGAAGGCTGGCAGTTTGAGCTCACCCAGGAACTGCTGTGGGCAGAATTCTGGCATCAAAGGGGGTCAAGGACCCTTCCAACTCTGCAATTCTGTGGTTCTATTAATCTAAGGCAATGCAATGCCTTTAAGCGCAGTGTGTTTCCAATATAATAAGCATTAGCAAATTCTTGCAAAAAGGCCACTGATAAGTTCCTGAAGGTGTAGCTTCATTGACAGTAAAGGGGTACCTTGGTTCTCAAACTTAATCTGTTCCGGAAGTCTGTTCCAAAACCAAAGCGTTCCAAAACTAAGGCACACTTTCCCATAGAAAGTTGTGCAAAATGGATTAATCCATTCCAGACTTTTAAAAACAACCCCTAAAACAGCAATTTAACATGAATTTTACAATAAACAAGCAATAAACAATGTACTCCAGTCACACAATCAATCAATCAATCAATCAATCAATCAATCAATCAGTAGCTGAACTGGGTTCCACACAGTCACAAAAATGAAACAAAAAAGCCGCAAAAAGAAAAACACAAAATAAATAGCAAAAATAGACAGACCTCAGCGGAGCACTCAAAACAGAAGTGTGGCACTCAAAACGGAGCGCATTTGGATTCTGAAAAAAGTTCACAAAAGTTCACTGTATTTTGTGTCTGGGGGAAAGTAAATTATTCCAAATATAAGCATTGCTGCTGCTTTTGTTGTTGAGATTATTATTTTTCCTGCCATTCTCTGAGTGGGCTCAGGGCAGGTTTCTCCGCCACCCCTCCCCATTGATCCTCATAACAACCTTGTGAGGTAGGCTAGGTTGACTAAACTAATGGACTTGATGTCATCCAAAAGGCTAAATAAGAAGTGTTAGCTAGATCTGGTATTGGACTGCCCTGATATCTACAGATGAAGGGCAGCATACAAATTAAATAATAATAATAATAATAATAATAATAATAATAATATCAGTGTGAATATATTATATATAAAAAATATAATGTAATAGCAGGCTTGGAATGAGGCAATTTGTGCCCCCCCTTTTATTTGTGCAGCTGGTTCTTCCTGCCTAAGTGCAGAACCTTACAATTGTCCCTATTTTGTTAGTTTTGGCCCTGTTCTCCAATCTGTTAAGGTCATATTGGATCCCGATTCTGTCTTCTGCGCCATAAGCTACCCCTCCCAGTTTGGTGTCACCTGCAAATTAGATGAGCATCCCCTCACTTCCTTCATCCAAGTCATTTACAAAGCTGTTGAAACGACACCAGGCCCAGGACAGAACCCTGCAGCACCCCACTTGTCACTTTTCCTTGTCCCTGAGGACAAGAGCGCCACCTGTGGGCCAGTCCCAGGACGTAACTTGAGCAAAAGCTGAACTGTTGACAGCCGTGTCCTGCTCTTCCTCTGCTGCAGATGCAGATGATCATGTGCGACCTCAGCTCCAGCCTCAGCAGCTCCCACCGGGAGCTGGAGAAGCGGATCGAGTCCCTGGACAGGAAACTGGACGAGATGACGAGGCTTCTCTCGGGACTGGTGGACTCCAAGCAGCGGCAGGAACAGCGGGCGCTCTGAACGCCAACTGCGGTTTGGTAGGTGCGGCACCTAGAACTCTGCAACGAAAACCCTCTTCGTGACACAAGATTCTGCAACTCGAAAACACCCAAATTCTGCAATCGGAATCTGTTTGGCCAATTTGAATATACTAGCAAGTTCTCCCCGGGTGGAATTATGTCTTTCTGTTCTTCTCTCTGGAGCCTAGAACTTGAGACACATGCTGGGATCTCGACCCTACACTCTGGGCTCTAAAAGCGGGAGTGGCAAGACCTCTGACCTTCACGACGCTCCTGGACTACAACTCCCATCATTCTGAACCACTAGCATCACTGGCTGAGACGGATGGGATTTGTAGTCTCTCCCCCCCCCCCGCCCCCCAAAAGGGAGGGGGAACTTGTTTGCTAGCTATCTGGGGTCTACTTTCAATATAATCCTTCTCCTTCTTGGGACGTGGGTGGCGCTGTGGGTTCAACCACAGAGCCTAGGACTTGCTGATCAGAAGGTTGGCGGTTTGAATCCCTGTGACAGGGTGAGCTCCCGTTGCTCGGTCACTGCTCCTGCCAACCTAGCAGTTCAAAAGCACGTCAAAGTGCAAGTAGATAAATAGGTACTGCTCTGGCGGGAAGGTAAACGGCGTTTCCGTGCGCTGCTCTGGTTCGCCAGAAGAGGCTTAGTCATGCTGGCCACATGACCCGGAAGCTGTACACCGGCTCACTCGGCCAGTAAAGCAAGATGAGCGTCGCAACCCCAGAGTCATCCGTGACTGGACCTAACGGTCAGGGGTCCCTTTGCCTTTACCTCCTTCACTGCAGGTTTTTTAAAGCAGAGGTTGGAAGGCCAACCCCCAGGGATGCTTTAGTGAAAATTCTGGCATTGCAGGAAGTTGGACTAGATTTCTCCCAACTCTACAATTCTATGATTCTATCTATTCCTCCAATATTGGTGCCACTGTGACCTTTGTTCTCCTTTCCCTTCCAGGTGGCTAAAGAGATGGTTTTGATCATCCCGCTGAAGCCTCCATAGACAGAACTTTTAAACGCCTCCTGCCTTTCTTCATGGGCATCAGGCAGTGTGTCGGGAACACACGGGACTACACCGCCACCTTGTGGTGGTGGAGAACCACTACAGGCATTTTGAAAAGCCGACCCACTGCATCTCCAGACAAAAGAAAAGGAGCAGCTTTCAGAACTTTGCTCTCCGCAGAAAAGACTTCTCGAACCTCTGAATAGATTTTGTGGTTGTGTCTTGCAAGAGGGACTCTGGATGCAAAATCCACTCTTCTAGCAGGCTTCTGAGCTGTGTGTGGGGGAACCAAGAGGACAAGATACAGGAATAAGTGTGCTTGAAAACTGTGCAAAGTCCTTGCCCTTTGGCAAAAGACAGTTTGTCCATCCCGGGCAGGAATGCAATTTTCAGGAAGCAATTGCTAACTGGCTGGGTAGAGGAGGACCCCACACCCTCAAAGTTCAGGCTTGCATATAATCATGTTTTTGATCACCTAGAGAGTAACAGTTGCTGCAGGCGAGGAAGTTTGTGTGTGTCTGTACCGGGGGTGGGTTTATCATTTAAGGCGGTTGATGCTACACCAGTGTCTTAACATAAGCTAGGGCTAAGCAGGCAGGCTTCTGACAGTGCGCAGGCTACTTGCCAGCCTGCTCTTGACATTTACTATGCACCTGGAACAAATGTGCCTTAACACTGCAGAAACACAACTGCTGGCAAGGAGTCCCTGATCAGGAGCTCCAGAGGCAAGCAAGAGCCATCGTTTTAGACTAGAATACCCTAAGGGTTCCAGCTTCAGTACGTTTAAAAAGTTACGTTAGGCACAGAGGGCAGAAAGATGCCTTGTTTGTGCCATGGACCTTGGAGGCGGGCGAAGTAGATGAAGGGTTGGATGGATGCAGTGGTCCAACTTGAGACGAAGAGTGAAGTTCTCAAAGGGTTGCTTGGCTAGCTGTTCAGTGAGAGCTTGTAGGAGTCTCTTAAGTGTGGGGAATCCTCAGTAATCAGCCACTGAGCATCCTTTGTCTGGCCAGAGGTGAAACTTTGGAAGTCAACATCTAGTGGGGAAAGAGCTGCTTAGCTCTTGGTCTTCAGGTCAACACTGAAATGCAGAGACGTGCTTTCTTTTTCCAAGGTGTGTGGACAGGAGAATCACAATTTGCACTCGGGTCCTGGTTTCGGGCTTCCCACAGGTATCTGGCTGGCCACCAGGAGAACAGGGTGCTTGTCTAGATGGGCTTGAACCACAGCAGGCTTTTCTTACATTCTTAGGGGATCAGCTTTTAGAAGCCATACTTTTGTGGGGAGCCAACTGCCGTCGTTTCCTTCCTTTCTGCATTAGTTTGTGAAGCACATAAAACTGGAGGTACAGATTCCTACCTCTCCCCTAAGGCGAGAACATGATTTTTGGATTGCTTTTGGTCTCTCAGGTGAGAGATGAGGGAAGCCAGCGGTGTATGTATAGGCGGCACTCTCCTTTATAGTATTTTCTTCTCTCCTTTTTTCTTTAGAGGGGAGGAAAGAAACAGACGAAGTGCCATTGCCCAGTCTGTTAGAAACTTTCTATCGCCTCTCGTGAGAAGCTGCTGCTTCCCCAGTAAGAGGCAAGGAGAACGCTTGGTATGAATGCTCACCTGGGGGGTGTCTATATTACTGCTTGCTTGTCAGTACTTGACATTTGTCTGGCTCTCATAGCGCAGACGTGCGAGGATGAGAGACTGAATTATGGCAGCGATTGTGGAGTGTGATTGGAGGGCGTGCTAGAATAGGACATTTGAGTGCATTGGAGCATTGATGTGTGCTGACCATGCAAGGTGTAGGTGTGTGTGTGTGTGTGTGTGTGTGTGTGAGCGAAACTGAGCTGTCTCTGTATTTTTAGCTGTAGTTAGATTAAGTTGTGCAAATTGCTGAATAGGAAGCTGGGCACTGATACATTTAATGGGATGATTGATTGATGTACGGTGGTGGGGAAGAATGAGTTGATTTTCTTTTGCTTCATTGCGAATCAGATTTGTTTTTTTTTATAAAAAAGGTGAAATTTATACTTCTTAGCTCATTTTTAATTATTTTGCTTCTTGATCTTTAGAGGATGCTTGGAATTAGTCCTTTACTATGGATTTTCCTTGCATTTTTTGCAGCTAATGAGGATGCTCTACTTAGTTACGTTTTATAGAACGTAGAAATGCTCTCCTTTTTTTGTTTTGGTATCTGCTGTTTATTTAAGATGTTTTAACCTATGTTGTAAACCGCTTAAGAGTTTTGTTTAACTAAAAGCGGTATATAAATGGTTCAAATAAAAATGAACAAAGGCCATTATTCCTGTTGCTAAATGACGGCTGCACACCAGACCCAAGGAAAGAAACATCAGGACCACTTTTTGTCCCCCCCCCTCCCACCCCTGGGGTGCCATCCCAAAACACCCCGAGGCAGCAGTTTTAAGCAGAGGGGTTTGCATCTCACCAGCCACTTCCAAGGAAGAGACCGGAGTTCTTTACTCCCCTGGAATAGAGGTCACTACATATCAAACGATTAATGAAATCTGCATTCATGTGGATACAGGAAAAGGCAATGGGCTGGATCCACAGTAGCTCTACCACTGAAATTGACAAGTTCTCAAATAAAGTCGTGGCTACGACGTGACTCGTTGATTTCAATTCAACCTAATTTCAACTGACTGAGTCTGGATGTATCCCAAGAACTGCATAGTTATATACATAAGCTGTTTTCAGCTCATGCACACATGTTGCAAAAACATATTAGAAGATGCGTTCTGCATTCTCTGGCAGGAGGAAGCACCGCTTAAGATGGCGTCTGCCACCCCTAGTTTAGGTACCTGTATTGAAAATAACTTACAATGCGAAAAGAAGCTGTTGATTGGTTCATTGGGGGCACCTTTGCAGTCAACCCAAATGTGTTCTCAGTCTGCTGAGCTGCTACACCAAGGACAGCCAATATGATGTGTCCCCCCCCCCCCCGTCCAGGTGCTGTTGGATTCCAATTCCCATCAGCCCTGGTTACTCCAACCAATGGTCAGGGATGATGGGAGCTGGCCCCCTCCAGATATCTCTGTGCCTCACGCTGCAGCCCATGCCTTTCTGAACAATCCCAGTCTACACACCTCAGCCTTCCTCTTGTGAACACAACCCACATAAGAAATACAGGTTTCTGCTACCACACAGGCCTCCCCCTGCAGGTAAGCAAAGAGTGATGGACTCAGCATCTTTTGCTGTTTTAATTTTCACAGTCATAATTACATGAGGGGAGGGGAACAAAACAAAAGAAATACATCCCAAGAGAAACAAGTTAAGCTTCACAACCAGTAAACCGTGTCAGACTAACGCTCCCCCAGAAGCAGCAAGCTTTTGTCTTCGGGTCCCCAGACCTACAAGGCGAACCGCCAAGGGACTGGTGGGCGAAAGGCTGGGGGTCCGCTCTCAACAGGACCTCCAGATATTCCTGGGGCCCTGACTGAGCGAGCCCACCTGGCTCAGCTCGAGGGGAGGAAACCTGAGAGGGTATACACCCGCAGGCCGGGCCGCTGGTTCCTCACGTGATGCCAGAGGTAGCGGGACAGGCGCCGGAAGCTGGCTCCGCACGGGCAGCTGAAGTGGGCCGGGCGAGGGTGGCAGGAGCCGTGCCTGGCGAGGCCCGTGTGCCCTTTGAGGGACTTCCCACAGGCCGCGCAGATGAAGAGGGCTTCCTCCAGGTGCTGCAGCTGGTGCCTCAGGAGGTGCAGCAGGCCGCGGAAGGAAGTCCCGCATTCGCACAGGAAGCCCCGCCCTCGGCGCCGGGGCCACTTCTGGTGGGCGCGGAGCTGGGACACCCGGCTATAGCGTGCCCCGCAATCGGGGCACCGGAAGCCCCACGAAGTCCTCCTCCGTCTGGCCGGCTTCTGAACCCTTCTCCTGCGGGAGGCCCGCCGCCTGTGGCTGCTGAGGGGGCGGCCCACCGGAGCCATCTTGGGGCCCCTCGAGTCAGGGTCCACCTCCACCACGATGAAGTCCTCCTCTGCCGCCGCCGCCACCACTTCAGCACCGTAGGCCTCTGGCCCAGCCCTCCCATTTGCCTCCCACGGCTCAGAGGCCACAGGGATGCCGCCGCCCATGTCGTACTCCAGGTCCAAGACCTCGGGGTGGTCCCCCCCGGACGTGCCAGGGAGCAGGCGGACAACCACGGAGCCTTTGGGGGAAAGGTTGGCGGTCGCCGGGGGTGATGGCTGCTTGTTTTGTTGACACGGGTTTGGCACGTACCCAGAGAACTGCACGGTGGCGGCCTGGGGCTGTTCCCAACCACCGTTCCCGTCGCAGGCCGGATCTGTGCTGTCCAAGGTCAATGCGTTCCCGTACGGGACGGTTATAAACTGAGACTCTTGGTGCAAAGGGACCAGGTGGAGGGTGGCCAAGTCCACAGACGAAAGGTGAGGGTCTGGGTCCAGATACAGCGTAGATGCACCTTCCGAGGTCTTAATGATCACCTGCTGCATGGGGCTGGCCTCCGCTTGGCCGTCCACGACGGCCCCCTGCTCATCCGCCTGGAGCAGCACAGTCCGGAGGAGCGTGCAAGGGTTCTGGGAGACCCAGCCGGTGGCAAGGGCGGCCTGGTCCTTATTGACTCCGCCCAACTGCAGGGAGCTCAGGCTCACCGGAGCGTCCAAAATGGCCGCCTGCTCCTCGGCCTGGAGGAAAAGAGGCCGGAGGGCGTTGACATTCCCCTGCCCGTCAAAGAGGGTGGCCTGCACCTCCGCCTCGTCGCCGTCCAGGATGATGATCTGGTTGTCGGCGTTCATGACCGCTGGCTGGAACAGGCCCCCCGCTACCTGGCCTTCCAAGATGGCCTCCTGCTTCTGCCACGGCTGCAGCAGGGCCACGCCAACGTCCCCGTCCAAGATGGCCACCGAATGCCCCGGGTGGGCGGGACCGAGCAGGCCCTCTGCGGGCGGAGCACTGGCAGCCGGCAGCTTCCTCTGGTGCTTGGAGGATTTCCGCTTGCCCACCTTCTGGGCCCGGAGCACCTGGAGCCTCTTCGGCTGCCCCGGAGTCTCCTGCGCAGCCGGCAGGCCCGACGCGCCTTTCGCTCCCAGCTGCGTTTCGGCGGGCTTGTAAACATAGGCGGCTTGGGAGGCGGGGGAAGTGGAGGAGGAGGAAGAAGAGGAGGAGCGCCTGCACCCCTTCCTGTGGCAGACCTTGATGCCCTTCCGCACTAGCTTCAGGTGCCACTTGGTGTGCCGGGCAAAGTGCTCTGGGTGCAGGAACCGCTTGCCGCACTCCAGGCAGCGCAGCTTGCGGGGTGGGGAGCGTGCCCGGCGTGGTGGCGCCGCGGGCTTCTGCAGCTCCTCTTGGGCATGGTCCTTGAGGTGCTGGGCGTAGTGCCACTCTTCCATGAAGACCTGCAGGCACTTCTGGCACTGGTGAGCGCCGAACGCCGGGCTCCCGGGGGCGGCGGGAAGGCTGGGGCGCAGCGGGCAGGGGTACAAGGGAGGGATCCATTTCGCGGAAGCGGCCGACCGGGCGGAGGGGGAGGCTGGCGGGTGCTGAGCCGGGAGGCGCTGAGCAGGCCGGGCCGGGCGCCGGGCAGGGAGGTAGAAGGTGAAATAGGCCTCCCCGTCATCATCGCTGCTGGAGGCGTCCAGGGTTTCCCAGGAGAGACAGTTCTTGGCGTTTTCCTGGTGGTGGAAGGAGAGAGAGATATGTTAACAGAAGATGTTAACACCAGACACTATTCCTGCTTACAGACGTAGGCTTTGTTTGGAAAAATAGAACGTAATTTGGAATGAGCTGATACAGAGGATCAAAGTTTCAATAGGGAATGGGATATATATAAACTGTATTTAAAAGAACACTGTGATCATTTGAGTTCTTTGGCAGGCTTTTAGTAACTCTTGCAACGTTACAAAGACTGTGGATATTTTGGAGGGACATAATGTGGAAGAACTATAATATGCAGTTGATTTAGACATATAAAGGTCCCACAGAGGGGAGAAGGGAAGTTCTAAGATTCGGAAGAATCTCGTTTGGTTTTAAAATTTAAATGTGGTAAATGTGAAATTTTGTAAAATTAATAAAAATTATTTCAAAAAAAAATAAATGGAATGAGTTGATACAGAACGTAGCAGGCTATTAATATCTACATATGCTTAGGATAATAACACTACATCAATTTATATAGGTTGAATCTTTTAAAAGAGGCCCCGTGGAACATGTGTACTCTGTGTCCTCTTTTAAAGGACTTACCCTGTATAACAGTGGTGTCCAAACTTTTTTCAAAGAGGGCCAGATTTGATGAAGTGAAGAGCCATGAGGGCCGATTTTACCCCTAAGTTTTTGAGCTTTTTTTAAGGGTTGAAGTTGTTGAAGTGGTTTTTTAATAGGATTTTACCCCAGGAAATAAACTGCCACAGGGGCCGGATTAAACCAACTGGCGGGATAGATTAGGCCTCCAAAATGAACTTTGGACATGCCTGCTGTATAAGAATGCATGGGAGTATATTACATTGCGTTTTTGTATGTATATATATATTTTCCCTTATACACATCTTTGTTCTTTTTCCCCTGTCACTTCTCCCCCTTTTTTATCCATCACTTTATTCCTTTATAATTGAAATACTCTTCACCACTATAAGCAACAAGGCTTAATTTAGGGTAATGGGGATTATTTTAAAACCAGAATATTTTTACCAGTACAGTCATACCTCGTGTTACGCTTGCTTCACGTTGCGGCTTTTACGGTTACGAACGCAGCAAACCCGGAAGTGTTTACTTCCGGGTTCACAGCGCGTGCACACACAGAAGCAACCTGCACACTTCGCACATGTGCAGAAGCGCTCTATTGCGCTTCGCACACACGCAGTAGCGGTGCTCTACTTACAGACTTTTCAGGGTGCGAACGACACCTTGAAAGGATCGCATTTGTAAGTAGAGGTACCGCTGTATACTTGATGCTCCATGTGACCTTCTGGATTAGTGTAAACAGCTGGCAAACACACAGAATTTAGACAAAATGCAAGATTGGGGTGAGTGGGATAGTACACAGAAGAGTGCAGAACCCAAGGTACCCTCTGCCTCTCATGCTACCCTCATAAGCCATGCGTTGGTGCAGATTTATAAACACGAAGCAATTCGGGTATCCCCACACCACAGGGAGAAGAGCTGAGACCCTGTTGCATACCAAGTGCAGAGGCAGTTCATCCAGAGACCCATCTTCCGTCAGCTCAATTTCAGCTCCAACATCCATCCCTGCCAAGTCCATAGCGCCCTGAAATGAGGAGAAACATCTTGAACGATCCTCACCTTCTCCTGAAAAATCAGAATTCACAACTGCAAGCCATGTCAAATGGGAAACTGATGCACCCTGGACAATGAAATGGGCCAACCTACTGAACTTGGGACAGTGGGGAAAGGAGAACAGAAAAGATGACTCTGCTTATCAATTCCAGTCGGGCCCATGGGGCAAGAGTGAAAGAGGGACCCAGGAGTCCTGGATCTAGAGAGCCCCTGATGCCGCCAAGGCCACAAGCTTTCATACAAAGCAGTTGCAGAGAGAGCCAGTGTGGTGTAGTGGTTAAGAGCGGTAGTCTCGTAATCTGGGGAACCGGGTTCGTGTCTCCGCTCCTCCACATGCAGCTGCTTGGTGACCTTGGGCCAGTCACACTTCTTTGAAGTCTCTCAGCCCCACTCACCTCACAGAGTGTTTGTTGTGGGGAAGGAAGGGAAAGGAGAATGTTAGCCGCTTTGAGACTCCTGAAGGGGAGTGAAAGGCAGGATATCAAATCCAAACTCTTCTTCTTCTTCTGCAGCTGCATTATTGGGCTGTAGAAAAAATTCACCTTCCCCCTTTTCCAAATAACTTTTGTTCCTGAGCAAAACATGCAAGTTCCACCAATGGCACTCCTTGACATCTCATAGCACTATCTGGCTCCCAGTCTCCCTGCTGCACAAGCCCTTATGCCAGCCTTTACGAACTTGGTGCCCCCTCCAGTTGCTTTGGGCTACAACTCCCAGTCCCATCAGACGGGTGTTGTAGCACAAAACATCTGGAGGGAGCTTCAGGTTGGCCAAGGATGCCTTGCACTCAAATGGAAACAGCCCTGCATATTTTAGGGAAGGCCACAGCTCACTGGTAGAGCATTTGCATGAAGGCTCAATCCCTGGCAGCTCCAAGGAGGGACCCTGGAGAGTCACTGCCAGTCAGTGTAGACTGGTACTGGTCTCAGTGGCCCACAAGCTTTTTCCAGGTGGTCTATGGCTCATCTGCTAAAATGCAATTAAAAACCACGCAGCGTCTGGCACAGCATGTTACAACTGCTACAGCAAGCAGGAAAATCATTAAGCAGTCCCCCAAGACCCTCTGCAATTTTCAAGTGGTTGGTGGGGCGGGGGGAGAAATATTTACGAAGCACCGGTGCAGCAGGAGCTAGTTGGACCAATGGCCTCACCAAAGGCGGCTGCTCCTGTTCCTAACCTAGGAGTTCTGATTACATGTCTTGAACAGCAGATCTGGCTGCCATTCCCACAATTAAAGCTCAGGAACTGCAGTTCACAAGCGTAACCCTGCAAAAACAAGCAGGAGGCTGAATCCAGACGGTGGACCAGAGGGAGGTCACTGGACCACCCAGCTCCTGCTGGGACAGCTGTATGAAGGTGTGCAGCACTAGATCGGCTCCTGCTTGGGGTAATGGCGCAGAGATCCTGGCCATGTGCTGCAGCTTTTTCTTTTTTTTTGGGGGGGGGGAACATAACAGCACACCATCAGTTGATAAAGCAGTGCGCATGCCACACAAAACGGAAATTGAGGCCGTCCATAACTCCTTTAGCTCCACTGGGACCAGCAGAATGAATGGCAGAGACCCCCACCCTGGGTAGAATGAGAATCAATGACAGGCAGAGCCAAGTAATCCTCTAGCTTTGTCCCCCTCCCTCCTCCTTGCTGAGAGGGCAACTCTGAGTCTGGGGAGGAGCAGGAAGCTGGCGGCCAGTGATTCCCCTTGGACTAGCAGTAAGTAGGAAGGCATGCAGCTGGGGCAGGCTGGAGTCGGTGGGGCAGCGCCCCATTCGAGGAGCCTCCGCTGCGAACCAACTCCTCTTCTGCGTTTTATACAGAAGGGGCGAATCCAGGCCAGTTCCCCTTCCAAGCCCTGCCTAGCATCTCACCGCGGGCATTTTTTCTCTCCCTTGCAGGGCGCGCCCCCTTCCCCCCGGGCTGCAAACTTGCCTCCTTTTGCTCCAGTTCGACCTTACCAAGGCGTATCCCGCAGGCCTCGCGGCTGCTCCGGGCCAGCCCAGCAGACCCTCCCGCATGGTGCTCGGAGGGCGGCGCCCCGGGGCATCCGCAAGAGCCCGCGCTCCGGGGAGAGCCCGCCACACGCGACCTGCTGCACCGCGGCCGCTGCTCTTCCTCTTGCGGCCGCCGCCTCCCCTTTCGCAAAGCGCACGGCGACCGGCCGGAAACGAGCCCGGAGATTGCTGGGGAGGTGGGAGTGGCGAGGGCGCAGAGGCTGCTGGGAGTCGTAGTCTTTCGATTCCTTTCCTCTTAACACTCCCAGCCAAGCGCTTTTGGGTGACCTGCGGAACTCCCCGCCCCGTGCTCCGTCCCTCCGCTTAATGGTGCCGCAGGCTCGCCTGGGACTCACCACCCTTCGTGGTCGCGGGGACTTTTCCCCCTCCTCCAAGTCAGGATGTTTCAAAGCCTGTGGGAGCTGAAAAGCACTCTGCACATGCTCTAGAAGGGTACTTGTAGAGTTGGAAGGGACCGCGAAGATCGCGCGGTCGTTTCGGATTGAGGGAAAGGAAGGGTGTGAGAACAAAGCGAGCCTAACGTGGATAAGGCTGCTGCGAGTTTGGATCCTAGTTGGCTGCTCTTGTTTTCAGTCTCCACAAAATAATTCTTCCAGGAGCGGTTTTTTGCTTTCAGTGTAGTATTGTGACACCCCCCCTCCCCAAAGGGGGCTCAAGGAGATGCTTGTGTGTCTTTTGTGAATTTCCACATTTGATTTGGATTTAGCTTAGATTGATTTAAACGGGGATTCAGTCAAATACAGGAAGAAAAAAAAGTTTTTAAAGTGAAGACATGATTGACCTGCCGCAGCCTGTAGCTCAGTGGGCCCCCCTACTCCAGAGTAAACGAGTTGATTGCACTGAATGCTGTATTGAATTAGGCAGCCAGGGGTTGGTTTTGGTTTTTTTGGCGACACACGTCTACTTATTTTTATCTTATTTATTAGCACCACCAAAATACTCCCCTTATTGAAAGTTCTAGTTAATTGCTGGGGGAAAAGTTTTGTGTTGTAAGTATTATTATTATTATTATTATTATTATTATTATTATTATTATCTGCTCCAACCATTACACGCCACTTCCATTCAGGTGGGAAGCCCCGCCTACCCCATTCGCCCTGCCTGGCCTTTAGCCTCGCTCTGGTTTCACGCCCCGCCCCCGGAATGAGATCCATCTACGCGTGTTCTGTCGGCTTCTGACGCATGCGTATAAATGAAACTACTTCCGCAACGCTGCCTAGGCAAATGAAAGGCTCCGAAAGCAGCGCTGCAATGCACACACTTGCCGAAGACTGAGCATGCGTCAATCCAAAGCCAACGGCGCTCACCCGTCCCCGGAGCGAGAAATGACGCCCAGCGCATGCGCGTTGGCTCAAGCAACGGTGGCCGATGAGGTCCGCAACCCTGCTACCTTCCGAGATGCGCTGATTCGCAGGACCGCATTCCAACCGGCATTCAACGAGGTGTTATCGCCGCCTAAGGCTACCTTCTGCCTCAAGGGACGCTCGGAGGATCTCTTTCCTGCGTAAGCGGGGCTGCTGGCTTTTACTGCCCCGCCGCTCAGGTATTTCTCTGGGACGGAGTGGGTAGTTCCGGGTTTTGCCCTAGTATCCATCCGCTGGACGTTAAAATGAGTTTGCGGTATCCATCCGCTGGTTGTTGGATCTTATTTTCCTCTATATCCCTCCGCTGTATACTGCATTAGTGACGTTAAAAAGCGAATTATATGAGTGTATCCTTCCGCCAATTAATATAGTCCCTTTGCTTGCCCACCCCCACCCCCCGCCCAGAACAACAACCTATGGTTAGACCTTGCGTAGAAGCTATGACTTCAGACCTGGAAACTTTCCCTGTAAATGGAGGTGGTTAAATTAGTAAGTCGTGAGACACTCTGCACATGCTCAGAAGCATTATCATTTTCATGTGCCTCCCATGCTCCATTTGTACTCTTATTTATTTATTTTTAAGCAAGGCATGTTTACTTTGCTCTTTTTCCCCACAAGCTTCTCTTTACTTGCATGGAAACTTTAAGCAGACTAAATCTGTTCCTCTTCCTCCAGTTTGCTAACCCATCTCCATATTGTTCTCTGCGGCTGCCTGTTGAGGTGCTTAATGCACAGCTGTAATGAGCACTGCAGGGTTGATTTCTCACGTTTGAAACGAGATCCAGGAAAGCTGCCTTACACTGGCTGTGTTCAGACATTGCAAAAACAAAAAGCAACAACAAACCATGGTTTACTGTGACAATAATAAGCCTCCCTCCCCTCATGCTGGTATAGCCCTTGTTTATATCCCACCGTAGACATAAGGAAGCTTATGCTTCATGTTTTGATCATCTACATCATGCCATGTTGTCCACATTAAGCTTAGTGATGGTGTGTTTGAAACAAAGTCACTTCACACTGCGGCTTAGGGAGCTAGCTTGAGTTTCAGCAAACCATAGTGACCTCTATATATTTTAGGCTGCAACTGTCATCACACCCAGTGCTCATGGGAGTTGTAGTCCAGAACATCTGGAGGGCATCAGGTTGGGAAAGATTAAACATAGTTTGGACGTAATGTTGAAGCCAAAACTGGTTAATCAAAACTAGAAGCAAAAACTCCTGATCTTTTCGTGGCTATCCCCGGGAGGGAGGCTAGGTTTATTCCAGCCGTGCTTACTCATGGCTTAACTTTATTGTGCTATCTGGATGCAGCCATTGAGTCCGATGAGTGTTTAATCTAGGCCAGTAACCTTAAAGTAATTTGCTGATCTAGGTCCCACTTTTGATCCCAAACTTCAACACAGTGCCATGTTCAACACTCCCTTCCTTTGCACCTGGTCACCTTAAAGTGCAAGCAGGGCCCTTATATTTCTAATAGTTGCATGGAGGAGGGAATTTTGATAGGTACAGAGGAGGAAATGTTGCGCTTACTGGAATGTATACAACACAGCTCTTTAAACATCGAGGGACATTTACAGACATTTATATGCCGATCTTCAGTGAAGCTTCCAGTGGTTTGCAAAACCAAAGAAAAATTCTGAAATCGAAACAAAGTGCAATAAAATTACAGCATGCTAAATGCATTAGAAATCCTAAGAGAATGGAAATGCTTTTGCACGGCATCCAAAAGATAACAGTATTGGCACTAGGTAGGCCTTGCTGAAGAAGGGAATTGCACAGGCAGGACACCACCCCTGAAAATCCTTACCTTGAATGATTGGGGGCACTTGTAGAGAGCCTGCAGGTATCCCTTTAGTACAAGGACAGGTTTGGTACAGGAGCAAGGCTTCCTTCAGCCTTGGCATCTTATCACCCTACCCCTGTACACATCTGCTTCTGTTTCACAGCATTGTAGAATTATAGAATTTTGGATTTGGAAGGGATCCCAAGGGTCATTTAGTCCAACCCCCCGCAATGCAGGAATCTCAACTAGATCATCCGTGGCAGGTGGCCATCTAGCCTCTGCTTAAAAACCTCCTATGAAGGAGAGTCCACAACCTCCTGAGGGAGATCATTCCATTGTCAAACAGCTTTTGCTGTCAGAAAGTTCTTCCTGTTGTTTAGTCAGAATTTTCTTTCTTGAATTCATTGGTTCGGGTCCTAGCCTTACAAAAAAACAAAACAGCACCTTTAAAAAGCAACAACCGTGGTCCAACTCAGCCAATGGTGAAGGCAAATGATCCAGCCCAGCGCTGAGTGGCAGCTGTTGTTCTTAAGTCCTTAGGTAGGGTCTTGCCTAGTCCTGCCTTCATGTTTGGTTAATTCTGACATAGATGGAACCTGAGACTGTTCTGCATCCTCTTGCTGAGCTGTGAGCCCACCTTGAAGCAGGTTTCAGGGCCTGAGGCCTTTGAGTTACGGCCCAAATTCCTGTATCTCAAGAGGTATGGATTATGCCTTGGGAAAGGGACGGGTAGGTCTGCAGTTGAAACTCAGCCGACTAGACTTTCAGAGGCAAGGGAAGAATATTCGATTCCAAATTGTACTTCTGTCCTGGTTTTCATGACCGATAGTTTAGAGAGGAAAAAGCAATTCCCACCCCCTGTTGGTTTTTGGAGTGTTCTTAATAGTGCATATATGGGCTTTGCACATGCTGCTTCTCAACATTCAGTCACACCCCAGCGTGACGAAGAAACAACTCAGTGAAGGGTTGTTCAGGTATGGTAGGTATAGTCAAATCCAAGCCTCAAAGGCTTCTCAGTATCACCCTTGATATATAAATGGACACTTTCCATACACATATTTTACACCTCAGCCACGTTCTCCCAAGCTGAGACCCCAGGCAAAGGACTCATGATCACAATGTAAATAGCAAGAGAGGCCTCGTCAGAGCCCTTTCCCTTTGTTATATTCCTCTGCTCTTTGCTTGCATCTTTCTGACCCTTCCCCAAAACCTGCTGGTTTAGTGTCTCTTAGCATCCTTGCGGAAACAGGTGACAGCTGCTGTTTATGTACTCAGACAAAAGTTTGTTTCTCAGATATTACTATTATTTATTCAGTTTCTTGTTTTTCCTCCTCCCAGGTCCTGCTTCCACATGTCCGAGTCAGGGCACAGCCAGCCTGGGCTGTACGAGCGGCGTCGCCGCTGGAACCGTGACAAGGAGCTGGGTCACCAGAGCCTGTCTGGGCCGGGCCGGGATCGTGACTACGTCCCCTGGGATCGCGAGCGAGACCGGCGGGTAAATTCCATGCTTTGCCTGCGGTGGGAATAAGGTGAGCGAGCGACATGGGGCCCCGAGTTCACCCTGTTCTACTCCTTGTAGGACCCAGTGGATGAGCCGGTGGGAACCGTGATGCAGAAGACACCCATCATCCTGGCCAAGCCACCTGCAGAAAGGGTAGGTTGGGAGACAAAATGCCAGCATGCTGTGGCCTGATGGGCCTTAGTCCCCTGCTCGATCCCATGGTTGGTCGGTCATTGACAGTTGATATATAATAGAAAGCTTAGAGGTTAGCAGCTAGGGCTGGGCTATTGTTGAGCTTATCATTTATTTATTTTTCATTTATGCCCTTCAGCTAAACATCACAGGGCAGTGGGTGGGTATGTAGGGGCCATTGTTGCTGTTGTGTCTTCATTTTAGATTTTGTGATGTGGAAATAGTTTTGTGTTTCTTAATGTTTTATTTGTTGTTTACTTTTGTTCATTGCAGTTATTTATTTTCCCCAAGTTGTCAGTCACCTTCAGCATGGTGCGAACTGTGCAGAGGTGGGGTGCATATAAAATTATGTACTCTGATCCACTTCCTCGAGAGGAGTATTCTATGGACTTCTTAGCTGCCAATTCTTTCTTTCCTTACCTCTCTGTTTGAAAAGGGATTGGGGAGAGAGAGAGATTCCCTCTTCTTTTAATTTCATCTTCTCTGTGTGAATTTCCCTTTTAGAAGTTATATAGGGTGAGGTGGAGGAACAAGGAATCTGGAGCTTAGATACCCACAAGAGAAGGGACTCCTCTTTTCCACCCTGGCTGTTTTAGGTAGCACAGAGGTGGGTGGGTCACGTGGCCAGCTCTGGGAAGGAGGCAGTGTTGCATTTGAGCCAATGAGGCTATGCTCCCGTTTCTGGCCGAGAGAGATGTTGGATTTCGGCCTCTGTGTCCTCGGCCTCTGTGTCCTCACAGTCCAAGGGGACCCCAACCCCCACTCCTGCTCCAGCGCCTGCTGCCGCCCCAGCCATAGAGAAGCCCATTGTGCTGATGAAGTCGCGGGAGGAAGGCAAAGGTCCCGCGGGTGCAACGGAGACGTCCGCTCAGCCCCCCGCTGCTGTCGCCAAGGTGGAGAAGGAGGGCCAGCGCCCCACGCAGCCGGTCTACCAGATCCAGAATCGGGGCATGGGCTCGACCGCACCCAGCAGCGTCATGGACCGTAAGTCACGAGAGATGGCAACTTCCAGAGGTCTAGCTTCGTTGGCCTGTTCCGGACAAAAACAATGTAGAGACTTGGGGTGCTGCAGAGGCCAGCTGTGATTAGGAGAGAAGGGGCATGGAGGAAGTATTAGGGCCCAATGCATTGTCTACACACTGCATCAAATACAGTGGTACCTTGGTTTAAGAACAGCTTAGTTTATGAACAATTTGGATTTAGAATGCTGCAAACCC
Organism: Podarcis cretensis; assembly: GCF_951804945.1. Classification (NCBI taxonomy): domain Eukaryota; kingdom Metazoa; phylum Chordata; class Lepidosauria; order Squamata; family Lacertidae; genus Podarcis; species Podarcis cretensis. The sequence continues at coordinate 17,404,499 of NC_137177.1, read as the reverse complement.
AGAAGTAGGTGTTTTGGTCTGTGAACTTTGCCTTGGAATAGGAACATGTTTCACTTCCTGTTGAGGGTTGTTTCATTTGTAAATCGAGTCTCCCACTGTTATAGGAAAGCACGCCTTGGTTTAAGAACACCTTGATTTAAGAATGGACTTCCGGAAAGGATTAAGTTCGTAAACCAAGGTACCACTGTAAAATTAACCAGTCTAAGGCCCTGATTTGTAATAAACTCCCATGAGAGGCAGAGTGCTAAGAAGCACCCCTGCCAGTCAGGTATGCAAAGCATCTCAAGAGTGTCTGCTTTCACTTCTCAGTGTAACATTCTAGTCCACTGTGTCACCGGGCCTCGTAAAGTGTGCTTTGGTGAATTGGCCAACATAACTGAATACAGTGGTACCTTGGTTCTCAAACTTAATCCGTTCCGGAAGTCCCGTTTGATTTCCGAAATGGTCGAAAACCAAGGCACAGCTTCTGATTGGTGCAGGCGCCCTGGGAACAGTAGCCAACAGCCGCATCGGACGTTCGGCTTCTGAAAAACGTTCGGAAACTGGAACACTTACTTCCGGGTTTTTGGCATTTGAGAACCAAGGTACCACTGTACATCCAGCACTTTGTGTGGCCATCCAAAATAAAGGCACTAGCATCAACCCGAGAGGGTGACAACGCAATCTGATGCACATCTGTTCAAAACTGTAAGTCCTATTGAGTTCATTGGGGGTTAATCTCAGGTAAGCGTGTAAAGGATTGTGTCCTGCGTTAAGATGCCTGGATAAAGCCCTTGCACAAGAATGGACTGACACTTTGGAAGCACCGGCAGCTCAGAAAGTTGCCCCATTTCTGACTTGGTGCCCATTCCGTTTGCTTTGCTGTAGGATGGTGGTGGGGCTCTGGGCAACGTGTTCCCTCCTCTCCCAAGTCACTGTTGCCCACTCTCTTGCCTGGTCTGCACATTTGCCCGGAGGAGTTGCCACTTGTCGTTGCTTGCATACATGAAAGGGGGCGACTGAGCAAGCAGTGATAGGAGGAGGAAGAGTGGCAGGACCAGGAAACTCCAGAGGGTGGCAGCAGGTACTGTGGGCCTCAGCAGCTGCACAGTTATGTCTGTCCCTGATACTGGCCCTATACTTACCGAGCAAAGGGTGCTCCAACCTTTGCGAAGTGCTGTTAAATGGGAAGTCCCACGCATTGTTTTAGGCACCAGTGGAGAAATCTTGCACGTATCCTCTCTTGGGTGTATGTGCTGTGCCTTCACTTTTAATCTGGCGGTGGGGTGGTTCCTAGGTGTAAAAAGTTTGGGGAACACTGTGCTAGTCCCTGTGACTGGGGATTAATGGACTTGGAATTGTTTGGGAATGTTTGGCGAAAGTTCAAACAAGAAGTAGGGCAGAGCAGAACTTGGGAAAGTCAGGCTCGCCTTATGAAATGCCATTGCTGTTCCTAGAAAGAGCTGCAGTATTTAATGGGGAGTAAATGGGACTTTTGAAAGCTGTTAATGATCACTGCCTGTATTTTATTTATGGGTTATTGGAATGACTTCACTGGAATGCGTTGTTTTGTTCTGTTAGGCCATTTTCACTTTTTTATAAGCTGTTTGGCAACCTTTTTTATTTTTGCATTAAATAACTAATCAATTAAATAAATAATAAATAACCTTTATGTGGGACTTATCACCTGGCCCCTGTTGACCTCAGACCCTCTTGCCATTCCAGCTGTGGTTGGCCAAGCCAAGCTGTTAGCCCCGGAGAAGATGAAACACAGCATCAAGCTGGTGGACGACCAAATGAACTGGTGTGACAGCGCTATTGAGGTACTGTGAAAGTCCAGGGGCTTCCTACTTACTGGTCATCTCTCATCTGCACCCCTTCCTCTTCCTGCAGCTTTCCTGCTCTCCCCCAGTAATCCCACTTTCTAATTCCTCGGCCCTTGTTCTGTGATCAAGTATGCCTGCATTGGGGATGGGTTATTTCTCTGGGAACATTTCTCCGCGCTGAGAAACGATGGTAACAATGCCTAGATAATCCCACTCTTTAAAACTCCTGTGATTTCTGTCCTAGCTGGTTATGTTTTACAAGTGTTTTCCCCCCTCTGTCCCACATTAGTATCTCCTGGACCAAACGGATGTGCTGGTGGTTGGGGTGCTGGGACTGCAGGGTACAGGCAAATCCATGGTGATGTCACTGCTGTCCGCCAACCAGCCTGAAGAGGATCAAAGGTAATTTGGGGGCTTGGCTCAGGGGAACCGTTAACCATAACTGCAGAGTCAGGCTGTTTAATGGAAAGGGTTGGATGATGAAGGGTTGGAAGTTGAGAGAATGAATTGCATAGAATAAGGAAACATGTGTGGCTGCAGACGTTTTCTCATCTTTTTTCTTTAAGCACTAGGAATGATGGAACATTGCATGCCTTCGCACCAGCTCAGCCAGTCAGTGATCAGTCTTCACTGCTACAAGTGGAATTCAATATAGATTTATCAACTCTGCTTTGTCTTTCCTGCCAATTCTTTCCCCTCTCTTCCAGGACATATGTGTTCCGCACTCAGAGCCAGGAGATTAAGGAGCGTGGGGGCAACCAGACCAGTGGCATCGACTTCTTCATCACCCAGGAGCGTATCATCTTCCTTGACACTCAGGTCTCTGCTTTGGTCATCTTTCTGCAATTGCCTCCAACTATCTTTGGAGAATTCTCCATGCAATGTCCAGTAGACCCTGGATGGGTTTAAATGCCAGACCTCCATTGCCTTGCCACAAACAGCTTGGGTGAAAGATCTATTTGTCTTTGTTTTGAGATTGAAGCTTATTTGATCAAGGCAGCTGATCTTTAAGGCAGTTTATAACGCTTCTCTTCCACAAGACATCTGTTCACAGTGTGGGAGAGCAGGACAGAGCAGCTAGTCCAGTATGGAGAGCAGAAAGTGATCCGCTGGGTTTGTTAGATGGGGTACAAGAAAGGAGAGGTTGGAGCTATGTGAGTGCCAAATTTGTTGAGCATCTAGGTGAGTGAAGAAAGACAAAACGAGTAAGAATATAAATTGGTCACGTTCTCAATTCACAGGATATAATGTTTCATCCATGAATTGTTGAGAAGGAGGTAGCATCGTTCAGTAGGAAAACCTAGTGCCCTAGGAAAGGACTAGCTTTAGCTAAGAAATGAGGACTGACAACAGAGTAGCCTCAGGTTAGAAACTAGGGTGAACAAAACCCTACAAAGGCTTTTTCCTTTTTCCCTCTCTGTAGCCCATTCTGAGTCCCTCCATTCTAGATCATTTGATCAACAATGACCGCAAGCTGCCTCCGGAGTATAATCTACCTCATACCTACGTTGAGATGCAGGTAGGGATCATTTGTATGTGTCGGGTGATGGGGGCGGGTGTGGCTGCAGAATCTTCACCTCTGGCCGATGATGGGGGGTGAACCTCCCTATAGAGACAGGTAGCTCCCTGTTCCGTTGGTCCTCACAGTGCTAAGGCATGTGAAAGCAAAGCTGGAGAAATGGGGAATTCCTGCCCTTTTCAAGCCAGCTTCCTGTCTCAGTTCTGTTATCTTCTGTAATCCTTACAATATAACTCTCCCTCAACTCTTTTTTCACTGGCCTTGTCCTTTCAATAAACTCATCTGACCCAAAGGAGGCCAAAGGATGTTTCCCACCAAAAGTGCAGCTGGTTTTGAAGCATGGCACTCTCAGCACAGGAGCAAAGGTGTCCTTTGGCCTGCGTTCTTGAGAGCATGCTCAAATCAAAATCTTGTACCCTGAGGTCCCAAGCCCTGACCCGTCTCCTACTCACACCTGCTTTCCTTCCAGTCCCTCCAGATTGCTGCTTTCCTCTTCACTGTCTGCCATGTGGTCATCGTGGTGCAAGACTGGTTTACTGATCTGAGCCTGTACAGGTGAGGCATGCTAGTCACACAGCCGTAGGAAACGAAAGAGTCAAACCAAAGGCCCTAGACCAGGCTTCCTCAAACTCTGCCCTCCAGAAGTTTTGAGACTACAGTTCTCATCATCCCTGACCACTGGTCCTTCTAGCTAGGGATCATGGGAGTTGTAGGCCAAAAACATCTGGAGGGCCGAGTTTGAGGAAGCCTGCCCTAGTGCCTCAGGGTCAGAAGTTAAGCCCCTTCGGGACTTCCGGGTTAGCGCGATCTGGTTAATGGCGGATTCCCTCCGAGCTCCGGAGGGAATCGGCTCCGCTGGAGAAGGGTTCTACCGCGACGGCGACGCGGGGACCCTCAGAAACCGCAGGCGCTGAAGCCTGCGGACTTGGTGACTCGGCGGGCACCTTAAGCGCCCCCCCGACCCACGAAGAGCCTTTTTAAAGGCTGCGGAGAGGGTACGGGGAGCGGCGTGGTGCTGTGAGTGGACCGCTACTGCAGTGGAGCGAAGCCGCGAGCCATGGCCGGAGATCGCTGACTTTCTTCCCTGAAATTCGGACTTTAATTAATCCGTGAGTAGAATGGAATTGGGACTTTAAAATTTCTACCTTTGAATTCGGTACGATCGGGGGATGTGCTAAAGGGAAGTCCGCACCCCCCCTATTTACAGAAGATTTAAAGCAAGGATCGGAGAACTAAGGTGGAGAGTTTTTTCTTTTTGGTGTTTTTTAAAAGATAATATTTTCATGAGTTTGACAGAAGAAGATTTGCGCTGGAGAGTAAGAGTGGAATTTTAGAAGCTTTGTCTAACCCCCCCCCCCCCAGGAGCAGACTACGGCTATGAATAAACAACTTATAACCTTGAACTCTAAAATAAGTGACTCTGCTGAATGCACAATGGACTTGACCGGAAAAAAATCTGCAGCTGAATTAGAAGAGATAACTTTGGAACAGGAGGAGAGGGAACAAGGAGTGGAGCCAGTACAGATGGAGAGTACCAACCAGAAGCCTACATTGTTAGAACATGAAGAAGAAGACCTTTGGATTACAAATCTGCGAAAGATGCGAAAGAGGAGGGAGGAAGCCCCTGGAACACTTGGAATATTTGAATTTAAAAGAAACAAGAAATATGATTGGGGCTTCCTCTTTGAGTATGGAAGATCAGTTGACCTTTCGCAGCAGCTGGTATCAAGTACTTTGGATGGAAGAAAATCTGATGAGACTGAGCTAGAACTCCTTCGAGACCCGATGACCAGCAAAGAGGGCTACCAACAAAATCGGCAGAGAGAGACTGACAGAGACTTGAAGGCCTCAGATGTGAGGAATCCAGGCTAAAAATTGTTTTTGTGGACATCGGGACATTGGGAAGGGACAGAAACCGGGGCGGGGGGGGGGGAGAAAGAATTTTAAAAATGTTTATGACCTTTGTGTTTGATTATTATGACCTATTTTTAAGATAAAAGGGAAATTCGTGGAAGGAATTTGGGTCGACCTTAGAAAAGGATTTAATATTTATAAGAAAATTGGATAAGTAAAATTTGGCCAAGTAATAAGAATCAAGTATTTTTTTAAAAAATATATATATATAACAACAATATGTAAAGGATGAGAGATATGAGCTTGCTGAGCTAATTCAGTTGAATTAGGATATATGAAGGGGGGGTGGGGGGAGGTCAAGAACTGGGGTTAGGAATGTAAGGACATGAAACCTTATACGTGTTGTCTTTGTCTCTGTGTGTCTGTGTTTATAAAATGTGAAAACCCAATAAAATTTTTATAAAAAAAAAAAAAGAAGTTAAGCCCCTTCGTTTTCCTGCTGCCTAAGCAAGAGGGCTGGGCATAATCTTTCCCTTCAAACCTGAACCTGAATTCTACATTTGGGTAGCATGCAACTTGTTCCCACAAGTGGTGGATTTTGCTACCTCTATAATTTAATACAAATAAGGCATAATTTATTTTGTGTCTGGGATACTGCAGAGAGGTGCCAGCTATACCGGATGCTGAAGATATGACCCTCTGAGCACTGGGAATTTTACTCAGTCCCTAAGATTTCATTGGCATTGGCATTTTAACTGGAGATTACTAGACAAAACATAGGACCTCATGTTCTTTATACTATGCTGTTACCAGTAAGTTAAGGGAATTGATAGATTTCAGATATGCACTTGGAAGTCCTCATTTTGTTTCCTCAGCTCTGAAGTTGTGCGGGTATATTTGAAAATTCAGAGATTTCGAAAGCTAAATTGCAGGGTTGATCTTGAGAAAAATTTGCAGTCTTGAGAATGGATTTTTTCTTTTGGTGACTCTCCTGTTTGTTGGTACTTAAAATCCTCGAGAAACACCCAGTATTTCCAAAAAGTTGGTATTTTGCGCTATACATTTTGAAGCGGTCTTGACAAGAGGAAAAAATGTTTGTTTAGTATTGTAAGTTCTGAGTGTATATCTGGTTGTGATGGGCTGGTTGGGTTTGATCCATTTCAGACAGTTTGGGGTTTCTGTTTCTGTGGGTACTAACTGGCCATCTTAATGCCAACCAGTAGGTGCTAGCCCAGTATCTCTGGATGAAAGAAAAAGAAAAATGCCTCTTTCACCTTTGTGCTTCTGTTGCCATCTTTCAAGCTGCCCCAGCTATTTGTGCGCTCAGAATTGGTATCACTTGGTTTCCCTTGTGTCAGGGAACTGCCATCAGAGAGTCAGGTGGTGGAAGGGCTCAAGGAGGCTAGGAGACCCTCGGATGCTGAGGAAGGAACCAGCAGGGGGAGAGAGAGATTTCCCGCAGAAACTCAGTCAGAGGGATGGCTCCAAGATACTTCCAGTGAGAACAGCGGAGAGGTCTCAGGACCTCCGCTGGGGACGCCACTCCGCGCAGGAAACTGTCACGCAGAGAATCCAGAAGGAGAGTTTCCGTTAAGGAACTCTTATGTTCGCGTAAATTCCGGAAGCGCCCACTGACGGATTCTGCCAGCGATTGAGGTAGCCATGCACCCATGGCTCCGCGGTCTGGGAGAGTTTTAAGAAACTGATTGCATGAGTTGAGAACTCAACCATTTACGCACAAGCCTTAACCCATAACACCTTGAAACAGCAAAAATTTAAAAATGGCCGGTAGCAGAAAGATCCTGCAGTGTTTCCATTCTCAATTAGAGGTGGGACAAGGTCTATTCAAACAATGCTTCATCTTACTTATTCATTGCAAAATATTATTCCTAGTCTTCAACCACTGCTGGCTTTTTGTTGCAGGTTTTTGCAGACAGCTGAAATGGTAAAGCCCTCCACTCCGTCTCCCAGTCACGAATCCAGTGGCTCCTCTGGCTCGGATGAGGGCACAGAATACTACCCGCACATTGGTACGAAACAGCATAAGCACATCTTTATTGGGCTGGATCAGTGGCCTGTCCCATTCTCACCCCAGTATCCTGTCTCCAAGAGTGATTGCATCTGGCAGGGTCCTGCGATGGCCTACAGCCGATACCTGCTCAAAGGGCCTCCCTAAAGAATAATAAAATTGTATCTGGGTACTCCCAATGAGAGCAGCAACTGGCGGCCAGACATAGCAGCAGTTCTAATGTTCTACCAGACCCCCAATTCATGGCATAGTGGAAATTTAAGTGGCCTCCAGCCATTTGGTGCTTCCTGGATCACTACCAGACAATGTTCCACCAATAAAGGAGGGAGACCACAAGAGAGCCCTTTTTCCTGGGATCTGGAGTGGGCAGTGGGGTGGAAAGCAAAGGATGGTGGGGGGTGGAGGCAGAGACCCAAGGGATGGAGAAGGCATGGGATGGTGAAAACAAGGGGCAAAGCAGAAAGAGGCCACCGATGGCATCTTAGTTGGTGTTTCCACGTTTTCCCAGCTCTTCTCTTGAAACACAGCTGAGGTAACCCAAGCTGCAAGCGGGATCCTAGATTGTGTGTTTGTGCAGCGTCTTGGTAGACGTGACAAAATAACACCCACAGCCATTAACAGCTGCCAATTCAGAAATCTGAACAGACAACTCCCCTTCCTATGAGCGCCACAATTGGATGAGTTCTGGCTTAGGGTGGGGATGGCCTTATCTCTTCTTGTTTAGATTTGAGCAATCAGGACAGGCACATTTAGGACACTTGTAAACCTCCCTCCCCCCCCCCCCCCAGTTTTTCTCCAGAACAAAGCTAAGAGGGAGAACTTCTGCCCCCGGAACCTGAAGCAGATGCACCTGGTTATTGACAAGATTATGATGCACTCTCACCTGAAATATAAGGGTAATGTGCCTCTTTCCAATTTATTTGAAAGGCCAGATTGTGGAGCTTAAAATAGCTAGAAGATGAAGCCTGCCAAAGGAGGCAATGTAGAGACTTGCGCTTTCTCATCCCAAATACAACAGGTTGCTGACCCAGTGGGCCAGCAGGCAGCAATGACTTCCTGGCTGCCACCTATTAAGCCCCCGAAACCCAGAAAATCATATTTCGGGGTATCTCAAGACAGTTGTCTGCTTAACCGCACTGTTTCTTTCCACCAGGCACCCTCTCCATGCTGGAATGCAACATATTTCCTGGCCTTCCTCAAAGTTACCTGGACTCAGAGGTCAACCTGTTCTTACTGCCATTTATGGACAGCGATTCGGATGATGCTCTGCCTAGGGCAGGTGAGTAGCTGGAGCTGTGTCTCCAGCCCTTTTGCTTGATATTTAAACAGGTAGAAGGGCTGAAGCCCCCACTGCCTTCTGCCTCTGGGCAGCTTCCTCTGCCAACTGGTCCCCAACATAATTGAATCCACATTTAATATTTAGCTCACCATGTGAGCAGGTAAGGGATGCATGCTGAGTGACTCAAGCAAGAGAGCAGGGCTGGTGCTCAGCAGCCATTTCTGGTATTTTGATTCATTATGAGTTTGTATCGAATGGCATTGTTTGCTGAACTCATTTTCTGCTTTATTTATACACTGCCATGCTTTAGATATGATTACAGTGATCGCAATGTCTGCTGATTTTTTAATATTGCTACTGCGAGCCACCTTGAGCACAGCGTTGTTGTTTAAAAAGGTGGATACAAATACTAAATCAAAACTGAAAAAGAGAAGCAATGCACAGCATCTGTCTTACATCAGCCTTAGAAATCCTTTCACCTGCCTACCATTTTCTTTTTCATATGAATTAGCTACAGGTGGCTCCTGGGTGGAAGATGGGATGGCAACAGGCTTAGCCCTTTTGTGTGCTCAGAATCCTTCCCTTCCAGCGATCTGCCAAGTTAGTTCTCTCGGTGGTATTCCACTTTTACTCAGACTAAACCCATTGCAATTGATCATGACTATGTTAAGTCCATTAATTTCAGTGGGTCTACTCTGGGTAACTTGGGACATGGGTGGTGTTGTGGTCTAAATCACAGAGCCTAGGGCTTGCCGATTGGAAGGTCAGCACTTCGAATTCCTATGACGGAGTGGGCTTCCGTTGCTTGGTCCCAGCTCCTGCCAACCTAGCAGTTCAAAAGCACATCAAAGTGCAAGTAGATAAATAGGTACTGCTCAGGCACAAAGGTATACGGCGTTTCTGTGCGCTGCTCTGGTTTCATCAGAAGCGGCTCACTTATACTGGCCACATGACCTGGAAAAACTGTCTGCGGACAAACTTCAGCTCCCTTGGCCAGTAAAGCGAGATGAGCACCGCAACCCCAGAGTCGTTCGTGACTGAACTTAACTGTCAGGTGTTTTTTACCTTTACCTTTATTGTGGGAAGAAGATAGGCTTTTACTAGAAGAACAGTTGGGGTGGGGAAACTGCAGGAAGGGAAGGCTTTAAGAGCACATTTTGCTGCCTACCCTGTTTAGCCAAAATAGCAGAATTATGTTGCATTAGTGATTTAGGTTTCCGTACGGATTGCATATAGTTCTGCCCTGATATGATGAATTGCAGCAACCCTGGAGCACAGAGCAAAATCCATCCACTGAATTTCTCCCTGCTGCTCCAAATAACGCTGCAACCTGCATCCCCAGTGTACTGGGCTGGTGGGGGGTGTGGATTGTGTGAAGGTGTCCCTCCATCCATCTTGTGCCTGTGAAGTTGGTGCCAGTTTAGTTTAATCCACTGAAAGCCCCTAAACAGGGTGTTTCACGAGGGGCTGAGCCAGCCCAGGACCTCCTGGGCTGGTGCTGCCCTTTCAACCCAGCCAGATGCGGGTGATGGCCCCATCATGGCTTGAACTGCAACCTCAGTTACACCAGGTAACAAATCACTTGCTTGCTTTTTCCTCCTAGGATCAGTGTTTTTTTATTATTTGATAGGTTTTTTTCCTCTTTCATTACAATTCCTTTTGGAAAGGGCTGTTTGCATTCTGGTGAAAGCTCCAGATGCCCCAACGGATGGAGTAACCTGCCTGCCTTCCTTTCCTTTGCAGCCCCTGGGAGTGGCCCCCTCTTCTCCCTCCTGCCTGGGTACAAGGGGCACCCCAGTTTCCAGTCTTTGATTGCCAAGCTTCGGAGCCAGATTATGTCTATGTCCCGGCCTCAGCTGTCCCATACCATCCTGACCGAAAAGAACTGGTAAGAGTGTCTGTCTGTGTGTGTGTGAGTGAGTGATTTTGGTGGTTGAAGTAGCATAGGAGAATAACTTAAGAGGAGTCTTAACTTGGGGGATTGCAAGGCCCATTGAGCATCCGTTCTCGTCAGGCAAGTCACTCTCCATGCTAATCATTTTGTGTAATTAAATAACGTTCCAGCTTCCCACACCTGGCAAAGTATGCTTCTGCTTTCAAAAGCTCATGTCACAATAAAGCTTCATATTGAAGGTGCTAGGCTCCCTTTTGAGTTGAGCGAGTTAATGTGTCATCACTTCATGTACCACCCTGCCTTGGCTGGTTTCAGACAATGGCTCAGACCGCAGAGCTGAGCGTCCTGTTAATAATTTCCCTCGACCCAAGGTCGCCCAGCTGAACCTGTTACATAGGGCAGGAAGGCATATTTTGCATCTCTGTGATGTCCACATGAAGAAAGGTGATACAGACCAGAATCAAATTACCAGCCTTCTGGTCCCCATTCTCTTACCTTAAAACAATATTTTCTTTCTTAAAACAATGTTTCCTGTCACAAAACCACAAAACCTTAAGCTTATTGCAAAGCTACGAAATCTTAAAACAACTGGCACCTATCACAAGCGGTAAAACCACACTTCTAACAAAGCCATAAAATTAAACGTGTTGTAAATTGCTAATTGCTCCCAATTAGCCAGAAAGGCTTGTTTTCACAGAGATAGCAACCTGCGCATCAGACTCTTTAACTGGCAATGCTGAGATGCATATACTGGACATTTGTGATGTCTAAAAGTATGTTATTCTGAAGACTTCCGCTCAGAACAGAACAAAAATTGCTGTATAAGATGTACCTCATCCTTTGAAATGTCTCCATCTTAACCTTTGCACGTGATTTAAGAGGATTTTAAACCTAGGGGTGTGAGAGTCAGGAATGCCTCTACTATAAACGCAATGTGAGTTTCACTGCATAATGAAAGCTGCCTCGCTTCTGCGAACGTGCATGCTCTCAGTCCGTTGTGCACTATATAGATCATCCTCAGGACATGCAAGAGGTATTAGTAGCCACAGTAAACAGAGTTGCGGGCAGTTGGGCAGCATCGTGAGCCGCAGTGCATTTTAGAGGGGCACCAGTCACCCTTACGTAGGAGTGAAGAGGCCTGCCCTTCTCCTGGTATGCCAGAGAAAGGGCTGCCAAATTTCCTCTGCATGCAGGCCTACTGCACAAGTGCAGAATCAGATTTCAGATGTAAAATCTGCCTTTGAAGAAGCACATTTGTATATTAAAGCAAGTTTCTAGCTCTCCTGCACACAGATGTGGCTGACAAAAACTTGAAAACCTGGGTTTTGTCTGTGTCAGGCATGGATTCTCTACCCTGTATTCCTTCCTTCCTTCCTTCCTTCCTTCCTTCCTTCCTTCCTTCCTTCCTTCCTTCCTTTGCATGCCTCGGTTTTCTGGGGTTTTTGTATCTTTCCAGTGTGCTCATTTTCCCTTGTTACTTGTTTCCAAAAAAAATAACACAAACACCTGTGTGTGTGTGTGTGTGTGTGTATCTGTATCTGCCATTTGAAAGTAGAAATAAATAATATACGTATGCAGATTAACTTGCCATAACGTTATGGGTATTGTGAGGCTATTGTGGAACAGAGCAGATAACTCAGTAGGACCCAGTTTGCCTCTGGGCTGAAGCTGACTGCCATGTTCCTTTCCCTCTCCTGGGCAGGTTCCACTATGCAGCTCGCATCTGGGATGGTGTGAAGAAATCCTCTGCTCTCTCCGAGTACAGCCGCCTGCTGGCCTGAGCGTGACATCCTCGCATTGGTAGCTGCCGAACAGCAGCCAGGCTCCCCCACCCCCTGAGCTGGGTGGGTCAGGGCATCTGAGCCGGCGTCCAGAGGCACAAAGCGACATGTGTCTTCCAGAGAGGGAGCTGTAGGGGGTGGGCACTAGCCCTCCTCTGGCGATGCTATGCAAGGAGCAGAAATGCAGGATTGGTGTGGTGTCCCTACTGGGCCACCGTACTGCCTGTCGCCCAGCATGGGTCTTGCTCCGTGTCTCTTAGGGCTCCGATTCCCACCTACATGCAAAGACGGGAGAGCTCTGCATGTCTTCTCATGGGCTGCGACTCCCTCCAGAAAGCAGAAGCCAGTGTAGGAGTTATGACAAGAACCACCAGTAACCTCCTCCTACCCTTCTAAGCAGGAAAAATAATATCTCTGCAATTGCAGTGGTGAGTCAGGGCAAAGGTCAGTGGGGAGCGAGAGTTGTTGCTTTGTATATGTTGAGATAGTACTTCCCTGTAGTCGAGTGTGTTGCTCATAACCTTCCATTTTGAGGGACGTGGACACCAACGCATCTCCCCCTCCTCAAGTCTTCCCCTTTCCTCGATCCAAGCCTAGCTTTCTTGTTCCTGCAGCAATGTGAGTTAAGAGTAACTTCCCTTTGGGGAATATTACATTCTTGTTTAATAAATTGTTTGTGCCGTTTCATGATGTGTGTGGCTTTCCACCCCAAAAAAGTCCGGACTGCCTCCTTTGTTAACAGTATCTCTAGTGTGGGTATGCATAGATGCCTGTATGTTGAGCATAAAGGTAAAGGTACCCCTGCCCGTACGGGCCAGTCGTGTCCGACTCTGGGGTTGCGCGCCCATCTCGCTTAAGAGGCCGGGGGCCAACGCTGTCTGAAGACACTTCCGGGTCACGTGGCCAGCGTGACAAGCTGCATCTGGCGAGCCAGCACAGCACACGGAAACGCTGTTTACCTTCCCGCTAGTAAGCGGTCCCTATTTATCTACTTGCACCCGGGGGTGCTTTCGAACTGCTAGGTTGGCAGGTGCTGGGACCGAGCAACGGGAGCGCACCCCGCCGCGGGGATTCGAACCGCCGACCTGACGATCGGCAAGTCCTAGGCGCTGAGGTTTTACCCACAGCGCCACCCGCGTCCCTATGTTGAGCATAGCCTGGCCTATAAAATTATTGAAAGAATAATGTCTGTAATTGCATCCCTCTGAAGAAAGGATGTAAGGAGCCTTAACCTAGAGCAGGGTTTCCCAAACTTAGACTACAAGTTTTTGGACTACAGTTCCCATCACCACTTATCCTGTTAGCTGTAGTTGTAGTCCAAAAACGGCTGGAGACACAAGTTTGGGAAACCCTGACCTAGAGATAAGAAGGCATGATTCTCGAGTGATGGGCTCCTGTGCAAAATGAAAGTTGGCTTGAAAATTCTTTTTTATTTCCTTCAATCCACCTTGGAGGTGGCAGAACATCTCTCTAGCACAGGGGTGGAAAATCTCTGCTTCATTGGCCACTTTTGCGTGTAATCTGACCCACGAAGTAATATCCACAAAACCACATCCACCTGTCAATCACCTGATGGGTGGGATGCAGGAGTCAACTGTGCTGGGTTCTGCTTTGCCACCATATTTTCTCCAGGGAATGTTTTTCAGCAAACGCCTTTTGAAGCGCCAAGTCCGCTGTCAGGAATGACTGCTTTTCCCTCCATCACTTCCTACCGTCATCATGACAGCCTGATTGCTCTCCCTGTTCGGCGGACTGTCACTGGCTTTATTTATAGGTTGGCAGAAGTGAAGTACATGTACTACAGCCAAAAATCCCTGAGAGCTTTTCATCTGTGACATGATTCCTGTCATGCTTCATGGATGTGGTTGTGGACTTTCACTGACATAACCACATCATGCTTTGGCCTCAGGAAAAGGTTAGATGGCAGAACAGTGCCCCAGGAAACATGAAACATTCTGCTGTCTAGAAAGCTACATCTCAGCAGTTAAGATTTGACACCCCTTGAATTCTTGCATGGTTTCTGTACTTAGTTTTCATAAGTCGTCTTATCTCTCCCCCTCCCCCCAAAAAACCCTTACCATGTTTGATTAGAACAGGATTTATAAGAAACTTGAAAATTTAGATTGTGGTTCCTTATAAGTAGCTCCAACATGTCTTGTATGAATTCAGTTTATCAAACCAAAGCCACAATTTACTAGTCTTGCTTGTTAAGCAACACATGTACTCAGAATCGTGGTCTTAAAGTTTGTATCACTGGGTCATCAGTAGAGAGGATTTGCTTAACAAATTGGTTAAACTTCCTTGGGTTATTAGCCAAACTCAGTATTTCATTTGCCAAAGAATGCATTTTTAAAATCTGAACAAAATGTTATTGGGCTTACCTACTGCTCCAAAAAGGCTTGTGCAAAACGTGTGCCCCATTCCATTAAAATTTATCCCAGCCTTTATTTTTTTCCCTCCTTAGCATGGGCTGTTGCTTAAATTCTGAATCTATAAGTTAACCTGGAGATCCAATATAGCTAACAGGATTGGAGCTGGCCAGATAAAAGTTTTTCCTAGAGGGCAACGGGACCTGGGTCAGAGTTACTTATGAATGAGAAGATGCCACTTGTTTTAAATCTTCTGCTTAAAACCAAGGCACTTGTACACTCTAGATGCTTTAGGTTAGACACATTTTATTATTCAAAAGAGAAAAAAAAGAAGGGAAAGCAAGACAGGCCTAAAGATTCAGGTTGTCACAATCTGTGGCTTGAACCTCTAGTAAAAAGGGAACTGATTTGTATTCCAGTTCTTTGTTAAGTTAAGCCCTGAACATTGCCTAAGGAGCTTCACACAATCTTGGCTTTAGTTATAGTCATTAGAGTGGTAACATTAAAACAAAATTAAACATTCATCATCCAGTTTTTCATTAAAGGAAGCAAGCCGATTCAAAAAGGCCTGCAGTCAAATGCATATGGCTCACGTCTACATGACAAGTTTCAACCAACTTCATTCTAGTTTAACTGCCATAGCTTTCCCCAAAGAACCTCGAGAACTGTAGGACAGAGCGCTGTTTGATTCGGTGCCGTTCCATCCATTTAGAAGCTAAGCACCCATCATGGACCACTACACGAGATCTGAAGAACTCTTTCAAACATCAGACTCAAAGGCCTTGATGAGGACACGCTGAGCATCACCTGCCACCTCGTTTAGGAAGCTGTAAAGCATGTAATAGGTGGTTCCGAAGGATATCCCTCCAGCTGTCACGGAGCCAAATACAGGGATTGTGCTGGCAAAGTACTCCACCAGCATCAATGCCCCACCACCGGCTTTGGTTAACATCTTCACCACGAGGTCCCTGGAGATTTCTTTGGTCAATGGTGACTCAATCACCTCTTTAAGCTCCTCCACATTCTTGTCAACCTTCTCAGCTAATTTGCCGAGGGATTCGTCATCTAGGCCAAAGTTCTGACGGTATTCCGAAAGAGACTTAACCAGGATAGTTATATCGCAAGCTACAGAGAGGCCTGGGATGGGCACAGCTGCTATTCCGCATGAGATGGTAGCCAGCTTCCAGATTTGCTTCTGCAAGGCCTCTTTCTTCTTCTGCAAGATAGACAAAGAGATGTTCGGCAGGGCCATGAGAAAGGCATGTCTCTTGTGGCTCGGCAGCTCCTTCTCCAGCGTCTCCTCGAGCTGTATGAAGTCATACTTGTTTAGCTCCCAGCTGGAAAGGAGGAAGACCTGGGGAGCAGCCACTCCTTGGGCCTGAAGGCACTCTTTGCAATTCTCTCGAATCTTCCTCAGTATCGCCTCCTCATCGTAGGCTTTTGGCCGGCGCTTTTTGGTGGCCTCTAGATCTGCATCTACCTTTGAGCGCACAAAGTAGAAGCATTTGCCCAGTTGCTGGATTTCCTGCGCCAACTGGGCATGGTTGGACTTGAAGCGCTCTGAGGCAATGAGAATAAAGAAGTCATAGCGGGAGAAGTTGACCTGCTCCAGGTAAGTGCTGGACTGGAAATCTGGAGTGCCAATTCCAGGAAGATCCCACACAGTCACGTTGGGGTGCTTGGGGTGTGAATAAGGAGTGGGCACCTTTGTGGTCTCCACAACCCCCGTGTCGGCAGATCCTTCGTCTTCATCCCCTAGGCCTCGAATGGCGTTGACAAACGAGGACTTGCCGGCACCAGACTCTCCCGTTACTGCAATGTCCAGCCGGGCATTCTCCAAAGCCTGCAGGTTTTCCAATATTTTGGACGCTGCTTCTGCCATTCTTCCTCCTTCAAGTGCATCCTTAATCTCTTCGATGTCTTCTTCGGTGATGATATCATATTCTTCTGCATAGGCAGCGGCTTGCTTTTGGGAATCCGGTGGTGGCTGAACTGCCATAGGATCGTATCGAGGCCTGGCAGGAAGGGGGAGAGAATGCAGTACATAAGGAGACATTGAACAAGTTTCACTTATTGTGGTACAATGTGTGCCACATCTGAGACATCAGCTGAGGAGATGGCATGAAACAGGGTGCCTTTTTTTCATTTAGAGAGCCATGCAGCCAGCTCAGCTCTGGGCTGGATATTTGGAGAAAGAGAAAAGGAGCCAGCTTTCTCTTGAATAATGTTTATGTGATAAATAGGGCCTTATTCCATCCAAAATTTGTTATGTGAGAGGTTGTCAGGTTGGGGGAAATTAGGGCTGCCTGGCTCCGACCTCTGAAGCAAGAACCAATAGCCTGCTTCCTTTTTGTTTAGTCCACAGGTGGGGAACCAAAGGTCCTTGGGCCAAATGTGGCCCTCCAGGCCTCTCTATATGGCCCTCAGAACTCTCCTCAGGCCACACCCCTCAGCTGCTCTACATTTCCATGTTTTTGCTGGGTTTTGACATTGAACTCTGCTAATGCTTCTTGCTTGACTGTAAGGAATGGGGCCCTCAAGCTGACTTTTGACTTCCATTTTTCCCAGGGCGAAAGAGAAGCATCACATTAGCTGTTGGTGCGTAGCCAATTTAAACACCATTGCACTAGTGATGAACGCCCTAAAACAACTTAGACCCCAAATGGCAGCCCTTAAATTGTGGAATCCCCTCCCTACAAGTGTGTGCCTAACACCTTCATTGTATCATTCCCGTTCAACAGTGTTTGCATCCTGAAGCAACACCTCCGGGTGTTTTAAACCGTTTCTATCATTGCATTTTAAATTGTTGCAATCCACCCCAGGACTTTGTTGCAAAGGGTCAGGTGAGAAATCAAATTAATAATAGTAATAATGAAGAATGAGCAGAACTTTAAGTTTTCATAGGAAAACACAATGATTAAAAATGAAAAAGTTTCCCCAGAGAAAGACAGCAAGGTATGAATAACAAAATACTGTTTATACTCAAAGAACGTGGCTAAAACGCTCTTTGTTCCTTGATCTTGTAACCCCCGTGTGCTAGTTATCAGTGAAACTTGCCTGAAGGCAAACACACCTTTTGGGCCTGCTCTCGCCAACCTCTGCTTCACCTCGTCTCTTGGCAGCCATATTGGACTAGGTCTCAGGCCAGCAGGTGTTTGCTCAACAAAGCGTCAGTTTGCACCTTTATAGCCTTAGTTAAGGAGAGTCCTCTCTCAGGCCTGACTTTCTGCACCTGAAAGTGTCACAGTATTTGGCTGACAGCGAACCAACAATTCACCCTATCCAATTTGGTTCTGGCTAGCTCCTTTTCATGCTTGCAGTGTCGTCCGAAATGGCCATTCCCTCTCTTCAAAGCATCTCGGTTCCTCCTCCTCTCCTCCTTTGTTTTAAATGTGTATCCTCAAAATGCAGGCGCCTGCTCACAGCCCAGCCTCTCAGCTTCATTCCCACACAGCTTTATATATGGCCTAACCACTTCCTTTTGCTACCTAGCCATGGATTTCCTCCCCATTCTACGTTGCAACGATACCTCCCTGCTAAATGTTTTCAGAACCAACTTAAGGGGCCTAATTCACACAAGGAGCTCTGGAGACAAGCAAGTACTCAAGAGAAATTGTTTATTCCCCTCTCTTGTAACCCTAGAATTTGTGAATTCCAAGGAAGCTGTATGTTGGAAGATTTAGGGCAGATAAAAGAAAGCACTGATTCAGGCAGTGCAGTTAAAACTATGGGTATCTGGTTGAGCACGGTAAATACAAGATGCTGGACCAGAGGTGAAAAAAGCTCTTTTTGTTGAAATCCCCTCTTCTGCACAGCTGCCTTTTTCCAACTTGAGACCATTGGCCTATTTGGATTAATCCAGTGATGGCCAAACTCTGCCCTCCAGCTGTTTTGGCACAACAGCTCCCATCATCCCTAGCTAACAGGACCAGTGGTCAGGGATGATGGGAAGTGTAGTCCCAAAACATCTGGAGGGCCAAGTTTGGCCATTACTGGATTAATACTAATATTGTCTACAATGAACCGTCAGTGGCTAGCTAAGATTCGCTTCTTGTGATAAGGGGGGAAAGTGCAACAGAAAGTTGTTTGCATAACTCTGCAAACAAATCAGAATGAATGTCACAGTCAGTTTGCTTGCCTTAACACACACAGCACGTTGACCTTTAAGACACCCACATACATTTCACTTCCTCTGCCCTGTGAGACACTGCTAATTTCACAAAAGAGGGAAACCCTTTGCATTGCATTTCAGTTTTTGTTTGCTTTTAGAAAGAAAGGAAGAAAGAAAAAAAACATTTGGGGAAAATTATAGAACATTATAATCACTTACAAAATACACAGCACTGATGCCGAAGCATAGTAATAGAATCTGGGGCAGACTTTGGTAATCTTTCGTAATTATGGTGTTCTGTCCAAGGCCAAAATTTGCTTGTGCAAGGTCAAAATCCCCCCATGGATTTTCTCCATTATGGATTTTCTTTTTTTTTTTTGTGTGTGTGTAATAATTTCTATTAGTTTTCAATTAAGGTAAAGGGACCCCTGACCATTAGGTCCAGTCGTGGCCGACTCTGGGGTTGCGGCGCTCATCTCATCTGCGTTTGTCCGCAGACAGCTTCCAGGTCATGTGGCCAGCATGACTAAGCCGCTTCTGGCGAACCAGAGCAGCGCACGGAAACACCGTTTACCTTCCCGCCGGAGTGGTACCTATTTATCTACTTGCACCTTGATGTGCTTTCGAACTGCTAGGTTGGCAGGAGCAGGGACCAAGCAACGGGAGCTCACCCCATCGCGGGGATTCGAACCGCCGACCTTCTGATCGGCAAGCCCTAGGCTCTGTGGTTTAACCCACAGTGCCACCCGCGTCCCTAGTTTTCAATTACAATAACTCAATAAAAGCCTCATTGCCCATACCAAAATATAATACCAAATTATAATACGATTAATAATGCCAATTGTTCAGATGCCAAATTATATTATTTTGTTGCCCTCCGTGCTAGAATTGATGATTTACTTTAACTCTGCACTCTAAAAACTTATAAATTCCAATGCACGGTAGTCAGAATAACAAACCCTTATACAGTACCGCAGCTGCAATTTTAACGACTTCCATTCGCATTAACACATCAAATAATTTACAGTCCTACACCAATTGTGGATCTTCTCAATTTTGGTCCTCCTTGGCTAGGTGTTCTGCGTTGATAGAGTAAGAAGTTGGTGCTGTTGCTATTAACGTTACCATTATTAAGAGCCCTGCTGTGTCGGCCCAAAGTCCAACGCACTCTGCCATCCTGCATTCTAGTGTGGCTAAGCAGACGCTTCCCAGACGCACAGCAGGAAGGCGAGAGCTATTTACTTCCTAGTCAATACCTGGCGGCATATACTGCACCTGACACTGGAGGTTCCCTATGACTAATAGCAACGCATCTGTTGTCCTGCGCTCTTGTTTTTGAGCGCCGTATCCTGAGCCACTTCCTGCTTCTTAAGTACCGGTACCTCCAAGGCAGAAACAGTTTCCAAACATTTTAAGCCAAGGGCCACCTACTGAAACGACATTGGCCCCCGCTCCGAAAAAGCACAAAACAGAAACGGAAAAGTCCACTAAGGTGTCGGAGCCGGATCTTCGCTTCCTCCAGGATCCAGATGGATGGGAGGCTGGTTTTCCCGCTGCCTCGCGTCCTTTTGCAGGCGGGACTCAAGCTGTCCTCCCGCGACCTCAGTGGCAGATTCCCAGCGATCCACCGGTGGGGAGGCGGGGTGGGCGAAAGGATCTCTTGATCTTGCCCAGCAAGCCGCTTTGAGGGGAAGCCTCCCTTTCCCTGTAATCTGAATTGCTCACCATCTGAACTCAGCTCGGGCTAAACTTTGGCTAGCCGCCCCCAGCTCCTCTCCAATCCCCATCCACCCCGCCAGCCCCACCCCCACCCCGCATACCTTTCAAGGCAAATCCGTGGCGATCCAGACGTTCAGCAGAGTGACCTAGGAAAGAATGTGGAGCAGATCGTTTGGAGTGGGGGGTGCTGAGGGGGTTTCCCGAGGGGCGGCCGTTTCGTTTTGCGCGCGCGGCGGCTCCAGAAGCGTCCTGATTTCCCGGTGCATCGACTTTCGGTTTCCAAGCTGCTTATTGTTCCTTGCTGCCTCCTGGTGGAAGGAATGAGTTCGGACCGCAACAGAATCGCTATTATTTTTAAGCGCGGGGGGGGGGGGGGAGAGAGAGATAGGGGTGAAATTACCGCAACATTTGCTGTGTGGTGCACATCCAAAAGTGCGTGCGAAGTGTGCGGCGGGGGAGAAAATATATTTGTTTATAAAGGCAGTAATCGAAGCAAGTAAAATGCTTTTTATTTTTATTTTTTATTTTGCGAGAGAGAGAAATGGCACGATCGCGTTAGTCGGGGAGAACACTAAAACGCTTTCTTTCTTTATTTCCCCTGAACCGAGTAAGGGGAAAACCGACTTTAGGACCCATTCGTTGCGCGCCGTTAGAGGCAGCGCCGTGCACCAAGGTGGAGTCACGTGCATTGCAGGAATCCGAAACTGAGAAGTTAACAAAGTAGGATTGCTCTCGTTGAAGGAGAGGACGGAGAAACGGCGGCGTGCGATATGTAAGTCACTGAGGAGGCAGGTGTACTTTTTCTTAGGGGATTTTTATTTCTTCCCGAGATCGCATTCCACACGGAAGTGCAGGTGACTCTCTGCTGCTTATCCGGATTGCAGTCGTCAGGTTTGTAACGTTAAGGACGCAGTGAACCAGAGGAGGATTTATTGATAGGACATGTGCAAGATAGGAACTGAAATCTGCAACTGGAGCAGCTCTCTTCCGGGAAACAGTTTGGCTTATTGTAATAGTAACAATTTTTAATTTATTTATACCTCGCTCATCAGGCTGGGTTTCCCCAGCCACTCTGGGAGGCCTGTGGAACCCAGCTAATCCAGATTTTAATCTTATCCTGAGTTGTTTTAAGAGGTGGTTTAATTATTGTTTGATTTTATATCAATGTTTATATTTGATGTTAGCCACCCTGAGCCCGGTCTTGGGCGGGATACAAATAAAAGTTTATTATTATTATTATTATTATTATTATTACAGCACATAAAAAATGCAACGCATTAGACATTAAAAACTTCCCTAAACAGTGCAAAAATATATCACCTGTCTGATAATAAATGTTGGAAATGTAGAGAGGCTGAGGGGACATTCTTTCACCTCTGGTGGACATGCCCAAAAGTGAGGGTCTTCTGGGAAATGATCTATAATGAACTAAAAAAGGTATTTAAATATACCTTTGTTAAGAAACCGGAGGCCTTCCTCTTGGGCATTGTCGGCCAGAAGGTGTCAAAGAAGGACAGAAGTTTCTTTATGTATGCGACAACAGCAGCAAGAATACTTATTGCAAAGTATTGGAAGACACAAGACTTGCCCACACTGGAAGAGTGGCAGACGCAATTGATGGATTATATGGAATTGGCTGAAATGACTGGCAGAATCCGAGACTTGGGAGAAGAAACAACGGAAGAGGACTGGAAGAAGTTTAAGGACTATCTACAAAAACAATATAAGTTGTATGAATGTTAAGTATCTGCACGATTTAGAAAATCTCAGTTCAGCAAATAGATTTTGTAAAATAGAAAATTAAGTTATAAGTAAGAAAAGGTCGAAATTTAAGGCAACAATATGTTTAAATTTAAGGTATGAGTAAATGATAAAAATTATCTTAAATTTAGAAGTATAATATTTGGAAAGTACAAAATAAGGTATGAAACAAGGTAATAATTTGCTGATATTTTTAATATAAATAATGCAGGGTAAAGGAGATGTGAGGAAGTCCAGTTAGTTATATATAAAAAAATTGTATTGAATGGTTGGTTTTTTTCTTTTTCTTTTTTATTTTTTATTTCCTTTTTTCTATATGGTTTTTTGGTGTATTTGTTCTGGCTTTTTTGTATACTATTTTTTGGTGAAGGGATCTTGTATGAAAATTTAATAAAATATTTTAAAAAAAAAAAACCTTCCCTAAACAGGGCTACCTTCAGATAGTTGTTTGTTTCCTTGACATCTGAAGGGAGAGTGTTCCACAGGGCGGACGCCACCACCGAGAAGGCCCTCTGCCTGGTTCCCTGTAACCTCACTTCTTGCAGTGAGGGAACCGCCAGAAGGCCCTCGGAGCTGGACCTCAGTGTCCGGGCTGAACAATGGGCGTGGAGACGCTCCTTGAGATATTCTGGGCCGAGGCTGTTTAGGGCTTTAAATGTCAGCACCAACACTTTGAATCGTGCTTGGAAACGTTCCGGGAGCCAATGTAGGTGTTTCAAGACCTTATATGGTTATATGGACTTGGTGGCCACTCCCAGACACCCATCTAGCTGCCGCATTCTGTCGCAATCTAGCTAGCCTTCTCCTCCATCAATTTGCCTGATCTGCTTTTAAAGCCATCTAAGTTGGTGAGCATCGCTTCCTTCCCGTGGGAGGGAGTTCTGTAGCTTAACTAGGTTCTGCATGAAGAAGTGCTTGTTTTATCTGCTCTGAGAGTTTCCTAATAAGAATTAAGTATCCACGCCCACTGTTGTGCATGGCAGGAGCTAGAATGAATCTGGACTGAAAGCATTTTGGAGATGAACATGAATGGATTGAGAAAAACTATTTTTTTGTGGCACTAGCGGGTGAGTGTGTGCAAACACCTTGAGGCTGCAATCCCACCCTCACTGTCTTGCGTAAGAAAGTATCAGGAATGTCACACCTAAGGCAATGGGACATACATGCCTGCATGCCTCTCTTTTCTAGGACCATTGCGAAATCTGTTGAGTTTTGCACTGGAGGATAAAAGGGGGTGCACACAGCAAAGTTTTCAGTTAGATGATGCAATCATGCATACGTTCCATCAATATGCTCTTTATTTTCTCTCTCACACACAAAGGTGGGAATGCCTCTTTTTAGATGATGGGTGGCACCAGCTGTATTTTTAAATTTAAAAACTATAGATTTGGATTTGCTGACCAACTAATTGTGAAGGCACCTTTCAAGCACAGTGGAACCTTGGTTCTCAAACTTAATCCGTTCCGGAAGTCCGTTCGACTCCCGAAACAGTTCGAAAACCAAGGCGTGGCTTCAGATTGGCTGCAGGAGCTTCCTGCACTCAAGCAGAAGGTGTGTCAGACGTTCAATGTTCAAAAACCAGAACACACTCTTCTGGGTTTTCAGTGTTTGGGAGCCAATTTGTTCGTCAACTATGCCGTTGGAGAACCAAGGCTCCACTGCATACCGTATTTTTTGCTCTATAGGACGCACTTTTTCCCCTCCAAAAATGAAGGGGAAATCTGGGTGCGTCCTTTGGGGCGAATGCAGGCTTTCGCTGAAGCGTGGAGAGCGAGAGGGGTCCGTGCGCACCGAAGACATCCGCAGCCTAGGCAGCCCTGCGGGAGATCCCGCAGGGATGTGTAGGCTGCGGATAGCAGCCTGCTTCCCGGAGCGTCGGGCGCCCTGAAAGCAGAGCACCCGGCGCTTCGGGAACACATCCGCAGCCTAGGCAGCCCTGCGGGAGTTCCCCGCAGGGCTCCTCACGCTGCGGATAGCAGCCTGCCGCCCGGCGCGCAGGGCACCCTGAAGCAGAGCGCCCCGCACGCCGGACAGACATCCACAGTGTGGGGAGCCCTGCAGGAGTTCCCCGCAGGGCTCCCCACGCTGCGGATAGCAGCCGGCCGCCCGGCGGGTGGGGCACCCTGAAGCAGAACACCCCTTGCATCGGCCAGCCCCACAAGTTCGGGGGACAGCAGGGAGGCGCAGCGCCGCCATCCCGTTGTTCCTCAACCTGGTTCGGTTTCGCCGACCTGCTTTTGGGGGGGGGGATAAAGGAAAAAATTTTCCCCTTTATTTCCCCCCCCCAAAAAAAATAGGTGCTTCCTATGGGACAGAGTGTCCTATGGGACGAAAAATACAGTATATTGATGGATGGCTGGATGGATTAACCAAGGTGGTCAGTTGACAAAGGCTGCAGTCCTAGACACCAGAGGTGGGAAACCTGTGGTTCTCCAGATACTGAACCTTTAACCTGATTTGGTGGCCCTGTGGTCTAAACCACTGAGCCTAGGGCTTCTGATCGGAAGGTCGATGGTTTGAATCCTCATGATGGGGTGAGCTCCTGTTGCTCAGTCCCAGCTCCTGACAACCTAGCAGGTCAAAAGCACATCAAAGTGCAAGTAGATAAATAGGTACTGCAGGTTAAAATGATGAATTACGCAGAATTGGCTAGACTATCAGGGAGAATACGAGATCAGGACGAACAGAAGTTTCATGAAACTTGGAGTAAATATTTGGTGTATATAAGAGACAACTGTAAAACCTTAAAGACACTGGCAGGGTTAGATTAACTCTAACAGCATATGGTTAACCAGATAAACAAAACAAAATACGCGATTGTCAGAGCTGCCTCCAGGTCCCAGCTCACAGAGGACCAACGCTAGGCTGTAGTTATGTACAAAAGTCTTTATTGAGATTCAGTCTCCATTTTAAAGCCGCAGCGTGCAGCTCTACGTCCCGACCTTAGACCGGCGAACCCCCGTCTGAGTCTCCTCCCCCTCCACACCAGTTTAAGACTCTCGCTTTGCTCCACCTCTTCCTAAGTTCCTTTCTCCTCTGGGCCCTCCTGCCCGCTAGGGTCTCATCCTTCCTGGACTCCTCTGACGCTGACCCTGACGATTCTTGCCCCTCCTTCCGGCGGGCTTTAGGACCTGGTTCCCTATCCGGGCTACCTTCTGTGCCGCTCGCCTGTACCTTTGAACTTGGCGCGCGCGCCCAACCTGCAACTTTCCTCTTAACCGTTAACTCGCTCTCCAATGGAGGCGTGGTCAACCCTGACTCATCTTCTCTCGCTGGTGGTGCATATGTGGGCTCTGACACCTGGGACTCCTCCCCCCCACTACGCTCTGGTGGGGAAGCTGGTCCTGATTTCCAACTGCTGCTCTGGGAGTCCCCGCTGGCCCCTTGCTTCTGGGGTGTCCCCCTTGGGTCGCCCCTTGCCCTGCCCATCGGCGCCCCCTTCTGTGAATCTTCCGATTCGCTGGAGAGGCTCATGGAATCTATCGGGCTGCTGTCATATTCTGCTACGCTGCCCTCGGATTGCTCCCCCTCGCTTTCCATCTCCTCTCCTCCCTGCGCTCCCGCTGAGTCCCTGACAGCGATGTAAGAAAATGTACGATACTTACCAAAGGGGTGGAGGGAAGTCTGAAGCTCGGCAGAGCCAAAGATATATGTGAAATTTATTTGTATATTGAATGTTTATTTAATGAAAATCAATAAAAAATTATTGACGAAAGATAAATAGGTACTGCTCTGGCGGGGAGGTAAACAGCATTTCCGTGCGCTGATCTGGTCTACCAGAAGTGGCTTAGTCATGCTGGCCACATGACCCAGAAAAACTGTCTGCAGACAAACGTCAGCTCCCTCGGCCAGTAAAGCGAGATGAGCGCCCCAACCCCAGAGTCATTCGTGACTAGACTTAACTGTCAGGGGTCCTTTACCTTTTTTTTTAATTGTGGAAACAAAAACCATCAATGAATTCTACCTCCCAGCACTGATGATATTTCCTTCTTTTTAAAGGAAACATGGCCTCTGTCCTCAGCACTGTCTTGCAATGGGCTCTTAGCATCGTCATCCCATGGCTTACAGCTCAGCTCTGGAGATTCATGAACAAACTGCTGACCGCCGTGGTCGTGGTGGCGCTTGCTGTTCTCCTCTCCACAATGTGGCTAGCCATGAACAAAGCGGATTATTCCCCCATGGGCACGGACCACGAGGTTGCTGTGACAGCCAAGCAGTTGTGGACGCCCACCAGCGTCCTCAATATCATGAAGGATGCCCTGTTGTACGTGGCTAACCTGCTGCCCTCTTACGAACCACTGACAGCTGAGAATCTCCTAAGGCACCGCGATCGACTGGATGGTGTCAACTACATACTCCAAGCCTGTTTCAACAAGGCTATTGATACCTTTCTCCAGGAGCCCTGGTCTGTGCAGCAAAATGCCCAGCTGGTTATCCAGTGCGGTGGACCCCCCATAGAGTTTCGGTCTGGCAAGGGGGACTGCCAGATTTCTGTATATGTCCTATACAAGCAGATCCAGTGTGATATCAAAGAGCGGACGGCCGAAATGTACCTTGCGAGGCTGGCCATTCGCAAGGAGCCGCTGAGTGTCGGAGACCTGCTGAGAGTGAGGCAGAGCTTGCGCTCCTGGGGGGTTCTTCCCGAGGAACTAGGGCACTGCTTGGAGTTTGCAGTGGAAGAGTTTGCCAAGGAGCCGTTCTGCGTCCAGGACAATGCCCACATGGTTGTAGACTGCGGCGGGCAGGTGCTGAACTTTGCCTCTGGCGAAGGGGAGAATAAGATCAATATCTATGACGTACGGGAAGGCCTCATTCACTACCGGATCAGGATCTCGGGTTCCTGGACCAGCATCATGCGGTTCTTTCATGGGAACAAAAATCATGCGCAAACACATGCGAGGAAGCCTCTGCAGCTAGAGTGAGATCAGAGCTACGAAAGGAGGTTGCCTTTTCTTGCCTCTAAAAAGACTGGTTCACAGTTTCCCCCAAACATGAGAGAGGCAGAACATGTGCACATTTTTGCAGACAGCCCCCCCCCATTAAATGTGTTTTGTATGTTGTTTTCACAAACTCATGGATTTTTATGCACGCTCAGCCATACCTTTATGCATTTTTGAACACGATTTGAGTTGGGGAAACTGCATTGATAAAATTCTGGTAATCACTGATTTTGAAGAATAGCTTCCTTTTGATCCATGGGCTGATAGGAAACCTTTCCAACCCAAGAGCCACATTTTCTCACAGGGAACCTTTCTGGTTGGGGGGACACCCCTCCGGGGATGGGTGATGCAAACAGATTAGGAAGACTAGGCAGCAATTGAGCCCCCATTGCTTTTGTTCATTTGTTCATTATTTACAACATGTATACAATACTCTAGCCAAAAAGGCGCCCAGAGCAACTGATGTGATCTGCCTTTCAATCCAAAATACACAACACACAAGGAAAAGGGGTGGGGATGGAGGAGGAAGCATGCCAGGACACTAGTTCTTAAAGTCCTTTTAAGGACCTGTTGGGAAGGAACTGGAAACTGTTCGGTAGGCCTGATGCGACTGGCTACTGCTCCTGATGGTGGACCAATCACAGCTAGTCTTTGAGCAGAGGCAGTGACACAGTCCTCCTGTGCTGCTTCCCCTCTGCTCTGACGCTGTGAAGCAGCCTTGACCCTCATCCATTCGTTGCTAAAGCATCACTTCGTAATATGGCATGGAACAGCCTTTAAAAGCCTGGGAGAAGAGCCATAGCTCAAATGGCAGAACATCTGATTTGCATGCAGACGGTCCCAGGTTCAACCCCCCACAGGTAGGCTGGGAGAGACCCCTGCCTGAAACCCTGAAGAGCAGCTGCCAGTCAGTGTAGACAATACTGAGGTAGGTGGGCCAACGATCTGATTCGGTATAGGGGAGTTTTTACCACCAATGTGTGGCTGGTCCCTTCGGGTGATAGCCAACCCATGCTTGCCCGTCTAGTTACACCCGGTCCATGGGATGACATTGCCTCTCATCTTATTATTCCTGGAAGTATTGCCCTTGTAGAACTCAGCAGGAAGGAGGATGGGGACAAAACCAGGGTTAGCTGCCTGTCATTGGCTCTGGCACCACCTACTGTTTGTCTCCCTGTCTTCCTCCCTACCAGACACCACTGCTTCCCATGCTCCCCAACGCCACCAAATCTCCCCCTGCCCAGTTTACACATCATCAGGACGCCTGCTTCGTGCCCCGACCCAGCACAGTATACAGAGGGGAAGAGGGAGGAAGAGAAAGAAGAGGAAAACCAGCACAGGAGAGCGGTGGTCTATTGCGCCTCCTTCTTTAGTGCTGGTGTTGGACTCTGTAACCGACCACAATGCATCCATTGGTGGAGAAGTAAACATAGTTGACCTTAGCGGCTGGTATGGGCGTGGACCGGAGGAAGGGCTTGGCTTGAAGTTGTCAGGCTGTGATTGAGGCCGGTGCCCCAGGTCTTGGCTGTTTTGAATTACAGCTGTCCTTGTTTTATTTCCATCTGCTTTATCTTGTCCTCTCATCCCACGCATCGTGGTTGCCTCTGGGATGCTGTAGCTTGCTGAGCTGGTAGCAGGAGCGCAACAGATTGTAGAAGTTCCTCCCAACCTCCTAATCCAAAAAGGAGCCTCTTCTGCGTTCTGCCTAATTCTGGCCAGAAGACTCACTTGGGGGTCCTTCTGGGTTTCTGTCTTGGGCGTCTCTCTATAGCGCCACTTGCTATAGGCTTTCAGACTGGGTGGCGTAGCTGTAGTTGCAGCCTGGTCTGTGGCCTTGTTGATGCTGTGCTGGGCAGCCATTGATGCTGTGTTTTCTTCAGGAACATCCAGGAGCTTGGGTGTCCCTGAAAAGGTGCGATGGCTGCCTTTCGAGTATTGCAACCGGGCTGTTGTGTGACCTCCCACAGGAGTCATGGAAGAGGATGTAGCTGGAAAGAGAAATCAGACTTTGGTCACCTTCTCAGTGTCTTGTGCTTTTGAACTATAGGCCTATTGTATGGAAGTTGGCAGCAGGACAGTGAAAATGGATTCTATGTGCCCTAATGGTGGCCGAGAGACTGATACGGGTGAATTGGAAGAATGGAAATACATTTCCCCTTTATCAGTGGCTTGACAACATTAGCAACATAGGAACAGACAACTTTCAGACACAGGCTTTCCTTGGATAAATACAATGAATGAGTTTACAGTGGTGAGTGAGAAGTCATTTAATTAAAATTGTATTAATTTGGTATCAATGTATAATCATTTGTGAAAATTGGGTTGTAATTTGGAAAATCAATAAAAATAATTGACAAAAAATGGAATGAGTTCTCACAGAATATACTAGGTTATTGACAATTATGTGGGGTTTTTTTTGGGGGGGAGGGTTATTGTTCTTATTTGGATTTTATATATTGTGATTTTTTTTGTGAACCGCCCTGAGACCTCCAGGTATAGGGTGGTATATAAATTCATTCATTCATTCATTCATTCAATAAATATTAGGACAATAGGAATATGCACAACTGTATATTGATGTATGATAATGCAACAGTATTTTTTTTCATTTTCACTCACTTTTTTCTTTTTTCTCAATCTATGTCTTTTTGTAAATGAAGTTAACATTGTTGTTGTTGTTGTTATTTCTCCTCCAAGGAGCTCAAGGTGACATACATAGCTCTCTCCCTCTCCATATTATCTTCACAACAACCCTTTGAGGTAGCTCAGGCTGAGAGGTGGTGACCGGCCTAAGGTCAGGGAGCGTCATTGCTGAGTAGGGATTTCAACCCAGCTTTTCCAGTTCCTGGTCCAACACTTTAACCATTGCACCTCCGCTAACTGAAAATCCTGGGGATTGCACCCGTGACATTCTGCATGCACAGCAGAAGCTCTATCAGCTCTATCACTGAGCTACAGCAGTCCTTCCCTAGCGAGAGAGATTGGTGGTTTAACAACTCTCTTTTGTTGTTGTTAAAGATTAAAATCAATGGGAGGTTTTACTCCATGGTGAATAGCAGACATAGTTGGAGTGGGGAGAATTTCGACCAGGGTCACAGCAGGAGCCAAAGGATTAAGACCATCTTTCCTGTCAGGCCACAGTCTCGGTCTGACTCTGAGGTCCATCGCACTGGCTGCTTAATGAAAAATCAGCGGCAGAACCCTAAAACATGTGTGTTTAGTTGGGCCTTAGGGGGAGCCGGCCTTCCCCACCAGGTGCTACTCCTCCCAGGTGTATCTGTGATGCAATAATTTTGTGTGAGTCGTGACCTCGATTGTGCAAACTGGGCCTGGTTGGCAGAGCTGTCCTGGCTGAATAGGGAAGGGTGCAATCTATGCTTGGAATGTTATTGTAGAGGTGGATGCCTCTGTGCTGAGACACACAGGTGGTTTCCCCAGGGCATATCCAGGCCTTGTGAAATAAATCACATTCCAGAGGGAGCGGGCAGGACCTAGAACGAGGAAGAAGGAACAATAATATGGTGGACTTCGGTTATTGATGAGGGACAAGTTACAGACTTCCCTCATGCTCAACCTGTAGGTAAGTTAACAACTTTTTTGCTATTCCTGAAATGGAAATGGATGGATCAGCGCTCTTCCTGGTCTGGTTTGAGTTCTTGTGCATGTTCTCTGTAGACAATTTTTTTTTATAAAAAAAGCACAACTCAGACAAAAGTGTTAGCAGCATCTGTAGCTCAGTGGAGCACATGTATTCAGTGCAGAAGTTCCCAGGTTCAATCTGAAGGCAGCCCTGTTTAGGGAAGTTTTTAATGTTTGATGTTTGATCACTTTTTAAAAATTATTATTAATATTCTGTTGGGAGCTGCTCAGAGTGGCTGGGGAAACCCAGCCAGATAGGCGGGGTATAAATAATTTATTATTATTATTAATCAATCCCCAGCATCTTCAGGCAGACCTGTGAGAGACGCATACAGTGGTACCTCAGAAATCGAACGGAATCCATTCCGAAAGTCCGTTAGACTTCCAAAACATTCAGAAACCAAAGCACGGCTTTCGATTGGCTGAAGGAAGCTCCTGCAACCAATCGGAAGCCACGCCGGACATTCGGGTTCCAAAGAATGTTTGCAAACTGCTTTCGGGAGCCAAAACGTTCGAGTCGCAGGGCATTTGGGATCCAAGGTACGACTGTATTTGAAATCCTGGAGAGCTACAGCCAGTCATTATAGACAGTGCTGAGACAGATGGACCAATGGTCTGAGATGGTATGCGGCATATTCCTATGGGCTGGGAACATTCTTCTTTTTCACTATGGAGACACTTGTGCAAGGACACACATTTTGTATTTCATCTCGCGGGTGCAGAAGCTGCAGAAAAGCCTTGGCTGAAACACAAGCCCTGAGTTGTAAACCTTTTGGGAAGGAAATGTACAGCAATCCATTGAATGTGAACACGTTTATAAGTACCATAGACTTACGTCTTCTGTTCTGAGCGCCAGCTGCACCCAGGAGAACAAAGGAAAAGCAGAGGATGCTTGGAGACAGCATTGCAGTTTTTTTTTTAAATCTCGGTGTGCAAAGCCCCACTCAAAGCTTGACGCATCAGAGTACAAGAAGGGATGACCTGAGGGTGGAAGCAGAGCTGCATTGTAATGATGATGGGGAAGGGAAAGAGAACAACCCGAGGACTTACCCTTTGCCCCAAGCTATCTAGGCACAAGTCTGAGTTTTGCTGGTCTGTGTCAAATAGGTCGTCCCCCCCCCACCCCGCTTTCTGCAGGAAAACCTGATCTTCACTGAGAGCCAGTGTGGTGTAGTGGTTAAGAGCAGTGGACTCGTAATCTGGTGAACCGGGTTTGATTCCCCACTCCTCCACATTCAGCTGCTGGGTGACCTTGGGCTAGTCCCACTTCTCTGAAGTCAGCCTCACTCACCTCACAGAGTGTTTGTTGTGGGGGAGGAAGGGAAAGGAGATTATTGGCCACTTTGAGACTCCTTAGGGTAGTGATAAAGCGGGATATGAAATCCAAACTCTTCTTCACTGCTGAATCAGAGCAGACAACAAGTATTTAAGGCAGAGGTCTCTTTCAGCCCTACGTGGAGATGCCAGGGAGTGAAGCGATGCCCTTCTGCAGTCAGGGCAGATGTCCTATCCCTGAGCTAGGGCCCTTGAGTTTTCCCATCTGCAGCAATGCCCCACCTGCGCAGTAAATACAGTGGTACCTCTGGTTACGTACTTAATTCGTTCTGGAGGTCTGTTCTTAACCTGAAACGGTTCTTAACCTGAGGTACCACTTTAGCTAATGGGGCCTCCTGCTGCCGCCGCACCGCCGGAGCACGATTTCTGTTCTCATCCTGAAGCAAAGTTCTTAACCCGAGGTACTATTTCTGGGTTAGCGGAGTCTGTAACCTGAAGCATCTGTAACCTGAAGCGTATGTAACCTGAGGTACCACTGTATACTGCTAAGTGACTTGTAACTTAGTGTTGTCTTGGACGCAGCCCATTAACATTTTCATGGATGAATCACTTCCTTTGAAGCAACATCACAATACAAAAAGAACCTCTATAATTGCCTGCCTGCACGCAAGCGGACGTATTTAACAATATTGCGTATATCAAAGCAATTTCAAATCCAGTACAGATGCTGACGGGGCAAAAAAAGAATCTCCGCTTAGAAGGCTTGTTGAAAGAGGAATTGGATTTCCTCCCTCCCTCCCAAGTGAATTCATGGAGGACAAGGTTGTCCATGGACTCTCACAACAATAACTATGTAAAGTTGCCTCTGTTGGAGACAGGATGCCAACTGCTGTGGGTCGCAAGTGGGGAGAAGCTTGTGGGCTGCATGAAGGACTGCATGCTGAAATTCCTGCATTGCAAGGGGGTTGGACTAGATGACCCTGGGGGGTCTCTTTCAACTATGATTTTCCTGAGCATCTTGGCCACTGTGAGAGCAGGATGCTGGACTAGGCAGGCTGGTCACCTGAACCAGCAGGTGACTGGTAACGACAATAAAACACACAACCATAATAAAACCACAATTAAAGGCAATGGCTAAAAAACTTTGTCAGCATTAGGGACAGATGAAGCTGTCTCTTTTGGTTTCTCTGTGTTTCTTATTAAAATACAGTGGTATCTCAGGTTACATACGCTTCAGGTTACATAAGCTTCAGGTTACAGACTCCACTAACTCAGAAATATTACCTCGGGTTAAGAACTTTGCTTCAGGATGAGAACAGAAATCGCGCTCCGGTGGTGTGGCAGCAGCAGGAGGCCCCATTAGCTAAAGTGGTGCTTCAGGTTAAGAACAGTTTCAGGTTAAGAACGGAAACAGTTTCAGGTTAAGAATGTGTTTGAGATAAGGACAATTGGCCATAAATCAGCGGCAGGGAGGAAAGTAGTCTACCAGCTGCGGAAATAGAAATTTCTGGATTAACTATCTGTAGTCTGGATTCAGAGTGTCCTTCCTAGGCTAGCTGGGGAAAATGGCAAAGATGGATTGTTTACTGGAAGCCGAATCACAGGACAGAGCGCTGTAGTGACTTTTGGAAACACTGGGATAACCGCTTCTCCCAGGGTGTGTGGAAACCATCAACAGTTGCAGGAATAAAGGATTCAACACCATATATGAATGGGAAAATATCATGGAGGGAAACTGTCACACGCAGGAAAGAATAAGGATTACAGTTAGAATTCTTCACTTGAAATTTTATAGATTACCTAATATACCATCGCAAATAGAAATCACAACTGTAGCTGTTAAATAAGGAATTATATCTGAAAGGAATGGAATGGAAATTATTAAAATTTTGGAACGCAGAAAAAGTGTAGAAGAATGAAGCCATCAGATCTAGCGTGTGAGAGGGCCAGTTTAATTAAATTGTATAATTTGACATTCGAATAATTGGCATTAATAATTATATTAATTGGATAAAATTGGTATTACTATAATGAGGCTGCTATTGGAATGATATTGGATAATCTATAATAATAATAATAATAATACCTACATAAGAAACGTATTTTCCGAAACTGATAAATAAAGTAAGTTACGAAAGAAAAAAAAACTGCAGTACAAGACTTAGCTTTTCTAGAACTATTTCCAGATTGAATTTTAACAAAATGTCCAGAATTAACATTTTCAGTTCTGAATGTCTAACAGCTGCCCTGTTTCAAATATGTATGAAATTCCATTTATTCTAAGGCTGCCAGAGGCAGGATAACAGGCATATATTTGTCAGACCTAACACGGTTTTACTTACTGAATTCAAAGAATGGCTTACCTGGCGGTTGTTCCTGAGAATCCCAGTGACTTTGTTCTTCTGTGGCAGGTAAGAAATATGGAGTGACCACCAGGTCACTCTGTATGCCCTAAACTTCATTCACTATTGAAAGAGTGATAAGTTTCTTTTGGGAGATGAGAGCAGTTTCTGAGGCGGCACCCTCACATTCTAACATTAAAAGAGGCATTGTGCAATTTGAAAAGGCTTTCCTGGTCAGTGAGGTTGTCACAAAGCTGCAATTTGGAAACTGACGGTGCTTACCTCTGTTTCACCTGAGAGGAATCCCTCCCTATTTCATACCTTGTTCAGCAGCCTTCATTGTTTGCAAAGGTTGATGTCTCATAGGATCAAAGAGTTGGAAGGGACTGTGAGGATCATCTGGTCCAGCTCCTTGCAATGCAGGAATATGCAACTGGTCCATACAGGGAACGAACCTGCAACCTTGGTGTTGTCAGTAAAAACCCATGCATGTAGGCTTTGTGGTTGGTTTCTGACTAAAAAGGACTTTGGGCTGCATATGGTGCATGTTTTTCCTATTTTCCTTTTAGATGCTGATTTTCTTCTTTGTTTTGTGGTCGTACCTTGGTTTTCAAATAGCTTAGTTCTTGAACATTCCGGCTCCCAAATGCCACAAGCCCGAACGCCACAAGTGACTGTTCTGGTTTGCGAACTATTTTTGGAAGCCGAACATCCGATGGGGCTTCTGCGGCAGGAGTTTTCTGCAGCCAACCAGAAGCCTCGCCTTGGTTTCTGAACATTTTGGAAGTCAAATGGACTTCCGGAACAGATTCCATTCGACTTCCAAGGTATGACAGTATTGCATGTCAAAACTCAATAAAAATAATTTAATTAGCAATGAAAATGCAAATGAATACATCATCAAATCAATGCACTAAAAACAAGATATTGCAATCCAAATAATTCATTTTGGCAATATAGACATGCCATTTCAAATTCATTATAAAATAACTATTAGAACATATCAGTTAATATAAATTAAACACAAGAAATTCCAGTAGAAATCACATATTAAGAATAAAAAAAGGAGCCACTGTATCAGTTAGATTTCCTGCCATAGGTCTAAAACAGAATCAGGCAAGGGTCTTAGCTGGTCAGATCTTGTCATAATAGAATGGTTTTGTCCTTGCTGAAAAGCAGCAGGCTTATATTTCTCAATAAATGAGAGAGAAGGCATTTGTTGTCCATCAAAGCATGACATGTTTGCTGGAAGGAATTCATATACTCACTCTGGATGATTCATGGCTGAGTTCTAGGTGTCATTGGGTTCTGCGGAATGAATTAGGCATATGCAACTGATCCCTCCTTGAAGCAGGCAGTACACTGGCATCAGCATGGCTTTGGGGGAGGCTTCTCACTGCTTAGCCAAATTGCAAACATTAGTTCCAGGGCATGAATCAAGTTCCAGTTGAACAAGTTGCTGGAAGCAATTGCAGATCGATCAGGGGGCTGGGGATGTCGGGGGGGGGGGGCGAGGATGGAGAGATGGGGTAGGAAGGGAAGGAGGGAGATCTAAAAACTCTTTTTTTGAGGTCAAAAAAGGAGCACGACACAAAACTGTAGAAGAAAGTCAGCTGGAGTGCAAAATGTTTGCATGCAAAATATGCAAAAGTTCATATGTCACATTGCTTTGTATATATGTGTGTGTGTGTGTGTGTATAGCAGAATATTTTATTTCACTCCCAATAAAATGCAATTAATGCATCAGTTTGGCTGCTTTTAAGGAGCTAAACAGTGATCAAAATGAAAGTGCTTATTTTTAAGCAGTAAAGGTAAAGGACCCCTGGAGAGTTACGTCCAGTCAAAGGCGACTATGGGGTTGCAGCACTCATCTCACTTTCAGGCCAAGGGAGCCAACATTTGTCCACAGACAGCTTTTCCGGGTCATGCTGCCAACATAACTAAACTGCTACTGGCACAACAGAACACCGTGACGGAAACCAAGAGTGCATGGAAACGCCATTTACCTTCCTGCCGCAGTGGTACCTATTTATCTACTTGCACTGGCATGCTTTCACACTGCGAGGTTGGCAGGAGCTGGGACAGAGCAATGGGAGCTCACCACCAAAAGGTTAATATATATCATTAAAACAACTCTTCATGTATGCAACATTAACCCTGCCCTTGCAGGTACCTGCAGTGCCCAATCAAGTTGTGTATCCACAGCAGTGGCCAGAGGAGGAATGACCACTGGGAAGATTGCAGAAAGAGAAATGGAAAATACCTGTTGCTGCTGCCCCTTCTTACCTCTTTTTCAGAACATCTCTGGAGGCACTGCTGACCAGCCTTTGTGCTCCAGAGATGTTCTGAAAAAGAGGTAAGAAGGGGCAGCAGCAACAGGTATTTTTCATTTCCCCACAGGGGTTGTGCTTGTGCTAGGTGGGTGCTAAAATTAGAATGCTTATATTTAGCTTGCAATAAAACTTTCAAAAGACATTAAGCAGAAACGCCTCTTTGGGTTGCAAAAAGATTTCCTCTTGGCCCTGGCATGGTTCCTGAGCCTTTATCGTCACAGTATATCATCTATAAATTACCTAATATTATGTGTCATGGCAGAGTAAGTTTTAAAAAGCAGATCCCTGCCTGCAGGTAAGCAATGTGCCTACAGATCTTCCTGGGACTTTGCCACGCATTGTGCAGTGCAGTTTAATTCGTACCATTTACAGTGTTCTTTCTGTAAACAAAAACAAGCAGCCATTTTGACCCCCCACAATGAAAGAAATGGTTGAAACTCCCCATTGCCAACCACAAATAGAGGGGTAAATTGTGGGAGGGGTGGTTTAGTTCTGTCCTAACCCCACAGTATAGTAGTATTTCACCTCAGCCTTCCCAAAGCAAGTAATGAGTCAGAGGTTTTGGACTACAACTCCCATCAGCTCTAGCCAGCATGGCCAATGAAGCCCAAAACATCTGGAAGGCATCAGTTTGAGGAAGGCTGTAAGGATCTTCCAGATGTCCTTTTTATTGAGCATTCATATCTGAGCTCATATTGGGGTGATTATAGGCAATCCTACTTTCTATACCCTTTGCATCTGCAAATGTTTTGGGATGGTCATTCTGCTTCGTTTGCAGTAGGCATGGACTCCATAGTTTCCTGCTAAAGCCCTGCAACTTTTTCATAGCACAAATGTTCATGGGTGTGTGTGTGTTGCCCACTTTTGTCACACTACAGAGCAAGAGTGACCTTCCAGATGGCAATAATAACCGAGTGACATTGGGGAAATGTTGCAGAACTATTAATAGAGTGGAATGGTATGTGGATGGTCCACTATAACCCCCCCACTCATGCATTATTACTGTGTTGATGACATGTTGTCTCAAGGCAAATCTAAAAAAATGTAGTATAAACACTGACAACTGGGAAAAACTGGCCAGTGAGCACTCCAGTTGGAGAACAGCCTTTACCAAAGGTGTCATGGGCTTTGAAGACACTCGAACTCAGGACGCAAGGGAGAAACATGCTAAGAGAAAGGCACGCCTGGCAAATCCACACTGTGATCAACTTCCACCTGGAAACCAATGTCCCCACTGTGGAAGGACGTGTAGATCCAGAACTGGCCTCCACAGTCACCTACGGACCCACTGGTACAACCATGTTTATGGAAGACAACCTTACTCGGCTACGAGTGATTGCCAAAGAAGGAGGGGTGGGGTGTCTAGATAATTCACAATATTTCTTATTTATGAGACTTTCATGGAAAATGGAAAGCTGATTAGTAAGGGTGGCCATATTTCAAAAGGAGAAAATCCAAACACAAGAGTATGGTTTTTTCTCCCCCCAAAAAGCTACACTCCTGACATGGGCTGCCATACATCCGGATTTTGCTGGACATTTCTAAAATAATTAGAGGGACCATGTGAAAGCAGTGTTGATTATAATACAAACGTCCTGGCAGTAGCAAGGAGATTAACCAATTAGTTTATTTCATGAAAACTTATACACCGCTTGATTCTAATAAAACCTCAAAGAGGTTTACAAAGAGATAAACCAACAAAACCAGGAAACAATTACAGTTGTGCTTTAAGATATGCAAGAGTTAAAATACTAGAACAGATTAAAATGACCTCAAGTTTCTATTTCACAAATGTGGAGGCTCCTGTCTAGCTGAATGCCCTCCTTCAGTTTGAGTGTGTATGAGGGAAAGCAAATTCTGAAATAGATGTTGCATGGTACTTGTGATATAGAGCTAACTCCTGTTCCTAAAGAAAAAAAGCAAATGCAATATATCTATCTATCTATCTAGAGAGAGAGGGAGAGAAAGAGAATGCTGCAGCCTGCATAAATTATAACTTGAGACCATCCTTGCAAGCAGGTTCACAGAGGTCACTAGTTTTTCTACTCTGACATCATATACAGAGCAATTCATTAGTGGACTGAAAGAATTATGAATAGGAAAAAGTCCATTTGTCCCAAAGTCTCCTTTTGGCATTGGTCTTAATTCTTATACATTGGATAGAGATACTAATTTTAAAAAGTAACTGAAAGGGTATTATGCTGGCATTCAGATTATTTCACTTAGGGTTGTCTTTTTTAAAAAATGAGACGCCTAAGAATTATGGAATTTTTAAAATAAAAAACCTGATCATCTGATTATTATTATTTTAATGTCTTTTGGTGGTGGTTGTTTTAAAAATGGAAACATGTCTAATTCGCCTGATACTACATATCAAGCACTTTGTCATCATCGTGCATCTGTTTGTTGCTAAATGGACTTTTTCCCCTCTGCCTCAAGAGCTTTGGACAAAACCCTCTGGGTGTCATCAGCAGCACCCGATATGCATTTCTGCAGCATGAAGTAGGTGCGAAGAAGCGAAATCCCTCCGGACAGAAGAAAGCCAAAGATGGGGAAATGCTCCCAGCGGTGATATTCATAAGCCATCACTGAGAGTCCCACCAAGTCGGGCAGCACCCATAAAATGGCAGAGAACATTCCCAGGGACTGCATTGCTGCTTTAAGGGCTGTGCTTGTCTTTCCAACACGCTGGGCCAGAGCTGCAAGGGATCGATTGTCTAGGCCAAAGTCTAGGAAGCACCAGGAGCGGAACTTCCTAAACAGAAATATGGGGAGAAGGAAGGGAACTGGGCTTCCAAGAGCGACCAGCAAAACAAGCCCTTTGGTCCAAATCTTCTCCTCCACAGTGGTTTTCTTTTTCTCTAAGATAGGCAGGCAGATGCTAGGGAAGCGGAGCAGAAAGGCTTGCCTCTTCAGCCGCAAGAGATCGTTCTTCAGCGTTTCCTGCAGGAGGGGGAAATCAAAGCGGTCGGCTTCCCAGTTGGAGATGATGAAGACTTGTGGGTCCCTCACTCCTTCTCTTACCAAGCACTCTTTGCAGTCCTCCTGGATGTGCAAGAGGACCTTCTTCTCACTGTAGTCAGATGGCCGTTGCCTCTTGGCGGCCGACAGGTCCAGGTCTGCTTTGGTGCGCACAAAGTAGAAGCTCTTGCCCATATCTTGGATCTCACGGACCAGGTCAGAATGGGTGGAGCGGAAGCGCTGGGAGCCGACGATGACGAAGAAATCAAAGTGATTCAAATCAACCTTCTTCTCAAATTTGTCCTCCCCAAAAGTTGCCATTCCCCTTCCGGGGTGGTCCCAAAGGATCACTTGTGGAAGTGTCGGGTGTGGGTAATCCTTGACTTGGACTGTCGTCATCTGTATGCCAGTCGCAGCAGCACGCGGGTCATCGGCACGAAGACCCAGCATGGCATTGATGAAGGAGGACTTCCCGGAGCCGGGCTCTCCTACTACGGCAATGTTGAGCGGAGTGCTGTTGAAAAAGTGCAGTGGTTTTGCCAGCACGTGTGACACAGCGCCTGCCAATTGGCCCTGAGAAATGGCTACCTCGAAGTCTTCCACCATTGTGGATCTCGGTGCACTGAAGAGAAAGGAAGCAGGAAAATGTTAAGCGACCGGCCTAACTAGAAGCATTCATTAGTGGCATGCCCTCCATAAAATTTCCAGCGTCGCCAATATTATTATCATTTGCCAAGCAACAAAGCTTTATAGGTAGAAGGTATGAATCCCATCACATTCCATAATTCAGAAGTGAGAGGAAGGATAAAGTGCCCAAAGGTCATGGGACTTCAGGAGCTGGAGTTGGTGAGCAATAAAACACCCGTTGTCTGTGAAGTTAACTCTTTACTCAAAGAAAACCAAACAGTGCAGGCCAAGTGAACACAGCAACTCTTCCCAGTATCTCTTGCCCCAATGAAGCTGTTGCGAGGACTGTAGGTCCCCACATCCCCCGCTCTCTAAGGCTCCTTCTTCCCCAGCAACCTGAATTTCTTTCATCTTGTCTCTCATTGCTCTGCCCTCTTCATTCCTCTTCATGTTCTGGGAGACCGGGGGGGGGGGGAGAGAAACTGGTTACACGACAAGGGGGAGATTCTCTGCCTCTACTCTGCCTCTTGACCCCCCTCCACTTCTGCCTCTGATTCTGGACCGCTCTCTTCCACAGACTCTTCCTGCTCACTAAACCCTGTTGCCTCTTCAGCTTCTGACATCTTCTCCTCCTCCCAGTCTGCTCTCTCTTCTCCCTCTGACCACTCATCTCCATCCCACCCCCATCCCTTGGCTCTGAGATTCTTCCCCTAGGGTTCCCCAACTGCTGCCTCCCCCCACTCCTCTGCTTCCAGCCAGCCCAACACACAGGAGCAGAGCCCAAGAGCCCTGAATATAGAGAGGGACACGAGGAAGGGGACTCTCAGCATTTTAAGAAACTGCACTTCCTAATTTTTGTTGTTTTTTTTTAGGTTGGGGAGGGACGCTGTGCCCATTACATTGATGATTAAACCTTACATGTTTTTTAGAAAGATGCAACAAAGAGTTCTCGGTCTGAAGGTGCAGAAGAAGAAGATCTGGTCAAAAAGAAGAAGGGGTTGGGGCAGTTTTATTTAAGAATGTTTTAAGAGCGCATCCTACCTTTACACACTGCATGTAAATTCTGCCTTCTTGTCATTTAAGTCAGATGTTTTCAATGTTTTTGGGTCCCCAGCTCCTTTGACCAAGTACTTTATTTCTGCGGCACCCCTGTGGGGCTCAGGAGCCCAGTTATGTCACCCCTTGCCTGCAGAGCTGGCAGCCTCTCACCCTTTTACAAACAACCCCCCTCCTTGCTAAGTCTTCCCTCAGCCTCCTCTCCCCTTTCCTTGGGAGTCCTCCGGGCAGCTGCTGATACAGCCCCTGGTCTCTGAGCTGCCCTCCCTGCCTTCAGTAGAGGTGCCTCCTCACACTGCCCCACAGAGACCTGGGACTTGTCTGTCCATTCCCAACAGGAAGGGCTGGTGGTCTGGCTGGCTGGGCTCCCTCACCCCCTTGCTTGCTTACTCTGAGGCCCCACTTCAGCTCCGGGAAACCAGCACCCCCTGGCCAGCCCCAGAGGCACCTTTCACCTGGGGATCTTGTAACCAGGGTTGCTGCCACAAACAGCTCTTCAAGCCTTTGGGAGGCAGAGACACCAGAGGGCGTCAGAGGAGAGAGGGAATGAAAGAGAGAGAGAGGCCAGTGTTGCCAACGTCACCCCTGACCACCATTCAAGGCACCCCAGGGTGCCACGCCACCCTGGTTGAAAACCACTGATTTAAGTAATTAATAACCATATACACCTTATGTTTCTAAATTCTCCACCCACTTCCCCCCTCCCCCAAGCTGTACATTACAGTGGTACCTTGGTTTAAAAACATAGTCCGTTCCAGAGGTTTGGTTGTAAACCAAAACAGGTTTTACCCTAAGGCGCGCTTTCGCCAATGGGGCCTCTCCCCCCCAAAATTGGTTTTGATTCAAAAAAAGGGACAGGCACTTCCGGGTTTGACATGGTTGTAACCCAAAACGGTTGTAATCCAAAGCGGTTGCAAACCAAAGTTACCACTGTATCAGCTTTCCAACGAAATGGTTTCTCTTCTCAGATTGGGGGCAGCCTCCCCCCTCCTTCTCCC
Organism: Podarcis cretensis; assembly: GCF_951804945.1. NCBI lineage: Eukaryota > Metazoa > Chordata > Lepidosauria > Squamata > Lacertidae > Podarcis > Podarcis cretensis. The sequence goes on along the minus strand of NC_137177.1, from coordinate 17,362,207 downwards.
CAACCTGTGGAAGGACCAGACACAAATTCCTCTCCTCCTGACCCCTCAGCAAACCTTTATTTTCTTTCCCCTTCTCTCTCCCCCCTCCGAAGTTTGTTAGGAGTGAGGGAATTTTCCTCACGCTCCTGACTGGAAATTACCTGGGGGGCTGCTGAGATTTCTTGTTGGTGTTGCTGGGAAAGGGCGGTGGGGGGGAGTGCAGATCAGGGTCCAGATTGGAAACTTGGCCGGAAGTTGGGTCCTTTCTCTCTCTCCCCCCACCCCACCATCTTTCCTTCAGGGAGGGAGAGAATGGGATGGGAGCTCTTTTCCTTCTGATCCTGGCATCCAAGGTGAGGGAAGAGCCCGGACACGAGAGGAGGGGTTAATGAATGAGGTCTCCCTCTCCCCCCCCCTCCCTGCCCCAGGTGTGTATTGGGTATGCGGGCGAAGAGCAGCCTGGAAGGGAGGTTGTGTGCACCAGAAGGAGGGCAGCCTCGTAGCAGCTGCAGAGGGGGATGTCGAATGAACACGCGTCACCGCTGGAAAGGGAGACCCGCGTTGATTTGAGAGCAGTTACTTACAACTCTTAGAGTAACACCAGCTCTGCTTGCTGCTCCCTGGATTTTTCATGTTATTTATTCCCTTTGCAGCGGGGAAGAAGGGCAGCCTTCTCCAACATCATTATTCATATGAGTAAAAATAAACGATTCTGCCCCCCCCCCCCGCCTCGCTATGAGCTCAGAGTCTCCTTTAACGCAGACACGCTCAGAAAAAAAAACAAAAAACACGGAAATCCTCAGAGCCCCAGGAGAAATGCTCACCTCCTTACCTGCTGCCAGTCCGAATTTTTTGCAGTAAAGCTCAGTTCCCTCTTCGGAGGCTTTGCTTGCTGGTCTCTTAGGCTTTTCTCCGTCCAACTCTCTTCCTCGCTCTCGCTTTTATTCTCTCTCCCTCCCGGTCGTCGCGCTAAAAAAACCAAAGAAGAAAGCGAAAGTAGGAGCGAGGACTAGATTGCAACGCCTAGCCAGAGCCGCATTCCCCGCTAGAGGGAGCTCCAAGCAGCCTGATTGACAGCGGTGCTGCTGCCTTTAAAAGGGAAGGTCCCAAAGGGTCACTCGTGAAACTTGAAGCAACCGAGATGGTTAACCCTTTACCTCTGCGGTAGTTGCCTCTGTGCCCGTCTCAGCAGCTCCCGCGTTTTCTGCACTTAAGCCCCACATGGCAGGGGGTTGATCTAGATGACCCTTGGGTTTCCTTCCAGATCTGCGATTCTACGATCCCAGATCCTAGCGGCGCGAAATGTTTTGGCACCTGCAGAGAAGAAAACAGGACGGGTCCTATCGCCTGTTTCAACTGCTTTAAGGTTTTATTGCAATTAAGCAGGACATAAATGCTGCGAAATAAACAGTGTTGTTCCACAATGCTTCCTTCATGGCTTGGATGCCTGCAGCTCACGGTCTCGTTGGTCCAACAGCAGCAACATCTGTACCATGATGTATTTATTGCTTTAAAAACCTCTTCCAACAAAGCTTTATGTATAGAATGAGTCAGTGCTCATCATACTTTCTAACCCCTATTAACCAGGGCCAGTGAGGACAATCATGCAGGCACGATAAAATCTGCCACTCACTCCTGATATTTGGGTAGATCTTCTGTAATTCAGAGCAGGGCTTTTAGTGTGACTTCCCCTGTTCTGTGGAATAGCATTCCTGCAGAGATACAACAGGAACCTGCTACCGGCAATTTCTGGAAAGAACTGATGATGTTTTCATTCCGACAAGTTTTCCCAGGTGGATGAATAGGTTGCTGCCATGAGTGTCTATTTAGCATTGTTTGGAAAAATATTTACTTTTTTCCCTGTGTTGTTTTAACTGCTTTTCAGCTGTGTTCATTGCATTTTGTACACTGCCTTTTGAGGATGATAATAATAACAATTATAATCATAATAAATAGAAGTCCTGATGAATTTTGCCGAGAACCTTTTAAAAAAGGAAATAGCCAACTTTTTTGGAAAAGTTCTAACATTCTGCAGAGTGCAGAGCGTCTATAGAGCCTGCATGACAAGCTGGCTTTGCAAACCAGGCAGGCAGGAAGGACACCAAACTCTCCTCAGAGTGATCCTAGACTGACAGCAAAGCCTGTGTCTTATCTGACACCCTCAGCCTTAGGGGACATAATGCAGGGGGCCACCAGGCACGGGTTCCTTCAAGGGTTTCTACAGCCTCACACAGAGAGACTCGCCTTCCCTTCCCCCAGCTGGTCCTCCACCTTCCTGCAGCCTTGGGAGCTGGAGCTCTTTCCACACATACACCCCGACTCCGTCTATTTGCAGACTGGAAAGGCAGGTAGCAGCTGCATCTGCAAAGCCAACTGAGAAGTGTCTGCAGGGGGAATTTCTTGTCCCACGCTCTGAGTGCCAGCAGTGGCAATTTTAATCTGAAATCTTTTGACACACTGTACTGCGGTAAGAGTTCAGACAACCAGTCAGGACCCAGCACAGTCCAAGAAAGGATTTGCAAGGAGGAGAAGGACCTACAGCGACCCCGTTAACTTTCGTTTTCTCAGAAATCACCTGTTTGAGCAGAGCTGTGTGCTGGTCAAGTGTGGGGGAGAGGAAAACTTGGAAACAGGATCTAATTTCTGCTCCAAGATATTAAAAACCCAAAGCTACTTTCCTTTTCAAGGTTATGCAGGATAAAAAGTTGCAAATCTGTGAGGAGAATCAGACTTTACAGGGATAAACAGTTCTGTGTGACGTCACCAGCAGAGCATTTAGTAACAAATACATGCCTGCACCAGTTAATTAGGCTTTTGTCGGAGATAAGCTCAATGGTCCTTGGTGATTTAAAACTGCATAGGGGTTTTCAGTCTCTATTCGGGGTCTCCCATCAGAAGTATGTACCATACTTTTCTGTGTATAAGACTAGGGGTTTTTTTTAACCTTAAAATAATGTTTAAAAATTGGGTTCGTCTTATACACGGATAGTGCACTGTACAAATTTCTTACTTTGTAGTCCCCCCAAATAGGGGGCGTCTTATACATGGGGGTGTGTTATACATGGAAAAATGCAGTATGTCATTCCTAGATCAAAATTGGTGATACATGGTCATCACTGCTGATCTTCAGTGCACAGCTACAACAAAGCAAGTCTATCTGTGAGTTTATGCACATTCCCAGCCTATGGACCTCGACAGTGAAACCTGACAGGTCTGAGCAGCACTACATGTGAACCAATATAACATGCTTATGATGCTTTTGCATTCTCAGAATTTTCTGCAAGGCAAATGAGTCACGTGACAAAGGATGTGCAGGAGGCCCTCAGTAGACATGTTAGTGGCAAAAGGGCTCCCTTTAAGCAGAACAGAAGCACATGCTAATGCAATACGTTCACTGTCACATACACCCACCCCCCATCTATTTTGTTGCAAATAACCAGTGAGGTCTATGCAGAGACAGGGTTGGAAGAAAGAACCTGACACACTTCAGATATGAGGCAGAACCTTGTTGTCATTGCATTCTTACACTGTCTCCCAGCTCCACCTGGTACGCAGGCCGCCTGCCCGTGGACTGTCTTGCCAGAGTGGTGCATGCTCTAGTTATCTCCCACTTGCACTATTGCAATGCACTCTAATTGGGGCTACCTTTGAAGGTGACCCAGAAACTAGAACTAATCCAGAATGAGGCAGCTAGACTGGTGACTGGGAGTGGCCACCGAGACAATATAACACTGGTCCTGAAAGACCTACATTGGCTCCTGGTACATTTCCGAGCACAATTCAAAGTTTTGGTGCTGACCTTGAAAGCCCTAAAGGGTTTTGGCCTAGTATCTGAAGGAGAGTTTCCACCCCCATCGTTCAGCCCGGACACTGAGGTCCAGCTCCAAGGGCCGGCTGGTGGTTCCCTCACTGTGAGAAGGGGGGTTACAGGGAACCAGGCAGAGAGCCTTCTTGGTAGTGGTCAGATGTCAAGGAAATAAACAACTATCTGACTTTTAGAAGATATCTGGATGCAACCCTGTTTAGGGAAGTTTTTAATGTTTGATGTTTTATTGTATTTTAAATATTTTATTGGAAGCTGCCCAGATGGGCGGGGTATAAATAATAAATCATCATCATTACTACTACTACCGCTACCACATCTGATGTACTGCAGATGCAGGTCTGGTTATGCAACCATGGGCATCACATGCCCTTATCAGTCGAATTTTCCTCATAGCACTACTCTGCACCCCCAGCTTGCCATTTACACCCCAGCCTATGGATTTTATCCAACATTACTCATGCTCAGAGCACACCAGTTGAAATGAATGCACCTTATTAACTGGAAGGTTAAAAAAATAAATGGAAATTTCTACGATACTTTGCAAATATTCTACACTGCAGTAGCAGGAAGGCCAGGCTCTGGGTAGTCCTCTTTCATCAACGCCACGCTGCTTAAGTGCAGAAAACTCAGGTGCTGCTGAGACTGGCACAGAGGCAACAACAGGAGAGGTGAAGGAATACTTCCATGGGATGCTTCCACAGGTGATCCTTTGGGACTTCCCAGGAAAGGCAGCATCCCCGCTGGCAAACGGGCTGCTTGGACTCTGGCCACGGCTTCGGCTATTTGTTGTGATCTTATCTCGTCCTCGCTGGTTACCTTCACTTTCTTTTTTGCTTTTAGTATTGTGAGGGTCAGGAGGGAGAGAGGGTATAAAAGGGAGATACAGAGAGAGAGCAGGATGGAGAAAAGTGCGAGAAACCTCGAAGCAAAACGTCTGAGAAGACGACTGAGCTTGGCTGCAAAATATTGGTCCAGCAGCAGGAAAGGAGTTGAACTTTTCTCCTGGGTCTAGAATGATTTCTGTTTCTTTCTGAGCTTCTTTGCGTTAAAGGAGACTCTGATGTCCTTGCTTGGTGGGGGTGGCAGAATGATTGTTGTTGTTGTTTACCTTTTACCTTTTTATCGTTATTATATTAATTATATTATAGCTGTTGTGATATTATATTATACTATCATATCATATTACATCCAGTGCTTTTTTTTCTTAAAAAATGTTTAGGGGTACTCTCATTTGACCATACAAAACCACCATTTTATAGTTCAAATTAGGGAAAATAAATACAGTAAATGGTCAGTGCAAAGAACATGCATTACCTCATATTACACAGCTCACAGCGACTTCCACATTGGCATAAGGTTGTGTGCACTAACATCTTCCTGATTCCCTTCTGGGAAAGGAAAGGAAGCAGCCATCGAAGGTGGTAACAACAAAATGTTTAGGGGTATGTGTACCCCTGCATCCCCCCAGAAAAAGCACTGATCATATCATATTATAAACAATAAGATTATTAACAATGATGTTCTAGAAGGCTGCCATTTTCCCCTGTGGCAAAGGGACTAAATAACATGCCATCACCATTGAGCAGAGCTGGTGCTACATTAAGAGTTTTAAGAAACTGCCCTGAAGCCAATGCGGCTGGTCTCCCTTTTGAGGGTTCATTCAATATTTCCCTCTGCAGAGCCCCCCCCCTCCCAGTTGATGGATATTACCACTACAGGAAAGCAGCAGGAACACTTTTTGGCATAACAAAATAAAAAAATTCCTTCCAGTAGCACCTTAAAGACCAACTAAGTTAGTTCTTGGTATGAGCTTTCGTGTGCATGCACACTTCTTCAGATACACTGAAACAGAAGTCACCAGACCCTTCTATATAGTGAGAAGGTGGGGAGGGGTATTACTCAGAAGGGTGGTGGGAATGGGTGATAGGCAGATAGCTGTGATGAGCCTGTTGACGACTCTTAACGACTGCAATAGGTCTTACAGGAAAAAGCAAGGGGTGAAAAGGTGAAAAATGGCTTTGTCATGTATAATGAGATAAGAATCCAATGTCTTTGTTCAGACCAGGTCTCTCCATGTTTTTCAGTTTGGTAATAAGTTGCAATTCAGCAGCTTCTCTTTCCAGTCTATTTCTGAAATTCCTTTGTAATAGAACAGCTACTTTGAGATCTTGTATAGAATGTCCTGGGAGATTGAAGTGTTCTCCTACTGGTTTCTCTGTCTTGTGATTCCTGATGTCCGATTTATGTCCGTTTATGTCCGTCTGGTGACTTCTGTTTCAGTGTATCTGAAGAAGTGTGCATGCACACGAAAGCTCATACCAAGAACTAACTTAGTTGGTCTTTAAGGTGCTACTGGAAGGAATTTTTTTATTTTGTTTTGACTATGGCAGACCAACACGGCTACCTATCTGTAACTGGAACTTTTTGGCATGTACAAATGGTATCTGTGAGCCATTTCTGATTAGAAAAATGGCATGGCAAGTGTTCAAGGCAGGGCAGAAGATGCTGGAGGTTCTCTTGGTTCTGGGTTGGTGCTGCCTGATGAGCCTGGATAGCTCAGTTGGTTAGACCGTGGTGCTGATAACGCCAAGGTTGCAGGTCCCTGTATGGACCAGCTGCATATTCCTGCATCGCAGGGGGTTGGACTAGATGATCCTCAGGGTTCCTTACAACTCTACAGTGCTATGTTTCTACGACTTTCCCGAGTCGCCCTCCCAGGGCTTTCTGGGTCCTTCCATGACTGTGGTACCAAAGATGAAACTTCCTTTCTCCATGCACCTTAGTCCTGCTGCAAAATCGCCTCCCCATATCAATTCAAACAAACAAACAAAATCCCACTGATAACACCCCACACTTAATATATCATGCAGTTAGGTCCTCAGAATGTCTTTAATTATAAAAAGGATGTTATGCTCTTTTTTCCTTTGCAGTATTTCTTTTATTTATTCATTATATTTATATAGTTTTCAGGACAAGATAAGGTTGCTGATAATGGGTTGTCTTCAACTAACATCTATTCAGAGTAAACCTATTAAAATTAATGGACCTTAGACATAGTTATTAATTTCAGTGAGTCTATGCTAAATAAAACTCTCACACAAACATGTTTTAAGGGTTATGTGTGAATGCATGCACATATAGATTTTTGAGAGATTGACAACAGGCAGAATTCTTCACTTTATTAAAAACTACCAACTGCTGCTCAAACAACCCACTGGTAGAGACAGGCCCTAAGTAAATTGATTTTCCCACATAAACCACGGATTGTAAAGATGTCCATAAAAGTGTGTGGAAAGCTATCGTTTAACTATTACAGTTTTCTTCTCTTTCTCAGATAAACTGAGCCACGAGGAATCACTGTCATGGATCCTGCCATAACAATAGAAACCTTAACAAAAGACCTTGGGATCAAAAGAAATTCGAAGCTGTTTTTTCATGATGAATTTTCACGAAAACTTTTTAAAAGTGGAAATAGCCAACAGATAGGGAGATGTGAGGAGCTGAACTTAAATGTGTACAAAAAATGGAAAAGTGGGGAAACCACCAAAGAGGAATTCAAACAAATAGCCAGCACGTGTAGACACAAAGTCAGAAAAGCTAAAGCACAGAATGAACTCAGGCTTGCTAGAGAGGTTAAAAGCAACAAAAAAGGCTTTTATGGGTATGTTCGTAGCAAAAGGAAGAACAAAGAAACAGTGGGGTCACTCAAAGGAGAAGATGGTGAAATACAAACAGGGGACACAGAAAGGGCTGAACTCCTCAATGCCTTTTTTGCCTCAGTCTTTTCCGATAAAGAAAACAATGCCCGACCTGAAGAACTTGGAGCAAATGATTCAGCAGAGGAAACACGACCCAGAATAACTAAGGAGATAGTACAAGAATACTTGGCTAGTTTAGATGTATTCAAGTCTCCAGGGCCAGACGAACTGCATCCAAGAGTATTAAAAGAACTGGCAGATGTGATCTCAGAACCACTGGCAGTCATCTTTGAGAATTCCTGGAGAACAGGCGAAGTCCTGGCAGACTGGAGGAGGGCAAATGTTGTCCCTATTTTCAAAAAGGGGAAAAGAGAGGACCCAGTCAGTCTGACATCAATACCAGGGAAGATTCTGGAGCAGATCATTAAACAAACAGTCTGTGAGCACCTAGAAAGGAATGCTGTGATCACCAATAGTCAGCATGGATTTCTGAAAAATAAGTCATGTCAGACTAACCTGATCTCGTTTTTTGACAGAATTACAAGCCTGGTAGATGAAGGGAACGCAGTGGATGTTGCCTACCTTGATTTCAGCAAGGCATTTGACAAGGTGCCCCATGATATTCTTGTAAAGAAGCTGGTAAAATGCGGTCTTGACTATGCTACCACTCAGTGGATTTGTAACTGGCTGACTGACTGAACACAAAGGGTGCTCATCAATGGTTCCTCTTCATCCTGGAGAAGAGTGACTAGTGGGGTGCCACAGGGTTCTGTCTTGGGCCCGGTCTTATTCAACATCTTTATCAACGACTTGGATGATGAACTCAAGGGTATTCTGATCAAATTTGCAGATGACACCAAACTGGGAGGGGTGGCTAACACCCCAGAGGACAGGATCACACTTCAAAACGACCTTGACAGATTAGAGAACTGGGCCAAAACAAACAAGATGAATTTTAATAGGGAGAAATGTAAAGTATTGCACTTGGGCAAAAAAAATGAGAGGCACAAATACAAGATGGGTGACACCTGGCTTGAGAGCAGTACATGTGAAAAGGATCTAGGAGTCTTGGTTGACCACAAACTTGACATGAGCCAACAGTGTGACGCGGCAGCTAAAAAAGCCAATGCAATTCTGGGCTGCATCAATAGGAGTATTGCATCTAGATCAAGGGAAGTAATAGTGCCACTGTATTCTGCTCTGGTCAGACCTCACCTGGAGTACTGTGTCCAGTTCTGGGCACCACAGTTCAACAAGGACACTGACAAACTGGAACGTGTCCAGAGGAGGGCAACCAAAATGGTCAAAGGCCTGGAAACGATGCCTTATGAAGAACGGCTAAGGGAGCTGGGCATGTTTAGCCTGGAGAAGAGGTTAAGGGGTGATATGATAGCCATGTTCAAATATATAAAAGGATGTCACATAGAGGAGGGAGAAAGGTTCTTTTTTTCTGCTGCTCCAGAGAAGCGGACACGGAACAATGGTTCCAAACTACAAGAAAAAAGATTCCACCTAAACATTAGGAAGAACTTCCTGACAGTAAGAGCTGTTTGACAGTGGAATTTGCTGCCAAGGAGTGTGGTGGAGTCTCCTTCTTTGGAGGTCTTTAAGCAGAGGCTTGACAACCATATGTCAGGAGTGCTCTGGTGGTGTTTCCTGCTTGGCAGGGGGTTGGACTCGATGGCCCTTGTGGTCTTTTCCAACTCTATGATTCTATGATTCTATGAAATATTGGAAAAATGAGAAACTGAGAGAAACGGAAAATAATAAATTTGCCCACTTCTCTCAGGAGATTTGCTAAGGGAAATACTTGCTGACATTCCCCCTTCTACACAAATGTTAATGGGGCAGGAGTCCCTGTCCTCTTTTTCAACTCATCCCCCTCACATCTCCTCTAAAATTTGCTCTGGAAAGTTGCTCCCAGCTGGGAAGGTGTGCAAGTCATTCACTTGGGTGAGGAGAAAACATGATACAGACAGTGATGTTGAAGCTGGAAGCTCCTCATATCCTTCAGAAGAAGGATATTGACAAGCTGGAATGAGTACAGAGGAGGGCGACCAAGATGACCAAAGCTCTGAAAACCAAGCCTTATGAGGAGCACTTGAAGGAGCTGGGTATGTTTATCCTGGAAAAGAGGAGATTGAGAGGAGATACGATAGCCATCTTCAAATATCTGAAGGGTTGTCACACAGAAGAGGGAATAAGCTTGTTTTCTTCTGCTCCAGAGGGTAGGGCCTGATCCAATGGCTTCATATTACAAGACTGAACATGAGGAAGAAATAGTTTATTTTTTAGAAACAGTCTAACATTCTGCAGAGTGCAGAGCAGCTATAGAGCCCGCATGACAAGCTGGCTTTGCAAGCCAGGCAGACCAGAAGGACACCAAACTCTCCTCAGAGTGTTCCTAGACTGACAGCAAAGCCTGTGTCTTATCTGACACCCTCAGCTTTAGGGGGACATCATGCAGGGGGCCACCAGGCACAGGTTCCTTCAAGGGTTTCTCCAGCCTCCGCAGAGCTACTCGCCTTCCCTTCCCCCAGCTTGTCCTCCAGCTTCCTGCAGCCTTGGGAGCTGGAGCTCTTCGCCACCCCCACCCTCCAACTCCCTCTCAGTGCAGATGGGGCAGGCAGGTAGTTGCCGTTTCCCGTCCGTGTCTCTTGGGGTTTGGGCCTCTCTTCTACACTGGCCCACCTTCCTATCGGGACACAGTTTCGCCAAATTCCCCTGCCTCCCGCGCACAAAGCAACTGTGTGTTTCCCAACGCCATTGACTCCCTTCTTTCCATGCCATCCTAGTCTTCCCTCTTTCTCTTGAGCCAATCTGCATTGGTTTAACTGCTTGCCCCTGGCTGAATGAGTCGCCCATCCCTGGCGCAGAAAGACTTGGAGTGTGGCTCCTTACTAGCGGAGGCCCCCCAGCCCCCCTCTTTTCTAACGTCCATTGCTCCTGATGTAACCCCAGCTGTAGGGAGGCTCTGACTAACTCATCCAGCAACTGCATGGGTTGCATCTTCGCCATCTCATCCAGGATTGATGGGTTCAATCCTGCTCCATACATGGGTGCCAGCGGTGTGTTCTGTCCCCAGCCAACCCTTTGCAATAAGGCATTGAAAGCAGTCCAATAAGATGCCACAGAACTCTCCCCCCTCCAGTCGCAGATGTAGCAGTTGTTGCTCATCTGCTGCATGCTCCATGGGGCTCTTGAACATTGCATCCATCTGTCCCCAGAATTCCCACAGATTTCCCAGTGTGCTGTGCTGGCCCTCCATTAAAGTGCTGGCCCAGTCCTTAGCTGGTCCTTCCAGCCAGCTTATCAGATAAGTTATCCGCTGTTTGTCCAAGCTAAATTTGGCTGATCTCACATCCAAAATGTAACTGGATTCCATTTTAAAGGCAGCATAACGTTCTGTGTCCCCACTGAATTTTTCAGGATGAACCCTAGGCCCCTTGTCGGCCCTGAGGTCCCTTACAGGTCCTTTGTTCATCTAGAGCTCCTGCTAGCGTATCGAGCTATGATTTGAGTTGCCATGTGTAGCTTCTCAATTCTATTATGGGTCTGTGGGCTCTCCTGCCCCTCCCTCTGCTCCCCCAGCTGCATTCCCCAATTTCCGAACTTGCCTTTCCATCACGTTCTCTGTTGGCCTCCGGCATGAGAGAAAAAGTGAGTCCGGGCAAACTGTTATGGCTTGGTCTCTCCCACAAACGTGAGACAAATCTGCCTGTTAATTATTTCAGATTTATTGCTAAAGCAACACACTAAGACGGAGCTTCTCTACTCACCGCCCTCCCCAGAAGATGGAGTTGCCCGGACTCAGCTCCTGCCCCTTCCCCAACACGGAAGCCCTCCCACCCATGAAAATATCAAATAAGTATGGAGGAAGGTAAACCCACTTAACTTCCTCCACAAAAAGCCCCTGGATTTAGGTAGGCTCAATCCAATTTGTAGGGTCTCCTACGCCTGCAAATTTCACCAATTTTGGCCAAAAGGGATTATTTAATTCCTCATTATAATGAATGGGGACACAGAGCTTTGTTTGGTTAGACTTGTCTGGAACCCAAAACACAGATATAATCAGAGAGAGTACAAAGTAATTAATGCACAGATACTTGGTCACACCTAGTGAGTTTGAATGTGTTTTGCTATTTGTCAATAAAAACTATATTACTTTGTCTGTTTATTTGTGTTGGCAGCCAGTCTGGGAACTTTTCAACCTCCAAGGCTTTAAGGCTGTAAGGCTTTGCAGAAAAGTTACATTCTGAGGAGGGATAAACTCATTCCACAAATAAGAGCTGGTGTTGCTGACTCCCAGCTTGATGCATAGCCAATGCATAGCCATCTCTTAGTGTAGCTGCTAGTAGCTGTCAGTGTAGCCCCCTCCGACAGCTGGAAAAACTTGGATTTTTATCTCAGCAGCTGCTAAAATCACGTACGGACTATAACAATCTCAAAAACAACTGGCTAGTGCTTGGAATGAACAAGTTCAATGTGCACTGAATTAGTTTGAAAAACATCTGAACTACATGTGAAAGTAGTTTCCATAATTGCTGGGTAACCTGAACATGAATTAAGTTGATGTTGGGGTAAAATGATGAATGAATTCTGGCTCATCTTCAAGTTCATTACCACTTTCTAAATGCTTTAGAGTATTTACACAAACAAAATTTGGTTTTTTTTTCAAAAACCAAGAAACAAAAAAATAAAAAAGCACATATCCCTCAAAAACAAAGCAAAGAAAGAAAGAACGTAGAGTATTTCTACAAAAAAATTTGCCAAGGGTAATTTGGATTAACTTGAAGTGAACTGAACATAAAGAGAACTGGTTTGTTTCATAAAGGGATGAACATGAATGGGAATTAGTTCTTTTACGGACATGTTGAACTTGAACTAGTTCTAAGCTCTGACATGGACAGAGACCTGATTTCAAGTCTTGTTTGTTCTGATGATGTCGTCTCTGGTTTCTTTGTTTTCTCAAAAACCAAGAAAAAAAAAGGAAAATAAAAAGCACATATCCTGCAAAAACAAAACAAAAACAAAGAAAGAATAAGAAGCACCTATCTGGAGCTATTTGTGGCAGGAGGACACCCAAAACTCCCTCTCCTCCAACTATGTTGAAGATGAACCAGTCTTTCTCTGTTTCATAGCATCCTAAAATACAAAGAAATTTGTGGGCATGTGTATGCTTATTTCCAGAGAAAAAAACCCTCCCCAAAGGCTCAGGCTTCCCCTACCCACCCACCCAGCTGGTGAAGTAAAGAAAAGATTAATCATTACAACAAGAAGGCTGAGAGAAAACAGGCTTGTGGTTCAGGTTAGGACACCTAAATTTGGACCGTTGCCTACAGCTTTCCCATGCCTTGATTAAATGATTTTTTAAAACAAAAATTAGAACAGTTGGGGAAATAATTGCAGTAGGGAGGATTCAGGGGAAAAAAACATTTCTTATAATCTTAATATTTATTATTTTATTGAGATTAAGTAAATAATCTGAAGAGTAATAAAGGGAGCAATTGGTTGATGCTGTGGTAGAAAGATGAGAATATGCATGTTGTACCTGGATGTCTCCTCCCAGGTAGATGTATTGGCTGTTTACTTGGGTTTCTTAGGCTCAGCAGCCTTTGCCAGAACTTTCTCTGCATCTTTCACAGCGTTTTCCAGGAAATCCTTCAGCAAGTAGAATGTGGTAGCAAAAGAACTGCCCCCACCATAGAGAGACCCCAACACAGGTATGAAATGCAGAACCAGCTCTACCACTGTGATTGTTCCCCATATTGCTGACCTCTTCAAGATATCCATGACAAATTCTGTCGTGATCATACCGGCGCTTGGGGTATGTTCAATACCAGATTTCAACTCCTCAACAGGTTTCCCCACACGATTTGCTAGTATATTGAGGGAATCTTCATCCAAGCAAAAAACTTTGCAGATCTCCCTCATTGTCACAGCCACAATGCCAATGTCAAAACCAAATGAGAGGAATGGGAGAGGAATGAACCCAACAGTACAACTCACAATGGCTTTTTTCCATATCAGGCTCTCCATAGCAGCCTTTTTCTTTTTAATGCTATCTTTTGTTAAAATTGGAAGACACATAATTAAAACATCTCTCTTGATTTCATCCTGTTCCTTTTCAAAGGTCTCTTGAAGCCGGGGGAAATCATACTTGCTCAAATCCCACCTTGATATCAGAAAGACCCTTGGAGAAGACTCACCTAATGCCTTCAAATTATCATAGCTATCTTTCTGTATAATGCCAAGTGTCTTCTTCTCAGCTTGCATCATCTCATAGGTGTCCTCCACATTGATGCGTTTTGACCGCCTGTAGTTATCAATATCGATATCCACTTTGCTGCGCACATAGTAGAATTTCTTCTTATTTTTACGGATCTCAAGAGCCAAGTTGGTGTCATCCTCAGTGAAGCGCCCTGAGGCGATGATGATGAAAAAATCATACTTGCTGAAATTGACCTTCTTTAGGTATTCCATTGCACTAAAATTGTTTGTTCCAATTCCTGGTAGATCCCAAAATTTGACTTTGGGGAATGTGGGGCATGTATATTCTTGTGGCTCCATTGTTGTTTCTGTCAACCCCGTCAGAGCTGCACCCTTTTCATCATCTTCCATTCCTCGCAGGGCATTGACAAAAGATGATTTCCCGGCACCCGCTCTTCCTGTGATGGCAATTTCCAACGTGACATTGTTTAATAAATTTGACTGCTGTTGAGCTTCAGCTGAAACAGCTTCAAATGTTTTTTTCTCCAAAGCAGCCTTCACTTCAGCAAGGTCTTTTTTTAATTTTTCTATTATTACTGCAGGATCCATGACAGGGATTCCTTGTGGCTCAGTTTATCTGTGAAAGAGAAGAAAACTATAATAGTTAAATGATAGCCTTCAGCACACTTTTCTGGTCATCTTTACAATCCATGGTTTATGTGGGAAAATCAATTTACTTAGGGCATGTCACTGAGACTAGTGGGTTGTTTGAGCAGCAGTCGGTAGTATTTCAATAAAGTGAAGAATTGGGCCTGTTGTCAATCTCTCAGAAATCTATATGTGCATGCATTCACACATAACCCTTAAAACATGTTTATGTGAGATGTGGATCTTTTTTGAACTCAAATTGTTCATTCCTCTAGAGCAGGCATGGCCAAACGTGGCCCTCCAGCTGTTTTGGGACTACAACTCCCATCATCCCTGACCACTAGTCCTGTTAGCCTGGGATGATGGGAGTTGTAGTCCCAAAACAGCTGGAGGGCCGGGTTTGGCCATGCCTGCTCTAGAGATTTGACTAAAGGAAGCATTTACACACACACTAAGGATTCCTCTCTTTTTTTGCTAAAACTTTGGGTAAAACACTTAATAAATAAATAAGCCAATGCACTGTGCATATCCCTAGTATATTCTGCCCAAGCCTTGTTCTGCCACTTTCACAAAAGTCAACATAAAATGAAGAATATTTTTAGAAATGTCACCAAGGGGGAGATAAAAAAAAGGAGTCAATGGGTAGGAATAAGAGATGCAGAAAGATCCCAGAAATATTCTTAAAGTACAGTACTGGGGGAAATATCCACATTGGGTTCTTGTCAACTAACCTTTACTCAGCGATGACTCATGACTCACTGAAATTAATAACCATGCCTAAGATCCATCAATTTTAATAGGTCTACTCTGAGTAAATGTTAGTTGAAGACAACCCATTATCAGCAACATTATCCTGTCCTGAAAGCTATATACATATAACAGATAAATAAATAAATGAAATACAGCTATAGGAAAAAAGAGCTATGAGAAAGTCACAGAATCATAGCACTGTAGAGTTGGAAGGGACCCTGAGGATCATCTAGTCCAACCCCCTGCAATGCAGGAATAGTCAGCTGGTCCATACAGGGACCTGCAGCCTTGGCGTTATCAGCACCATGGTCTAACCCACTGAGCTACCCAGGCTCATCAGGCAGCACCAACCCAGAACCGAGAGAAGCTCCAGCATCTTCTGCCCTGCCCTGCCTCGAACCCTTGCCACGCAGTTTTTCTAATCAGAAGTGGCGCAGATACCTTTTTTACACACCAGGAAGTGCTGAGACGCAGCCCTGATAAAGCGGGTGGGGTCATGGACTGCATTGCAATGCTAACAGACCCCTTTTATTAAACTCGGGTGCGGGGGGGGGAGAGGGGGACACCTTTATAGCAGCACGAGCTCTGCTTGCTCCCTGGTGATGACATGTTATTTGCCGCGGGGAAGAAGAGCAGCCTTCTCGAACATCATTGTTAACAATAATATTATTGTTAATGATATGATATGATATATGATATCACAATAGCTATAATGTAATGGTTAATATAATAACAATAAAAATGTAAAAAAAAACAAATAAAAGGTAAACAACAGCAACAGCAATTGTTTCTGCCACCCCCTCCAAGCAAGGAGCTCAGAGTCTCCTTTAGCGCAAAGAAGCTCAAAAAGAAAGGGAAATCATTCTAGAACGAGGAGAAAAGTTCAACTCCTTACCTGCTGCCGCACTTATATTTTGCAGCCAAGCTCAGTCCTCTTCTTGGAGGTTTTGCTTCGAGGTTTCTCGTGCTTTTCTCCGTCCTGCTATCTCCCTCTGTCTCCCTTTTATACCCTCTTCCTCCTGATTGTCACACTACTAAAAGCAAAAAAGAAAGCGAAGGTAACCAGCGAGGATGAGATAAGATCGCAACAAATAGCCGAAGCCGCATTTCTGGCCAGAGGGAGCTTGTTTGCGCAGAACTGTGTTGCTGGCCAGGCGTGGGGAGAGGAAAACTTGTAAACAGGATGCAGTTTCTGCTCCAAGATTTTTACCCATCTACCATGGCCACATTCTCACCCTCTCCCCACATGGCATTTTAGAAGGCCTCATCTAAAACCATGTATCAGTATGAGACCACCCCATCTTCTCTGATCTTACACAGTTACACCACTGCTTGTACGAGTGGCAAACAGAGAATGACAACGAGGCAATGAGCCTCCATTGGTCTGTCATCTGAAGGAAATGCAGTGTGCTAAAGTTCTCCTGAGCTTTCTACCAAGCAGCAATGAGGCAAACATGGAATTGGAACCTGGACCTAGGGCACAGACTCACTTGACATTGCGGTGAGCCTCAGGCCTGGAAAGGGCGGAGGCTATAGAAAATCATAGGTAGTCAGAGACTGTGTCAGCAGCAGTAAGTAAAAGCTCATGTGACACGAGGTAGACGTGCGCATGCCTGGCTTTGTGGCAAAAGGTATACAATCAAATAAGAGATGATGCAAGCTGCAGAACACCACTATATAAGGGAATAAGCGTAATTGGGGAATATAATTGGTCAAGAAAGGTTATGGTAAGGGGAGAGGGGTATAACAGAGGGGGCTTGCCAAGACTCAGGTCCAGCCTTTGGGTGCAATCCCCCTGGACCATGCTTCTGTACAGAGCCAATAAACGAACTTCTTCTTCACCAAACGCCTCATGTGTGTGACTCTTTGGAGGAACTTAAGTGAGAGCTCAGGTTCTCCTGCAACAACATGAGTTCAGCCATGATGCATCCCTACTTGGCCTCTGCTCAATTAGTCCTTAGGCAACACAAGCCACCTATTCTCACCTTCTTAGCTAGAAGCTGCCAAGCCTTAGAAAAGGGAATTCTGTAACCTAGCAGACTGCAGCTGGGAATTTTGATGTCAAAATTCAAAACAGGAGGGAGGGGGTCCAGGCAGCGAGCAACCACATCCTCTTCTGCACCTGTTTGTTATGCTCAAAGCCTAGCTGAGGGCAGACCACAGATTTCCTGTTGCTAGCACCAATTCACAAGAACGAGAGCATCAGTCTGTTGAGATCTTCTAGCTCTTCTGCTACAAAGTCCAGAGAGGACAGGAGAGAGTGTGAGCAGCTGAAGTGAGAAGACAAACTATCCTATCCTCCTGTCCTCAAACAACTGTTTGTCAAGGATCTTGAGGAGCAAGTAAGTCTTAACAGAGGTCCCTCAAAGTCTTTCCCTCCCAGCCAGCTTTCCCCTTGCTCAGCTGGCAGCCTTGTGATCCCAATGATGTTTGATCTCCTGCTGCCCTTGAGCTTCTTCCCTAAGCTTAACAGCAGCATTGGGGGGAGAGGGAGTATCATCAGAATCATGGGATGGGGAGGGAACGTTTCAAACTGTCCTCTGCTTGCAAATCCTTTCTGTCCTGTTGAGTTGACTGGGGAGTATCTGAGAGTGTTTAAAAGGAGGCTAGACAGCAAGAGGTTAACAGTTATCTGAAGCCCTCCACACTGTCCATCCCCCTTTGCCCATGAAACTAGACAAACTATCTGGAACCTCCCCTTCTCCCACCTACAAGATGGCTGATCAGTGGAAAGGTACATTGTGAGCCACATAAGACTAGGCAGTTGGACAAAACAGTCTGAGGGGTGCAAATGGCATGCTTCTGCAGCAAAGTTAGAACACCTCCCTCTCTCTCTGCCGAGCAGTGGCAAGAGGCTGTGGGGTTCCTGGCATGCACCCAGTGTCTGTGGTCCTTTGGAGAACTGAGACATGGCAGGGGTGTCTTTTGTCATCACTTATGGGATGCTGTCAAGCTTCCTGAATAATCTAGCTGAGGATGCTGAAAGGGTTCGAAAGAAAGCCCTAGGAAGGAAGACTGGAAGAGTGTGAGGCAGAGCATCTCAGGGCCAAGTAGAACTGGCACAAGACATGATGCAACCCAAGGTGGGGTAATAGGAGCTGCTGCTGCTGCTATGGCAAGTATTCCTACGTTGGCACCCCTTTTCTTACCCATTGTGGCTGGTTCTAGAGACAATGGAGCAGACCCTAGAGCTGATTTGCCTTACCACAATATGACACAACCAAGCTTTTAAAAATAGGAATAAAAAGCAACAATTTTTGTAAAGTCCTTGGGAGACAAGCATGCCAGACAGGCACACCACTGCTCCCCATTTCCTGTATGGAATCCAATACTCTTATGAATTGAATTGGCCAGGTTTAATCAATGCACCCTTTGAGATTCATTACACATGTCGTGTCCACAGTGAATGCTTTTTTAAACTGATACTTTTTAAATATACTCCAATGTAAACTAGAAACATTTGTCATATTGATGTAACATGCTGTCGAAACTTTTCTGTGTAATTTCTACCCAGACAGGCCTTTAAGAAAGAGAATTCTTTGATTTTGATGTAGTTTTATTAAGATGTTGCTAAAATTATTTTGTTAGATGACAGTAGGCAATAATCAAAATTACTGTTGAAGTTGAAGTGTAGGTATTTTGGGCATACAGCTTTTTCCTTTCTGAGGTTGCAAATTTTGTGGAATGTAATCTTGCTTTTCTTCGATAATGGAGAAAGCTTAGAAAAAAATGCCCTCTTCAAAGGAAAAAAAAAGGGAATATCCATTCCTTTGAATACCCCCTCTCTCTTTCATTTGACCCATATAATATTTTGCTTCCTGCCCAATTCTAGCCTTGCTGCTTCAGGCAATTATAATTTAGTTAAAATTTAGTCAAGGTTTCTCAGCTTTAACAATATTTTAGATTTGTAATGCTAACATATTATACTGTTTTTATGTTATTAACCTCATTTATCTTATTTTCTGTAGTTCTCAATTAAGTTCCACCAGATAAAGAAAAGGTATTTGCTATGTGCCTGAAGACTCATCCTTGAACAGCTGAATTTAGGGGGACTAATTTCGTCATAAAGGGAACTGACATGAGAAACTGGATTTCTGCTTCACAGAAATCGAGCTTAGATTTCCCACAACATTTAAATTTCTGTGATGTAGATGGGATGTATCTGAGGGGTGGTCTTAGGTCACACCCCTTCTGTGATGTATGCATAATGTTTCTGGGGGTGGTCTTGATCTAGAGGATGAAAATTTCAAAAGTCTTTATAAGCCCTTGCACAGCATTTTTGTGGGTCCACCGCCTTTCCTGCGAGTGAGGGGAGCACCCTGTTGCAACAGATCAATAAAGATCAAGCTTACTAGCTGCTTTGCTTCTCAATATTCTCTGGTTGGCCTCTGTTATTCTCTACTACCAATAGGGAACCTATGTAAGGACTCCATATGGGCTCTTGGATACCCCATAAGGGAAAAGGGCATATTTTTATTTACAACAATTTCCAGAACTTTTACCTTCTTGGTCCCCCTCCTCTGAGAATGGAAAAGCATCATAAGGCATGTTATATTGGTTCACATGCTCAGACCTGTCAGGTTTCATTGTCAAGGTCCATGAACTGGCAATGTCCATAAACTCACAGATAGGCTGTGCCTTGCTGTATCTGTGTACCGAAGATCAGCAGTCATGACAGTGTATCACCGGTTTTGATCTTGAAATGACATACATACTTCAGATGGGAGACCCCAAACAGAGACTGAAAACCCCCATGCAGTTTAAAATCACCAAGGTACTTTGAGCTTATCTCTGACAAAAGCCTAATAAGCTGGTATAGGCACATATTTCTTTCTAAATGCTCTGCTGCTGATTATTTGCAACTTTTTATCCTGAATAACCTTGAAAGGGGAAAGTAGCTTTGGGTTTTTATTATATTGTAGCAGAAATGACATGCTGTTTACAAGTTTTCCTCTCCCCCTCCCCTGCCCAGCACATAGTTCTGCTTTCTGAGAAAACAAAAGCTAAATGGAGTCGCTGTAGGTCCTCCTTCTTGTAAATCATTTCTTGGACTGTGCTGGGTCATGACAGAGAGCAAAAGCTAGCAGTGTGAGGCTCACACTTCATCAAAACTCAGGAGGAATATGATGATATGATACAAAGACTTTAAACAAATTACATAATTTATAAATAAAAGCACCACTGACTCAACAGATTTCTTTCATCGCTTCCATTCCTGTTCATCTAGAATTGACCTCTTCTGCATTCATCTTCCACACCCATTTTTAAAATTATATTACAGTGGTACCTCGGGTTAAGAACTTAATTCGTTCTGGAGGTCTGTTCTTAACCTGAAACTGTTCTTAACCTGAAGCACCACTTCAGCTAATGGGGCTTCCTGCTGCCACTGCACCGCCGCTGCACAATTTCTGTTCTCATCCTGAAGCAAAGTTCTTAATCCAAGGTAATATTTCTGGGTTAGGAGTCTGTAACATGAAGCGTCTGTAACCTGAAGCGTATGTAACCTGAGGTACCACTGTATTAATACTAATACTCCAGAGGGAGTCCGTTCCACTGTCAAAGAGCTCTCGCTCTCAGAAAGTTCTTCCTCGTGTTTAGTCAGAATCTCTTTCCTTGTAGCTTGAAGCTGTTTGTCCAGGTCTGACCATCTGAAGCAGGACAAAGCAAGCTTGCACCACACTCCATATGGCAGCCCTTGAGATATATGAAGATGGCTATCATATCTCAGAGCCCAAAAGTCCCATGGTGATAGGTGAATTCTGCCACTGGGAGTTTTATTAGCGCAAACAGTTTCTGAACTCTTATCGCAATACACTGTGTACACACTGTGTACAATACACTCAGATTAAAATTGCCACTACTGGCATTGTGGGCTGGATAGGAAAAGGCGGATTCTGCCACTGGGAGTTTTATTAGCACAAACAGTTTCTGAACTCTTATCGCAATACACTGTGTCTAAAATTGCCACTACTGGCACTGTGGGCTGGATAGGAAAAGATCCTGCTGCAGCCGCTTCTCAGCTGGCTTTGCAGATCCAGCTGCTTCCTGCCTGCCCGGTCTGCAGGGGGTGGGGAAGAGCAACAGCTCCCCAGGCTGCAGGAAGCTGGAGGACAAGCTGGGGGAATGGAAGGCGAGCCTCTCTGCGTATGGCTGTAGAAACCCTGGAGTGCAGCAGCGCCATGATCCCTTGCATCATCTCCTTCTCAGGTTGAGGATGGCGGATGAGACAAAGGCTTTGCTGTCCATCTAGGAACACTCTGTGGGGAGTTTGGTGTCCTGCCTGCCTGCCCGGTCTGCAAAGCCAGCTTCTTGCTCTAACATCGCTCTGCACCCTGCAGAATGTTAGAACTTTTCTGGAAAAGAAACTATTTCCTCTAAGACGCCCTAAACCCCCACAGCTTTAAAGCCCTTCCACTTTATGCAGCCTATCAATGTAACAGTCGACAAGGAAGCCATCAAGGAATAATATTTCTATGCTGCCTTTCAGCTCTAAAAGGAGCCCCACCTAATTAATTCTGACTGTTTCTTTCTTTGCTCACTTTCCCATATTTCAACCATTCCTGCTATGTATTAAGGAGGGAACGGTTGCTTGAAAGGACAACAATCAAATATACAGTGAGTGGAACCTTGGTTCTTGAACTTAATCCATTCCAGGTGTGTGTTCGATTCCCGAAACCATTCAAAAACCAAGGCGTTGCATCCGAGAGGCTGCAGGAGCCTCCTACACTCAAGCAGAAGCCATGTCGGACGTTCAACTTCTGAAAAACGTTCGCAAGCCGGAACACTTACTTCCGGGTTTGCAGAGTTCAGGAGCTGATTTGTTCAACAATTAAGCTGTTCGGGAACCAAGGCACCCCTGTATATCAGAGTTTCTCTCTCCAGGGAAAACCCTCACCAGGACAGGAAGTCCAATTTATGCAGTTTGAAAGCTTCTCATCAAAGCATTGCAGCCATTTTAGGGGGTTTAGGCAGGAAAACTGAGAGGCAGATGAAGCTGTACAGGAATTTCAACAGCATTTGTTAAAGCTGTTTACTTAAGACATTGTAATAACTATAATGTTGCCTGCACCCCAATTTCTGTTTGGTAAGGGATTCCTGGGGTCCCAGTGCTTAACCAGAACATGGTTTCCTTTGAATGCTCAATGGAGTTAAAAACTAATGTGAGTAGTTTGAACTGGGCCTTGAACTGAACTGGCAACCGATCCAGCTGTTTTAAAAGAGGAGTTAGATGCAGAAGGTATTAATTGCTGCAATATTTCTGTTCTTGTTTAGGTGTGATAAATCTCAAAGAAGAGCAGCCATGGCTTGTAAGAGCAGCAAACAAGACACATTAGCTCAAATGAATCAGCCATCTGGCAAACGTACCCTTGATATCGCCATCGTAGGGGACTCAGGTGTCGGCAAATCCTCCCTGGTCAATGCCCTGCGAAATATGGCAGATGATGATGGTGGTGCAGCTGCGGTTGATGTGATAAAAGGTACTAGGGAACCAACGGGGTACCTGTACCCCCAATATCCAGATGTAACCCTTTGGGATCTACCAGCTGAAGCCAAACTTTATTCAATTACATATCTTCAACTCAGTATGAAAGTAAACATGTTTAATGTTTCTTTTTTCTGTGCTATTGTGGCTGCACCCTTATAGAAGGATGCAGAGACCATACCTGCCCTCACCTTCCTCTTAATAGCAGTATTGTGGGGAGAAGGATTATCATCAGAATCATGGGATGGGGAGGGAAAGTTTCAAACTCTCCTTGGCCTGCAAATCCCTTCTGGGCTGTTGAGCTGACTGGGGAAGCACTGAGAGTGCAGAAAAGGAGGCTGGACAGCAGAAGTCAACAGTTAGAAATTGAGAAATTGTTGAATTCGAGCATGCATTTCCCCCCTGAACAAAGCAAAACTGTCACACTGCCCACTCTCCTCTCCCCCTTTTACTTCAAAAATGCAACTTACTTTCTGTCCGGGAACCATGCCAGAACAAGAGATTGAAACATATCTGAACACTCTGAAACCCCTTTCCTGGGAAGAGTCCAATAGTCCCAAGACAGCTTTCTGTTCATGCTCAGAGGACTCCTGAGGGAGGAGAAAGGAGGAGGGAACTGGAAAGGGGTATATATGCTTGTGCACATGACTGTGAACTTCGTGCATGCTTTTTGTGATTTATCACACTTGATCCTTCTACCAGTTCATGGATGGTAGAAATATAAGCCTTTTCTCTGAAACTATTCCTTGAGCGTCTGTTGACTCCCACTTCCCTTTCCCAGGCGCAATATTTTTCCCACCCGAGGGCAAAGCCTCATAAGGCCACAGTACTAGGAGATGGTGGAGCAGGGGAAGGTGAGGAATCAACTGGCCCATCCCTTGGCTGAACAGTTTCTTCTTCCTCCACCTCATCCTGCCCTAACTCTTCCTCCTCCTCCTCCTGCTTCTGGTCTGGCTCCCAGCCCCATAAACGAGAGGCTCCCTTCCCTGGGTCAGCCTCCTGGCCCCCTGTCTCCGCCACATTCACAGTCCCCAACATCTATTATCTGAGGCAGGGTCAACCCAAGACGTTTTGTTGCTGGAGGTGAAGGACAAGATGGCCGCTGCCCCTCCCTCCATTCCATGGGCAGAAACCAACTGGATCAGCCACTGAATGACTTCAGAACACTGGCAATGGAGCCCTGTCCTCTCCTCACATGAGGGAAATGGCCTTAGGGGACTTAGGCAGGCTGTTTCCAAAGGGATAGCCATGTCGGTTTGTTGAAGCAAAAACAGTCCAGTGATCTACCGGTAGATCACGATCTACGTGTTGGACGTGCCTGCTGTGTAATATTTTATTATGTTTTTATATTTGTTGCTAGCTGCCCAGAATGGCTTGGGCAACCCAGTAAAATGTGTGGGGCTAAAAATAGTAAAATTATCATTATGGAATAGGACGTGCCTGTTTTCACCGGAGAAATGTTGGAGGATATGCAAATAGTCTCATGGCATCTTAAAAGATGAGACTGGCTAGCAGGGATCCTCAAGAGGAACGGTTAGGGATAGCCGCCACCACTGAGCTTCCCCCAATACACACACACTCAGCATCTGCTACCTGAGGCAGCTGCTTCACGCTGGCTAATAGTAGAGCTGGCTCTGTTGGGCTAGACCAAGAAAATGGCAACACCTGGTGACAGAACATGGAACAAGCCTTCCTGAAGATAAAATAGAGGTTGGGTGGCTTTGTTGGAGGCCTGTGCTCAAGCAGCCAGTCCTTCAAATTTCCTCATGCTGGGGGTAGTGCTAACATTGATCTATGGGTCTGATCTATCCAGACCGAAATGAATTTGTGTGAAGGCTAGGGCTGAAGAGTTAGGGAGTGAATGCCACATGAAATGCCATTCCCTCACTCAAACAGGTTGCATCATTTTGACCCCCCACAATGAAACAAATGGTTGAAACTCCCCATTGTCAACCACAAATAGAGTGGTAAATTGTGGGAGGGGCGGTTTAGTTCTGTCCTAACCCCACAGTATAGTAGCATTTCACCTCAGCCTTCCCAAAGCAGCTCCCACTGGGCAACTTCTGCACGGAAGCCGCTGCTGCTCATTCATCTTCAAGCCCCTCCTGGTACTAGGCGATGGCGGAGCAGGAGAAGGTGGGGAGTCAACTGGCCCATCCCTTCCCTGAACAGTTTCTTCTTCCTCCACCGCATCCTGCCCTAACTCTTCTTCTTCCTCCCCCTGGTCTGGCTCCCATAAACCAGTGGCTCCCTTTCCTGGGTCAGCCTCCTGGCCCCCTGTCTCCACCACATTCACAATCCCCGACATCTATTCTCTGAGGAAAATCAACCCAAGACGTTTTGTTGCCGGAGGTGAAGGACAAGATGGCCGCTGCCCCTCCCTCCATTCCATAGGCAGAAAGCAACTGGATCAGCCACTGAATGACTTCAGAACACGGGCAATGGAGCCCTGTCCTCTCCTCACGTGAGGGAAATGGCCTTAGGGGACTTAGGCAGGCTGTTTCCAAAGGGGTAGCCATGTTGGTTTGTTGAAGCAAAAACAGCAAAGGCAGACCTCCAAGTATCCGTATTTTCCAGGGATGTCCCTGATTTAGAGAAGCTGCCCTGGTTTCTGATTTGATCCCAGAATGTTCCGCTTTTCCTTAGGATGTCCTTATTTTCACTGGAGAAATGTTGGAGGGTATGGAGTTATCTGGCCCCTGAGCTGCCTGAAGGCAATCTTGTATGGGGAAGTTATTTAAATGTTTAATGTTTAATGTTTTATTATGTCTTTATATTTGTTGGTAGCTGCCCAGAGTGGCCAGCTAGTCAGCATGGCCAATGAAGTCCAAAACATCTGGAAGGCATCAGTTTGAGGAAGGCTATAGGGATCTTCCAGGTGTCCTTTTTATTGAGCATTCGTATCTGAGCTCATACTGGGGTGATTATATGTGATCCCACTTTCAATACCCTTTGCATCTGCAAATGTTTTGGGATGGTCATACTGCTTTGTTTGCAATAGGCATGGGTCCATAGTTTCCTGCTAAAGCCAGTGTGGTGTAGTGGTTAAGAGCGATAGACTCATAATCTGGGGAACTGGGTTTCGTCTCTGCTCCTCCACATGCAGCTGCTGGGTGACCTTGAGCCAGTCACACATCTCTGAAATCTCTCAGCCCCACTCACCTCACAGTGTTTGTTGTGGGGGAGGAAGGGAAAGGAGAATGTTAGCCGCTTTGAGACTCCTTCGGGTAGTGATAAAGAGGGATATCAAATCCAAACTCTTCTTCTTCTTCTTCTTCTGCAACTTTTTCGTAGCACAAATGTTCCTGGGTGTGTGTGTTCCCCACTTTTGTCACACTACAGAGCAAGAGTGACCTTCCAGATGGCAATAATAACCGAGTGACATTGGGGAAGTGTTGCAGAACTATTAATAGAGTGGAATGGTATCTGAATGGCCTACTATAAACAACCCCCCCCATGCATTATTATTGTGTCGATGACATGTTGTCTCAAGGCAAATCTAAAAAAAATGTAGTATAAACACTGACTACTGGGAAACACTGGCCTGCGAGTGCTCCAGTTGGAGAACAGCCTTTACCGAAGGTGTCATGGGCTTTGAAGACGCTCGAACTCAGGACACAAGGGAGAAACATGCTAAGAGGAAAGCACACTTGGCAAATCCACACCGTGATTAACTCCCGCCCAAAACCAATGTCCCCACTGCAGAAGGCCGTGAGGATCCAGAAGTGGCCTCCACGGTCCTCCACGGACTCACTGTTAAAACCATGTTTATGGAAGACAACCTTACTCAGCCCAGAGTGATTGCCAAAGAAGGAGTGGGGGGGGGTCTAGATAATTCACAATATTTCTCATTTATGAGACTTTCATGGAAAACTGAAAGCTGATTAATAAGTGTGGCCAGGAGATTAATTTAACCAATTAGTTTATTTCATGAAAACTTATACAGCACTTGATTCTAATAAAACCTCAAAGCAGTTTGCAAAGAGAAAAAACAATAAAACCAAGAAACAATTACAGTCATGTTTTAAGATATGCAAGAGTTAAAATACTAAAACAGACTAAAATTACCTCAACTTTCTATTTAACAAATGTGGAGGCTCCTGTCTAGCTGAATGCCCTCCTTCAGTTTGAGTGTGTATGAGGGAAAGAACATTGTGAAATAGATGTTGCATGGGACTTGTGATACAGAGCTAACTCCTGTTCCTAAAGAAAAAATGCAAATGCAGCATATATATATATATATATAGAGAGAGAGAGAGAGAGAGAGAGAGAGAGAGAAGGAGAGAAAGTGAATGCTGCAGCCTCCATAAATTATAACTTGAGACCATCCTTGCAAGCAGGTTCACATAGGTCACTAGTTTTTTCTAGTCTGACATCATATACAGAGCAATTCCTTAGTGGACTGAAAGAAGTATGAATAGGAAAAAGTTCATTTGTCCCAAAGTCTCCTTTCAGTATTGGTCTTAATTCTTATACATTGGATAGAGATACTAATTTTAAAAAGTAACTGAAAGGGTATTATGCTGGCATTCAGATTATTTCACTTAGGATTTTTTATAAAAAATGAGAAGCCTAAGATTTATGGAATTTTTAAAATAAAAAACCTGATCATCTGATTATTATTATTTTAATGTCTTTTGGTGGTGGTTGTTTTAAAAATGGAAACATGTATAATTCACCAGATACTATATACCAAGCACTTAGTCATCATGGCACACCTGCTTGCTGCTAAATGGACTTTTTCCCCTCTGCCTCAAGAGCTTTGGACAGAACCCTCTGGGTGTCATCAGCAGCACCCGATATGCATTTCTGCAGCATGAAGTAGGTGCGAGGAAGCGAAATCCCTCCGGACAGAAGGCAGCCAAAGATGGGGAAATGCTCCCAGCGGTGATATTCATAAGCCATCACTGAGAGTCCCACCAGGTCTGGCAGCACCCATAAAATGGCAGAGAACATTCCCAGGGACTGCATTGCTGCTTTAAGGGCTGTGCTTGTCTTTCCAACACGCTGGGCCAGAGCTGCAAGGGATGGATTGTCCAGGCCAAAGTCCAGGAAGCACCAGGAGCGGAACGTACTAAACAGAAATATGGGGAGAAGGAAGGGAACTGGGCTTCCAAGAACGACCAGCAAACAAAGCCTTTTGGTCCAAATCTTCTCCTTCACAGTGGTTTTCTTTTTCTCTAAGATAGGCAGGCAGATGCTAGGGAAGCGGAGCAGAAAGGCTTGCCTCTTCAGACGCAGGAAATCGTTCTTCAGCGTTTCCTGCAGGAGGGGGAAGTCAAAGCAGTCGGCTTCCCAGTTGGAGACGATGAAGACTTGTGGGTCCCTCACTCCTTCTCTTACCAAGCACTCTTTGCAGTCCTCCTGGATGTACAAGAGGACCTTCTCCTCATTGTAGTCAGATGGCCGTTGCCTCTTGGCGGCCGACAGGTCCAGGTCTGCTTTGGTGCGCACAAAGTAGAAGCTCTTGCCCATATCTTGGATCTCACGGACCAGGTCAGAATGGATGGAGCGGAAGCGCTGGGAGCCGACGATGACAAAGAAATCAAAGTGCTTTAAATGAACCTTCTTCTCAAACTTGTCCTCTCCAAAGGTTGGTGTTCCCCTTCCGGGGTGGTCCCAAAGGATCACTTGCGGAAGTGTCGGGTGTGGGTAATCCTTGACTTGGACTGTCGTCATCTGTATGCCAGTCACAGCGGCACGCGGGTCATTGGCACGAAGACCCAGCATGGCATTTATGAAGGAGGACTTCCCGGAGCCGGGCTCTCCTACTACGGTAATGTTGAGCGGAGTGCTGTTGAAAAAGTGCAGTGGTTTTGTCAGCACCTGCGACACAGCGCCTGCCAATTGGCCCTGAGAAATGGCTACCTCGAAGTCTTCCACCACTGTGGATCTCGGTGCACTGAAGAGAAAGGAAGCAGGAAAATGTTAAGCGACCGGCCTAATTAGAAGCATTCATTAATGGCATGCCCTCTGTAAAATTTCCAGTGTCGGCAATATTAATATCATTTGCCAAGCAACAAAGCTTTATAGGTAAAAGGTATGAATCCCATCACATTCCATAATTCAGAAGTGAGTGCAAGGATAAAGTGCCCAAAGGTCATGGCAGTGGGGTAGCGTGGGGGGTGCAGGGGGGCCCGGCTGCACAGGGCGCAACATCTGGGGGGGCACGGAGGAGACTCGAGTGCTAAAATCCACGGGTTAGGGGGTGCAAATTACTTGCCTTGCCCCGGGTGCTGACAACCTACGCTACACCACTGGGTCATGGGACATCAGGAGCTGGAGTTGGCGAACAATAAAACACCTGTTGTCAATGACGTTAACTCTTTGCTCAAAGAAAACCAAACAGCACAGGCCAAGTGAACACAGCAACTCTTCCCAGTACCTCTTGCCCCAATGAAGCTGTTGCAAGGACTGAAGTGTTAGAATTCCTGCTCCATGATTGCAGTCATGGGATTGTTGTCTATCACATGACGGTGTATGTTTTGACTCCACAGAGTGGGAAGTGACAGAGAAAGGATGCTTGTGTTACTGTGTTCCGTGAAGTGCGACTACTGTCTTTTGTTCTTTCTCTTTGCTGTCTGATGCTAGAGAGAGAGGGAGCCATGTTGCAGTGCTCCATGTGTGTTTATATGTAAATAAAGCAAATTAGCCAAAATGCTGAGTTGCTGAGGTCTGTTACGCAAGCTGCGAAGACTCTAACGGATTCCTAAGTGTGCCGATGTCTGTTGGCATCGGTCACTGTGATGTTTGGGCTGAAGAAAGCTTTTGACGCTTCCGAAAGATTGACCAGGAGGGAGAGAACATGCCAGTCAGGCACGTGTCTCTGCCAGGGTCCTACTTGAGTGTAGGACAAGCTCCTGCCATGAAGGTCCCCACCTTCCCCTGCTCTCTAAGGCTCCTTCTTCCCCACAACGGGAGAGTTATCAGTCTGAAGGTGCAGAAGAGGGGGGTCTGGTCAAAAAGAAGAAGGGGTTGGGGCAGTTTTATTTAAGTATTTTTTAAGAGTGCACCCTTCCTTTAAACACTGTATGTAAATATTTAACTTCTGCCCCTGCTTGTCATTGAAGTCAGAGGTTTTCAACCTTTTTTAGTCCACGGCTCCTTCGACCAAGTACCTTCTTTCTGCGGCACCCCAGTGGGGCTCAGGAGCCCAGTTATGTCACCCCTTGCCTGCAGAGCTGGCAGCCTCTCACCCTTTTACAAACAACCCCCCTCCTTGTTAAGTCTTCCCTCAGCCTCCTCTCCCCCCTCCTTGGGAGTCCTCTGGGCAGCTGCTGATGCAGCCCCTAGTCTCTGAGTTGCCCTCCCTGCCCTCAAGAGAGGTGCCTCCTCACACTGCCCCACAGGGGCCTGGGACTTGTCTCTCCATTCCCAACAGCAAGGGCTGGTGGTCTGGCTGGCTGGGCTCCCTCACCCACTTGCCTGCTTACCCTGAGGCCCCATTTCAGCTCCGGGAAACCAGCACCCCCTGGCCAGCCCCAGAGGCACCTTTCGCCTGGGGATCTTGTAGCCAGGGCTGCTGCAACAAACAGCTCTTGAAGCCTTTGGGAGGCAGAGACACCAGAGGGCATCAGCGGGCGTCAGAGGAGAGAGGGAATGAAAGAGGGACTGAGGCCGTTGTTGCCCACGGCACCCCTGACCACCATTCAAGGCACCCCAGGGTGCCACGCCACACTGGTTGAAAACCACTGATTTAAGTAATTAATAACCAGATACACCTTATGTGTCTAAATTCTCCACCCACTTCCCCCTCCCCCAAGCTGTACATTACAGTGGTACCTTGGTTTAAAAACATAATCCGTTCCGGAGGTCTGGTTGTAAACCAAAACAGGTTTTAACCCAAGGTGCGCCTTCACCAATGGGGTCTCCCCCCCCCCAAAATGGTTTTAATTCAAAAAAAGGGACACGCACTTCCGGTTTGACATGGTTGTAACCCAAATCAGTTGTAATCCAAAGCGGTTGCAAACCAAAGTACCACTGTATCAGCTTTCCAAGGAAATGGTTTCT
The DNA here is from genome assembly GCF_951804945.1 of Podarcis cretensis. Lineage (NCBI taxonomy): Eukaryota > Metazoa > Chordata > Lepidosauria > Squamata > Lacertidae > Podarcis > Podarcis cretensis. The sequence goes on along the minus strand of NC_137177.1, from coordinate 17,331,603 downwards.
CTTCTCAGATTGGGGACAGTCTCCCCCCTCCTTCTCCCCAAGCTGTGGAAGGACCAGACACAAATTCCTCTCCTCCTGACCCCTCAGCAAACCTTTATTTTCTTTCCCCTTCTCTCTCCCCCCCTCTGAAGTTTTTTAGAGGTGAGAGACTTTTCCTCACGCTCCTGACTGGAAATTACCTGGGGGGCTGCTGAGATTTCTTGTTGGTGTTACTGGGAGAGGAAAGTGAGGGGGTAAAAAACCTTCGAAAGAAACAAGTGCGGGGGCGGCGGAGTGCAGATCAGGGTCCAGATTGGAAAGTTGGCCGGAAGGGAGGACACGAGGGGAGGGGTTAATGAATGAGGTCTCCCTCCCCCTCTCTCCCTCCCTCCCTGCTCCAGGTGTGTTGTGTTGGGTATGCGGACGAAGAGCAGCCTGGAAGGGAGGGTTGTGTGCACCTGTGGAGAGATCTGGGATCGCTGGTGGGGGGGGGGAGGTGGGCTGTGGGCTTTGTGTGCATGTGTGTGTGAGAGAGTGTATAGAATCTCTAACACCTCCGGCTCTGAGACCAGAAAGTTATTGTGGGAAAAATCAGTATGATATGGTTTGTACGTTCCATTTAGGCCTATCTGTGTATTGTTTTACAACTGAATTACATTAAAAAACACACCTGCCAACTCACATAAAAATGTCATTTTCTTTGCTGAAACCTTTTATTAAGACATAATAAATTAAATATAAAATACTGGATTTTCTGTGCGTGAGGAATTGAATGGGAGGAAGGGGGGATGGAGGAGATACGGAAAGAAGAGCTACTTTTTCCGTGGCTGGGGGCGCAATCTGGACGGTTCTGCCAGGGGCTCCAGATCACCTAGCTAAGGCTCTGTCTGTTTCCAAAGAACTCCCCCCTCCACTCTGCCAAACCCCCAAAAGGGAAAGAGGCAGGAGGTGAGAGGAGCTGGAGGAGGGCAGCCTCGTAGCAGCTGCAGAGGTGGATGTCGAATGAACACGCGTCACCGCTGGAAAGGGAGACCCGCATTGACTTCAGAGCAGTTACTTACAACTCTTAGAGTAGCACCAGCTCTGCTTGCTCCCTGGTGATGGCATGTTATTTATTCCCTTTGCAGCGGGGAAGAAGGGCTGCCTTCTCCAACATCATCAAGAGTAAAAATAAATGATTCTGCTGCCCCCGCCTAGCAATGAGCTCAGAGTCTCCTTTAACGCAGACACGCTCAGAAAAAACAAAAAACACGAAAGTCATCAGAGCCCCATGAGAACTGCTCACCTCCTTACCTGCTGCCAGTCCGAATTTTTTGCAGTAAAGCTCAGTTCCCTCTTTGGAGGCTTTGCTTCCTGATCTCTTAGCCTTTCCTCCGTCCAACTCTTTCTCTCTCGCTCGCTTTTATTCCTGCTCCCTCCCGGTCGTCGCGCTAAAAAAAGCAAAGAAGAAAGCGAAAGTACGAGCGAGGACGAGGATAGCAAGAGCCGCATTCCCCGCTAGAGGGAGCTCCAAGCAGCCTGATTGACAGCGGTGCTGCTGCCTTTAAATGGGAAGGTCCCAAAGGCTCACTCGTGAAACTTGAAGCATCCGAGATGGTTAACCCTTTACCTCTGCCGTAGTTGCTTCTGTGCCCGTCTCAGCAGCTCCCGCGTTTTCTGCACTTAAGCCCCACATGGCACCGATTTCAGGGGGTTGATCTAGATGACCCTTGGGTTCCCTTCCAGATCTGCAATTCTACGATCCCAGATCCTAGCGGCGCGAAATGTTTTGGCACCTGCAGAGAAGAAAACAGGACGGGTCCTATCGCCTGTTTCAACTGCTTTAAGGTTTCATTGCAATTAAGCAGGACATACATTTTTTTTCTCTTTCTCGGATAAACTGAGCCATGAGGAATCACTGTCATGGATAACAATAGAAACCTTAACAAAAGACCTTGCTGAAGTGAAGTCTGCTTGGGATCAAAAGAAATTTGAAGCTGTTTTTTCATGATGAATTTTCACGAAAACTTTTTAAAAGTGGAAATACCCAACAGATAGGGAGATGTGAGGAGCTGAACTTAAATATTGGAAAAATTAGAAACTGAGAGAAACGGAAAATAATAAATTTGCCCACTTCTCTCAGGAGATTTGCTGAGGGAAATACTTGCTGACATTCCCCCTTCTACACAAATATTAATGGGGCAGGAGTCCCTGTCCTCTTTTTCAACTCATCTCCCCCTCATCTCCTCTAAAATCTGCTCTGGAAAGTTGCTCCCAACTGGGAAAGTGTACAAGTCATTTGCCTGGGTGAGGAGAAAACATGATGCAGACAGTGATGTTGAAACTGGAAGCTCCTCATATCCTTCAGAAGAAGGATATTGACAAGCTGGAACTTGTACAGAGGAGGAGACCAAGATGACCAAAGCTCTGGAAACCAAGCCTTATGAGGAATGGTTGAAGGAGCTGGGTATGTTTATCCTGTAAAAGAGAAGATTGAGAGGAGATACGCTAGCCATCTTCAAATATCTCAACAGTTGTCACACAGAAGAGGGAATAAGGTTGTTTTCTTCTGCTCCGGAGGGTAGGGCCTGAACCAATGGCTTCAAATTACAAGACTGAATATGAGGAAGAAATAGTTTATTTTTTGGAAAAGTTCTAAGATTCTGCAGAGTGCAGAGTGTCTATAGAGCCTGCATGAGAAGCTGGCTTTGCAAACCAGGCAGGCAGGAAGGACACCAAACTTTCCTCAGAGTGATCCTAGACTGACAGCAAAGCCTGTGTCTTATCTGACACCCTCAGCCTTAGGGGACATAATACAGGGGGCACCGGGCAACGCTCCCTTCAAGGCTTTCCATGGCCCCCAGCTTGTCCTCCAGCTTCCTGCAACCTTGGGAGCTGGAGCTCTTCACCACCCCCACCCTCCGACTCCATCTATTTGCAGACCGGACAGGCAGGTAGCAGCTGCATCTGCAAAGCCAACTGAGAAGTGTCTGCAGGGGGAATTTCTTGCCCCACGCTCTGAGTGCCAGCAGAGGCTATTTTAATCTGAAACCTTGTGACACACTGTACTGCGGTAAGAGTTCAGACAACCAGTCAGGACCCAGCACAGTCCAAGAAAGGATTTGCAAGGAGGAGAAGGACCTACAGCGACCCCGTTAACTTTCGTTTTCTCAGAAATCACCTGTTTGAGCAGAGCTGTGTGTTGGGCCAGGGAGGGGGAAGGGGGAGAGGGGAACTTGTAAACAGGATCTAATTTCTGCTCCAACGTAATAAAAACCCAAAGCTACTTTCCTTTTCAAGGTTATGCAGGATAAAAAGTTGCAAATCTGTGAGGAGAATCAGAACTTACAGGGATAAACAGTTCTGTGTGACGTCACCAGCAGAGCATTTAGTAACAAATACATGCCTGCACCAGTTAATTAGGCTTTTGTCGGAGATAATCTCAATGGTCCTTGGTGATTTAAAACTGCATAGGGGTTTTCAGTCGCTATTCGGGGTCTCCCATCAGAAGTATGTACCATACTTTTCCGTGTATAAGACATGGGGTTTTTTTTAACCTTAAAATAATGTTTAAAAATTGGGTTCGTCTTATACACGGATAGTGCACTGTACAAATTTCTTACTTTGTAGTCCCCCCAAATAGGGGGCGTCTTATACATGGGGGTGTGTTATACATGGAAAAATGCAGTATGTCATTCCTAGATCAAAATTGGTGATACATGGTCATCACTGCTGATCTTCAGTGCACAGCTACAACAAAGCAAGTCTGTCTGTGAGTTTATGCACATTCCCAGCCTATGGACCTCGACAGTGAAACCTGACAGGTCTCAGCAGCACTACATGTGAACCAATATAACATGCTTATGATGCTTTTGCATTCTCAGAATTTTCTGCAAGGCAAATGAGTCACGTGACAAAGGATGTGCAGGAGGCCCTCAGTAGACATGTTAGTGGCAAAAGGGCTCCCTTTAAGCACAACAGAAGCACATGCTAATGCAATACGTTCACTGTCACATACACCCCCCCATCTATTTTGTTGCAAATAACCAGTGAGGTCTATGCAGAGACAGGGTTGGAAGAAAGAACCTGACACACTTCAGATATGAGGCAGAACCTTGTTGTCATTGCATTCTTACACTGTCTCCCAGCTCCACCTGGTACGCAGGCCGCCTGCCCGTGGACTGTCTTGCCAGAGTGGTGCATGCTCTAGTTATCTCCCACTTGCACTATTGCAATGCACTCTTATTGGGGCTACCTTTGAAGGTGACCCAGAAACTAGAACTAATCCAGAATGAGGCAGCTAGACTGGTGACTGGGAGTGGCCACCGAGACAATATAACACTGGTCCTCAAAGACCTACATTGGCCCCTGGTACATTTCCGAGCACAATTCAAAGTTTTGGTGCTGACCTTGAAAGCCCTAAAGGGTTTTGGCCTAGTATCTGAAGGAGAGTTTCCACCCCGATCGTTCAGCCCGGACACTGACATCCAGCTAGAAGGGCCGTCTGGTGGTTCCCTCCCTGTGAGAAGGGGGGTTACAGGGAACCAGGCAGAGAGCCTTCTTGGTAGTGGTCAGATGTCAAGGAAATAAACAACTATATGACTTTTAGAAGATATCTGGATGCAACCCTGTTTAGGGAAGTTTTTAATGTTTGATGTTTTATTGTATTTTAAATATTTTATTGGAAGCTGCCCAGATGGGCGGGGTATAAATAATAAATCATCATCATTACTACTACTACCGCTACCACATCTGATGTACTGCAGATGCAGGTCTGGTTATGCAACCATGGGCATCACATGCCCTTATCAGTCGAATTTTCCTCATAGCACTACTCTGCACCCCCAGCTTGCCATTTACACCCCAGCTGTCAGGGACTCAGCGGGAGCGCAGGGAGGAGAGGAGATGGAAAGCGAGGGGGAGCAATCCGAGGGCAGCGTAGGAGAATATGACAGCAGCCCGATAGATTCCATGAGCCTCTCCAGCGAATCGGAAGATTCACAGAAGGGGGCGCCGATGGGCAGGGCAAGGGGCGACCCAAGGGGGACACCCCAGAAGCAAGGGTCCAGCGGGGACTCCCAGAGCACCAGTTGCAAATCAGGACCAGCTTCCCCACCAGAGCGTAGTGGGGGGGAGGAGTCCCAGGTGTCAGAGCCCACATATGCACCACCAGCGAGAGAAGATGAGTCAGGGTGGACCACGCCTCCATCGGAGAGCGAGTTAACGGTTAAGAGGAAAGTTGCAGGCTGGGCGCGCGCGCCAAGTTCAAAGGTACAGGCGAGCGGCACAGAAGGTAGCCCGGATAGGGAACCAGGTCCTAAAGCCCGCCGGAAGGAGGGGCAAGAATCGTCAGGGTCAGCGTCAGAGGAGTCCAGGAAGGATGAGACCCTAGCGGGCAGGAGGGCCCAGAGGAGAAAGGAATTTAGGAAGAGGTGGAGCAAAGCGAGAGTCTTAAACTGGTGTGGAGGGGGAGGAGACTCAGACAGGACTTCGCCGGTCTAAGGTCGGGACGTAGAGCTGCACGCTGCGGCTTTGAAATGGAGACTGAATCTCAATAAAGACTTTTGTACATAACTACAGCCTAGCGTTGGTCCTCTGTGAGCTGGGACCTGGAGGCAGCTCTGACAGTAAGTCCTGTCTCAAATTTCAAAGAACCTCGCAACGTGAGAGGACGCAGCGAAGGGCGAAGATTGGTGCTTCGCGAGCTCACAAAAGCAGCACAAGATGACTACAGAAGAACGACTGGCAGCTTTGCAAGAAGCCGTGGTACAACTTAACGCAGAAATACGAGCGGCAAGGAGGAGAGAAGAGGAATCAGATGCTGTCTGCAAGGATCTGCAAAACAGGTTGGAAATGTTGACTAAACAGGGGCCACCGGCAGCCAAATCAGAAGGGATCGGGCTCGGGAAGAGAGGGGGGAGCCTGGTGTCGCATTTCGATGGGAGTCTGCAGCAATATCCTAACTTCAGAGCAGACGTAGTTTTTGCGCTAAAGTTGCTGGAGAAGGACTTTAGAGATGAGCAGGAGAAAGTAGGCTTCATACTAACGCATCTCCATGGAGAAGCTAAAGCGTGGTTGCGCAATCTGTGGAGAGATAATGATCCAGCCCTCCAAAACGCAAAAGCCTTCATTAAGGCGATGGATGATTGTTTTTTATCGGAGATAGATGTAGATGTCGCTAGAAAAGAGATTCACGGTCTGAAACAAGGCAGAGCCACTGTAAGGCAATATCATTCCCGCTTTTTTGCATTGGTCAACGCGCTGGGATGGGAAAAGGACTCAGCGTCCGTCAGGGACCTGTTCTGGGAGGGGCTCAACGGGGCTGTGAAAGACGAAATCGCAAGGGGGGAGAGGCCACGGAGCACTCAAGAAGTGGTCCAGAAGGCGTTGACGATTGGTGTGCGGCTGGAAGAACGTCCCTGGAGCAAAGATGAAGGGCGTTGGGGACGCACGCCAGCAAGGGCACCTCCTTTCTTCCCCAGAGACTCAGCGCGCGCTCAATCCACGCCTCCACTGGGAGGGGGAGAGGAGCCGATGGAGATAGGTGGTGCCAAGGCTCAGTCAGCGACCAGAGCCCTCACACCAGGAGCAGCCAAGGTGAAGCCTCCTAGAGGGAACAGGAAGTGTTACATCTGCGAAAGTGCTCAGCATATGGCAAAAGAGTGCCCCCAGAGGCCCCACAAGCACAATGCAGCCTCAGCAAAAGTAACAGAAGCAGCCCAGCAGAGGGAACCGCAGCAGGGAAACGACGAAGTCTGGCTGGAAGCAGAGCCGCTGGGGCCCAGCCAGACGAATCAGTGAAGCAGTCCCCAGGAATCTTACAGCCCACAGACCCCCTCCCGCCCAAACCAGTGGTGCAGCTCACCGCAACACTCCAGCTTCCCAATGGGCTCACCATGGAAGTGCCTATTACCATTGACTCTGGTAGCAATGCAGACTTTATGGGGGTGGATTTCATCAAGCAACATAGCATAGCGCTCCTGCCTGCCACGATGCCCCTGAAAGTAGTGACAGTCGATGGAAGAGAATTGCTGGGGGGACAGGTGGTACAGCAAACGCCGCCAATGGTGATGCGCATTGGAAATCACCGCGAAGTCATCAGCTTCAACGTCACCCAACTGTCAGACACGCCCATAGTGTTGGGCATGAGCTGGTTGGACAGGCACAGCCCGGCATTGGCATGGTACCAGCGTAAATTGACCTTCTGCTCCTCCTACTGCGCAGAACATTGCATCATGACTAACCAGGAGGACGAGGGGCAAGAGGATGACCCACAGCTACAACTGGGCATGCTGCAAGCGGTACCCGACAAGTACAAGGCGTTTTTGGAGGTCTTCTGCGAGAAGGAAGCGGACAAGCTGCCTCCCCACAGACCCTACGACTGCAAGATTGACCTCCTGCCGGGGGCAACGCTGCCGACCGGAAAACTGTACTCCATGTCTGAAGACGAACTGCAAGAGCTCAGGGAGTTCATAGATCACAATTTGAAGCGGGGATTCATCCGAGAATCCAAAGCAGTGGGGGGCAGTCCTGTTTTCTTTGTGAAGAAAAAAGACACGCCCCAGAAGAGGCTTGTAGTTGATTTCAGAATTTTAAATTCGAAAACCAAGCCCACGGCTTTCCCGATGCCCAAGATCGACGACTTGCTCGCGACGGTGAGAAAGGGACGCATCTTCACCAAGCTGGATCTACGAGGGGCGTACAATCTTATACGCATGCGGGAGGGCGACGAGTGGAAGACGGCCATGTTCACGCCCTTGGGCACCTATGAGTATAGGGTTATGCCTTTCGGTTTACAAAATGGCTCCCACTGCTTCCAAGCCTTCATGCATCACGTGTTAGCGGGGCTCCTATACAAGAAGTGCGTCTGCTTCCTGGACGACATTCTGATCTTCTCGGAATCGCAGGAGGCTCACGAGAGAGATGTCAAGGAAGTCCTGCAAAGACTACGGGAGCACAGGCTTTACGCCAAGCTGGAGAAATGCCAGTTCGACATGACGGAGGTGGATTTCCTGGGCTACAAGCTGTCCGACAAGGGAATCGCCATGGACAGCGCCAAGGTACGATCAGTACTGGACTGGAAGAGCCCGCGCAATCGGAAGGAGGTCCAGAGGTTTGTCGGCTTTGCTAACTTTTATCGCAAGTTCATCAAGGGTTTCGCTATGCAGACGGCGGCCATCACGGACACCCTCAGCTCCAAGAAGAAGAAGTTCATCTGGACGGACCAGGCGGAGCAGTCCTTTCAGAAACTCAAGCGTCTTTTCGCTTCCGAGGAACAACTGCTGCATGTGAACCCCAGCAAGCCCATGAGGGTGGAGACGGATGCCTCCGACAGAGCCGTGGGGGCAGTCCTGTTGCAGCGAGACCCGCAAGGGGATTGGAGGCCGTGTGCTTTCTACTCCAGGAAGCTCAGCAAGTCAGAGCAGAACTACACCATCTGGGACAGAGAGTTGCTGGCCATTCATGCAGCATTCAAGGCGTGGCGGCACTTCCTCATCGGAGCCAAACACACGGTGCAAGTTCGCACGGACCATAAGAACCTGGAGTACTGGCGCACGGCGCGGTTCCTGAACCAGAGACACATCCGCTGGGCGGAGTTCTTTGCGGATTTCGACTTCAGGATAGAATATATCCCCGGAGGCAACAACATCATGGCTGATGCGCTATCCAGGAAGCCGCAGTATCTGGAGGAAGCAGCACCGGTAGCGGCCAAACACATTTTCGCACCCAAGGCGTGGGCATGCGCTTCTGCCACAGTAGACCTGGAAGCGATACGGCGCGAGCTGCAAACAGATTCCTTCGCGCGCTCCAAGATGGAGGAGGTGCGTAGCGGCACGGCGAAGGACGACGAGTTCCAGATACGCGACGGACTGCTCCTCCGCAAGGGGGCCATCTACGTACCGGGAGATGAACTCCGCGCGACAGTACTGCAACAGCTACACGACGCACCCAGCGCCGGACATTTCGGCAAGGAAAAGACGGTGGAATTAGTAGCCAGAGACTTTTGGTGGCCCAAGATGCGGGGAGAAGTCGCGGATTACGTCACGAGGTGCGACACCTGCCAAAGGGCCAAGCCAGTACACAGACCGCCGGCGGGACTGTTAGAACCGCTACAGACCCCGTCCGAACCGTGGGAGAGGGTAGCCTTGGACTTTGTCACTGACCTGCCCAGCTCGAGGGGCAAAACAGCAGTACTCGTGGTAGTCGACATGTTCACCAAGATGGCGCACTTCATTCCTTGCGCGAAGGTGGCCACAGCGGAACAGACAGCCAAGCTGTTCATAGACCACGTGTTCAAGGTACACGGCCTGCCACGGTCTATCCTGTCTGACAGGGGGCGCCAGTTCATCTCGAGTTTCTGGCGGAAGCTGATGGGGATCCTGAACGCCAAGGTCAACCTAGCGTCGGCAAGACACCCGCAGACCAACGGACAAGCGGAGAGGGTCAACGCCGTCATGCAGCAGTACCTGAGATGCTACGCGAACCAGCAGCCCTCGACCTGGGTGGACTACCTGCCCCTGGCCGAGTTTGCCTACAACAACACACAACACGTGTCCACGGGGGTGACACCGTTTTTTGCCAACCACGGGCGACATCCCAGGACCTTCCCGGGCTTAGAGAAAGAGGGGGAGGGAGAGCCACAGGGAGCAGAGGCATTGGCAGAGGAGTTACAGGAGGTCCATGAACAGCTCCGTAGACAGTTAGACCTAGCAAAACACATATACAAGATGCAAGCAGACAAACACAGAAGAGTGGGGGAGGACATACGGGTAGGGGACTGGGTCTGGTTAGCGGCCCAGGCAGTGCCGGCCAGATCCTTAGCTAAGAAGAAGCTAGGACACAAGCAGTTGGGCCCTTACCTAGTCGAGGCACAGATCAACCCAGTGGCTTTCCGTTTGACACTACCGGAGGGTTCCAGAATGCACCCGGTCTTTCATAGATCGGTGCTAACGCCCTACAAGGCACCTCACAGGTTTCAGGAGCCAGGAACAGCTCCCAGTCCGCTTAGAGATGCACCCATGACAGGGGGGTCGCCGAGGGCGGGGCCACTCAACGAGGTGACGGAGATTTTGGACTCGAGATGGGGGGAAGAGGGAGTCGAATATCTCATCGCAAGGGAAGGTGCCCCGGCCAGCGCCAACAGCTGGGTGCCGTACTATGCGGTGGAGGAGCACTACCTCAAAGACGAGTTCCACGCACTCTTCCCACACAGGCCCATGCCGGAGGATTATTTTGACGAATATCTTTTCACCCCCACACTCTCAGCCAGTACGTTTCAGGGGTTCTCCTCGGTTGAGGAGACGGTTCCAGAGACTACCTCGCCGGAGGGGTCGGTCTCAGACTTGGGTGCGGAGCGCTCTTATTGGTGGGACACTCAACCCGAGGAGGAGTGGCACAGGAGACTGCTCAGAGGGCCCTGGCACGCAGACTACCCAGAGGAAATGGGGGAACAAGGGGGCATGGACGGGTTGGGGGAGGATCCTGGTTTCGAGCACGCCGGCAACGAGATGGAAGCGGAGGAGAGCGACGTCGATGTACCCGTCACGGACTGGCAGCATGCCAGGGGGGAAGACCGGTATCCGGCATGCACCCCCACAGCATTGGAGCACCCGGAACCCACGCCAGAAGAGGGGGAGGGGGGAAGGGGGGGCTTCGAGGGGGGGATGGATGTCAGGGACTCAGCGGGAGCGCAGGGAGGAGAGGAGATGGAAAGCGAGGGGGAGCAATCCGAGGGCAGCGTAGGAGAATATGACAGCAGCCCGATAGATTCCATGAGCCTCTCCAGCGAATCGGAAGATTCACAGAAGGGGGCGCCGATGGGCAGGGCAAGGGGCGACCCAAGGGGGACACCCCAGAAGCAAGGGTCCAGCGGGGACTCCCAGAGCACCAGTTGCAAATCAGGACCAGCTTCCCCACCAGAGCGTAGTGGGGGGGAGGAGTCCCAGGTGTCAGAGCCCACATATGCACCACCAGCGAGAGAAGATGAGTCAGGGTGGACCACGCCTCCATCGGAGAGCGAGTTAACGGTTAAGAGGAAAGTTGCAGGCTGGGCGCGCGCGCCAAGTTCAAAGGTACAGGCGAGCGGCACAGAAGGTAGCCCGGATAGGGAACCAGGTCCTAAAGCCCGCCGGAAGGAGGGGCAAGAATCGTCAGGGTCAGCGTCAGAGGAGTCCAGGAAGGATGAGACCCTAGCGGGCAGGAGGGCCCAGAGGAGAAAGGAATTTAGGAAGAGGTGGAGCAAAGCGAGAGTCTTAAACTGGTGTGGAGGGGGAGGAGACTCAGACAGGACTTCGCCGGTCTAAGGTCGGGACGTAGAGCTGCACGCTGCGGCTTTGAAATGGAGACTGAATCTCAATAAAGACTTTTGTACATAACTACAGCCTAGCGTTGGTCCTCTGTGAGCTGGGACCTGGAGGCAGCTCTGACACCAGCCTATGGATTTTATCCAACATTACTCATGCTCAGAGCACACCAGTTGAAATGAATGCACCTTATTAACTGGAAGGTTAAAAAAAATATGGAAATTTCTACGATACTTTGCAAATATTCTACACCACAGTAGCAGGAAGGCCAGGCTCTGGGTAGTCCTCTTTCATCAACGCCACGCTGCTTAAGTGCAGAAAACTCAGGTGCTGCTGAGACTGGCACAGAGGCAACAACAGGAGAGGTGAAGGAATACTTCTATGGGATGCTTCCACAGGTGATCCTTTGGGACTTCCCAGGAAAGGCAGCATCCCCGCTGGCAAACGGGCTGCTTGGACTCTGGCCAGAAATGCGGCTTTGGCTATTTGTTGTGATCTTATCTCGTCCTCGCTGGTTACCTTCACTTTCTTTTTTGCTTTTAGTAGTGTGAGGGTCAGGAGGGAGAGAGGGTATAAAAGGGAGATACAGAGAGAGAGCAGGATGGAGAAAAGTGCGAGAAACCTCGAAGCAAAACGTCTGAGAAGACGACTGAGCTTGGCTGCAAAATATTGGTCCAGCAGCAGGAAAGGAGTTGAACTTTTCTCCTGGGTCTAGAATGATTTCCGTTTCTTTCTGAGCTTCTTTGCGTTAAAGGAGACTCTGATGTCCTTGCTTGGTGGGGGTGGCAGAATGATTGTTGTTGTTGTTTACCTTTTACCTTTTTATCGTTATTATATTAATTATATTATAGCTGTTGTGATATTATATTATACTATCATATCATATTACATCCAGTGCTTTTTTTTCCTTAAAAATGTTTAGGGGTACTCTCATTTGACCATACAAAACCACCATTTTATAGTTCAAATTAGGGAAAATAAATACAGTAAATGGTCAGTGCAAAGAACATGCATTACCTCATATTACACAGCTCACAGCGACTTCCACATTGGCATAAGGTTGTGTGCACTAACATCTTCCTGATTCCCTTCTGGGAAAGGAAAGGAAGCAGCCATCGAAGGTGGTAACAACAAAATGTTTAGGGGTATGTGTACCCCTGCATCCCCCCAGAAAAAGCACTGATCATATCATATTATAAACAATAAGATTATTAACAATGATGTTCTAGAAGGCTGCCATTTTCCCCTGTGGCAAAGGGACTAAATAACATGCCATCACCATTGAGCAGAGCTGGTGCTACATTAAGAGTTTTAAGAAACTGCCCTGAAGCCAATGCGGCTGGTCTCCCTTTTGAGGGTTCATTCAATATTTCCCTCTGCAGAGCCCCCCCTCCCAGTTGATGGATATTACCACTACAGGAAAGCAGCAGGAACACTTTTTGGCATAACAAAATAAAAAAATTCCTTCCAGTAGCACCTTAAAGACCAACTAAGTTAGTTCTTGGTATGAGCTTTCGTGTGCATGCACACTTCTTCAGATACACTGAAACAGAAGTCACCAGACCCTTCTATATAGTGAGAAGGTGGGGAGGGGTATTACTCAGAAGGGTGGTGGGAATGGGTGATAGGCAGATAGCTGTGATGAGCCTGTTGACGACTCTTAACGACTGCAATAGGTCTTACAGGAAAAAGCAAGGGGTGAAAAGGTGAAAAATGGCTTTGTCATGTATAATGAGATAAGAATCCAATGTCTTTGTTCAGACCAGGTCTCTCCATGTTTTTCAGTTTGGTAATAAGTTGCAATTCAGCAGCTTCTCTTTCCAGTCTATTTCTGAAATTCCTTTGTAATAGAACAGCTACTTTGAGATCTTGTATAGAATGTCCTGGGAGATTGAAGTGTTCTCCTACTGGTTTCTCTGTCTTGTGATTCCTGATGTCCGATTTATGTCCGTTTATGTCCGTCTGGTGACTTCTGTTTCAGTGTATCTGAAGAAGTGTGCATGCACACGAAAGCTCATACCAAGAACTAACTTAGTTGGTCTTTAAGGTGCTACTGGAAGGAATTTTTTTATTTTGTTTTGACTATGGCAGACCAACACGGCTACCTATCTGTAACTGGAACTTTTTGGCATGTACAAATGGTATCTGTGAGCCATTTCTGATTAGAAAAATGGCATGGCAAGTGTTCAAGGCAGGGCAGAAGATGCTGGAGGTTCTCTTGGTTCTGGGTTGGTGCTGCCTGATGAGCCTGGGTAGCTCAGTTGGTTAGACCTGTTGATTTGTAGCATCCAAGTGCACAGCGGAATGATGAGGAATACGTGCCAACATGCTCTATATTGCTTTATTTACATTTCATAGCTGGTAGATTACAGAAAACCATCTTGTCTCTGCCGGAGCAGAAAACTGCATCCTCTCTCCTCTGAAGCTCAGAGAGAAAAAACACTGAACAGTGAAAAACAGGAAACCAGTGTACGTCACATCCAGTCTCCTTTTCCCGTGGGAAACACAACAGTAATGCTGTCTGTGGAATGTAAACATTGTCTTGTGACAAGCCTTTCGCTGCACAGTGAAGAGAGCAGAAACCAACATCCTCCCCCTTTCTGTGAACACCACTGGGCAGCGTGTTCGTACAATATCAGTACAAACCCAACTTCTGCACATAGGTACAGTGTTGATCCCTTGATACAATCTTGGACAATACATCAGCAGGAATTTCATTACCTGGCATATAGGACACCGTTACGAGTCCTTCTGAATACGTTCCCTAGCATGTTGCAACTTCAATTGCAAGTGCTTCGTGCTTTGCTTACAACCATCAGAATTCAGCAAAGCCAAACATGCTTTGTTGTCCTGGTAAACCTGGATTGGACATTTGACAGGAATTTTCATGTCTTTGCACAATTGTAACAACCATTCACAATCCTTAAGTGAATAAGACAGTGCATTTAGTTCAGCTTCACAAGTACTTAAGCTAACTGTTGTTTGCTTCTTGCATGACCAATCAAATAGACCCTGATTGTACATATAGCAAACTCCAGACGTACTTTTCCTGTCTGTAGTGTCACTTCCAAAACTTGCATCTGCAAATATCTCAAGACCACCAGACTTCTGATTGTTAAATCTCAGTCTGTAATGCATAGTGCCTTTCAAATACCGCGCTATACGTTTCAGAGCTTTCCAATCCTTAACAGTAGGATTGTTGACTTGTCTGCTTAGCAAATTACAGCTAACAGCAATGTCTGGTCTTGAACATCTGGCAATGAAGTTTAGCTTGCCTAGCACACTTCTGTACAGTGTAGTGTCAGAAAATGCTTCTTCAGTGTCATCTACCTGATAACCTGTTGTCATCGGTGTGTCTACAGGGTTAGCATCCATCAGGTTTAGTTTGCCTAACACGTCAGCAATTTTCCGTGACTGGTGTACTAGAACGTTACCATCTTGATCTCTCTCTATTTCCAGAGATAGGTAGTTGTTTACCTCACCAAGATCTTTCATGTCAAAGTGTTCTTTCAGTTGAGCTAGGGCGTTATTGTACATTGTGACATCTTTCCAAAAGAATAAGAGATCATCAACATAAAACAAACAATACAGTTTCTTTTGCCCCTCCTCTTTGACAAATACACATGGATCAGCTTTCCCTTGCTGAAAACCTAGAGAAAACAATACTTCAGTGAGTTTTGTGTGCCAACACCGTGCACTTTGTTTGAGACCATAAAGGGACTTTTTCAGAGCACAAACAAATCCCTGTTTTACCTGTACGCCATCAGGTGGAAGCATATAAAGTGATTCATCTAGAGATCCGTACAGAAAAGCTGTATTCACATCATGGTGACTAATGTGTAGATTCTCCTCTGCAGCTAGCTTGAGCATAAGCCTAATGCTCTCATACCTCACTGTGGGTGAGTAGGTCTCGTGATAGTCTTCACCTGGTACCTGTGCAAAACATCTGGCTACCAATCTGGCTTTGTGTCTGACTATCTTGCCATTTTGATCAGTCTTCGCTTTGAAGACCCATTTGCTTCCAAGCAGTTTCATTCCTGGAACTACTGGAACAAGTTCCCATGTTTTGTTCCTTTCCAAGGAATCAAGCTCAGCCTTCATGGCATTTAACCATGGCTCAGCTTCCTTTGAATCCAAATCCTGGATTTCTTGGAAACTTGAAGGTTCAAATACCTTTTTGGAGCTTTTAACAGCTGTTACTGCTATCTTGGCAAACTCATCAGCAAATCTCTTTGGAGGTCTGCCTTTTGTGGCTCTTTGTGATCTGCGAATTAGCCTTAGGTCTTCAACACTCTCCTCTTCCTTCTTAGGAGAAAAGCGACCTATTGTGAACAATGGTTCCTCCAATTCTTGATCAGAACTTTCAGAGGGTCGCATAGAGGCTTTCGCACTCTTGAAATCCTCTGAATCACCCGATTCAGTTTCAGACTCAGAATCAGTTTCAGTCTCAGAATCAGAACTTTCATCAGTGGGTGTGGGTGGTTGTGGTTGCTTTTGACTATCCTCAGTCTCATCACTGTCATCAGGATAACATTGGAAAATTCCCACATTCTCCCCCCACTTGGCATTGTACTCAACACTTCTTGTGAGCTTAATGGTCTTAGAGTCAGTCATCCTTATTCTGTAAGAACCTTTCTCATAACCTAGAAAGATACCATGCAAACCACGCTTGTCTAACTTGGAGTTTTGTGGTGAGTGAACCCACATGTCAGAACCAAAAATTTTCATGTGTTTGATGTATGGCTTCTTGCCAAACATCTTCTCATAGGGGGTACAACCAATCGCTGAAGATAACCTGCGATTATAACTGTAAGTGAAACATGAGAGAGCTTCGGCCCAATAACTCTCTGGAAGATTTGCATCATGCAGCAAGGTTTTTAACCCTTGAAGCAATGTCTGATTTGCTCGTTCTGCAAGTCCATTCTGCCATGGCGAGCGAGGACTAGACAAATCGTGTTGAATTCCTTTCTCAGACAGAAAAGCTTCAAACTGCTGAGAAGTGAATTCCCCCCCGCGATCAGTGAAAAGAATTTTTACCTTCTTACCATGCACATTTTCCAACCAAGCACAGAATTCCTTGAACCTAGGAAAAGCCTCTGATTTCTGCTTGAGATTGTACACATGAATATACCTGGAAAATGCATCAATGAGAACCATGAAGTACCTATTTCCACCCAAAGAGGGCGCTAGTGGTCCAACCAAATCAGCATGAACAATTTGGTATGGTTCTGTAGCTTGCCTACTAGACACCTTACCTTTCGCAGCCATTTTCACCTTGTTTGCTGCGCATGCCTTGCACTTCATGTGGTACCTGCAGGGTTTAATAGTCATACCTTCAACCAAGGCAGGCATTTTAGATACTGCCTCAAAACCCAAATGACCAAATTTTCGATGAAAATCATGAATACATTCTGCATGCAAACATTTGTTAGAACCTGCAATGCAACAAGTGTCATCCTGCACAACATCATCATAATACAAAACATATAAACGATCAACATATTCAGCATACAATACATAATCATTTTTCTTTGTGATGATGCACCTTTTGTTCTTAAAGGAAACGTCAATGTTCCGCTCATTCAGCTGTCCGACGCTGAGCAGATTATGTTTAGCATCTGGAACATAAAGTACATTCTGTATCGATAAGTCCAAACTGTGAAGAACAACAGTTCCGTAGCCTTTACTGGGAATTGTGTGGTCATCCGCCTGGTGAATCGCACCTTCCTGCGGTGTAAAAGACACGAACAGTCGCTTATCGTTGCACATGTGGTGCGTTGCCGCTGAATCAACAACGAAGAAAGATCTAGACGTCTTCTGGACCTCTGCAACTTTTGGAGTGAAGCGTGAGACCATTGCTTTGGGCTGCGTTGTCCTGGACACCGGACCTTTGCCTCTGCTTTGGCCTTTTCCACGCGATGAGCTTTCGCTGCGCTGCTCTGTCTTGGCCCTGGGATATCTGCATTCCCTCTTCATATGGCCTAGACGTCCACAGGAGTAGCATTTCACTGCCTTCAAAGCTTTGGCGCCATCTGGTGGTTCCACTGCACTATGGGATGACGTCTGTGAAGACTCCCCCTTTCCCATGCAGCCAGCACCCCGGCGATCTGCTTCATTTTGAATCACGGCAGTAACATAATCCACTGTCAGCTGAGCGGTAGGCTGTACAGCAATCTGAGTCGCAACAGACTCCCAACCTGAACCCAAAGATTGTAGTATCATGAAGGAATACACAGCCTCTGGAAAGTTGAGTCCTCTCTGTTGCAGCTCATGTCTCAGATTCTGCATCTCCATCAGATGTGTACGCACATCTCCACCTTCAGCAAGAGCCATATTATGCAGCTTGTTAAAATAAAACATAGTAGACCCAGCTTCTGTCCTCAAGTGTGCCTCCCTCAAAGCGTCCCAAATTTCTCTGGCTGAGGTCTTATCACGCAATAGACAGAGCTCTTCTGGGGATACTATCAATGTAAGAGTTCCCCTTGCTTTGGAATCTTTAGCTTTCCATGCATCTGTAACTGGAGCTGGGGGGGTGTCTGTAATAACTTCAAACAGACCCTCTTTCCGCAGAATAGCCTCTGCATAGATAACCCAGTCCGTATAATTTTTCTTATTGAGCTTGGGAATCCCACAAGCATCCTGAAGGGCCATCATGTCTCTGGCATTAGCCTTCTGCGTCATCTCTGCTGCTTTAAACAAGCTGCTTTATACAAGCTGCGTCTGTGCTGCTTCAAGCCTCATTCCAAAGGCAAGTTCAAAAGTGCTTTCTCTCTGCTGCCTTAAATCATGCTGCGTCACTGTTATCTGCAGCTTCTTCAGCCCTAAAGCACTTTCAAGAGTTACTTTCGATTTCCCCAGCATAGGCATAGCCGCTGCCTGTAGCCGGCAAACGGACATAAAAGTTCAAAGTCCAGCCATAAAGCCATTAAATAGAAGCTGGCAGGCTGCCCGGAGCAGTAGCACATACCTCATCAATCATCTTGACGCGCAGATACCGTCCGATCCGTCCCTCTGCATTCCGATCCTTTTGCCGGCATCAGATGACTGCGTCTTTGCTCCTTTGCCAGGAGCCCGATTCGACTTCTGGAGTCCATAACCAAAATGTTGATTTGTAGCATCCAAGTGCACAGCGGAATGATGAGGAATACGTGCCAACATGCTCTATATTGCTTTATTTACATTTCATAGCTGGTAGATTACAGAAAACCATCTTGTCTCTGCCGGAGCAGAAAACTGCATCCTCTCTCCTCTGAAGCTCAGAGAGAAAAAACACTGAACAGTGAAAAACAGGAAACCAGTGTACGTCACATCCAGTCTCCTTTTCCCGTGGGAAACACAACAGTAATGCTGTCTGTGGAATGTAAACATTGTCTTGTGACAAGCCTTTCGCTGCACAGTGAAGAGAGCAGAAACCAACAAGACCGTGGTGCTGATAACGCCAAGGTTGCAGGTCCCTGTATGGACCAGCTGCATATTCCTGCATCGCAGGGGGTTGGACTAGATGATCCTCAGGGTTCCTTACAACTCTACAGTGCTATGTTTCTACGACTTTCCCGAGTCGCCCTCCCGGGGCTTTCTGGGTCCTTCCATGACTGTGGTACCAAAGATGAAACTTCCCTTCTCCATGCACCTTAGTCCTGCTGCAAAATCGCCTCCCCATATCAATTCAAACAAACAAACAAAATCCCACTGATAACACCCCACACTTAATATATCGTGCAGTTAGGTCCTCAGAATGTCTTTAATTATAAAAAGGATGTTATGCTCTTTTTTCCTTTGCAGTATTTCTTTTATTTATTCATTATATTTATATAGTTTTCAGGACAAGATAAGGTTGCTGATAATGGGTTGTCTTCAACTAACATCTATTCAGAGTAAACCTATTAAAATTAATGGACCTTAGACATAGTTATTAATTTCAGTGAGTCTATGCTAAATAAAACTCTCACACAAACATGTTTTAAGGGTTATGTGTGAATGTATGCACATATAGATTTTTGAGAGATTGACAACAGGCAGAATTCTTCACTTTATTAAAAACTACCAACTGCTGCTCAAACAACCCACTGGTAGAGACAGGCCCTAAGTAAATTGATTTTCCCACATAAACCACGGATTGTAAAGATGTCCATAAAAGTGTGTGGAAAGCTATCGTTTAACTATTACAGTTTTCTTCTCTTTCTCAGATAAACTGAGCCACGAGGAATCACTGTCATGGATCCTGCCATAACAATAGAAACCTTAACAAAAGACCTTGGGATCAAAAGAAATTCGAAGCTGTTTTTTCATGATGAATTTTCACGAAAACTTTTTAAAAGTGGAAATAGCCAACAGATAGGGAGATGTGAGGAGCTGAACTTAAATGTGTACAAAAAATGGAAAAGTGGGGAAACCACCAAAGAGGAATTCAAACAAATAGCCAGCACGTGTAGACACAAAGTCAGAAAAGCTAAAGCACAGAATGAACTCAGGCTTGCTAGAGAGGTTAAAAGCAACAAAAAAGGCTTTTATGGGTATGTTCGTAGCAAAAGGAAGAACAAAGAAACAGTGGGGTCACTCAAAGGAGAAGATGGTGAAATACAAACAGGGGACACAGAAAGGGCTGAACTCCTCAATGCCTTTTTTGCCTCAGTCTTTTCCGATAAAGAAAACAATGCCCGACCTGAAGAACTTGGAGCAAATGATTCAGCAGAGGAAACACGACCCAGAATAACTAAGGAGATAGTACAAGAATACTTGGCTAGTTTAGATGTATTCAAGTCTCCAGGGCCAGACGAACTGCATCCAAGAGTATTAAAAGAACTGGCAGATGTGATCTCAGAACCACTGGCAGTCATCTTTGAGAATTCCTGGAGAACAGGCGAAGTCCTGGCAGACTGGAGGAGGGCAAATGTTGTCCCTATTTTCAAAAAGGGGAAAAGAGAGGACCCAGTCAGTCTGACATCAATACCAGGGAAGATTCTGGAGCAGATCATTAAACAAACAGTCTGTGAGCACCTAGAAAGGAATGCTGTGATCACCAATAGTCAGCATGGATTTCTGAAAAATAAGTCATGTCAGACTAACCTGATCTCGTTTTTTGACAGAATTACAAGCCTGGTAGATGAAGGGAACGCAGTGGATGTTGCCTACCTTGATTTCAGCAAGGCATTTGACAAGGTGCCCCATGATATTCTTGTAAAGAAGCTGGTAAAATGCGGTCTTGACTATGCTACCACTCAGTGGATTTGTAACTGGCTGACTGACCGAACACAAAGGGTGCTCATCAATGGTTCCTCTTCATCCTGGAGAAGAGTGACTAGTGGGGTGCCACAGGGTTCTGTCTTGGGCCCGGTCTTATTCAACATCTTTATCAACGACTTGGATGATGAACTCAAGGGTATTCTGATCAAATTTGCAGATGACACCAAACTGGGAGGGGTGGCTAACACCCCAGAGGACAGGATCACACTTCAAAACGACCTTGACA
Source organism: Podarcis cretensis (assembly GCF_951804945.1). Classification (NCBI taxonomy): domain Eukaryota; kingdom Metazoa; phylum Chordata; class Lepidosauria; order Squamata; family Lacertidae; genus Podarcis; species Podarcis cretensis. The sequence goes on along the minus strand of NC_137177.1, from coordinate 17,310,873 downwards.
GATTAGAGAACTGGGCCAAAACAAACAAGATGAATTTTAATAGGGAGAAATGTAAAGTATTGCACTTGGGCAAAAAAAATGAGAGGCACAAATACAAGATGGGTGACACCTGGCTTGAGAGCAGTACATGTGAAAAGGATCTAGGAGTCTTGGTTGACCACAAACTTGACATGAGCCAACAGTGTGACGCGGCAGCTAAAAAAGCCAATGCAATTCTGGGCTGCATCAATAGGAGTATTGCATCTAGATCAAGGGAAGTAATAGTGCCACTGTATTCTGCTCTGGTCAGACCTCACCTGGAGTACTGTGTCCAGTTCTGGGCACCACAGTTCAACAAGGACACTGACAAACTGGAACGTGTCCAGAGGAGGGCAACCAAAATGGTCAAAGGCCTGGAAACGATGCCTTATGAAGAACGGCTAAGGGAGCTGGGCATGTTTAGCCTGGAGAAGAGGTTAAGGGGTGATATGATAGCCATGTTCAAATATATAAAAGGATGTCACATAGAGGAGGGAGAAAGGTTGTTTTCTGCTGCTCCAGAGAAGCGGACACGGAACAATGGTTCCAAACTACAAGAAAAAAGATTCCACCTAAACATTAGGAAGAACTTCCTGACAGTAAGAGCTGTTTGACAGTGGAATTTGCTGCCAAGGAGTGTGGTGGAGTCTCCTTCTTTGGAGGTCTTTAAGCAGAGGCTTGACAACCATATGTCAGGAGTGCTCTGGTGGTGTTTCCTGCTTGGCAGGGGGTTGGACTCGATGGCCCTTGTGGTCTTTTCCAACTCTATGATTCTATGATTCTATGAAATATTGGAAAAATGAGAAACTGAGAGAAACGGAAAATAATAAATTTGCCCACTTCTCTCAGGAGATTTGCTAAGGGAAATACTTGCTGACATTCCCCCTTCTACACAAATGTTAATGGGGCAGGAGTCCCTGTCCTCTTTTTCAACTCATCCCCCTCACATCTCCTCTAAAATTTGCTCTGGAAAGTTGCTCCCAGCTGGGAAGGTGTGCAAGTCATTCACTTGGGTGAGGAGAAAACATGATACAGACAGTGATGTTGAAGCTGGAAGCTCCTCATATCCTTCAGAAGAAGGATATTGACAAGCTGGAATGAGTACAGAGGAGGGCGACCAAGATGACCAAAGCTCTGAAAACCAAGCCTTATGAGGAGCACTTGAAGGAGCTGGGTATGTTTATCCTGGAAAAGAGGAGATTGAGAGGAGATACGATAGCCATCTTCAAATATCTGAAGGGTTGTCACACAGAAGAGGGAATAAGCTTGTTTTCTTCTGCTCCAGAGGGTAGGGCCTGATCCAATGGCTTCATATTACAAGACTGAACATGAGGAAGAAATAGTTTATTTTTTAGAAACAGTCTAACATTCTGCAGAGTGCAGAGCAGCTATAGAGCCCGCATGACAAGCTGGCTTTGCAAGCCAGGCAGACCAGAAGGACACCAAACTCTCCTCAGAGTGTTCCTAGACTGACAGCAAAGCCTGTGTCTTATCTGACACCCTCAGCTTTAGGGGGACATCATGCAGGGGGCCACCAGGCACAGGTTCCTTCAAGGGTTTCTCCAGCCTCCGCAGAGCTACTCGCCTTCCCTTCCCCCAGCTTGTCCTCCAGCTTCCTGCAGCCTTGGGAGCTGGAGCTCTTCGCCACCCCCACCCTCCAACTCCCTCTCAGTGCAGATGGGGCAGGCAGGTAGTTGCCGTTTCCCGTCCGTGTCTCTTGGGGTTTGGGCCTCTCTTCTACACTGGCCCACCTTCCTATCGGGACACAGTTTCGCCAAATTCCCCTGCCTCCCGCGCACAAAGCAACTGTGTGTTTCCCAACGCCATTGACTCCCTTCTTTCCATGCCATCCTAGTCTTCCCTCTTTCTCTTGAGCCAATCTGCATTGGTTTAACTGCTTGCCCCTGGCTGAATGAGTCGCCCATCCCTGGCGCAGAAAGACTTGGAGTGTGGCTCCTTACTAGCGGAGGCCCCCCAGCCCCCCTCTTTTCTAACGTCCGTTGCTCCTGATGTAACCCCAGCTGTAGGGAGGCTCTGACTAACTCATCCAGCAACTGCATGGGTTGCATCTTCGCCATCTCATCCAGGATCGATGGGTTCAATCCTGCTCCATACATGGGTGCCAGCGGCGTGTTCTGTCCCCAGCCAACCCTTTGCAATAAGGCATTGAAAGCAGTCCAATAAGATGCCACAGAACTCTCCCCCCTCCAGTCGCAGATGTAGCAGTTGTTGCTCATCCGCTGCATGCTCCATGGGGCTCTTGAACATTGCATCCATCTGTCCCCAGAATTCCCGCAGATTTCCCAGTGTGCTGTGCTGGCCCTCCATTAAAGTGATGGCCCAGTCCTTAGCTGGTCCTTCCAGCCAGCTTATCAGATAAGATATCCGCTGTTTGTCCAAGCTAAATTTGGCTGATCTCACATCCAAAATGTAACTGGATTCCATTTTAAAGGCAGCATAACGTTCTGTGTCCCCACTGAATGTTTCAGGATGAACCCCAGGCCCCTTGTCGGCCCTGAGGTCCCTTACAGGTCCTTTGTTCATCTAGAGCTCCTGCTAGCGTATCGAGCTATGATTTGAGTTGCCATGTGTAGCTTCTCAATTCTATTATGGGTCTGTGGGCTCTCCTGCCCCTCCCTCTGTTCCCCCAGCTGCATTCCCCAATTTCCGCACTTGCCTTTCCATCACGTTCTCTGTTGGCCTCCGGCATGAGAGAAAAAGTGAGTCCGGGCAAACTGTTATGGCTTGGTCTCTCCCACAAATGTGAGACGAATCTGCCTGTTAATTATTTCAGATTTATTGCTAAAGCAACACACTAAGACGGAGCTTCTCTACTCACCGCCCTCCCCAGAAGATGGAGTTGCCCGGACTCAGCTCCTGCCCCTTCCCCAACACGGAAGCCCCAACCTTCTCTTCCGGTATCTTTCGTGCATCTCTGCTACTTTTGAAATCCTAAGAGATTTGGCAGAGCGTATTTCCTGCATTCCCACATCTTGCCCACTATCATAGTTCTCACACATCTATCTGTCCCTTTGGTCAGAGCTCAGATTACATCTGCTCTCCCCCTCCTCTCTGCTATCTGCTGTTAACTGTCCTCTCCCTCTGCCTGCTTCTTCTCCTGTCAGCATCCAGCAATTGAGCTGGATCTGATGCACAGCGCAAGTGAAACATGTTCTTAAATAAACTGAAATTTGGCTAACAACACTTGGCTCTACAGCCCCTGCTGCCATACTTGTCCCAAGTCTCTTTCTCAGTTGCCATAATTCTCCTCATGAAGTTCCATTCTCAGCGCCAACATGGAACTTAAGTCCCTTGCAGTTTGCTCTCAGCTGTTCAGAAAGCCAAAGCAGTGTTGTAAATCAGATGGTGTTGGGCAGAGTCTGAGAAGCTTGTGGTCAGACTGATCGATCGCAGGGCCGTGCAAACCTCAGGCTACCTGGGGGGACGCTTTGCCACTTGTTGAGGGCTTCCAAGTGGCAGATTGAAGTGCTTGCTTAGTAATGTAGATGTTGCTTGCTGTTTAGAATAAAATCTTAAATCTTCTCACTCACTTGTGTTCTGTATTGCCTCAATATCTCAGTTTAAAAGAACCACCTAGCATTTGGCAAGACAAGCATTCATAACATTGCCAACAGAGTACTAAGGAGATGAGGATAAAACATGCCAATGGATGATTATATTTTTAAGAGAGACCTTTATTCCTGGTAGGGTATCCCTCCATTTCTTAGATTCCTATGTTGCTCTGCTTTAATGAACAAGGAAACAAACAAACAACAGAACTCTGCCTCTCACTTTAGATTTATCTGTGGCCTGTAAGGCTTAGCACCAGAAAGGCCAGGGTGAAGCTGCAAAGCTCTTTTTAAAAATGTATAAGCAAAAAATTCACAAAACTCAGACACCTCTTAATTATTTTAAGATCAGAAATAACCTCCCACCCATGAAAATATCAAATAAGTATGGAGGAAGGTAAACCCACTTAACTTCCTCCACAAAAAGCCCCTGGATTTAGGTAGGCTCAATCCAATTTGTAGGGTCTCCTACGCCTGCAAATTTCACCAATTTTGGCCAAAAGGGATTATTTAATTTCTCATTATAATGAATGGGGACACAGAGCTTTGTTTGGTTAGAGTTGTCTGGAACCCAAAACACAGATATAAGCAGAGAGAGTACAAAGTAATTAATGCACAGATACTTGGTCACACCTAGTGAGTTTGAATGTGTTTTGCTATTTGTCAATAAAAACTATATTACTTTGTCTGTTTATTTGTGTTGGCAGCCAGTCTGGGAACTTTTCAACCTCCAAGGCTTTAAGGCTGTAAGGCTTTGCAGAAAAGTTACATTCTGAGGAGGGATAAACTCATTCCACAAATAAGAGCTGGTGTTGCTGACTCCCAGCTTGATGCATAGCCAATGCATAGCCATCTCTTAGTGTAGCTGCTAGTAGCTGTCAGTGTAGCCCCCTCCGACAGCTGGAAAAGCTTGGATTTTTATCTCAGCAGCTGCTAAAATCACGTACGGACTATAACAATCTCAAAAACAACTGGCTAGTGCTTGGAATGAACAAGTTCAATGTGCACTGAATTAGTTTGAAAAACATCTGAACTACATGTGAAAGTAGTGCCCATAATTGCTGGGTAACCTGAACATGAATTAAGTTGATGTTGGGATAAAATGAAGAATGAATTCTGGCTCATCTTCAAGTTCATTACCACTTTCTAAATGCTTTAGAGTATTTACACAAACAAAATTTGGGTTTTTTTTCAAAAACCAAGAAACAAAAAAATAAAAAAGCACATATCCCTCAAAAACAAAGCAAAGAAAGAAAGAACGTAGAGTATTTCTACAAAAAAATTTGCCAAGGGTAATTTGGATTAACTTGAAGTGAACTGAACATAAAAGAGAACTGGTTTGTTTCATAAAGGGATGAACATGAATGGGAATTAGTTCTTTTACGGACATGTTGAACTTGAACTAGTTCTAAGCTCTGACATGGGCAGAGACCTGATTTCAAGTCTTGTTTGTTCTGATGATGTCGTCTCTGGTTTCTTTGTTTTCTCAAAAACCAAGAAAAAAAAAGGAAAATAAAAAGCACATATCCTGCAAAAACAAAACAAAAACAAAGAAAGAATAAGAAGCACCTATCTGGAGCTATTTGTGGCAGGAGGACACCCAAAACTCCCTCTCCTCCAACTATGTTGAAGATGAACCAGTCTTTCTCTGTTTCATAGCATCCTAAAATACAAAGAAATTTGTGGGCATGTGTATGCTTATTTCCAGAGAAAAAAACCCTCCCCAAAGGCTCAGGCTTCCCCTACCCACCCACCCAGCTGGTGATGTAAAGAAAAGATTAATCATTACAACAAGAAGGCTGAGAGAAAACAGGCTTGTGGTTCAGGTTAGGACATCTAAATTTGGACCGTTGCCTACAGCTTTCCCATGCCTTGATTAAATGATTTTTTAAAACAAAAATTAGAACAGTTGGGGAAATAATTGCAGTAGGGAGGATTCAGGGGAAAAAAACATTTCTTATAATCTTAATATTTATTATTTTATTGAGATTAAGTAAATAATCTGAAGAGTAATAAAGGGAGCAATTGGTTGATGCTGTGGTAGAAAGATGAGAATATGCATGTTGTACCTGGATGTCTCCTCCCAGGTAGATGTATTGGCTGTTTACTTGGGTTTCTTAGGCTCAGCAGCCTTTGCCAGAACTTTCTCTGCATCTTTCACAGCGTTTTCCAGGAAATCCTTCAGCAAGTAGAATGTGGTAGCAAAAGAACTGCCCCCACCATAGAGAGACCTCAACACAGGTATGAAATCCAGAACCATCTCTACCACTGTGATATCTCCCCACATTGCTGACCTCTTCAAGATATCCATGACAAATTCTGTCGTGATCATACCGGTGCTTGGGGTATGTTCAATACCAGATTTCAACTCCTCAACAGGTTTCCCCATACGATTTGCTAGTATATTGAGGGAATCTTCATCCAAGCCAAAAACTTTGCAGATCTCCCTCATTGTCACAGCCACAATGCCAATGTCAAAACCAAATGAGAGGAATGGGATAGGAATGAACCCAACAGTACAACTCACAATGGTTTTTTTCCATATCAGGCTCTCCATAGCAGCCTTTTTCTTTTTAATGCTATCTTTTGTTAAAATCGGAAGACACATAATTAAAACATCTCTCTTGATTCCATCCTGTTCCTTTTCAATGGTCTCTTGAAGGAGGGGGAAATCATACTTGCTCAAATCCCACCTTGATATCAGAAAGACCCTTGGAGAAGACTCACCTAATGCCTTCAAATTATCATAGCTATCTTTCTGTATAATGCCAAGTGTCTTCTTCTCAGCTTGCATCATCTCATAGGTGTCCTCCACATTGATGCGTTTTGACCGCCTGTAGTTATCAATATCGATATCCACTTTGCTGCGCACATAGTAGAATTTCTTCTTATTTTTACGGATCTCAAGAGCCAAGTTGGTGTCATCCTCAGTGAAGCGCCCTGAGGCGATGATGATGAAAAAATCATACTTGCTGAAATTGACCTTCTTTAGGTATTCCTTTGCACTAAAATTGTTTGTTCCAATTCCTGGTAGATCCCAAAATTTGACTTTGGGGAATGTGGGGCATGTATATTCTTGTGGCTCCATTGTTGTTTCTGTCAACCCCGTCAGAGCTGCACCCTTTTCATCATCTTCCATTCCTTGCAGGGCATTGAGAAAAGATGATTTCCCGGCACCCGCTCTTCCTGTGATGGCAATTTCCAACGTGACATTGTTTAATAAATTTGACTGCTGTTGAGCTTCAGCTGAAACAGCTTCAAATGTTTTTTTCTCCAAAGCAGCCTTCAATTCAGCAAGGTCTTTTTTTAATTTTTCTATTATTACTGCAGGATCCATGACAGGGATTCCTTGTGGCTCAGTTTATCTGTGAAAGAGAAGAAAACTATAATAGTTAAATGATAGCCTTCAGCACACTTTTCTGGTCATCTTTACAATCCATGGTTTATGTGGGAAAATCAATTTACTTAGGGTATGTCACTGAGACTAGTGGGTTGTTTGAGCAGCAGTCGGTAGTATTTCAATAAAGTGAAGAATTGGGCCTGTTGTCAATCTCTCAGAAATCTATATGTGCATGCATTCACATATAACCCTTAAAACATGTTTATGTGAGATGTGGATCTTTTTTGAACTCAAATTGTTCATTCCTCTAGAGTAGGCATGGTCAAACATGGCCCTCCAGCTGTTTTGGGACTACAACTCCCATCATCCCTGACCACTAGTCCTGTTAGCCTGGGATGATGGGAGTTGTAGTCCCAAAACAGCTGGAGGGCCGGGTTTGGCCATGCCTGCTCTAGAGATTTGACTAAAGGAAGCATTTACACACACACTAAGGATTCCTCTCTTTTTTTGCTAAAACTTTGGGTAAAACACTTAATAAATAAATAAGCCAATGCACTGTGCATATCCCTAGTATATTCTGCCCAAGCCTTGTTCTGCCACTTTCACAAAAGACACCATAAAATGAAGAATATTTTTAGAAATGTCACCAAGGGGGAGATAAAAAAAAGGAGTCAATGGGTAGGAATAAGAGATGCAGAAAGATCCCAGAAATATTCTTAAAGTACAGTACTGGGGAAAATATCCACATTGGGTTCTTGTCAACTAACCTTTACCCAGCGATGACTCAATGAAATTAATAACCATGCCTAAGGTCCATTAATTTTAATAGGTCTACTCTGAATAAATGTTAGTTGAAGACAACCCATTATCAGCAACATTGTCTTGTACCAAAAGCCATATAAATATAATGAATAAATGAATGAAATACTGCTAAACGAAAAAAGAGCATAAAATCAATTTTAGAATTAAAGACATTCTGAGGACCTAACTGCACGATACATTAAGTGTGGGGTGTTATCAGTGGGGTTTTGTTTGTTTGTTTGTTTGTTTGAATTGATATGGGGAGGCGATTTTGCAGCAGGACTAAAGTGCATGGGGAAGGGAAATTTCAGACTTTCCCCAGATATGGTGAGGCGATTTTGCAGCAGGACTAAAGTGCATGGGGAAGGGAAAGTCGTTGAATCATAGTACTGTAGAGCTGGAAGGGACCCTGAGGGTCATCCAGTCCAACCCCCTGCGATGCAGGAATATGTGGCTGATCCATGCAGGGACCTGCAGCCTTGGCGTTATCAGCACCACGGTCTAACCCACATAGCTATCCAGGCTCATCAGGCAGCACCTACCCAGAACGAAGAGAAGCTCCGGCATCTTCTGCCCTGCCTCGAACCCTTGCCATGCAGTTTTTCTAATCAGAAGTGGTGCACAGATACCATTTTTACACACCAGCAAGTGCTGGGACGCAGCCGTGTTCCTGCTGCTTTCTTGTAGGAAATGGGGGAGGTGGTCTGCAGAGGGATGTATTGAATTAACACGCAAAAGGGTGGCATTGGCTTCAGGGCAGTTACTTAAAACTGTTATGCTTTGCTTCTGCACTAAGGGGCAGCCCCGATGGTCTCTGCCTCTTCAGCACTCAGGGCATTTTTTGGAGAATAGAAGTTGCTGTATTCCTCTGTTCTGCACCCTGCTCTCCGCTCTGACAAAGAGGGTGGGGTAGGGTTGCCAGACGTTCCCAGTACAATATGCATGTGTGCTTGGGCCCAGGGTCTTTTGCCCCACCATCCTCACTACTGACTCCCTGTTGCTACTCAGCTTCAAAGAAACAAACAAACAAAACAAGTGTCCCTGGGTTCATTGGAAAAAAAAAAACCTGGTGACCATAGGGTGAACTGCATTGCAATGCTAATTAACATCTTTTATTAAACTTGTCGGGGGGGGGGGACTAGTAGCATGAGCTCTACTTGCTCCCTGGTGATGGCATGTTATTTATTCCCTTTGCTGCGGGAAGAAGGGTAGCCTTCTCCAACATCATTGTTAATAATATTATTGTTGTTTATAATATGATATGATATCACAGTAGCTATAATGTAATAGTTAATATAATAATAAAAATGTAAAAAATAACAATAAAGAGGTAAAAGGTAGACGACGACATCAACAATTGTATCTGTCACCCACCAAACAAGGAGCTTAGAGTCTCCTTTAACGCAAACAAGCTCCAAAAGAAAAGGAAAGTTCAACTCCTTACCTGCTGCCGAACCGATTTTTTGTAGCCAAGCTCAGTCCTCTTCTTGGAGGTTTTGCTTTGAGGTTTCTCGTGCTTTTCTCCGTCCTGCTATCTCCCTCTCTCTCCCTTTTATACCCTCTCTCCCTCCTGACCCTCACACTACTAAAAGCAAAAAAGAAAGCGAAGGTAGCCAGCGAGGATGAAATAAGATCACAACAAATAGCTGAAGCCGCATTCGTGGCCAAGCAGCCCGTTTGCCAGCGGGGATGCTGCCTTTTTGGGAAGTCCCAAAGGATCACCTGTGGAAGCATCCCATGGAAGTAATCTTTTATCTGTGCTGTTATTGCCTCTGGGCCAGTCTCAGCAGCACCTGAGTTATCGGCACTTCTTACTACAGCTGTGTGGAATATTTGCAAAGTACCTTAGAAATTTCCTTAAAAAAAAAAAAAAAAACCCTTCCAATTAATCAGGTCCATTCATTTCAGCTGGCGTACTCTGAGCATGAGTATATTGGATAAAATCCTTAGGCTGGGGTGTAAATGGCAGGCTATGGGAGCAGAGCAGCGCTATGAGGAGAATTCAGCTGATCAGGGCATGTGACGTCCATGGTTGCACAACCAGATGTGCATCTGCAGTACATCAGATGCGCACTGGGCACAGACTTATTAATATAAGAATGCAATGACAACAAGGTTCTGCCTCATGTCTGAAGTGTATCAAGTTCTTTCTTCCAACCCTCTCTCTGCATAGACCTCTCCTGTTATTTGCATTAAAAAGATGGGGGGGGGGTGGCAGTGAAAGGATTTCATTAGTATGTGCAGAGATACTTTGTTCTGCTTAGGGAGCCCTTTCAACACCAACTTGTCTACTGAGGGCCTCCTGCACATCATTGATCACGTGACCCATTTGCACTGCGGAAAATTATGAGAATGGAAAAGCATCATAAGGGACGTTATATTGGTTCAAATGCTCAGACCTGTCAGGTTTCACTGTCAAGGTCCATGACGTGGGAATGTGCATAAACTCATAGATAGGTTGTGCCTTGTTGTAGCTGAAGATCAGCAGTGATGACAGTGTATCACCAGTTTTGATCTTGGAATGACATACAGTGGTACCTCAGGTTACATACGCTTCAGGTTACAGACTCTGCTAACCCAGAAATAGTGCTTCAGGTTAAGAATTTTGCTTCAGGATGAGAACAGAAATTGCGTGGCAGCAGCAGGAGGCCCCATTAGCTTAATTGGTGCTTCAGGTTAAGAACAGCTTCAGGTTAAGAACGGACCTCCAGAACAAATTAAGTACTTAACCCGAGGTACCACTGTATATCCTTCTGAAGGGAGACCCCAAACAGAGACTGAAAACCCCTATGCAGTTTAAAATCGCCAAGGTACTTTGAGCTTATCTCTGACAAAAGCCTAATAAGCTGGTACAGGCACATATTTCTAACTAAATGCTCTGCTGCTGATTATTTGCAACTTTTTATCCTGCATAACCTTGAAAGGGAAAGTAGCTTTGGATTTTTATTACGTTGGAGCAGAAATTAGATCCTGTTTACAAGTTCCCCTCTCCCCCTCCCCTGCCCAACACACAGCTCTGCTCAAACAGGTGATTTCTGAGAAAACGAAAGTTAACGGGGTCGCTGTAGGTCCTCGTCCTCCTTGTAAATCCTTTCTTGGACTGTGCTGGGTCCTGACTGGGTTTCTGAACTCTTACTGCAGTACAGTGCGTCAAAAGATTTCAGATTAAAATAGCCTCTGCTGGCACTCAGAGCGTGCGGCAAGAAATTCCCCCTGCAGACACTTCTCTGTTGGCTTTGCAGATGCAGCTGCTACCTGCCTGTCCAGTCTGCAAATAGACGGAGTCGGAATGTATGTGTGGAAAGAGCTCCAGCTCCCAAAGCTGTGAAAGCAGCATTGATTATAACACAAACGTCCTGGCAGTGGCAAGGAAAATATTTTAACCAATTAGTTTATTTCATGAAAGCTTATACACCGCTTGATTCTAATAAAACCTCAAAACGGTTTGCAAAAAGATAAAACAATAAAATCACGGGGGGGGGGGGATTACCGCCGTGCTTTAAGATATGCAAGAGTTAAAATACTAAGATTAAATTTACCTCAACTTTCTATTGAACAAATGCATTGGGGAGGCTCCTGTCTAGCTGAATGCCCTCCTTCAGTTTAAGTGTGTATGAGGGAAAGAACATTGTGAAATAGATGTTGCATGATATAGAGCTAACTCTTGTTCCTAAAGTAAAAAGCAAATGCAGCATATATATATAGATAGAGAGAGAGAGAGAAGAAAGGTGAATGCTGCAGCCTGCATAAATTACAGCTTGATACCATCCTTGCAAGCAGGTTCACATAGGACACTAGTGGGTTGGTTTTTTTAGTCTGCCATCAGATACAGAAAAATTCATTTGAAAGAATTAGAAATATAGTAAAAAGTCCATTTGTCCCAAAGTCTCCTTTTGGTATTGGTCTTAATTCTTATACATTGGGTAAAGGTTAAGTTAAGGGACCCCTGAGCATTAAGTCCAGTCGCAGACAACTCTGGGGTTTCGCTGCTCATCTCGCATTACTGGCCGAGGGAGCCGACATTTGTCCGCAGACAGTTTTTCAGGGTCATGTGGCAGCATGACTAAGCCGCGTCTGGTGACCCAGAGCAGCGCACGGAAACACCATTTACCTTCTCGCCAGAGCGGTACCTATTTATCTACTTGCACTTTGACGTGCTTTCGAACTGCTAGGTGGGCAGGAGCAGGGACCGAACAACGGGAGCTCACCCTGTTGCAGGGATTCAAACTGCCAACCTTGTGATCGTCAAGCCCTAGGCTCTGTGGTTTAGACCACAGCACCACCCGTGTCCCATCACATACATTGGGTAGAGATACTAATTTAAGAAAGTAACAGTAGGGTTATTATGCTTGCATTCAGATTATTTCACTTAGGTTTTTTTATGAGAAGCTTAATGTTTATGGAATTTTTAAAATTAACAACCTGATCATCTGATTATTTTTTTTAATGTCTTTTGGTGGTGGTGGTTGTCTTTTTAAAAAACCCACATTGCCTCTTCATGATTAGCAAATCCAGAATAACTCATGCCAATTTGCTCTATTGTCATTTATGATACAGATGGGGAGAATTGATCTTTTCTTAGTGCAGACTTTGAATCATCTGGGTTCGATTTTAAAGCTTGGGACACAAACAAGCCTTTTTACTTTCCCAGACTTTGCGCTCGCCATGTCTTCCGGGAGCTTGTTTTATAAAACACACAAATGGAAACATGTATATTTTGCCAGATTCTATATATCAAGCACGTAGTCAACATAGCACATCTGTTTGCTGCTAAATGGACTTTCCCCCCTCTGCCTCAAGAGCTTTGGAAAGAACCCTCTGGGTGTCATCAGCAGCACCCGATATGCATTTCTGCAGCATGAAGTAGGTGCGAAGAAGCGAAATCCCTCCGGACAGAAGGCAGCCAAAGATGGGGAAATGCTCCCAGCGGTGATATTCATAAGCCATCACTGAGAGTCCCACCAAGTCTGGCAGCACCCATAAAATGGCAGAGAAGATTCCCAGCGACTGCATTGCTGCTTTAAGGGCTGTGCTTGTCTTTCCAACACGCTGGGCCAGAGCTGCAAGGGACGATCGTCCAGGCCAAAGTCCAGGAAGCACCAGGAGCGGAACTTCCTAAACAGAAATATGGGGAGAAGGAAGGGAACTGGGCTGCCAAGAGCGACCAGCAAACAAAGCCTTTTGGTCCAAATCTTCTCCTTCACAGTGATTTTCTTTTTCTCTAACATAGACAGGCAGATGCTAGGGAAGCGGAGCAGAAAGGCTTGCCTCTTCAGCCGCAGGAGATCGTTCTTCAGCGTTTCCTGCAGGAGGGGGAAGTCAAAGCAGTCGGCTTCCCAATTGGAGACGATGAAGACTTGTGGGTCCCTCACTCCTTCTCTTACCAAGCACTCTTTGCAGTCCTCCTGGATGTGCAAGAGGACCTTCTTCTCACTGTAGTCAGATGGCCGTTGCCTCTTGGCGGCCGACAGGTCCAGGTCTGCTTTGGTGCGCACAAAGTAGAAGCTCTTGCCCATATCTTGGATCTCACGGACCAGGTCAGAATGGGTGGAGCGGAAGCGCTGGGAGCCGACGATGACGAAGAAATCAAAGTGAGTCAAATCAACCTTCTTCTCAAATTTGTCCTCCCCAAAAGTTGGTGTTCCCTTTCCTGGGTGGTCCCAAAGGATCACTTGTGGAAGTGTCGGGTGTGGGTAATCCTTGACTTGCACAGTCGTCATCTGTATGCCAGTCGCAGCAGCACGTGGGTCATTGGCACAAAGACCCAGCATGGCATTGATGAAGGAGGACTTCCCGGAGCCGGGCTCTCCTACTACGGCAATGTGGAGCGGAGTGCTGTTGAAGAAGTGCAGTGGTTTTGCCAGCACGTGCGACACAGCGCCTGCCAATTGGCCCTGAGAAATGGCTACCTCGAAGTCTTCCACCATTGTGGATCTTGGTGCGCTGCAGAGAAAGGAAGCAGGAAAATGTTAAGCGACCGGCCTAACTAGAAGCATTCATTTATTTAACAAGAGTGGCATGTCCTCTGTAAAATTTCTAGCGTCTGCAATATTATTAACATTTGCCAAGCAACAAAGCTTTATAGGTAGAAGATATGAAGATCATGGGATGTCAGGAGCTGGAGTTGGTGAGCAATAAAACACCTGTTGTCAGCGATGTTAACTCTTTACTCAAAGAAAACCAAACAGCGCAGGCTGAGTGAACACAAGTCTTCACCGTATCTCTTGCCCCAATGAAGCTGTTGCGAGGACTGTAGGTCCCCACATACCCCGCTCTCTATTTTTTTTTTAATTGATATTTATTAAGTTTCACAAAATATAACAAACTTCAAAACAACAAATAACAAACATCAGAAATACAAACAATATCAAAAAACATAAAAAACAAAAACATACAAAAAATTCAACATAATAATAGCAGAAACATTAAAAGAAAACTCTGGTTCATTCTAATAGTCTTCAAAACCTTATTTTCCTTACTTCCTCCCGCCTCCCTTCTTGTATTCCACTTTAAAAGTTTTTTCAGCAAGCTCGTTCAAAATCGTTTTATCCTTTATCTTTCCCTTTATACTCTTCCTTATCCTAATCACTGGAACCCCATCATTTCATTTACACTGCCCTTAGCACTCATAGATTTTACAATGATTTTGTAGATAAACTTTGAACTTCTTCCAGTCTTCTTCCACCAACTCTTCTCCTTGATCTCAGATTCTGCCGGTCATTTCTGCCAATTCCATATAGTCTATTACTTGTGTCTGCCATTCTTCCAAGGTGGGTAGATCTTGTGTCTTCCAGTGTTTTGCGATGAGTATTCTTGCTGCTGCGGTAGCATACATAAAAAAGGTTCTATCCTTCTTTAACACCAATTGGCCGACCATGCCCAGGAGAAAGGCCTCTGGTTTCTTTAGGAAAGTGTATTTAAATACCTTTTTCATTTCGTTATAAATCATCTCCCAGAAAGCCTTGATCCTTGGGCACGTCCACCAAAGGTGAAAGAATGTACCTTCAACCTCTTTACATTTCCAACATTTATTATCGGGCAAATGATAAATTTTTGCAAGCTTGACTGGGGTCATGTACCACCTATACATCATTTTCATAATATTCTCTCTTAAGGCATTAAAAGGTAAAGGTAAAGGTACCCCTGCCCGTACGGGCCAGTCTTGACAGACTCTGGGGTTGTGCGCCCATCTCACTTAAGAGGCCAGGGGCCAGCGCTGTCCGGAGACACTTCCGGGTCACGTGGCCAGCGTGACATCGCTGCTCTGGCGAGCCAGAGCCGCACACGGAAACGCCGTTTACCTTCCCGCTGGTAAGCGGTCCCTATTTATCTACTTGCACCCGGAGGTGCTTTCGAGCTGCTAGGTTGGCAGGCGCTGGGACCGAGCAGCGGGAGCGCACCCCGCCGCAGGGATTCGAACCGCCGACCTTTCGATCGGCAAGTCCTAGGCGCTGAGGCTTTAACCCACAGCGCCACCTGCGTCCCCTACTCTTAAGGCATTACATGCCGTAAATTTCAAACCGGTGGTCCACAACCGTTCCCAGTCAGTGAACATAATGTTATGACCAATATCTTGTGCCCATTTTATCATAGCAGATTTAACCGTTTCATCCTCGGTATTCCATTTCAGCAGCAAGTTATACATTCTCGACAATACCTTAACTCTGGGTTCTAGTAATTCTGTTTCCAACTTCGATTTTTCCACCTGGAAGCCATTTTTCCTGTCCAAATTATAGGCCTCTCTTATTTGAAAGTAATGTAACCAGTCACGCACCTTATCTTTAAGTTTCTCATAACTCTGCAATTTCCATTTATCTCCCTCCTGCTCCAAAATTTCACAATATTTTGGCCATTTAGATTCCATATTAAGTTTTTTTAAGGCCTTAGCCTCCATTGGAGAGAGCCACCTTGGGGTTTTATTCTCCAAAAGATCTTTATATCTGACCCAGACATTAAACAGCGCTTTCCTAACAATATGGTTTTTGAACGACCTTTGTACTTTATCCTTACCATACCACAAATATGCATGCCATCCAAAAGCATTATCGTACCCTTCTAGATCAAGAATGTCTGTGTTCTCAAGAAGTAGCCATTCCTTCAGCCAGCAAAAAGCTGCCGCCTCATAATATAGTTTAAAGTCCGGCAGGGCAAACCCCCCTCTCTCCTTCACATCAGTAAGAATTTTGTATTTAATTCTGGGCTTTTTGCCCTGCCAGACAAATCTAGAAATTTCTTTTTGCCACTTCTTGAAACAATCCATCTTGTCAATTATCTGTAACGATTGGAACAGAAACAATAGTCTTGGCAATACATTCATTTTAATAACTGCTATTCTACCCAATAAGGATAATTTTAAATTTGTCCATATTTCAAGATCTTTTTTCACTTCAGACCAACATTTTTCATAGTTATCCTTAAATAAATTAACATTCTTTGAAGTCATGTTCACCCCTAGGTATTTTGTTTTTTTCACCACCATTAAACCTGTTTCTCTCTGAAACCTATCCTTCTCCATTTGTGTTAAGTTCTTCTCTAAAACCATAGTTTCTGATTTGTTGAGTTTAAACCCTGCCACTTGACCAAACTCTTGTATTAATTCCAAAGCTCTTCTAGTACTAGGGATTGGCTCCTGTAATGTCAAAACTAGGTCATCTGCATAGGCTTTTAATTTATAATGTTTCACTCCGACCTGTATACCCTGAATCTGTTGGTCCCTTCTAATCATGTTCAGCAATATCTCCAGGACTGAAATAAAAAGTAGAGGGGAAATTGGGCAGCCTTGTCGTGTCCCTTTCTCTATCTTAACTTCTTCTGTAACCACATTATTCACAATTAACTTTGCCTTTTGTTCAGAATAAATCGCCCCTATACCGTTTCCAAACCTTTCTCCCACCCCCATCCCTTGCAAATTTTTCTTCATAAAACTCCAAGAGATATTATCAAAGGCTTTCTCAGCATCAATAAATATCAATACTGCTTTCGTATTGATATTAACTTGTAATTTTTCCAGAATATCAATTAAATTCCTTGTGTTAAATACCCCGCTCTCTAAGGCTCCTTCTTCCCCTACCTACCTGAGATTCTTTTGTCTTGTCTCTCATTGCTCTGCCCTCTTTGTCCCTCTTTATGTTCTGGGAGACCAGGGGGGACGGAAACTGGTTGCACCACAAGGGGGAGATTCCCTGTCTCTACTCTGCCCCTTGACCCCCTTCCACTTCTGCCTCTGATTCTGGACAGCTTTCTGCCACAGACTCTGTTGCCTCTTCAGCTTCCGACATCTCATCCTCCTCCCAGTCTGCTCTCTCTTCTCCCTCTGACCACTCATCTCCATGCCACCCCCAATCCCCTGGCTCTGAGATTCTACCACTGGGGGTTCCCTTGGAGGTTCCCCAACTGGTGCCTTCCACCACTCCTCTGCTTCCAGCCAGCCCAGGACACAGGAGCAGAGCCCAAGAGCCCTGAATATAGAGAGGGACACGAGGAAGGGGACTCTCAACATTTTAAGAAACTGCACTTCCTGATTTTTGATTTGTTTCTATTTTTTTTAGGTTGGGGAGGGAGGCTGCGCCCATTACATTGATGATTAAACCTTAAGTGTTTTTAGAAAGATACAACAAAGAGTTATCAGTCTGAAGGTGCAGTAGAGGAGGGTCTGGTAAAAAGATGAAGGGGTTGGGGCAGTTTTATTTAAGTATGTTTTAAGAGCGCATCCTACCTTTAGACACTTTATGTAAATTCTGCCCCTGCTTGTCATTGAAGTCAGAGGTTTTCAACCTTTTTTAGTCCATGGCTCCTTTCAACAAGTACCTTCTTTCTGCGGCACCCCTGTGGGGCTCAGGAGCCCAGCTATATCACCCCTTGCCTGCAGAGCTGGCAGCAGCTCACCCTTTTTCAAACAACCCCCCTCCTTGCTAAGTCTTCCCTCAGCCTCCTCTCCCCTCTCCTTGGGAGTCCTCTGGGCAGCTGCTGATGCAGTCCCTGGTCTCTGATCTACTGTCCCTGCCTCCCCACGGGGGCCTGGGACTTGTCTGTCCATTCCCAACAGCAAGGCCTGGTGGTCTGGCTGGCTGGGCTCCCTCGCCCACTTGCTTGCTTACCCTGAGGCCCCGCTTCAGCTTCTGGAAACCAGCACCCCCTCACCAGCCCCAGAGGCACCATCCACCTGGGGAGCTTGTAGCCAGGGCTGCTGCAACAAATAGCCGTGCAAGCCTTTGGAGGAGGGAGGGAAGGAAGAGGGAAGGAGGCTAGTGTTGCCCACGGCACCCCTGACCATCATTCAAGGCACCCCAGGGTGCCTTGGCACACTGGTTGAAAACCACTGATTTGAGTAATTAATAACCACATGTGCCTAATGTGTCTGTATTCCCCCCCTCTCCCCCCTCCCCCAATGTGCACATTACCAGCTTTCCAAAGGAATGGATTCTGTTCTCAGATTCGGGAAAGTCTCCCCCCTCCTTCTCCCCAACCTGTGAAAGGACCAGACACAAATTCCTTGCCTCTTGATCCCTCAGCAAACCTTCCCCCCCCCTTCTCTCTCTCCCCTCCAAAGAAGTCACCTGGAAGGCTGCTGAGATTTTGTGTTGGTGTTGCTGAGAGAGGAAAGTGAGGGGGTAAAAAACCCTCTAAACAAACAGGGGGGGGAGAGAGCTGCAGAGGGGGAGAGAGACCCGCATTGATTTCAGTGCTGTTAGTTACAATTCTTTTCTTTTTTTAATATATTTTATTAAGGGTTTTCTTGTTTTACAGTGTAAGTGTAATGCCTCGTATTTTTTTTTTCCCCGTGTAACATTTTTACAAATTCATTTCATTTGTTGAGGCATTAGGGGGAGAAGAAAAAAGAAAAGAAAAAAAAAGAAAGGAGGGTGGAGGGAGGGGAGATGGATGGGGTCGGGGTGGGGTAGCGGTGTTTCTATTATGCTTAATGTATGTAGTTTGGTGTCAGCGTGCTTGTGTTGTTCACTTGTGTTCCTTTGGTGGTGAGAGAGGTTGGGGTTGGCCTAGGGTGTGATTGTTTGTGATTGGCTGTGGTGATCTTTGTTTTCGTGTGTGAGTGAGGTGGGTGGGTGTTTTGGATCAAGTTAGCCATATTGATTTGTATGCTGTTGGTGAATTCTTATAGTAGCACCAGCTCTGCTTGCTGCTCCCTGGATTTTTCATGTTATTTACTCTCTTTGCAGCGGGGAAGAAGGGTAGCCTTCTCCAACATCATTAAGAGTAAAAATAAATGATTCTGCCGCCCCCGCCTAGCTATGAGCTCAGAGTCTCCTTTAACGAAGACACGTTCAGAGAAAAACAAAAAACATCGAAATCATGAGAGCCCCAGGAGAAATGCTCACCTCCTTACCTGCTGCCAGTCCGGTTTTTTTTGCAGTAAAGCTCAGTTCCCTCTTCGGAGGCTTTGCTTGCTGGTCTCTTAGCCTTTTCTCCGTCCAACTGTCTTTCTCTCTCTCGCATTTATTCCCTCTCCCGCCCGATCGCCGCACTACTAAAAGCAAAAAAGAAATCGAAAGTACGAGCGAGGATGAGATTGCAACGCCTAGCCAGAGCCGCATTCCCCGCTAGAGGGAGCTCCAAGCAGCCTGATTGACAGCAGTGCAGCTGCCTTTAAAAGGGAAGGTCCCAAAGGCTCACTCGTGAAACTTGAAGCATCCGAGATGGTTAATCCTTTACCTCTGCCGTAGTTGCCTCTGTGCCAGTCTCAGCAGCTTCCACGTTTTCTGCATTTAAGCCCCACATGGCACTGATTTCAGGGGGTTTATCTAGATGACCCTTGGGTTTCCTTCCAGATCTGCGATTCTACGATCCCAGATCCTAGCGGCGCGAAATGTTTTGGCACCTGCAAAGAAGAAAACAGGACGGGTCCTATCGCCTGTATCAACTGCTTTAAGGTTTTATTGCAATTAAGCAGGACATAAATGCTGCGAAATAAACAGTGTTGTTCCACAATGCTTCCTTCATGGCTTGGATGCCTGCAGCTCACGGTCTCGTTGGTCCAACAGCAGCAACATCTGTACCATGATGTATTTATTGCTTTAAAACCTCTTCCAACAAAGCTTTATGTATAGAATGAGTCAGTGCTCATCATACTTTCTAACCCCTATTAACCAGGGCCAGTGAGGACAATCATGCAGGCACGATAAAATCTGCCCCTCACTCCTGATATTTGGGTAGATCTTCTGTAATTCAGAGCAGGGCTTTGAGTGTGGCTTCCCCTGTTCTGTGGAATAGCATTCCTGCAGAGGTACAACAGGAACCTGCTACCGGCACTTTCTGGAAAGAACTGATGATGTTTTCATTCCGACAAGTTTTCCCAGGTGGATGAATAGGTTGCTGCCATGAGTGTCTATTTAGCATTGTTTGGAAAAATATTTACTTTTTTCCCTGTGTTGTTTTAACTGCTTTTCAGCTGTGTTCATTGCATTTTGTACACTGCTTTTTGAGGATGATGATAATAATAATAATAATAATAATAATAATAATAATAAATAGAAGTCCTGATGAATTTTGCCGAGAACTTTTTAAAAAAGGAAATAGCCAACTTTTTTTGGGAAAGTTCTAACATTCTGCAGAGTGCAGAGCGTCTATAGAGCCTGCATGAGAAGCTGGCTTTGCAAACCAGGCAGGCAGGAAGGACACCAAACTCTCCTCAGAGTGATCCTAGACTGACAGCAAAGCCTGTGTCTTATCTGGCACCCTCAGCCTTAGGGGACATAATGCAGGGGGGCACCAGGCACGGGTTCCTTCAAGGGTTTCTACAGCCTCACACAGAGAGACTCGCCTTCCCTTCCCCCAGCTGGTCCTCCAGCTTCCTGCAGCCTTGGGAGCTGGAGCTCTTTCCACACATACACCCCGACTCGTCTATTTGCAGACTGGACAGGCAGGTAGCAGCTGCATCTGCAAAGCCAACTGAGAAGTGTCTGCAGGGGGAATTTCTTGTCCCACGCTCTGAGTGCCAGCAGTGGCAATTTTAATCTGAAATCTTTTGACACACTGTACTGCGGTAAGAGTTCAGACAACCAGTCAGGACCCAGCACAGTCCAAGAAAGGATTTACGAGGAGGACGAGGACCTACAGCGACCCCGTTAACTTTCGTTTTCTCAGAAATCACCTGTTTGAGCAGAGCTGTGTGTTGGGCCAGGGAGGGGGAGAGGGGAACTTGTAAACAGGATCTAATTTCTGCTCCAAGATATTAAAAACCCAAAGCTACTTTCCCTTTCAAGGTTATGCAGGATAAAAAGTTGCAAATCTGTGAGGAGAATCAGAACTTACAGGGATAAACAGTTCTGTGTGACGTCACCAGCAGAGCATTTAGTAACAAATACATGCCTGCACCAGTTAATTAGGCTTTTGTCGGAGATAATCTCAATGGTCCTTGGTGATTTAAAACTGCATAGGGGTTTTCAGTCGCTATTCGGGGTCTCCCATCAGAAGTATGTACCATACTTTTCCGTGTATAAGACATGGGGTTTTTTTTAACCTTAAAATAATGTTTAAAAATTGGGTTCGTCTTATACACGGATAGTGCACTGTACAAATTTCTTACTTTGTAGTCCCCCCAAATAGGGGGCGTCTTATACATGGGGGTGTGTTATACATGGAAAAATGCAGTATGTTATTCCTAGATCAAAACTGGTGATACATGGTCATCCCTGCTGATCTTCAGTGCACAGCTACAACAAGGCAAGTCTGTCTGTGAGTTTATTCACATTCCCATCCTATGGACCTCGACAGTGAAACCTGACAGGTCTGAGCAGCACTACATGTGAACCAATATAACATGCTTATGATGCTTTTGCATTCTCAGAATTTTCTGCAAGGCAAATGAGTCACGTGACAAAGGATGTGCAGGAGGCCCTCAGTAGACATGTTAGTGGCAAAAGGGCTCCCTTTAAGCAGAACAGAAGCACATGCTAATGCAATACGTTCACTGTCATATACACACACACACACCTCATCTATTTTGTTGCAAATAACCAGTGAGGTCTATGCAGAGACAGGGTTGGAAGAAAGAACCTGACACACTTCAGATATGAGGCAGAACCTTGTTGTCATTGCATTCTTACACTGTCTCCCAGCTCCACCTGGTATGCAGGCCGCCTGCCCGTGGACTGTCTTGCCAGAGTGGTGCATGCTCTAGTTATCTCCAACTTGCACTATTGCAATGCACTCTAATTGGGGCTACCTTTGAAGGTGACCCAGAAACTAGAACTAATCCAGAATGAGGCAGCTAGACTGGTGACTGGGAGTGGTCACTGAGACAATATAACACTGGTCCTCAAAGACCTACATTGGCTCCTGGTACGTTTCCGAGCACAATTCAAAGTTTTGGTGCTGACCTTGAAAGCCCTAAAGGGTTTTGGCCTAGTATCTGAAGGAGAGTTTCCACCGCCATCGTCCAGCCCGGACACTGAGGTCCAGCTCCAAGGGCCGTCTGGTGGTTCCCTCCCTGTGAGAAGGGGGGTTACAGGGAACCAGGCAGAGAGCCTTCTTGGTAGTGGTCAGATGTCAAGGAAATAAACAACTATATGACTTTTAGAAGATATCTGGATGCAACCCTGTTTAGGGAAGTTTTTAATGTTTGATGTTTTATTGTATTTTAAATATTTTATTGGAAGCTGCCCAGATGGGCGGGGTATAAATAACAAATCATCATCATTACTACTACTACCGCTACCACATCTGATGTACTGCAGATGCAGGTCTGGTTATGCAACCATGGGCATCACATGCCCTTATCAGTCAAATTTTCCTCACAGCACTGCTCTGCTCCCCCAGCCTATGGATTTTATCCAACATTTCTCATGCTCAGAGCACACCGGCTGAAATGAATGCACCTTATTAATTGGAAGGTTAAAAAAAATGGAAATTTCTACGATACTTTGCAAATATTCTACACTGCAGTAGTAGGAAGTGCAGACAACTCAGGTGCTGCTGAGACTGGCACAGAGGCAACAACAGCAGAGGTGAAGGATTACTTCCATGGGATGCTTCCACAGGTGATCCTTTGGGACTTCCCCGAAAAGGCAGCATCCCCGCTGGCAAACGGGCTGCTTGGACTCTGGCCAGAAATGCGGCTTTGGCTATTTGTTGGGATCTTATTTCATCCTCGCTGGCTACCTTCGTTTTCTTTTTTGCTTTTAGTAGTGAGGGTCAGGCGGGAGAGAGGGTATAAAAGGGAGGCAGAGAGAGAGCAGGATGAAGAAAAGTGTGAGAAACCTCGAAGCAAAACCTCCGAGAAGAGGACTGACCTTGGCTGCAAAATATTGGTCCAGCAGCAGGAAAGGAGTTGAACTTTTCTCCTGGGTCTAGAATGATTTCCATTTCTTTTTCAGCTTCTTTGCGTTAAAGGAGATTCTGATGTCCTTGCTTGGTGGGGGTGGCAGAATTATTGTTGTTGTTGTTTACCTTTTACCTTTGTATTGTTTTTTAACATTTTAACATTTTATTGTTATTATATTAATTATATTATAGCTGTTGTGATATTATATTATACTACCATATCATATTACATCCAGTGCTTTTTTTCTTAAAAAATGTTTAGGGGTACTCTCATTTGACCATTCAAAACCACCATTTTATAGTTCAAATCAGGGTAAATCAATACAGTAAATGGTCAGTGCAAAGAACATGCATTACCTCATATTACACAGCTCACAGCAGCTTCCACATTGGCATGAGGTTGTGTGCACTAACATCTTCCTGATTCCCTTCTGGGAAAGGAAAGGAAGCAGCCATCGGAGGTGGTAACAACAAAATGTTTAGGGGTATGTGTACCCCTGCGTCCCCCCCCCAGAAAAAAGCACTGATCATATCATATTATAAACAATAATATTATTAACAATGATGTTCTAGAAGGCTGCCATTTTGCCCCGTGGCAAAGGGCCTAAATAACATGCCATCACCATTGAGCAGAGCTGGTGCTACATTAAGAGTTTTAAGAAACTGCCCTGAAGCCAATGCGGCTGGTCTCCCTTCCGAGGGTTCATTCAATATTTCCCTCTGCAGAGCCCCCCCCCCCCAGTTGATGGATATTAAAACTACAAGAAAGCAGCAGGAACACAGCTGCGCCCCAGCACTTTTTGGCATTTAAAAATGGTATCTGTGAGCCACTTCTGATTAGAGAAACTGCATGGCAAGGGTTTGAGGCAGAGCAGAAGGTGCTGGAGGTTCTCTTGATTCTGGGTAGGTGCTGCCTGATGAGCCTGGATAGCTCAGTTGGTTAGACCATGGTGCTGATAACACCAAGGTTGCAGGTTCGATCCCTGTATGGACCAGCTGCATATTCCTGCATTGCAGGGGGTTGGACTAGATGATCCTCAGGGTCCCTTCCAACTCTACAGTGCTATGTTTCTACGACTTTCCCAAGTCGCCCTCTCGGGGCTTTCTGTGTCCTTCCATGACTGTGGTACCAAAGATGAAACTTCCCTTCCCCATGCACTTTAGTCCTGCTGCAAAATCGCCTCCCCATATCAATTCAAACAAAAACAAACAGACAAACAAAACCCCACTGATAACACCCCACACTTAATGTATCATGCAGTTAGGTCCTTAGAATGTCTTTAATTCTAAAAAGGATGTTATGCTCTTTTTTCCTCTGCTGTATTTCATTTATTTATTCATTATATTTATATAGTTTTCAGGACAAGATAAGGTTGCTGATAATGGGTTGTCTTCAACTAACATCTACTCAGAGTAAACCTATTGAAATTACTGGACCTTAGACATAGTTATTAATTTCAGTGTGTCTATGCTAAGTAAAACTCTCACACAAACATGTTTTAAGGGTTATGTGTGAATGCATGCACATATAGATTTTTGAGAGATTGACAACAGGCAGAATTCTTCACTTTATTGAAATACTACCAACTGCTGCTCAAACAACCCACTGGTAGAGACAGGCCCTAAGTAAATTGATTTTCCCACATAAACCACAGATTGTAACGATGTCCATAAAAGTGTGTGGAAAGGTATCGTTTAACTATTACAGTTTTCTTCCCTTTCTCAGATAAACAGACATGAGGAATCACTGTCATGGATCCTGCCGTAACAATAGAAACCTTAACAAAAGACCTTGTCTGAAGCGAAGTCTGCTTGGGATCAAAAGAAATTCGAAGCTGTTTTTTCATGATGAATTTTCACGAAAACTTTTTAAAAGTGGAAATACACAACAGATAGGGAGATGTGAGGAGCTGAACTTAAATATTGGAAAAATGTGAAACTGAGAGAAACGGAAAATAATAAATTTGCCCACTTCTCTCAGGAGATTTGCTGAGGGAAATACTTGCTGACATTCCCCCTTCTACACAAATATTAATGGGGCAGGAGTCCCTGTCCTCTTTTTCAACTCATCCCCCTCACATCTCCTCTAAAATTTGCTCTGGAAAGTTGCTCCCAGCTGAGAAGGTGTGCAAGTCATTCGCTTGGGTGAGGAGAAAACATGATGCACAGTGATGTTGAAACTGGAAGCTACTCATATCTTTCAGAAGAAGGATATTGACAAGCTGGAATGAGTACAGAGGAGGGCGACCAAGATGACCAAAGCTCTGAAAACCAAGCCTTATGAGGAGCACTTGAAGGAGCTGGGTATGTTTATCCTGGAAAAGAGGAGATTGAGAGGAGATACGATAGCCATCTTCAAATATCTGAAGGGTTGTCACACAGAAGAGGGAATAAGCTTGTTTTCTTCTGCTCCAGAGGGTAGGGCCTGATCCAATGGCTTCATATTACAAGACTGAACATGAGGAAGAAATAGTTTATTTTTTGGAAAATTCTAACATTCTGCAGAGTGCAGAGCAGCTATAGAGCCCGCATGACAAGCTGGCTTTGCAAGCCAGGCAGACCAGAAGGACACCAAACTCTCCTCAGAGTGATCCTAGACTGACAGCAAAGCCCATGTCTTATCTGACACCCTCAGCTTTAGGGGGACATCATGCAGGGGGCCACCAGGCACAGGTTCCTTCAAGGGTTTCTACAGCCTCACGCAGAGCTACTCGCCTTCCCTTCCCCCAGCTGGTCCTCCAGCTTCCTGCAGCCTTGGGAGCTGGAGCTCTTCACCACCCCCACCCTCCAACTCCCTCTCAGTGCAGGTGGGGCAGGCAGGTAGTTGCCGTTTCCCGTCTGTGTCTCTTGGGGTTTGGGCCTCTCTTCTACACTGGCCCCTGACAGGGATCCCCCCCACCTTAATATTGGGACACAGTTTCGCCAAATTCCCCTGCCTCCCGCGCACAAAGCAACTGTGTGTTTCCCAATGCCATTGACTTCCTTCTTTCCATGCCATCCTAGTCTTCCCTCTTTCTACCGAGTCAATCTGCATTGGTTCAACTGCTTGCCCCTGCCTGGATGGGTCGCCCATCCCTGGCGCAGAAAGACTTGGAGTGTGGCTCCTTACTAGCGGAGGCCCCCCAGCCCCCCTCTTTTCTAACGTCCGTTGCTCCTGATGTAACCCCAGCTGTAGGGAGGCTCTGACTAACTCGTCCAGCAACTGCATGGGTTGCATCTTCGCCATCTCATCCAGGATCGATGGGTTCAATTCTGCTCCATACATGGGTGCCAGCAGTCCCGTGTTCTGTCCCCAGACAACCCTTTGCATTAAGGAATTGAAAGCAGCCCAATAAGAGGCCGCAGAGTCCCCCGCTCCCTCCAGTCGCAGATTCAACAGTTATTTCTCATCCGCTGCATGCTCCATGGGGCTCTTGAACATTGCATCCATCTGTCCCCAGAATTCCCGCAGCTTTCCCAGCGTGCTGTGCTGGCCCTCCATTAAAGTGATGGCCCAGTCCTTAGCTGGTCCTTCCAGCCAGCTTATCAGATAAGCTATCCACTGTTTGTCCGAGCTAAATTTGGCTGATCTCACATCCAAAATTTAATTGGATTCCATTTTAAAGGCAGCATAACCTTCTCTGTCCCCACTGAATTTTGCAGGATGAACCCCAGGCCCCTTGCCAGCCCTGAGGTCCCTTTCAGCCTGTGTGTTCCTCCTTTGTTCATCTAGAGCTCCTGCTAGCGTATCGAGCTGTGATTTGAGTTGCCATGTGTAGCTTCTCAATTCTATTATGGGTCCGTGGGCTCTCCTGCCCCTCCCTCTGCTCCCCCAGCTGCATTCCCCACGTTCCGCACTTGCCTTTCCATCACGTTCTCTGTTGGCCTCCGGCATGAGAGAAAAAGTGAGTCCGGGCAACCTGTTATGGCTTGGTCTCTCCCACAAACGTGAGACGAATCTGGCTGTTAATTATTTCAGATTTATTGCTAAAGCAACAAACTAAGACGGAGCTTCTCTACTCACCGCCCTCCCCAGAAGATGGAGTTGCCCGGCTCAGCTCCTGCCCCTTCCCCAACACGGAAGCCCCCACCTTCTCTTCCCGTATCTTTCGTGCATCTCTGCTACTTTTGAAATCCTAAGAGATTTGGCAGAGCGTATTTCCTGCATTCCCACCTCTTGCCCACTATCATAGTTCTCACACATCTATCTGTCCCTTTGGTCAGAGCTCAGATTACAGCTGCTCTCCCCCTCCTCTCTGCTATCTGCTGTTAACTGTCCTCTCCCTCTGCCTGCTTCTTCTCCTCCTGTCAGCATCCAGCAATTGAGCTGGATCTGATGCACAGCGCAAGTGAAACATGTTCTTAAATAAACTGAAATTTGGCTAACAACACTTGGCTCTAGAGCCCCTGCTGCCATACGTGTCCCAAGTCTCTTTCTCAGTTGCCATAATTCTCCTCATGAAGTTCCATTTTCAGCACCACAGAAACTTCAACATGGAACTTAAGTCCCTTGCAGTTTGCTCTCAGCTATTCAGAAAGCCAAAGCAGTGTTGTAAATCAGATGGTGTTGGGCAGAGTCTGAGAAGTTTGTGCTCTGACTGATCGATCACATGGCCATGCAAACCTAAGGCTACCTGGGAGACGCTTTGCCACTTTTTGAGGGCTTCCAAGTGGCAGACTGAAGTGCTTGCTTAGTAATGTAGAAATTGCTTGCTGTTTAGAATAAAATCTTAAATCTTCTCACTCACTTGTGTTTTGTATTGCCTCTGAATCTCAGTTTAAAAGAACCACCTTGCATTTGGCAAGACAAGCATTCATAACATTGCCAACAGAGTACTAAAGAGCTGAGGATAAAACATGCTAATGGAGTATTATATTTTTAAGAGAGACCTTTATTCCAGGTAGGGTACCCCTCCTTTTCTTAGATTCCTATGTTGCACTGCTTTAATGAACAAGGAAACAAACAAACAACAGAACCAAGAACTCTGCCTCTCACTTTAGGTTTATCTGTGGCCTGTAAGGCTTAGCACCAGAAAGGCCAGGGTGAAGCTGCAAAGCTCTTTTTAAAAATGTATAAGCAAAAATTCACAAAACTCAGACACCTCTTAATTATTTTAAGATCAGAAATAACCTCCTACCCATGAAAATATCAAATAAGTATGGAGGAAAGTAAACCCACTTAACTTCCTCCACAAAGATCCCCTGGATTTAGGTAGGCTCAATCCAATTTGTAGGGTCTCCTAGGCTTGCAAATTTCACCCACTTTGGCCAAAAGGGGATTATTTGATTCCTCATTATAATGAATGGGGACACAGAGCTTTATTTGGTTAGAGTTGTCTGGAACCCAAAACACAGACATAAGCAGAGAGAGTACAGAGTAATTAATGCACAGATACTTGGTCACACCTAGTGAGTTTGAATGTGTTTTGCTATTTTTCAATAAAAACTATATTACTTTGTCTGTTTATTTGTGTTGGCAGCCAGTGGGGGAACATTTCAACCTCCAAGGCTTTAAGGCTGTAAGGCTTTACAGAAAAGTTGCATTCTGAGGAGGGATAAACTCATTCTACAAATAAGAGCTGGTGTTGCTGACTCCCAGCTTGATGCATAGCCAATGCATAGCCATTTCTTAGTGTAGCTGCTAGTAGTTGTCAGTGTAACCACCTCCGACAGCTGAAAAAACTTGGATTTTTATCTCAGCAGCTGGTAAAATCACACATGGACTATAACAATCTCAAAAACAATTGGCTAGTGCTTGGAATGAACAAGTTCAATGTGCACTAAATTAGTTTGAAAAACATCTGAACTACACGTGAAAGTAGTTCCCATAATTTCTGGGTAAACTGGACATGAATTAAGTTGGGGCAAAATGAAGAATGATTTCTGGCTCATCTTCAAGTTCATTGTCACTTTCTAAATGCTTTAGAGTATTTCTACAAAAAAAAAAAATTGCCAAGGGTAATTTGGATTAACTTAAAGTGAACTGAACATAAAGAGAACTGGTTTGTTTCATAAAGGAATGAACATGAATGGGAATTAGATCTTTTACAGACATGTTGAACTTGAACTAGTTCCAAGCTCTGATATGGACAGAGACCTGATTGAAGTCTTGTTTGTTCCGATGTTGTCGTCTCTGGTTTCTTTGTTTTCTCAAAAACCAAGAAAAGAAAAAACATATCCCTCAAAAACAAAACAAAAACAAAGAAAGAATAAGAAGCACCTATCTGGAGTTATTCGTGGCAGGAGGACACCCAAAACTGCCTCTACTCCAACTATGTTGAAGATGAACCAGTCTTTCTATGTTTCATAGCATTCCAAAATACAAGGAAATTTGTGGGTATGTGTATGCTTATTTCCAGAGGAAAAAACCCTCCCCAAAGGCTCAGGCTTCCCCTACCCACCCACCCAGCTGGTGAAGAAAAGAAAAGATTAATCATTACAACAAGGAGGCTGAGAGAAAACAGGCTTGTGGTTCAGGTTAGGAAAATTAAATCTGGACTGTTGCCTATAGCTTTCCCATGCCTGGATTAAGTGATTTTTTTACAACTAAAATTAGAACAGCTGGGGAAATAATTGCAGTATGGAGGATTCAGAAAAAAAAACATTTCCTAAAATTTTAATATTTATAAGTTTATTGAGATTAAGTAAATAAGGCAAAAGGAAAGAATGGCAATCAAAGGAGGAAGAGAGTACATTAAAACATTTTTAAAAGCAGAAATAACAAAATAACCATAAAATATACTAAAGACTACCGAACTATATAGTATATTTTTGCATGGATAAGCATGTCTCGCAGGATCTCACCCAAGACGATATCTGTGTTACATCTTGTTTAATTTCAACTGCTTCAGATTTTGATATCTCCTCATTAAGATCAGTAACTTTTTGATCCAGGGCTGTAATTTTAAGATTCACCTTTGCTAAATTATCCTTCAGACATTAATTCTGCATCACAATTTACTTAAGTGTATCAGCAACAGATGTCTCTGAAGCCATGTGTCTCTCTTCTTTTCATTTTGCCGCTGCAAATTTGCTGCATGTTGGAGGGGGAGACATCCATCGCTTTAACACTGACAGGTAGGAGATAAGAAACCTCTTAACAGGACAAAAATTGCCCTGGCAGGCTACTGATTAAGCGTTGTTACAATAGGGCTGCCATATGTCTGGGATTCGTCTGTTGGACGTAGTGTCCAAGCAGAATTTTTGAAAATTGGTAAAAATGTCTGTGAAATGTCAGAAGTGTTGATTTTTTGGGGTGAATTTCCTTTAAAATAGCTCAAAAACGTCTTTTGTTTTTGGGAGAGTTTGTCAAAAAAAGCTCATCAACTTTGCCGTCTCCATCTCTATAACTTTGCCCCCCCCCCCAAATAAGCGAAAAGCTCTATAACTTTTGTGTTCAGATTTTCACTTTGCGAAATACAGTGGTACCTCGGGTTAAGTACTTAATTCTTTCCAGAGGTCCATTCTTAACCTAAAACTGTTCTTAACCTGAAGCACCGCTTTAGTTAATGGGGCCTCCTGCTGCTGTCGCGCCGCTGGAGCACGATTTCTGTTCTCATCCTGAAGCAAAGTTTTAACCCAAGGTACTATTTCTGGGTTAGCGGAGTCTGTAACCTGAAGTGTATGTAACCTGAAGCGTATGTAACCCGAGGTACCACTGTATGGCAGTGCTACAAGTGCTGAGCTGAAGAGTAATAAAGGAAGCATGCTAGGATGCCATCTTGCAAGACCAGAAGTCGAACTTGTGAATGAAGCAATTGGTTGATGCTGTGGTAGAAAGATGAGATAATGCATGTTGTACCTGGATGTCTCTTCCCAGGTAGATGTATTGGCTGTTTACTTGCGTCTCTTGGGCTCAGCAGCCTTTGCCTGAACTTTCTCTGCATCTTTCACAGCATTTTCCAGGAAATTCTTCAGCAAGTAGAATGTGGTAGCAAAAGAACTGCCCCCACCATAGAGAGACCCCAACACAGGTATGCAATCCAGAATCAGCTCTGCCCCTGTGATTGCTCCCCATATTAGTGACCTCTTCAAGAGATCCATGACGAATTCTGTTGTGATCATACCAGTGCTTGGGGTATGTTCAATAACAGATTTCAACTCCTCAACAGGTTTTCTCACACGATTTGCTAGTATATTGAGGGAATCTTCATCCAAGCCAAAAACTTTGCAGATTTGGCTCATTGTCGAAACCACAATGGCAATGTCACAACTAAGCGAGAGGCTTGGGAGAGGAATCAACCCAACAGAACAACTCACCATGGCTGATTTCCATATCAGGCTCTCCATAGAAGCCTTTTTCTTTTTAATGCTATCTTCTGTTAAAATTGGAAGACACATAATCAAAACATCTCTCTTGATTTCATCCTGTTCCTGTTCAAAGGTCTCTTGAAGCAGGGGGAAATCATACTTGTTGAAATCCCACCTCGATATCAGAAAGACCCTTGGAGAAGGCTCACCTAATGCCTTCAATTTATCATAGCAATCTTTCCGTATAATGTCAAGAGTCTTCTTCTCAGACTGCATCCTCTCATAGATGTCCTCCTCACTGATGCCTTCTGACTTCCAGGTGTTATCTATATCGACATCCACTTTGTTGCGCACATAGTAGAATTTCTTCTTATTTTTCTGGATCTCAAGAGCCAAATTGGTGTCATCCTTAGTGAAGCGTTCCGAGGAGATGATGATGAAAAAATCATACTTGCTGAAATTGACCTTTGTTAGGTATTCCTCTGCATTAAATTCATTTGTTCCAATTCCTGGTAGATCCCACATTTTGACTTTGGGGAATGTGGGGTGTGAATATTCTTGTGGCACCATTGTTGTTTCTGTCACCCCCGTCTTAGCTGCACCCTTTTCCTGATCTTTCATTCCTCGCAGGGCATTGACAAAAGATGATTTCCCGACACCACATCTTCCTGTGATGGCAATTTCAAGCGTCATGTTATTTAATAAATTTAACAGCTGTTGAGCTTCAGCTGAAACGACTTCAAATGGTTTTTTCTCCAAAGCAGACTTCATTTCAGCAAGGTCTTTTTTTAAGGTTTCTTTTGTTAAGGCAGGATCCATGACAGTGATTCCTTGTGGTTCAGTTTATCTGAGAAGGAGAAGAAAGCTCTAATAGTTAAATGATATCTTTCCACACACTTTTCTGGTCATCTTTACAATCCGTGGTTTATGTGGGAAAATCAATTTACTTAGGGCATGTCACTGAGACTAGTGGGTTGTTTGAGCAGCAGTTGGTAGTATTTCAATAAAGTGAAGAATTGCGCCTGTTGTCAATCTCTCAGAAATCTATATGTGCATGCATTCACACATAACCTTTAAAACATGTTTATGTGAGATGTGGCTCTTTTTTGAACTCAAATTGTTCATTCCTCTAGAGCAGGCATGGCCAAACTTGGCCCTCCAGCTGTTTTGGGACTACAACTCCCATCATCCCTGACCACTAGTCCTGTTAGCCTGGGATGATGGGAGTTGTAGTTCCAAAACATTTGGAGGGCTGAGTTTGGCCATGCCTGCTCTAGAGATTTGACTAAAGGAAGCATTTACACACAAACTAAGGATTCCTCTTTTTTTTTTTTTTTTGGCTAAAACTTTGGATAAAACACTTAATAAATAAATAAGCCAATGCACTGTGCATATCCCTAGTATATTCTGCCCAAGCCTTGTCCTGCCACTTTCACAAAAGTCACCATAAAATGAAGAATATTTTTAGAAATGTCACCAAGGGGGAGATAAAAAAAGGAGTCAAAGGGTAGAAATAAGTGATGCAGAAAGAGCCCAGAAATATTCTTAAAGGGCAATGCTCAATACTGGGGGAAATATCCACATTGGGTTCTTGTCAACTAACCTTTACTCAGCGATGACTCATGACTCACTGAAATTAATAACCATGCCTAAGATCCATCAATTTTAATAGGTCTACTCTGAGTAAATGTTAGTTGAAGACAACCCATTATCAGCAACATTATCTTGTCCTGAAAGCTATATACATATAACAGATAAATAAATAAATGAAATACAGCTATAGGAAAAAAGAGCTATGAGAAAGTCACAGAATCATAGCATTGTAGAGTTGGAAGGGACCCTGAGGATCATCTAGTCCAACCCCCTGCAATGCAGGAATAGTCAGCTGGTCCATACAGGGACCTGCAGCCTTGGCGTTATCAGCACCATGGTCTAACCCACTGAGCTACCCAGGCTCATCAGGCAGCACCAACCCAGAACCGAGAGAAGCTCCAGCATCTTCTGCCCTGCCCTGCCTCGAACCCTTGCCACGCAGTTTTTCTAATCAGAAGTGGCGCAGATACCTTTTTTACACACCAGGAAGTGCTGAGACGCAGCCCTGATAAAGCGGGTGGGGTCATGGACTGCATTGCAATGCTAACAGACCCCTTTTATTAAACTCGGGCGCGGGGGGGGGGAGAGGGGGACACCTTTATAGCAGCACGAGCTCTGCTTGCTCCCTGGTGATGACATGTTATTTGCCGCGGGGAAGAAGAGCAGCCTTCTCGAACATCATTGTTAACAATAATATTATTGTTAATGATATGATATGATATATGATATCACAATAGCTATAATGTAATGGTTAATATAATAACAATAAAAATGTAAAAAAAAACAAATAAAAGGTAAACAACAGCAACAGCAATTGTTTCTGCCACCCCCTCCAAGCAAGGAGCTCAGAGTCTCCTTTAGCGCAAAGAAGCTCAAAAAGAAAGGGAAATCATTCTAGAACGAGGAGAAAAGTTCAACTCCTTACCTGCTGCCGCACTTATATTTTGCAGCCAAGCTCAGTCCTCTTCTTGGAGGTTTTGCTTCGAGGTTTCTCGTGCTTTTCTCCGTCCTGCTATCTCCCTCTGTCTCCCTTTTATACCCTCTTCCTCCTGATTGTCACACTACTAAAAGCAAAAAAGAAAGCGAAGGTAACCAGCGAGGATGAGATAAGATCGCAACAAATAGCCGAAGCCGCATTTCTGGCCAGAGGGAGCTTGTTTGCGCAGAACTGTGTTGCTGGCCAGGCGTGGGGAGAGGAAAACTTGTAAACAGGATGCAGTTTCTGCTCCAAGATCTTTACCCATCTACCATGGCCACATTCTCACCCTCTCCCCACATGGCATTTTAGAAGGCCTCATCTAAAACCATGTATCAGTATGAGACCACCCCATCTTCTCTGATCTTACACAGTTACACCACTGCTTGTACTAGTGGCAAACAGAGAATGACAACGAGGCAATGAGCCTCCATTGGTCTGTCATCTGAAGGAAATGCACTGTGCTAAAGTTCTCCTGAGCTTTCTACCAAGCAGCAATGAGGCAAACATGGAATTGGAACCTGGACCTGGGGCACAGACTCACTTGACATTGCGGTGAGCCTCAGGCCTGGAAAGGGCGGAGGCTATAGAAAATCATAGGTAGTCAGAGACTGTGTCAGCAGCAGTAAGTAAAAGCTCATGTGACACGAGGTAGACGTGCGCATGCCTGGCTTTGTGGCAAAAGGTATACAATCAAATAAGAGATGATGCAAGCTGCAGAACACCACTATATAAGGGAATAAGCGTAATTGGGGAATATAATTGGTCAAGAAAGGTTATGGTAAGGGGAGAGGGGTATAACAGAGGGGGCTTGCCAAGACTCAGGTCCAGCCTTTGGGTGCAATCCCCCTGGACCATGCTTCTGTACAGAGCCAATAAACGAACTTCTTCTTCACCAAACGCCTCATGTGTGTGACTCTTTGGAGGAACTTAAGTGAGAGCTCAGGTTCTCCTGCAACAACATGAGTTCAGCCATGATGCATCCCTACTTGGCCTCTGCTCAATTAGTCCTTAGGCAACACAAGCCACCTATTCTCACCTTCTTAGCTAGAAGCTGCCAAGCCTTAGAAAAGGGAATTCTGTAACCTAGCAGACTGCAGCTGGGAATTTTGATGTCAAAATTCAAAACAGGAGGGAGGGGGTCCAGGCAGCGAGCAACCACATCCTCTTCTGCACCTGTTTGTTATGCTCAAAGCCTAGCTGAGGGCAGACCACAGATTTCATGTTGCTAGCACCAATTCACAAGAACGAGAGCATCAGTCTGTTGAGATCTTCTAGCTCTTCTGCTACAAAGTCCAGAGAGGACAGGAGAGAGTGTGAGCAGCTGAAGTGAGAAGACAAACTATCCTATCCTCCTGTCCTCAAACAACTGTTTGTCAAGGATCTCGAGAAGCAAGTAAGTCTTAACAGAGGTCCCTCAAAGTCTTTCCCTCCCAGCCAGCTTTCCCCTTGCTCAGCTGGCAGGCTTGTGATCCCAATAATGTTTGATCTCCTGCTGCCCTTGAGCTTCTTCCCTAAGCTTAACAGCAGCATTGGGGGGAGAGGGATTATCATCAGAATCATGGGATGGGGAGGGAACGTTTCAAACTGTCCTCTGCTTGCAAATCCTTTCTGTCCTGTTGAGTTGACTGGGGAGTATCTGAGAGTGCTTAAAAGGAGGCTAGACAGCAGAGGTTAACAGTTATCTGAAGCCCTCCACACTGTCCATCCCCCTTTGCCCATGAAACTAGACAAACTATCTGGAACCTCCCTTTCTCCCCCCTCCAACATGGCTGATCAGTGGAAAGGTACATTGTGAGCCTCATCAGACTAGGCAGTTGGACAAAAGCAGTCTGAGGGGTGCAAATGGCATGCTTCTGCAGCAAAGTTAGAACACCTCCCTCTCTCTCTGCCGAGCAGTGGCAAGAGGCTGTGGGGTTCCTGGCATGCACCCAGGGTCTGTGGTCCTTTGGAGAACTGAGACATGGCAGGGGTGTCTTTTGTCATCACTTATGGGATGCTGTCAAGCTTCCTGAATAATCTAGCTGAGGATGCTGAAAGGGTTCGAAAGAAAGCCCTAGGAAGGAAGACTGGAAGAGTGTGAGGCAGAGCATCTCAGGGCCAAGTAGAACTGGCACAAGACATGATGCAACCCAAGGTGGGGTAATAGGAGCTGCTGCTGCTGCTATGGCAAGTATTCCTACGTTGGCACCCCTTTTCTTACCCATTGTGGCTGGTTCTAGAGACAATGGAGCAGACCCTAGAGCTGATTTGCCTTACCACAATATGACACAACCAAGCTTTTAAAAATAGGAATAAAAAGCAACAATTTTTGTAAAGTCCTTGGGAGACAAGCATGCCAGACAGGCACACCACTGCTCCCCATGGAACCCAATACTCTTATGAATTGAATTGGCCAGGTTTAATCAATGCACCCTTTGAGATTCATTACACATGTCGTGTCCACAGTGAATGCTTTTTTTAACTGATACTTTTTAAATATACTCCAATGTAAACTAGAAACATTTGTCATATTGATGTAACATGCTGTCGAAACTTTTCTGTGTAATTTCTACCCAGACAGGCCTTTAAGAAAGAGAATTCTTTGATTTTGATGTAGTTTTATTAAGATGTTGCTAAAATTATTTTGTTAGATGACAGTAGGCAATAATCAAAATTACTGTTGAAGTTGAAGTGTAGGTATTTTGGGCATACAGCTTTTTCCTTTCTGAGGTTGCAAATTTTGTGGAATGTAATCTTGCTTTTCTTCGATAATGGAGAAAGCTTAGAAAAAAATGCCCTCTTCAAAGGAAAAAAAATGGGAATATCCATTCCTTTGAATACCCCCTCTCTCTTTCATTTGACCCATATAATATTTTGCTTCCTGCCCAATTCTAACCTTGCTGCTTCAGGCAATTATAATTTAGTTAAAATTTAGTCAAGGTTTCTCAGCTTTAACAATATTTTAGATTTGTAATGCTAACATATTATACTGTTTTTATGTTATTAACCTCATTTATCTTATTTTCTGTAGTTCTCAATTAAGTTCCACCAGATAAAGAAAAGGTATTTGCTATGTGCCTGAAGACTCATCCTTGAACAGCTGAATTTAGGGGGACTAATTTCGTCATAAAGGGAACTGACATGAGAAACTGGATTTCTGCTTCACAGAAATCGAGCTTAGATTTCCCACAACATTTAAATTTCTGTGATGTAGATGGGATGTATCTGAGGGGTGGTCTTAGGTCACACCCCTTCTGTGATGTATGCATAATGTTTCTGGGGGTGGTCTTGATCTAGAGGATGAAAATTTCAAAAGTCTTTATAAGCCCTTGCACAGCATTTTTGTGGGTCCACCGCCTTTCCTGCGAGTGAGGGGAGCACCCTGTTGCAACAGATCAATAAAGATCAAGCTTACTAGCTGCTTTGCTTCTCAATATTCTCTGGTTGGCCTCTGTTATTCTCTACTACCAATAGGGAACCTATGTAAGGACTCCATATGGGCTCTTGGATACCCCATAAGGGAAAAGGGCATATTTTTATTTACAACAATTTCCAGAACTTTTACCTTCTTGGTCCCCCTCCTCTGAGAATGGAAAAGCATCATAAGGCATGTTATATTGGTTCACATGCTCAGACCTGTCAGGTTTCATTGTCAAGGTCCATGAACTGGCAATGTCCATAAACTCACAGATAGGCTGTGCCTTGCTGTATCTGTGTACCGAAGA
Source organism: Podarcis cretensis (assembly GCF_951804945.1). Lineage (NCBI taxonomy): Eukaryota > Metazoa > Chordata > Lepidosauria > Squamata > Lacertidae > Podarcis > Podarcis cretensis. The sequence goes on along the minus strand of NC_137177.1, from coordinate 17,273,361 downwards.
TCAGCAGTCATGACAGTGTATCACCGGTTTTGATCTTGAAATGACATACATACTTCAGATGGGAGACCCCAAACAGAGACTGAAAACCCCCATGCAGTTTAAAATCACCAAGGTACTTTGAGCTTATCTCTGACAAAAGCCTAATAAGCTGGTACAGGCACATATTTCTTTCTAAATGCTCTGCTGCTGATTATTTGCAACTTTTTATCCTGAATAACCTTGAAAGGGGAAAGTAGCTTTGGGTTTTTATTATATTGTAGCAGAAATGACATGCTGTTTACAAGTTTTCCTCTCCCCCTCCCCTGCCCAGCACATAGTTCTGCTTTCTGAGAAAACAAAAGCTAAATGGAGTCGCTGTAGGTCCTCCTTCTTGTAAATCATTTCTTGGACTGTGCTGGGTCATGACAGAGAGCAAAAGCTAGCACTGTGAGGCTCACACTTCATCAAAACTCAGGAGGAATATGATGATATGATACAAAGACTTTAAACAAATTACATAATTTATAAATAAAAGCACCACTGACTCAACAGATTTCTTTCATCGCTTCCATTCCTGTTCATCTAGAATTGACCTCTTCTGCATTCATCTTCCACACCCATTTTTAAAATTATATTACCGTGGTACCTCGGGTTAAGAACTTAATTCATTCTGGAGGTCTGTTCTTAACCTGAAACTGTTCTTAACCTGAAGCACCACTTCAGCTAATGGGGCTTCCTGCTGCCACTGCACCGCCGCTGCACAATTTCTGTTCTCATCCTGAAGCAAAGTTCTTAATCCAAGGTAATATTTCTGGGTTAGCGGAGTCTGTAACATGAAGCGTCTGTAACCTGAAGCGTATGTAACCTGAGGTACCACTGTATTAATACTAATACTCCAGAGGGAGTCCGTTCCACTGTCAAAGAGCTCTGGCTCTCAGAAAGTTCTTCCTCGTGTTTAGTCAGAATCTCTTTCCTTGTAGCTTGAAGCTGTTTGTCGAGGTGACCATCTGAAGCAGGACAAAGCAAGCTTGCACCACACTCCATATGGCAGCCCTTGAGATATCTGAAGATGGCTATCATATCTCAGAGCCCAAAAGTCCCATGGTGATAGGTGAATTCTGCCACTGGGAGTTTTATTAGCGCAAACAGTTTCTGAACTCTTATCGCAATACACTGTGTACACACTGTGTACAATACACTCAGATTAAAATTGCCACTACTGGCATTGTGGGCTGGATAGGAAAAGGCGGATTCTGCCACTGGGAGTTTTATTAGCACAAACAGTTTCTGAACTCTTATCGCAATACACTGTGTCTAAAATTGCCACTACTGGCACTGTGGGCTGGATAGGAAAAGATCCTGCTGCAGCCGCTTCTCAGCTGGCTTTGCAGATCCAGCTGCTTCCTGCCTGCCCAGTCTGCAGGGGGTGGGGAAGAGCAACAGCTCCCCAGGCTGCAGGAAGCTGGAGGACAAGCTGGGGGAATGGAAGGCGAGCCTCTCTGCGTACGGCTGTAGAAACCCTGGAGTGCAGCAGCGCCATGATCCCTTGCATCATCTCCTTCTCAGGTTGAGGATGGCGGATGAGACAAAGACTTTGCTGTCCATCTAGGAACACTCTGTGGGGAGTTTGGTGTCCTGCCTGCCTGCCCGGTCTGCAAAGCCAGCTTCTTGCTCTAACGTCGCTCTGCACCCTGCAGAATGTTAGAACTTTTCTGGAAAAGAAACTATTTCCTCTAAGACGCCCTAAACCCCCACAGCTTTAAAGCCCTTCCACTTTATGCAGCCTATCAATGTAACAATGCAAAAGTCGACAAGGAAGCCATCAAGGAATAATATTTCTATGCTGCCTTTCAGCTCTAAAAGGAGCCCCACCTAATTAATTCTGACTGTTTCTTTCTTTGCTCACTTTCCCATATTTCAACCATTCCTGCTATGTATTCAGCAGTGAACGGTTGCTTGAAAGGACAACAATCAAATATACAGTGAGTGGAATCTTAGTTCTTGAACTTAATCCATTCCAGGTGTGTGTTCGATTCCCGAAACCATTCAAAAACCAAGGCGTTGCATCCGAGAGGCTGCAGGAGCCTCCTACACTCAAGCAGAAGCCATGTCGGACGTTCAACTTCTGAAAAACGTTCGCAAGCCGGAACACTTACTTCCGGGTTTGCAGAGTTCAGGAGCTGATTTGTTCAACAATTAAGCTGTTCGGGAACCAAGGCACCCCTGTATATCAGAGTTTCTCTCTCCAGGGAAAACCCTCACCAGGACAGGAAGTCCAATTTATGCAGTTTGAAAGCTTCTCATCAAAGCATTGCAGCCATTTTAGGGGGTTTAGGCAGGAAAACTGAGAGGCAGATGAAGCTGTACAGGAATTTCAACAGCATTTGTTAAAGCTGTTTACTTAAGACATTGTAATAACTATAATGTTGCCTGCACCCCAATTTCTGTTTGGTAAGGGATTCCTGGGGTCCCAGTGCTTAACCAGAACATGGTTTCCTTTGAATGCTCAATGGAGTTAAAAACTAATGTGAGTAGTTTGAACTGGGCCTTGAACTGAACTGGCAACCGATCCAGCTGTTTTAAAAGAGGAGTTAGATGCAGAAGGTATTAATTGCTGCAATATTTCTGTTCTTGTTTAGGTGTGATAAATCTCAAAGAAGAGCAGCCATGGCTTGTAAGAACAGCAAACAAGACACATTAGCTCAAATGAATCAGCCATCTGGCAAACGTCCCCTTTGATATCGCCATCGTAGGGGACTCAGGTGTCGGCAAATCATCCCTGGTCAATGCCCTGCGAAATATGGCAGATGATGATGGTGGTGCAGCTGCGGTTGATGTGATAAAAGGTACTAGGGTACCAACGGGGTACCTGTACCCCCAATATCCAGATGTAACCCTTTGGGATCTACCAGCTGAAGCCAAACTTTATTCAATTACATATCTTCAACTCAGTATGAAAGTAAACATGTTTAATGTTTCTTTTTTCTGTGCTATTGTGGCTGCACCCTTATAGAAGGATGCAGAGACCATACCTGCCCTCACCTTCCTCTTAATAGCAGTATTGTGGGGAGAAGGATTATCATCAGAATCATGGGATGGGGAGGGAAAGTTTCAAACTCTCCTTGGCCTGCAAATCCCTTCTGGGCTGTTGAGCTGACTGGGGAAGTGCTGAGAATGCAGAAAAGGAGGCTGGACAGCAGAAGTTAACAGTTAGAAATTGAGAAATCGTCGAATTCGAGCATGCATTTCCCCCCTGAACAAAGCAAAACTGTCACACTGCCCACTCGCCTCTCCTCCTTTTACTTCAAAAATGCTTTCCTGACACTAATGCAGCAGCCCCTCTTTTCTCCCTTGGTTTGAGGGTCATCTCTCAAAGGGAGACATTCTGGGTTAGGTGGTCGGGGAGAGTCGCCTGCACCACAGGGGCTAGAAATTGTTTTAAAACATAGTTAAAAGTTCGAGATTAATAAAGTTAAGGACTTGCAACCACTTTGAACTTTTTGTTATGGCATTCCTTAAAACATGAGTCTCGCTTCTTCGTTCAGTCTGAGGATAGTAGAGCCTAAAGACAATTTAGGCTAGGAGGGATTTTGTGAGCTTGGGTTTTGCATGTGTGATTTTGCTTTTTTGGTTAAAGCACACTGGAACATAAGGGTCATGGCCTACTGCAGCAGCTCAGGAAGATGCATGGCTGGTGGTTGACACTTTATTGTACAGAGAAACACTGGCAGCAGCTCCCACAGGGCGACTTCTTCTGCACGGAAGCCGCTGCTGCTCATTCCTCTTCAAGCCCCTCCTGGTACTGAAGGAAGGTGAGAACAGGTGACCTCACCTAGGCCCGAAGTCACCCCCCACCAAAGCAGGCTCAAAGCTTCTCAGAGCTTTTCAAAATCATTTTTCTCAGCAGCTAAAAGGCATTAGCTAAGCATCAGAAACATTCCTCTTGCTGTAACTAAAAAGATTGCAACAAAGGTAGGGAACACAGTCCATTGTTTCTCAGGCCTTTCTGATGCCTTCTGGCCTTGCTAAAGAACCACATTGCAACTTACTTTCTGTCCGGGAACCATGCCAGAACAAGAGATTGAAACATATCTGAACACTCTGAAACCCCTTTCCTGGGAAGGGTGCCAAGAGTCCCAATAGTCCCAAGACAGCTTTCTGTTCATGCTCAGAGGACTCCTGAGGGAGGAGAAAGGAGGAGGGAACTGGAAAGGGGTATATATGCTTGTGCACATGACTGTGAACTTCGTGCATGCTTTTTGTGACTTATCACACTTGCTCCTTCTACCAGTTCATGGATGGTAGAAATAAAAGCCTTTTCTCTGAAACTATTCCTTGAGTGTCTGTTGACTCCCACTTCCCTTTCCCAGGCGCAATATTTTTCCCACCCGAGGGCAAAGCCTCATAAGGCTACAGTACTAGGAGATGGTGGAGCAGGGGAAGGTGAGGAGTCAACTGGCCCATCCCTTGGCTGAACAGTTTCTTCTTCCTCCACCTCATCCTGCCCTAACTCTTCTTCTTCCTCCTCCTGCTTCTGGTCTGGCTCCCAGCCCCATAAACGAGAGGCTCCCTTCCCTGGGTCAGCCTCCTGGCCCCCTGTCTCCGCCACATTCACAGTCCCCAACATCTATTATCTGAGGCAGGGTCAACCCAAGACGTTTTGTTGCTGGAGGTGAAGGACAAGATGGCCGCTGCCCCTCCCTCCATTCCATGGGCAGAAACCAACTGGATCAGCCACTGAATGACTTCAGAACGCTGGCAATGGAGCCCTGTCCTCTCCTCACATGAGGGAAATGGCCTTAGGGGACTTAGGCAGGCTGTTTCCAAAGGGGTAGCCATGTCGGTTTGTTGAAGCAAAAACAGCAAAGGCAGACCCTCCAAGTAACCGTATTTTCCAGGGACGTCCCTGATTTAGAGAAGCCACCCTGGTTTCTGATTTGATCCCGGAATGTTCCGCTTTTCCTTAGGATGTCCCTATTTTCATTGGAGAAATGTTGGAGGGTATGGAGTTATCTGACCCCTGAGTCATCTGAAGGGAATCCTGTAGAGCAGGGGTGGCTAACTCACAAGACACTGCGATCTACTCACAGAGCTAAAAACTGGCATTGATCTACCCCTTTTTTTGGGGGGGTGGGTTCAGGTTAAAGATGCTGAGCTTCTTTTAGGAAGAAGGAAGGCCTGTTTTGGGGGGGTTGAGGTCAAAGTTGTTGAGCTTATTTGAGGGGAGCTAGTGATCTACTAGTGATCTACCACAGACGGCCAGTGATCTACCGGTAGATCACGATCTACATGTTGGACGTGCCTGCTGTGTAATGTTTTATTATGTTTTTATATTTGTTGCTAGCTGCCCAGAGTGGCTTGGGCAACCCAGTAAAATGTGTAGGGCTAAAAATAGTAAAATTATCATTATGGAATAGGACGTGCCTGTTTTCACCGGAGAAATGCTGGAGGATATGCAAAGGGTCTCATGGCATCTTAAAAGACGAGACTGGCTAGCAGGGATCCTCAAGAGGAACGGTTAGGGATAGCCGCCACCACTGAGCTTCCCCCAATACACACACTCTCAGCATCTGCTACCTGAGGCAGCTGCTTCACGCTGGCTAATAGTAGAGCTAGCTCTGTTGGGCTAGACCAAGAAAATGGCAACACTCAGTGACAGAACATGGAACAAGCCATCCTGAAGATAAAATAGAGGTTGGGTGGCTTTGTGGAGCCCCCTGCTCAAGCAGCCAGTCCTTCAAATTTCCTCATGCTGGGGGTAGCGCTAACATTGATCTATGGGCCTGATCTATCCAGACCGAAATGAATTTGTGTGAAGGCTAGGGCTGAAGAGTTAGGGAGTGAATGCCACATGAAATGCCATTCCCTCACTCAAACAGATTGCATCATTTTGACCCCCCACAATGAAACAAATGGTTGAAACTCCCCATTGTCAACCACAAATAGAGTGGTAAATTGTGGGAGGGGCGGTTTAGTTCTGTCCTGATCCCACGGTATAGTAGTATTTCCCCTCAGCCTTCCCAAAGTAAGTAATGCTTCAGAGGTTTTGGACTACAACTCCCATCAGCTCTAGCCAGCATGGCCAATGAAGTCCAAAACATCTGGAAGGCATCAGTTTGAGGAAGGCTGTAGGGAACTTCCAGATGTCCTTTTTATTGAGCATTCATATCTGAGCTCATACTGGGGTGATTATACGTGATCCCACTTTCAATACCCTTTGCATCTGCAAATGTTTTGGGATGGTCATACTGCTTAGTTTGCAATAGGCATGGGTCCATAGTTTTCTGCTAAAGCCATGCAATTTTTTCATAGCACAAATGTTCATGGGTGGGTGAGTGTTGCCCACTTTTGTCACACTACAGAGCAAGAGTGACCTTCCAGATGGCAATAATAACCGAGTGACATTGGGGAAGTGTTGCAGAACTCTTAATAGAGCGGAATGGTATCTGGATGGCCCACTATAAACCCCCCCATGCATTATTATTATTGTCGATGACATGTTGTCTCAAGGCTAATCTAAAAAAATGTAGTATAAACACTTACAACTGGGAAACACTGGTCTGCGAGTGCTCCAGTTGGAGAATAGCCTTTACCAATGATGCCATGGGCTTTGAAGAGGAAGGCATGCTTGGCAAATCCACACCGTGATCAACACCCGCCCACAAACCAATGTCCCCACTGTGGAAGGACGTGTGGATCCAGAACTGGCCTCCACAGTCACTTATGGACTTGGTGTTAAAACCATGTTTATGGAAGACAACCGTACTCAGCTACGAGTGGCCGCCAAAGAAGGAGGGCTGTGTGTCTAGATAATTCACAATATTTCTCATTTATGAGACTTTCATGGAAAACTGAAAGCTGATTAGTAAGGGTGGCCAGGAGATTAATTTAACCAATTAGTTTATTTCATGAAAACTTATACAGCACTTGATTCTAATAAAACCTCAAAGCGGTTTGCAAAGACATAAAACAATAAAGCCAGGAAACAATTACAGTCGTGCTTTAAGATACGCAAGAGTTAAAATACTAGAACAGACTAAAATTACCTCAACTTCCTATTTAACAAATGTAGAGGCTCCTGTCTAGCTATATGCACTCCTTCAGTTTGAGTGTGTATGAGGGAAAGAAAATTCTGAAATAGATGTTGCATGGTGCTAAGAGGAAAACCTGATCATCTGATTATTGTTATTTTAATGTCTTTTGGTGGTGGTTGTTTTAAAAATGGAAACATGTATAATTCACCAGATACTATATATCAAGCACTTAGTCATCATAGTGCATCTGCTTGCTGCTAAATGGACTTTTTCCCCTCTGCCTCAAGAGCTTTGGACAGAACCCTCTGGGTGTCATCAGCAGCACCCGATATGCATTTCTGCAGCATGAAGTAGGTGCGAAGAAGCGAAATCCCAATGGAGAGAAGGCAGCCAAAGATGGGGAAATGCTCCCAGTGGTGATATTCATAAGCCATCACTGAGAGTCCCACCAAGTCTGGCAGCACCCATAAAATGGCAGAGAACATTCCCAGGGTCTGCATTGCTGCTTTAAGGGCTGTGCTTGTCTTTCCAACACGCTGGGCCAGAGCTGCAAGGGATCGATTGTCCAGGCCAAAGTCCAGGAAGCACCAGGAGCGGAACTTCCTAAACAGAAATATGGGGAGAAGGAAGGGAACTGGGCTTCCAAGAGCGACCAGCAAAACAAGCCCTTTGGTCCAAATCTTCTCCTTCACAGTGGTTTTCTTTTTCTCTAAGATAGGCAGGCAAATGCTAGGGAAGCGGAGCAGAAAGGCTTGCCTCTTCAGCCGCAGGAGATCGTTCTTCAGCGTTTCCTGCAGGAGGGGGAAGTCAAAGCAGTCGGCTTCCCAGTTGGAGACGATGAAGACTTGTGGGTCCCTCACTCCTTCTCTTACCAAGCACTCTTTGCAGTCCTCCTGGATGTGCAAGAGGACCTTCTTCTCACTGTAGTCAGATGGCCGTTGCCTCTTGGCGGCCGACAGGTCCAGGTCTGCTTTGGTGCGCACAAAGTAGAAGCTCTTGCCCATATCTTGGATCTCACGGACCAGGTCAGAATGGGTGGAGCGGAAGCGCTGGGAGCCGACGATGATGAAGAAATCAAAGTGATTCAAATCAACCTTCTTCTCAAATTTGTCCTCCCCAAAAGTTGCCATTCCCCTTCCGGGGTGGTCCCAAAGGATCACTTGTGGAAGTGTCGGGTGTGGGTAATCCTTGACTTGGACTGTCGTCATCTGTATGCCAGTCGCAGCAGCACGCGGGTCATTGGCACGAAGACCCAACATGGCATTTATGAAGGAGGACTTCCCGGAGCCGGGCTCTCCTACTACTGCAATGTGGAGCGGAGTGCTGTTGAAAAAGTGCAGTGGTTTTGCCAGCACCTGCGACACAGCGCCTGCCAATTGGCCCTGAGAAATGGCTACCTCGAAGTCTTCCACCATTGTGGATCTTGGTGCGCTGCAGAGAAAGGAAGCAGGAAAATGTTAAGCGACCGGCCTAACTAGAAGCATTCATTAGTGGCATGCCCTCCATAAAATTTCCAGCGTCGCCAATATTATTATCATTTGCCAAGCAACAAAGCTTTATAGGTAGAAGGTATGAATCCCATCACATTCCATAATTCAGAAGTGAGAGGAAGGATAAAGTGCCCAAAGGTCATGGGACTTCAGGAGCTGGAGTTGGTGAGCAATAAAACACCCGTTGTCTGTGAAGTTAATTCTTTACTCAAAGAAAACCAAACAGTGCAGGCCAAGTGAACACAGCAACTCTCCCCAGTATCTCTTGCCCCAATGAAGCTGTTGCGAGGACTGTAGGTCCCCACATCCCCCGCTCTCCAAGGCTCCTTCTTCCCCAGCAACCTGAATTTCTTTCATCTTGTCTCTCATTGCTCTGCCCTCTTCATTCCTCTTCATGTTCTGGGAGACCGGGGGGGGGGGGGGGGGAGAGAAACTGGTTACACCACAAGGGGGAGATTCTCTGCCTCTACTCTGCCTCTTGACCCCCCTCCAGTTCTGCCTCTGATTCTGGACCGCTCTCTTCCACAGACTCTTCCTGCTCACTAAACCCTGTTGCCTCTTCAGCTTCTGACATCTTCTCCTCCTCCCAGTCTGCTCTCTCTTCTCCCTCTGACCACTCATCTCCATCCCACCCCCATCCCTTGGCTCTGAGATTCTTCCCCTAGGGTTCCCCAACTGCTGCCTCCCCCCACTCCTCTGCTTCCAGCCAGCCAAGCACACAGGAGCAGAGCCCAAGAGCCCTGAATATAGAGAGGGACACGAGGAAGGGGACTCTCAGCATTTTAAGAAACTGCACTTCCTAATTTTTGTTGTTGTTTTTTAGGTTGGGGAGGGACGCTGTGCCCATTACATTGATGATTAAACCTTACATGTTTTTTAGAAAGATGCAACAAAGAGTTCTCGGTCTGAAGGTGCAGAAGAAGAAGATCTGGTCAAAAAGAAGAAGGGGTTGGGGCAGTTTTATTTAAGAATGTTTTAAGAGCGCATCCTACCTTTACACACTGCATGTAAATTCTGCCTTCTTGTCATTTAAGTCAGATGTTTTCAATGTTTTTGGGTCCCCAGCTCCTTTGACCAAGTACTTTATTTCTGCGGCACCCCTGTGGGGCTCAGGAGCCCAGTTATGTCACCCCTTGCCTGCAGAGCTGGCAGCCTCTCACCCTTTTTCAAACAACCCCCCTCCTTGCTAAGTCTTCCCTCAGCCTCCTCTCCCCTTTCCTTGGGAGTCCTCCGGGCAGCTGCTGATACAGCCCCTGGTCTCTGAGCTGCCCTCCCTGCCTTCAGTAGAGGTGCCTCCTCACACTGCCCCACAGAGACCTGGGACTTGTCTGTCCATTCCCAACAGGAAGGGCTGGTGGTCTGGCTGGCTGGGCTCCCTCACCCACTTGCCTGCTTACCCTGAGGCCCCATTTCAGCTCCGGGAAACCAGCATCCCCTGGCCAGCCCCAGAGGCACCTTTCACCTGGGGATCTTGTAACCAGGGTTGCTGCCACAAACAGCTCTTCAAGCCTTTGGGAGGCAGAGACACCAGAGGGCGTCAGAGGAGAGAGGGAATGAAAGAGAGAGAGAGGCCAGTGTTGCCAACGTCACCCCTGACCACCATTCAAGGCACCCCAGGGTGCCACGCCACCCTGGTTGAAAACCACTGATTTAAGTAATTAATAACCATATACACCTTATGTGTCTAAATTCTCCACCCACTTCCCCCTCCCCCAAGCTGTACATTACAGTGGTACCTTGGTTTAAAAACATAGTCCGTTCCAGAGGTTTGGTTGTAAACCAAAACAGGTTTTACCCTAAGGCGCGCTTTCGCCAATGGGGCCTCTCCCCCCAAAAATTGGTTTTGATTCAAAAAAAGGGACAGGCACTTCCGGGTTTGACATGGTTGTAACCCAAAACGGTTGTAATCCAAAGCGGTTGCAAACCAAGGTACCACTGTATCAGCTTTCCAACGAAATGGTTTCTCTTCTCAGATTGGGGGCAGCCTCCCCCCTCCCTCTCCCCAACCTGTGGAAGGACCAGACACAAATTCCTCTCCTCCTGACCCCTCAGCAAACCTTTATTTTCTTTCCCCTTCTCTCTCCCCCCCTCCGAAGTTTGTTAGGAGTGAGGGAATTTTCCTCACGCTCCTGACTGGAAATTACCTGGGGGGCTGCTGAGATTTCTTGTTGGTGTTGCTGGGAAAGGGCGGTGGGGGGGAGTGCAGATCAGGGTCCAGATTGGAAACTTGGCCGGAAGTTGGGTCCTTTCTCTCTCTCCCCCCACCCCACCATCTTTCCTCCAGGGAGGGAGAGAATGGGATGGGAGCTCTTTTCCTTCTGATCCTGGCATCCAAGGTGAGGGAAGAGCCCGGACACGAGAGGAGGGGTTAATGAATGAGGTCTCCCTCTCCCCCCCCCTCTCCCTCCCTGCCCCAGGTGTGTATTGGGTATGCGGGCGAAGAGCAGCCGGGAAGGGAGGTTGTGTGCACCAGAAGGAGGGCAGCCTCGTAGCAGCTGCAGAGGGGGATGTCGAATGAACACGCGTCACCGCTGAAAAGGGAGACCCGCGTTGATCTGAGAGCAGTTACTTACAACTCTTAGAGTAGCGCCAGCTCTGCTTGCTGCTCCCTGGATTTTTCATGTTATTTATTCTCTTTGCAGTGGGGAAGAAGGGCAGCCTTCTCCAACATCATCAAGAGTAAAAATAAACGATTCTGCCGCCCCCGCCTAGCAATGAGCTCAGAGTCTCCTTTAACGCAGACACGCTCAGAAAAAAACAAAAAACACGGAAATCATGAGAGCCCCAGGAGAACTGCTCACCTCCTTACCTGCTGCCAGTCCGATTTTTTTGCAGTAAAGCTCAGTTCCCTCTTCGGAGGCTTTGCTTGCTGGTCTCTTAGTCTTTTCTCCGTCCAACTCTCTTCCTCGCTCTCGCTTTTATTCCCTCTCCCGCCCGATCGTCGCGCTAAAAAAAGCAAAGAAGAAAGCGAAAGTAGGAGCGAGGACGAGATTGCAACGCCTAGCCAGAGCCGCATTCCCCGCTAGAGGGAGCTCCAAGCAGCCTGATTGACAGCGGTGCTGCTGCCTTTAAAAGGGAAGGTCCCAAAGGCTCACTCGTGAAACTTGAAGCAACCGAGATGGTTAACCCTTTACCTCTGCCGTAGTTGCCTCTGTGCCCGTCTCAGCAGCTCCCGCGTTTTCTGCACTTAAGCCCCACATGGCCCTGATTTCAGGGGGTTGATCTAGATGACCCTTGGGTTTCTTTCCAGATCTCCAGTTCTATGATCCTAGATCCTAGTGGCGGGAAATGTTTTGGCACCTGCAAAGAAGAAAACAGGACGGGTTCTATTGCCTGTCTCAACTGCTTTGAGGTTTTATTGCAATTAAGCAGGACATAAATGCTGCAAAATAAACAGTGTTGTTCCACAATGCTTCCTTCATAGCTTGGATGCTTGCAGCTCATGATCTCGTTGGTCCAACAGCAGCAGCATCTGTACCATGATGTATTTATTGCTTTAAAAACCTCTTCCAACAAAGCTTTATGTATAGAATGAGTCAGTGCCCATCATACTTTCTAACCCCTATTAACCAGGGCCAGTGAGGACAATCATGCAGGCAGGATAAAATCTGCAACTCACAACAGGAACCTGCTACCGGCAATTTCTGGAAACAACTGAAGATGTTTTCATTCCGACAAGTTTTCCCAGGTGGATGAATAGGTTGCTGCCATGAGTGTCTATTTAGCATTGTTTGAAAACATATTTACTTTTCCCCCTGTGTTGTTTTAAATGCTTTTCAGCTGTGTTCATTGCATTTTGTACACTGCCTTTTGAGGATGATAATAATAACAATTATAATCATAATAAATAGAAGTCCTGATGAATTTTGCCGAGAACTTTTTAAAAAAAGGAAATAGCCAACTTTTTTGGGAAAGTTCTAACATTCTGCAGAGTGCAGAGCGTCTATAGAGCCTGCATGACAAGCTGGCTTTGCAAACCAGGCAGGCAGGAAGGACACCAAACTCTCCTCAGAGTGATCCTAGACTGACAGCAAAGCCTGTGTCTTATCTGACACCCTCAGCTTTAGGGGACATAATGCAGGGGGGCACCAGGCACGGGTTCCTTCAAGGGTTTCTACAGCCTCACACAGAGAGACTCGCCTCCCCTTCCCCCAGCTGGTCCTCCACCTTCCTGCAGCCTTGGGAGCTGGAGCTCTTTCCACACATACACCCCGACTCGTCTATTTGCAGACTGGACAGGCAGGTAGCAGCTGCATCTGCAAAGCCAACTGAGAAGTGTCTGCAGGGGGAATTTCTTGCCGCACGCTCTGAGTGCCAGCAGTGGCAATTTTAATCTGAAATCTTTTGACACACTGTACTGCGGTAAGAGTTCAGACACCCAATCAGGACCCAGCACAGTCCAAGAAAGGATTTACAAGGAGGACGAGGACCTACAGCGACCCCGTTAACTTTCGTTTTCTCAGAAATCACCTGTTTGAGCAGAGCTGTGTGTTGGGCCAGGGAGGGGGAAGGGGGAGAGGGGAACTTGTAAACAGGATCTAATTTCTGCTCCAAGATATTAAAAACCCAAAGCTACTTTCCCTTTCAAGGTTATGCAGGATAAAAAGTTGCAAATCTGTGAGGAGAATCAGAACTTACAGGGATAAACAGTTCTGTGTGACGTCACCAGCAGAGCATTTAATAACAAATACATGCCTGCACCAGTTAATTAGGCTTTTGTCGGAGATAAGCTCAATGGTCCTTGGTGATTTAAAATTGCATAGGGGTTTTCAGTCTCTATTCGGGGTCTCCCATCAGAAGTATGTACCATACTTTTCTGTGTATAAGACTAGGGGTTTTTTTTAACCTTAAAATAATGTTTAAAAATTGGGTTCGTCTTATACACGGATAGTGCACTGTACAAATTTCTTACTTTGTAGTCTCCCCAAATAGGGGGCGTCTTATACATGGGGGTGTGTTATACATGGAAAAATGCAGTATGTTATTCCTAGATCAAAACTGGTGATACATGGTCATCCCTGCTGATCTTCAGTGCACAGCTACAACAAGGCAAGTCTGTCTGTGAGTTTATGCACATTCCCAGCCTATGGACCTCGACAGTGAAACCTGACAGGTCTGAGCAGCACTACATGTGAACCAATATAACATGCTTATGATGCTTTTGCATTCTCAGAATTTTCTGCAAGGCAAATGAGTCACGTGACAAAGGATGTGCAGGAGGCCCTCAGTAGACATGTTAGTGGCAAAAGGGCTCCCTTTAAGCAGAACAGAAGCACATGCTAATGCAATACGTTCACTGTCATATACACACACACACACACACACCTCATCTATTTTGTTGCAAATAACCAGTGAGGTCTATGCAGAGACAGGGTTGGAAGAAAGAACCTGACACACTTCAGATATGAGGCAGAACCTTGTTGTCATTGCATTCTTACACTGTCTCCCAGCTCCACCTGGTATGCAGGGTGCCTGCCCATGGACTGTCTTGCCAGAGTGGTGCATGCTCTAGTTATCTCCAACTTGCACTATTGCAATGCACTCTTATTGGGGCTACCTTTGAAGGTGACCCAGAAACTAGAACTAATCCAGAATGAGGCAGCTAGACTGGTGACTGGGAGTGGTCACTGAGACAATATAACACTGGTCCTCAAAGACCTACATTGGCTCCTGGTACGTTTCCGAGCACAATTCAAAGTTTTGGTGCTGACCTTGAAAGCCCTAAAGGGTTTTGGCCTAGTATCTGAAGGAGAGTTTCCACCCCCATCGTTCAGCCCGGACACTGAGGTCCAGCTCCAAGGGCTGTCTGGTGGTTCCCTCCCTGTGAGAAGGGGGGTTACAGGGAACCAGGCAGAGAGCCTTCTTGGTAGTGGTCAGATGTCAAGGAAATAAACAACTATATGACTTTTAGAAGATATCTGGATGCAACCCTGTTTAGGGAAGTTTTTAATGTTTGATGTTTTATTGTATTTTAAATATTTTATTGGAAGCTGCCCAGATGGGCGGGGTATAAATAACAAATCATCATCATTACTACTACTACCGCTACCACATCTGATGTACTGCAGATGCAGGTCTGGTTATGCAACCATGGGCATCACATGCCCTTATCAGTCAAATTTTCCTCACAGCACTGCTCTACTCCCCCAGCCTATGGATTTTATCCAACATTTCTCATGCTCAGAGCACACCGGCTGAAATGAATGCACCTTATTAATTGGAAGGTTAAAAAAAATGGAAATTTCTACGATACTTTGCAAATATTCTACACTGCAGTAGTAGGAAGTGCAGACAACTCAGGTGCTGCTGAGACTGGCACAGAGGCAACAACAGCAGAGGTGAAGGATTACTTCCATGGGATGCTTCCACAGGTGATCCTTTGGGACTTCCCCGAAAAGGCAGCATCCCCGCTGGCAAACGGGCTGCTTGGACTCTGGCCAGAAATGCGGCTTCGGCTATTTGTTGGGATCTTATTTCATCCTCGCTGGCTACCTTCGTTTTCTTTTTTGCTTTTAGTAGTGAGGGTCAGGCGGGAGAGAGGGTATAAAAGGGAGGCAGAGAGAGAGCAGGATGAAGAAAAGTGTGAGAAACCTCGAAGCAAAACCTCCGAGAAGAGGACTGACCTTGGCTGCAAAATATTGGTCCAGCAGCAGGAAAGGAGTTGAACTTTTCTCCTGGGTCTAGAATGATTTCCATTTCTTTTTCAGCTTCTTTGCGTTAAAGGAGATTCTGATGTCCTTGCTTGGTGGGGGTGGCAGAATGATTGTTGTTGTTGTTTACCTTTTACCTTTGTATTGTTTTTTAACATTTTAACATTTTATTGTTATTATATTAATTATATTATAGCTGTTGTGATATTATATTATACTACCATATCATATTACATCCAGTGCTTTTTTTCTTAAAAAATGTTTAGGGGTACTCTCATTTGACCATTCAAGACCACCATTTTATAGTTCAAATCAGGGTAAATCAATACAGTAAATGGTCAGTGCAAAGAACATGCATTACCTCATATTACACAGCTCACAGCAGCTTCCACATTGGCATGAGGTTGTGTGCACTAACATCTTCCTGATTCCCTTCTGGGAAAGGAAAGGAAGCAGCCATCGGAGGTGGTAACAACAAAATGTTTAGGGGTATGTGTACCCCTGCGTCCCCCCCCCCAGAAAAAAGCACTGATCATATCATATTATAAACAATAATATTATTAACAATGATGTTCTAGAAGGCTGCCATTTTGCCCCGTGGCAAAGGGCCTAAATAACATGCCATCACCATTGAGCAGAGCTGGTGCTACATTAAGAGTTTTAAGAAACTGCCCTGAAGCCAATGCGGCTGGTCTCCCTTCCGAGGGTTCATTCAATATTTCCCTCTGCAGAGCCCCCCCCCCCCAGTTGATGGATATTAAAAATACAAGAAAGCAGCAGGAACACAGCTGCGCCCCAGCACTTTTTGGCATTTAAAAATGGTATCTGTGAGCCACTTCTGATTAGAGAAACTGCATGGCAAGGGTTTGAGGCAGAGCAGAAGGTGCTGGAGGTTCTCTTGATTCTGGGTAGGTGCTGCCTGATGAGCCTGGATAGCTCAGTTGGTTAGACCATGGTGCTGATAACACCAAGGTTGCAGGTTCGATCCCTGTATGGACCAGCTGCATATTCCTGCATTGCAGGGGGTTGGACTAGATGATCCTCAGGGTCCCTTCCAACTCTACAGTGCTATGTTTCTACGACTTTCCCAAGTCGCCCTCTCGGGGCTTTCTGTGTCCTTCCATGACTGTGGTACCAAAGATGAAACTTCCCTTCTCCATGCACCTTAGTCCTGCTGCAAAATCGCCTCCCCATATCAATTCAAACAAAAACAAACAGACAAACAAAACCCCACTGATAACACCCCACACTTAATGTATCATGCAGTTAGGTCCTTAGAATGTCTTTAATTCTAAAAAGGATGTTATGCTCTTTTTTCCTCTGCTGTATTTCATTTATTTATTCATTATATTTATATAGTTTTCAGGACAAGATAAGGTTGCTGATAATGGGTTGTCTTCAACTAACATCTACTCAGAGTAAACCTATTGAAATTACTGGACCTTAGACATAGTTATTAATTTCAGTGTGTCTATGCTAAGTAAAACTCTCACACAAACATGTTTTAAGGGTTATGTGTGAATGCATGCACATATAGATTTTTGAGAGATTGACAACAGGCAGAATTCTTCACTTTATTGAAATACTACCAACTGCTGCTCAAACAACCCACTGGTAGAGACAGGCCCTAAGTAAATTGATTTTCCCACATAAACCACAGATTGTAACGATGTCCATAAAAGTGTGTGGAAAGCTATCGTTTAACTATTACAGTTTTCTTCCCTTTCTCAGATAAACAGACATGAGGAATCACTGTCATGGATCCTGCCGTAACAATAGAAACCTTAACAAAAGACCTTGTCTGAAGCGAAGTCTGCTTGGGATCAAAAGAAATTCGAAGCTGTTTTTTCATGATGAATTTTCACGAAAACTTTTTAAAAGTGGAAATACACAACAGATAGGGAGATGTGAGGAGCTGAACTTAAATATTGGAAAAATGTGAAACTGAGAGAAACGGAAAATAATAAATTTGCCCACTTCTCTCAGGAGATTTGCTGAGGGAAATACTTGCTGACATTCCCCCTTCTACACAAATGTTAATGGGGCAGGAGTCCCTGTCCTCTTTTTCAACTCATCCCCCTCACATCTCCTCTAAAATCTGCTCTGGAAAGTTGCTCCCAGCTGCGAAGGTGTGCAAGTCATTCACTTGGGTGAGGAGAAAACATGATGCACAGTGATGTTGAAAGTGGAAGCTACTCATATCTTTCAGAAGAAGGATATTGACAAGCTGGAATGAGTACAGAGGAGGGCGACCAAGATGACCAAAGCTCTGAAAACCAAGCCTTATGAGGAGCACTTGAAGGAGCTGGGTATGTTTATCCTGGAAAAGAGGAGATTGAGAGGAGATACGATAGCCATCTTCAAATATCTGAAGGGTTGTCACACAGAAGAGGGAATAAGCTTGTTTTCTTCTGCTCCAGAGGGTAGGGCCTGATCCAATGGCTTCATATTACAAGACTGAACATGAGGAAGAAATAGTTTATTTTTTGGAAAATTCTAACATTCTGCAGAGTGCAGAGCAGCTATAGAGCCCGCATGACAAGCTGGCTTTGCAAGCCAGGCAGACCAGAAGGACACCAAACTCTCCTCAGAGTGTTCCTAGACTGACAGCAAAGCTTGTGTCTTATCTGACACCCTCAGCTTTAGGGGGACATCATGCAGGGGGCCACCAGGCACAGGTTCCTTCAAGGGTTTCTACAGCCTCACGCAGAGCTACTCGCCTTCCCTTCCCCCAGCTGGTCCTCCAGCTTCCTGCAGCCTTGGGAGCTGGAGCTCTTCGCCACCCCCACCCTCCAACTCCCTCTCAGTGCAGATGGGGCAGGCAGGTAGTTGCCGTTTCCCGTCTGTGTCTCTTGGGGTTTGGGCCTCTCTTCTACACTGGCCCCTGACAGGGTTCCCCCCCACCTTCCTATTGGGACACAGTTTCACCAAATGCACCTGCCTCCCGCGCACAAAGCAACTGTGTGTTTCCCAACGCCATTGACTCCCTTCTTTCCATGCCATCCTAGTCTTCCCTCTTTCTACCGAGCCAATCGGCATTGGTTCAACTGCTTGCCCCTGGCTGGATGGGTTGCCCATCCCTGGCGCAGAAAGACTTGGAGTGTGGCTCCTTACTAGCGCAGGCCCCCCAGCCCCCCTCTTTTCTAACGTCTGTTGCTCCTGATGTAACCCCAGCTGTAGGGAGGCTCTAACTCGTCCAGCAACTACATGGGTTGCATCTTCGCCATCTCATCCAGGATCGATGGGTTCAATCCTGCTCCATACATGGGTGCCAGCAGTCCCGTGTTCTGTCCCCAGCCATCCCTTTGCAATAAGGCATTGAAAGCAGTCCAATAAAAGGCCACAGAACTCTCCCCCTTCCAGTCGCAGATTCAACAGTTGTTGCTCAGCCGTTGCATGCTCCTTGGGGCTCTTGAACATTGCATCCATCTGTCCCCAGAATTCCCACAGATTTCCCAGTGTGCTGTGCTGGCCCTCCATTAAAGTGATGGCCCAGTCCTTAGCTGGTCCTTCCAGCCAGCTTATCAGATAAGCTATCCACTGTTTGTCCGAGCTAAATTTGGCTGATCTCACATCCAAAATTTAATTGGATTCCATTTTAAAGGCAGCATAACCTTCTCTGTCCCCACTGAATTTTGCAGGATGAACCCCAGGCCCCTTGCCGGCCCTGAGGTCCCTTTCAGCCTGTGTGTTCCTCCTTTGTTCATCTAGAGCTCCTGCTAGCGTATCGAGCTGTGATTTGAGTTGCCATGTGTAGCTTCTCAATTCTATTATGGGTCCGTGGGCTCTCCTGCCCCTCCCTCTGCTCCCCCAGCTGCATTCCCCACGTTCCGCACTTGCCTTTCCATCACGTTCTCTGTTGGCCTCCGGCATGAGAGAAAAAGTGAGTCCGGGCAACCTGTTATGGCTTGGTCTCTCCCACAAACGTGAGACGAATCTGGCTGTTAATTATTTCAGATTTATTGCTAAAACAACAAACTAAGACGGAGCTTCTCTACTCACCGCCCTCCCCAGAAGATGGAGTTGCCCGGACTCAGCTCCTGCCCCTTCCCCAACACGGAAGCCCCCACCTTCTCTTCCCGTATCTTTCGTGCATCCCTCCTACTTTTGAAATCCTAAGAGATTTGGCAGAGCGTATTTCCTGCATTTCCACGTCTTGCCCACTATCGTAGTTCTCACACATCTATCTGTCCCTTTGGTCAGAGCTCAGATTACAGCTGCTCTCCCCCTCCTCTCTGCTATCTGCTGTTAACTGTTCTCTCCCTCTGCCTGCTTCTTCTCCTCCTGTCAGCATCCAGCAATTGTGCTGGATCTGATGCACAGCGCAAGTGAAACATGTTCTTAAATAAACTGAAATTTGGATAACAACACTTGGCTCTAGAGCCCCTGCTGCCATACGTGTCCCAAGTCTCTTTCTCAGATGACATAATTCTCCTCATGAAGTTCCATTTTCAGCACCACAGAAACTTCAACATGGAACATAAGTCCCTTGCATTTCGGTCTCAGCTGTTCAGAAAGCCAAAGCAGTGTTGTAAATCAGATGGTGTTGGGCAGAGTGTGAGAAGCTTGTGCTCAGACTGATCGATCACAGGGCTGTGCAAACCTAAGGTTACCTGGGAGATGCTTTGCCACTTGTTGAGGGCTTCCAAGTGGCAGATTGAAGTGCTTGCTTAGTAATGTAGATATTGCTTGCTGTTTAGAATAAAATCTTACATCTTCTCACTCACTTGTGTTCTGTATTGCCTCTCAATCTCAGTTTAAAAGAACCACCTGGCATTTGGCAAGACAAGCATTCATAATAAGCATTGCCAACAGAGTACTAAAGAGCTGAGGATAAAACATTCCACAAATAAGAGCTGGTGTTGCTGACTCCCAGCTTGATGCATAGCCAATACATAGCCATCTCTTAGTGCAGCTGCTAGTAGCTGTCAGTGTAGCCCCCTCTCACAGCTGGAAAAACTTGGATTTTTATCTCAGCAGCTGGTAAAATCATGTATGGACTATAACAATCTCAAAATCAATTGGCTAGCGCTTGGAATGAACAAGTTCAATGTGCACTGAGTTAGTTTGAAAAACATCTGAACTACATGTAAAAGTAGTGCCCATAATTGCTGGGTAAACTGAACATGAATTAAGTTGATGTTGGGGCAAAATGAAGAACGATTTCTGGCTCATCTTCAACTTCATTGTCACTTTCTAAGTGCTTTAGAGTGTTTCTACAAAAAAAAATTGCCAAGGGTAATTTGGATTAACTTGAAGTGAACTGGACATAAAGAGAACTGGTTTGTTTCATAAAGGAATGAACATGAATGGGAATTAGTTCTTTTACGGACATGTTGAACTTGAACTAGTTCCAAGCTCTGATATGGACAGAGACCTGATTTGAAGTCTTGTTTGTTCTGATGTTGTTGTCTCTGGTGTCTTTGTTTTCTCAAAAACCAAGAAACGAAAAAAGGAAAATAAAAAGCACATATCCCTTAAAAACAAAACAAAATGAAACGAAAACAAATAAAGAATAAGAAGCACCTATCTGGAGTTATTTGTGGCAGGAGGACACCCAAAACTCCCTCTACTCCAACTATGTTGAAGATGAACCAGTCTTTCTCTGTTTCATAGCATCCCAAAATACAAGGAAATTTGTGGGTATGTGTAGGCTTACTTCCCGAGGAAAAACCCTCCCCAAAGGCTCAGGCTTCCCCTACCCACCCACCCAGCTGGTGATGTAAAGATTAATCATTACAACAAGGAGGTTGAGAGAAAACAGGCTTGTGATTCAGGTTAGGACCCCTAAATTTGGACTGTCGCTTTCCCATGCCTGGATTAAATGATTTTTTACAACTAAAATTAGAACAGTTGGGGAAATAATTGCAGTACAGAGGATTCAGAAAAAAGCATTTCTTAAAATTTTGATATTTATTATTTCATTGAGATTATTAAAGTCAATAAGGGAAAAGGAAAGAATAGCAATCAAAGGAGGAAGAGAATACGTTAAAACATTTTTAAAAGCAGAAATAACAAAATAACCACAAAATATAGTAAAGGCTACAAAACCATATAGTATATTTTTGCATGGATAAGCATGTCTTGCAGGATCCCACCCAAGGAGATATCTGTGTTAGATCTTGTTTAATTTGAACTGCTTCAGATTTTGATATCTCCTCATTAAGATCAGTAACTTTTTGATCCAGGGCTGTAATTTTAAGATTCACCGTTGCTAAATTATCCTTCAGACATTAATTCTGCATCACAATTTACTTAGGCGTATCAGCAATAGAACTCTCTGAAGCCATTTCTCTTCTCTTCTTTTCTCCATTCTTTACGTTTGGCTGCTGCAAATTTGCTGCATGTCGGAGGCGGAGACATCCATCGCTTTAGCACTGACAGGTAGGATATAAGAAAGATCTTACCTGGACAAAAATTGTCCAGGCAGGCTACTAATTAAGCGTTGTTACAATAGGGCTGCCATATGTTTGGGATTCGTCCGTTGGAAGTATTGTCCAGGCAGAATTTTTGAAAATTGTTAAAAAATATCTGTGAAATGTCAGAAGTGTTGATTTTTTGGGGTGAACCTCCTTAAAAATAGCTCAAAAACCTTTTTTGTTTTTGGGAGATTTTGGCAAAAAAAAAACCTCATCAACTTTGCCCTCCTCATCTCTATAACTTTGCCCCCCCCCTAAGCGAAAAGCTCAACAACTTTTGTCTCCAGATTTTCACTTTTTGAAATATGGCAACCCTAAGAGTGCTGAGCTGAAGAGCAATAAAGGGAGCATGCTAGGATGCCATGTTGCAAAACCAGAAGACGAACTTGTGAAGAAAGCAATTGGTTGATGCTGTTGTAGAAAGATGAGATTATGCATGTTGTACCTGGATGTCTCTTCCCAGGTAGATGTATTGGCTGTTTACTTGCGTCTCTTGGGCTCAGCAGCCTTTGCCAGAACTTTCTCTGCATCTTTCACAGCGTTTTCCAAGAAATTCTTCAGCAAGTAGAACGTGGTAGCAAAAGAACTGCCCCCACCATAGAGAGACCCCAACACAGGTATGAAATCCAGAACCAGCTCTACCACTGTGATTGCTCCCCACATTGCTGACCTCTTCAAGATATCCATGACGAATTCTGTTGTGATCATACCGGCGCTTGGGGTATGTTCAATAACAGATTTCAACTCCTCAACAGGTTTCCCCACACGATATGCTAGTATATTGAGAGAATTTTCATCCAAGCCAAAAACTTTGCACATATGTATCATTACCGAAACCACAATGCCAATGTCACAACCAAGTGAGAGGAATGGGACAGGAATCAACCCAACAGTACAACTCACCATGGCTGTTTTCCATATCAGGCTCTTCATAGCAGCCTTTTTCTTTTTAATGCTATCTTTTGTTAAAATCGGAAGACACATAATTAAAACATCTCTCTTGATTCCATCCTGTTCCTTTTCAATGGTCTCTTGAAGGAGGGGGAAATCATACTTGCTCAAATCCCACCTCGATATCAGAAAGACCCTTGGAGAAGACTCACCTAATGCCTTCAAATTATCATAGCTATCTTTCCGTATAATGTCAAGAGTCTTCTTCTCAGCCTGCATCATCTCATGCGTGTCCTCCACATTGATGCCTTTTGACCGCCTGTAGTTATCTATATCGATATCCACTTTGCTGCGCACATAGTAGAATTTCTTCTTATTTTTACATATCTCAAGAGCCAAGTTGGTGTCATCCTCAGTGAAGCGCCCTGAGGCGATGATGATGAAAAAATCATACTTGCTGAAATTGACCTTCTTTAGGTATTCCTTTGCACTAAAATTATTTGTTCCGATTCCTGGTAGATCACAAAATTTGACTTTGGGGAATGCAGGGTGTGCATATTCTTGTGGCACCATTGTTGTTTCTGTCACCCCCGTCAGAGCTGCACCCTCTTCATCATCTTTCATTCCCCGCAGGGCATTGACAAAAGATGATTTCCCGGCACCCGCTCTTCCTGTGATGGCAATTTCCAACGTGATGTTATTTAATAAATGTGACAGCTGTTGAGCTTCAGCTGAAACGTCTTCAAATGGTTTTTCCTCCAAAGCAGACTTCATTTCAGCAAGGTCTTTTTTAAAGGTTTCTTTTGTTAAGGCAGGATCCATGACAGTGATTCCTTGTGGCTCAGTTTATCTGTGAAAGAGAGGAAAACTACAATAGTTAAATGATAGCCTTCAACACACTTTTATGGACATATTTACAATCCATGGTTTATGGGGGGGGGATCAATTTAAATAGGACACAACTCTAAGACCATGGGTTGTTTGAGCAGCAGTTGGTAGTATTTCAATAAAGTGAAGTATTGTGCCTATTGTCAATCTCACAAAAATCTATATGTGCATGCATTCACACATAACCCTTAAAACATGTTTATCTGGGATGTGGATCTTTTTTTGAACTCAAATTACTCATTCCTCTAGAGATGTGTCTAAAGGAAGCATTTATACCTCACTAAAGAGTCCCTTTTTGGGATAAAAATTTGGATAAAACTCTTCATAAATAAATAAGTCAATGCACTGTGCATATCCCTCGTATATTCTGGCCAAGTCTTGCCCTGCCACTTTTACAAAAGTCACCAGTAAAAAGAAGAATGTTTTTTAAAATGTCATCAAGGGGCAGGTGAAAAAAAGGAGCCAGAGGGTCAAAATAAGTGATGCAGAAAGAGCCCAGAAATATTCTTAAAGGGCAATACTCAATACTGGGGAAAATATCCACGAAAAAAGAGCACAAAATCAATTTTAGAATTAAAGACATTCTGAGGACCTAACTGCACGATACATTAAGTGTGGGGTGTTATCAGTGGGGTTTTGTTTATTTGTTTGTTTGTTTGAATTGATATGGGGAGGCGATTTTGCAGCAGGACTAAAGTGCATGGGGAAGGGAAATTTCATCTTTGGTACCACAGTCATGGAAGGACACAGAAAGCCCCGGGAGGGTGACTCGGGAAAGTCGTTGAATCATAGTACTGTAGAGCTGGAAGGGACCCTGAGGGTCATCCAGTCCAACCCCCTGCGATGCAGGAATATGTGGCTGATCCATGCAGGGACCTGCAGCCTTGGCGTTATCAGCACCACGGTCTAACCCACTGAGCTACCCAGGCTCATCAGGCAGCACCTACCCAGAACGAAGAGAAGCTCCGGCATCTTCTGCCCTGCCTCGAACCCTTGCCATGCAGTTTTTCTAATCAGAAGTGGTGTACAGATACCATTTTTACACACCAGCAAGTGCTGGGACGCAGCCGTGTTCCTGCTGCTTTCTTGTAGGGAATGGGGGGGGGGTCTGCAGAGGGATGTATTGAATTAACACGCAAAAGGGTGGCATTGGCTTCAGGGCAGTTACTTAAAACTGTTATGCTTTGCTTCTGCACTAAGGGGCAGCCCCGATGGTCTCTGCCTCTTCAGCACTCAGGGCATTTTTTGGAGAATAGAAGTTGCTGTATTCCTCTGTTCTGCACCCTGCTCTCCGCTCTGACAAAGAGGGTGGGGTAGGGTTGCCAGACGTTCCCAGTACAATATGCATGTGTGCTTGGGCCCAGGGTCTTTTGCCCCACCATCCTCACTACTGACTCCCTGTTGCTACTCAGCTTCAAAGAAACAAAGAAACAAAACAAGTGTCCCTGGGTTCATTGAAAAAAAAAACCTGGTGACCATAGGGTGAACTGCATTGCAATGCTAATTAACATCTTTTATTAAACTTGTCGGGGGGGGGGGGGACTAGTAGCATGAGCTCTACTTGCTCCCTGGTGATGGCATGTTATTTATTCCCTTTGCTGCGGGAAGAAGGGCAGCCTTCTCCAACATCATTGTTAATAATTATTGTTGTTTATAATATGATATGATATCACAGTAGCTATAATGTAATAGTTAATATAATAATAAAAATGTAAAAAATAACAATAAAGAGGTAAAAGGTAGACGACAACATCAACAATTGTATCTGTCACCCACCAAACAAGGAGCTTAGAGTCTCCTTTAACGCAAACAAGCTCCAAAAGAAAAGGAAAGTTCAACTCCTTACCTGCTGCCGAACCGATTTTTTGTAGCCAAGCTCAGTCCTCTTCTTGGAGGTTTTGCTTTGAGGTTTCTCGTGCTTTTCTCCGTCCTGCTATCTCCCTCTCTCTCCCTTTTATACCCTCTCTCCCTCCTGACCCTCACACTACTAAAAGCAAAAAAGAAAGCGAAGGTAGCCAGCGAGGATGAAATAAGATCACAACAAATAGCTGAAGCCGCATTCGTGGCCAAGCAGCCCGTTTGCCAGCGGGGATGCTGCCTTTTTGGGAAGTCCCAAAGGATCACCTGTGGAAGCATCCCATGGAAGTAATCTTTTATCTGTGCTGTTATTGCCTCTGGGCCAGTCTCAGCAGCACCTGAGTTGTCGGCACTTCTTACTACAGCTGTGTGGAATATTTGCAAAGTACCTTAGAAATTTCCTTTAAAAAAAAAAAAAAAACCCTTCCAATTAATCAGGTCCATTCATTTCAGCTGGCATACTCTGAGCATGAGTATATTGGATAAAATCCTTAGGCTGGGGTGTAAATGGCAGGCTATGGGAGCAGAGCAGCGCTATGAGAAGAATTCAGCTGATCAGGGCATGTGACGTCCATGGTTGCACAACCAGATGTGCATCTGCAGTACATCAGATGCGCACTGGGCACAGACTTATTAATATAAGAATGCAGTGACAACAAGGTTCTGCCTCATGTCTGAAGTGTATCAAGTTCTTTCTTCCAACCCTCTCTCTGCATAGACCTCTCCTGTTATTTGCATTAAAAAGATGGGGGGGGGGGTGGCAGTGAAAGGATTTCATTAGTATGTGCAGAGATACTTTGTTCTGCTTAGGGAGCCCTTTCAACACCAACTTGTCTACTGAGGGCCTCCTGCACATCATTGATCACGTGACCCATTTGCACTGCGGAAAATTATGAGAATGGAAAAGCATCATAAGGGACGTTATATTGGTTCAAATGCTCAGACCTGTCAGGTTTCACTGTCAAGGTCCATGACGTGGGAATGTGCATAAACTCATAGATAGGTTGTGCCTTGTTGTAGCTGAAGATCAGCAGTGATGACAGTGTATCACCAGTTTTGATCTTGGAATGACATACAGTGGTACCTCAGGTTACATACGCTTCAGGTTACAGACTCTGCTAACCCAGAAATAGTGCTTCAGGTTAAGAATTTTGCTTCAGGATGAGAACAGAAATTGCGTGGCAGCAGCAGGAGGCCCCATTAGCTTAATTGGTGCTTCAGGTTAAGAACAGCTTCAGGTTAAGAACGGACCTCCAGAACAAATTAAGTACTTAACCCGAGGTACCACTGTATATCCTTCTGAAGGGAGACCCCAAACAGAGACTGAAAACCCCTATGCAGTTTAAAATCGCCAAGGTACTTTGAGCTTATCTCTGACAAAAGCCTAATAAGCTGGTACAGGCACATATTTCTAACTAAATGCTCTGCTGCTGATTATTTGCAACTTTTTATCCTGCATAACCTTGAAAGGGAAAGTAGCTTTGGATTTTTATTACGTTGGAGCAGAAATTAGATCCTGTTTACAAGTTCCCCTCTCCCCCTCCCCTGCCCAACACACAGCTCTGCTCAAACAGGTGATTTCTGAGAAAACGAAAGTTAACGGGGTCGCTGTAGGTCCTCGTCCTCCTTGTAAATCCTTTCTTGGACTGTGCTGGGTCCTGACTGGTTGTCTGAACTCTTACCGCAGTACAGTGCGTCAAAATATTTCAGATTAAAATAGCCACTGCTGGCACTCAGAGCGTGGGACAAGAAATTCCCCCTGCAGACACTTCTCTGTTGGCTTTGCAGATGCAGATGCTACCTGCCTGTCCAGTCTGCAAATAGACGGAGTCGGAATGTATGTGTGGAAAGAGCTCCAGCTCCCAAAGCTGTGAAAGCAGCATTGATTATAACACAAACGTCCTGGCAGTGGCAAGGAAAATATTTTAACCAATTAGTTTATTTCATGAAAGCTTATACACCGCTTGATTCTAATAAAACCTCAAAACGGTTTGCAAAAAGATAAAACAATAAAATCACCGGGGGGGGGGATTACCGCCGTGCTTTAAGTTATGCAAGAGTTAAAATACTAAGATTAAATTTACCTCAACTTTCTATTTAACAAATGCATTGGGGAGGCTCCTGTCTAGCTGAATGCCCTCCTTCAGTTTAAGTGTGTATGAGGGAAAGAACATTGTGAAATAGATGTTGCATGATATAGAGCTAACTCTTGTTCCTAAAGTAAAAAGCAAATGCAGCATATATAGAGAGAGAGAGCGAGAGAGAAGAAAGGTGAATGCTGCAGCCTGCATAAATTACAGCTTGATACCATCCTTGCAAGCAGGTTCACATAGGACACTAGTGGGTTGGTTTTTTTAGTCTGCCATCAAATACAGAAAAATTCATTTGAAAGAATTAGAAATATAGTAAAAAGTCCATTTGTCCCAAAGTCTCCTTTTGGTATTGGTTTTAATTCTTATACATTGGGTAAAGGTTAAGTTAAGGGACCCCTGAGCATTAAGTCCAGTCGCAGACAACTCTGGGGTTTCGCTGCTCATCTCACATTACTGGCTGAGGGAGCCGACATTTGTCCGCAGACAGTTTTTCAGGGTCATGTGGCAGCATGACTAAGCCGCGTCTGGTGACCCAGAGCAGCGCACGGAAACACCATTTACCTTCTCGCCTATTTATCTACTTGCACTTTGACGTGCTTTCGAACTGCTAGGTGGGCAGGAGCAGGGACCGAACAACGGGAGCTCACCCTGTTGCAGGGATTCGAACTGCCGACCTTGTGATCGTCAAGCCCTAGGCTCTGTGGTTTAGACCACAGCACCACCCGTGTCCCATCACATACATTGGGTAGAGATACTAATTTAAGAAAGTAACAGTAGGGTTATTATGCTTGCATTCAGATTATTTCACTTAGGTTTTTTTATGAGAAGCTTAATGTTTATGGAATTTTTAAAATTAACAACCTGATCATCTGATTATTTTTTTTAATGTCTTTTGGTGGTGGTGGTTGTCTTTTTAAAAAACCCACATTGCCTCTTCATGATTAGCAAATCCAGAATAACTCATGCCAATTTGCTCTATTGTCATTTATGATACAGATGGGGAGAATTGATCTTTTCTTAGTGCAGACTTTGAATCATCTGGGTTCGATTTTAAAGCTTGGGACACAAACAAGCCTTTTTACTTTCCCAGACTTTGCGCTCGCCATGTCTTCTGGGAGCTTGTTTTATAAAACACACAAATGGAAACATGTATATTTCGCCAGATTCTATATATCAAGCACGTAGTCAACATAGCACATCTGTTTGCTGCTAAATGGACATTTTCCCCTCTGACTCAAGAGCTTTGGAAAGAACCCTCTGGGTGTCATCAGCATTCTCATTTATGAGACTTTCATGGAAAACTGAAAGCTGATTAGTAAGGGTGGCCAGGAGATTAATTTAACCAATTAGTTTATTTCATGAAAACTTATAAGGATTCTAATAAAACCTCAAAGCGGTTTGCAAAGACATAAATCAATAAAGCCAGGAAACAATTACAGTCGTGCTTTAAGATACGCAAGAGTTAAAATACTAAAACAGACTAAAATTACCTCAACTTCCTATTCAACAAATGTAGAGGCTCCTGTCTAGCTATATGCACTCCTTCAGTTTGAGTGTGTATGAGGGAAAGAAAATTCTGAAATAGATGTTGCATGGTGCTAAGAGGAAAACCTGATCATCTGATTATTGTTATTTTAATGTCTTTTGGTGGTGGTTGTTTTAAAAATGGAAACATGTATAATTCACCAGATACTATACATCAAGCACTTAGTCATCATAGTGCATCTGCTTGCTCCTAAATGGACTTTCCCCCCTCTGCCTCAAGAGCTTTGGACAAAACCCTCTGGGTGTCATCAGCAGCACCCGATATGCATTTCTGCAGCATGAAGTAGGTGCGAAGAAGTGAAATCCCAATGGACAGAAGAAGGCCAAAGATGGGGAAATGCTCCCAGTGGTGATATTCATAAGCCATCACTGAGAGTCCCACCAAGTCGGGCAGCACCCATAAAATGGCAGAGAACATTCCCAGGGACTGCATTGCTGCTTTAAGGGCTGTGCTTGTCTTTCCAACACGCTGGGCCAGAGCTGCAAGGGATGGATTGTCTAGGCCAAAGTCTAGGAAGCACCAGGAGCGGAACTTCCTAAACAGAAATATGGGGAGAAGGAAGGGAACTGGGCTTCCAAGAGCGACTAGCAAAAAAAGCCCTTTGGTCCAAATCTTCTCCTTCACAGTGGTTTTCTTTTTCTCTAAGATAGGCAGGCAGATGCTAGGGAAGCGGCGCAGAAAGGCTTGCCTCTTCAGCCGCAGGAGATCGTTCTTCAGCGTTTCCTGCAGGAGGGGGAAGTCAAAGCAGTCGGCTTCCCAGTTGGAGACGATGAAGACTTGTGGGTCCCTCACTCCTTCTCTTACCAAGCACTCTTTGCAGTCCTCCTGGATGTGCAAGAGGACCTTCTTCTCACTGTAGTCAGATGGCCGTTGCCTCTTGGCGGCCGACAGGTCCAGGTCTGCTTTGGTGTGCACAAAGTAGAAGCTCTTGCCCATATCTTGGATCTCACGGACCAGGTCAGAATGGGTGGAGCGGAAGCGCTGGGAGCCGACGATGATGAAGAAATCAAAGTGAGTCAAATCGACCTTGTTCTCAAAGTTGTCCTCTCCAAAGGTTGGCGTTCCCCTTCCGGGGTGGTCCCAAAGGATCACTTGCGGAAGTGTCGGGTGTGGGTAATCCTTGACTTGCACAGTCGTCATCTGTATGCCAGTCGCAGTA
The DNA here is from genome assembly GCF_951804945.1 of Podarcis cretensis. Taxonomy (NCBI): domain Eukaryota; kingdom Metazoa; phylum Chordata; class Lepidosauria; order Squamata; family Lacertidae; genus Podarcis; species Podarcis cretensis. Next base: position 17,243,355 of record NC_137177.1, on the reverse strand, counting down.
AAAGTAAACATATTTACTTTTTTTCTGTATTGTTTTTAACTGCTTTTCAGCTGTGTTCATTGCATTTTGTACACTGCCTTTTGGGGAAGATAATAATCATAATCATAATCAAAGAAGTCCTGATGAATTTTCATGAGAACCTTTTAAAAAAGGAAATAGCCAGCTTATATGGAGATGGGAAGAGCTGAACTTAAGTATTGGAAGATGAGAAGCTGAGAGAAACTGAAAATAATAAATTTGCCCACTTCCCGCAGATCTCCCCATATGCTGAAGGAAATACTTGCTGCCATTCCCCCTTCTACACAAATGTTAATGGGGCAGGAGTCCCTGTCCTCTTTTTCATCTCATCTCCCCCTCATCTCCTCTAAAATCTGCTCTTGAAAGTTGCTCCCAGCTGGGAAGGTGTGCAAGTCATTCGCTTGGGTGAGGAGAAAACATGATGCAGACAGTGATGTTGAAGCTGGAAGCTCCTCATATCCTTCAGAAGAAGGATATTGACAAGCTGGAACTTGTACAGAGGAGGGCGACCAATCAAAGCTCTGTAAACCAAGCCTTATGAGGAACGATTGAAGGAGCTGGGTAAGTTTAGCTTGGAAAAGAGGAGATTGAGAGGAGATACGATGGCCATCTTTAAATATCTCAAGGGTTGTCACACAGTAGAGGGAATAAGCTTGCTTTCTTCTGCTCCAGAGGGTAGGGCCTGATCCAATGGCTTCATATTACAAGACTGAACATGAGGAAGAAATAGTTTATTTTTTAGAAAAGTTCTAATATTCTGCAGGCTTTAGAGCCCGCATGACGAGCTGGCTTTGCAAACCAGGCAGGCAGGAAGGACACCAAACTCTCCTCAGAGTGATCCTAGACTGACAGCAAAGCCTGTGTCTTATCTGACACCCTCGGCCTTAGGGGACATAATGCAGCCCCCCCCCCGCAACTCTACCCTCAAGGGTTTCTACAGCCTCACGCAGAGAGACTCGCCTTCCCTTCCCCCAGCTTGTCCTCCAGCTTCCTGCAGCCTTGGGAGCTGGAGCTCTTCGCCACCCCCACCCTCCGACTCCCCCTCAGTGCAGACCAGGCAGGCAGGTAGCAGCTGCATCTGCAAAGCCAACTGAGAAGCCTCTACATCAGGAATTTCTTGTCCCACGCTCTCAGTGCCAGCAGTGGCAATTTTAATCTGAAATCGTTTAACACACTGTACTGCGGTAAGAGTTCAGAAATGGCTGGTGCTAAATAAGTTCCCTATGGCAAAAGATATGATCAAAAAATAATAAACCAGTGCAATCATGTACTGCTCAGCAACAGAACATTTATAATAAATTATATTATCAGCTCTGTTGCTGATTATTTATTTATCCTGCTTAATCTTAGAAAGGGGAAGGGAGCTGCAGCTTTTTGTTATCTTGGAGCAGAAATTACATCCTGTTTCCAAGTTTTCCTCTCCCCCACACTTGACCAGCACACAGCTCTGCTCAAACAGGTGATTTCTGAGAAAACGAAACCTAAAAGAGTTTGCCGTAGTAAATAATTTCTTGGACTGTGCTGGGTCATGACAGAGAGAAAAAGAAGCAGAAATTTCTCCAGCCTGAAAGCAGAGGAGGAGAATGCAAAGGAAGTTTTCCCCAACAGTCAAAAGAACGAATTTGTTTGGAGTCTTTGTATCATGTCATTCCATTTCTCCTGAGTTTTGATACAGTGTGATCCCCACATGACTGGCTCCAAAGGACAGAAAAACTGAAGAAACCCCACAGGGATATGGGATGGTGTGGGGTAAAAGCAGGAGCCCTATGCCTAGGATACCACAGTTATGGCTTTCCCAAAAGAATTCTAGGTATGGTAGTTAGTTAAAGGTCCTGAGAGTTGTTCGGAGGCCCCTATTCCCTTCACAGAAATACAATTCTCAAAAGTGATTCAGCAGCCTCTTTAATCAGAAGTGCCTGGGCACCATTTCTGCATGCAGAGCTGAGCCGCAATGGGTGAAAGAGGGAGAGGAGCTGGGGAGCATGAGAATGACTTGCGCACAGTTATAGGAGCCAGCTCCCAGGGGCCGAGATATGGAAATATTGGAGGGGGGCTGCTCCCTACACGGTGATGGGCATTGGCATTCAAATGGGGTGTGCATGCCACATATTGTGATCTATGAGGTGAGGCAGGGCTTATCTGCCTCCCCCCATTTTTTAAGTTGGCACCCCAGTAGACAGTCCTGTTCCTCTGCTGCTTGGCTCCCTCTCCCTCTCTAAGCCCGGCAGCAGCCGTGTTCCTGCTACTTTCTCACAAGGGCAAGGGCAATGCCCATCAACTTTTTGGGGAGGGGGCGCCCTCAAATATGATATTTGGAGGAGAAACACATGTAGACTCCTAACTCTGTGGTTAAAGTGGTTATCAGAGGCTGTCACAGGGGGAGGGGCCTGCTCTGAAGCATGCTGGGCAAGTGTAAACCCCATGAGACCCTGAGGTGTGCCCCCCCCAGCATTTTCTCCTAGGGGAGGGGGGATACAAGCAGCTCCTCCTATTCTGCAAGGGGCCACTCCAGAGACAGTAGCTCTCTCTCAGTGTTTTGCATTGCTTGCTTTTACGAATGTAACTGAGCATCAAACTCTGCCCTCAGCATGGCAACTCCAAATTTCCAGAGCTTGTTTCTGTGAGCTCATTACTGAGGTAGACACCATGTTTCCTTCTATCTCGTCCGGCTGTATACTTGAGCTGCCTTCTTTCACCGCTCCAGGAGATTCAGGTTTGAGAGACTCCCTTGCATGGCAGCCAACTCCTAGGGGCTGTTTTATATATGTTGGAAGGTGCCCAGGCTGGCTGGCGCAACCCAGTCAGATGGGCAGGGTACAAATAATAAAATGCTGTCATTGTTGTTGTTGCTCTGAATCATTTTGGATGGTGTTTGGTGTTGTTGTTGATTTTATTTATATACCGCCCTATACTCGGGGGTCTCAGGGCATTTCACAGAATAAATTCAACATATAAAACCAGAAGATACCAAATAAAAATGAAACAACAGAACAATACCCACCCCCAAAAAACACATTTAAAAAGGGCATAGGATGTAAATCGGAACAGCCAAAGACCTGGTTGAAAACGAATGTTTTTGCCTGGTGCCTAAAGGTGTATAATGAAGGCGCCAGGCAAACTTCCCTGGGGAGAGCATTCCGCAGACGGGCAGCCACTGCAGAAAAGGCCTGTTCTTGTTTTGCCACACGCCAAACCTCTTGAGGAGGAGGCACATGAAGGAGGGTCTCAGAGGATGATCTCAGGGTCCGGGTAGGTTCATATTGTAGCACCCTGCTTGTGGTTAACGCTTAGCTGGAATGAAATATTCAACGCAGCAATAGAGAAATTAAAATAATAATTTATTTGTCAGACACATAAATATGAGGCACAGTGGTATATGGTTACCAAGCTCTGGCCTGGCCTCCTGCCATTCTGGCCAGCACTTATATTTCCTTAATCCAGCCCCCTTGCTCCTCCTGTGGCTGCCTCTGTCCAATCAGCCTGGTTGAAATTCCTATTGGCTGTTTGCTAGAACCAATCACAAAAGATACACCCATTTCCTTCTGTCCTTTTATGGGAATCAAAAAGCTATATATTCTTCTATCTATAAATGACAAATAAGTAGTAATATATCTTACATGTGTCTTAACAAGGAACCTTAATTACCAGCTCACCTCTTGCCCTCCTTGCCCTATTGCCCTCCAAAACAAATGGTTTAATCTCAAATTTTTATCTTAAACAGATGTCAAGGATCATCATTGAAAGATCTCCTTCCTTTGGAGGTCTCTAAACAAAAGCTTGACAAATGCTCTAATGATGTTTCCTGCTTGGCAAGGGGGGCTGGTGGCTGATGGCCCCTGTGATCTCTTCCAACTATATGAAATAAGAATCTAGCATAAGGATTTAACATTTCTTAGCTTCTAATTCCTTTGCATAATTACATTTAAGCCAATATATATTTAATACATAACATAGATAACCTTTTAAAAGGAAAAGAAATCTTAAAAGGATCTCAGTTTAAGAAAGAAACAACTTTAGAAAAAGACTTCCCAAAATACTCTCTTCTCCAGCCAAGCCAGTTGCCTTTTTCACTGCTCTTGACCTTTCAACCTTAGGAAAATATGGCTCAAGTTTAATGGGAGGCACATGGTTTTATTTTACTATTTACCCACTCTTAATTATGTTTATCTCTTTTTGTATCTTCTGTAATATGTAGGGTCAGTGTAACCTTGGCTGTCAGCCTGTAATTCCCTTTTTACGACTTTGAGAATTGTTTTCTGCTATAAATCAGGGGGCCCCCTTGTCTAGGAGTAAAAACATTGCCAAGGTTCTTAGGCACCTGCTCTTCTGCCTGGCATGAACATTTGAAAATCTTTAAGCTCATTTTAAGATACAGGCCCTGATCAAGCCTTAATAAAAATGCAGGCTTATGATTAGATGCCTCATTCCCCCCTTTCAAGCTCAAGGACCTTCATCCCAAGTGTCCTTGATAGCTTGACCTTCATCATATTCCTGAGGTAAAGCTCTATATAGGGCCATGATATGAGGTAGAGTTTCATTCGAAATCATCTTGCTAATTGTACTTCTAAAACATGAAATGATACATGGCACCATACATAAAACCATTACTACTACTGTCAAGAAAAACAAGCAAGACAATAGTATCCCTTTGAGTCCCGCAACATTAGGTAACCAATTGGTGAGCCATCCCATATCCCATCCTTCCCATGTTTGTACTGGGACATGTGCTATATTCTCCATCTTTGTGGCCAACACACGGATTGCCTCACCATTATCAGAAATGTTAAAGCAACAGGCATTCCCTGTCAAGTTCAAGACTCCACATAGGCCTCCCTGCCTGGCAAGTACATAATCCATTCCCATTTTCAGCTGCAGAATGGCGGCTCTACTTTCATCCAACTGTTGTGCAATAAGTCTCAAACTCTGGGCCGTTGCATTGGTTACAAGTTCCACTACTGCTTGCAATCGAATTATTCTGTTTAGATTATAAATAGGATCCCGTGCTCCTTGTATGAGCTCACCAGGATTCCAGGAGGCAGGTTCATAATAGGCTATAATGCGCTCTGGTGGCCAATCATCAGTATCGCTCCAACTTTGGGTACTTCCTCCTGCTATATGAGAAATATCAGCGTTTCTTCGTGTACGCTTGGCCGAACTAGTGGGCATAATCCACATTGGTGGTAATACCCATCCCAAGAAACAAGTCCCACTCCATTTGGAAGGGAGTTTCTTGTATGCCCATTCTCCACATATCCACCACAACCATCGGGTCTGAGGTTTCTGGTACGTGGAGTGCATAAGGCGAAATATCAAAAGGGGTAGAGAGTTCACAGTGCAGTATGTTAGATTGCCTTCTTCTGTCACAGTTATGTTCCATACCATTTTCCATGCATGAATAAAAGGAGGTGCACAGGGCAAGGTATTCCGAGTTCGATAGGTAGTACCGTTTGCCCAGGTTTGACTATTCTTAATATAATCCCAAGTATAGTGGCAATGAGAAGAGCATATCATGGTAGGATCAGCTGCATCTGATGATTTATGTACACAGAATTCCCCTTGCACAGGTATAACTCGTATTGGTTTAGTTGAGTTCCATCCGGGGAAATTCTGTACTTCTGTTTGGTGTGGCATTTCGCTTACCATACCAATGGCATTTAATGGTATTGGTAATAAGGGCATACCTCCCTCTGAATCATCTGGCCCAAGAGAGCAAACAAGGCAATTAGTCCTATTTGTAACCTTAGCTACCATCTCAGCTAAGCCTACCCACATATTGTGGTCATGGCGGAATCCATATTTAGCAAATTTGGTCAGATTCAAGGACCCTTCCCCTTCCCAAGGGATCAGGATTAATAATAAAATCATGTTGATGTCTAGCATATGCATTCCTTTCACAAAAGATTACCTTATTGTGATAGCAAATAAATATTAGTCCCAATATAATTCCCCCAGTGACAGAAATGGGGAACCACCAAGACCAAAACATATATCCCGAGGATCCCCAATGAGTAATATCCCTTATAATTGTTCCACAAGGGGGCAGTCAATCAATTGTATAAGAGAATCTTTCCGTTCACAGTCGCTGGTTCAGACGCTCCTCAAGCTTCAGGCGTGCGCAGGTCAGCCAGCTTCCAGGTTGTGGCTGCAGCAGGCCGGTCGTCTAAATGTTGCCCGTGACCTAGCCCGTTCCCGGTAGGGCTAGATACAGGGGTTTTTGGAGAGAGTCAGTTTTAAAGGATTAGAGGGGTCACCTTTGCACGTCCAACTGCCTTCGGACTTCTTCAAATGGGAGTGATGAATCCAGGGGGTCACCTCAGCTACCTTCACCGCTGTTGGAGTAGAGAGCAAGACGGTGTAAGGTCCACGCCACTTAGGTGCAAGTGGATCGCGTTTCCACTCTTTCACCCATACGCTATCGCCAGCCTGGAACTGATGAATCGGCTCGGCAATGCTGCTCGGCGTGCGCTCGAGGGCCCACCTGTTAAGAGAAACAAAAACACGGGAGAGAGATTGCACTTGTTCCTGTGTCACATGGTCTCCTATTTGTTTAAGGTCAGCTGGAATATCCTGAACAAAGGAGGGTGGCCTCCCATACAGGAGCTCAAAAGGTGACAACTTAAGTCTTTTTGTGGGTGCACACCGAACACGAAACAGTGTTATCGGTAACACATCTACCCATCCCAATCCCGTTTCCTGGGTTAATTTTGCCAATTGGGTTTTCAGAGTCCGATTCATTCTTTCAGTTTTCCCTGAACTCTGAGGCCTATATGCTGCATGCAGTCTCCATTTCACTTGTAGGACTCGACATACTTCTTGTACTACTTGATCAATGAATGCTGGCCCATTATCACTTCCAATGCATCTAGGTAATCCAAACCTCGGGATCAATTCAGTGAGGAGTCTCTTAGTTACCTCTCGTGCCTTTTCAGTTCGGTTGGGAAAAGCTTCAACCCATCCGGTAAGAGTATCTACAAACACAAGGAGATACTTGAATCCCTTAGAAGGGACCAGCTCTGTGAAGTCCACAATTAGGCTTTCCATGGGGACGTATCCCACATGTTGGATTCCAGGAGGTTGTACCGGTCCCTGCCTGGGATTGTTTTTAGCACAAAGAACACATTTCTGTGAAATGCAAGTTGCTAATTGTGATAGATTAATAATATACAACTTCCGACTGAGACTCTCTCTGGTTGCAGTACCGCCAAGGTGAGTAGATTCATGATAATTTCTTACAATTGTGCCTGCTAGATGATGAGGTACATAAATTCTATTGTCCGGCAGGATCATCCAACCGTCCTTCACAACCGCTCCTTCCTGTTCAGCCCACTTCCTCTCTTCTGGGGTATAGTGAGGTTTAACTTCTTCTGGAACTACCTCTGGTATGAGGGCTGCTATAAATCCTCCCACAGGCTTTTGGGCTGCCTCTCGGGCTGCTTTGTCAGCAGCATGATTTCCTCTGGTTATTGGATCCCTTCCTCGTCCATGACCTTTGCAGTGCATTACAGCAATCTGTTCTGGAGCCCATACTGCTTCCAACAGGATTTCTACTTCAGGTCCATATTTCAAGGCCTTCCCGTGGGCTCCGATTAGACCTCTTTCTTTCCATAGAGCTCCATGTGCATGCAGGGTTAAGAAGGCATATTTAGAATCAGTATAGATGTTTGCCTTACATCCAGCTGCCAATTGCAGAGCTCTAGTTAAACCTATAAGTTCAGCTTTTTGTGCTGAGGTGCCAGCAGGCAAAGCTTCAGCTTCCACAACTTCCTCATTGGTGACCACAGCATATCCTGCTCGTCTGGCACCTTCATGCAGGTAACTGCTACCATCAGTATAATATACAACATCTGGATTTTTCAATGGTTCATCTTTCAGATCGGGTCTACTGGAATAAACTTCATCCATTATTTGGAGACAATCATGTGATTCTTCATCATCTACCTCTGGTAGGGGCAGCAAAGTTGCTGGATTGAGCATATTCACTACACGTAGATGAATCCTGGGATTTTCACACAATAGGCCTTGGTATCTAGCCATCCTTGGGTTTGTTAGCCAATAACTACCCTTATATTCCATGAGTGTCAGAACAGCATGAGGTACATTCACATACATCGTCTGGCCAAAGGTAAATTTATCAGCTTCTTTGACAAGGCTTGCAGTGGCCGCTACTGCCCTTAGGCATGGAGGCCATCCTTTTGCTACTGAGTCCAATTGTTTAGACAAATAAGCTACTGGACGGTTCCAACTTCCTAATCTCTGGGTCAGGACTGCCGCTGCAATCCCATTCTGTTCATGTACATACAGCTGAAAGGGTTTTTCCGAATTAGGCAATCCAAGGGCTGGGGCCTCCATAAGTCGTTGTTTGATAACTAAAAAGGCTTGTTTCTGCTCAGGTCCCCATACAAATGGGTCCTTTTCTGCACCTCGAGTGCTTTCATGTAGGGGCTTGGCCAGACTGCTGAAATCAGGTATCCATAGTCTACAAAACCCTGCTGTTCCCAGGAATCCTCTGAGTTGTTTTCTTGTGGTAGGTTCCTTGATAAGGCAAATAGCTTCTTTCCTCTCTGGTCTCAATGCTCGTTGTTGGTGTGAGATGTCAAAGCCCAAATATTTGACCTTTTCTAAACATAACTGTGCCTTTTTCTGGGAAACTCGGTAGCCAGCTTCCCAGAGCAAGTGGAGCAGTTCCTCTGTCCCTTCTTTACAGGTATCAAAATCCTTTGCCGCTAGTATAAGGTCATCTACATATTGCAGAACCACCTTTTCTCCCGGTATTGAGGGGTAACTTGTTAGATCCTTCGCCAAGGCAGTGCCAAATAAAGTTGGGGAATTTTTGAATCCCTGGGGCAATCTTGTCCAGGTTAGCTGGCCTTTTGTTCCTGTCAAAGGGTCTTCCCACTGGAAGGCAAATATAGGTTGGCTCTGTGGTGCCAGCCAGCAACAGAAGAATGCATCTTTCAAGTCCAATACAGTAAAAAATGTTGCTTCTGGTGGGATCAAACTCAGCAAGGTATATGGGTTTGGTACATTTGGGTGCAAGGTCTCGATAGCCTGGTTTACGAGCCTCAAGTCCTGTACTGGCCTGTATTCATCTGTCCCAGGTTTTCGAACAGGCAAAAGGGGTGTGTTCCATTCTGATTGGCAGGGCTTAAGCAGACCATATTTTAATAGGCGGTCCAAATGTTTCTGGATGCCCTCTGCTGCTCGCCGGGGTAAGGGATATTGCTTTACAGATACAGGGGTAGCCATAGGTTTTAGGGTTACTACAATTGGAGCTATATTCTTAGCCATTCCTGGTGGGCTATTTTCGGCCCATACTCCTGGTGGCACCTGTAGAGTTCAGAGGAGCTTGTTTAATTCTGTATCTAATGTGGGCTGGACTTGCAAGGCTGACATTAGGCGCCATGATTGTTCCTTAGGTACTGAGAGGGTAATTATTCCTGCTGCTTTTGATGGCAGTTTCATTTCTGGACCTCGAGGAGTGAAGGTGATTTGGGCCTGCAATTTGGACAGCATATCTCTGCCTAAGAGAGGTATTGGACACTCAGGTATATACAAAAACTGATGGGTTAAACGATGTCCCCCAATCTGGCATTCCAAAGGTTGGAGGAAAGACCTCTTAGCTGACTGTCCAGTGGCACTTTTAATGACTACACTTTTGGATGCCTTTTTCTGCAATAGTTCTGGGAGTACTGAGTATTCAGCCCCAGTATCAATCATAAAGTCTATTAAATGGCTCCCTAATTGAATCGTGACCGTGGGCTCCTGGAAGCCTAACTTTATGGAGTCCGGTCGTTCCTAGTCTTGGGTAAAATCCTCTTCTGCCAGTCCAATGAAATTGTCTCTACTCCGTCCTTGTCCAGGTCTCTGATATCTTCCATCTCGGATCATTCCTCATCCCCGTCCCTGGTTTCTTGGGCCGGGGCCTGGGCCTGGGCCTGGGCGTACTTCTTCCAACCTCAAGGGTTCAGGACACTCCCGCTTCCAGTGACCCTCCTTCTTGCAATTTGCACATTGATTCCTTCCCAGTGGTGGATTCTTTCCCCGTCCTCTCCCTCCATTTAAGGGGCGGTAGTCTTGCTTCACTGCTGTGGCTAGCATTACCATCTTTTCCTTCTGCCACTTCTTCTTCTCTTGTTTCTCAGCCTCATCCCTATTCCGATAAACTCGGTGTGCAATGGCCATAATTTGGCTCATCAGCATCCCTTCCCATCCTTCTGATTTCTGAATTTTCTTACGAATGTCAGAAGCGCACTGGGCCACAAATGTAGCAGTAATCATTCTGCTGTTTTCAGGGGCTTCAGGGTCAAAAGGAGTCCATATTCGATAGGCTTCCTGCAGCCTCTCTAAAAAGTCTCCCGGACTCTCATTTGGTTTCTGTTCTACTTCTGAGACTTTAGACATATTAGTGGGCTTCTGGCATGCCCTGCGGATACCTTGCACAAGTGTCTGGCGGTAGGTGGTAAGTCTGGCCAGGCTTTACAGAAAAATTGCATTCTGAGGAGGGCTAAACTCATTCCACAAATAAGAGCTGGTGTTGCTGACTCCCAGCTTGATGCATAGCCAATGCATAGCCATCTCTTAGTGTAGCTGCTAGTAGCTGTCAGTGTAGCCCCCTCCAACAGCTGGAAAAACTTGGATTTTTATCTCAGCAGCTGCTGAAATCACATATGGACTATAACAATCTCAAAAACAATTGGCTAGTGCTTGGAATGAACAAGTTCAATGTGCACTGAATTAGTTTGAAAAATATCTGAACTACACGTGGAAGTAGTTCCCATACTTGCTGGGTAAACTGAACATGAATTAAGTTGATGTTGGGGCAAAATGAAGAATGATTTCTGGCTCATCTTCAAGTTCATTGCCACTTTCTAAATGCTTTAGAGTATTTATACAAACAAAATTTGGGGGTTTTCTCAAAAACCAAGAAACGAAAAAATAAAAAATAAGAAGCACATATCCCTCAAAAACAAAACAAAAACAAAGAAAGAATAAGAAACACCTATCTGGAGTTATTTGTGGCAGGAGGACACACAAAACTCCAACTATGTTGAAGATGAACCAGTCTTTCTCTGTTTCATAGCATCCTAAAATACAAGGAAATTTGTGGGTATGTGTATGCTTACTTCCCGAGGAAACCCCCCCCCCCAAAGGCTCAGGCTTCCCTTACCCACCCACCCAGCTGGTGAAGTAAAGAAAAGATTAATCATTACAACAAGGAGGCTGAGAGAAAACAGGCTTGTGGTTCAGATTAGGACACCTAAATTTGGACCTTTGCCTACAGCTTAACCATGCCTGGATTAAATGATTTTTTAAAACACAAATTACAACAGTTGGGGAAATAATTGCAGTAGGGAGGATTCAGAAAAAAATCATTTCTTAAAATTTTGATATTTATTATTTCATTGAGACTAAGTAAATAAGGCAAAAGGAAATAATAGAAATCAAAGGAAAGGAGGGAGAGAATACATTAAAACATTTTTTAAAGCACCAATAACAAAATAACCACAAAATATACTAAAGGCTACAAAACTATATAGTATATTTTTGCATGGATAAGCATGTCTCGCAGGATCCCACCCAAGACGATATCTGTGTTAGATCTTGTTTAATTTGACCTGCTTCAGATTTTGATATCTCCTCATTAAGATCAGTAACTTTTTGATCCAGGGCTGTAATTTTAAGATTCACCTTTGCTAAATTATCCTTCAGACATTAATTCTGCATCACAATTTACTTAAGCCTATCAGCAATAGAACTCTCTGAAGCCATTTCTCTTCTCTTCTTTTCTCCATTCTTTATGTTTTGCTGCTGCAAATTTGCTGCATGTTGGAGGGGGAAAAGTAGAGGAGGCCACGGTTTGATCTTTGCCATCTTTTTTTTAATTTGCCTTGGATGACATCCATAACTTTAACACTGACAGGTAGGAGATAAGGAACCTCTTAAGTGGCCAAAAATCACCCAGGCAGGCTATTAAGCATTGTTACAACAGGACTTCCATATGTCTGGGATTAATCTGTCGGAAGTAGCATCCAGGCAGAATTTTCAAAAATTGGTAAAAATGTATGTGAAAACATATGGAAAACCATGGCAACCCATGTCACAAGTGTTGGGGTTTTTTTGGTGAATTTCCTGGCCCCCCTCCCCCACGAAAAGTTCAAAAACTTTTGTGTCCGGATTTTCACTTTTTGAAATATGGCAACCCTACGAGTGCTGAGCTGAAGAGTAATAAAGGGAGCAATTGGTTGATGCTGTCGTAGAAAGAGGAGATAATGCATGTTGTACCTGGATGTCTCTTCCCAGGTAGATGTATTGGCTGTTTACTTGCGTCTCTTGGGCTCAGCAGCCTTTGCCAGAACTTTCTCTGCATCTTTCACAGCGTTTCCCAGGAAATCCTTCAGCAAGTAGAATGTGGTAGCAAAAGAACTGCCCCCACCATAGAGAGACCCCAACACAGGTATGAAATCCAGAACCAGCTCTGCCGCTGTGATTGCTCCCCACATTGCTGACCTCTTCAAGATATCCATGACGAATTCTGACGTGATCTTACCGGTGCTTGGGGTATGTTCAATAACAGATTTCAACTCCTCAACAGGTTTCCCCACACAATTTGCTAGTATATTGAGAGAATTTTCATCCAACCCAAAAACTTTGCAGATATGTATCATTGTCGAAACCACAATGCCAATGTCACAACCAAGTGAGAGGAATAGGACAGGAATGAACCCAACAGAACAACTCAGCATGGCTTTTTTCCATATCAGGTGCTCCACTGCAGCCTTTTTCTTTTTAATGCTATCTTTTGTTAAAATCGGAAAACACATAATTAAAACATCTCTCGTTGATTTCATCCTGTTCCTTTTCAAAGGTCTCTTGAAGGAGGGGGAAATCATACTTGCTCAAATCCCACCTCGATATCAGAAAGACCCTTGGAGAAGACTCACCTAATGCCTTCAAATTATCATAGCTATCTTTCCGTATAATGTCAAGAGTCTCCTTCTCAGACTGCATCTTCTCCTGGGTGTCCTTCTCATCGATGCCTTTTGACTGCCTGTAGTTATCTATATCGACATCCACTTTGCTGCGCACATAGTAGAATTTCTTCATATTATTACGTATCTCAAAAGCCAGTTTGGTGTCATCCTCAGTGAAGCGCCCTGAGGCGATGATGATGAAAAAATCATACTTGCTGAAATTGACCTTCTTTAGGTATTCCTTTGCACTAAAATTATTTGTTCCAATTCCTGGTAGATCCCAAATTTTGACTTTGGGGAATGCAGGGTGTGTATATTCTTGTGGCACCATTGTTGTTTCTGTCACCCCCGTCAGAGCTGCACCCTCTTCATCATCTTTCATTCCCCGCAGGGCATTGACAAAAGATGATTTCCCAGCACCTGCTCTTCCTGTGATGGCAATTTCCAACGTGACATTATTTAATAAATTTCGCAGCTGTTGAGCTTCAGCTAAAACATCTTCAAATGGTTTTTTCTTCAAAGCAGACTTCACTTCAGCTAGGTCTTTTCTTAAGGTTTCTTTTGTTACAACACATTGTTTTTCTGTTGTTTCTATTGTTACAGCAGGATCCATGACAGTGATTCCTTGTGGCTCAGTTTATCTGTGAAAGAGAAGAAAACTACAATAGTTAAATGATAGCCTTCAACACACTTTTATGGACATATTTACAATCCATGGTTTGTGGGGTGGGGGTGGGGAATCAATTTACATAGGACATATCTCTAAGACCAGTGGGTTGTTTGAGCAGCAGCTGGTAGTATTTCAATAAAGTGAAGAATTGTGCCTGTTGTCAATCTCTCAAAAATGCCTTCACACACAACCCTTAAAACATGTTTATGTGGGATGTGGATCTTTTTTGAACTCAAATTATTCATCCCTCCAGAGATGTTGAGGCATCTAATCATAAGCCTGCATTTTTATCAAGCTTATATTTTTTGATCAAGGTTGTATCTTAAAAATGAGTTCAAATTCACAAATGTTTCATGCCAGGCAGGAACTAGGCTGGCTAAGATTTTGGCAGATGTTCATCCTCTTGGCCAGAGAGGCCCTCTGGTTTATTGCGGTCATAAAAGGCTGAGAGCGAGGTCACTGACCTTGCATGTTGCAGAGTACAATTAAGCTACAATTAAGTTGGTAAATAGTAAGAATTATTGTGCCTCCCGTTAGAGACTTGAGCCACATTTTCCTAAGGGCAAGAGCTAATGGAAATAGGGAAAGAAAGTGTTTTTAAGTTTTTTCTTACTTTGAAAACGTCTTTGCTTATAAAAAAAAATTATATATGTTATGTATTAAATATGTTGGCTTAAATGTAATTATGCAAAGGATTTAAGAAATGTTGGATTCTTATTTCATATAGTTGTAAGAGTTGTAACTATCCTGAAATTGTCAGCCATCAGCCCAGCCCCCCTGTCGGGCAGGAAAGCACCATCAGAGCACTCTAGACACATGGTTGTCAGGTTTTTGTTTAAAGGAACCTCCAATGAAGGAGATCTTTCATTGATGATGCGTACAAAAGATCTTTGATACCTGTTTAAAATAGAATTAGCCACCATCTGTTTTAGCCATCTGCTCTATTTTAGAATTAAGGGGGCAAAGGTGATTTGGTAATTAAGGTGCCTTGTAGAGGTTAATGGCTACTTGTTTGCCAATTATAAATATAGCTTTTATTTCCCATAAAAGGCAATAGGAAATGGTTGTATCTTTTGTGATTGGTTCTAGCAAACAGCCAATAGGAATTTCAACCAGGCTGATTGGACAGAGGCAGCCAAAGGAGGAGCAAGGGGGCTGGGTTAAGGAAATATAAGTGCTGGCCAGAATGGCAGGAGGCCAGGCCAGAGCTTGGTAACCATATACCACTGTGCCTCTCATTTATTTGTCTGACAAATAAATTATTATTTTAATTTCTCTATTGCTGCGTTGAATATTTCATTCCAGCTAAGCGTTAACCACAAGCAGGGTGCTACAATGTGTCTAAAGGAAGCATTTACACCCCACTAAAGATTCCCTTTTTTGATTAAACTTTGGATAAAACACTTCATAAATAAATAAGTCAATGCACTGTGCATATCCCTTGTATATTCTGGGCAAGTCTTGCCCTGCCACTTTTACAAAAGTCACCAATAAAAAGAAGAATGTTTTTAAAAATGTCATCAAGGGGGAGGTGAAAAAAAGGAGCCAGAGGGTTGGAATAAGTGATGCAGAAAGAGCCCAGAAATATTCTTAAAGGGCAATGCTCAATACTGGGGGAAATATCCACACTGGGTTCTTGTCAACTAACCTTTACTCAGCGATGCCTCATGACTCTCTGAAATTAATAACCATGCCTAAGATCCATTAATTTTAATAGGTCTACTCTGAGTAAATGTTAGTTGAAGACAACCCATTATCAGCAACATTATCTTGTCCTGAAAGCTATATACATATAACAGATAAATAAATAAATGAAATACAGCTATAGGAAAAAAGAGCTATGAGAAAGTCACAGAATCATAGCACTGTAGAGTTGGGAGGGACCCTGAGGATCATCTAGTCCAACCCCTGCAATGCAGGAATAGGCAGCTGGTCCATACAGGGATCGAACCTGCAACCTTGAGTGTTATCAGCACCATGGTGTAACCCACATAGCTATCCAGGCTCATGAGGCAGCACCTACCCAGAACCAAGAGAAGCTCCAGCATCTTCTGCCCTGCCCTGCCTCGAACCCTTGCCACGCAGTTTTTCTAATCAGAAGTGGCACAGATACCTTTTTTACACACCAGGAAGTGCTGAGACGCAGCCCTGATAAAGCGGGTGGGGGCATGGACTGCATTGCAATGCTGATAGACGCCTTTTATTAAACTCGGGCGCGGGGGGGGGGGAGAGGGGGACACCTTTATAGCAGCACGAGCTCTGCTTGCTCCCTGCTGATGGCATGTTATTTGCCGCGGGGAAGAAGAGCAGCCTTCTCGAACATCATTGTTAACAATAATATTATTGTTAATGATATGATATGATATATGATATCACAATAGCTATAATGTAATGGTTAATATAATAACAATAAAAATGTAAAAAAATAACAAATAAAAGTCAAGTCAAGTCAAGTTTTATTGCGGCAAGAGCCAGCGACACAGAACACCACAAGATCAAACAAAAGGAAATCAACAACAGCATCAAAAAAAAAAAAAATTACACAAGGGAACTTCGCAGTGTGCCATTCAACAAAAGAGATTTACGTAGTGCAAAATTTGGCCACCTCATATGATATTGAGCTTGAGGAATCTTCCAGAAGGTATTTTCGTAGAATTTCGGGGAAGGATTCCAAATAATGTTGAAGGGGTATAAATTTTGATAAAAGCGGCAAAATAAGTTGAACTCGTTCTTCACTATAGAATTCGCAAAATAGAAGGATGTGAGTGACAGATTCTACCTTATTAGACATACAGGGGCAGAGACGTGCATGCATTGGTACCCGCGTAAATTTGCCGTACAGCACTGCTGAGGGCATTGTCTCAAAGCGGGCTCTGGAGAAAGCCCATCTATAAGCTTCGTTAGTGATGTTAGTTAAGTAAGGGGCAGCTGCAAAATTAGACCAAGCTTTTAAACATCTATAGGTCTCCGGGAGTAGGGCATCTTCTTGTTGTAATTCGACATCATAAAGTCTCTGAGTGATGATTACTTTTGCCTTGTTCAGAGTTCCAATAAGAAGATTTTCAGGGTTTAGGCCAATTTGTTTGATCTTGTTAGTTATTTGCATAAGCCAAGGAGGATAGGGAACTGCGGCCAGGAGGTAAGGTAACAGTCCCTTAGGATTGTAATGGATTTTCAGCCAGAGGGATATTGCTTGCTCCCAGACTTTTAATTCCACTCTGGGCAGTCCTGCCTCTTGCCTTAAGACTGCATTAGGTGTACACTTTGGGGTAGCAAATAATGATCTTAAGAATTTTGATTGTACTGTTTCAAGGGTCTTAAGGTTGGTAGAAGGGCTAATTTGAGAGCCATGCAGGAGTTGGGCTAAAGATTTTGCCTGGAAAACTTTAAGGGCCATCGGGAGGAAGCCAGCTCCTTTCCTTCTGAATAATCTAAGGATGGCATTTGCACTTCTTCCTGCTGATATAGCTGATGTGGTCAGGTGTGTTGACAATTTGGCATTATAAGAGAAAGTAATGCCTAAGTATTGGAAGATCTTAGTCTGTTCAATGGCGTTTCCCTTTACGCTCCAATTATCTTTCCTGAAGGAGCGGTTAAAATGTACAATTTTAGTTTTGGCAAAGTTAATTGTTAACAGCTCAGTGTTACATTGGTCACTAAACTTTCCTAAGGCACGTTTCAGGCCCACTTTGGTTTGAGAGAGAAGAACAGCGTCATCCGCATACATTAAAACTGGTACTTTTCTGCCATTAGAGAACATGGGGGGATGGGTTTCGATTTCACGGCAACATGTGACCAGGGAGTTAACATAGATGTTAAATAAAAATGGGGCTAATAGACATCCTTGTCTGACTCCTCTTTGGACTGGGATTTCTCTAGAGAGTCTGCCGTCCTGTGCGAGTCTTATCTGGAGGGTATTGTTCTCATGAAGCTTAATCATCAGAAGTAATAACCTTCTGTTAATACCCATATTGGCCAATTTGGCCCAGAGCCTACCCCTGGATACAGAATCAAATGCTGCCTTTAGGTCCACAAAGGCCGCATACAATGACTTTTTCCAATGTTTCACATACTTATAAACAAAATAATCTAACACTAAGCAGTGATCAATGGTGGAACGTCCAGGTGTAAATCCTGCTTGTTCAATTTCTAGCAAATCATTATGGTCTAACCATTCACACAATTTTAGGCATAGGTGTTTTGTATAAAGTTTGCAGATCACATTCAGAAGACTAATTGGTCTATAATTAGATGGTTCAGAGGGGTAGCCCTTTTTAAATATAGGAACAATTATAGCCAGTCCCCAATCTTTAGGGATTTCAGTTGTCTTATCTATATATGAAAATAGATTTGCAAGAACCGGGGCCCACCAGTTTATTTGCGCTTTCAGAAGTTCAGCAACAATGAAATCACTTCCTGGGGCTTTGCCAGATTTCATTTGTAGAATTAACGAAGTGATTTCAGTTTCAGATGTTGGGGGCCATGGTGTGTCATCATCTAAAGAGATGTTAAGCAGTGCAGGAGGTCGATGTTCCCTAAACAGCACTTTATAGTGTTCTTCCCATGAGTTTGCAGGGATTATTGTGCCCTCGTTAGGAGCTTTGGTTTGACTGGAGATAATTTTCCAGAAGTTGGTATTGTCTTTTTCTATTGATGCTTTTATGAGGGCCTGCCAGATGAGAGAGTCTGCGGTTCTTTTTTTGGTTTTTAGTAACTCTTTGTAGTTCTTTTTTTTTTTAAGTTGTAACTCTAATTTAGTAGTAGGGTTAGGATTTTGCTGGAAGACCTTAAAGCATTCCCGGAGTATAAGTTTTGCCTGGATGCATTCGCGGTCAAATAAAAGGTAAACAACAGCAACAGCAATTGTTTCTGCCACCCCCACCAAGCAAGGAGCTCAGAGTCTCCTTTAACGCAAAGAAGCTCAAAAAGAAACGGAAATCATTCTAGAACGAGGAGAAAAGTTCAACTCCTTACCTGCTGCCGCACTTATATTTTGCAGCCAAGCTCAGTCCTCTTCTTGGAGGTTTTGCATCGAGGTTTCTCGCGCTTTTCTCCATCCTGCTATCTCCCTCTGTCTCCCTTTTATACCCTCTTCCTCCTGATTGTCACACTACTAAAAGCAAAAAAGAATGCGAAGGTAACCAGCGAGGATGAGATAAGATCGCAACAAATAGCCGAAGCCGCATTCCTGGCCAGAGGGAGCTTGTTTGCGCAGAACTGTGTTGCTGGGCAGGTGTGGGGAGAGGAAAACTTGTAAACAGGATGCAGTTTCTGCTCCAAGATCTTTACCCATCTACCATGGCCACATTCTCCCCCTCTCCCCACATGGCATTTTAGAAGGCCTCATCTAAACCATGTATCAGAATGAGACCACCCCATCCTCTCTGATCTTACACAGTAACACCACTGCTTGTACGTGTGGCAAACAGATAATGACAACGAGGCAATGAGCCTCCATTGGTCTGTCATCTGAAGGAAATGCACTGTGCTAAAGTTCTCCTGAGCTTTCTACCAAGCAGCAATGAGGCAAACATGGAATTGGAACCTGGACCTGGGGCACAGACTCACTTGACATTGTGGTGAACCTCAGGCCTGGAAAGGGTGGAGGCTATAGAAAATCATAGGTAGTCAGAGACTGTGTCAGCAGCAGTAAGTAAAAGCTCATGTGACATGAGGTAGACGTGCGCATGCCTGGCTTTGTGGCAAAAAGTATACAATCAAATAAGAGATGATGCAAGCTGCAGAACACCACTATATAAGGGAATAAGCGTAATCGGGGAATATAACTGGTCAAGAAAGGTTATGGTAAGGGGAGGGGGGTATAACAGAGGGGGCTTGCCAAGACTCAGGTCCAGCCTTTGGGTGCAATCCCCCTGGACCATGCTTCTGTACAGAGCCAATAAACGAACTTCTTCTTCACCAAACGCCTCATGTGTGTGACTCTTTGGAGGAACTTAAGTGAGAGCTCAGGTTCTCCTGCAACAACACGAGTTCAGCCATGATGTATCCCTACTTGGCCTCTGCTCAATTAGTCCTTAGGCAACACAAGCCACCTATTCTCACCTTCTTAGCTAGAAGCTGCCAAGCCTTAGAAAAGGGAATTCTGTAACCTAGCAGACTGCAGCTGGGAATTTTGATGTCAAAATTCAAAACAGGAGGGAGGGAGGGGGTCCAGGCAGCGAGCAACCACATCCTCTTCTGCACCTGTTTGTTATGCTCAAAGCCTAGCTGAGGGCAGACCACAGTTTTCCTGTTGCTAGCACCAACTCAGAAGTACAAGAGCATCAGTCTGTTGAGATCTTCTAGCTCTTCTGCCACAGAGTCCAGAGAGGACAGGAGAGAGTGTGAGCAGCTGAAGTGAGAAGACAAACTATCCTATCCTCCTGTCCTCAAACAACTGTTTGTCAAGGATCTCGAGAAGCAAGTAAGTCTTAACAGAGGTCCCTCAAAGTCTTTCCCTCCCAGCCAGCTTTCCCCTTGCTCAGCTGGCAGGCTTGTGATCCCAATGATGTTTGATCTCCTGCTGCCCTTGAGCTTCTTCCCTAAGCTTAACAGCAGCATTGGGGGGGAGAGGGATTATCATCAGAATCATGGGATGGGGAGGGAACGTTTCAAACTGTCCTCTGCTTGCAAATCCTTTCTGTCCTGTTGAGTTGACTGGGGAGTATCTGAGAGTGCTTAAAAGGAGGCTAGACAGCAAGAGGTTAACAGTTATCTGAAGCCCTCCACACTGTCCATCCCCCTTTGCCCATGAAACTAGACAAACTATCTGGAACCTCCCCTTCTCCCCCCCTCCAACATGGCTGATCAGTGGAAAGGTACATTGTGAGCCTCATCAGACTAGGCAGTTGGACAAAAGCAGTCTGAGGGGTGCAAATGGCATGCTTCTGCAGCAAAGTTAGAACACCTCCCTCTCTCTCTGCCGAGCAGTGGCAAGAGGCTGTGGGGTTCCTGGCATGCACCCAGGGTCTGTGGTCCTTTGGAGAACTGAGACATGGCAGGGGTGTCTTTTGCCACCACTTACTGGATGCTGTCAAGCTTCCTGAATAATGTTGCCTTTTCTGGGAAGTCACCTGTGGAAGCACCCCATGTGGGCAATCCTTTACCTCTGCTGTTGTTGCCTCTGTGCCAGTCTCAGCAGCACCTGAGTTGTCAGACCTCCTACTACTGCAGTGTAGAATATTTGCAAAGCATCGTAGAAATTCCTATATATTTTTTTTAAAAAATCTAGTTAATCAGGTGCAATCAATTCAGCTGGTGTGCTCTGAGCATGAGTAATGTTGGATAAAATCCTTAGTCTGGGGTGTAAATGGCAGGCTGGGGGAGCAGAGCAGCGCTATGAGGAGAATTCGGCTGATCAGGGCAGTGGCGTCCCTGGTTGCACAACCAGACGTGCATCTGCAGCACATCAGATGAGCACTGGGCACAGACTTATTAATATAAGAATGCAATGACAACAAGGTTCTGCCTCATATCTGAAGTGCGTCAATTTCTTTCTTCCAACCCACTCTCTGCATAGACCTCTCCTGTTATTTGCATTAAAAAGTTGGGGGTTGGGGCAGTGAAAGGATTTCATTAGCATGAATACTTTGTTCTGCTTAGGGAACCCTTTCAGCACTAACAGGAGAGAGTGTGAGCAGCTGAAGTGAGAAGACAAACTATCCTATCCTCAAACAACTGTTTGTCAAGGATCTCGAGGAGCAAGTAAGTCTTAACAGAGGTCCTTCAAAGTCCTTCCCTCCCAGCCTGCTTTCCCCTTGCTCAGCTGGCAGGCTTGTGATCCCAATGATGTTAGACCTCCTGCTGCTCTTGAGCTTCTCCCCTAAGGTTAACAGCAGCCCTGGGGGGAGAGGGATTATCATCAGAATCATGGGATGGGGCGGGAAAGTTTCAAACTGCCTGCAAACCCCTTCGGTGCTGATGAGTTGACTGGGGAGCCTCTGAGAGTGCTTAAAAGGAGGATGGACAGCAGAAGTTAACAGTTATCTGAAGCCCACCATACCCAATGGTGGGGGGAGAGGGATTATCATCAGAATCATGGGATGGGGAGGGAACGTTTCAAACTGTCCTCTGCTTGCAAATCCTTTCTGTCCTGTTGAGTTGACTGGGGAGTATCTGAGAGTGCTTAAAAGGAGGCTAGACAGCAAGAGGTTAACAGTTATCTGAAGCCCTCCACACTGTCCATCCCCCTTTGCCCATGAAACTAGACAAACTATCTGGAACCTCCCCTTCTCCCACCTCCAAGATGACTGATCAGTGGAAAGGTACATTGTGAACCTCATCAGACTAGGCCGTTGGACAAAAGCAGTCTGACGGGTGCAAATGGCATGCTTCTGCCATTTAGAAAACCTCCCTCTCTCTCTGCCGAGCAGTGGCAAGAGCCTGTGGGGTTCCTGGCATGCACCCAGGGTCTGCGGTCCTTTGGAGAATTGACACACAGCAGGGGTGTCTTTTGCCACCACTTACTGGATGCTGTCAAGCTTCCTGAATAATCTAGCTGAGGATGCTGAAAGGGTTCGAAAGAAAGCCCTAGGACTGGAAGAGTGTGAGGCAGAGCATCTCAGGGCCAAGTAGAACTGGCACAAGACATGATGCAACCCAAGGTGGGGTAATAGGAGCTGCTGCTGCTGCTATGGCAAGTCTTCCCACTTTGGCACCCCTTTTCTTACCCATTTTGGCTGGTTCTAGAGACAATGGAGCAGACTCTATAGCAGATTTGCCTTACCGCAATACAACACAATCAAGCTTTTTAAAAAAGCAACAATTTTGTAAAGTCATTGTCACAAACTCTCAGATTTTCCCACCTACAGCTGGTTCACTGCTTTGGACAGAAATGGCCGCACCAAACTAGTCTCTTGACTGCTGGGGAAGGCTTCCTGTGCGTGCTTAGCTTCTGCTAGTCTGGCTGGAGAGATTTCTGTTCAGTTCAGGTTTCTCTTTCTCAGAAATCAGCCATTTGAGCAGAGCTGTGTGCTGGCGAGCAGCCAGGAATTATCAGCAACAGAACATTTGGTCCGAAATACATTGCTGCACCAGGCTCTTGTTTGTGGATCATAATATATTGGCTAAATGCAGGCATCCCCAACCTGTGGCCCTCCAGATATTTTGGCCTACAACTCCCATGATCCCTAGTTAACAGGACCAGTGATCAGGGATGATCAGAATTGTAGTCCAAAACATCTGGAGGGCCAAAGGTTGGGGGTGCTTGGCTTAATACATCTCCCTCCTCATGCCCATGAAGTTCCACACATAGCCCCTTCCCCAGACTTGGATCTTGGCTTCTGAAAGGTCCCACTCAGAACCACATCACATTTCAAGTTGCATTGTCGCATTGTTGTTGCTGTTGTTCAGACCCATGTAAATGTCAGAACAGAAGAGTTCTGCTGGATCAGGCCAATGGCCCACCAAGGCCAGGCTCATATTCTCAGAACTCAACTCAGTTCACTGTGAAACCACTCTGCCTCGCTTCCTTGTTGGCTGTTATTCATAGTTCGGAAGGCAGATGAAAGTGAAGCCTGCTTTCACTGTCACTGTAAAAAAAATATTTCAAAGTGTGGCATGTACCAGATAAGTTTTTCTAGATGCAAGAGAAAGCAATCGTCTCAAACCGCTGTCCAACTTGTCACTTTAAGGGAGTTGCTGTTTTTCCAAAGAGCGACAGGCTGCCAATGATAAACAATTTTAATTTGCTGATTGTAAAAATATTTCTATGCTGCCTTTCAGCTCTAAAAGGAGCCACCCTAATTAATTCTGACTTTTTCTTTCTTTGCTCACTTTCCCATATTTCAACCATTTCTACTATGTGAACGGTTGCTTGAAAGGACAACAATCAAATATACAGTGAGTGGAACCTTGGTTCTTGACCTTAATCTGTTCTGGGTTTCTGTTCGACTCCCGAAACTATTCAAAAACCAAGGTACAGCTTCTGATTGGCTGCAGGAGCTTCCTACACACTCGAGCAGAAGCCACGTCGAACGTTCGGCTTCTGAAAAACGTTCGCAAGCCGGCACACTTACTTCCAGGTTTGCAGAGTTCAGGCGCCAATTTGTTTGACAACTAAGCCGTTCGGGAACCAAGGCACCCCCGTATATCAGAGTTTCTCCAGGAGAAACCCTCACCAGGACAGGAAGTCCAATTTATGCAGTTCGAAAGCTTCTCATCAAAGCATTGCAGCCATTTCAGGGGCCTTAGGCAGGTAAACTGAGAGGCAGATGAAGCTGTGCAGGAATTTCAAGAGCATTTGTTAAAGCTGTTTACTTAACACGTTGTAATGACTATAATGTTGCCTGCACCCCAATTTCTGTTTAGTAAGAGATTCCTGGGGTTCCAGTGCTTACCCAGAATATGGTTTCCTTGGAATGTCAATGGAGTTAAACATTAAACATTAATGTGAGTAGTTTGAACTGGCAACCGATGCAGCTGTTTTAAAAGAGGACTTAGATGCAGAAGGCATTAACTGCTGCAATATTTCTGTTCTTGTTTAGGTGTGATAAATCTCACAGAAGAGCAGCCATGGGTTGTAAGAGCAGCAAAAAAGACACATTAGCTCAAATGAATCAGCCATCTGGCAAACGTACCCTTGATATCACCATTGTAGGGGACTCAGGTGTCGGCAAATCATCCCTGGTCAATGCCCTACTACCACCCCAGGACCCAGGAAGGAAGATGCACAATAAGTATGTTGGTTTCAGCTGAAGCCAAACTTTATTCAATTACATATCTTCAACTCAATATGAAAGCAAACATGTTTAATGTTTCTTTATTCTGTGATATTGTGGCTGTACAAGGATGTAGAGACCATACCTGCCCTCACTTTCCTCTTAATAGCAGTATTGTGGGGAGAAGGATTATCATCAGAATCACAGGATGGGGAGGGGAAGTTTCAAACTCTCCTTTGCCTGCAAATCCCTTCTGGGCTGTTGAGCTGACTGGGGAAGTACTGAGAGTGCAGAAAAAGAGCCTGGACAGCAGAAGTTAACAGTTAACTGAAGGTCCCCTTCCCGATTGCTGAGGAAACAAAAAAGTGAACAATAACTGGCTGTTATCCACATTAACTGCTGCACTCTCATCATCCCAATGCATGCACACACAGTATGTGACTCTGTATGGGCAGAGACTTCAGCGGTGCCAACACTTTGCTTGGATGAGGGTCACTGGAAACTATTGTCTTTTTTTGATATATGGTGCTGTGTTTGTGCGTTGAGTGTGCACACTCACATACCACCTTAGCACAAGTTGGAAGGGCTCACAGCATTACCACTCCAACAGATGTTAATTCCCCAAAAGGTTTCTTGCAGGGGAAGAGTTGCAGCACGGAGAGTGGGTCTGAGTAGCACTGAGTCAAAAACGAAAGAGGAATGTAAATTGGTAAAATTGATGGTAATTGCAGCCAGACAGGTTATAGCGAGTTATTGGAAAAATGCAGAAGAAACAGGGGTGAACCAATGGAGGAAAAAACTGAATAATATTATAATTTTAGAATATCTAACTGTGAAGATACACAGAATGAAAGGGTTTAAGGTCAGTGAGAAAGAGGAGGATTGGTTTGAGAAGATATTGAATTATTTGGGTCGGTTTGAACAATTTGGAGCAATTAAAATGCTAAAAGTTAAATAAACCTTGTGGAGGGAGGAGTAGAATTGTACATATGGTTGATTTGAATATGTTATTATTGATTATGTATACCCAATGTATCAGCCGCCTGGGGGGTTTCACTGTTTGTGTTTTGGTTGTTGATAAAAAATATTTATTTAAAAAACAACAACTGCCAGGACCTCTGGGAAACGCCATTTCCCAGGCTCCTAATTCTTGTATCTCCCAGGGACCCTGATGCTCAACCCATTTCTCCTGGATTATCCTAGAGGTTGCAACAAAGGGTGGTTGCTGAAAGATTCTTTCCCAATCTTCATCTAAAATCTGTTCCTGAATGTCTAACTTCCAATATTCTTTCAAACTTTCCTTTGGTGATTCCCTCTTGTCTAATAACACCTTAAACAATTTTGAAACTATTTTGTCCCTATCTGTCCTATATCTTTACACTAATTCTTCGAAGGGTGTAATAATTCTTTTACCACATTTTTTAACTTCTTCTTCCTTTAGCAGAGAGGAAATTTGTCTTTTCTGTAGTCAGTTAATTTTATTCCAAATACCACTTTCCTGTTCCATCGTACCTTCTATTCCCCAACTATTCTCTATCTCCTCAATTGAGATATCCTTTAATTTATCCCCTACCTCCTTTGGGATGAGCTCCCTTAACAGGGCCATTTTATCAAAATACCACACTTTGGTAAGGGGGGAGAGGCCACTTCTCCGCTTCTCCCATACCCAGGTGGACCCCGTAAATGTTGATATTTTATCTGCTTCCCTTTTCCTCCTATCGTATATTCTTATTTTTCCCTCCTACTACTTCCAAATTCTCCCACTCAATACACCCCAAATCTTCCCCCTGTTCTCCCTCCAACCAAATCATAAGATGTCTCAGTTGGTAGGCTTCGTAATATAAAACCATGTTGGGAATCCCCCATCCTCCATCTTGGATCCTATGATACCTATATCTACCTGCCGCCCTTGGTTTCTTGGATGCAAAAACAAACCTATTGATTTTCCCTTGCCACCCTTTCAATATCCATTCCGGTATGTGCCAGGGTAATACATAAAAAGATACGTTAATCCGGGTAACAAAAACATTTTAACTAATGCAATTCTTATACTAATTGATTCCTTCCTTTTCTCCCATATTTTCAACTTCAACTGAATACTGCTCCAAGTTTTTTAATAATTACATTCAAATATTTTCTTCAAATTTTTAGTTATCCTTACCCCTAAGTATTTTACCATCTTATTTGCTATAGGAATACCCAGTAATTTAGAGGCTTCTAGTTGAATTTTAAGTTTCACATTTAAACACATCATTGATGATTTATTAAAATTAACTTTTAACCCTGATACTTTTGAAAATCCTTGCAAAATTCTTTTTAATGGCACTACTGTGGTCCCCAGGTCCCTAACCATCACCATCATGTCATCCGCATACATTGTCAAAAATTCCCCCTCTGCCCTTCCTTTCCCCGGGATTTCAAATCCTTTAATCTCATCATTCTTTTTGAATTTGATTGCTAATGGTTCCAATGCTAAAATAAAGAGCACAGGAGAAAATGGACATCCTTGCTTTGTACCAGTTAGCACTTGGGCGTACCCCCCCCCCCCGCCGACCCATCAATTCCTCCCATTGCTTTGGACTCCGTATATATTGCCTCAACCACCTGTTGATATTTCAGTCCAAATTTATATTTTTGCAATATCTTTTTCAAATAATTCCAATCCACCAAATCAAATGCTTTATATATATCCAATGACATGAGAGTGAGAGGCAAATCTTCATTTTTCACTAAATACACCATACCCATCACCTAGGGACACGGGTGGCGCTGTGGGTAAAACCTCAGCGCCTAGCACTTGCCGATCGTATGGTCGGCGGTTCGAATCCCCGCGGCGGGGTGAGCTCCCGTCGTTCAGTCCCAGCTCCTGCCCACCTAGCAGTTCGAAAGCACTCTTAAGTGCAAGTAGATAAATAGGGACCGCTTTATAGCGGGAAGGTAAATGGCGTTTCCGTGTGCTGCGCTGGTGCTGGCTCGCCAGTTGCAGCTTCGTCACGCTGGCCACGTGACCCGGAAGTGTCTTCGGACGGCGCCGGCTCACGGCCTCTTAACCGAGATGAGCACGCAACCCCAGTCGGACACGACTGGCCCGTACGGGCAGGGGTACCTTTACCTTTTTACCCATCACCTTCCTGACTGCCTCCACCAAATACAGTTGAGGCACTGATGCAGAACTCTAGGTATAATGGAAGTTGTAATGTGTGAAAGTGTCCGCGTATATGTATTTTTTTGTGAAATTCCAGGCTCTGATATGCCTTATGGCAAACCCTTTCAAGTGTGGGTGCAGTAACCACAGTGAATTGGATCAAGGGAAATATTTGTTTTTAAGAAAAATCTGAACAGAGCAGAGGTGCCTCATTCCGTGCGGTGGAGCCACATGGTTCATTTACCAATCAGTGTGTCCCTATGTCTTACCAGGATGGAGGGGTGGTGCAAAGTGGTGGGGAGTCCAGCATGGTGCAGACACACCAGCCAATCAAATTCAATGCTCCTACCAGAGCATGAATGGAAGCTTCCACACCACAGTTTATTGAGGATTTCTTGCTGCTCATGTATGGAAGTTTTTGAGTGTCTACATGAGAATGTCCTCATCAAAATGCTACCCATTGTTATTTTCCCATTTAATCTGGATTTACGGTTTCCATGCAAATCCCAAGAAGTAAACAGCAAACAAACAAAACAAAACACCCAGGGAAATGGAAAATCAGGATTAAAAGGGGGAACAGAATGTGAAATGACATTTTGATGATGATGTTCTATAGACACTGAGAAAAGCATATATGCAAGAGCAGCAGTGAGCATAAATGGAAGTTCCATGTAGAAGAGCCCACAATATCAAGATTTGAATGTGGGTTGGTTTTTTTTTTTTTGGGGGGGGGGGAGATATTCATATTTCAGTGGAGTGTAAATCATCACTGAATTTCCCAGCTGGATGGACCACTAGTATTGCCAAAGTCTTTCTGAATTCTCCCTTTTTCTTTCTAGGATGCTATCATCAAATAAAATGAAATTTTTAGCATTCGTTCAGTTTATCAAGTCTCTCCAAAAAAATGTAGACATAAAATCAGACCCTGTTACATATTTCAATGAAACAATCAAGATATATGAGAAGTTTATGGAGACTTTCAGTGATGGTGGAATGAAGGAAGCAGCTTCAGAAGTAAAAAGGGAGCTGGAGGAGTTGGAAAACACTGAGCTTCACATTGCCATCACTGGAGAGATGGGCTCTGGGAAATCATCCCTCATCAATGCTCTGCGAGGCCTGAAGGCAGAAGATGATGGTGCTGCCCCTGTAGGAGTAACAGAAACCACACTGAATCCAAATGCTTATTCGCATCCCGACTATCCCAAAGTGAAATTTTGGGACTTGCCAGGAATTGGATCCCCAGGTTTTTCACCAGAGAGTTACCTTAAGAAGGTGGATTTCCCCAGATATGATTTCTTCATCATTGTAGGTTCCACAAGGTTCCAAGATTACCACGTTAAGCTAGCTCAAGAGATCCAACGGATGAATAAGTTGTTTTATTTTGTACGCTCCAAAATGGATATAGATATGTCCAGCATGAAAAGGGATTATCCTAAAACCTTCAGTGAAGATCAAGCCATTGAAACGATCAGGGATGACTGCAATAAGAACTTGCTAAACTTCAAGGAATCCAGTCACCAGAGCTTTCTGATCTCTTCCTGGGACCTTGCCAAGTATGACTTCCCCCACCTGGTGGAGACCTTGGAGAAAGATCTGCCCAGCCTGAAGAGAATTGCATTCCTGTTCAGCCTCCCCAACTTTTCCTCTGAGGTCATAGAAAAGAAGAAATCTGCGCTGAAGAGTCACATATGGAAAATATCCCTAGTGTCTGCTTGCATCAATGCTATTCCCCTTCCAGGCCTTCCTCTGGCTTGTGATGTTGTCCTCTTGCTTGTGTCCATGGATGTCTTCTACAAGAGATTTGAGCTGGATGATGGTTCCTTAGCTAGGGTGGCCAGATTGGCCAGGAAGCCTGTTGAAGAACTGAAGGCCGTGATTAAGTCTCCTCAGAGGAAAGAAATCACCCAGGATTTTGTCGTGAAGAAAATATCCCATACTTTACAATGTTTCCTCCCAGTTTCACCAGTTAGTAGTTTGGCAAGTGCAGGGGTGTCTTTTGCCACCACTTATTGGATGCTATTGAGCTTCCTGGATAATCTGTCTGAGGATGCTGAAAGAGTGAAGAAAGTCCTAGGCCTGGAAGAGTGTGAGGCAGAGCATCTCAGGGCCAAGCAGAACTGGCACAAGACATGATGCAGCCCAAGGTGGAGAAAGTAGGAGTTGCTGCTGCTGCTGCTGCTGCTGCTGCGGCAAACATTCCCACTTTGGCACCCCTTTTCATACCCATTTTTGCTGGTTCTAGAGACCATGAAGCAGACCCTATAGCTGATTTACCTTACCGCATTATGACAAAATCAAGCTTTTAAAAATAGGAATAAAAGGCATCTTCCAATTTTTGTAAAGTCTTTTGGAGACAAACGTGCCAGACAGGTACACCACTGCTCCCCATTTCCTGTATGGAACCCAATACTCTTATGAATTGAATTGGCCGGGTTTAATCAATGCACCCTTAGAGATTCATTAAACATGTCGTGTCCACAGTGAATGCTATTTTTAACTGATATTTTTAAAATATGCTCAGATGTAAACTAGACACTAGACACATATTAATGTAACATGCTATCGAATCCTCTCCATGTAACCTTTACCAAGATAGGCCTTTAAGAAAGAGATGTGTTTAATTTTGATGTAGTTTTATTAGATATTGCTAAAATTATTTTGTTAGATGATAGTAGGCAATAATCAAAATTACTGTAGAAGTTGAAGTGTAGGTATTTTGGGGATATAGTTTTTAGCTTTCATGAAGTTTTCTGTGAACTGCATTGAGACCTCTGGGTATAGGGCGGTATATAAATTCAATTTATAATAATAATAATAATGTTGCAGATTTTAATTGAGAAACTTGAGGAACCACCTTCAAAGGAGAATTTTGAAATAAATACCTCTTCCTTTGGAGCATCTTTCTCTCATTTGGCCCATGTAATATTTTGCTTCTTGTCCAATTCTAGCCTTGCTGATCCAGGCAATTCTGATTTAGTTAAGGTTTAGTCAAGGCTTCTCAGCCTTAACAATTTTTCAGATTTGTAATGCTAACATATTATGTTTTTATGCTATTAACCTCACTTATCTTATTTTCTATAGTGCTTGATTAAGTTCCACCAGGTAAAGGAAAGGTATGTGCTAATGAGGCATCTAATCATAAGCCTGCATTTTTATCAAGCTTATATTTTTTGATCAGGGCCTGTATCTTAAAAAGCTTAAAGATTTTCAAATGTTCATGCCAGGCAGAAGAGCAGCTGCCTAAGAACCTTGGCAATGTTTATTCTCCTGAACAAGGGGCCCCCCTGATTTATAGCAGAAAACAATTCTCAAAGTCAAAAAGGGAATTACAGGCTGAGAGCGAGGACACTGACCCTACATATTACAGAAGATAAAAAAGGCAGAGATAAACATAATTAAGAGTTGATAAATAGTAAAATAAAACCATGTGCCTCCCATTAAACTTGAGCCATATTTTCCTAAGGTTCAAAGGTCAAGAGCAATGGAAAAGCATCTAGCTGGCAGAAAGGAAGAGAGTATTTTGGGAAGTCTTTTTCTAAAGTTGTTTCTTTCTTAAACTGAGATCCTTTTAAGATTTCTTTTCCTTTTAAAAGGTTATTTATGTTAAGTATTAAATATATTGGCTTAAATGTAATTATGCAAAGGATTTAGAAAGAAAGAAATGTTAAATCCTTATGCTAGATTCTTATTTCATATAGTTGGAAGAGATCACAGGGGCCATCAGCCACCAGCCCAGCCCCCCTTGCCAAGCAGGAAACATCATTAGAGCATTTGTCAAGCTTTTTAGAGACCTCCAAAGGAAGGAGATCTTTCAATGATGATCCTTGACATCTGTTTAAGATAAAAATTTAAGATTAACCATTTGTTTTGGAGGGCAATAGGGCAAGGAGGGCAAGAGGTGAGCTGGTAATTAAGGTTCCTTGTTGAGACACATGTAAGATATATTACTACTTATTTGTCATTTATAGATAGAAGAATATATAGCTTTTTGTTTCCCATAAAAGGACAAGAGGAAATGGGTGTATCTTTTGTGATTGGTTCTAGCAAACAACCAATAGGAATTTCAACCAGGCTGATTGGACAGAGGCAGCCACAGGAGGAGCAAGGGGGCTGGATTAAGGAAATATAAGTGCTGGCCAGAATGGCAAGAGGCCAGGCCAGAGCTTGGTAACCATATACCACTGTGCCTCATATTTATTTGTCTGACAAATAAATTATTATTTTAATTTCTCTATTGCTGCGTTGAATATTTCATTCCAGCTAAGCGTTAACCACAAGCAGGGTGCTACATTGAATACTGAATTTTCTGTGTTGATATGATGGGGGGCTAATTTCATTGTAAAGGGAACTGAGATGAGAAACTGGATTTCTTCTTCATAGAAATTGAGCATACATTTCCCCCCTGAACAAAGCAAAACTGTCACACTGCCCACTCTCCTCTCCCCCTTTTACTTCAAAAATGCTTTCCTGACACTAATGCAGCAGCCCCTCTTTTCTCCCTTGGTTTGAGGGTCATCTCTCAAAGGGAGACATTTTGGGTTAGGTGGCTTGGGAGAGTTGCCTGGACCACAGGGGCTAGAAATTATTTTAAAACATAGTTAAAAGTTTGAGATTAATAAAGTTAAGGACTTGCAGCCATTTTGAACTTTTTGTTATGGCATTCTTTAAAACTTTAAAACATGAGTCTCGCTTCCTTGTTCAGTCTGAGGATAGCAGAGCCTACAGACTATTTGGGCTATGAGGGATTTTGTGAACTTGGGTTTTGCATGTGTGGTTTTGCTTTTTTGGTTAAAACACACTGAAATATAATGGTCACGACCCACTGCAGCAGCTCAGGAAGATGCATGGCTGGTCAACTACCAGCTTTACTTTACTTTATTGGCAAGAGAAACACTGACAGCAGCTCCCACAGGGCGACTTCTGTCTGGAAGCCTCTGCTGCTCATTTCTCAACAAGCCCCTCCTGGTTCTAGGAGATGGCGGAGCAGGGGAAGGTGGGGAGTCAACTGGCCCACCCCTTGGCTGAACAGTTTCTTCTTCCTCCACCTCATCATGCCCTAACTCATCTTCGTCTACCTGGTCTGGCTGCCAGCCCCACAGATCAGTGGCTCCCTTTCCTGGGTCAGCCTCCTGGCCCCGTCTCCACCACATTCACAGTCCCCAACATCTATTCTCTGAGGAAAATCAACCCAAGACGTTTTGTTGCTTGAGGTGAAGGACAAGATGGCCGCTGCCCCTCCCTCCGTTCCATGGGCAGAAAGTGTGAGATAAAGCCACTACCGAATTCAAGAGGGGGTGGGGTTGCGGGACTCACGCCCCCAACTACATTCTCGCGGGGCCGGCGACAGCCCCGCGGGGACTCCGGGATTCCCTTCTCATGCATATGCATCCTCCTCTGCGCCAGCCAATCGGCTGGCTCAGGGGGCGGGCTTTCCGAGTCCCTCTTAAGGCCAGGGCTGACCCGGCTCGCCCTCTTTCCCTCTTCACAGCTGCAGATTTCGGTCTTAATTTCTCTGGCTGCGACTTTGCCGCCGCGCCTGCCCTCCTTTTGTAAGGGCGATAAGGAAGTTTTCATCCTGGACACGTGGACGTCCACGCGCTGAGAGGTTTCCTTCTTCGAGCCGTTGGTACCAGGAGCCCCGATCACCCGCGCCATCTTCGTGCGTCCCCTTGGAATTGTTTGAGCCTGCGCCGCCTTCCCGGTTCACGTCCACTTAGGGAACTAGCAGCGGAAGGCGCTGGGAGAGTTCCTTCCTCAAGCCGGGATCTCTCCGGGATCTCCTATCGCCCGCGCCATTGTCGCGCGTCCCCTGGAATTATTGGAGCCTGCGCCGCCTCCCCGGTTTATTTCCTGTATTCTCCTGGTTCGCTTAACGTGAGCTGCTTCAGCGCTCACGGCAGGTTCTGATTTACAGCCTTTACAGCTGTTCTTTACGTTTAGACAGGCGCGGGTTTAATCGTTTTATTCGGCTAAAGTGTAATTTTATTTGGCACGGTTTTTTGTTTGTATTTAACTTTGTTATCGTTCGTCGTCTCCTTCATTCCTCCTGTTTCTAGATTTAACTGAGTGACTTCCTGTTTGGTTAGCTCCACTGGTTTACTGGTTGCCGTGGTAACACACGTGCCGGGGCGCCATTTTGGGCGACCACGTGGTGTTGCTGGCCGCCATTTTAGGAGAGGCACTCCCGGGTCCACAGGCTGCTTCCTTTCAATCCCGTATCGGGCTTTCGCAACATTAGTCGAGTAACCACCCCGCCCCACTTTTGTCTAGTGGCGCGCCATCGCCCTTACAGCATCTGTCGCGGCCCCTCGCCTCTGCAGCATTTAATTAACGGCTGAATTAATTTGTTAAGTAGTTAGCGGCCGCCATTCTGGTTGCTCGACTGGTCCCTCCGGCGGCCATTTTGAGCGTGGCATCCCCTCCGGCAGCCATCGGCCCCTCTGGCGGCCATTTTGTGAGTGGCATCCCCTCCGGCGGCCATTTTGGGCGGTGAACCCCCTCCGGCAGCCATTTTAAGTGTGGCATCTCTCTTACTTCGGAGGGGAGCCTTCAGCAACCTCTAGCCTTCCTAGGTGCATCGGCAGTGTGGTGCGGTGGTTTGAGTGCCTGACTAGGAAGAACTGAGAGAGACCAGGGTTCAATTCCTGCTCAGCCTTATTATACCTTTGAAAGTTTTTTGCCCAAAGGGTATCTTAATTTGTCCGCTACTTTTTGGAGTGGCATTTTCTTATTCAGGGATCTGATTTTCGTGTTGCGGCCTCTACTGTTAGTTCATTGTAGCTAATTCTAATTCGTCTATCAATAAATAAATAAATAAGTATACGGAAAGAATAAGTTCCCCTTTTTACCTTAGCCAATTTATTTAACTCTCGAAGGATACAGCGCCTTTTCCTCTCTTCTTAGTTAATTGGCATTAATTAACAGTAGTAATAATAATAATAATAATAATAATAATAATTAATTTAAAAAAATAAAAAAATAAAAAATAAAAATAAAAATAAAAATAAAAATAAAAATAAAAATAAATAAATAATTTAAAAATAGATAAATAAATAAATAAATATAATAATTTAAAAAAAACAAAAAAACAAAAAAAACATACAAATTGTAACAACCTTAATAATAAATAAATAGGAAAAAAATTAAATAACAATAATGATAATAATAATAATAATAATAATAATAATAATATATATATTAAAAAATTATAAAATTATAAAATCCCACTGTACGCGTGATTGACAGCATGGCGAACAAGGGCAATCCCCGATTGCCACGATCGGGTGGAGCACTTATGCCGGTTCCTCCTTGCAATCCTCAGGCCTTAGCACAATTTTTCTCTGCGATCCAAACCTTTTATGCACAATGCAGTGCGCCTGTTGCCCCGAACCCCAATATAGTCGATGTGTCTCAGGACTGCATTCCAGACACTCCCCCCAGTCAGCAGGGCCAGGCGGGACCTTCCACACCTTCAACGAGCACGTCTCATCAAGATAAGGGGCAGCTCAACCGGCCACTGACTCGGTCGCAAACTGCACACGCGCAAAAATCCAAACCTACAGCGCGGAAAGCCAGGTCTGGAGCCCGAAAGTCTAGTACTGCCGGGCATAAATCTCACACACCGCAGGTGGCCCCCCTTAATTCTAACCAACAGCAAATTGGTATTCCTAGTGTTTTCCAGGATTTTCCAGCCCAACAGGGTCCTTCGGAAGGGTCGTCCTCGGATGAGGAGATACCTCCCCAGCAGGCAGCTCCAGCTGACAATGATCCAGCACCGCAAGTCAACAAGTCCCATGGAGGGAAGCGAAAAGCGAAGAAGAAACATGTGTCCAAGAAGAGCAGGAGAAGTGATCCATCGGACTCTGACAACGACACAGGTACTTCTTCCTCAGATAGCGATAGCGACGCTCCTATGGAGACGTATTGGGGTGAGGGGGAAGAGACTGGTGTTCCTTTGTGGGTTCATGAGAGGCAGGCCAATTCCCACAGGAAAACCTTTAATGGTACCCTGGAGTGGAAAGATGGGGCTTTAGTTGAAGATGTTAAAGTCTCAACTCACTTGTTCACTGACTTTATTCTGGGAAATCACCTCTCTAAGAGAAAGAGGGACAAGATCTTGAACGGGGATTTTGTAGACATGTTCACCTTACTACCGCCAACACAAATGAAGGGAAAGGAGAGAAGAAACGGTATTACGGTAAGAAAAGGTACAGGTCCCCCCGGGCTGAACGGACTTTTGAGAATTGGCTCAATGGCTACCAGGTATTCATGGGGATAGTGGCAGGTTGTTATCCAAAACGTGGTTTCCACCTTGCTTCTTACCTGGCACAAGTAAGAAGGGCTCGGGAATTAGCGGGAGACGAGGCCGCCATCTCGTACGATGAGGACTTTCATAGGAATGCCTCCCTGCTGTCCTCCACACGTTGGGATCAGAGAGACAATAACTACTGGATGGAGCACGTGGGTCCGAATATCGAAAAGAAACCGCATGACCAAGCTAAGTCTGGTAAGGCCGACTCAAAACGTCGTAGGCAATGCTGGGACTTCAATAGAGGGTCTTGCCAGCGCGCTTCCTGTAAGTACTTGCACGAATGCGACAAGTGTTCAGGCAACCACTCGGCGGTTAACTGCAACAAGGGAAAACAACAGCCCTTTCGTGGCGGCAGGGGGCACCCATACCAGGGAAACCGGGGTGCCCCCTCCGGCGCGTCAGGACCCACCCAAGGGACAGCTGGGAATCGCTATTAACTTGTCCCTTGAATTAGCCCACTCACCGATTAAGCTCCAACCCCTAAGAACCCTGTTAGATCTTTACCCCAACAGACAGGCCGCCCTCCTCCTTGGGGAAGGGTTTTCCCAAGGTTTTAGAATCCCAGTGGCTTTTACCCCAAATAGCGGCTGCCCCCCCAATCAGAAGTCAGTCCTAGAGAGACCCGACATCGCCTGGAAAAAGATTCAGAAAGAGATTCTCGCTGGGAGAGTAGCCGGTCCATTTACAGCACCCCCCATTGGTCAGCTCCACATCTCACCTCTCGGTATTGTCCCAAAAAAGGCGCCTGGAGAATTCAGGTTGATACACAACCTGTCTTACCCCAAGGGTGCCTCAGTTAATGATGCCATTCCCCAAGAACTGTGCACGGTGAAGTATGCTTCTTTTGATCAAGCCGTTAAGTTGGTTCGTGCCTTTGGTAGGGGTGCTTTCCTGGCAAAATGCGACATAGAGTCAGCATTTCGCCTCCTCCCAGTTCACCCGGAGGATTATCGTTGGCTGGGCTTTAAATTCCAGGGGTCTTACTTCATCGATAAGGCGATGCCTATGGGGTGTTCCATCGCCTGCGCCGCCTTCGAGACATTTAGTACGTTCCTCGAATGGGCGCTAAAAGAAAAAACTGGTGCAGAGGGGGTTGGGCATTACCTGGACGATTTCATTTTGGTCGCTAGTAATGCAAATAGCTGCAAGGCCTTGCTCTAGGCCTTCATGTCCTTGGCCGGGGAGCTGGGCGTTCCTTTGGCAAATGAAAAGACAGAGGGTCCGGTCACTTCATTGACTTACCTAGGTATCGAGCTGGACACAGTTGCCCAAACGTCCCGTCTGCCAATCGAGAAGCTGGTTGCTTTAAAAGAGCTTATCTCTCAGCTAATGTCTTTGCGGAAAATCACCCTGAGACAAATACAATCACTCCTGGGTCACCTTAACTTCGCGTGCCGTGTAGTTTCCCCCGGTCGCCCCTTTTGCGGTCGGCTGGCGAAACTGTCCGCGGGGCTGAGGTCACCTCATCACAGGGTACGCCTTTCAAAAGCTGTAAAGTCGGATCTCCGGATTTGGCTCCAATTCTTAGATGGCTATAATGGAATCTCTCTCTGGCAAGATACCCTGCCTCTGCGGTCTGACTTTCAGGTGCATTCTGACGCAGCTGGCTCCTTGGGTTTCGGTGTTTATTTTAGAGGGCAGTGGTGTGCTCAGCGCTGGCCCACTGCATGGCAGGGAAAACCCATACTTCGTGATTTAACATTCCTTGAATTTTTCCCTATAGTGGTTGCAATCCATATTTGGGCCGAGCAGTTCAAAGACCGCAGGGTTTGCTTTTGGACGGACAATCAGGC
The DNA here is from genome assembly GCF_951804945.1 of Podarcis cretensis. Lineage (NCBI taxonomy): Eukaryota > Metazoa > Chordata > Lepidosauria > Squamata > Lacertidae > Podarcis > Podarcis cretensis. Next base: position 17,205,789 of record NC_137177.1, on the reverse strand, counting down.
AGTGGTGTCCGTGTTAAATAAACAATCTTCTCGTTCACCTAGGGTCGCGTCGCTTTTGCGATATTTTGTCCTTTCTTGCCTCCGGTTGAACCTATATGCTTCTGCTAAATTTGTGCCAGGTATCAATAATAACATCGCGGATGCTCTGTCTCGTTTCCAGAAGGAGCGCTTTCGCTCATTGGCGCCGGATGCGCAGCTGCGGCCGCAACCGTTTCCGGAGCACCTCTGGAATATTGGCAACGAGAAGCAATAAAGGGAGTATTGGCTGCAGTTGCACCCTCAACCCTGAGATCTTATAACAAGGCCTGGTTAGATTTCACAACGTTTCGCCAGAAGAAAGGGTTTTTTAAAACAGGCAGACCCCCACGCAAGTCGGAGGTTATTGAATACCTTGTGTGCCTCCGTGACCTGGGACGAGCCCCAAAAACCCTTAATATACATTCGGCGGCAATATCTTTCTTCTCCAAAGCCCTGTTCTCGGTGGACCCTTGCGCACACTTTGTGGTGCGGAAAATGCTGGAAGGCTGGCGGAGATCGCAGCCCCCTAGTTCCGACAGCAGAAGACCCATAACTTTCGATATACTTTCCCAAATTCGCTCAAAGCTTCGGGTCATCTGCTGGTCCAGGTCTTGGCATCGTACGAATCTGGATCTTTGGACACAGCATCGTCCATTGGGCAAGAATGCGGGCGGTTGTCAGGGGCTTTGGTGGCGATCTTCAGCTCCCGAGCAATGTTGTAGTTTCCTGGTTTGCACGGCGGGGAATGCGTTGGGAGGAATTCCTCCCAACGTTATCAAACAAAATTGCAGCGCTGGGCCCTCCTGATGCACTCGTCATCCAATTGGGCGAGAACGACCTGCCTTGTAGAAAGGGGATGGACTTGAGGTGGTGCATTTTCGATGATCTCGATATGATTAAGGCTTCATATCCTAACCTTACAATTATATGGTCATCTTTGCTGGAGAGGCGCTGCTGGCGGGGTGCCACTAATCCCGTGGCAGTGGGTAGAGCCAGAAGACTTTTGGAACGCTCGGTGGTGCGGAGAGTGGCTGCAATTGGCGGGCGTATCATTGAGCACCCAGGCATCCAATTCAGCAAGGAAACACTCTACCGCAGGGATGGCGTGCATCTTTCCGATGCTGGTAATGACATTTGGCTGGCTGACATCTTTCAGGGGATCAGGGATTGGTTACAGGTCTGAGGGTATTGGCGGCGAGCCTGGCTCGTGTGGCGGTTAGGCATTGGCGGGGTATTGTTATGCAAATGATGTGGGGGGGAGGAACGCCATCACCTCCCCCAGGTCTTGAAGGGTAGTTCGTTAAAGGACTCCGGGGGGCGTCGCCTCGTCCGAAACCTACGGAGGCTAGGGCCTAAAGCGCGCCCCCGAGCGGCCACCCCTCGGGGAGCGCCTACGGATGTGCATCTCGGGGACTCCCCCTGGCGGTGTAATCCCTTCCCGGTTAGACCGGATAGTCTGTTAGGGGCCAATGCCTAAAGTCAATACCGCTCTTACCTGTAATCAATAAAGTTGTGGCCATTTTCGCCCATTAACCTCAAAGTCTGTGTTCAGTGTCTTTATTTCTCCAACTGTGGGTGGGGGCGGGAATTGCCACGCAAAGCCACTACCGAATTCAAGAGGGGGTGGGGTTGCAGGACTCACACCCCCAACTACATTCTCGCGGGGCCGGCGACAGCCCCGCGGGGACTCCGGGATTCCCTTCTCATGCATATGCATCCTCCTCTGCGCCAGCCAATCGGCTGGCTCAGGGGGCGGGCTTTCCGGGTCCCTCTTAAGGCCAGGGCTGACCCGGCTCGCCCTCTTTCCCTCTTCACAGCTGCAGATTTCCCCACCCACCCACCCTCTAGGTGTGCACACGGTCTTTGCTATGGGCTTCGGCTGGTCGCCGCAAGGGGCCTGGTAGGAATTTTTCCATTTGGCTAATTGGCTGCATTTAAGCCACTTGGTTTTTTCGCCTACCTCGTAGCAAACGTCACAACTCTTTGGTGCTGGCGGTTAGGCATTGGCGGGGTATTGTTATGCAAATGATGTGGGGGGGAGGAACGCCATCACCTCCCCCAGGTCTTGAAGGGTAGTTCGTTAAAGGACTCCGGGGGCGTCGCCTCGTCCGAAACCTACGGAGGCTAGGGCCTAAAGCGCGCCCCCGAGCGGCCACCCCTCGGGGAGCGCCTACGGATGTGCATCTCGGGGACTCCCCCTGGCGGTGTAATCCCTTCCCGGTTAGACCGGATAGTCTGTTAGGGGCCAATGCCTAAAGCCAATACCGCTCTTACCTGTAATCAATAAAGTTGTGGCCATTTTTGCCCATTAACCTCAAAGTCTGTGTTCAGTGTCTTTATTTCTCCAACTGTGGGTGGGGGCGGGAATTGCCACGCAATGCAGGCAACTGCCAGGAAGGGGGGTGTCCGATGCGCTTCCACTGCGTCTCAGCTTGCCGGACGATAGCAGAGTAAAGCACAGCGTGTCTCTGTGTGCAGTCATGCAGAAAAGAGTCCGTATGTGGCTTTTCTAATCTAAGCAGCTTTATTTACAGCAAGTAATAAATCAGCAAATATGGCAGCCGGCATGCGTTCCATCAAAACCGAAAGCCAGACAGAACAAAGAACAGATTCCGGGATGCGGAACCTCCCCCCAGTGGGCAGGACGCTCACTCTGAGCTGCTTAACCCTATAAGTTCTGAGTCTCCTCACAGAAAGCAACTGGATCAGCCACTGAATGACTTCAGAATGCTGGCAATGGAGCCCTGTCCTCTCCTCACATGGGGGAAATGGCCTTGGGGGACTTAGGCAGGCTGTTTCCAAAGGGATAGCCATGTTGGTTTGTTGAAGCAAAAACAGCAAAGGCAGACCTTCCAAGTGTCCCTATTTTCCAGGGACATCCCTGATTTAGAGGATCCAGCTCAGTTTCTGGTTTGATCCTGGAACGTCCCGCTTTTCCTTAGGATTTCCCTAAGACAGAGTTGTTCTGCCTGGCCTTTGGCTTGGAGTCAATTTGATTCCCTCCCCCTCTTTCTTTTTTCCTTTTTCCTCCTGTCATGAGGCTGCATTTTAATGTTTTAATGTTGTATTTTAATCTTGTTTTTAAGTTGTATTCATTCAACTTGTTTTAATTATTGGTTGTTAGCCGGCCTGAGCCCGGCCTTGGCTGGGGAGGGCGGGGTATAAATAAATAAATTTTTTTATTATTATTATTTTCATCGGAGAAATGTTGGAGGGTATGGAGTTATTTGACCCCTGAGCCGTCTGAAGGCAATCCTTCTTTTAAAATGTTTAATTTTTAAAATTATTTTTATACTTGTTGGTAGCTGCCCAGGATGGCTGGGGCAACCCAGTAAAATGTGTGGGGTTATAAATAGTAAAACTATCATCATGGAATGGGATGTCCCTATTTTCACCGGAGAAATGTTGAAGGGTATGCAAAGGGTCTCATGGCATCTTAAAAGAGGAGACTGGCTAGCAGGGATCCTCAAGAGGAACGGTGAAGGATAGCCACCACCACTGAGCTTCCTCCAATGCACACAGCCTCAGCATCTGCAACCTGAGGGAGCTGCTTCACACTGGCTAACAGAGCTGGCCCTGTTGGGCTAGGCCAAGAAAATGGCAACACCTTGTGACAGAACTCAAGCAGCCAGTCCTTCAAATTTCCTCATGCTGGGGGTAGCGTTAACATTGATCTATGGGCCTGATCTATCCAGACCGAAATGAATTTGTGTGAAAGCCAGGGCTGAAGAGTTAAGGGAGCAATCCATACTGTGAATGCCACATGAAATGCCTTTCCCTCACTGAAACAGGTTGCATCATTTTGACCCCCCACAATGAAACAAATGGTTGAAACTCCCGATTGTCAACCACAAATAGAGTGGTAAATTGTGGGAGGGGTGGTTTCTGTCCTAATCCCACGGGATAGTAGTATTTCACCTCAGCCTTCCCAAAGCAGGTAATGCTTCAGAGGTTTTGGCTCTAGCCAGCATGGCCAATGAAGCCCAAAACATCTGGAAGGCCTCAGTATGAGGAAGGCTGTAAGGATCTTCCAGATGTCCTTTTTATTGAGCATTCATATCTGAGCTCATATTGGGGTGATTATACATGATCCCACTTTCAATACCCTTTGAATCTGCAAATGTTTTGGGATGGTCATTCTGCTTCGTTTGCAATAGGCATGGACTCCATAGTTTCCTGCTAAAGCCATGCAACTTTTTCATAGCACAAATGTTCATGGGTGTGTGTGTGTTGCCCACTTTTGTCACACTACAGAGCAAGAGTGACCTTCCAGATGGCAATAATAACCGAGTGACATTGGGGAAGTGTTGCAGAACTCTTAATAGAGTGGAATGGTATCTGGATGGCCCACAATAACCCCCCCCCCACTCATGCATTATTATTGTGTCGATGATATTTTGTCTCAAGGCAAATCTAAAAAAATGTAGTATAAACACTTACAACTGGGAAACACTGGTCTGCGAGCGCTCCAGTTGGAGAATAGCCTTTACCAAAGATGCCATGGGCTTTGAAGACACTCGAACTCAGGACGCAAAGGAGAAATGTGCTAAGAGTAAAGCATGCTTGGCAAATCCACACCGTGATCAACACCCGCCCGCAAACCAATGTCCCCACTGTGGAAGGACGTGTGGATTCAGAACTGGCCTCCACAGTCACTTACGGACTTAGTGTTAAAACCATGTTTATGGAAGACAACCGTACTCAGCTACGAGTGGCTGCCAAAGAAGGAGGGGTGGGGTGTCTAGATAATTCACAATATTTCTCATTTATGAGACTTTCATGGAAAACTGAAAGCTGATTAGTAAGGGTGGCCAGGAGATTAATTTAAGTAATTAGTTTATTTCATGAAAACTTATACAGCACTTGATTCTAATAAAACCTCAAAGCGGTTTGCAAAGACATAAAACAATAAAGCCAGGAAACAATTACAGTAATGCTTTAAGTTATGCAAGAGTTAAAATACTAGAAGAGACTAAAATTACCTCAACTTCCTATTTAACAAATGCGGAGGCTCCTGTCTAGCTGTATGCACTCCTTCAGTTTGAGTGTGTATGAGGGAAAGAAAATTCTGAAATAGATGTTGCATGGGACTTGTGATACAGAGCTAATTCTTGTTCCTAAAAAGAAAGCAAATGCAGCATATATATATATAGATAGATATAGATAGATGATAGATAGATAGATAGATAGATAGATAGACAGCTAGAGAGAGAGAGAGAGAGAGAGAGAGAGAGAGAGAGAGAGAGAGAAGGAGAGAAAGAGAATGCTATATATAAAGAGATACTATATATCAAGTACTTAGTCATCATAGTGCATCTGTTTGCTGCTAAATGGACTTTTTCCCCTCTGCCTCAAGAGCTTTGGACAAAACCCTCTGGGTGTCATCAGCAGCACCCGATATGCATTTCTGCAGCATGAAGTAGGTACGAGGAAGCGAAATCCCTCCAGACAGAAGAAAGCCAAAGATGGGGAAATGCTCCCAGTGGTGATATTCATAAGCCATCACTGAGAGTCCCACCAAGTCAGGCAGCACCCATAAAATGGCAGAGAACATTCCCAGGGACTGCATTGCTGCTTTAAGGGCTGTGCTTGTCTTTCCAACACGCTGGGCCAGAGCTGCAAGGGATCGATCGTCCAGGCCAAAGTCCAGGAAGCACCAGGACTGGAACTTACTAAACAGAAATATGGGGAGAAGGAAGGGAACTGGGCTTCTAAGAGCGACCAGCAAAACAAGCCCTTTGGTCCAAATCTTCTCCTCCACAGTGGTTTTCTTTTTCTCTAAGATAGGCAGGCAGATGCTAGGGAAGCGGCGCAGAAAGGCTTGCCTCTTCAGCCGCAAGAGATCGTTCTTCAGCGTTTCCTGCAGGAGGGGGAAGTCAAAGCAGTCGGCCTCCCAGTTGGAGACGATGAAGACTTGTGGGTCCCTCACTCCTTCTCTTACCAAGCACTCTTTGCAGTCCTCCTGGATGTGCAAGAGGACCTTCTTCTCACTGTAGTCAGATGGCCGTTGCCTCTTGGCGGCCGACAGGTCCAGGTCTGCTTTGGTGCGCACAAAGTAGAAGCTCTTGCCCTTATCTTGGATCTCACGGACCAGGTCAGAATGGGTGGAGCGGAAGCGCTGGGAGCCGACGATGACGAAGAAATCAAAGTGATTCAAATCAACCTTCTTCTCAAATTTGTCCTCCCCAAAAGTTGCCATTCCCCTTCCGGGGTGGTCCCAAAGGATCACTTGTGGAAGTGTCGGGTGTGGGTAATCCTTGACTTGGACTGTCGTCATCTGTATGCCAGTCGCAGCAGCACGCGGATCATCGGCACGAAGACCCAGCATGGCATTTATGAAGGAGGACTTCCCGGAGCCAGGCTCTCCTACTACGGCAATGTTGAGCGGAGTGCTGTTGAAAAAGTGCAGTGGTTTTGCCAGCACCTGCGACACAGCACCTGCCAATTGGCCCTGAGAAATGGCTACCTCGAAGTCTTCCACCATTGTGGATCTTGGTGCACTGAAGAGAAAGGAAGCAGGAAAATGTTAAGCGACCGGCCTAACTAGAAGCATTCATTAGTGGCATGTCCTCTGTAAAATTTCCAGCATCGCCAATATTATTATCATTTGCCAAGCAACAAAGCTTTATAGTTAGAAGGTATGAATCCCATCACATTCCATAATTCAGAAGTGAGAGGAAGGATAAAGTGCCCAAAGGTCATGGGACTTCAGGAGCTGGAGCTGGTGAGCAATAAAACACCCGTTGTCTGTGAAGTTAACTCTTTACTCAAAGAAAACCAAACAGTGCAGGCCAAGTGAACACAGCAACTCTTCCCAGTATCTCTTGCCCCAATGAAGCTGTTGCGAGGACTGTAGGTCCCCACACCCCCCGCTCTCTAAGGCTCCTTCTTCCCCAGCAACCTGAATTTCTTTCATCTTGTCTCTCATTGCTCTGCCCTCTTCGTTCCTTTTCATGTTCTGGGAGACCGGGGGGGGGGGGGGGGGGGGGGAGAGAAACTGGTTACACCACAAGGGGGAGATTCTCTGCCTCTACTCTGCCTCTTGACCCCCCTCCAGTTCTGCCTCTGATTCTGGACCGCTCTCTTCCACAGACTCTTCCTGCTCACTAAACCCTGTTGCCTCTTCAGCTTCTGACATCTTCTCCTCCTCCCAGTCTGCTCTCTCTTCTCCCTCTGACCACTCATCTCCATCCCACCCCCATCCCTTGGCTCTGAGATTCTTCCCCTAGGGTTCCCCAACTTCTGCCTCCCCCCACACCTCTGCTTCCAGCCAGCCCAACACACAGGAGCAGAGCCCAAGAGCCCTGAATATAGAGAGGGACACGAGGAAGGGGACTCTCAGCATTTTAAGAAACTGCACTTCCTAATTTTTGTTGTTGTTTTTTAGGTTGGGGAGGGACGCTGTGCCCATTACATTGATGATTAAACCTTACATGTTTTTTAGAAAGATGCAACAAAGAGTTCTCGGTCTGAAGGTGCAGAAGAAGAAGATCTGGTCAAAAAGAAGAAGGGGTTGGGGCAGTTTTATTTAAGAATGTTTTAAGAGCGCATCCTACCTTTACACACTGCATGTAAATTCTGCCTTCTTGTCATTTAAGTCAGATGTTTTCAATGTTTTTGGGTCCCCAGCTCCTTTGACCAAGTACTTTATTTCTGCGGCACCCCTGTGGGGCTCAGGAGCCCAGTTATGTCACCCCTTGCCTGCAGAGCTGGCAGCCTCTCACCCTTTTTCAAACAACCCCCCTCCTTGCTAAGTCTTCCCTCAGCCTCCTCTCCCCTTTCCTTGGGAGTCCTCCGGGCAGCTGCTGATACAGCCCCTGGTCTCTGAGCTGCCCTCCCTGCCTTCAGTAGAGGTGCCTCCTCACACTGCCCCACAGAGACCTGGGACTTGTCTGTCCATTCCCAACAGGAAGGGCTGGTGGTCTGGCTGGCTGGGCTCCCTCACCCACTTGCCTGCTTACCCTGAGGCCCCATTTCAGCTCCGGGAAACCAGCACCCCCTGGCCAGCCCCAGAGGCACCTTTCACCTGGGGATCTTGTAACCAGGGTTGCTGCCACAAACAGCTCTTCAAGCCTTTGGGAGGCAGAGACACCAGAGGGCGTCAGAGGAGAGAGGGAATGAAAGAGAGAGAGAGGCCAGTGTTGCCAACGTCACCCCTGACCACCATTCAAGGCACCCCAGGGTGCCACGCCACCCTGGTTGAAAACCACTGATTTAAGTAATTAATAACCATATACACCTTATGTGTCTAAATTCTCCACCCACTTCCCCCTCCCCCAAGCTGTACATTACAGTGGTACCTTGGTTTAAAAACATAGTCCGTTCCAGAGGTTTGGTTGTAAACCAAAACAGGTTTTACCCTAAGGCGCGCTTTCGCCAATGGGGCCTCTCCCCCCCAAAATTGGTTTTGATTCAAAAAAAGGGACAGGCACTTCCGGGTTTGACATGGTTGTAACCCAAAACGGTTGTAATCCAAAGCGGTTGCAAACCAAAGTACCACTGTATCAGCTTTCCAACGAAATGGTTTCTCTTCTCGGATTGGGGACAGTCTCCCCCCTCCTTCTCCCCAACCTGTGGAAAGACCAGACACAAATTCCTCTCCTCCTGACCCCTCAGCAAACCTTTATTTTCTTTCCCCTTCTCTCTCCCCCCCTCCGAAGTTTGTTAGGAGTGAGGGAATTTTCCTCACGCTCCTGACTGGAAATTACCTGGGGGGCTGCTGAGATTTCTTGTTGGTGTTGCTGGGAGAGGAAAGGGCAGCGGGGGGGGGGGGGGAAGCACAGAGCAGGGTTAGTGTTCGAAAGTCGGCCGGAAGTTGGGTCCTTTCTCTCTCTCCCCCCAGCCCACCATCTTCCCTTCAGGGAGGGAGAGAATGGGATGGGAGCTCTTTTCCTTCTGATCCTGGCTTCCAAGGTGAGGGAAGAGCCCGGACACGAGAGGAGGGGTTAATGAATGAGGTCTCCCTCTCCCCCCCCCTCTCCCTCCCTGCCCCAGGTGTGTATTGGGTATGCGGGCGAAGAGCAGCCGGGAAGGGAGGTTGTGTGCACCAGAAGGAGGGCAGCCTCGTAGCAGCTGCAGAGGGGGATGTCGAATGAACACGCGTCACCGCTGGAAAGGGAGACCCGAGTTGATCTGAGAGCAGTTACTTACAACTCTTAGAGTAACACCAGCTCTGCTTGCTGCTCCCTGGATTTTTCATGTTATTTATTCCCTTTGCAGCGGGTCGAAGGGCAGCCTTCTCCAACATCATCAAGAGTAAAAATAAACGATTCTGCTGCCCCCGCCTAGCAATGAGCTCAGAGTCTCCTTTAACGAAGACACGCTCAGAAAAAAACAAAAAAACACGGAAATCATCAGAGCCCCAGGAGAACTGCTCACCTCCTTACCTGCTGCCAGTCCGAATTTTTTGCAGTAAAGCTCAGTTCCCTCTTTGGAGGCTTTGCTTGCTGGTCTCTTAGGCTTTTCTCCGTCCAACTCTCTTCCTCGCTCTCGCTTTTATTCCCTCTCCCTCCCGGTCGTCGCACTAAAAAAAGGAAAGAAGAAAGCGAAAGTACGAGCGAGGACGAGATTGCAACGCGTAGTCAGAGCCGCATTCCCCGCTAGAGGGAGCTCCAAGCAGCCTGATTGACAGCAGTGCAGCTGCCTTTAAAAGGGAAGGTCCCAAAGGCTCACTCGTGAAACTTGAAGCATCCGAGATGGTTAATCCTTTACCTCTGCGGTAGTTGCCTCTGTGCCCGTCTCAGCAGCTCCCGCGTTTTCTGCACTTAAGCCCCACATGGCAGGGGGTTGATCTAGATGACCCTTGGGTTTCCTTCCAGATCTGCGATTCTACGATCCCAGATCCTAGCGGCGCGAAATGTTTTGGCACCTGCAGAGAAGAAAACAGGACGGGTCCTATCGCCTGTTTCAACTGCTTTAAGGTTTTATTGCAATTAAGCAGGACATAAATGCTGCGAAATAAACAGTGTTGTTCCACAATGCTTCCTTCATGGCTTGGATGCCTGCAGCTCACGGTCTCGTTGGTCCAACAGCAGCAACATCTGTACCATGATGTATTTATTGCTCTAAAACCTCTTCCAACAAAGCTTTATGTATAGAATGAGTCAGTGCTCATCATACTTTCTAACCCCTATTAACCAGGGCCAGTGAGGACAATCATGCAGGCACGATAAAATCTGCCACTCACTCCTGATATTTGGGTTGATCTTCTGTAATTCAGAGCAGGGCTTTGAGTGTGGCTTCCCCTGTTCTGTGGAATAGCATTCCTGCAGAGATACAACAGGAACCTGCTACCGGCACTTTCTAGAAACAACTGATGATGTTTTCATTCCGACAAGTTTTCCCAGGTGGATGAATAGGTTGCTGCCATGAGTGTCTATTTAGCATTGTTTGGAAAAATATTTACTTTTTTCCCTGTGTTGTTTTAACTGCTTTTCAGCTGTGTTCATTGCATTTTGTACACTGCCTTTTGAGGATGATAATAATAACAATTATAATCATAATAAATAGAAGTCCTGATGAATTTTGCCGAGAACTTTTTAAAAAAGGAAATAGCCAACTTTTTTGGAAAAGTTCTAACATTCTGCAGAGTGCAGAGCGTCTATAGAGCCTGCATGACAAGCTGGCTTTGCAAACCAGGCAGGCAGGAAGGACACCAAACTCTCCTCAGAGTGATCCTAGACTGACAGCAAAGCCTGTGTCTTATCTGACACCCTCAGCCTTAGGGGGACATAATACAGGGGGGCACCAGGCACGGGTTCCTTCAAGGGTTTCTACAGCCTCACACAGAGAGACTCGCCTTCCCTTCCCCCAGCTGGTCCTCCACCTTCCTGCAGCCTTGGGAGCTGGAGCTCTTTCCACACATACACCCCGACTCCGTCTATTTGCAGACTGGAAAGGCAGGTAGCATCTGCATCTGCAAAGCCAACTGAGAAGTGTCTGCAGGGGGAATTTCTTGTCCCACGCTCTGAGTGCCAGCAGTGGCAATTTTAATCTGAAATCTTTTGACACACTGTACTGCGGTAAGAGTTCAGACAACCAGTCAGGACCCAGCACAGTCCAAGAAAGGATTTACAAGGAGGACGAGGACCTACAGCGACCCCGTTAACTTTCGTTTTCTCAGAAATCACCTGTTTGAGCAGAGCTGTGTGCTGGTCAAGTGTGGGGGAGAGGAAAACTTGGAAACAGGATCTAATTTCTGCTCCAAGATATTAAAAACCCAAAGCTACTTTCCTTTTCAAGGTTATGCAGGATAAAAAGTTGCAAATCTGTGAGGAGAATCAGACTTTACAGGGATAAACAGTTCTGTGTGACGTCACCAGCAGAGCATTTAGTAACAAATACATGCCTGCACCAGTTAATTAGGCTTTTGTCGGAGATAAGCTCAATGGTCCTTGGTGATTTAAAACTGCATAGGGGTTTTCAGTCTCTATTCGGGGTCTCCCATCAGAAGTATGTACCATACTTTTCTGTGTATAAGACTAGGGGTTTTTTTTAACCTTAAAATAATGTTTAAAAATTGGGTTCGTCTTATACACGGATAGTGCACTGTACAAATTTCTTACTTTGTAGTCCCCCCAAATAGGGGGCGTCTTATACATGGGGGTGTGTTATACATGGAAAAATGCAGTATGTCATTCTTAGATCAAAATTGGTGATACATGGTCATCACTGCTGATCTTCAGTGCACAGCTACAACAAAGCAAGTCTATCTGTGAGTTTATGCACATTCCCAGCCTATGGACCTCGACAGTGAAACCTGACAGGTCTGAGCAGCACTACATGTGAACCAATATAACATGCTTATGATGCTTTTGCATTCTCAGAATTTTCTGCAAGGCAAATGAGTCACGTGACAAAGGATGTGCAGGAGGCCCTCAGTAGACATGTTAGTGGCAAAAGGGCTCCCTTTAAGCAGAACAGAAGCACATGCTAATGCAATACGTTCACTGTCACATATACCCACCCCCCATCTATTTTGTTGCAAATAACCAGTGAGGTCTATGCAGAGACAGGGTTGGAAGAAAGAACCTGACACACTTCAGATATGAGGCAGAACCTTGTTGTCATTGCATTCTTACACTGTCTCCCAGCTCCACCTGGTACGCAGGCCGCCTGCCCGTGGACTGTCTTGCCAGAGTGGTGCATGCTCTAGTTATCTCCCACTTGCACTATTGCAATGCACTCTAATTGGGGCTACCTTTGAAGGTGACCCAGAAACTAGAACTAATCCAGAATGAGGCAGCTAGACTGGTGACTGGGAGTGGCCACCGAGACAATATAACACTGGTCCTCAAAGACCTACATTGGCTCCTGGTACATTTCCGAGCACAATTCAAAGTTTTGGTGCTGACCTTGAAAGCCCTAAAGGGTTTTGGCCTAGTATCTGAAGGAGAGTTTCCACCCCCATCGTTCAGCCCGGACACTGAGGTCCAGCTCCAAGGGCCGGCTGGTGGTTCCCTCACTGTGAGAAGGGGGGTTACAGGGAACCAGGCAGAGAGCCTTCTTGGTAGTGGTCAGATGTCAAGGAAATAAACAACTATCTGACTTTTAGAAGATATCTGGATGCAACCCTGTTTAGGGAAGTTTTTAATGTTTGATGTTTTATTGTATTTTAAATATTTTATTGGAAGCTGCCCAGATGGGCGGGGTATAAATAATAAATCATCATCATTACTACTACTACCGCTACCACATCTGATGTACTGCAGATGCAGGTCTGGTTATGCAACCATGGGCATCACATGCCCTTATCAGTCGAATTTTCCTCATAGCACTACTCTGCACCCCCAGCTTGCCATTTACACCCCAGCCTATGGATTTTATCCAACATTACTCATGCTCAGAGCACACCAGTTGAAAGGAATGCACCTTATTAACTGGAAGGTTAAAAAAATAAATGGAAATTTCTACGATACTTTGCAAATATTCTACACTGCAGTAGCAGGAAGGCCAGGCTCTGGGTAGTCCTCTTTCATCAACGCCACGCTGCTTAAGTGCAGAAAACTCAGGTGCTGCTGAGACTGGCACAGAGGCAACAACAGGAGAGGTGAAGGAATACTTCCATGGGATGCTTCCACAGGTGATCCTTTGGGACTTCCCAGGAAAGGCAGCATCCCCGCTGGCAAACGGGCTGCTTGGACTCTGGCCACGGCTTCGGCTATTTGTTGTGATCTTATCTCGTCCTCGCTGGTTACCTTCACTTTCTTTTTTGCTTTTAGTATTGTGAGGGTCAGGAGGGAGAGAGGGTATAAAAGGGAGATACAGAGAGAGAGCAGGATGGAGAAAAGTGCGAGAAACCTCGAAGCAAAACGTCTGAGAAGACGACTGAGCTTGGCTGCAAAATATTGGTCCAGCAGCAGGAAAGGAGTTGAACTTTTCTCCTGGGTCTAGAATGATTTCTGTTTCTTTCTGAGCTTCTTTGCGTTAAAGGAGACTCTGATGTCCTTGCTTGGTGGGGGTGGCAGAATGATTGTTGTTGTTGTTTACCTTTTACCTTTTTATCGTTATTATATTAATTATATTATAGCTGTTGTGATATTATATTATACTATCATATCATATTACATCCAGTGCTTTTTTTTTCTTAAAAAATGTTTAGGGGTACTCTCATTTGACCATACAAAACAACCATTTTATAGTTCAAATTAGGGAAAATAAATACAGTAAATGGTCAGTGCAAAGAACATGCATTACCTCATATTACACAGCTCACAGCGACTTCCACATTGGCATGAGGTTGTGTGCACTAACATCTTCCTGATTCCCTTCTGGGAAAGGAAAGGAAGCAGCCATCGAAGGTGGTAACAACAAAATGTTTAGGGGTATGTGTACCCCTGCATCCCCCCAGAAAAAGCACTGATCATATCATATTATAAACAATAAGATTATTAACAATGATGTTCTAGAAGGCTGCCATTTTCCCCTGTGGCAAAGGGACTAAATAACATGCCATCACCATTGAGCAGAGCTGGTGCTACATTAAGAGTTTTAAGAAACTGCCCTGAAGCCAATGCGGCTGGTCTCCCTTTTGAGGGTTCATTCAATATTTCCCTCTGCAGAGCCCCCCCCTCCCAGTTGATGGATATTACCACTACAGGAAAGCAGCAGGAACACTTTTTGGCATAACAAAATAAAAAAATTCCTTCCAGTAGCACCTTAAAGACCAACTAAGTTAGTTCTTGGTATGAGCTTTCGTGTGCATGCACACTTCTTCAGATACACTGAAACAGAAGTCACCAGACCCTTCTATATAGTGAGAAGGTGGGGAGGGGTATTACTCAGAAGGGTGGTGGGAATGGGTGATAGGCAGATAGCTGTGATGAGCCTGTTGACGACTCTTAACGACTGCAATAGGTCTTACAGGAAAAAGCAAGGGGTGAAAAGGTGAAAAATGGCTTTGTCATGTATAATGAGATAAGAATCCAATGTCTTTGTTCAGACCAGGTCTCTCCATGTTTTTCAGTTTGGTAATAAGTTGCAATTCAGCAGCTTCTCTTTCCAGTCTATTTCTGAAATTCCTTTGTAATAGAACAGCTACTTTGAGATCTTGTATAGAATGTCCTGGGAGATTGAAGTGTTCTCCTACTGGTTTCTCTGTCTTGTGATTCCTGATGTCCGATTTATGTCCGTTTATGTCCGTCTGGTGACTTCTGTTTCAGTGTATCTGAAGAAGTGTGCATGCACACGAAAGCTCATACCAAGAACTAACTTAGTTGGTCTTTAAGGTGCTACTGGAAGGAATTTTTTTATTTTGTTTTGACTATGGCAGACCAACACGGCTACCTATCTGTAACTGGAACTTTTTGGCATGTACAAATGGTATCTGTGAGCCATTTCTGATTAGAAAAATGGCATGGCAAGTGTTCAAGGCAGGGCAGAAGATGCTGGAGGTTCTCTTGGTTCTGGGTTGGTGCTGCCTGATGAGCCTGGATAGCTCAGTTGGTTAGACCATGGTGCTGATAACGCCAAGGTTGCAGGTCCCTGTATGGACCAGCTGCATATTCCTGCATCGCAGGGGGTTGGACTAGATGATCCTCAGGGTTCCTTACAACTCTACAGTGCTATGTTTCTACGACTTTCCCGAGTCACCCTCCCGGGGCTTTCTGGGTCCTTCCATGACTGTGGTACCAAAGATGAAACTTCCCTTCTCCATGCACCTTAGTCCTGCTGCAAAATCGCCTCCCCATATCAATTCAAACAAACAAACAAAATCCCACTGATAACACCCCACACTTAATATATCATGCAGTTAGGTCCTCAGAATATCTTTAATTATAAAAAGGATGTTATGCTCTTTTTTCCTTTGCAGTATTTCTTTTATTTATTCATTATATTTATATAGTTTTCAGGACAAGATAAGGTTGCTGATAATGGGTTGTCTTCAACTAACATCTATTCAGAGTAAACCTATTAAAATTAATGGACCTTAGACATAGTTATTAATTTCAGTGAGTCTATGCTAAATAAAACTCTCACACAAACATGTTTTAAGTGTTATGTGTGAATGCATGCACATATAGATTTTTGAGAGATTGACAACAGGCAGAATTCTTCACTTTATTAAAAACTACCAACTGCTGCTCAAACAACCCACTGGTAGAGACAGGCCCTAAGTAAATTGATTTTCCCACATAAACCACGGATTGTAAAGATGTCCATAAAAGTGTGTGGAAAGCTATCGTTTAACTATTACAGTTTTCTTCTCTTTCTCAGATAAACTGAGCCACGAGGAATCACTGTCATGGATCCTGCCATAACAATAGAAACCTTAACAAAAGACCTTGGGATCAAAAGAAATTCGAAGCTGTTTTTTCATGATGAATTTTCACGAAAACTTTTTAAAAGTGGAAATAGCCAACAGATAGGGAGATGTGAGGAGCTGAACTTAAATGTGTACAAAAAATGGAAAAGTGGGGAAACCACCAAAGAGGAATTCAAACAAATAGCCAGCACGTGTAGACACAAAGTCAGAAAAGCTAAAGCACAGAATGAACTCAGGCTTGCTAGAGAGGTTAAAAGCAACAAAAAAGGCTTTTATGGGTATGTTCGTAGCAAAAGGAAGAACAAAGAAACAGTGGGGTCACTCAAAGGAGAAGATGGTGAAATACAAACAGGGGACACAGAAAGGGCTGAACTCCTCAATGCCTTTTTTGCCTCAGTCTTTTCCGATAAAGAAAACAATGCCCGACCTGAAGAACTTGGAGCAAATGATTCAGCAGAGGAAACACGGCCCAGAATAACTAAGGAGATAGTACAAGAATACTTGGCTAGTTTAGATGTATTCAAGTCTCCAGGGCCAGACGAACTGCATCCAAGAGTATTAAAAGAACTGGCAGATGTGATCTCAGAACCACTGGCAGTCATCTTTGAGAATTCCTGGAGAACAGGCGAAGTCCCGGCAGACTGGAGGAGGGCAAATGTTGTCCCTATTTTCAAAAAGGGGAAAAGAGAGGACCCAAATAATTACCGCCCAGTCAGTCTGACATCAATACCAGGGAAGATTCTGGAGCAGATCATTAAACAAACAGTCTGTGAGCACCTAGAAAGGAATGCTGTGATCACCAATAGTCAGCATGGATTTCTGAAAAATAAGTCATGTCAGACTAACCTGATCTCGTTTTTTGACAGAATTACAAGCCTGGTAGATGAAGGGAACGCAGTGGATGTTGCCTACCTTGATTTCAGCAAGGCATTTGACAAGGTGCCCCATGATATTCTTGTAAAGAAGCTGGTAAAATGCGGTCTTGACTATGCTACCACTCAGTGGATTTGTAACTGGCTGACTGACCGAACACAAAGGGTGCTCATCAATGGTTCCTCTTCATCCTGGAGAAGAGTGACTAGTGGGGTGCCACAGGGTTCTGTCTTGGGCCCGGTCTTATTCAACATCTTTATCAACGACTTGGATGATGAACTCAAGGGTATTCTGATCAAATTTGCAGATGACACCAAACTGGGAGGGGTGGCTAACACCCCAGAGGACAGGATCACACTTCAAAACGACCTTGACAGATTAGAGAACTGGGCCAAAACAAACAAGATGAATTTTAATAGGGAGAAATGTAAAGTATTGCACTTGGGCAAAAAAAATGAGAGGCACAAATACAAGATGGGTGACACCTGGCTTGAGAGCAGTACATGTGAAAAGGATCTAGGAGTCTTGGTTGACCACAAACTTGACATGAGCCAACAGTGTGACGCGGCAGCTAAAAAAGCCAATGCAATTCTGGGCTGCATCAATAGGAGTATTGCATCTAGATCAAGGGAAGTAATAGTGCCACTGTATTCTGCTCTGGTCAGACCTCACCTGGAGTACTGTGTCCAGTTCTGGGCACCACAGTTCAACAAGGACACTGACAAACTGGAACGTGTCCAGAGGAGGGCAACCAAAATGGTCAAAGGCCTGGAAACGATGCCTTATGAAGAACGGCTAAGGGAGCTGGGCATGTTTAGCCTGGAGAAGAGGTTAAGGGGTGATATGATAGCCATGTTCAAATATATAAAAGGATGTCACATAGAGGAGGGAGAAAGGTTGTTTTCTGCTGCTCCAGAGAAGCGGACACGGAACAATGGTTCCAAACTACAAGAAAAAAGATTCCACCTAAACATTAGGAAGAACTTCCTGACAGTAAGAGCTGTTTGACAGTGGAATTTGCTGCCAAGGAGTGTGGTGGAGTCTCCTTCTTTGGAGGTCTTTAAGCAGAGGCTTGACAACCATATGTCAGGAGTGCTCTGATGGTGTTTCCTGCTTGGCAGGGGGTTGGACTCGATGGCCCTTGTGGTCTTTTCCAACTCTATGATTCTATGATTCTATGAAATATTGGAAAAATGAGAAACGGAAAATAATAAATTTGCCCACTTCTCTCAGGAGATTTGCTGAGGGAAATACTTGCTGACATTCCCCCTTCTACACAAATGTTAATGGGGCAGGAGTCCCTGTCCTCTTTTTCAACTCATCCCCCTCACATTTCCTCTAAAATTTGCTCTGGAAAGTTGCTCCCAGCTGGGAAGGTGTGCAAGTCATTCGCTTGGGTGAGGAGAAAACATGATGCACAGTGATATTGAAACTGGAAGCTACTCATATCTTTCAGAAGAAGGATATTGACAAGCTGGAATGAGTACAGAGGAGGGCGACCAAGATGACCAAAGCTCTGAAAATCAAGCCTTATGAGGAGCACTTGAAGGAGCTGGGTATGTTTATCCTGGAAAAGAGGAGATTGAGAGGAGATACGATAGCCATCTTCAAATATCTGAAGGGTTGTCACACAGAAGAGGGAATAAGCTTGTTTTCTTCTGCTCCAGAGGGTAGGGCCTGATCCAATGGCTTCATATTACAAGACTGAACATGAGGAAGAAATAGTTTATTTTTTAGAAACAGTCTAACATTCTGCAGAGTGCAGAGCAGCTATAGAGCCTGCATGACAAGCTGGCTTTGCAAGCCAGGCAGACCAGAAGGACACCAAACTCTCCTCAGAGTGATCCTAGACTGACAGCAAAGCCTGTGTCTTATCTGACACCCTCAGCCTTAGGGGGACATAATACAGGGGGGCACCAGGCACGGGTTCCTTCAAGGGTTTCTACAGCCTCACACAGAGAGACTCGCCTTCCCTTCCCCCAGCTGGTCCTCCACCTTCCTGCAGCCTTGGGAGCTGGAGCTCTTTCCACACATACACCCCGACTCCGTCTATTTGCAGACTGGAAAGGCAGGTAGCATCTGCATCTGCAAAGCCAACTGAGAAGTGTCTGCAGGGGGAATTTCTTGTCCCACGCTCTGAGTGCCAGCAGTGGCAATTTTAATCTGAAATCTTTTGACACACTGTACTGCGGTAAGAGTTCAGACAACCAGTCAGGACCCAGCACAGTCCAAGAAAGGATTTACAAGGAGGACGAGGACCTACAGCGACCCCGTTAACTTTCGTTTTCTCAGAAATCACCTGTTTGAGCAGAGCTGTGTGCTGGTCAAGTGTGGGGGAGAGGAAAACTTGGAAACAGGATCTAATTTCTGCTCCAAGATATTAAAAACCCAAAGCTACTTTCCTTTTCAAGGTTATGCAGGATAAAAAGTTGCAAATCTGTGAGGAGAATCAGACTTTACAGGGATAAACAGTTCTGTGTGACGTCACCAGCAGAGCATTTAGTAACAAATACATGCCTGCACCAGTTAATTAGGCTTTTGTCGGAGATAAGCTCAATGGTCCTTGGTGATTTAAAACTGCATAGGGGTTTTCAGTCTCTATTCGGGGTCTCCCATCAGAAGTATGTACCATACTTTTCTGTGTATAAGACTAGGGGTTTTTTTTAACCTTAAAATAATGTTTAAAAATTGGGTTCGTCTTATACACGGATAGTGCACTGTCTTAGATAGTAGATGATTTATTGCTCAGATAAGCCCTGGTGTCCAGCCCACTTCGGCTGCACAGCTCTGCTGGACTTCAAAGGCCACATTCCAAAGGCTCTGAGCAAAAAAAACGCAGAGTTTACGCAGCAAGAGAAAACTGCAAAAACTTCTTCAGAGCTTTCTTCAGTGTGCTAAAATAAAGTCCACTCAGGATATTAGCAGCTAAAAGCAGTTTATTTACAGCAGACTATCCATTATCTATCACAGTGAACAGCATCGTGAAAACACGTCCTCTCTCCTCAAAAGCGAAAGTAGAGAAAAAGAACAAAGACTGGAGACTCTCGGACATGACGTAGAATCTCCCCCCTCCCAACAGTGGGCAGTGCGTACACTCTGAGCTGTTTTAACCCTGTAAGCTCAGGTTATCCTCACACCCCCTCTCGCGCTGCGCCACTGTGGGGGGAGTAAGTACAGAACTTACCCCCAACTCCAAACCACCACAAAACTCCCCATGATGCTGGAAGCTTAAAGGTTTGGTGAATCCATCGGCCAGGTTACTGTGACTGGCACAATACTTCAGCCGAATCAAACCTGACTGAACACTCTGACACACATTTTGGAAACGTATGTCCAGATGCTTGGTTCTGGCCTTAAATTGCGCAGATTCAGCCAATTTCAAACAAGGTTGATTGTCTTCCCAAACCGTGATGGGCAAGCTACAATCCCCATAGATCTCTTGCACCAAGCATCTATAGAACTCTAGTTCCCGGCACAAATCTGACAATGCACTGAATTCAGCCTCAGTAGAAGACAGCGCAATGAGACTTTGCTTCCGGGACTTCCACCCAACTAGTGACTTCCCAAACTTTACCACCAACCCAGACACAGACTTGCGGTCCTGCGAATTTGCCCAGTCACTGTCCGCATAGCATGTGAGCTTCGCCTCACCTTCAGCTGGCAGCTTAAGACAGAAGTCTTTGGTATGCTGCAGGTAGCGCAGTACCCGCTTGATACCGTGCCAAGCACTTACACTGGGCTTTGACGCTTCCCTACTTAGCAGATTGGTAGCAAAGGCAATGTCTGGTCTGCTCCATTGGGACAGATACAACAGACTACCTAGAGCTGACTGAAAGAGCTCAGCATTCTCAAACTCGGCACTTTCTGCTTGCTGGCTATCTTTCACGAAGTTCGTCTCCATGGGTGTCCGAACTCCTGCACAATTGGACATTCTGAACTTCTCAAGCAACTGTTCAATCTTGCCTTTCTGACTGAGCAAGAAGCTACCATCCTCAGTTCTCGCTATCTGCACGCCTAGGTAGATCTTTACTGCACCCAGGTTCTTGAGCTGAAACCGCTTCCCAAGCTCTTTGGCAAACTTCTGCACCTGTTTGTCTGTCTTTCCAATATGGATGATGTCATCAACAAAAAATAACACCAGTTCCTGTGAGTCTCCTGATCCTCTAAGGAACAAGCAACTGTCAGCAAGACTCTTCCTGAAACCTAGCTTCTCCAAAGCTTCATTCAGGCACAAGTTCCAATTCTTGGCCGACTGTTTCAGGCCGTAAATTGACCTGTGAAGTTTCCACACAGTACCTCGCTCATTGCCCTCAAACCCTGGAGGAGGAAGCATGTACAAACCCTCCTGGAGGTCTGAGTTCAAGTAAGCAACGTCCACATCAAAATGATGCACCAGCAACCCTCTTTGTGCAGCTATGGCCAAAAGCAAACGTAGAGATTCACTCCTACAGGTGGGAGCATACGTTTCCGTGTAATGCAACCCCCTGCGCTGCGTGAATCCTCTCGCCACTAATCTGGCCTTATACTGCGGTTCTCCTGTCACTGTAGGCTTAAGACGGTAAACCCAGCGGCTACCCACGGCTTTTTCGCCCATCGGCAACTTCGTGAGGGAGAACACACCTAAAGACTCCATTGAGTTCATCTCCTTCTGCATCGCCTCATGCCATTTCCTGGCTTCTTCCTGAGGCAGTTTCTGAACATCTTCAAAACTCTCGGGTTCACACTGTGCCATTCCGACCCACACGCTAGTGACAGCAAACCTTTCGGGAGGCTTCCCCTTGGTCGTCCGAGCAGAACGGCGCAGCACCACTTCAGGAACCTCCTCTGACCCACTGGGGCCAGCCAGAACGTCCTTGGCATCAGAGAGCTCCCCCTCTGACTTACTGCGCCTTCTGGACTTCTCAGCCGAACCTGTGGGGGAAGATGGAGCACTGCGTTGCTCAATCTTCACAGCCTTGGGAGAAGTTCTCCCCTCTGCCTGCACTGGGTCTGAACTCTGAGCCTCGGCTGCAGGTTCAACCTCTTCCTCACCTTCATCGGCAGAGTCAAACAGACTCTCTGACAGGATGTCAGGGTTCCCATGTATCCTAGCCCAACCACTCTGCTCACAGAATTCAGCACTGTTGCTGAGCAGAATCCTGGACTGATTCCCTGACGGATAAGCAAACCTCCACCCCTTGGTCCCTGGCTCATACCCACAGAAAATCATCCTTTGGGACCTGGGTTCACCTTTCTTGCGTTTGGCCTTTGGTATGAGGACCCAAGACTCACAACCAAAAACACGAAAATAGTGCAGTTTCGGTTGCTTTCCGTGCAACAAGAAGTACGGGGTGTCACCTACCACTGAATTGAACGACCTGTTCAGAACAAAGTTGGCCGTTCGCCAAGCCTCCCCCCAAAAGCGCTGTGGGAGCCCGGCATCAAACAAAAGAGCTGCGGACATCTCCCCTAGAGTCCTGTTCCGTCTTTCCGCAATCCCATTCTGTTGGGGAGAGTGCGGAGAGGTCAATCTGTGTTGAATCCCCTTTTTGCGGAAGAAACTTTGCAGTGCAGACCCGGTGAACTCCCCACCGCGATCGCTCTGAAAGCTTTGCACCCGTGTGGAAAACTGCAGTTCCACAGCCGCAATCCAGTCTTTGATTAGTGGTGCAGCCTCACTTTTGTGTTGGATCGTGAAGGTCCAAGAGTTCCGAGTATGGTCATCAATCAGAACCAGCGCATATTTGGCTCCGCCCAAACTGGTCACAGACATGGGTCCTGACAAATCTGCATGAATTAATTGAAAAGCCCTAGTGGTCACCCTTTCAGACCTTGGGTATGTGCACGTTTTTACCTTTGCAGACTTGCACGCTCTGCAATCTAGAAACTTAGCACAAGGTTTCATTTTGCACCCTTGCGTACACTCTGGGATCTTCTTCACTGACCCCCAGGACACGTGAGCCATGCGTCGGTGCCATAAGTGAGCACACGCATCATGAACTGGAACGTTGGCACACTGTGCTTGAGCCACCTCCGTGTCACCTGTACCTGCAAAAGAAGCATTTATCACAAACAACCTGTCTTTACATTCAACACTGACTAGGTGCTGTCCATTCTTAGAAATAGAACACTTATTGTTCTCAAAACACACTTTGTAGTTTTCAGCAAGAAGGGCGCTGACAGACAGCAACGCGCAAGACAGTCCTGGAACAACAAAAGCCTGGATTGAATCCTGTAAGAAAGAACAAAACAGTGAGCCAGTCTGCGTGAGTGCGTGTTTAGTCCCATCTGCTAAACACACAGTCTTTCCAGAAATTACAGAGGTGCAGTTCTCCAGGAATCCTGCAGATGGCACTAAGTGATGCGAAGCTCCACTGTCTATAACAAAAGTCAGCACAGCATCCTGTTGACAACTCTTGACTGCAGCCATAGAGGCTGCCAAATGTTTACATTCAGTGTCTCTGCCAGCTGCCTTCGGCTTGCCTTTCCCACGCTTTGAAGAAGAGCTCTTTATCTGGTTGCTACGGGAGACGGCCTTCGGCTGTTCCTGTGCCTCGACTGGACAGTCTCTCACCAGATGGGAGGGGGAGCCACAGCGATAACAGCGGCGACGCGTAGCAACAGCTCTCACAGCTCCCTCTTCAGCCATTCCTTTGTTCCCAGCACCCCCACCTTTGGGTGCACAGCCTGGGCCTGCACGCTCCCCAGCACTCTGGTTGTAGGCCTCAACATCACACGGCCCCTCGGAGACAAAGCAGCTACTCCCAGCTGTAACTCCAGGAACATGGCCAGCAGCCCCCTCTGGGCTCTCCGCTTCCTCCCTGTTCTCGGCTTTCTTAAGGCCCTGGTCTCTTGCTGAGCTTGCACACAGACTCCTCAGCAACTGCCACGCGGCCTGAGCCGACTCAACGCCCTCCAAGTGGGGCAACAGCGAAGCATCTACGCTGGCTTTCAACATGCAGAGCTCCCTTTGCATTCTCTGCTGTCTATCCTCCAGCAAAGCAGCCTCATAGCCTGCTGCGTCATCTTCAGAAGCAAGTGGCATGGGTGGGGCCGGCTCCTTCTGGGCTATACTCCAGAGCCCTGTGGCCAGAAACCACCCCCTTACTCTTCTTGACCAGACCTCCCAAGACTGGGCTGTGAGCTTTTCAAACGGGACATCATAAAAGTCCTGGAGCTCAGCCATCTCCTCCCCCAGTGCTCCCATGGGGCTTGAAGTACTCACGCGTTCCAGCCAGCTTCAAAGGAGAGGCATCCAGCGACTCTTTGCAGCACACAGCTTGCAGCCACTCTCCCTGCTTTCTCCCAGGCAGAGCTGGTCTTTTTCTTCCGGCAGCAAAAACAGCAGCGTCTCACTTTTTACAGCCTTTGTAAGCACACAGCATTCCAAACAGGCTCTCCATCGGACATCAAAGCAGCTTCCTCTAATTGCAATTACCGTCCATAACCTCTTAGATAGTAGATGATTTATTGCTCAGATAAGCCCTGGTGTCCAGCCCACTTCGGCTGCACAGCTCTGCTGGACTTCAAAGGCCACATTCCAAAGGCTCTGAGCAAAAAAAACGCAGAGTTTACGCAGCAAGAGAAAACTGCAAAAACTTCTTCAGAGCTTTCTTCAGTGTGCTAAAATAAAGTCCACTCAGGATATTAGCAGCTAAAAGCAGTTTATTTACAGCAGACTATCCATTATCTATCACAGCGAACAGCATCGTGAAAACACGTCCTCTCTCCTCAAAAGCGAAAGTAGAGAAAAAGAACAAAGACTGGAGACTCTCGGACATGACGTAGAATCTCCCCCCTCCCAACAGTGGGCAGTGCGTACACTCTGAGCTGTTTTAACCCTGTAAGCTCAGGTTATCCTCACACACTGTACAAATTTCTTACTTTGTAGTCCCCCCAAATAGGGGGCGTCTTATACATGGGGGTGTGTTATACATGGAAAAATGCAGTATGTCATTCTTAGATCAAAATTGGTGATACATGGTCATCACTGCTGATCTTCAGTGCACAGCTACAACAAAGCAAGTCTATCTGTGAGTTTATGCACATTCCCAGCCTATGGACCTCGACAGTGAAACCTGACAGGTCTGAGCAGCACTACATGTGAACCAATATAACATGCTTATGATGCTTTTGCATTCTCAGAATTTTCTGCAAGGCAAATGAGTCACGTGACAAAGGATGTGCAGGAGGCCCTCAGTAGACATGTTAGTGGCAAAAGGGCTCCCTTTAAGCAGAACAGAAGCACATGCTAATGCAATACGTTCACTGTCACATATACCCACCCCCCATCTATTTTGTTGCAAATAACCAGTGAGGTCTATGCAGAGACAGGGTTGGAAGAAAGAACCTGACACACTTCAGATATGAGGCAGAACCTTGTTGTCATTGCATTCTTACACTGTCTCCCAGCTCCACCTGGTACGCAGGCCGCCTGCCCGTGGACTGTCTTGCCAGAGTGGTGCATGCTCTAGTTATCTCCCACTTGCACTATTGCAATGCACTCTAATTGGGGCTACCTTTGAAGGTGACCCAGAAACTAGAACTAATCCAGAATGAGGCAGCTAGACTGGTGACTGGGAGTGGCCACCGAGACAATATAACACTGGTCCTCAAAGACCTACATTGGCTCCTGGTACATTTCCGAGCACAATTCAAAGTTTTGGTGCTGACCTTGAAAGCCCTAAAGGGTTTTGGCCTAGTATCTGAAGGAGAGTTTCCACCCCCATCGTTCAGCCCGGACACTGAGGTCCAGCTCCAAGGGCCGGCTGGTGGTTCCCTCACTGTGAGAAGGGGGGTTACAGGGAACCAGGCAGAGAGCCTTCTTGGTAGTGGTCAGATGTCAAGGAAATAAACAACTATCTGACTTTTAGAAGATATCTGGATGCAACCCTGTTTAGGGAAGTTTTTAATGTTTGATGTTTTATTGTATTTTAAATATTTTATTGGAAGCTGCCCAGATGGGCGGGGTATAAATAATAAATCATCATCATTACTACTACTACCGCTACCACATCTGATGTACTGCAGATGCAGGTCTGGTTATGCAACCATGGGCATCACATGCCCTTATCAGTCGAATTTTCCTCATAGCACTACTCTGCACCCCCAGCTTGCCATTTACACCCCAGCCTATGGATTTTATCCAACATTACTCATGCTCAGAGCCTGTGTCTTATCTGACACCCTCAGCTTTAGGGGGACATCATGCAGGGGGCCACCAGGCACAGGTTCCTTCAAGGGTTTCTACAGCCTCACCCAGAGCTACTCGCCTTCCCTTCCCCCAGCTTGTCCTCCAGCTTCCTGCAGCCTTGGGAGCTGGAGCTCTTCGCCACCCCCACCCTCCAACTCCCTCTCAGTGCAGATGGGGCAGGCAGGTAGTTGCCGTTTCCCGTCCGTGTCTCTTGGGGTTTGGGCCTCTCTTCTACATTGGCCCACCTTCCTATCGGGACACAGTTTCGCCAAATTCCCCTGCCTCCCGCGCACAAAGCAACTGTGTGTTTCCCAACGCCATTGACTCCCTTCTTTCCATGCCATCCTAGTCTTCCCTCTTTCTCTTGAGCCAATCTGCATTGGTTTAACTGCTTGCCCCTGGCTGAATGAGTCGCCCATCCCTGGCGCAGAAAGACTTGGAGTGTGGCTCCTTACTAGCGGAGGCCCCCCAGCCCCCCTCTTTTCTAACGTCCATTGCTCCTGATGTAACCCCAGCTGTAGGGAGGCTCTGACTAACTCATCCAGCAACTGCATGGGTTGCATCTTCGCCATCTCATCCAGGATTGATGGGTTCAATCCTGCTCCATACATGGGTGCCAGCGGTGTGTTCTGTCCCCAGCCAACCCTTTGCAATAAGGCATTGAAAGCAGTCCAATAAGATGCCACAGAACTCTCCCCCCTCCAGTCGCAGATGTAGCAGTTGTTGCTCATCCGCTGCATGCTCCATGGGGCTCTTGAACATTGCATCCATCTGTCCCCAGAATTCCCACAGATTTCCCAGTGTGCTGTGCTGGCCCTCCATTAAAGTGCTGGCCCAGTCCTTAGCTGGTCCTTCCAGCCAGCTTATCAGATAAGATATCCGCTGTTTGTCCAAGCTAAATTTGGCTGATCTCACATCCAAAATGTAACTGGATTCCATTTTAAAGGCAGCATAACGTTCTGTGTCCCCACTGAATTTTTCAGGATGAACCCTAGGCCCCTTGTCGGCCCTGAGGTCCCTTACAGGTCCTTTGTTCATCTAGAGCTCCTGCTAGCGTATCGAGCTATGATTTGAGTTGCCATGTGTAGCTTCTCAATTCTATTATGGGTCTGTGGGCTCTCCTGCCCCTCCCTCTGCTCCCCCAGCTGCATTCCCCAATTTCCGCACTTGCCTTTCCATCACGTTCTCTGTTGGCCTCCGGCATGAGAGAAAAAGTGAGTCCGGGCAAACTGTTATGGCTTGGTCTCTCCCACAAACGTGAGACAAATCTGCCTGTTAATTATTTCAGATTTATTGCTAAAGCAACACACTAAGACGGAGCTTCTCTACTCACCGCCCTCCCCAGAAGATGGAGTTGCCCGGACTCAGCTCCTGCCCCTTCCCCAACACGGAAGCCCTCCCACCCATGAAAATATCAAATAAGTATGGAGGAAGGTAAACCCACTTAACTTCCTCCACAAAAAGCCCCTGGATTTAGGTAGGCTCAATCCAATTTGTAGGGTCTCCTACGCCTGCAAATTTCACCAATTTTGGCCAAAAGGGATTATTTAATTCCTCATTATAATGAATGGGGACACAGAGCTTTGTTTGGTTAGAGTTGTCTGGAACCCAAAACACAGATATAATCAGAGAGAGTACAAAGTAATTAATGCACAGATACTTGGTCACACCTAGTGAGTTTGAATGTGTTTTGCTATTTGTCAATAAAAACTATATTACTTTGTCTGTTTATTTGTGTTGGCAGCCAGTCTGGGAACTTTTCAACCTCCAAGGCTTTAAGGCTGTAAGGCTTTGCAGAAAAGTTACATTCTGAGGAGGGATAAACTCATTCCACAAATAAGAGCTGGTGTTGCTGACTCCCAGCTTGATGCATAGCCAATGCATAGCCATCTCTTAGTGTAGCTGCTAGTAGCTGTCAGTGTAGCCCCCTCCGACAGCTGGAAGAACTTGGATTTTTATCTCAGCAGCTGCTAAAATCACGTACGGACTATAACAATCTCAAAAACAACTGGCTAGTGCTTGGAATGAACAAGTTCAATGTGCACTGAATTAGTTTGAAAAACATCTGAACTACATGTGAAAGTAGTTTCCATAATTGCTGGGTAACCTGAACATGAATTAAGTTGATGTTGGGGTAAAATGATGAATGAATTCTGGCTCATCTTCAAGTTCATTACCACTTTCTAAATGCTTTAGAGTATTTACACAAACAAAATTTGGTTTTTTTTTCAAAAACCAAGAAACAAAAAAATAAAAAAGCACATATCCCTCAAAAACAAAGCAAAGAAAGAAAGAACGTAGAGTATTTCTACAAAAAAATTTGCCAAGGGTAATTTGGATTAACTTGAAGTGAACTGAACATAAAGAGAACTGGTTTGTTTCATAAAGGGATGAACATGAATGGGAATTAGTTCTTTTACGGACATGTTGAACTTGAACTAGTTCTAAGCTCTGACATGGACAGAGACCTGATTTCAAGTCTTGTTTGTTCTGATGATGTCGTCTCTGGTTTCTTTGTTTTCTCAAAAACCAAGAAAAAAAAGGAAAATAAAAAGCACATATCCTGCAAAAACAAAACAAAAACAAAGAAAGAATAAGAAGCACCTATCTGGAGCTATTTGTGGCAGGAGGACACCCAAAACTCCCTCTCCTCCAACTATGTTGAAGATGAACCAGTCTTTCTCTGTTTCATAGCATCCTAAAATACAAAGAAATTTGTGGGCATGTGTATGCTTATTTCCAGAGAAAAAAACCCTCCCCAAAGGCTCAGGCTTCCCCTACCCACCCACCCAGCTGGTGAAGTAAAGAAAAGATTAATCATTACAACAAGAAGGCTGAGAGAAAACAGGCTTGTGGTTCAGGTTAGGACATCTAAATTTGGACCCTTGCCTACAGCTTTCCCATGCCTTGATTAAATGATTTTTTAAAACAAAAATTAGAACAGTTGGGGAAATAATTGCAGTAGGGAGGATTCAGGGGAAAAAAACATTTCTTATAATCTTAATATTTATTATTTTATTGAGATTAAGTAAATAATCTGAAGAGTAATAAAGGGAGCAATTGGTTGATGCTGTGGTAGAAAGATGAGAATATGCATGTTGTACCTGGATGTCTCCTCCCAGGTAGATGTATTGGCTGTTTACTTGGGTTTCTTAGGCTCAGCAGCCTTTGCCAGAACTTTCTCTGCATCTTTCACAGCGTTTTCCAGGAAATCCTTCAGCAAGTAGAATGTGGTAGCAAAAGAACTGCCCCCACCATAGAGAGACCCCAACACAGGTATGAAATCCAGAACCAGCTCTAACACTGTGATTGCTCCCCACATTGCTGACCTCTTCAAGATATCCATGACAAATTCTGTCGTGATCATACCGGCGCTTGGGGTATGTTCAATACCAGATTTCAACTCCTCAACAGGTTTCCCCACACGATTTGCTAGTATATTGAGGGAATCTTCATCCAAGCAAAAAACTTTGCAGATCTCCCTCATTGTCACAGCCACAATGCCAATGTCAAAACCAAATGAGAGGAATGGGAGAGGAATCAACCCAACAGTACAACTCACAATGGCTTTTTTCCATATCAGGCTCTCCATAGCAGCCTTTTTCTTTTTAATGCTATCTTTTGTTAAAATTGGAAGACACATAATTAAAACATCTCTCTTGATTTCATCCTGTTCCTTTTCAAAGGTCTCTTGAAGCCGGGGGAAATCATACTTGCTCAAATCCCACCTTGATATCAGAAAGACCCTTGGAGAAGACTCACCTAATGCCTTCAAATTATCATAGCTATCTTTCTGTATAATGCCAAGTGTCTTCTTCTCAGCTTGCATCATCTCATAGGTGTCCTCCACATTGATGCGTTTTGACCGCCTGTAGTTATCAATATCGATATCCACTTTGCTGCGCACATAGTAGAATTTCTTCTTATTTTTACGGATCTCAAGAGCCAAGTTGGTGTCATCCTCAGTGAAGCGCCCTGAGGCGATGATGATGAAAAAATCATACTTGCTGAAATTGACCTTCTTTAGGTATTCCATTGCACTAAAATTGTTTGTTCCAATTCCTGGTAGATCCCAAAATTTGACTTTGGGGAATGTGGGGCATGTATATTCTTGTGGCTCCATTGTTGTTTCTGTCAACCCCGTCAGAGCTGCACCCTTTTCATCATCTTCCATTCCTCGCAGGGCATTGACAAAAGATGATTTCCCGGCACCCGCTCTTCCTGTGATGGCAATTTCCAACGTGACATTGTTTAATAAATTTGACTGCTGTTGAGCTTCAGCTGAAACAGCTTCAAATGTTTTTTTCTCCAAAGCAGCCTTCACTTCAGCAAGGTCTTTTTTTAATTTTTCTATTATTACTGCAGGATCCATGACAGGGATTCCTTGTGGCTCAGTTTATCTGTGAAAGAGAAGAAAACTATAATAGTTAAATGATAGCCTTCAGCACACTTTTCTGGTCATCTTTACAATCCATGGTTTATGTGGGAAAATCAATTTACTTAGGGCATGTCACTGAGACTAGTGGGTTGTTTGAGCAGCGGTCGGTAGTATTTCAATAAAGTGAAGAATTGGGCCTGTTGTCAATCTCTCAGAAATCTATATGTGCATGCATTCACATATAACCCTTAAAACATGTTTATGTGAGATGTGGATCTTTTTTGAACTCAAATTGTTCATTCCTCTAGAGCAGGCATGGCCAAACGTGGCCCTCCAGCTGTTTTGGGACTACAACTCCCATCATCCCTGACCACTAGTCCTGTTAGCCTGGGATGATGGGAGTTGTAGTCCCAAAACAGCTGGAGGGCCGGGTTTGGCCATGCCTGCTCTAGAGATTTGACTAAAGGAAGCATTTACACACACACTAAGGATTCCTCTCTTTTTTTGCTAAAACTTTGGGTAAAACACTTAATAAATAAATAAGCCAATGCACTGTGCATATCCCTAGTATATTCTGCCCAAGCCTTGTTCTGCCACTTTCACAAAAGTCAACATAAAATGAAGAATATTTTTAGAAATGTCACCAAGGGGGAGATAAAAAAAAGGAGTCAATGGGTAGGAATAAGAGATGCAGAAAGATCCCAGAAATATTCTTAAAGTACAGTACTGGGGGAAATATCCACATTGGGTTCTTGTCAACTAACCTTTACTCAGCGATGACTCATGACTCACTGAAATTAATAACCATGCCTAAGATCCATCAATTTTAATAGGTCTACTCTGAGTAAATGTTAGTTGAAGACAACCCATTATCAGCAACATTATCCTGTCCTGAAAGCTATATACATATAACAGATAAATAAATAAATGAAATACAGCTATAGGAAAAAAGAGCTATGAGAAAGTCACAGAATCATAGCACTGTAGAGTTGGAAGGGACCCTGAGGATCATCTAGTCCAACCCCCTGCAATGCAGGAATAGTCAGCTGGTCCATACAGGGACCTGCAGCCTTGGCGTTATCAGCACCATGGTCTAACCCACTGAGCTACCCAGGCTCATCAGGCAGCACCAACCCAGAACCGAGAGAAGCTCCAGCATCTTCTGCCCTGCCCTGCCTCGAACCCTTGCCACGCAGTTTTTCTAATCAGAAGTGGCGCAGATACCTTTTTTACACACCAGGAAGTGCTGAGACGCAGCCCTGATAAAGCGGGTGGGGTCATGGACTGCATTGCAATGCTAACAGACCCCTTTTATTAAACTCGGGCGCGGGGGGGGGGGGAGAGGGGGACACCTTTATAGCAGCACGAGCTCTGCTTGCTCCCTGGTGATGACATGTTATTTGCCGCGGGGAAGAAGAGCAGCCTTCTCGAACATCATTGTTAACAATAATATTATTGTTAATGATATGATATGATATATGATATCACAATAGCTATAATGTAATGGTTAATATAATAACAATAAAAATGTAAAAAAAAAACAAATAAAAGGTAAACAACAGCAACAGCAATTGTTTCTGCCACCCCCTCCAAGCAAGGAGCTCAGAGTCTCCTTTAGCGCAAAGAAGCTCAAAAAGAAAGGGAAATCATTCTAGAACGAGGAGAAAAGTTCAACTCCTTACCTGCTGCCGCACTTATATTTTGCAGCCAAGCTCAGTCCTCTTCTTGGAGGTTTTGCTTCGAGGTTTCTCGTGCTTTTCTCCGTCCTGCTATCTCCCTCTGTCTCCCTTTTATACCCTCTTCCTCCTGATTGTCACACTACTAAAAGCAAAAAAGAAAGCGAAGGTAACCAGCGAGGATGAGATAAGATCGCAACAAATAGCCGAAGCCGCATTTCTGGCCAGAGGGAGCTTGTTTGCGCAGAACTGTGTTGCTGGCCAGGCGTGGGGAGAGGAAAACTTGTAAACAGGATGCAGTTTCTGCTCCAAGATTTTTACCCATCTACCATGGCCACATTCTCACCCTCTCCCCACATGGCATTTTAGAAGGCCTCATCTAAAACCATGTATCAGTATGAGACCACCCCATCTTCTCTGATCTTACACAGTTACACCACTGCTTGTACGAGTGGCAAACAGAGAATGACAACGAGGCAATGAGCCTCCATTGGTCTGTCATCTGAAGGAAATGCAGTGTGCTAAAGTTCTCCTGAGCTTTCTACCAAGCAGCAATGAGGCAAACATGGAATTGGAACCTGGACCTAGGGCACAGACTCACTTGACATTGCGGTGAGCCTCAGGCCTGGAAAGGGCGGAGGCTATAGAAAATCATAGGTAGTCAGAGACTGTGTCAGCAGCAGTAAGTAAAAGCTCATGTGACACGAGGTAGACGTGCGCATGCCTGGCTTTGTGGCAAAAGGTATACAATCAAATAAGAGATGATGCAAGCTGCAGAACACCACTATATAAGGGAATAAGCGTAATTGGGGAATATAATTGGTCAAGAAAGGTTATGGTAAGGGGAGAGGGGTATAACAGAGGGGGCTTGCCAAGACTCAGGTCCAGCCTTTGGGTGCAATCCCCCTGGACCATGCTTCTGTACAGAGCCAATAAACGAACTTCTTCTTCACCAAACGCCTCATGTGTGTGACTCTTTGGAGGAACTTAAGTGAGAGCTCAGGTTCTCCTGCAACAACATGAGTTCCGCCATGATGCATCCCTACTTGGCCTCTGCTCAATTAGTCCTTAGGCAACACAAGCCACCTATTCTCACCTTCTTAGCTAGAAGCTGCCAAGCCTTAGAAAAGGGAATTCTGTAACCTAGCAGACTGCAGCTGGGAATTTTGATGTCAAAATTCAAAACAGGAGGGAGGGGGTCCAGGCAGCGAGCAACCACATCCTCTTCTGCACCTGTTTGTTATGCTCAAAGCCTAGCTGAGGGCAGACCACAGATTTCCTGTTGCTAGCACCAATTCACAAGAACGAGAGCATCAGTCTGTTGAGATCTTCTAGCTCTTCTGCTACAAAGTCCAGAGAGGACAGGAGAGAGTGTGAGCAGCTGAAGTGAGAAGACAAACTATCCTATCCTCCTGTCCTCAAACAACTGTTTGTCAAGGATCTTGAGGAGCAAGTAAGTCTTAACAGAGGTCCCTCAAAGTCTTTCCCTCCCAGCCAGCTTTCCCCTTGCTCAGCTGGCAGCCTTGTGATCCCAATGATGTTTGATCTCCTGCTGCCCTTGAGCTTCTTCCCTAAGCTTAACAGCAGCATTGGGGGGAGAGGGAGTATCATCAGAATCATGGGATGGGGAGGGAACGTTTCAAACTGTCCTCTGCTTGCAAATCCTTTCTGTCCTGTTGAGTTGACTGGGGAGTATCTGAGAGTGTTTAAAAGGAGGCTAGACAGCAGAGGTTAACAGTTATCTGAAGCCCTCCACACTGTCCATCCCCCTTTGCCCATGAAACTAGACAAACTATCTGGAACCTCCCCTTCTCCCACCTACAAGATGGCTGATCAGTGGAAAGGTACATTGTGAGCCACATAAGACTAGGCAGTTGGACAAAACAGTCTGAGGGGTGCAAATGGCATGCTTCTGCAGCAAAGTTAGAACACCTCCCTCTCTCTCTGCCGAGCAGTGGCAAGAGGCTGTGGGGTTCCTGGCATGCACCCAGGGTCTGTGGTCCTTTGGAGAACTGAGACATGGCAGGGGTGTCTTTTGTCATCACTTATGGGATGCTGTCAAGCTTCCTGAATAATCTAGCTGAGGATGCTGAAAGGGTTCGAAAGAAAGCCCTAGGAAGGAAGACTGAAAGAGTGTGAGGCAGAGCATCTCAGGGCCAAGTAGAACTGGCACAAGACATGATGCAACCCAAGGTGGGGTAATAGGAGCTGCTGCTGCTGCTATGGCAAGTATTCCTACGTTGGCACCCCTTTTCTTACCCATTGTGGCTGGTTCTAGAGACAATGGAGCAGACCCTAGAGCTGATTTGCCTTACCACAATATGACACAACCAAGCTTTTAAAAATAGGAATAAAAAGCAACAA
This sequence comes from Podarcis cretensis, assembly GCF_951804945.1. NCBI lineage: Eukaryota > Metazoa > Chordata > Lepidosauria > Squamata > Lacertidae > Podarcis > Podarcis cretensis. Next base: position 17,171,545 of record NC_137177.1, on the reverse strand, counting down.
TTTTTGTAAAGTCCTTGGGAGACAAGCATGCCAGACAGGCACACCACTGCTCCCCATTTCCTGTATGGAATCCAATACTCTTATGAATTGAATTGGCCAGGTTTAATCAATGCACCCTTTGAGATTCATTACACATGTCGTGTCCACAGTGAATGCTTTTTTTAACTGATACTTTTTAAATATACTCCAATGTAAACTAGAAACATTTGTCATATTGATGTAACATGCTGTCGAAACTTTTCTGTGTAATTTCTACCCAGACAGGCCTTTAAGAAAGAGAATTCTTTGATTTTGATGTAGTTTTATTAAGATGTTGCTAAAATTATTTTGTTAGATGACAGTAGGCAATAATCAAAATTACTGTTGAAGTTGAAGTGTAGGTATTTTGGGCATACAGCTTTTTCCTTTCTGAGGTTGCAAATTTTGTGGAATGTAATCTTGCTTTTCTTCGATAATGGAGAAAGCTTAGAAAAAAATGCCCCCTTCAAAGGAAAAAAAAAGGGAATATCCATTCCTTTGAATACCCCCTCTCTCTTTCATTTGACCCATATAATATTTTGCTTCCTGCCCAATTCTAGCCTTGCTGCTTCAGGCAATTATAATTTAGTTAAAATTTAGTCAAGGTTTCTCAGCTTTAACAATATTTTAGATTTGTAATGCTAACATATTATACTGTTTTTATGTTATTAACCTCATTTATCTTATTTTCTGTAGTTCTCAATTAAGTTCCACCAGATAAAGAAAAGGTATTTGCTATGTGCCTGAAGACTCATCCTTGAACAGCTGAATTTAGGGGGACTAATTTCGTCATAAAGGGAACTGACATGAGAAACTGGATTTCTGCTTCACAGAAATCGAGCTTAGATTTCCCACAACATTTAAATTTCTGTGATGTAGATGGGATGTATCTGAGGGGTGGTCTTAGGTCACACCCCTTCTGTGATGTATGCATAATGTTTCTGGGGGTGGTCTTGATCTAGAGGATGAAAATTTCAAAAGTCTTTATAAGCCCTTGCACAGCATTTTTGTGGGTCCACCGCCTTTCCTGCGAGTGAGGGGAGCACCCTGTTGCAACAGATCAATAAAGATCAAGCTTACTAGCTGCTTTGCTTCTCAATATTCTCTGGTTGGCCTCTGTTATTCTCTACTACCAATAGGGAACCTATGTAAGGACTCCATATGGGCTCTTGGATACCCCATAAGGGAAAAGGGCATATTTTTATTTACAACAATTTCCAGAACTTTTACCTTCTTGGTCCCCCTCCTCTGAGAATGGAAAAGCATCATAAGGCATGTTATATTGGTTCACATGCTCAGACCTGTCAGGTTTCATTGTCAAGGTCCATGAACTGGCAATGTCCATAAACTCACAGATAGGCTGTGCCTTGCTGTATCTGTGTACCGAAGATCAGCAGTCATGACAGTGTATCACCGGTTTTGATCTTGAAATGACATACATACTTCAGATGGGAGACCCCAAACAGAGACTGAAAACCCCCATGCAGTTTAAAATCACCAAGGTACTTTGAGCTTATCTCTGACAAAAGCCTAATAAGCTGGTACAGGCACATATTTCTTTCTAAATGCTCTGCTGCTGATTATTTGCAACTTTTTATCCTGAATAACCTTGAAAGGGGAAAGTAGCTTTGGGTTTTTATTATATTGTAGCAGAAATGACATGCTGTTTACAAGTTTTCCTCTCCCCCTCCCCTGCCCAGCACATAGTTCTGCTTTCTGAGAAAACAAAAGCTAAATGGAGTCGCTGTAGGTCCTCCTTCTTGTAAATCATTTCTTGGACTGTGCTGGGTCATGACAGAGAGCAAAAGCTAGCACTGTAAGGCTCACACTTCATCAAAACTCAGGAGGAATATGATGATATGATACAAAGACTTTAAACAAATTACATAATTTATAAATAAAAGCACCACTGACTCAACAGATTTCTTTCATCGCTTCCATTCCTGTTCATCTAGAATTGACCTCTTCTGCATTCATCTTCCACACCCATTTTTAAAATTATATTACAGTGGTACCTCGGGTTAAGAACTTAATTCGTTCTGGAGGTCTGTTCTTAACCTGAAACTGTTCTTAACCTGAAGCACCACTTCAGCTAATGGGGCTTCCTGCTGCCACTGCACCGCCGCTGCACAATTTCTGTTCTCATCCTGAAGCAAAGTTCTTAATCCAAGGTAATATTTCTGGGTTAGGAGTCTGTAACATGAAGCGTCTGTAACCTGAAGCGTATGTAACCTGAGGTACCACTGTATTAATACTAATACTCCAGAGGGAGTCCGTTCCACTGTCAAAGAGCTCTCGCTCTCAGAAAGTTCTTCCTCGTGTTTAGTCAGAATCTCTTTCCTTGTAGCTTGAAGCTGTTTGTCCAGGTCTGACCATCTGAAGCAGGACAAAGCAAGCTTGCACCACACTCCATATGGCAGCCCTTGAGATATCTGAAGATGGCTATCATATCTCAGAGCCCAAAAGTCCCATGGTGATAGGTGAATTCTGCCACTGGGAGTTTTATTAGCGCAAACAGTTTCTGAACTCTTATCGCAATACACTGTGTACACACTGTGTACAATACACTCAGATTAAAATTGCCACTACTGGCATTGTGGGCTGGATAGGAAAAGGCGGATTCTGCCACTGGGAGTTTTATTAGCACAAACAGTTTCTGAACTCTTATCGCAATACACTGTGTCTAAAATTGCCACTACTGGCACTGTGGGCTGGATAGGAAAAGATCCTGCTGCAGCCGCTTCTCAGCTGGCTTTGCAGATCCAGCTGCTTCCTGCCTGCCCGGTCTGCAGGGGGTGGGGAAGAGCAACAGCTCCCCAGGCTGCAGGAAGCTGGAGGACAAGCTGGGGGAATGGAAGGCGAGCCTCTCTGCGTATGGCTGTAGAAACCCTGGAGTGCAGCAGCGCCATGATCCCTTGCATCATCTCCTTCTCAGGTTGAGGATGGCGGATGAGACAAAGGCTTTGCTGTCCATCTAGGAACACTCTGTGGGGAGTTTGGTGTCCTGCCTGCCTGCCCGGTCTGCAAAGCCAGCTTCTTGCTCTAACATCGCTCTGCACCCTGCAGAATGTTAGAACTTTTCTGGAAAAGAAACTATTTCCTCTAAGACGCCCTAAACCCCCACAGCTTTAAAGCCCTTCCACTTTATGCAGCCTATCAATGTAACAGTCGACAAGGAAGCCATCAAGGAATAATATTTCTATGCTGCCTTTCAGCTCTAAAAGGAGCCCCACCTAATTAATTCTGACTGTTTCTTTCTTTGCTCACTTTCCCATATTTCAACCATTCCTGCTATGTATTAAGGAGGGAACGGTTGCTTGAAAGGACAACAATCAAATATACAGTGAGTGGAACCTTGGTTCTTGAACTTAATCCATTCCAGGTGTGTGTTCGATTCCCGAAACCATTCAAAAACCAAGGCGTTGCATCCGAGAGGCTGCAGGAGCCTCCTACACTCAAGCAGAAGCCATGTCGGACGTTCAACTTCTGAAAAACGTTCGCAAGCCGGAACACTTACTTCCGGGTTTGCAGAGTTCAGGAGCTGATTTGTTCAACAATTAAGCTGTTCGGGAACCAAGGCACCTCTGTATATCAGAGTTTCTCTCTCCAGGGGAAACCCTCACCAGGACAGGAAGTCCAATTTATGCAGTTTGAAAGCTTCTCATCAAAGCATTGCAGCCATTTCAGGGGATTTAGGCAGGAAAACTGAGAGGCAGATGAAGCTGTACAGGAATTTCAACAGCATTTGTTAAAGCTGTTTACTTAAGACATTGTAATAACTATAATGTTGCCTGCACCCCAATTTCTGTTTGGTAAGGGATTCCTGGGGTCCCAGTGCTTAACCAGAACATGGTTTCCTTTGAATGCTCAATGGAGTTAAAAACTAATGTGAGTTTGAACTGGGCCTTGAACTGAACTGGCAACCCATCCAGCTGTTTTAAAAGAGGAGTTAGATGCAGAAGGTATTAATTGCTGCAATATTTCTGTTCTTATTTAGGTGTGATAAATCTCAGAGAAGAGCAGCCATGGCTTGTAAGAGCAGCAAACAAGACACATTAGCTCAAATGAATCAGCCATCTGGCAAACGTACCCTTGATATCGCCATCGTAGGGGACTCAGGTGTCGGCAAATCCTCCCTGGTCAATGCCCTGCGAAATATGGCAGATGATGATGGTGGTGCAGCTGCGGTTGATGTGATAAAAGGTACTAGGGAACCAACGGGGTACCTGTACCCCCAATATCCAGATGTAACCCTTTGGGATCTACCAGCTGAAGCCAAACTTTATTCAATTACATATCTTCAACTCAGTATGAAAGTAAACATGTTTAATGTTTCTTTTTTCTGTGCTATTGTGGCTGCACCCTTATAGAAGGATGCAGAGACCATACCTGCCCTCACCTTCCTCTTAATAGCAGTATTGTGGGGAGAAGGATTATCATCAGAATCATGGGATGGGGAGGGAAAGTTTCAAACTCTCCTTGGCCTGCAAATCCCTTCTGGGCTGTTGAGCTGACTGGGGAAGCGCTGAGAATGCAGAAAAGGAGGCTGGACAGCAGAAGTTAACAGTTAGAAATTGAGAAATCGTTGAATTCGAGCATGCATTTCCCCCCTGAACAAAGCAAAACTGTCACACTGCCCACTCGCCTCTCCTCCTTTTACTTCAAAAATGCTTTCCTGACACTAATGCAGCAGCCCCTCTTTTCTCCCTTGGTTTGAGGGTCATCTCTCAAAGGGAGACATTCTGGGTTAGGTGGTCGGGGAGAGTCGCCTGCACCACAGGGGCTAGAAATTGTTTTAAAACATAGTTAAAAGTTCGAGATTAATAAAGTTAAGGACTTGCAACCACTTTGAACTTTTTGTTATGGCATTCCTTAAAACATGAGTCTCGCTTCTTCGTTCAGTCTGAGGATAGTAGAGCCTAAAGACAATTTAGGCTAGGAGGGATTTTGTGAGCTTGGGTTTTGCATGTGTGATTTTGCTTTTTTGGTTAAAGCACACTGGAACATAAGGGTCATGGCCTACTGCAGCAGCTCAGGAAGATGCATGGCTGGTGGTTGACACTTTATTGTACAGAGAAACACTGGCAGCAGCTCCCACAGGGCGACTTCTTCTGCACGGAAGCCGCTGCTGCTCATTCCTCTTCAAGCCCCTCCTGGTACTGAAGGAAGGTGAGAACAGGTGACCTCACCTAGGCCCGAAGTCACCCCCCACCAAAGCAGGCTCAAAGCTTCTCAGAGCTTTTCAAAATCATTTTTCTCAGCAGCTAAAAGGCATTAGCTAAGCATCAGAAACATTCCTCTTGCTGTAACTAAAAAGATTGCAACAAAGGTAGGGAACACAGTCCATTGTTTCTCAGGCCTTTCTGATGCCTTCTGGCCTTGCTAAAGAACCACATTGCAACTTACTTTCTGTCCGGGAACCATGCCAGAACAAGAGATTGAAACATATCTGAACACTCTGAAACCCCTTTCCTGGGAAGGGTGCCAAGAGTCCCAATAGTCCCAAGACAGCTTTCTGTTCATGCTCAGAGGACTCCTGAGGGAGGAGAAAGGAGGAGGGAACTGGAAAGGGGTATATATGCTTGTGCACATGACTGTGAACTTCGTGCATGCTTTTTGTGACTTATCACACTTGCTCCTTCTACCAGTTCATGGATGGTAGAAATAAAAGCCTTTTCTCTGAAACTATTCCTTGAGTGTCTGTTGACTCCCACTTCCCTTTCCCAGGCGCAATATTTTTCCCACCCGAGGGCAAAGCCTCATAAGGCTACAGTACTAGGAGATGGTGGAGCAGGGGAAGGTGAGGAGTCAACTGGCCCATCCCTTGGCTGAACAGTTTCTTCTTCCTCCACCTCATCCTGCCCTAACTCTTCTTCTTCCTCCTCCTGCTTCTGGTCTGGCTCCCAGCCCCATAAACGAGAGGCTCCCTTCCCTGGGTCAGCCTCCTGGCCCCCTGTCTCCGCCACATTCACAGTCCCCAACATCTATTATCTGAGGCAGGGTCAACCCAAGACGTTTTGTTGCTGGAGGTGAAGGACAAGATGGCCGCTGCCCCTCCCTCCATTCCATGGGCAGAAACCAACTGGATCAGCCACTGAATGACTTCAGAACGCTGGCAATGGAGCCCTGTCCTCTCCTCACATGAGGGAAATGGCCTTAGGGGACTTAGGCAGGCTGTTTCCAAAGGGGTAGCCATGTCGGTTTGTTGAAGCAAAAACAGCAAAGGCAGACCCTCCAAGTAACCGTATTTTCCAGGGACGTCCCTGATTTAGAGAAGCCACCCTGGTTTCTGATTTGATCCCGGAATGTTCCAGTTTTCCTTAGGATGTCCCTATTTTCATTGGAGAAATGTTGGAGGGTATGGAGTTATCTGACCCCTGAGTCATCTGAAGGGAATCCTGTAGAGCAGGGGTGGCTAACTCACAAGACACTGCGATCTACTCACAGAGCTAAAAACTGGCATTGATCTACCCCTTTTTTTGGGGGGGTGGGTTCAGGTTAAAGATGCTGAGCTTCTTTTAGGAAGAAGGAAGGCCTGTTTTTTGGGGGTTGAGGTCAAAGTTGTTGAGCTTATTTGAGGGGAGCTAGTGATCTACTAGTGATCTACCACAGACGGCCAGTGATCTACCGGTAGATCACGATCTACATGTTGGACGTGCCTGCTGTGTAATGTTTTATTATGTTTTTATATTTGTTGCTAGCTGCCCAGAGTGGCTTGGGCAACCCAGTAAAATGTGTAGGGCTAAAAATAGTAAAATTATCATTATGGAATAGGACGTGCCTGTTTTCACCGGAGAAATGCTGGAGGATATGCAAAGGGTCTCATGGCATCTTAAAAGACGAGACTGGCTAGCAGGGATCCTCAAGAGGAACGGTTAGGGATAGCCGCCACCACTGAGCTTCCCCCAATACACACACTCTCAGCATCTGCTACCTGAGGCAGCTGCTTCACGCTGGCTAATAGTAGAGCTAGCTCTGTTGGACTAGACCAAGAAAATGGCAACACTCAGTGACAGAACATGGAACAAGCCATCCTGAAGATAAAATAGAGGTTGGGTGGCTTTGTGGAGCCCCCTGCTCAAGCAGCCAGTCCTTCAAATTTCCTCATGCTGGGGGTAGCGCTAACATTGATCTATGGGCCTGATCTATCCAGACCGAAATGAATTTGTGTGAAGGCTAGGGCTGAAGAGTTAGGGAGTGAATGCCACATGAAATGCCATTCCCTCACTCAAACAGATTGCATCATTTTGACCCCCCACAATGAAACAAATGGTTGAAACTCCCCATTGTCAACCACAAATAGAGTGGTAAATTGTGGGAGGGGCGGTTTAGTTCTGTCCTGATCCCACGGTATAGTAGTATTTCCCCTCAGCCTTCCCAAAGCAAGTAATGCTTCAGAGGTTTTGGACTACAACTCCCATCAGCTCTAGCTAGCATGGCCAATGAAGTCCAAAACATCTGGAAGGCATCAGTTTGAGGAAGGCTGTAGGGAACTTCCAGATGTCCTTTTTATTGAGCATTCATATCTGAGCTCATACTGGGGTGATTATACGTGATCCCACTTTCAATACCCTTTGCATCTGCAAATGTTTTGGGATGGTCATACTGCTTAGTTTGCAATAGGCATGGGTCCATAGTTTTCTGCTAAAGCCATGCAATTTTTTCATAGCACAAATGTTCATGGGTGTGTGTGTGTTTCCCACTTTTGTTACACTACAGAGCAAGAGTGACCTTCCAGATGGCAATAATAACCGAGTGACATTGGGGAAGTGTTGCAGAACTCTTAATAGAGCGGAATGGTATCTGGATGGCCCACTATAAACCCCCCCCCATGCATTATTATTATTGTCGATGACATGTTGTCTCAAGGCTAATCTAAAAAAAATGTAGTATAAACACTTACAACTGGGAAACACTGGTCTGCGAGTGCTCCAGTTGGAGAATAGCCTTTACCAATGATGCCATGGGCTTTGAAGAGGAAGGCATGCTTGGCAAATCCACACCGTGATCAACACCCGCCCACAAACCAATGTCCCCACTGTGGAAGGACGTGTGGATCCAGAACTGGCCTCCACAGTCACTTACGGACTTGGTGTTAAAACCATGTTTATGGAAGACAACCGTACTCAGCTACGAGTGGCCGCCAAAGAAGGAGGGCTGTGTGTCTAGATAATTCACAATATTTCTCATTTATGAGACTTTCATGGAAAACTGAAAGCTGATTAGTAAGGGTGGCCAGGAGATTAATTTAACCAATTAGTTTATTTCATGAAAACTTATACAGCACTTGATTCTAATAAAACCTCAAAGCGGTTTGCAAAGACATAAAACAATAAAGCCAGGAAACAATTACAGTCGTGCTTTAAGATACGCAAGAGTTAAAATACTAGAACAGACTAAAATTACCTCAACTTCCTATTTAACAAATGTAGAGGCTCCTGTCTAGCTATATGCACTCCTTCAGTTTGAGTGTGTATGAGGGAAAGAAAATTCTGAAATAGATGTTGCATGGTGCTAAGAGGAAAACCTGATCATCTGATTATTGTTATTTTAATGTCTTTTGGTGGTGGTTGTTTTAAAAATGGAAACATGTATAATTCACCAGATACTATATATCAAGCACTTAGTCATCATCGTGCATCTGTTTGCTGCTAGATGGACTTTTTCCCCTCTGCCTCAAGAGCTTTGGACAGAACCCTCTGGGTGTCATCAGCAGCACCCGATATGCATTTCTGCAGCATGAAGTAGGTGCGAAGAAGTGAAATCCCAATGGACAGAAGGCAGCCAAAGATGGGGAAATGCTCCCAGTGGTGATATTCATAAGCCATCACTGAGAGTCCCACCAAGTCGGGCAGCACCCATAAAATGGCAGAGAACATTCCCAGGGACTGCATTGCTGCTTTAAGGGCTGTGCTTGTCTTTCCAACATGCTGGGCCAGAGCTGCAAGGGATCGATTGTCCAGGCCAAAGTCCAGGAAGCACCAGGAGCGGAACTTCCTAAACAGAAATATGGGGAGAAGGAAGGGAACTGGGCTTCCAAGAGCGACCAGCAAAACAAGCCCTTTGGTCCAAATCTTCTCCTTCACAGTGGTTTTCTTTTTCTCTAAGATAGGCAGGCTCCTCTCCCCCTTTTACTTCAAAAATGCAACTTACTTTCTGTCCGGGAACCATGCCAGAACAAGAGATTGAAACATATCTGAACACTCTGAAACCCCTTTCCTGGGAAGAGTCCAATAGTCCCAAGACAGCTTTCTGTTCATGCTCAGAGGACTCCTGAGGGAGGAGAAAGGAGGAGGGAACTGGAAAGGGGTATATATGCTTGTGCACATGACTGTGAACTTCGTGCATGCTTTTTGTGATTTATCACACTTGATCCTTCTACCAGTTCATGGATGGTAGAAATATAAGCCTTTTCTCTGAAACTATTCCTTGAGTGTCTGTTGACTCCCACTTCCCTTTCCCAGGCGCAATATTTTTCCCACCCGAGGGCAAAGCCTCATAAGGCCACAGTACTAGGAGATGGTGGAGCAGGGGAAGGTGAGGAATCAACTGGCCCATCCCTTGGCTGAACAGTTTCTTCTTCCTCCACCTCATCCTGCCCTAACTCTTCTTCTTCCTCCTCCTCCTCCTGCTTCTGGTCTGGCTCCCAGCCCCATAAACGAGAGGCTCCCTTCCCTGGGTCAGCCTCCTGGCCCCCTGTCTCCACCACATTCACAGTCCCCAACATCTATTATCTGAGGCAGGGTCAACCCAAGACGTTTTGTTGCTGGAGGTGAAGGACAAGATGGCCGCTGCCCCTCCCTCCATTCCATGGGCAGAAACCAACTGGATCAGCCACTGAATGACTTCAGAACGCTGGCAATGGAGCCCTGTCCTCTCCTCACATGAGGGAAATGGCCTTAGGGGACTTAGGCAGGCTGTTTCCAAAGGGGTAGCCATGTCAGTCTGTTGAAGCAAAAACAGCAAAGTCTGACCCTCCAAGTAACCGTATTTTCCAGGGACGTCCCTGATTTAGAGAAGCTGCCCTGGTTTCTGATTTGATCCCGGAATGTTCCGCTTTTCCTTAGGATGTCCCTATTTTCATTGGAGAAATGTTGGAGGGTATGGAGTTATCTGACCCCTGAGCCATCTGAAGGGAATCCTTCACTGCGATCTACTCACAGAGTTAAAAACCGGCATTGATCTACCCCCTTTTTTGGGGGGTAGGTTCAGGTTAAAGATGCTGAGCTTCTTTTAGGAAGAAGGAAGGCCCGTTTTGGGGGGGTTGAGGTCAATGCTGTTGAGCTTATTAGAGGGGAGCTAGTGATCTACTAGTGATCTACCACAGACGTCCAGTGATCTACCGGTAGATCACGATCTACGTGTTGGACGTGCCTGCTGTGTAATATTTTATTATGTTTTTATATTTGTTGCTAGCTGCCCAGAATGGCTTGGGCAACCCAGTAAAATGTGTGGGGCTAAAAATAGTAAAATTATCATTATGGAATAGGACGTGCCTGTTTTCACCGGAGAAATGTTGGAGGATATGCAAATAGTCTCATGGCATCTTAAAAGATGAGACTGGCTAGCAGGGATCCTCAAGAGGAACGGTTAGGGATAGCCGCCACCACTGAGCTTCCCCCAATACACACACACTCAGCATCTGCTACCTGAGGCAGCTGCTTCACGCTGGCTAATAGTAGAGCTGGCTCTGTTGGGCTAGACCAAGAAAATGGCAACACCTGGTGACAGAACATGGAACAAGCCTTCCTGAAGATAAAATAGAGGTTGGGTGGCTTTGTTGGAGGCCTGTGCTCAAGCAGCCAGTCCTTCAAATTTCCTCATGCTGGGGGTAGTGCTAACATTGATCTATGGGTCTGATCTATCCAGACCGAAATGAATTTGTGTGAAGGCTAGGGCTGAAGAGTTAGGGAGTGAATGCCACATGAAATGCCATTCCCTCACTCAAACAGATTGCATCATTTTGACCCCCCACAATGAAACAAATGGTTGAAACTCCCCATTGTCAACCACAAATAGAGTGGTAAATTGTGGGAGGGGCGGTTTAGTTCTGTCCTAACCCCACAGTATAGTAGCATTTCATCTCAGCCTTCCCAAAGCAGCTCCCACTGGGCAACTTCTGCACGGAAGCCGCTGCTGCTCATTCATCTTCAAGCCCCTCCTGGTACTAGGCGATGGCGGAGCAGGAGAAGGTGGGGAGTCAACTGGCCCATCCCTTCCCTGAACAGTTTCTTCTTCCTCCACCGCATCCTGCCCTAACTCTTCTTCTTCCTCCCCCTGGTCTGGCTCCCATAAACCAGTGGCTCCCTTTCCTGGGTCAGCCTCCTGGCCCCCTGTCTCCACCACATTCACAATCCCCGACATCTATTCTCTGAGGAAAATCAACCCAAGACGTTTTGTTGCCGGAGGTGAAGGACAAGATGGCCGCTGCCCCTCCCTCCATTCCATAGGCAGAAAGCAACTGGATCAGCCACTGAATGACTTCAGAACACGGGCAATGGAGCCCTGTCCTCTCCTCACGTGAGGGAAATGGCCTTAGGGGACTTAGGCAGGCTGTTTCCAAAGGGGTAGCCATGTTGGTTTGTTGAAGCAAAAACAGCAAAGGCAGACCCTCCAAGTATCCGTATTTTCCAGGGATGTCCCTGATTTAGAGAAGCTGCCCTGGTTTCTGATTTGATCCCAGAATGTTCCGCTTTTCCTTAGGATGTCCTTATTTTCACTGGAGAAATGTTGGAGGGTATGGAGTTATCTGGCCCCTGAGCTGCCTGAAGGCAATCTTGTATGGGGAAGTTATTTAAATGTTTAATGTTTAATGTTTTATTATGTCTTTATATTTGTTGGTAGCTGCCCAGAGTGGCCAGCTAGTCAGCATGGCCAATGAAGTCCAAAACATCTGGAAGGCATCAGTTTGAGGAAGGCTATAGGGATCTTCCAGGTGTCCTTTTTATTGAGCATTCGTATCTGAGCTCATACTGGGGTGATTATATGTGATCCCACTTTCAATACCCTTTGCATCTGCAAATGTTTTGGGATGGTCATACTGCTTCGTTTGCAATAGGCATGGGTCCATAGTTTCCTGCTAAAGCCAGTGTGGTGTAGTGGTTAAGAGCGATAGACTCGTAATCTGGGGAACTGGGTTTCGTCTCTGCTCCTCCACATGCAGCTGCTGGGTGACCTTGAGCCAGTCACACATCTCTGAAATCTCTCAGCCCCACTCACCTCACAGTGTTTGTTGTGGGGGAGGAAGGGAAAGGAGAATGTTAGCCGCTTTGAGACTCCTTCGGGTAGTGATAAAGAGGGATATCAAATCCAAACTCTTCTTCTTCTTCTTCTTCTGCAACTTTTTCGTAGCACAAATGTTCCTGGGTGTGTGTGTTCCCCACTTTTGTCACACTACAGAGCAAGAGTGACCTTCCAGATGGCAATAATAACCGAGTGACATTGGGGAAGTGTTGCAGAACTATTAATAGAGTGGAATGGTATCTGAATGGCCTACTATAAACAACCCCCCCCCCATGCATTATTATTGTGTCGATGACATGTTGTCTCAAGGCAAATCTAAAAAAAATGTAGTATAAACACTGACTACTGGGAAACACTGGCCTGCGAGCGCTCCAGTTGGAGAACAGCCTTTACCGAAGGTGTCATGGGCTTTGAAGACGCTCGAACTCAGGACACAAGGGAGAAACATGCTAAGAGGAAAGCACACTTGGCAAATCCACACCGTGATTAACTCCCGCCCAAAACCAATGTCCCCACTGCAGAAGGCCGTGAGGATCCAGAAGTGGCCTCCACGGTCCTCCACGGACTCACTGTTAAAACCATGTTTATGGAAGACAACCTTACTCAGCCCAGAGTGATTGCCAAAGAAGGAGTGGGGGGGGGGTCTAGATAATTCACAATATTTCTCATTTATGAGACTTTCATGGAAAACTGAAAGCTGATTAATAAGTGTGGCCAGGAGATTAATTTAACCAATTAGTTTATTTCATGAAAACTTATACAGCACTTGATTCTAATAAAACCTCAAAGCAGTTTGCAAAGAGAAAAAACAATAAAACCAAGAAACAATTACAGTTATGTTTTAAGATATGCAAGAGTTAAAATACTAAAACAGACTAAAATTACCTCAACTTTCTATTTAACAAATGTGGAGGCTCCTGTCTAGCTGAATGCCCTCCTTCAGTTTGAGTGTGTATGAGGGAAAGAACATTGTGAAATAGATGTTGCATGGGACTTGTGATACAGAGCTAACTCCTGTTCCTAAAGAAAAAATGCAAATGCAGCATATATATATATATATATATATAGAGAGAGAGAGAGAGAGAGAGAGAGAGAGAGAGAGAGAGAGAGAGAAGGAGAGAAAGTGAATGCTGCAGCCTCCATAAATTATAACTTGAGACCATCCTTGCAAGCAGGTTCACATAGGTCACTAGTTTTTTCTAGTCTGACATCATATACAGAGCAATTCCTTAGTGGACTGAAAGAAGTATGAATAGGAAAAAGTTCATTTGTCCCAAAGTCTCCTTTCAGTATTGGTCTTAATTCTTATACATTGGATAGAGATACTAATTTTAAAAAGTAACTGAAAGGGTATTATGCTGGCATTCAGATTATTTCACTTAGGATTTTTTATAAAAAATGAGAAGCCTAAGATTTATGGAATTTTTAAAATAAAAAACCTGATCATCTGATTATTATTATTTTAATGTCTTTTGGTGGTGGTTGTTTTAAAAATGGAAACATGTATAATTCACCAGATACTATATACCAAGCACTTAGTCATCATGGCACATCTGCTTGCTGCTAAATGGACTTTTCCCCCTCTGCCTCAAGAGCTTTGGACAGAACCCTCTGGGTGTCATCAGCAGCACCCGATATGCATTTCTGCAGCATGAAGTAGGTGCGAAGAAGTGAAATCCCTCCGGACAGAAGGCAGCCAAAGATGGGGAAATGCTCCCAGCGGTGATATTCATAAGCCATCACTGAGAGTCCCACCAAGTCGGGCAGCACCCATAAAATGGCAGAGAACATTCCCAGGGACTGCATTGCTGCTTTAAGGGCTGTGCTTGTCTTTCCAACACGCTGGGCCAGAGCTGCAAGGGATGGATTGTCCAGGCCAAAGTCCAGGAAGCACCAGGAGCGGAACGTACTAAACAGAAATATGGGGAGAAGGAAGGGAACTGGGCTTCCAAGAACGACCAGCAAACAAAGCCTTTTGGTCCAAATCTTCTCCTTCACAGTGGTTTTCTTTTTCTCTAAGATAGGCAGGCAGATGCTAGGGAAGCGGAGCAGAAAGGCTTGCCTCTTCAGACGCAGGAAATCGTTCTTCAGCGTTTCCTGCAGGAGGGGGAAGTCAAAGCAGTCGGCTTCCCAGTTGGAGACGATGAAGACTTGTGGGTCCCTCACTCCTTCTCTTACCAAGCACTCTTTGCAGTCCTCCTGGATGTACAAGAGGACCTTCTCCTCATTGTAGTCAGATGGCCGTTGCCTCTTGGCGGCCGACAGGTCCAGGTCTGCTTTGGTGCGCACAAAGTAGAAGCTCTTGCCCATATCTTGGATCTCACGGACCAGGTCAGAATGGATGGAGCGGAAGCGCTGGGAGCCGACGATGACAAAGAAATCAAAGTGCTTTAAATGAACCTTCTTCTCAAACTTGTCCTCTCCAAAGGTTGGTGTTCCCCTTCCGGGGTGGTCCCAAAGGATCACTTGCGGAAGTGTCGGGTGTGGGTAATCCTTGACTTGGACTGTCGTCATCTGTATGCCAGTCACAGCGGCACGCGGGTCATTGGCATGAAGACCCAGCATGGCATTTATGAAGGAGGACTTCCCGGAGCCGGGCTCTCCTACTACGGTAATGTTGAGCGGAGTGCTGTTGAAAAAGTGCAGTGGTTTTGTCAGCACCTGCGACACAGCGCCTGCCAATTGGCCCTGAGAAATGGCTACCTCGAAGTCTTCCACCACTGTGGATCTCGGTGCACTGAAGAGAAAGGAAGCAGGAAAATGTTAAGCGACCGGCCTAATTAGAAGCATTCATTAATGGCATGCCCTCTGTAAAATTTCCAGTGTCGGCAATATTAATATCATTTGCCAAGCAACAAAGCTTTATAGGTAAAAGGTATGAATCCCATCACATTCCATAATTCAGAAGTGAGTGCAAGGATAAAGTGCCCAAAGGTCATGGCAGTGGGGTAGCGTGGGGGGTGCAGGGGGGCCCGGCTGCACAGGGCGCAACATCTGGGGGGGCACGGAGGAGACTCGAGTGCTAAAATCCACGACTTAGGGGGTGCAAATTACTTGCCTTGCCCCGGGTGCTGACAACCTACGCTACACCACTGGGTCATGGGACATCAGGAGCTGGAGTTGGCGAACAATAAAACACCTGTTGTCAATGACGTTAACTCTTTGCTCAAAGAAAACCAAACAGCACAGGCCAAGTGAACACAGCAACTCTTCCCAGTACCTCTTGCCCCAATGAAGCTGTTGCAAGGACTGAAGTGTTAGAATTCCTGCTCCATGATTGCAGTCATGGGATTGTTGTCTATCACATGACGGTGTATGTTTTGACTCCACAGAGTGGGAAGTGACAGAGAAAGGATGCTTGTGTTACTGTGTTCCGTGAAGTGCGACTACTGTCTTTTGTTCTTTCTCTTTGCTGTCTGATGCTAGAGAGAGAGGGAGCCATGTTGCAGTGCTCCATGTGTGTTTATATGTAAATAAAGCAAATTAGCCAAAATGCTGAGTTGCTGAGGTCTGTTACGCAAGCTGCGAAGACTCTAACGGATTCCTAAGTGTGCCGATGTCTGTTGGCATCGGTCACTGTGATGTTTGGGCTGAAGAAAGCTTTTGACGCTTCCGAAAGATTGACCAGGGGGGAGAGAACATGCCAGTCAGGCACGTGTCTCTGCCAGGGTCCTACTTGAGTGTAGGACAAGCTCCTGCCATGAAGGTCCCCACCTTCCCCTGCTCTCTAAGGCTCCTTCTTCCCCACAACGGGAGAGTTATCAGTCTGAAGGTGCAGAAGAGGGGGGTCTGGTCAAAAAGAAGAAGGGGTTGGGGCAGTTTTATTTAAGTATTTTTTAAGAGTGCACCCTTCCTTTAAACACTGTATGTAAATATTTAACTTCTGCCCCTGCTTGTCATTGAAGTCAGAGGTTTTCAACCTTTTTTAGTCCACGGCTCCTTCGACCAAGTACCTTCTTTCTGCGGCACCCCAGTGGGGCTCAGGAGCCCAGTTATGTCACCCCTTGCCTGCAGAGCTGGCAGCCTCTCACCCTTTTACAAACAACCCCCCTCCTTGTTAAGTCTTCCCTCAGCCTCCTCTCCCCCCTCCTTGGGAGTCCTCTGGGCAGCTGCTGATGCAGCCCCTAGTCTCTGAGTTGCCCTCCCTGCCCTCAAGAGAGGTGCCTCCTCACACTGCCCCACAGGGGCCTGGGACTTGTCTCTCCATTCCCAACAGCAAGGGCTGGTGGTCTGGCTGGCTGGGCTCCCTCACCCACTTGCCTGCTTACCCTGAGGCCCCATTTCAGCTCCGGGAAACCAGCACCCCCTGGCCAGCCCCAGAGGCACCTTTCGCCTGGGGATCTTGTAGCCAGGGCTGCTGCAACAAACAGCTCTTGAAGCCTTTGGGAGGCAGAGACACCAGAGGGCATCAGCGGGCGTCAGAGGAGAGAGGGAATGAAAGAGGGACTGAGGCCGTTGTTGCCCACGGCACCCCTGACCACCATTCAAGGCACCCCAGGGTGCCACGCCACACTGGTTGAAAACCACTGATTTAAGTAATTAATAACCAGATACACCTTATGTGTCTAAATTCTCCACCCACTTCCCCCTCCCCCAAGCTGTACATTACAGTGGTACCTTGGTTTAAAAACATAATCCGTTCCAGAGGTCTGGTTGTAAACCAAAACAGGTTTTAACCCAAGGTGCGCCTTCACCAATGGGGTCTCCCCCCCCCAAAAAAAAATGGTTTTAATTCAAAAAAAGGGACACGCACTTCCGGTTTGACATGGTTGTAACCCAAATCAGTTGTAATCCAAAGCGGTTGCAAACCAAAGTACCACTGTATCAGCTTTCCAAGGAAATGGTTTCTCTTCTCAGATTGGGGACAGTCTCCCCCCTCCTTCTCCCCAAGCTGTGGAAGGACCAGACACAAATTCCTCTCCTCCTGACCCCTCAGCAAACCTTTATTTTCTTTCCCCTTCTCTCTCCCCCCCTCTGAAGTTTTTTAGAGGTGAGAGACTTTTCCTCACGCTCCTGACTGGAAATTACCTGGGGGGCTGCTGAGATTTCTTGTTGGTGTTGCTGGGAGAGGAAAGTGAGGGGGTAAAAAACCTTCGAAAGAAACAAGTGCGGGGGCGGCGGAGTGCAGATCAGGGTCCAGATTGGAAAGTTGGCCGGAAGGGAGGACACGAGGGGAGGGGTTAATGAATGAGGTCTCCCTCCCCCTCTCTCCCTCCCTCCCTGCTCCAGGTGTGTGTTGGGTATGCGGGCGAAGAGCAGCCTGGAAGGGAGGGTTGTGTGCACCAGTGGAGAGATCTGGGATCGCTCGTGGGGGGGGGAGGGGGGCTGTGGGCTTTGTGTGCATGTGTGTGTGAGAGAGTGTATAGAATCTCTAACACCTCCGGCTCTGAGACCAGAAAGTTATTGTGGGAAAAATCAGTATGATATGGTTTGTACGTTCCATTTAGGCCTATCTGTGTATTGTTTTACAACTGAATTACATTAAAAAACACACCTGCCAACTCACATAAAAATGTCATTTTCTTTGCTGAAACCTTTTATTAAGACATAATAAATTAAATATAAAATACTGGATTTTCTGTGCGTGAGGAATTGAATGGGAGGAAGGGGGGATGGAGGAGATACGGAAAGAAGAGCTACTTTTTCCGTGGCTAGGGGGCGCAATCTGGACGGTTCTGCCAGGGGCTCCAGATCACCTAGCTAAGGCTCTGTCTGTTTCCAAAGAACTCCCCCCTCCACTCTGCCAAACCCCCAAAAGTGAAAGAGGCAGGAGGTGAGAGGAGCTGGAGGAGGGCAGCCTCGTAGCAGCTGCAGAGGTGGATGTCGAATGAACACGCGTCACCGCTGGAAAGGGAGACCCGCGTTGACT
This sequence comes from Podarcis cretensis, assembly GCF_951804945.1. NCBI lineage: Eukaryota > Metazoa > Chordata > Lepidosauria > Squamata > Lacertidae > Podarcis > Podarcis cretensis. The sequence continues at coordinate 17,153,415 of NC_137177.1, read as the reverse complement.
TCAGAGCAGTTACTTACAACTCTTAGAGTAGCACCAGCTCTGCTTGCTCCCTGGTGATGGCATGTTATTTATTCCCTTTGCAGCGGGGAAGAAGGGCTGCCTTCTCCAACATCATCAAGAGTAAAAATAAATGATTCTGCTGCCCCCGCCTAGCAATGAGCTCAGAGTCTCCTTTAACGCAGACACGCTCAGAAAAAACAAAAAACACGAAAGTCATCAGAGCCCCATGAGAACTGCTCACCTCCTTACCTGCTGCCAGTCCGAATTTTTTGCAGTAAAGCTCAGTTCCCTCTTTGGAGGCTTTGCTTCCTGATCTCTTAGCCTTTCCTCCGTCCAACTCTTTCTCTCTCGCTCGCTTTTATTCCTGCTCCCTCCCGGTCGTCGCGCTAAATAAAGCAAAGAAGATTAAGATTATTAACAATGATGTTCTAGAAGGCTGCCATTTTCCCCTGTGGCAAAGGGACTAAATAACATGCCATCACCATTGAGCAGTTGGTTAGACCGTGGTGCTGATAACGCCAAGGTTGCAGGTCCCTGTATGGACCAGCTGCATATTCCTGCATCGCAGGGGGTTGGACTAGATGATCCTCAGGGTTCCTTACAACTCTACAGTGCTATGTTTCTACGACTTTCCCGAGTCGCCCTCCCGGGGCTTTCTGGGTCCTTCCATGACTGTGGTACCAAAGATGAAACTTCCCTTCTCCATGCACCTTAGTCCTGCTGCAAAATCGCCTCCCCATATCAATTCAAACAAACAAACAAAATCCCACTGATAACACCCCACACTTAATATATCGTGCAGTTAGGTCCTCAGAATGTCTTTAATTATAAAAAGGATGTTATGCTCTTTTTTCCTTTGCAGTATTTCTTTTATTTATTCATTATATTTATATAGTTTTCAGGACAAGATAAGGTTGCTGATAATGGGTTGTCTTCAACTAACATCTATTCAGAGTAAACCTATTAAAATTAATGGACCTTAGACATAGTTATTAATTTCAGTGAGTCTATGCTAAATAAAACTCTCACACAAACATGTTTTAAGGGTTATGTGTGAATGCATGCACATATAGATTTTTGAGAGATTGACAACAGGCAGAATTCTTCACTTTATTAAAAACTACCAACTGCTGCTCAAACAACCCACTGGTAGAGACAGGCCCTAAGTAAACTGATTTTCCCACATAAACCACGGATTGTAAAGATGTCCATAAAAGTGTGTGGAAAGCTATCGTTTAACTATTACAGTTTTCTTCTCTTTCTCAGATAAACTGAGCCACGAGGAATCACTGTCATGGATCCTGCCATAACAATAGAAACCTTAACAAAAGACCTTGGGATCAAAAGAAATTCGAAGCTGTTTTTTCATGATGAATTTTCACGAAAACTTTTTAAAAGTGGAAATAGCCAACAGATAGGGAGATGTGAGGAGCTGAACTTAAATATTGGAAAAATTAGAAACTGAGAGAAACGGAAAATAATAAATTTGCCCACTTCTCTCAGGAGATTTGCTGAGGGAAATACTTGCTGACATTCCCCCTTCTACACAAATATTAATGGGGCAGGAGTCCCTGTCCTCTTTTTCAACACATCTCCCCCTCATCTCCTCTAAAATCTGCTCTGGAAAGTTGCTCCCAACTGGGAAAGTGTACAAGTCATTTGCCTGGGTGAGGAGAAAACATGATGCAGACAGTGATGTTGAAACTGGAAGCTCCTCATATCCTTCAGAAGAAGGATATTGACAAGCTGGAATGAGTACAGAGGAGGGCGACCAAGATGACCAAAGCTCTGGAAACCAAGCCTTATGAGGAATGGTTGAAGGAGCTGGGTATGTTTATCCTGTAAAAGAGAAGATTGAGAGGAGATACGCTAGCCATCTTCAAATATCTCAACAGTTGTCACACAGAAGAGGGAATAAGGTTGTTTTCTTCTGCTCCGGAGGGTAGGGCCTGAACCAATGGCTTCAAATTACAAGACTGAATATGAGGAAGAAATAGTTTATTTTTTGGAAAAGTTCTAAGATTCTGCAGAGAGCAGAGTGTCTATAGAGCCTGCATGAGAAGCTGGCTTTGCAAACCAGGCAGGCAGGAAGGACACCAAACTCTCCTCAGAGTGATCCTAGACTGACAGCAAAGCCTGTGTCTTATCTGACACCCTCAGCCTTAGGGGACATAATACAGGGGGCACCGGGCAACGCTCCCTTCAAGGCTTTCCATGGCCCCCAGCTTGTCCTCCAGCTTCCTGCAACCTTGGGAGCTGGAGCTCTTCACCACCCCCACCCTCCGACTCCATCTATTTGCAGACCGGACAGGCAGGTAGCATCTGCATCTGCAAAGCCAACTGAGAAGTGTCTGCAGGGGGAATTTCTTGCCGCACGCTCTGAGTGTCAGCAGAGGCTATTTTAATCTGAAACCTTGTGACACACTGTACTGCGGTAAGAGTTCAGACAACCAGTCAGGACCCAGCACAGTCCAAGAAAGGATTTGCAAGGAGGAGAAGGACCTACAGCGACCCCGTTAACTTTCGTTTTCTCAGAAATCACCTGTTTGAGCAGAGCTGTGTGTTGGGCCAGGGAGGGGGAAGGGGGAGAGGAAAACTTGTAAACAGGATCTAATTTCTGCTCCAACGTAATAAAAACCCAAAGCTACTTTCCTTTTCAAGGTTATGCAGGATAAAAAGTTGCAAATCTGTGAGGAGAATCAGAACTTACAGGGATAAACAGTTCTGTGTGACGTCACCAGCAGAGCATTTAGTAACAAATACATGCCTGCACCAGTTAATTAGGCTTTTGTCGGAGATAATCTCAATGGTCCTTGGTGATTTAAAACTGCATAGGGGTTTTCAGTCGCTATTCGGGGTCTCCCATCAGAAGTATGTACCATACTTTTCCGTGTATAAGACATGGGGTTTTTTTTAACCTTAAAATAATGTTTAAAAATTGGGTTCGTCTTATACACGGATAGTGCACTGTACAAATTTCTTACTTTGTAGTCCCCCCAAATAGGGGGCGTCTTATACATGGGGGTGTGTTATACATGGAAAAATGCAGTATGTCATTCCTAGATCAAAATTGGTGATACATGGTCATCACTGCTGATCTTCAGTGCACAGCTACAACAAAGCAAGTCTATCTGTGAGTTTATGCACATTCCCAGCCTATGGACCTCGACAGTGAAACCTGACAGGTCTCAGCAGCACTACATGTGAACCAATATAACATGCTTATGATGATGATGCTTTTGCATTCTCAGAATTTTCTGCAAGGCAAATGAGTCACGTGACAAAGGATGTGCAGGAGGCCCTCAGTAGACATGTTAGTGGCACAAGGGCTCCCTTTAAGCACAACAGAAGCACATGCTAATGCAATACGTTCACTGTCACATACACCCCCCCATCTATTTTGTTGCAAATAACCAGTGAGGTCTATGCAGAGACAGGGTTGGAAGAAAGAACCTGACACACTTCAGATATGAGGCAGAACCTTGTTGTCATTGCATTCTTACACTGTCTCCCAGCTCCACCTGGTACGCAGGCCGCCTGCCCGTGGACTGTCTTGCCAGAGTGGTGCATGCTCTAGTTATCTCCCACTTGCACTATTGCAATGCACTCTTATTGGGGCTACCTTTGAAGGTGACCCAGAAACTAGAACTAATCCAGAATGAGGCAGCTAGACTGGTGACTGGGAGTGGTCACTGAGACAATATAACACTGGTCCTCAAAGACCTACATTGGCTCCTGGTACGTTTCCGAGCACAATTCAAAGTTTTGGTGCTGACCTTGAAAGCCCTAAAGGGTTTTGGCCTAGTATCTGAAGGAGAGTTTCCACCCCCATCGTTCAGCCCGGACACTGAGGTCCAGCTCCAAGGGCTGTCTGGTGGTTCCCTCCCTGTGAGAAGGGGGGTTACAGGGAACCAGGCAGAGAGCCTTCTTGGTAGTGGTCAGATGTCAAGGAAATAAACAACTATCTGACTTTTAGAAGATATCAGGATGCAACCCTGTTTAGGGAAGTTTTTAATGTTTGATGTTTTATTGTATTTTAAATATTTTATTGGAAGCTGCCCAGATGGGCGGGGTATAAATAACAAATCATCATCATTACTACTACTACCGCTACCACATCTGATGTACTGCAGATGCAGGTCTGGTTATGCAACCATGGGCATCACATGCCCTTATCAGTCAAATTTTCCTCACAGCACTGCTCTGCTCCCCCAGCCTATGGATTTTATCCAACATTTCTCATGCTCAGAGCACACCGGCTGAAATGAATGCACCTTATTAATTGGAAGGTTAAAAAAAATGGAAATTTCTACGATACTTTGCAAATATTCTACACTGCAGTAGTAGGAAGTGCAGACAACTCAGGTGCTGCTGAGACTGGCACAGAGGCAACAACAGCAGAGGTGAAGGATTACTTCCATGGGATGCTTCCACAGGTGATCCTTTGGGACTTCCCCGAAAAGGCAGCATCCCCGCTGGCAAACGGGCTGCTTGGACTCTGGCCAGAAATGCGGCTTCGGCTATTTGTTGGGATCTTATTTCATCCTCGCTGGCTACCTTCGTTTTCTTTTTTGCTTTTAGTAGTGAGGGTCAGGCGGGAGAGAGGGTATAAAAGGGAGGCAGAGAGAGAGCAGGATGAAGAAAAGTGTGAGAAACCTCGAAGCAAAACCTCCGAGAAGAGGACTGACCTTGGCTGCAAAATATTGGTCCAGCAGCAGGAAAGGAGTTGAACTTTTCTCCTGGGTCTAGAATGATTTCCATTTCTTTTTCAGCTTCTTTGCGTTAAAGGAGATTCTGATGTCCTTGCTTGGTGGGGGTGGCAGAATTATTGTTGTTGTTGTTTACCTTTTACCTTTGTATTGTTTTTTAACATTTTAACATTTTATTGTTATTATATTAATTATATTATAGCTGTTGTGATATTATATTATACTACCATATCATATTACATCCAGTGCTTTTTTTCTTAAAAAATGTTTAGGGGTACTCTCATTTGACCATTCAAGACCACCATTTTATAGTTCAAATCAGGGTAAATCAATACAGTAAATGGTCAGTGCAAAGAACATGCATTACCTCATATTACACAGCTCACAGCAGCTTCCACATTGGCATGAGGTTGTGTGCACTAACATCTTCCTGATTCCCTTCTGGGAAAGGAAAGGAAGCAGCCATCGGAGGTGGTAACAACAAAATGTTTAGGGGTATGTGTACCCCTGCGTCCCCCCCCCCAGAAAAAAGCACTGATCATATCATATTATAAACAATAATATTATTAACAATGATGTTCTAGAAGGCTGCCATTTTGCCCCGTGGCAAAGGGCCTAAATAACATGCCATCACCATTGAGCAGAGCTGGTGCTACATTAAGAGTTTTAAGAAACTGCCCTGAAGCCAATGCGGCTGGTCTCCCTTCCGAGGGTTCATTCAATATTTCCCTCTGCAGAGCCCCCCCCCCCCAGTTGATGGATATTAAAAATACAAGAAAGCAGCAGGAACACAGCTGCGCCCCAGCACTTTTTGGCATTTAAAAATGGTATCTGTGAGCCACTTCTGATTAGAGAAACTGCATGGCAAGGGTTTGAGGCAGAGCAGAAGGTGCTGGAGGTTCTCTTGATTCTGGGTAGGTGCTGCCTGATGAGCCTGGATAGCTCAGTTGGTTAGACCATGGTGCTGATAACACCAAGGTTGCAGGTTCGATCCCTGTATGGACCAGCTGCATATTCCTGCATTGCAGGGGGTTGGACTAGATGATCCTCAGGGTCCCTTCCAACTCTACAGTGCTATGTTTCTACGACTTTCCCAAGTCGCCCTCTCGGGGCTTTCTGTGTCCTTCCATGACTGTGGTACCAAAGATGAAACTTCCCTTCCCCATGCACTTTAGTCCTGCTGCAAAATCGCCTCCCCATATCAATTCAAACAAAAACAAACAGACAAACAAAACCCCACTGATAACACCCCACACTTAATGTATCATGCAGTTAGGTCCTTAGAATGTCTTTAATTCTAAAAAGGATGTTATGCTCTTTTTTCCTCTGCTGTATTTCATTTATTTATTCATTATATTTATATAGTTTTCAGGACAAGATAAGGTTGCTGATAATGGGTTGTCTTCAACTAACATCTACTCAGAGTAAACCTATTGAAATTACTGGACTTTAGACATAGTTATTAATTTCAGTGTGTCTATGCTAAGTAAAACTCTCACACAAACATGTTTTAAGGGTTATGTGTGAATGCATGCACATATAGATTTTTGAGAGATTGACAACAGGCAGAATTCTTCACTTTATTGAAATACTACCAACTGCTGCTCAAACAACCCACTGGTAGAGACAGGCCCTAAGTAAATTGATTTTCCCACATAAACCACAGATTGTAACGATGTCCATAAAAGTGTGTGGAAAGCTATCGTTTAACTATTACAGTTTTCTTCCCTTTCTCAGATAAACAGACATGAGGAATCACTGTCATGGATCCTGCCGTAACAATAGAAACCTTAACAAAAGACCTTGTCTGAAGCGAAGTCTGCTTGGGATCAAAAGAAATTCGAAGCTGTTTTTTCATGATGAATTTTCACGAAAACTTTTTAAAAGTGGAAATACACAACAGATAGGGAGATGTGAGGAGCTGAACTTAAATATTGGAAAAATGTGAAACTGAGAGAAACGGAAAATAATAAATTTGCCCACTTCTCTCAGGAGATTTGCTGAGGGAAATACTTGCTGACATTCCCCCTTCTACACAAATGTTAATGGGGCAGGAGTCCCTGTCCTCTTTTTCATCTCATCTCCCCCTCATCTCCTCTAAAATCTGCTCTTGAAAGTTGCTCCCAGCTGGGAAGGTGTGCAAGTCATTCGCTTGGGTGAGGAGAAAACATGATGCAGACAGTGATGTTGAAACTGGAAGCTACTCATATCTTTCAGAAGAAGGATATTGACAAGCTGGAATGAGTACAGAGGAGGGCGACCAAGATGACCAAAGCTCTGAAAACCAAGCCTTATGAGGAGCACTTGAAGGAGCTGGGTATGTTTATCCTGGAAAAGAGGAGATTGAGAGGAGATACGATAGCCATCTTCAAATATCTCAAGGGTTGTCACACAGAAGAGGGAATAAGCTTGTTTTCTTCTGCTCCAGAGGGTAGGGCCTGATCCAATGGCTTCATATTACAAGACTGAACATGAGGAAGAAATAGTTTATTTTTTGGAAAATTCTAACATTCTGCAGAGTGCAGAGCAGCTACAGAGCCCGCATGACAAGCTGGCTTTGCAAGCCAGGCAGACCAGAAGGACACCAAACTCTCCTCAGAGTGTTCCTAGACTGACAGCAAAGCTTGTGTCTTATCTGACACCCTCAGCTTTAGGGGGACATCATGCAGGGGGCCACCAGGCACAGGTTCCTTCAAGGGTTTCTACAGCCTCACGCAGAGCTACTCGCCTTCCCTTCCCCCAGCTGGTCCTCCAGCTTCCTGCAGCCTTGGGAGCTGGAGCTCTTCGCCACCCCCACCCTCCAACTCCCTCTCAGTGCAGGTGGGGCAGGCAGGTAGTTGCCGTTTCCCGTCTGTGTCTCTTGGGGTTTGGGCCTCTCTTCTACACTGGCCCCTGACAGGGATCCCCCCCACCTTCCTATTGGGACACAGTTTCACCAAATGCACCTGCCTCCCGCGCACAAAGCAACTGTGTGTTTCCCAACGCCATTGACTCCCTTCTTTCCATGCCATCCTAGTCTTCCCTCTTTCTACCGAGCCAATCGGCATTGGTTCAACTCCTTGCCCCTGGCTGGATGGGTTGCCCATCCCTGGCGCAGAAAGACTTGGAGTGTGGCTCCTTACTAGCGCAGGCCCCCCAGCCCCCCTCTTTTCTAACGTCTGTTGCTCCTGATGTAACCCCAGCTGTAGGGAGGCTCTAACTCGTCCAGCAACTGCATGGGTTGCATCTTCGCCATCTCATCCAGGATCGATGGGTTCAATCCTGCTCCATACATGGGTGCCAGCAGTCCCGTGTTCTGTCCCCAGACAACCCTTTGCAATAAGGCATTGAAAGCAGCCCAATAAGAGGCCGCAGAGTCCCCCGCTCCCTCCAGTCGCAGATTCAACAGTTGTTTCTCATCCACTGCATGCTCCATGGGGCTCTTGAACATTGCATCCATCTGTCCCCAGAATTCCCGCAGCTTTCCCAGTGTGCTGTGCTGGCCCTCCATTAAAGTGATGGCCCAGTCCTTAGCTGGTCCTTCCAGCCAGCTTATCAGATAAGCTATCCGCTGTTTGTCCGAGCTAAATTTGGCTGATCTCACATCCAAAATTTAATGGGATTCCATTTTAAAGGCAGCATAACCTTCTCTGTCCCCACTGAATTTTGCAGGATGAACCCCAGGCCCCTTGCCGGCCCTGAGGTCCCTTTCAGCCTGTGTGTTCCTCCTTTGTTCATCTAGAGCTCCTGCTAGCGTATCGAGCTGTGATTTGAGTTGCCATGTGTAGCTTCTCAATTCTATTATGGGTCCGTGGGCTCTCCTGCCCCTCCCTCTGCTCCCCCAGCTGCATTCCCCACGTTCCGCACTTGCCTTTCCATCACGTTCTCTGTTGGCCTCCGGCATGAGAGAAAAAGTGAGTCCGGGCAACCTGTTATGGCTTGGTCTCTCCCACAAACGTGAGACGAATCTGGCTGTTAATTATTTCAGATTTATTGCTAAAGCAACAAACTAAGACGGAGCTTCTCTACTCACCGCCCTCCCCAGAAGATGGAGTTGCCCGGACTCAGCTCCTGCCCCTTCCCCAACACGGAAGCCCCCACCTCCTCTTCCCGTATCTTTCGTGCATCTCTCCTACTTTTGAAATCCTAAGAGATTTGGCAGAGCGTATTTCCTGCATTCCCACGTCTTGCCCACTATCGTAGTTCTCACACATCTATCTGTCCCTTTGGTCAGAGCTCAGATTACAGCTGCTCTCCCCCTCCTCTCTGCTATCTGCTGTTAACTGTCCTCTCCCTCTGCCTGCTTCTTCTCCTCCTGTCAGCATCCAGCAATTGAGCTGGATCTGATGCACAGCGCAAGTGAAACATGTTCTTAAATAAACTGAAATTTGGCTAACAACACTTGGCTCTAGAGCCCCTGCTGCCATACGTGTCCCAAGTCTCTTTCTCAGTTGCCATAATTCTCCTCATGAAGTTCCATTTTCAGCACCACAGAAACTTCAACATGGAACTTAAGTCCCTTGCAGTTCGCTCTCAGCTATTCAGAAAGCCAAAGCAGTGTTGTAAATCAGATGGTGTTGGGCAGAGTCTGAGAAGTTTGTGCTCTGACTGATCGATCACATGGCCATGCAAACCTAAGGCTACCTGGGAGACGCTTTGCCACTTTTTGAGGGCTTCCAAGTGGCAGACTGAAGTGCTTGCTTAGTAATGTAGAAATTGCTTGCTGTTTAGAATAAAATCTTAAATCTTCTCACTCACTTGTGTTTTGTATTGCCTCTGAATCTCAGTTTAAAAGAACCACCTTGCATTTGGCAAGACAAGCATTCATAACATTGCCAACAGAGTACTAAAGAGCTGAGGATAAAACATGCTAATGGAGGATTATATTTTTAAGAGAGACCTTTATTCCAGGTAGGGTACCCCTCCTTTTCTTAGATTCCTATGTTGCACTGCTTTAATGAACAAGGAAACAAACAAACAACAGAACCAAGAACTCTGCCTCTCACTTTAGGTTTATCTGTGGCCTGTAAGGCTTAGCACCAGAAAGGCCAGGGTGAAGCTGCAAAGCTCTTTTTAAAAATGTATAAGCAAAAATTCACAAAACTCAGACACCTCTTAATTATTTTAAGATCAGAAATAACCTCCTACCCATGAAAATATCAAATAAGTATGAAGGAAAGTAAACCCACTTAACTTCCTCCACAAAGATCCCCTGGATTTAGGTAGGCTCAATCCAATTTGTAGGGTCTCCTAGGCTTGCAAATTTCACCCACTTTGGCCAAAAGGGGATTATTTGATTCCTCATTATAATGAATGGGGACACAGAGCTTTATTTGGTTAGAGTTGTCTGGAACCCAAAACACAGACATAAGCAGAGAGAGTACAGAGTAATTAATGCACAGATACTTGGTCACACCTAGTGAGTTTGAATGTGTTTTGCTATTTTTCAATAAAAACTATATTACTTTGTCTGTTTATTTGTGTTGGCAGCCAGTGGGGGAACATTTCAACCTCCAAGGCTTTAAGGCTGTAAGGCTTTACAGAAAAGTTGCATTCTGAGGAGGGATAAACTCATTCTACAAATAAGAGCTGGTGTTGCTGACTCCCAGCTTGATGCATAGCCAATGCATAGCCATTTCTTAGTGTAGCTGCTAGTAGTTGTCAGTGTAACCACCTCCGACAGCTGAAAAAACTTGGATTTTTATCTCAGCAGCTGGTAAAATCACACATGGACTATAACAATCTCAAAAACAATTGGCTAGTGCTTGGAATGAACAAGTTCAATGTGCACTAAATTAGTTTGAAAAACATCTGAACTACACGTGAAAGTAGTTCCCATAATTGCTGAGTAAACTGGACATGAATTAAGTTGGGGCAAAATGAAGAATGATTTCTGGCTCATCTTCAAGTTCATTGTCACTTTCTAAATGCTTTAGAGTATTTCTACAAAAAAAAAAAAAAAAAATTGCCAAGGGTAATTTGGATTAACTTAAAGTGAACTGAACATAAAGAGAACTGGTTTGTTTCATAAAGGAATGAACATGAATGGGAATTAGATCTTTTACAGACATGTTGAACTTGAACTAGTTCCAAGCTCTGATATGGACAGAGACCTGATTGAAGTCTTGTTTGTTCCGATGTTGTCGTCTCTGGTTTCTTTGTTTTCTCAAAAACCAAGAAAAGAAAAAACATATCCCTCAAAAACAAAACAAAAACAAAGAAAGAATAAGAAGCACCTATCTGGAGTTATTTGTTGCAGGAGGACACCCAAAACTGCCTCTACTCCAACTATGTTGAAGATGAACCAGTCTTTCTATGTTTCATAGCATTCCAAAATACAAGGAAATTTGTGGGTATGTGTATGCTTATTTCCAGAGGAAAAAACCCTCCCCAAAGGCTCAGGCTTCCCCTACCCACCCACCCAGCTGGTGAAGAAAAGAAAAGATTAATCATTACAACAAGGAGGCTGAGAGAAAACAGGCTTGTGGTTCAGGTTAGGAAAATTAAATCTGGACTGTTGCCTATAGCTTTCCCATGCCTGGATTAAGTGATTTTTTTACAACTAAAATTAGAACAGCTGGGGAAATAATTGCAGTATGGAGGATTCAGGAAAAAAAACATTTCCTAAAATTTTAATATTTATAAGTTTATTGAGATTAAGTAAATAAGGCAAAAGGAAAGAATGGCAATCAAAGGAGGAAGAGAGTACATTAAAACATTTTTAAAAGCAGAAATAACAAAGTAACCATAAAATATACTAAAGACTACCGAACTATATAGTATATTTTTGCATGGATAAGCATGTCTCGCAGGATCTCACCCAAGACGATATCTGTGTTACATCTTGTTTAATTTCAACTGCTTCAGATTTTGATATCTCCTCATTAAGATCAGTAACTTTTTGATCCAGGGCTGTAATTTTAAGATTCACCTTTGCTAAATTATCCTTCAGACATTAATTCTGCATCACAATTTACTTAAGTGTATCAGCAACAGATGTCTCTGAAGCCATGTGTCTCTCTTCTTTTCATTTTGCCGCTGCAAATTTGCTGCATGTTGGAGGGGGAGACATCCATCGCTTTAACACTGACAGGTAGGAGATAAGAAACCTCTTAACAGGACAAAAATTGCCCTGGCAGGCTACTGATTAAGCGTTGTTACAATAGGGCTGCCATATGTCTGGGATTCGCCTGTTGGAAGTAGTGTCCAAGCAGAATTTTTGAAAATTGGTAAAAATGTCTGTGAAATGTCAGAAGTGTTGATTTTTTGGGGTGAATTTCCTTTAAAATAGCTCAAAAACGTCTTTTGTTTTTGGGAGAGTTTGTCAAAAAAAGCTCATCAACTTTGCCGTCTCCATCTCTATAACTTTCCCCCCCCCCCCAAATAAGCGAAAAGCTCTATAACTTTTGTGTTCAGATTTTCACTTTGCGAAATACAGTGGTACCTCGGGTTAAGTACTTAATTCTTTCCAGAGGTCCATTCTTAACCTAAAACTGTTCTTAACCTGAAGCACCGCTTTAGTTAATGGGGCCTCCTGCTGCTGTCGCGCCGCTGGAGCACGATTTCTGTTCTCATCCTGAAGCAAAGTTTTTAACCCAAGGTACTATTTCTGGGTTAGCGGAGTCTGTAACCTGAAGTGTATGTAACCTGAAGCATATGTAACCCGAGGTACCACTGTATGGCAGTGCTACAAGTGCTGAGCTGAAGAGTAATAAAGGAAGCATGCTAGGATGCCACCTTGCAAGACCAGAAGTCGAACTTGTGAATGAAGCAATTGGTTGATGCTGTGGTAGAAAGATGAGATAATGCATGTTGTACCTGGATGTCTCCTCCCAGGTAGATGTATTGGCTGTTTACTTGCGTCTCTTGGGCTCAGCAGCCTTTGCCAGAACTTTCTCTGCATCTTTCACAGCGTTTTCCAGGAAATTCTTCAGCAAGTAGAATGTGGTAGCAAAAGAACTGCCCCCACCATAGAGAGACCCCAACACAGGTATGAAATCCAGAACTGCCTCTACCATTGTTATTGCTCCCCACATTGCTGACCTCTTCAAGATATCCATGACGAATTCTGCCGTGATCTTACCGGTGCTTGGGGTATGTTCAATAACAGATTTCAACTCCTCAACAGGTTTCCCCACACGATTTGCTAATATATTGAGGGAATCTTCATCCAAGCCAAAAACTTTGCAGATATGGCTCATTGTCGAAACCACAATGGCAATGTCACAACCAAACGAGAGGAATGGGGGAGGAATCAACCCAGCAGAACAACTCACCATGGCTGATTTCCATATCAGGCTCTCCATAGAAGCCTTTTTCTTTTTAATGCTATCTTTTGTTAAAATTGGAAGACACATAATCAAAACATCTCTCTTGATTTCATCCTGTTCCTGTTCAAAGGTCTCTTGAAGCAGGGGGAAATCATACTTGTTCAAATCCCACCTCGATATCAGAAAGACCCTTGGAGAAGGCTCACCTAATGCCTTCAATTTATCATAGCAATCTTTCCGTATAATGTCAAGAGTCTTCTTCTCAGACTGCATCCTCTCATAGGTGTCCTCCTCACTGATGCCTTCTGACTTCCAGGTGTTATCTATATCGACATCCACTTTGTTGCGCACATAGTAGAATTTCTTCTTATTTTTCTGGATCTCAAGAGCCAAATTGGTGTCATCCTTAGTGAAGCGTTCCGAGGAGATGATGATGAAAAAATCATACTTGCTGAAATTGACCTTTGTTAGGTATTCCTCTGCATTAAATTCATTTGTTCCAATTCCTGGTAGACCCCAAATTTTGACTTTGGGGAATGTGGGGTGTGAATATTCTTGTGGCACCATTGTTGTTTCTGTCACCCCCGTCTTAGCTGCACCCTTTTCCTGATCTTTCATTCCTCGCAGGGCATTGACAAAAGATGATTTCCCGACACCACATCTTCCTGTGATGGCAATTTCAAGCGTCATGTTATTTAATAAATTTAACAGCTGTTGAGCTTCAGCTGAAACGGCTTCAAATGTTTTTTTCTCCAAAGCAGACTTTATTTCAGCAAGGTCTTTTTTTAATTTTTCTATTATTACTGCAGGATCCATGACAGCGATTCCTTGTGGTTCAGTTTATCTGAGAAGGAGAAGAAAGCTCTAATAGTTAAATGATATCTTTCCACACACTTTTCTGGTCATCTTTACAATCCGTGGTTTATGTGGGAAAATCAATTTACTTAGGGCATGTCACTGAGACTAGTGGGTTGTTTGAGCAGCAGTTGGTAGTATTTCAATAAAGTGAAGAATTGCACCTGTTGTCAATCTCTCAGAAATCTATATGTGCATGCATTCACACATAACCTTTAAAACATGTTTATGTGAGATGTGGATCTTTTTTGAACTCAAATTGTTCATTCCTCTAGAGCAGGCATGGCCAAACTTGGCCCTCCAGCTGTTTTGGGACTACAACTCCCATCATCCCTGACCACTAGTCCTGTTAGCCTGGGATGATGGGAGTTGTAGTTCCAAAACATTTGGAGGGCTGAGTTTGGCCATGCCTGCTCTAGAGATTTGACTAAAGGAAGCATTTACACACAAACTAAGGATTCCTCTTTTTTTTTTTTTTTGGCTAAAACTTTGGATAAAACACTTAATAAATAAATAAGCCAATGCACTGTGCATATCCCTAGTATATTCTGCCCAAGCCTTGTCCTGCCACTTTCACAAAAGTCACCATAAAATGAAGAATATTTTTAGAAATGTCACCAAGGGGGAGATAAAAAAAGGAGTCAAAGGGTAGAAATAAGTGATGCAGAAAGAGCCCAGAAATATTCTTAAAGGGCAATGCTCAATACTGGGGGAAATATCCACATTGGGTTCTTGTCAACTAACCTTTACTCAGCGATGACTCATGACTCACTGAAATTAATAACCATGCCTAAGATCCATCAATTTTAATAGGTCTACTCTGAGTAAATGTTAGTTGAAGACAACCCATTATCAGCAACATTATCCTGTCCTGAAAGCTATATACATATAACAGATAAATAAATAAATGAAATACAGCTATAGGAAAAAAGAGCTATGAGAAAGTCACAGAATCATAGCACTGTAGAGTTGGAAGGGACCCTGAGGATCATCTAGTCCAACCCCCTGCAATGCAGGAATAGTCAGCTGGTCCATACAGGGACCTGCAGCCTTGGCGTTATCAGCACCATGGTCTAACCCACTGAGCTACCCAGGCTCATCAGGCAGCACCAACCCAGAACCGAGAGAAGCTCCAGCATCTTCTGCCCTGCCCTGCCTCGAACCCTTGCCACGCAGTTTTTCTAATCAGAAGTGGCGCAGATACCTTTTTTACACACCAGGAAGTGCTGAGACGCCGCCCTGATAAAGCGGGTGGGGTCATGGACTGCATTGCAATGCTAACAGACCCCTTTTATTAAACTCGGGCGCGGGGGGGGGGGAGAGGGGGACACCTTTATAGCAGCACGAGCTCTGCTTGCTCCCTGGTGATGACATGTTATTTGCCGCGGGGAAGAAGAGCAGCCTTCTCGAACATCATTGTTAACAATAATATTATTGTTAATGATATGATATGATATGATATCACAATAGCTATAATGTAATGGTTAATATAATAACAATAAAAATGTAAAAAAAAACAAATAAAAGGTAAACAACAGCAACAGCAATTGTTTCTGCCACCCCCTCCAAGCAAGGAGCTCAGAGTCTCCTTTAGCGCAAAGAAGCTCAAAAAAAAAAAAGGGAAATCATTCTAGAACGAGGAGAAAAGTTCAACTCCTTACCTGCTGCCGCACTTATATTTTGCAGCCAAGCTCAGTCCTCTTCTTGGAGGTTTTGCTTCGAGGTTTCTCGTGCTTTTCTCCGTCCTGCTATCTCCCTCTGTCTCCCTTTTATACCCTCTTCCTCCTGATTGTCACACTACTAAAAGCAAAAAAGAAAGCGAAGGTAACCAGCGAGGATGAGATAAGATCGCAACAAATAGCCGAAGCCGCATTCCTGGCCAGAGGGAGCTTGTTTGCGCAGAACTGTGTTGCTGGCCAGGCGTGGGGAGAGGAAAACTTGTAAACAGGATGCAGTTTCTGCTCCAAGATTTTTACCCATCTACCATGGCCACATTCTCACCCTCTCCCCACATGGCATTTTAGAAGGCCTCATCTAAAACCATGTATCAGTATGAGACCACCCCATCTTCTCTGATCTTACACAGTTACACCACTGCTTGTACGAGTGGCAAACAGAGAATGACAACGAGGCAATGAGCCTCCATTGGTCTGTCATCTGAAGGAAATGCAGTGTGCTAAAGTTCTCCTGAGCTTTCTACCAAGCAGCAATGAGGCAAACATGGAATTGGAACCTGGACCTAGGGCACAGACTCACTTGACATTGCGGTGAGCCTCAGGCCTGGAAAGGGCGGAGGCTATAGAAAATCATAGGTAGTCAGAGACTGTGTCAGCAGCAGTAAGTAAAAGCTCATGTGACACGAGGTAGACGTGCGCATGCCTGGCTTTGTGGCAAAAGGTATACAATCAAATAAGAGATGATGCAAGCTGCAGAACACCACTATATAAGGGAATAAGCGTAATTGGGGAATATAATTGGTCAAGAAAGGTTATGGTAAGGGGAGAGGGGTATAACAGAGGGGGCTTGCCAAGACTCAGGTCCAGCCTTTGGGTGCAATCCCCCTGGACCATGCTTCTGTACAGAGCCAATAAACGAACTTCTTCTTCACCAAACGCCTCATGTGTGTGACTCTTTGGAGGAACTTAAGTGAGAGCTCAGGTTCTCCTGCAACAACATGAGTTCCGCCATGATGCATCCCTACTTGGCCTCTGCTCAATTAGTCCTTAGGCAACACAAGCCACCTATTCTCACCTTCTTAGCTAGAAGCTGCCAAGCCTTAGAAAAGGGAATTCTGTAACCTAGCAGACTGCAGCTGGGAATTTTGATGTCAAAATTCAAAACAGGAGGGAGGGAGGGGGTCCAGGCAGCGAGCAACCACATCCTCTTCTGCACCTGTTTGTTATGCTCAAAGCCTAGCTGAGGGCAGACCACAGTTTTCCTGTTGCTAGCACCAACTCAGAAGTACGAGAGCATCAGTCTGTTGAGATCTTCTAGCTCTTCTGCCACAGAGTCCAGAGAGGACAGGAGAGAGTGTGAGCAGCTGAAGTGAGAAGACAAACTATCCTATCCTCCTGTCCTCAAACAACTGTTTGTCAAGGATCTCGAGAAGCAAGTAAGTCTTAACAGAGGTCCCTCAAAGTCTTTCCCTCCCAGCCAGCTTTCCCCTTGCTCAGCTGGCAGGCTTGTGATCCCAATGACGTTTGATCTCCTGCTGCCCTTGAGCTTCTCCCCTAAGCTTAACAGCAGCATTGGGGGGAGAGGGATTATCATCAGAATCATGGGATGGGGAGGGAAAGTTTCAAACTATCCTCTGCCTGCAAATCCTTTCTGTCCTGTTGAGTTGACTGGGGAGTATCTGAGAGTGTTTAAAAGGAGGCTAGACAGCAAGAGGTTAACAGTTATCTGAAGCCCTCCACACTGTCCATCCCCCTTTGCCCATGAAACTAGACAAACTATCTGGAACCTTCTCCCACCTACAAGATGGCTGATCAGTGGAAAGGTACATTGTGAGCCACATAAGACTAGGCAGTGGGACAAAAGCAGTCTGAGGGGTGCAAATGGCATGCTTCTGCAGCAAAGTTAGAACACCTCCCTCTCTCTCTGCCGAGCAGTGGCAAGAGGCTGTGGGGTTCCTGGCATGCACCCAGGGTCTGTGGTCCTTTGGAGAACTGAGACATGGCAGGGGTGTCTTTTGTCATCACTTATGGGATGCTGTCAAGCTTCCTGAATAATCTAGCTGAGGATGCTGAAAGGGTTCGAAAGAAAGCCCTAGGAAGGAAGACTGGAAGAGTGTGAGGCAGAGCATCTCAGGGCCAAGTAGAATTGGCACAAGACATGATGCAACCCAAGGTGGGGTAATAGGAGCTGCTGCTGCTGCTATGGCAAGTATTCCTACGTTGGCACCCCTTTTCTTACCCATTGTGGCTGGTTCTAGAGACAATGGAGCAGACCCTAGAGCTGATTTGCCTTACCACAATATGACACAACCAAGCTTTTAAAAATAGGAATAAAAAGCAACAATTTTTGTAAAGTCCTTTGGAGACAAGCATGCCAGACAGGCACACCACTGCTCCCCATTTCCTGTATGGAACCCAATACTCTTATGAATTGAATTGGCCAGGTTTAATCAATGCACCCTTTGAGATTCATTACACATGTCGTGTCCACAGTGAATGCTTTTTTTAACTGATACTTTTTAAATATACTCCAATGTAAACTAGAAACATTTGTCATATTGATGTAACATGCTGTCGAAACTTTTCTGTGTAATTTCTACCCAGACAGGCCTTTAAGAAAGAGAATTCTTTGATTTTGATGTAGTTTTATTAAGATGTTGCTAAAATTATTTTGTTAGATGACAGTAGGCAATAATCAAAATTACTGTTGAAGTTGAAGTGTAGGTATTTTGGGCATACAGCTTTTTCCTTTCTGAGGTTGCAAATTTTGTGGAATGTAATCTTGCTTTTCTTCGATAATGGAGAAAGCTTAGAAAAAAATGCCCTCTTCAAAGAAAAAAAAATGGGAATATCCATTCCTTTGAATACCCCCTCTCTCTTTCATTTGACCCATATAATATTTTGCTTCCTGCCTTGCTGCTTCAGGCAATTATAATTTAGTTAAAATTTAGTCAAGGTTTCTCAGCTTTAACAATATTTTAGATTTGTAATGCTAACATATTATACTGTTTTTATGTTATTAACCTCATTTATCTTATTTTCTGTAGTTCTCAATTAAGTTCCACCAGATAAAGAAAAGGTATTTGCTATGTGCCTGAAGACTCATCCTTGAACAGCTGAATTTAGGGGGACTAATTTCGTCATAAAGGGAACTGACATGAGAAACTGGATTTCTGCTTCACAGAAATCGAGCTTAGATTTCCCACAACATTTAAATTTCTGTGATGTAGATGGGATGTATCTGAGGGGTGGTCTTAGGTCACACCCCTTCTGTGATGTATGCATAATGTTTCTGGGGGTGGTCTTGATCTAGAGGATGAAAATTTCAAAAGTCTTTATAAGCCCTTGCACAGCATTTTTGTGGGTCCACCGCCTTTCCTGCGAGTGAGGGGAGCACCCTGTTGCAACAGATCAATAAAGATCAAGCTTACTAGCTGCTTTGCTTCTCAATATTCTCTGGTTGGCCTCTGTTATTCTCTACTACCAATAGGGAACCTATGTAAGGACTCCATATGGGCTCTTGGATACCCCATAAGGGAAAAGGGCATATTTTTATTTACAACAATTTCCAGAACTTTTACCTTCTTGGTCCCCCTCCTCTGAGAATGGAAAAGCATCATAAGGCATGTTATATTGGTTCACATGCTCAGACCTGTCAGGTTTCATTGTCAAGGTCCATGAACTGGCAATGTCCATAAACTCACAGATAGGCTGTGCCTTGCTGTATCTGTGTACCGAAGATCAGCAGTCATGACAGTGTATCACCGGTTTTGATCTTGAAATGACATACATACTTCAGATGGGAGACCCCAAACAGAGACTGAAAACCCCCATGCAGTTTAAAATCACCAAGGTACTTTGAGCTTATCTCTGACAAAAGCCTAATAAGCTGGTACAGGCACATATTTCTTACTAAATGCTCTGCTGCTGATTATTTGCAACTTTTTATCCTGCATAACCTTGAAAGGGGAAAGTAGCTTTGGGTTTTTATTATATTGTAGCAGAAATGACATGCTGTTTACAAGTTTTCCTCTCCCCCTCCCCTGCCCAGCTCATAGTTCTGCTTTCTGAGAAAACAAAAGCTAAATGGAGTCGCTGTAGGTCCTCCTTCTTGTAAATCATTTCTTGGACTGTGCTGGGTCATGACAGAGAGCAAAAGCTAGCAGTGTGAGGCTCACACTTCATCAAAACTCAGGAGGAATATGATGATATGATACAAAGACTTTAAACAAATTACATAATTTATAAATAAAAGCACCACTGACTCAACAGATTTCTTTCATCACTTCCATTCCTGTTCATCTAGAATTGGCCTCTTCTGCATTCATCTTCCACACCCATTTTTAAAATTATAATACAGTGGTACCTCGGGTTAAGAACTTAATTTGTTCTGGAGGTCTGTTCTTAACCTGAAACTGTTCTTAACCTGAAGAACCACTTCAGCTAATGGGGCTTCCTGCTGCCACTGCACCGCCGCTGCACAATTTCTGTTCTCATCCTGAAGCAAAGTTCTTAATCCAAGGTAATATTTCTGGGTTAGCGGAGTCAGTAACATGAAGAGTCTGTAACGTGAAGCGTATGTAACCCGAGGTACCACTGTATTAATACTAATACTCCAGAGGCAGTCCGTTCCACTGTCAAAGAGCTCTCGCTCTCAGAAAGTTCTTCCTCGTGTTTAGTCAGAATCTCTCTCCTTGTAGCTTGAGGCTGTTTGTCCAGGTCTGACCATCTAGAGCAGGAGAAAGCAAGCTTGCACCACACTCCATATGGCAGCCCTTGAGATATCTGAAGATGGCTATCATATCTCAGAGTCCAAAAGTCCCATAGTGATAGGCGAATTCTGCCACTGGGAGTTTTATTAGCGCAAACAGTTTCTGAACTCTTATCGCAAAAAACTGTGTCTAGATTAAAATTGTGTCAGATTAAAATTGCCACTACCGGCACTGTGGGCTGGATAGGAAAAGGCGAATTCTGCCACTGGGAGTTTTATTAGCGCAAACAGTTTCTGAACTCTTATCGCAAAAAACTGTGTCTAAAAGTTCAGATTAAAATTGCCACTACTGGCACTGTGGGCTGGATAGGAAAAGATCCTGCTGCAGCCGCTTCTCAGCTGGCTTTGCAGATCCAGCTGCTTCCTGCCTGCCCGGTCTGCAGGGGGTGGGGAAGAGCAACAGCTCCCCAGGCTGCAGGAAGCTGGAGGACAAGCTGGGGGAAGGGAAGGCGAGCCTCTCTGCGTATGGCTGTAGAAATCCTGGAGTGCAGCAGCGCCATGATCCCTTGCATCATCTCCTTCTCAGGTTGAGGATGGCGGATGAGACAAAGGCTTTGCTGTCCATCTAGGAACACTCTGTGGGGAGTTTGGTGTCCTGCCTGCCTGCCCGGTCTGCAAAGCCAGCTTCTGGTGCAGGCTCTAACGTCGCTCTGCACCCTGCAGAATGTTAGAACTTTTCTGGAAAAGAAACTATTTCCTCTAAGATGCCCTAAACCCCCACAGCTTTAAAACCCTTCCACTTTATGCAGCCTATCAATGTAACAATGCAAAAGTCGACAAGGAAGCCATCAAGGAATAATATTTATATTCTGCCTTTCAGGTCTAAAAGGAGCCCCACCTAATTGATTCTGATTGTTTCTTTCTTTGCTCACTTTCCCATATTTCAACCATTCAGCAGTGAACGGTTGCTCGAAAGCACAACAATCAAATGTACAGTGAGTGGGACCTTGGTTCTTGAACTTAATCCATTCCGGGTGTGTGTTCGATTCCCGAAACCATTCAAAAACCAAGGCATGGCATCCGATTGGCTGCAGGAGCCTCCTACACTCAAGCAGAAGCTATGTCGGACGCTCAACTTCTGAAAAACGTTTGCAAGCTGGAACACTTACTTCCGGGTTTGCAGAGTTCAGGAGCTGATTTGTTCAACAATTAAGCAGTTCGGGAACCAAGGCACCTCTGTATATCAGAGTTTCTCTCTCCAGGGGAAACCCTCACCAGGACAGGAAGTCCAATTTATGCAGTTTGAAAGCTTCTCATCAAAGCATTGCAGCCATTTCAGGGGATTTAGGCAGGAAAACTGAGAGGCAGATGAAGCTGTACAGGAATTTCAACAGCATTTGTTGAAGCTGTTTACTTAAGATGTTGTAATAACTATAATGTTGCCTGCACCCCAATTTCTGTTTGGTAAGAGATTCCTGGGGTTCCAGTGCTTAACCAGAACATGGTTTCCTTTGAATGCTCAATGGAGTTAAACAGTAATGTGAGTAGTTTGAACTGGGCCTTGAACTGAACTGGCAACTGATCCAGCTGTTTTAAAAGAGGAGTTAGATGTGGAAGGCATTAACTGCTGCAATATTTCTGTTCTTGTTTAGGTGTGATAAATCTCAGAGAAGAGCAGCCATGGCTTGTAAGAGCAGCAAACAAGACACATTAGCTCAAATGAACCAGCCATCTGGCAAACGTACCCTTGATATCGCCATCGTAGGGGACTCGGGTGTCGGCAAATCATCCCTGGTCAATGCCCTGCGAAATATGGCAGACGATGAGCTTGGTGCAGCTGCAGTCGATGTGATAAAAGGTACTAGGGAACCAACGGGGTACTTGTACCCCCAATATCCAGATGTAACCCTTTGGGATCTACCAGCTGAAGCCAAACTTTATTCAATTATATATCTTCAATTCAATATGAAAGCAAACATGTTTAATGTTTCTTTTTTCTGTGCTATTGTGGCTGTACCCTTATAGAAGGATGCAGAGACCATACCTGCCCTCACCTTCCTCTTAATAGCAGTATTGTGGGGAGAAGGATTATCATCAGAATCATGGGATGGGGAGGGAAAGTTTCAAACTCTCCTTGGCCTGCAAATCCCTTCTGGGCTGTTGAGCTGACTGGGGAAGCGCTGAGAGTGCAGAAAAGGAGGCTGGACAGCAGAAGTCAACAGCTAGAAATTGAGAAATTGTAGAATTCGAGCACGCATTTCCCCCCTGAACAAAGCAAAACTGTCACACTGCCCACTCTCCTCTCCCCCTTTTACTTCAAAAATGCTTTCCTGACACTAATGCAGCAGCCCCTCTTTTCTCCCTTGGTTTGAGGGTCATCTCTCAAAGGGAGACATTCTGGGTTAGGTGGCCGGGGAGAGTCGCCTGCACCACAGGGGCTAGAAATTGTTTTAAAACATAGTTAAAAGTTTGAGATTAATAAAGTTAAGGACTTGCAACCACTTTGAACTTTTTGTTATGGCATTCCTTAAAACATGAGTCTCGCTTCTTCGTTCAGTCTGAGGATAGTAGAGCCTAAAGACAATTTAGGCTAGGAGGGATTTTGTGAGCTTGGGTTTTGCATGTGTGATTTTGCTTTTTTGGTTAAAGCACACTGGAACATAAGGGTCATGGCCTACTGCAGCAGCTCAGGAAGATGCATGGCTGGTGGTTGACACTTTATTGTACAGAGAAACACTGGCAGCAGCTCCCACAGGGTGACTTCTTCTGCACGGAAGCCGCTGCTGCTCATTCCTCTTCAAGCCCCTCCTGGTACTGAAGGAAAGTGAGGACAAGTGACCTCACCTAGGCCCGAAGTCACCCCCCACCAAAGCAGGCTCAAAGCTTCTCAGAGCTTTTCAAAATCATTTTTCTCAGCAGCTAAAAGGCATTAGCTAAGCATCAGAAACTTTCCGCTTGCTGTAACTAAAAAGATTGCAACAAAGGTAGGGAACACAGTCCATTGTTTCTCAGGCCTTTCTGATGCCTTCTGGCCTTGCTAAAGAACCACATTGCAACTTACTTTCTGTCCGGGAACCATGCCAGAACAAGAGATTGAAACATATCTGAACACTCTGAAACCCCTTTCCTGGGAAGAGTCCAATAGTCCCAAGACAGCTTTCTGTTCATGCTCAGAGGACTCCTGAGGGAGGAGAAAGGAGGAGGGAACTGGAAAGGGGTATATATGCTTGTGCACATGACTGTGAACTTCGTGCATGCTTTTTGTGATTTATCACACTTGATCCTTCTACCAGTTCATGGATGGTAGAAATATAAGCCTTTTCTCTGAAACTATTCCTTGAGTGTCTGTTGACTCCCACTTCCCTTTCCCAGGCGCAATATTTTTCCCACCCGAGGGCAAAGCCTCATAAGGCCACAGTACTAGGAGATGGTGGAGCAGGGGAAGGTGAGGAGTCAACTGGCCCATCCCTTGGCTGAACAGTTTCTTCTTCCTCCACCTCATCCTGCCCTAACTCTTCTTCTTCCTCCTCCTCCTCCTGCTTCTGGTCTGGCTCCCAGCCCCATAAACGAGAGGCTCCCTTCCCTGGGTCAGCCTCCTGGCCCCCTGTCTCCGCCACATTCACAGTCCCCAACATCTATTATCTGAGGCATGGTCAACCCAAGACGTTTTGTTGCTGGAGGTGAAGGACAAGATGGCCGCTGCCCCTCCCTCCATTCCATGGGCAGAAACCAACTGGATCAGCCACTGAATGACTTCAGAACGCTGGCAATGGAGCCCTGTCCTCTCCTCACATGAGGGAAATGGCCTTAGGGGACTTAGGCAGGCTGTTTCCAAAGGGGTAGCCATGTCGGTTTGTTGAAGCAAAAACAGCAAAGGCAGACCCTCCAAGTAACCGTATTTTCCAGGGACGTCCCTGATTTAGAGAAGCTGCCCTGGTTTCTGATTTGATCCCGGAATGTTCCGCTTTTCCTTAGGATGTCCCTATTTTCATTGGAGAAATGTTGGAGGGTATGGAGTTATCTGATCCCTGAGCCATCTGAAGGGAATCCTTCACTGCGATCTACTCACAGAGTTAAAAACCGGCATTGATCTACCCCCTTTTTGGGGGGGTAGGTTCAGGTTAAAGATGCTGAGCTTCTTTTAGGAAGAAGGAAGGCCCGTTTTGGGGGGGGGGGTTGAGGTCAATGCTGTTGAGCTTATTAGAGGGGAGCTAGTGATCTACTAGTGATCTACCACAGACGTCCAGTGATCTACCGGTAGATCACGATCTACGTGTTGGACGTGCCTGCTGTGTAATATTTTATTATGTTTTTATATTTGTTGCTAGCTGCCCAGAATGGCTTGGGCAACCCAGTAAAATGTGTGGGGCTAAAAATAGTAAAATTATCATTATGGAATAGGACGTGCCTGTTTTCACCGGAGAAATGTTGGAGGATATGCAAATAGTCTCATGGCATCTTAAAAGATGAGACTGGCTAGCAGGGATCCTCAAGAGGAATGGTTAGGGATAGCCGCCACCACTGAGCTTCCCCCAATACACACACACTCAGCATCTGCTACCTGAGGCAGCTGCTTCACGCTGGCTAATAGTAGAGCTGGCTCTGTTGGGCTAGACCAAGAAAATGGCAACACCTGGTGACAGAACATGGAACAAGCCTTCCTGAAGATAAAATAGAGGTTGGGTGGCTTTGTTGGAGGCCTGTGCTCAAGCAGCCAGTCCTTCAAATTTCCTCATGCTGGGGGTAGTGCTAACATTGATCTATAGGTCTGATCTATCCAGACCGAAATGAATTTGTGTGAAGGCTAGGGCTGAAGAGTTAGGGAGTGAATGCCACATGAAATGCCATTCCCTCACTCAAACAGGTTGCATCATTTTGACCCCCCACAATGAAACAAATGGTTGAAACTCCCCATTGTCAACCACAAATAGAGTGGTAAATTGTGGGAGGGGCGGTTTAGTTCTGTCCTAACCCCACAGTATAGTAGCATTTCACCTCAGCCTTCCCAAAGCAGCTCCCACTGGGCAACTTCTGCACGGAAGCCGCTGCTGCTCATTCATCTTCAAGCCCCTCCTGGTACTAGGCGATGGCGGAGCAGGAGAAGGTGGGGAGTCAACTGGCCCATCCCTTCCCTGAACAGTTTCTTCTTCCTCCACCGCATCCTGCCCTAACTCTTCTTCTTCCTCCCCCTGGTCTGGCTCCCATAAACCAGTGGCTCCCTTTCCTCGGTCAGCCTCCTGGCCCCCTGTCTCCACCACATTCACAATCCCCGACATCTATTCTCTGAGGAAAATCAACCCAAGACGTTTTGTTGCCGGAGGTGAAGGACAAGATGGCCGCTGCCCCTCCCTCCATTCCATAGGCAGAAAGCAACTGGATCAGCCACTGAATGACTTCAGAACACGGGCAATGGAGCCCTGTCCTCTCCTCACGTGAGGGAAATGGCCTTAGGGGACTTAGGCAGGCTGTTTCCAAAGGGGTAGCCATGTTGGTTTGTTGAAGCAAAAACAGCAAAGGCAGACCCTCCAAGTATCCGTATTTTCCAGGGATGTCCCTGATTTAGAGAAGCTGCCCTGGTTTCTGATTTGATCCCAGAATGTTCCGCTTTTCCTTAGGATGTCCTTATTTTCACTGGAAAAATGTTGGAGGGTATGGAGTTATCTGGCCCCTGAGCTGCCTGAAGGCAATCTTGTATGGGGAAGTTATTTAAATGTTTAATGTTTAATGTTTTATTATGTCTTTATATTTGTTGGTAGCTGCCCAGAGTGGCCAGCTAGCCAGCATGGCCAATGAAGTCCAAAACATCTGGAAGGCATCAGTTTGAGGAAGGCTATAGGGATCTTCCAGGTGTCCTTTTTATTGAGCATTCGTATCTGAGCTCATACTGGGGTGATTATATGTGATCCCACTTTCAATACCCTTTGCATCTGCAAATGTTTTGGGATAGTCATACTGCTTCGTTTGCAATAGGCATGGGTCCATAGTTTCCTGCTAAAGCCAGTGTGGTGTAGTGGTTAAGAGCGATAGACTCATAATCTGGGGAACTGGGTTTCGTCTCCGCTCCTCCACATGCAGCTGCTGGGTGACCTTGAGCCAGTCACACATCTCTGAAATCTCTCAGCCCCACTCACCTCACAGTGTTTGTTGTGGGGGAGGAAGGGAAAGGAGAATGTTAGCCGCTTTGAGACTCCTTCGGGTAGTGATAAAGAGGGATATCAAATCCAAACTCTTCTTCTTCTTCTTCTGCAACTTTTTCGTAGCACAAATGTTCCTGGGTGTGTGTGTTCCCCACTTTTGTCACACTACAGAGCAAGAGTGACCTTCCAGATGGCAATAATAACCGAGTGACATTGGGGAAGTGTTGCAGAACTATTAATAGAGTGGAATGGTATCTGAATGGCCTACTATAAACAACCCCCCCCCATGCATTATTATTGTGTCAATGACATGTTGTCTCAAGGCAAATCTAAAAAAAATGTAGTATAAACACTGACTACTGGGAAACACTGGCCTGCGAGCGCTCCAGTTGGAGAACAGCCTTTACCGAAGGTGTCATGGGCTTTGAAGACACTCGAACTCAGGACACAAGGGAGAAACATGCTAAGAGGAAAGCACACTTGGCAAATCCACACCGTGATTAACTCCCGCCCAAAACCAATGTCCCCACTGCAGAAGGCCGTGAGGATCCAGAAGTGGCCTCCACGGTCCTCCACGGACTCACTGTTAAAACCATGTTTATGGAAGACAACCTTACTCAGCCCAGAGTGATTGCCAAAGAAGGAGTGGGGGGGGGTCTAGATAATTCACAATATTTCTCATTTATGAGACTTTCATGGAAAACTGAAAGCTGATTAATAAGTGTGGCCAGGAGATTAATTTAACCAATTAGTTTATTTCATGAAAACTTATACAGCACTTGATTCTAATAAAACCTCAAAGCAGTTTGCAAAGAGAAAAAACAATAAAACCAAGAAACAATTACAGTCATGCTTTAAGATATGCAAGAGTTAAAATACTAAAACAGACTAAAATTACCTCAACTTTCTATTTAACAATGTGGAGGCTCCTGTCTAGCTGAATGCCCTCCTTCAGTTTGAGTGTGTATGAGGGAAAGAACATTGTGAAATAGATGTTGCATGGGACTTGTGATACAGAGCTAACTCCTGTTCCTAAAGAAAAAATGCAAATGCAGCATATATATATATATATATATATAGAGAGAGAGAGAGAGAGAGAGAGAGAGAGAGAGAGAAGGAGAGAAAGTGAATGCTGCAGCCTCCATAAATTATAACTTGGGACCATCCTTGCAAGCAGGTTCACATAGGTCACTAGTTTTTTTCTAGTCTGACATCATATACAGAGGAATTCCTTAGTGGACTGAAAGAAGTATGAATAGGAAAAAGTTCATTTGTCCCAAAGTCTCCTTTCAGTATTGGTCTTAATTCTTATACATTGGATAGAGATACTAATTTTAAAAAGTAACTGAAAGGGTATTATGCTGGCATTCAGATTATTTCACTTAGGATTTTTTATAAAAAATGAGAAGCCTAAGATTTATGGAATTTTTAAAATAAAAAACCTGATCATCTGATTATTATTATTTTAATGTCTTTTGGTGGTGGTTGTTTTAAAAATGGAAACGTATAATTCACCAGATACTATATACCAAGCACTTAGTCATCATGGCACATCTGCTTGCTGCTAAATGGACTTTTCCCCCTCTGCCTCAAGAGCTTTGGACAAAACCCTCTGGGTGTCATCAGCAGCACCCGATATGCATTTCTGCAGCATGAAGTAGGTGCGAGGAAGCGAAATCCCTCCAGACAGAAGAAAGCCAAAGATGGGGAAATGCTCCCAGCGGTGATATTCATAAGCCATCACTGAGAGTCCCACCAAGTCGGGCAGCACCCATAAAATGGCAGAGAACATTCCCAGGGACTGCATTGCTGCTTTAAGGGCTGTGCTTGTCTTTCCAACACGCTGGGCCAGAGCTGCAAGGGATGGATTGTCCAGGCCAAAGTCCAGGAAGCACCAGGAGCGGAACGTACTAAACAGAAATATGGGGAGAAGGAAGGGAACTGGGCTTCCAAGAACGACCAGCAAACAAAGCCTTTTGGTCCAAATCTTCTCCTTCACAGTGGTTTTCTTTTTCTCTAAGATAGACAGGCAGATGCTAGGGAAGCGGCGCAGAAAGGCTTGCCTCTTCAGACGCAGGAGATCGTTCTTCAGCGTTTCCTGCAGGAGGGGGAAGTCAAAGCAGTCGGCTTCCCAGTTGGAGACGATGAAGACTTGTGGGTCCCTCACTCCTTCTCTTACCAAGCACTCTTTGCAGTCCTCCTGGATGTGCAAGAGGACCTTCTTCTCACTGTAGTCAGATGGCCGTTGCCTCTTGGCGGCCGACAGGTCCAGGTCTGCTTTGGTGCGCACAAAGTAGAAGCTCTTGCCCATATCTTGGATCTCACGGACCAGGTCAGAATGGGTGGAGCGGAAGCGCTGGGAGCCGACGATGACGAAGAAATCAAAGTGATTCAAATCAACCTTCTTCTCAAACTTGTCCTCTCCAAAGGTTGGTGTTCCCCTTCCGGGGTGGTCCCAAAGGATCACTTGCGGAAGTGTCGGGTGTGGGTAATCCTTGACTTGCACAGTCGTCATCTGTATGCCAGTTGCAGCGGCACACGGGTCATCGGCACGAAGACCCAGCATGGCATTTATGAAGGAGGACTTCCCGGAGCCGGGCTCTCCTACTACGGCAATGTTGAGCGCAGTGCTGTTGAAAAAGTGCAGTGGTTTTGTCAGCACCTGCGACACAGCACCTGCCAATTGGCCCTGAGAAATGGCTACCTCGAAGTCTTCCACCATTGTGGATCTCGGTGCACTGAAGAGAAAGGAAGCAGGAAAATGTTAAGCGACCGGCCTAATTAGAAGCATTCATTAATGGCATGCCCTCTGTAAAATTTCCAGTGTCGGCAATATTAATATCATTTGCCAAGCAACAAAGCTTTATAGGTAAAAGGTATGAATCCCATCACATTCCATAATTCAGAAGTGAGTGCAAGGATAAAGTGCCCAAAGGTCATGGCAGTGGGGTAGCGTGGGGGGTGCAGGGGGGCCCGGCTGCACAGGGCGCAACATCTGGGGGGGCACGGAGGAGACTCGAGTGCTAAAATCCACGGGTTAGGGGGCGCAAATTACTTGCCTTGCCCCGGGTGCTGACAACCTACGCTACACCACTGGGTCATGGGACATCAGGAGCTGGAGTTGGCGAACAATAAAACACCTGTTGTCAATGACGTTAACTCTTTGCTCAAAGAAAACCAAACAGCACAGGCCAAGTGAACACAGCAACTCTTCCCAGTACCTCTTGCCCCAATGAAGCTGTTGCAAGGACTGAAGTGTTAGAATTCCTGCTCCATGATTGCAGTCATGGGATTGTTGTCTATCACATGACGGTGTATGTTTTGACTCCACAGAGTGGGAAGTGACAGAGAAAGGATGCTTGTGTTACTGTGTTCCGTGAAGTGCGACTACTGTCTTTTGTTCTTTCTCTTTGCTGTCTGATGCTAGAGAGAGAGGGAGCCATGTTGCAGTGCTCCATGTGTGTTTATATGTAAATAAAGCAAATTAGCCAAAATGCTGAGTTACTGAGGTCTGTTACGCAAGCTGCGAAGACTCTAACGGATTCCTAAGTGTGCCGATGTCTGTTGGCATCGGTCACTGTGATGTTTGGGCTGAAGAAAGCTTTTGACGCTTCCGAAAGATTGACCAGGGGGGAGAGAACATGCCAGTCAGGCACGTGTCTCTGCCAGGGTCCTACTTGAGTGTAGGACAAGCTCCTGCCATGAAGGTCCCCACCTTCCCCTGCTCTCTAAGGCTCCTTCTTCCCCACAACGGGAGAGTTATCAGTCTGAAGGTGCAGAAGAGGGGGGTCTGGTCAAAAAGAAGAAGGGGTTGGGGCAGTTTTATTTAAGTATTTTTTAAGAGTGCACCCTTCCTTTAAACACTGTATGTAAATATTTAACTTCTGCCCCTGCTTGTCATTGAAGTCAGAGGTTTTCAACCTTTTTTAGTCCACGGCTCCTTCGACCAAGTACCTTCTTTCTGCGGCACCCCAGTGGGGCTCAGGAGCCCAGTTATGTCACCCCTTGCCTGCAGAGCTGGCAGCCTCTCACCCTTTTACAAACAACCCCCCTCCTTGTTAAGTCTTCCCTCAGCCTCCTCTCCCCCCTCCTTGGGAGTCCTCTGGGCAGCTGCTGATGCAGCCCCTAGTCTCTGAGTTGCCCTCCCTGCCCTCAAGAGAGGTGCCTCCTCACACTGCCCCACAGGGGCCTGGGACTTGTCTCTCCATTCCCAACAGCAAGGGCTGGTGGTCTGGCTGGCTGGGCTCCCTCACCCACTTGCCTGCTTACCCTGAGGCCCCATTTCAGCTCCGGGAAACCAGCACCCCCTGGCCAGCCCCAGAGGCACCTTTCGCCTGGGGATCTTGTAGCCAGGGCTGCTGCAACAAACAGCTCTTGAAGCCTTTGGGAGGCAGAGACACCAGAGGGCATCAGCGGGCGTCAGAGGAGAGAGGGAATGAAAGAGGGACTGAGGCCGTTGTTGCCCACGGCACCCCTGACCACCATTCAAGGCACCCCAGGGTGCCACGCCACACTGGTTGAAAACCACTGATTTAAGTAATTAATAACCAGATACACCTTATGTGTCTAAATTCTCCACCCACTTCCCCCTCCCCCAAGCTGTACATTACAGTGGTACCTTGGTTTAAAAACATAATCCATTCCGGAGGTCTGGTTGTAAACCAAAACAGGTTTTAACCCAAGGTGCGCCTTCACCAATGGGGTCTCCCCCCCCCAATGGTTTTAATTCAAAAAAAGGGACACGCACTTCCGGTTTGACATGGTTGTAACCCAAATCAGTTGTAATCCAAAGCGGTTGCAAACCAAGGTACCACTGTATCAGCTTTCCAAGGAAATGGTTTCTCTTCTCAGATTGGGGACAGTCTCCCCCCTCCTTCTCCCCAAGCTGTGGAAGGACCAGACACAAATTCCTCTCCTCCTGACCCCTCAGCAAACCTTTATTTTCTTTCCCCTTCTCTCTCCCCCCCTCTGAAGTTTTTTAGAGGTGAGAGACTTTTCCTCACGCTCCTGACTGGAAATTACCTGGGGGGCTGCTGAGATTTCTTGTTGGTGTTGCTGGGAGAGGAAAGTGAGGGGGTAAAAAACCTTCGAAAGAAACAAGTGCGGGGGCGGCGGAGTGCAGATCAGGGTCCAGATTGGAAAGTTGGCCGGAAGGGAGGACACGAGGGGAGGGGTTAATGAATGAGGTCTCCCTCCCCCTCTCTCCCTCCCTCCCTGCTCCAGGTGTGTGTTGGGTATGCGGGCGAAGAGCAGCCTGGAAGGGAGGGTTGTGTGCACCAGTGGAGAGATCTGGGATCGCTCGTGGGGGGGGGAGGGGGGCTGTGGGCTTTGTGTGCATGTGTGTGTGAGAGAGTGTATAGAATCTCTAACACCTCCGGCTCTGAGACCAGAAAGTTATTGTGGGAAAAATCAGTATGATATGGTTTGTACGTTCCATTTAGGCCTATCTGTGTATTGTTTTACAACTGAATTACATTAAAAAAACACACCTGCCAACTCACATAAAAATGTCATTTTCTTTGCTGAAACCTTTTATTAAGACATAATAAATTAAATATAAAATACTGGATTTTCTGTGCGTGAGGAATTGAATGGGAGGAAGGGGGGATGGAGGAGATACGGAAAGAAGAGCTACTTTTTCCGTGGCTAGGGGGCGCAATCTGGACGGTTCTGCCAGGGGCGCCAGATCACCTAGCTAAGGCTCTGTCTGTTTCCAAAGAACTCCCCCCTCCACTCTGCCAAACCCCCAAAAGTGAAAGAGGCAGGAGGTGAGAGGAGCTGGATGAGGGCAGCCTCGTAGCAGCTGCAGAGGTGGATGTCGAATGAACACGCGTCACCGCTGGAAAGGGAGACCCGCGTTGATTTCAGAGCAGTTACTTACAACTCTTAGAGTAACACCAGCTCTGCTTGCTCCCTGGTGATGGCATGTTATTTATTCCCTTTGCAGCGGGGAAGAAGGGCTGCCTTCTCCAACGTCATTAAGAATCAAAAATAAATGATTCTGCTGCCCCCGCCTAGCAATGAGCTCAGAGTCTCCTTTAACGCAGACACGCTCAGAAAAAAACAAAAAACACGAAAGTCATCAGAGCCCCATGAGAACTGCTCACCTCCTTACCTGCTGCCAGTCCGAATTTTTTGCAGTAAAGCTCAGTTCCCTCTTTGGAGGCTTTGCTTCCTGATCTCTTAGCCTTTCCTCCGTCCAACTCTTTCTCTCTCGCTCGCTTTTATTCCTGCTCCCTCCCGGTCGTCGCGCTAAAAAAAGCAAAGAAGAAAGCGAAAGTACGAGCGAGGACGAGGATAGCAAGAGCCGCATTCCCCGCTAGAGGGAGCTCCAAGCAGCCTGATTGACAGCGGTGCTGCTGCCTTTAAATGGGAAGGTCCCAAAGGCTCACTCGTGAAACTTGAAGCATCCGAGATGGTTAATCCTTTACCTCTGCCGTAGTTGCTTCTGTGCCCGTCTCAGCAGCTCCCGCGTTTTCTGCACTTAAGCCCCACATGGCCCTGATTTCAGGGGGTTGATCTAGATGACCCTTGGGTTTCCTTCTAGATCTGCAATTCTACGATCCTATGACTTTCCAGAGCCCGGCAGAGATTGATTGAAATACTACCAACTGCTGCTCAAACAACCCACTGGTCTCAGAGACAGGCCCTAAGTAAATTGATTTTCCCACATAAACCATGGATTGTAAAGATGTCCATAAAAGTGTGTGGAACGCTATCGTTTAACTATTACATTTTTTTTCTCTTTCTCGGATAAACTGAGCCATGAGGAATCACTGTCATGGATAACAATAGAAACCTTAACAAAAGACCTTGCTGAAGTGAAGTCTGCTTGGGATCAAAAGAAATTTGAAGCTGTTTTTTCATGATGAATTTTCACGAAAACTTTTTAAAAGTGGAAATACCCAACAGATAGGGAGATGTGAAGAGCTGAACTTAAATATTGGAAAAATGAGAAACTGAGATATTGAAATATTGGAAAAATGAGAAACCAAGCCTTATGAGGAGCACTTGAAGGAGCTGGGTATGTTTATCCTGGAAAAGAGGAGATTGAGAGGAGATACGATAGCCATCTTCAAATATCTCAAGGGTTGTCACACAGAAGAGGGAATAAGCTTGTTTTCTTCTGCTCCAGAGGGTAGGGCCTGATCCAATGGCTTCATATTACAAGACTGAACATGAGGAAGAAATACAGTAGTTTATTTTTTAGAAACATTCTAACATTCTGCAGAGTGCAGAGCAGCTACAGAGCCCGCATGACAAGCTGGCTTTGCAAGCCAGGCAGACCAGAAGGACACCAA
This sequence comes from Podarcis cretensis, assembly GCF_951804945.1. Classification (NCBI taxonomy): domain Eukaryota; kingdom Metazoa; phylum Chordata; class Lepidosauria; order Squamata; family Lacertidae; genus Podarcis; species Podarcis cretensis. The sequence goes on along the minus strand of NC_137177.1, from coordinate 17,119,777 downwards.
ACTCTCCTCAGAGTGTTCCTAGACTGACAGCAAAGCCCGTGTCTTATCTGACACCCTCAGCTTTAGGGGGACATCATGCAGGGGGCCACCAGGCACAGGTTCCTTCAAGGGTTTCTACAGCCTCACGCAGAGCTACTCGCCTTCCCTTCCCCCAGCTGGTCCTCCAGCTTCCTGCAGCCTTGGGAGCTGGAGCTCTTCGCCACCCCCACCCTCCAACTCCCTCTCAGTGCAGGTGGGGCAGGCAGGTAGTTGCCGTTTCCCGTCTGTGTCTCTTGGGGTTTGGGCCTCTCTTCTACACTGGCCCCTGACAGGGATCCCCCCCCACCTTCCTATTGGGACACAGTTTCACCAAATGCACCTGCCTCCCGCGCACAAAGCAACTGTGTGTTTCCCAACGCCATTGACTCCCTTCTTTCCATGCCATCCTAGTCTTCCCTCTTTCTACCGAGTCAGTCTGCATTGGTTCAACTCCTTGCCCCTGGCTGGATGGGTTGCCCATCCCTGGCGCAGAAAGACTTGGAGTGTGGCTCCTTACTAGCGGAGGCCCCCCAGCCCCCCTCTTTTCTAACGTCTGTTGCTCCTGATGTAACCCCAGCTGTAGGGAGGCTCTAACTCGTCCAGCAACTGCATGGGTTGCATCTTCGCCATCTCATCCAGGATCGATGGGTTCAATCCTGCTCCATACATGGGTGCCAGCAGTCCCGTGTTCTGTCCCCAGCCATCCCTTTGCAATAAGGCATTGAAAGCAGTCCAATAAAAGGCCACAGAACTCTCCCCCTTCCAGTCGCAGATTCAACAGTTGTTGCTCAGCCGTTGCATGCTCCTTGGGGCTCTTGAACATTGCATCCATCTGTCCCCAGAATTCCCACAGATTTCCCAGTGTGCTGTGCTGGCCCTCCATTAAAGTGATGGCCCAGTCCTTAGCTGGTCCTTCCAGCCAGCTTATCAGATAAGCTATCCACTGTTTGTCCGAGCTAAATTTGGCTGATCTCACATCCAAAATTTAATTGGATTCCATTTTAAAGGCAGCATAACCTTCTCTGTCCCCACTGAATTTTGCAGGATGAACCCCAGGCCCCTTGCCAGCCCTGAGGTCCCTTTCAGCCTGTGTGTTCCTCCTTTGTTCATCTAGAGCTCCTGCTAGCGTATCGAGCTGTGATTTGAGTTGCCATGTGTAGCTTCTCAATTCTATTATGGGTCCGTGGGCTCTCCTGCCCCTCCCTCTGCTCCCCCAGCTGCATTCCCCACGTTCCGCACTTGCCTTTCCATCACGTTCTCTGTTGGCCTCCGGCATGAGAGAAAAAGTGAGTCCGGGCAACCTGTTATGGCTTGGTCTCTCCCACAAACGTGAGACGAATCTGGCTGTTAATTATTTCAGATTTATTGCTAAAACAACAAACTAAGACGGAGCTTCTCTACTCACCGCCCTCCCCAGAAGATGGAGTTGCCCGGACTCAGCTCCTCCCCCTTCCCCAACACGGAAGCCCCCACCTTCTCTTCCCGTATCTTTCGTGCATCTCTCCTACTTTTGAAATCCTAAGAGATTTGGCAGAGCGTATTTCCTGCATTCCCACGTCTTGCCCACTATCGTAGTTCTCACACATCTATCTGTCCCTTTGGTCAGAGCTCAGATTACAGCTGCTCTCCCCCTCCTCTCTGCTATCTGCTGTTAACTGTCCTCTCCCTCTGCCTGCTTCTTCTCCTCCTGTCAGCATCCAGCAATTGAGCTGGATCTGATGCACAGCGCAAGTGAAACATGTTCTTAAATAAACTGAAATTTGGCTAACAACACTTGGCTCTAGAGCCCCTGCTGCCATACGTGTCCCAAGTCTCTTTCTCAGTTGCCATAATTCTCCTCATGAAGTTCCATTTTCAGCACCACAGAAACTTCAACATGGAACTTAAGTCCCTTGCAGTTTGCTCTCAGCTATTCAGAAAGCCAAAGCAGTGTTGTAAATCAGATGGTGTTGCGCAGAGTCTGAGAAGTTTGTGCTCTGACTGATCGATCACATGGCCATGCAAACCTAAGGCTACCTGGGAGACACTTTGCCACTTTTTGAGGGCTTCCAAGTGGCAGACTGAAGTGCTTGCTTAGTAATGTAGAAATTGCTTGCTGTTTAGAATAAAATCTTAATTCTTCTCACTCACTTGTGTTTTGTATTGCCTCTGAATCTCAGTTTAAAAGAACCACCTTGCATTTGGCAAGACAAGCATTCATAACATTGCCAACAGAGTACTAAAGAGCTGAGGATAAAACATGCTAATGGAGGATTATATTTTTAAGAGAGACCTTTGTTCCAGGTAGGGTACCCCTCCTTTTCTTAGATTCCTATGTTGCACTGCTTTAATGAACAAGGAAACAAACAAACAACAGAACCAAGAACTCTGCCTCTCACTTTAGGTTTATCTGTGGCCTGTAAGGCTTAGCACCAGAAAGGCCAGGGTGAAGCTGCAAAGCTCTTTTTAAAAATGTATAAGCAAAAATTCACAAAACTCAGACACCTCTTAATTATTTTAAGATCAGAAATAACCTCCTACCCATGAAAATATCAAATAAGTATGGAGGAAAGTAAACCCACTTAACTTCCTCCACAAAGATCCCCTGGATTTAGGTAGGCTCAATCCAATTTGTAGGGTCTCCTAGGCTTGCAAATTTCACCCACTTTGGCCAAAAGGGGATTATTTGATTCCTCATTATAATGAATGGGGACACAGAGCTTTATTTGGTTAGAGTTGTCTGGAACCCAAAACACAGACATAAGCAGAGAGAGTACAGAGTAATTAATGCACAGATACTTGGTCACACCTAGTGAGTCTGAATGTGTTTTGCTATTTTTCAATAAAAACTATATTACTTTGTCTGTTTATTTGTGTTGGCAGCCAGTGGGGGAACATTTCAACCTCCAAGGCTTTAAGGCTGTAAGGCTTTACAGAAAAGTTGCATTCTGAGGAGGGATAAACTCATTCTACAAATAAGAGCTGGTGTTGCTGACTCCCAGCTTGATGCATAGCCAATGCATAGCCATTTCTTAGTGTAGCTGCTAGTAGTTGTCAGTGTAACCACCTCCGACAGCTGAAAAAACTTGGATTTTTATCTCAGCAGCTGGTAAAATCACACATGGACTATAACAATCTCAAAAACAATTGGCTAGTGCTTGGAATGAACAAGTTCAATGTGCACTAAATTAGTTTGAAAAACATCTGAACTACACGTGAAAGTAGTTCCCATAATTGCTGGGTAAACTGGACATGAATTAAGTTGGGGCAAAATGAAGAATGATTTCTGGCTCATCTTCAAGTTCATTGTCACTTTCTAAATGCTTTAGAGTATTTCTACAAAAAAAAAAAATTGCCAAGGGTAATTTGGATTAACTTAAAGTGAACTGAACATAAAGAGAACTGGTTTGTTTCATAAAGGAATGAACATGAATGGGAATTAGATCTTTTACAGACATGTTGAACTTGAACTAGTTCCAAGCTCTGATATGGACAGAGACCTGATTGAAGTCTTGTTTGTTCCGATGTTGTCGTCTCTGGTTTCTTTGTTTTCTCAAAAACCAAGAAAAGAAAAAACATATCCCTCAAAAACAAAACAAAAACAAAGAAAGAATAAGAAGCACCTATCTGGAGTTATTCGTGGCAGGAGGACACCCAAAACTGCCTCTACTCCAACTATGTTGAAGATGAACCAGTCTTTCTATGTTTCATAGCATTCCAAAATACAAGGAAATTTGTGGGTATGTGTATGCTTATTTCCAGAGGAAAAAACCCTCCCCAAAGGCTCAGGCTTCCCCTACCCACCCACCCAGCTGGTGAAGAAAAGAAAAGATTAATCATTACAACAAGGAGGCTGAGAGAAAACAGGCTTGTGGTTCAGGTTAGGAAAATTAAATCTGGACTGTTGCCTATAGCTTTCCCATGCCTGGATTAAGTGATTTTTTTACAACTAAAATTAGAACAGCTGGGGAAATAATTGCAGTATGGAGGATTCAGAAAAAAAAAACATTTCCTAAAATTTTAATATTTATAAGTTTATTGAGATTAAGTAAATAAGGCAAAAGGAAAGAATGGCAATCAAAGGAGGAAGAGAGTACATTAAAACATTTTTAAAAGCAGAAATAACAAAATAACCATAAAATATACTAAAGACTACCGAACTATATAGTATATTTTTGCATGGATAAGCATGTCTCGCAGGATCTCACCCAAGACGATATCTGTGTTACATCTTGTTTAATTTCAACTGCTTCAGATTTTGATATCTCCTCATTAAGATCAGTAACTTTTTGATCCAGGGCTGTAATTTTAAGATTCACCTTTGCTAAATTATCCTTCAGACATTAATTCTGCATCACAATTTACTTAAGTGTATCAGCAACAGATGTCTCTGAAGCCATGTGTCTCTTCTTTTCATTTTGCCGCTGCAAATTTGCCGCATGTTGGAGGGGGAGACATCCATCGCTTTAACACTGACAGGTAGGAGATAAGAAACCTCTTAACAGGACAAAAATTGCCCTGGCAGGCTACTGATTAAGCGTTGTTACAATAGGGCTGCCATATGTCTGGGATTCGTCTGTTGGAAGTAGTGTCCAAGCAGAATTTTTGAAAATTGGTAAAAATGTCTGTGAAATGTCAGAAGTGTTGATTTTTTGGGGTGAATTTCCTTTAAAATAGCTCAAAAACGTCTTTTGTTTTTGGGAGAGTTTGTCAAAAAAAGCTCATCAACTTTGCCGTCTCCATCTCTATAACTTTGCCCCCCCCCCCCAAATAAGCGAAAAGCTCTATAACTTTTGTGTTCAGATTTTCACTTTGCGAAATACAGTGGTACCTCGGGTTAAGTACTTAATTCTTTCCAGAGGTCCATTCTTAACCTAAAACTGTTCTTAACCTGAAGCACCGCTTTAGTTAATGGGGCCTCCTGCTGCTGTCGCGCCGCTGGAGCACGATTTCTGTTCTCATCCTGAAGCAAAGTTTTTAACCCAAGGTACTATTTCTGGGTTAGCGGAGTCTGTAACCTGAAGTGTATGTAACCTGAAGCATATGTAACCCGAGGTACCACTGTATGGCAGTGCTACAAGTGCTGAGCTGAAGAGTAATAAAGGAAGCATGCTAGGATGCCATCTTGCAAGACCAGAAGTCGAACTTGTGAATGAAGCAATTGGTTGATGCTGTGGTAGAAAGATGAGATAATGCATGTTGTACCTGGATGTCTCCTCCCAGGTAGATGTATTGGCTGTTTACTTGCGTCTCTTGGGCTCAGCAGCCTTTGCCTGAACTTTCTCTGCATCTTTCACAGCATTTTCCAGGAAATTCTTCAGCAAGTAGAATGTGGTAGCAAAAGAACTGCCCCCACCATAGAGAGACCCCAACACAGGTATGCAATCCAGAATCAGCTCTGCCCCTGTGATTGTTCCCCATATTAGTGACCTCTTCAAGAGATCCATGACGAATTCTGTTGTGATCATACCAGTGCTTGGGGTATGTTCAATAACAGATTTCAACTCCTCAACAGGTTTTCTCACACGATTTGCTAGTATATTGAGGGAATCTTCATCCAAGCCAAAAACTTTGCAGATTTGGCTCATTGTCGAAACCACAATGGCAATGTCACAACTAAGCGAGAGGCTTGGGAGAGGAATCAACCCAACAGAACAACTCACCATGGCTGATTTCCATATCAGGCTCTCCATAGAAGCCTTTTTCTTTTTAATGCTATCTTCTGTTAAAATTGGAAGACACATAATCAAAACATCTCTCTTGATTTCATCCTGTTCCTGTTCAAAGGTCTCTTGAAGCAGGGGGAAATCATACTTGTTGAAATCCCACCTCGATATCAGAAAGACCCTTGGAGAAGGCTCACCTAATGCCTTCAATTTATCATAGCAATCTTTCCGTATAATGTCAAGAGTCTTCTTCTCAGACTGCATCCTCTCATAGATGTCCTCCTCACTGATGCCTTCTGACTTCCAGGTGTTATCTATATCGACATCCACTTTGTTGCGCACATAGTAGAATTTCTTCTTATTTTTCTGGATCTCAAGAGCCAAATTGGTGTCATCCTTAGTGAAGCGTTCCGAGGAGATGATGATGAAAAAATCATACTTGCTGAAATTGACCTTTGTTAGGTATTCCTCTGCATTAAATTCATTTGTTCCAATTCCTGGTAGATCCCACATTTTGACTTTGGGGAATGTGGGGTGTGAATATTCTTGTGGCACCATTGTTGTTTCTGTCACCCCCGTCTTAGCTGCACCCTTTTCCTGATCTTTCATTCCTCGCAGGGCATTGACAAAAGATGATTTCCCGACACCACATCTTCCTGTGATGGCAATTTCAAGCGTCATGTTATTTAATAAATTTAACAGCTGTTGAGCTTCAGCTGAAACGACTTCAAATGGTTTTTTCTCCAAAGCAGACTTCATTTCAGCAAGGTCTTTTTTTAAGGTTTCTTTTGTTAAGGCAGGATCCATGACAGTGATTCCTTGTGGTTCAGTTTATCTGAGAAGGAGAAGAAAGCTCTAATAGTTAAATGATATCTTTCCACACACTTTTCTGGTCATCTTTACAATCCGTGGTTTATGTGGGAAAATCAATTTACTTAGGGCATGTCACTGAGACTAGTGGGTTGTTTGAGCAGCAGTTGGTAGTATTTCAATAAAGTGAAGAATTGCGCCTGTTGTCAATCTCTCAGAAATCTATATGTGCATGCATTCACACATAACCTTTAAAACATGTTTATGTGAGATGTGGCTCTTTTTTGAACTCAAATTGTTCATTCCTCTAGAGCAGGCATGGCCAAACTTGGCCCTCCAGCTGTTTTGGGACTACAACTCCCATCATCCCTGACCACTAGTCCTGTTAGCCTGGGATGATGGGAGTTGTAGTTCCAAAACATTTGGAGGGCTGAGTTTGGCCATGCCTGCTCTAGAGATTTGACTAAAGGAAGCATTTACACACAAACTAAGGATTCCTCTTTTTTTTTTTTTTTTTTTTTGGCTAAAACTTTGGATAAAACACTTAATAAATAAATAAGCCAATGCACTGTGCATATCCCTAGTATATTCTGCCCAAGCCTTGTCCTGCCACTTTCACAAAAGTCACCATAAAATGAAGAATATTTTTAGAAATGTCACCAAGGGGGAGATAAAAAAAGGAGTCAAAGGGTAGAAATAAGTGATGCAGAAAGAGCCCAGAAATATTCTTAAAGGGCAATGCTCAATACTGGGGGAAATATCCACATTGGGTTCTTGTCAACTAACCTTTACTCAGCGATGACTCATGACTCACTGAAATTAATAACCATGCCTAAGATCCATCAATTTTAATAGGTCTACTCTGAGTAAATGTTAGTTGAAGACAACCCATTATCAGCAACATTATCTTGTCCTGAAAGCTATATACATATAACAGATAAATAAATAAATGAAATACAGCTATAGGAAAAAAGAGCTATGAGAAAGTCACAGAATCATAGCACTGTAGAGTTGGAAGGGACCCTGAGGATCATCTAGTCCAACCCCCTGCAATGCAGGAATAGTCAGCTGGTCCATACAGGGACCTGCAGCCTTGGCGTTATCAGCACCATGGTCTAACCCACTGAGCTACCCAGGCTCATCAGGCAGCACCAACCCAGAACCGAGAGAAGCTCCAGCATCTTCTGCCCTGCCCTGCCTCGAACCCTTGCCACGCAGTTTTTCTAATCAGAAGTGGCGCAGATACCTTTTTTACACACCAGGAAGTGCTGAGACGCAGCCCTGATAAAGCGGGTGGGGTCATGGACTGCATTGCAATGCTAACAGACCCCTTTTATTAAACTCGGGCGCGGGGGGGGGAGAGGGGGACACCTTTATAGCAGCACGAGCTCTGCTTGCTCCCTGGTGATGACATGTTATTTGCCGCGGGGAAGAAGAGCAGCCTTCTCGAACATCATTGTTAACAATAATATTATTGTTAATGATATGATATGATATATGATATCACAATAGCTATAATGTAATGGTTAATATAATAACAATAAAAATGTAAAAAAAAACAAATAAAAGGTAAACAACAGCAACAGCAATTGTTTCTGCCACCCCCTCCAAGCAAGGAGCTCAGAGTCTCCTTTAGCGCAAAGAAGCTCAAAAAGAAAGGGAAATCATTCTAGAACGAGGAGAAAAGTTCAACTCCTTACCTGCTGCCGCACTTATATTTTGCAGCCAAGCTCAGTCCTCTTCTTGGAGGTTTTGCTTCGAGGTTTCTCGTGCTTTTCTCCGTCCTGCTATCTCCCTCTGTCTCCCTTTTATACCCTCTTCCTCCTGATTGTCACACTACTAAAAGCAAAAAAGAAAGCGAAGGTAACCAGCGAGGATGAGATAAGATCGCAACAAATAGCCGAAGCCGCATTTCTGGCCAGAGGGAGCTTGTTTGCGCAGAACTGTGTTGCTGGCCAGGCGTGGGGAGAGGAAAACTTGTAAACAGGATGCAGTTTCTGCTCCAAGATCTTTACCCATCTACCATGGCCACATTCTCACCCTCTCCCCACATGGCATTTTAGAAGGCCTCATCTAAAACCATGTATCAGTATGAGACCACCCCATCTTCTCTGATCTTACACAGTTACACCACTGCTTGTACTAGTGGCAAACAGAGAATGACAACGAGGCAATGAGCCTCCATTGGTCTGTCATCTGAAGGAAATGCACTGTGCTAAAGTTCTCCTGAGCTTTCTACCAAGCAGCAATGAGGCAAACATGGAATTGGAACCTGGACCTGGGGCACAGACTCACTTGACATTGCGGTGAGCCTCAGGCCTGGAAAGGGCGGAGGCTATAGAAAATCATAGGTAGTCAGAGACTGTGTCAGCAGCAGTAAGTAAAAGCTCATGTGACACGAGGTAGACGTGCGCATGCCTGGCTTTGTGGCAAAAGGTATACAATCAAATAAGAGATGATGCAAGCTGCAGAACACCACTATATAAGGGAATAAGCGTAATTGGGGAATATAATTGGTCAAGAAAGGTTATGGTAAGGGGAGAGGGGTATAACAGAGGGGGCTTGCCAAGACTCAGGTCCAGCCTTTGGGTGCAATCCCCCTGGACCATGCTTCTGTACAGAGCCAATAAACGAACTTCTTCTTCACCAAACGCCTCATGTGTGTGACTCTTTGGAGGAACTTAAGTGAGAGCTCAGGTTCTCCTGCAACAACATGAGTTCAGCCATGATGCATCCCTACTTGGCCTCTGCTCAATTAGTCCTTAGGCAACACAAGCCACCTATTCTCACCTTCTTAGCTAGAAGCTGCCAAGCCTTAGAAAAGGGAATTCTGTAACCTAGCAGACTGCAGCTGGGAATTTTGATGTCAAAATTCAAAACAGGAGGGAGGGGGTCCAGGCAGCGAGCAACCACATCCTCTTCTGCACCTGTTTGTTATGCTCAAAGCCTAGCTGAGGGCAGACCACAGATTTCATGTTGCTAGCACCAATTCACAAGAACGAGAGCATCAGTCTGTTGAGATCTTCTAGCTCTTCTGCTACAAAGTCCAGAGAGGACAGGAGAGAGTGTGAGCAGCTGAAGTGAGAAGACAAACTATCCTATCCTCCTGTCCTCAAACAACTGTTTGTCAAGGATCTCGAGAAGCAAGTAAGTCTTAACAGAGGTCCCTCAAAGTCTTTCCCTCCCAGCCAGCTTTCCCCTTGCTCAGCTGGCAGGCTTGTGATCCCAATGATGTTTGATCTCCTGCTGCCCTTGAGCTTCTTCCCTAAGCTTAACAGCAGCATTGGGGGGAGAGGGATTATCATCAGAATCATGGGATGGGGAGGGAACGTTTCAAACTGTCCTCTGCTTGCAAATCCTTTCTGTCCTGTTGAGTTGACTGGGGAGTATCTGAGAGTGTTTAAAAGGAGGCTAGACAGCAGAGGTTAACAGTTATCTGAAGCCCTCCACACTGTCCATCCCCCTTTGCCCATGAAACTAGACAAACTATCTGGAACCTCCCTTTCTCCCCCCTCCAACATGGCTGATCAGTGGAAAGGTACATTGTGAGCCTCATCAGACTAGGCAGTTGGACAAAAGCAGTCTGAGGGGTGCAAATGGCATGCTTCTGCAGCAAAGTTAGAACACCTCCCTCTCTCTCTGCCGAGCAGTGGCAAGAGGCTGTGGGGTTCCTGGCATGCACCCAGGGTCTGTGGTCCTTTGGAGAACTGAGACATGGCAGGGGTGTCTTTTGTCATCACTTATGGGATGCTGTCAAGCTTCCTGAATAATCTAGCTGAGGATGCTGAAAGGGTTCGAAAGAAAGCCCTAGGAAGGAAGACTGGAAGAGTGTGAGGCAGAGCATCTCAGGGCCAAGTAGAACTGGCACAAGACATGATGCAACCCAAGGTGGGGTAATAGGAGCTGCTGCTGCTGCTATGGCAAGTATTCCTACGTTGGCACCCCTTTTCTTACCCATTGTGGCTGGTTCTAGAGACAATGGAGCAGACCCTAGAGCTGATTTGCCTTACCACAATATGACACAACCAAGCTTTTAAAAATAGGAATAAAAAGCAACAATTTTTGTAAAGTCCTTGGGAGACAAGCATGCCAGACAGGCACACCACTGCTCCCCATGGAACCCAATACTCTTATGAATTGAATTGGCCAGGTTTAATCAATGCACCCTTTGAGATTCATTACACATGTCGTGTCCACAGTGAATGCTTTTTTTAACTGATACTTTTTAAATATACTCCAATGTAAACTAGAAACATTTGTCATATTGATGTAACATGCTGTCGAAACTTTTCTGTGTAATTTCTACCCAGACAGGCCTTTAAGAAAGAGAATTCTTTGATTTTGATGTAGTTTTATTAAGATGTTGCTAAAATTATTTTGTTAGATGACAGTAGGCAATAATCAAAATTACTGTTGAAGTTGAAGTGTAGGTATTTTGGGCATACAGCTTTTTCCTTTCTGAGGTTGCAAATTTTGTGGAATGTAATCTTGCTTTTCTTCGATAATGGAGAAAGCTTAGAAAAAAATGCCCTCTTCAAAGGAAAAAAAATGGGAATATCCATTCCTTTGAATACCCCCTCTCTCTTTCATTTGACCCATATAATATTTTGCTTCCTGCCCAATTCTAACCTTGCTGCTTCAGGCAATTATAATTTAGTTAAAATTTAGTCAAGGTTTCTCAGCTTTAACAATATTTTAGATTTGTAATGCTAACATATTATACTGTTTTTATGTTATTAACCTCATTTATCTTATTTTCTGTAGTTCTCAATTAAGTTCCACCAGATAAAGAAAAGGTATTTGCTATGTGCCTGAAGACTCATCCTTGAACAGCTGAATTTAGGGGGACTAATTTCGTCATAAAGGGAACTGACATGAGAAACTGGATTTCTGCTTCACAGAAATCGAGCTTAGATTTCCCACAACATTTAAATTTCTGTGATGTAGATGGGATGTATCTGAGGGGTGGTCTTAGGTCACACCCCTTCTGTGATGTATGCATAATGTTTCTGGGGGTGGTCTTGATCTAGAGGATGGAAATTTCAAAAGTCTTTATAAGCCCTTGCACAGCATTTTTGTGGGTCCACCGCCTTTCCTGCGAGTGAGGGGAGCACCCTGTTGCAACAGATCAATAAAGATCAAGCTTACTAGCTGCTTTGCTTCTCAATATTCTCTGGTTGGCCTCTGTTATTCTCTACTACCAATAGGGAACCTATGTAAGGACTCCATATGGGCTCTTGGATACCCCATAAGGAAAAAGGGCATATTTTTATTTACAACAATTTCCAGAACTTTTACCTTCTTGGTCCCCCTCCTCTGAGAATGGAAAAGCATCATAAGGCATGTTATATTGGTTCACATGCTCAGACCTGTCAGGTTTCATTGTCAAGGTCCATGAACTGGCAATGTCCATAAACTCACAGATAGGCTGTGCCTTGCTGTATCTGTGTACCGAAGATCAGCAGTCATGACAGTGTATCACCGGTTTTGATCTTGAAATGACATACATACTTCAGATGGGAGACCCCAAACAGAGACTGAAAACCCCCATGCAGTTTAAAATCACCAAGGTACTTTGAGCTTATCTCTGACAAAAGCCTAATAAGCTGGTACAGGCACATATTTCTTTCTAAATGCTCTGCTGCTGATTATTTGCAACTTTTTATCCTGAATAACCTTGAAAGGGGAAAGTAGCTTTGGGTTTTTATTATATTGTAGCAGAAATGACATGCTGTTTACAAGTTTTCCTCTCCCCCTCCCCTGCCCAGCACATAGTTCTGCTTTCTGAGAAAACAAAAGCTAAATGGAGTCGCTGTAGGTCCTCCTTCTTGTAAATCATTTCTTGGACTGTGCTGGGTCATGACAGAGAGCAAAAGCTAGCACTGTGAGGCTCACACTTCATCAAAACTCAGGAGGAATATGATGATATGATACAAAGACTTTAAACAAATTACATAATTTATAAATAAAAGCACCACTGACTCAACAGATTTCTTTCATCGCTTCCATTCCTGTTCATCTAGAATTGACCTCTTCTGCATTCATCTTCCACACCCATTTTTAAAATTATATTACCGTGGTACCTCGGGTTAAGAACTTAATTCATTCTGGAGGTCTGTTCTTAACCTGAAACTGTTCTTAACCTGAAGCACCACTTCAGCTAATGGGGCTTCCTGCTGCCACTGCACCGCCGCTGCACAATTTCTGTTCTCATCCTGAAGCAAAGTTCTTAATCCAAGGTAATATTTCTGGGTTAGCGGAGTCTGTAACATGAAGCGTCTGTAACCTGAAGCGTATGTAACCTGAGGTACCACTGTATTAATACTAATACTCCAGAGGGAGTCCGTTCCACTGTCAAAGAGCTCTGGCTCTCAGAAAGTTCTTCCTCGTGTTTAGTCAGAATCTCTTTCCTTGTAGCTTGAAGCTGTTTGTCGAGGTGACCATCTGAAGCAGGACAAAGCAAGCTTGCACCACACTCCATATGGCAGCCCTTGAGATATCTGAAGATGGCTATCATATCTCAGAGCCCAAAAGTCCCATGGTGATAGGTGAATTCTGCCACTGGGAGTTTTATTAGCGCAAACAGTTTCTGAACTCTTATCGCAATACACTGTGTACACACTGTGTACAATACACTCAGATTAAAATTGCCACTACTGGCATTGTGGGCTGGATAGGAAAAGGCGGATTCTGCCACTGGGAGTTTTATTAGCACAAACAGTTTCTGAACTCTTATCGCAATACACTGTGTCTAAAATTGCCACTACTGGCACTGTGGGCTGGATAGGAAAAGATCCTGCTGCAGCCGCTTCTCAGCTGGCTTTGCAGATCCAGCTGCTTCCTGCCTGCCCGGTCTGCAGGGGGTGGGGAAGAGCAACAGCTCCCCAGGCTGCAGGAAGCTGGAGGACAAGCTGGGGGAATGGAAGGCGAGCCTCTCTGCGTACGGCTGTAGAAACCCTGGAGTGCAGCAGCGCCATGATCCCTTGCATCATCTCCTTCTCAGGTTGAGGATGGCGGATGAGACAAAGGCTTTGCTGTCCATCTAGGAACACTCTGTGGGGAGTTTGGTGTCCTGCCTGCCTGCCCGGTCTGCAAAGCCAGCTTCTTGCTCTAACATCGCTCTGCACCCTGCAGAATGTTAGAACTTTTCTGGAAAAGAAACTATTTCCTCTAAGACGCCCTAAACCCCCACAGCTTTAAAGCCCTTCCACTTTATGCAGCCTATCAATGTAACAATGCAAAAGTCGACAAGGAAGCCATCAAGGAATAATATTTCTATGCTGCCTTTCAGCTCTAAAAGGAGCCCCACCTAATTAATTCTGACTGTTTCTTTCTTTGCTCACTTTCCCATATTTCAACCATTCCTGCTATGTATTCAGCAGTGAACGGTTGCTTGAAAGGACAACAATCAAATATACAGTGAGTGGAATCTTAGTTCTTGAACTTAATCCATTCCAGGTGTGTGTTTGATTCCCGAAACCATTCAAAAACCAAGGCGTTGCATCCGAGAGGCTGCAGGAGCCTCCTACACTCAAGCAGAAGCCATGTCGGACGTTCAACTTCTGAAAAACGTTCGCAAGCCGGAACACTTACTTCCGGGTTTGCAGAGTTCAGGAGCTGATTTGTTCAACAATTAAGCTGTTCGGGAACCAAGGCACCCCTGTATATCAGAGTTTCTCTCTCCAGGGGAAACCCTCACCAGGACAGGAAGTCCAATTTATGCAGTTTGAAAGCTTCTCATCAAAGCATTGCAGCCATTTTAGGGGGTTTAGGCAGGAAAACTGAGAGGCAGATGAAGCTGTACAGGAATTTCAACAGCATTTGTTAAAGCTGTTTACTTAAGACATTGTAATAACTATAATGTTGCCTGCACCCCAATTTCTGTTTGGTAAGGGATTCCTGGGGTCCCAGTGCTTAACCAGAACATGGTTTCCTTTGAATGCTCAATGGAGTTAAAAACTAATGTGAGTAGTTTGAACTGGGCCTTGAACTGAACTGGCAACCGATCCAGCTGTTTTAAAAGAGGAGTTAGATGCAGAAGGTATTAATTGCTGCAATATTTCTGTTCTTGTTTAGGTGTGATAAATCTCAAAGAAGAGCAGCCATGGCTTGTAAGAACAGCAAACAAGACACATTAGCTCAAATGAATCAGCCATCTGGCAAACGTCCCCTTTGATATCGCCATCGTAGGGGACTCAGGTGTCGGCAAATCATCCCTGGTCAATGCCCTGCGAAATATGGCAGATGATGATGGTGGTGCAGCTGCGGTTGATGTGATAAAAGGTACTAGGGAACCAACGGGGTACCTGTACCCCCAATATCCAGATGTAACCCTTTGGGATCTACCAGCTGAAGCCAAACTTTATTCAATTACATATCTTCAACTCAGTATGAAAGTAAACATGTTTAATGTTTCTTTTTTCTGTGCTATTGTGGCTGCACCCTTATAGAAGGATGCAGAGACCATACCTGCCCTCACCTTCCTCTTAATAGCAGTATTGTGGGGAGAAGGATTATCATCAGAATCATGGGATGGGGAGGGAAAGTTTCAAACTCTCCTTGGCCTGCAAATCCCTTCTGGGCTGTTGAGCTGACTGGGGAAGCGCTGAGAATGCAGAAAAGGAGGCTGGACAGCAGAAGTTAACAGTTAGAAATTGAGAAATCGTTGAATTCGAGCATGCATTTCCCCCCTGAACAAAGCAAAACTGTCACACTGCCCACTCTCCTCTCCTCCTTTTACTTCAAAAATGCTTTCCTGACACTAATGCAGCAGCCCCTCTTTTCTCCCTTGGTTTGAGGGTCATCTCTCAAAGGGAGACATTCTGGGTTAGGTGGTCGGGGAGAGTCGCCTGCACCACAGGGGCTAGAAATTGTTTTAAAACATAGTTAAAAGTTCGAGATTAATAAAGTTAAGGACTTGCAACCACTTTGAACTTTTTGTTATGGCATTCCTTAAAACATGAGTCTCGCTTCTTCGTTCAGTCTGAGGATAGTAGAGCCTAAAGACAATTTAGGCTAGGAGGGATTTTGTGAGCTTGGGTTTTGCATGTGTGATTTTGCTTTTTTGGTTAAAGCACACTGGAACATAAGGGTCATGGCCTACTGCAGCAGCTCAGGAAGATGCATGGCTGGTGGTTGACACTTTATTGGCAAGAGAAACACTGGCAGCAGCTCCCACAGGGCGACTTCTTCTGCACGGAAGCCGCTGCTGCTCATTCCTCTTCAAGCCCCTCCTGGTACTGAAGGAAGGTGAGAACAGGTGACCTCACCTAGGCCCGAAGTCACCCCCCACCAAAGCAGGCTCAAAGCTTCTCAGAGCTTTTCAAAATCATTTTTCTCAGCAGCTAAAAGGCATTAGCTAAGCATCAGAAACATTCCTCTTGCTGTAACTAAAAAGATTGCAACAAAGGTAGGGAACACAGTCCATTGTTTCTCAGGCCTTTCTGATGCCTTCTGGCCTTGCTAAAGAACCACATTGCAACTTACTTTCTGTCCGGGAACCATGCCAGAACAAGAGATTGAAACATATCTGAACACTCTGAAACCCCTTTCCTGGGAAGGGTGCCAAGAGTCCCAATAGTCCCAAGACAGCTTTCTGTTCATGCTCAGAGGACTCCTGAGGGAGGAGAAAGGAGGAGGGAACTGGAAAGGGGTATATATGCTTGTGCACATGACTGTGAACTTCGTGCATGCTTTTTGTGACTTATCACACTTGCTCCTTCTACCAGTTCATGGATGGTAGAAATAAAAGCCTTTTCTCTGAAACTATTCCTTGAGTGTCTGTTGACTCCCACTTCCCTTTCCCAGGCGCAATATTTTTCCCACCCGAGGGCAAAGCCTCATAAGGCTACAGTACTAGGAGATGGTGGAGCAGGGGAAGGTGAGGAGTCAACTGGCCCATCCCTTGGCTGAACAGTTTCTTCTTCCTCCACCTCATCCTGCCCTAACTCTTCTTCTTCCTCCTCCTGCTTCTGGTCTGGCTCCCAGCCCCATAAACGAGAGGCTCCCTTCCCTGGGTCAGCCTCCTGGCCCCCTGTCTCCGCCACATTCACAGTCCCCAACATCTATTATCTGAGGCAGGGTCAACCCAAGACGTTTTGTTGCTGGAGGTGAAGGACAAGATGGCCGCTGCCCCTCCCTCCATTCCATGGGCAGAAACCAACTGGATCAGCCACTGAATGACTTCAGAACGCTGGCAATGGAGCCCTGTCCTCTCCTCACATGAGGGAAATGGCCTTAGGGGACTTAGGCAGGCTGTTTCCAAAGGGGTAGCCATGTTGGTTTGTTGAAGCAAAAACAGCAAAGGCAGACCCTCCAAGTAACCGTATTTTCCAGGGACGTCCCTGATTTAGAGAAGCCACCCTGGTTTCTGATTTGATCCCGGAATGTTCCGCTTTTCCTTAGGATGTCCCTATTTTCATTGGAGAAATGTTGGAGGGTATGGAGTTATCTGACCCCTGGATCATCTAAAGGGAATCTTGTAGAGCAGGGGTGGCTAACTCACAAGACACTGCGATCTACTCACAGAGTTAAAAACTGGCATTGACCTACCCCCTTTTTTGGGGGGGGGGGTTCAGGTTAAAGATGCTGAGCTTCTTTTAGGAAGAAGGAAGGCCTGTTTTTTGGGGGTTGAGGTCAAAGTTGTTGAGCTTATTTGAGGGGAGCTAGTGATCTACTAGTGATCTACCACAGACGGCCAGTGATCTACCGGTAGATCACGATCTACATGTTGGACGTGCCTGCTGTGTAATGTTTTATTATGTTTTTATATTTGTTGCTAGCTGCCCAGAGTGGCTTGGGCAACCCAGTAAAATGTGTAGGGCTAAAAATAGTAAAATTATCATTATGGAATAGGACGTGCCTGTTTTCACCGGAGAAATGCTGGAGGATATGCAAAGGGTCTCATGGCATCTTAAAAGACGAGACTGGCTAGCAGGGATCCTCAAGAGGAACGGTTAGGGATAGCCGCCACCACTGAGCTTCCCCCAATACACACACTCTCAGCATCTGCTACCTGAGGCAGCTGCTTCACGCTGGCTAATAGTAGAGCTAGCTCTGTTGGACTAGACCAAGAAAATGGCAACACTCAGTGACAGAACATGGAACAAGCCATCCTGAAGATAAAATAGAGGTTGGGTGGCTTTGTGGAGCCCCCTGCTCAAGCAGCCAGTCCTTCAAATTTCCTCATGCTGGGGGTAGCGCTAACATTGATCTATGGGCCTGATCTATCCAGACCGAAATGAATTTGTGTGAAGGCTAGGGCTGAAGAGTTAGGGAGTGAATGCCACATGAAATGCCATTCCCTCACTCAAACAGATTGCATCATTTTGACCCCCCACAATGAAACAAATGGTTGAAACTCCCCATTGTCAACCACAAATAGAGTGGTAAATTGTGGGAGGGGCGGTTTAGTTCTGTCCTGATCCCACGGTATAGTAGTATTTCCCCTCAGCCTTCCCAAAGCAAGTAATGCTTCAGAGGTTTTGGACTACAACTCCCATCAGCTCTAGCTAGCATGGCCAATGAAGTCCAAAACATCTGGAAGGCATCAGTTTGAGGAAGGCTGTAGGGAACTTCCAGATGTCCTTTTTATTGAGCATTCATATCTGAGCTCATACTGGGGTGATTATACGTGATCCCACTTTCAATACCCTTTGCATCTGCAAATGTTTTGGGATGGTCATACTGCTTAGTTTGCAATAGGCATGGGTCCATAGTTTTCTGCTAAAGCCATGCAATTTTTTCATAGCACAAATGTTCATGGGTGTGTGTGTGTTTCCCACTTTTGTTACACTACAGAGCAAGAGTGACCTTCCAGATGGCAATAATAACCGAGTGACATTGGGGAAGTGTTGCAGAACTCTTAATAGAGCGGAATGGTATCTGGATGGCCCACTATAAACCCCCCCCATGCATTATTATTATTGTCGATGACATGTTGTCTCAAGGCTAATCTAAAAAAATGTAGTATAAACACTTACAACTGGGAAACACTGGTCTGCGAGTGCTCCAGTTGGAGAATAGCCTTTACCAATGATGCCATGGGCTTTGAAGAGGAAGGCATGCTTGGCAAATCCACACCGTGATCAACACCCGCCCACAAACCAATGTCCCCACTGTGGAAGGACGTGTGGATCCAGAACTGGCCTCCACAGTCACTTACGGACTTGGTGTTAAAACCATGTTTATGGAAGACAACCGTACTCAGCTACGAGTGGCCGCCAAAGAAGGAGGGCTGTGTGTCTAGATAATTCACAATATTTCTCATTTATGAGACTTTCATGGAAAACTGAAAGCTGATTAGTAAGGGTGGCCAGGAGATTAATTTAACCAATTAGTTTATTTCATGAAAACTTATACAGCACTTGATTCTAATAAAACCTCAAAGCGGTTTGCAAAGACATAAAACAATAAAGCCAGGAAACAATTACAGTCGTGCTTTAAGATACGCAAGAGTTAAAATACTAGAACAGACTAAAATTACCTCAACTTCCTATTTAACAAATGTAGAGGCTCCTGTCTAGCTATATGCACTCCTTCAGTTTGAGTGTGTATGAGGGAAAGAAAATTCTGAAATAGATGTTGCATGGTGCTAAGAGGAAAACCTGATCATCTGATTATTGTTATTTTAATGTCTTTTGGTGGTGGTTGTTTTAAAAATGGAAACATGTATAATTCACCAGATACTATATATCAAGCACTTAGTCATCATCGTGCATCTGTTTGCTGCTAGATGGACTTTTTCCCCTCTGCCTCAAGAGCTTTGGACAGAACCCTCTGGGTGTCATCAGCAGCACCCGATATGCATTTCTGCAGCATGAAGTAGGTGCGAAGAAGTGAAATCCCAATGGACAGAAGGCAGCCAAAGATGGGGAAATGCTCCCAGTGGTGATATTCATAAGCCATCACTGAGAGTCCCACCAAGTCGGGCAGCACCCATAAAATGGCAGAGAACATTCCCAGGGACTGCATTGCTGCTTTAAGGGCTGTGCTTGTCTTTCCAACATGCTGGGCCAGAGCTGCAAGGGATCGATTGTCCAGGCCAAAGTCCAGGAAGCACCAGGAGCGGAACTTCCTAAACAGAAATATGGGGAGAAGGAAGGGAACTGGGCTTCCAAGAGCGACCAGCAAAACAAGCCCTTTGGTCCAAATCTTCTCCTTCACAGTGGTTTTCTTTTTCTCTAAGATAGGCAGGCAAATGCTAGGGAAGCGGCACAGAAAGGCTTGCCTCTTCAGCCGCAGGAGATCGTTCTTCAGCGTTTCCTGCAGGAGGGGGAAGTCAAAGCAGTCGGCTTCCCAGTTGGAGACGATGAAGACTTGTGGGTCCCTCACTCCTTCTCTTACCAAGCACTCTTTGCAGTCCTCCTGGATGTGCAAGAGGACCTTCTTCTCACTGTAGTCAGATGGCCGTTGCCTCTTGGCGGCCGACAGGTCCAGGTCTGCTTTGGTGCGCACAAAGTAGAAGCTCTTGCCCATATCTTGGATCTCATGGACCAGGTCAGAATGGGTGGAGCGGAAGCGCTGGGAGCCGACGATGATGAAGAAATCAAAGTGATTCAAATCAACCTTCTTCTCAAATTTGTCCTCCCCAAAAGTTGCCATTCCCCTTCCGGGGTGGTCCCAAAGGATCACTTGTGGAAGTGTCGGGTGTGGGTAATCCTTGACTTGGACTGTCGTCATCTGTATGCCAGTCGCAGCAGCACGCGGGTCATTGGCACGAAGACCCAGCATGGCATTTATGAAGGAGGACTTCCCGGAGCCGGGCTCTCCTACTACTGCAATGTGGAGCGGAGTGCTGTTGAAAAAGTGCAGTGGTTTTGCCAGCACCTGCGACACAGCGCCTGCCAATTGGCCCTGAGAAATGGCTACCTCGAAGTCTTCCACCATTGTGGATCTTGGTGCGCTGCAGAGAAAGGAAGCAGGAAAATGTTAAGCGACCGGCCTAACTAGAAGCATTCATTAGTGGCATGCCCTCCATAAAATTTCCAGCGTCGCCAATATTATTATCATTTGCCAAGCAACAAAGCTTTATAGGTAGAAGGTATGAATCCCATCACATTCCATAATTCAGAAGTGAGAGGAAGGATAAAGTGCCCAAAGGTCATGGGACTTCAGGAGCTGGAGTTGGTGAGCAATAAAACGCCCGTTGTCTGTGAAGTTAACTCTTTACTCAAAGAAAACCAAACAGTGCAGGCCAAGTGAACACAGCAACTCTCCCCAGTATCTCTTGCCCCAATGAAGCTGTTGCGAGGACTGTAGGTCCCCACATCCCCCGCTCTCCAAGGCTCCTTCTTCCCCAGCAACCTGAATTTCTTTCATCTTGTCTCTCATTGCTCTGCCCTCTTCATTCCTCTTCATGTTCTGGGAGACCGGGGGGGGGGGGGGGAGAGAAACTGGTTACACCACAAGGGGGAGATTCTCTGCCTCTACTCTGCCTCTTGACCCCCCTCCAGTTCTGCCTCTGATTCTGGACCGCTCTCTTCCACAGACTCTTCCTGCTCACTAAACCCTGTTGCCTCTTCAGCTTCTGACATCTTCTCCTCCTCCCAGTCTGCTCTCTCTTCTCCCTCTGACCACTCATCTCCATCCCACCCCCATCCCTTGGCTCTGAGATTCTTCCCCTAGGGTTCCCCAACTGCTGCCTCCCCCCACTCCTCTGCTTCCAGCCAGCCCAACACACAGGAGCAGAGCCCAAGAGCCCTGAATATAGAGAGGGACACGAGGAAGGGGACTCTCAGCATTTTAAGAAACTGCACTTCCTAATTTTTGTTGTTGTTTTTTAGGTTGGGGAGGGACGCTGTGCCCATTACATTGATGATTAAACCTTACATGTTTTTTAGAAAGATGCAACAAAGAGTTCTCGGTCTGAAGGTGCAGAAGAAGAAGATCTGGTCAAAAAGAAGAAGGGGTTGGGGCAGTTTTATTTAAGAATGTTTTAAGAGCGCATCCTACCTTTACACACTGCATGTAAATTCTGCCTTCTTGTCATTTAAGTCAGATGTTTTCAATGTTTTTGGGTCCCCAGCTCCTTTGACCAAGTACTTTATTTCTGCGGCACCCCTGTGGGGCTCAGGAGCCCAGTTATGTCACCCCTTGCCTGCAGAGCTGGCAGCCTCTCACCCTTTTTCAAACAACCCCCCTCCTTGCTAAGTCTTCCCTCAGCCTCCTCTCCCCTTTCCTTGGGAGTCCTCCGGGCAGCTGCTGATACAGCCCCTGGTCTCTGAGCTGCCCTCCCTGCCTTCAGTAGAGGTGCCTCCTCACACTGCCCCACAGAGACCTGGGACTTGTCTGTCCATTCCCAACAGGAAGGGCTGGTGGTCTGGCTGGCTGGGCTCCCTCACCCACTTGCCTGCTTACCCTGAGGCCCCATTTCAGCTCCGGGAAACCAGCATCCCCTGGCCAGCCCCAGAGGCACCTTTCACCTGGGGATCTTGTAACCAGGGTTGCTGCCACAAACAGCTCTTCAAGCCTTTGGGAGGCAGAGACACCAGAGGGCGTCAGAGGAGAGAGGGAATGAAAGAGAGAGAGAGGCCAGTGTTGCCAACGTCACCCCTGACCACCATTCAAGGCACCCCAGGGTGCCACGCCACCCTGGTTGAAAACCACTGATTTAAGTAATTAATAACCATATACACCTTATGTGTCTAAATTCTCCACCCACTTCCCCCCTCCCCCAAGCTGTACATTACAGTGGTAAGGTAAAAGTAAAGGTACCCCTGCCCGTAGGGGCCAGTCTTGACAGACTCTGGGGTTGTGCGCCCATCTCACTTAAGAGGCCAGGGGCCAGCGCTGTCTGGAGACACTTCCGGGTCACGTGGCCAGCGTGACATCGCTGCTCTGGCGAGCCAGAGCCGCACACGGAAACGCCGTTTACCTTCCCGCTGGTAAGCGGTCCCTATTTATCTACTTGCACCCGGAGGTGCTTTCGAACTGCTAGGTTGGCAGGCGCTGGGACCGAGCAGCGGGAGCGCACCCCGCTGCAGGGATTCGAACCGCCGACCTTTCGATCGGCAAGTCCTAGGCGCTGAGGCTTTAACCCACAGCGCCACCTGCGTCCCCACACATTACATTACAGTGGTACCTTGGTTTAAAAACATAGTCCGTTCCAGAGGTTTGGTTGTAAACCAAAACAGGTTTTACCCTAAGGCGCGCTTTCGCCAATGGGGCCTCTCCCCCCAAAAATTGGTTTTGATTCAAAAAAAGGGACAGGCACTTCCGGGTTTGACATGGTTGTAACCCAAAACGGTTGTAATCCAAAGCGGTTGCAAACCAAAGTACCACTGTATCAGCTTACCAACGAAATGGTTTCTCTTCTCAGATTGGGGGCAGCCTCCCCCCTCCTTCTCCCCAACCTGTGGAAGGACCAGACACAAATTCCTCTCCTCCTGACCCCTCAGCAAACCTTTATTTTCTTTCCCCTTCTCTCTCCCCCCCTCCGAAGTTTGTTAGGAGTGAGGGAATTTTCCTCACGCTCCTGACTGGAAATTACCTGGGGGGCTGCTGAGATTTCTTGTTGGTGTTGCTGGGAAAGGGCGGTGGGGGGGAGTGCAGATCAGGGTCCAGATTGGAAACTTGGCCGGAAGTTGGGTCCTTTCTCTCTCTCCCCCCACCCCACCATCTTTCCTCCAGGGAGGGAGAGAATGGGATGGGAGCTCTTTTCCTTCTGATCCTGGCATCCAAGGTGAGGGAAGAGCCCGGACACGAGAGGAGGGGTTAATGAATGAGGTCTCCCTCTCCCCCCCCCTCTCCCTCCCTGCCCCAGGTGTGTATTGGGTATGCGGGCGAAGAGCAGCCTGGAAGGGAGGTTGTGTGCACCAGAAGGAGGGCAGCCTCGTAGCAGCTGCAGAGGGGGATGTCGAATGAACACGCGTCACCGCTGGAAAGGGAGACCCGCGTTGATTTGAGAGCAGTTACTTACAATTCTTAGAGTAACACCAGCTCTGCTTGCTGCTCCCTGGATTTTTCATGTTATTTATTCCCTTTGCAGCGGGGAAGAAGGGCAGCCTTCTCCAACATCATCAAGAGTAAAAATAAACGATTATGCTGCCCCCGCCTAGCAATGAGCTCAGAGTCTCCTTTAACGCAAACACGCTCAGAAAAAAACAAAAAACACGGAAATCACCAGAGCCCCAGGAGAAATGCTCACCTCCTTACCTGCTGCCAGTCCGAATTTTTTGCAGTAAAGCTCAGTCCTCTCTTCGGAGACTTTGCTTGCTGGTCTCTTAGGCTTTTCTCCGTCCAACTCTCTTCCTCGCTCTCGCTTTTATTCCCTCTCCCTCCCGGTCGTCGCACTAAAAAAACCAAAGAAGAAAGCGAAAGTACGAGCGAGGACGAGATTGCAACGCCTAGCCAGAGCCGCATTCCCCGCTAGAGGGAGCTCCAAGCAGCCTGATTGACAGCGGTGCTGCTGCCTTTAAAAGGGAAGGTCCCAAAGGCTCACTCGTGAAACTTGAAGCATCCGAGATGCTTAATCCTTTACCTCTGCGGTAGTTGCCTCTGTGCCAGTCTCAGCAGCTCCCGCGTTTTCTGCACTTAAGCCCCACATGGCAGGGGATTGATCTAGATGACCCTTGGGTTTCCTTCCAGATCTGCGATTCTACGATCCCAGATCCTAGCGGCGCGAAATGTTTTGGCACCTGCAGAGAGGAAAACAGGACGGGTCCTATCGCCTGTTTCAACTGCTTTAAGGTTTTATTGCAATTAAGCAGGACATAAATGCTGCGAAATAAACAGTGTTGTTCCACAATGCTTCCTTCATGGCTTGGATGCCTGCAGCTCACGGTCTCGTTGGTCCAACAGCAGCAACATCTGTACCATGATGTATTTATTGCTTTAAAACCTCTTCCAACAAAGCTTTATGTATAGAATGAGTCAGTGCTCATCATACTTTCTAACCCCTATTAACCAGGGCCAGTGAGGACAATCATGCAGGCACGATAAAATCTGCCCCTCACTCCTGATATTTGGGTAGATCTTCTGTAATTCAGAGCAGGGCTTTGAGTGTGGCTTCCCCTGTTCTGTGGAATAGCATTCCTGCAGAGGTACAACAGGAACCTGCTACCGGCACTTTCTGGAAACAACTGATGATGTTTTCATTCCGACAAGTTTTCCCAGGTGGATGAATAGGTTGCTGCCATGAGTGTCTATTTAGCATTGTTTGGAAAAATATTTACTTTTTTCCCTGTGTTGTTTTAACTGCTTTTCAGCTGTGTTCATTGCATTTTGTACACTGCCTTTTGAGGATGATAATAATAACAATTATAATCATAATAAATAGAAGTCCTGATGAATTTTGCCGAGAACTTTTTAAAAAAGGAAATAGCCAACTTTTTTGGAAAAGTTCTAACATTCTGCAGAGTGCAGAGTGTCTATAGAGCCTGCATGAGAAGCTGGCTTTGCAAACCAGGCAGGCAGGAAGGACACCAAACTCTCCTCAGAGTGATCCTAGACTG
The DNA here is from genome assembly GCF_951804945.1 of Podarcis cretensis. Classification (NCBI taxonomy): domain Eukaryota; kingdom Metazoa; phylum Chordata; class Lepidosauria; order Squamata; family Lacertidae; genus Podarcis; species Podarcis cretensis. The sequence goes on along the minus strand of NC_137177.1, from coordinate 17,094,852 downwards.
ACAGCAAAGCCTGTGTCTTATCTGACACCCTCAGCCTTAGGGGACATAATACAGGGGGCACCGGGCAACGCTCCCTTCAAGGCTTTCCATGGCCCCCAGCTTGTCCTCCAGCTTCCTGCAACCTTGGGAGCTGGAGCTCTTCACCACCCCCACCCTCCGACTCCATCTATTTGCAGACTGGAAAGGCAGGTAGCAGCTGCATCTGCAAAGCCAACTGAGAAGTGTCTGCAGGGGGAATTTCTTGCCGCACGCTCTGAGTGCCAGCAGTGGCAATTTTAATCTGAAATCTTTTGACACACTGTACTGCGGTAAGAGTTCAGACACCCAATCAGGACCCAGCACAGTCCAAGAAAGGATTTACAAGGAGGACGAGGACCTACAGCGACCCCGTTAACTTTCGTTTTCTCAGAAATCACCTGTTTGAGCAGAGCTGTGTGCTGGTCAAGTGTGGGGGAGAGGAAAACTTGGAAACAGGATCTAATTTCTGCTCCAAGATATTAAAAACCCAAAGCTACTTTCCTTTTCAAGGTTATGCAGGATAAAAAGTTGCAAATCTGTGAGGAGAATCAGAACTTACAGGGATAAACAGTTCTGTGTGACGTCACCAGCAGAGCATTTAATAACAAATACATGCCTGCACCAGTTAATTAGGCTTTTGTCGGAGATAAGCTCAATGGTCCTTGGTGATTTAAAATTGCATAGGGGTTTTCAGTCTCTATTCGGGGTCTCCCATCAGAAGTATGTACCATACTTTTCTGTGTATAAGACTAGGGGTTTTTTTTAACCTTAAAATAATGTTTAAAAATTGGGTTCGTCTTATACACGGATAGTGCACTGTACAAATTTCTTACTTTGTAGTCCCCCCAAATAGGGGGCGTCTTATACATGGGGGTGTGTTATACATGGAAAAATGCAGTATGTTATTCCTAGATCAAAACTGGTGATACATGGTCATCCCTGCTGATCTTCAGTGCACAGCTACAAGAAGGCAAGTCTGTCTGTGAGTTTATGCACATTCCCAGCCTATGGACCTCGACAGTGAAACCTGACAGGTCTGAGCAGCACTACATGTGAACCAATATAACATGCTTATGATGCTTTTGCATTCTCAGAATTTTCTGCAAGGCAAATGAGTCACGTGACAAAGGATGTGCAGGAGGCCCTCAGTAGACATGTTAGTGGCAAAAGGGCTCCCTTTAAGCAGAACAGAAGCACATGCTAATGCAATACGTTCACTGTCATATACACACACACACACACACACCTCATCTATTTTGTTGCAAATAACCAGTGAGGTCTATGCAGAGACAGGGTTGGAAGAAAGAACCTGACACACTTCAGATATGAGGCCGAACCTTGTTGTCATTGCATTCTTACACTGTCTCCCAGCTCCACCTGGTATGCAGGCCGCCTGCCCGTGGACTGTCTTGCCAGAGTGGTGCATGCTCTAGTTATCTCCAACTTGCACTATTGCAATGCACTCTAATTGGGGCTACCTTTGAAGGTGACCCAGAAACTAGAACTAATCCAGAATGAGGCAGCTAGACTGGTGACTGGGAGTGGCCACCGAGACAATATAACACTGGTCCTCAAAGACCTACATTGGCTCCTGGTACATTTCCGAGCACAATTCAAAGTTTTGGTGCTGACCTTGAAAGCCCTAAAGGGTTTTGGCCTAGTATCTGAAGGAGAGTTTCCACCCCCATCGTTCAGCCCGGACACTGAGGTCCAGCTCCAAGGGCTGTCTGGTGGTTCCCTCCCTGTGAGAAGGGGGGTTACAGGGAACCAGGCAGAGAGCCTTCTTGGTAGTGGTCAGATGTCAAGGAAATAAACAACTATATGACTTTTAGAAGATATCTGGATGCAACCCTGTTTAGGGAAGTTTTTAATGTTTGATGTTTTATTGTATTTTAAATATTTTATTGGAAGCTGCCCAGATGGGCGGGGTATAAATAACAAATCATCATCATTACTACTACTACCGCTACCACATCTGATGTACTGCAGATGCAGGTCTGGTTATGCAACCATGGGCATCACATGCCCTTATCAGTCAAATTTTCCTCACAGCACTGCTCTGCTCCCCCAGCCTATGGATTTTATCCAACATTTCTCATGCTCAGAGCACACCGGCTGAAATGAATGCACCTTATTAATTGGAAGGTTAAAAAAAATGGAAATTTCTACGATACTTTGCAAATATTCTACACTGCAGTAGTAGGAAGTGCAGACAACTCAGGTGCTGCTGAGACTGGCACAGAGGCAACAACAGCAGAGGTGAAGGATTACTTCCATGGGATGCTTCCACAGGTGATCCTTTGGGACTTCCCCGAAAAGGCAGCATCCCCGCTGGCAAACGGGCTGCTTGGACTCTGGCCAGAAATGCGGCTTCGGCTATTTGTTGGGATCTTATTTCATCCTCGCTGGCTACCTTCGTTTTCTTTTTTGCTTTTAGTAGTGAGGGTCAGGCGGGAGAGAGGGTATAAAAGGGAGGCAGAGAGAGAGCAGGATGAAGAAAAGTGTGAGAAACCTCGAAGCAAAACCTCCGAGAAGAGGACTGACCTTGGCTGCAAAATATTGGTCCAGCAGCAGGAAAGGAGTTGAACTTTTCTCCTGGGTCTAGAATGATTTCCATTTCTTTTTCAGCTTCTTTGCGTTAAAGGAGATTCTGATGTCCTTGCTTGGTGGGGGTGGCAGAATGATTGTTGTTGTTGTTTACCTTTTACCTTTGTATTGTTTTTTAACATTTTAACATTTTATTGTTATTATATTAATTATATTATAGCTGTTGTGATATTATATTATACTACCATATCATATTACATCCAGTGCTTTTTTTCTTAAAAAATGTTTAGGGGTACTCTCATTTGACCATTCAAAACCACCATTTTATAGTTCAAATCAGGGTAAATCAATACAGTAAATGGTCAGTGCAAAGAACATGCATTACCTCATATTACACAGCTCACAGCAGCTTCCACATTGGCATGAGGTTGTGTGCACTAACATCTTCCTGATTCCCTTCTGGGAAAGGAAAGGAAGCAGCCATCGGAGGTGGTAACAACAAAATGTTTAGGGGTATGTGTACCCCTGCGTCCCCCCCCCCCAGAAAAAAGCACTGATCATATCATATTATAAACAATAATATTATTAACAATGATGTTCTAGAAGGCTGCCATTTTGCCCCGTGGCAAAGGGCCTAAATAACATGCCATCACCATTGAGCAGAGCTGGTGCTACATTAAGAGTTTTAAGAAACTGCCCTGAAGCCAATGCGGCTGGTCTCCCTTCCGAGGGTTCATTCAATATTTCCCTCTGCAGAGCCCCCCCCCCCAGTTGATGGATATTAAAACTACAAGAAAGCAGCAGGAACACAGCTGCGCCCCAGCACTTTTTGGCATTTAAAAATGGTATCTGTGAGCCACTTCTGATTAGAGAAACTGCATGGCAAGGGTTTGAGGCAGAGCAGAAGGTGCTGGAGGTTCTCTTGATTCTGGGTAGGTGCTGCCTGATGAGCCTGGATAGCTCAGTTGGTTAGACCATGGTGCTGATAACACCAAGGTTGCAGGTTCGATCCCTGTATGGACCAGCTGCATATTCCTGCATTGCAGGGGGTTGGACTAGATGATCCTCAGGGTCCCTTCCAACTCTACAGTGCTATGTTTCTACGACTTTCCCAAGTCGCCCTCTCGGGGCTTTCTGTGTCCTTCCATGACTGTGGTACCAAAGATGAAACTTCCCTTCTCCATGCACCTTAGTCCTGCTGCAAAATCGCCTCCCCATATCAATTCAAACAAAAACAAACAGACAAACAAAACCCCACTGATAACACCCCACACTTAATGTATCATGCAGTTAGGTCCTTAGAATGTCTTTAATTCTAAAAAGGATGTTATGCTCTTTTTTCCTCTGCTGTATTTCATTTATTTATTCATTATATTTATATAGTTTTCAGGACAAGATAAGGTTGCTGATAATGGGTTGTCTTCAACTAACATCTACTCAGAGTAAACCTATTGAAATTACTGGACCTTAGACATAGTTATTAATTTCAGTGTGTCTATGCTAAGTAAAACTCTCACACAAACATGTTTTAAGGGTTATGTGTGAATGCATGCACATATAGATTTTTGAGAGATTGACAACAGGCAGAATTCTTCACTTTATTGAAATACTACCAACTGCTGCTCAAACAACCCACTGGTAGAGACAGGCCCTAAGTAAATTGATTTTCCCACATAAACCACAGATTGTAACGATGTCCATAAAAGTGTGTGGAAAGCTATCGTTTAACTATTACAGTTTTCTTCCCTTTCTCAGATAAACAGACATGAGGAATCACTGTCATGGATCCTGCCGTAACAATAGAAACCTTAACAAAAGACCTTGTCTGAAGCGAAGTCTGCTTGGGATCAAAAGAAATTCGAAGCTGTTTTTTCATGATGAATTTTCACGAAAACTTTTTAAAAGTGGAAATACACAACAGATAGGGAGATGTGAGGAGCTGAACTTAAATATTGGAAAAATTTGAAACTGAGAGAAACGGAAAATAATAAATTTGCCCACTTCTCTCAGGAGATTTGCTGAGGGAAATACTTGCTGACATTCCCCCTTCTACACAAATGTTAATGGGGCAGGAGTCCCTGTCCTCTTTTTCAACTCATCCCCCTCACATCTCCTCTAAAATTTGCTCTGGATAGTTGCTCCCAGCTGAGAAGGTGTGCAAGTCATTCGCTTGGGTGAGGAGAAAACATGATGCACAGTGATGTTGAAACTGGAAGCTACTCATATCTTTCAGAAGAAGGATATTGACAAGCTGGAATGAGTACAGAGGAGGGCGACCAAGATGACCAAAGCTCTGAAAACCAAGCCTTATGAGGAGCACTTGAAGGAGCTGGGTATGTTTATCCTGGAAAAGAGGAGATTGAGAGGAGATACGATAGCCATCTTCAAATATCTGAAGGGTTGTCACACAGAAGAGGGAATAAGCTTGTTTTCTTCTGCTCCAGAGGGTAGGGCCTGATCCAATGGCTTCATATTACAAGACTGAACATGAGGAAGAAATAGTTTATTTTTTGGAAAATTCTAACATTCTGCAGAGTGCAGAGCAGCTATAGAGCCCGCATGACAAGCTGGCTTTGCAAGCCAGGCAGACCAGAAGGACACCAAACTCTCCTTAGAGTGTTCCTAGACTGACAGCAAAGCTTGTGTCTTATCTGACACCCTCAGCTTTAGGGGGACATCATGCAGGGGGCCACCAGGCACAGGTTCCTTCAAGGGTTTCTACAGCCTCACGCAGAGCTACTCGCCTTCCCTTCCCCCAGCTGGTCCTCCAGCTTCCTGCAGCCTTGGGAGCTGGAGCTCTTCGCCACCCCCACCCTCCAACTCCCTCTCAGTGCAGATGGGGCAGGCAGGTAGTTGCCGTTTCCCGTCTGTGTCTCTTGGGGTTTGGGCCTCTCTTCTACACTGGCCCCTGACAGGGATCCCCCCCACCTTCCTATTGGGACACAGTTTCACCAAATGCACCTGCCTCCCGCACACAAAGCAACTGTGTGTTTCCCAACGCCATTGACTCCCTTCTTTCCATGCCATCCTAGTCTTCCCTCTTTCTACCGAGCCAATCGGCATTGGTTCAACTCCTTGCCCCTGGGTGGATGGGTTGCCCATCCCTGGCGCAGAAAGACTTGGAGTGTGGCTCCTTACTAGCGCAGGCCCCCCAGCCCCCCTCTTTTCTAACGTCTGTTGCTCCTGATGTAACCCCAGCTGTAGGGAGGCTCTAACTCGTCCAGCAACTGCATGGGTTGCATCTTCGCCATCTCATCCAGGATCGATGGGTTCAATCCTGCTCCATACATGGGTGCCAGCAGTCCCGTGTTCTGTCCCCAGACAACCCTTTGCATTAAGGCATTGAAAGCAGCCCAATAAGAGGCCGCAGAGTCCCCCGCTCCCTCCAGTCGCAGATTCAACAGTTATTTCTCATCCGCTGCATGCTCCATGGGGCTCTTGAACATTGCATCCATCTGTCCCCAGAATTCCCGCAGCTTTCCCAGCGTGCTGTGCTGGCTCTCCATTAAAGTGATGGCCCAGTCCTTAGCTGATCCTTCCAGCCAGCTTATCAGATAAGCTATCCGCTGTTTGTCCAAGCTAAATTTGGCTGATGTCACATCCAAAATGTAATTGGATTCCATTTTAAAGGCAGCATAACCTTCTCTGTCCCCACTGAATTTTGCAGGATGAACCCCAGGCCCCTTGCCGGCCCTGAAGTCCCTTTCAGCCTGTGTGTTCCTCCTTTGTTCATCTAGAGCTCCTGCTAGCGTGTCGAGCTGTGATTTGAGTTGCCATGTGTAGCTTCTCAATTCTATTATGGGTCCGTGGGCTCTCCTGCCCCTCCCTCTGCTCCCCCAGCTGCATTCCCCACGTTCCGCACTTGCCTTTCCATCACGTTCTCTGTTGGCCTCCGGCATGAGAGAAAAAGTGAGTCCGGGCAAACTGTTATGGCTTGGTCTCTCCCACAAACGTGAGACGAATCTGGCTGTTAATTATTTCAGATTTATTGCTAAAGCAACAAACTAAGACGGAGCTTCTCTACTCACCGCCCTCCCCAGAAGATGGAGTTGCCCGGCTCAGCTCCTCCCCCTTCCCCAACACGGAAGCCCCCACCTTCTCTTCCCGTATCTTTCGTGCATCTCTGCTACTTTTGAAATCCTAAGAGATTTGGCAGAGAGTATTTCCTGCATTCCCACCTCTTGCCCACTATCGTAGTTCTCACACATCTATCTGTCCCTTTGGTCAGAGCTCAGATTACAGCTGCTCTCCCCCTCCTCTCTGCTATCTGCTGTTAACTGTCCTCTCCCTCTGCCTGCTTCTTCTCCTCCTGTCAGCATCCAGCAATTGAGCTGGATCTGATGCACAGCGCAAGTGAAACATGTTCTTAAATAAACTGAAATTTGGCTAACAACACTTGGCTCTAGAGCCCCTGCTGCCATACGTGTCCCAAGTCTCTTTCTCAGTTGCCATAATTCTCCTCATGAAGTTCCATTTTCAGCACCACAGAAACTTCAACATGGAACTTAAGTCCCTTGCAGTTTGCTCTCAGCTATTCAGAAAGCCAAAGCAGTGTTGTAAATCAGATGGTGTTGGGCAGAGTCTGAGAAGTTTGTGCTCTGACTGATCGATCACATGGCCATGCAAACCTAAGGCTACCTGGGAGACGCTTTGCCACTTTTTGAGGGCTTCCAAGTGGCAGACTGAAGTGCTTGCTTAGTAATGTAGAAATTGCTTGCTGTTTAGAATAAAATCTTAAATCTTCTCACTCACTTGTGTTTTGTATTGCCTCTGAATCTCAGTTTAAAAGAACCACCTTGCATTTGGCAAGACAAGCATTCATAACATTGCCAACAGAGTACTAAAGAGCTGAGGATAAAACATGCTAATGGAGGATTATATTTTTAAGAGAGACCTTTGTTCCAGGTAGGGTACCCCTCCTTTTCTTAGATTCCTATGTTGCACTGCTTTAATGAACAAGGAAACAAACAAACAACAGAACCAAGAACTCTGCCTCTCACTTTAGGTTTATCTGTGGCCTGTAAGGCTTAGCACCAGAAAGGCCAGGGTGAAGCTGCAAAGCTCTTTTTAAAAATGTATAAGCAAAAATTCACAAAACTCAGACACCTCTTAATTATTTTAAGATCAGAAATAACCTCCTACCCATGAAAATATCAAATAAGTATGGAGGAAAGTAAACCCACTTAACTTCCTCCACAAAGATCCCCTGGATTTAGGTAGGCTCAATCCAATTTGTAGGGTCTCCTAGGCTTGCAAATTTCACCCACTTTGGCCAAAAGGGGATTATTTGATTCCTCATTATAATGAATGGGGACACAGAGCTTTATTTGGTTAGAGTTGTCTGGAACCCAAAACACAGACATAAGCAGAGAGAGTACAGAGTAATTAATGCACAGATACTTGGTCACACCTAGTGAGTTTGAATGTGTTTTGCTATTTTTCAATAAAAACTATATTACTTTGTCTGTTTATTTGTGTTGGCAGCCAGTGGGGGAACATTTCAACCTCCAAGGCTTTAAGGCTGTAAGGCTTTACAGAAAAGTTGCATTCTGAGGAGGGATAAACTCATTCTACAAATAAGAGCTGGTGTTGCTGACTCCCAGCTTGATGCATAGCCAATGCATAGCCATTTCTTAGTGTAGCTGCTAGTAGTTGTCAGTGTAACCACCTCCGACAGCTGAAAAAACTTGGATTTTTATCTCAGCAGCTGGTAAAATCACACATGGACTATAACAATCTCAAAAACAATTGGCTAGTGCTTGGAATGAACAAGTTCAATGTGCACTAAATTAGTTTGAAAAACATCTGAACTACATGTGAAAGTAGTTCCCATAATTTCTGGGTAAACTGGACATGAATTAAGTTGGGGCAAAATGAAGAATGATTTCTGGCTCATCTTCAAGTTCATTGTCACTTTCTAAATGCTTTAGAGTATTTCTACAAAAAAAAAAAAATTGCCAAGGGTAATTTGGATTAACTTAAAGTGAACTGAACATAAAGAGAACTGGTTTGTTTCATAAAGGAATGAACATGAATGGGAATTAGATCTTTTACAGACATGTTGAACTTGAACTAGTTCCAAGCTCTGATATGGACAGAAACCTGATTGAAGTCTTGTTTGTTCCGATGTTGTCGTCTCTGGTTTCTTTGTTTTCTCAAAAACCAAGAAAAGAAAAAACATATCCCTCAAAAACAAAACAAAAACAAAGAAAGAATAAGAAGCACCTATCTGGAGTTATTCGTGGCAGGAGGACACCCAAAACTGCCTCTACTCCAACTATGTTGAAGATGAACCAGTCTTTCTATGTTTCATAGCATTCCAAAATACAAGGAAATTTGTGGGTATGTGTATGCTTATTTCCAGAGGAAAAAACCCTCCCCAAAGGCTCAGGCTTCCCCTACCCACCCACCCAGCTGGTGAAGAAAAGAAAAGATTAATCATTACAACAAGGAGGCTGAGAGAAAACAGGCTTGTGGTTCAGGTTAGGAAAATTAAATCTGGACTGTTGCCTATAGCTTTCCCATGCCTGGATTAAGTGATTTTTTTACAACTAAAATTAGAACAGCTGGGGAAATAATTGCAGTATGGAGGATTCAGGAAAAAAAACATTTCCTAAAATTTTAATATTTATAAGTTTATTGAGATTAAGTAAATAAGGCAAAAGGAAAGAATGGCAATCAAAGGAGGAAGAGAGTACATTAAAACATTTTTAAAAGCAGAAATAACAAAATAACCATAAAATATACTAAAGACTACCGAACTATATAGTATATTTTTGCATGGATAAGCATGTCTCGCAGGATCTCACCCAAGACGATATCTGTGTTACATCTTGTTTAATTTCAACTGCTTCAGATTTTGATATCTCCTCATTAAGATCAGTAACTTTTTGATCCAGGGCTGTAATTTTAAGATTCACCTTTGCTAAATTATCCTTCAGACATTAATTCTGCATCACAATTTACTTAAGTGTATCAGCAACAGATGTCTCTGAAGCCATGTGTCTCTCTTCTTTTCATTTTGCCGCTGCAAATTTGCTGCATGTTGGAGGGGGAGACATCCATCGCTTTAACACTGACAGGTAGGAGATAAGAAACCTCTTAACAGGACAAAAATTGCCCTGGCAGGCTACTGATTAAGCGTTGTTACAATAGGGCTGCCATATGTCTGGGATTCTCGCCTGTTGGAAGTAGTGTCCAAGCAGAATTTTTGAAAATTGGTAAAAATGTCTGTGAAATGTCAGAAGTGTTGATTTTTTGGGGTGAATTTCCTTTAAAATAGCTCAAAAACGTCTTTTGTTTTTGGGAGAGTTTGTCAAAAAAAGCTCATCAACTTTGCCGTCTCCATCTCTATAACTTTGCCCCCCCCCCAAAAAAATAAGCGAAAAGCTCTATAACTTTTGTGTTCAGATTTTCACTTTGCGAAATACAGTGGTACCTCGGGTTAAGTACTTAATTCTTTCCAGAGGTCCATTCTTAACCTAAAACTGTTCTTAACCTGAAGCACCGCTTTAGTTAATGGGGCCTCCTGCTGCTGTCGCGCCGCTGGAGCACGATTTCTGTTCTCATCCTGAAGCAAAGTTTTAACCCAAGGTACTATTTCTGGGTTAGCGGAGTCTGTAACCTGAAGTGTATGTAACCTGAAGCATATGTAACCCGAGGTACCACTGTATGGCAGTGCTACAAGTGCTGAGCTGAAGAGTAATAAAGGAAGCATGCTAGGATGCCATCTTGCAAGACCAGAAGTCGAACTTGTGAATGAAGCAATTGGTTGATGCTGTGGTAGAAAGATGAGATAATGCATGTTGTACCTGGATGTCTCTTCCCAGGTAGATGTATTGGCTGTTTACTTGCGTCTCTTGGGCTCAGCAGCCTTTGCCTGAACTTTCTCTGCATCTTTCACAGCATTTTCCAGGAAATTCTTCAGCAAGTAGAATGTGGTAGCAAAAGAACTGCCCCCACCATAGAGAGACCCCAACACAGGTATGCAATCCAGAATCAGCTCTGCCCCTGTGATTGCTCCCCATATTAGTGACCTCTTCAAGAGATCCATGACGAATTCTGTTGTGATCATACCAGTGCTTGGGGTATGTTCAATAACAGATTTCAACTCCTCAACAGGTTTTCCCACACGATTTGCTAGTATATTGAGGGAATCTTCATCCAAGCCAAAAACTTTGCAGATTTGGCTCATTGTCGAAACCACAATGGCAATGTCACAACTAAGCGAGAGGCTTGGGAGAGGAATCAACCCAACAGAACAACTCACCATGGCTGATTTCCATATCAGGCTCTCCATAGAAGCCTTTTTCTTTTTAATGCTATCTTCTGTTAAAATTGGAAGACACATAATCAAAACATCTCTCTTGATTTCATCCTGTTCCTGTTCAAAGGTCTCTTGAAGCAGGGGGAAATCATACTTGTTGAAATCCCACCTCGATATCAGAAAGACCCTTGGAGAAGGCTCACCTAATGCCTTCAATTTATCATAGCAATCTTTCCGTATAATGTCAAGAGTCTTCTTCTCAGACTGCATCCTCTCATAGATGTCCTCCTCACTGATGCCTTCTGACTTCCAGGTGTTATCTATATCGACATCCACTTTGTTGCGCACATAGTAGAATTTCTTCTTATTTTTCTGGATCTCAAGAGCCAAATTGGTGTCATCCTTAGTGAAGCGTTCCGAGGAGATGATGATGAAAAAATCATACTTGCTGAAATTGACCTTTGTTAGGTATTCCTCTGCATTAAATTCATTTGTTCCAATTCCTGGTAGATCCCAAATTTTGACTTTGGGGAATGTGGGGTGTGAATATTCTTGTGGCACCATTGTTGTTTCTGTCACCCCCGTCTTAGCTGCACCCTTTTCCTGATCTTTCATTCCTCGCAGGGCATTGACAAAAGATGATTTCCCGACACCACATCTTCCTGTGATGGCAATTTCAAGCGTCATGTTATTTAATAAATTTAACAGCTGTTGAGCTTCAGCTGAAACGACTTCAAATGGTTTTTTCTCCAAAGCAGACTTCATTTCAGCAAGGTCTTTTTTTAAGGTTTCTTTTGTTAAGGCAGGATCCATGACAGTGATTCCTTGTGGTTCAGTTTATCTGAGAAGGAGAAGAAAGCTCTAATAGTTAAATGATATCTTTCCACACACTTTTCTGGTCATCTTTACAATCCGTGGTTTATGTGGGAAAATCAATTTACTTAGGGCATGTCACTGAGACTAGTGGGTTGTTTGAGCAGCAGTTGGTAGTATTTCAATAAAGTGAAGAATTGCGCCTGTTGTCAATCTCTCAGAAATCTATATGTGCATGCATTCACACATAACCTTTAAAACATGTTTATGTGAGATGTGGCTCTTTTTTGAACTCAAATTGTTCATTCCTCTAGAGCAGGCATGGCCAAACTTGGCCCTCCAGCTGTTTTGGGACTACAACTCCCATCATCCCTGACCACTAGTCCTGTTAGCCTGGGATGATGGGAGTTGTAGTTCCAAAACATTTGGAGGGCTGAGTTTGGCCATGCCTGCTCTAGAGATTTGACTAAAGGAAGCATTTACACACAAACTAAGGATTCCTCTTTTTTTTTTTTTTTTTGGCTAAAACTTTGGATAAAACACTTAATAAATAAATAAGCCAATGCACTGTGCATATCCCTAGTATATTCTGCCCAAGCCTTGTCCTGCCACTTTCACAAAAGTCACCATAAAATGAAGAATATTTTTAGAAATGTCACCAAGGGGGAGATAAAAAAAGGAGTCAAAGGGTAGAAATAAGTGATGCAGAAAGAGCCCAGAAATATTCTTAAAGGGCAATGCTCAATACTGGGGGAAATATCCACATTGGGTTCTTGTCAACTAACCTTTACTCAGCGATGACTCATGACTCACTGAAATTAATAACCATGCCTAAGATCCATCAATTTTAATAGGTCTACTCTGAGTAAATGTTAGTTGAAGACAACCCATTATCAGCAACATTATCTTGTCCTGAAAGCTATATACATATAACAGATAAATAAATAAATGAAATACAGCTATAGGAAAAAAGAGCTATGAGAAAGTCACAGAATCATAGCACTGTAGAGTTGGAAGGGACCCTGAGGATCATCTAGTCCAACCCCCTGCAATGCAGGAATAGTCAGCTGGTCCATACAGGGACCTGCAGCCTTGGCGTTATCAGCACCATGGTCTAACCCACTGAGCTACCCAGGCTCATCAGGCAGCACCAACCCAGAACCGAGAGAAGCTCCAGCATCTTCTGCCCTGCCCTGCCTCGAACCCTTGCCACGCAGTTTTTCTAATCAGAAGTGGCGCAGATACCTTTTTTACACACCAGGAAGTGCTGAGACGCAGCCCTGATAAAGCGGGTGGGGTCATGGACTGCATTGCAATGCTAACAGACCCCTTTTATTAAACTCGGGCGCGGGGGGGGGGGAGAGGGGGACACCTTTATAGCAGCACGAGCTCTGCTTGCTCCCTGGTGATGACATGTTATTTGCCGCGGGGAAGAAGAGCAGCCTTCTCGAACATCATTGTTAACAATAATATTATTGTTAATGATATGATATGATATATGATATCACAATAGCTATAATGTAATGGTTAATATAATAACAATAAAAATGTAAAAAAAAAACAAATAAAAGGTAAACAACAGCAACAGCAATTGTTTCTGCCACCCCCTCCAAGCAAGGAGCTCAGAGTCTCCTTTAGCGCAAAGAAGCTCAAAAAGAAAGGGAAATCATTCTAGAACGAGGAGAAAAGTTCAACTCCTTACCTGCTGCCGCACTTATATTTTGCAGCCAAGCTCAGTCCTCTTCTTGGAGGTTTTGCTTCGAGGTTTCTCGTGCTTTTCTCCGTCCTGCTATCTCCCTCTGTCTCCCTTTTATACCCTCTTCCTCCTGATTGTCACACTACTAAAAGCAAAAAAGAAAGCGAAGGTAACCAGCGAGGATGAGATAAGATCGCAACAAATAGCCGAAGCCGCATTTCTGGCCAGAGGGAGCTTGTTTGCGCAGAACTGTGTTGCTGGCCAGGCGTGGGGAGAGGAAAACTTGTAAACAGGATGCAGTTTCTGCTCCAAGATCTTTACCCATCTACCATGGCCACATTCTCACCCTCTCCCCACATGGCATTTTAGAAGGCCTCATCTAAAACCATGTATCAGTATGAGACCACCCCATCTTCTCTGATCTTACACAGTTACACCACTGCTTGTACTAGTGGCAAACAGAGAATGACAACGAGGCAATGAGCCTCCATTGGTCTGTCATCTGAAGGAAATGCACTGTGCTAAAGTTCTCCTGAGCTTTCTACCAAGCAGCAATGAGGCAAACATGGAATTGGAACCTGGACCTGGGGCACAGACTCACTTGACATTGCGGTGAGCCTCAGGCCTGGAAAGGGCGGAGGCTATAGAAAATCATAGGTAGTCAGAGACTGTGTCAGCAGCAGTAAGTAAAAGCTCATGTGACACGAGGTAGACGTGCGCATGCCTGGCTTTGTGGCAAAAGGTATACAATCAAATAAGAGATGATGCAAGCTGCAGAACACCACTATATAAGGGAATAAGCGTAATTGGGGAATATAATTGGTCAAGAAAGGTTATGGTAAGGGGAGAGGGGTATAACAGAGGGGGCTTGCCAAGACTCAGGTCCAGCCTTTGGGTGCAATCCCCCTGGACCATGCTTCTGTACAGAGCCAATAAACGAACTTCTTCTTCACCAAACGCCTCATGTGTGTGACTCTTTGGAGGAACTTAAGTGAGAGCTCAGGTTCTCCTGCAACAACATGAGTTCAGCCATGATGCATCCCTACTTGGCCTCTGCTCAATTAGTCCTTAGGCAACACAAGCCACCTATTCTCACCTTCTTAGCTAGAAGCTGCCAAGCCTTAGAAAAGGGAATTCTGTAACCTAGCAGACTGCAGCTGGGAATTTTGATGTCAAAATTCAAAACAGGAGGGAGGGGGTCCAGGCAGCGAGCAACCACATCCTCTTCTGCACCTGTTTGTTATGCTCAAAGCCTAGCTGAGGGCAGACCACAGATTTCCTGTTGCTAGCACCAATTCACAAGAACGAGAGCATCAGTCTGTTGAGATCTTCTAGCTCTTCTGCTACAAAGTCCAGAGAGGACAGGAGAGAGTGTGAGCAGCTGAAGTGAGAAGACAAACTATCCTATCCTCCTGTCCTCAAACAACTGTTTGTCAAGGATCTTGAGGAGCAAGTAAGTCTTAACAGAGGTCCCTCAAAGTCTTTCCCTCCCAGCCAGCTTTCCCCTTGCTCAGCTGGCAGGCTTGTGATCCCAATGATGTTTGATCTCCTGCTGCCCTTGAGCTTCTTCCCTAAGCTTAACAGCAGCATTGGGGGGAGAGGGAGTATCATCAGAATCATGGGATGGGGAGGGAACGTTTCAAACTGTCCTCTGCCTGCAAATCCTTTCTGTCCTGTTGAGTTGACTGGGGAGTATCGGAGAGTGTTTAAAAGGAGGCTAGACAGCAAGAGGTTAACAGTTATCTGAAGCCCTCCACACTGTCCATCCCCCTTTGCCCATGAAACTAGACAAACTATCTGG
Source organism: Podarcis cretensis (assembly GCF_951804945.1). NCBI lineage: Eukaryota > Metazoa > Chordata > Lepidosauria > Squamata > Lacertidae > Podarcis > Podarcis cretensis. Next base: position 17,079,711 of record NC_137177.1, on the reverse strand, counting down.
AACCTCCCCTTCTCCCACCTACAAGATGGCTGATCAGTGGAAAGGTACATTGTGAGCCACATAAGACTAGGCAGTTGGACAAAACAGTCTGAGGGGTGCAAATGGCATGCTTCTGCAGCAAAGTTAGAACACCTCCCTCTCTCTCTGCCGAGCAGTGGCAAGAGGCTGTGGGGTTCCTGGCATGCACCCAGGGTCTGTGGTCCTTTGGAGAACTGAGACATGGCAGGGGTGTCTTTTGTCATCACTTATGGGATGCTGTCAAGCTTCCTGAATAATCTAGCTGAGGATGCTGAAAGGGTTCGAAAGAAAGCCCTAGGAAGGAAGACTGGAAGAGTGTGAGGCAGAGCATCTCAGGGCCAAGTAGAACTGGCACAAGACATGATGCAACCCAAGGTGGGGTAATAGGAGCTGCTGCTGCTGCTATGGCAAGTATTCCTACGTTGGCACCCCTTTTCTTACCCATTGTGGCTGGTTCTAGAGACAATGGAGCAGACCCTAGAGCTGATTTGCCTTACCACAATATGACACAACCAAGCTTTTAAAAATAGGAATAAAAAGCAACAATTTTTGTAAAGTCCTTGGGAGACAAGCATGCCAGACAGGCACACCACTGCTCCCCATTTCCTGTATGGAATCCAATACTCTTATGAATTGAATTGGCCAGGTTTAATCAATGCACCCTTTGAGATTCATTACACATGTCGTGTCCACAGTGAATGCTTTTTTTAACTGATACTTTTTAAATATACTCCAATGTAAACTAGAAACATTTGTCATATTGATGTAACATGCTGTCGAAACTTTTCTGTGTAATTTCTACCCAGACAGGCCTTTAAGAAAGAGAATTCTTTGATTTTGATGTAGTTTTATTAAGATGTTGCTAAAATTATTTTGTTAGATGACAGTAGGCAATAATCAAAATTACTGTTGAAGTTGAAGTGTAGGTATTTTGGGCATACAGCTTTTTCCTTTCTGAGGTTGCAAATTTTGTGGAATGTAATCTTGCTTTTCTTCGATAATGGAGAAAGCTTAGAAAAAAATGCCCTCTTCAAAGGAAAAAAAATGGGAATATCCATTCCTTTGAATACCCCCTCTCTCTTTCATTTGACCCATATAATATTTTGCTTCCTGCCCAATTCTAGCCTTGCTGCTTCAGGCAATTATAATTTAGTTAAAATTTAGTCAAGGTTTCTCAGCTTAAACAATATTTTAGATTTGTAATGCTAACATATTATACTGTTTTTATGTTATTAACCTCATTTATCTTATTTTCTGTAGTTCTCAATTAAGTTCCACCAGATAAAGAAAAGGTATTTGCTATGTGCCTGAAGACTCATCCTTGAACAGCTGAATTTAGGGGGACTAATTTCGTCATAAAGGGAACTGACATGAGAAACTGGATTTCTGCTTCACAGAAATCGAGCTTAGATTTCCCACAACATTTAAATTTCTGTGATGTAGATGGGATGTATCTGAGGGGTGGTCTTAGGTCACACCCCTTCTGTGATGTATGCATAATGTTTCTGGGGGTGGTCTTGATCTAGAGGATGAAAATTTCAAAAGTCTTTATAAGCCCTTGCACAGCATTTTTGTGGGTCCACCGCCTTTCCTGCGAGTGAGGGGAGCACCCTGTTGCAACAGATCAATAAAGATCAAGCTTACTAGCTGCTTTGCTTCTCAATATTCTCTGGTTGGCCTCTGTTATTCTCTACTACCAATAGGGAACCTATGTAAGGACTCCATATGGGCTCTTGGATACCCCATAAGGGAAAAGGGCATATTTTTATTTACAACAATTTCCAGAACTTTTACCTTCTTGGTCCCCCTCCTCTGAGAATGGAAAAGCATCATAAGGCATGTTATATTGGTTCACATGCTCAGACCTGTCAGGTTTCATTGTCAAGGTCCATGAACTGGCAATGTCCATAAACTCACAGATAGGCTGTGCCTTGCTGTATCTGTGTACCGAAGATCAGCAGTCATGACAGTGTATCACCGGTTTTGATCTTGAAATGACATACATACTTCAGATGGGAGACCCCAAACAGAGACTGAAAACCCCCATGCAGTTTAAAATCACCAAGGTACTTTGAGCTTATCTCTGACAAAAGCCTAATAAGCTGGTACAGGCACATATTTCTTTCTAAATGCTCTGCTGCTGATTATTTGCAACTTTTTATCCTGAATAACCTTGAAAGGGGAAAGTAGCTTTGGGTTTTTATTATATTGTAGCAGAAATGACATGCTGTTTACAAGTTTTCCTCTCCCCCTCCCCTGCCCAGCACATAGTTCTGCTTTCTGAGAAAACAAAAGCTAAATGGAGTCGCTGTAGGTCCTCCTTCTTGTAAATCATTTCTTGGACTGTGCTGGGTCATGACAGAGAGCAAAAGCTAGCACTGTAAGGCTCACACTTCATCAAAACTCAGGAGGAATATGATGATATGATACAAAGACTTTAAACAAATTACATAATTTATAAATAAAAGCACCACTGACTCAACAGATTTCTTTCATCGCTTCCATTCTTGTTCATCTAGAATTGACCTCTTCTGCATTCATCTTCCACACCCATTTTTAAAATTATATTACAGTGGTACCTCGGGTTAAGAACTTAATTCGTTCTGGAGGTCTGTTCTTAATCTGAAACTGTTCTTAACCTGAAGCACCACTTCAGCTAATGGGGCTTCCTGCTGCCACTGCACCGCCGCTGCACAATTTCTGTTCTCATCCTGAAGCAAAGTTCTTAATCCAAGGTAATATTTCTGGGTTAGCGGAGTCTGTAACATGAAGCGTCTGTAACCTGAAGCGTATGTAACCTGAGGTACCACTGTATTAATACTAATACTCCAGAGGGAGTCCGTTCCACTGTCAAAGAGCTCTGGCTCTCAGAAAGTTCTTCCTCGTGTTTAGTCAGAATCTCTTTCCTTGTAGCTTGAAGCTGTTTGTCCAGGTCTGACCATCTGAAGCAGGACAAAGCAAGCTTGCACCACACTCCATATGGCAGCCCTTGAGATATCTGAAGATGGCTATCATATCTCAGAGCCCAAAAGTCCCATGGTGATAGGTGAATTCTGCCACTGGGAGTTTTATTAGCGCAAACAGTTTCTGAACTCTTATCGCAATACACTGTGTACACACTGTGTACAATACACTCAGATTAAAATTGCCACTACTGGCATTGTGGGCTGGATAGGAAAAGGCGGATTCTGCCACTGGGAGTTTTATTAGCACAAACAGTTTCTGAACTCTTATCGCAATACACTGTGTCTAAAATTGCCACTACTGGCACTGTGGGCTGGATAGGAAAAGATCCTGCTGCAGCCGCTTCTCAGCTGGCTTTGCAGATCCAGCTGCTTCCTGCCTGCCCGGTCTGCAGGGGGTGGGGAAGAGCAACAGCTCCCCAGGCTGCAGGAAGCTGGAGGACAAGCTGGGGGAATGGAAGGCGAGCCTCTCTGCGTACGGCTGTAGAAACCCTGGAGTGCAGCAGCGCCATGATCCCTTGCATCATCTCCTTCTCAGGTTGAGGATGGCGGATGAGACAAAGGCTTTGCTGTCCATCTAGGAACACTCTGTGGGGAGTTTGGTGTCCTGCCTGCCTGCCCGGTCTGCAAAGCCAGCTTCTTGCTCTAACGTCGCTCTGCACCCTGCAGAATGTTAGAACTTTTCTGGAAAAGAAACTATTTCCTCTAAGACGCCCTAAACCCCCACAGCTTTAAAGCCCTTCCACTTTATGCAGCCTATCAATGTAACAATGCAAAAGTCGACAAGGAAGCCATCAAGGAATAATATTTCTATGCTGCCTTTCAGCTCTAAAAGGAGCCCCACCTAATTAATTCTGACTGTTTCTTTCTTTGCTCACTTTCCCATATTTCAACCATTCCTGCTATGTATTAAGGAGGGAACGGTTGCTTGAAAGGACAACAATCAAATATACTTCGAGTGGAACCTTGGTTCTTGAACTTAATCCATTCCAGGTGTGTGTTCGATTCCCAAAACCATTCAAAAACCAAGGCGTTGCATCCAAGAGGCTGCAGGAGCCTCCTACACTCAAGCAGAAGCCATGTCGGACGTTCAACTTCTGAAAAACGCTCGCAAGCCGGAACACTTACTTCCGGGTTTGCAGAGTTCAGGAGCTGATTTGTTCAACAATTAAGCTGTTCGGGAACCAAGGCACCCCTGTATATCAGAGTTTCTCTCTCCAGGGGAAACCCTCACCAGGACAGGAAGTCCAATTTATGCAGTTTGAAAGCTTCTCATCAAAGCATTGCAGCCATTTTAGGGGGTTTAGGCAGGAAAACTGAGAGGCAGATGAAGCTGTACAGGAATTTCAACAGCATTTGTTAAAGCTGTTTACTTAAGACATTGTAATAACTATAATGTTGCCTGCACCCCAATTTCTGTTTGGTAAGGGATTCCTGGGGTCCCAGTGCTTAACCAGAACATGGTTTCCTTTGAATGCTCAATGGAGTTAAAAACTAATGTGAGTAGTTTGAACTGGGCCTTGAACTGAACTGGCAACCGATCCAGCTGTTTTAAAAGAGGAGTTAGATGCAGAAGGTATTAATTGCTGCAATATTTCTGTTCTTGTTTAGGTGTGATAAATCTCAAAGAAGAGCAGCCATGGCTTGTAAGAGCAGCAAACAAGACACATTAGCTCAAATGAATCAGCCATCTGGCAAACGTCCCCTTGATATCGCCATCGTAGGGGACTCAGGAGTCGGCAAATCATCCCTGGTCAATGCCCTGCGAAATATGGCAGATGATGATGGTGGTGCAGCTGCGGTTGATGTGATAAAAGGTACTAGGGAACCAACGGGGTACCTGTACCCCCAATATCCAGATGTAACCCTTTGGGATCTACCAGCTGAAGCCAAACTTTATTCAATTACATATCTTCAACTCAGTATGAAAGTAAACATGTTTAATGTTTCTTTTTTCTGTGCTATTGTGGCTGCACCCTTATAGAAGGATGCAGAGACCATACCTGTCCTCACCTTCCTCTTAATAGCAGTATTGTGGGGAGAAGGATTATCATCAGAATCATGGGATGGGGAGGGAAAGTTTCAAACTCTCCTTGGCCTGCAAATCCCTTCTGGGCTGTTGAGCTGACTGGGGAAGCGCTGAGAGTGCAGAAAAGGAGGCTGGACAGCAGAAGTCAACAGTTAGAAATTGAGAAATTGTCGAATTCGAGCATGCATTTCCCCCCTGAACAAAGCAAAACTGTCACACTGCCCACTCTCCTCTCCCCCTTTTACTTCAAAAATGCTTTCCTGACACTAATGCAGCAGCCCCTCTTTTCTCCCTTGGTTTGAGGGTCATCTCTCAAAGGGAGAGATCCTGGGTTAGGTGGCCGGGGAGAGTCGCCTGCACCACAGGGGCTAGAAATTGTTTTAAAACATAGTTAAAAGTTCGAGATTAATAAAGTTAAGGACTTGCAACCACTTTGAACTTTTTGTTATGGCATTCCTTAAAACATGAGTCTCGCTTCTTCGTTCAGTCTGAGGATAGTAGAGCCTAAAGACAATTTAGGCTAGGAGGGATTTTGTGAGCTTGGGTTTTGCATGTGTGATTTTGCTTTTTTGGTTAAAGCACACTGGAACATAAGGGTCATGGCCTACTGCAGCAGCTCAGGAAGATGCATGGCTGGTGGTTGACACTTTATTGTACAGAGAAACACTGGCAGCAGCTCCCACAGGGCGACTTCTTCTGCACGGAAGCCGCTGCTGCTCATTCCTCTTCAAGCCCCTCCTGGTACTGAAGGAAGGTGAGAACAGGTGACCTCACCTAGGCCCGAAGTCACCCCCCACCAAAGCAGGCTCAAAGCTTCTCAGAGCTTTTCAAAATCATTTTTCTCAGCAGCTAAAAGGCATTAGCTAAGCATCAGAAACATTCCGCTTGCTGTAGCTAAAAAGATTGCAACAAAGGTAGGGAACACAGTCCATTGTTTCTCAGGCCTTTCTGATGCCTTCTGGCCTTGCTAAAGAACCACACTGCAACTTACTTTCTGTCCGGGAACCATGCCAGAACAAGAGATTGAAACATATCTGAACACTCTGAAACCCCTTTCCTGGGAAGGGTGCCAAGAGTCCCAATAGTCCCCAGACAGCTTTCTGTTCATGCTCAGAGGACTCCTGAGGGAGGAGAAAGGAGGAGGGAACTGGAAAGGGGTATATATGCTTGTGCACATGACTGTGAACTTCGTGCATGCTTTTTGTGATTTATCACACTTGCTCCTTCTACCAGTTCATGGACGGTAAAAATATAAGCCTTTTCTCTGAAACTATTCCTTGAGTGTCTGTTGACTCCCACTTCCCTTTCCCAGGCGCAATATTTTTCCCACCCGAGGGCCAAGCCTCATAAGGCCACAGTACTAGGAGATGGTGGAGCAGGGGAAGGTGAGGAGTCAACTGGCCCATCCCTTGGCTGAACAGTTTCTTCTTCCTCCACCTCATCCTGCCCTAACTCTTCTTCTTCCTCCTCCTGCTTCTGGTCTGGCTCCCAGCCCCATAAACGAGAGGCTCCCTTCCCTGGGTCAGCCTCCTGGCCCCCTGTCTCCGCCACATTCACAGTCCCCAACATCTATTATCTGAGGCAGGGTCAACCCAAGACGTTTTGTTGCTGGAGGTGAAGGACAAGATGGCCGCTGCCCCTCCCTCCATTCCATGGGCAGAAACCAACTGGATCAGCCACTGAATGACTTCAGAACGCTGGCAATGGAGCCCTGTCCTCTCCTCACATGAGGGAAATGGCCTTAGGGGACTTAGGCAGGCTGTTTCCAAAGGGGTAGCCATGTTGGTTTGTTGAAGCAAAAACAGCAAAGGCAGACCCTCCAAGTAACCGTATTTTCCAGGGACGTCCCTGATTTAGAGAAGCCACCCTGGTTTCTGATTTGATCCCGGAATGTTCCGCTTTTCCTTAGGATGTCCCTATTTTCATTGGAGAAATGTTGGAGGGTATGGAGTTATCTGACCCCTGAATCATCTAAAGGGAATCTTGTAGAGCAGGGGTGGCTAACTCACAAGACACTGCGATCTACTCACAGAGTTAAAAACTGGCATTGACCTACCCCCCTTTTGGGGGGGGGGTTCAGGTTAAAGATGCTGAGCTTCTTTTAGGAAGAAGGAAGGCCCATTTTTTGGGGGGGGGGGTTTGAGGTCAAAGTTGTTGAGCTTATTTGAGGGGAGCTAGTGATCTACTAGTGATCTACCACAGACGGCCAGTGATCTACCAGTAGATCATGATCTACATGTTGGACGTGCCTGCTGTGTAATGTTTAGCTTGGGCAACCCAGTGGCTTGGGCAACCCAGTAAAATGTGTGGGGCTAAAAATAGTAAAATTATCATTATGGAATAGGACGTGCCTGTTTTCACCGGAGAAAAGCTGGAGGATATGCAAAGGGTCTCATGGCATCTTAAATGACGAGACTGGCTAGCAGGGATCCTCAAGAGGAACGGTTAGGGATAGCCACCACCACTGAGCTTCCCCCAATACACACACACTCAGCATCTGCTACCTGAGGCAGCTGCTTCACGCTGGCGAATAGTAGAGCTGGCTCTGTTGGGCTAGACCAAGAAAATGGCAACACCCGGTGACAGAACATGGAACAAGCCTTCCTGAAGATAAAATAGAGGTTGGGTGGCTTTGTGGAGCCCCCTGCTCAAGCAGCCAGTCCTTCAAATTTCCTCATGCTGGGGGTAGCACTAACATTGATCTATGGGTCTGATCTATCCAGACCGAAATGAATTTGTGTGAAGGCCAGGGATGAAGAGTTGGGGAGAGAATGCCACATGAAATGCCATTCCCTCACTCAAACAGGTTGCATCATTTTGACCCCCCACAATGAAACAAATGGTTGAAACTCCCCATTGTCAACCACAAATAGAGTGGTAAATTGTGGGTGGGGTGGTTTAGTTCTGTCCTAACCCCACAGTATAGTAGTATTTCACCTCAGCCTTCCCAAAGTAAGTAATGCTTCAGAGGTTTTGGACTACAACTCCCATCAGCTCTAGCCAGCATGGCCAATGAAGTCCAAAACATCTGGAAGGCATCAGTTTGAGGAAGGCTGTAGGGAACTTCCAGACGTCATTTTTATTGAGCATTCATATCTGAGCTCATATTGGGATGATTATACGTGACCCCACTTTCAATACCCTTTGCATCTGCAAATGTTTTGGGATGGTCATTCTGCTTCATTTGCAATAGGCACAGACTCCTTGTTTCCTGCTAAAGCCCAGCAACTTTTTCGTAACACAAATGTTCATGGGTGGGTGGGTGTTGCTCACTTTTTTCACACTACAGAGCAAGAGTAACCAAGTGACATTGGGGAAGTGTTGCAAAACTTTTAATAGAGGGGAATTGTATGTGGATGGCCCAGTATAACCCCCCATGCATTATTATTGTGTGAATGACATGTTGCAGAATACACCCACAAAAGACACCAGTCTGGAGGGGAGTCAAGACAATTCACAATATTTCTCATGGAAAACTGAAAGCTGATTAGTTAGGGTGGCCACATTTCAAAAGGAGAAAATCCAAACACAAAAGTGTAGGGTTTTTTCTACCCCCCAAAAGCTACACTACCAACATGGTCTGCCATACATCTGGTTTTTCTCGACATTTCTAAAATAATTAGAGTGATCATGTGAAAGCAGCGTTGATTATAACACAAACATCCTGGAAGTGGCAAGGAGATTAATTTAACCAATTAGTTTATTTCACAAAAACTTATACTCCGCTTGATTCTAATAAAACCTCAAAGCGGTTTGCAAAGAGATAAAATAAAACCAGGAAACAATTACAGTCGTGCTTTAAGATATGCAAGAGTTAAAATACTAGAACAGATTAAAATTACCTCAACTTTCTATTTCACAAATGTGGAGGCTCCTGTCTAGCTAAATGCCCTCCTTCAGTTTGAGTGTGTACGAGGGAAAGCAAATTCTGAAATAGATTTGCATGATACTTGTGATAGAAAAAAGCAAATGCAGCATATATATATATATATATATATATATATATATATATATATGGAGAGAGAGAGAGAGAGAGAGAGAGAGAGAGAGAGAGAGAGACTTATGTACGTACTAAGCTTGGATCCTAGAAGAATAGGCAAGTAGGATTCTAGAATGCAGCAACTGATTGGCTTGCAGGAAAAGACCAATCAGGCTCCAGGAGTTAAGCAGAATCAGCCAATCAGATGGGATTCATTGTGTAAATAATGTATATAAAAGCATGAGATTTGGGGGGCAATTCAATTACTGTTTTACAAGCGGCAATAAAGAGTATGAAATCACTACAGGACTCTGAGTATATTTCAGGTTGTGCCCCCTAAAAACTTGTGCCCGAGACAACCACTCCTCTGACCCCCCCCCCCACATTACATCACTGAGTGGATCTACCCTATGCTTCCTGTTATGGGAAGCATATCAGCCTAACTGAGAAAGACAAAGTTGGTTCAACAGCCTTCTGAGGTCTGCCCATCTCAATGTTTTTCACTGTGATTGCCATGGGACTTGGACAATTGCTTTGTTTTTCAGTAAAACTCTGAACTAGTTCTTCTGCCACAAAGTCCAGAGAGAACAGGAGAGTATGAGCAGCTGAAGTGAGAAGATAAACTATCCTGTCATCAAACAACTGTTTGTCAAGGATCTTGAGGAGCAAGTAAGTCTTAAGAGAGGTCCTTCAAAGTCTTTCCCTCCCAGCCTGCTTTCCCCTTGCTCAGCTGGCAGCCTTGTGATCCTAATGATGTTTGATCTTCTGCTGCTCTTGAGCTTTCCCCTAAGGTTTATAGCAGCATTGGGAAGCAAATGGCATGCTTTTGCAGCAGAGTTAGAAAACCTCCCTCTCTGTCTGCCAAGCAGTGGCAAGAGCCCATGGGGTCTGTGGTCCTTTGCAGAATTGAGACACAGCAGGGACTTTAAGAAATTCACCTATTTACCCTATTTTCAGTCTGCATGGAGGGAGTCCAGATCTTACAGCATGCTCTTTTCAAGAGGGAATTGTCCCCCCACAGTAGTGCAGCCCCAGGGCATTTCTCCCAGTCAGCCTGCAGCCAGCCTGCCCAAGATGGATCCCAGTCTTTCTTCCTCCTTCTTCCTCCCAGCAAATCTTGCTCAAAACTCTTCATTTCCTGCTGCCTCAAACAAACACCCCATCACCTGTGTAGGGAGAGACTTCAAGAGTGCCAACACTTGCCTTGGAATCTTCCAGTGTAAAGCCGCTGGAAACTGTGGTGTCTTTTTGATATATGGTGCTGTGTTTGCACACCCACCCACCCACCACCTCAGCACAAGATGGAAGGGCTCACAACATTAACACTCCAACAGATGTTAATTCCCCAAAAGTTTTCTTGCAGGGTTTCAGCACAGAGAGCAAGTTTGGTCTTTGTCTTCCCTGTTCCAGATGAGACTAGACAAAGGCCCTGGTGAGGTTGCATCCAGACAGTTGATGGGAGCGGGGGAGCCTATCCTGTCCTTCTTGAAGCATTATTAGCTAGTCATTTCTATGGCAACACATCTGAACTTGACCAACCCTTTAGATATGTAAATGAATGCCCAACAGACTTGTCCAGATCCATGAACTTGGCCAGATTAGTTTGACCACTTCAGTTCCTTTTACTACAAAATCCAATCTTACAGTTATGAAATCACAGGCTTAGCGGGGACCCAAATATATCATTTAAGCTATCTCCCAGTCCTAGAATCATAGGAGCCAACTCCTAGGGACAGCGGGAGGCCCCACTAGCGTGCCTCAGGTTAAGAACAGTTTCTGATTAAGAACAGACCTCTGGAACCAATCAAGTTCGTAACCCGAGTTACCAGTGTATGTAAAAACAAAAACAGAAAAAGCAAGGAAATTGAAAGTCTGCATTAAAAGGGGTGTGTGAAATATAAAATGGCATTTTGATAATGATGCTGTTGTGTGGACACTGAGAAGAATGTAAATTTAAGAGCAACACTGAGCACAAAAGGAATTCCTTGTAGAAATGCCCACAGTATCAAAATTCAAGCTTTTTCTTGCTGAGCAGAGAATATTTATATTTGAGCTGAGTGTAAATCATCACTGAGTTTCCCAGCTAGACGGGCCAATAGTATTGACCAAGCCTTTCTAAGCTCTCCCTTTTTCTTCTAGGATGAATTCATATGCAGAAAAACTTTCATTGTTCTCTGAGAGTATCCAGGCTATATTGAAAAATACAGGTGTGAATGTAGACCCCGATATATTTTTCAATTTAACAATCAAGATATATGAGGAGGCTTTCAGTGATGGTAGAATGAAGGAAGCAGCTTTTGAGGTAAAAGAGGAGCTGGAGGAGTTGGAAAACACTGAGCTTCACATTGCCATCACTGGAGAGACGGGCTCTGGGAAATCAACCCTCATCAATGCTCTCCGAGGCCTGAAGAGAGAGATTCCAATCCAACCACACTGACCTAGCTCAGGCGATCCAGAAGATGGAGAAGAAGTGTTATTTTGTGCGCTCCAAAGTAGATTCAGATCTATCCAACATGGAAAGGTCTTACCCAAATACCTTCAATGCAGACGAGGTCCTTGAAAAGATGAGGAATGACTTCAAGGAGCAGCTTAGGAAGTGCTTCAGGAACACCATCCCTCAAATCTTTTTGATCTCCTCCTTTGACCTTGACAAGTATGACTTCTCCCGACTGGTGGAGACCTTGGAGAAAGATCTGCCCAGCCTGAAGAGACTTGCATTCCTGCTCAGCCTTCCCATGTTTTCCCCTGAATTCACAGAAAAGAAGAAATCTGCGCTGAAGAGCCACCTGTGGAAAATATCCCTGGTGTCTGCTGGCATCAATGCTATTCCCATTCCAAACCTTCCTCTGACTTGTGATGTTGCCCTCTTGCGTTGCTCCATGGTTGACTTTTACAAGAGATTTGAGCTGGATGATGGCTTCTTAGCTAGGCTGGCCAGATTGGCCAGGAAGCCTGTTGAAGTACTGAAGGCTGTGATGAAGTCTGCTCAGAGGGAAGAAATTACCAACGATCTGGTTATAAAGAAAATAACCAATTATGCAAAAGAATTTTTCCCACCTTCCCTAGTTAAAAGCTTGGTAGCAGCAGGGGTGTCTTTTGTCATCACTTATTGGATGCTGTCGAGCTTCCTGGATAATCTAGCTGAGGATGCTGATAGGGTTCGAAAGAAAGCCCTGGAACCCAGAGCCCCAGGCAGGCACGGGACTTGATGCCACCCAAGGTGAAGTAAGTGTTATTCTAAAGCAGCAATGCAGCAGCAAGCAAAGGCTCTAGCAGCTCAGTCAGCTGCTTGTGGCTGGAAAGCCAAACAGGATGTGTGTGACTGTTGCCATGGGAACAAAGGGGCAGTCCATTCTGTACTGAGCACCGGATGTTAGCTAAGTGTGTGTGTCATATGACCTGTACAGGATGTACATGGGTGGAGTTGGTGTTTCTCTCTGTTGGTTGAAGAGAGCAGACATCTTTTACTGTATGACTGCTAAAGACAGGAATAAAGACATGTAGATACATTTCTGTCTGAGTCTGATTCCCCTCCCTGGGGATATGCAGGGAGCAGGGAGGAGGAGAAGCAGGTGGTGTGTTTTTCTCACAGCCTGAGGAAAATCGCCGGAACGGACCTCGTGTGTTTTTCCTGCCGGGAGTCGCCGGAGGGAGGTCGAAAGAATTCAGCCGGTGCCTGGAGAGATAGGCACATACCTCTGACCGAGCCTGAATTCTAACAGTAAGTAGGAGCTGCTGCTGTTGCGATGGCAAACATTCCCACTTGGGCACCCTTTTTCATTCTCATTTTGGCTGGTTCTAGAGACAATGGAGCAGACCCTATAGCTGACTTGCCTTACCACAATACAACACAATCAAGCTTTAAAAAATAGGAATAAAAAGCAGGAATTTTTGTAAAGTCCTTTGGAGACAAGCGTGCCAGACAGGCACACCACTGCTCCCCATTTCCTGTATGGAACCCAATAATCTTATGAATTGAATTGGCCAGGTTTAATCATCCCACCCTTAGAGATTCATAAACATGTCATGTCCACAGTGAATGCTATTTTTAGCTGATACTTTTAAAATATGCTCAGATGTAAACTAGACACATTTGTCATATTGATGTAACATCCTATTGAAACCTCTCTGTGTAACGTCTACCCAGGTATGCCTTTAAAAAAGAGAATTGTTTGACTTTGATGTAGTTTTATTAGATGTTGCTAAAACTGTTTTGTTAGATGATAGTAGGCAATAATCAAAATTACTGTAGAAGTTGAAGTGTAGGTATTTTGGGCATATAGTTTTTTCCTTTCATGAAGTTTTCTGTGAACTGCCCTGAGACCTCTGGGTATAGGGCAGTATATAAATTCAATTTAGAATAATAATAATGATGATGATGATGATGAAGTTGCAGATTTTGTGGAATGAATCTTGCCTTTCATCGATAATTGAGAAAGCGTAGGGGAAAAACCTCCTGCAAAGGAGAATTTGGGAATACATACCCCTTCCTTGGAGCGTCTCTCTCTCTCATTGGGCTTATGTAATATTTTGCTTCCTGTCCAATTCTAGCCTTGCTGATTCAGGCAATTATGATTTAGTTAAGATTTAGTCAAGGTTTCTCAGCCTTAACAATATTTCAGATTTGTAATGCTAACATACTATACTGTTTTTATGTTATTAACATCATTTATCTTATTTTCTGTAGTGCTCAATTAAGTTCCAGCAAGTAAAGGAAAGGCATTTGCTATGTGTCTGAAGACTCATCCTTGAACACTGAATTTTCTGTGTTGATATGAAGGGGGAGGGGGGCTAATTTCGTCATAAATGGAACTGAGATGAGAAACTGGATTTCGCGGATGACTTGGTAATAATGATTGAAGAACCAACAAGTACGGTAAAAGAAGTTTTGGAGGAAATGGAACAGTTTGGGAGTGTGGCGGGTTTCAAACTAAACAAGAAAAAAACAAAAATGATAGTGAAAAATATGGATCAAGATCAAATAGAAGTAATGCAACAACAAACACAAATAGAGGTGGTTAAAAAGGTGAAATACCTGAGTATATGGATAACTCCCAAAAATATAGATTTATATAAAAATAACTATGAACCAGTTTGGAAGGAAATAAAAAAGGACCTAGAGGTGTGGGGAAAACTGAAATTGTCATTCTGGGGAAGGATCTCTACAATTAAAATGAATGTGCTTCCAAAGATATTATTTTTATTTCAGACTATCCCTATAATTAAGGGGAGTAAGATTTTTAAAGAGTGGCAAAGAGCGATCTCAAGATACATCTGGCAGGGCAAAAAGCCGAGAATCAAATTTAAATTGTTAACAGATATAAAGGAAAGAGGAGGCTTTGCCCTGCCAGATTTGAAACTGTATTATGAGGCATCATGTCTTTGCTGGGTGAAAGAGTGGATTAAATTAGAGAATAACGAATTGTTGGATCTAGAGGGGTTCGACAATAGATTCGGATGGCACGCCTACCTATGGCATGAGAAAAGGAGAATCCATAAAGGTTTTGAGAACCACATCTTCCGGGGTCCGTTAATTGAGGTATGGGACAGGTATAAAAACCTACTAGAACCTAGAACACCACGTTGGTTATCACCTCTAGAAGTCATGAGTGTAAGGAGAACTAATATGAGAAGTAATTGGATATCGTACGGTCAACTGTTATTTAAGGAAGGAGGAAAGTGGAAAATAAAACCGTATGAGCAGGTGAAAGAACATGTATATGATTGGATGCACTACTTCCAAACAAATGAGATGTTTAAGAAAGATGGTAAAGAACGAGGTTTTACGGAAAAGGAATCGAAATTTCAAAGTGAGGTTATAGATAATGACGGTAAAAATTTATTTAAAATGTATAGGCTGTTGTTAGATTGGAATTTGGAAGATGAAGAAGTCAAGTCGGTGATGATTAGCTGGGCCAGGGATGTGGGTCATAATATACAATTTGAGGACTGGGAGAAACTATGGAAGGAGGGTCTGAAATTCACTGCCTGTATGACGTTGAAAGAGAATATGATGAAGATGTTCTACAGATGGTATATGACACCGGTAAAACTGGCAAAAATGTATAAGACATGCAATAGGTGTTGGAAGTGTAGGGAGAAAGAGGGTACTTTCTACCACATGTGGTGGGAATGTAAGAAAGTGAAAGACTTCTGGGAAAAAATATATAATGAGTTAAAGAAGATCTTAAAATACACATTTGTAAAGAAGCCAGAAGTCTTTCTGTTGGGAATAGTAGGAAATGAGATAAAAAGGAAAGATTGCAAATTTTTTCGATATGCAATCACAGCCGCAAGTGTGTTACTGGCCCAGAAATGGAAACAGCAAGAAATACCGACCGTGGAAGAGTGGAGAATGAAATTGTTAGATTACGCAGAGTTAGATAAATTGACAGGGAAGATTAGATACTCAAGAGACCAAAAGTTCATCGAGGACTGGGGGAAATTTGTGGAATATCTGGAATATTTAAGTGAAGGACAGATGACGCTTAAGGGATTTAAAGAAGCACTGTAAAAAAGTAAGAAATATTGTCTAAAGGGAATAGGAAAAAAAGAGATAAATAATGTCAATATAAATTCGAGAAATGTGTAATTAAAATTATGACTATGGATGATTTACGGAACAGCTGAGGGAAGTCCAAAAGAGAAATAAGTTATGAAAACGATGTGAAATTAATGTATTTTGTTTTGTTTTGTTTGCTGATGTTGATGAGGAAGTCAAGGAAATAAGTTAAAGTAAGAAAAATATGTAAAGGTTTAACTTGTTCTTTTCTCTTTTTTTACTTTTTGTCTGTATGTATCTTTAATTTCCCCCCCCTCTTTTTTCTGTTTTCGCTTTTTTACTTTTTGGGGGGATGTGATTTGCTTTTATTTATTGTTTTGATTTCTTTTTTGAATATTTTTGTAACCTTTAAAATTTGAATAAATATTATTATTTTTTTTTTAAAAAGAGAAACTGGATTTCTGCTTCGTAGAAGTCAAGCATACATTTTCCCCCTGAACGAAGCAAAACCATCACACTGCCTGGTCTCCTCTCCCCCTTTTATTTCAAAAATGCTTTGCTGACACTTCCCTTGGTTTGAGGAAGAGGGTCATCTCTCAAAGGGAGAGATCCTGGGTTAGGTGGCCGGGGAGAGTAACCTGCACCACAGGGGCTAGAAATTGTTTTAAAACATAGTTAAAAGTTCAAGATTCATAAAGATAAGGACTTGCACACCATTTTGAACATTTTGTTATGGCATTCTTTAAAACATGAGTCTCGCTTCTTCGTTCAGTCTGAGGATAGTAGAGCCTACAGACTATTTGGGCTATGAGGGATTTTGTGAACTTGGGTTTTGCATGTGTGGTTTTGCTTTTTTGGTTAAAACACACTGGAACATAATGGTCATGGCCCACTGCAGCAGCTCAGGAAGATGCATGGCTGGTAGTTGACACTTTATTGGCAAGAGAAACACCGACAGCAGCTCCCACAGGGCGCCTTCAGCATGGAAACCGCTGCTGCTCATTCCTCTTCAAGCCCCTCCTGGTTCTAGAAGATGGCGGAGCAGGGGAAGGCGGGGAGTCAACTGGCCCATCCCTTGCCTGAACAGTTTCTTCTTCCTCCACCTCATCCTGCCCTAACTCTTCTTCTTCCTCCTCTGCCTGGTCCGGCTGCTGCCTGCCGGGTGGCTCCCAGCTACATAAACCAGTGGCTCCCTTTCCTGGGTCAGCCTCCTGGCCCCCTGTCTCCGCCACATTCACAATCCCCAACATCTATTCTCTGAGGAAGAATCAACCCAAGACGTTTTGTTGCCTGAGGTGGACAAGATGGCTGCTGCCCCTCACTCCATTCCATGAGCAGAAAGCAACTGGATCAGCCATGGAATGACTTCAGAACACTGGCAATGGAGCCCTGTCCTCTCCTCACATGAGGGAAATGGCCTTAGGGGACTTAGGCAGGCTGTTTCCAAAGGGGTAGCCATGTCAGTCTGTTGAAGCAAAAACAGCAAAGTCAGACCCTCCAAGTATCTGCATTTTCCAGGGATGTCCCTGATTTAGAGAAGCCGCCCTGGTTTCGGATTTGATCCTGGAATGTTCCGCTTTTCCTTATTTTAATTGGAGAAATGTAGAAGGGTCTGGAGTTATCTGACCCCTGAGCCGCCTGAAGGCAATCTTGTATGGGGAAGTTATTTTAAAATGTTTAATGTTTTATTATTATTTTATATTTGTTGGTAGCTGCCCAGAATGGCTGGGGCAACCCAGTAAAATGTGTGGGGCTAAAAAAAGTAAAATTATCATTATGGAATGGGACGTCCCTGTTTTCACTGGAGAAATTTGGAGGGTATGAAAAAGGTCTCATGGCATCTGAAAAGAGGAGAGTGGCTAGCTGGGATCCTCAAGAGAAATGGTTAGGGATAGCCGCCACCACTGGGCTTCCTCCAATAGGCACACTCTCAGCATATGCTACCTGAGGCAGCTGCTTCACACTGGCTAATAGAAGAGCTGGCCCTGTTGGGCTAGACCAAGAAAATGGCAACACCCGATGACAGAACATGGAACAAGGCTTCCTGAAGATAGAAAAATAGAAGTTGTGGAGCCCCCTGCTCAAGCAGCCAGTCCTTCAAATTTACTCATGCTGGGGGTAGTGCTAACATTGATCTATGGGCCTGATCTATCCAGACCGAAATGAATTTGTGTGAAGGCCAGGGCTGAAGAGTTAGGGAGTGAATGCCACATGAAATGCCATTCCCTCACTCAAACAGGTTGCATCATTTTGACCCCCCACAATGAAAGAAATGGTTGAAACTCCCCATTGTCAACCACAAATAGAGTGGTAAATTGTGGGAGGGGTGGTTTAGTTCTGTCCTAATCCCACGGTATAGTAGTATTTCACCTCAGCCCTCCCAAGCAAGCAATGCTTCAGAGGTTTTGGACTACAACTCCCATCAGCTCTAGCCAGCATGGCCAATGAAGCCCAAAACATCTGGAAGGCATCAGTTTGAGGAAGGCTGTAGGGAACTTCCAGACGTCCTTTTTATTGAGCATTCAAATCTGAGCTCATACTGGGGTGATTATACGTGATCCCACTTTCAATACCCTTTGCATCTGCAAATGTTTTGGGATGGTCACACTGCTTCATTTGCAATAGGCATGGGTCCATAGTTTTCTGCTAAAGCCCTGCAACTTTTTCATAGCACAAATGTTCATGGGTGTGTGTGTGTTGCCCACTTTTGTCACACTACAGAGCAAGAGTGACCTTCCAGATGGGAATAATAACTGAGTGACATTGGGGAAGTGTTGCAGAACTCTTAATAGAGCGGAATGGTATCTGAATGGCCCACTATAAACAACCCCCCCCATGCATTATTATTGTGTCAATGACATGTTGTCTCAAGGCAAATCTAAAAAAATGTAGTATAAACACTTACAACTGGGAAACACTGGTCTGTGAGTGCTCCAGTTGGAGAATAGCCTTTACCAAAGATGCCATGGGCTTTGAAGACACTCAAACTCAGGACGCAAAGGAGAAACAAGCAAAGAGGAAGGCATAAACGTGCTAAGAGGGAAACCTGATCATCTGATTATTATTATTTTAATGTCTTTTGGTGGTGGTTGTTTTAAAAATGGAAACATGTATAATTCACCAGATACTATATATCAAGCACTTTGTCATCATCGTGCATCTGTTTGCTGCTAGATGGACTTTTTCCCCTCTGCCTCAAGAGCTTTGGACAGAACCCTCTGGGTGTCATCAGCAGCACCCGATATGCATTTCTGCAGCATGAAGTAGGTGCGAAGAAGCGAAATCCCTCCCGACAGAAGGCAGCCAAAGATGGGGAAATGCTCCCAGTGGTGATATTCATAAGCCATCACTGAGAGTCCCACCAAGTCGGGCAGCACCCATAAAATGGCAGAGAACATTCCCAGGGACTGCATTGCTGCTTTAAGGGCTGTGCTTGTCTTTCCAACACGCTGGGCCAGAGCTGCAAGGGATCGATTGTCTAGGCCAAAGTCTAGGAAGCACCAGGAGCGGAACTTACTAAACAGAAATATGGGGAGAAGGAAGGGAACTGGGCTTCCAAGAGCGACCAGTAAAACAAGCCCTTTGGTCCAAATCTTCTCATTCACAGTGGTTTTCTTTTTCTCTAAGATAGGCAGGCAGATGCTAGGGAAGCGGAGCAGAAAGGCTTGCCTCTTCAGCCGCAAGAGATCGTTCTTCAGCGTTTCCTGCAGGAGGGGGAAGTCAAAGCGGTCGGCTTCCCAGTTGGAGACGATGAAGACTTGTGGGTCCCTCACTCCTTCTCTTACCAAGCACTATTTGCAGTCCTCCTGGATGTGCAAGAGGACCTTCTTCTCACTGTAGTCAGATGGCCGTTGCCTCTTGGCGGCCGACAGGTCCAGGTCTGCTTTGGTGCGCACAAAGTAGAAGCTCTTGCCCATATCTTGGATCTCACGGACCAGGTCAGAATGGGTGGAGCGGAAGCGCTGGGAGCCGACGATGATGAAGAAATCAAAGTGAGTCAAATCGACCTTCTTCTCAAAGTTGTCCTCTCCAAAGGTTGGTGTTCCCCTTCCGGGGTGGTCCCAAAGGATCACTTGTGGAAGTGTCGGGTGTGGGTAATCCTTGACTTGGACTGTCGTCATCTGTATGCCAGTCGCAGCGGCACGCGGGTCATTGCCACGAAGACCCAGCATGGCATTTATGAAGGAGGACTTCCCGGAGCCAGGCTCTCCTACTACGGCAATGTGGAGCGGAGTGCTGTTGAAGAAGTGCAGTGGTTTTGCCAGCACCTGCGACACAGCACCTGCCAATTGGCCCTGAGAAATGGCTACCTCGAAGTCTTCCACCATTGTGGATCTCAGTGCGCTGCAGAGAAAGGAAGCAGGAAAATGTTAAGCGACCGGCCTAACCAGAAGCATTCATTAGTGGCATGCCCTCTGTAAAATTTCCAGAGTCTGCAGTATTATTATCATTTGCCAAGCAACAAAGCTTTACAGGTAGAATTATGAATGACAGAATATAGTGAAAGACAGAAACATTGTAAAATTAAGGAATGTTAGAAGGATGTTGGAATGAAGTAATGTGGTCTTAGCAGAAATGATATAAAGGATTAGGTAAAAATTGATTTATTTTTTTTAATTGGTGAAAGACGAGAATGTAAAATTACAGTATATTAAGATAAATTATTAGGATAAAAACAAAGCTGGAAAGGATTTGCTGAAATGTCTAACTAGAATACAAAAAAGGGAGGTGTGAGGAGGTCAAGGAAATAAGCAAAGGAAAGAAAGTTATGTAAAGGTTTGAGCTGTTTTTTCTTTTTCTTCTAACTGCTTGTATTTTTGTATTGTATTTTCTGTATTATTTTATTTTTATCTTTTCTAATTTTCTTTTTGTAATCTTTAAAATTTGAATAAATATTATTTTTTTAAAAAAAATAGAAGCATTCATTAGTGGCATGCCCTCCATAAAATTTCCAGTGTCTGCAATATTATTATCATTTGCCATCCTTCTTCCCCTGGGGGTTCCCTTGGGGGTTCCCCATCTGGTGCCTCCCCCCACTCCTCTGCTTCCAGCCAGCCCAGGACACAGGAGCAGAGCCCAAGAGCCCTGAATATAGAGAGGGATATGAGGAAGGGGACTCTCAGCATTTTAAGAAACTGCACTTCCTGATTTTTGATTTGTTTTTATTTTTTTAGGTTGGGGAGGGAGGCTGTGCCCATTACATTGATGATGACCTTACATGTTTTAGAAAGATGCAACAAAGTGTTACCAGCCTTAAGGGGCAGAAGAGGAGGGTCTGGTCAAAATGATGAAGGGGTTGGGGCAGTTTTATTTAAGTATGTTTTAAGAGCACATCCTACCTTTAGATACTGTATGTAAATTCTTCCCCTGCTTGCCATTTAAGTAAGAGGTTTTCTACCTTTTTGAGTCCACAGCTCCTTTGACCTCCTTTCTGCGGCACCCCAGTGGGGCTCAGAAGCCCAGTTATGTTACCCCTTTCCCACAGAGCTGGCAGCCTCTCACCCTTTTTCAAACAACCCCCCCCTTGTGAAGTCTTCCCTCAGCCTCCTCTCCTCTCCCTTCTCCTTGGGAGTCTTCTAGCAGCCACTGCTCCTACCTGTGGTCTCTGAGCTGCCACTCCCCTGCCCTCAAGAGAGGTGCCTCCTCACACTGCCCCACAGGGGACTTGTCTGTCCCTTCCCAGCAGCAAGGGCTGGTGGTCTGTCTGTCTGGGCTCCCTCGCCCACTTGCCTGCTTACTCTGAGGCCCCGTTTCAGCTCCTGGAAACCAGCCCCAGAGGCACCTTTCGCCTGGGGCGCTTGTAGCCAGGGATGCAGCAACAAACAGATGTGCAAGAGTTTTGGAGGCAGAGACAACAGAGGGCATCAGAGGAGGAAGGGAATGAAAGAGGGACGGAGGCCAGTGTTGCCCATGGCACCCCAGACCAGCATTCAAGGCACCCCAGGGTGCCACGGCACACTGGTTGAAAACCACTGATTTAAGTAATTAATAACCTCATATGCCTAATGTGTCTGAATTCCCCCACCCACTTCCCTCCCTCCCCCAATGTGCACATTACCAGCTTTCCAAAGGAATTGTTTCTGTTCTGATTCGGGACAGCCTCCCCCCTCCTTCTCCCCAACCTGTGAAAGGACCAGAAACAAATTCCTCACCTCTTGACCCCTCAGCAAACCTTTATTCCACCCCTTCTCTCTTCCCCCCTCTGAAGAAGTCACCTGGAGGGCTGCTGAGATTTTGTGTTGGTGTTGCTGAGAGAGGAAGGGGGAGAGTTGCATGAGGAAAGTGAGGGGGTAAAAAACCCTCTAAACAAACGGGGGGGGGGGGCGCGCGCGCGCGAAGTGCAGAGCAGGGTCCAGCTTGTAAAGATGGCCCAGAACTGGTCGTTTCTCACCCCCACTCCCTACCATCTTCCCTTCAGGGAGGGAGAGAGTGGGATGGGAGTTCTTTTCCTTCTGATCCTGGCATCCAAGGTGAGGGAGGAGTCAGGAAACGAGCGCCAGGGGCTAATGAACGAGGTCTCCCTCCCCCCCTCTCTCTCTCCCTGTTCCAGGTGTGTGTTGGGTAGGCAGATGAAGAGCAGCCTGGAAGGGAGGGCTGTGTGCACCAGTGGAGAGATCTGGGATCGCCAGGTTGGGGAGGCAAGGGAGGTGGGCTGTGAGCTCTCTCTCTCTCTCTCTCTCTCTCTCTCTCTCTCTCTCTCTCACACACACACACACACACACACACACAGAGAGAGAGAGAGAGAGAGAGAGGAGGGGGAGAGAGAGAGAGAGAGAGAGAGAGAGAGAGAGAGAGAGAGCTCTGAGACCAGAAACTTATCATTGTGGAACAAATCAGTATGATATGGTTTATATGTCTGTGTATTGTTTTACACCTGAATTACATTAAAAAAAACTGTCAAGTCAAATCAAAATGTCATTTTCTTTCCTGAAACGTTTTATCAAGATAAATTTAATACTGGATTTTCTGTGAAAGAGTTCATTACAAGGGGAAGTGCGTGAGGAATTGAATAGGTGGTGGTGGTGGGGGGGTTGGAGGAGAGAGGGAAAGAAGAGCTAATTTGTCCCTGGCTAGGGGGCGCAATCTGGACGGTTCTGCCAGGGGCGCCAGATCACCCCGCTAAGGCTCTGCCTGCTTCCAAAGAGTTTTCCCCTCCACTTTGCCACTTTGCCAAACCCCAAAAAGGGAAAGAGGCAGGAGGCGAGAGGAGCAGGAGGGCAGCCTCGTAGCAGCTGCAGAGGGAGATGTTGAATGAACACGCGTCACCGCTGGAAAGGGAGACCCGCGTTGACTTCAGAGCAGTTACTTACAACTCTTAGAGTAGCACCAGCTCGGCTTGCTCCCTGGTGATGGCATGTTATTTATTCCCTTTGCAGCGGGGAAGAAGGGCAGCCTTCTCCAACATCATTATTCATATGAGTAAAAATAAACGATTCTGCCCCCCCCCCCGCCTCGCTATGAGCTCAGAGTCTCCTTTAACGCAAACACGCTCAGAAAAAAAAACAAAAAACACGGAAATCATCAGAGCCCCAGGAGAAATGCTCACCTCCTTACCTGCTGCCAGTTCGGTTTTTTTGCAGTAAAGCTCAGTCCTCTCTTCGGAGACTTTGCTTGCTGGTCTCTTAGGCTTTTCTCCGTCCAACTCTCTTCCTCGCTCTCGCTTTTATTCCCTCTCCCTCCCGGTCGTCGCACAAAAAAAAGGAAAGAAGAAAGCGAAAGTAGGAGCGAGGACTAGATTGCAACGCGTAGTCAGAGCCGCATTCCCCGCTAGAGGGAGCTCCAAGCAGCCTGATTGACAGCAGTGCAGCTGCCTTTAAAAGGGAAGGTCCCAAAGGCTCACTCGTGAAACTTGAAGCGACCGAGATGGTTAATCCTTTACCTCTGCGGTAGTTGCCTCTGTGCCAGTCTCAGCAGCTCCCGCGTTTTCTGCACTTAAGCCCCACATGGCACCGATTTCAGGGGGTTGATCTAGATGACCCTTGGGATCCCTTCCAGATCTGCAATTCTACGATCCTATGACTTTCCAGAGCCCGGCTCTCCTCCTACTGCAGTGTAGATTGGAGTCTTAGCAAAGGACAGTAGAAATTTCAGGGGCAGCGTGAAATGTTTTGGCACCTGTAAAGAAGCAGAACGGGTCCTATCGCTTGTCTCAACTGCCTTGAGGTTTATTGCAATTAAGCAGGACATAAATGCTGGGAAATAAACAGTGTTGTTCCAGCATGCTTTCTTCACAGCGTGGATGCTTGTGGCTCATGATCTCGTTGATGTATTAGTGGCAACATTTGTACCATGATGTATTTATTGCTTAAAAAACCCATTACAACAAAGGTGGTATCTAACATTGATGGTAACAAAGCTTTGTGTACTCTCTGGCCCCTATTAACCAGTGCAAATGAGGACAATCATGCAGGCAGGATAAAATCTGCTGATATTTGGGTAGATCTTCTGTAATTCAGAGCAGGGCTTTGAGTGTGGCTTCCCCTGTTCTGTGGAATAGCATTCCTGCAGAGATACAACAGGAACCCGCTACCTGCAATTTCTGGAAACAACTGAAGATGTTTTTTCCCAAGTGGATGAATAGGTTGCTGCCATGAGTGTCTATTTAGCATTGTTTGAAAACATATTTACTTTTCCCCCCTGTGTTGTTTTTAACTGCTTTTCAGCTGTGTTCATTGCATTTTGTACACTGCCTTTTGGGGAAGATAATAATCATAATCATAATCATAATAAATAGAAGTCCTGATGAATTTTCATGAGAACTTTTTTTAAAAAGGAAATAGCCAGCTGATATGGAGATGTGATGCACACAGTGATGTTGAAGCTGGAAGCTCCTCATATCCCGCAGAAGCAGGATATTGACAAGCTGGAACGTGTACAGAGCAAGGAGACCAAGATGATCAAAGCTCCACAAACCAAGCCTTATGGGGAACGGTAGAAGGAGCTGGGTAAGTTTAGCCTGGAAAAGAGGAGATTGAGAGGAGATACGATAGCCATCTTCAAATATCTCACACAGAAGAGGGAATAAGCTTGTTTTCTTCTGCTCCAGAGGGTAGGGCCTCAAATGGCTTCAAATTACAAGATTGCACATGAGGAAGAAATGATTTATTTTTTAGAAAAGTCCTAACATTCTGCAGGATGCAGAGCGGCTATAGAGCCCGCATGATGAGCTGGCTTTGCAAACCAGGCAGGCAGGAAGAACACCAAACTCTCCTCAGAGTGATCCTAGACTGACAGCAAAGCCTGTGTCTTGTGTGGCGAGTTCCTGCCCCCCACCAAGAATAAATAAAGACACCAGACACCAGAATTTAAGGTTAAATGGGCGAATTAGGCCACAACTTTATTGAATTCAGGAATGAGAGGCATTGGCTTAGGCAGTGTGAGTGCTTGAGGGCCCTGCTCCTTCCTGCCACTTACCATCTGGCCCAGGGTGGGGCATGAAGCCTCAAAGGACTGCTCTGCTGCCCAGGAGGACCCGGAGGGGTGCAGAGTTCTTTTTAACATGTTTTAATATTTTAAATTTTTGTATATGGGGGTGGGATGGATGTTTGGTTGGGCTTGGGAATTTGTTTGATTTTGATGGATTTGTAATTTTTGCAGTTTTTTATTTGTATTGTTTTATTGTTTTGGGGTTTCTTTATTTTGTTTGTTTTTATTGTTTAAGGTTTTATTGTTTTAGCCTGGGAAAGAATAACATTAATTGCCATCAATGGAGGCTAATATGAGGCTTTGGATTGCTACCCTGGAGGGGCGAGGGAGGTATGGCGGTGGGGGCAGATGTTATAGGCAAAGGGGATCAAGATATGAATATGCTCGTACCCCTTCCAATCTGCGCCCCATCCCAAGGGACGAGGGTAGGGTGAGCAAGGATTACTCACCTCCGTCACTGGTGCTGTGCAATGCCAGGTCTATAGGCAACAAAACCACCACCCTGCGAGATTTCTTTACCTCGCAGGGGGTTGACCTGGCTTGTGTGACGGAGACCTGGGTGCGCGAAGGGGAAACAGCTACCTTACGAGAGATGGCACCCCCGGGTTTCTCCGTCCTCCACCAGTCACGGACTGTGGGCTGGGGGGGAGGGGTGGCATGATTAATCCGGGAAGATTGTTCTTTCAGGGCTCTACCATCGCCATCGATCCCCAGCATTGAATGTGTTGGCCTAGTGTGGGGCTCCGAGGAGAGCTTGGCTGTCTGGCTGGTGTACCGGCCACCTAGCGCACCAGCAGCCACCCTGTCAGGCCTGCTGGAGGCGGTGGCCGGCTGGGCCTTGGAATTCCCTAACCTATTGGTATTGGGGGACTTCAACATCCATGCTGATGCCACTCCCTCCTCACAGGCTCTGGACCTGGTGTCTTCCATGGCGACACCAGGGCTCTCCCATTTTGTTTTGGGCCCCACACATCAAGAAGGCCACACGCTGGATTTGATCTTCGGCGTAGGTATAGATGTGATCATGTCTCCTTCGATGAAGGTGCCATGGTCTGATCACTACACTCTGAAAGCCAGGATTGACTTTCCACCCCCACCCTGCTTAGGTGGCGAGCCGATTTGGGCTCGCCCGCAGAGGCTGATGGACCCTTGTGGGACCTTGCTCCCCCTGGCGACTCATTGACTGAGCTCGTTGAGGGCTGGAATATCCAGCTCCCGGCAGCCATGGATGAGATCGCACCTAAGCGCCCTCTGCGACCCCGCAGAAACCGGGCTCCCATGTTTACCGAGGAGTTCCGGAAAATGAAGCGGGACCTCAGACGGCTAGAGCGAGTATGGCGGGGTGCCCTTAATGGAGCCTCAAGAAAATCTTATAGGGCTTTTATGAAAACCTATGAGATGGCGGTGAAGGCTGCTAAGAAGTCTTACTTCTCGGCCTCCACTGCATCCGCTAGCTCTCGCCCGGCGCAATTGTTTAGTATAATTAGGTCTTTAACGTCCCTTGAGGGACAGCCAAATTTAAATAACAATTTGACACACAGCTGTGAGGCATTTGCGAGCTTTTTTGTGGAGAAGGTCTTGTTGCTCCGCCATGACCTCCCTGCCAATTTGGATACAATAAAGGAACTGGAGGCCCCTCGACTGTCCTTGGGTCCAGTACTGGACCACTTCGACCTGATATCCCCAGCCGATGTGGACAGACTCCTCCGAGCTGGAAAGCCCACCACCTGTCCTCTTGACCCGTGCCCGTCTTGGCTGATTAGAGCGTGTCCAGACAAGGTGCGGTCCCCCCTAGGGGATATCATCAATTTGTCCCTTGGCACGGGGACATTCCCAGGGGAACTGAAAGAGGCAGTGGTGTGCCCGCTCTTAAAGAAAACATCATTAGATCCTTTAGATCTAACCAATTACCGCCCGGTTTCGAATCTTCCGTTCCTGGGTAAGGTGATTGAGAGAGCGGTTGCTGAACAGCTTGGTGGGTTTCTGGATGAAACATTGGCTCTGGATCCATTCCAGTCCAGCTTCCACGCTGGTCATGGGACCGAGATGGCTCTGGTTGCCCTAACAGATGATCTTCGTAGACAGCTGGATCAAGGCAGGTCGGGGCTGCTGATTCTTCTAGATCTGTCAGCAGCTTTTGACATGGTCGATCACAAACTCCTGGCCTTGCCGACATGGGGATCCAGGGCACAGTCCTTCAATGGCTGCGCTTGTTTCTCTCTGGTCGGGGACAGAGGGTGGCGTTTGGGGGGGAATTGTCATCGCGCCACTCCTTGGTGTGTGGAGTACCTCAGGGTGCGATACTCTCCCCGATGCTTTTCAACATCTTTATGCGCCCCCTCGCCCAGCTTGTCCAGAGTTTTGGGCTGGGCTGCCATCAGTATGCTGATGACACCCAACTCTATCTGTTGATGGATGGCCATCCTGACTCGGCCCCAGACACACTGAGCAGATGTTTGGAAGCTGTGGCTGGATGGTTACATGGGAGCCGGTTGAAGCTAAATCCTTTGAAGACAGAGGTCCTGTGGCTGGGACGGGATGATATGGGATTGGGGGGCAACTCCCATCTCTTGCGGGGGCGCAATTAGTGCCAGCACCGTCCGTTAAGAGTTTGGGTGTAATCTTCGACACCTCCCTTTCCATGGAGGCGCAGATTGCAGCTATAACAAAGGCGGCATTTTTTCCATCTCCGCCAAGCTAAGCAGTTGGCTCCTTACCTCTCTCGCCCTGACCTAGCCACTGTGATCCACGCGACGGTCACCTCCAGACTGGATTGTTGTAACTCGCTCTACGTGGGGCTGCCCTTGAGACTGACCCAGAAACTCCAGTGGGTGCAGAATGCTGCAGCGAGACTCCTTACGGGGTCTTCGCTGCGAGATCACATTCACCCGGTGCAATACCAGCTGCACTGGTTCCCGGCGGAGTACAGGATCAGGTTTAAGGTGCTGGTTTTAACCTTTAAAGCCCTATACGGTCTAGGACCCTCGTACCTACGGGACCGCCTCTCCTGGTATGCCTCACAGAGGAACTTACGGTCTTCAAATAAAAACATCTTGAAGGTCCCAGGCCACAGAGAGGTTAGGCTGGCCTCAACTAGAGCCAGGGCTTTTTCGGCTGTGGCTCCGATCTGGTGGAACACTCTGTCACAAGAGACTAGGGCCCTGGGGGACTTGACATCTTTCCACAGGGCCTGCAAGACAGAGCTGTTCCACCAGGCCTTTGGCCAGGGCACAGCCTGACTCCCTCCTTCAGCAATCTTTGCGGAACTCTGGCCCAATGGTTGCCAGAGGTTTGCTTTGAATTAATTTTTAATGAATGATTTTAGAGTGTTGTGTTGTGTTGTGTTGTACTGTTGTACTGTTTTATTGTTGTTAGCCGCCCTGAGCCCGGCTTCGGCTGGGGAGGGCAGGATATAAATAAAATTTATTATTATTATTATTATTATTATTATTATTATTATTATTATTATTGGTCCTACCGACTATCCGGCTCCAGCCCATTTGCTGGAGAGACAGGAAGGGTTAACACCATAGTGGGGGAGTCTCCTGCTGAGGCACGTCAACTAGGAGCTCCCCCGGGTCACCGCTCGGGGGCGTGCCTTAGGCCCACACCTCCATAGGCTTCGGACAGGGCCACGCCCTCCCGGAGTCCTTTACCGGACCACCCTTCATTCTCTGGGGGGAGGTGATGGCGTTCCTCCCCTCCCCATCCTCTTAACCCCTTCTTACCAATGCCTAACCGCCAATGCCGAGGAGTTGTGACGAGTTGCTACGAGGTAGGCAAAAAACCAAATGGCTGCAAATTGCCAATTGGGAAAAATTCCTACCATGCCCCTTGCGGCGACAGACCGAAGTCCATAGCAAAGCCAGAAACCTACCTATCTAAAGGGAGGGAGGGTGGGAAAACGCGGGGGCTAGCCAGCGCCGGTCCTAAATAGGGCAGGCCATGCCCTCCCAGCCACCCGATTGGCTGGCTGGGTGGACGACGCAGCCGGGATTCCCCTGCTCTAGCGGGGGCTGAAACCAGCCCCCACTCACGTGAGGTGGGCGTGAAGCCCGCAACCCCACCTCCTGGGCCAGGTCCGGAAGTGGCTTTATCTGACACCTTCAGCCTTAGGGGACATAATGCAGGGGCCCCCAGCACTGCTCCCTTCAGGGGTTTCTCCAGCCTCACGCAGAAAGACTTGCTTTCCCTTTCCCCAGCTTGTCCTCCAGCTTCCTGCAGCCTTGGGAGCTGGAGCTCTTTGCCACCCCCACCCTCTCAGTGCAGACCAGGTAGCATCTGCAAAGCCATCTGAGAAGTGTCTACATCAGGAATTTCTTGTCCCATGCTCTCAGTGCCAGCAGTGGCAATTTTAATCTGAAATCTTTTGACACACTGTACTGCGGACAGAGTTCAGAAATGGCTGGCGCTAATAAAGTTCCCTATGGCAGAATGCCCCTATCACTATGGGTCTTTCGGACTTCGAGATATGATCAAAAAATAATAAACCAGCGCGAACATGTACTGCTCAGCAACAGAGCATTTATAATAAATTATATTATCAGCTCTGTTGCTGATTATTTATTTATCCTGCTTAATCTTAGAAAGGGGAAGTGAGCTGCGGCTTTTTGTTATCTTGGAGCAGAAATTACATCCTGTTTCCAAGTTTTCCTCTCCCCCACCCTTGACCAGCACACAACTCTGCTCAAACAGGTGATTTCTGAGAAAACGAAACCTAAATGAGTTCACCCTAGTTCCTCCCCCTTGTAAATAATTTCTTGGACTCTGCTGGGTCATGACAGAGAGCAAAGGAAGCAGAAATTTCTGCAGCCTGAAAGCAGAGGAGGAGAATGCAAAGGAAGTTTTCCCCAACAGTCCAAAGAACAAATTTGTTTGGAGTCTTTGTATCATGTCATCCCATTTCTCCTGAGTTTTGATGCAGTGTGATCCCCACATGGCTGGCTCCAAAGGGCAGAAAAACTGGGGTGGTGTGGGGTAAAAACTGGAGCCCTATGCCTAGGATACCACAGTTATGGCTTTCCCCAAAGAATTCTAGGTAGTTAGTTAAAGGTGCTGAGACTTGTTAGGAGGCCCCTATTCCCTTCACAGAAGTATAATTCTCAAAAGTGATTTAGCAGCCTCTTTAATCAGAAGTGCCTGGGCACCATTTTGGTGTGCAGAGCTGAGCCGTGATGGGTGAAAGAGGGAGAGGAGCTGGGGAGCACGAGAATGAGAATGACTTGCGCACAGTTATAGGAGCCAGCTGCCAGGGGCCGAGAAACTGAAGTATTGGAGGGGGGCTGCTCCCCACAAGGTGATGGGCATTGCCATTCAAATGGGGTGTGCGCCACATCTTGTGATCTATGAGGTGAGGCAGGGCTTATCTGCCTCCCCCATTGTTTCAGTCGGCACCCCAGCACACAGTCCTGTTACCTCTGCTGTTTGGCTCCCTCTCTCTCTCCAAGCCCAGCAGCAGCCGTGTTCCTGCTACTTTCTCACAAGGGCAAGGGCAATGCCCATCAACTTTTTTTTGGGGGGGGTGCCCCTCAAATATGATATTTGGAGGAGAAACACATGTAGACTCCTAACTCTGTGGTTAAAGTGGTTATCAGAGTCTGTCACAGGGGGAGGGGCCTGTTCTGAAGCATGCTGGGCAAGTGTAAACCCCATGAGACCCCGATGTGTGCCCCCCCAGCATTTTCTCCCTAGGGGAGGGGGGATACGAACAGCTCCTCGTATTCTGCAAGAGGCCACTCCAGAGACATTAGCTCTCTCCCAGTCTTTTGCATTGCTTGCTTTTACGAATGTAACTGAGCATCTAACTCTGCTCTCAGCATGGCAACTCCAAATTTCCAGAGCTTGTTTCTGTGAGCTCATTACTGAGGTAGACACATTTCCTTCCATCTCGTCCGGCTGTATACTGGAGCTGCCTTCTTTCACCGCTCCAGTAGATTCATGTTTGAGAGACTCCCTTACATGGCAGCCAACTGGCTGTTTCATATATGTTGGAAGGTGCCCAGGCTGGTTGGCGCAACCCAGTCAGATGGGCAGGGTACAAATAATAAAATTGTTGTCATTGTTGTTGTTGCTCTGAGTCATTTTGGATGGTGTTTGGCGTTGTTGTTGATTGAATTTATATACCGCCCTATACTCAAGGCATTTCACAGAATAAAATCAAGATATAAAACCACAAGATACCAAATAAAAATAAAACAACAGAACAATACCCCCCCTCCTGCAAAAAAAAACACAACACATTTTAAAAGGGCATAGGATGTAAATCGGACCAGCCGAAGACCTGGTTGAAAAGGAATGTTTTTGCCTGGTGCCTAAAGGTGTATAATGAAGGCGCCAGGCAAACTGCCCTGGGAACAGCATTCCACAGTCGGGCACCCACTGCAGAGAAGGCCCATTCTCGTGTTGCCACACTCCAAATCTCTTGAGGAGGAGGCAAACGAAGGAGGATCTCGGAAGATGATCTCATGGTCTGGATAGGTTAATATGTTGTTGTGATTACAAGTATATAAATTGTTTTTAAAGATGAAAGAGTGAGTGAGATGGGTTGGCTGGCCTGATCTGGTGTGATCTAGGATTGCCTCAGCGTAATCTGACCCAATCCTATGTTGATACAAACTGGCCCAGTCTAGTTCATTAATTGGATTGGGCTGGATCTGATGCACAGCCCAAGTGAAACGTGTTCTTAAATAAACTGAAATTTTTCTAGCAACACTTAGCTCTAGAGCCCCTGCTGCCATATTGTCCCAAGTCTCTTTCTCAGTTGTCATAATTCTCCTCATGAAGTTCCATTCTCAGCGCCACAGAAGCTTCAACATGGAACATAAGTCCCTTGCAGTTCGCTCTCAGCTGTTCAGAAAGCCAAAGCAGTGTTGTAAATCAGATGGTGTTGGGCAGAGTCTGAGAAGCTTGTGCTCAGACCCACCCATGAAAATATCAAATATGTATGGAGGAATGTAAACCCACTTAACTTCCTCCACAAAGAGCCCCTGGATTTATGTAGGCTCAATCCAATTTGTAGGGTCTCTTATGCCTGCAAATTTCACCTACTTTCACCTACTTTGACCAAAAGGGGATTATTTGATTCCTCATTATAATGAATGGGGACACAGAGCTTTATTTGGTTAGAGTTGTCTAGAAACCAAAACACAGATATAAGCAGAGAGAGTACATAGTAATTAATGCACAGAAAATTGGTCACACCTAGTGAGTTTGAATGTGTTTTGCTATTTGTCAATAAAAACTATATTACTTTGTTTGTTTATTTGTGTTGGCAGCCAGTGGGGGAACATTTCAACCTCCAAGGCTTTAAGGCTGTAAGGCTTTACAGAAAAGTTGCATTCTGAGGAGGGATAAACTCATTCCACAAATATGAGCTGGTGTTGCTGACTCCCAGCTTGATGCATAGCCATCTCTTAGTGTAGCAGCTAGTAGCTGTCCGTGTAGCCCCCTCCGACAGCTGGAAAAACTTGGATTTTTATTTCAGCAGCTGCTAAAATCACGCACGGACTATAACAATCTCAAAAACAACTGGCTAGTGCTTGGAATGAACAAGTTCAATGTGCACTGAATTAGTTTGAAAAACATCTGAACTACATGTGAAAGTAGTTCCCATAATTTCTGGGTAAACTGAAGATGAATTAAGTTGATGTTGGGGCAAAATGAAGAATGATTTCTGGCTCATCTTCAAGTTCATTGCCACTTTCTAAATGCTTTAGAGTATTTATACAGACAAATTTTGGGGGTTTTCTCAAAAACCAAGAAACGAAAAAATAAAAAATAAAAAGCACATATCCTTCAAAAACAAATGCTGGTCAGAAGTGAAAAAAGATTTGGAAATTTGGACAAACTTGAAGCTTTCCTTGCTAGGCCGAATTGCTGTTATTAAGATGAATGTACTGCCGAGAATGCTGTTTTTGTTTCAATTGTTGCAAATTATTGATAAGATGGATTGTTTTAAGAAGTGGCAAAGAGATATTTCCAGATTTGTCTGGCAGGGCAAAAAGCCCAGAATAAAATTTAAGATACTTACGGATACTAAAGATAGAGGGGGATTCGCCCTGCCAGACTTGAAACTTTATTATGAATCAGCAGCCTTTTGCTGGTTGAAGGAATGGCTACTTCTTGAAAACACAGACATCTTAGATGTTGAAGGTTATGATAATGCATTTTGGATGACATGCATATTTGTGGTATGGCAAGATTAAAGTACATAAGGCTTTTAAAAACCATATTGTCAGGAAAGCATTGTTCAATGTATGGTCGAGATATAAAGATTTTTTGGAAAGTAAAACCCCAAGGTGGCTCACCTATGGAAGTGAAAGCTTTGAAAAAACTTAACATGGAGACTAAATGGCCAAAGTATTGGGAAATTTTGGAAGAGGAAGGTGATAAATTGAAATTGCAGAGTTATGAGAAGCTCAAAAATAAGGTGCGAGACTGGCTACATTATTTTCAAATAAGAGGCTTATAACCAAGATAAAAAAGTGGGCTTCCAGGTGGAAAAATCAAAGTTAGAGACAGAATTGTTAGAACCCAATGCTAAGATGTTGTCAAGAATGTATAATTTGCTGTTGAAATGGAATACTGAGGAAGAAACGGTAAAATCTGCTATGATAAAATGGGCACAAGATATAGGATATAACATTATGTTTGCTGACTGGGAGAAGTTGTGGACCACCGGGATTAAATTTACGGCATGTAATGCCTTAAGAGAGAATATTATGAAAATGATGTATAGGTGGTACATGACCCCAGTCAAGCTTGCAAAAATCTATCATTTGCCCGATAATAAATGTTGGAAATGTAAAGAAACTGAAGGTACATTCTTTCACCTCTGGTGGACGTGCCCAAGGATTAAGGCTTTCTGGGAGATGATATATAATGAACTAAAAAAGGTACTTAAGTACACCTTCCCTAAGAAACCAGAGGCCTTTCTCCTGGGCATAGTCGGCCAACTGGTGTTAAAGAAGGACAGAACTTTCTTTATGTATGCAACAGCAGCAGCAAGAATTCTCATAGCAAAGCATTGGAAGACACAAGATGTACCCACTCTGGAAGACTGGCAGATGCAAGTAATGGAGTATATGGAGATGGCGGAAATGACCGGCAGAATCCGAGACCAGGGCGAAGAGTCGGTGGAAGAAGATTGGAAGAAATTTTAAATTTATTTACAGAAACATTGCAAAATGTTTGAATGTGAATGATGTTGGAATGAAACAAAGTGGTTCTAGCAATATGATTAGAAGTTAAAATATGTGAGGAAAAATAATTAAGGGTAGAATAAGAGGGTATGAATTTGCTGAACAAATTTGTAAATGGAATACAAAAAAGGGAGGTGTGAGGAAGTCATGAAAATAAGTTAATGAGTGGTACGATATTTGAAAGAGTGATTTTTAATTTTTTCTTTTTAAATTTTGGCTTTTGTCTTTTTGTCTGTTTG
Organism: Podarcis cretensis; assembly: GCF_951804945.1. Lineage (NCBI taxonomy): Eukaryota > Metazoa > Chordata > Lepidosauria > Squamata > Lacertidae > Podarcis > Podarcis cretensis. The sequence goes on along the minus strand of NC_137177.1, from coordinate 17,045,355 downwards.
TCTGTTTTTGTTTTTTAAACTTCTTTTTGTAAAAACTTAATAAATATTATTAAAAAAACAAAACAAAACAAAGAAAGAATAAGAAGCACCTATCTGGAGTTATTTGTGGCAGGAGGACACCCAAAACTCCCTCTCCTCCTACTATGTTGAAGATGAACCAGTCTTTCTCTGTTTCATAGCATCCTAAAATACAAGGAAATTTGTGGGTATGTGTATGCTTACTTCCTGAGGAAAAACCCTCCCCAAAGGCTCAGGCTTCCCCTACCCACCCACCCAGCTGGTGAAGAAAAGAAAAGATTGATCATTACAGCAAGGAGGCTGAGAGAAAACAGGCTTGTGGTTCAGGTTAGGACACCTAAATTTGGACTGTTGCCTGCAGCTTTCCCATGCCTGGATTAAATGATTTTAGAATTAGAACAGTTGGGGAAATAATTGCAGTAGGGAGGATTCAGAAAAAAACATTTCTTAAAATTTTGATATTTATTATTTAATTGAGATTAAGTAAATAAGGGAAAAGGAAATAATAGAAATCAAAGGAGGCAGAGAATATATTAAAACATTTTTAAAAGCAGCAATAACTAAATAACCATAAAATATATTAAAGGCTACAAAACTATATAGTATATTTTTGAATGGATAAGCATATCTCGCAGGATCCCATCCAAGACGATATCTGTGTTACATCTTGTATAATTTCAACTGCTTCAGATTTTGATATCTCCTCATTAATATCAGTAACTTTTTGATTCAGGGCTGTAATTTTAAGATTCACCTTTGCTAAATTATCCTTCAGACATTGATTCTGCATCACAATTTACTTAAGCCTATCAGCAATAGAAGCCATTTCTCTTCTCTTCTTTTCCCGATTCTTTATGTTTTGCTGCTGCAAATTTGCTGCATGTCGGAGGAGGAGAAGTAGAGGAGGCCACGGTTTGATCTTTGCCATCTTTTTTTTTATTTGCCTTGGATGATATCCATCACTTTAACACTGACAGGTAGGAGATAAGGAACCTCTTAACTAGCCAAAAATCACCCAGGCAGGCTACTAATTAAGCATTGTTACAATAGGACTTCCATATGTCTGGGATTCATTAGTTAGATGTAGCGTCCAGGCAGAATTTTCAAAAATTGGTAAAAGTGTCTGTGAAAACATATGGAAAAAGATGGCAACCGATGTCAGAAGTGTTGGCCTTTTTTTGGTGAATTTCCTTAAAAATAGCTCAAAAACTTTTTTTTTTTTGAGATTTTGCCAAAAAAAGCTCATCAACGTTGCCTCCCGCCCAGCGAAAAGCTCAAATACATTTGTGTCAGGATTTTCACTTTTTGAAATACGGCAACCCTACGAGTGCTGAGCTGAAGAGTAATAAAGGGAGCGATTGGTTTATGCTGTGGTAGAAAGATGAGATTATGCATGTTGTACCTGGATGTCTCTTCCCAGGTAGATGTATTGGCTGTTTACTTGCGTCTCTTGGGCTCAGCAGCCTTTGCCAGAACTTTCTCTGCATCTTTCACAGCGTTTTCCAGGAAATTCTTCAGCAAGTAGAATGTGGTAGCAAAAGAACTGCCCCCACCATAGAGAGACCCTAACACAGGTATGAAATCCAGAACCAGCTCTACCGCTGTGATTGTTCCCCATATTAGTGACCTCTTCAAGATATCCATGACGAATTCTCTCGTGATATTACTGGTGCTTGGGGTATGTTCAATAACAGATTTCAACTCCTCAACAGGTTTCCCCACACGATTTGCTAGTATATTGAGGGAATCTTCATCCAAGCCAAAAACTTTGCAGATCTCCCTCATTGTCACAGCCACAATGGCAATGTCACAACCAAGCGAGAGGAATGGGAGAGGAATCAACCCAACAGAACAACTCACCATGGCTTTTTCCCATATCAGGCTCTCCATAGCAGCCTTTTTCTTTTTAATGCTATCTTTTGTTAAAATTGGAAGAGACATAATTAAAACATCTCTCTTGATTTCATCCTGTTCCTTTTCAAAGGTCTCTTGAAGGAGGGGGAAATCATACTTGCGCAAATTCCAATTTGATATCAGAAAGACCCTTGGAGAAGACTCACCTAACGCCTTCAATTTCTCATAGCTTTCTTTCCGTATAATGTCAAGAGTCTTCTCCTCACACAGCATCTTCTCATGGATGTCCCCCTCATAGATGCGTTTTGACTTCCAGTTGTTTTCTATATCAATATCCACTTTGCTGCGCACATAGTAGAATTTCTTCTTATTTTTACGGATCTCAAGAGCCAAATTGGTTTCATGTATAGTGAAGCGATCTGAGGCGATGATGATGAAAAAATCATACTTGCTGAAATTGACCTTCTTTAGGTATTCCTCTGCATTAGATCCATTGTATCCAAATCCTGGTAGATCCCAAATTTTGACTTTGGGGAATGCAGGGTGTGTATATTCTTGTGGCACCATTGTTGTTTCTGTCAACCCCGTCAGAGCTGCACCCTCTTCATCATCTGCCATTCCCCGCAGGGCATTGACAAAAGATGATTTCCCAGCACCTGATCTTCCTGTGATGGCAATTTCCAACGTGGCGTTATTTAATAAATTTGACTGCTCTTTAGCTTCAGCTGAAACAGCTTCAAATGTTTTTCTCTTGAAAGCAGACTTCACTTTAGCAAGGTCTATTCTTAAGGTTTCTGTTGTTGCAACATATTGTTTTTCTGTTGTTTTTGTTGTTATGGCAGGATCCATGACAGTGATTCCTTGTGGCTCAGTTTATCTGAGAAAGAGAAGAAAACTATAATAGTTAAATGATAGCCTTCAACACACTTATATGGACATATTTAGAATCCATGTTTTATGGGGGGAAATCAATTTACATAGGACATATCTCTAAGACCAGTGGGTTGTTTGAGCAGCAGTTGGTAGTATTTCAATAAAGTGAAGTATTGTTCCTGTTGTCAATCTCACAAAAATCTATATGTGCATGCATTCACACAAAACCCTTAAAACATGTTTATGTGGGATGTGGATCTTTTTTTGAACTCAAATTATTCATTCCTCTAGAGATGTGTCTAAAGGAAGCATTTACACCTCACTAAAGATTCCCTTTTTTTGGCTAAAACTTTGGATAAAACACTTCATAAATAAATAAGTTAATGCACTGTGCATATCCCTTGTATATTCTGGCCAAGTCTTGCCCTGCCACTTTTACAAAAGTCACCAGTAAAAAGAATGTTCTTAAAAATGTCATGGGGGGGGGGGAGGTGAAAAAAAGGAGCCAGATGGTTGAAATAAGTGATGCAGAAAGAGCCCAGAAATATTCTTAAAGGCAATGCTCAATACTGGGGGAAATATCCACATGGAGCTCTTTACTCAGCGATGACTCACTGAAATTAATAACCATGCCTAAGATCCATTAATTTTAATAGGTCTACTCTGAGTAAATGTTAGTTGAAGACAACCCATAATCAGCAACATTATCTTGTCCTTAAAGCTATATACATATAATGAATGAATGAATGAATGAATAAATAAATAAATAAATGAAATACAGCTATAGGAAAAAAGAGCTATGAGAAAGTCACAGAATCATAGAACTGTAGAGTTGGAAGGGACCCTGAGGATCATCTAGTCGAACCCCCTGCAATGCAGGAATAGTCAGCTGGTCCATACAGGAATCGAACCTGCAACCTTGGTGTTATCAGCACCATGGTCTAACCAACTGAGCTACCCAGGCTCATCAGGCAGCACCTACACAGAACCAAGAGAAGCTCCAGCATCTTCTGCCCTGCCCCGAACCCTTGCCATGCAGTTTTTCTAATCAGAAGTGGTGCACAGATACCATTTTTACACATCAGCAAGTGCTGGGAAGCAGCCGTGTTCCTGCTGCATTCTTGTAGGGACTGGGGGGGTGTCTGCAGAGGGATATATTGAATTAACACGCAAAAGGGTGGCAGGGCAGTTATTTAAATCTCTTGTGCTTTGCTTGTGCACTAAGGGGATGCCCCGATGGTCTCTGCCTCTTCAGCACTCAGGGCATTGTTTGCAGGATAGTAGTTGCTGTATTCCTCTGTTCTGCACCCCATTCCCTGCTCTGACAAAGCGGGTGGGGTCATGAACTGCATTGCAATGCTAACAGACCTCTTTTATTAAACTCGGGCGCGGGGGGGGGGACCCTTGCTCCCTGGTGATGCCATGTCATTTATTCCCTTTGCCGCGGGGAAGAAGGGCAGCCTTCTCGAACATCATTGTTAACAATAATATTATTGTTAATAATATGATATGATATATGATATATGATATATGATATATGATATGTGATATATGATATGTGATATATGATATATGATATATGATATCACAATAGCTATAATGTAATGGTTAACATAATAACAATAAAAAGGTGAAAAATAACAATAAAAAGGTAAAAGGTAAACAACAACAGCAACAGCAATTGTTTCTGCCACCCCCACCAAGCAAGGAGCTCAGAGTCTCCTTTAACGCAAACAAGCTCAAAAAGAAACGGAAATCATTCTAGATCGAGGGAAAAAGTTCAACTCCTTACCTCCTGCCGGATCGATTTTTTGCAGCCAAGCTCAGTCGTCTTTGCTTCGAGGTTTCTCGCGCTTTTCTCTTACCTTCTCTCATTGTGTGCCTCTCTTTTATACCCTCTCTCCCTCCTGATCGTCACACTTCTAAAAGCAAAAAAGAAAGCGAAGGTAACCAGCGAGGATGAGATAAGATCGCAACAAATAGCCGAAGCCGCATTCCTGGCCAGAGGGAGCTCCAAGCAGCCCGTTTGCCAGCGGGGATGCTGCCTTTTCGGGGAAGTCCCAAAAGATCACCTGTGGAAGCATCCCATGGAAGTAATCCTTCACCTCTGCTGCTGTTGCCTCTGTGCCAGTCTCAGCAGCACCTGAGTTTTTTGCAGCGTGGCATTGAAGAAAGAGGGCTGCTTAGAGCCCAGCCTTCGTACTACTGCAGTGTAGAATATTTGCAAAGGAAATATTCCTAGATTTTTCCTAGAAATTTTTAAAAAACCTTCTTGTTAATAAGTTGCATTCATTGGTGTGCTCTGAGCATGAGTAATGTTGGATAAAATCCTTAGGCTGGGGTGTAAATGGCAGGCTGGGGGAGCAGAGCAGCGCTATGAGGAGAATTCGGCTGATCAGGACACGTGGCGTCCATGGTTGCACAACCAGACCAGCATGTGCAGTGCATCAGATGCGCACTGGGCACAGACTTATTAATATAAGAATGCAATGACAACAAGGTTCTGCCTCATGTCTGAAGTGTGTCAAGTTCTTTCTTCTAACCTGCTCTCTGAATAGACCTCTCCTGTTATTTGCATTAAAAAGATGGGGGTTGGGGAAGTGAAAGGATTGTATTAGCATGTGCAGAGATACTTTGTTCTGCTTAGGGAGCCCTTTCAACACTAACAGGAGAGAGTGTGAGCAGCTGAAGTGAGAAGATAAACTATCCTCTCCTCCTCTCCTCAAACAACTGTTTGTCAAGGATCTTGAGGAGCAAGTAAGTCTTAAGAGAGGTCCTTCAACGTCTTTCCCTCCCAGCCTGCTTTCCCCTTGCTCAGCTGGCAGGCTTGTGATCCCAATGATGTTTGATCTCCTGCTGCTCTGAAGCTTTTCCCTAAGATTAATAGCAGCATTGCGGGGAGAGGGATTATCATCAGAATCATGGGATGGGGAGGGAAAGTTTCAAACTGGGGAGCCTCTGAGAGTGCTTAAAAGGAGGCTGGACAGCAGAAGTTAACAGTTATCTGAAGCCCACCATACCCGATTGCCCATGCAACAAGGCAAACTATCTGGAACTTCCCCTTCTCCCCCCTCCAACATGGCTGATCAGTGGAAAGGTACATTGTAAGCCACATAAGACTAGGCAGTGGGACAAAAGCAGTCTGAGGGGTGCAAATGGCATGCTTCTGAAGCAAAGTTAGAAAACCTCCCTCTCTCTCTGCCGAGCAGTGGCAAGAGGCTGTGGGGTTCCTGGCATGCACCCAGGGTCTGTGGTCCTTTGGAGAACTGAGACATGGCAGGGGTGTCTTTTGTCATCACTTATGGGATGCTGTCAAGCTTCCTGAATAATCTAGCTGAGGATGCTGAAAGGGTTCGAAAGAAAGCCCTAGGACTGGAAGAGTGTGAGGCAGAGCATCTCAGGGCCAAGTAGAACTGGCATAAGACATGATGCAACCCAAGGTGGGGTTGTAGGAGCTGCTGCTGCTGCTATGGCAAGTCTTCCCACTTTGGCACCCCTTTTCTTACCCATTTTGGCTGGTTCTAGAGACAATGGAGCAGACCCTATAGCTGATTTGCCTTACCGCAATACAACACAATCAAGCTTTTAAAAATAGGAATAAAAAGCAACAAGACTGGCCCGTATGGGCAGGGGTACCTTCACCTTTACCTTAAAATTATTTTGTTAGATGATAGTAGGCAGTAATCAAAATTACTGTAGAAGTTGAAGGGTAGGTATTTTGGGCATATAGCTTTTTCCTTTCTGAGGCTGCAGATTTTGTGGAATGTAATCTTGCTTTTCTTCGATAATGGAGAAAGCTTAGGAAAAAATACCTCCTTCAAAGGAGAATTTGGGAATAAATATCCATTCCTTTGAGCACCCCCCCCCTTTCATTTGACCCATATAATATTTTGCTTCCTGCCAAATTCTAGCCTTGCTGATTCAGGCAATTATAATTTAGTTAAGACTTAGTAAAGGTTTCTCAGCCTTAACAATATTTTAAATTGGTAATGGTAACTTTTATGATGTTTTTATGTTATTAACCTCATTTATCTTATTTTCTGTAGTGCTCAATTAAGTTCCACCAAGTAAAGGAAATGTGTTTGCTACGTGCCTGAAGACTCATCCTTGAACACTGAATTTTCTATGTTGATATGAAGGGGGGCTAATTCTCCTCTTCAACATGACAGTTGTCATAAAGGGAACTGAGATGAGAAATTTGATTGCTGCTTTGTAGAAATCGAGCTTAGATTTCCCCCTGAACAAAGCAAAACTGTCACACTGCCCGTTCTCTTCTCCCCTTTTTACTTTCAAAATGCTTTGCTGACACTAATGCAGCAGCCCCTCTTTTCTCCCTTGCTTTGCAGAAGAGGGTCATCTCTCAAAGGGAGACATTCTGGGTTAGGTGGCTGGGGAGAGTTGCCTGCACCAACATGTTTCCACAGGGGCTAGAAATTGTTTTAAAACATAGTTAAAAGTTTGAGATTCATAAAGTAAGGATTTCCACATTTTTTCACACAACAACAAACTACCCCAAACTATTGTAATAGGTCTTAATGGTGTTTGATATCCTTACTGCCTGTCTCGCTGCCCAGCAGTTTCCTTGCCTGAGCCAAAAGAACCTCTCAGAGAAGAAGAGTTTGGATTTGATATCCCGCTTTATCACTACCCAAAGGAGTCTCAAAGCCGCTAACATTCTCCTTTCCCTTCCTCCCCGCAACAAACTGTGAGGTGAGTGAGGCTGAGAGACTTCAGAGAAGTGTGACTGGCCCAAGGTCACCCAGCAGCTGCATGTGGAGGGGCACAGATGTGAACCCAGTTCCTCAGATTACGCAGATTACGAGTCTATCGCTCTTAACCACTACACCACACTGGCTCTCAGGGCGGGTGTTGAGGATTCATAGACTGCTGGTTTTGGGAGACTTCAGCATCCATGCCAAGGTGACCAGCTCTGGGATGGCTTAGGACCTCATAGCTGCCATGACAACCATGGGGCTGTCCCAACATGTCAGCAGCCCAACCCATGTGGCAGGCCACACTCTGGACCTTGTTTTCTCAACTGGGCAAGAAGAGCATGATCTGAAAGGGGGGCATAGTGACATCAGTCCCTTGTCATGGTCAGATCACTTCCTGTTGAGATTTAGGCTTTCAGCACCTTTCCCCCTCTGCAGAGCTGGGGGACCTGTTAGGATGATCCACCCTCAGAGATGGCTTTGGGGGATTTCCCGTCATTCCTTAGTACCCAGTCAGATACGTGATAGAAGAAGAAGAAGAAGAGAAGAGTTTGGATATGATATCCTGCCTTTCACTCCCTTTAAGGAGTCTCAAAGCGGCTAACATCCTCCTTTCCCTTCCTCCCCCACAACAAACACTCTGTGAGGTGAGTGAGGCTGAGAGACTTCAAAGAAGTGTGACTGGCCCAAGGTCACCCAGCAGCTCCATGTGGAGGAGCGCAGACGCGAACCCGGTTCCCCAGATTACGAGACTACCACTCTTAACCACTACACCACACTGGCTCTCAGGTACATTGGGTTCAGCTTAGGTCATTTATGTTATCATCTGACACTCCTCAATTCTACCCAAGCCTCTTGTTTTCTGTATAGGACTAGATTTAGAGAGTATTTATGTGTGTGTTATGTATTAAGAGCATGTATTAATAAACTTAGGGATGTGGGTGGCGCTGTGGATTAAACCACAGAGACTAGGGCTTGCCAATCAGAAGGTCAGCGGTTCGAATCCCCGCAATGGGGTGAGCTCCCGTTGCTCGGTCCCAGCTCCTGCCAACCTAGCACTTCGAAAGCACGTCAAAGTGCAAGTAGATAAATAGGTACCGCTCTGGTGGAAAGGTAAACGGCATTTCCGTGCGCTGCTCTGGTTCGCCAGAAGCGGCTCATTCATGCTGGCAACATGACCCGGAAGCTGTACGCCGGCTCCCTCAGCCAATAAAGCGAGATGAGCTCCACAACCCCAGAGTTGGCAATGACTGGACCTAATGATCAGGGGTCCCTTTACCTTTACGTTTACCTGTTAATAAACTTTCATGCCAGAAGTGGCTCATTCATGCTGGCCACATGACCCGGAAGCTGTACGCCGGCTCCCTCAGCCAATAAAGCGAGATGAGCGCCGTAACCCCAGAGTCGGCAATGACTGGACCTAATGGTCAGGGGTCCCTTTACCTTTACCTATTAATAAACTTTCATGCTGAATGAAATTTTCCTTGGTTCGAGAAGTCCTTCTTCATCTTTCCAGCCAAACCTGAAACCAAGGACTGACGATACCAACCCATGCTCTCCAAAAGGAGCTGGCTCCACAAACAGTGGTGGAGCTAGGTGCTCTGGCTCCTGGGGCAGGGCTAGCCGCCCACGGGGACAGGGTGAGCGTTCCAGGGGGGTGCTGAGAGGCCTTGGGTCCCTTTGCTTCCCTTCCCCCATTCATCTCTCAGCCCCCCAACAGTCTCCTCTGCAACCCCAATCACCCTAGAGCCTCCCCTTCACCCAAAAGACTCACCACCCCAGTGGCCTCCCAAGACAAGCATGGAGAGGAGATGAGATGAGGAGGAGAGACAGAGAGAGGGGCCTTTTCCGGACTGCTCTAGGGAGCCCAGCTCTCCCACTCCCCTTAACCCTTATGTGGTCGCACCACTCGGAGATTCCTGGCCAGGGGGAAATTGCGCAAGGCACTGGGAGGGATCCAGATCTCACCATGAGATCCTGCTAGATTCAGGATATGACTCGGCAATGCTTGGCTAGGCTCCCATGCTGGGAAAGGGGCATACATAGGGGCCAACTCCAACGGGCCAACTCCTAGGGGCCCAGCTACCTTGGGGTGTGTGATGACGTATCGCAAGAGCGATAGGTGGAATGGGCCAATAGTGGCGCAGTGGCGCGATCTGCCGGGGGGGGGGGAGGTTTGTCATGCCCCCCCCCCGGGATGACACCCGGGGCGACTGTCTCCAACGCACCCCTTCCTATGTCCCTGACCACAAAGTGTGGCAGTGGGTGCTAAGCAGTTAGCACAACAGTGTGTTAATGCAACGTGACTACTACGATTGGAATGTAATAATGGAGGGATGCAATCTATTTCAGAGAAACAGACCAGACAAGAAAGGAGGAGGAGTGGCGTTATATGTCAGGGATGTGTATGCCTGTGAAGGGATCCAAGATTTAGAACCTCAAAGCCAAAGTGAGAGCATTTGGGTCAAAATTAAGGGAGAGAAGAATAACAGTGACCTCATTGTGGGAGTTTACTATAGATCCCCAAGCCAAACGGAGGACATAGATGATGCCTTCCTGGAACAGATGGCCAAGCATGCAAAAGGAAGGGAGATAGTAGTAATGGGGGACTTCAATTACCCAGATATTTGCTGGATGTCAAACTCAGCCAAGAGCATAAGGTCAAACAGATTCCTCACTGGCCTTGCAGACAACTTCATTGTCCAGAAAGTGGGAGAAGCAACAAGAGGAACAGCCATTTTAGATCTGGTCCTAACCAATGTTGATGACCTGGTTAGTGGGGTAGAAGTGGAAGGATCATTAGGTGCGAGTGATCATGCTCTTCTGAAGTTTACTATACAGCAGAAAGGAGCAGCCAAGCATACTAGGACTCAATTTCTTGACTTTAAGAAAGCCGACTTCATAAAACTTAGGGAAGTGCTGGGTGAGATCCCATGGACAGTAATACTAAAAGGAAAGGGAGTTCATGATGGCTGGGAGTTTGTTAAGAGGGAGATAGTAAAAGCACAACTTCAGGCAATACCAATGAGACGGAAATATGGAAGGTGCCTAAAGAAGCCAGGGTGGCTATCTAAAGAACTTTTAACTGAGTTAAGATTAAAAAAGGATGTGTACAAAAAATGGAAAAGGGGAGAAACCACCAAAGAGGAATTCAAACAAATAGCCAGCACGTGTAGACACAAAGTCAGAAAAGCTAAAGCACAGAATGAACTCAGGCTTGTTAGAGAGGTTAAAAGCAACAAAAAAGGCTTTTATGGGTATGTTCGTAGCAAAAGGAAGACAAAGAAACAGTGGGGTCACTCAGAGGAGAAGATGGTGAAATGCAAACAGGGGACACAGAAAGGGCTGAACTCCTCAATGCCTTCTTTGCCTCAGTCTTCTCCGATAAAGAAAACAATGCCCGACCTGAAGAATTTGGAGCAAATGATTCAGCAGAGGAAACACAGCCCAGAATAACTAAGGAGATAGTACAAGAATACTTGGCTAGTTTAGATGTATTCAAGTCTCCAGGGCCAGATGAACTGCATCCAAGAGTATTAAAAGAACTGGCAGATGTGATCTCAGAACCACTGGCAGTCATCTTTGAGAATTCCTGGAGAACAGGCGAAGTCCTGGCAGACTGGAGGAGGGCAAATGTTGTCCCTATTTTCAAAAAGGGGAAAAGAGAGGACCCAAATAATTACCGCCCAGTCAGTCTGACATCAATACCAGGGAAGATTCTGGAGCAGATCAATAAGCAAACAGTCTGTGAGCACCTAGAAAGGAATGCTGTGATCACCAATAGTCAGCATGGATTTCTGAAAAATAAGTCATGTCAGACTAACCTGATCTCGTTTTTTGACAGAATTACAACCCTGCTCGATGAAGGGAATGCAGTAGATGTAGCCTACCTTGATTTCAGCAAGGCATTTGACAAGGTGCCCCATGATATTCTTGTAAAGAAGCTGGTAAAATGCGGTCTTGACTATGCTACCACTCAGTGGATTTGTAACTGGCTGACTGACCGAACCCAAAGGGTGCTCATCAATGGTTCCTCTTCATCCTGGAGAAGAGTGACTTGTGGGGTGCCACAGGGTTCTGTCTTGGGCCCGGTCTTATTCAACATCTTTATCAACGACTTGGATGATGGACTCAAGGGCATCCTGATCAAATTTGCAGATGACACCAAACTGGGAGGGGTGGCTAACACCCCAGAGGACAGGATCACACTTCAAAACGACCTTGACAGATTAGAGAACTGGGCCAAAACAAACAAGATGAATTTTAACAGGGAGAAATGTAAAGTATTGCACTTGGGCAAAAAAAATGAGAGGCACAAATACAAGATGGGTGACACCTAGCTTGAGGGCAGTACATGTGAAAAGGATCTAGGAGTCTTGGTTCACCACAAACTTGACATGAGCCAACAGTGTGACGCGGCAGCTAAAAAAGCCAATGCAATTCTGGGCTGCATCAATAGGAGTATAGCATCTAGATCAAGGGAAGTAATAGTGCCACTGTATTCTGCTCTGGTCAGACCTCACCTGGAGTACTGTGTCCAGTTCTGGGCACCACAGTTCAAGAAGGACACTGACAAACTGGAACGGGTCCAGAGGAGGGCAACCAAAATGGTCAAAGGCCTGGAAACGATGCCTTATGAAGAACGGCTAAGGGAGCTGGGCATGTTTAGCCTGGAGAAGAGGAGGTTAAGGGGTGATATGATAGCCATGTTCAAATATATAAAAGGATGTCACATAGAGGAGGGAGAAAGGTTGTTTTCTGCTGCTCCAGAGAAGCGGACACGGAGCAATGGATCCAAACTAAACATTAGGAAGAACTTCCTGACAGTAAGAGCTGTTCGACAGTGGAATTTGCTGCCAAGGAGTGTGGTGGAGTCTCCTTCTTTGGAGGTCTTTAAGCAGAGGCTTGACAACCATATGTCAGGAGTGCTCTGATGGTGTTTCCTGCTTGGCAGGGGGTTGGACTCGATGGCCCTTGTGGTCTCTTCCAACTCTATGATTCTATGATTCTACTTTAGTGACACCTGCCTTCCCATCATTATTCAATCAGGAGGCAAGCTGAGTAAACAGAGGAGCTCTTATTTCAATCTTGGCCCATGAAGGGGTCCAATTTGGCCTCCGATCACAATATTTTCCAAACCACGTCTACCTGCCAAACAGCTGCCATCAGCTGATGGGCAGGTGCATGGTGTTGGATTCTAGGTTGGCTCCAGGTGTCGGCTAAGACAGCAGGGAATGGGTGCAGGCAGTGAAAGCAGAAGGATTTAATATCGCAATTATCAGCTGTTAAATCCTGTTCTGTATGGCTGTGAGTACCTGCTCACACAGAGCCCCATTTTTTGCAAGAGCTGGATGCAAGAGGAAAAACACAGTTGTTGTTGTTGTTGTTGTTGTTGTTGTTGTTGCTTTTGCTGCTGCTGCTGCTGCTGTTTTTAAACACCCTATGGATTCAATATTAAGTCATATGGCTAATGGTGTTTGAGTTTTATTTTACAACCTAATCAGCAGGACCTTTTATTGCCCATCTAAAGACTGCTGAATCTCCCTTTGAATGAAAAGACAAGTAGTTTGCATTCTAAAAATCTCTTTTATTAATCAAAAGTGTCCCGGGAAATAGTGTTTATTTTTGTGGATTCATCATTGTCACAAACTCTCAGATTTTTCCACTACTGCTGCTTCACTGCTTTGGACAGAATTGGCTGCACCAAACTAGTCTTCCTGTGCGTGCTTAGCTTCTGCTAGTCTGGCTGGAGAGATTTCCTTTTGTTTTTGTTCTCCAAATGGTTTACAATGAAGAGGAAACAGAGCCACCCATTTTAGGTTTCGCTTTCTCAGAAATCAGCCATTTGAACAGAGCTGTGTGCTGGTGAGCAGCCAGGAATTGCGTGTCAAGACCCCGCAGCCACCCTTTCGTTGAGAAATAACTCAAACAAGGACACGGATATTAGGTTAATGTTATTGGGCAAAATTTTGGCCACAAATTTATTGATTACAGAATGTGAGTGGTAATTGCTTAGGCATTGAATGGCCCCGACTATATCTGACTCCTGCCCGATGCGCAGGAAGTCCAGTAAGGGTAAACCTCCGGAAGGGGAAGCCCTTTTGAGCTCCCCCTGGTGTTCCTGTTGGGGTTGTGTCATGGTCATCGGCCAGCCATATATCATTCCCCCAATTGGAAAGGGGTATGACATCATCATGAAATAGTGCCATCATGGTGAAAACTATGGAAGGGTGCGTGATCACCCAGCCACCCAACGTGATCACCTTCTGTGAGACAGAACGATTCAAGTGTTTTCGGCCATGATCTGTTGCGGCTGGAGAATTGCTGCCACACCAAATGCGTCTCTCCAAGAGCAGCGACCAAAAGAGAGTCATTTTCGGGAAATTCAGCGCAAGATTGTCCTAGTCCTATTTGATATTGAAGAGCAAGTCCACGCCTTTCCGGCAAGGCAAATCGTTCTCAGCCAGCTGCAAAACCAAAGCGTTGGGGGGGGGGCATGTGCATCCACCCTGGCCTTCACAATTGGCATCGTCTCTGCCCAGCGCATCCCATGTGCGATGGAAAACCCAGCTGGCACCCCTGGCCACTAGCTGCTGCCTGTTCCCAGGCCCAATGGACGATACTGTGTCCCACAATCCAAATTTCTATGCAGTTTGTCCCTGAAAAGCAAGAAAATGACAGAGAAGTGTAAGTGATAGGTCTGTTTTAAATTTTGGAGTTGTCGCGGATATAACTTTTGTACGCGTTGGATTGCCAGCGTCCCATGTCTTTTATTCTGTCCACTGGCAAACCCCAGTGGGCTGCCATTGTGGTGGGCCCGATCCAAAAAGAGTGGTGTTTGAGTTTTATTTTACAACTTGATCAGCAGGACCTTTTATTGCCCATTTAAAGACTGCTGAGTAAAAGCTATGGTTTTCCCAGTAGTGATGTATGGAAGTGAAAGCTGGACCATAAAGAAGGCCGATCGCCGAAGAATTGATGCTTTTGAATTATGGTGCTGGAGGAGACTCTTGAGAGTCCCATGGACTGCAAGAAGATCAAACCTCTTCATTCTTAAGGAAATCAGCCCTGAGTGCTCACTGGAAGGACAGATCGTGAAGCTGAGGCTCCAATACTTTGGCCACCTCATGAGAAGAGAAGACTCCCTGGACAAGACCCTGATGTTGGGAAAGATGGAGGGCACAAGGAGAAGGGGACGACAGAGGACGAGATGGTTGGATAGTGTTCTTGAAGCTACCAGCATGAGTTTGACCAAACTGCGGGAGGCAGTGGAAGACAGGAGTGCCTGGCGTGCTCTGGTCCATGGGGTCACGAAGAGTCGGACACAACTAAATGACTAAACAACAGCAAAGACTGCTGAATCTCCCTTTGAATGAAAAGACAAGTAGTTTGCATTCTAATGTAGTAAACAAAAATCTGCCCTTTTCCCTTATGGGATTTTTAAATTGTTTTAATTCATTTCACGGGGGAAAAAAGATTTTTATTGTTTGCAGCTTCCCAAGGAAGCTCAATGACATTCTTTTTTTGCTTTTCGCCCCTTCCTTTTCTAACTGTCTTTAAGTCCCCCCCCAAAATCCTGCCCCTTACAGGATATCCTGTCTACAGATATCTTACTACAGACCCAATGATGAAAAAGCAACAACAACCCCTCAACCCAATTCCCCAATTCCTCGTGACCACAAGACTACTTATTACCTGCAACAACAACAGACACCTGAGTTTTCAAAGTGGCCACAGCAAGTTCTTTCAAAGGGTATAGACTGATGGAGGAGGGAGGCTGACAAAGGGGGAGGGGGGAGTTGAATTGCAAGGACATTCTCTCACTTTTTAAACCTCAACACTCTGTGCTCCAGGACTGAAAAGGTGTGTAAAAGATCACGATTGCCTCAAAATATGCAACTGATAATTAATTAGTTTGTTGTGTGATATTATGTAGGAATGCTAAAATGTGTCTGACAGTATGTTCTTTCCACAAAGGGGGGACCCAATTATTGTGTGTACTGTAATTGTTTTTATATTCAATGTTATTGCTTACATCAGTGGAGGATTCTCATGCATTTTGAGCCTTCTAATAGATCAGGCTATTGCATAATCCAGTATTTAGATTAGATCATGTTCCACCTGGCACACTCTGCAGTGTGCCAACCTTCCACACCCAATTTAAAATGTGCTAAAACTCATTTATTTTTGTTCTCCAAATGGTTTACAATGAAGAGGAAACAGAGCCACCCAGTTTAGGTTTCGCTTTCTCAGAAATCAGCCATTTGAGCAGAGCTGTGTGCAGGCAAGCAGCCAGGAATTATCAACAACAGGACATTTAGTCCTAAATACATTGCTGTGCCAATCTATTGTTTGTGGATCATAACACATTGGTTTAATCAGAGGTCAGCAAACTTTTTCAGCAGAGGCCAGTCCACCATCCCTCAGACCTTGTGGGGGACCAGACTATATTTTTTTTTTTTTGGGGGGGGGGGAGAATTCCTATGCCCCACGAATAACCCAGAGATGCATTTTAAATAAAAGGACACATTCTACTCATGTAAAAACCCGCTGATTCCCAGACCGTCTGTGGGCCAGATTTAGAAGGTGAATGGGCTGGATCCGGCCCCCGGGCCTTAGTTTGCCTACCCATGGTTTAATGCATCTCCCTCCTCATCTCCATGAAGTTCCACACATAGCCCGCTTCCCAGACTTAGATCTTGGCTTCAGAGGAATCTGGAAGGTCCCAGTCAGAACCAAATCACATTTCAAGTTGCTTTGTCGCATTGTTGTTGTTGTTGTTGTTGTTGTTGTTGTTGTTATTCAGACCCATGTAAATGTCAAAACAGACAACCAGATGCCTGTGGGAAACTGGAAAGCAGGACCTAAGCACAAAAATATTTTCCCCTTCGGTGGTCTCCAGCAACTGGTGTTCAGATGCATTGCTGCCTCATACTGGGGAGACAGAGTAGCGCCATTGTAGCTGGAAGCTACCGCTTGCCAACAAATGGTTGATGAACACCAATGCACTTTCATCTCAAAACCCACATCTTTAAAAGAGGTTTTGCCCAATGTATTTTTGCATATTATTTCAGGACACCTGCGCCACAACCAGCTGGGCTATGATGGGGGGGGGGATGATGGCACACAGTGCTGGTGCACCTGTGCCATACCCTCCAACATTTCTCTGACAGAAATAGGGACAGCCTTACAGAGCTGTATGGAAGTGAGAGCTGGACCATCAAGAAGGCTGATCGCCAAAGATTGATGCTTTTGAATTATGGTGCTGGAGGAGACTCTTGAGAGTCCCATGGACTGCAAGAAGATCAAACCTATCCATTCTGAAGGAAATCAGCCCTGAGTGCTCACTGGAAGGACTGATCCTGAAGCTGAGGCTCCAATACTTTGGCCACCTCATGAGAAGACTCCCTGGAAAAGACCCTGATGTTGGGAAAGATTGAGGGCACAAGGAGAAGGGGACGACAGAGGACGAGGTGGTTGGACAGTGTTCTCGAAGCTACAAACATGAGCCTGACCAAACTGCGGGAGGCAGTGGAAGACAGGAGTGCCTGGCATGCTCTGGTCCATGGGGTCACAAAGAGTCGGACACAACTAAACAACTAAACAACAACAACAAACAGAGCTTTAGCTAGGTGATCTTGAGACCCTGGCAGAACTGTCTAGATTGTGCCCCCTAGCCACGGACAAATTGGCTCTTCTTTCTGTCTCTCCTCCAACCCCCCCCCCCCCAGCACCCATTCAGTTCAATTCCTCACACACTTCACCTTGTAATGAATTCCCTTTTGTAATGAATTCTGATTGAAGGAGACCAAAACAGAGAGAGGACACCAAGATGGGGAAGGCTGACCTAGATGATGGTATATAGGCGTCTCCTCACTTACTTGCGGGTTATGTTCCAGGGCCTTGTGTGCATAAGTGAAGTCGCATAAAGTGGGGAGCACCCCACTTTAATAGGGAGGAGTGCATGGGAGCCGGCTCCTTGGGGTCAAGGTTCCTTTGCCCCTCCCTAAAATATTTGAGAAGGCTGCCCCCCATGTTAATGGGCATTGCCATTCAAATAGTGTGTGTGTGCTCCATCTTGATTATACAGGGCGGTGCTTACCTGCCCCCCCCCCATATATTTTATTCAGGTTGACACTCTTGAAGGAGGGTGAGCAAGACTAGAGAGATAGAGAAGTGACTCCGGAGTACACAGGCTTTGAACTTGGCAACTCCCTCCCCCACGTCCGGAGAGGCAGGGGTGCGAGCAGTGAGGTGAGCTGGGCAGTGTCAGGGGCTGAGGCTGGTGCAGGGGCGGAGGAAGGTGGGTGTGGTAGGGGCGGGCTCCCTGGGTATCACCACTGAGGGGGGGTGACAAAAAGCCAGGCGGCATTCACAACAGGCCTGCAGCACGCCCAAGCCAAGTGTCTCCCTTGGGAGTGCAGCTCCGCCCTGCACCAAACGGTCCACCTGCTGCCTCACCCTCAGCTGGAGTGTGGCTGACTGGGAGGAGGCAGGCAGACTCCCTGGTGGTCCTGCAGATGGTCCTGCCCAGGCTGGCCCCGCCCCATGGGTGGCTGGCCCCGCCCCTTGGCCCCGCCCCAGGCGCCCAATCAACTTGCTCCACCACTGGGCTGGTGTAGCTTCCTGGCCCCGACCCCAAGCGAGTTCTGGGAGAGGCAGAGCTGGTACCTCATGGCCAAATGGGATGGGGCACTGCGGCATGCACAGGGAGACCAAGCGGCGAGGGAGGCAGCTGGGAGCAGTTGCTGCCCAGCATGCCTTCTTCCCCATCCTGCCTGGGCTGTGGGCAGTGAGAGCTGGCCAGACAGGGCGCCTGGCGGAGGGTCTCGGCAGCCGATTTTGCACACACACACCCTGCCTGCGCCTCTGGCAAGGCCCCACCTAGCTATGGCTCTGTGTCCTAAGGAAAACGGGGCATGTTTAGGGAAGCTTTTAATGTTTAATAGGTTATTGCATTTTAGTGTTTTGTTGGAAGCCGCCCAGAGTGGTTGGGGGGACCCAGCCAGATGGGTGGCGTAGAAATAATAAATTATTATTATTATTATTATTATTATTATTATTATTATTATTATTCCAGGGTCAAATCAGAAACCAGGATGGCTTCTGTAAATCCAGCTGACTTGAAGGGTCAGCTGTGAATGGTGGTGGCTGTAAAACTGAGAGGCGGATGTAGCTGTACAGGAAATTCAAGAGCATTTTTTAAAGCTATTTACCTAGGACTTTGTAATAACTATAACGTTGCCCGCACCCCAATTTCTGTAAGAATTTGAGTAAGGAGGAGAGGGAGGTCCTGAATAAGCTTACCACGGCCAAAGACTTGATCACAAGGGTGGCGCAATAGTGCTACTGAATAAAGCAGACTATGTAAAGGAAACTGAGAGCCAGAGTAATACCCACTTCTATTTACCCTTACCTGGTGATCCAACTACGGTGATAAAGAATAAACTTCAGTCCATCCTAGATGAAGCCGTCTTATTAGGCTATATTGATACTTCTGTGGCTGAATTTCTATGTCCCCAGCATATGAGGGTACCTATATTCTATACCCTCCCCAAAATACATAAAAACGTACTGCCCCCACCAGGGAGACCAATATTTTCAGCCTCAGTCTCTCTTCTAGAAAAATTGTTCACACTACATTGATAGCTTCTTGAATCCCCTTACCAAAGAAACACCGTTGTATATCCGTGATACTAAACATGTCATTACCTTAATCGAGAACCTACCCAGCGTAGTATCACAGCCACTTGGGATGTTTCCTCACTATATACCAATGTACCCCTAGATGAGGTGAAGACGCTGATTAAGTAAATGTTAATAGATCATAATCAAACATATCCACCAGCACATTTCCTCATGGAAATTGTATCTTTAATTTTGTACAACAATTACTTCTGTTTTGGGACTAAATATTACATCCAGAAACAGAGTGTGCCTATGGGTTCGAGATGCGCTCCCAGCGTGGCCAATATTTTCATGAGTAATTTTGATTTAGAACACATTTTTCATAATGACCCATATGGAGTATATTTGTTGTTTTATAGACGTTACATTGGTGATTTATTGTTTATATTCACTGAGGATATTTTTGATCGGTTTAATCTGTGGACAAAGGGTCTAAACTCACATTTAAAATTTGAAGGTAAATTCAGTTCTACCCTTTCTTGATTTGGAAATTTACATTGACCAGCTAAAAATCAAGGTTTGCCACTTTTAAAAAAGTACAGATGTAAATTCTTTACTTCATTATAGTTCCAATCATCCAAGACACCTTCAAGATAACCTTCCGTTTGGTCAATTTCTATGGCTCAAAATAAATTCTTCTAATCTGAAGGATTTGAAATATCACTCTGACAAGTTGGTAACCTCTTTCCTAGAATGTGGTTGCCCACGTACATGTTGGGATACTGCCAGGGAGACATAGGCCATCACTGCCTCCAGCCGGACTCCGGACGTCCATCGATCTCCCGTAGACATGCAGTATCAGCAATTAGCGACACGAAGCCTTAGAAAAATACCTTCCACATTCTTAGGCTGGTGCACACTCTATCAGCAGAATTCACACAGCGAAAGTTGCACAGCAGGAGAGCATATTTACAAGTTTATTCAGCGTTAGTCAGAACAAAGAAAAACATGACCGCCTGCTAGCGTGTTCAGGCACCGAGAGAGAAACGAAAGCAATAGCAAAACATAAACATCCTGTGAACAGGAAATACGCAGACTCTGTGACTCACAAAAGCCTGCTCCATTTTAAGGTGGAACGGAAATATCCTAACAGTACAGTGGTGTCCACAGCCATACAAAGAACTAAAACTAAGGAGCTTAAGAACTACCGCCCCATATCTTTGCTTAATGTGGATTATAAAATTTTTGCAGATATTTTGGCTAAAAGACTAAAAAAGGTACTAGTAGAAGAAATCCATAAAGATCAAGCGGGCTTTCTCCCGGGTAGACACTTGTCTGACAATATGAGGAACATAATTAACATTTTAGAAAAACTACAAGTGAATATTAACACCAAAGCAGTTCTGATATTTGTGGACACGGAGAAAGCCTTTGACAATATTTCTTGGAGTTTCATAAAGAAGAATTTACAGGGGATGGTCAAGGTTTTGGGAACGGTATAGGTGCAATTTACTCAGAACAAAAGGCTAAATTAATTGTGAATAATGTAGTGACGGAAGAATTTAAGATAGAGAAAGGAACATGACAAGGTTGCCCAATCTCTCCATTGCTTTTTATATCAGTCCTGGAGGTTCTCTTAAACATGATTAGAAGGGACCAATTGGTTAAATGTATACAAGTCAGAGCTAAACAGTACAAATTGAAAGCATTTGCTGATGATCTGGTATTGACATTACAGGAGCCAGAATCTAGTACTAAAAGAGTACTGGGACTGATCCAAGAATTTGGACAAGTAGCAGGATTTAAGTTGAATAAGATAAAAACCAAGGTTTTAGAGAAAAATCTAACAGTGACTGAGAGAGAGAGGTTTCAGAAGGAGACAGGATTAACACTGGTTAAGAAAGTGAAATACCTAGGGGTAAATATGACTGCCAAGAACGTGAATTTATTTAAGGATAATTATGAGAAATGTTGGATGGAAGTGAAAAAGGATTTAGAAATATGGTCAAATCTGAAGCTATCATTGCTAGGCCGAATTGCTGTGATAAAAATGAATGTATTGCCAAGGATGCTGTTTTTGTTTCAAACATTGCAAATTTTGGATAAAATGGATTGTTTCAAGAAGTGGCAGAGAGATATTTCTAGATTTGTCTGGCAGGGCAAGAAGCCTCAAATAAAATTTAAGATATTAACTGATGCTAAAGAAAGAGGTGGATTTGCCCTGCCAGACTTAAAACTTTATTATGAATCAGCCGCTTTTTGCTGGCTGAGAGAATGGCTGCTTCTGGAAAACACTGACGTGCTGGACCTAGAAGGTTTTAACAATGTATTTGGGTGGCATGCATATTTGTGGTATGATAAGGTCAAAACACATAAAGCGTTTAAAAACCATATTGTCAGAAAAGCACTGTTTAATGTCTGGTTAAGATATAAGGACTTGCTTGAAAATACAACCCCAAGGTGGTTGTCACCAATGGAAGCGAAGGCTCAGAAAAAGCTCAATATGGAGGCCAAATGGCCGAAATATTGGGAAATTTTGGAACAAATGGGAGACAGATTAAAACTGCAGAGTTTTGAAAAACTAAAAAATAGACTGCGAGATTGGCTCCATTATTACCAGATAATGGAGGCATATAATTTGGACAAAAAAATTGGCTTCCAGGTGGAAAAATCAAAATTGGAAACAGAACTGCTAGATCCCAATATTAAGAACTTGTCAAGAATGTATAACTTGCTGTTGAAATGAAACACTCAGGATGAAACGGTGAAATCAGCTATGATTAAATGGGCACAAGATGTTGGACATAATATTATGATGGCTGACTGGGATCAGTTATGGACCACAGGTATGAAGTTCATGGCATGTAATGCCTTAAGAGAGAATATAAAGAAAATGATCTACAGGTGGTACATGACACCAGTCAAGCTTGCAAAAATCTACCATTTGCCCGATAATAAATGTTGGAAATGCAAAGAGACTGAAGGTACATTCTTTCACCTTTGGTGGACATGCCCAAGGATTAAGACTTTCTGGGAGATGATCTATAATGAAATGAAAAAGGTATTTAAATATACCTTTCTGAAGAAACCAGAGGCCTTTCTCCTGGGCATGGTTGGCCAATTGGTGCCAAAGAAGGTTAGAACTTTCTTTATGTATGCTACAACAGCAGCAAGAATACTTATTGCAAAGACACAAGATCTACCCACCCGGGAAGAATGGCAGATGAAGGTGATGGACTACATGGAACTGGCGGAAATGACTGGCAGAATCCGAGACCAGGGAGAAGAGTTGGTGGAGGAAGATTGGAAGAAATTTAAAGACTATCTACAGAAACATTGTAAAATTAATGAATGTTAGAAGGATGTTGGAATGAAGTTATGTGGTTTTAGCAGAAATGTTATAAGGGTTTAGGAAAAAATAGACTGTTAATTGGTGAAAGGAAGGAAAGTAAAGTTACATTATATTAAGATAAATTACAGGACAAAAATTGGAAAAGATGGAAAGGATTTGCTGAAATAGTTAACCGAACTAGAATACAAAAAAGGGAGGTGTGAGGAGGTCAAGGAAACAAGCAAATGAAAGATAAGTTATGGGAAGATTAGCTGTGTTTTTGTTTTTTTGTTTTGTTTTTTTCTGTTTTCTTCTTTGTCTTTTTTTCCCCCTTATTGCGATGTGTTGTTGTTGTTTTTAATATGGTGTTTTTACTTTTTCTTTTTGTAACCTTTAAAACTTTAATAAATATTATTTTTAAAAAAACAAATAACTAGAACTAAGGATGGATCCACACTTTAAAAAACCTGGACTGATACTCATGGGATCACCAAGAGAATCCATTCTTTCTTAGAATTTAATCACATGACGGAAGAATGGCAGATGCAAGTAATAGACTACATGGAACTGGCAGAAATGACTGGTAGAATCCGAGACCTGGGAGAAGAAGCGGTGGAAGAGGACTGGAAGAAGTTTAAGGACTATCTGCAGAAACACTGCAAAGTTTATGAATGCTAAAATGGTGTTGGATATAAAAATAATATGGCATTAGTGATACAGTGTTAAAATGTATGCAAAAATGTAATAGAAAAAGGGTGAAAGACTAAAGTTATATTATGTCAAAAGTAAACAATATGCTAAAGGTGTTTAAACATAAGGAGGAAAGATCGGAGACATAATAGAATTGATTTTAATAATTAGAAATGAGTTTCTAAAGAGGGTAAGGATTTGCTGTATCTGATTGGACAAAGAGGAACACAAAAAAGGGAGGCGTGAGGAAGTCATGAAAGAAAGTTTTGTAAACATGAATTTAAAAATTGGAGTTTTTATATTTAATTTTTTCTTTTTCTAATGGAGGGAATTTTTTTTTCTTTCTGTATTTTGCTTTTTTTATCTGTTTTATGTGTATCTGTGATTGTTTTTGTTGTTCTGTACCTTTCTGATGTTTCCTTTTTTTCTGTAAAAACAAATAAATATATTTTTTAAAAAAGAATTTAATCACATGACGAGAGACATTGTGAGAATAGTGAAACAGCATTGCCATATCTTAAAAGATATTCCTGGTTGCGAGGTCCTTCCATGCTTCGGGAAACGACGCACTAGATCCCTTCGAGACATACTGGTACACACTGATCTAAAACCCATACCACAACGACAGACTTTAATAACAGCCCCAAGAGGTTTTTTCAAGTGTGGACACTGCGTTGCATGCAGATACGCACTTCTGGTAAAAGAGTTCACCAACAGTGAGGGTTTAAATTCACCATACAATCATTTGCTACATGTGCTACTGCACGCACTGTCTATGTAATAAAATGCACATGTGGTTTATTATATGTGGGACAAACCACAAGACCAATCAGAACCAGGATATTGTGAAGGGGTACTGTTAGGGTTACCCCAGAAAGCCCTAAAAACTGATTGTGAATCCCCCCCCCCCCAGCCAGGCCTCCCCTTAAGCATTTTAAAAACTGCATTTTCCTCTAAGACAAAAAGCACAAGCTAAGCAGTCCTCTCTGTAACAAAAACGCTGTAACAAACCTACAGCTGAGAACAGTAAAGCTTTTCACTTCTCAGATCCAAGATAACTTTGTCCTGGTACATTGATTTGCAACATACTTCCGGGAGCAGAGCCAGAGAACGAAAAGCAACATTTCTATGTAAAATCTGTGAAGGGGGAGAGGGAAGAAGGGGTTTGGAGAACAGGATAAAAACCTGATGTAAAATGCTTTTTGCTGCGGCCTGTCTTTTGTGAACTGAATCACACAGGTGCCTCTGCCCACCCCCCCATGGCAGAATAAAACGCTCTTTCTCTGGATTAACCCCTTGGTGTCGTTTGGCTCCTTTTGTCTGTGCGTGGGTGCAACAAAAGGCTACAACTGGAGCATCGTTCTAGGATCAGAAATAGAATTTTGGGTGCTCCTCTGGTATCCCATTTCATTCAAAAGTCGCACACTGAGGATGACCTTACATTTTTTTTGTACTTTGGACCTATCAAGGACCTCTTGAAAATGCAGGAAGAGTCCTTACACAGAAGGAAAGCAGATTTATTTATTTTACTCAACACTCTGCATCGTTTAGGTCTAAATACTGAATTGTATACATGCTTTTTATAATGACATATCCCACACAAGCTATGTCAGGGGTCAGCAACCTTTTTCAGCTGTGGGCCGGTCCACCGTCCCTCAGACCATGGGGTGGGCTAGACTATATTTTGGGGAAAAAAGAACGAATTCCTATGCCCCACAAATAACCCAGAGATGCATTTTAACCCCTGAGCTATGTGAAACATATACTACATAAGAGCTCTGCCTATGTGACACCATTGTGGTCATATTCCTTTAAGACTGCATTTAGGTTAACACCTGTCTCATCATATGGTTTTGCTTATTAAGGGTGTACTGAGATTCGATTCATTGGCCATTACTATTGAGAATCGTCCAAGAATCATTGTTTACGTGATCTGTTACACACTTTGATGGTATGCACAACCTCTGTACTGTATCTTATAATGATTGATAACACTGGTCAACAACAAATTTGTTGTCTGCATTTTTTCAGCTGATTTAGGATGAATCTGATGCGCTGAATCCCAAAATCACATTGGTTTTGCTCAATCAGGTCAAGGTTTTGAGCTATGGCCACATGTCTTTTTTTACATTTTTGTTCACATGTATGCTTGTGTGGAGCATTTTAGAAGAAGTTGGTGGGGGTAAAATGCCTTGTCAAATAATTGTTTTGATTGGAAATGATTATTTTAATGACAAGAAGTATTCAGGTCCGATAGTTCTGGGTGATTATGTCGAAAAGGGATCAGTTTGAAGTCATAAAACCTCGAAATCTTCCATAAATTGGTCCAGCAAAGCATAAAGTTGGGCGATCAAAACTAAGTTAATGGGGCAGCCGCCCCATGAAGTATCCTGATCTTCAATCAGCTCGTCGTCCTGTAGCTCATTGTGATGAAATTCCAGTGCCTATCTTCGGAGTACTTCCTGACATTAGTGACGAAGATGCCTCCAGTGTTGAAGGACATGAAGAAGAAGTGGTTCTTGAAGATGATGCTCCACATCCAATTTCCCAAAAGGAGTTGAATGATCTAATTTGCGACCTCAGCTTGTCAAAGGACTCTGCCGAACTGTTGGCATCCAGATTGAAGGAAAAAACCTCCTCTCTGACAGTGCTCGCATCAGCTTCTTACACAACAGGCATCAAGAGTACCTCCATTTTTTCTCGGAAGAGAAGGACTTGGTGTACTGTGCAGATATTGCGCAGCTTCTGCTCAAGCTTGGAGTGCCACAGTACGAACCCAAAGATTGGGGACTGTTCATTGACAGCAGCAAGCGATCACTGAAATGTGTTCTGCTACACAACGGCAACCAGTTTGCCTCTATACCCCTGGCTCACTCGAGTACACTGAAGGAGTAGGGACCATGCTCAGCATTACACGAAGAAGGACTGGCCTGTGTGGAAGGAATTGGTGCCTTGCAAAGAAAGGAACGTCATCAATGACCCTCTGGTGGACAGAGACAGGATACTCTTCCCACCACTGCACATCAAGCTCGGCTTAATCAAGCAGTTCACCAAGGCTCTGGACAATGATGGTGACTGCTTCATTTACTTGTGCCAGGCTTTTCCAGGATTGACCATGGAGAAGTTGAAAGCTGGCATCTTTGATGGTCCTCAGATCCGTCAGCTCATCAGAGATCCAGAGTTCGGAAACTCAATGAACGAAGTGGAACTGGAAGCGTGGAAGGCATTTGTTCTGGTAGTGAATAACTTTATTGGCAACAATAAGGCCAGAAACTACGCAGAACTTGTCAACAACATGCTGACTGCTTTCAGAAACCTGGGCTGCAACATGAGCGTCAAGATGCACTACCTATTTTCACATATGGACCGGTTTTCTGAGAACCTGGGTTCAATGAGTGATGAGCAGGGGGAGAGATTCCATCAGGACATGAAAGAGATGGAGACCAGGTATCAGGGTCGCTGTGACGCAGTCATGATGGCTGACTACTGTTGGACTCTGAAGAGAGACCTCCGTGCTGCTGAGCATTCCAGGAGTTCCAAGAAACAGAAGTTCAAGCCCTGAAGTTTGAAAAATGGTGAAGCAACATGCAATTTACGTGTACTTACCTTTATCAATGCCCACCATTCAGTTTACAGAAAACCTGACCTGATGGAGAGAAACGGATGCCATTTCCTGATTCAGCAGTGCAAAAATACCCTAAATCAGTTGTAGAAATCTAGACAACATTCAAAAAGTAAAAAATTGTTGCCCAGTGTAATGTATGAACTTCATAATTTTAGTCATGATATAATATATTTATATTTGTAATTTCTACATGTCTAATATTAATCATTGTATTATCAAGTGTTTATATTTATTATATAGAACTATTAACAGCTGAGGAAGCCCTTCGGGGCAAAACAAGGAAATATCCGGAAACCTTGTCATACCCAACCCAGCTGCCTGGGCCAGCCTGCCTGTGTCTGCTACCTATGCTAGCCAACCTCAACAGCTGTATCATAGAATCATAGAGTTGGAAGAGACCACAAGGGCCATCGAGTCCAACCCCCTGCCAAGCAGGGCTGCTCATGTTGCAGCCCATTACATTCCGGGGACCTTTCCTTAACCACATTTGAGGACTGTGTAATATATGAACTCAAACAAACATGTATTAAGAAAGGAAGAAATGTATCTACATTGGATTTAATTAAATAGGTTTGTTGCAGGAATTTATGTATATGTTGGGGGGGGGGTTGCCCCTACAGCAGATATCATGCAAGTGCAGCCCATTACCAAAATCAGCACAATCGCTTTTGTGACTTTTGTGATTTGTCTCCACAAAACACTTCATCACAGTTTCTTCCTATCTATTCAAAGGGCCTTTGCCTGCACGATACCAAATGTAACAATTCACTGATAAATGTACTGGCTCACTGGGAAAACTTCAGAAATTCATATAGACATGTGAGCTCAGCTACTCAGCAGCCTGTCTGCCTGAGTGATAATCCTTGGCATCCTGACACCTGAGTGCCAGACAGGTAGCCATTCCAGAAATAAAAAACCCAGATGAAGACAAAAGGGTGTGATTAACTTGGCTGGGAAATGGGGAAATGTAAATTTTCTTACACTTGATGGGTGATTGGTGGAGGGCAAGGAGAACCATGGGGCAGGGTCCAGGATGCTTCGATTACTGCCACCAGACCTC
Organism: Podarcis cretensis; assembly: GCF_951804945.1. Classification (NCBI taxonomy): domain Eukaryota; kingdom Metazoa; phylum Chordata; class Lepidosauria; order Squamata; family Lacertidae; genus Podarcis; species Podarcis cretensis. The sequence continues at coordinate 17,017,564 of NC_137177.1, read as the reverse complement.
CCCTTTCATGATGTAACCGTGATGTATGAGTGATGTAGTGGGGGGGGGATAACATGGGGATTAACAGCTAATAAAAGCTTGGGGGCTCTTTAGTTTGGGGCTTCCATCTTGTTCCGCCTTGTGGCAGGTGGGAGTCCTGTGGCGACAGTCTTCAATAAAGACCAAGCCTACTGGCTGCTGTTTTGCTCTGGTATTCCTGTTTTTTTTTGTCCAAGGGAGCCCTCAGATTTCTCCGTTAACAGGTTATATGCCTTGCTTTAGGACTGTATATGGTGTATATTCTGGACTTGATTCATATGTTAGGAAGTAACCAGTAAGACATTTGTTACGAACATTACCATTCAGCCTGTTGCGCTCCATATGTTGTTGTAATTGCATCTGCGTAACAAGGTATTGTGTTTGTTTTGGTCTGCAAAGCCAGCTTGTCGTGCAGGCTCCAAAGCCGCTCAGCACCTTGCAGAATATCAGAATGTTTCAAAAAAATTAAACTATTTCCTCTAAGATGCCCCAAACCCCCACAGCTTTAGAGCCCTTCCACTTTTCGCAGCCTATCAATGTAACAATGCAAAAGCCGACCACAAGGAAGCCGTCAAGGAATAATATCTGGATTGTGTGGGCTTGCAGACAACTCGGCTGCTGCTGAGACTGACACAGAGGCGACAACAACAGAGATGCTTCAAGTTTCACAAGGCATCCTTCGGGACTTCCCAGGAAAGGCAGAATCTCGTCTATCAAGCGGCTGCTCGGTGCTCCCCCTAGCGGGGAAAGCTGCTTTTGCTATTTGCTGCCATCGGGAAATAGGCGATTATCACCATGGGAGGGAAGGGAAAGTTTCAAACTCTCCTGCAATCTTACGTTGTCTTCGCTCGCAACTTCGCTTTCGTTTTTGCTTTTAGTAGTGCGACGAGCAGGAGGTAGAGGGAATAAAAGAGAGAAAGGAAGAGAGTTGGAAGGAGAAAAGTGTTAAGAGACCGAGGAGTGGACTGAGGTTTGCTGTAAAAAAATCGGGCGGGCAGCAGGTGAGGAGCTGAACTTTTCTCTTGCGATTATGATGATTTCCGTTTCTTTTTGAGCTTGATCGACTCTGAGCTCCTTGCTAGGCGGGTGGGGCGGGGCGGCCAGAGTTGTTTATTATTACTATTATTAATGTTGGAGACGGCTGCTCTTCTTCCCTGCTACAAAGGGAATAAATTACATGCCTTCACTATTGAGCTATTGCTACTATAAGAACTTTAAGTAACTGCTCTGAAACCAACCCAGATCTCCCTCTCAAACGATGCTGCGTTTTAATTTGACATACTATCCTTCTTTAGCTGTTAGGAAGCTGCCCTCCTCCTTTTCCTCCTCTTGCCGCCTGCCTCTTTTCCTTTCCTTTGGGTTGACACAGTGGAGAGATAAGCTCTTCGGAAGCTGTCCACATAGTCGCTGTCCTGTCCTTCATCTTTCTCTGTTCCTCTTCCCTGTTTACTAAAAACATTTGCAAACATCCTCTGGGACTTGCAGGGCTTCCTTTTCCCCTGCACTCACACATATTCTGGTGCTCAAAGGCTGTTTGTTTTTTGGAGTGCACTAGGAAACAAAATGTGTAGTTGGGAGCAGTGGTGTACCGTGGGTTGGCAGCACCCCCAGAGAGGAATTCTAGGCCGGGCTATGCTGGGGTCAGCCCTTCCATGCCTGCCCCCACCTGTCTCTGCCACCACGTGTCTGCCCCCCCCCCCACCGTCGCTCGCTCACTTGCCTGCCACCCCCCATCTCCCCGCCTAACTCACACTCTGTCTCCGCTGCCGCAAGTCCTCTACCAAAGCCTGCCACCTGTGCCAAGGCCACTGATGTACTTCCTTCCTGAAGCACGCCAGCTGCTGCAATGGAGGCCTGGTGGAGGTGGAGGTGCCTTGCGGTGACGGCGGATGAAATGAGACATCACCTGTGTGGGGCAGCCTGGTTGTGCCTCCTCAAAATTTTGCACCCGGGGCAACCACCCCTCTGACCCTCTGCATTCTCTTGACTGCTGGGGAAGGCTTTCGGTGCTTGCTTAGCTTCTGCTAGTCTGGCTGGAGAGATTTCTGTTTGTTTTTGTTCTCCAAATGGTTTACAATGAAGAGGAAACAGAACCACCCAGTCTAGGTTTTGCTTTCTCAGAAATCAGCCGTTTGAGCAGAGCTGTGTGCTGGCAAGCAGCCAGGAATTATCAGCAATGGAACATTTGGTCTGAAATACATTGCTGCGCCAGTCTACTGTTTGTGGATCATAATACATTGGCTTAATGCATCTCCCTCCTCATCCCCATTAAGTTCCACACATAGCCCCCTCCCCAGACTTGGATCTTGGCTTCTGGAAGGTCCCAGTCAGAACCAAACTACATTTCAAGTTGCTTTGTTACGTTGTTGTTGTTGTTGTTCAGACCCATGTAAATGTCAGAACAGAAGAGTTTTGCTGGATCAGGCCAATGGCCCACCAAGGCCAGGCTCATATTCTCAGAACAGAATTCAGTTCACTGTGAAACCACTCTGCCTCACTTCCTTGTTGGCTGTTATTCATTGCTCAGAAGGCAGAGGGAAGCGAAGCTGCTTTCAGTGTCACTGTAAAAAAATTATTTCAAAGAGTGCCATGTACCAGATAAGTTTTTCTCCATGCTAGAGAAAGCAATCTTCTCAAATAGGTGTCCAACTTGTCACTGTAAGGGAGTCACTGTTTTTCCAAAGAGCTACGGGCTGCCAATGGTAAACAATTTTAATTTGCTGATTGTAAAAGTATTTCTATGCTGCCTTTCAGCTCTCAAAGGAGCTCCCCCCTAATTACCGTATTGTTTGCTCTATAAGACTCACTTTTTCCCTCCAAAAAAGTAAGGGGAAATGTATGTGCGTCTTATGGAGCGAATGCAGGCTGCGCAGCTATCACAGAAGCCAGAACAGCAAGAGGGATTGCTGCTTTCACTGCACAGCAATCCCTCTTGCTGTTCTGGCTTCTGAGATTCAGAATATTTTTTTTCTTGTTTTCCTCCTCCAAAAACTAAGTGCGTCTTGTGGTCTGGTGCGTCTTATAGAGCGAAAAATACGGTAATTCTGTTACTTTCTTTGCTCACTTTCCCATATTTCAACCGTTCCTACTATTCAGCAGTGTATTCAGCAGTGAACGTATGTTTGAAAGGAGCACAATCAAATATACAGTGGAACAGTGCTTTTTCCCCCTTTAAAAAGGTTTAGGGATACTCTCATTTTGACTCAAGAAAATCACCATTTTATAGTTCAAATGGGAAAAAATAAATACAGTAAATGGGCAAACGTACAAAGATTCACAAAATGTTTAGGTGTATGCGTACTCCCAGAACAAAGCACTGCAGTGGAACCTTAGTTTTCAAACTTAATCCATTCTGGAAGTCAGTTCGACTCCGAAACCGTTTGAAATCAAGGCACAGCTTCTGATTGGCTGCAGGAGCTTCCTGCACTCTAGCAGAAGCCGTGTCGGACATTTGGCTTCTGAAAAACATTCGGAAGCCCTAACACTTACTTCCAGGTTTGCAGCATTTGGGAGCCGATTTGTTCGACAACTAAGCAGTTCGGAAACCAAGGCACCCTTGTATATCAGAGTTTCTCTCTCCAGGGGAAACCCTCACCAGGACAGGAAGTCCAATTTATGCAGTTTGAAAGCTTCTCATCAAAGCATTGCAGCCATTTCAGGGGGTTTAGGCAGGAAAACTGAGAGGCAGATAAAGCTGTACAGGAATTTCAACAGCATTTGTTGAAGCTGTTTACTTAAGATGTTGTAATAACTATAATGTTGCCTGCACCCCAATTTCTGTTTGGTAAGAGATTCCTGGGGTTCCAGTGCTTACCCAGAACATGGTTTCCTTTGAATGCTCAGTGGAGTTAAACACTAATGTGAGTAGTTTGAACTGGGCCTGGAACTGAACTGGCAACCCATCCAGCTGTTTTAAAAGAGGAGTTAGATGCAGAAGGTATTAATTGCTGCAATATTTCTGTTCTTATTTAGGTGTGATAAATCTCAGAGAAGAGCAGCCATGGCTTGTAAGAGCAGCAAACAAGACACATTAGCTCAAATGAATCAGCCATCTGGCAAACGTACCCTTGATATCGCCATCGTAGGGGACTCAGGTGTCGGCAAATCATCCCTGGTCAATGCCCTGCGAAATATGGCAGACGATGAGGGTGGTGCAGCTGCGGTCGATGTGATAAAAGGTACTAGGGAACCAACGGGGTACCTGTACCCCCAATATCCAGATGTAACCCTTTGGGATCTACCAGGGATTCAACCACCTCTGTTTCCGGCAGAGAGATACATAAAGGATATGGATTTTAAAAAGTACGATTTCTTCATCCTTGTTGGCGAAAGAAGATTGACTGATGATGCCATCGTGCTGGCCCGCGAAATTCAGAAAACAAACAAGGGTTTTTTCTATGTGTGCACCAAAGTGGATGTTATGATATTTGCTGAAAGCAGGAAACCAAGCTTCAATGAGGAGAAAACCCTTGAGCAAATAAGGAAAGATTGCTGTGAATGTCTGACAAAGGCCGGGCAGTCACCTCCAAGGGTTTTTCTCATCTCAAGGTGGGATTTGAGCATGTACGATTTCCCCCTCCTGCAGAGGACTCTGCAAGATGAATGTATTGATCTCCAGAGGCGTGCCCTACTACCACCCCAGGACCCAGGAAGGAAGATACACAATAAGTATGTTGGTTTCAGCTGAAGCCAAACTTTATTCAATGCAATATGAAAGCAAACATGTTCTTTTTTCTGTGTTGTTGTGGCTGTACCCATATATAAGGATGTAGAGACTATATCTCCCCTCACTTTCCTCATTTAGTTGACTGTACCCCACTCCAGCTCCTGGCATCAAGCAGTAATAATAATAATAATAATGTTATTTATACCCCACCCCTGTTTTCCCCAGAGTCTTGCTCTCTTGCACAAAGACCTGAGGTGGGAAGGATGCAATGGGGTTACCTGATAACTGAACTGATAAGCCTTGCATTGCATGAGTCAGGCCTCTATGAAGTGGGTTATCCATTTCAATTTTCCCAAATCCGATGTTAGGTGTAAAGAACGTTTGGCCCTCCAGATATCACTGAACTACAACTCCCATCTTCCTTGCCCATTGGCCATGCCTGCTGGGGCTGATGGGAACTGTAATTCAGCAACATTTGCTGCTTGTAGCACTAAGCTGTGCCCACCCCTTTCCCTTATAATGGGGTGGCAGTGAGTGTTTCCTTGTTGGATCAATGTCTTCACTTCCCTACTCATGTGTGGCCACTGCTGTGGCACCTTTGAACTGCAGGTATTTGTGGGGCAGTCTTTAGGAAAGGAGTCAGTCTTTCATATACCGTATTTTTTGCTCTATAAGACTCACTTTTTCCCTCCTAAAAAGTAAGGGGAAATGTGTGTGCGTCTTATGGAGCGAATGCAGGCTGCGCAGCGATCCCTCTTGCTGTTCTGGCTTCTGAGATTCAGAATATATTTTTCCAAAAACTAGGTGCGTCTTGTGGTCTGGTGCATCTTATAGAGCGAAAAATACGGTATTTGTTTATTTAGGACTTTAATGTGAGCCTTCTTGGACTTGGCCTACAGCTATTTTAAGCAGGAGCTTTATGTAAGAAGGAGTTAACCATTGCTATATTTCTGTTCTTACTTAGACCTGATGAATGTCCCGGAGGAGCAGCTATGGGTGCTAACAGCTCCCGATCAGACACATCAGCTCAAAGAGGACACCCACCAGGCAAAAGCAGCCTGGACGTTGCCATCACAGGGGGGCCAGGTGTCGGCAAATCATCCCTGGTCAATGCCCTGCGCAATATGGCAGACAATGAGGAGGATGCTGCCGTGGTTGATATGATACAAGGTACTAAGGAACTCAAAGGGTACCTGTGCCCCAGCTACCCCGACGTAACTCTCTGGGATCTGCCAGCAATCGGAACACATGAGTTTGAAGCAGAGAAATACGTAAAAGAGATGGATTTCAACAAGTATGATTTCTTTATCATTGTTAGTGAAATAAGCTTCACTGAGCACGATGCCATGCTGGCTCGTGAAATTTGGAAAAGAAAGAAGAGGTTTCTCTATGTGCGCACCAAAGTGGATGTCAGTATAACTGACGAAAGAAGAAACCCACACTTCACGGAGGACAAAACCCTTAAGGAAATAAGGAACTACTACTGTGAAAATCTGGCAAAGGCCGGGGAGTCGTCTCCAAGGGTTTTTCTTATCTCAAATTGGGATTTGAGCATGTATGATTTCCCCCTCCTGCAAAGGACCCTGCAAGATGAATTTATTGATCTCAAGAGGCATGCCTTAGTACTAAGCCAGATACTCGATAGGTACGTTTGGTTCAGCTTAGGCCATTTATGTCACCATCTGATGCTCCTCAATTCTTTCCAAGCCTCTGGCAAGGCTCCTGCCATTTATGCCGGCAGGGGGTAGAGCACAAAGCAAACTGTGTCTGGAGGTTTCAGTTGCAGGAGGTGAATCCCTTCTCTTTGTCAGGGTCCTCCCTGACTCAAACAATACATATAAATAATAAATTATTATTATTATTATCTTTGGAGTAATGGCACCCTGTACAGAACCTTAGTAAGGAACTTAGCTGTCTTATGTTGAGTCAGACCATTTATTGAGCTAGACCTTGTATTGGCTACACGGACTGGCAGCAGCTCTCCAGGGTTTCAGAAAGGGCATGTTCCCAGCCCAAACCGGAGGTGCCAGTGATTGAACCTGAGATCGCCTGCATTTGAAGCAGATGCTCTGCCACCGAGCTATATGCCCTTCCCATATAAATGAGGAACACACAATGGTTCTAAGGCAGTCTGATGTTGCGAGGTTGTTGCCTCGCTTGCCCCTCCTCAGTAAGGGTATCCTGTTAAAAGGATCTGGGGTGTGAATCCTGTCCGAAGCCTGGACATGAGTCCCCTATGGGGACTCCTCAGGGTGTCACTATCTAATGTAAGTTAAGGGGGGTTTATCCTTCTGTGGATTCCCTGCAGATGGGCGAGAGTCAAGATACCACCTGGCTTCACCCCAATGCCTGAGCCAAACCACTCACATCTGTAACCAATAAAGTTGTGGCCTATTTGAACCCATAAACCAAAATATTCCATGTCAGTGTGATTTATTGTTCTCCTGGGAACTTTGTGGCTCAGGTGCCTTGGCATGCAATAACCTCCATCAGTACTACTCTTACATACATCAGTTCACCTCCATGCAGCTACAGTGGTGCCTCGCAAGACGAAATTAATTCGTTCCGCGAGTCTTTTCGTCTTGTGATGTTTTTCGTCTTGCGAATCACGGTCCGTCACAACCGCGCCTCTTCAAGCGGCTTTAAGAAAAAAGTGAACAAACTCGCAAGACGTTTTCATCTTGCGAAGCAAGCCCATAGGGAAAATCGTCTTGCGAAGCAACGCAAAAACCGAAAAACCCTTTCGTCTTGCGCGTTTTTCGTCTTGCGAGGCATTCGTCTTGCGGGGCACCACTGTACATCTAGGTTGTCAAAGAAAAATATGTAGTATTTTTTAATATTGAAAATGCTTTTTTCTTTCCTAGATCAAGTGATTCATCTAGAAGAGCCAAGTGGTGTGACATCTCAACTTTTATTGCTGACTTGGGAAATATGAAGGCTGTTTTAAGACAAAGAAATCTCCCAGATGTGGTAGCCCAGATTCGGCAAGAGTTAGATTTGCTAAGCAATGTCACACTTGACATTGCCATCACAGGGTGTACAGGTACTGGCAAGTCTTCTCTTGTCAATGCCTTGCGGGGTATGCCAGATTTTGGAGAGGGCTCAGCTGAGACGGGGGTGAAACAGACAACCATGTTTGCGACAAAATATCAGCACCCGAAGTTCCCCAAGGTGACACTATGGGATCTACCAGGAATTGGAACGGATGAATTCAAAGCAGATGAGTATCTGGAGAAGGTAGATTTTAGTAAATACGATTTCTTTATCATCACTTCAGAACGTTTTACAGAGAGTGACACCCAGCTGGCTCGTGAGATTCAGAAAATGAAAAAGAAGTTTTACTATGTGCACCCTAAAATTAATCTTAGCATGGCTGCTGAAAGAAGGAAACCCAACTTCAATGAAATGGAGACACTTGAGGACTTAAGGCAAGATTGTTGTGATAAACTGAGAAAACTGGGAGAGGCTTCTCCAAAGGTTTTTCTGATATCAAATTGGGATTTGACCATGTATGATTTCCCCATTTTGCAAGAAACCTTGCAGAAGGAACTGAATCATCTCAAAAGACACGCCTTCCTTCTCTCAGTGCCAACTTTCTCAAGAGATATCCTGGAGAAGAAGAAATCTGAGATGAGGAAACTTATATGGAAGCAGGCCCTTGTGTCTTCCTATTTTGGCTGTGTGACTCGGTTAGCTCTCAAATTACCTTGGCATATTTCCTTCTTGGTGACAACACTCAAAAAGTTCTGCATGGCTTTTGGGTTGGATGAAGAGTCCCTGTGCAGTCTTGCAAACCGGGTTGGTAAACCTCTAAGTGAGCTGAAATCAGTTATTAAGAAGTCTCCACTGGCTAATGAGATCAGCAAAGAATTTGTACTTGATCTCTTGGCCAAGAGTAAAGCACCAACAGTGCTAGAACAGATTGTTGAGTTCATACCTGTGTTGGGCAGTTCCACTATTTCTTTCAAAACCATCTACTACATGCTGCAATGCTTTCTGCAAGATGTCGAAGAAGATGCGGAGAATGTTCGTGCAAAAGCCTCTGAGCGCTGAAAGTCCCAAATAAAGACCAGACACCTATCTATTGTGTTTAGAGATCTGCTAGTAACATGGAATCCGCAAAATCAATGTTTTGGGGTTTTTTGGAGGGGAGGAAATGGTTTTGCAAGTAAAATTCTTTATATGCTTTTCCTGTTTATATTCATAAATTGTTTTGGGTATTTCATGGAATACATGAAACAAGATAAAGATAACAATAGAAGCTGCAGAGTTCATGGGGAGTACTTGGCTGTGAGTGCCATGAGCACTTGAAAAATCAGGGTCCTGAACTTAGGTGATCTATACATATAAAGAACAGAGGAACTTTAAGGTGAAGGAAATATCAAGGAGATTTTGCGTTAGCCTCTAAGAATAAAGGGGCCCTTGAATGTCCTTTTTTTATCAGTTGATTTGTGCTCATGATTGGCAGAATCCGAGACCAAGGTGAAGAGTCGGTGGAAGAAGATTGGAAAAAAATTAAAGTTTATCTACAGAAACATTGCAAAATTAAGGAATGTTAGAAGGATGTTGGAATGAAGTAATGTGGTTTTAACAGAAATGATATAAAGGATTAGGTAAAAATGGATTTGTTAATTGTTTGGTGAAAGACGAGAATGTAAAATTACAGTATATTAAGATAAATTAATAGGATAAAAACAAAGCTGGAAAGGATTTGCTGAAATATCTAATTGAACTAGAACACAAAAAAGGGAGGTGTGAGGAGGTCAAGGAAATAAGCAAAGGAAATAAAGTTATGTAAAGGTTTGATCTGTGTTTTTTTTTTAAATTGCTTGCATTTTTCTGTTTTTTCTTATTTTTCTCTTTTTTATTTTTTCTTTTTTCTCTTTGTAATCTTTAAAAGTTGAATAAATATTTTTTTTTAAAAAAAGATTTGTGCTCATGATATTCTTGGGGCTATACTATATACTATATACTATATACTATATACTATATACTATATACTACTCTATATACTATACTATACTATACTATACTATACTATACTATACTATACTATACTATACTATACTATACTAATGTTTCAATATGTTTTGGGGCTGCTATACTACTTCCTTTCTGATCAGTGCCCTTCCTGTAACTTCATGTTGAAATCCCATAACTTTCCAAACCACAAATGTTCGGGGTGTTTGCTTTGTTTTTGTCCCACTTTTCTTGTGCTCCAGCCCTTCTGGATGATGTGGTAGTATTGGGAAAACATGATGTTGTAGCCTTTTTAATCCATGGGTAGGAAAAATTGTTGCACCTGAGCAGAGACAACAGGAGCCAAACGACACCAAGGGGTTAATCCAGAGAAAGAGCGTTTTATTCTGCCATGGGGGGGGGGGGCAGAGGCACCTGTGCGATTCAGTTCACAAAAGACAGGCCGCAGCAAAAAGCATTTTACATCAGGTTTTTATCCTGTTCTCCAAACCCCTTCTTCCCTCTCCCTCTTCACAGATTCTTACATAGAAATGTTGCTTTTCGTTCTCTGGCTCTGCTCCCGGAAGTATGTTGCAAATCAATGTACTGTACCAGGACAAGGTTATCTTGGATCTGGGAAGCGAAAAGCTTTACTGTTCTCAGCTGTAGGTTTGCTACAGCGTTTTTGTTACAGAGAGGACTGCTTAGCTCGTGCTTAGAGGCTGCTTAGAGGAAAATGAAGTTTTTAAAATGCTTAAGGGGAGGCCTGGCTGGGGGAGGGGGTGGAATTCACAAACAGTTTTTAGGGGTTTCTGGGGTAACCCTAACTGTACCCCTTCAATGTAACAACTCATAAAGCAGAACAAATGCACCACTAAGGCACTGATATACTATTACTGTGTTTATATGTTGCAGAACTCACCCACAATAAAACGCCAGTTTGTAGGGGCCCTAACCTGTCTTACATTACTATTTGCATAGATGTGCGATAGAGTGTTGCGTCACACATAGCTCTGAGTGGGTCCATATTGGCAGGCACTCATCTTGGAAGAGAATCTGGTGAATTGGGGCCATCACTTCTTCAGAACAGGGCTGGGGACTCTCCGATGTTTGATCACACCAAAACAAAGCCCAGATTTTGGACTGGATTAAGTGGGAGGCCAACACTGTCTATTTGCTCTGGTTATGCCACCAATTCCTTCTGTAAATTGCCCTTGCAACAGAAACTTCAGTATTTGGTGGGAAAGCAGTAGTTTGTTTTCTGTATAGGACTAGATGAGGTTTAGTGAGCTAGAGTATTTATCTGTGTGCTATGTATTACGAGCATGTAGTAATAAACTTGCATACTGAATGAAATTTTCCTTGTTTCGAGAATCGCTTCTTCATCTTTCCAGCCAATCCTGAAACTAAGGACCCTCCAGATGTTGTTAGATTACAACTCCTATCAGCCTCAGACATTATGGCCAGAGATCTGGGAGGGAGGAAGCAAGCAGCCATGAATGGTGTAGCAATGGTGTAGCACCCTGCTTGTGGTTAACGCTTAGCTGGAATGAAATATTCAACGCAGCAGTAGAGAAATTAAAATAATAATTTATTTGTCAGACAAATAAATGATAGACACAGTGGTATATGGTTACCAAAGCTCTGCCCCTTCCAGCCCTGATGGCCAGCACTTATATTTCCTCAGCCCAGCCTCCTTGCTCCTCCTTTGGCTGCCTCTGTCCAATCAACCTGGTTTAAATTACTATTAGCTGTTTGCTAGAACCAATCATAAAAGATACACCCATTTCCTATTACCTTTTATGGCAGACAAAGAGCTATATTTCCTTCTATCCATAAATGGCAGACAAGTAGCCATATATCTTACATTTGCCTCGACAAGGTACCTTAATTACCAGATCACCTTTTGCCCCTGTTGCCCCTGCATTCCAAAACAAATGGCTAAAACAAATGGCTCGTGGTATTAAATTCTATCTAAACAGAGATCTTGGGTTCACATTCTCACACACCATCAATGAAATAAGAATCTAACATAAGAATCTAACATTTCTTACTTTCTAAATCCTTTGCGTAATTACATTAAGCCAACAAATCTCATACATAACATAGATAGCTTTTTAGAAGAAAAGGCCTTTGTAAAGTAAAAAAGGAACTCAGTAAAAACAGCTTCAAAAGAAGCCTCTTCAGTTTACACCCCCCTTTCCCAGCCAGCTGCTTTTCCCATTAGCTCTTCCCAAAATTTATTGCCCTTTAACTCTCTCAGTATACCTTAAACCTTAGGAAAATATGGCTAGAGTCTGATGGGAGGCACATGGTATTATTTTCTGTTAAACAATAAATCTTACTATTTACCAACTCTTAATTAGTGTTTTTGCAGCTTGATTGTATTCTGTAATATGTAGGGTCAGTGTAACATTTGCTCCCAGCCTCTAATTCCCTTTTACAACTTTGAGAAACTTGTCTCCTGCTACTGCTATAAATCAGGGGGGCCCTTGTTCAGGAGAGCAGGAAGATAAACAACTGCCAGAGTACTTAGCCAGCTGGTTTCTGCCTGGCATGAAACACACAAACATTTGCAAATATATCTTTAAGTTCATTTTAAAATACAGGCCTTGATCAGATGCCTCAATGGAACATTTAGTCTTAAATACATTGCTGTGCCAGCCTGTTAACAACTGAAGCTGGGCTCAAATATACCACCCATGTTTAAAATGCAGGTTCCATCAAGTATCTTTGCAAGCATTGAATGAAGAACATCCCAGGTTCTGTTCCTTACATCTCCAGTTGCAGTGATGCTTTTAAAAAAGGCAACACAGTGCATTATTAATGTTTAAATAACCAACCAAACAAGTCAGTGCACTAATGCATGGGTCAAATTGTGGATGAATTGCTAATTGAAACAGAAACCCCCGCCTCTCCCTGTATGCCCCACGGAGACCCTCAAGGTCCATAAATAGCAACACCCTAGTGGTCCCGGGCCCTAAGGAAGTTAGAATAGCTTCAGCCAGAACCAGGGCCTTTTCAACTCTGGCTCTGGCCTGGTGGAACGCTCTGTCTCCTGAGACCAGGGCCCTGCAGGATCTGATTTCTTTCCCCAGGGCCTGTAAGACAGAGATGTTCTGCCTGGCCTTTGGCTTGGAGCCAATTTGATTCCCTCCCTCCCCCTCTTTCTTTTTTCTTTTCCTTTCTCCTCCTGCGATGAGGCTACATTTTAATATTTTAATGTTTCAATATTTTAATGTTGTATTTTAATTTTGTTTTTAAGTTGTATTCATTCAACTTATTTTTATTATTTTATTATTGCTTGTTAGCTGCTTGCGGGAAAGATGGCCTAAGAATGTGGTCCTTTGATAAGTGTGATTTATATAGCGCTTGGCAGGGATGCTTCCAAAAACTGATGGGAAAAATTCTACACCCATTTGGAGTGTGTGTGTGTGTGTGTGTGTGTGTGTGTGTCTACCATTGAGAAGTATAAAAATCCACATAGTATAAAAGTATAAAAATTGATAAGTATAAAAATCCACATAGCCAGGAGTCTCACTTAAATCGCAGTGCCATCATGAGTACATGAATAAAAGGAGGCTTGCTTCTGCTGCCCTCATGGTAAATTCACAATTACTTGGAAATAAGCACAATTTTCCTTTATAAAATGATAATATATTTTAAAAGTGACAATAAGAAAATGAGCAGCTGTAGCCATGTGACTGGTCAGTACATCTCTGAATATAAAACATTTAAAAAACAAAACAACAAGTAGAGAATGCTATGGTGATCCACCCTCAGCCCTTCTGCTACCCTCTCTGCAGTCATTGGCGGAGACGGGGGCTTGGCTGTGGAGTCCAGAATGTCACCTTGAAGTGCTTTAAAAAAAGCAAAAGCAAACTGATGTGGAATCATAGAGGACTTAAAAATGGAAAAATGAGAAACAGAAAAAATCCAAAACCAGCAGATTCATCCATCCCTATTCTAGGGCATTTTTTCTGGTGGGGGTGGTGATCCCGTGGTGGTTGCCGCAAAAACACAGAAATCCAATATGCTTCCAAAGAATGAAAGTGTGATGAGACACCCTGGTGGAATCCTACGCACATGTAAAGAAACACTGTGTAAATGCTTTTTTAAAAAAACATTTTGAAAAACACATTGAATTTGCCATTGCTCACTGATGCCATCTAGTGTCACATTTGTATGTTTCACTTTACAACACACTTGAAACATTTTTGTTTGCAGCTTTATAGCTGAGTCGTCCCCTGATGCAAGCCTGGGCACAGACATATCCAACAAAATCTGACTCCTGATTTTTTAAGTGGGGATGTGTTGTTGTATTCAGATAAGAGGAAATGAAGCATGTACTGTTTTCTTAAGAAACTTTATCCACCAGTCCCCTCCCTTCCTTCATCTATATTAGACTAGGAGCAACCTTGCTGGAGGTCTGTGTTAAAAGCCCTACCATGTCTTACATTACAGAGGACATTTCTCTATTTTGTTTCAAAGCGTCCTCTATTATTTGAGAGCTGTCCCCTCACCCCCCCGGCCAACTCTCATTTAAAGATAAGAAACCATGAAAAAAAAGAAAGAAAGAAAAAAGAGCTTTGGATTTGGCCGACCATTAGCAGCACGTTCTCAGTGGGAATTGAGAAGGAACTGAACTCCCCCAGAGCCTTCTCTGCTATAGCAAGGCATCATTTCCATTTCATCGATAGCAGCTCTTTCCAAAACTGCAAACGGACGTTGCAAATCGCCATGGGCAAATTTTGTGCAGATGGGTTCCCTCTATTTAATTTGGGGTTGATGCGTAACTATCCGCCCCAGAAGCTAATACAGAGAATTGGAAGTTGCTTACGGCAACTTGTGAAAACCCTGCTGAGTGCAAAAGCGAGAGGGTAAAAGTGGGCCGCTCGACTCCTTCCTTGTTTGTGAGGAAAAGAGGGGTGGGGGTGGGGCTTCAGGCCCATAAGTACGGGCCCGAAGGTGATCCTGGAGGTCACTAGGTTGCCCCATTTTTGGGTATAAGCCAGGGGTCGGCAAGGTTTACCACGCCTGGGTCGGTGCACTCCAGCGGAGATCCCTCCATGGGCCGGATCCATAGCTGTCAACTTTTCCCTTTTCTTGCGAGGAATCCTATTCGGAATAAGGGAATTTCCCTTAAAAAACAGGAAACGTTGACAGCTATGGCCGGATCGTGCACACACGCCTGCGATTTCCGGCGTCTGCATCTGCACAGATGTGATTTCTGGTGTCTGCATCTGCGCAGACGCAATTTCCGGCGCAGCGGAAGCGAGTCCCCGCACTGTGCTGCGCCAGTTTAGTGCAGCGCGTGGGGACTTGCCAAGCGGCTGGCTTGGTTCAGGGGCGGCTCATGGGCCGGTTAAACAACCCCCATGGGCCGCTTGTGGCCCATGAGCCTTAGGTTGCCTACCCCTGGTATAAGCGGAAGAGGCCTGGAAGTCAGGCCTCCTCCTGCTCCTTCCACTCTGCCTGCTTGATGTAGCCCCTGCCCCACTCCAGCCCACATAGTAAGGAGGCCGTGCTTAAAGGCTTCTTAGGCCCCAGGTGCGCTTACATGGGAGTAAAAGGAGGGGAAAGCTGGCAGCCAGGGCAACGGCCCCAGCAAGGAGGGTCCGAGACGTGTGAGCTGGGAAAGGTAGACGTATTCAGGAGCAGGGCAGGATTACGTCTCCTTCATCTGAAACAAGTCTAGGAAAGCCCTCAGAAAAGCCAGGCCCGCCTCTGCTCCGTGCGTGGCACACGCCAGTGGCCGAATCCTTTGGCTGACTGGCTGGAGGTTGCAGAGGGGTTTTGTGCAGGGTACATGTTTTAGAGAAGGGAACGGAAAGCCAGTTTTGAAGGAGGCATCACTGCTCCCTCTTGCAACTCCCGGCAGGGCACGTAATAAATAAATAAATACACTAATATAATGTAATATAATATAATATAATATAATATAATATAATATAATATAATATAAAACGGCAGTTCTTCCTCAGAAGGCCCTACGGCGGTAGTCAATCAAGGGAAGGGCCATCACTGCTTCGACCAGGAAGGTGGCTGCCGCACACCCAACAGTTAGCTGCCTAACTGCAAATTTTAGTATGGCCACCTATTCATAATCCATGTTATGGTCGCTCTACTCAGTTCAGGCTAGCTTTGTGTTTTTGTTGCAATTTATTTTCTAACCCTAGAAAGGGGAAGGCGGTGATGACCAAACCGTGACTATACAACAGTTATCTTGGGTTCTGCTGCTGAGCAGATTGTCAATATGGCTTTTCTTCCATAGATTAGACCACTTTTAACTGAAACTCCTCTTTGCAGCTTATTACAGCGAATTTCCTGTGGGTTTATTTACCTTTACTCTTTTGGTGTTTGTTTGTTTGTTTACGCCACTGCTTTGCGTATTCTGCAGGTCCTTCAAGCCACAAAATTTGCTTCCTTTCTCCTAGGCTTCACACTGTGTGCTTCCCATCAACATGCAGTTTCTCTTGGGGCTTTTCCTCTTCTCTGTGCTTCTAACTACAGGTAAGCTCACTATGGGATGGGTGCCACTGAGTAACTCAGGACATCTGGAACTCTGCACGTGCCCTGGAACCAATAGGGGCCAGCAGGGCAGGATAGAGCTGCATGGCACCTCTGGCTTTCCTGTGTCATGATTTGCTGCTGGTTACTTAGAGGGAGAGAGGCAAAGCAGTGGGGAGGTTGCCATGGCACAAGTGCAATATTGGGAATATCAGATTAGCTTTGCTGCCGTGCCGGCAGCATGCTGACTCCCTGCCACCCAAGAACTGGCAGCAACATTGGGGACAATGGCATTGAGAAGGAGGAAGAACAACACAGCCCCTGTCACCATGACCAACCGCTGTTGCCTTGAACTGTATGTTACTTTTAGCTTTGCAGAAAAGGAAAATTATTACATTTGGATCAATGCAGCCGTTCAGATCCAAGTAGGGGGAACTGCTTTCATGTTGTTCATAAAATGAGAAAATGCATGATCAAAGAACAATGACAACCAGAAAATACTCTTTGCATAAAATTTGTGTATGTTAATTTATATGTGTAGTTAATTTATATGTACAGTGGTACCTCGGGTGAAGAACTTAATTCGTTCTGGAGGTCCGTTCTTAACCTGAAACTGTTCTTAACCTGAGGTACCACGTTAGCTAATGGGGCCTCCCGCTGCCACCGCGTGATTTCTGTTCTCATCCTGAAGCAAAGTTCTTAACCCGAGGTACTATTTCTGGGTTAGCGGAGTCTGTAACCTGAAGCGTCTGTACCCCAAGGTACCACTGTATTTATAATTTTTGACCTGGCAATACTGTATATCGCAAATCATAGAATCACAGAGCTGGAAGGGACCCAAGAGTCATCTAGTTTTATGTTAGAGCACTGCATTAGCAATTCATTTGGACTTGACACCCTCTTCTGGAGTTGATAACTTTGAACTCTGTACATGCCATACACTACATGAAAGCCCTTCTGTTCCCTCCTTCAGGTGCCTCTATTGAGTGTGAGATTTGCAAGGGAGTCGACACCTGCACAAGCGAGAGGCAGACTTGTCCTGAAGAATTTTTCGCCTGTTCCAGCTCTCTGCTTGAAAACAGTAAAGGTGGATGAGAGGGATCATAGGTCAACCAGGCCATATAGTGAATAGGCCACATTTTTGTGCAAAATATGTGAATAAGTGGTGCCACCTAATATTGAGTGAGATCAGTTCTCCATTTTGCCCAGTACCGTCCACTCTGAATTTATCCCAGGCTTCCAGCAGAGACCTGTTCTTTTTGCCAGCAAGGGGAGTTATATATTACAACCAGAGAACACATCTGAGGCCCTCTGTGCAGAACTTGGTTTCTGCTACTACCAATAGCCCCACAGAGAGAGCCAGTAGGTTCTTGGGAATCAAAGCTATACTTGGGGTGGGGGGGTCGATTATACTTAAGGCCTATATTAAGCCTTCAGTGTGTCTTAATATTGGACTGCTGCAATCAGGGCTGTCTTTAGCAAATGCAGCGCCGGAGTGCAAATATCCGCCCAGCACCCCCAAATTACCTTGGATAGTGGGGGCAAAGCTGCACACTGTCAGCTATTGGGAGGCCTGCAACTCTCCCCCATGCCACTGCAGGAGAACAATCCCCACAGAGGCTTGGGAGGGAAGCTGCGAGCCCGCCCGCTCGCTGGGGCGCCCCTGAGAGGCCTGCGCCCTGCCGCAACGCACCACTAAGCCCTATGGGAAAGACGGCTCTGCCTGCAATGGTGTCTATGTGAGGCAGCCCTTAAAGATGATGCAGAAACTTCAACGGATACAAAATGCAATGATTACGTTACTGGACAGGGTTCTATTTAGAGCTCTTACCATCCTTGTTTTAAAAACAACTGCACTGGTTATCATCTTGCTTCTAGGCCCAAGTCAAGGTGTTCGAAATATTGGTGTTTAAACAACTTAGACCCATGATATCTGAAAGTCTGCCTCTATTTCTGCAGTTCCTTACAGGTGTTAAAATTAGCAGAGGTGCCTCCCTCAGCAGTTCCACTATCCATAGAAGTGCGGGGAAAGGGAGCCTGGGTTTCTGTGTGCCAGTCCCTAAAACAGAGCTTTCCAAACTTTTCATGTTGGTGACACACTTTTTAGACATGCATCATTTCGCGACACAGTAATTTAGTTTTACTAGCAAACCAGAGGTTAAACTAACCCCTTTACAGCCCTGGGAGGAGAGCAGGGACCGTTCATGTGACACACCTATGCACTGCAGCTGACACACCAACGTGTCGCGACAAACAGTTTGGAAAGCCCTGCCCTAAAATGTGGAACTCCGTCCCCACAGAGGTGCACTTGACACTTTCTTTCTACAGCTTTCCCCATATGCTGAAGAAGACCCACCTGTTTACCTTGGCCTTTGACAGGAAATTTTGTTTTGTGGGACCCATTTCTTTCATTTAATTGAGACCAGACATCCCCAAACTTGGCCCTCCAGCTGTTTTTGGACTACAAGTCCCATCATCCCTAACTAACAGGACCAGTGGTCAGGGATGATGGGAACTGTAGTCCCAAAACAGCTGGAGGGCCTAGTTTGGGGATGCCTGATTTAGACTGATCCTTTTTGCTTGAGGCCGGTCACACTTTCTTGGTGTGTTTTTTTAAGTACTGTAATTCTGTCATCATACTGTGGTAAATAAATAGTTGTGACATGGTCCCTTCCCTCCATGCATGCCCAAGTATATAGCACACTATGACTGAGTAGGTAACACCTCTCACCATCTAAATGTATCCTCTCTTTTCTTCTTTTTTGTGTAGTTAAGGATGTATTCATCGCAAAGGGATGTGCAAACCCTGAAATCTGCCTTTTTGGTGTGATCACTATGACTGATGGCAATGGGAGCCACCTAAGGCAGGTTGCCACCTGTTGTGAAGAGCATGCCTGCAATCCAGCTGCTCCGATACGTAGGTTTCTGTTTTTGTATAAGTTGTCTCCTTTTTCTGTTTGTCTGCATGAGGTGGCCATTCCGTGCGGTCTCGGTTTCCAACAGATGAAGGCCTAACAATTAATTAATGAAATCTTGACCCATAGAATATACTTTAAGTTCTTATTAAATGGCTGCATTTGTCAGGATTAGGGTCCTGACACCCCCAGGACTTTCCTAGTATGCATGCCTAGTACTCCCTCAGACTCCAGGGCATGTAAAGAGCTCAGCAGAGTAACTCAGCAGTGTGTTGGCAGCACAAACAGCTCACTCCATAAGCAAATACACTTTACGAAAGCATTTCAATAAGCATAGTGGTTACAAGCCCTCAGCCAGATCCCTGGCTGTGTGCATAGCTTCAAAAAAACAGTTAGAGAGAGAAGGCAGTGAACTTGAATAGCTTGAAAACGAAAGAAAGACTGACTGGCTCTCACACCTGCACACAGTTATATAAGGAGGGCTCAGACAGCCTGGAACCTTCCGGTAAACAATAAATACTAATGAGAAAGGACTGCTGAGTCACTACAGTACATGGGCAAGAAGCGACATCTCTGGAAATTTGAAAGGACCTACCGTATGTTACAAACACAGATTATTTTCCAGGGTTGGAACGATATTTTCAGTGACCCACTGAGAGGTAGATGATTCGCCAGGCAGTACTGAGCAGCGTGATGTACCCACATCCTGTAAGGCAGCCTTCTCCAAAGGTTGTGGCTTCGAGAAACTTTGGATTGCAACTCCTATCAGCTCCAGCCACCATGGTCAATGGTGAGAAATGATGGGAGTTGTGTTCCAAAACTTCTGGAGGGCACAAGCTGCAGTAGGGCTTGACCTTCTGTGCCTAGCAGGCAAGAGCCCTTGGGGCTACAATGGCTCCCAGTATGTTTCCAAGCACAATTCAAAGTGTTGGTGCTGACCTTTAAAGCCCTAAACGGCCTCGGCCCAGTATACCTGAAGGAGTGTCTCCACCTCCATCGTTCAGCCCGGACACTGAGGTCCAGCGCCAAGGGCCTTCTGGCGGTTCCCTCCCTGCGAGAAGTTACAGGGAACCAGACAGAGGGCCTTCTGGGTGGTGGCGCCAGCCCTGTGGAACACCCTCCCACCAGATGTCAAGGAAATAAACAACTATCTGACTTTTAGAAGACATCTGAAGGCAGCCCTGTTTAGGGAAGTTTTAAATATTTGATGTTTTATTGTGTTTTTAATCTGTTGGGAGCTGCCCAGAGTGGTTGGGGAAACCCAGCCAGATGGGAGGGGTAATAATAATAATAATAATAATAATAATAATAATAATAAATAATTCTCTCAAGTCTTTCTTGCGATGTGTGGTAGGAAATGCAGCCTCTCCACGTGGGATAAATCATGGCTTGCCACCAGGTGTCCTTTGACTGTAATTAAAACTCTCCAGTTGTTGTTCTGCTGGTCCTCGCTCCAGCTCCAAACACTGCTGAAATCTTTCATTTGTATCTGTTTTTATTTCTTGAAATTTATACAATGGTTGATCATGAAAAAACCCACCATTTACAAAAAAGACACCTCAATAAAATTATAAATAAGAAAACAACAACAAAAACAATTAACAACAATAATTTAAGACTTTCAAAAAGTTAAGGTAACAATAGAATATGTGAAGGAAAATGTGGCTTTAAGGTAAAGGTAAAGATACCCCTGACCATCAGGTCCAGTCGTGACTGACTCTGGGTTGCATGCTCATCTCGCTCAAGAGGCCGGGAGCCGACGCTTGTCCGTAGATAGCTTCCGGGTCATGTGGCCAGCGTGACTAAGCCGCTTCTGGCTAACCAGCGCAGCACATGAAAACGCTGTTTACCTTCCCGCCGGAGAGCGGTCCCATTTTATCTACTTGCACTTTGAGGTGCTTTCGAACTGCTAGGTTGGCAGGAGCTGGGACCAAGCAACGGAAGCTCACTCCGTCGCGGGGATTCGAACCGCCAACCTTTCGATCAGCAAGTCCTAGGCACTGTGGTTTAACCCACAGCGCCACCCGCGTAACAATAGAATATGTGAAGGAAAATGTGCATTTAAATACCTCAATAATGCAATTTGTTCTGTAGGTTTCTGTTTTTTAAAAAATTAGAAATTATTGCAGAAACTGGACGGAACAAGAACTGACAAACACATGCAAAAGTGTCAAGGACCGGAAATAAGCTGATCTACCCATCCTTAGTTCAGTTCAGAGATGGACGCATAATTTTGTTCCTGGTTTATGGTACCCTTGCATGTGTTTATTCATACGTTTAGGCTGTCCTCTTTCTGCATCAATCTGTGGATATTTTAAAATAAAAAACCTGTAGAAATATTTAAATATGGTTCTGATGCACATTTTAGCATTAAATACGTAATTTACCTAAACACCAACATTTATAAATGTATTTTATCCTGAGATACCATTTATGTTTTTTAAATACATTTTGGTCTGTGTTTTGAGCCAAGAATTGTAGAACAGAATTTGGAGAAGTACAAATCACATTAAGAGGGGCTAGTAGCTTAGGATCTGTTTACTTATGCTACCACAACCTTACGCAAGCTGGGAGTGGTGGCAGGGGGAGGCAAATAAATATATAAAGAGCAGGGGAACCTACTATTCCCTGTTCTTCATTTATTTATTCCTACCACCATCTGCACACCCAGCAGGTTTTCCTTGCTTACCGAGTTCTGAGAAGGTCACAGGAAAGCCCTGGAAAGCTCTCAGAGCCCTTGCACATCCTTCAGTCCTCTGCCTCGTGGAGGCAACGGGACGGTTCCAGGGGTTCCTAACTTTGCTGAATTTTGTATTGGTCTTGGGCAGTGGTTCCCAGCCTTTTTTGGCCATGCCCCACCTAAGCACCTCTAAAATCCCAATGTCCCCCCACCCTCCATGACATATAATTCTTATTATTCAAAAAGTGAACTCCTATTCACGTGGAGGAAGCTAAAAGGCCATTAACTTGGTCTAATTCATTCTCAAATTGCCCCCCTTAAAAATAAAATTGCCTCCACGTTGGGAACCACGGGTCCAGGGGATGCAAATTAGGCCGCTTTGCTTAAAAATGTGGCGCAAACAAAACTACTTCATCCGTAGTGAAGGGGTTTTTTTCTAAGGAGAACTACACTAACACAAGCTCCCTTGAACCTCTCACACTCCTTTTGCTTTTCAGTTCCAGAACGGAATACCAGAGCCAATGGGAAGATTTGCCCAGGCTGCTCGTCTAACAAAGGCGACTGTTCTGCAGCGGTCACAGAGTGTATTGGATCTGAAACTTACTGTGTTAGCTATGCCACACTTACAGGTATTTCTGATTCTATTGCTATGGCCCTTTTAAGCTGTGGCTACTCCTGCTGTGTGAAGTGCCTTTTAGCAGCGCTGTTGGATAGTAGCTTGGGCCAAGCTGGATTTGATGTGAACAGCATGAATGCAATTAACATGCATGCTTTCTTGATACGTACATAGCAGTTGCAGAGATGCTGAGTACCAATGAGTGAGGCAGGGAGGCTCCCTAGGAGGTTAGCATGGTCTGCTATCCTGCCATCCTAGTAGTGATTTCAGCCAGGAAGGATGAGCCCACTTGTTAGTGATGTTAGCCAATATGAATTGCAGTGAAGGGTCTTTGCTGGGTAGCTAGCTTCTCTTTCAAGGATTTGGCACAGCAGAGGTTCAGCCCTGCAAGTCTGGCACCTAGGACTGTTTAAAATCCATCAGCTCTTTAATGTTTTCTCAATAAGGAGAGAAACCTTTCCAATCTAAGACTGATGGGGACCAGCATCCCCGTGCTCCCCCGTGACAGGCTTTTTGCACAGGCTTTTAGTTTGCTTTGCTTACTTGTTGAGGTTGGCTGGGGAGGTACGCGCAAGGGCATAGCCCCAGAGTTTGGGGGTGTAAAAGCACCTGCAATTCTAAGAAGTTAGTGAATGTTAGAAATTACTGAGTGCTAGAAATTACTAAATGCTTGGAGTTTTCCCCTGGGTGAGATATAGCTTAGCAGTGTAAAAAACAGAACAAAACGCAAGCTCAGTTTGTTTTTCAAGGTATCACTTGGGATGGAAGATATTAAGCAAGACTGAAGGGGTTGATAGCCCACCAAAGGAGGTTGCCAGGGTAACATGGGTGTGATGTCACACAGGAAAAATGCCTTCCTTTTGAAAAAACAGAGGTTTCCCCAGTGTGTATGGGGGGGGGGGGAGCAGACAGAAGGAGAGGTGTTGCGTTTGGCAAGGTGTTCTTGGAGGAAGGAGGGAAACAAAGGGGAGAACTCTGGAGCCATGGCGGGCTGCTGCTTTGAACCCAAGCTCACTGAAGTTACTAGAGGGGCAATGAGGGACACTCCTGGGGCCTCATGTTCTGCATTCCCTCAATGGAAGGCTTTAGGTGTAAATATGTGTAAAATAAACCATATTTTTTAAAAAGACACTAGTCCTCACTGTGCCTTGATTCCCAACGGAAACATGACCCTGGGAAAGTGCCTGTCTCACGCAGACGCTTGGTGGAGATTGGAGTGGCATGTAACGCTATATATCGTGGCTAGATGCATTTTTCAGTGTGTGTGTATAGGCTACTGGATCTTCTGACCACTCATCTTTTCGTTTTTACGCACAGAGGAGAATGTCGTAATCGGCTCCAGGAAGGGCTGCACTCGTGAAGACACCTGCACCCACTTAAAAACATTTGACGGAGGGATTTTTCATGATGTTAATCATGTTGCAAATGTTCAGTGTACCCCAGCCGTGGCAGCCATCACTTCTTCTTCTCCTCCTTCTCCTCTCTCCTTTCCCCTCCCATTCAGATTTCTTCTCCTGGCTCTCCTGCTGATGAAGCTTCTTTTGTAATGAGCTTCTTGCACCACTTCACCGCTGAAGGAAGATGCCTCTTGTTTTTGAGTTTCAGAGGGATTTGCCTTCCTCTATGTTTTATTGAGTGAAACAAATAAAATAAAAGTTGGGGGGGAATGAGTCAGTGCCATTTTCCTGTTCTATTGATCCACTGATCAGATAGATCCACTGCCCAGGGATAAGAGGTGAAATAATTATTTGCCTACTTTCAACATCTGGAGACATTGGGAGCAGCCCAGACCTTCTTGAGGGAAGGGTGGGCTCAGAAAGTGCTGACGGAATAGATCCAATGTTTTGCTGAGAGAGAAGATGAATGAATGCTGGAATAGAAACAAGGTTCAGTTTTTGTCTGTTTCTGTTGATCAGAGCTGATTCCCCAGTTTCTCCCCTGAATCCAATATTTGGAACCCTGAACACGCTTGGAGGAAGGATGGACTAAGAATGTGATACTTTCGTAAATGGTATTGATCCAGTCCTGCCCCTTGCAGCATGCCCTACCCAACTGCACCCCACACAGCCGGGAGACCTGCTTTCCTGTGCAACCCCAGCTTAGGTAAAGAATTTTCCATCCCTCGGAATCTAGGGGAATCTAGCAGAAAGGGGGTTGAGCCTCTGCCCAGCTACAGCTTTTGAAGTTGTGAACAACTAAGTGATCTTCGGATGAAAGGTGGTCTATAAATTTAATAAGTAATAGATGATGTCACCACCCAGGAACAGCTTTGTTTGGAGTTAAGTTAGTGGTAATAAAGCACATGAACAAGTCAGACCTGTCTCAGCTCTCTTAATAATCTGGCTCCCATGATAGCTTGAGCAAACAGCTTTGCTAGTAAATGAACAGGGGCATTTTACTGCATTTTGGCTGGGGAGGCTGGAAGGTATAAAAGAGAAACCTTCGCTCCTCTGCCTCTCAGTGTTTAGGTAAGAGAAAGAATAGGTAATCTCTGCCAACCCATCCGAAACTTGGACCATGTACACCTTACCCACTTTGATAATCTCCCACAGCTGGTGTTTGAAGCCACATGATGCTAGCTGCAATCCATATGTATCCTGCAGCTTCTCGAGCAGTAATCTTGTTTGATGTGCTTCTATCTGATTAGAAAATGAATGCTTGAGATGGTATTTAATTCCAAGTAGGCTTGCTAAGATGTATAAGACTGAATCAGATAAGTGCTAGGGATGCAAAGAGGTTGATGGAATCTTCTTTCATATGTGGTGGACTTGTAAAAGGGTAAAAGAGTATTGGGAAATGATCCATAATGAATTGAAAAAATGTTCAGAAGTACTTTCCAAAAAAACCCCAGAGTCCATTCTGTTGGGGATAATTCAGACTGAAATTCCCAGGTGTCAAAAAAGGTTATTTATGTATGTCACTGCTGCAGCCCGTGTTTCGTTAGCCCAAATATGGAAAACAAGCAAGGTCCCAACCAAAGAAGAATGGCAACTTAAATTGACAGAATATGCACAGAATAAGAGAACAAGAAGAACATACATATAGAGAAGATTGGAATTTTTTTATTGAATATATGGGAAATAACTATGTACAGCTGAAAATGCTGGCAGCATTAAGATAAATTCAACAGTGTAATAAGTTTTGATGGGTGTAATAATGGAATACTGAATGGTATAGTTTTGTAAAATATGCAGGGATTTACAGTATGATATGCAAAATGAACCATGGAAAGAGAAGAAAGGAAGTCATTGATATCTTAAGGATGTAAAAATGAGAAAATTATAGAAAAAAGAAAAAAGAAAATGAATGCTTGGAGGGTCAGGTAAATTAATAAATGGAAATGATATTTGTACATAGTAGGGATGTTTCTGAAAATGTCCTTACCATGGCCAATTTTGCACTCACTGAGGGTGTACCACTAATAGGTGGTACACAAATAAATTTTCACAAATTTGTGGAGGATAAGGCAATCAATGGATGATATTATAATTAGTAGTAGTACAGTGGTACCTCGGGTTACATACGCTTCAGGTTACATACGCTTCAGGTTACAGACTCTGCTAACCCAGAAATAGTACCTTGGGTTAAGAACTTTGCTTCAGGATGAGAACAGAAATTGTGCTTTGCCGGCATGGCAGCAGCGGGAGGCCCCATTAGCTAAAGTGGTGCTTCAGGTTAAGAACAGTTTCAGGTTAAGAACGGACCTTCAGAACAAATTAAGTACTTAACCTGAGGTACCACTGTAGTAATAATAATAGTAGTTTATGTAATCTATATCCCATGCTTCCTTTTGAAGGAGCCCAAGACGGCAAACATATTGAGATAAAACATTTTTAAAGCATTCTAAAAACATTCAACCATTGATTTCCAGGTTGCCAGGAACTGTCTTTTTACCCATTGAATGCCTGTGAAATGTGTGTGTCCCCCAGCACACACTCAGAAGCGAATTATCGGTATCTTTATTAGTCATTGTCAGCAGTAATAATACACTATATTTTAACCTCCATTGTTTTTTTACTTTCAATGTATAGCCTTCAAATGTACAACTGAAAAATGTCAGCATATTTAGAAGAGACCCTTCAAGTGTCCCTATTTTCCAGGGACGGTCTTGGATTTACAGAAGCTGTCCTGGTTTCTGATTTGATCCCGGAATGTCACACTTTTCCTTAGGACGTCCCCATTTTCATCGGAGAAATGTTTGAGCGTATGGAGTTATGCAACCCCCAAGCCAAGGGGATAAGTAACTATACAACGTTTAGAAGACATCTGAAGGCTGCCCTGCGTAGGGAAGTTTTTAAAAAAGTTTTATTCTGTTTTTATATATGTTGGAAGCTGCCCAGAGTGGCTGTGGCAACCCAGTCAGATGGGCGGGGTATAAATAATAAAATGATGATGATGGAATAGGATGTCCCCATTTTCATCGGAGAAACGTTGGAGGGTATGTTATGCAACAGCTCAAGAGATATGAAAAGGCTAAATGGGAGCTGTAAGTATGTGTGTCTAAAACAGGAATGTTTCTAATTTCTTCCTAAAAGTTGATTAACTAGGGAGGCAGATAAACTTCACCAGGGAAATGCCACCGCAAAGGCCCCCCCCCCATAGGTCAACAGCCACTGGCTCACCTGTCCTCCAGGGGTGCCAACTTGAATAAAATATTGGGGAGACCTGGGTAACCCCTGGTGCGTGTACACCATTCGAATGGCAATGCCCATCAATTTTGGTGGGGCAGTCCCCTCAAATATTTTACTGGGGGGCTGAAGTGACTTCAGCCCCTAGGACTTGGCTCCAAGGACCTCGCCTGTTGATCGCAGGGTGCAAGATACCTGAAGCAGGGGAAGGAGCCTTTTTAGATGCTTCTTTGAGAAGAGGGTTTTTTGGGGAGGGGGGAGGTCAGGCAATGGGGAGGGGACCATCTGTTCAAACCACCTGGGGAATTGTAGCTCTGTCAGGGGAATTTGCAGCCACCCCTAACAACTCCTAGCACCCTTAAACTCCTAGCACCCTTATCCCCAGGATATGAAAATGATATATTGATGGTATCTAACACCGAGTAAATTGGGACTTCCGGTCAGCGCCAGCGCTTAATGGCGGTCCGAGCCTCGAGCTCCGAGGCAGGACTGCTTCGTTAGTTCGGGTCTTACCCGCTACGGCAAGCGGGGGACCCCTAAAATCACAGGCGCGGAGCCTGTGAACAAAGGAGATTCGGTGGGCACCTTTCGCGCCCCCCGGCACTGTGAGGGAGCCTTTTTAAAGGCTTCTGAGCGGCATCGGGGTAAGCGCGGTGCTGAGAGTCGTCACCCAGCTAGCGGAGTGAAGCCGCGTCGCCATGAGCGGAGAGCGCCGATTCCTTCCTGCAATTGGAATTTGACCACAGCACCCGTGAGTAAGATCGAAAAAGTAACGGGACATTAAATAAGAAATTCGGCTGAAAACGGGAAAGGCATAAATTAAGGAAGTCTGCCTCCCCGGAACCGCAGAAGAGATAAAGCAACGAAAATCAAGCTGCATTTAAAGGGAACCTTTCTATTTTTTTTAAGCTGTCAAACTGACATCGGACTTAAAACTTCCCCCCAGATTGGCAGGAGAAGGGGGGAAGGGATTGGAACGTTGTTAACCTGCTGGAAAATTATTGGAAAATTAAGATCTTCCATTGCCAAATCCCCCTGGGTCGGGCTGCCCAAATAAGACACCGGGACGTGGACTGTCAAACTTTGCGAAGTGGGGGTTTGTTTGTAACAAAGTTACTGGACCTTAGATTTACCCTGTTGCATTTTGGCCACATAGAAGATAGAGACGTTACAGTTTGGATATTGGAAACTTTTGGCTACTGTTATACTTCCTTGCTTCTTTGTTTTTCTTTATCTTTGCCATTTGGATACAATTGAATGCTCCCTCTAGAGGGTTTTATGTGAAACTGTTGCACTTGGAAAAGTAACAGTGGGATTTTCCACTTGGAAATCAACTCTGTGAAAACGACCTTGAGGATATGAGTGCCCCTACAGAAGAGATAGTAACAAGGCAGAAAGCAAAACAATCTCAGAAGAAAAGGGGCTCTATATCAGGAACTGTTCCAGCTGCACAGGAAAAAACACCAGCTTCTATGGATCCTATGACTCAGGCACTACTTAAAATAAATCAATCCCTGGAAGCATTGACAAAGCTATCGACAGAGAATTCTAAAAAATTAACAGAGTTGACAACAAGATTGGATGTGAATACAGCTAGTGTTAAATCTAACACAGATTCTATAAATAGATTAATTCAGGAAAATTCAGAAACACGAAAGATTGCAGAAAGTGCAAAAACAACGGCCGAAGAGACAAGGGAAAAGTTTGGGCCTATTATTAAAAAAGTGAATGAGCATGATGCAGCCCTCTCCTTACTGGAACTTCAACGTAAAGAGAAGAACCTAAAACTTAGATTGGTGCCTGAAGGGGAAGGGGACAACCTTGTGAAATTTCTTACAGAGAACATTATAACTTTTTGGCAGGAGGAATGGGAGGAAGAGGATGAATTTGAGATAACATCAGCCTTTCGATTGGGTAGAAAGCAGGATAAAAAACCAAGGGATTGTCTAATTACACTGAGATCAAAAGAAGAAAGAGATAAAATATTGAATCTGCATTATCAAAAGGCATTGGTGATCCAAAATTGTCAGATACAGATTTTTAAGGACATTCCCAAATACATTTTAGAGGTGAGAACATATTACAAAAGCCTAGCAGATCTGCTGAAGAAAAACACCATACCATTCAGATGGGAGTTTCCACAAGGATTGTCCTTTAACTTTAAAGGAAGGAAGATTAAAATAAAAACAATTCAGGACAAAGAACAATTTCTGGAGAGATACCTGGAGGATTTGCAGAAAGGAACCGTGGAGGAGAGGGAACCACCTGATATAGCAAATTTGTCATTTGGACTTTTACCACCACCATCGGAGGAAGAGCAGAAGCTTGGAGCAGTTGGAGGAACAGCTACTTAAATACAAAATGTCTCTGCAACTCCTTAGTTGGAACTGTAACGGTTTGAACCTTCCTCGGAAAAGACGACAGGTTTTTCACATTTTGAAGAAAGAACAATTAGATATAATATGTTTGCAAGAAACCCATATTGCCAGGATACATAGGAAATTACTGATAAATAAGAGACTTGGTCAAGAATTTATCTCATCAGACAAAGTAAAGAAAAGAGGTGTGGTGATCTATGCAAAGGAAAAATTGGCTCCAAAACTGATATTTAAAGATGAACAAGGAAGATACCTGGCAATTGAAATACAAATTCAAGGAGAAAAGATACTAATTGTGGGAGTTTATGCCCCAAATGAAGGGAAGGCCGAATTCTTTAGGAAGTTGCATGAGACATTAGTTGACTTTTTAGATTATAAAATCCTAATGATGGGAGACATGAATGGAGTTGTCTCAACAAACATGGATAAAGCACAGAGACAAGTGATTTCAAAAGAAGGGAGACTACCAAAGATCTTTTTCGAAATGACTGAAACAATGGACTTGATTGATATTTGGAGAACAAAGAATCCTCTAGAGAGAGAGGGAACTTTCTTCTCTGAAGCAAAAATGACATGGACAAGAATAGACCAAATTTGGATTTCTAGCAGTCTGGCGCCAAGAATAAAAAAAGTAGAAATATGTCCAAAAACGTGCTCCGACCATAATGCGGTGAAGATGGAGATGAAACTAACAACAACTGGATCCTTTAGATGGAGAATGAATGACACCCTATTTAAGGACGAAGAGATCCACAAGAAGGCCCTTAAAACATTAAAAGATTACTTTGAGATCAACAGGAAAACAGATGTGGAAAAAAGAATAATCTGGGACGCAAGCAAAGCCGTGATGCGAGGTTTCCTAATTCAACAAAATTCTATAAAGAGGAAGCAACAAAATGAGAAGAAGGAAAAAATTTTAGAAAAAATAAAAGAAGGAGAGAAGAAGTTGAGGTCCAAACCAAAGTCCCATGAGATTTTGAGAGAAATAAAGTTTTATCAGATGCAGTACATGGAGCTCATGAACCAACAAATAGAATGGAAGATAAAGCAAATGAGACAAAGAACTTTTGAATCAGCGGATAAATGTGGGAAACTTCTGTCATGGCAATTGAAAAAAAGGCAGAAAATGAATACTGTAACAAGTTTAGAAATGGATGGAAAAATTATCCACAAACCCAATGAGATAAACAATTGTTTTCAAAGTTTTTTTAAGAAACTGTATGCACAAGGGCCAATTAACGAACAAGAAATAGAAGAATTCATCAGAAAATACGGTCTACCAAAAATTCCAGAACAAAGTAAAAGGATCTTAAATGAGGAAATAACAGAACAAGAAATAGAGGGTGCCATTCAAAATATGAAATTGGGAAAATCACCAGGACCAGACGGCCTGACGGCCAAATACTACAAAATGCTGAAAGAACGGCTGATACAACCATTGAAGGAAGTTTGCAATGAAATCTTGAAGGGGAAAAAGGCACCTGAATCGTGGAAAGAGGCTTTCATCTCACTTATACCGAAAACAGAGACTGAGAAGAACCAGGTCAAAAACTACCGCCCTATATCTTTACTCAATGTGGATTACAAAATTTTTGCAGACATTTTGGCAAAAAGATTGAAAAGAGTGTTGGCAGAAGAGATTCATAAGGACCAAACAGGCTTTCTCCCAGGTAGACATATGTCAGATAATGTGAGGAACATTATAGACATTCTGGAGCTGCTGGACGTTGACATTAACAGGAAAGCAGTTTTGATTTTTGTGGACGCGGAGAAAGCCTTCGACAACATTTGTTGGACTTTTATGAAAAAGAATCTCCAAGGGATGGGGGTAGGCCAAGGTTTTGAAAACGGTATAGGTGCAATATACTCTCAACAAAAGGCCAAATTAATTGTAAATAACGTGGTAACAGAAGAAATACCTATAGAAAAAGGTACACGACAGGGTTGCCCAATATCCCCTTTGCTTTTTATATCAGTCCTGGAGGTTTTGTTAAACATGATCAGAAAGGACCAGTTGGTCAAAGGAGTTCAGGTCGGAGTTAGACATTATAAATTAAGAGCATTTGCAGATGATCTAGTATTGACTTTGCAACAGCCAGACACTAGTACTAAAAGAGTATTAGAACTAATTGAAATATTTGGTCGAGTAGCAGGTTTTAAATTGAATAGACAAAAAACGAAAGTGTTGGAAAAAAATTTAACAATGGAAGAAAGAGAGAGTTTTCAGAATGAAACAGGCCTGGAAATAACAAAAAGGGTAAAATACCTGGGGGTAAACTTAACATCCAAGAATGTGAACTTATTTAAGGATAATTATGAAAAATGTTGGTCAGAAGTTAAAAAGGATCTGGAAATATGGTCAAGGCTGAAACTCTCCTTGTTAGGCCGAATCGCTACTATTAAGATGAATGTATTGCCTAGAATGCTGTTCTTATTCCAGACGTTGCAGATTGTGGACAAGATGGACTGTTTCAAGAAGTGGCAGAAAGACATATCAAAATTTGTCTGGCAGGGCAAAAAGCCCAGAATTAAATTTAAGATTTTAACTGATGCAAAGGATAGAGGGGGGTTTGCCCTGCCGGACTTAAGACTTTATTATGAATCAGCAGCTTTCTGCTGGTTGAAACACTGGCTACTTCTTGAGAATACTGACATTTTGGATCTGGAAGGGTATGACAATAGTTTTGGTTGGCATGCATACTTATGGTACGACAAGGTAAAGGTATATAAAAGTTTCAAAAACCATATTGTAAGGAAAGCATTGTATAATGTTTGGATCAGATATAAAGATTTGTTGGAAAGTAAAACCCCTAGGTGGGTGTCACCAATGGAAGCTAGGGAAGTAAAAAAGCTTAATATGGATTCTAAATGGCCAAAATATCATGAGATTTTAGAATACGATGGTGAAAGGGTGAAACTTCAGAGTTATGAGAAACTAAAGCCTAAGGTTCGAGATTGGTTGCACTACCATCAGATAAATGAGACGTTTAAACAGGACAGGAAAATAGGATTTCAGAAAGAGAAGTCAAAATTAGAAACAGAATTGCTGGAACCCAATACTAAGAACTTATCAAAAATGTATAACTTGCTGTTAAAATGGAATACACAGGATGAAATGGTGAAATCAGCTATGATTAAATGGGCACAAGATATCGGTCATGATATTATGTTTGCTGACTGGGAACAGTTATGGACCACCGGTATTAAATTTACTGCATGTAATGCCTTAAAGGAAAATATTATGAAAATGATTTACCGGTGGTACATGACCCCAGTCAAGCTTGCAAAAATATATCATTTGCCTAGTAATAAGTGTTGGAAATGTAATGAGACTGAAGGCACTTTCTACCACCTCTGGTGGACCTGCCCAAAGGTTAAAGCTTTCTGGGAAATGATCTATAATGAAATTAAGAAGGTCCTTAAGTGGACTTTTCCTAAGAAACCAGAGGCTTTCCTTTTGGGCATGGTGGGCCAAGTGGTGTCAAGGAAGGATAGGATTTTCTTTATGTATGCCACTACAGCAGCAAGAATTCTACTGGCAAAGTATTGGAAGACGCAAGAACTACCTACTCTGGAAGAATGGCAAACAAAGGTGATTGACTTTATGGGACTGGCCGAGATGACGGGCAGAATCCGGGACCAGGGGAAAGAGACAGTGGAAGAGGACTGGAAGAAATTCAAAATATATCTCAAAAATAATTGCAAAATTGAGGAATGTTAAGATGTCAGGGGGTAAGAAGTAAAGAATTGCAGCAGTAAACAAAAAAACTTAGAAATTTTTATGAAAGGGAATTAAGACAATGGACATAAGGGTTGCTAAAGAATTATTAAACAAGGATGCAGGGATGGGGAGGTATGGGGAAGTCAAAGAAAGAAGGGTATGAACCGATGAGCTTGAAGTTGTACTGTTTTATATTGTTCTTTATTATTTGTGTGGAAAATTAATAAAAATTATTATAAAAAAAAAAAAAACACCGAGTAAATTGGCAAAAATGTATAAATCTAAATCAAATAAGTGTTGAAAATGTAAAGAGAAATAAGGTTCTTTTTATCATATGTGGTGGTGAAGGGACAGAATACCCAAATCCTGTCTGTGAAATCACCCCAGGCTTCAATAATCACCCCAGGCCTCAAAACTGTCCAAAACTCCTTTTGTCTTCTAAAAAATCCAAAACAGCTTTTCTCTGCTCTTCTCTGCTTTTCTCACAAGATGCTGTGGCAAAAGGCAAAATGTTACTTTTAAAGGATAACGAATAGGCTCTGTTCATAGCAGGCCTGAGAAACTGAATCTTATCTCATTCGGTTGCAACATCTTGGACATGCTGAACCACCAGGGCTCCTTGACCCACCCCCTCGGCTTCTCATTCCCCCTTTCCTGGGAAGGGTGCCAAGAGTCCAATAGTCCCAAGACAGCTTTCTGTTCATGCTCAGAGGAACTCATGGGCAGGACTCCTGAGGAGAAAGGAGGAGGGAACTGGAAAGCGGTATATATTTTAAACGATGTTTAAAATAACATTTGTAAAACAGCCAGAAGCTTTTCTTTTGGGAATTACAGGGACAGAACTACCTAAGGTGTATAGAAACATATTCATGTATGCTACTACAGCGACAAGAATGTTACCAGTCCCAAAATGGAAAGAAGCAGAAGTCCCAGTAAAGGAAGAATGGATCCAAAAACTTATGCAGAATATGCAGAAATGGTGAAACTTACCGGAAGAATAAGAAAGCAAGATAACAAACATTTTATAAAAGAATGGGAAGGGCTTATTGAATGTTTACGGATAAATTGTAAACAGGTAAGAACATTGGCAGGATTGTTGCAATAACCTGCAGTTTCATAGAAGTATATATTCAAAGCAGATGAATAAATGAGCAAATTAAGTTAACTTGGATATGCAAAAGATATTAAAAATAAATTTAAGGAGCCGCAGAAAGAGGAGGAAGGAAGTCAAGTTTTGAAATGTTAAAAAGACTGTTAAATTTGTGAAATGTATAAACCTGAAAAGCATAAATAAAATATAAATAATAAATAATAAACTATAGTTCTCAGCGTGGCCAGGTTTATGTTGGTTGGGGCCCTAAACTACTGAAGGTAATGGGGCCATTTATATGTCCAGCTTTCCTTTGTCAACAACAAATTGTCACTGTTTTTTTGTGCTGAATATATGCTATATGGTAATTTATGGACCTAATAGGTATCTAAAGCCATTTGCACATAACAAAATACGCATTTTATCAAAGTAATTTATATAGAAATGAGCAAACCAGTGATATTTTAGGGAGCAGGCTAGCAGCCGGGGCCCATGACTTACATCATAGGAGCCTACACAACACAAAAGACTGTTGCTGTATGTAGGTTTTATTTGTTTTTTTATCTTATATTTTGGAAACGTACATCCAGTTTTTCCCCTCCTTTATTTTTTTTGCCCTCCCCAAGAGAGTGGGGCCCTAAGCTATAGCTTGTTTATCTTATACGTAAATCCGGCACTGGTTCCTAGGATCCTTAGGCCGGGGTGGGTGGGGAGCCATGACAGTTCCATAGCGGTTCTGTAGCGCTTTGCATTTACGGTGGGTCCAAAAACGGAGACGCTTGGCGGCTGGGAGTCTGTTTGGAGAAGTTTGTTACGCAGAGGCCAAAAAGAAGAGGCCCCTTCCCCAATTTTGTAGGGAGAAGAAGAAGCCGGGGTGGGGAGAGGGCTGGGTGGCGGTGGCAAAGGCTCTTACCCTGGATAGGACTAGGCCTCAGCCTGCATTCCTGCTCTGATCCGCTTTGAAGGTTTTTATTTTTATTTTTTTCCCCAGGCGGTAGGTATACACCTTACAAAACAAAACAATTAATGAATCCAAGGCCTGCTAGTTTCCTGATGATGATGATGATGATGATGATAATAATAATAATAATAATAATAATAATAATTTTAAAAAATGACTTATTCCCCCACCCACCCAAACGGGGTTGCCCCAGCCCCTAAGCTCCCTCGGCCTTGAGATAAAAGGCCTGCTGTGGAATTCCTAACAATTTGGAATTTGATGCAGGGTTGAATTTGACTCAAGAAAGTCACAATTTTATAGTTCAAATCAGGGGGAAATAAATACAGTACATGAACAAAAGTATAAAGATTTACAAAATGTTTAGGGGTATGCATACCCTTGCGTACCCCCCAAAAAAGCTGCTCTTCTTCTTCTTCACTGTCCATCCATAGATCTCAGGGTGATTTGCAACAAAAAAAATACAATAAAAACCCCCAAATGCATAATAAAAGTAAGAACCAAAACAAACCAATAACCCCAGCTACCTCCTTTTTGGCTTACTTTATTTATTTATTTGGAGCATTCGTACCTTGCCCTTATGCCAAGAAGGCTCCCAGAGTGGCTCACGTGCAATCAATTAAAAACAAGACAGACTTTTACAGTCTTAAAAAATGTGTTACATGAGGGAAAAGAGGTAGAGAGGGAAGGGTGTGTGTGTGGAATCAAATGCATGCACCAGTTCTTAAACAGTTGCTCATAATAACCAGATGACATAATTGGTTGGGCTAGGTTTGGTCTGATCCTGCCCGTCTCTTGCGGGAAATTTGCAGCTCAGTGGCAAAGCATCTGTTTTGCGTGCAGAGGGTCCCAGGTTCAAATCCAAATTTATTTGCTCCTTCAGTGGGGTAGACAGAGGCCAGTGCCTGATACCCCTCTGCAACAGATGACTGTGAGGGGTGAGTGTCTCCTGCCAAGGAGAATCAAAAGCCTGACTGGGTGCAGTGCCAGCTCCAAATTTTTGTAGGCTCTACTAATCCTCCAACATGGCAGGGGAGTTTCCTGTAATTTGTTTCAGATATTTTGGGAGCATGAGATGAGCATTTGAGAAGCATATTAGGATTCTTTGCACAGCAGAAAGAAGCCTCTTGTTTAGGAGTATAGTAGTACCTTGGTTCTCAAACTTAATCCGTTCCAAAACCAAAGCGTTCCAAAACCAAGGTGTGCTTTCCCATAGAAAGTAATGCAAAACGGATTAATCCATTCCAGACTTTTAAAAGCAACCCCTAGAACAGCAATTTAACATGAATTTTACTATCTAACGAGACCATTGATCCATAAAATGAAAGCAACAATCAGTGTACTGTACTATAAAATAAATAAGACAGTATTGTAGATGATTAAAATTAAATGATAGTCATTGGATGGAGTGGGGGGCTTTTATCCATTTCCGCAGTCACACAATCAATCAATCAATCAATCAATCAATCAATCAATCAGGAGCTGAACTGGGTTCCACACAAAACAAAAAAAATTCCTTCCAGTAGCACCTTAAAGACCAACTAAGTTAGTTCTTGGTATGAGCTTTCGTGTGCATGCACACTTCTTCAGATACACTAAGAACTAACTTAGTTGGTCTTTAAGGTGCTACTGGAAGGAATTTTTTTTGTTTTGACTATGGCAGACCAACACGGCTACCTATCTGTAACTGGGTTCCACACAGTCACTAAAACAAATTAATTGAAAAAGCCTCAAAAACAAAAACGCAAAATAAATAGCAAAAAAAAAAAAAGGGGGGGGGAGTGCCGAACCTAATCATTCCAGAAGTCAGTTTGACTTCTGAAATGTTCCAAAACCAAGGCACAGCTTCTGATTGGTGAAGGTGCCCTGGAAACAATAGCCGACAGCTGCATCAGACGTTTGGCTTCCAAAAAACATTCGAAAACCGGAACACTTACTTCCGGGTTTTCGGCATTTGCGTACCAAGGCATTTGAGTACCAAGGTACCACTGTGCAGCTGGACTGTGTCTTCAGGAAGACAGAGAGCTTGCAAAAACCAGAGCTCAGCTGCTTGCTCAATTGCCAACATGACTCTTTGGGCAAAGGATAGGTCACCTCTACTTGGAATTCATGTTTTCAGCTTGTGGTAATGAATTTCCTGCTGGGCAACAAGTCTTATATTTTTATTTATCTTGCTGCCGTGAATGTTTTAGCAGATACTTTGAGTCACAACATTTGCTTCATTGAAGGAGCTTTTGAACCATCGCCATGCAGGCTCTTCTGGGAATTTTCTTCTTCTCTCTGCTAACTACAGGTAAGGGGCAGCTGGAAGCTCCTAATGGTATCAGAGTGGGAGATTTATTTCATTAGGAAATCTGTGTTCTTCAGCCTAGAGGCCCTGGACTGCAACTCTCATAATCCCGGGCCATCAACTGCAAAACACTGAATTACATCCAAGCTGGTATGACTTGGTGTCTATTTATTTACATGACTATCCAGTAGGGATGGCTGAATCTGTCAACTTCATTTTTTCTCTCTCAGCTCATCATTTTTCCAATTTAAATTTAGTTCTCCATATTTCTGCATGAGTTTGAGATTATTTTTTTCATCCTCGGGAAAATCAATCGGCATTTTCAAAAAAGCCTCAAAAACAGAAACGCAAAATAAATAGCAAAAAAAGCGCCAAACTTAAAAAACTAAAAAAAAACACCCCAGGTCCTCCTCCTCCTTTACTGCCACCGCTGGAGCCAATCACCCCATTGCCACTTCCAGAGAGAGATGCAGACAGAAGCTGCAGATCCATTCTAGCCTTTTTATTCTGCCTGTGCCTCTCTCTGTCTGCTTCTCCTGGTCACTGGTTTTTTAAAACATTAGGGGGTGCCTGGGTACACCCGGCAGACACCCAACACATGCTTATGGTAAGATGCAATGTCATGGGCAAGGCTAAAAGTACGGTCCCAATCCTATCTGCTATCTACGAACCTAACTGCTGTATACAAGAGCAATGCATGAACAGGGTCTGTGTGCGTGCTCTGATTCCACAGAAACACAGGAGGGCAAAAATGTACTTAATGTAAATTTGCTCCTTTATCTGGCATACAGGTTCATTTTTAAAATAAATAAGGAGTATATGAAGCGCACAGAGCCTTGCTTATAGCTACAAGGTTTTGGAGACCCTGTTTTGTTGTGGGTATATTCTGCAATAATGTCATTAATACAATAGCAGTGTATTACTGGTGGATATGCTCTGCTTTAGTTTGTTCTGGAGAGCTTCCCCAATACTATTGCATTATTGTTGTGTGGAGCAATTTTTTTTTTTCTTTGGGGGCGGGGGGCGGGAAATACCCTGATTGGAAATGATGAAATGTGACCGCCCAAAAACGTTTGCAGGCTTAAACAGCACTGGAATGTGTATGACTGCCCTAGTATCACTGTTGAGTACAAGTCATAGAATATGCAGTAAAAAGGATGCCAGAAAGAGTTCTGAGTGGTTTAAAAATAAATACAAAAACAAAAGTAGAGGGGCAGCCATATCAACCCTCTACTCTGGTTGACAGCTTTGAATTCTGCCCACCCTGTATCATTCATGCAATTGTCTTCTCTTCCCTTTCTCCAGGTGCCTCTTTGGACTGTGTAGTTTGCCGTGGACAAACATTCTGCACTGGCAGAAAGGAAGCTTGCCCTTCTGCTGATGATGTGTGTTACATTACTTTGGCAGAACGCCCAAAAGGTGGACCGTAGGAGTGAATAGACTGCAGTTTTGTGCCAAACTCATGAATCCACTGGCAACATTGGTCCTTCCCAACCTGGAGGGCTGCTCACATCCTCGAATGAGAGAATCTCTTGCCTTCTGTGTGCAGGACATTAGCCCTGCTACTGAGCAACTGTCTCATCCTTGTGTGTGAGGTGTGGAGAAAGCAAGTAGGGTCATGGCCTTTAAAGCCATATGTTGGGTTTTACCCTCGTTCTCAGAAAGACAGCCCAGTCCTTAGCTCAGGGTGTATTGGCTGGGCCTCTACTGCCCAAGAGGAATAGTGTCTCTTCTCATTATATAACTCATTGTGCCTCCATTTTCCTGTCTATAAATGCATATTGGGGTGGGGACTCGATATTTCAAGCCTTATTGAATAGCATACTGCATACTAAGGAAGGGTGAGATTCTCACACTTAATCTCCTTTAGGGCTCTGGGATTTACCCCACCCAATTTTGTTCTTTACCTCAGTCTGGTTTTCACTTTCTGCCCAGTTCTGTCATGCTGCCCTTGAAGTGAAAAAGGTTAGCTTGTGTATGCCTGTCGTGCATGCCCATTTGACGCATAACCCACGAGGATTCTGCAGGCATCCCCTTACGCCTTCTAAATATACCCTCCTTTCTTGTTTTCTGCAGATAACACCACAGTTACAAAAGTAGTGAAGGGCTGCCTTTCCCCTGACCTCTGCAAAATATGGTTTGACATCGATCTTGGACAGGATAAACACATCAGGGAAAGCACTGTCTGCTGCTCAAAGGAGAATTGTTCGCCAGAATCCCCTGAATGTAGGTATTATTTTACGGGCAACTCCCAATTTGCACAGGGGTTATGTTCCGAGGCTCCGAGCATTTATGTGAAATCGAGTATATTTGAAACACCATCGGAAAAGCCTCCAAACAACCTCAAAACCTCTGGAAACCTCTTTTAAGGTGGTTTTTGCCATTTTTAAAGTATGGGTTTGGCACCATGCATGTTTGTGCAGTTGCGGGCCAACTGGGCACATTTCAATTGGTCATTTGCCTGTGCTCGGTAGCGGGTGGCAGAGCAGGATGGGGCAGTGCCGCATATACTAGAGGGGTGGGCTGAGCCCACTCCTGGTGATCGGCCCCCTATACCCCCTCGCAATTTGCAGCTGAGCGAGTGGGCAGGATCAGTTTCCCAGGCATCAGGCTCAGCCTGGAAGCTTCCTTTGCTCCCTGGAAAACTACCCCTGGGGCTTCCCCATTGGATCTCAGTGGACTAGTAGCATATGCAACCTTCTGTTTTCTGCCCTGAGAGAACTTTGCTGTAAACAGATCCTAGGTATGTTTGTTCCTAAAGCAAACCTTTCCGTAGAGCTCAGGTCATTCTTCCGGCATTCTGCCCAGACCAGAAGTCTGACAAGGAGCATAACTGGCAAAAGATGGATGTGTGGAGAACGATGGATGTGTGGAGATCAATGGATGTGCCCTTCAGGCACATGAAGGAATTCAGCAGGGCAGGTGTGGAGGACTCCCTGGTCTTGAATGGGGTAACTGTGCCCCTGAAGGACAAGGTCCACAGCCTGGGAGTCAATTTGGACTCACAGCTGTCCATGGAGGAGCAGGTGAATTCTGTGTCCAGGGCAGCTGTCTCCCAGCTCCATCTGGTACACCGGTTGAGGCCCTACCTGCCCGCAGACTGTCTCGCCAGACTGGTGCATGCTCTAGTTATGTCCTGCTTGGACTACTGCAATGTGCTCTACGTGGGGCTACCTTTGAAGATGACCCGGAAACTAGTTAATCCAGAACACGGCAGCTAGACTGGTGACTGGGAGTGGCTGCCGGGACCATATAACACCATTCCTGAAAGACCTACATTGGCTCCCAGTACATTTCCAAGCACAATTCAAAGTGTTGGTGCTGATATTTAAAGCTCTAAATGGCCTTGGCCCAGTATACCTGAAGGAGCGTCTCCACCTCCATCGTTCAGCCCAGACACTGAGGTCCAGTTCCGTGGACCTTCTGGCAGTTCCCTCACTGTGAGAAGTGAAGCTACAGGGAACCAGGCAGAGGGCCTTCTCGGTAGTGGCACCTGCCCTGTGGAACGCCCTCCCACCAGATGTCAAGGAAATAAACAACTCTTTGACTTTTAGAAGACATCTGAAGACAGCCCTGTTTAGGGAACTTTTTAATGTTTGATGTTTTATCGTGTTTTTAATATTCTGTTGGGAGTCACCCGGAGTGGCTGGGGAAACCCAGCCAGATGGGCGGGATATAAATTATTATTATTATTATTATTATTATTATTATTATTAGTCATTTTAGCCCAATACCATGAGGAAAGAAGTAATCACTTTCTACTCTGTCTAGACAGACACAGCATGCATCAAAAATGGTTAGGAAGCTTCTGCTTCTGCACTGCTGGGGGCAGGGGATCATAGGTGGGAGGTAAGGACTAGGAATACTTTGTCTAAACTAATCTGCACCACACTGTCTCTCCTTAATTCAATTGATTCCTCTTACGTTTCAGTGCCAAGAATGCCCCCTGATGTCAATGGAAAGTTCTGCCCATCCTGCTATTCTAAAAATGAGGAATGCCCTGAGGAATATGTCTATTGTACTGGAGGGAATGCTTTCTGCATAGGTTTTATCACCGTTACAGGTATTGCTAATTGTGATTTCCGATGCTGCAGTCCATTTCAGTTTTTCTTCTTCCTATGGGATGTGGATTGATTTTCAGTATCGGTGGGAAAGAATTGTAGCTCAGGGCTAGCTTTTCCTGAGATGCAAACAGCATCTTCAGAGAGGTGACTTTTGTGGAGACTGAGGCAGGGAGAGAGTTGATTTCCTCCCAACCCCGCCCCCTTCATCCCCTTGTCCCCTCAGACTTTCTTGTGGCTGCTATTTACCCAAGAAAAATGTGCACCTTAAATGCATGGGTGTAGTTAATGTTGCTTCTAGTATACTTTCCTTGCAAAAAACCCCCAAGCTGAATCACTGGCACCTCCAGTTAAAGG
This sequence comes from Podarcis cretensis, assembly GCF_951804945.1. Classification (NCBI taxonomy): domain Eukaryota; kingdom Metazoa; phylum Chordata; class Lepidosauria; order Squamata; family Lacertidae; genus Podarcis; species Podarcis cretensis. Next base: position 16,975,717 of record NC_137177.1, on the reverse strand, counting down.
CCATAGATGGAAAAGATCTTCCCTGAGACTCTGGAGGGCCACTGCCAGTCAGAGTAGCGGACAATAATGAGCTAGAATGATTTATCCAGTCGTCTTTTGATTGTGTGTTCATGATGATTTGTACTCAGGATACTATCAGGGTGATGACACACGATTCTCCTTTTCAAGACTGCTGCTGCAAAGGTTCTGGGACAGTCACTGCTTCATTTCGAACCAGTGCATATCCTGCTGAAATCCCATAACTTTTCCTACCACAAATGTTTATTTTTGTCCTTCTTTCGTTGGGGGCTAAATCCCCTCCGGACAGGAATAATGTGGTAGCCCTGGAAACCCACCACTTACTTCCTATTAGTGTGCCAACAACATGTTGCAAAATACGCCCACAATAAATACCAGCCTGGAAGCACCCGCAGCAGGTGCATAATTGAGCCCCACCCTTCTGCCCATCAACTGATGTCATGAGTGATGTCTTGGCAGGTCGGTGTGGCTTGAGAGAAATGCCCTCATGTGCCTGGGAGGCCAAAATTAGCCAGTGGGGCAGAGGTCCCCCTGCCTCCTCCGGTCTAGTAGCTCAAGGCAGGTAACTTTCGAGTCCAGTCACAGCAACCATTTTGGTTAGAAAGCAGAACAGTTGGTTGGGCTCTTTCAGTCTTGCTCTGTATTGTCAGGGGAACCTGTTCCGATTCAAACAGACTGTACCATGGTAACCATGGCAAGAGCTTAGATGGTCTGACAAACTGGGTATTTCCTTGAAACCTCCTCTTTGCTATCCTTAGGCTATTTGCAGTTGACCTTTTCATCTGATGTTCCCTTTTCTGTATTTTTGTTTGCCAAATAATATTTATTAGTTTCCCAAAATTTCAACAAATAAATGCCAAATTACACCAAATTTAATATAATTTCTCCCCAAAAGTTGACTTCTCACTCTTTGTCCTCAGTGTGTCCCTACTTTCTCCCATTGCTGCTTGATATTACATATTTATCTCTGATTCACATTTCATTCCTTGTATTCAATTTATTATTATTGTTAATTACAGTAGTACCTCGGGTTACAAATGCTTCAGGTTACAGACTCCGCTAACCCGGAAGTAGTACCTCGCGTTAAGAACTTTGCTTCAGGATGAGAACAGAAATCGCACGGCAGCAGCGGGGGCCCCATTAGCTAAAATGGTACCTCAGGTTAAGAACAGTTTCAGGTTAAGAACGGACTTCCGAAACGAATTACCGTAAGTTCTTAACCAGAGGTACCACTGTGTAATAATAATTATCAATTCCTGCTCATACATTTACATAACAATATCATAATACCTTAACCTCTTTTGCTCCTTTGTTCTAATTTGGTATCTCAGCTTAAGGTCAGCCATGATGGATAAAATATATGTGTCCTACCGTGGATAGGTATTTTTAAAAATTGAGTGGATGGTTTTTTGTGTGTGTGTGCACTAGTTCCTGACTCCCCTGACCACTCGCCTTTGATTTCCCTTGCAGACACAAACGTTGTAAATAGCACCATGAAGGGCTGCATTTCTGAATCTGGCTGCCAGACACTACAATCAATGAACAGATCGCTTTCTGGCTTTCCTAATATGAGAAATGTGACCTGCTCCCAGGCCAAGGTCTCTCAAGCCAGCAGGGCTGCTACCTCGTTAGCATATCCCCTCCTGGTTCTCCTGCTGATGAAACTTCTCTTATAATGTCTCTTTTGCAGCATCTCAGCAATGAAGAAATACTCCTTTCTTCCTCCTTTGCCTCTTGTTTTCATTTCGGCCTTTCAGGGGTATTTGCCATCTTCTCTGTTGTATTGAGTGAAAGTTAATAAAAGTTGAAAAAACTGAGATCCTATCTTTGTCTGCCTAAGAACATAGGACTCTGCCTTCTACTGTGTCAAACAATCTAATTCAGTACTGTTTAATGGGCATGTCTCTCCAGGGTTTCAGAAAGAGTTCTCTGCCAGCCCTATACAGTGGTACCTCGGGTTACAGACGCTTCAGGTTACAGACTCCACTAACCCAGAAATAGTACCTCGGGTTAAGAACTTTGTTTCAGGATGAGAACAGAAATCGTGCGGCAGTGGTGCGGTGGCAGCGGGAGGCCCCATTAGCTAAAGTGGTATCTCAGGTTAAGAACAGTTTCAGGTTAAGAACGGTCTTCCAGAACGAATTAAGTTCTTCACCCGAGGTACCAGTGTATGGGGATGCTGGGAATGAGCCCGGTTTGTTCTGCATGGAGCTCTGTTGCTGAGCCACAGTCCTTCCCTGCTGTTTCTGCAGACCTGCCAATCAAAGTGCTCAGAGGTCCAAACTCAAAATTGGGCCAAAGTCAAGTTACCAACATTTTAAGAAGCGTCAAACTGCATGCAGCAAGAATGGGCTAAGATATTAATTGCATTCCCAGGCACTGAGCCAGCCATCCCACACTGTGTATCAAACCACTCATGACATTATTTTTGGTTCAAATTAGGCCACAACTTCATTGATTAAAGATGTAAGGAGCTGTGACTTAGGCATTGCGTATAACGCATATCAACCAGGCCGCCCGCTGGTTGATTCACCAAGAGGTTGATCAGATAGGTACTACTCCACCCAGATTGCCTTGGGAGGAATGCTGTGGCCCTAGCCCTTGTATGAGCATCTGTACAGGAGCACCTCCTTCAGGATTATAATGATTTATTAATTTTTATAAAGCCCTTCATTTGAAGATCTCAGGGCAGTTAATAAGATTCTCTATGCTTAAAGAAGAGTGCTTCTGTTGTTATTTATCAGTTTGGTTTTTAACCTGCCTTTCCCCCTGAAGGAGCCCAGGCAGGCCATACTACAAGATGGCAAACAGCACAATGCAATTAAAAACATATATATATATAGGGGGGGGGATGAATGAATTCCTATGCCCCACAAACAACCCAGAGATGCATTTTAAATAAAAGCACACATTCTACTCATGTAAAAACACTCTGATTTCCGGACTGTCCGCAGAACGGATTGAGAAGGCAATTGAGCCGGATCAGGCCCCCGGGCCTTAGTTTGCCTACCTGTGATTTAAATGCTTGCTAAAGATCTTTTTCCTGATGGCTTTCTTTCATTTTCAGTTGATTCTTCCAATCTCTACAAAGCCTGAGATCCAGCAAGTGGAGCCTGAGGTGAAAGGCATACCCTTAAAATTTCTCAGCCCATAAACTTGTTTGGAGTGCCAGAACTGAACTACGGTATTTCTTACACCCGTACCACAGACACACATTTCTGCTCACCCTCACTATTTTTATTCAGCAGCGTGCCACATGCTGCTTTGTTGCTTCCGTTGTAAAAACAATCTGCAGCAGGAAATTCAAACCAACCCGAGATCTACAGTGGTACCTCGGGTTACATACGCTTCAGGTTACATGCGCTTCAGGTTACACACTCCGCTAATCCAGAAATAGTGCTTCAGGTTAAGAACTTTGCTTCAGGATGAGAACAGAAATCGGGCTCTGGCAGCGCGGCAGCAGCAGGAGGTCCCATTAACTAAAGTGGTCTTCAGGTTAAGAACAGTTTCAGGTTAAGAACGGACCTCTGGAACGAATTAAGTACTTAACCTGAGGTACCACTGTACTGGCAGATCCTAGTCTCAGAATCTACAGAATCTCTTACCCACTGGAGTCGGCTGTCCGAGTAGACTAGCCAGGCGCAAAGAAAGTATAAAGGAAAGGGAAAGGCACAGCTTTCATGCACCTTTTAACGGTTGTGCAGAAGAGGAAATTGCAGCAGACAAGCCAAAATTCCCTCTCCTGTGCCCCTATTTAAGGTGCAGGAGCCCTGCGTTGTCTTGCACTAGGCCATAAAGGTACCCCTGCCCGTACGGGCCAGTCTTGACAGACTCTGGGGTTGTGCGCCCATCTCACTTAAGAGGCCAGGGGCCAGCGCTGTCCGAAGACACTTCCGGGTCACGTGGCCAGCGTGACATCGCTGCTCTGGCGAGCCAGAGCCGCACACGGAAACGCCGTTTACCTTCCCGCTGGTAAGCGGTCCCTATTTATCTACTTGCACCTGGAGGTGCTTTCGAACTGCTAGGTTGGCAGGCGCTGGGACCGAGCAGCGGGAGCGCACCCCGCCGCAGGGATTCGAACCGCCGACCTTTCGATCGGCAAGTCCTAGGCGCTGAGGCTTTAACCCACAGCACCACCTGCGCCCCCTTGCACTAGGCCATAGCGCGTTGCAAAAACCAGTACAGAAATACCTGCCCATCAGAGCCAGCAACTGAGGAGCGGACAAGGAGTTCTCCTCTGTCAGGAAATCAGGCATAGGTGCATTCACAGCAAACATTTAAAGCTGGGATAACTCAGTCGGTAGAGCATGAGACTCTTCATCTTAGGGAGGTGGGTTCGAGTTCCACGTAGCACAAAAGATTCCTGCCCTGCAGGGGGGTTGGACTAGATGACCCTCTGGATCCCTTCCAGCTCTACAATTCTATGATTCTACACTGTATGTAGAATGTGTGTGTGTGACAGAGAGAACCACACTAGTGGCCAACACTGTGGAAACCTTTTGGGTTTCCGAGGTTGGATGGCTCATAATGAAGGAAAGTGAGGACAGGTGACCTCACCTAGGCCCGAAGTCACCCCCCACCAAAGCAGGCTCAAAGCTTCTCAGAGCTTTTCAAAATCATTTTTCTCAGCAGCTAAAAGGCATTAGCTAAGCATCAGAAACATTCCACTTGCTGTAACTAAAAAGATTGCAACAAAGGTAGGGAATACAGTCCATTGTTTCTCAGGCCTTTCTCATGCCTTCTGGCCTTGCTAAAGAACCACATTGCAACTTACTTTCTGTCCGGGAACCATGCCAGAACAAGAGATTGAAACATATCTGAACACTTTGAAACCCCTTTCCTGGGAAGGGTGCCAAGAGTCCACAATAGTCCCAAGACAGCTTTCTGTTCATGCTCAGAGGAACTCATGGGGCAGGACTCTGGAAGGAGGAGAAAGGAGGAGGGAACTGGAAAGGGGTATATATGCTTGTGCACATGACTGTGAACTTCGTGCATGCTTTTTGTGACTTATCACACTTGCTCCTTCTACCAGTTCATGGATGGTAGAAATAAAACCTTTTTCTCTGAAACTATTCCTTGAGTGTCTGTTGACTCCCACTTCCCTTTCCCAGGCGCAATATTTTTCCCACCCAAGGGCAAAGCCTCATAAGGCTACAATATCACCACTTTCTTTTGGAGTAATACCATAAAGTTACATATCAATGGAAAGATAATTTAATGAAGAATGTAATGCAACAAAGTTTGTTCAGTTATCTGCATTCTATCAAAAGATACAGCCAAACAATCAGAAAAAGGAGTGTTTAGAGAGCCAGTCAGGTGTCATCTGGTTTTGGTAATGATGGCTCATAACACCACTTTTTTTCCTTTTCTTTTTTTGAGCAATACCATAAAATTATAAATCAACAGAAAGATAATTTAATGAAGAATGTAATGCAATATTTTCTATGAAAGATTATTTATAACAACAGTAGTCATGAAGAAGAAACTAAAAGCACGTAGAAAAAATGAGCTATACTAAAATTCTCACCATGTCACTTAATACTTAGTTGGGTAACCTTTAAACCTTCCCATGGTGTACGTAAAAATTAGGGCCACAAGGTGGCACCAGGCACAGAGACTTGAGTTTGGGTGGGGGCAGACTGAAGGTTCGTTTCACTTTTACTTCCAAGGGGTCCCGGAGAATTGCAGGCAGGCGTCAGGGTTGTTTTGTGCGTTGCTGCTACGGCACCAAAGCGGAGGCCTACTCTCGAGGAAGACTCCAGCCGCTTTTGAGCTCAACTGAAGGTGAGCTCAAAACCCCTTCCAAGCCCTTTAAGCTATGACAACAGCCACCCACCCGCCTTGAGTTTGTAGCGGGGCAGGGGAGGGGGAAATGGTGCAAGGGAGAAAGAGTGCGTGCCAAATTTTGCGGGGTCCCCACTTAGAAGCCCCCAAAAACACGCGCGCGCACCTGCAGCTGGCTTTAGCCTCCCTCCTTGCTAAATCACTCCGGCTGCTGCTGCTGCTTTCGTCATTCTGGTGTCTTCCTCCTCTCCCGTATTTCTGCTTCTTCCAACCTTCTGCAAATGGGGGGAAAGGCTGCAGCTTAGCGGCGAAGCACACGCATTGCACACAAACCGTATCAGATTTAATTTCCGGCGTCCTGGGAATGCCTTCTTTTCTGAAAAGCTGGAGGGCCGCTGCCGGTCAGTGCTGACAGTACTGAGCTCGATGGAGCAGAGATCTGATGCTTGGTGTGATGCAGTTTCCAGAGTGATTAGGCCAGCATTACTGGCGAGATTTCCAGAGTCTCAATTCCGTGCCCTGAGGACCAAAGGTTGTGGGCTGTTAAAAAGGTGTTGATGCTGGCAGTTCCAAACCTTGCACAAACTGGTATCTTTTTAAACAGACTACAGTGGTACCTCTGGTTAAGTGCTTAATTCGTTACGGAGGTCTGTACTTAACCTGAAACTGTTCTTAACCTGAAGCACCACTTTAGTTAATGGGGTCTCCTGCTGCTGCCGCACCCCCGGAGCACGATTTCTGTTCTCATCCTGAAGCAAAGTTCTTAACCTGAAGCACTATTTCTGGGTTAGCGGAGTCTGTAACCTGAAGCGTATGTAACCCGAGGTACCACTGTATCCTGAAACTGCCCAGTTTTCCCGTCCTGCAGAGAAAATGCTACACTGTTTATTTCAACGACATATCAATATCTGATGCCAGTATTGTATTGTTGGCCTCTGTCTGTCTCAGGAGGTGATGGAGAGCACCTTTGTGGGTGAGGTCAAGCTGTTGGAAGGTTGCAGCTGATTTCTCTGAATGTTTTTGCACTTGTGTGCATTGCTGTTTTAGTGTGGTTGACACCAGGCAGGCATCTCCACTGGACTGTTTTGGCACCTGTGATTCTATGAAAATGAAATGCCTCTCCCTTATGTCCTTTCAGGTGAGACCTCCACAACCATGGCTGAGTTTCTGGAAAACAGCAGAATGGCAGATGTCCTTAGCATTTTGCTGGAAACACCAGATAAGATCAAGCTTGATATCGCCATTTCGGGAGTAACGGGTGCTGGGAAATCTGCCCTGGTCAATGCCCTTCGAGGTCTTGGCGATCATGAAGTAGGTGCTGCACAAACTGGAGTACGTGAGACCACTATGGAGATTGTCCCTTACCAGCACCCTAAACTTCCCAGTGTAACAATATGGGATCTCCCAGGAATTGGCACAAATCAATTCACAGCTGATACGTACCTCCAGCAGGTAAACTTTGACCGCTATGACTTCTTCATTATTGTCAGCAGCCGCCGTTTAGGCCAGAATGATATTCTCCTGGCAAAAGCAATTAAGCAGCTGGGAAAAAAGTTTTACTTTGTGCGCACCAAGGTCGACTTGGATTTGGAAAGTGCCAGGAGACAACAGGCCCCCTTCTATGATGAGGAGGGTGTCCTGAGGAAAATCCGTGAGGACTGTATGCAGAGCCTCAGTGAAGCAAAATTCACCTCTCAGGGGGTTTTCCTCCTTTCCAGATATGACCTCAACAAGTACGATTTCCACCATTTGGAAGAAACGCTAGAGAAGGACCTCCCTGTCCACAAACAACGGGCTTTTATTTTGGCCCTTCCAAGCATCTCCACGCATATCCTACAGAAGAAGAAAGCGGTTCTGAAGAAACACGCATGGGAGGTCGCCACGGTGTCGTGTGGTGTCACCGCAACCCCAACGCCAGGCATCCCTTTTGCTTGTGACACCTCCCTCCTCTTGCCTTCCATGTTAAACTACTATCAGGAGTTTGGTGTGGATGATGAGTCTCTTGCCAAACTTGCTAGGCTGGTTCAGCAACCTGAGGAGGAACTTAGAGCCCAGATGAAGAAGTCCCCTCCATCTTCAGAATTGCCTTTGTGTGTAGGTGGGTTACTGACCAACGCGAAGGTCAGGGTTTTTCATATTCTGTTCTTACCTCTATTGCTGCTCCTTGGCTCCCCAGCAGCAGGAGGAATTGCTTTTATGTCAACGCTGAGAATGCTGGAAAAATTTGTGGATGATTTGGAGGAAGATGCTGAAAGGGTTCTTAGCAAGGCAGTTGGGAGGAGAAACGTGTAGGCATGGAGGGTTTTCTTTCTTCAATATTCTCCCATTATATTTTATTAAGTTTCATCATTTTTAGCACATACAATCAAAATACATTTTCGTCTCTTCTCTTGTTTTTGTCCACTTGCCACCCCATTTTTCATGTTGTTTTTTCTCCCCTTCTGCTGCATCCTACCTTCTATCAATTAAATCATTATCATGATATTATAATCTAATTTCTTCCGTTCTGTTTTCATATAATTACCTTTTAAGGTGTAACAAGCAGTAAATTTCATATCTACTTTCCACTGCTTTCCCCATGCACACATTTCTGTATTATATCACAGGTCTGTAGTCCATTGTATCATTGTTGATTTAACCATTTTCGTCTTCCGTCTCCCATTTTTCAATATTCGTTATTGTTGTTTTCCAACACCTCGGAACTTGATGTCCCATCCAGTACAGTTTTAACAAATTATTAATAAGTAATCAACTCTTATCACTTCGTTCCAGGAAACTCCCCTAAGTGATACTAGTTGTTCCCTGACAAGGCTAGCAAATTACAAGAAGAAAGATGCAAATATTTGTCTGTTATGCTATCTATAAAATGGTGCAAATGTTTCGGGCCGGTCTTTCATTTTCCACTGTCTTTGTAATTGTAATAAAGTTTCACCATTCTCCAGCAAATTTGTCCTGGTGTTGCTCGGGGTTTTGTGTTAATTTCTCTGTGGGGGCTGTTTACCACACGCACTCGTATCAGGATAATACAGGTTCCCTTGCTGTCTTGGAGATAACCATACTTGCTGCTGCCAACAAAAATCCAGTTAAGGGTTTATCCACCAGGTCTTTGCGTGTCAAGGTCCCCAAGCCACCCCCCAAAGAAATCACAATTCACACAGAATTTTTGTTTAAGGTTTTTGGCATAATTTTGGCCACAACTTTATTAAAATACAAAATGTGAGTGGTTGCTTAGGCATTGGTCAGGGACAGAACTGACTTCCGCAACCCTGCAAAAGCCAGTAAGGGAAAACATTTGGAGATAAAATGGAGCTGGGTACCAGATCCTGAACTCTCCCTGCATGCTCCCAGGGACTTGCGCAGCCCAAGAACCCACGCCAGGGATTCGGACGAAAGCATGGCGAGCCCCTGGATTCCTTTACCGGAATTCCCTTGCAGCAGTAGCATTGGAGGGGCAGGCACAGCCAATTCTTTACCCCTCCACCAACCCATTTTTTTAACCAATGCCTAACCGCAACCTTACAAGTTGTGACGATTTGCTACGCAGTAGGCAAAAACCAAACGGCACCAGCCAATCAGCCAAATGGACAAAATTCCTACCAGGCCCCTGCCCCAAAAGCAGACGGCCCCATGACAGGCATAGCAAGGTCAAACACAAAAGCCCTAAATTAGGGAGGGTGGGCGGGTGATCTGGTACATGCAGCGAAAGAAGAGGGTGTCCTGCTAGACCCCACCACAACACGTGCTCTCCATGAAGGACACGCTTTGTTGTTATTCATATACAGATTCAGTGAGGCTAGCTCTGGAGTGCTGGTGATATGCTGATGGGTCATTTTATCCAAATCATCATCACCTGGTCTCAAAACATTGTCCCCTTGGGGAATATCCACTAGATGTGCCAGTAATGACCCCGTCTCTGCAACCAAGCCAGGACAATAGTGAGCTATGTTGTAAATGTTAGTGAGGTAAGATGCCATTTTTGCATCATTTCCAGTTTCATATCTTTAATGCAGCATTTCATATATTTAATGCCGTTCCATATCTTTAATAATGGTATTCATGTTCAATTTCAGTTCCTTAATCTGTTTCCCACATAAAGTTTCAATCCCCCAAATTTGTCCAAATCAGTTAGATCTTTCCACTTTTAATGCACAAGAGCTTAATGTTTCATCTAGCAGGTGGGGGCAACTGCTGATTTCTTTGTTTATGCTTCATATTTAGGGTAAATTTGGTCCAAGCAGTAAAGTGGAAATAAATAGATGCTAATCAAATTTAGTTTTCCAAGTGATTCCTGGGATGCCAGGGTAAAGAGAAAGGTGCAATTTTTCAAAGGCCCCCCCTCCAGCGCACTATAACAACTTTATAGCACTTTTTTATAAACTTTATAAACTTTATAGTGCACTTTATAGCACTTTATAAGATGGTGATGGTGTAACTCTATTAACACACACACACACACACACACACACACACACACAAATTTCCTGACAAGTATTACCTGATCACTGAGACCAGCCTAGAAAGAAGCAGCAGCCGTCAGCTGCATTCGTTTTAAAGGCCTTTGCCAAATGTTAATCTAACGTTTCCAATGAACTTGAGGTTTTGAAACACTTATACAAGAACTGTGTATCTGGAGCCGCCCTCCCCTCACCAGGAAATTGCCACATGTGCTGCTCTGGATCTGATTTAGCAAGGCAAGACGGCTAGAACCAGCACCAACCTCAGCTGTAATTTCAATACCTTGAGCTGTCCTTTCCTTCCAGATTGTAAGCCTGAGGTCCTGCCGTTTTGATTTTTGTAAACTGCTCTTGAGCTCCCCCCTTTTTTTGCTAAAGGGTGGAGTAGAAATACCACAAATAATTAAACCCTGCGTAGTCTGTAACGCACAATGCACAGTCAGTGCAACCCACCAGTTGGGTTGCACAAGTTAAGTAGCTCTGTTGGCTAGAGCGTGGTGATGATAATGCCAAAGTCACAGGTTTGACCCCCGTATGGGACAGCTGCATGTTTCTGCATTACAGGGGGTTAGGCTAGATGATCCTCAGGGTCCCTTCCAACTCCACCAATTCTGTGATTCCAGCATCCTTGCCAGCTGCCTAGACAAGCAGTTCCCTGTAGGCAGCAAAACGCAGAGGGTTTGTAGAGAGCCTCTGCTGAGCTGGCTTCCAGGGCTGCTGAGCTCATTTCAGTTCATTTTGTTACAAGTTGTCCAGGCTTGGCACTTGCCGCAATGAAATCTCAGCCTCTTATGTCCCCTCTCATAGCAGTTCCTATTACAGTGGTACCTCAGGTTACATACGCTTCAGGTTACAGACTCTGCTAACCCAGAAATAGTGCTTCAGGTTAAGAACTTTGCTTCAGGATGAGAACAGAAATTGGGCTTTGGTGGCGCGGCAGCAGCAGGAGGCCCCATTAGCTAAAGTGGTGCTTCAGGTTAAGAACAGTTTCAGCTTAAGTACGGATCTCCGAAACGAATTAAGTACTTAACCTGAGGTACCACTGTATTAGTATTAGCATTAGTATTAATATTATTCCCACACTTGGAGATGTAAGAGGCCCACTTTGCACTTTACATTTAAAGCAGCATAAAGGTAAAGGTAAAGGTACCCCTGCCCGTACGGGCCAGTCTTGACAGACTCTGGGGTTGTGCGCCCATCTCACTTAAAAGGCCAGGGGCCAGCGCTGTCCGGAGACACTTCCGGGTCACGTGGCCAGCGTGACAAAGCTGCATCTGGCGAGCCAGAGCTGCACACGGAAACGCCGTTTACCTTCCCGCTGGTAAGCGGTCCCTATTTATCTACTTGCACCTGGAGGTGCTTTCGAACTGCTAGGTTGGCAGGCGCTGGGACCGAGCAGCGCGGGAGCGCACCCCGCCACAGGGATTCGAACCGCCGACCTTTCGATCGGCAAGTCCTAGGCGCTGAGGCTTTAACCCACAGCGCCACCTGCGTCCCTTTTAAAGCAGCATACTACTGTTTTAATCAGTCATGGCTCCCCCCAAATTACGCAGTTTGTTAAGGGTGCCAAGAGCTAGGAGATCCCGATCCCTCACAGAGCTACAGTTCTCATAGTTCCCTAGGAAGACAGATTGGCTGTTAATCCATTCTGAGAATTGTAACTGTAAAAGCAGAATAATAATAAATAATAATAATAATAAATTTTATTTATACCCCACCCTCCACAGCCAAAACCGGGCTCAGGGCAGCTAACACCAGGTATAAAGCAATTGATTAAAATACAACTCAAAAACAAGATTAAAGTACAACATTAAAATGCAGCCTCATTTCAGTAGAAACGGAAATCAAAAACTTTTTGTGGATGAAAACGTCAAATCTTCACTAAGGCCAACTATCCAGACTGGTCCTATGTGGGCCAGAAAAAAAGCCAGTATTTTTGTATGCCACAACTGCTGCTGGTATTTTGTTAGTTAAAAAGTGGAAAACCCAAGAATTACCAACAAGAATGCCAGATGAAGATGATGGAATTTTCAGAGCTAGCCGACCTAACCGGAAGAGTCTGCAACCAGAAGGAGTAGTATCAGGAAGAGTGGAATAAATTTAATGATTATTTAGTTAAATTTGTTAAGTTAAACTAACTGAAAATAGCTTGCAGATACTTAATGGGCTTAGGATTTTATTTATGTTAATTTGTTTAATTCCATTAGGATGTTAATGTTTAAGTTAAATTTCATAAAAATTGGGATTTGGAAAACCGTTAAAAGGACATGCAATGAAATTCAACCAAGGGGAAGCGAGGAAGTCACTTAACAAAGTTAATAACCGTAATTTTCAATAAGGCTATAATTTATGTTTGTTTGTCTTGTGTGTTCGTTTATAATATTGTGAAAACTAATAAATTTTTTGGAAAAAAAAAAAAAAGCCAGGGAAGTCCCCAAATAGGAGTTCCATCACAGAAGGAGAAAGGAAAAAGGAAAGAGGGGGAGGGGATCAAGTTGATTCCAAGCCAAAGGCCAGGTGGAACTACTCTTGTCTTACAGGCCCTGCGGAAAGAAATCAGATCCTGCAGGGCCCTGGTCTCGTGAGACAGAGCGTTCCACCAGACCAGAATAATGGTCTCCTAACAACTCTCAGCGCTACCAGAATCCCAGTATTCTTTGGGGGAAGCCATGACAGTTTAAAGCAGTACCACGGAGCCAGTGTAGTGGTTAGCATGTGGGACTAGGTTGTGGGAGACCAGGGTTCAAATCCCCCACTTGGCCACAAAGCTCACTTGGATGGCTTTAGGCCAACCACTGCCTCTCATGCTAACCTACCTCACAGGGTTGTTGGGGGGATTAAATGAGGAGGGGGAGAACCACATCTGCCACCTTGAGCTCCTTGGAGAAAAAAGGTGCTCTATAAATGAAATAAATAGATGGATGGATAGAGCATATAGTGCAGATTAGGTAACACACATGGCCATGGCTCATGATTGGGCCTGTTGTGATAATATTGGTACTGTCACCTGAATGTGAAAAGAACCTTAGAGGCTCTCTTCCACTCATGCACTTCTTGCACCTCTGTGTCTTCTTAGTATTATTATTAAATTTGTATGCCACCCTTCATCCGAAAATCCCAGGGCGGTTTGCAACAGACACCCTGTGGAATCACCCCAGGCCCATTTCCCTCTTTCCATATAGGCCCCGGTTGGTGGAGCTTCAAGGATGCCTTTTATGGGCCTGTACCAGGGACGGCCCACCCATGAGGCAATGTGTGGCTCCCCTCTTGTTCTTGATCTTCACTAGCTCCTCCTTCTCCGCAGGGCGGCATTTTTGTAGTTTGCCTCAGGCACCAAAATGCCTTGGGCCGGCCCTGGTCAGGACAGTGCCTATGAAGTTCAGGCCCATCTCCCAGAATCCTTTGGGGGGAGAAGCCATAACTGTTTAAACTGGTATTCTAGATCTCTAAATGTGGGGCGTCTGCATGGCCTCAGGGGCTGCCTGCCACAGATAATTCATTCGTTCATTCTTCTTATTAATTTCATAAAAGCATATACTGCTTGGTTGTAAAAGATCTCAAAGCGGTTTGCGAAAAGAAGGCCCTCTCCCATGTGGCCGCCGCCACTGTGCTTTTGAGGGTGGTGGGACAAGCAGTAGGGCTTGTTCGCCCTTGCCAAGAGCGTCAACAGGGAAGGGGAAAGCCTTTCAGGTATTTGAGGCCTGAGCCGATTAGGACTTTAAGCGCATGAGCACCTTGAAATGGGCCCAGAAACAGACTGGCAAACAGTGCAGATGTTTTAAAATGAGCCTCGCAAAGTCATTAGACCCATGGGCCAGAAGTCCCCCCATCTTGCTGTAGGAGACAGCTTTAACTCATTCCTATTCTTGGGGCAAAGATAGATAAATTCCTATCTCCAGTCCATCTCATTTTGCACATTTCTGTATTTCCCTCCTAAGCTTGCATTTCTGCCTGCAATTAAAATAACAACCAGCCAGACCTAGATGTGCTTGAAAACACAGAGCGTAATGTACATTTACTATGAGGGTAGTCCAAGGATTGTCTTGAATTGTCCAGACCCTCCAAGTGTCCCTATTTTCCAGGGATGTCCCAGATTTAGAGAAGCTGACCCGGTTTCTGTTTTGATCCCAGAATGCCCCACTTTTCTATAGGATGTCCCTATTTTCACTGGTGAAATGTTGGAGGGTATGGAAACGTCCCTGTTTTGTTTTTTTAAGAACTAGTGATGGAGGAGAACTTTGCTTTTTTAAAAAGCAAACAAACTTAATTCACACCTCTTTCACTAAATACCTCAATCAGAATGTATACTTCAGTTTTTCCAGTTCTAATGAGTTTTGTGATAGTTTGCAACTCGAAAAATGCACCAAAATGTATATTTCCTCATATGATATGTTCAGAATTGCAAATACTGACATAAAATACACATTTAATTGCAAATTTTCTTAAAAAAACAAAACAAAACCAACAGCAACAGCAACTCATATATTAATGGGGCTGAAAATGGACTTCTGAATGCACACTTGATATGGGTCACATTGAAAATGACCCTTAAATCAGTTCGAAAAGCCAGCCCTTGATTCTATTTTAACTGGTGAAATGCTGTGCACATAATATACAAATCATTCTTAAGCACGACACCAAAAGCAATGCTCCCACTTGGTTTTAGTTATTGATATTAGAAACTATAAATAAAAACTGTATTTTAAATGAGGTAAATTCCAAAGGTTCAACAACTGTTTATTTGTTGTGTTTTCAAACACAGCAAATGTTTCAATTCCATCTGAAAAGGATTGCTGAAATCAGGCAGTATTTAGGGTAACCTAATGTGGAACTCTGTCCACGTATAAACTTCATTTGCACAATGGCAACAATTTGCAGCACATTGTGCTAAAATATGGAACGTGTAACACTTTCAGCCAGGTACTGAAAATAATAAGAAGCTAACCAACAAAAATACAGTAATGTACAACTCAACAATCAAATCTTCAGCAATGAGGGGGAAATAAAGCAGAGAACTGAATAATTTAAGGAGATGCAGGTGGGTCCTCTTTATTCACAATCTTCTGTGTGCAATGTATATTCCGGAAAATACATATATGGTCACACCTCAGTATCTTCTCATTTTAAGAGAATACTTGGCAGCAACTCTGATAAGTGTTTCTTTTCTTCTTTTCCTCCAGTACTGTCCCGTTTCTCTTTTTTCTCTGTTTTCTCCTTATCATGTCTGGGCTCCTTTTTGCTACCAGAGCTTTTCTCCATCTTTTCAACTTTTACTGAGTCTCCTTTCTCTTTGCCTGAAGATTTTGATTTGCTTTTGTCCTTCTCCTTCTCATTGGAGTGAGGAGAATCAGAGGGATTTTCACTCTTACTATGTTTGGAAGAACCAGTTGTTCCATTTTCCTCTTTGCGACGTTTGGTTGAATCCTGAGGCACTTCCCGATCACTATTTGAATGATCCCTTTTTCGATCTTTCCTTTCCTTTTCATCTTTCTTCTCTCTCTCTCTGGAGCTTTCCCTTGACTTGTCCAAATCTTTCTTGTCCACTTCTCTCTCCTTACTCATGGGCAGTGTTGGAGTTGAGTGGTTAACGCAGTGCTTTGCTGAAGAGTCCTTGAGTTCGCTGAGGTTGTCCTTTAGCGTTGAGGAATGTGATGGAATAGAATGGGTATCAACTTTGCGACGTTTTTGTTCCCTTTCACACTCTGATGCTTCTGATCGGGGAACAGGTGACTTCAAGGACCCAACTACCGGAGCCTTCTCTCTTCCTCCTCTAATGTTTTCCTTGGATTTCACATCCTTGGTTACTTCTCTCTCTCTGGATGGCTCTTTCTCTTTTTCCTTTTCTGCAGCTGACTTTGACTCAGCATTGGTCACAATGATCTTGGATTTTTCATCCTTTGACAACTTCTCTTCTCTCTTGTTCTTTTCCTTCTCTTTATCAGACTTAGGTGTCTTTTCCTTGCTATCTCTTGCTTTGTCTTCTTTGTTCACCCTTTCTTCCTTTGGTTTATCTTTCCCATCCTTCCCAAGTGTTTTGGCCTCAGGAGTGGCAGCTGGAGTTTTCTCTTTTTTCTCCTCTTTTTCCTTCCCGCATTTCTCTTTCTCTTCTTTTATAAATTTGTTGTTGAAAGCATTGCTACCATTGCTTGTGGTCAGCTTTGGTGTTGCACTGGCAGCTTTATTAATCACTTTAACAGCACCCTGAGATTTCTCCTTTAATAATTTCTCAGTCTCCTCAGCTGTGCTTTCTTCCAGTTTAGCTGCATTTACTGTGAGTGAAGAAGTAAGCCCAGCTCCTCCGGGCCCATTTTGCACCGTTGTAGGTACTGCATTCTTGGTGGGTGGGTCCTTGTGGTGGAAATCATTTTCAGGGATCATGCAATGTTTTCTACTTTTCAACTGTCCAGAATAGCCCATCGCTAATGCATATAGATCAGGCCTCTTCTCTTTCTCCTCTTGGCAGATCTTATGGACTCTTCTTTCCAAAGCCTGGCCCAAGTTCAAAACTTTGGGGTACCATGGCAGGATTTTGATCAGCACTATCAGGATATTTCTGATGTGTGCATATTCACCGGTTTCCAGGCAGTGTACAGATGCCTTGGTTAACTTATAATGCCACTTGTGTACCACATGCCGAAAATTTTCATAATCTAACTGGTCAGCTTTGTTCCCACCATCAAAACCAGTTGCCCGTAATATGGTGAGAAAGCCGGGATAGTTGCCACACACCTTTTCATATATGGCTCTATCACTATGCCACCGAGTTACAGTAGCAAGCATGCAGCAGAGAAACCTGCCATATCGACTAGCTTCATTTTCAGTACAGCTGGCTACAGTATAGATTATATCAGAGAATACTCTGTCATAACAAAGAAGTGTTGAAAAGTTTGGTGTTTTCTGTTGATGCACCAGTTCCACAAAGCGAGCACAGTAAACAGCATCAATGGCAGAAAAGATACACCGAGGAAATATACACAACTGCAGAAATTTTGTTATAGTCTCATTTTTGGTGGACTTAGCAAGAAGCCAATTATCCTTTTCCAGTTTCAGTCTCTGCAGCACTCTTTGCACGTGCTCTAACTGTTTCTTTTCCTCTTCAAGAAGCTTGTCCTGAAGAACTGTACAGCGCTCTTTTTCTTTTTTCTTTTTGTTCAGAGGCATTTCCGGGTTGTCATCAATAGCTTTCATCTGGACTTTGAGTTTGTTGACTTCCCGTTCGTAGCTGCTATGTGGCACAGAAAGGTCATACATTGTCAGTGACCAGAACGTAGCATAGAACTGTGGACTGATATCATCCCAGACCTTTGGAATGTGCAAGGAGATCACCGAGTCATGAACAGGGGCCATCACAAGCTCACACGCTGTAATGTATTTGTGAACTTTCTGCTGCTGTTTGTTCCCTTTCTCAGCCTTTTTCAATTCATCATATTTTGATGAAATGTGATGTGCATACATAGGCCGTGAAAGGAAAAATGCAGCATCATGAGGGGTGTGGAACTCATTACAGAGAACATCAATAGAAGGCACTCGGTTAATATAATCATCTGTGCTTAAATTGGATGCCAAAAATCCACCGAATTGTACCAGAGTATCATGGCACTGATCATAGAGCTTTCCCACCAGCTTCAAATGTTTCTCCCCTCCTTCTTGAAATATCACTCCATTTCTCTGTTGAGCTATGAGAAGGCACAGTGGAAGGGCAAGATCGTGGTCCAAAAGTGCATCTTTTAATCTCTGAGAAGATTTCTTAGTGTTTCTGATCTGTCCAAAATATCCACCCTCTGCTTTCAGCTGCTCTCCCCCAGTCATGGCCTCTAGCTGGTCCATTGTCATCTCTTCAGTGATTTCTATTCCAGCCATTTTTTGTACCACCTCTTTCAAAATAAGCAGGTCAAAGCTTTTCCCAGCCTTTAGCTGGTTTGCCACATACTGAAGTAGACCAGCTAGTTCTATAGGGTATTTTCGAAAAACAGCACCAGAGAAGCTAGCTAAACTTTGAAGCCAACTGGAGATTGTGGTGTCATCGTGTTTCATCCTCTCCTTCTCAGGATTAGCCAGTGCTTCAATTATGCAATATGCCAAGACATCATAGTTCAATGAAGTGAGGTATTTCAATGAGTCAACAACTGGGGTGATTAAATTATCATACTTCTGTATCTGAGACAAAATATAATCAAATAAAATGGTTGGGTTGCTGTGGCTCAGTTTTCCTATTTGTCTTCCAGATGGCTTTACGTTTTCCTTGGTTAAACGCTTCATAATATGTTTGGCTCGGTCAATTGTCTGAGCTTTAACTCTCACCAGTAGTGGGTGACTATTGTATGTTTCATTCTTCCACTGTCCATAGAGGCGATACCGATACTGGTATGGAAATGTTTTAAACATCCCCCAGAGTTCCTCAGACATGCATGCATTACAATCCATCAAAGAAAGAGAAGGAAGCAAAACCTGGTCGGTAATACTCAGCAAACAGCTGAATAATAAGTCCATTTTCTCTTTATTCTTTTGCTTGCCTGCATCTGCTTGGTGCTCTTTCATAAATGCTTTTCCAAGACGCACTACTTTTGCAAACAATATGGGGTCATGAGAGAGATGGGGGCCAAGGTAACAAAGCATGTTGATCACTTCCTTGCTTAAATCTTCAAAACTTTCTACTTGCTTGGGTGCTCTCTTGTTTTGCAAAGGAAAAATTGGTGTCCCTTTGGCACCTTTGGGTACTCCAACTCTTCGGTAGAGAGGTTCAATCATCACATGAAGAAGGTGACAAAGAGCAACAGCAATAGGTTTGTGTGAAGTTGCATAAAATGGAGGCATCTGGTCCATAATGTTTTGTGCATGTTGCCAGTCACCAATTTTTAACATTGCTTCTAATAAGCCCAGTTTCTGGTTATCAGGTGGTTTTTCTGTTTTCTCCTCTTCCTTTTCCTTTTCCTTATCTTTCTCTTCAGTCTTTTCAGAAGATAATACAACAACTGTAAGCTTCCTCACAATTAGTTTGGCTTCTCCAATTTCTCGTTTATGTTCTTCAATAATAGTGTTGTCTGCTGGAAGGAGATGTACATAAAGGTCTTCCAAATCTATCAGATTGCTTTGCAAAAGTACTGCAGCAACTCTATACAAAGAAACAGGTGTCTCTCCATTTGGCTCCTGATAACACTTGAATTTGAATCCAAGGATATGGCAGAGTGTTTGAGGTTCACACATGTACATGTAAGATTCTATCAAAGGTACAAAGAATTCATCATACTCTGGCCTGCATTCATAGACGTCTAAAACAATATCCAACACTCTATTGGGATCAAGGTTGAAACACCCTATTAAAGATTTGATATTTTCTAAGATCAGCTCACTAGTGATATTGCCAGATAAATCTTGGCCCAGTTCAGCAATCAGTTTTGCATAACCTTCATTCTCTTCTCTTAATAAATTGAATTTCCGTTGCTTATAGAAAAGTTTTGTCTTGATTTTCACAGATTTCTGATTAAACTGCTGAGACTGCTTGATCAGCCCTAATGATTCTAATGTTTCTGGGTCCAGACGTTCTTTTAGTATAGTATCTGAAACCAAGTACAAACATGCTGACACCAACTGCATGAACTGATCCCTCTTGCTTTTTTCTTCTAAGCAACTAGTTTCAATATCCAAAATGCAAAAGACATCTGCCAGGATGGAGGGCATGTCTTCCCGCAATTCTATTACATCCTTCAAAACACTGGATGCTTGGTCATGCTTTAGGTTTCCCTTGACAACATGGGATGCAAGCTCATATAAAGCCTGCTGGATACCTCTGAAAGTGACATTTTCAGACAGATTACGACAATGCTGCAAGAATTCGGTCTTGCCCGATTTGTCCCAGTTCTTGATCCATTCGGCAGGGAGAGCCGCCGCCCTGGATGGCACCGCCGAGGCCGCTGCTCCCGCCGCCATTTTCGTGGTGTGGCGCCGAAAGCCGGAGGTCAGAGGGGACGAGCATGACGGGAAAGTGGGCGGCGAAGGAGGAGGAGGAGGACGAGGACGGGGAGGAGGGAGAGGCGGCTTTCGAAGGCGGGAGAACCTGGGCTCCCTCTGCGACATGGCGCGGACTAGAAGCAGGGGCAGCGCGGGGCTCCCCCGGGAGGAACGGCACCAAAGCGGAGGCCTACTCTCGAGGAAGACTCCAGCCGCTTTGCAGGGAACTGAAGGCGAGCTCAAAACCCCTTCCAAGCCCTTTAAGCTGTGGCAACAGCCACCCACCCGCCTTGAGTTTGTAGCGGGGGAGGGGAGGGGGACATAGTGCAGGGGAGAAATAGTGCGTGCCAAATTTTGCGGGGTCCCCACTTAGAAGCCCCCAAAAACACGCGCGCGCACCTGCAGCTGGCTTTAGCCTTCCTCCTTGCTGAAAGCAGCCCTGCAGCTGTTGCTGCTTTCGTGATTCTGGCTTCTTCCTCTCCCGTATTTCTGCTTCCAACCTTCTGCAAATGGGGGGAAAGGCTGCAGCTTAGCGGCGAAGCACACGCATTGCACGCAAACCGTCTCAGATTTAATCCCCGGCGTCCTGGGAATGTCTTCCTTTCTGCAAAGCTGGAGGGCCGCTGCCGGTCAGTGCTGACAATGCGCAGCTCGATGGAGCGATGGTCTGATGCTTGGTGTGATGGAGTTTCCAGAGTGATTAAGCCAGCATTACTGGCGAGGTTTCCAGAGTCTCACTTCCGTGCCCTGAGGACCGACAACCAGGAAAGCCCAAAAAGATTGTGGGCTGTTAAAAAGGGGTTGATGCTGGCAGTTCCAAACCTTGCAGAAACTGGTATCTTTTTTTAAATAGGCTATCTTGAAACTGTGCCGTTTTTCCATCCTGCAAAGAAAATGCTACACTGTTTATTTCAATGACATATCAATATCTGATGCCAGTATTGTATTGTTGGCCTTTGTCTGTCTCAGGAGGCGATGGAGAGCACCTTTGTGGGTGAGGTCAAGCTGCTGGAAGGTTGCAGCTGATTTCTCTGAATGTTTTTGCACTTGTGTGCATTGCTGTTTTAGTGTGGTTGACACCAGGTGGGCATCTCCACGGCACTGTTTTGGCACCAGCTTAGTTTGAAATGTTTTTTATATTATAATAATACATCATTTATTATTCATACCCCGCCCATCTGGCTGGGTTTCCCAAGCCACTCTGGGCGGCTTCTTTCAACAAAGTATTAAAATAGAGTGGTCTGTTAAACATTAAAAGCTGTTAAACATTCAAAGCTTCCATAAACAGGGCTGCATTCAGATTCTTCTAAAAGTCTGGTAGTTGTTCTTCTCTTTGACATCTGGTGGAAGGGTGTTCCACAGGGCAGGTGCCAGGACCGAGAAGGCCCTCTGCCTGGTTCCCTGTAACTTGGCATCTCGCAGTGAGGGAACCGCCAAAAGGCCCTCGGCGGTGGACCTCAGTGTCCGGGCAGAACGATGTGGGTGGAGACACTCCTTCAGGTATACTGGACTGAGGCCATTTAGGGCCCTGGTTGGTGGGGCTTCAAGGATGCCTTTTATGGGCCTGTACCAGGGCCAGCCCACCCATGAGGCAACGTGTGGCATCAGCCTCCGGTGGCAGGATTAACGGGGGTAGCAGATCCTGAAGCAGATCTTGCTCTCCTCTTTGACTAGCTCCTCCTCCGCAGGGCGTAGGGCAGCATTTTTGTAGTTCGCCTCAAGCACAAAAATGCCTTGGGCTGGCCCTGGTCAGGACAGTGCGTATGAAGTTCAGGCCTATCTCCCAGAATCCTTTGGGGGAAGAAGCCATAACTGTTTAAACTGGTATTCTAGATCTCTAAATGTGGGGCATCGGTGTGGCCTCAGGGGCTGCCTGCCACAGAGAATTCATTCGTTCGTTCTTCTTATTAATTTCATAAAGGCATATACTGCTCGGTTGTAAAAGATCTCAAAGCAGTTTGTGAAAAGAAGGCCCTCTCCCATGTGGCCGCCACCACTGTGCTTTTGAGGGTGATGGGACAAGCAGTAGGGCTTGTTCCCCCTTGCCAAGGGTGTCAATAGGGAAGGAGGAAGCCTTTCAGGTATTTGGGGCCTGAGCTGATTAAGACTTTAAGCGCATGAGCACCTTGAAATGGGCTCAGAAACAGACTGGCAAGCAGTGCAGATGTTTTAAAATGAGCCTTGCAAAGTCTAATGGGGAGACTTCATTAGACCCATGGGGCAGAAGTTCCTCTACCTTGCTGGAAGGAGACTGCTTTAACTCATTCCTATTCTTGGGGCAAAGATAGATAAATTCCTATCTCCAGTCCATCTCGTCTTGCACATCTCTGTATTTCCCCCCTAAGCTTGCATTTGTGTCTGCCAATTAGAACAACAACCAGCCCGACCTAGATTTGCTTGAAAACACAGAGCGTAATGTACATTTACTATGAGGGTAGTCCAAGGATTGTCTTGAATTGTCCAGACCCTCCAAGTATCCCTATTTTCCAGGGATGTCCCAGATTTAGAGAAGCCACCCCAGTTTCTGATTCCATCCTGGAATGTCCCACTTTTCTTTAGGATGTCCCAGGTGGTGCTGTGGGTTAAACCACAGAGCCTACGACTTGTCGATCAGAAGGTCGGCTGTTCAAATCCCTGCAATGGGGTGAGCTCCCGTTGCTCGGTCCCTGCTCCTGCCAACCTAGCATTTTGAAAGCACGTCAAAGTGCAAGTAGATAAATAGGTACTGCACTGGCGGGAAGGTAAACGGCGTTTCTGTGTGCTGCTCTGGTTTGCCAGAAGCGGCTTAGTCATGCTGGCCACATGTCCCAGAAGCTGTACGCTGGCTCCCTCGGCCAATAAAGCGAGATGAGCGCCGCAACCCCAGAGTCAGTCATGACGACCTAATAGTCAGGGGTCCCTTTACCTTTACCTTTATTTTCACTGGTGAAATGTTGAGTTATCCAACATGCCCTGCCTCCCCACTGTCTGATGGCAAACCTGTATAGGGAAAGTTTTTAAATGTTTAATGTTTTATTATGCTTTTATATATGTTGGAAGCTTCTCAGAGTGGTTGGGGCAACCCAGTAATATGTGTGAGATATAAATATTAAATATTATCATGGAATGGGATGTCCCTATTTTCATTGGAGAAATGTTGGAGGGTATGGAAATGTCCCTGTTTTGTTTTTTAAGAACTAGTGATAGAGAACTTTGTTTTTTTAAAAAGCAAACTTAATTCACACCTCTCTCATTAATACCTCAGTCAGAATGTATACTTCAGATTTTGCATTTCTTACGAGTTTTGTGATAGTTTCCAGCTCATAAAATGTACCAAAATGCATATTTCCTGATATGCTAGGTTCAGAATTGCAAATATTGAGATAAAATACACATTTAATTGCAAATTTTCATATATATTTTTTTAAAAAAACCCAACAGCAACTCATATATTAATGGGGTTGAACTGGACTTTTGAATCACTGAGAAGACCCTCAACTGAGTTGTTGCCCTCCAAACGTGTAAGAAAGTGGATCTTTCACTGATCTTATTCCTCAGGCTGGATTATAGGAAGGGAAGTGCTCATTCAGATATTTGATGTCCAAGTTATTGAATGTGATAAGGGTTAGGAGTTTCCACATCTTACACACACACACACACACACACGCACAAACACACATGTGGTAAACATTCTGCCAAGTGAGGAGAATTGTATCATCCCTCTGCTTCTGAAGATTACGAGCAAGTCTCTGTTTACGCCTCATCAAATGTATACATGCACACTGCGGGAAGTTGCCATTTGACATGCAGAAATTTCCCTTTGCAGGCTCTTGGTGCCAGAAAATTTGTTTCATCATAGAGAGTTTCTCCACTGCTTGTCCCCTGTGGCAGTCCCACCAGGATGCAGACTCTCCTGAGATCTTTCCTCTTCTTCGTACTTCTGACCAAGGGTAAGAAGTAGCTGGGAGCAAGTTGGAGATGGGCATGCAAGACGGATAATATGCTGGGTGTTTGTTGTCACAGAGTTGGAAGGAAAGAATTAAAAATCTCCTGAGTAGAGACTCTTTGGAGTCTGTGTTTCCAAAAAATCTTGAAAGAAGGGTCACGACTTGGTGGCAGAGCACCTGCTTTGCATGCAGAATGTCTCAGACTCAGTCCCTGGCATCCCCAAGTAGAGCTGGGAGGGAACTCATCCCGAGAGGGCTGCTGTCAGTCAGTGTAAACAATACTGAGCTAGGGAGGCCAAAGGTCTGGCTTCAGTGGTCTGGCCTGCTGATCCCCCTTCTAATTCCTGGCTCCAGCACAGATTCCATTCTTGGAATCATTGAGCTAGCTTTCTGGTGAGGCCCTCTAAGTATGGGTCATTAAGGTAACAAAAGAAGTGGCTCTGTGCCAGATAAAAAAATAGGTGGCTCCCTCTCCCTCAACTCACTGGGAGTTAGAAAGACAAAGGCCAGATTTGAGAGTTGAGTTATGTGAGCTAGTGGCTGGAAGCAAAGCTGAAGGCTGGGAAGCCAGCAAGACTCTGCTTGAATCCAAGGCTGCAGCTAGACTCTTTTGGGGTGCTAATGCTGTGAACCCCTCCACTGCAGGCTCTCGTTGTATATATGTGTAAATAAACCATATACAGTGGTACCTTGGTTCTCAAACTTAATCTGTTCTTGGAGTCCGTTAGACTCCTGGAACTGTTCGAAAACCAAGGCGTGGCTTCCGATGGGCTGCAGGAGCTTCCTGCACTCAATTTGAAGCTGCAGAAGCCGCGTTGAACGTTCGGCTTCCCAAAAATGTTCGCAAACTGGAACACTTCCAAGTTTGCGGTATTCAGGAGTCAATTTGTTCGGGAACCAGTTTGTTTGGGAGCCAAGCCGTTTGACAACCAAGGTACCACTGCATCATAAAGGCAGCACTATCTCCGCTGTCCCTCATCCCAAAGGAAACACGAACCTTGGGGAAGAGCCAGGAACCTCTGGAATCTCACAATGTTTGGAGACTGGGATGGCAAGCAACCATGCAATGCTTAAAGGAGTCAAGAGGGTTGGCTCTATTTTATACCCCTACAAAAGGATCACTTTTCTTCCTTCTTCCAGGTAATTCTTTGGAGTGTGAAACTTGTACTGATGTTGGCACCAATTGCATGGGCAGGATGAAGACCTGCGTTGAGGGCCAAGATACTTGCATTGTTGTGTTTCTTGAAAGTATTATAGGTAAGTGTAAAGGGACACACACACAATTAAACCCACCAAACCAGGAAAGGACCACACACACAAAGAGAGGAAAACACTGTCAGGGTGGAACGATAGAAAAAGGTTTACAGTGGTACCTCGCAAGACGAATGCCTCGTAAGACGAAAAACTCACAAGATGAAAGAGTTTTTTGTTTTTTGAGTTGCTTCGCAAGACGAATTTCCCTATGGGCTTGCTTCGCAAGACGAAAACGTCTTGCAAGTTTGTTTCCTTTGTCTTGCAAGTTTGTTTCCTTTTTCTTAAAACCGTGCATTCAGGGGGTGCAGTTGCGACTTGACTTCGAGGAGCAACTCATAGCACGCGGTGTGGTAGCCTTTTTTGAGGTTTTTGAAGACTTTGGTGATTTTTGAAGCTTTTCCAAAATCCGTGCTTCGCAAGACGAAAAAACTCGCAGAACGAATTAATTTCGTCTTGCGAGGTACCACTGTATTTTAAGCTTAAGCAAGAAAGAGGCACAGAGAGTTAACCTCCAAGATTCTGCACACCAAACAAATGCAAGAAGCTTATTTTTATCTGCAAAGTTTCACGTGAACACTACATGTTATGATTATGCACAAGTTACCTGAGGGATCATCTGCACACGTGTACATTTTCATTGGTTACAGAAGCATGCTTCTATATTCAATAAACAATGCCACGGCAGTGGGGAACTTTTCATCAAAGTTGCGTTCTCATACCCTCCAACTTTTCTCAGATGAAAACAGGGACGTCCTAAGGAAATGCGGGACATTCCGGGATCAGATCAGAAACCGGGACGGCTTCTGTAAATCCGGGGCTGTCCCTGGGAAATAGGGACACTTGGAGGGTCTGCATTCTTTAGCTAATTCTACTATCCCATATAAATGTTACATTCTCTACTGCCCACCTTATCAAGCTGTCTTGAATCACTAGAGTCCCCATTCCTCTGCTTTGTCCCAAGGCCCGTGGCTCTTCTGCCAACAGATAGAGAAGCCATGCGGCTTCCAGGGGTCCGAGAGGTGAGGTTAGGCTTGCAAAGAAGAGAAAAATATAATTTATTCACTAGGGAGAGAGGAGGGAGAAGAGAAAAACCTCAGTTTTTAAAAACAGAGGAGAGAAGGCCATTTGTACCTTACCCCTATTCACATCAACCACTCTTAATATTGTGTGAAATAAGGTGGATGCTTTCATTGTGACTGAATGAACCTCTTTCTCTTCCCTTCTTCTGCAGATGGCAAGGTGCTTCAGACTGTAGTGAGAGGCTGCGCATCCTCTGAGAAGTGCAGTTATCCCCCAAAGCACATGACTATAGGAAAAGGGAAAAGCATAAGGACCAGTCTGAGCTGTTGCACTGGCAATGACTGTGCATTGATAGTCCCTCCACGCTGTAAGTGCATATATTTTCTCTTCCCCCTGTCCTACCACCACTATTTCCTTTTCGTAGGATCATAGAATCTTAGAGTTGAAAGGGTCCTGAGGGTCATCTAGTCCAACTCCCTGCAGTTCAGGAATCTCAGCTAAAGCATCCATGACAGATGGCCATAGCTTGCAGGCTGGCGCTTTCTGCAACGCTGCATTCCGAAGGTCGCATCACATTGAGAGCCAGTGTGGCACAGTGGTTAGAATGCTGGGCCAGGTCTTGATCCCTGGTGACTCACCTCCCTGTCTCGCCCGAAGGCAAGCACTCCTCCTGCGAGTACTCGGGTCTCTCCTTCTCTCAGACCTCAGTCTCTGCAGCTTGGGAGATGTCGGTGGGTTACTAGACCCAGAGGCCACCTCAGCCTCTCCTGACCCAACCGGTAGTGGAGCAGCTGTAAGTGATTGCCCAGCTGAAGGCAATGAGGTAATCCCCTCATCTGGAGCCAGGGCAGACTCAGGCCCCTGACTCGGCCCAGCTGGTGCTTGTTGCAGGGGAACCTGTGCAAACTGGGGCTCTTCAGAATCAGGCCCCAGACCTGGTTCAGCTGCCGCCTGAGGCAGAGAATCCAGTGCGGACTGAAACACCTCTGGTTCCAAGTCTGAGCCCAGGTCCCAGGCCATCACAGGGTTGTGGGTTCAAGCCCCACATTGGGCAAAAGATTGCAGGGGGTTGGACTGGATGATCCTCGCGGTCCCTTCCAACTCTATGAGTATGATCTTGGAGACCAAGGTTCAAATCCCTGCTCAGCCATGAAGCTCACTGGGCGCCCTTAGGCCAGTCACCATCTCCCAGCCTAGCCTACTTTACAGGGTTATTGTGAGGCTTAAATGAAGAGTGGGTGAACCACGCCACCTTGTGCTTGTGGGAAATGTGGTATAGAAATTTAATTATTATTATTATTTATTATTATTATTTATTTCATTGCACTTGTTGCTGGATTCATAAATTGATGACCATCATAAACCTGAGTAGGATTTATTCTCAGTGACTTGAGTCCTGGGGTGGGGTGTGTGTTCAAATTGGTTGTTTCTGCTGTAGCATCTCTGTTGCTTTCTTCTCCAATCCTTCCGACTGAGAATCTTCTCCACTACCCCACCCCGTCCCTGCTTTCAGCGCAACGAATAAATCCGAAAGCCAATGGAAAGCAGTGTCCTTCCTGCTACTCTTGGTCTGGCACATGCAATGCAGATATGGTGAACTGTACTGGACCGGAGAGGTTCTGCTTTGATGTGCTCTCACGCTCAAAAGCCGGTAAGATGCAGTGCTCCTTTTCAGTCCCAAACCCCCATGCATTTTGTAGCTGCACTGGTTTGGGATTGATGCGGCGCATGGAAGAAATGGGTGTTGCTGCCTTTCAGAAAATATAAGGGGATGCTTCTACCAGAAAAGGAAGGTGATCACCCCACACTTGGAGAAAGGATCATGGCTCAGTGCATGAACATTTACTTTGGATGGCAAAGATCCCGGGTGGAATCCAAAGAACCACAGGCTAGTTTGGAGGGGCTGTTACCGGCAACTACAATTCCTTTCTAATTTGTGGGATATGATCCATGAGAGGCAGTCAAGTACAACATTCCTTGTAATGCTAGAGAAGACATGCGAGGGAATGTTTGGTCCAGCCAGTCGAAACTTCCTGTTCCTCCTAGCTGGAGCATCCTTCCTTTTGCATGTGACTAGAGGTGGGCGTGACCTAACCTTTTCAGGTAACAAAAGGACAAGTCACGCAGCACACCTCCCTCTTTTTTACTTCCTTCTTCGTTTGACCAGCTTCTAGCTAGGACCGCTCTGCTAGCTCTCAGCTAGCAGAAGCACTGGGATTATTCCCCCATATGGAGTAGATCCACAAGTACATATTTGTAACTTAGCCTGCCTTCAGGAATCCAACTGTGAACTAATGTGAGTAAACGTCTTTTATTGCCTTTGAATAAGACTGTCGCATCTTTATTCTTTTAAGAGGGATTCAAGGGAACTTACCAGGAACGTACAACTCAATCTGAGAAAGATTGAATTGTATAATAGTGAGAGGCTCACACAAGCCTGCAACCAGCTATCTGCTGTGCATATAAAAAGGGGGAATGTAACTCTGCTACATAAAGGAACTTGTTAACGCAAGTTAGGAAGGATATTAATAAACAATATATCCTCTCCTGCCACCCTGAACATTCCCACATAATCAGCCCATCTCATCTTCCGTTTCCAGATGGAGAATTCAGAGACATAATTATGAAGGGCTGCACTATCAGGTCTACCTGTGCTGCAATGAACAAAGGCATACCTCCCATTTTGGAAGAAAAAGATACTATCGTTGTAAATGCCAGGTGTACCCCAGATCCTTCTAGGGGATCTCGATCCTCTGGGCTCTACCTGCCAATCTTCTCTGGGCTCCTGTTCCTGAAGATCCCATGGTAAAAGGCACCTGTGAGAAACTTGTACCATCTCTGCATTCATTCCCTGCTCTGCTTAACACTTTTTCTTAATGAAGCTTAGCATTCCAGATAGAGGGCCTCTCCACACATCTGTTTCCCTGTCACTTGCTCCCAGGGAAAGCCAATATTCAGCAATGAATCAGAAGAAATTGGGTTTTCCCATGGATTGCTGTTTGTTCCGATTTAGCACCGAAGAGCGGGTTTTCCAGAGGAAAGCAGCAGTGCAAAGGTGAAGCCGCTCAGACCCATGCCTAGAAAGTGTGGAGCAAGCAGAAAACCACTACATCCCATGCTTTCCAGGCAAGTGTGGATGAGCCCAGTTTCCTTGTTTTCCTCAGTTAAAATAGCAACTAGGAATAAAGCAAATAAAACATGAATGTATGCTTCATTTTTGTTTTTTAACTGACTCTAAATTAGCGTCTCTGCATTCATTTATGCTTCTCTTTTGTTCATTCACCACTTTCTCTGAATGCAGTTTGGCTCTCTAGATGGTTAAACATAGTGTTTTTTGGATACACACCAACCCACCCACCCACTCACACCAATTTATATATATAAATTGAGTTGCCAGTATTCATATATTGATAAAAATGCCAGCATACTGTGAGTACTATCAGAAATAAATCCAAATGAAGTGTGTTTGTGTGTGTGTGTGTATTTATTTATTTATTTATTTATTTATTTATTTATATGACCCCCCCTCACATGTTATAAAACAGCTGCACTGGTTACCGGTATATTTCTGGACCGCTCTCACATTAGTGTTTAAAACTTTAAACAACTCCACAACTCCACAATTCTGAAGGACCGTCTCTTTCTCTACCAACCCTCTCTGGTGCTAAGATCGACAGAGAATACCCTCTTGGTTGTTCCACTGCCCTCACAGGCTCAGGAGTTGTGGCCAGGGAGAAGGGCCTCTCCACAGAGGTGTGCCCAGCGCCTTCCTTATACAGCTTTGGGTGAATGCTGAAGACGAACCTCTTTACCTTGGCTTAGACACTTGAAATATATGTTTTTAGGACCCATCTTATTTCTGTGATGGCAAGTATGTGTGTGTGTGTGTGAGAGAGAGAGAGAGAGAGAGTGTATATAACACCCACCCACACCTATTTTTAATATTATGTCCTAATATGTTTTAATATTAATGTTCTGTTTTAATTGCTTTTATCTGCCCAGCGACCCTAGTGTGACGGGCGGATAATAAAGTATATTAATAATAACTATGACAATAATAATATCTTAGGAAAACATCCTCTATTAGCTAAAATGGTCTGTAAATCCTACCCCCAATCCTGATGACTTATTTCAGGTCCTTTGCATTCACTTTTTTACACTGTTGAATTTATCTTAATGCGGCCAACGTTTTCAAATGTACACACTTTTCACCCATATATTTATTAAGCATTTTCCAATCTTCTTTAAATGTATATTCTTCTTGTTCTCTTATTCTGTAAGTTAAATCTGCCAGCTGCATGTATTCCATTAGTTTAAGTTGCCATTCTTATTTAGCTGGGACCTTGCTCACTTTCCATTTGGGGGCTAACACGGGCTGCAGTAGTGGCATACATAAATAGCCTTTTTTGACACCTGGGAATTTCTACCTGAATTATCCCCCCCCCCAAAAAAAAGGACTCTTTTTTATTTTAAGTACTTTTAAACATTTTTTTCAATTCATTAGAAATTATTTCCCAATACTCTTTTAAACTTTTAGAAGCCAACCACATATGATAGAACATACCTTCAGCCTCATTGAACCCCTTGATTCCATTCCGAGGGAGACACTCTCCTGCCCCCAAGTGTTGTGATGTCTTAGGTACTGTTGCTTTAAGGGAAACAGAATCTTAGCAGCTTAGACGACAGTTAGTGGAGGTAGACTGAACATCGGCTTCAAGGTGGAGTGCATTGTGTTCAGCGGGATTCAGCTATGATCAATCCATCCCTCCAGCTGTTTGGTTACTCCTGCTGATGGCGTGTACCTGAACGCAACATCCACTCATCAACAGGTTAGGTACCTAGAAGTTGACCAGGTTGCCCCCTCCCAAGGATTCAGCCCCGGGGTGTGTGTGCAAAAATCACACCTCTCCACTTTGGCTCAGAGTGGCGCCTGCCTGCCTGTGTACTCTCTGGGCCATTCTGTGCTGCTCTGGGCAGCCAGGCAAGCTCCTCTGAGTTCCTTAGTGGAGGAATCTTCACCCCAGGAGCCCAATCCACCAGGGGGCGCAACACTTACCCTGCCCCAGGTGCCAGCAACCCATTTGTTGTTTAGTCGTTTAGTCGTGTCCGATTCTTTGTGACCCCATGGACCAGAGCACGCCAGGCACTCCTGTCTTCCACTGCCTCCCACAGTTTGATCAAACTCATGCTGGAAGCTTCAAGAACATTCAACCATCTCTTTTTTTTTATTATTAATTTTTTAGAAAAATTTTCTTTTACAGATTTAAATGACACATTCATATCCACTATAATGCCAAATTCTTTTGGACTTCCCCCCGCTCCCTCCACAATCCTCATAATTTTAAATTTATTTCACATTTCCTTTATAATTGTATTGCCAGTTAATTAATCTTTACAGCTCTTATCCCTCTCACAATACCCTTTCTCATCACAAAGCCTCTTTAAATCCAACTAGCGTTGTCTGTTCATCACAAATATTTTCCAGATAAGTCGTAAACTTTCTCCAGTCCTGTGTGAACTTGTGATCTTTCTGATATCTAATTTTTCCTGTCAGTTTGTCTAGTTCAGCAAAATCCATCAATTTCCGTCTCCATTCTTCCAATGTTGGTAATTCTTCTTGTTTCCATTTTTGAGCCATTAAAATTCTTGCCGCAGTCACCGCATATTGAAAAAGTTTATAATCACTTCTATTAATTTCTCTTCCTGTAATTCCTAACAAGAAGGCTTCTGGTTTCTTCACAAACGTGTATTTAAACATCCTTTTCAACTCATTATATATCATTTCCCAGAAGCCTTTTACTTTCTTACACTCCCACCACATATGATAAAATGTACCTTCCCTTTCCTTACACTTCCAACATTCAACCATCTCATCCTCTGTCGTCCCCTTCTCCTTGTGCCCTCCATCTTTCCCAACATCAGGGTCTTTTCCAGGGAGTCTTCTCTTCTCATGAGGTGGCCAAAGTATTGGAGCCTCAGCTTCAGGATCTGTTCTTCCAGTCAACTCAGGGCTGATTTCCTTAAGAATGGAGAGGTTTGATCTTCTTGCAGTCCATGGGACTCTCAAGAGTCTCCTCCAGCACCATAATTCAAAAGCATCAATTCTTCAGTGATCAGCCTTCTTTATGGTCCAGCTCTCACTTCCATACATCACTACTGGGAAAACCATAGCTTTTACTATACGGACCTTTGTTGGCAAGGTGATGTCTCTACTTTTTAAGATGCTGTCTAGGTTTGTCATTGTTTTTCTCCCAAGAAGCAGGCGTCTTTTAATTTCGTGACTGCTGTCACCATCTGCAGTGATCATGGAGCCCAAGAAAGTAAAATCTCTTATTGCCTCCATTTCTTCCCCTTCTATTTGCCAGGAGGTGATGGGACCAGTGGCCATGATCTTCGTTTTTTTGATGTTGAGGTTCAGACCATATTTTGCGCTCTCCTCTTTCACCCTCAATAAAAGGTTCTTTAATTCCTCCTCACTTTCTGCCATCAAGGTTGTGTCATCTGCATATCTGAGGTTGTTGATATTTCTTCCGGCAATCTTAATTCTGGTTTGGGATTCATCCAGTCCAGCCTTTCGCACGATGAATTCTGCATATAAGTTAAATAAGCAGGGAGACAATATACAGCCTTGTTGTACTCCTTTCCCAATTTTGAACCAATCAGTTGTTCCATATCCAGTTCTAACTGTAGCTTCTTGTCCCACATAGAGATTTCTCAGGAGACAGATGAGGTGATCAGGCACTCCCATTTCTTTAAGAACTTGCCATAGTTTGCTGTGGTCGACACAGTCAAAGGCTTTTTCATAGTCAATGAAGCAGAAGTAGATGTCTTTCTGGAACTCTCTAGCTTTCTCCATAATCCAGCGCATGTTTGCAATTTGGTCTCTGGTTCCTCTTCCTCTTCTAAATCCAGCTTGCACTTCTGGAAGTTCTCGGTCTACATACTGCTTGTGCCTTCCTTGTAGAATTTTAAGTATAACCTTGCTAGCGTGTGAAATGAGTGAAATTGTGTGGTAGTTGGAGCATTCTAAGGTGTTGGCTGACTCACCCCCCCCATTGCTGTCCTTACAGGCCCTTTGAGCCAGAGTATTTGATTCACCTTGGTGACAGCTTCTCTGGATTTCCCATCACCATGCAGGATCTCGTGGAATTTTTCTTCTTTTTCGCCCTCCTTACAACAGGTAAGGAAGGACAGCTCACTCACTGGAAATTTATTCCACTGGGGTAGCTGGGGTCAGATGCAAGCTGGTTTCATGAGACTGGTAGGGGCATAAGATGGAAAGGCACCCACAAGGTCTTGTAATTCCTTTAAATTTGCAATTTAAAAAGAAATTGTGTGGAAAGCAATTGTTGCGAGCAATTTTTAAAATAAAGAAACCAAGGAGCATGGTCTTGTTCAAAAGAGAGATGCAAACTGCACATATTTCAACAGCTTCAATCAAATAGGTCACATTTTCGCTTGCCTGTACATAGCATGTTAAAATAAATAAATAAAAAAATATCCAGTAGCACCTTAGAGACCAACTAAGTTTGTTCTGGGTATAAGCTTTCGTGTGCGTGCACACTTTTGCAGATATCATGCATGCACACAAAAACTTATACCCAGAACAAACTTAGTTGGTCTCTAAGGTGCTACTGGACAATTTTTTATTTATTTTGACTGTGTCAGACCAACACGGCTACATATCTGAATATAGAATGTTAATTTATACATTATTGCTGCGCACTGTTTTCTGAAAAACGTGTGCACTTCCCTTCCTGCAGAGGTGCACCTTCACTGTACAATCTTTTCATATGCTGTAGCACACCCTCCGAGTGTCCCTGTTTTCTAGGGACAGTCCCAGATTTAGAGAAGCCATCCTGGTTTCTAATTTGATCCCAGAATGCCCCGCTTTTCCTTAGAATGTCCCTATTTTCACTGGAGAAATGTTGGAGTGTATGGAGTTACGCCCAAGCTGTCTGAAGGGAATCCTATAGAGGGAAGGTTTTTAAAAAAAATGTTTAATGTTTGATTATGTTTTTATATGTGTTGGAAGCTGCCCAGAGTGATGGGGCAACCCAATAAGGTGTGGGATATAAATAGTAAAAATATCATTATGGAATGGGACGTCCCTATTTTCATCGGAGAAATGTTGGAGGGTATGCTGTAGACTCACCACTTTAACTTGTTATTTTGGTTGTAAATTGAGGGATATTTTTGGGAGAAGAAAAGGTTAAAGGAGTAAACCCTACAACAAACTTCAAGTGGAGTTCCTAAGACAGTTGGAAGGCGTTTTGTACGCCTCCTTCTGGCAACTCCTACAGCAAAGCTGGTGCCAGGTGTATTCTCTGATTTCCTTTGGACCATATCAGTGAGGCTGTGAGGGGGATCTTATTTATTGCCTGGGCAGCCCAGGACCTCCATACACGCTGCCCAGGCTTGTGGCAGGGAGAGGTCACTTCAGTGCTGCTAATCCAGCAAAAACAACGCAAGAGGCAGCAGTTATGAGTTGCCAGTCTCTGCAGCCCCAGCAGGTGCTGTGATTTTCCACTGGTTTGACTTCGCCCCTGAAGGTACACTCCATTGCCTCTCAAGACAGGTAGATGCCCAACAACAACAAGAAACGATTTTCACTGATTTTCATATTGTGTTTTCATTTTTTTTAAATGTATTTTATCTACAACATGGATCAGAGAATACAATTTGCACAATGAAAAATTGCAGTATAATGAACACAGTTCCCTAAGATGAATAGTCAAGGAGTTTCAGAAAATGGGAACAAAATTATTATTATTATTTGGTTTACTTCCTTCCTTTCACACCTAGGTTACAGGGCAGGTTACAGCGATTTAAAACACAACATGAATCGTAGAATCATAGAATTGTAGAGTTGGGTCATCCAGTCTAACCCCCTGCGATGCAGAGATCTCGACCAAAGCACCCATGACAGATGACCAGCCAACCTCTGCTTAAAAACCTCCAATGAAGGAGGTTTGAAATAAAGTACAATCAACTGAGCAAGGGACGCGGGTGGCGCTGTGGATTAAACCACAGAGCCTAGGACTTTCTGATCAGAAGGTTGGCGGTTCGAATCCCTGCAACGGGGTGAGCTCCCGTTGCTTGGTCCCTGCTCCTGCCAACCTAGCAGTTCAAAAGCTCGTGAAAGTGCAAGTAGATAAATAGGTACCGCTCCGGAGGGAAGGTAAATGGCGTTTCCGTGCACTGCTCTGGTTTGCCAGAAGCGGCTTAGTCATGCTGGCCACATCACCCAGAAGCTGTATGCCAATAAAGCGAGATGAGCGCCGCAACCCCAGAGTCGGTCACAACTGGACCTAATGGTCAGGGGTCCCTTTACCCCTTTACCTTTTACAATCAACTGAATAGGGTGAGTCCTTAAAAAATGGCCTCCCAGCCTCCTCCTTTTCCTTCTTCCAGTTGCTTCTTTAGAGTGTGAGATTTGTTTCAGCAATGGCACCCACTGTACAGGACCTAAGAAGACCTGCCCTCTGGAGAAAAATGTCTGCATGATCGCATACACTGAAAATACTGTAGGTGAGTGGGAGAGAGATTATTGAAGCAGAAGTGGAGTCAGATCATTGGTACATTTTGCTCAGTACTGTCTATGCTGGCTGGTCCCATGACCTCAGACAGAGAATCCCTCTCCCAGTCTTACCTGGAGATGGCAGGGGCTGAACCTGGGATGTTCTGCATCCACAGCAGGTGTTCTAACACTAAGCTGTGGCCTTTGCTGTGATGGCAGAGGGCAAAGGACAGAATCAGTCAAAGTCACTTACTACTAGTATTGTATGGGCCCTCCGCCTTGTTAATTATCTCTAGCAAACCACCCCAGGGAACAAACTAATTGACTCATGCCTTCAGTCTGACACAGACTAATGTGATTTAAGGGCCAATTAAGTGTAGCTGCTCTGCTTTAATAGTGGGTTTCAGTGGGTTTGATGCTACCCCGCTGGGTGCCACAAGAACCCATTGCTACCAGATTCCAAGCAGCAAATGGAGTAGGGGGCTGTGGCGATCACACAGGGTCCCCGGACGTTTGACGGTCTATTGATCCCTGTGCCACCACTATGATCACTTTCCCACTGCCACCAACCTGTTTCTCTCGGGTACACACTGAGTCCAGACAGTTGTTAACATCAAAACAAATAATCAAGTTTTTTTTATAAGCGTGAACAAGTTTATGGTTTCAGATAATTTTTCTTGTCAGTTTCTTATCCTTAGTTCCTATACTGGCCTATACCTTCCTAATAACTTTTAACTGATTATTCCAACTGTCTATCAGACTCTTCCTAACAGTTTCTCTCATTCTCACACATCAAAACTAGACCAACCCACAGACTTATCCTCCCTCTTCCTTCTCCAACTCCCAACTGACTTCCAAACAACTCCAACTGTAACTCTAACTCATCCCCTTGGGTTCCCACTGGCCAATCACTTCACACTCATTTAACCCTTTCCTTTTGACCCGCCTAGGAGGGCAAACGCCACAGTGGCGTCTTAGAAAATGAGGAACAGAAGGTGCCTTACAGCACCCAGATTGGATTGGACATTGGTTCGAGAAGGATTAGGCTTCAGCACCAAGATACACAATAAATAGCCAGTTCCTCAAATCCAGTCACATCCTGAAGTGACTAACAGACAAGATTGAATACAACACAGGACTACGCTGGAGGAATAGACAATACCAGCCACAGATTTTTCAGAAGGATCAATAATGTCACATGCTTTTCTTAGCTTTGCCAAACCCTATCTACAGCCTTGCAAGCAGACATGAACAATGTGATGTCTTCTGGAGGCTGTATAGGTCTTTGCAATATGACTTTCTTTTTTAATCAACCAGTACTTATTGATATTTTTGATGATGTTTTTATGGATGCTTTTGCCGATTTGCTTTTAACGTCTATCGTTTATCACCTTTGTATATTATAATGAAACTGTGGATTACAAACAAACAAACAAACAAACAAACAAACCAATATTTTGGACAACAGCTCCCATCAGCACCAGCCACAATAGCCAATGGGCAGGGATGATGGGGAACTGTGGTCCACAATATCTCAAGGTGACTGTGCTGGGGTCTGCCCCTGTTTTAAGGAATGAACTAACTCTGGGAATCATTTGTAGGAGTTGTTAAACCATTCCTGCTTCTCTACCCGCACCCTGCCTCAGATTTATAAATCTTAAGAACTAAAGAAAAAAAATACTGAAAAATCAATGTGTTTTGTTGTGAATTGGCCAGAACAATTTTCACTCCTTTGGGAAAATATAACACAACATGCTACATTTGGAAGACACTATATCCGTCTCTGATGCAGAAATGTGGAGAACTGAATAAGATTCGGAAAAGAGAGAAAATCCAAAACCGACATATTCACCCATTCCTAATCTTTACATCATCCTTCCAAACACAACCCTGCTCATCATCTTGATGACTGAATAAAATGGAAGCCAGTCTGGCATGCTGGTTTAAGGTGTTGGATTACGGCTGGGGAGACCAATGAAGCTGATTGGATGACCTTGGCCCAATCTCACAGACTAACCAGTCCTGAGGATGGAATGGGGTGAACCATGTCAGCTGACATGCATTCCTAGGAGGAAAGGTGGGAAGCAGAGGTGGTAAAATGAAATTAACCATCTCCCTCCCCCCCCCATCTTCCATTGCAGATGGAAAAAAGGAAAATACTATAGACAAAGACTGTGTAACTGCTAACATCTGTACCAGTTCCGCCACTGAATTGTACTTTGGACCTGGAAGATTCATGAGGACAGTTGTGTACTGTTGCATCGAAAATTTGTGCAAAAAAATTGAATCCAAATGTGGGTATATAATGGGGTTGGGGGCTAGCTCCTCTCCCCAATCTTCTTCCCTCGCCATGTCCTTCCTTCCACCTGTTCCCTGAAGCCAGGTGTGCACATGTGACATGCCCCTGAGTCTCTGGTTTTTGCCGTATGGTCTGTAAATGTGGAAGTGGCCTTTAACCTTCAAAGCTACTAGCTGCCTTCCCTATGAATATATCTCGCCCTTTTCACAACCACCTTGAAGGTAGATATAATTAGCTGTGCTTTGGCCTAGTAGTGGCTGGTGCTACTTGGGACCTGCAGGGAGTGCAAAGCAGAGAGTTATGGTCCTGTTCCTTCTCACTCCTTCTCATCGGCAATGCTGAGAATAAGGAGGAGGAAGCTGCCACAGCCAGTTCCACCTACTGGGTGTAAGCAGGAAGGTTGGGAAATGGTAGATGGCTGAAGGCTGAAAGCGTTTTGTCAGGCAGCATGCCCTCTCTCTACAACCAGGGCTGGGCTGTCCATGAGGAAACGTGAAGTGACCACCTCGGTCGGCAGGATCCACAGGGGCAGCAATACCCAATGTAGATCTTCCTTTCCTCCTTGTTCCCAATCTAGATACTCCCTGGTGGAGATGGGTGTGCCATTTTGTGGCTCCCTGTAAGGTGCCAAAACGTCTTGGGCCAGTCCTGTCCATAGCTGTAAACGACCAAGCTGCTTCCTCCAAACCCTTAAGCGTTTCCACACCTTGTTTTCAGTTCCACCGATTGAAACCAGAATGAACGGAAAGCAGTGCCCTGCCTGCCACGTGTGGTCAGACACGTGCAAAGAAGAGATGGTGAACTGCACAGGACACAACGTGTACTGCTTTGACGTGTCTTCGCATTCACATGCCCGTAAGCGCTGGCCCAGACATTACATCCCTTGAAGTCCACATCCTCCCCACCAATTTTCTAGGTTATGTATCATCATCATCATCTTCTTTGGTGATCCCTCGCAGCCGAGTGAGATTGTCTTCCATAAACATGGTTTTAACAATGAGTCCGTAAGTGACTGTGGAGGCCAATTCTGGATCCACTCGTCCTTCCACAGTGGGGACATGGGTTTCTAGACAGGAGTTGATCAAGGTGTGGATTTGCCAAGCGTGCCTTCCTCCTAGCATGTTTCTCCCTTGTGTCCTGAGTTCAAGTCTTCAAAGCCTATAACACCTTTGGTAAAGGCTGTTCTCCAAATGGAGTGCTCGCAGGCCAGTGTTTTCCAGTTGTCAGTGTTTATACTACATTTTTAAAGATTTGCCTTGAGACAGTCTTTAAACCTCTTTTGTTGACCACCAGCATCACACTTTCCATTTTTAAGTTCAGAATAGAGTAGTTGCTTTGGAAGACAATATCATCAGATATAATCATCACATATAATCCGAGCGATGCTGAGTTCAGAGGAACAAGCAGACTGCCGCTATTCCCTTCCATAAGATGTGTTTTTTTAAAAATAAAAAACCCTACCTCTTATCTTCTGAGTTAAATCACACAGGCTTCTTCTTTCAGCTGTTTCTCATGTAAATACTTTGGTTTCATATTGTTAGAAAGCTGCCTGGCGAAATTTGCATCGTGCTAATTTTTGCTTTGCTGTTCTCCAACCCGGGAATGTCTATGAAAATGCATTTATTGGGTGTAAACTATGGAAGAAGAAATATGCATATTAGTAAAAATCACATACAAAATGCATTCTATTAGGTAAATTTTCAAA
Source organism: Podarcis cretensis (assembly GCF_951804945.1). NCBI lineage: Eukaryota > Metazoa > Chordata > Lepidosauria > Squamata > Lacertidae > Podarcis > Podarcis cretensis. Next base: position 16,935,789 of record NC_137177.1, on the reverse strand, counting down.
ATATAGAAAGGTGTATATTTGGCAAAATTTGCCTATAACCCAGTGTATATTGGAGGAAAGACTGAAATGGTCATGAGTTTTCATGGGGAATATTTCATGGGGAAAATAGCAATCTGATGTGCAAATGTGGAGTGGGAATGTTCAGGGGTGCAGGAGAGGATATATTGTGAGATTATATCCTAATCCAACTTGTGCTAACAAGTTCCCAAAATATCAGCAGAGTTTATGACATTCCCCTTTTAGTTCGCAACGGTAATGTCTGCACAGGTTCACTAGAACCACTATAATAATTACTCTGGTAATTTCCCCTTTTGTTCCCTCTTAAAATACAAGACACGACACAGTCTTTATAAAAGTATAAAAGAGTTTACTCACGTTCTGTTCACAATATGATCCCAGATGGCAGACAGCTTAAAAAAGGTAAAATACACTCAGAATCTATTTTATAGGAAAATAGTACTGTCCTCTCTTGGCTGAGAGCCAAGAGGGCATGTTGCTCCTTCAGAAGATGAAGATGAGAGAGAGAGATGGCTGCCTGCCCTGTGCTTTTATCATTTACCTGCACAGGTGAGGCCACACCCACCTCTGGTCACATGCGGAGGAAGTCCGTCCCCAGGAAGTTTACCTGCTTGCTAGACAGACATCCCTCCCTATGTTCTAACATGTACACACTAGGAATGTTGTCATTGACTGCTCCTGTGTTTACATCCCACATGGAAAACTGAATTTAAGACTGGAAAAATGAGAAACTGAGATGGACTGATTTGCTCATCCTTACACTGGACCATCATTGAGCTCCACTATCCAGGAAAAACGTGCGATTTGGAGAATAGCTAAAAGGCGTTATGATTCCCATAATCCCCTCTCTTCTCTTCCATTTCCAGAAACAAACAGTGTGGACAGAACCATGAAAGGCTGTACTACTAAGTCTGTCTGTTCCTCAATAAGAAGTGGCCGCAGTCCCATTTTGGGAAATTCTGATCTGATTAGGAGGGCGACATGCATTCCAGAGGTTTCTCGGGGATCTCAATGCTCTGGCTTTCTCCTACCAACCTTCTCTGGGCTCCTCCTGCTCTTGAAGATCCTCGTGTAAAGGGACCTGCATGGGGTTGTATCAGCTCTGCCTTCAATCAAGCCTTCCACCTATCTATAGGCAACTTTTTCATACTTCGATTGGACCTTCCAGATGGATTTTCTCTGATTCACTGAGTGAAAATAAACCTCAGGTTGAAATCAATTGCAATTGGAATCGGGGGTTTTCTTCTCCTTTATACGTAAAAAATGTGTTTTGTGTAAGGAAGCTATTCAGTGAAGCATTCTGTCCTATTGCTTTTCATAGGTTCGAGGTCCAAGCAATAGGGCTATACAGCGGCGTAGCACGGGTTGTCAGTACCCGGGGCAAGGCAAGTAATTTGCGCCCCCTAACCCGGGGCAGGGACGCAGCTGGCGCTGTGGGTTAAAGCCTCAGCGCCTAGGGCTTGCCGATCGAAAGGTCGGCGGTTCGAATCCCTGCGGCGGGGTGCGCTCCCGCTGCTCGGTCCCAGCGCCTGCCAACCTAGTAGTTCGAAAGCACCTCCGGGTGCAAGTAGATAAATAGGGACCGCTTACCAGCGGGAAGGTAAACGGCGTTTCCGTGTGTGGCTCTGGCTCGCCAGAGCAGCGATGTCACGCTGGCCACGTGACCCGGAAGTGTCTCCGGACAGCGCTGGCCCCTGGCCTCTTAAGTGAGATGGGCGCACAACCCCAGAGTCTGTCAAGACTGGCCCGTACGGGCAGGGGTACCTTTACCTTTACCTTTAACCCAGGGCAAGGCAAGTAATTTGCGCCCCTAACCCCTAACCTGCCGCCGCTGCCAGCTTCTTCTTGCTGCTGCCTGGGCTGGGGTATTTACGGTAAGGTAGCCACGGCGGCGGCGGCGGGTCCGTGTCAGGTGATCTGAGGCGAGTTGCCGCTGGCGCTGGCGCCCAAACGACGCTGCTTGCCCGGAGGAGGAGGAGGTCAGAGAGGCGAGGAAAATGCAACATGGCCCAGCAGCTGCAGCGGCGGCGCTGTGAGGAGGGGCTGCCTGGCGCGCCCTCCGCGGCCCTGAAGCGTGGGGACCGCGGCGAGCGCTGAGAGCCGCTGCCTGCCGGACGCCTTCAGCCCGGACGCGCGCATAGCTCATCGGTTCTGCGAGACATGGGGCGAGTTCCGCGAGACATGCGCCCGAGGCTCTTCAGCGACTCCGGAGGCGGCGAGCGCCCCCCCCCCCAGATGTGCCCGGTGCGGCCGGCCCCCCCTGCACCCCCCACACTACGCCACTGGGGCTATATACTTACGTTGAACAAGGCAGAAGCAAATACCCCCACTTTGGGGGTATTCACAGACCACCTTGGATTCTGAGGTGGTTGCCGATGAAGCAGGGGTGGCAGCGATGTTTCAGAATCAGCCTTCAAAAAAGTTTTGTGGCAGGGAAGTCCTTTGGGCTCAATTTGATCCACTTTTAACCCCTCTCAGGATTTTCATAAAAGGAAAATGATAGGGAGGGAAAGAAGGGGTTAAGAACACAGGACAAGCCCTGTTGCATCAGCTCAGGTGCTCATCTCGTCTTGTGCTCACATTTACCAGGGGAATTTACTATGGGGAAAATGCAGAAAAGAACATTATCATTATTATTATTCATTAAATTTGTATACTACCCTATACCCATGGGTCTCAGGGTGGTTCACAAGATAAAAAGACATCATATTAGGGGAAATTACTTCAAAAATGTGTACATTAGCTTCAACTGCATACAAAAGGGTGTTTATTAGGAGAATTCTACCCCCAAATGCCAAAGAATACAAAGAGTGCTTTAAAAAAGGGAAATCTGCCACAGAAATGTGGAGAGCTGCATTTAAGACTGGGTAAACAAAGAGACTGAGAGAACCGATCTTAGCGGATCTTCCTATCCCTAGTTTGGGTGGAGGAAAGAGAGGGGTGAGTGGAATTGGCAAAGGTGGAATTCGCATTCATGGCTCTGCACAGTTTCCCCTCTGGCCTCACCCACCACTCGCAGGTGTCCCTGAAAGGTTGGCTCAGAAGGTATTCCAGCTGTTGGGCTGAAAAAGATTCCTGCCCTCCCCAACTTTAGATACTCCAAGCTGATTAGGGCAGGTGTGGAAAAGCTTTGGTTCTCCATATGTCACTTAGCTATAGCTCCCTGTATACCTAGACTTTGGCTATGCTTGCCAGGGCTGATGAGAGTAGTCTTTCAGCATCATGGAGGGCCAAAGTTGCCTCACACTTGATTTCAGTCTTTCAGAGTTGTCCCCTATATTTTGGACTGGAAGCCAAAGGAGTTTTTTTAATACTGCCAAAGTATGCTTCCGACAAGTCGTCTCAGCTGTGTTCAGTACTAGCTTCAATTTCAAAAGCACCTTCAAGGAGAGCCCCACGTGCAACATTAAAAGTTACGAAGCATGGATAATGGATGACTTCTCCAGCAGATGATGATGATGATATTCATTCATTCATTCAGTCATTCATTCATTCCCTGCCCATCTGGCTGGGTTTCCCCAGCCACTCTGGGCGACTCCCAACAGAATATTAAAAACACAATAAAACATCAAATGTTAAAAACGTCCCTAAACAGGGCTGCCTTCAGATGTCTTCTAAAAGTCAGATAGTGGGCATTCCACAGGGCGGGTGCCACCACCAAGAAGGCCCTCTGCTTGGCTCCCTGTAACCTCACTTTTCGCAGTGAGGGAACTACCAGAAGGCCCTCGGAGCTGGATTTCAGTGTCCAGGTTGAACGATGGGGGTGGAGACACTCCTTCAAATATACTGGACTGAGGCCGTTTAGGGCTTTAAAGGTCAGCACCAACACTTTGAATTGTGCTTGGGAACGTACTGGGAGCCAATGTAGGTCTTTCAGGACAAGTGTTATATGGTCTTGGCAGCCACTCCCAGTCACCAGTCTAGCTGCCGCATTCTGGATTAATTGTATGCCACCATTACAGTCCATGACAGTGCCATCTAGTGAATACGCATAGAATGATTTCAATGGAAGAGCGATCTCATTTTATTTTATTTTTTAATTTTTAAACTTCAAACAAAATTAAAGGTTGTAATCCAACTTTGTCCATTGCTACAATATTATAAAATGATCACAAAAAGCATTAATTATACCAGAGCTTTTTTTCTTACAAAATGTTTAAGGGTGCTCTCATTTTGACTCAAGAAAAACACCATTTTATAAGCCGCCATCGGGGGTAGCAACCGAACTGACAATTCACCATGCTAGAGAAAAAACTTAATTTTTTTTAGGTTCTTCTCCTGTTAGATTCACAAAATGTTTAGGGGTATGTGTATCCCTGCTTCCCCCCAGGAAAAAAAAGCGCTGAATTATACATTACTGCCATGTTGGCTCATTTAGTGTTTTCAGTCGATATCTAACTCTACTTCCTCAGATGTTTTTAAGCAGAGGTTAAATGGCCATCTGTCATGGATGCTTTTGCTGAGATTACTGCATTGCAGGGAGTTGGACTAGATGACCCTTAGGGTCCCTTCCAAATCTACAATCCTATGATTCAAACTGCCACAGTGGCTCCTTTAAAGTTTCCAATCAATATACCCTGTCCATAAGCATTCTTCCAATGTTGATGGCATTAAAACATTTTTTATTACCGTATTTTTCGCCCTATAGGACGCACTTTTCCCCCTCCAAAAATGAAGGGGAAATCTGGGTGCATCCTCTGGGGCGAATGCAGGCTTTCGCTGAAGCTTGGAGAGCGAGAGGGGTCGGTGTGCAGACATCGGCCAGCCCCACAAGCTCGGGGGACAGCAGGGAGGTGCAGCACCGTTCCTCGACCTGGTTCAGTTTCCCCGACCTGCTTTTGGGGGGGGGGAAATAAAGGGGAAAAAATTTCCTTTATTTCCCCCCCCCCCAAAAAAAAAAACCCTAGGTGCGTCCTATGGGACGGAGCATCCTATGGGACGAAAAATACGGTATTAATAAAAGGAAAAGGAGACAAAATAGTGCCAAATGTATCTTTTTTGGAAATGCCTTTGACTACTCGATGTGTGAGGTGTTCTGACAGAGCTATGTTCCAGATATTGTCAACCTAAGCCTCAATTAGTCTATTAGAAACTTCCTTCCATTGCTGGGCAATAGCTTGGCTGCTGTGAACAAGGAGGAAATAAATTCTTTAGATGTGAGAGTAGAATTTGGAATCACCTCTGGCTTCTATGGAATCTTAGGGGGGGGGGTTCCTAATAAAAGTCACGATGATAACGCTCCTGTCACCTTAGGAGGCATGGAATCTTAAAGGCTTATACATCTGCTGTTGGGAGGTAAGCTGAACTCTGGTTTAAATCCAGTTATTTTCTTTTCACAAGAACAGAAGGACCTGAGAAGAGCCTTAATGAATATCTAGTTTGGCACACTCTTTTCCATTGTGGCTACTCTGTGTGCTCCTGGAAACTCAAAAGTTTCCCGATAGACTCAGCCCAAAAGCAGAGCACAAGCACTTTATCCTTTTCCCATCCCCAGATGACTACTATTCGAAGGTGTGCTGCCCTGATACTGGAGGAAACATGTGACCATAATAGCTAGTGGCCACTGATAGCTTTAAAGGTAAAGGTAAAGGGACCCCTGACAATTAGGTCCAGTCGTGACCGACTCTGGGGTTGCGGCGTTCATCTCGCTTTACTAGCCAAGGGAGCCGGCGTACATCTTCCGGGTCATGTGGCCAGCATGACTAAGCCGCTTCTGGCGAACCAGAGCAGCGCACGGAAATGCTGTTTACCTTCCTGCCGGAGCGGTACCTATTTATCTACTTGCACTTTGACATGCTTTCGAACTGCTAGGTTGGCAGGAGCAGGGACCGAGCAATGGGAGCTCACCCCCTCGTGGGGATTTGAACTGCCGACCTTCTAATCGGCAAGTCCTAGGCTCTGTGGTTTAACCCACAGCGCCACCTGTGTCCCTTACTGATAGCTTTACCCACCCTGAATTTGTTTAACCCCTGTTCAAATCCATCTAAATTGATGGTTATACCCACATCTTTTGGCAGAAGATGCCATAGTATGATGATACACTGTTTGAAAAAGGACTTCTCCTCTTGTCTTTTCCCGAATCTTTTCTTCCTCCAGGTACTAAAGGTTAGGTGTGAGAGGAAGAAAAACCTCTCTCATGATGCAAACATTTCTCAGTTTTCTTTCTTCTTCTTCTTTTGGACTGTTTAGTTATTCCTGGGGATGATGCGTACTTATAATCAGTGGCGATGGTTGTAGCTCAACGTTAAAGCTAGAGGTGGGAAGACCTGGAAAAAAACCTGGAAAAATTGGGGGGGAAACGTGTTTCCCCCTGTTTTTCCCCAGAAAAATTGAAAAAAATAGTTTGATATAGTTTGAATATTCCACACACTCCCCCCCCCCCCATTTTTCCTGGGGGGGAAAACGGCTTTGGAAAAAAACACAGAATAAAACCTGTCTGCCCCCCATTCCCCCCCCTGGCCTTCCAGAACCCACACTTTGAAGCTCCCTTCCAACTGATACAAGGCAGGTGCTCTCACTGTAATCTTTCCAGCAACTGCTCAAAACATTTTCGTTAGGGCCAGCCCATCTGAACACATAGAAGCTGCATGCGATTTACTTCCTTTTAACCACTGCTGACTTTAATCATCTTTTGAATACTCTTAAATACTTGCTTTAGACTGTGTGTTATCAATCATTTAATGTTCTGTTGCATATTTTTGTAAAGTGTTTAGAAGCTCTCTTAGCATCATGCGGTTTATAATATATAATAACAAATTCAATTTAAAAAACCCTTTCAAACAGAGTTTGAGCCTTAGTGCAACATACTACAGTACAGTGGTACCTCGGGTTAAGTACTTAATTCGTTCCAGAGGTCTGTTCTTAAGCTGAAACTGTTCTTAACCTGAAGCACCACTTTAGCTAATGGGGCCTCCCACTGCTGCCATGCCGCGGGATTACAATTTCTGTTCTCATCCTGAAGCAAAGTTCTTAACCTGAGGTACTATTTCTGGGTTAACAGAGTCTGTAACCTGAAGCGTATGTGACCTGAAGCATATGTAACCCGAGGTACCACTGTAGTACCACCGTTCAGCCTTGACACTGAGGTCCAGCTCCGAGGGCCTTCTGGTGGTTCCCTCCCTGCGAGAAGTGAGGTTACAGGGAACCAGGCAGAGGGCCTTCTTGGTAGTGGTGCCCGCCCTGTGGAACGGCCTCCCATCAGATGTCAAGGAAATAAACAACTATCTGACTTTTAGAAGACATCTGAAGGCAGCCCTGTTTAGGGAAGTTTTGAATGTTTGTTGTTTTATTGTGTTTTTAATATTCTGTTGGGAGCCGCCCAGAGGAAGCTCTTCAAGATCCTCTGGGCATTTTACCCAGGTCAGCTGACTGGGCTCCACCCCCCTGTTGTTTCAGGTCCTTTCAGCCAGGGTATTCAATTCACCTCGGACACAGTTTCTCTGGCTCTCCCCTCACCATCACCATGCAGGATCTCCTGAAACTCTCCATCTTCTTTGTCCTCCTTACAAGAGGTATGGAAGGACGGCTCACTCACGGGAGATTTATTCCATTGGGGTAGCTCGGGTCAGATGCGAATTGGCATCACGAGACTGGCAGGAGTATGAGACGGAAGGCATATCCAAGATTTTTTTAATCTTTAATTATTATTTTTTAAATTTGATTTATTTTTAAAAGAAACAGCTTTGGAAGCAATTTAGAATATGGCATTAATAACCATTTTCAATAAAGCGTAATCACACAAATAGGGTTAGTCATTTTTTTTTTTAAAAGGCCTGCAACCTTCCTCTTTCTCCAGGAGCTTCTATAACATGTGAAGTTTGTTCGGCCGAAGGATACATCTGCAATGGCACGTTGACAACCTGCGCTCCCGAGAAAGATACCTGCATGATTGCATACTCCGAAAATACTCTACGTGAGTGGGATTGAGGTTATTGAAACATAGGTAGAGTCAGAACTTTGGTCCACCTGGCTCAGTATGGTCTATGCGGACCTGTCCAGGATCTCAGACAGGGAATCTTTCTCCAAGTCCTACCTGGTGATGCTGGGGAGGGAACTTGGGATCTTCTGCATCCACAGCAGGTGGTCTACCACTGAGCTATGACCCTTGCCCTCAGGACACGTGGGCACAGGACAAGATCAGCCAAGGTCACTGACTGTTAGGGCAGGGATTGCATGTTGGACGGGTCCTTGCCTCATGTTATCTTCAGTAATCACCTCAATGAACAAGCTGATTGAGTCATGCCTTAAATCTTGGCATCTACTGTTCTAACGGCCCATTAGTTTTCAGGTCCAATTCAAAGCACTGGTTTGGACCTATCAAGCCTTCAACAGCTCAGGACTGCAATACCCCAAGGACCACCTCTTTCCATATATACTGATGCAGACACTGTGGTCATCATCTGAGGCCCTTCTTCATGAGCCTCCTTTGCAAGAGGTCTGGAGGGCGGCAACATGGGAACAGGCCTTTTCTGTGGTGGCTCCCCACTTGCGGAAGTCCGCTCACTCTTCTTGTTTAAATGTTTCTTTGGTTGTCCTTGAATCTTCATGACATGCTTGCTACACTGGTTTAGAGTGTTGGAAGGGACACGGATGGCGCTGTGGTCTAAACCACTGAGCCTCTTGGACTTGCTGATTGGAATTTCAGCGGTTTGAATCACTGTGGCAGGGTGAGCTCCCTTTGCTTTGTCCCAGCTCCTGCCAACCTAGCAGTTCGAAAGCATGCCAGTGCAAGTAGATAAACAGGTACCACTGAGGCGGGAAGGTAAACGGCATTTCCGTGTGCTCTGGCTTCCGTCATGGTGTCCTGTTGCGCCAGAAGCAGCTTAGTCATGCTGGCCACATGACCCGGAAAGCTGTCTGTGGACAAACGCTGGCTCCCTCGGCCTTAAAACGAGATGAGCGCCACAACCCCATAGTCGCCTTTGACTGGACTTAACCGTCCAGGGGTCCTTTACCTTTTTACCTAGTGTGTTAGACTAAGGCTGGGGAGACCAAAGAAGCTTATTGGGTGATCTTGGCCCGATCTTTCAGTCTAACCATGGAGGCTGACTTGAGTTCTTTGGAGGAACAGGTGGGATATAAATGTAGGAAATGCAGTGAAATCAAATTGACCCACTCCCTCTCATCCATTGTAGGTGAAAACGTTGAACGCAGTGTAGACAAAGACTGTGTCACTCTGGAGGAGTGTGCCAATACTGCCATGGAATTGTACTTTGGACCTGGGAAAGCTTTAAGGATAGTTGCCTCCTGCTGCAATGAGAAGATGTGTGGCATAGTTAACCCTAATTGTAGGTCTATCATTTGTTTGTTTGTTTGTGTGTTTGTGTTTGTGTGTGTGTGTGTGTGTGTGTGTGTGTGATCCTCTCCCCATGCTTTTCCCCCCATCATGGCATCTCAGATTCAAACGCTGACATTTCCAGATAGGGAGCAAAATATCTTAGAAATACCAATTTCTTTATATCTAGAGATGAAAGCAAAGCACTGCCTCTCCAAACCACTTGCACTGCAGCCTGAGGCTGTGCTCTTGGAGAGAGAATGGCTTAAACATCCTTTCTCTTCGGTGCTTCAGAACCAAGAGCTAATTTGCACGCCCAAAATGGAGACCTGTAACACAATCCTTTCTCGTGTGATCTTAGTTAAACACCTTGTGGCAGAGCTAGCAGAGCTGCATTCTCAGTTAATTAATCATTTCCTGTTAGGCTCTCGGCAGCTCTTTTGCTTAGCTTCAGTGGACAAACGTTTCCATATCGTGCTTTCAGTGGTACACAGACAGACAGACATATATAGAGAGTTATTTTATATTTCAACTGTTCAGTTAAACGATTATGCCTAACCGTAGAATGCTGGAGGCAGGGACCCTGTGCAAAAATAGTAAGGAGTCCTCAACCCTCTGCAACCACAGACCGCAAACCACAGACTGCTAACCTCTGACCCTATCCCATGAAAGCACCTCTGATGTGCACTGTCAATGAATCCCTCTGGAGGTCGTTTTGGAGGAGTGGTATGGATACGAACTCCAGACAGCTTGCCAGTTTGCAGGGGAAGAAATGTCCATTTGCAGGCACAGTTTGAATCCAATTGAAACATTATTATTATTATTATTATTATTATTATTATTAATACCCTGCCCATTTGGATGGGTTTCCCCAGCTGCTCTGGGTGGTTTCCAGCAGAATATAAAAACATAATAAAACGTCAAGCGTTAAAAACTTCCCGATACAGGACTGCCTTCAATAATCTCACTCGGCTACGAGTGATTGCCAAAGAGCTTCTAAAAGTTGTGTAGTTCTTTATCTCCTTGACATCTGATGAGAGGTGTACCACCGAGAAGGCCCTCTGCCTGGTTCCCTGTAACTTCACTTCTTGCAGTGAGGGGATGGAACAGACCTTCTTCATTCAGCTGATCAGTGCTTACTGCAAGGCCTTTTGAAAGCACGTTGCCAGTACCAATCAGCTGCTTGGTGAGCCTCTTTCATGGACGGGTGATGACAGGACTGTGGCCCAGCCCACCTAGTAAAGTTGGCTTATGGTGATAAGGGGTAGGTCCAGTCCTCCACTCTTACCAACCAGCCTCTAAACATGGAGGTGGCATTTAGGTTACTAGCTGCTGGTGGGTGCCTCCTCCACTAGTGAACCTCATCCCCTTTCAAAATTTCTCTAGCATTGCTTTCACCCACCGGTAGCTGGTGCTATTTTGGACTGGGCGTTGACAACGGAATGCCAGGATCGTGGTCCCCCAGGGCGCAGCAGAAGGGTCAGCCTCGGAAATTGAGCAAGGAGCTGACTCTTCAGCTGAGAGCTGTCTGTCTGAGTTAGAGAAGCTCCTTCCTTCCCAGGCAAGACATTCACTGTTAGCTCTCAGGGTGAAGGAGAGTTGGAAGGCAGCCCGAGTGAAGCCGGCCTACCAGCAGATAGGCAAGAGGCAGAGACAGTGTCCACTGAGAGTAGGCAGGGGGAAGGCCAGCTTTTCAGTCCCTGTACCAGGAGATTCCCCTTCATGGATCACTGCCTTGCCGTGGCGAAGGGGCTTGAATAACTCAGGGAAGCTATGAGCTATGGCGTGCAGGGCCACCCAAGATGGACAGGTCATAGTGGAGAGTTTTGACCAAACGTGATCCACCTGGAGCAGGAACCGGCAAGCCACTCCAGTATCCCTGCCAAGAAAACCCCATGGACAAAGGCAACAGGCATATAAAAGTTATGACGCTGGAAGATGAGCCCCTCAGGTCGGAAGGCGTCCAACATGCTACTGAGGAAAGATTGAGGGCATTAGGAGAAGGGGACGACAGAGGACGAGATGGTTGGACAGTGTTCTCGAAGCTATGAACATGAGTCTGACTAAACTGCCGGAGGCAGTGGAAGACAGGAGTGCCTGACGTGCTCTGGTCCATGGGGTCACGAAGAGTTGGACACGACTAAACGACCAAACAACAACAACCAGGAGATTGGAGAGGCTCAGAGAGTTGCGGAAGGGGAGGAGGAGAAAGGCACGGTCCTGGCGTCCTTCCTGTTGGGGGAGGGATTCTGAGTCGGACTGAGCAACTCCTTTGCCGAGAGAGGGCGGGAAGTTTTGCTGTGGAGATGTTTGTGTTTTTTGTAAATAAATGTACATAAAGCTGACGGACAGGGCTGTCTTTAGCATATGCTCCGCCGGGATGCAAAGATCCGCCCAGCATCCCCAAATTTAGTTTAGCCATCCCCAAATTTTAAGGTGGGGTGAGCTCAAAGTTATTGAGCTTTTTTGGGGAGGGGGTGGAAATAGCTGCTTTTGTTTCCTGACTTGTCATATTTGACGCTACGGAGTAAGTAACAGAGCAACGGGGTGAGGGGGGGCAGGGACTTTCGCTCCATTGCTTTCCACTGCCGTCAATTGAGAGGGACCGGTATACAGTAGGTATACATTTGGTGCCACTCAGAATTCAGCGCCCGGGTGCCCTGCACCCCTTGGACCTCCTGGGTAAAGATGGCCCTGCTTAAGGAGACTCATTACTGTTTAGCGGACTGGTTGCATGCCAGGGATCATTAGGCGGAAGTCAGAATGGAGCTGGATGGGCAGCACACCATCTGCCTCCAAAGTTGTAAACTCTGAGCTGCCTCTTTCAGATCCTTGAGTGTTTCTACACCTGTTTTCAGTGCCGCCATTAGAAATGAAATGGAATGGAAAGCAGTGCCCTGCCTGCCACGAATGGTCAAACACATGCAAAGAGGAGGTGGTGAATTGCACGGGAGCCAACATATACTGCTTTGATATATCGGCACACGTGCATTCTGGTAAGTGCAACCCCAGATGCAGCATGACTTGGGACCCCAAATCCTCCTTTCCACCTATTTTCACATAGGATCATGTGTAAGCCGTGCCATGGTGATTTAAGGCCTGCCACTCTTCACTTCCCTAAGACGTGAGCTTTTATAGAAAACAAAATACCTACCTCTAATTCTCTTATTTAAATTGCTCCCATTGTGTTTGCTTCTTACGTGAATGCTTTGATCTCATTTTGTAACACAAAATTTTGTCCTTCGGAATTGGCACTTTGCTAAATTTCATTGTGCAGTTCTCCAACCAAGGCATGTGTACAAAAACACATTCTGTTAGGGTAATTTGCTATTATTATTATTATTGGGGGCAAAATTGCATGCAAACGTGTGTGTATTGGGAGAAACATACTAAATTTGTGGTGCGTTTTCATGGGGGATGTTAAAAAAATGCAAAGTGATATGAAAATGTGGAGAACTCGATTTAAGATTGGAGACAAGAGAAACTGAAATTGACATATTTGCTCATCCCCACAGGGTTGATAGCCATTTTTTTTAAGCTCCATTCCTTAAGTACCAGATTTGTTTAGTGGCAAGGAGAGGGTAAATTTCATCTAGGTGGGATGTACTGGTTTGGAGAATAGCTGGAAGAAATTAACGTCTTCTCCTGTCTTCCATTTCCAGAAAAAATCGTGGACAGGACCCTTAAAGGCTGCACTAGTAAGTCCTTCTGTCTCTCACTAAAAAGTGGCCGCATTCCCATGTTGGGGGGTTCTGATGAGCTTAGGAAGGCAGAATGTTCACCAAATGTTTCCCGGGGAGCTCAGTGCTCTGATCTCTTCCTTCCAACCTTCTCTGGGCTCCTGCTCCTGAAGATCCTCTCATAAACAGGCACGTGCATGGGATTGCATCAGCTCTGTATTCAATCAAGCCTCCCTTCTATCTATAGGCAACTTTTTCCAACTGCCGTTTGGCCTTCCGGACGGATTTTCTCTGATTCACAGAGTGAAAATAAACCTCAGGTTGAAATCCATTGCAATTTGAATTGTAATTCTCTCTCTTTTTTTTAAAAAAATGTAATTTGTGTCAAGACCCCCATTGTTCAGCCCAGACATTGAGATCCAGCTCCGAGGGCTTTCTGGCGGTTTCCTAATTGCGAGAAATGAAGTGTCAACCATGGCAACATTGAAGTTGTGTAAGGAGCTTGATCGTTACAGCTGTGTCAGCACATCGTCATGGAAGGGGGTGGGTCTAGAAGCTCTGGGAGTCTGCTGGCTGAGGCTGATTGAACTTAATGAGTAGAATCACTTTCAGGGTTGGTGTTAGACTCTGGATATTAGACATCATCTGAATCACCAAGGGCTGAGTCCCAGGTTTTTTTGTCTGGGCCCCAGCCACTCTGGGCAGCTTCCAACAAAGTATTAAAATACAGTGGTCTGTTAAACATTAAAAGCTTCCCTAAACAGGGCTGCCTTCAGATGTCCTCTAAAAGTCTGGTAGTTGTTCTTCTCTTTGACATCTGGTGGGAGGGTGTTACACAGGGTGGGTGCCACTACTGAGAAGGCCCTCTGCCTGGTTCCCTGTAACTTGGCTTCTTGCAGTGAGGGAACCCTCGGTGCTGGACCTCAGTGTCCGGACAGAATAATTGGGGTGGAGACACTCCTTCAGGTATACTGGACTGAGGCCATTTAGGGCTTTAAAGGTCAGCACCAACATTTTAAATTGTGCTCGGAAACGTACTGGGAGCCAATGTAGATCTTTCAAGACTGGTGTGTCTTGAAATATAGGGCTCTATTCTCCCTTGACAGGTCTCATGTCATCCAAGCTTGGTACTTGAGGGAGCAGCTAGGGCTGACCAATGGCAGAGTGGATTGTCATCTCCCTTTCATAGCCTCCTACAGCTGTCTGGTTGATTCCATGCCAAGGAAGGCACCCGTCTGTTGTGGTGACTTACGGTTCTGTCACTTTAAGAGATGTGGAATCTTAAAGGCCTACGTGTCAGTTACTGGAGGTAGGTTGAACAGGAGTTTAAATGCAGTTCCTTCTTTTTCATAATAACAGAAGGAGCTGAGAAGAACCCTACTGAGTCAGGGGAGAGCAGACTTCCACGAGTGGCGGTGGACTTTCCTTCCTTGGAGGGTTTTGAGCAGAAAACCATGGCCACCTGCCATGGATGATTTAGTTGAGATTTCTGCACCGCAAAGGGGTTGGACTGGACGACCCTCTGGGTCCCTTCCAACTCTACAGTTCTATGATAGACCCAAAGCATACCTAGCCTAGCATCATCTTTTGCACGGTGGCCAACCTGGTGCCTCTGGAAGCCCACCATGGTCAGTGGCCAGGGATGATCAGAGCAGTGGCTCAAGAACAAGTGACAGGCTACAGGTCTCCCACCCTTGGTGTAAATGCACACTGGTGAAAGCTGCCAGTTGTCAAACATGCTTCCTCTGGCTGTCATTACAGGCTCTTTGAGCCAAAGAAGTTGATTCGTCACATGTATTTCTCATCATCATTACCATGCAGGATCTCCTGAGGCTCTTCCCCTTCTTTGTTATTCTAACTACAGGTAAGGAGATGCTGGTAGCCTACTGGAGATTTTCTTTTCTTTTACAGTGGGGCAAATAGGGCCAGGGCCAAATTGAGGTCACTCAGGGATGGCATCAGTAGGTGGCATTGTTAGGCATCTGTGGAGGCTCATGCCTGTTTGGGAACCCACTGCTGATTCCCAGAGCATCCTGGTTCTGGTCTTTCTCCTTACTGCCTCCCCCATGGTTCCCCTGCCCTCTCTGAGCATTCCAGCAAGGGCCAGAGGAAGGACATGAAGGCAGCAGCTGCCACCTGCTTTGTGCTCTCTCTTGCGTGGATTAGGGCCAGAGGGCATGTGAATGGGCAGAGAAAGGAGGAGGTAGGGATGGGGCAGAAATTGGGCTAAGCTTGCATTTAATAATAATAACAACGTAATACTACTACTACTAATAATTTATTATTCATACCCCGCCCATCTGGCTGGGCTTCCCAAGCCACTCTGGGCAGCTTCCAACAAAATATTAACATACAGTTGTACCTCAGGTTAGGTACTTAATTCATTCCAGAGGTCCATTCTTAACCTGAAACTGTTCTTAACCTGAAGCACCACTTTAGCTAATGGGGCCTCCTGCTGCTGCCGTGCCACTGGAGCACGATTTCTGTTCTCATCCTGAAGCAAAGTTCTTAATCCGAGGTACTATTTCTGGTTTAGCGGAGTCTGTAACCTGAAGCATATGTAATCCGAGGTACCACTGTACAGTAATGCATCAAAAGCTTCCCTAAACAGGGCTGCCTTCAGATGTCATTTATAGCCAGACCTATCTAATTCATAAAGCTCGAGACACCATCACCATTTGAAATTCACCCTTCTCTGAATTCTGCAATGCAATTTCCCCAGCCAAGGAATGTGTGGGAAAATGCATATAATACAAGAAAATGCACTCAGGAATGCATATGTTGGTGACTGGAACATTAAGAAAATGTGTTACATTGGGGAAAACTGATCTGCTCAATGAATTGAATGAATGAATGAATGAATGAATGAATGAATGCATGAATGCATGAATGTAAGGAAAACCCCACAATAAACGCTGCTGAATTTTTATGAGTGTGTGTGTGTGTGTGTGTGTGTGTGAGAGAGAGAGAGAGAGAGAGATATGTGGAAATGTCCAGAAATGAACTTAAGAGAGGTAAAATGATAAGTCAAAATTGACAGATTTGCCCATCACTAGAAGGAGGTGCAAGGGTGGCACTGTGGGTTAAACCACAGAGCCTAGGACTTTCTGATCAGAAGGTCGGTGGTTTGAATCCCTGCAACGGGGTGAGCTCCCATTGCTCGGTCTCTGCTCCTGCCAACCTAGCAGTTCAAAAGCACGTCAAAGTGCAAGTAGATAAATAGGTACCGCTCCGGCGGGAAGGTAAACGGCGTTTCAGTTTGCTGCTCTGGTTTGCCAGAAGTGGCTTAGTCATGCTAGTCACATGACCCGGAAGCTGTATGCCGGCTCCCTCGGCCAATAAAGCGAGATGAGCGCTGCAACCCCAGAGTCAGTCACGACTGGACCTAATGATCAGGGGTCCCTTTACCTTTTAAGAAGGAGGTGCACTCACTCAGAGGGGGAGGTGGTGGGGATGGGGGGATTTGAAGGCATCTCGCCCAACAACACAGCGATAGAGCATTTTTCCCCCATGCAGAAGATCCCAAGTTCAGTTCCCAGCAACTATAGGTAGAGCTGGGAATGCCTCCTGCTTGAAACCATGGAAGCCACTGCTAGATCAATGGATCCGGCTCATTCCAAGGCAGCTTCCTATGTTTGAGGTTAGCTATCACATGATTGGCATGGCTACATGATGGAGGATATGCCCCAACCTTCCCTTCTCTCACCCCTTTTCTCTCTTTATGCCATTCCTTCCTTCCTTTCTCTTCTTCATCTCACCCTCTCTGTTTTCATTTCTTTGCCACCTACATGAAAATCAGCTTGAAGGTCCCTCGGGCCATAAGTTGTTGGAAGTCAATGGATTTATATATAGATATATCTTTATAGAAAAGTATATGAATGGATTCCTTCTCTGCACCTCTCTTTTCTTTCCTCTGCCAGGTGCTTCTCTGGAGTGCGAAGTTTGCTACGGCCTTGGGACCAGATGCAGTGGCAAGATGGCGACCTGTTCTCCTAAGAAAGACACCTGTGTCGTTGCATTTGCTGAAAGTACTCTGGGTGGGTGGTGTTCAAGTTGTTGCTGGCGGAATCCCTGATCCAGACTTTGTGCAGTGTAGAAATGGATTTGCTCTCCACCGCATTAATGACTTTCAAAGCTTTGCTGCAGAGCAGTCTTAAAATGGTCACAAATAAATGTTGCACAATACAAAATGCACAGTCGATCTCTGCCACTGAACTATTGCCCTTCAATTTCCCCTTGAGACTTGCAGGTTACTGAGTCCATTTCTTTGGACCTGTTATAATAATAAGAATATAATAATTTATTATTTGTACCCCGCCCATCTGGCTGGGTTTCCCCAGCCACTCTGGGCGGCTTCCATAGAAACCAAAAATACACTAAAATATCACACATTAAAAACTTCCCTGAACAGGGCTGCCTTAAGATGTCTTCTGAATGTCAGGTAGCTATTTATTGCTTTGACATCTGATGGGAGGGCGTTCCACAGGGCGGGCGCCACTACCGAGATGGCCCTCTGCCTGGTTCCCTGTAGCTTTGCTTCTCGCAATGAGGGAACCGCCAGAAGGCCCTCGGCGCTGGACCTCAGTGTCCGGGCAGAACGATGGGGGTGGAGACGCTCCTTCAGGTATACTGGGCCGAGGCCGTTTAGGGCTTTAAAGGTCAACACCAGCACTTTGAATTGTGCTCGGAAACGTACTGGGAGCCAATGTAGGTCTTTCAAGACCGGTGTTATGTGGTCTCGGTGGCCGCCCCCAGTCACCAGTCTAGCTGCCGCATTCTGGATTAGTTGTAGTTTCCGAGTCACCTTCAGAGGTAGCCCCACGTAGAGCGCATTGCAGTAGTCCAAGCGGGAGATAACTAGAGCATGCACCACTCTGGTAGGGTCTCAGCCTGCGTACCAGGTGGAGTTGGTAGACAGCTGCCCTGGATACAGAATTGACCTGCGCCTCCATGGACAGCTGTGAGTCCAAAATGACTCCCAGGCTACGCACCTGGTCCTTCAGGGGCACAGTTACCCTATTCAGGACCAGGGAGTCCTCCACACCAGCCCGCCCCCTGTCCCCCAAAACAGTACTTCTGTCTTGTCAGGATTCCACTTCAATCCATTAGCCGCCATCCATCCTCCAACCGCCTCCAGGCACTCACACAGGACCTTCACCACCTTCACTGGTTCTGATTTGAAAGAGAGATAGAGCTGGGTATCATCTGCATATTGATGGACACCCAGTCCAAACTCCCTGAAGATCTCTCCCAGCGGCTTCATATAGATGTTAAAAAGCATGGGGGAGAGCACGGAACCCTGAGGCACCCCACAAGTGAGGGCCCAAGGGTCTGAACACTCATCCCCCAACACCACTTTCTGAACATGGCCCAGGAGGAAGGAGCGAAACCACTGTATAACAGTGCCCCCAGCTCCCAGCCCCTCTAGACGGTCCAGAAGGATGTTATGGTTGATTGTATCAAAGGCCGCTGAGAGATCCAGCAGAACTAGGAAACAACTCTCACTTTTGTCCCTAGCTCGCCGGAGATCATCAACCAGCGCGACCAAGGCAGTTTCAGTCCCATGATGAGGCCTGAATCCTGATTGGAAGGGATCCAAATGGTCTGCATCCTCCAGGCGTGCCTGGAGTTGTTCAGCAACCACGTGCTCAATCACCTTGCCCAAGAATGGAAGATTTGAGACTGGGCGATAGCTGGCCATACTGGCCGGGTCTAAAGATGTTTTTTTAAGAAGCGGTTTAATGACCGCCTCTTTCAGCGGATCTGGGAATGTTCCCTCACAGAGGGAAGCATTCACCACCCCACAGAGCCCATCGCCCAGCCCTTTCTGGCTTGCTTTTATTAGCCAGGATGGGCAAGGATCAAGGAGACAGGTGGTTGGTTTCACGCGTCCAAGCAGCCTGTCCACATCCTTGGGGGGGTAACGGATTGAAATTGATTCCATGCAACTTGACCAGACAGGGCTCTAGCACTCTCCCGCCCCAGCCCTGCTCCCACGGTGGTGTCTAGCTCCTTCCAAATATGGGTGATTTTATCTGCAAAAAACTTTGCAAAATAGTTGCAGGAGATCTTGGGGTCTTTACAAGGCCCCGGTGGTAAAGGTGGTTCCGTTAAATTGTGGACCACTTGAAAGAGTCTCCTGCTACTATTTTCTGCAGATGCAATAGAGGCGGTGAAGAAGGTCTTCTTCGCCGTCGCTATCGCCACTTGGTAGGCTCGACGTTGAGCTCTAACCTGTGTCTGGTCAGATTCGGAGTGAGTTTTCTGCCACCGACGCTCTAGCCGTCTCAGCGATTGTTTCATTGCCCTCAGCTCCGAAGAAAACCACGGGGATAGTTACTGAGTTTATAATCTGTGGTATCAGTGGCGTAGCGTGGGTTGTCAGCACCCGGGGCAAGGCAAGTAATTTGCGCCCCCTAACCCGTGGATTTGCGCCCCCTAACCCGTGGATTTGCCCTAACCCCAGATGTTGCGCCCGGTGCGGCTGGCCCCCCCTGCACCCCCCACGCTACGCCACTGTGTGGTATATGAAGCTGGTAGGATGTGTTCTCAATAATTAGGGTCTCTGGGAGAGGGGCAGAAGTCAGATTAGACTGCGCCCTTTTTAACAAAGATATGCCCTTCAATCCAAGAGGAAATTGCGGGGATACTCCCCCCCACCCGCTCCGCTGGCTTCCAAATACTTGCAATCAGTGGTAGAAATCTCAGAAATCTGAGAAATGTGCATCTTCCAGCCAAAAACACAATGCTTGACATAATGATGTTTTGCTCATCACTGAACAAACCTATCTCTTTCTCTCACTCTCGTTTCTCCCATAGAAGGACGTAAAATTCGCACTGTAGAGAAAACCTGCGATTCTTCAAAGGTCTGCTCCACCCCCTCAGCGTTCTTTTATCTTGGGTTGGGGAGAACATTCAGGATGTACTTGGTCTGTTGCACAGGGGACAACTGCAAAAATGCCAAGCCTAAATGTAAGTATTATTATTATTATTATTATTATTATTATTTTGATATCCCACCATTCCTTCAAAGGGCTCAATGTTGTGTACTCACTTTTCAATTTCTTCATTTTATCACCGCAACAATTGCATGAGGAAGGTTCGGCTGAGAGACAGTGACTAGCCCAAAGGCCCCCATGGCTGAAAAGGAACTACAGTGGTGCCTTGCAAGATGAAAATAATTCGTTCCACGAGTCGCTTCGTCTTGCGATTTTTCGTCTTGCGGAGCGCGGATTCCCCGGGTATTAACGGTTTTACGAAAAAGGAAGCAAACTTCTGTCCATCTGGCTCACTATTGTCTAATAATAAAATAAATAATAAATAATTTATTTATATCCCGCCCTCCCAGACCGAAACCGGTCTCAGAGCAGCTAACAACAGTAAAATAATACAGCATTCTAAAATCAATTCATTATAAAATCAGTTCAAATCAAATTAATGGTAACCATTGCGGTAGAGTTCTGTGAGGATTACCAAAGGAGGGGGTCAGGCTGTGCCCTGGCCAAAGGCCTGGTGGAACAGCTCTGTCTTGCAGGCCCTGCGGAAAGATGTCAAGTCCCGCAGGGCCCTAGTCTCTTGTGACAGAGATTTCCACCAGATTGGAGCCGCAGCCGAAAAATCCATGGCTCTGGTTGAGACCAGCCTAACCTCCCTGTGGCCCAGGACCTCCAAGATGTTTTTGTTTGAAGACCGTAAGGTCCTCTGTGGGACATACCGGGAGAGGCAGTCCCGTAGGTACGAGAGTCCTAGGCTTTAAAGGATAACTCCATACCCTATGGCAGTGCCTGTCCAATGTTTGGGGAAGCGGATGTTACCCTTTCTGCCTGGAGATGCTGTGGATTGAACCTGGGATTTTCTGCTTGCAGAGCAGATGCCACACCGCTGAACCATAACCCTTCCTTTCCTCTACTCCATTACATGTAGTCTAGGGTGGGCCACCACAATTGTCCATCTGTAATCAATTCAGTTCCATTTGTCATCAACATCTATCTCTAGCACAGGCTCTCCTCAACCTGAAGGCCTCCAGATGTTTGGGCCTACAGCTCTCCTCACCCCAGATAAATTGACCCTGCTGGCTGGGGCTCATGTCAGACCCTCCAAGTGTCCCTATTTTCCAGGGACAGTCCCTTATTTAGAGAAGCCATCCCAGTTTCTGATTTGATCCCGTAATGTCCCATTTTCCCTTAGGATGTCCCTGTTTTCATTGGAGAAATGTTGGAGAGTATGGAGTTATCCAACACCCCAGCAATCCTATGTAGGGAAGATTGATTAATGTTTTATTATGCTTTTATATATGTTGAAAGCTGCTCAGAGTGCTGGGGCAACCCGGTAATATGTGTGGGGTACAAATAGTAAAAAATATCATGATAGAATGGGACGTTCCTGTTTTCATTGGAGAAATGTTGGATGGTATGCTATGAACGTGGAACTCAAACAACATCTAGCGGGCACTATGTGCGGGAAGGCTGTTCTAGGCTACAGCCACCTATAAATTAAATGTATTTAGCCTTTAACGCTTTATTAACCAAGATAGCAACAAACCAGGATGGCTTCAAAAGAGGACTGGAACAAATTCATAGGTGACTGTCCCCACTCCAATCTACTTGGCTATGGGCTTGGCTAGAATTTGCCATTTCAGAGGCAGCCCCATATATAAATGACGGAACTCACCCCCAAAGGAGGCCATGATGGCCACCAACTTGGATGGCTTTAAAAAGAGGACTGAACAAATTCATGGAGGACAAAGCTACCAATGGCTACTAGCCATGATGGCTATGTTCTTCCACCATGGTCGGGGACAGAATACCAGTTGCTGGAAGTTTCAGGATGGGAGTGGGCTCATGTCGTCAATCTAGCTGGCTACTGTGAGAGCAAGATCCTGGGCTAGATAAGCCATTGGCCTGATTCAGCTGATTCTTCTTATCTTCTTAGCCTCTGCCTCCTCCTTAGTCCATTCCTGAAGCTGATTATGAATCCTATTCTTTGGCTTGCAGTACCCCAAGTAGAAAGGAAGGTCAATGGAAAGCAATGCCCTACCTGTTACTCCTCGTCAGACGTGTGCCATGCGAAGGTGGTGAATTGCACCGGTTTGGAGAGCTATTGCTTTGATGTGGCCACATCCACCTACATTAGTAAGTCTTGCTTCATGCACAACGTGCCTTTGAGTTCAGTTGGTTGAGCATGAGACTCTTAATCTCAGGGTCATGCTGGGGGCTCGTGGTCCCTCCCAACTCCACCATTCTGTGATCTGTAGCTGAGCTGATCCTCAGTGCAATTGCATCTTACCCTTGTGTAGCTGGAGACACAGAGCAAACTGGTTCTGCTGCCTTGTGTCAGGCACAATATGGGGCCATTTCTTTGAGAGAAGGCCATGCAGCAACCCCAGATGCTTGGTGGGTAGAAGGGAACACAATCACTCTACCAATGGATCCGTATTAGCCAGCTTGCTAATTTTAATTAATGGATATTTTTTAATGTTTTGATGGAATTTCATTGCAGATTTTAATGATGTGAGGAGCTCAGTGTTGTGTGTTCAAGCCCCGTGTTGGGCAAAATATTCCTGAACTAATGGGGGGGTTGGACTAGATGAACCTCGTGGTCCCTTCCAACTGTATAATTCTATGATTCCACAATTCTATGTGTGGATTTAATACTTGATTTCATAATGGATGGAAACTGCTTAGAACTAATTTATGTCATGGAAGAAGTATACAAATTAGCATAAAGTAATAGTAAAAATATGCAAGTAACTTGCAGACAACAATGAAGTACAAAGTACAGAGTACAAATGAGCAACAAGTGATATTAATTAAGCCCTGAACACCAGCACACCCAACCAGGATAAAAGCCAAGGGGTGCAGTTAGGACTTCACTATTGGGCTGACCAAAACGCTTATTTGGAGGTGACAAGTTGACTGGAGACAATGATTTCCCAGGCTACCTAATCTTATCTTCCCTGTTCAGACGGACAACGGCAGCGCAGTATCATGAAGGGGTGTACTACTAAGTCCATCTGTGCTTCAATAAACAGAGGCCAGGCCGACCTCTTAACAGGTGCGGACGTTGTTGAAAAGGCCACCTGTACTCCAGAGATTTCAAGGGGATCTCAGTCCTCTGCGCTCCTTCTCCCAACCTTTCCGGTGCTTCTGCTGCAGAAGATCCTTTCGTAAAAGGCTCCCACGGGGGGACTGCGTCAGCTCCGCATCCGTCTATGCTTGCCTTGTATCCGCTTAGCACTTTCTCTTAATGACGTTGGGCCTTCCAGATAGATTTCCCTTGGTTTCCTCAATGACAGTAAAAACAACAACCCAGGATTCAAACAAAATCTGTCTGAGCGATTTCATTTGCCCGCCTTTAGGAAACAAGTACCGACCATCACAAATTGGTAGCAAATCTAAATTCTTTGTCCCTTTACCCTCTCTCCTCCTTAAACTCGTGGGTATCCCCCCTTCCCTATTCAGCCGCTTTTAGTCCACTGCCTTCTTTCTTCTTTCCGCTTCTTCCCTCCTTGTACTGCGTTCCCTCGACGTCCTGCTCCTCCCACGTCTCCTACAGCCTCTGTGCTTTCTCCACGGCTTCTTTCTCCTATGTAAGCTCTCCTGTGTCCCTTCTCCTCCTCTTTTCCTTCCAGCTCAGCTATTGCCTCGCTTCCCCCTCCTTTCTTAATCTCCCTTTGTTTGATGCACTGTTAGTCAATATCCCTTTCCCTTTCTGCAATCTCCGTCGCAGGGTTCTTTGCACACAACTTGATTAAATCACCACACGGTGAGCCTCATTTATAATTTTTTTGTTATCACTGTTCTTACTTAAAATAAAGCTTACCAAGTCCCGCTTTCTGTTGTTGCTGGTTCTCCCCCCCCCTTTTTTTTTTTGATGGGGTGACTTTTCTCAGCGTCAGTTAGTTTAAATGAGAAACCTGGTGCTTGCTTTGCCGGGTCTTGAGGAGTCTCACGATCGAGAGTGTAGTCTCTTTAGCGCGAGGTTTTCCTGTCCTCCTTCCTCACTGTTTTTATATCTTTTTCTGTGGTATGAAGAACAGGAAACCCCTTTTTGCTCCGCTCGATGCTTCGACTGGAGACCTCCTCTCCAGTTTTTTTCGGGGGGTTAGCGTCGCCTTCGCGCCCCCTCCCTCTCGTTTTCTGCGATGGGTGTTCTCCGCTGAAGCAGAGCACTTTCCCCGACCCGCTCCTCAAGCGCATCATGGCAGATATCTTTTAGGATTTTTTGAGCTGCTCCTGCGAAGATGGCAACCTTGTTTGCAATGGCATCCTTGTGATCTGCCAACAGATAACACACAATATCAGTCAGGGTCCAGCCTGCTTTGGCTGTTGAAAGATGTCTCAGGGAACAAGCTCTGAGATCTGTATCATAGCTGTCAACTTTTCCCTTTTCTTGCGAGGAATCCTATTCGGAATAAGGGAATAAGGGAATTTCCCTTAAAAAAGGGAAAAGTTGACAGCTATGATCTGTATATAAGGGACTATTGCAACCCCCCAAGTTTTTCAGGGATGTCCCTGATTTAGAGAAGCTGTCCCAGTTTCTGATTTGATCCTAGAATATCCCACTTTTCCTTAAGATGTCCCTGTTTCCATTGGAGAAATGTTGGGGGGTATGGAGTTATCTGACCCCTGAGCTGTCTGAAAGCAATCCTGTATTAGGGAAGTTTTTTTGAAAAAATGTTCAATGTTTTATTATGTTTTTATATATGTTGGAAGCTGCCTGCATGTGGCTGGGGCAACCCAGTAAGGTTTGTGGGGTATAAATAGTAAAATCGTCATTATGGAATGGGACCTCCCTATTTTCACTGGAGAAATGTAGGAGGGTATGCTATTGTCTTTCACCTCCCCACAAACGCATACCTGCCATGCATAGGAAATCCCTTTCTACTTTCCCTACAAGTAGGCTGAAGGCATTGTATGGAAACAAAGGACAGTAAATGCTTTGCTAAGCACAAGAGGAGTTGAAAATGCTGTTGAAAATATTGATCTCCCTTTAGTAAACCAAACCAAGGGGGGGAATGCTTGGGTGTTGGTGGGCAAAAACATTTTCATGAGAATCTACCTCAGAAATTCTTGTTTCTAATGAAAAAAATTTCCTTGTGGACTAAGGAAGTACATAAATCGGAATGCATGGTATTTTTTAAGTAAATGACTCCACAGTTCATGAAAACATTTCACCTTACCTGAAATGGGCCTATAGTGGGGGTTCCCAAACAGTGGTCTAGGGCAGTGTTTCCCAACCTTGGGCCTCCAGATGTTTTTGGCCTACAACTCCCATCATCCCTAGCTAGCAAGACCAGTGGTCAGGGATGATGGGAATTGTAGTTCAAAAACAGCTGGAGGCCCAAGGTTGGGAAACACTGGTCTAGGGACCACCAGTGGTCTGCAAGCTTCATTCAGTGGTCCATGTTATTTGTGTGAAGAATGGTGGAGGCAGCAGACTGAGCGACTGATTCATTGCTCTTATAATCCAGTGGTCCACCTGGATGGTGAGCAGGGTGAATATTTTCTCCTTTCCCCCCTCTTTGTATCACTTTATTTCTTTATAGCCGAAAACTTTTCAATAAAATATTAATATCAAAAAAGAGAGAAATGACTGGAGGGCAGCTGGTTGCGGGTAAGGAAGCACTTGGAAGGAGTGGAGAGGATTAGCAGTGAAGTTAATGGGAGTCTAGGATGAATAATTTTAATGCTGAATCTGCCTTAAGACTCAAGCTGATGGATGTTACACTGAAGAACTTTGCAACAGGTCCACCCATTGCATTATGTTGATTTTTATAGAATTCAATTCGCAGTGCAATAAAATGCAATACAGTAAACCTGCAATTTACATGGGGGCTACATTCCAGGGATCATGGCTAAAGACAAAATCGTGTATAGTCAAAACCAGCATTTGAAATTTGCCGGGTGCCAAGCAGCTTGGATTTTTCCTGTTTTCACACACTAACAACACATCCTGTAGCATTCTATCTCTGATAGTTTATCTGCACAAACAGAACAAATTTCAGGAACCACAGGCTAAGGTGATCAGCGTGCATCATTTATCAAATTGTCTTAAGCTGTTATGTTAATACTCACCCATTGCGCTTGTTTTTTTTTAAAAAACTTGTCTTTTCAAAAAAGGTTTCATACAGAATTTCTTTTTAAAAAACAACAACAACAACAACCCACATGTCTTTTCAAGTTTTCCAAAGAAGAGCAGCTTTTCAAATGTTAAAAAGGGGTGGGTGGGTGGTTTATCAGGTTTGCTTAAAAAAATGTGGGTAGGGTTACACTGCATGTTATGACTGCATATTTGTATATGCCTTCTCCTCCTGTCTCTTCCCTCTTTGTGAATAACGTAAAAAGCAACCTGCTCATCCAGCTAAATGGCTGCAGGGATGGCCAGCCCTGTTGTGATGCAGTGAGAGAGCTGCCCCAGGCCTTGGGTGTCATGAAAGGCTTGCAAATTCGTTTGTTATTTTATCTATTCTTACTGTCCTTATGAGCAATTGTGGAATCTTCTGCCCCAGGGGCTAAATTCACTTGGGCTAGCTTTGGGACCTATGCACCTGGACTTGGGAGGCAACTACCATTTACTGCTTTGTGTTAGGCAGAAAAGTGCCATAAGAAGATAAGAAGATCCCGCTGGATCAGGCCAATGGCCCATCCTGCTCTCACAGTGGGTGATCAGATGCCCATGGGAAGCCTGCAAGCACAAGAGCTCTCTTCCCCTCCTGCAGCTTCCAGCACCTGATATTCATAAGCGTTGCTGCCTCTTGACTGTGGAAGCAGAGCACAGCTATCATGCCTAGTAGTCACTGATGACCTTCTCCTCCATGAATTTGCCCAATCCCTTTTTATTTTATTTTTTTAATAGAATATTTATTAAAGTTTTCAAGATATAATACAATGTAAAATAAAAAAGAAAAAATAACGAAAATACAAAAATACAAAAATAATTAAAAAAACACATAAAATTTCCATTACTTATTTTCTTTTAACTTATTTTCCAGACCTCCTCATACCTCCCTTTCTTGTATTCCAATTGTTAGTTCAGCAAATCCTCACTGCCCAATCCCTTTTTAAAGCCATCCAAATTGATGGCCACCCCTGCCTCCTGTAGGAGTGAGTTCCATAGTTTAACTATGCACTATGTCTCAGGCTGGGACGCGGGTGGCGCTATGGGTTAAACCACAGAGCCTAGGACTTGCCGATCAGAAGGTCTGCGTTCGAATCCCCACGACGGGGTGGGTTCCCGTTGCTCAGTCCCTGCTCCTGCCAACCTAGCATTTCGAAAGCACATCAAAATGCAAGTAGATAAATAGGTACCGCTCCAGCGGGAAGGTAAACGGCATTTCCATGGGCTGCTCTGGTTCGCCAGAAGTGGCTTAGTCATGCTGGCCACATGACCCGGAAGCTGTACGCCGGCTCCCTCGGCCAATAAAGAGAGATGAGCACCGCAATCCCAGAGTCGGTCACGACTGGACCTAATGGTCAGGGGTCCCTTCTTTATCTTTACCTATGTCTCAAGCCGGTTCTAAAATGGCCCATGCCATGGCCATTTCTAGCCAAGGCATATTGCCAAGTAGATGGAGATGGGGCCAGAGCCATCTATGTATTTCCCAGACTTAGAATCATACAACTGTAGGGTTGGAAGGGACCATGAGGGTCATCTAGTCCAACCCCCTACATTGCAGGAATCTTTTGGCCAAGGTGGGGCTCGAACTCATGACCCTGAGATCAAGAGTCTCACGCTCTACCAACTGAGCTATCCCATGATTTTGCTTGACTTACGTTTGAAGAACATGGTGAGTTTGCAGCCAACAAACACAGAATGTTGCCCTGTGCTAATCAGACCATTGGTCCATCTAGGTTAGTATCACTGGCACTGGCTGGCAGCAACCCTCTGGGAAATCAAACACAGCATCTTTCCCAGCCCCTCGTGAAGATGCCAGG
This sequence comes from Podarcis cretensis, assembly GCF_951804945.1. Classification (NCBI taxonomy): domain Eukaryota; kingdom Metazoa; phylum Chordata; class Lepidosauria; order Squamata; family Lacertidae; genus Podarcis; species Podarcis cretensis. The sequence goes on along the minus strand of NC_137177.1, from coordinate 16,907,881 downwards.
GATTGACGCTGGGACTTTCAGCAACTGAGATACAACGCTAGATTGCAGTTAGGTTTTGGGTATAGTTTATAAGCTAAAGGTTTGGTGCATATCTCTGTTCAATACAAAAATCCAGTTTTTAAGTTCATTAAGAAAGAAGAAGCATGCATGACACACGCAGAGGCTTTTACTGAGTCAGATCATTGTGTTCTCAGAGGGGCTCAAACTGCTCCCCTCTCTTTACTCCCTCCTTCCTTATTATCTCCTTCCCTGTTGATAGTGGTCATCATAAAAATCAGCATTCCCAGGAGGCTCAGCTGATTTAAATCCCGCTTTGAATTCCCACTCATTGCTGGTGCAGTCAGTAGTCTAAACACACCCACCCACACCCATTTCTTAAAGAAGTCATCCTCATCTCATTGGCTGCAACAGAAGTGCAGGCAAACTAGCCAAGGCCATACAAGTAAGAAGAGCAGTTTGCAAGAGAGCAGAAACATCTCAGTCCCAGTGGAAAAGGATCAAGGGAAACAGCTGGCCTGTCGGAGGAGAAGGTAGAAGGTAGAAGGTAGGGAAGAAGGTAGGGAACTCCAATTTATTCAATGTATTAGCCATCATTTGTAGCAGAAACCAGGCGATTGCATTTCAGGAGATTAATCTTGGAGAAACATGAAGATCAGGAGAAGGTCCTGTAGAACAGCCTCCCCCAGACTTGTTTTCTTCCAGTGGGTATCTCTTTGACCACTATGAGAATAGAGTTTTGGACCTGATCTGGAACACCTCTTCTAATGTTCTTATGGCGCCTTCCTTGGGTTTTTGACTACAACTCCCATCATTCCCAGCCACCATATCTTTGCTAGGTATGGCTGATGAGAGTTGTAGTCCAAAACATGGAGGACACTAGGTTGGGGAAGACTGATGGAGAAACCTCCAGCTTAGGAGCTGAATCCTGAGTTATCTAGTTCTGCAGAAATATATCGTTCTTGTAGCTCTACTCCAGCAGGGAAGCCTTGTCTTGCTGTAGCAAATGTGAATGAGCAACCTTTCCTAATGCGCAAAGGCAGCAGCTCATATAATAGTTCTCATCTGACAAAGTCCACAATGAAGAACTAGGGAGAGGAAGCTGATGCATAAAGGATAGGCTCAGCCTTCACTTTAAGTCCAATGTAGGGGTTTGGACTAGATGTTTATGTTAAGCTTTCCAGGCCAGAGATGGGGAACCTGTGGCTATCAACCAGAGAACAGCATAGCATAGCGGGAGTCCAATGACATTGCAAGGGTCAAAGGCCACCTACCCCTTTTTAGAAGCTAAATCATGGAACTGTAGTCCTCCCTTCCATTTAAAAATCTGGCAAGTGAATCTTATGGAATTAATCTCCAGAATTTAAATCTGTTGCCGGAGCAAACAGGGGAGGGCTTTATTATTTCTCAAACACGTGATCACGCACATGCATTTCAAAACAATAGAAATTATCCCTCTATAGTATCGTTTTGAACCTCATCAGAAGTAGTGCTCCCAACATGAGATAGCGGGGAGCACTGCTATGCTAGTTGAGAAACAGGTTTCCCTTCTTGGTATATTTCTGCTTCCTTCTCTCTCTCTCTCTCTCTCTCTCTCTCTCTCTCTCTCCATTTTTAAAAAAGAATTTTGGGTGTCTATTTAATATAACATCCCCTAATAAATCTGTTTTGCTCCTTACCCCTTGCCCTCCTGTTTGCTTTTTAAACATGTGTCTTTGCTGAGGATTTGTAGTGCAGTGGTAAACATTGCTTACTCAGAAGTACATCCCAGTATCTTTAACAGGACTTAGTTCCAGGGAAAGGTTTCTAGAATTGCAGGCTGAATCTCTGATCCCTCTGCCCCCAGAATTATGAGCATGGAATATCTTTCAACACTTGCGAGTCTGGCAGTGTTCTTATTTTCAACCAGAAAAGGAATTTTAAGCTTCTGAAAAGGCATAGGTTGACCCAGGCAGGCACAATCTGTGGCCCCATGTGGTGAAATAACTGGGACAGGATGTGGGGTTGGGTAAAAATCAGACCAAACCTTTATAGACCACAGCATAAAGTGGGGTTGGCATGGCAGTAGGGCAATGGTCCCATTGCTTCAGTCCTTGCTGGAAAGAACTGAGTTCTCCTCCGTGAGAATATTCCAGGGCTGAGCCCTGACATGGTGGAAGCCAAATGTCCAGGTCTCACTGGGTGCCTGGGATGAGAGATTCCAGCCATGCGGGGGCCCTAACCTGATCTTAGGGTGTGCATAGCCAATATTTTCCCCTAGACACATTATGGAGGCCCCCATTGCTTTACTGATCCTGCCCAATGCCATTTCTGCTGATATACAACAGACCTTGGTTGGTTGGCATCCATCTGTCTCAGGAGACAATGGAGAAGCACACCTTTGGGGTGAAATCAAACCATTGGAGAGTTAATCGCTGCTGTGGCTGTACACTCAAAAGGGAAATACATGTTTTGCTGCTGTTCTGACCATTGCTTAACAAAAGTACTCTTTAGGTCACTGAGGGATAGGTGAAAACCCCTCAAGGTTGGAAGAAAAAATTCCTTTGCTGGCCTGTCAACCAGCAACCCAAATAGCCTAGTAATTCTCATGCAGAGGGTGGATGGAAAGTTCACTACAGACAAAGTGTTTCCATAGCCCATGTGAGTGAGACCTTTTAAGGCCTCACCCTTCCTCCCTCTTGCAAGATCCCATGGGATGCCGCTACCGTGTGAGATCTCTCTAGAAGGTGAAGGAGGTGCAAAGGTGCCCCCCCCCCGCCGGCTGGACCCTGCATTGCCAGGTACAGTCACTCTGTGTGCGGTGGCACCCAGAAACATACTTCTTTTGTTCTTGTTTGTGTGTGTGTGTGTTGTTTTTGTTTAGGTTGCATGGCAGAGCTCATTCACTGAGCATTCATTCTGTTTTGCTTGTGCAAAAATTGTGGAGCTCTCCGTCGGCCTTGGCTGCTTAGTTTTATTGAGCATTTGTTGAGATTTGCTTGTGGGAAGGCTGTACAATACTGCATCACCAAAGTGTTAGCGCACATTTTCCCATGCATTTCTCTGGCACTTCCCTTATGGAAAAGAAGTCTGATTTTGTGTGTCTGCAAGAGAAGGAGCTAGTTCATTTCTCAGGAGCGCCCCATCAAGTGTCTGGGGCTGGTAGGAAGTCCAATAACATCTGGAAGGCCAGGGGAATCCCCATTCTTGCAATCTTGGATTTCCCCCAGATAATTTGGTGTCACCTGGCTTTTTACGTGTTTTTGCGCGCTTAAATGCACACTTTGGTAAGCTAACACCTGGTGTCGACACTTCCTCTGTATGTCGTTGCAGGTCCTTTGAACCAAGTATTTTGACACATCGTGGAGAGAGCTTCTGTTCTTGTGCTCTCTTATTTCCCATCACTATGCAGGCTGCCCTGAAATGCTTCTTCTTTGCACTTCTAAAGACAGGTAAGGAAGGGTCTGGGAGCCTCCTGGAGGTCTGTTCCTTCCGGGATGAATAGATTTGGAGCCAAGCTTGTGTCACATGATTGGTATGGATACAAGTTGGATAATGCAGCTTTCTGAAACGTCTGTAGCTCATTGGTATAAGGCAACTTGTATTTTCTGGGATTTTTTCCCCACGTTGTGATTTTACATTGCAAAAGATCTGTGGGTATAGGATGGTACGCAAATTTTAAAAATAAAATAAATAATAAATAATAAACGGCTTTGCATGCAAGAGGCCTCAGGTTCAGTTCCTGGCATCTCCAGATAGGACTGAGAACATACTGTGTCTGAAATCCTGCTTTTGGGGTTTTTTGAAAATCACCTCAAAGTAGCTTAAAAGTATTTTTAAAAAACCAAAAACAAACCAGAAGCCACTCAGAAGAGGATATGGAAAGGCCTATCAGAAGTAGAGACATCCATGTTATCTCAAGATGTGCACCTAGAAACTTCAAAGAAAAGAAAACATTAAAAAAAAAAATTGTGACCATTTGCCAGTAAGAAAGAAGGATCAGGTACTGCTGGGGAACACCGTTCAAGCTGAATGTGTGGATGGGCAGAGAGGAGATTATAGTCCACAATACTGATCATTCGTGGCAGTTATTAGGAATCATTGAAGCCATGCTCACAATATGCTCCAGCCCATTCCATTGGGAATGAAGGGACAAAAAGCAGCCAAAGATAAGAAAATAAAGAAGCAGGAAACCCCCCCCTTAACTCCCCCTCATCAGTAATAATAACATCACCTGTTTTCACTTCTTAAAACCCCCTCAAAGTAGCTTAAGAAACACTAAGAAGTTGAAATACTTCATTGTCACTTGTACAACTTGTATACAGTGAGATTACATGAGCACCCCCCACTCAGCTCTCTTAGTCTTAATTTCCCTTACTGACGCACACCCACCAAACCCAAAAGTCAGTTGCCCTGTTGTTATCTTTTTTTTAATTCTTATTAAAGATTTTCTTGTTTTACAGAAGTATGTGTAATGTCTCTCGTATTTTTTTCATGTAACATTTTTACAAATCAGTCTCATTTGTTGAGACATTAGGGGGGGAAAGGGGGTGGAAAGATGGGTGGGGGTGGGGTCGGGTGGTGATGTTTCTATTTTGCTTAATGCATGTAGGGTTTGGTGTCAGCGTTGCTCGTGCAGGTTCTCTGCTGTTCATTTGTGTTTCTTTGGTGGTGAGAGAGGTTGGGGTTGGCCTAGGGTGTAGTTGTTTGTTTGTGATTGGCTGTGGTGATCTTTGCTTTTGTGTTTGAGTGGGGTGGGTGGGTGTTTTGGATCAGGTTAGACATATTGATTTGTATGCTGTTGGTGGATCTTTTCATTTAGCAGCCTAACAGCCCACGGATAGAAGCTGTTCTTTACCCTGTTGGTGTGACTAATCATGCTTCTATATCTTCTGCCTGAGGGCAGGAGATCAAGAAAGTGCCAGCCAGGGTGTGAATCATCCCTGAGAATTTTCCTCACTCTCCTGAGGCAACGTTCTTCCGCTATTTCATACAGCGGATTCATGGGACAGCCCATAATATATTGTGCTGTATTCAACACCCTCTGTAAGCACTTCCTATCAGTTGATATCAAACCAGCGTACCATACTGTGATGCAACAAGAAACAACAATTAAAAATCATTCATTTCCTTCCTCTGTTTGACCACTTGATGCCTCTCCTTAAATCTCTGTGTAAACTCCTACTCTCTGGCTGATCCCCAAACCCTGCAATGGGCACAAACAGGGGTACCCCAAAAGTAGGTGATCCATGGCTTATTCCTGCACAAAAGTTTCTTCATTTGATCTCATTTTAAAAAAGTGTCCTTCCCTCTTCCAGCTGCTTCTTTGGAGTGCGAAATCTGTACTGCCAAGGGGACCAATTGCACTGGCAGTGTGAGGACCTGTCCTGGGAACAAAGAAACCTGCCTCATCACACTGATGGAAAGCACCATAGGTGAGTAGGAGAGGTTGCAAGACAGATCAGGGCAGGGGGTGGGCTTAGGCAAGACCACTGACAGCTGCTGCCTATATAGATGGCACAGTGGACTTTTCAGCTCAGGATGGGGCTCTGAATGGCCAGGGTGGTAGATTGCGTTCTGTTTCATGATGCCTTTCAGGAGGCTGAGGTTGAAGCACTTATCTTTTGCTCAAGAAAAGTGGTGGTGGGGAGAACCCGTGGTCCTCTGGATGCTGCTGAACTACAACTCCCATCAGCCCCAAGCAAGCACAAGCAATGGTTAGGGATGGTGGGAGTTGTGGTTCCGCACCATCTGGAGAACAAAATGTTCCCCACATTTTGGATCTATATCATCTGTGTGTCATCCACATTTTTGTCATGGAAGGGCAACTATTTGGGTGCACAGACACCCAGATTATACGCTAGTAGACCTGGGTGATGTTTCAATTCATCGTCTGAAACCTCTATGAAGTTCAGATCGTGAGACTTTTTGAGCTAGTTATACATCACAGCTCCCTGGCCACCGCAAGCAGAGTGCATCTCACTCCAGACTCTCCAAGTGTCTGTATTTCCCCGGGATGTCCCTGATTTAGAGAAGCTGTCCCAGTTTCTGATTTGATCCTTGAATGTCCCACTTTTCCTGAGGATGTCCCTATTTTCATTGGAGACATGTTGGAGGGTATGGCATTATGCGACTCCTGAGCCATCTGAAGGCAATCCTGTATAGGGAAGTTTTTTTAAAAAATGTTTAATGTTTTATTATGTTTTTATATATGTTGGAAGCTGCTCAGAGTGGCTGGGGCAAGAACTGGCAAAAATGACAGAAAGACTAAGAAAAAGACAACAGAGACTTTGAAAAAGATTGGGAACCATTCATATTATATTTGCAGAAACAAAGAAAGGCAATAGACTTGATGGCAGGATTTTAAAAAACATTCACATTATTAGCGTCAGAAAATGTTTGGAAGATAGTGAAATAAGATGATGTATTTTATTTTATTTTTATGTTTTTAAGGTTTGATGTTATGTTATTAATAACTTTTTCTGTTGGGAGATAGCAAAGCAGGTGAAAATAGAAACAAATCAGAAACGCAAGTTGGGGAAGTCTTGGAGGGGAGGGAGAGAGGAGTACGGGATATAGCAAATGTTAAGAATTTGAGATGTATGTAATGAACGAAAATGAAAAATGGATATATATGTGTGTGTGTGTGTGTGTGTGTGTGTGTGTGTGTGTGTATTTAAAGAGTGGCTGGGGCAACCCAATAAGATGTGCGGGGTATAAATAGTAAAATTATCATTATGGAATGGGATGTCCCTACTTGCATCAGAGAAATATTGGAGGGCATGTCACTCCCATCTGGTTGTTCTGTGCTTGCGGGAGCCATGATGTACTGCCAGCTCAAATTGCCTGTTCTCCCGACCAGGAGGAAAAGGGCAGCCTGCCCCGCTTGCTCAGGTGAAGGCAGGCAGATGGGGCTGTGAAGGGAGGGAATGAACAGGAGCTCCTTCACCTGAGCAAACTGGGCAGCCCCCTTCCCTTCCTCCTGGTTGCTCCTCCCTCCCTCCATAGCCCAGCCACTTTTTCAGCCTTTTTTGGTGTTATTTCAGACATCGTGATATATCACTCTATCGTGCTGGTAAGAAGGTGGTATGTCATGATGCTGAAAGCCAGATATCGCCCAGCCCTATATACAAGTTGAATGTAACTTGTGAATACTCCTCGTGCGACTCACACATAAGTGACAGAGAGCCTGTGTGTTGGCTGGGGGAGAGCACCCCTGGGTCTTTGCAATATGCATCCTACAAACAAACAATGGGTGTTCTGCTAGTCTACTATATATTGTGGAAAGTCCTTGGTTGGACTAAATGGCCCTTAGGGTCCCTTCCAACCTTGCAATTCTATGATACCCATTCAGACACTTCTTAATATATTGATACCAATTTTTCCACGATGGTTCCCGAGATCAAGGAGTACCGTAGGTTTTGGTCTTTACTGAGTACAGTTGGAAACCATTTTCAAGCAAGTGGGGAAAGGAACCTTTCCAAATTGTGCTGATTTTTTGTTTGTTTTATAATTCCTAAACAACAAAAGTGGACGGTTAGCCCTTATGGTTGCTAAGAGACCTATAATTTAAGTCTGGAAGGATAAACGCCCTGTGTTTGCCCCACAGTGGGCTGAGGATCTCATGGCCCTGCCTGCATTTGAATGTATTTCCAATAGGCCTCAATTCTGCATCAATATGCGCATATGAAGGGCTTATATTAACTTAGATGTTAAACTTTAAGACATCTGTTGATGGTTGATGCACCTGCAATGAGAATGGATAATTTTTCTTTGTTCCTATTATTTTATTTTACTTTATTATTTATTAAATTTATATACCACCCTAAATCTGATGTTATTCTTTCTTTCTCTTTTTCCCTTTTATGGTCTTTAATTCTTTTTCCCCCCTCCCCCCTTCCTTTTCTTTGTTAAATTTGCAAATAAAAAAAAATACTATTAATAATCAGAGCTGCTCTGGAGATGAAGCTGCTAGTTGCTAAATAAACCTCTCTCCTCTATTTTTTTTTTTTTTTTTGGCCACTTAAGACGGAAAGGTGGTTCAGACCGTAGAGAGAAGCTGTGCTTCCACTTTTTGGTGCAACGCCCCACCACCTTACTTTGATATGGGGGGAGGAAGAACCTACAGGTCCAGTTGGGTCTGCTGCACTGGGAAGACCTGCAGACAAGTCACTCCTCAACGTACGTATATAAATTTCATGCTGGTCCGTCTCCCCAAAATTCCTTAACATTATCCTTTCCTTACGTTCACTCCCTGTAACCAATGGTGCAGGGGTCATGGAAGGCTGAAGACCCACTGCTACTTCTGCAGAAGGTGTAATGACCAATTAGGTTCTTTTAATAGGTGTTTCACATAGATGAGACCCAGTACACTCTAGGAAGGCACAAGTAAACCCCAGACAACCAATATTGGATTGTCTCTATAATAAGTTTTATTGATTAACTCACATGTCAAGGCAAGGAATATGCAGTCAACCATACATCTGTTCATACACCTTTCATACTCACCACTCTTCGCTCTTCACTGAATTGATCAGGTTCAGTAAAAGCCATTGGTGGCACACAACAGCGCTGTCAAATGTCTGGCACACGTCTTAGGCTGGAGGGCTTTGCCAGATATACACCTTGTTGTTCATCTGATTCTTGGCATTACACAACTCCTTACTCCTTGTTTTCGGCATCTCACATCCTTGTCCTTGGCATCATCTCACAACTCTTATCTTACCTCAAAGGTAATGTTGTGTAGCTCTTCTTGTATGTGCTGTTCTGTACTGTTCCTACAACACAGTTCATGACCAGTTCACTGACAGTTCAAAGACATCACATCCATTTTGTGGTGTTCTTCAGCCATCTTTAGGCCCATACAAACCATGCCATTCGTTACAAAGGGTCTCCGTCTCCAGCAACCTAGAGACACCCAATAGGCATGGGTGTCAGAGACTGGACAGAGGAGGAATGGTGGAGACCGCCTCCTGAACCTTCCAGAGAAGAGGAAGACAGTATAGATTTACAACAGTTGTTTGAGGAAGGTTACGGCTCAAAGGCAGATGAGGGGCAAAGTTGGGAAATAATGGAAGAGGAGAAAGGGGAAGCAGAGCCGGAGCAGCTGGCTGACACATTATCACTAGAAAGCATTCCAGACCCACCTTCTCCCAGAACCTGGTGAGCATTGAAAGTAGGAGAGCAAAAGGCTCGGAGGCAAATGGCCTTAAGCGGGCACCATAAGGTGGGTGGTGTTGCTGACAATAACTGAGGAGAGAAGTGGGGTGGAGATTACTCAGAGCAACACCATTACTCCAAGAGGCTGCATTTCTAAGCCTCTTTCTGTGAATATTGAATAAAAGACCTTGGTAAGAGCTTTCCTTATCTATCTATTCCTGGCAGCCTACTGTGGGGGGATCAGAATACCTGGTGCCTGACAATGGGTGGGGAAATTTTAAGCCACTGTGTGCTCCAAGGCTCTGCATTCAGGAAGACCAAAAGCAGAAGGTGCTTCCATTTCAAGACAGTTCACTGGGAAGAGGGGTTGATTGTGAAACCGCTCTGGAAATTGTAGCTCTGGGGGTGGGGGGCAGGAGATATGTGACAACTTGACTTAAGGAAATGGTGGAGGCTCAGGCTGTTTGCTCACATGACCCTCAGCCTGAAAAAGGTCCCTGCCTCCCCCGCTCTGTATTTCTTTTTGGTCCAGTCCTTGAGCTGACCTGGAGTATCTTTTGTTTCTGTTTTCAGTGCCACCGCTAAAGCCTAGAGCCAATACAACGCTGAACCCATCCAATTCCTCCTGCTCAGGCACTTACAGCACTGAGATGGCGAATTGTACCAAGGTGGAAACCAACGGCTTTGGCAGGGCCTCCAGTAAGTGATTTCCTCCGCAGTGCAGGTTCATTTCTTCCACGATCTGTAGGCGGGTGGGTATTTATTGCAGATATTGATATAGCACAGTTTGGATCAACTGGAAGCATAAGAACGGGCTCCTTTTGGAAATATGAAGCATTGTCCAGACCCATCAAAATATAATTCGAAATTTTACTGGCAGAACTCTACAAAAAAGCATCACATGAGCATCAAAGATACATCCTAAATATCCATGCAATGTCTCGTGCTGTCCAGCACAGGCTCAGCATCTTAGAAATAAAAGATAACTTCATAAATCATAACATCTCTCTCCCCCCCCACCCCATTCAGGAGTGCTGTCCAAGGACACTGAATCTGCCAGCTGTCTCTCTTCTAGTGTTTCCTCTTCTAGCTGCTCCTCACCCAGTATTTCCCAGCTTTCCCCCTCTGGACTATGCCCTTCTACAAACCACTGTTCTAAATCAATACTATCCTCCTGCCCTTGGGAAGGTTCAGAAAAAGGGGGAGGCGGCTCCCACCATTCCTCCTCTGTACAGTCCCTGATAGGTGTTCTCCTCCAACTACCGCTTTTCCACACTTTCTCCTCTCTATATCCTGGGATTCCCTACACTTTGAAAATCTAAATAGTAGAGCTACATCAATTGTGTGGGGAATCTCCAGATTTCGGGGGTGGAAAGTATGGGTGCGGATGGTTCCAACACATTGTAGTATTTTGGTTTTGCCATTTACTTGTTAAGATATTGTTTTATTTTAATGTCTTATTGTGTAAACTGCTCTTGGGTTTTTAATGAAGAGAGGTCTTTGCAAGTGTTGTTGTTGTTATTACATGAAGGTTCTTCCTTGAGGCAAGGTGAGACAACTGCCACACATATTGGATTTTGGTTACCCTTAGGTGGCAGAGCGAGGGAGATTTGAGGCATGTGAGACGCAATCTACAGGAAGGTCTCTTGCAAAAAGCCCCATTGGAATGAAAGGACCTTAACTGCCAGAAATTGGAAAAAGGAATTCGTGCCAACAAAAATGCAATGGCAGGATAAATTACTAAACTATATCGAATTGGCTAGATTAACAGAGGGAATTAGGGCACTCCCCAGACAAGAATTTCAAAAAGAATGGGGGAAATGTAAAGAATACTTCACAAAACAGTGCCCTAAAATACACACCTGGACTTGTTTTGTTTAATGTCTGCAGGAGACTTTGTGGTTTTCTTTTTAAGTCATAATTTGAAAAAATCGTAATAATAACTCATAAATGAAATAGTTCACAAGAAGTAAATAAGGAAGCCATGTACAGGATAAAGGAAGTCTTTTATTTTGTTGTTTGTTTTATGTTTATTTTATGTTATGTTCATTTCTAATGGTGGTGGATTCGTTTGAGCTGTGGTGGATTTATGTTGTAAACAATAATTTAAAAAATGGAATGTATTGAGCTGGATCAAGGTGGTGGATCATTCCCATGTGAGTCAGTGGCTTTGGATAGATGGGCTGAGCTCTACTGGTGAGCAGTAGATAGACCTTGCTTTGTGGCAAACACAGGGTTCATTTCAAATAGAGTAGATGGAGCAACTTTTTGGAGAGCAGTCGCAAGCAATAATGTCTCGGCAACCCATATCTTGTCTTCCACATCCAGATGAAACCCCCACGGAGAGGCTTTCGAACGGCTGCACTACGAGGTTTGTGTGTGCTTCGGAAAATAGCAAACACTCTGAGTTTACGGTTGGCTATGATGCCGTTCATAAGATGGAGTCTTCCAAGGCGTCTCAACCCACTGCCGTCCTCCTGCCAAGCTTCTCTGGGCTGCTGTGGAGAATCCTGTTGTAAAAGTTGCCTGCATCAACTCCCCCGTTGAATTCTGCCTCCTCTTTCACCCATGAACCACTTCCTCTGAATGCACTTTGCCCTTTACTGCTTTCCTCAGTGAAAATTAATATTGAGATTAAAACAAATGACATGTTAAATGCATGGCAGCTGTGTTTATTTGTTAGGAGCCTTGTGGCAGAAAGACATTTTATTTTAGTGCAGAGTTCCTCCAGTTCCTCACAACTGACAGTAGTGAATCACAGAATTGCAGAGTTGAAAGGGACCCTGAGGATCATCTAGTCCAGCCCGCTGCAATGCGGGAATAGGCAGCTATCCCATATGGGGTTCAAACCTGCAACCTTAGTGTTACCAGCACCACACTCTACCCAACTGAGCTATCCAGGCAATTTAATCAATCTTATTTCTCCCAAAGGTTCAAAGGAATAAGCAGAGACCCATTTGGTGAAGGGTTTAATGCCATCTAGTGACTAAAGCATGCAATTAGCATGCAATCTGGAAGTCCGTTCTAAAACCAAAACTGTTCTTAAACTGAGGTGCGCTTTCCCTAATGAGGCCTCCCGCCGCCAGTGCCCTTCCACCATTCGGATTCTGTTCGTAGACCGAGGTAAAGTTCTCAAACCAAGACACAATTTCAGGTTTTGTGGAGTTTGTAAACCAAATCGTTCTTAAACCGGACTGTTCTTAAACCAAGGTACTGCCGTATTCTTCTCTGTTTTGGAAAGTTGTTCTTTATGCATTTGGACACCAGTACAGATACTGTAGCCAGATTTTGCATGAGGTCAAGGAGTAAGGTTTTGTCTATGTTTGAATATGGGTGGATGCCATTTTGAGTTATGGTGGCAGACTGAACCTTTCAAAACTGCACTAATTTTAGCCACTGATTTCAAAACTGCACTGATTTTTGTTATTATAATTTCTTAGAAGTCCCAAGGAATGCTGGGTATGATGATCCTAGTTGATTATAAGTACAAACTGTTGCTGCATAAGCCTTAGCAACAGTTTTAGGTGCAGAAGGAACCATTGTTTGAAAACAGCTTTATGTTTTAGTCCCTAGATGGCAATATTGCCTTCATGACTAGTGATAGATAGGTGTCAGCACTATTTCAGGAGTGGGAAACCTCTGGTCCACAAGCCTGCTTATCCCTACCAGGCTTCTCCATTTGGCCTGTTGAGGCCATTTCAGCCAAGCCACATCCACCTGCCCCACACGTCAAATGTGAGGCGGGCAAAAACCTGGCTCAACTGAAAGGGGGTCTGCAAGCACTGTCAATCTTGGTTTCAAGAAGGAAAGTCATTCATAAAGAAAGGGAAAATGTCAGATCTTCAGAAGATCCTTTCAAAGCACTGCTGTACAATGTAGCATTTTGAACATGGCTTCTGAAGACCCCCTTGTGGGCATAAAATGTCACCAGGTGCCATTGTGATGTCATGTGAGTGACCCCACCCACCCGTCCAGCTTGGCCTATGATGGGAGGGGGAGCTCATGATCTGGACTGCCACCCAGTTCCCCACCCCTGCCTTACATCAACCAAAGCAGGAAAATAATAGTGTGCAGTAGCAACAACAACAACAACAACAACAACAACAACAACAACAACAACTTATTATTTATACCCTGCCCATCTGGCTGGGTTTCCCCAGCCACCATTGGCGGCTCCCAATCGAATATTAAAAACACAATACAGCATTAAACATTGAAAACTTCCCTAAACAGGACTGCCTTCAGATGTCTTTTAAAAGTAAGATAGTTATTTCTTTGACATCTAGTGGGAGGGTGTTCCACAGGGCAGGCGCCACTACCGAGAAGGCCGTCTGCCTGGTTCTCTGTATGACTTTCCAACATTTAATATAACTCAAAGTATTCAAGGCTGCCCCTGCAGAAGAAAAAAAATACTTCAGAAATGCATCGTACCCTCAGTTTTAGGTCAAGTTTACTGAGGGGATGAATTACTTCCTGCAATAAAAAGTCCCAAAGTGATTTATAACCACCTCACAAAACCATATAAACATATTTTAAAATCAAGTCAGATTAAAAGCGCCTGAGAGTTTGACCTGCTCAAATGCCTGGGGAAATAAGAACATCTTGTGTGGTGTCAAAACAGTGGTAAAGTTGGCACCAGAAATGGAAGTTCTTGCAGAAAAGGCCTGCTCTCTCATTACCATCCTCCAGCCATCCCTTGGAGGTGGCCCATGGAGAGAGGACTCAGATGACAATCCCAGGGCGCAGGCCAGTTCACATGGGGGTGAAATATCTAATATTTTTGGCACTTTTGAGAAACAGTACATTCCTTTGTGTCCGTTGGTGTGATATGTCCTTGTGCCAGATGCTGAGATACTGTACGGGACTGGGCTGGTTGTGCTTGCAAATGATGGGTCAAAGATGCTCCAAGCTTGACTTCAGTGGTGGTTGGTACCCATTGGGACTTGTGGCTTGGGAGGCAGGGACCAATGGTGGAGTCACCCTCTGACTGGTTGTAAGAAAGCAAGCGCAAGTGGGGACTAGCTGAAAGCAGGCTGATGTTGGTTGTCTGTGCCCTGTTTACTCCAATGCACCAGCCTTTGTTCCCAAAGCCTGCAGAACCAGCTTGAGATGGACCAGCAGCAGAGTGGACCTCTCTGTCCCCTGCCATTCCCGTTTCCCTCATCATGAAAACAAAAAGGGGGCTCTCACTTTAAGGAACGTGGAATCTTAGGAGCCTTTGTGACAGTTGCTGCAGTTTGCTAGGCATGAGTTTCAAACACCAGGAATTCCATTACATCAAGATGAAGGCCTCCATCTAGAGGTGAATTTAGATGGCTCTTGAGTGGGTTGGGGAGACTTCATGCTGTGTTGATCTAACTCTGTGGCCTGTATGACATGCCACCACAGAGCAAGGGAGATTTCCCTCACCCCTTAGCTTCCTTAGGCTTTTTTTATTCCCCTGAGCCAAACCTACCTGCCAATCAGCTGATGGCATTCCAGTGGGCAGGCAACAAGAGTTGATGAGTAGGGCACGCCAGGGTTCAATTCTGCGTTGGCTGCCTGCACCCGTTCTCCACAGGGAATGGGCATACACATAGGCAGAGCAGCAGGATTTGACCTACCTCCTCCTGGATGCTCCTTCACCCATGGGTTCCTTTTGGAGAGTGCACTGGTGAAGCAAAGTCCTGCAGGGAGCAGGATGGAAGTCTCCTCTCCTCGGCTGATGAGCAGGGACTCCAATCCTGCTGGGTGCTGCTCTGAAAGGCAGCAAAAGGGCTGTTTGAAAGCCCTTCTGCACACAGTCCTGTATGGCTCTTTCAACCTTTGGTTTTGTGGAGGCTTAAAGAGCAGCTCAGGGCTGTTTGCCAAAGGCCTTCCAATTAGCCCAATGCTGCACTATATATAATTTTAGTAAAATTTCCAAACTTTTTCACAATAACCTTGTTTCATAAGTGGACTTCCCACCCCTGCCTACACAATGTTTTTACTCAAAATGTTTCTACTGCATTGTATCTTTATCTATTACAACACATTCTCTATTACAATTCTTTTGCCATTTTTCTTCCGCTTCTATCTCAAATCCTGCCTGCAATTTCATTTGACTGTAACATTTTAAAATATAATCAATCAACCCCTCCATTCTTCTATAAAAACTTCATCATTTTGATCTCTTAGTTTTGCTGCCTGCTTTGCCATTTCTGAATAGTCCATTACTTTAATAAGCCACTCCTTTGTTGGAACCTTCTCTATATGTAAGAAACGTTTTGGGGGAATAGCCCATTTAAACATTTTCTTCATTTCATTATATATCATTTCCCCAGAAATCTTTAGCTTGTTTTTTCACATGTCCACCACATAGGGACCCAATGCTGTACTTTCAAGTCTCACTGACAATCAGAAGAAACATCATCATCTAACATCATAGAGACATTACATTATAGACAGGTGGTGGCCTCAACCATCAGTCAATTTTAGCCTGCCAGGAGTGGGAGGAAAAGGATCTGGCCTGCCGGACAGGAAAGGTTCCTTTTTGTACTCCCATGAGAGAGTGTGGCCAACACCATCTAGAGAACAATTGGTTTCCCCATTCCTGTGGTAGTGCCTCAGGGTACCATATGATGCCAGTTTTTCTGATTGCTGGAATAAGGGTAAGAATGGCTCCAAGTACCTCGTGTGAACTGTGGGCTATCACCATCAAAGGCAGCCTCAGATTCTGTCAAGTGATGGCATGTGGTAGTATGAGTGATGTGTTACAATATAGAGGGCACCTTGGATTTTCAAGCAACTGACTGTATGTTCCAGGAGCAGACCTCAATGTGGCTTTCTCCACCATATTCCAACAGTTTCTTGGAGTAGAGCTCACCATTAGGAGGGGCATTCCCAGAACTTTCATTTTCTCCTAGGGGCGAGAGCAGGAGCAATAGCTGCTGGCAGTCTGGTTATCATTTTAATCAATTGTTTTTATACCTGGTGTTAGCCGCCCTGAGCCTGGTCTTGGCTGGCGAGGGCGGGGTATAAATAAAATTTATTATTATTATTATTATTATTATTATTATTATTATTATTATTTATTTATTTATTATCATCATTATCATTATCATTATCATTATCATTATCATTATCATCATTCCTTTGCCATACTGTGGACCTAGAATTCCAGTGCAAGGTTGGTGGATAGGAAGGAGGAGGGAGAAATGACTAGAGAACATTTCGCTGAAGTTGAATGCTTGTATCAGAATCCTAGCAATTCTCATTGATTTCCTCCACCCATCTGCCCTAACCATTAACAAGGATTTATAAGTGAGCTATGTGCAATTGCACTTTGAATAAAGCTTCCCTCTGGATGCCATTGCAGGCCCATTGAAACATTGCAGAAAGAGTGTCTGTACTTGCTATACTGACCACAACCACCGTCATGCAGACTCTTCTGAAACTGAGCCTCTTTTTGGCACTGGTAACATCAGGTAAGGAGGCGCTGAAGGTAGATTAAAAAGGAAGGGGAGATACCAAGTGAGCATTTGCGGGGTGGGTGTTCCCAGTTCTCTCCACCATCCAAGGCAGTTGGGATCTCTTGATGATGTCTTTGTGTGTGTGGATGGGATGGTTCAGGCTGCGTTCCAGTCAGCATGTGGTGGGTGAAGAATTGAGTTCTTAAAACAAAATAACTCTTAGAACAGGGCTTTGACTCTGACTCTCGGTTAAGAGCAAATGAAGCAGAAAAGAAACGTCTTCTGCAGCAGACGTGGTCTTCATACTATGACTTCTACTATTCACTGAGCAAGCATATAATGCAAAAGGAATTAATTAAACACGATATTTTATTAGGCAGGTAACTGTGGAGACTGGGGGATAAGAGAGCAAGGAAGACACCAAGGGCCCATTTGCACTACATGTTCAAAGCACCATCTTATTGGATCAAATAGTTGTGGCTTCCCCAAAGAACTCTGGGAACTGCTGTTTGTTAAGGGTGCAGAGAGTTCTTAGGAGAACACCCCCTCCCATTCCCCTCACAGAGCTACATTTTGTGGGGTGGTTTAACAACCAACCCCTCTTCCAAAGACCCCATAAGAAAGTAAGTGAGCTAAAAATTGGCCACATCTTTAGTAGCTGCAACAGGGTGGCTAACACACAACCCCTGACTTTTTGCACCCCCAAATCCCCTTCTCCAATTTTTTATTTTTTAAATTAAAAAAATAGCTTGAAAAACCCTTATTGATCATTACTGTCGTTCCATTCCTGTGATGGCAAAAAGTTTTTCACTCCCCCCTGCAATTTTCCCTTTGCAAACTTTTTTTTTAAAAAAAACAAACAACTATCCTGACTGCTCCTGTATGTCCCTTGCTGTGCTGTGATGCCAAAAGGTCCCCCCTGTCTCTGATTTGGGCTTCACCTAGAAGCAGCACCCATATGGAGTCCAGCAGTAGGAACTGGAAAACTCAGACTGCTCTGTTTGGGGCAATGGCCTCAACAGCACAGGCAGCGTTTCACAGCTACCTTGGACAGCTCCACGCAGCGCTCAGGCTGGAGAGTCTATTCAGGTGGCATCTTCAGACTGAGCATCAAATAAGAGCTGTAGCTCTATCTTTACATTGCTAGCTCTGCTTTCCATTACATTACTAGCTCTGCTTTCCATGAGAGGAGCCTCTGCATTTAACAGGACCTAGTCTGCTTTAGCAGTCATAGACTGACAGAGCACACATGGCTGACAAGTGGACCAGATGGCCTTGCTGCCTTCCTGAATTCTTGTTGTCCAGTTCTTCTTCCGCACCCAGTGACAAGTTAGCAAGGATTAATGCCTAATGACTGGATGAAACATGCATTCATTATGTTTCGTTTCCCCCCCTCCCCTCATAGGTGCTTCTCTGGAGTGTGAAACCTGCTTTGGCAATGAAACCACTTGTTCAGGTGACAAGAAGACGTGTTTAGGCACTGAAGAGACCTGCATCGTCATCCTGACTGAAAGCACCGTAGGTGGGTGAGAGAGACCATAAGTGAGATCAGTGGCAAGGCCATGGATAACTATCCTATGTGTGGATGACACCCTGGGCTTGGGAGCTCAGCACCAGTTGGGATGGGGTGGTGTTTTTGCCCTGCTTCATGTTACTTTCTGCAGTCACCCAAAGGAACAAGATTTGATACCCTCAATTTGATTTGAACCAAAGTGGATCCATGAGTCATGGGATCTTGCAACCGTAGAATTGTAGAATGGGAAGGCAGTGCCTCCCCTGGTCATCTTGTCCAACCCCCTGCAATAGAGGGATCGCAGCCAAAGAATCCCTGACAACTGGCCACCCAACTGTTTAAAGAAACCTAATGAATGTGAATCCACCACTTTCCCAGGTAGTCCGTTCCACTGCTGAACAGCTCTTACCATCAGAAAGTTTCCCCTAATGTTTGGTCCTGCCCTCTGGAACAGCCAGCAAGAAACAGGCTTGCCCCATCTTCAGTGTGATATTTGAAGATGGCTAACGAGTTTGATTAGTTCTTGCAATTTAGTCTTCCCCATTTCTTCATTGTTTTCCAAATCTATTCATTTATAAGAATACAGCATGCCGCTAATTCATGATGGAGATATCGCTCATAACCCCAGTACATAAAAACATACGATAGAAACCATATGTAAAAGTTAAAAAATAATAATCGGATGACTATTGTGGAAATATGTACAGTGGTACCTCGGGTTAAGTACTTAATTCGTTCCGGAGGTCCGTTCTTAACCTGAAACTGTTCTTAACCTGAAGCACCACTTTAGCTAATGGGGCCTTCTGCTGCCACCGCGCGATTTCTGTTCTCATCTTGAAGCAAAGTTCTTAACCTGAGGCACTATTTCTGGGTTAGCGGAGTCTGTAACCTGAAGCGTATGTATTCTTAATTGCCTGCTTAAGCCTGATGGAACAGAAATGTTTCCAGCGGACTTTGAAACAAAAGGTGCCCTGCTGAATTTCTGTTGGCAGAACATTCCATAGGACTAGACCAGCCATGCTCCTGCCTTGCTCCCACCCTATGTCTTTGCAATATTCATCTTCAAGACAAGTATGGTTTTAAAAAACCATACACTGCAAAGCTTTTTTACTAAAAGAATAAAACAATACAATTATTGGTAAAAACAAAACAACTGTTTAAGACATTCAAAAAAATTAAAACAGCAATTAACTAAATAATAATAATAATAATAATAATAATAATAATAATAGCAATCTGCATATCTGGGAAGGCTTGTTTAAACAAAAATGCTATTCAGCAGGTGTGGAAAAGAGTACAGTGAGTACAGCTGCTTGCCTGATACCAATAAGCAGGGAATTCCAAAGGGTAGGTAGGGGGTGCCATACTAAAAGATCAGTTTCTTGCAAATGCAGGCCAGGCATTGTGTGGCATTTGTAACAGAGCCAGTTCCGCTGATGAAAGGGGTTGAGTGGGCACATGTGGAGCAAGGCAATCATAGAATCTTAGAGTTGGAAGGGACCCCAAGGGACATCTAGTCCAAGCCCCTGCAACGCAGGAATTTCAGCCAAAGCATCCATGACAGATGGCCATCCAAACTCTTCTTAAAAACCTCCAAGGACGGAGAGTCCACCACCTCTTGTGGGAGTCTGTTCCACTGCTGAGCAGCTCCTATTGTCAGGAAGTTTTTCCAAATGTTTAGTCGGAAACTCCTTTCTTGCAACTCGAGGCCACTGGTTCGAGTCCTACCATCCAGAGCAGGAGAAAACAAGCATACTCCCTCTTCCATGTGACCTCTCTTTCTTTTTTCTTTTCCTTTCTCCTCCTGCGATGAGGCTACATTTTAATATTTTAATGTTTCAATATTCTAATGTTGTATTTTAATTTTGTTTTTAAGTTGTAATCATTCAACTTGTTTTTATTATTGCTTGTTAGCCGCCCTGAGCCCGGCCCTTGCTGTGGAGGGCGGGGTATAAATAAAAATTATTATTATTATTATTATTATTATTATTATTATTAAACATACCCAGCTCCTTCAAGTGCTCCTCATAAGGCTTAGTTTCTAGACCCTTGATCATCTTTGTCTCCCTCCTCTGCACACGTTCCAGCTTGTCGACATCCTTCTTAAATTGTGCCGCCCAGAATTGGACACAGTATTCCAGGTGTGGTCTGACCAAGGCAGAACAGACCACTACTATTACTTTCCTTGATCTGGACCAGGGGTCAGCAAACTTTTTCAGCAAGGGGCCGGTCCACTGTCCCTCAGATCTTGGGGGGGGGGGGCTGGACTATATTTTGAAAGAAAAAATGAAGAAATTTCTGTGCCCCAGAGATGCATTTTAAATAAAAGCGCACATTCTACTCATGTAAAAACACTCTGATTCCCAGACCATCCGTGGGCCAGATTTAGAAGGCGACTGGGCCGGATCTGGCCCTCGGGCCTTAGTTTGCCTGCCCATGATGGACACTATACTTCTGTTGATGCGGGCAAACTGGTCTCAAGTAGCCAAGGCCTTTGTACACTAATACCTTGTACACTAATACCTTCAACACCTTGAACCTGGCCTGGTAGCAAATCAGCAACCGGCATAGATCTCTGAGCACAGCTGTCATATACAGACAATGGTGAACCTTTTTCCTGGTGACTAAATAAACCTCTTTGTCTCTCCTTTCCCTGCCCTCCTGCTTAGATGGACCATCAGTGACAAAAGTAGAGAAAAGGTGTTCAACCATGTCTCAGTGCTCCATGCCTCCGTTTTACTTCACTTTGGGGGCTGGAAAAAGAGTACGCCAAAGCTGGGTCTGCTGCATTGACGACTGCGATAAAGTTGTACCCGTCTGTAGGTATTCCCACTTCCTGTTTCCCTTCCTTCACCGTTTCCTTCCATTTACCCTCCAGAGCCCACTTCCTTCTTCCATAGCTTCATGCAATATGGCACCTGCATATTGCAATCTGCAAACTGTAATCGGGCCCCTTCTCACTTACATTTCGCCCTGAGCATTCTAGGCACAGCCCCACAGTTTAAAGCTCTGTGTCTGGGCCTGTACCCAGAAATGTGGCACAAAAAGAAGTCTGGGTGAACCCTGCATTTCTAAAAGCCAGCTGCCCTGAACCCCTGGCCTACCCGGCGGCAAGTCAGAATGTCAAGTCTGAAGTCCAAAGTCTGAGGCTCAAGCCACACAACCAAAGTTCAAAGGTCAGGAAATGTAGTCCAGGGCCCATCCAAGTAGCTAAGTCTGAAGTCCAGAAGTCAGGATACAGTCAGGAAGGGTCAAACCCAAAGCACACTCACACAGTGTGCCAAGGGGTATTCAAGCCAAGGTCCATCGACATGGGCAGTTGAACAGGCACAGCACCTCAGCTCTGCTTCCCTTTTGGAATTTGCATGCTGACTGCAGCATCTGGGCTTGACAAGGCATGTGGCCCTCACCTGTTCCTACTCCAATTGAGGAATCACATCCTCCAGAGCTAGTAAGCCCCATCTGGCCAGCTAGGGGGTCGGGCTGTGGGCCCTTGCCTGCCTCAGCCTCCTAGAGTGCCCCTCCTACTGCTCCCTATGCCTTGGAGCCTGCCATGTTTGTGGGGACAGGTGCTCCTCAGGCTCTGGTGATGGGTCCTGCTGTTCTGGTTCCTGTGCATTGACCTCCATGCCCTCGCCATCCTCGGTCACCCTGTGAGTACTTCCTTCCCCATTCCCTGCTTGCCCTGGCATGTCCCAAGTTACACCCCTCACTGGGATCCTCTTCCTCCTCTTCCTCCTCCCTGTGGTCCTGCCAGTTCATGCTGGTGTCCTCCTGATATTGTATGACTACTAGTCCCCTCTTCCTTGACTGTTGGCCCTGCTAGGCTGGTGTGTTTGCGTTTCTGTGTGTTAAATCTTGTTGCTTTGACTCTGAGTGGCAATTCCCTGCTGTGAACAGGCACTTGCAGCCAAGGCAGAATAGAACCCTGCCCTTTCTCCCACCAGCTGGAAAATTATGCCAGCTGATTGGGAGGTGGGCATGGCTTGGAGGAAATAGCCAAATTGGAACCCCTGGCTGGCCAGTATTGGGTTCCCCACCCCTGACGTCGGCACTAGAAAACATTTTGGAACAAGACGGGATTGTGCAAAAGGCACGGGGCGCCACTTGAGCTAGGATGGGATTAAGACTGAAAAACATGGCAGAGCAGCTTGTACAAAGTGGTCAAGGGCACCAACTCTAGGGGGTGGAAGGAACTTTGGCCCCCCTCAATATTTGTGGGCAGGGGGCTGAACTCTCCACCCCAATATTGAAGGCTCCCCCAAACAGAATGGCCTCCTTCCTGCAAACATGCCCTCTGCACTCCCCATCCCTCTGCACTCTGTCGATGGGCAAGCAATCATGTGCCAAGGCAGGAGCAGGGTGATCTTTACTCTCCATGCTTTCCAGCTCCTGCCACCAACAGGGTGCAATGGGGATCTCTGTGGGGGGCATCTGGTTTGCACCCCCCAGATTGCATGCCCGGGCAACAGCTCCCAACCACATGCATGATGTCGTTCATATGTTGCCAAGTGACACCGGGGCCCCTCAATGTGGGGGCACGTTGGCACCCCTGAAAGTGGTTGTGAGCATAAAACCTTTGTCTGTGTATTACCTCCTCCTCTGATGAGATGACGGACAAATGCTTCTCCCCCCGCCATGCCCTCTTCTTTCAGTGATACCAGTACAGACTCGATCCAACGGAGTAATGTGTCCTGCCTGCCACGAATGGAAGGAGTCATGCAAGACAGAGATGACCAATTGCACTGGAATGGAAACGAGCTGCTTTAAGATAACCTCACATGTAGATACCAGTAAGTGGTTTCCTATGCAGTCATTCTGCTTCTCCTCTATCTGGTAGGTGGGATGAGTTTCATGGCAGGGGCATTTTGCTGGGTAGACAGAGCAAAACCTGGATGGCTCCGGCTGGCTTATCTGAATGATTGCCAGTGTCAAGACATCCAGTGTCAAGCCACTGGTTTTACTGGTATGCTTTTTCATACTTATACCCCAGCTTTCATTGAAAGAGCTCAAGGTGGCGAACAATTCCCCTCTCCCCATTTCATCATCACAACAGGCTTCTGAGGGAGGACAGGTCGAGAGACAGCAACTGGCTTAATCACCAAGCACGTTTTCACAGCTGAGTTGGGACTTTAACCCAGCTCTCCCAGGTCCTAACCTGGCTCACTAACCTCTGCACTGAATGTACTCCCTTTATAAATCTGTCTGGGCTGTGCAGATCTTTTCCAGAGGTCCTTATCCACCCACACCTGCAAGATGTGGTGGCTGGTATCTGAGAGGAGGCTCGGATGACATCAGTGTTCAGATCTTGTAGTTGTGACCTGACAACCTTTTCATTTTCCCAGTCCTTTGAGCATCTCTTAGTCCTTGGGGCAAATTCTTTTAGCCAGTGTGGTGTAGTGGTTAAGAGCTGTGGACTCGTAATCTGGGGGACCGGGTTCGCTTCCCCAGTCCTCCACATGCAGCTGCTGGGTGACCTTGGGCTAGTCTCACTTCTTTGAAGTCTCTCAGCCCCACTCACCTCACAGAGTGTTTGTTGTGGGGGAGGAAGGGAAAGGAGAATATTAGCCACTTTGAGACTCCTTAAATGGAGTGAAAGGCGGGATATCAAATCCAAACTCCTCTTCTTCTTCTTAGCTGTGTTTTTAAAAAATGCAGTTTTAGAATGCATCTGTGCTGCTGGTGCTGGTTTTTATGTGGATTACTTTTAACACACCGTATTGCTTTGTTGTGTCCCCTCCCCCCCAAAAACATGTTATATACATTTGGTTTTTTTTAAAAAAAATGTTTTTATTGCAAACCATCCAGAGGATGTAGCTCTGGATACAGGTCATTAGCAAATAATTTCCAGAGTAGCCCCTGTGTTTGTCTTTTGCAGTTAAACCCATAAAGAAACTTATAGAATGCTTGAAGACTTGTGTATTTATTATCATACAAGCTTTCATGAACTGCAGCCCTGTTAATTACATATTTGTTGCTGCTGCCTATTGTCTTCTGCCGTAGGAGCCAAATCCTAGAGGCAGAAGTCCCTTTGGTTGTCCCAATAAAATATTTGAGGTGCCATTTAAATGGTGCAAGTGTGCCACAACTTGTGATTGATGTGTGGGGTGGGACTGTAGTTTTTTAAAGAGTTGTTTGGATGCCGCTATTCCCCTCACAGAACTACAGTCCCCAGAGTGGTTTAGCAATCCATCTTTCTTCACAGGGAACTCCTGGAATTGTAGTCCCTTGGAGGGGAAACGGGGATTCCCTAACACCTCTCAGCCCTCTTAAGAAACTACAGCTCCCAGACATCTTTGGGAGGGGGGCTGTTTAAAGTGGTATCACAGGGCTTTAAATGTATGGCGGGAATGTGGTCTACTTGGAAGCAACTCTTCATTTTCACAAGAGCTCTGGAAAGATTGGCCTGCCCGAGCGCCACTCCTCATTGACCAACTGGACTTTGAGTAAAAGGGAAACCATTCCTCTCGAGCAGGCTGGGCAGAGTGGTTTGGAATACAGAGGCAAGCGGCAATGGTTCCCCTAGCAACCCATATTGTCTCCCACGTGCAGATGGAACCCACGTTGACCGGACCATGATGGGCTGCACTACAAGGTACACCTGTGCGGCAATAGAAGGCGAAAACACAAATTTCCGTCCCATGTCGTCTGAAGCTGTCCAGGTGGCCGAATGCATGCATTCTATGGGATCTCGACCCTCCGGCCTCCTCCTGCCAATCTTTTCTGGGCTCCTGCTGCTGAAGATCATCTCGTGAAAGGGACCTGCATGGGATTCCATCTCCTCTGCATTCATTTATGCCTGTCTTTTATCCACTCACCACTTTCTCTGAATGCAGTTAAGCCTTTCCAGGAGGAATTCTCTGTTTTCCTCAGTGAAAATAAACACCAGGAGTAACAAAAGTGACATGTGATCATGTTGTATTATTATTAACAAGAACACATAAACATTTTCTTCTAACTCTAACTCAAAAGGTCCACAAACCACAGCAGAATAAGACAGCAGACAAGGCAACCCAAACTTTCACAAAGGTGCAGAAATCGCAGTTAAGATCAGTACTTAAGAGTGAATGCATAAAATCAATGCATGTCCTTGAAGTCTAACCTAGAGGTTGGCAGAGCATAGGCAGAAATTATGGGCTCTAATTCCCAGCGGGTCCTGGTAAGGCTGGGAAAGCTCTTTTCTGAAACCATGAAAAGCCACTAGATGGAGTGGTAGTGTAAAATCCAGTGCTTTAAAGGGCTTTAAAAGGCTGTTCTCAGTCCAGCAAAGCTCAGTTACCCAGGAACCTTTTTCCAATTCACAGAGAGCTCTACTGGCCAATGAGCCGCCCCTCGTAATGCACCTTAATGGATGCTGCTGCAGTGACTCATCCCTCAGCAATGCTTTCCTGGGACTGAGTTTCATTATCGTTGTTTTGTTGAATAAAAGTAATGGATTTCAGGAGGAAAGCGAGAGGAAATTCAGAGCCCGCACATCAATCGATCAATATTGGTGTTATGAGGGCGCTGGGCGGTTTGGTGCCGCAATTAGGGACGGGTGAAATCTGCCAGTTTTAGTCTGCCTCAAATTCTCATTTTTTCCAGTCTTTAACATTTCCACATCAATTTTCATTTTTTTTAAAAGAAGAAGCCATCATGGAGACAAGCCAGATTGATGCGGAATTGTAGCAAAATGAATTTAAAGGTGGGCTGGTCCCAGTTTAAAGTGCCAATGGTGACCCTTATAAAGCTCTAAATTTTTTGGAACCAGGGTAGTTGAAGTACCAACTTTGGAGTACCAATTCCATCTGTATTGCAGCAGCCCCTAAGCTGTGGAACCTGTTCCCCACAGTGGCATAGGGCTTTCAGCTGTGGTCTAAACCACTGAGCCTCTTGGGCTTGCCGATTGGAAGGTTGGCGGTTCGAATCCCCATGATGTAGTGAGCTCCCGTTGCTCTGTCCCAGCTTCTGCCAACCTAGCAGTTTGAAAGCATGCAATGCAAGTAGATAAATAGGTACTGCTGCGGCGAGAAGGTAAACGGTGTTTCCATGTGCTCTGGCTTCCGCCACAGTGTCCCATTGCGCCAGAAGCGGTCTTGTCATTCTGGCCACAGGACCCAGAAAGCTGTCTGTGGACAAACGCCAGCTCCCTCAGCCTGAAAGCAAGATGAGTGCCACAACCCCATAGTCACCTTTGACTGGACGTAACCATCCAGGGGTCCTTTGCCTTTTTACACACCCACACCCACACCCACACCCACACCCACACCCATACACACATACCCAGAATTGTGTCCCAGATTTCATTGCTCTTATCCCACAATTCTCTGAGTTAATAGGCCTGCAAATGGATTTTTTTTCTTTCTGGAAGAAATTAGCCTGGAAATGAGTACTAAATTTCTACTCTATTCTGTTACATTTCTGATAGTGGCTTTTATGCCATGCGAAAGCTCAAACATAACACATAAATTACAACAGCTAAGGAAAGTCAGGGGTGCAGAACAAACTGCTTTGTGAATGCAACTCTTGTCTCATGGCTGAAGACTTTTTTTAAAAAAACATTAAAAAAAACCATGATTAACATTGGCTACTTTTTGCCTCCTCCCCTCCAACCACCACCACAACAGGCACTCAGTCCCTGATCTGGATCTGGACCACAATGAATGGGTGCAGCTAACACATTCACTAGGAATCCCCTCCTGATATCCCTACTGCAGGGATAGGGAACTTGTGGCACTACAGATGTTGTTTGACTCCCATTAGCCTTGGTCAGCAGGTTCAGTGGTTGTGGATGATGGGAGCAAGAACTCAATGACAGCCAGAGTGCTACACGTTTCCTAAAGCTGCTGTGCCTGTAGCTCTCAAAAGAGGAGAGGGAGAACAAAAGTGAACCACACAGGCTCCTGGGATAGCTCAGTTGGCAGCGCATGGGGCTCTTAAACTCAGGGTTGTGGGTTCGAGCCCCACGTTGGGTAAAAGATTCCTGCATTGCAAGAGGTTGGACTAGATGACACTCATAGTCCCTTCCAACTCTTCAACTCTACGATTAAATCATCCTTTCATCTACTCCAGCTCCAGCCAACGCATCTTGAAATTACTGTTAGTTCCGTTTTTAAAGGATTTCATTTAAAGTTCCGGTTTTCTCCTAGAACATTGCTGCATACTTTTTCTAGTAAGTGAGTTGCTTCACCGCAGATAGAGAAACTGTTGGGTAAGAGAGGGAGATAATTGTCTTCAAACTTTTTTTGCAATAGCATTCATAGGGTGCAGCATTCATCATCATGTTGGCTCTTATGAGACTCTTCTTCTTCTTCTCCTCTGTGCTTCTAGTGACAGGTAAACTCAAAACTATCTTGGGAATTGGGTTGTTCCGCTGTGAACAGTTCAACAGAACCAGATCCAAGCTAGCATTGTACGGGGAGGCTTTTCGATGCAAATAATTAAAGCATATTCTCCAAGACGGCTGAAGGATGCCATTCCTAGCAACATTTAAATTTGTTAGCAATGGTTCTTCTTAATTTTCCCCCAGACAATTTTAATAAGGCTGTGCAAGGCACCCCCCAATTTGCCAGCCCAAGACATTTATTGGGCTGGCCCAATATGTTTTGACACTTGAGGAAAGCCACAAAATGGCATCCCCCCACCCAGAGAAGAAGGGTGAGGGAAGAAGATCTACATCAGAAGGGTGGAATAAAGATATGCACTGGGATCAGCTGCCCCTTTGAATCCTGCAGCCTGAGTCAGTCATTTCACCTTGCCTCCTGGGTGGGCTGGCCCTGGATTCAGTAATCTGGATCCCACGGGACCTGGACCAGACCTTATATTTGAATCAGGGCCTTTGCACATTCCTAATGCTTTAAAAACAACAACTAAACATGCGGTTATTGGTGAGGGGAGAGGAGGAAAGGGGATATGCAGATTATGTCTCTCATCTGAAATGTTTCCTTCTTCCCTTCTTCCCATTCAACTCTGTCTCCCCCTATTTTGATAGCTCTGGAATATTCCAGGTGGATGTTGTGTCCGGGATGGAATCAGCCCAAATTATCCTGATTTGGTTCAGGGACCTGGGATTTGTCCGGATTAGATACGGTGCTAGTTTTCATGTCCTTTTTAGAATTTTAAAATTTGTCATTTGTGTTTTTTTTTTAAATATAAAAAATGACACCCTTGGCTCCTTGGGGAGGAAAGATGAGAGATAGATTTAAACAAAAAGCTACAAGGAGGAGAACATCTGCTTGCTTAAGGCAAGTGCAGAACCGGAAGGTACCTTGTCAAACTGTCTTGTGGAAGAGAACTTCCTGCCCTCCAATTGTCCATGTTGTGAAGACCATTCAAAGTAAGCTCAGGGGCTGAGCTCTAACGCCGGGTGTTGCCCTGGAGGCTGGCAACCTTTTCTTTCTGCTCCCTTGTTGCTAAGCCAGCTACATTGATCAGGCCACACATCTGGTCTTGGATGTGGCACCTAATATAGAAAGATCCCAATGAAAAAAGCAAAGAGAAGGCTGTGTGCGTTTCTTACTGCCTGGCCTTGATGCCAAGGCTCTATAGCCCTATCTGTACATTTGTTCCTCCAAGTGATGTTTTAAACCCCTAATTAAATATTATCTCTGCCACCTCATTTAAAAAACGAAACCAAACTGACCAGGGAAATTCGCTGACCTGAAGTGATGGGTAGTGGAGGTAGGAGTCAAGGGTGGGGGTGTATATTTGCTTTGACGGACAGCTGTCAATTTTAATGGCAGTTATTATTTCTCCAGAGCACTCCAGTCATGGATATTTGGGGAGAGATTTTGGCATCTTTCCCAATGGCCTGCTGTTTCCCAGTGAACCATTTAAGATCAATACTTAAGTCAATTTTATTTCATTGCCATGATGAAGTTTTTGCACTTTGAAATGTTGACTCCCTAGGTTGAGCCAAACAGGTCTCCCCAGATTCTACACACTATTTAAGTGTGGCGATAATGTATTTTGTGGAGTGTGTGTGGGGGGGAGTGCCCAGTTTTGAGTCGCCTCATGATGAACAATGTTCATGTTAGTGGATGAAGGAAGCAATAGGCTCAGGAAAGGAGAGCTGGTAGCAGACAGGGGCCAAAACTATTGTATACCTGCAAAGTGCTCCATAAAAAAGGGACATCCTGTTTTTTCACACGAGATTAAAGGTAAAGGTAAAGGGACCCCTGACCATTAGGTCCAGTCGTGGCCGACTCTGGGGTTGCGGCGCCCATCTCGCTTTATTGGCCGAGGGAGCCGGTGTGCAGCTTCCAGGTCATGTGGCCAGCATGACTAAGCCGCTTCTGGCAAACCAGAACAGCGCACAGAAACACCATTTACCTTCCCGTCGGAGCGGTACCTATTTATCTACTTGCACTTTGATGTGCTTTCGAACTGCTAGGTTGGCAGGAGCAGGGACCGAGCAACGGGAGCTCACCCCGTCGCGGGGATTTGAACTGCTGACCTTCTGATCAGCAAGTCCTAGGTTCTGTGGTTTAACCCACAGCACCACCCGTGTCACACAAGATTATGGCAGCTATTTGGGATATCACGATCTCGTGTTCTATCACCCTGAAAAAGTACTGGGGGCTGCGGCGAGTGAGGCACAGGTCACGTGACTCACCCAGTAGCACATCTAATAAAAATGATTTCATTTTTAAAAATGTTCAAAAAAATCTAAAACAGTATTAAAACCAATTCTGCTGTTGTGCCCCAGGTTCACAGGTGACATCATTGGAGAAGCCATTCTCCAGGAGAGGACTAAAATTCACCAACCATTCACGAGAATGTCAAAAGGTGGGCAGGGGAGAAAAGAAAATAATAACCCATCCCTTTAATTCTTTTCTTAAAAACATCAGATCAACCCTACAAAATGCATATTGAAATCACAAGTTAATGCAGAAATAGAATGGAATTTTGTAATAGTCATGAAATATGTAATAGTCATGAATCAGAAATAGATTCGTTCCCCTTTAGGTGAAATCCCAGAAAATCCCACAGGAGAGCCTCAATAACAGTTCCTATGAGTGGGGATGGCCTTCATTGCTCTGCATAGTTCATTGCTCTTCTCAATAAAGAGCCATGTCAGAAAAGTACTCAAAACAGTACTGGAATTTTCATTAGTAAATTAAAGAATACAAAGGAATGGTGCAAATTGTCAAATGTATTTCGTTTACTGTATACGAATGGCTCCTTACTGAATTTTGTTTTGGTTTCAGCATAGAATCTACTGAGCCCTGGGTTCTGCAAAAACAGCCACAAGTGGCACACAGGTGCATTTCAAGTGGCGTTTGCCTATTTCCCCATTTCCTTTCCCCTTGTGAAACCTTTCCTCTCCCTTCCTCCAGAGGCCTTTCCTGTTTTGCAATGTGAGACTTGCGATGCCACCGGCATCAGCTGCACCGGAAAGAAGGAGACTTGCAGGGCTGATCAACACCTCTGTTTTGTCCTTTCAAGGAATGTGACAATAGGTGGGTAAGAGAGATCATCAGCCAGTCCAGGCTGGCGAACAGGTCAAAGTTCCGCATGAGCTGTGTGCCCAGAGCGGGGAGGGGCCAAGAGATCAACTTATAGGAGGAATTGCATATGGTACCTCCTCTCACCTTTACCTTTTGTTTTTCATGTGCAGGAGGGAACATCGTGCATTTCATTCGTAAGGGCTGCACCGCCAGCTGTCAGCTTCCAAAGGACACTATACCTCAGGCTAGCAGTGTAGATTCGAAGATTAACTGCAACAATAAGGCTGCTCCTTCTTCTGGGTCTTTCGTCTTGGCTACTTTTGGATTTCTGCTGATCAAAGTTCTCTTGTAAATAATCCTTCCGATTTAGCAGTGAATAAAGGCCTCCTTGTTGTTTTCCTGTGACCTTCTCTGGGTCCATTTTCCCCCACCTGTCTGTATTGACACCGTGATGATTTTGCTGTCCATTGATGCTGTTTTGTTGGGTTGTTTGACTTTCACTGTGATGCATTGTTCTTTTCTCTCATTTTGTTCCATCTTTCATGCTTTTAAATTCTGAAACAATGTGAGAACTGAAACACAACTATCCAAAATTCACGCTTCCCTGAATTTTGCAATGTGGTGTGTACATGTGGATAAAAATGCATATACCATGGTAAAGTGTGCATAAGAATGCACCTGTTAAGGGAAGATCATGTGCAGAAATGCATTATATCAGGGGAAATGGCTTCGCAAAATTTTTCACTCAGGAGCATCTACTAGGCCTGAAAATTTTATCTATCTATCTATCTATCTATCTATCTATCTATCTATCTATCTAAGGTATGGACACATCAACCTCAATTACAGTGAACCAGGGTGTATAAAGCTCAATTTTTCAAAACTGGGATTTGTGGCTAGTTCTCATGCCTAATTTAAATGCACAAACAAATATGATTTTTTTTTTGGTACTGATTAATTTTTAAAAGTCAGATTAATATGGAAACAGGGTGGAACAGACTTATGAATGAAGTCATGCAAAACTGACATGGGAGAAAAACCAATCCATCTCAACAAATGCTGTATGAAGCTGCAGTTTGAGGGACTGATGGTGTTACCATAAATCAGGGATGGAGAACCTGTGGTCCTCCCAATGTAGTTGGACTTCAGCTCCCATCAGTCCTGGCCAGTATTGCCAATGGTCAGGAATGAGTTGTAGTCTAGCTGTGTCTGGAGGGCTACAGATTCCTCCCTGTTGCTGTAAATGCTTTGGAAATGGCACAGACTAGATTGCTCTGCAAATTATATTCTTTTCCATTTGGAATCCCTCCAGCTTTTATTGCATTCAGAGACTGAATAACCTTCAATTAAGAGAAGAGTACATTGTGCTCAGTTGAAGTACATTAACAGAACTGCTATCCTGCCAAATCAGTGCGTATTGAAAATGTGCTATAATATAAGGATAAGGATAAGGATGATCAAAACTGTATTTGGTTGGTAGGCTGGGGAGAAGCAATGAAAGTATTGGTTGCTCTGGAGGGGTTTGAACTTGACAATGTTCTTTAAATTTCCCTGTAGGCTCTACTTATTGGTTTCATTAAGCAATGTGTTAATTGAATTACACGCTCAAGTTCTGCCAGCTGCAATTCTGGATGCATGTTGCAAAAAGACTCGAGGGGCAAAGATCCACCACCTTTCCCCTCACTCAGTCAGGATTGGGGAGTAGGCTGGGTCCCTTCACGACACCATGTGATAGACCTCAAGCAGTAGGTGAGAAAAAGTCCACCTTGCCCCATATATTCCTGCTTGGCATCTGTAATACCCAATAGGAGCACTGCTGCTGTGTTACCCTCTCCTCCACCTTGGTTAAACTGATTTCCTTCATGAACAGAAGTTTTATAAACTGGGGATTTCAGACTGAAATCCGCAGGTGTCAGAAAAGGTTATTTATGTATGCAACAACTGCGGCCCATGTTTTGTTAGCCCAAAAATGGAAAGTGAGCGAGGTCCCAACTAAAGAAGATTGGCAACTTAAGTTGACAAAATATGCACAACTTGCAGACTTCACATATAGAATAAGAGAGCAAACATATGTTTAAAGAAGACTGGAAAACATTTTTTGAGTCTATGGAAAATAACTGTGTGCAGCTGAAAATGCTGGCAGCATTAAGATAAATTCAACAGTGTCAGTAATCTTTGATGGATGTAATAATGGAAAACCAATTGGAATAGTTTTTGTGAAATATGCAGGGAATGTAAGATATGCAAAATGAACCATGGAAAGAGAAGTCATTGATATCTTAAGGACATAAAATGTTAATTTGAAATTGTAAAACAGAAAATCTAATGAAAATTACGTATATAAGTTTTATAAATTGATTTATTGGGTCTGCATATAGTGGACATTGCAGTAAGTAATGCCATATGTCTTCTCATTTTCATCTTAACACACATCCCTTTGACTTTATGCACTTGCTAATAAAAACAATTAGTAAATATAAATAATGAAAAAAATAAATAGACAGGCTTCTTGCCTAAGCTTAATGTACTCATGGGTACTCCATTACACCATAACATCCTTCATTTGGTTGGTTGGTTTCACAATTTTTGCTCTAGCTGACATCTGTCAGTTTTGTCAGTTCTCTCTTATCTTGTACAAAGACATTTCCCCCCAACACTCCTTCTATCTCTGGTTGATCAGGTCATTTTGCCTTATCATGCATACCCACTCTCTTGGCTCAAACCTATTATCTCTGCTTTCAATGCACACCAAGATAGTGTTGCACACTGCCCCAATCTCAACGTGATGTGAGATCCCAGGAGTTCCAGACATTTACCCAGGATTTGGTTTCCTTGAAATGAGGGCAGCAGAGGTACACAGAGACATGTCTGTTCTGTGCTGGGTTCAAAAGCTGAGTTTGGTACTTCCCCGGAAACTTAACGGGGAGGACTGTTAATGCTGTGAGCCCCTCCATCCTACGCTCATGTTATGAGTTTGGGAGGGGCAGATCCGACCCCCCCAATTCTTGCATCCAGTAGGAGTTTGAATTTAATCAATGCTTGGAATCTTAACCTGAGTGCCATGCAGGGATTTTTGTGCGTGTTAAAATATAAGGCAGACCAACTTCCCGAGTTCAGGAAATCGCCTGGGAGAAGAGCCATTAAGTGATCAAAAGGAAGGTAATGGGTCATTAACAAAGTAAAGACTTGGTGCCAGACAGCAGATGGGTGTGAGCCCCTCCTTCAACTGAAAGTAAGTCAGCCAGAAGACAATGCCGGAGTTTTGGGGGTTGGGTTTGCAGTGGTGGTTATATGACTCAGGGGAAGAAGTTGGTAAAATGCGGCAAGCCAGTGAGGGAGATAGAACGATGGCAGATTTCTTTTCGCTTCCAAGGCTGCAGCAATTGGAGAAACAGGAACTTTTTGGAGTGTTTAATGCTGTGAGCCTCCCAATCACAGGCTCAGGTTGTATATATGCATGAACAAAGCATATATTAGAAAGACACCACAGTCTCTGCTGTGCCTCATTCCCCAAAGGAAACACGAACTCTAGGCAAGTGCGTGGGACCCCTGGAATCTTGCACCGCTCGGAGATTGGAGTGGCATGTAACACATGTTATCTATACAGTGGTACCTCGGGTTAAGTACTTAATTTGTTCTGGAGGTCTGTTCTTAACCTGAAACTGTTCTTAACCTGAAGACCACTTTAGCTAATGGGGCGTCCTGCTGCCGTTGCACCGCCAGAGCATGATTTCTGTTCTCATCCTGAAGCAAAGTTCTTTACCTGAGGTACTATTTCTGGCTTAGTGGAGTCTGTAACCTGAAGCGTATGTAACCCGAGGTACCACTGTATGTGTGAATAGAACCATATATCCTCAAGATACCACAGTCTCTATTCATCTTCATTCCAAGGAAAGCAGACAGCTGGGTAAGCACCCCCCCCCCCGGGAGTCTCTCGGAGCTCATAGACTGGAGTGCGTGCAACAATTTTCTCTCTCTGCAAGACACAGCCAATAAAGGAAGGGAGAGAGCCCCTTATTGCTGGATCCAGTAATACACACATGCCTATCCGCCATCAATCCTGGTGGGAACTGGAGGAATAAATCATCCCCCCCCCAGACGAGGAGGTCAGGTAGACAGACAGTTGCTTTAAAAACAACCCAAGGTTTTAGCTAAATTGAATTGGCACGCGGTACCGTGGCCAGTGCCAAAAACAATTTGAAAACAGACCACTTCAGGAAGTCTTTTGCAGTTAGCAGCAAGCGGCAGTGAAGTGGGAGGCTCTTTCTCTCATGAACTGCAGAACCAAAATAATAATAAATAAAAATGCAGCAGCCTCTGCGCCGGCATTTTGGAAAGGACCCCAAGCTGGGTCTAGGCTGGGGAGGGTGGACATTGCTTTTGCGTGTCTCCCAACGTTTCCTCTGCTGTGTCCAAACCTTGAGGTTTCCTGGAGTTGCTTAGCATTTCACCCAAATAGAGGAACACACAGCTTCTTGACTTGGACCTTTTTTGGAGAAGCTTCATTGATACCGCCCTCATTTGGCCCGAGTCAATTTGATGGGGAGCAGGGGCAGGGTGGAGGGCGGAGCAGCTGGTGTGTTGCTCCTCCCCCTTTCTGGGGAAGAAAAATACTTCTCTCTTTTATTCTGCAAAACATTCTCAGCTGCCTCAGACAGTGGGAGGAGACCTTGGTGTGATCAAGGATTCCAAAGAAGCTCAGCTCCCAGCTCTAGACAACGTTTGGAATTGCCTCTGCCTCCTTCATAGCTGCTGGTGAGTACTTTTAACTGCTTGGCATGGAAGACTTTAGGGCCTAAGGTGGGGTGGCTGGCTTCCAAGCCTTCCATTATCCCTGGAAATTCACCACATGCTACCATTAAAACCTATCTTCCTATCCAGATTGCCCTCTCATCCAGCGTAGGAATAAGCAAGCTGTAGCACTTTCCAATTAGCAAATTGATGAGCATCTCCCTGCTAATATATGAAAGCAGGAACAGCAGAGGAGATGTGTTGAGTGAAAACATATTAGCTTGGTCTCTGGTATAGCTTGTTGACTGGCATCTGCTAGCTACTGAACATGCCCCAGCTCCTTCCTTGGAGGTTTTTAAGCGGAGGTTGGGTGGCCATCTGTCCTGGATGCTTTAGCCGAGATTCCTGCATTGCAGGGGTTGGACTAGATGCCCCTTGGGTCCCTTCCAGGTCTAAGATTGTATGATTCCATGAATGGGGAGATACATTTTTTTTAATCAAAGCTCACAACAAAGTGGTTGCGGCTGAGTAAAAGAGCATCTGCATTGTATGCCCCAAAGTCCTAGGTTCAATCCTGGTCATCTCCTCTGCTGGATAATCAAATACTTAAAAGGGTCTAATTAATACCTCTGCCTCTGCTGATAAATCAATTCATGATTGCCCCAAACCATGGGGAGCTGCTGCCAGTCTGTGTAGACAATATTGATCTAGGTGGACCAAAGGTTTGGCTCAACATGAGGCAGTTTCCTATCCAAAGGCAGTTGGAGGCTTTTGTATTTGGTTTGCAAGAAAAAAAAGGAGATGCTGTTGCTTTTTAAAGGGGGAGATGACATTGTTTTACAGGCTGGCATTGAGGAGTTCCCTGCTCCCTGTTGCTCATCATGCACAGTTGGGAGTTTGTTCTATTAAAAAAAAGAAATGCTGTTAAGTTTCCAGCAGCCTCTGTGCACAAGGAGAAAATGAAACAGTCTTGCACAGAAGACTGGCCTCGGAAAAGGTGCAGGATGTGAAACATTCTGTAAGTTTCTCAATGATATTTAGAACTGAGTCTGTGGATTGGTTGGCTGTTTGTGAGAGAGGAAGAAAATGAGACATGAAAGGCGAGCGGCTGGGGAGAGAGAGGAGACAAATTTGCTGCTTGCAACCATGTTAGGGAACTTCCAGATACAGAGAGTTTTAATTCATAACCATATTTATACAGTGGTACCTCGGGTTACATACGCTTCAGGTTACAGACACTTCAGGTTACAGACTCCGCTAACCCAGAAATAGTACCTTGGGTTAAGAACTTTGCTTCAGGATGAGAACAGAAATTGTGCTCTGGCAGCGCGGCAGCAGCGGGAGGCCCCATTAGCTAAAGTGGTGTTTCAGGTTAAGAACAGTTTCAGGTTAAGAACAGACCTCCGGAACGAATTAAGTACTTAACCAGAGGTACCACTGTATAGGAACCTTATGGGTGTCTGACCAGACCTTGGGGAGGTCATGATTTCTGGGGCAACACAAATCCGAGGTTCAAAATCCGGGAGTGACATCATTTCAACACACAACTTTGGCCTCCTGCTGCATCTCAGCGTTTGACTCTTGGGGAGCCTGACCCTTCTGGTCTCTTCTAAACAATCCCACCCAAGGTCCTTCCTCTCCCACCCAGGCCTCCTCTTTACTGATTGATCCCTGGAGGAAAGTCAAGAGGGAGGGCGGGAAGAGCTATTTTACCCATTACGCAGAACGAGGTGTCTGACTGAGGTGGGATCATTGCAGCTGGGGTGTGGCTGGGGGGGGGCTGGAGACCGGGGTTCCCCACTCCCTCATTCACCTCAACTGTGGGTGCCCTCGGGGCTAGTCGCCATCTCTCACCACAACCTGCTTTGCAGGGTTTTTGTGAGGATAAATTGAATAGGAGGAGAGAAATCACACATGCTGCAGCCTTGAGCTCCTTGAAGGAAAAGGATGCATGTGTTGTTATTTATTTATTTTTAAAAGTGAATTAACTAACTTCCCTAACGTGAAAACAAACCCACAAGGAGGATAGGCAAAAACTCCAACCATGCAGGAGACTTGTGGACAAGGGTGAAATAGTTCTGCAAAGCCCCTTCTCAGACAGAGCTGGTAATCATAACACAAGGAAGACAGCAGTGAAGGCACAAACAGCGTTCATCAATAGAAACAACCTTTTTGAATATTTCTACATTTCAAAAACGTATTTATGGGAAAGCTGTATACTGGGGAGGGGGGGAGGTTTAGGAGAATAGTGCTAAAGCTACCTCACCCTGACGGACCTCCAGAAAATTGTTGGGGGTCTCAGCAGGCTACTTAATAGACTACTTTTGTCCCACAGATGGAAGACCATGCATGAGCCATACTTCAATACCTTTCTAATCAGACGGATGTGGATGTGTTTGTGAGCCAAGTTCTAGGAAGGCAGGATGGGGCCTATTATGGGCTTTATTTTGTGCACTGGCTGAACGAAAGCTTGCAAGACCATGGTTTGAGGAGCAGTGCATTGTAGTGGTTAGAGTGTTGCAGTAGGACTTGGGAGGTGCCCTTGAATGATCACAACCTTGAACTCTTTGGAGGAAACAGGGGTTATACAAATAATAACAATCAAACAAACCTCTGGCTTAGGATAGCCACACACTGGCAATGCACTGGGCATTTCCCCCTTAATAAATGAATGGTTGCCTCTAGAGGGGAGTAGGAGAGAGCGAAAGCCATGGTTGCTTGGACAGAACCTTGTGCAGAGCTTGGGAACTCATCCTCCCTGATGATTGACTGTGATGGGAGGGGATGCTGGGAACATCCTCTAGAGCAGAGTTCCCCAAACAGGTCTCCAGCTGTTTTTGGACTAAAACTCCCATCATCCCTAGCTAGCAGGACCAG
Organism: Podarcis cretensis; assembly: GCF_951804945.1. NCBI lineage: Eukaryota > Metazoa > Chordata > Lepidosauria > Squamata > Lacertidae > Podarcis > Podarcis cretensis. The sequence continues at coordinate 16,869,767 of NC_137177.1, read as the reverse complement.
TGGTCAGGGATGATGGGAACTGTAGTTCAAAACCAGCTGGAGACCCAAGTTTGAGAAACCCTGTTCTAGAGGGTCAGAAGTTTCCCAGTCTGAGATCCAGTGTAGATTTAGAGCGGGGGGGGGGCAACTTGAATAAAATAAGGGGGGCAGGTAAGGCTCACCTCACATAATCAATCACATGAGGCAGTGCACACACACCATTTGAATGGCAATGCCTATCAACTTTGAGGGAGGATAGCCTTGTCAAATATTGGGGTGGGGGGGCCTGAAGGGACCTCGGCCCCTAGCAGTTGGCTCTGGAGAGAGGTAGGTATAGCAGACCTAGACCTTCATGTGTTATGGATGTAGCCACAGCTGGTAGCTGAGGGGCAAAAATCACAGCAGTTCAGAGTTGATGGGCTCCTTAGACCTCAGTTCTGTCTGTAGCAAGGCAAGGCAAGGCCTAGGGAAGCTTTTTGCACCCAAGGGGCATGTTCTTTCCTGGGCAACCTCCCATGGGCCACATATCAGTGATGGGTGTGGCAGAGGCAAAAGTAGCCAGAGCAACAAATGGGTTGTTGTTTTTTGCCTTTGTACAGTAGACTACTTTCGACACACATTCACACACACACACGGAATGAGCTTCCTCTTATTTTAATTAACTAACGGCTTTCTGGAGAGCCTCCCCCCCTCCATTAAACCTCACTGCAGTGCTTCAGACAGTGGTTTGGCAACCACTCCCTGAACAGCTTGCCTAGGCCGTCTGCCACCGCCATGACTTTCTTGCCTACTTGTCTGCTGTTCTGTCATCACAATGAATTGGGCCACCTACTGGTGGCCTTGTGAACTGCAGCTTGACAACAGCCTTACGTGTACACACGCACACACAGTAAAACTGATTCATTTTTTTACCCACACTGTCATAAACTCTATACAAACGAGAGGTGCTTTCATTAGCTCAAAAACATACTGCCTGATATATCCTTGATATTCATTGTTCCAGAACAGAATGAAAAATGCCCACCATTCCAGAAAGTTCATAGAATCATAGAATCATAGAACTGGAAGAGACCCCAATGGTCATCTAGTCTAACCCTCCTCTGATGCAGGAATCTGAACTTAACAGGAATTTGCTTGCTTCTGAAACATGTCACCTTCACCATTACTGAAAGCACAAAAAACAATGTGCAGACTTATTCATTTCATTTCTACTTGCTTTGCATCTCCTTCCTTGGAGGTTTTTAAGCAGAGGTTGGGTGGCCATCTGTCGTGGATGCTTTAGCTGAGATTCCTGCATTACAGGGGGTTGGACTAGATGACCTGAGGGGGCCCTTCAAATTCTACAATTCTATGATTCAATAATAATAATAATAATAATAATAATAATAATAATAAATTAATAATAAATTTTATTTATACCCTGCCCTCCACGGCCAGAGTCGGGCTCAGGGTGGCTAACACCAGTAAAATTACAGTAAAAACATAATAGGGGGGAAAGAACCCAATTTAAAATACAGGTTAAAATGCAATTTAAAATGCAGCCTCATTTTAAAAGTAGCTCATAGATCAAAACCATAAGGGGAGGGAAACATAAGGGTCAGACTGAGTCCAAAATCAAAGGCCAGCAGAACATTGTTTTCCATAGTGAGGAACCTCTGAGTAGGATGTCCAGTTCTGGAAGATCAGGGATTATATCTGAGGAAAGGTGGACATTTATCAGCCAGCATAAGGACATTGTAGCCATTCAGGGTTTTTCTGGTGCTTTTCAGCGACATCTCCAACTTCTTTCCTTAGGAATGTGCCTGCTTCCTCACTGAATGTCTTTTGCATCTTATTTTCTTTTGCAGACATTTTGGTCCAAGGAACATCTTTCCTCAAACAGAGACTTTCCATCACCATGCAGGCTGCCCTGGGACTTCTCCTCTTTTCTGTGCTTCTTGCTGGAGGTAATTGGAGATTGGAGAGCTATCCAGTTCATTTTCATGAGAACCAGCCCAATTTGAACTTTACAAGAGCCTTGACCTAGCCTTCAAAATTTGACCCTGTGGGTCTCCACCCCCCACAATAAAAAAACAGAGAATTGTAGAGTTGGAGGGAACAACAAGGATCATCTATCCCAGTGTTTCCCAACCTTTTCCCCACTGTGGCCCCCTTCCAATCTTGTTTTCTTCCTGTGTCCCCCACATGGGTGTAGTCCAGGGGGGCAGGGAACAGTGGCATCCCAATAAGTAATATATGGGAGAATTTTAAAAAGCACTGACCTGGTGCAAAAAGAGCTTGTCATCTGGAGGAGCCCTGGCTCCCTAGATAAAACACTATAGCCCCCCACACCCTTACCTGGGAGTCAGGCCCACTGAACTCTGTGCGCCTTTCTTCTGAGTAGACACTTAGTTATTTCCTAGATGCAAGTCAGCAGCACCAGATGACCCTGCTTGGCTAGGTGCTGGGGTGGATTTCTGTTCTGTTGTTCTTCCCAATGGGAAGAGGGGGAAAAAGGGGGGAATTTTAGGGCATCATAATGTCTGCCATAATAATGTATGTTTGTATTATGCACATACATAATAATGTATGTACTGGGTTGTTTTCCTGGAGGAGGGCTGGGATTACCATAGTAATCCCATAGTAAGATTACCACACACAATTGTATTATATTTTAGTGCAAATTAAAGACTTCCCCTACTTTATTCCTAGTGGTGAGAAGAGGGGAAAGAAGGAAAATATGTGAATGGTTTAGAGGACACAGCATAATGCCATCCCTCCTCTCCCATCAAAAGGCAGCTAATTGCTCAGTTGTGTTATCATTTCTGGCTTTATTTTACACACACCCTTTTTATTCCCATTTCCCAGCTAGTTCTTTGGAATGTGAAGTATGCAGCAGTAATTCTAAAACTTGCTCTGGACGAAAGGTGACTTGTGAAGATAAGAATGAGGTCTGCCAACATTTAGTGACTCAAGTCAGCGGTAAGTGAGAGGGAGCCTAAGTCTTTCTCAGCCAATGGTAACGCTGTGCTGTGCATTATCCTCGGGAATATATGAAGTAGCCTAGTGGGTGTAGCGATGGTTGAATGCGGGGAATGTATGGTCATCCAGATGTTCCTGAATTCCAACACCCAGCACCCCTGACCCTCAACCATGCTGGCTGAGGCTGATGGGAGATGGAGCCCCAACAATACCTGTAAGGCCACACCTTCCCCACCAGTGAGGAAAGGACAACTGTGTGGTGGGTCCACCAATGTCTGGAAGAGCACTGACATATATGGATTCAAGTTTGGCTCACCTGCATTTTGCTTCAAAGACATGTCCAATTTTATTTTTGAACTACAGCCCTTTCCTGGGGGAAGAGGAAAATTTCAGAGCAAACTTTTCAAATGCAAGAAGAATTTGGAGAGAGAGAGGGGAAGGGGCTTATAACTGCAGTGGGGGCTTCTTTCCTCCTTCCGTTTTCTTTTTTATTTTCAGTTTAAAAATTTTATTTTCAAAGTTTCAAAAAACCCCACAATTTTACACACACACACACACACACACACACACACACAAACACACGTTTACATTAAGCCATAATCCATATCTGTACATTTATGGGGTTCCCTGAACCCCCAGACTTCCCCCCACCTCTCCCTTGGCTTCCAAAATTTATCTTTCTTTTTTACTGCATCTAATTACATTTATCTAAATTATTACACATCAATTTTATCCTTTGTCGTTTTAAATTACAAGTGCCATATCACTCCTGCTAACCTTTTTAAATGTTTACAGTGTTCTTTAACATATTCTATAAAGTTATGCCATTCTTTGTCGAATTTATTATCCTCTTGGTGCCTGATCTTCCCAGCCAGCCTTGCCATTTCTGCATAGTCCATTATTGTCCATTCTTCTTTCGATGGGGTTCGTTCTTCTTTCCATCCCTGGGCAAATAATATTCTCAGCTTCTTTCCTCCTTTCATTGCCACTATCATAATCATTTTTACCATTCCCCCCCTCCCCCCCAACTGGCGGTGAAGGAGCAAAGATTTGGCTAATGCCACAGTCATTCTGCTTTCCTGCAGAACTCTGCCTTTTCCTGCTGACAGCTTGAATGACACTTAAACAAACAGAAAAGACAAGAGAGAGAAAAAGATCCCCCTTCCCCTTAGTCACGTTTGCAATCAGTCTCCCCAACTGCAGACTCATTCCACACAAACACACGAAAAGGAACTGGCACCTGTGAATGGAGAGTGATCCACAGCCATTAATAGCTGGAATTGATGCAGAAACATTTTCCCCACCCCATGACCACAAAGAAAGTACTGTAATGCACTTAAGGATCCTTTTATGGGATATTTATTAGCAACCTTTAGCGTCAACCCTTCTCAAACTTGCTTCCAGTAAGATGTCTTAATGCACAGTGCACCATCAATTTCAAATCCCAAAACAACAGTGCACATCTTAAATTTGCCCCGTACGGGAAAGTTGCACAGTCCTTAGTTAAATTCTGGGATTTGCTTCCATTATGCAGTAGTGGCTACCAACTGGGACAGCTGCCCCATTTAAAGGGGGATTAAGAAAATGCATTGTGCATCCAGCTTTCCACAGCTACTAGATATGACATATATCTAGTACCTCCAGTGTCAGAGACAGCATGCATCTGAATATCAGCTGCTGAGGAAAACATGTTGGGAAAGTGCTGTTGCATCCATATCTTGCTTCTGGTCCGTAGGAATCTGGTTGGCTATTGTAGGAACAGAAGCAAGGACTTTGACTTCATCTAGTGGGATCCTTTTTCTGTTCTTTCAATAAAAATAAGATTGATTTTGAAAAACCCTTAACCAGCAGCAATATGGCAGAAACACCCAACTCAGTCTCAAAGTAGTGATGTAGTACATCTTCAGGGCCGGTTCACCCATGAGGCAAGGTGAAGTGACAGCATCAGGCAGCAGACTCCACATGGGCAGCAGATCTGGCCTCTAAGGAATGCATCATCTGCTGTTGCCACCACAGTGGTGTGTTTCTTGGAGGCTGGTTTTACCGTCTCCCCAGCAGCCCCCTCCCAATGCCGCCTCTGCAGATGCCCGTTGGTGAATAGGAGGCACTGCTGGTTTCCTCCTGCTCTTGCTCCTGATGTAGATCTTCTCTCACACCTTCTTCACTGGCTGGGGGGGGGGGGGGAATGGGAACACTACCACCATTTTGTGGTTTGCCTCAGATGCCACCATGTCTTGGACTGGCCCTGTGTTTCCCTGTTCTTAGAAACATCTCAAGGAGCCTTTGCGATAAATTCACACGAACACCGTCATATCTTGCTGCGAGTAGAATAAGATGTGTTCTTGTGATTATTTCATGTGGCTCTGATTTTGTTCGCCTCCTTGAGCATGCTACTGAAAAGAATGGATGCCAGTGGCATGGAAATGTATTGTCTGGGCCATAATGGCTTGCAATGTTGATTCTGCGGATAACCCACCTTTCTTTTCTACATCCAGGGACGTTCCGCGTCGAAAAGAAGTGTGAGAAGAAGGCTACGTGTGAGTCTTTGAAAAACGAGATAGGGAAGTCTGCACCTGGTCAATTTACGGGAGTAGTCAATGAAATTGTGTGTAGCAAGGCCCCTTCACCTTATGCATCGCTCCTCCTGGCCCTCTCCGGGCTCCTGCTGAAGAATGTCCTCTTCTAATGGACCACGTGCAGCAACTCAGCATGAAAAAACGCTGCCAACGCATTACTCGCATGCCATCTTCTTTGAACTTGCTCCTTTGGCTTTCCAACTGTTTTTGTCCTCCTGTATGAATGGAAATGAATAAAAAAATGATACCTGGAGGGAGAAAAGAGTACCTGCTTCTCTTCATTTGGGAATGAGGGGTAGGTGAGGAAGAAATTCCCCCCACCATTCACACTGGCTAGCTCAAGGTGTGACAACCTCCAGATGTACCACACTGTCTGGGCTAGGGAAGACCTGGCCCTCAGCCTAATTAGGACTGCCCCTTGACCCCTCAAATGGCCCACAAGGCCATTTTGTTTTCTTTTTCTTTACAAACCATGCCCACCTGTCATGTGGCATTGCCTTTCAATCATCCTTGCCATCTGCTATTGACGCTGATGATTTGTACCTCACTGCAGTGGCAAGTAGAGCTTCAGCCGCTGCATTCCGTGAGGCTTTTGTTCTTCACCGCCCCCCTTATTTCTTCATTTGAAATAGATGCATCCTTTGCTAAGGTTGTTGTTGTTGTTCAGTTGTTTAGTCGTGTCCGACTCTTCAGGACCCCATGGACCAGAGCACGCCAGGCACTCCTGTCTTCCACTGCCTCCCGCAGTTTGGTCAAACTCATGCTGGTAGCTTTGAGAACACTGTCCAACCATCTCTTCCTCTGTCGTCCCCTTCTCCTTGTGCCCTCAATCTTTCCCAACATCAGGGTCTTTTCCAGGGAGTCTTCTCTTGTCATGAGGTGGCCAAAGTATTGGAACCTCAGCTTCAGGATTTGTCCTTCCAGTGAGCACTCAGGGCTGATTTCCTTAAGAATGGATAGGTTTGATCTTCTTGCAGTCCATGGGACTCTCAAGAGTCTCCTCAAGCACCATAATTCAAAAGCATCAATTCTTCGGCGATCAGCCTTCTTTATGGTCCATCTCTCACTTCCATACATCACTACTGGGAAAACCATAGCTTTAACTATATGGACCTTTGTCGGCAAGGTGATGTCTCTGCTTTTTAAGATGCTGTCTAGGTTTGTCATCGCTTTTCTCCCAAGAAGTGGACAATTCCACACACTCTTCCTTCTTCCCATCTAAGGCCAGGAGAGGCCTTTGGAGAAGCAGTTCAGTGGAGAAGGTCCCAGCTCTTGTGGGACTCCACTCAATTATAGCTGACATTTGTGTGCATGCGTGTCTAGCATCAGGTAAAAACACAGCAAAACTCAAGTTGTGACTAAATTGTAGTGATTCGGTCCACATTAACACCATACATTGAAAAGCACCATGAGACCACACAGCTTCACCCAAAGAATTTTGGGAGCTGTAGTCCCTTAAGAGTGCAGAAGATTGTTAGGATACCCCAATTCCTTTTAGAGTGCTACAATTTTCAGAGTTCTCCGGGAGAGGGATTGATTGTTAAACTAGGGGTCTCCTGAAAATTCTCAGCACCTGTAACAAACTTCTTTTCCCAGGATGCTTTTGGGGGAAGATGTGACTGTTTAAAGTGTTACCTTTGTGCTTTAAATGTATGGTGTGAATGTGACCTTAATGAAGAGGTTTAGTTTAGAACACTTCCTGATTCTTTGTCAATTGTTGCTGCTGCAACCTGATCTCAGCTAACAGCAGCAGTCCTATTATTTTGAAGGAGATTCCTCTCTGTTCTGTAACAGGAGCACACGGCAAAATGGGAGGTTAGGAATGGGGCTTTATATTTCTTTGTATCACAACCCTGGTGTGAAATTCCATGCCATGGCTACATTCTGATTTAAAGAGGCACTATTTGATTTATTTTAATTTTTTTAACCTTTCCCCTGCTCCTGATGCATTTGGCAACGATTGGATTTTCTTATTTAATTGATTTAATCTAACAGAATTTATATACTGTTGGATAGTAAGAAAAACTTCACAAAAATATAAAATAAAAATTTAAAACAAAATAAAGAAATTCCTTCCAGTAGCACCTTAAAGACCAACTAAGTTAGTTCTTGGTATGAGCTTTCGTGTGCATGCACACTTCTTCAGATACCTTGCATGCACACGAAAGCTCATACCAAGAACTAACTTAGTTGGTCTTTAAGGTGCTACTGGAAGGAATTTCTTTATTTTGTTTTGACTATGGCAGACCAACACGGCTACCTATCTGTAATAAAAATTTAAAATTATTAATAAAACCAGGTATTTAGGAATTGTTCAAAAGATGATTGAAATCAACAGAAGCTAAAATGAGATAAAACACATGAAACTTCTGCTTGCCTTAACAAAAAATCATGAGAGTTGAACAGTACAATTCAGACCATTTAGCCCAATCTACTACACAATGGCTCTATAATGAAGGATACAATTACAGGACCTTAGTAAAGCATCATCTGGCCTCTACTTAAATGCTTCTGGTGAAATAGTCCCAAAGCTCCCAGGGCAGTCGATTCCCCTTCCTTAGCCTTTGGAAGCAAAGTGATGATAAGCCCATGGTGGAGTCTGAAGGAAGAAGGTTTGGCAATAGTTTGCACCATTCAGCGAGTGCAAGTTTCATCATCCAGGACCACGGACAGCTCCCAGGGAAGAGACAATTTGTGCTCTGTGTTAACTGAGCCATTATATCTGTGAGCCTCCAGATGTTGGGCTATTTTGCTGTGAAAACCAAAATGTCACTGCCTCCTTTCTACATTCAGAAAATCCAGTTAGACTTCAGCACTGATAATGGGAAACACTTCCCCCCAATTGTTTCTGATGCCACTTCTGTCACCTGCTGCCTAAGGCTACATTCACACCATAAATTAAAAGCAGTAGGATACCAATTTACACAGTCATGGCTTCCCCTGAAGAATTCTTGGAGCTGTTGTTTGGGACGGGTGTTGAGAGTTGTTAGGAGACCCCCTCCCCATTCCTCTCTCAAAGCTGCAATTCCCAGCATTCCCTGGGAAAAGGGATTGATTCTTAAATTACTCTGAGAATGGCAGCTCTGTAAGGAGAAGAGGGGCCTCCTAATAACTCTCAGCAACCTTAGCAAATAACAGCTCGCAGAATTGTTTTGGGGAAGCTATGATTGTGCAAAGTGGTTCCAGAATGCTTTCAGTTGATGGTGTGAATAACTTATTAGTCAGTTCCACCTGCCATTGGCTCTGGGTCCACCTGCCTCCAGCCCCACCACTCCCAAATGAGGACAGTCACAACCATTAAAATTTTAATTGAACTGAACTTAACCCCAATCTCTAGTTATAGTCACCCTTGTGCCTAGTTCTATTAATTTTAGGGGAGACAAGCAAGGAAGGAGCTTTCTCCACCAATCTATTTGGTTAGGCACCCAAGGTGAAACAAATGTTTGCATGCATTTTTGCAAGTTGAGGATATTACCAGGAATCCGTGGTTCCCTGGAGGAAAACTCAGATAAAAAATGACCACATAAGGAGATGCAATCTGAAATGCAAGGAGAGACAGTAATGGTTCTGGGTGCTGGAACTGGCATAGCAATTAAACTTGGCTGTTTCCTTAGGTGAGTCATCTGAAGTTACAGGAAAGAGCTGGCAGGTTCAACATCTGATTTAAAAAGCTCATTTAAAGCAATTTCCATGTGTTTGAATGAGAACAAAAGAAAAGACCAGCTGGATCAGGCCAAAGGGTTTTAGGTCCAGCCTCCTTCTCCCACAATGGCCAAACAGGTGCATTATACACGAGCATAATGCCATTCTCCCACTCATGAACCCCAGGAGCCGCTATTCATAGGGGAGTTGCTCCAGCCCCTTGATAATTTTTGTTGGCCTTTTCTATACCTTTTGCAGTTCTACAACTTCAGTTTGTGGGTACAGTGACCAGAACTAAACATAGTATTCCCAGTACAGCTGCACCATAGATTTGCATAGAGGTACCGCTAGCGGAGAGGTAGTACCTCTGGTGAGGGGACACATTGTGCTCCTTCTGGGGTAGTTTGTCTATCTTTGGTCCCCCACCCTGCATTCAGCTCTCACCTGTGGCTCTAGAAGCTGTCAGCATGCAACAGTGGCTACACCACCGGGAAATGGCTTTAACTGGACAGCTAAAACCAGGGGTCAGCAACCTAAGGCCCGTGGGCTGGAAGCAGCCTGTGGAGGTTGTTTGACCAGCCCCCGAGCCGCCGCCCCCGAACCAAGCTGTCTGCTTGTACACTGCTCTATACCGGTGCAGCACGGCGCGGGGACTCGCTTCAGTGGCGCCGAAATTGCGTCTGTGCAGACGCAGACACCGGAAATTGCGGACGCGCACACTCACGTGTGATCTGGCACATGAAGGGATCTACGGGATAAACCTTGCTGACCCCTGGCTAAAACAGGTGAGGGTAGCCAATGTTGGAAAAACGCCCTGGGGGTGCCTGCAAGCCCCCGAAACTCTGAGCATCCTCTGATGCTGCAGATGTGATTTACAACAATCTCATCTGCAGCATCGGAGGAGTGAAATTTCTAACAGCCAACGGGTCTCAAACCCTTGGTGAGTTAGGGACTCGCCCCGCAAGTGAAGACAGGCTCTGGTGGACTGAGTGGATGAGACCAGTAGTGGGTCCAATGGTCATGAAGGCGGTTTCTGCACATGCTGAAGATGGAAGAGAGGGGTAAACAGGGCTTGTCAACCTGGGAAGGTAGCCTATCTAGAAGAAGAAAAACTCTGATCCTAAACCTCCACTGCCTTGTGGGATATCTACAGGAGAAGAAAAGGCTAAGGAGTTAACCGTACACAAATCCAGAGTGGAGTCCCTAGATAGTTGGATGGCAACTTGTGCCCCTCCTTCCAGCAAGTTCTGCAGTCAAGCTGGTGCCAAAAGTATTGCTCTGCTTTCTTTTAGACCACATCAGCATGGCCAAGAGGGAGGTCTGATCGCCTAGACATCCCAGGACCTCCATTTACACTGCCCAGGTTTGCACCTTGGGGAGGTCACTTCAGTGCTGCTAACAAAGCAGTTTGACTTCACTGCCAGAGGCACACTCCATTGTCTCTCGAGGCAGAGGGATGCCAACAACTCTGAAGTTAGTAGTTTTGTTTTTCATTCCATTCCTGATGATTCCCAGAAGGGAATTTGCCCTTTTCACAGCAGCCACACATCCAGCTATCAGCTGATTATACCAATCCAGTCAGGTCAAATCTTGCTTATTGACCCACCTTGTGACTCAGGTGTGGGTTTCAGAGCTTCACGGCAAAGGCTAACATCCTTGATGAAAGAGGATGTGGAAAGACATTTCCTGCCAATGTACCCAACCTCACCCAGTTACAATTTCCCAATCTATTTCTTTTCACCGAAAGTATATTTGCTGCAACAGGTTTGTGGTGTGTTTCCCAAGTTCCTCAGATGAGAGAGGACTTTTGTATTTGTTTATACAGAATTGTCTACTTCCTCTTCTTGCTTCTTCTTCTTCTTCTTCTTCTTCTTCTTCTTCTTCTTCTTCTTCTTCTTCTTCTTCTCCTCCTCCTCCTCCTCCTCCTCCTCCTCCTCCTCCTCCTCCTCCAGATCAACCACTCCCTCAACCTGGGAGATAGCAGGCTGGAAAGAACCTTAACCCAGTATGGAGCTTCGGAGAGCATAGCTTCAGCAAGGAACTGCTCAGGTTGATTTTGCAAGCTTTTATAGCAGGCAGCCCTACAGGATTGGCTCTCCAGGATCACCTGGTTTTCACCAACTGGCTCTGACCATGGAGGCAGAGCATAGCTCTAATGGCTAGTAGCCTCCGATAGCCATTTCCTCCACTAATTTGTCTAAACATATTCGAAAGCCAACTAAGTTGGTGGCCATCACTGACTCCTGTGCGTTCAGTTCAGTTTTGTGGGGTGGGCTCCATCCTGATGGCCTCAGAAGGCCCCTTGTTTGCATCATGTATTCAGATGGCCACCTTCCAGAGCAATCAATGCAGTGGATTAAGGATATAAAGAAGCCCAGAGAAAAGGTATCAAAATCAAGATGTTGAGTCCCAATTAGGCAATTGTATGCATACGAGGTTGCACCAACCAGAGTGGTCAGATTACATTTGCTGCGTAGAACAAGGATCCATTTGTTCCAGTGCAAAGGGCAAATATTTCCCATGATTTTCAATAGCCAGCCATTATACTTCTTTCTCTGTTAATTATTTCCTTCTCCCACTTCATGCCAAAACACTTCAAAGGCAACCCATACAGGAAGCCAAGCAGTCCATGTATAGGACAGGAAGGAGGTGGGTGCCTGGGATGTATGAATGTGTAGGTATTAAGGATGTGCACATCCCCCTTGACCCAACCTGAGTTGACTTGGGGAACACCCGACCTGGTCCATGGGGCAGAGCTAATGTTACACTGGTTTTGTAAGCCCTTATTAAACGTATGAGATGCTGAATCATCTTCCACCGTCAGCCAAGAGCAGGAGGCTTCCATCCTGCTGGTGTCTGCTTCCCAAGCGCATTATCTGAGGGGAACATGCTGGCAAAGCAGACTCCTGCGGCTTTCCTGCCCCATACTCCATCCCCTGACAGCCCCGGGCCATTCTGTGCTTTCCAGCCCAATGCAATAAAGCACACCTGTTGTGGTTGGGGACATCTGTTATTTGGTCAGAACAACAGCTGCTGCTGGGGAACCCATCAAAAGTACAGTCCACACGCTTTCCTCACCTTAGCTTTGCACAGGCATAGAAATCAAGTCCTGTAACAAAGAAGAGGCTACAGTTGGGTAACCAGGGGCACCAACTTGGGTCTCAGGTTATGGGTGCCCAGCGCACGTGACGTGACATCATGACGTCACAGGTTCCAAGGTCTTGCAAGGCCTCGGATGTGACTTCCGGTGCTTCGTAGGGCACCAGAAGTTGTGTGAGAGGCCCTGCAGTGTGGATGCTGAGCACTCACAACAATTTTTTGTGGGTGCCTGGGCCCCCAGGGCCCCCTATAGTTGGAACTCCTGTAGGTAACGAAGCAATAACTTTATCAGAAGAGCAAAAGTAACACCACAGGCATGGGCTGGAGGAAGAGCAAGGCCGTAGATTCAACTGTCAGTGTCAGCAAATTCCTTCACACTTCTTCACAGACATCCTAGCTTTTTTACAGCATCCTTTCATGTATTATTCTCTTCATGTCTACTTTTACTGAACATGCCTCTTAGGTTATCTATCAATATATAGGCATATCAGTAAGATTTTCATCACGGGAACATGCTGGCAAAGCAGACCCCGCGATTTTCCTGTCCAGTATGTCATCCCCTGACAGGCCATGGCCTCCTGCAATTTACACTGTCCACAGTTAACCATGGCTTATTACTGCTTTACCACAGATTCTTGTTTAAAAAAAGTGTTGTTTACATAGTCACACTGAGCACAGGTACAAGCTGTCTCTACATATGGATAGACGTCGTTTGAAAGAGTATACACTTGCTGATTTGTGCAGCTCAGCTGCTGTGTCCATGGGTACATACACTGCACACTCACTGTGTGAGTGTACAGATCAGCTGTTTGTGTACACAGGTTCACAGATTGTACATTTGTTGAAAGTAACACATGAACCTTTGTTCCAGTTATTGAGTTGCACCATACTTCCACTGGTGGTGCAATCTGGTTTGAAGGCCATAACAAAAGCAGCCAAACCATCCTCTGTGAATTATAGAGGTGAACGGAATAAAAAATTGCTGTATTTTCAAAGTTTTAATCAGCAATAATCCACGAATCATAGTTGAAGTCTTAGAAAAAGGACAGAATCAGCACAGCACTTTATGAAAGGAAAATATTCAGATGAAATGTTCTGGAATAACCAGGTTTAAAACAAATGTTCAAAAGCACACAGTGATGGGGCTTGATGGAGATCCCTGGGAATCACAATCCAGGTTGGCACCACCACCAAGAAGGCCCTGAGTTATGTTACTGCCTGCTGCACCTCTGGTCCACGAACATTACCAAAATTCCTAAGGAATTAGAAATTAGAAATATCATTTAAAACCACACATACTTTCCCTCCATAGCATAAACAGTGTATTAATATGCAGATTGGTTTTGAACATACCCTTGTCAGATCTTGAACAATACCATAATATTAAAAACTCTGTAGACACATTATTCTGTTCCAGTACAGTCAAATGATCTGGGGGAAACCACAGTAATTAATGCTCTATTGTAGGCTTTTTATTCTCCCAAAGTCTATCAATAGTTTTTGCCATGCAGTAATGAGGTCTACTTTGAGTGGGAGATTTAAGGAAAGAAACAGTATTGGGGGGAAGCATCATCATCTTAAATGCTGCCATCTTTCGCAAGCATTAGGTGTTGATCTTTCCTGTAATATCTGGACTGACTCCTGTCATTAAATTATCATGATGGCATTTCACAAGCTTTTCTAAATCTTGCATTATTTATATACCCAAATGCTTTTTAGGGGAATATTTTTCATAGGCCATTTAGAGCAACTTGCCATTGTGTTCACATTTCTATAAACGATGCCTTTTATTTTTAAAAAGAAGACAGAGAATTGCTGCAATCTCAATGTGCTAGAGTGTGCACTTGACACTGAAAAGGCCCCAGATCCTATCCATGGTCAGGAACAGCTCAAAATATTTCACGGAGGACAAGGTCACAAAGATATACACCCCATTCCACGTACCGAATTCAGTCAGATTGGCAGCTGAATCTTCCTTCAGCACTGCCAACAGAATATTTTCCTCCAGTACATCTTGGGGCAAGAGGTTAGCTAAGACATCACAGAGGGAGATAGTTTAGGGGCCTCAACGGGAATGGTGTGTCTCTGTTTGGGGGGGCTGCTGCTTCCACCCCACTCCCCAGCATTCATAATCTGCCACCATTCACCACTTTAGGCAGGTGTCTAGTGGTATATAGGATAGCCTTTTCTTTGGATCTGCAAGTTGGGCTGCATATGCACAGAAATAAAAAATGATCTGAAAATGATCTTTAAAAACCCGTATTATAGTTCAAAATGTAAAATTCCGATTTCACTTCTACAGCACCATCTGGTGTCACAGTGTTATAATACATTTTAAACACTTTTAACTAATGTAGCTGAGTCCTGGGTCGGAGAAAGACTTCCATCTGAAATCTTGCACACCAGCATTCAACCTTTGCAAACCTAGGACTTACTTTTAGCCCAAACACACAGGGGTGGGGGTGGGGAGCACATTTTAAACTTGTAGCTCCTATTTGTATGATGCTTGTGGAGACCAACAGCAGGGCCAGTACTGAGTTAGAGGGGCCCTTGGTGTGATTCAGCTTCCTATGGCTGTCTGGTCAATCTACTGGCTGGTGCCCAGTGTCATTTGTTAAAGCACATTCTGGTTGCTTGCATTCACAGTTGGCTCTGGGTTTATAATAGTGCTTAAAAAACCAACAACTTAGAGATGGAAAGAAGATAATGTACCTACCAGAGAAGAATGGCAGATCAAGTTGATGGATTATCCCGAAATGGCTAAAAATTACCGGTAGAATCAGAAATCAGGAAGACCAAAATTTTTAATAAGGAATGGGGGAAATTTATACCTTATCATAAAGACCATTGTAAACGGTTAAAATCGTTAGTAGGATTGGAATATCACTTGTAGTTTAATGGTGAATTTTGGATACAATGGAGAGATAAAAGATTTGGATTATCATAAAAGATGCAGGAAGAAATGATTGACAGTAGGACCCACAAAGAGGAGGGAAGGCCAAGAGATTCCTTGGAATCTGGTTTTTATGTTGTATATTGGATATGTGATTGTAAAATTATAATCTGAAAAAACCAAATGAATAAATTTAATAATAATGATAACAAACAGCAATTTAGAATGTGGAGGACATTACAGAGGCAACAATGAATGGGGCATAAAGGAGGACCTTGCAGGGGCAATAATTAATGGATCATCCCCACCCCTATTCAGAACAGGGGATCCTCAAAGTCAGAAGCTCTACCCTTAACCTCTAGGATGTACTTCCTTCTTCTCGCTTCTCCTCTGACTTTTTAAAGCTGATAAGAAGTCACAAGAGTGTTTGCCCTTGTTGTGCCAAGCTGTTGGCTGGCTTCCTTTTGTTTGCAGAATGGGGAAAGGATTGTGGGAGAAAGAGGAGAAACCACAATCCTGTGTTATTTCTGTGGGTGTTATAAAAAACAAACAAACCCTCCAGCAACATGGTACATAAGACTCCTATATTAGTGACGGATAAGGCAGGAGAAAAACAGAAAGCAAATTCTACAATTCGGACCAGCTGTTCCCCAGAACGGAAAAGCAGCTCAAGATATTTGGGTGAGTTCCTTGGTCTTTATCCTGCCTTGTCTCTAGTTAGAGTCCTTCTTCAACTCTATGCATATAAACTCTCCAATGTATTTAGTAACCCCAGTATCTGTCTTGCAATGTACAACAGGTGCTGGTATATATTAGGAGTTGGCACAGAAATTTACAGTGGTACCTTGGTTTGTGAACTTAATCCATTCCGGAAGTCCGTTCTTAAACTAAAGCATTCTTAAACCAAGGCGTGCTTTCCCATAGCAGCGGGGGACTCAATTTACAAATGGAACAGATTCAACAGGAAGCGAAACATGTTCTTATTCCAAGGCAAAGTTCACAAACCAAAACACCTACTTCTAGGTTTGCAGTGTTCTTAATCCAAGTTGTTTATAAACTAAGCTGTTCTTAAACCAAGGTACCACTGTACTCTGTCTTTTTTTTAAAAAAAATGATTGGTGTTTGTATCACTGTGCTTTTTATGCTTTGATATACGCTCTGGGTTCTGAGTCATTCTGTATAAACAAATTTCTGTTGTCCCATTCGTTATAATGGGGAATCTAGACATAGCTAGAATTCCTCTCCCCCTTTTGGCCAAAGTGACTCTTGTTTGCAGACACAGGAGCTACCTTGATCTATAAATTTTAAAATCTTCTGTCAGAACTGGATGCAATTAGCAGGCATGACCACCCCTTCAGAGGGGATGGAACCTGGGAAATTTCAGAATGATAACTGTAGCCTTTACCATTTTGGGGTGGGTTGTTGTTGTTTAGTTGTTTAGTCATGTCTGACTCTTCATGACCCCATGGACCAGAGCACTCCAGGCACTCCTGTCTTCCACTGCCTCCCGCAGTTTAGTCAAATACATGTTGGTAGTTTTGAGAACACTGTCCAACCATCTCGTCCTCTGTCGTCCCTTTCTCCTTGTGCCCCCAGTCTTTCCCAGCATCAGGGTCTTTTCCAGGGAGTCTTCTCTTCTCATGAGGTGGCCAAAGTATTGGAGCCTCAGCTTCAAGATTTGTCCTTCCAGTGAGCACTCAGGGCTGATTTCCTTAAGAATGGATAGGTTTGATCTTCTTGCAGTGGGTGGGTACAATAGGATAAAAGAAGGAGGGGGAGAATCACAGGCACTAAACATGATATTTAGATAAACAGTTCATTGAATGTTGATATCATTACAGATACACCAGTCTTGTTGTCTCTTCTGTGATCCTTCCCCATCAACATGCAGGAACTCCTGGGATTTTTGCTCTTCTCAGTTTTAATACAGACAGGTCAGTAGAGCCTGGTAAGCACTCCTATGGGAAATACTGTAGCTTCATTGGCAGGAGAAAATTATTTTCCATTCCCTGGCAGATAGTTTAAGAGCTTTCCAAAATAGACTTAAACTGGGGCAGATAGGCAAATCTATCAATTTAGGTTCCTCTCAGTTTCTCACTTGAATTCTACACATTTCCACATCAACCAGCAATTGTAATTATTTTTAATAAGTCTTCAAGGATATGCATTAGCATTTTGGTATGAAATATGCTTTGATGTGCATTTTTTTCCAAAGCAATCACCCTAATGTAATGAATCTTTGTATGTTCTTTTCAGTAACCTGTGCATTTTTAATACACACTTAACCCCGGTATATGCATTTTTACACGCAGTACTTGGCCAGAGAGCAACATTACAAAATTCAGACAAGTGCAGATTTCAGCAGATGGTGATGTTTCAGTTCACTAGTTGTTTCAGAAAGTGCCAATTAGGGAGGTCCGTTTTGAAATGTGAACTGAATTGGGTGTCTCCTGTATCTCTATGCTGACATCACATTCCATTCTGAATATCTTGTCCATCCCTTTTGCTAGAGAGCTATGGGAACTGCAGTTCTGCAAAGGGAGTTATATTTCTAAGAGAAAGAATTCTCAGCAACCCCACCAAACTGTGTTCCCTAAGATTCTGGGTTGGAAGCCACAGAACTTTAAGTGTTTATCATTCTTGGAATACTGTTTTTTATTTATTTATTGAAACAGTTTGTATACTGCTTAGCTGCAATAATCTCTAAGCAGTTTAAAAAGATGCAATACAAACAATAAAAAAATCAGTTAAAACTAGAAGATCAAACTTCAACTAAAACACCTGCTGTAACAACAACAACAAGTTTTCAATAGCCACCAGAAGTTCAGCAGGGAGAGTCTCTCTGACCTCCACCGAAAGGGATTTCCATAAAATGAGGTCCTTGACATCCAGTCCTTGGTTCCTGGTGGATCTGAGCCATGTATATGAGCCATAGGGAACAACTAACAGTGCCTCCCCTGAAGATATAAATGATCAGGCAGGAATATGGGGAATTAGGCAGTCCTTGAGGTCTCCTTGGGTGGATCTACACAAGGGAAAAAACCACTGAAAATAAGTCAGAAATTAAATTGTTATAACAAAACAAAAAAACAGCAACAGCCCTATGTAAAAATGGCATAGAAAATTTGTTTGCTCTCTGGTGTCATCTGGTGTTGCATGTTTATAATGCATTCAAAGCATTGTTTTTTGACTAATGTAGCTGAGTCCTTAGACCAGTGATGGCCAAACGTGGCCCTCCAGCTGTTTTGGGACTACAACTCCCACCATCCCTAGCTAACAGGACCAGTGGTCAGGGAGGATGGGAATTGTAGTCCCAAAACAGCTAGAGGGCCAAGTTTGGCCTTCACTGCCCTAGACCCAAATTGTTACGGTGCTTGTAAAGGAACACAATAACCTTGAAGCTGACCCAACAGCATATGGATAGCCCCTGCTTACTTTTCAGCGTCGGAGTTATGTGCTGGTGATAGTCTGCCCCACACCTGTGGTCACACCTTGCCTTGTGAATGCATGAAGGTTCATGTTGCTGAAGGAAGTAATGCAGAGGCATGGCAGACCTGTGCAAATGGATATGACACTGTGTCGCTTTCTCTCCACCAGGCACTACTCTGGAATGTGAAGTCTGCAGTGGCCACGGCAGCAGCTGTGCTGGCAGGATGGAGAACTGTGACGCTGGCCAAGACACCTGTGTCATTGCCTACACGGAAACCTCATTAGGTTAGTTGTCTGAGACAGACAAGTCCAGAAATGCCTCCTTGCAGCGAGGGTGGGCAGGGGACGTTGTGCTCCCAGATCTCTACAGCCTCTATTAAGCCTACAGCTCAAACGAGAAGCAAGAGCTTTGCACACTTAATTTGCTCATTCAGAACAAGAGTTTGACAGCAACCAGCCTCATGCCTTTGGCATGACAGAGCCAGGGACAGAGCACTCAACTAGCATGACTCCTAACAGCTAATAGTTGGCAAGAGAAAGAGTAGGGATGCTTGTGTTTGTGTATCCCTATATACATAAAAATATAAGGCTGTTGTCACGCTGCAGTTTGCTGGGAGGGGAGGAAGAGGGGAGAAGAGGGACTTAAGGCAAGCTGGGAGGGGAGGGAGTTGGAGTGAGTTGTGGGGTAGGTAGGCATGGGTGGGGTGAAAATGGAACAGGGGTTTAATCAGGTATAGTGGAAGGGTGGTGTCAGGGTGCTGTCAGCAGCCCCTGGCTGGTTGCCCAGGAAAGTATAAAGACAAGGAAAAGTTTCCTTCAGTCCTTTTTTATTTCAAACTTTACAGAGAGAGGCTGTAGAATCCAGCATCTTGTATAATGTCCCAAGTGAATCTCCACCCCGTGTCTCTCCCACTTCCTTATTCGTCCCCTCTATGGGTGCTGCTAAGTGCCCTCTGTCTTCGAGCTCTTTGCTCTCCTACTTTTAAGGCTCGCCGGGTTCTGGGAGATGGTGGGTCTGGAATGCTTTCTAGTGATAACATGTCAGCCAGCTGCTGCTCTGGCTCTGCCTGCCCCTCCTCTCCCATGATTTCCCAGCTTTTCCCTGCATCTGCCTCTCAGCTGTGACCTCCGCAAACCACTGTTTGTCAATCTAGACTGTCTTTCCTTTTCTCCTCCCTGGAAGGGTCAGGATGGGGAGGGGATCTCCACTATTCCTCCTCCTCTGCCCAGTCCCTGACAGGTGGCTATCAAAGAGGTAGGTGAGGTTGATGAGCAGATCAAGCAGGGGCAGCAGTCCTGAGTGTGTGTACATGTATAAAAATTGAGGAACCAATATTCATATAATGAAAGAAGAACAAGAAAAAGAATGGTGCTGATAAGCTTTGAATCTGGAGGATCCTGTGCTGCAGAAACACCCGTAGGAACAACCCAGACGATTCCCCCCCCCAGAGGAATTTCGACCCAGCTATACAAAGCTAATTTGCACAGGTATAGGGTGAGAGTAGTTGGTGACTGCAGCTTTCTAACCAAATCCCATTTTTCTTTTTCTTTTTCTTAATTATTTATTTATTCAAAGTTATAACAAAACATATTTTCCAAAAACATATCCTTATTTCCCCCCCCTCATTTTTCCTCCCCCTCCCCCCACAGAACCCATCCCCCCACCCCACCCCCCGACTTCCCTCAGTTCCAGTCTTTGGTTTCTCCAATAATGCTATTTTCTGCATGTTACAGAGTTGTATAGATCTTCAAACTGTTTAGCTAATTATTATCAGTAAAAAAATTGTGAATGTTTATTCAAAACCTGCCAAGGAGTCCAGTTCGCTTTGTTGCGTCTTCAAATACTTTGTGAAAGGTTCCCATTCATCCTTAAAGTCACAGTTATCCTTGTCCCGTAACTTATATGTCAATTTTGCCAGTTCTCCATAGTCCATCATTTTTTCTTGCCATGATTCTTTAGTTAACAAATCCCATTTTTCTTGCTGGGCAGGTGAAGCGACAACACAGACAGTCTCAAAGAGCTGTGCATCCTCAAGTGTCTGCAACGGCCCCCCAACGTACATGAATTTTGGGCAGGGGAAATACATTCGGTCCCACATCACCTGTTGTACGGGAGATGGTTGCAGGACAGTATCTCCTCAACGTAAGTATCCGTGAGTTGCCAGTGATCATACAACCTGGAAAGTTCTTCTATGGGGAACTGGGTGTGACCAGTGGGCCATATTCTTATCTCCCCTACCTTGCTGTGGGCCAAATAATTACAAATAATTATGGCCAGACTTATGGTGTTGTCCACAGGGGGAAGTTATCAGTGCCCACGTGGCCCAGTGGTGTAGTGTGGGGCTGGGCGGGGGTTGTGGCCCCAGGCACATTTTGGGGAGGGGGCATGACCTGTGCTCCTATGTTGTCTGGAGATGTATCTCAGAAGTAGAGCAGTTGCTTTGCATGCAAAAGGTTCCAGGTTTGATCCCTTTCCAGGCAAGTTTGGGAATGTCTCCTGCCTGAAACCCCAGATAGCCACTGACTGGCAATATAGACATTATTAAGCTAGATAGACCAATAGCCTGGTTCGGTTTAACATAGCTTCCTATGGTCTTCCGTGTTTATGTGTTATGTTGGGGGGGAAACAAGCAGCTAATAAAACTTTTAAAATTCACAATATGTCTGCACAGGGCTGCACCATCAGAATTCTGGAAGCCATATTCAGTACTTTTGTTTTTAATGGATTTTTATTAAGTTTTCTTTTTTTATATAATAATTTTTATTGATTTTACAACACAAATTATAAACAAAACAACACACACAGAAAAACATACAAAAACATATAAACATGTATAATTTCAAACCCTCTTTTTCCTTAACCTTGCTTCCCGGACTTCCCCATACCTCCCCTTTTCTGCATCCTGTTTTAAACTTTTTTTCCAACAACTCCTCAGGTCAATCAAATAATAACAATTTCTTATTTTAATTTCATTCCCATACTTAATCGATTACAGCTGTAATTCTATAATTTCCTTTCCCTTGACATTTTAGCCCTCATTAATTTTGCAACAGTTCTTAAGATATACTTTAAATTTCCTTCAATCTTCTTCCACTGTCTCTTTTTCTTGGTCACGGATTCTGCCAGTCATCTCCGCCAGTCCCATATAGTCAATCACCTTCGCTTGCCATTCTTCCAGCGTGGGTAGTTCTTGTGTCTTCCAATACTTTGCTAAGAGAATCCTTGCTGCTGTAGTAGCGTACATAAAAAACGTTCTATCCTTCCTTGACACCAATTGGCCGACCATGCCCAGGAGAAATGCCTCTGGTTTCTTATGGAAAGTACATTTAAGTACCTTCTTAATTAAATTATAAATCATTTCCCAGAAGGCCTTAATCCTCGGGCAAGTCCACCAAAGGTGGTAGAAGGTACCTTCAGTCGTATTACATTTCCAGCATTTGTTGTTGGGCAAATGATAAATTTTTGCAAGCTTGACCGGGGTCATGTACCACCTGTAAATCATTTTCATAATATTTTCCCTTAAGGCATTGCATGCCGTAAATTTTATACCAGTGGTCCATAACTGTTCCCAGTCAGCAAACATAATGTCATAACCAAAGTCTTGTGCCCACTTAATCATAGCTGATTTGACTGTCTCATCTAATGTATTCCACTTCAACAGCAAGTTATACATTCTTGATAGATTCTTAGTATTGGGTTCTAACAGTTCTGTTTCTAGTTTTGATCTCTCCAACTGGAAGCCAATTTTCCTGTCTTGTTTAAGGTAAAAGGTAAAGGTACCCCTGCCCGTACGGGCCAGTCTTGACAGACTCTGGGGTTGTGCGCCCATCTCACTTAAGAGGCCAGGGGCCAGCGCTGTCCGGAGACACTTCCGGGTCACGTGGCCAGCATGACATCGCTGCTCTGGCGAGCCAGAGTCGCACACGGAGACGCCGTTTACCTTCCCGCTGGTAAGCGGTCCCTATTTATCTACTTGCACCCGGAGGTGCTTTCGAACTGCTAGGTTGGCAGGCGCTGGGACCGAGCAGCGGGAGCGCACCCCGCCGCAGGGATTCGAACCGCCGACCTTTCGATCGGCAAGTCCTAGGCGCTGAGGCTTTAACCCACAGCGCCACCTGCGTCTTGTTTAAACACCTCCATTATTTGATAATAATGAAGCCAATCTCTTACTTTAGACTTCAATTTCTCGAAACTCTGTAATTTAATTTTCCCACTTTCTTGCTCTAAAATTTCACCATATCTTGGCCATTTAGATTCCATATTAAGTTTTTTCACCCCCTTTGCTTCCATTGGTGATAGCCACCTAGGAGTTTTATTTTCCAACAAATCCTTATATCGAGTCCAAACATTATACAATGCTTTCCTAACGATATGGTTTTTAAATCCTTTATGAATTTTAACCTTGTCATACCATATATATGCATGCCATCCGAATCTATTATCAAACCCTTCCAAATCCAGAATGTCCGTGTTCTCAAGAAGTAGCCAATCTTTCAACCAGCAGAAAGCTGCCGATTCATAATAAAGTCTTAAGTCCGGCAGGGCAAACCCCCCTCTGTCTTTTGCATCAGTTAATATCTTAAATTTTATTCTGGGCTTTTTGCCCTGCCAGACAAATTTAGATATGTCTTTCTGCCACTTCTTGAAACAGTCCATTTTGTCCACAACCTGTAAAGTCTGAAACAAAAATAGCATTCTAGGCAATACATTCATCTTAATAGCAGCAATTCGGCCTAACAAGGAAAGTTTCAAATTTGACCATATCTCTAGATCTTTCTTTACTTCTGTCCAACATTTATCATAGTTGTCTTTAAATAGATTCACATTCTTAGATGTCATATTAATCCCTAAATATTTCACTTTCTTAGCCACCGTTAATCCTGTCTCATTTTGGAACTTCTCTTTTTCTACTGTTGTTAAATTTTTCTCCAAGACTTTAGTTTTTTGCTTATTCAGCTTGAATCCTGCTACCTGACCAAAGATTTGAATTAATTCTAAAACTCTTTTCGTACTAGTGTCTTGCTCTTGTAAAGTCAATACTAAATCATCTGCAAAAGCCCTCAATTTATATTGTTTAGCTCCGACCTGAATTCCTTTAACCAGCTGGTCCCCCCTAATCATATTTAACAAAACCTCCAAGACGGATATAAAAAGTAGTGGGGATATTGGGCACCCCTGTCGTGTCCCTTTTTCTATAGAAAGTTCTTCAGTTACCACATTATTTACAATTAATTTTGCTTTTTGTTCAGAGTAAATTGCACCATTTTCAAATCCTTGACCTACCCCCATCCCGTGGAGATTCTTCTTCATAAAACTCCAAGAAATATTGTCAAAGGCTTTCTCCGCATCCACAAATATTAATACTGCCTTCGTATTAATGTTAACTTCTAGCAATTCCATAATGTCTATTATATTTCTCACATTGTTTGACAAATGTCTCCCTGGGAGAAAGCCAGCCTGGTCCTTATCAATCTCTTCCACCAACACCTTCTTCAGTCTTTTTGCTAAAATGTCAGCAAATATTTTGTAATCCACATTAAGTAATGATATAGGGCGGTAGTTCTTAATCTGGTTCTTTTCAGTCTCAGTTTTTGGTATAAGCATAATAAATGCTTCTTCCCACTATTCAGGTGCCTTTTCCCCCCTAAAATTTCGTTGCAGACCTCCTTCAGTGGTTGTACTAACCATTCCTTCAGAGCTCTGTAATATCTGGAAGTCAATCCATCTGGTCCTGGAGATTTCCCCAATTGCATATTTTGAATGGCACCCTCTATTTCTTGTTCTGTTATTTTCTCATTCAAAACCATTGTACTTTGTTGTGAAATTTTTTGTAATCCATATTTCTTAAGAAAATCGTCTATTTCTCCTTCTTTCTTCGGCCCTCGTACATACAGTCTCCTGAAATAACTCTGAAAACAATTACTAATCTCATTTGGTTTATAAATGTTCTTTCCTTCCACCTCCAAGTTTGTGACTGTGTTCAATTTTTGTCTCTTCCTCAATTGCCATGCTAGAAGTTTCCCACATTTGTCTGCTGATTCAAATGTCCTTTGTCTCATTTGTTTAATTTTCCATTCTATCTCTTGGTTCATCAATTCCATATACTGCACCTGGTAAAATTTAATTTCTCTCAGAATCTCTTGAGACTTTGGTTTTGACCTCAGTTTCTTTTCACCTTCTTTTATCTTTTCCAAAATCTTATCCTTCTTCTCATTTTGTTTTTTCCTCTTTAAGGAATTCTGTTGTATTAGGAAACCTCGCATCACGGCCTTACTTGCGTCCCAAATTACTCTTTTCTCCACCTCTGTCTTCAGATTTATCTCAAAGTAATCTTTTAAAGTTTTTTGGGCCTTTTTAAGAATCTCATCATCTCTAAATAGGGTGTCATTCATTCTCCATCTGAAGGAACCAGCTGTTGTCAATTTCATCTCCATCTTTAAAGCATTATGGTCGGAGCAAGTCTTTGAGCAGATTTCTACTTTTTTATCTTTGGAGCCATCCCACTAGTAACCCATATTTGATCAATTCTTGTCCATGTCATTTTTGCTTCAGAGAAGAAGGTTCCCTCTCTCTCAAGAGGGTTCCTTGTTCTCCAGATATCAATCAAGTCCATATTTTCAGTCATTTCGAAGAAAGTCTTTGGTAATCTCCCATCTTTAGAGACCACCTGTCTTTGTGCTTTATCCATATTTGTAGAAACCACGCCGTTCATATCTCCCATCAAAATTACATTATAGTCCAGATAATCCATTAGAGTCTCATGCAACTTCTTAAAAAATTCTGCCTTCCCTTCATTCGGTGCATAAATTCCAACTGTCAAATACTTTTCCCCTTGGACCTGTATTTCAATTGCCAGGAATCTTCCTTGTTCATCTTTAAAAATCAACTTTGGAGCCAACTTTTCCTTTGCATAGATCACCACTCCTCTTTTCTTTACTTTGTCTGATGAAATAAATTCCTGTCCTAATCTTTTATTTATAAGCAATTTTCTGTGTGCCCTAGTCATGTGGGTTTCTTGTAAGCAAATCAGATCCAATTGTTCTCTTTTCAAAATATGAAAGACCTCACGCCTTTTTCTGGGAAGGTTCAGTCCATTACAGTTCCAACTTAGAAGTTGCAGAGCCATCTTGTTGTTTAATTGGTTACTCCTCCAACTGCTCCCTGCAGCTGTTCTTCCTCTGTCGGTGGTTTAAGTCCAAATGTCAAATTCAGGATATCTGCTTCTGATGTCTGTTCCACCACTCCCTTCTGAAGGTCCTCCTCATTTCTTTCCAAAAATTGTTCTTTATCTTGCACTGTTCTTATTTTTACTTTCTTTCCTTTGTAGTTAAAGGACAAACCTTGTGGAAACTCCCACCTGAAAGGTAAATTGTTCTTTTTCAGCAGGTAAACCAAGTCCTTATAGTGAGTTCTTGCCTCCAGAATATATTTAGGGATGTCCTTGTAAATTTGCACGTAGGCGTCTTCAATTTCTAAAGTCTTTTGGTAATGTAAATTTAATATTTTATCTCTTTCCTCTTTAGATCTTAAAGTTATCAGACAATCCCTTGGTATCTTTCTGTTTTGCCTCCTACCCAGTCTGAAGGCAGCTGTTATCTTAAATTCTTCTTCCTCCAGGTTTACCTGCCAAAATTCTGAAAACTCTTTTGTGAGAAAGTCCACCAAGTTGTCCTTTTCACTTTCAGGGACTAGTCTTAATCTCAAGTTTTTCTCCTTCCTCTGCAATTCCCACAAAGACATGGTCGCCTCATGTTCATTCAGCTTTTTACAAACTGGTATTAATTTTTCCTGGGTCGTTTCTGCAGTAATTTTGGCTTCTTCAGCAATTTTTCGAGTTGTGGAACTTTCTTCAATCAATTTATCTATACTCTCTGTGTTAGATGTAATGCTTTTAGTATTCAAGTCTAATTTTGTTGAAAGTTCTGCCAGCTGTTTAGTATTTTCTGTGCTCTGCTTTGTCAGGGCTTCTAAAGATTCACTTATTTTAACTAATGCTTGTGTCACTGGATCCATAGATATGTTTGTAGCTTTTTCCTGCCCAGCTGCACCTGCCGGCAATATACTTGATATTGAGCCCCTTTTCTTTTGTGCAATTTTGCTCTTAGCTCTTGTTGTTATCTCATCTGTTGGGCCACTCATGTCCCAAGGTCGTTCCCACAGGAGCAGCTTTTGAATGGAAAAATCCACTGGTTTGTCCTTTACAGCCTGTTTGCAACTGTTTCCCCTCAGCCCTCTAGAGGGGGTAATCCAAAGTATCCAACAAGCAGAGAAACAAAAAAACAAAAAACCCACAAAAACAGAGAGTCCCCAAAAAAGAAAACTTATTGGCAACTATCTTCAAATGTATCCAAGCTGTCAGTCAATAGTTACTGTAAAGTCCCAAACTTGTAACAAATAGAGTCCCAACTTTGTAGCAAATAGGGTCCCAACTTTGTAACAAATCTCAAATGACAGTTCACCTCGGTACCTTACTCAGGCAGTCCGTTCCAAGAGTCTAAAACGGCAGAAAAACTTTTTCCTTTTACTTTTTTCCCATGCAGGTTAAACAAAGTCCATCTCACTCCCCCCTTGCTCCTGCTTGCTAGGGGGGGGGTTCAAGTTTAATGTCCAGGTTAAACAATTTTCAGGTTGGTTTTTCATCCAATTTCAGCTTTCTAATTTCGTTGCTTTAGCTGTCATGCAGTCCGGGGAAGGCAGACTTCCTTTATTTTTACCTTTCCCGTTTTCGGCCAAATTTCAAAGGTATTTTGTAAATCCCAGTAAGCCTCTCAATCTTACTTACGGGTATTCAACTTCAGTTCCAAATTTCAGGAAGGAATCGGCGCTCTCTGCTCATGGCGACGCGGCTTCACTCCATGGGCTGGGTAGCGACTCTCAGCACAGCGCGCACCCGATGCCGCTCCGGAGCCTTTAAAAAGGCTCTTTTGCAGTAAAGGGGGGTGCAAATAATGCCCACCGAGTCTCCTTGCTCACAGGCTTCCGCGCCTGTGATTTTTGAGGGTCCCCGCTTCGCCGTAGCGGTCAGACCCGAACTCGTGAAGCAGTCCTCCTACGGAGCTCGAAGGGAGGACCGCCATTAAGCGCTGGCGCCGACCGGAAGTCCGGATTTTTATTAAGTTTTCAAAGATTTTAACAAATCTACTTCACAGGCAACATGCCATTCTCTTAGATTTTTCTTTTTGACCTCCCATCCTTCCCTTCCTGATGTTTTTGTTCCTATTCTTGGTTGCTGCCTTGTTACCAACCCCCCAATATCATTTTACTGCTTTTTTGTTTTATTTTCCCACCACTCACATCTTGAATCCTGCTCACGACTTCATATCACTATAATTCTTCGTCAGATCTTCAAAAAAAAAAAAAGGCCTCCAGTTTTCCATAGAAAGTTCATCATTTTGATCTCTTTGCTTTACCGTCACCATAGTCTGTACTTATTGACGTTTTCTGAATGTGTTCATGGGCAGCCCCATATGTTTGTAACTTCCTGTGTTTGTAACTTCCTATGTTTGTAACTTTAAAATCCAGCAAGAAAATAAGATGGTGAGAATTGGAAGCATCCACACATGTGTGCTGCCGGGGGTGGGGAACAGAGGGAGTAGCTGAATTGTGTCAGCTGCCAACTTTGCTTTGCCTAACAAGCTATCCATTTCCCATTTCCCTCTCGATATGGTTTCAGTGCCACCAGCATTGAACAAACCTAATGGCAAGCAATGCCCAGGCTGCTACTCTTTGTTACCCGGTGGTTGTGAAACAGAGACTGTGGATTGCATTGGAACCGAGGACTACTGCCTTGAAATGAAGGAGAAAGTCACATATGGTAATTCTGAATTGCAGGTCTGTGAGTGTAGATTAGCTGGAGCCCCTGGTCAAACTGCTTCAATGGTTACCTGCTAGCTCTGTCTGCTAGCTCTCAGGGTTGTGGGTTCGAGCCCCATGTTGGGCAAAAGATTCCTGCTTTGCAGGGGATGACCCTTCTGGTCTCTTCCAACTCTACGATTCTAAGTCAATTATTTGAGGTCAGCTATGAACAGCAACAAAGGCCCTAATGGCACCTTCAACCATTTGTTGCCATGTCATGTTGCCATGACAAATTTGTTATGACATCAGTTTGCATGGACCACAGACCTCTTCATCAGATGCTTGATGTGTTATCTTTCGTTGCAACTACACACATCTGCAGTTGGAGCGGGTTGGAAATGCAAAGAGTGAAGTCAAAAGGAAAGGCAATGGCCTTGTTAAAAGTGACCATTCCATGCCATGAAACAGACATGGAGTGGAAATAGTTCATCTGCTCACCCCAAATTTCTGGGCAGGAATGGGGATCTTGTGTACCTCCTGGTGTTAAGAACATATAAGAAGAGGCGCTGCTGAATCAGGCCAAATGCTCATCTACTCCAGCATCCTGTTCTCACAGTAGCCAACCAGATGCCTATGGGAAGCCCACAAGAGGGACATAAGTAGAACAGCAATCTCCCTGATTCCCTGCAAACGGTTTTCAAAGGTCTACTGCCTCCAGCAGTGGAGGTAGAACAAAGTCTTTGTTGCTAGTCACCACATATAGCCTTGTCCTCCATGAATTTGTCTAACCCTCTTTTAAAGCCATCCAATTTGTGGGCCATCACAGCCTCTTGTGGGAACAAATTCCATAGTTTAACTAAGCATAGTAGTTCTTCTTCTTCTTTTTTTGTCCACAAGGTTGGACCACACTTCCCATCATCCCTGACCATTGGCCATGTTGGCTGGGGCTAATGAAAGTTGGGGTCCAGCAACACCTGGAGGGCCACAGACTCTCAGATCCTGGGCTGGTGTTTTCTATACTTTCATCCCTTGGCTGGTTTAGGATAAATTTCCTTGTAAATCTAGTCTACTGGGTTTTCAACAAGGCCTCCGTTGACATGGATAGGGAATAGTTAACATTTTGAGGCCAGGTTACTTCTCTCTCCCACTGTCTGTCTAGCTCTTTCTCCTGACCCTGAACTTTTTGTTTCCAGGTAAATTCACCTTCAACGTCGTCATGAATGGCTGTGCTTCTCAACCCGCCTGTGCTGCGAAAGTGGGCAAAGTGGCTACTGCAGGGGTTTATACTGATATTACGAAAGCTGAGTGCACACCAGCTCCCATTTCAGCTTGAATGAATCATCAGCCACCAGACTTCCTTCTCAGTATTGATCCTTATTAGAGATTGTGTTATATTCTTCCTGTATTAGGTAGCAAGGATATTGCTTCTAAGAAGATAAGAAGAGCCCCACTGAATTAGACCAAAAGCCTAGGGAGATGCCACAAGTTGTTCCCCATGTGTTTGCGATCTTCTCTAATGTAATTTCCTCCCAAAGAGGACATTGACTGCTGCTTTGTGATGACCAATAAAAACTAGCTGAAGAGCAATGCAAGATAATTTCTCTCTCTGTACACCTCAATCAGTTTTATATAGGGAAATCCATTTCCAGCCAGCTGCATTGATATTCCTAATGACCTTTTTATTATAGTGATGCACCTTCTTGGTTGGCTTTGGGTAGTACCTAAGGCATTGACTATCATTGAATACAAACTATGGCTTCATAGGGATCCCTTGAAAGTGGACTGTCTGCACCAATCAGCTGATGGACACTGATAATGAGCCCTTCTGAAGTACCCATCTGGCTTCATAATGATGGCAAGTGCTGCTATGATTTATTGGGCTCAAGATGTGGGTCATAATATAATAATAAATAATAATAATAAATGTTTATTTATATCCTGCCCTCCCCAGCCGAAGCTGGGCTCAGGGCAGCTAACAACAATAAAATAATGCAACATTCTAAAATCATTTAATTATAAAATTAATTCAAATCAAATGATGGCAACCACTGGGCTAGAGTTCTGTGAAGATTGCCAAAGGAGGGAGTCAGGCTGTGCCCTGGCCAAAGGCTTGGTGGAACAGCTCTGTCTTGTAGGCCCTGCGGAAAGATGTCAAGTCCTGCAGGGCCCTGGTCTCTTGTGGCAAAATCAAAATTTACTGGAAATGTAAAGAAACAGAAGGCACATTTTATCATATGTGGTGGAGGTATAGAGTAGCCAAGGGTTTCTGGGGAATCATTTATAATGAGCTAAAAAAAAAATTCAATGAGACTTCCCCCTCCCCGAAAAACCCAGAGGCTTTTATTTTAGGGATAACTGGGACAGATGTACAAAAAAACACATATAAATTTATTTTTATATGCCACAACTGCAGTGAGGATAATATATGAGCAAAAATGGCAAGATGAAGACGACTGAAGACGACTGGCAGTTGAAACTCATGGAATATGCTGAATTAGCAAGTCTAAGTAGTAAAATTAGAGATCAAGATGATATTGTGTTTAAGGAGGATTGGAAAATGTTTGCAGATTATTATTATTTAAATGTAAACAAGCTAAAACGCAAGTAGGTTTGGTGTAAGAACAGCAGTAAAATACATGTCTGAGAATGCTTTGGAGGACATAATGTATAGAAGAACTATAATATGCCGTAATATTAGAAAATGTGGGGAAACCATGGATGGGGAGAGGGGAAGTCGAATACGAACTGAATGTTAATTGGAAAAAGTTTTATATATTTTTTTATTTTCCTTTGAAAAAATCTCTCTATATAAAAAAGCATAATGATGTCAAGTGACTGACAGATAGGTAGCCCTGCCCACTTGTCACTTGACACCTGGAGGGCCAGAGAATTCCCCATCTCTGCTCTAGCAGAACAAGGGGACATTTTTCATTCAAGTTATGATTTATTTGTTTCACTCAAAGAGGACATCATTCTACCCCTGGGAGGTAGAACTCATTTTTGGATGAAGTTGCAGATAAGTGATACAGAGGTGTTTAAGCAGAGTCCCCCCTCACGCAGCAGCACACAGGTGGATCAGAATAGGTTCTTCAGTGGCAGAAGCCCCCAAATCCTGAGAAGGCAGCTGATGAAGTCATCATTCTGGCCGTGAGGCTGGCACGCATTCAGCTTTTGTGACGCGAGAGTAAAAGCCGGATACGGTGGTTTCGCCTAGTTTTAAGCCATCACAAAACCCCTTAGTGGCACAGCCCTTCTGAACAACCTTGACGATGGCAGTTCCTAGATATGGGAGACAAGATGTATTCGATGAGTCCTGGGTTCCACGAACAACTGCCCTCTCTGCCCAAGTCCCAAGACATTTTCCATCCCTTGTGCTATAAGAGTTTGCAGGTGTGGTTTGGCCTTTATAATTATCACAGGCTCTCTTTCTATCTCTTACGTTTCATGTCCACTTGACCTCAGTTGCAACAGACTAGCACAACCACACCTCTGGAATCTGTTACCTGATATTGCTGTTATTGATGCGTAGCAAAGGCTAATTAATGAGTCTATTAACAGCAATCCTATACATGTCTGCTCAGAAGAAAGCCTTATTGAGTTCAGTGGGGATTATTCCCAGATGTATTTACAGCATTGCAGCATAACAATGCAAAAACAAAAACAAAAACAGAGCAAAGTAAGTCTATATAAACTTAGCAATGCAGCTGGCTTTAGACTATGTGATCCCCATCTAGCCATTTTCTGAAACCAAGTGGGTCTTCTGCATCTTTATGGTGAAAATACATCTTTATAAAGTGTATTCTATATAAAAATGTATTCTGTGAACTGTCCTGAGACCTCCGGGTATAGGGTGGTATATAAATTCTAACAACAACAACAACATGCCAAGTCAGTTGCTGAAGGACCCCTGACACCCCCTTCCAATTCTCATGTATTTTACAAATATTACAAGAAGAGATGTCCATATCCACTGAGTCTTTGCTCTATAATTTACTTAACCTAATGAGTAATTCAGTCCAGTAACCTAATAAGTAAGGAAGGATATCTCAGGGGGTAGAGAATGAGACTCTTGACCTCAGGGTTGTGGGTTTGAGCCCCACGTTGGGTAAAAGATTCCTGCATTCCAGTGGGGTTGGACTAGATGACCCTCATGGTCCCTTCCAACTCTACAGTTCTATGATTCTATGGCTTCTTTAGTCTCAGAGAGTGTATGTGGCATGAGCTCACTGAATAGGACAGATAAATGTTTTAGAGGGGCAGAAATCAGTGGCAAACTGTTCAGAGGGCTATGTAGCACCATGTAGTGCTGACTCCACCAATGTATTTTATGCATATTTTTATGTACATGCAACTGATTCTGTCAGTTGCTTTTCAACCTGCATTTTAGTTTGCCTGAAGAGAATAGATATAGGACATTGACTCTCCTTCAATGGTACATTGTATATGTGAAATTGGAATTACCATAAGAAACCATCACAGCCATTTCAAGACAGTCGTTCTGTGGTCCAACACAGTCCACCGTCTCATTGGGATCGCAAACCCCGGAAATCAAAGAATAGCAGGCTGGGCACTGCTTCCCATTGGGTTGGTTGATGCGTGGAGGCACTGAAACCAATTAGTGAAAGCCCGTTGGTTGGGAGAGCAAAGAAAGCAAGGACATTGATGCAGAGAAGAACATAGTTTTGAACTAGCAGTCCTCTATTTTACTAGGAAGTTGTAATAGTCCTGGGTCACACACCCACACCCCAAATGTCAAGGGCATGGCATGATGGATTCTGAGAAGGTGGCAGAACAGGCGAAGGAATTAATATCCTCATCAACTGCTGATGGTACCACTTTCCCAGAAGCCCCGGTGCATGAGGAATCCATATTGTCAGCATCTCCCCAGCCCAGAGGCATTTGAGCTGCCCGTTCCTCAGAGCTGGAGGGTTCCAGGCAAAAAACTACAGAGAACCCTCAGACCTCCCATTTAGAGTCTGTAGGTCTATTGCAGGTAAGGTCTTTTCAACAACTTCTGGAAACAGACACAGGTAGCCACCAGGCTGAGCTACATCACTGTCATAGCATCTGGGTTGAGATTTCCAGACTTTTCTTTCCCCTGCCTCTTTCCCCAGGAAATCACAATACTTACCACTGAACTGGAGCAAACGACAGTCAGTGGAAAACCTGAATTGCTGTTTGCTCCAATTCAGCAGTACAGTGGTGCCCCGCAAGACAAACGCCTCGCAAGACGG
Organism: Podarcis cretensis; assembly: GCF_951804945.1. Classification (NCBI taxonomy): domain Eukaryota; kingdom Metazoa; phylum Chordata; class Lepidosauria; order Squamata; family Lacertidae; genus Podarcis; species Podarcis cretensis. Next base: position 16,836,158 of record NC_137177.1, on the reverse strand, counting down.
AAAACCCGCTAGACGAAAGGGTTTTCCGTTTTGGAGGCGCTTCACAAAACAAATTTCCCTATGGGCTTGCTTCGCAAGACGAAAATGTCTTGCGAGTTCCTGCGGGGTTTTTTCCCTGCCCCCCTTTTCCTAAGCCCTAAGCCGCTTATCAGCTGATCCGCTGATAAGCCTTATCAGCTGATCCGCTGATAAGCCTTATCAGCTGATCCGCTAAAAGCCGCTAAACCGCTAATAGCGCTAATCCGCTAAGCTGTCAATGGGCTTGCTTCGCAAGACGAAAAAACCGCTATACGAAGAGCCTCACAGAACGGATTAATTTCGTCTTGCGAGGCACCACTGTAAAGATTGTGTTTTCCTGGGGAAAGAGGCAGGGGAAAGAAAGTGCTCAAACATGGACTAGGAAAGTGTGGACCTGCGTCAAGAAAGTGTGGGCCAAGAGCAGAGCATAAGCAAACCTCACATTTTGAAAGCGTAGACACAGTTTCTGGAGAGTATGCAAATCCCATTCCTCCCTCATTCATGAGTGCAAAGGGAAAATTTCTACATCTTCTCCTTCTGAATTCTGAGCACAATTCAAAGTGTTGGTGATGACCTTTAAAGCCCTAAATGGCCTTGGCCCTGTATACCTGAAGGAGCATCTCCAGCCCCATCATTCAGACCAGACACTGAGGACCTCCTGGCGGATCCCTTACTGAGAGAAATGAAGCTACAGGGAACCAGGCAGAGGGCTTTCCCAGTAGATGTAAAGGAGATGAGGAACTAAATAACCTTTAGAAGACATCTGAAGGCAGCCCCTTATAGGGAAGTTTTTAAAAAAATTAATGTTTTATTATGTTTTTATATACGTTGGAAGCCATCCAGAGAGGCTGGGGCAACTCGGTCTGATGGGCAGGGTACAAATAAATTGACATTGTTATTGTTCTGTCACATTGTCTTATATATGGCTTGGTTTGTTCTCCTACCTTCTGTCTCTGAAGTGCTGACCACTACCATGACTCTGAATTCATGCCCCTAATTGTTAGGAACAGGTGTGTGTGTAGAACAATTTCAAAGGGAGGCTCCACTGTGAAACTTCTTCATCAAGAGGCACAATTATTTCACGTTGTTCTGAATGCAGACAATTGTTTCCTATCCTGTACTGGTGTTAATTACCTTTGTAAAGGATTATTATGCTCATTTTGTATACGTTCCAGCTCTAACTGAATTGCCAACACCTATACCTATACTTAATACATTCATTTCCCTCTGACCTCCCTGTTTATTATCCCCATCATATGTTAAGTTGAGTGCTTAATGTGTACAACAACCAGACATTGTGCATATTCACCAGGCCACCTCACCCTTCACCTTGGGCTAGCCCTGGTGAAGTATGCCTTACCTTGAGGAGTTGCAGTTTTGCAGGCATCCCCTACACAGCAAGCAATTCCTGTCCTTAGTTCTTGCCCTCGCCCAAAGTTGAGGAGTTGTGTTCTGTCTTTGCAGATTTTGGAGGATTCACAGCTTTTAGCTATTATCTGAGCTTGCATTCCACCTGCAGGGGTGGAATGAAGGAGGAAGGGTTAGGTCTCTGCTAGTTTCCTTAGCCAGAAAATCCCAAACCCAGTTCTAATTTTAAAAGAAGATATGAAATTCTCCTATATTTAGTGCATTCATTATAACTATTTACAAGGGTCATTTCCAAGCTCAAGAGGGCTTAAAACCACAGCTAAAACAATTTAAGACACCAAAAATAGGGGATGTAGTTATCGTGGTTAGGAACCATTGTTAGATGAGGATAAGGCTATCATTCACTGCTAGCCATAGTGGCTATGCCTCTGAGAGCCAGCTGACAGGAATCAGAAATGAGAAATGTGTTGTTGCATTGAGGTTCTGATTGCAAACTTTCCATGGGCATTTGGTTGGCAATGGTGAGAACAGAGTGCTAGACAAGATGGTCTTTTGGCCTGATCTGATAGTGCTCTACTTATGTTCTTTTTTCTCCCTATAATATTTTTATTAAAGCTTTTTCACAATACAATGCGATTAAAGAAACCAATCTAAAGAAAAAACAAGGGGGGAAAGAAGAAGAAAAGAATAGAAAGGAGAAAGGAGAAACAGAGAAACAGAGAAAAATAAAAGGACTTCCTATTTTCCATCTTTCAGTTGCATAAAAGAAATTATTCACTCTAGCCTGACATTCATCTGTTCTACTTTCTTAAGTTCTTAATGCTTGCCAGGGGGATAAAAGCTTCACACAATTAAAAAAAAAGTTGCCACATGAAAGATTATTTGCTTTAGGAATTGAACTGAATGACTTGTCGCCTTTGGTACTGCTGCTGCTGAGTAAACATAGTGTTGGCTAAGCTATTCACAGGCTCAGATTTGCGGTCTTTTTCACTCACCTATAGTGGTTTCAGATACAGAGATGACGCAGGTGTCATTGTCACAGGTATCCATGGGGCCAGAACAGTTGTTGCCACTGCCCATACAAACTTCACACTTCAAAGAAGCACCTGGAAAAGGGCCAACAGTTCACGCCATTCAGGAGGGTAGTAGCAAATTCAGAAGTGCAACCTCACATTTACACCCCTTCTAAGAATGTACAACCTTCTATGTTTATACAATAATCTTATAACAATGCAATGATTATTTTTTTTAGGGCCCATTACAGTGATCAATGCAGATCTCCAGGTGTTCCCTTTCAGCTGTGTGTACTATTTTCTGTGCACATCCATAGGCAAATGATTTGGAGTGCTCCTGTATCTTTTTTTTTATAGTGACTTAAGTGGTCTTGAACTTGCACACCATTTTCTTGAAATTGAAGCACCAATGCTTAGCTTTGGAGTGGACAGAACAACTCCTCTTCAGTTTTCTTCCCATGTGCCTTCTCCAGACTGACCATAGGAGCCTGTCCTCAGTGACTGACAGAATAGACACAGAATAGAGCAGGACTATTGGCGCTGTGGGTAAACCACAGAGCCTAGGACTTGCTGATCAGAAGGTTGGTGGTTCGAATCCCGACGTCGGGGTGAGCTCCCATTGCTTGGTCCCAGCTCCTGCCAACCTAGCAGTTCGAAAGCACGTCAAAGTGCAAGTAGATAAATAGGTACCGCTCCGGTGGGAAGGTAAACGGCGTTTCCGTGCGCTGCTCTGGTTTGCCAGAAGCAGCTTAGTCATGCTGGCCACATGACCTGGAAGCTGTATGCCGGCTCCCTTGGCCAATAAAGTGAGATGAGCGCCGCAACCCCAGAGTAGGCCACGACTGGACCTAATGGTCAGGGGTCCCTTTACCTTTTATTGCTTTCCTTGATCAGGATACTATACTTGATGCAGCCTACAATAACATTAGAATTTTTGCTGCTGTACCACACAGCTGATTTGTGTTAAGCTTGTGGTCTACCGACCCCTAGACCTTTTTCACATGTACTACTAGTAAGCCAGGCGTCCCCCATCTTATATCTATGCAGCTGGTTCTTCCTGTCTATGTACAGAACGTTACATTTGTCCCTATTGCAATTCATTTTGCTAGTTTGGACCCAGTTCTCCAGTCTCCTAAGGAGACTGCGTCATAAGCTACCCCTCCCAGTTTGGTGTCATCTGCAAATTTGATGAGCACCCCCTCAATTCCTTCATCCAAGTCGTTTATAAAGATGTTGAACAACAATGGGCCCAAGACAGACCCCTGTGGCACCCCACCTGCCACTTTTTTCCAGGATTAATGAGTACTCTTTGGGTTCGTTCATCCAACCAACTTCAAATCCACCTAACAGTAACTTCATTCAGTCCACATTTCACCAGCTACCTGCCGGTGGAAGGGCAACAAGGAGGAACTGCCACTGAGAAGGCCCTCTCCTGAGTCCCTAGCAAGCTTGCCCTTCCACTTGAATAAAACATCTCCAGTTTGAACTGGTCCTACCCCCTCTTTGGAGGGGACCAGACTCAATTGTGGGGCTTGCATCAACATCTCCAATACTACAATGACCTCCCTCTTGGCTGGAAGCTGGTGGGAAAGGGTCTAGAACTAGGATGGAGTGTGTGGTCCTTCAGCCTCTTATCAGCCTGAGCCAGCATGGTTGGAGAACCTCAGGTTTCTACCCCTGCATTATGTAAAATTCTCCTTTCCCCATCACACAGGAGCTATACTGGTTCCCATAACAATGTAACACCAGATGGCATGACAACGGAAGCGTTCCTGACCTTCAAGGATGGGAAAGAAATTTGCTTTAGCTCACTTTAAATAAAAAATATATGCAAGCCTTCTTCATTCATCACAAAACACAAACCGAAACGGCTATCCCTTCAACATTCGCACATCTCCAAATGTTGCAATGCAGTTTCCAAAGAGTGCGTACAGAAATGCAAGCATAAATATGGAAGAAACTGAAATGGACACATTCAGAACTTGGGAAAAACTGAAATCAACAGGTTCTCCCATCCCTACTTACCTATAGTCACAAGCAGAAAGCCAACGGCGAGTCCCAGCAGGAACTTCATGGTGATGCCAAATGCTGGTGAGTAGCTTCAGAAACAAACTGCCCCTGTAATATAATTTGTTAGGTGGTGAAGTGTTCTAAATTTAACAAGCTTTTGGGGGACGGGATGGGGAGCACGCCTTCAAGTTACATATCTCTGAATCTAAAAAATGATATCTGCTCTCTGTCACGAAATGTGCTAAGTGACCTAGGGACAATCACCTACTCTCAGACTAACTTACCTCACAGCGTTGATGAATGGGGAAAATTGGGGTGGGGAGAGATTGTGCACCTCCTTGTGCTCCTCTGGTGAACGACATGGTACACATGTGATTCAGAAACAATAATATCAAAGCATGTCCCTTTCATTACAGAGGGGGAAAACAGAGGGGTTTTTTTTATCCACAGAAGGCTGCATGACTTGTATAAATTCCACCAGATACAGAAGTAACATAAAAGCATAAGAAGAACATCAGGTTTCAAAGACACAGCTAGTCCAGTATCCTGATCTCACTGTTGAACATTTACAATGCCTGAACATGGCTAAATTAGATCAAACTGGGCAGATGACCTAGGGCTATGTTCAACTAAGCATAGACACATTGAAATCGATGAAACAACATTTGCCATGCCCATTAACCTCAATGGGTCTACTCTGAGTAGGACCAACATTGAATACGGCCTCTGGACTCCAAGGTTCCATTCTACTTGGATGATAGCTTAGATACAATTTTCGTAAGCTTAAGTTCAAGGATCGGACTAGGAACATATCAGAGGATGATGATGGCCTTACCAAGAGTTCTCAGGTGTTGTCAGGATGGTGTCTGTAGGAAGAGGAAGAAAAGACAGGCTTGGGATGTTTTCCTCTCTGTTTTCATTTGTTGCTCTCTTTATAAACAAGAATTTGAGGACGTATTTCCTAAGCTCCTCCTCCTATTACAGATTTCTGAAACCCATTCCTTCAGTTTCTGGGCCAGTGTCCTTTCATTTCCCTATTTTGGTAGTGCTCAGAATCAATTAAAAAAACTTGTAGCCCAATCCTTCCTTTACCCATTCAGCATCTGAAGTAAATTTGCTTCTGAAAGCCAACTAAGCTATAGGTAGCAATGGATGCATCAGCCAATTTCAGTATCTCTTCTTTTCTTTTTTCATTCTAAAGGTCAGTTTTCTAAAATTTCAGCTCTCTCTCTCTCTCTGTCTTTTAAAAAAAGAAGTCTCCATGAACCTATATCAACATTTTAGTGCAAATTTCTCCCAAAATACACGTTTGCATTTGCTTAAATATGGTTTTTCCAGTAGTGATGTATGGAAGTGAGAGCTGGACCATAAAGAAGGCTGATCGCCGAAGAATTGATGCTTTTGAATTATGGTGCTGGAGGAGACTCTTGAGAGTCCCATGGACTGCAAGAAGATCAAACCTATCCATTTTTAAGGAAATCAGCCCTGAGTGCTCACTGGAAGGACAGATCGTGAAGCTGAGGCTCCAATACTTTGGCCGCCTCATGAGAAGAGAAGACTCTCTGGAAAAGACCCTGATGTTGGGAAAGACTGAGGGCACAAGGAGAAGGGGACGACAGAGGACGAGATGAGCTTTCGTGTGCATGCAAGGTATCTGAAGAAGTGTGCATGCACACGAAAGCTCATACCAAGAACTAACTTAGTTGGTCTTTAAGGTGCTACTGGAAGGAATTTCTTTATTTTGTTTTAAATTTTTATTTTATATTCTTGTGAAGTTTTTCTTACTATCCAACAGTACATAAATTCTGTTAGATTAAATCAATTAAATAAGAAAATCCAATCGTTGCCAAATGCATCAGGAGCAGGGGAAAGGTTAAAAAATTTAAAATAAATCAAATAGTGCCTCTTTAAATCAGAATGTAGCCATGGCATGGAATTTCACACCAGGGTTGTGATACAAAGAAATATAAAGCCCCATTCCTAACCTCCCATTTTGCCGTGTGCTCCTGTTACAGAACAGAGAGGAATCTCCTTCAAAATAATAGGACTGCTGCTGTTAGCTGAGATCAGGTTGCAGCAGCAACAATTGACAAAGAATCAGGAAGTGTTCTAAACTAAACCTCTTCATTAAGGTCACATTCACACCATACATTTAAAGCACAAAGGTAACACTTTAAACAGTCACATCTCCCCCCAAAACTATCCTGGGAAAAGAAGTTTGTTACAGGTGCTGAGAATTTTCAGGAGACCCCTAGTTTAACAATCAATCCCTCCTCCCGGAGAACTCTGAAAATTGTAGCACTCTAAAAGGAATTGGGGTATCCTAACAATCTTCTGCACTCTTAAGGGACTACAGCTCCCAAAATTCTTTGGGTGAAGCTGTGTGGTCTCATGGTGCTTTTCAATGTATGGCGTTAATGTGGACCGAATCACTACAATTTAGTCACAACTTGAGTTTTGCTGTGTTTTTACCTGATGCTAGACACGCATGCACACAAATGTCAGCTATAATTGAGTGGAGTCCCACAAGAGCTGGGACCTTCTCCCCTGAACTGCTTCTCCAAAGGCCTCTCCTGGCCTTAGATGGGAAGAAGGAAGAGTGTGTGGAATTGTCCACTTCTTGGGAGAAAAGCGATGACAAACCTAGACAGCATCTTAAAAAGCAGAGACATCACCTTGCCGACAAAGGTCCATATAGTTAAAGCTATGGTTTTCCCAGTAGTGATGTATGGAAGTGAGGGATGGACCATAAAGAAGGCTGATCGCCGAAGAATTGATGCTTTTGAATTATGGTGCTTGAGGAGACTCTTGAGAGTCCCATGGACTGCAAGAAGATCAAACCTATCCATTCTTAAGGAAATCAGCCCTGAGTGCTCACTGGAAGGACAAATCCTGAAGCTGAGGTTCCAATACTTTGGCCACCTCATGAGAAGAGAAGACTCCCTGGAAAAGACCCTGATGTTGGGAAAGATTGAGGGCACAAGGAGAAGGGGACGACAGAGGACGAGATGGTTGGACAGTGTTCTCAAAGCTACCAGCATGAGTTTGACCAAACTGCGGGAGGCAGTGGAAGACAGGAGTACCTGGCGTGCTCTGGTCCATGGGGTCACAAAGAGTCGGACACAACTAAACAACTAAACAACAACAACATTTGCTTAACACACACATATTTGCAAAGCCTTGTTCCGCAATATGATGCACTTCTGCCTGCTTTTAATTATTTACTGAATTCATTAATTGGCAGAGCCTCTAATTTTGTTATTTTTCAATAAATGGAACCGTTCCCCCATCCAATAAATTGTGTTGAGACTTCATTCAGGGTATGGGGGCAATTTGGGTTTCTGTGTTTTCTGCTATAGACTTCAGTGTTTTCAGACCATATTTTTTTAACCCACCTCATGACTCGGATAGGAGCTTCAGTGTTGCGCAATGAGAGAGAATAGGGAAATGAATTATGTAAAGGCATTTTTTTTTTTTTTTTGCCAATTTAAGTAGACCTCATCCAGATGCAGGCTCAGCACTGGTTGTCCTCAACAAAAATAGATTTGTTTTCAAGTATCTTACTTCCTCTTCTGATTTTCTTTTTAAATAGTTAGAACATTAGATGAACCCACTGGGTCAGGTCAGTAATTGCCAGCCAGGTCAGGCATCCCCTTCTCTTCTCTGCCCTCCTGCAATTCCCAGCAATTGGTCCTCAGAGACATATCTCCTCTGAAATGGGAGGTAGAACATAGCCATTATGGCTGGTAGGCGTTGGTAGCCATGCCCTCCATGGTTGTGCATGAAGGAAGACTTTGCAGGTCTTGGGAGAGGCCATGTGCCTCAAGCAGGGAAGGGAACTTAAGAACACAAGCCATTGGTTCCTCTAATTCAGGGACGTCCAACTCCGAAGAGACTGTGATCTACTCACAGAATAAAAAACTGGCAGTGATCTATAACTTTTTTGAAGAGGGAGAAGGGGCAAAAGTTGCTCAACAAAAGATCACTAAGGAAAGAATGTACCTCACAGCGAAAACTCTGTCTTCTGTTCTAGCAATCAGGTGGGAATGGAGGGCAGGTCAAGAGGGAGGAGCAGGATGCTCTTGTGACACTGCAAAGGAAAAGGAGCCAGAAATCGACCCCGATCGACCAGAACCTCCCGGGGATTGACCAGTCGATCCCAACTGACCTGTTGCACATCCCTGCTCTAGTTTAGTGTGTTCTTCACTAATCACAAAGCAAATGCTCTACCACTTAGTTGAGAAACTTCCAGATTGGGCAGGGTAAGTCCAGCATTTTTTAAAATTTTATTTATTTATTTGGTTTTTCAGATGAAAATTTTACAGTCACATAGCCAACATACAACATAAAAACAAGATTCCATGGAATCTCTTGGACTTCCCTCCTCCCCTTTGCCGGTCCTATTGTTAATCATTTCCTCCTGCATCTTTTATGATAATGCAAACCTTTTACCTCTCCAATGTGTCCAAAATTCATCTTTAAACTACAAGTGATATTCCAATCCTACTTACGATTTTAACTGTTTACAATGGTTTTTAAGATAAGCTATAAATTTCCCCGATTCCTTATTAAAATTTTGGTCTTACTGATTTCTGATTCTTCTGGTCATTTTTGCTATTTCGGCATAATCCATCAATTTAATCTCTGCTCGGGACTTTATCTTCTTTCCATCTCTGGGCCAATAACATTTGTGCAGCCGTGGTAGCATACAGTCTTTTCTGCTCCCTTTGGATTTTGGCACCTAGAATTCCTAAAAGGAAGGCTCCAGGTTTTTATTTAGAAAAGGTTATTTTAAACATTTTTTTCAACTCATTATATACAGTAAAGGTAAAGGGACCCCTGACCCTTAAGTCCAGTCGCAGATGACTCTGGGGTTGCGGCGCTCATCTCGCTTTACTGGCCGAGGGAGCTGGCATTTGTCCACAGACAGCTTCTGGGTCATGTGGCCAGCATGACTAAGCCACTTCTGGCGAACCAGAGCAGTGCATGGAAACGCCGTTTGCCTTCCTGCTGGAGTGGTACCTATTTATCTACTTGCACTTTGACGTGCTTTCAAACTGCTAGGTTGGCAGGAGCTGGGACTGAACAACGGGAGCTCACTCCATTGCAGAGATTCAAACCGCTGACCTTCTGATAGGCAAGCCCAAGGCTCAGTGGTTTAGACCACAGCGCCACCCGCGTCTCATTCCTTAAAATTATTTTACTACCTAACATTTCCACCACATATGATAAAAAGTGCCTCCATTTTCCTTACATTTTCAGCATACATTTGACCCAGTTTTATACATTTTTGCTAGCATAAGGCAGTCTTCAACACGCCCAGCTTTAGTTGTGTATACCACAGCCCAGAAAATAAACTTGGTGCTGGAGGGCTGGCTTTCTCCACTGGGCCTCAAACTTGAGATCATTGCTGCAGACAATGCCAGCAACATTATAGACACATGTTAAAAGTTGCAACATGTAGGGTGCATTGTCTGCTATCTTCTAAATGTGCTAGTGCCATTGTGCTATCAACAATGGATAGACTTATCCTCTATGAATTTGTGCAATTCTCTTTTAAAGCCATTTAAATTGGTGGTTATCATTGAGTCCTGTTGGAGTGAGTGCCATAGTTCAACTATGTGCATTGTGAAGGGCTTTATTGTATCTGTCCTAAATTTTCTGTCATTCAGCTTTCAAGACCACTCGTGTACCCCACAAGCCCCAGCAGACCATTCTTTGCGAATCAAAATCCCATTTTATTGCTCTGTTCTTTTTCTGTTGGCAACGCTTCCTGGAAGCAAGAAAACTACTTGCTCAGTAATTTCACTGAATTTCACTGTCAGCAATTTGGTTATTTTTTCCCTGCTTGGTGTTTTGTTCCATACAGTACAATTTTTGTACGTGACAGCCACAGACTTTTTCATATCATGTCCACCACTTCCCCATTATCCCCCCCCCCCACTTTTCGGTGGTGTGTTTGTGTGTGTTGCACATTTAGTACAATCAATGAACATTATCAGTCATATAGACTCAGATATTTTGTTTGCTACTGGGTTAGGGGCAAAAAAGTGTCTGGAATTACTTCAGACAGAGGAATAGGATGCATAAATTCAAGCTTCCTGCCTTCAACAACATAATTGTGAAAACTGCTTGGAGATGTATTTATTTTTAACTAAGGGGTCTATACATTTTGTTAAATAAAGATTGTTCAGATTTTTTTTATTGACAAAAAACCCAGGATCATATAAAGCTTTTTTTTTTTCATTCCAGAAGCATAGTTATTGAAACCCAGACAGCACTCACTCCAAACATTTAATGCACTATGATACCACTCTGAATAATCATAGCTTCCCGCAAAGAATCGTGGGAGGTGTAGTTTGTTAAGGGTGCTAAGAGTTGTCAGCTGACCTCCTATTCCCCTCCCAGAGCTTCAATTCTCAGAGTTCCTTGTGAAGAGGGATTGATTGTTAAATTGCTGTTCCCCGCCTTGACTTTCTGAAATAATATGAGAACGGAAACACAGTCATTCTTTGAAATTTTCACTTTACCAAATTTTGTGATGCAGTTCTTCAATCAAACGATGTTTACAAAATTGCAGAAAGTGAGCATCAGAATGAATCTATTAGTGAAAATTAATAAATTAGTGATAATCACATGCAGAAATGCATTGTATTGGGGGGGGGGGGTGCTTGCAAAATTTTGCACATTAGTCCAAAATGCATACAAAAAGATGTTTATAAGGAGAAATTTGCACAAAGGTGCTGGAGATTTTTCACGAGGATTTAAAAATAGTTATAACAAATTGGTGCAATATGCGGAGAATTGAGCAGAAGATTGGAAAAATGAGAAATTGAGAGAACCTCAATGGACACATCTATCCATTTGTAGCAGTACTGTAGGGTGGGCTGAATGCACCAGGGAATGCATGATGCCTGTTATCAATATTAATCTACAGTAGCTTTGAAATAAAGGTACCAATTAACTATTCTTTCTGTGTACACAAGGAGGAGCCAGAGCTTAGTGCTGGAGTACATGAAGGTACTGCTTCAACCTGTAGCTAAAGCAGGACACTCTGTGGTCCTCCACACATCACTGAACTCCAGCTCCCATTGTCCTTGCCCACTGGCCATGATCTTTGGGGCTGACCATCATCTCATTTCCAGACCACCTTCTTGTGCATAGCATAGAAACACAATGCAAAACCAAAAGGCTCCACCATTTGAAAGGCAGTGGCACAACTCTATTCTATACTGATGATATCAGGCAAATCCCAATGTATGCAAGATGATTGTTGATTGTCATACAACCTCCCCACAAGCAAATTAGAATGGATGCTCCAAAGCGGTTTAATAGTCCATCACTCTTCCCAGGAAATTCTGGAAGTTTCAGCTCTGTTTGGGGGGAATGGAGCCTCCTAGCAACTCTCGAAACCTTTAATAAACTACAGCTCCCATAATTCTTTGTGGGAAGTCACTACTGTTTAAAGTGGTATCATAGTGCGTTAAATGTATGCTGCACGGAAATGGAATGAGGGTACAATTCCAACCAAAGAAGAGAGGCAAACAAAATTGATGAATGATGCCGAGATGGCAATACTTACAGGAAGAATTAGACACCAGGAAGAGGAGGTCTTTAATAAAGAATGGGGAAAGTTTAAATTTATTTGTATTGTAAACAATTACATACATGGTAGGATTGACAGAAAACTTGTAGTAAAAATTAGAACTATGGATGGACGAAGGATTTATAAAACTAGAGTTATGAAAGAGACGTAGAGGGGAAAATCATTACATTAAAATCCACAATGAGGAGGGGGGAGAAGGAAGTCAAAAGGGATTACAGTGGTATCTCTAGATGTGAATGGGATCTGTTCCGGAGCCCCGTTCACATCTAGAAGCAAACGTAACCCGCGTTTGCGCATGCACGGGTCACGTTTCAGTGCTTCTGCGCATGCGTGTGACATCATTTTGAGCATCTGCGCATGCCAAAGCGGTGAAACCCGGAAGTAACGCACTCCGTTACTTCTGGGTTGCTGCGGAGCGCAACTCGAACACGCTCATCCCAAAGCACATTCAACCCGAGGTATGACTGTATATGTTTATGTATTTAATCCATTTGCTTATGTAAAATAGAAAATGCAAAAATAAAATGTATATATTTTTAAATAAAAATTAAATGTATGGTGTGGAAGTAGCTTAAATCACACTGCTGCAGAGCAGTCCTCATTCTAGGATGTGGGGGACCCTTGGACAAGGTGTCCTCAGTGGGGGGGGGGGCCCACACTCCTGCCAAGGCATTACATGCCCACTTACTTGCCCTTTCTTTTTGGGCCCAATCTGTGCCCATTGGTGGCTGGCACTCCCTGGTACAGAGCCCAATAACAGGTGGAGCCAAAACCAAAGCCTGAAGAGACTAATTCTCATTTTCTCTTACTATCCTCCTTGCTGCTAAGCTCTACAAGGGAAACACTGAGCTTAATAATAATAATAATAATAATAACTTATTATTTATACCCCGCTCATCTGGCTGGGTTTCCCCCACCACTCTGGGTGGCTTCCAACAAAATATTAAAATACAGTAGTCTGTTAAACATTAAAAGCTTCCCTAAACAGGGCTGCCTTCAAATGTCTTCTAAAATTCAGATAGTGGTTCATTTCCTTCACATCTGGTGGGAGGGTGTTCCACAGGGCGGGTGCCACTATTGAGAAGGCCCTCTGCCTGGTTCCCTGTAACCTGGCTTCTCGCAGTGAGGGAACCGCCAGAAGGCCCTCGGCGCTGGACCTCAGTGTCCGGGCAGAACAATGGTGGTGGAGACGCTCCTTCAGGTATACTGGACCGAGGCTGTTTAGGGCTTTAAAGGTCAGCACGAACACTTTGAATTGTGCTCAGAAATGTAAGGGGGGGGGGAGAGAAGCTGCCAGCCAGTGTCACCCCCTGCACTGGTTGTAAGTTATGAGGGCAGGCAGGTGGAGAGCTGACTAAGGGCAGAGTGAAACCCTTATCTCATCCTCTGGATTCTGTTCCTGTTCAGTGAGTGAAGCAATATTGCTTCATTACATCAATGAGGGGCATAATTCAGAAGCCAAACAAGAAAGGAAAGGAAAGGAAAGGAAAGGAAAGGAAACAACAAACATACAAACAAGGACCTCCCCAACACACACACACAAATATTGGGGTTTCCCCCTGTGGTCTTTGGTTCTGATTAGGAGCAGACATAAAGAGGCTATGAAGTGGAATCTGAGAGGGGAAAATCATCCTCTTCATGGAGAATCCTTTAAGGTAAGATGATTCTCTGTGGTGGGTACATGGATGGGTTCCTCTTCTGGCATCTTGCTCCAGAAGCCTCTCAAATCTTCCCTATGCAGACTAATAGAGACGAGACAGGGTGGGAAACCTCCAGCCCAGGTTTAAGTGCAGCCTGCTGGACCTCTATTTCCACATCAGCCATACTACTTCTCTCTATGATACACATCTTCCTTGAGGTATGTTTTGGCCTTGCTTGACTGTATCCTTGACCTCCAATAGCGCCTCATGTTCACCTGGTTAGAGCACAGAGAAGGGTGTGTGGGAATGTGTAGAAACTAACCTGCTGTACAAAGGTGAAATCTGCATTCCTTGTTCTGACCACTTTTGGCTCTGCCCCCTCGCTTGCCCCTGGTATGTGGCTCCTAATATATTGCTCAGAGGCGAATGTGGCCCTTGGTGGAAAAGTTCCCCACTCCTGGAGTGAAGTATTTGAGTTGGATTTTAATCTGAGCCGGAGAAGAATTCAGGGGTCTAAAAGGCTTGCATCTCATAAGTAGACTTAAAAAAATATATTTTTCTGTACTTGAGGAAGATTACAGATACTCCTGGAGAATAATTTTATATGGTATGACACATGGGCACACTCTTCCTGCTTCTTGATAAAAGAACCTTGTTAATAATTTTAATAGTTTTTATAGTTCACTATCTGCTTTGGAAATGTGGTTTATTGAGGCTATCCATGGCCAAAGTAAATAAATTCAAGCTTACGTCACTTACAGCAACTTAACCACACCTCCATAGGGCTAGGGAATTTGAAAGCAGAGGAACATGGAAGGAACTAAATTCAGGTTTTCTCCATTATTTGGCACAGTTTTGTCCTCTAAAAAGAAAGAAATAGCTCTGAAGAAGAAGAAGAAGAAGAAGAAGAAGAAGAAGAAGAAGAAGAATGGGAGGAGGAGTTTGGATTTGATATCCTGCTTTATCACTACCCTAAGGAGTCTCAAAGTGGCCAATAATCTCCTTTCCCTTCCTCCCCCACAACAAACACTGAGTGGGGCTGAGAGACTTCAGAGAAGTGTGACTAGCCCAAGGTCACCCAGCAGCTGCATGTGGAGGAGCGGGGAATCGAACCCGGTTCACCAGATTACGAGTCCACCGCTCTTAACCACTACACCACACTTAACTCTTCATGAAATGGTTCCAAATTTTAACTCTTCAGGAAAAAGAAATGGATCTAAAGCTTAACTCTTATATGGGAAAGTGCTAGGAAGAAGCTCTGGAATTTATTCTTTATCGTGTTCTGTCCATGTTCTCATCCTTTGCATGTGGCATTACCAGGAACATAAAATTTAATTGCATTGCGATAATAGAGGATTATTATATTATTCATCCTGTAGCGTGTCTCATTTCCTGAAATGGAGTCATGAAACAGTATTTGGGATTAAAGGTCAGCCCTTTTACTTGCAGCGAGCAGCAATTGGTTAGCCATATCTATCTTAATCTCCCTGGCATGGGCCTCCTGGAAACTTAATTAGGGAGTTGGGAGAACCTCCCACTGTCTACTGCAGATGACATCTGCCACTGGATTAATCCGTCTCACTCTGGCAAGGCAATCTTGGATGTGGTAAAACTGTCAGTCATGACGCATGGGAAACTTTGTTCTCAGAATCCCCATGAAGTGATTGATAAGTGAGAGATAAGTGGTGTAACCAGAAGGCTGAAAAAGTGCTGGGCAGCTTATCTCAAAGGCTCTCTGTGGCAACCTCCCTCCATAAAGGTGGGAATGAGGTAACATGGCCTGATATTGGGGTGGTTTTAAAGCTTAGAGTCTGGGCTCATCCCCACTTATGTTTTGCCCTTTTTTTTCTAGGCACAACTCTGCACTTTAAAGCGATGCACCCAAGTGCCTTTTCTTTGGTTCCAACACTTTCCCCATGAAAACCCGCTCTTTACTGCTGAATCAGAACAAACAGCAATTTGGATTTTCCACAAATTGCCATTTGCTCCAATTCAGTGGTAAAGAGCAGATTTTCATAGGGAAAGTGGTGGGGTGGGGTGGGGGGAGGACAGTTGGCAGTGAAGCTAAATTGCAGCCAGGAAACCAGATCCTTTTCTTGAAATTAAAACAATATCCAAATACTTGCTAAAATATTCAAAAGCTTTTGCTTGCAGAACATATAGCTAAATAAGAACATATGCCAAGTATTTACACTCAAGTGCTAATCCAAGCATGGGCTTAGTTTTACTTAGTTGAAGATTGCAGCTTCTTCCCTAAATATTCAAAACCAACTGTGCAAGAATAAGGAGTGTCGTCTTTCAGGGGCACCAACTATAGGGGGCTCTGGGTGCCTGAGCAGCCACAAAAAAAATGTTGTGGGTGCTCAGAACCCACACCGCAGCCCCCCCCCCCAACTTCCAAGGTCTCGTGAAGTCTCGGAAATCATATCTGGGGCCTCGCTTTCTGAGGTCTTGGGAGGTCTTGGAACCTGACTTCCAGAGGCACTGGAAATCAGGTTCTGAGGGCAGGGGCGCGTGTGACGTCATGACATCACACACACTGCACACCCATAACCTGGGGCCCAAGTCGGCTCCCCTGTCCCCTTTTTCTTCTACAGACACTGGAGAAAGAGATGGTGAAGTTGGAGGAAGGGCTTTTCTCTTTTTCAAAATGTAGTAAAGCATCTCTATGGGATGAGAGGTTAAGTGAAATATTTCCTCCCTTCCTTCATAAATAAGGAGCCTCTTCTTTGAAGAAACAGGAGAGAGGAGGAGGAGAAATTACTTTCAGAATAGAATGTGTGTGTGTGTGTGTGTGTGTCTGCAGAGAGGTTCAACTTTTTAAAAAACAGCAACAAACCATTCTAAATATAAATATAGTGGCTGGAGAGAAACCAAAACTCTTCTATGTTCCATAACTTGCATTCCATAACTTTTTTAAAAATCATAATTTTAAAAAATCAAAGTATGCCTAGATCAGGGGTCAGCAAGGTTTACTTCACATGGGCCGGTTCACTCCCACAGAGATCTCTCCATGAGCTGGATCATGTCTGCGCAGACATGATTTCTGGCATCTGGCGCTGTGGAAGCGAGTCCCCACTCAACGCTGCATTGGTTTAGTGCAGTGCGTGGGGACTCGCCGAGCGGGAGGCTAGGTTTGGGCATTTAAATGACCCCCCTTGGACCACTTGTGGCCCATGGACTGCAGGTTGCTGACCCCTGGCCTAGATAGCCTTTTCTTAAAATCCAATACATCTGCTGGGGGAGTGGGTAATGGGTTCAATACTGGATTGGAGGAAAGGACTCAGGCAGTGCTAATGGTCCACAGGTTAGGGGGACACAATACTTGTTTTTCTCAGACGCTGGCAACCCACACTACACCACTGAAGGCTGCCAACACATGTGACTCTTAACTTGCTATAGGACACTACATTCCAGCCACTCAAACTCAGAAGAGGAGGGGATTTCTTTTGGGGAGAGGAGACCCAAGGGCCAGATTCAGAGCCATGTGTCTAGGTGCACATATATAATAAGAAGCAACATAAGATGTATGAGGTTTTATTTTGTTAAAAAAAAGAAAAGAAAAGTGTTTTCCTTACTGCACTTAAGGGAAGGAGCTGGATAAGGAAGGCTCACTGGGTGCTGTATTAGTTAGCAGACCTGCCTATATCTTATCTTGCGTGCAATAAATTTGCTACCACACAAGTGAAACCTTCCATTGTTTTCCCTGTCCAAAGTTCTTTAGCATCACAGGTAGAGTGCATCATTGCAGAAAGCAGAAGTACGAGAATATTCAAGAAGTCAGGGAGCTGGTGACTTGGAGTGTGTTGACTTTCCTGACTCAGTCCATTAGTGGCCATTATTTGATGGATCTATTTCCTTCCTTTCCTTTTCATTTCCCAGCCCCAGCGCTGCCTTCTGCCTCATCACAATGAGTTAGATCGGAACCATGTACAGTGGAGAGTTTGTTTCTGCAGGCTCCCTGCAAGATAAGCAATCCCAACACTACTCCTTTCACACACACACCAGCTACAGGTGGTTGTCATCCACCAAGGGGGTGAGAGGCAAGGCCATTCGGCAAAGCTATAGCTCACTTGTTTGCACTTTCCCCACTAACATGCAGAGGTGCCATGGTCCAGGGTCATGGAGGGGCTGAAGACCTGTTATGCTTTCTACAGCTGAGTCCCAGCAGGGTCCCTGTCTTCAGTATCCAATCAGAGTGAATGGGGAGCTTTTTATCTACTGAGCAAAAAGTCTTGTCAACCTTTGTACTGACTGGAACCAATCAGAGAGGAGACAGCCATTGTGGATTGGCTCCTAAGGGTCACTCTGGAAAATGCACATGGGAACTATACAGTGTAGGAGTTATTTAAGGTATGTAGGGATGCGGGTGGCGCTGTGGTCTGAACCACGGAAGGTCAGTGGTTTGAATCCCCATTACAGGTTGAGCTCCCGTTGCTCTGTCCCAGCTCCTGCCAACCTAGCAGTTCGAAAGCACGCCAGTGCAAGTAGATAAATAGGTACCACTGCAGCCAGAAGGTAAACACTGTTTCTGTGCGCTCTGGCTTCCGTCACGGTGTTCTGTTGCACCAGAAGCGGTTTAGTCATGCTGGCCACATGATCCGGAAAGCTGTCCATGGACAAATGCCGGCTCCCTTGGCCTGAAAGCGAGATGAGCACCACAACCCCATAGTTGCCTTTGACTGGACATAACAGTCCAGGGGGCCTTTACCTTTTACCTTTAGAAGTTATATGCTGTGTTTCAGTTTTCATCATTTTTCAGAAAGTGTGAACTGAATCAAATTTCACTTCTATTTCTTCCACACACATACAGACACCTTTCAAGCCTGTGTTAAGGAGGCATCTGCTGCTGCTCTCTGCTGTCTTCATTGGTTGCCTTGCATGAGCTGCTGGGGCTATGTGTAGCTCAAAAGGGAGGGCCGAGAGGAGCGAAGGAGCCTAGGAACTCCAGCTCTCAAAATGAGAATGTTCTTGAGGCTTGGTAGAGCCAGCCTGCAAGGACACATTTTATTTTTAATACAGCTCCTTTGCACTAGACTCCACATAGGTGGGTCTCAATCCTCATGTAGGTGAAGCTTCAACTCATCCTCCTGAGGAGAGGAGGAGGAGAAGAAGAACTCCCTTCCACATCTCTGTCACCCTCCAATCCACCCAGCCCTTTCCTGGAGGTTGCTTCTGCCTACTGCTTTTCTTCCTCTTTTGCTGCCATCTGTGTCCTTGCCCACCACAACCCACCAATTCATCAGCAGCAACCTTCACTGCCACCACATCCTCCTCCTCCTCCCTTCCTCCGCCAGTGGCAGCTCCTTGGTGCCAAAGCATTATTTCAGGGGTAATTGGGTAGCGGCACAGCCAGCTGTGGCTGCCAGCTCTCCCTCCCTGTTCTTCTCTGTCCCCTGCAAGTGTGAGGGGGGAACAAACAGCTTTGCTGTCATGCCTGCAAGTGAGAGAAGGAAGCAAGAGAGGGAAGCGAGTGGGTGAGCTAAGGTGGCCTGAGCAGTGTCAGAGTGTATGCAAACGCCGCCCTCAGGAATGGAAGCACCAGCAGCGTTTGGAGAACTCCTTTCGATGATATGCACACTTGCAAAATTCTCTTGCTTGCTATCATGCTGGAAAATAGCTCTGAGCATGGATCAGAATGCAATTCAGCTGGCTTCTGTTGTAAGCCAGACTCAGCTGATCAAAATCTATCAGAAGAACAACCCTTTTTTTAGTTTACGTGACATGTTTTATTGTCTGATTTTCCTCTAAGAACAGCAGGGTTTCATGAAAATCGGTCAAATCTTGAATTTACACAAACATTTTCACCTCTATTTTTTACCTCATAGCATGAAGGGCAAGTAGAATAATAGCAACAACAAAAGCCAATTCCATTCATGGAAATGCATGCCTTTTCACCTCCAGATTTCTTTTTATTTGTTTTTACTGAAGAAATATAAAACAACAATTTCCTCTGGACAGACACATGGTCAGGTCCAGGGAAGGTTGCATGGATATAAGAATGAAACTCTTCTTCAGTGCTAATTCACTGCATGTGGTTCATTAAAGGAGGATCTTCATCAACAGGAGCCCAGAGAGTGTCAGGGAGATGAATGGAGCTGCCTCAGAGGCCTTGTTACATTCAACCTTTATAAGAAGTCCCACATTTTCAAAAACCTTCCCTATGTCTTTGGTTGCATTTCTGCATCCTGCCTCTGTAAGGCATAATTTCCTGAATGTTGTGGTGTTGATGTTTGGTGCTGGATATAAAACAAAACAAAAGGAAAAATAAAGATGAGTGATAAGTTGTCACAGTTCACAGCCATTATTTCCCAAGAAAATTCACCCATCCAATTTCTATTTAGGTATGCTGGAGGTTCTCATTCCCGATTGTCACTTTCTGGGCTGATATGGAACTCAGAACCTATGGATCTTTGGGTTGTTGTTTTTTTGCAGCAGTTTTCAGCTCAAAAACAGTACAAAATTCATACAAAAATGTGCATTTTAGGGTAAAAGGCAAACAAGAATAATGGTGCAACCTTAAAAAATGCTGAGTCTTTGGAACCCAAATTAGTGCTCTCTCACACACAGGAGCCACAGGAACCCTATTCAAGTGTTCATTTTGAATGTCTGAAAGATTAAATGGGAATTTGTGGTTTGAGCTCCTCCAGCTCAGTGATACTATGCAAACTGGGTGCACTCCTTGGCCAAAAGCAGAATTGACATTAGTCTGAAGCAGGCTGCCTGACTAGTCGATTGGGGACTTAGTCCATCAAGGTGCCTGTTCATGTCTTGGAAACCTTACCCATGAATATGGCAGCCCGTTTCGGACCAGCACTCATCAGAGGACTTGGGCAGGGCACACAATCTTCCTTCACATGTTCAGACTGAATGCTCTGCTCTCCTTCCATGACATATTCACAAAGAAGGATCTCAACTTTGCAGTCGAGCACATGCTTTGAAGGCTTGTTGTTTAAAGGGTCTCGGGCTGTAGGACTAGGTAAGAAAGCTGCCTGAGACCTCAAGAAGGGGCTTTCAGTCAGAGCAGACAGTTCCAGGTTGTGCCATATAAAGAGAGCTTCATATGTTTGTATGATTTGTGCAACTAGAATCATATAATCTTAGAGTTGGAAGGGACCCCAAGGGTCATCTAGTCCAGGCTTCCTCAAACTCAGCCCTCCAGATGTTTTGAGACTACAGTTCCCATCATCCCTGACCACTGGTCCTGGTAGCTAGGGATCACGGGAGTTGTAAGCCAAAAACATCTGGAGGGTTGAGTTTGAGGAAGCCTGCTCTAGTCCAACCCCCTGCAATGCAGGCATCTCAGCCAAAGCATCCATGACAGATGGCCATCCAACCTCTGCTTAAAAACCTCCAAGGAAGGAGAACCCACCACCTCTTGTGGGAGTCTGCTCCACTGCTGAACAGCTCTAACTGTCAGAAAGTTTTCTGAATGTTTAGTCGGGATCTCCTTTCCTGTAACTTGAAGCCATTGGTTTGAGTCCTACCCCCCAGAGCAGGAGAAAACAAGCATTCTCCCTCTTCCATGCGACAGCCCTTAAGATAGTTGAAGATGGCTATCATATTTCCTGAAGACAAGAGTGCCTGGCGTGCTCTGGTCCATGGAGTCACGAAGAGTCAGACATGACTAAATGACTAAACAACAACAACAATCATATTTCCTCTCATTCTCCTCTTTTTCAGGGTAAACTATGGAGCTTATTCATTCATCTGGCCTGGGATATGATAATTCTCACTCACGTGAAGGTGCATACGAATAAGTGGCACAGGTATCTTCTCCAGCAGGGCAATCCACTTTATCACTGGAACATGTTTTCCCAATGGCACTGCAAACTTCACACTGCAAGGAGGCACCTGGAAGAGAAATTATGTTCAAATGTCTGTGTTATTTATTTGGGGAATAGGAGTAAATCCCACCTGCGTGGATAATGAGAATACCCTTGGAATTTTACTTTACCCACTGTGGAACAGGCCTTCAATTGCTCCTTATCAAAATATGAATGGCGCAGGAAGTCAGGAAGATCTCCTTTGCCTTAGATGGCCTTGAGCCCTTCCAGTTCAAAACATGCCTTTGTCAAGACAAGCTACCCCTACTTGAAGAAGTTATACTTTATTTTTTCCTCATGTGAGAAAATGAGGGCTGCCAGCTTTGAATTTATCCCAAACTGCTAAGTCTTCCAGGACAACTCCTCTCTGAGGTGTACGAAGGAAATTCACTAGCAAGTCCTCACCTGTAGTGAGAAGCAGAGAGCAGAAGAGGAGTCTCAGGAGAGGCTTCATGGTGAAGGATGTACGCAGTCCAAGCCTCATGCAAGATGTCCCTCGTCGATGAAGCAGATTTTCTGGGCTGAAGGATCTGCACAAATATTCAGAGAATCAGCATGTAACAACTTCCCAAGGAGAATTCACGGGAGTTTCTAAAATGCCAAGATACTTATGATGTGATGGAAGGTGGCTGAGGGCAAAGTGAGCTTCGTCTTAATGGATCAGCTTCTACTGAATAAACATTTGCAGGTGAAGGTCACTAAGTATGAATCTGTTGCTCCTCCCAGAGTGCCTCAGAAAGGCTCATGAGCACCAACTCTACCTATTACAGTATTGTCCCTTCTGAGATGCCATGGCTCTCCAGGGTTTTTGGAAGAGAAACGCATTTCCCATCATCTGCTGTCTGATCCTTTTTACTGGAGATTCAAATTCTTGTGTGTGGGACTTTCTGCAGATTAAGGATGCGTTCTAGCACTGAGCTATGGGTTTTTTCTGACTTGGGTAGATTGTTGTTGTTTAGTTGTGTCCAACTCTTTGTGACCCCATGGACCAGAGCATGCCAGGCACTCCTGTCTTCCACTGCCTCCCGCAGTTTGGTCAAACTCATGCTGGTAGCTTCGAGAACACTGTCCAACCACCTCGTCCTCTGTCATCCCCTTCTCCTTGTGCCCTCCATCTTTCCCAACATCAGGGTCTTTTCCAGGGAGTCTTCTCTTCTCATGAGTTAGCCAAAGTATTGGAGCCTCAGCTTCAGGATCTGTCCTTCCAGCGAGCACTCAGGGCTGATTTCCTTAAAAATGGAGAGGTTTGATCTTCTTGCAGTCCATGGGACTCTCAAGAGTCTTCTCCAACACCATAATTCAAAAGCATCAATTCTTCGGCGATCAGCCTTCTTTATGGTCCAGCTCTTACTTCCATACATCACTACTGGGAAAACCATAGCTTTCACTATACGGACCTTTGTTGGCAAGGTGATGTCTCTGCTTTTTAGGATGCTGTCTAGAAAAATGTTGTTTTAAAATGGAAAAAAAAAATAGCAGGCAGACCAATTTCTGAACAAGAAAAGGGAAGAATTGTACTCAGGAACCAGCAAGGCTCATTGCAAACTGAAATGGTATGTGTCTCCACATAGGCTGAGGAAAATTTAAACAGTTTGTGATGGAAAGTGTTGGAGATGCGGACATGAAATATATTTGCTTGTGGATCTGTCCAATAATTCAATTATTTTGGAGAGAGGTAGCAGAGATAATATCATTCATAGCACATTACACTTTGCCACTGGACCACCTGATAATTTTAATAAGGTATTCAGACCCACAAATGAGCTGTAGGAATTAATGGAATAGTAACTTGCATACTTTTTGCGCAAAAATAGAAAAACAGATGATCACCAATAGCGGAATAGCAATGAACAAACATTTGGAAGGTAGCCGTGATGAAAGAAGGCGGACCACAAAGAGAAAATATTAAAGATAAGTGGAGTCCACTTATTGAATTTATGAAATATAAATATCATCTGAATATGGATGAAACAAATAGTTTTTTTATGTAATGCAACATTAAGTATAATATGATTATAATGTTTTTATTACATGTAGTATGTTGCTGTTTCACACAATTATATATGAGATTCAATCAAGCTTGTTTTAAAATAGGGGAGGATGGTAGGACTTACCACAATCTTGCAAGGACTTCTGGTGGGGGGTTTGGCATTGCAAGGCAAACGGGATGTCCTTCTTTAACTGCCTAATGTAATTTTGTCAGGTATGGAGCTCAGAAACCCACCTTTATAAAGGGCTCTGTGTGAAACAGGAACCGTCCTCTTCTCTTATCCATTCCATGCCTATTAATTATCCTAATATATTATTATGCCTATTAATTATCCTTATCCAGGTGCCTCAGAATGACAACTCAGAATGACAAGTGCTCTTGTGCTCAGGTCCTGGTTTCATGTATCTAGCCGGCTGCTGCAAGGACTGGAATCTGGACTAAGATGGACCTTTGGTTTGATCCAGAAAGGCTATTATTGTGTTTTTATGCTAGGAGGGCTGTGGGGCAGGGTGACAAGAATGCCACAGAGTGGATCCTATTCATGTGGGGAAGAGGATGAATGCATAGATTTCTAAAGTGGGGTGCGTGCTTCGGTGCCAGCCCACAACATTGCAGTAGACTGTGTACGCCAACCTGCCAAATTCTTTTCAGTGTGCTTCACCCCTTTCCAAACCCTCCTCTGTAGCTTTTCAGATCATGCAGATAAAAGGAGGCAGGAGACAAGAGGAAGGCAGTTTTGATTTACAACAGGGGTTTGAGGGAGGTCAGAGCTCAGAGGAAGATGAGGGGAGAATTTGGGAAATAATGGGAGAGAAGGAGGAGGAGGAAGCACGGGGGGGGGGGCAGTTGACGGATACGGTGTCTTTAGAAAACATTCCAGACCACCCCCTCCCAGTACCGGGTGAGTCTTGAAAGTAGGAGAGCAAAGAGCTCAAGGACAGAGGTCACTTATCAGCACCCATAGGAGAGATGATGCAATTGATGAATGAGGAAGTGGGAGAGATGGGGGGCGGAATTCACTCTGAACAACGCTGTTATCCAAGAGGCTGGGTTCTATAGCCCCTCTCTGTAAATACTGAATAAAAAGCGGGTGGTAAGAAACATTCCCTTGTCTTTGTACGTTCCTGGGCAAGCAGCCGGGAGTCACTAGTAGCAGCCTGACAGTCAGGTGTGCTCTCGTGTGTGTGTGTGTGTGTGTGTGTGTGTGTGTGTATGATGATGTATCACTTCCAGGCCCTGTTGCACCTGGTGATTCAAGGACAGTCCTATCTTCTGCCCCAGATCATTCTTGCTCAAATATATCACCAAGGCCAGTTGACACCATTTGACACAAAGTGGGCAGCACAGTTGATTCTAAAGCACACATTCCCACATCTCAGCCTGTTCCACACCAATCTAATCCCACAATACCCAGCTGCATCATGGTGATGAAATGCCATCTGCTCATGTGTACCCAGAAGGGAAGGGAATGGGCACAGAGAGTAAACCTGGTGGGGACTGGCATCTGGCATAGCCTCTACTCCTTTATGAGGGGAGGAGTTGTGAGTGGGAGCTGGTTCCTGTGTCAGCAGGGGGGCGTATTTGGCCCCCTGCGTCAGATTCCCGGCTGCTGTGCCATGCCCATCAGCCAGCCAATAGGGCTGGTTTGGTGGGGTTTAGCCGCATTCAAGCGGCCGCGGCAGCACCATGCCCTCATTCAGCTGCCTGGAGTCGTTGGATCACCCGCCCACCCTCCCTTTATGTCATATTTATGCTTTTGACCTTGCTATGGATTTTGGTTGGTTGCCTTGGTTGCCCAGGGAGTCTGGTAGGAATTTTTATCCATTTGGCTAATTGGCACCAATCTCTTGGTTTTTCGCCTACCTCGTAGCAAATCGTCACAACTTTTTGGGCATTGGCGGTTAGGCATTGGAATATGTGTCGTGTGTTGGAGGGCAGGTTGTGGCCATCACCTACCCCTCCCCTTGTTGGTTTTCCGTTAAAGGAATCCAGCGGTCATGGATCCTGTCCGATGCCCTGCTGGTGGCTAGGGCCATGACACGACATCAGGGGAAGCTTCCAGTTGTATCTGCATCAACAAGCTCCTCCAACTGTTTGTTAACCTTTTGGATGACTCCCCATGTTTGTTTGATCCAATGCCTAAGCCAATACCACTTACATGCTGTAACCAATAAAGTTGTGGTCCTCTTTAGCCCATTAAGCTAAATACGTCCTTGTGTTTTATTTATCCCTAAGTGGGTGGCGGGTCCTCGACTCACAAATTCATGCTGTAGAGAGTATCCATTTGGATAGCACAGAAAGCAAATAGTGCATCTCACATCACACAAAGCAACCAGGCCCTTACTCTAGGCACATGCTTAAACTAAAGCAGCTGATATCCATCCGCCTACTTACCTTTTACAATGTATACATTAAGGGCTGAACATACATCTAGACTGCAGTGTTTCCCAACCTTGGGCCTCCAGCTGTTTTTGAACTACAACTCCCATCATCCCTGACTAGCAAGACCAGTGGCAAGGGATGATGGGAATTGTAGTCCAAAAACAGCTGGAGGCCCAAGGTTGGGAAACACTGATCTAGAGGGCAGACAGCTTCCATCTGTCAAGGCACATGATCCAATGCTCAGAAAACCCTCCCACAGTAACACCTCCAAGCTGGAAGGTAGGAGAAGCAGAGCAACCCAACCCCCCCCCCCCAAAAAAAAACAGCTTGCAGGTGAGAATGCAACTCCCAGCTGTATTACTCTCTTCTCCAGATTTTACACTGCAGTTTCAGTGAGCAAAAGGTGTTTGCAAAAATGTGCATTTTACATAAAGGTAAAGTAAAGGTAAAGGTACCCCTGCCCGTACGGGCCAGTCTTGACAGACTCTGGGGTTGTGCGCCCATCTCACTCAAGAGGCCAGGGGCCAGCGCTGTCCGGAGACACTTCCGGGTCACGTGGCCAGCGTGACATCGCTGCTCTGGCGAGCCAGAGCCGCACACGGAAACGCCGTTTACCTTCCCGCTGGTAAGCGGTCCCTATTTATCTACTTGCACCCGGGGGTGCTTTCGAACTGCTAGGTTGGCAGGCGCTGGGACCGAGCAGCGGGAGCGCACCCCGCCGCAGGGATTCGAACCGCCGACCTTTCGATCGGCAAGTCCTAGGCGCTGAGGCTTTAACCCACAGCGCCACCTGCGTCCCTGTATTTTACATAAAAGAGTTGTACAAAGGACACCATTTACAGATAAATGCATTGAAAAGCAGGGGAAAGTGTCTATTTTATGGGGAAGTTTAATATTTTAGGTAAGAAGTGTATACAAATGCATTCCATTTAAAGGCAGATTTTTGTGTGTTCTTTCAACAAACAAGCAAAAAAAGAGGATTGAATTATGAATGAATGCCAGCGAACCTGAAATTAGACTGCTTCAATCCAGCCCCTTGGCTGACTAAAATTTCATGATCAAGGTATATTCCCTGCCAGGTATTTCTTTTGATGTAATAGAATATTTGGAAGTGAGAAATGAAAAACAAACATTAGGTAGGAATCAGGCCTTTAGTGTTTCGGGAAATTCCCTCCCCCTGAATAGTGGGCAGGTGCCAACACTTCCCCTTTCAACAAGGCTTTTATTTTGAAAACTTTCCCAGCCTGCATCTGCTTTGGAATTGTTTTAAAGAGGTTTTTTTAATGGTTTTGTCCCTTGTACTTTGCCATCCTGGGTTCCTTTGTGAGGAAGGGTAGGATATACATTTAATTTTCAAAAAGTCAAAAATAAATAAACAAGGAGTGGAGTTGTGCTGTGACCTAAGGGATGGATTGCCATAACTGAGACATGGACATATGTGAAGAATATGTCAATGAAATTGAAGAATAGTTATAGATAGGAGTTGAGAAACCTTTATTCAGGCTGAGGGCCACACTCCCTTCTGACTGACATTCTGGGAGCCACATGTATGCCCCCCAACATTTCACTGATGAAAATAGGGACATCTCATTCCCTGATAGTAATCATTTTATTATTTATACCCCACCCATCTGACTGGGTTGCCCCAGCCACTCTGTGTGGCTTACAACATATATAAACACATAACAGAACATTAAACATTAAAAGAACCTTCCCTATACAGGCATGGCCAAACTTGGCCCTCTAGCTGCTTTGGAACTAGAACTGCCATCATCCCTAGCTAACAGGACCAGTGGTCAGGGATGATGGGAACTGTAGTCCCAAAACAGCTGGAGGGCCAAGTTTGGCCAAGCCTGCTATACAGGGTTGCCTTCATCTCCTTGGCTCAAGGGTCGCATAACTGCTTATCTTCCAACATTTTTCCAATGAAAACAGGGACATCCTAAGGAAAAGTGGGACATTATGGGGTCAAATCATAAACCGGGATGGCTTCTGTAAATCTGGGACTGTCCTTGGAAAATAGGAACACTTGGAGGCTCTGCACATGCCACTGGGGGGCAGGAGCAGAGGCAAAAGCAGATGGAGAAGAGTCATTTCAGGACCAGGCTGCTCACTCCCCGACCCCCGACCCCTGCTCAGGTGAACTACCAATAAAGGAGACCACACAGTTGAATGGGAATGAATCAGGCCACAACTTCATTGACTACAGGTAAAGTGGTTTGGCATAGGCACTGGGTAAGTATTTATTTCCGGGCTGCCTACAGGAAATGACATCAGGGCCATCCCGGCAGCAGGGATTCCTATGACTTACATCAATAGGGGTATCCTCTCAGGGATCACCGCCTCTAGGAGTGCTGAGGCCCAAACCCCCCTGTCTGGGCAAATGGACAGAAGCAACTGCATCACGGACCCCTTTAATGGGATACCCTATTTCTTGAGGGGAAGGTGAGGCTAAAACTCCCCCTCCAACCAAGACTAAGGTTACCCAGTGCCTAAACTGCCAAAGTTGTGACGATTGCTATGAGGTAGGCGAAACCTCCAGGCAAAAGCCAATTAAAGGAGTAAATGCAAAATTATTAGAGTGGGTGGGTGGGCTGATCTGACAAAGAAGAGCTGGGTGTCGGGAGCAGGCGTGGGCAGTTTTAAACCTCCCAGGAGCAGACCTCAGAGAAGCCTGGTTGTTCCCTCAAGCCTGCCCCCAAAGAGCCCAGCCCTCCAGGCCAGCCTGCCATTGGCCAATTCTGCAGGCTGACGCAGAACAGGATCAGAACCCGATACACAGCCCTGCATTGTCGGTGGAAGGGGAGGCGCTGGCCTTCCTGCAAAGCTGCAGCATGCCTAAAAATTTATACCCCACCCATCTGGCTGAGTTTTCCCAGCCACTCTGGGTGGCTCCCAATAAAGTATTAAAAACAATACAGCGTTAAATATTAAAAACTTTCCTGAACAGGGCTGCCTTCAGATGTCTTTTAAAAATAGGATAGCTATTTATTTCCTTCACATCTGAATGGAGGGTGTTCCACAGGGCGGGTGCCACTACCAAGAAGGCCCTCTGTCTGGTTCCCTGTAACCTCACTTCTCGCAATGAGGGAACCGCCAGAAGGCCCTCGGCGCTGGATCTCAGTGTCCGGGCTGAACAATGGGGGTGAAGATGCTCCTTCAGGTATACGGGACCGAGGCCATTTAGGGCTTTAAATGTCAGCACCAACACTTTGAATTTTGCTTGGACACGTACTGGGAGCCAACGCAGATCTCTCAGAACCGGTGTTATGTGATCCCGGCGGCCACTCCCAGTCACCAGTCTAGCTGCCACATTCTGGATTAATTGCAGTTGCCGGGTCACCTTCAAAGGTAGCCCCACGTAGAGTGCATTGCCGTAGTCCAAGCTGGAGATAGCTAGAGCATGTACCACTCTGGTGAGACAGTCCGCGGGCAGGTAGGGTCTTAGCCTGCGGACCAGGTGGAGCTGGTGGACAGCTGCCCTGGACACAGAATTAACCTGCACCTCCATGGATAGCTGTGAGTCCAAAATGACTCCCGGGCTGCGCACCTGGTCTTTAAGGGGCACAGTTACCCTATTCAGGACCAGGGAATCCCCCACACCCACCCGCCCGCTGTCCCCCCAAAACAGTACTTCTGCCTTGTCAGGATTCAACCTCAATCTGTTAGCCACCATCCATCCTCCAACCGCCTCCAGGCACTCACACAGGAACTTCACCGCCTTCACTGGTTCTGATTAAAAGGAGAGGTAGAGCTGGGTGTCATCTGCATACTGATAAACACCCAGCCCAAACCCCCTGATGATCTCTCCCTACGGTTTCATATAGATATTAAAAAGCATGGGGGAGAGGACGGAACCCTGAGGCACCCCACAAGTGAGAGCCCAGGGGTCTGAACACTCATCCTCCAACACCACTTTCTAGACACGGCCCAGGAGAAAGGAGCAGAACCACTGTATAACAGTGCCCCCAGCTCCCAGCACCTCTAGACGGTCCAGAAGGATGTTATGGTTGATGGTGTCAAAGGCCGCTGAGAGATCCAGCAGAACTAGGAAACAGCTCTAGGCAGGCACCTAGAGAGGATGTGAAACAAGGACAGTGGCCTGTAGGGGTGTGGCCTGTAGGTGTGGCCTGTAGGGGATTTCACTTGGGGAGAGTCCAATGGGCCAGATTGAAAGGCCTGTGTCTAGATGCACAGATATAATAAAAAGCAAAATAAGATGTAAGATTTCTTTTGAAATGAAAAGTGTTTTCCATACCACAATGAAGAGTTAATTGAGGGATCAGGATAAGGAAAGCTCACTGGCCCCTGTCTCAGTTAGCAGACCTGGTGACATCTTATCTTGCATGCTTTAAATTTGTCACTTGTTCTTATCTTACACTCCTACCAGGCACAAGTGAAACTTTCCGTTTCTTTCCCTGTCCAAAGTTCTTTGGCATCCCATCTAGTGTGCATCATTGCAAGAAGCAAACGTATGAGAATTTGTGAGAAGTCAGGTTGCTGATGGCTTGACATGGTTTTCCTTCCCTGGTTGAGTCAGTTGGTGCCTCATTATTTCCTGGATCTATTTCCTTCCTTTCCTCTTGACTCCCCATCACTCTTTATGGGTTACATGGAGGGGAGTCTACAGTGGGGAGTCTGTTTCTGTAGCCTCCCCTGCAGGATGTAGAAACCCAACTCTACCCAGGCACACCCACCTATGCACACTGCTGCTACAGATGTCATACGTCTCAAAGCTAAGCACCAAAAATGCAAGGTACTTCACTTTCAAGAGAATGACGTGCAAGCACTGTCACATAAAATGGAACTCAAAGGAAAACTCCACTTAAGTCACTCTGAAGGAAGATATCGGAGCCCTCCTAATCATTTGTCCATGTGCATGCACAGAAAATAGTCGTTCTAGCTGAAAGGCAACACATGGAGATCTGCACTGATCATAGCAATGCATCCTGAATTTATAATTACAATATTACATATTGCATAACCTAAGAAGGTTGTATAATGCTAGAGTCTATCTTCTCCTCTGAAAACATCAGCATTCCTTGAAAATTATGGATTTCCACAAACAATTTTACTTCTAGTCAATCACATTGTTGGAAATACATGCCTTGCTCACCCCTCTCACTCTCAAAACAAGAGTAGGTTTATTTATTTCTTCCTCTTTATTTGTTCTTACTCAAAACATCAGAAATGACAACAGATCTCTCCAGTGAAACACGTGATTCGGTCTGAAGGTATTTGCATGGAAATGAGAAGGGGGCTCTTCTGCACTGCTGTCAGCGCTTCATTACAGGAGACTCTTCATCAACAGGAGGCTGGAGAAAGCGAGGAGGAGAGATGCAGCTGCTCCAGGGGCCTTGTTGCATTCAACTGTTTTAATTTTTCCAAGCCCTTCAGCAAACTCCCCTGGCTTCATTTTTTCACAGTCAGTCTTCTTAAGACAGGCTTTAGCTATTGTGCTGACATTGACACTTGGTGCTGGATATAAAACAAACCAACAAACAAACTGAAGTTGAATGACCAGCAGAGTCAGTGTTCAGAGCCATTATGTCCCACATAAATTCACCCACTCAGCAGTGCTGTAAGATGTCCTTTGATCCATGTTTTAAAACAACTTACGCAGACTATCATTTCCTACACTAATATACAGAATGCAGGGGTATTGGGGGGAAAACAGCCTCATATAACCAACATGCTTAAGTCTAATTAATACATGAAGGGGTTAATGCCATAGAGTAAGCTCTCCTGCCAGGCTTAGCTAGGTCACCTTGGGGGAAGGTAATCAAGCCTATTGTTCTCTCCCAGTTTAGCATGTAAAGAGAACTGAGCTGGTTAATCCAAGCTCAGATCGCATGGCTCTAACAAGCCTTTCTTGAATTCCTATACCAATAACTTAGGAACTTTCACCACTGTAATTAAGCTAAATTTTACTGCCTGCATTTCCTCACTGGTGTATGACGAAGCATATGAATCAAACCTTTGAAAAAAAATAAGTAAAACATTTTAAATGTACCAAATGTGTGATCTTTTTCTATGCTAGAGGAAGAGGGTAACCTTGGAATGAACATAGAAGGGCATATTTTAAAGGTCTAACAGCCTATATTTGCTGCATATTTTGTGATTTTAAATCTCTGTTGGGGTTTTCTCACCAGAGAGAACTTCTGCAAACTTGGATATTGGCATTGAGGAATTCTCCTTTTATACCTACGTTTTCCTTGCCACCAATAGATATTTCTGTTTCTGCAATTTAACTTTCAGCTCAAAAACACCACAAAATTCATACCAAGATGTGCATTTTTGGATAAAGCATAAACAAAAATGGGGAATCTGAGGGGTGAGCCCTACTCCTTCATTGATGCCTGTTCATGTCTTGGAGACACCTGAGAAGTTGTGCTGAAGTGTTAGGCTGAGCACAATGCTCCTTCAGATGCCTGTAGGGGGCTCGAATATCCCTCCATTAATAATAATAATAATAATAATAATAATAATAATAATAATAATAATTTATTTATACCCCGCCCTTCCCAGTCTAAAAGCCGGGCTCAGGGCGGCTAACAGCAAATATAAAACACTGATTAAAATATGACTTAAAAACAGCATAAAATGCAACATAAATGCAGCATCAATGTCAATAAAATTCAGGGGTCATTTTAGGGTGTGTGTGTGGGGGAAACCCCAGTCAGTAAACATCAAATGATCACCAGGGCTAACTGGCCAAGTTGGTCCTACTAGGGCCAGCAGGAGACCAGGGAAATGTTTAAATGTGGGGTCCCAGAAGGGTTTCTTCATAAAAATGGAAAGGGAAAAGGGAATAGAGGATCAGGCTAATTCAAATTGAAGGCCAGCCAGAATAGTTCTGTCTTACAGGCCCTGCGGAAGTAAATCAAGTCCTGCAGGGCCCTAGTCTCGTGGGACAGAGCATTCTACCAGGTTGGAGCTGTCACTGAAAAAGCCCTGGCCCTGGTGGAGGATAGTCTGACACATTCACAAAGAGGGACCTCATCTCAGCAGTCAGGCCCACGCTTTGAAATCTTTTGGTCAAAGGGTCTCTGGTTGCAGGGCTGGGAAAGAGAGTTGGCTGAGACTTTGAGCAGCTTCTGTTAGTTGGAGACAGCTTTGGACTATTCAACAGAATGAGAGTTTCATTTGTTTATATTATTTGGGCAACCAGGGACCCCATTCATTCATCTGGCCTGGGTAATGATCCTTTTCACTCACGTGTGGGTTCATACTGAACAACGGCACAGGTATCTAGTTGAGGATCACATTCCACATTATCACTGGAACAGGTTTGTCCGACGGCTTTGCAAATCTCACACTGCAAAGAGGCACCTGGAGTAGGAAAGAGATGCAGATGTTTGAGTTATTTGCCTGAAGAAATGGGTAAATCCCACCTGAGTGGATAATGAGATTACCTTGGAACATAAACTGAGTTGGGTCTCCCATGGGCGATGGAATCGGCATTCAATGGCTCCCCCCCAAAAAAAATAATATATGAATTAAGCAAGAGGTCAGGAAGAACTCCCTCACCTTAGATGGCCTCTGAGTCCTTCCAGTTCAATACCTGCCTTTGTCAAACCAAGCAATCCTTGCTTGAAGGAATTATACTTGATTTTTTTCCTCATGCAAAGTGAAAGGATTCCAGCTTTGAACGTGTTCCACCTTATTAATGCCTTCAGGACAATTCCCCTCTGGGGTGTGGAAAGAAAATCAACTACTAAGTGCTCACCTGTAGCAAGAAGCAGAGAGAAGAAGAGGAGTCCCAGGAGAGCTCGCATGGTGAAGGAAGTGCAATGTTGAAGACTCAGTTGATGAAACAGATTTTCTGGGCTAAAGGATCTGCAGAAACATTCAGAGAATCAGCAAGGAAGCACTTTCAAAATCAGAACTCACTGGAGTTTCTAAAATGCCAGTTCATCACTGAGGTGGCGGAGTGATGGTTTTGCTGACGTTTCCCATTTCCTCATCTTCTAGCTGTAAAGTATCCACATGGTATGGGGAGTGGTGCTTGTCATCACCTAGTACAACTAAGGCACTCACAGAAATAAAAAATCAGTGGTCGCTGGTGAGGTGAAAGGCAGGGAAACTAGCAATAGGTGGGGTCTGAGCCAAAGACAGGAAGAGCTGCCTCCTGACTAGTTCTGAATAATAAGGCATGGACTCTGGAAGTGAGCTGGAGTTCCTCTCTGACATGAGAATTAATTAATTGTTTTAAAAATTAATTTATTAAATGTGTATACCACGCTTCCCCCGAAGACCTCAGGGCGCTTCATAGATAAAAATACAAAATACATAATAAAGGGAAGAACGAAAACAAAACAAACCCATAACCCTCCTCTCACAAACACATTTAAAAGGACACAGAATGTTAAACAGACGAAAAACCTGGCAATGTTTTTGCCTGGAGAGCATTCCACAGATGGGGAACCACTGCATCAAAGGCATGTTTTTGTGCAGCCGCCCTCCAGACCTCTTGTGGAGGAGGCACATGAAGAAAAGGGTCACCCATGATTTAGAGAGAGGCGGTCCTTGAAGCACTTTGAATTGGGTTGAGAAACTAATTGGTGGTCAGTACTGTTGGGCCAGGATTGGTGTGATATGCTCAAACTGTTTTGCCTCGGTGAGCAACCTGGTGGCCAAAATCTGCACCAGCCGGAATTTCCAAACCACCTTCAGAGGCAGCCCCACATCTAACATATTGCAGCCATCTAACCTAGAGGTTACCAGAGCAGAGACAACAGAAATTACACTATCCTGTCCAGATATAGGCACAGCTGGGCCACCAGCCGAAACTGATGGAAGGCACTCTGCACCACTTAGGCTACTTGAGCCTCAAACCAACAGCAATGGATCCAGAAGACTCCCACAAGCTACATACTCACTCCTTCCAAAGGACGGCAACCCCATCAAGAACAGGCAACCTCCCATCAATCCAGGCTGGGGAATTGCCCACTAACAGCACCTTGGTCTTATCTGGATTGAGCTTCAGTTTGTTGGCTTTCATCCAGTCTATTACCAAGGTGAGACCCAAGTCCAGCACATCCACTGCCACACCCGTTGATGTACAGAAGATGCACAGCTGTGTGTTATCAGCATATTGTTGACAATGTACTCCGGATAGCCCCACGCAGTGGTTTCATGTAGATGTTAAACAGCATAGGTGATAAAATTGAACCCTGAGGAACCCCACAGTGAAGGCTCCATGGGGCCGAAGAACACTCTCCAAGCATCACCCTCTAGAAACGACCGCCCAGGTAGGACAAGAACCCACCCCTAACTTGGTTGATGGTACAGAAACCCATGGAAAGGTCAAGGAGAATTAACAAGGACCCTCCATGTGTGTGCCCCAAATGGGCCAAAACCTTGATTAAAATGGATCTAGAAAATTAGTATTCTCCAAGAGTGCCTGGATCTGGTTCACAACCATTCACCACTTGGGAGTCATTCTGGACTCACAGTTGTCCATGGAGGCACAGGTCAATTCTGTGTACTGGGCAGCTGTCTACCAGCTCCACCTGGTACGCAGGCTAAGACCCTACCTGCCCACAGACTGATTCACCAGAGTGGTGCATGCTCCGGTTATCTCCCACTTGGACTACTCCAATGCGCTCTACGTGGGGCTACCTTTGAAGGTGACCCGGAAACTGCAATTAATCCAGAATGCGGCAGCTAGACTGGTGACTGGGAGTGGCCGCTGAGACCATATAACACCGGTTCTGAGAGATCTGCATTGGCTCCCAGTACGTTTCCAAGCACAGTTCAAAGTGTTGGTGCTGACCTTTAAAACCCTAAATGGCCTCGGCCCAGTATACCTGAAGGAACGTCTCCACCCCCATCATTCAGCCCGGACACTGAGATCCAGCGCCGAGGGCCTTCTGGCGGTTCCCTCATTGCGAGAAGTAAGGTTACAGGGAACCAGACAGAGGGCCTTCTCGGTAGCGGTGCCCGCCCTGTGGAACACCCTCCCTTCAGAAGTGAAGGAAATAAGCAGCTATCCTAACTTTAAAAGACATATGAAGGCAGCCCTGTTTAGGGAAGTTTTTAATATTTAGCGCTGTATTGTAGTTAGCACTCGATTGGGAGCCACCCAGAGTGGCTGGGGAAACTCAGCCAGATGGGCGGGGTATAAATAATAAATTATTATTATTATTATTATTATTATTATTATTATTATTATTACTCAATAACCTAGCCCAAGAAGGGACATTGGCAAATGGCCGGTAGTTACTTAGATTTTCTGAGTCCAGGGACGGTTCCTTAAGGAGTGGTTTTGCTACAGCCTCCCTCATATTCAGGAAGCAACACAATCTCTTTGTTTTAGCACTGGAGAAAATCATTTCAAACTGCTCTATCAATGGTACATGTGTAAAATTTACACTGTGTGATTATTTAAGTGTTGAATATGTGGATCTCTGAAGGTGGACGTGAAAGATATTTCCTGTATTTGTCCAATGATTAAAGTCTTTAGGGGAGAGGTAGTAGAGATAATATTAAGAAGAACTTGCACATTGCCATTGGGCTCCGGTAATTTTATTAGGGTATTTTGACCCACAAATAAAGAGTAAATGCAGAATCTAAGAGTAGCTTCTGGCATGCTCTTTGCAATAATAATAATAATAAATGGAAAAAAACAGTGAAAGGAAATTAAAGGTATCAATAATGGATAAAGTTACAGAACTGATTATTGTTGTAGAAAGTAGACAATAAAGACGGGTTTTTTAAAGGGATAAATGGAATCCACTTACTGCATTTGCAGAATATAAATGTAACTTAAATATGGACAAATATAATGGTTTTTCTATGTTGTACAACATTAAACAAATTATTATAATATATCTATTATATGTAGGTATATTTCTCTTTTCTGTAATGATTGCATATACCGGTATATATAGAGAGAGCAAGAGGGAGAGAGAGTCATATAAAAGGGATGGTTGAACTTACCACAGTTTTTCAGGGAGTGCAGGTAGGGTGTTTCTCAGTGCAAGGTAGACAGGATGTCTTTCTCCAACAGCCCAACATCAGGTACGGAACTCAGATGCCAACCTTTATAAAGTGAGTCATTGTGTGGTTGGTGATTCTTTCAGTGTCTTCCTATTAGCTATTCCCATACCTATTGTTAATCATTACACAGTTTAGTTTCCATGAAACTGGATCAAATCTTGCATGCACACATGTATGCAATAGGAGTGATCTATAAATAGGGCCCTGGTTGCACACACACAGAGGAACGTAACCCTTCTCCGCAGCTGACCTGATAACTGGGGAGGGGCTCTTCTAGCCCCCCATCAGGCCACTGGCATTTCTATGATTATGCATGTTAAAATGTTACTTTGCTTCCACGGGATGTGGTGATGGCCTTATAAGAGAATAAAGCAGATGTGTGGAGGATAGGGCTTTCAATGGTTACTTGTCACGACTGCGGTGGATTCCTTCCAGAATCAGAGGCAAGATAGAGGAAGAACCACAACCAATTGCCTTCCCTGTGGGCTTCCCAACAGCATCTGCAAGCCTTCTCTGGAGGCTTACAAGTTAATCTCCGTCAGGAGCAACAGCCAGGGTGTAAGTTAGATGGTCAATGAATCTTTCAACAATGGTTTTACGTTGAGATCTTTCCCAGTCTGCATCTGTACTGGAATAGGTTTTTTTATGATGCTTTGAAGATTGTGTTCTTCTTGTCGTTTTACAGTATCACTTCGCCCTAATGTCCCTGGGCAAGTTACAACAATTTAAGCACAACATGAATATTAAACCACAATGTTACATAAGATCAGGGCCGGATTTAGGTTTGATGAGGCCCAAACTACTGAAGGTAATAGGGCCCTTTATATATCCTGTTGTCCATTGTCAACAACAAATTGTTGCTGTTTTTGTGTTGAATATATGCTATATGGTAATTTATGGACCTAATAGGTATCTAAAGGCATTTGCACATAACAAAACATGTATTTTATCAAAGTAATTGTTGAACTGAAATACAATTTTGGAAATGTACATCCAGTTTTTTTTCTTTAATTTTTTTTTTGGGGGGGGCAAGAGAGTGGGGCCCTAAGCTATAGCTTGTTTAGCTTATACATAAATCCAGCATTGCATAAGATTAAAACCGGGTGTGGTTTTTTTTTAAAAAAAAATAAAAGTACAGAAATAAGGTGGGTCCTTTGTGGGGAGGGAGTTCCACAGTTTAGGGGCTGCTACAAAGAATGTCCTCTCCCTGACCACCACTCCCTCAAATTTCTGAGGGTAGTGGGACACCCAAAAGGACACCCTCTGTGAGTCTTAGCACCCAAGGGGGTCTGTCAGGGAAGAGGCAGCTGGGGGCCTGAGCCATTTGAGGGTTTAAACATGAGCACCTTGAACTGGCTCCAGAACAGTGTGGAAACCAGGGTGGGGCTTTGCAACAGTTGTGACTTCTGATAACTATTTGATGATAAGAGGAAAATATTATTGAAAATATATAAATTACTATTGAAATGAGTACTAAGAATGAGGAGGTTAAAGGGGTGATGATACAATGGGCTAAAGATTTTGGATATAATGTTCAGTTAGAATCTTGGGAAAGGTTGTGGAAGGAAGGCATTAATTTTACTGCATGCAGTGCACTTAAAGAAAATGTTACAAAAATGATGTATAGATGGTATTTCATACCAGCTAAACTTGCTAAACACCAGCTAAATTCTTGAGAGTCCCATGGACTGCAAGAAGATCAAACCTATCAATTCTGAAGGAAATCAGCCCTGAGTGCTCACTGGAAGGACAGATCCTGAAGCTGAGTCTCCAATACTTTGGCCACCTCATGAGAAGAGAAGACTCCCTGGAAAAGACCCTGGTGTTGGGAAAGATTGAGGGCACAATGAGAAGGGGACGACAGAGGACAAGATAGTTGGACAGTGTTCTTGAAGCTACCAGCATGAGTTTCACCAAACTTTGGGAAGCAGTGGAAGACAGGAGTGCCTGGTGTGCTTTGGTCCATGGGGTCACGAAGAGTCTGACATGACTAAACAACTAAACAACAACAAAGCTTGCTAAAATGTACAAGACAAGAACCAATGAGTGTTGGAAATGTAAAGAAAGGGAAGGTAACTTTTACCACATGTGGTGGACTTGCAAAGAGGGAAAGGCTTACTGGGAAATGGTACATAATGAGTTAAAGAAAGTGTTTAAAAATACTTTTGTTAAAAAAACAGAAGCCTGCCTATTGGATATAGTAGGTGAAGAGATACCAAGCGAAGATAAAAGACTGTTTATGTATGCAACAATTGCGGCAAGAATTCTTTTAACCCAAAAATGGAAACAAGAAGTACCAATGAAAAAAGAGTGGCAGATGAAGATGATGGACTTTGCAGAACTGGCGAAGCTGGCAGGAAAAATCCAAAAGCAGCACAATCAAGTATTCAAAAAAGACTGGAATAAATTCATATGATATCTGGAAGATTATTGCAAGCAATTAACATCACTAGCAGGGTTGTCTGAGGCAGGAGGGAAGGAAGTCGAGAGGCTCTAAGAGCCAAGGTGGTATAGTGGATAAAGATGATGTGAATGTATAATATTAAATGAAAAATAAATAAAAATTATCTATATATATATTTAAAAAGTTGTGACATCTGATAAAATCAACAACTCAATAGCACTGACAGAGTTAACTTAGAATGAAAATCTTTGTCTCTATCCAGACACAAATGCACTTCCTGATTTAATTGTAACTGCAGTTTCGTGCCCAATCTGCCCTTTGAAAGCCCTTTATTCAAGATGCCCACCTTTAGATCTTTGGTGGTGCCCTGGTAGGTTGGAATGTTTGGAGTTGTACCCTAGTGGTACAGAGCCTCTGTTTTGCATGCAGAAGGTCTCAGGTTCAATCTTCAACGGCATCTCCAGGTAGAGCTGGGAGAAAACCTACCCTGAAACCCTGGAGAACCTGGGACTGATGGAAGTTGGAGTCCAAGAACATCAAGAGGACTACAATGGGGTTTTTTTCTCAGTCCAGGCACAGACAACACTAAGCTAGATGAGCCAATGGATGGGGCTAAGGTGCACATGGGTTGTATGGAAACACGTGTATATTGATAGGAGGAAGCTCTTTTAATCCGTCTGCAGGTATATTGCTAATGCTTTCATAACCCGCAGCAATGTTTCTGCAGTACTACCTCGATGAGCAAGGAAATAGGGTCTACACTCTCAAGAAGGCAGATCCCACTGGCCAGCCAACGTCTTCAGCCCATCCTGCCTGCTTTTCTCCAGATGACAAATATTCCCGAAACAGGATCACCATCAAGAAACGCTTTGGAGTCTTGATGACCCAGCAGCCTCGGCCGGTTGCCAGCCGTTCTGGGAGGGACCTCTGCAGCCCATGGGGATGAGGCAAGCTTCCAGCTCCAAAGTAGCCTTGAAGATGTTGGCATAGAAAACAAAAGCACAGTTTCCATGTTACTCTATTTTATCAAAGCAACTAGAAAAAAATATTATGATGGGAAGATCTCACACAGGTGAAGGGAAGCAGTGGGGAGGAGGGGAGGGTTAGGTTGAATTTGGGAAATAAAATAATATATGGGACAGCAAAGGATATAATAGATTCTTATAGAATAGTAATATATTGTAACCAGAATAGAAGTTTAAAAGGGGAAGTAAATGTACTTTCAGTATTTTCATTATTGTAATAGTTATTATTATTTTTATAGGTAGAAGGCAATGTTAATTTAGGCTTCTTCATTTTGCTGTCTACAATGGTACCTCGGGTTATGTACGCTTCAGGTTACAGACTCCGCTAACCCAGAAATAGTGCTTCAGGATAAGAACAGAAATTGGGTTCTGGTGGAGCAGCGGCAGCAGGAGGCCCCATTTGCTAAAGTGGTGCTTCAGGTTAAGAACAGTTTCAGGTTAAGAACGGACCTCCGGAATGAATTAAGTACTTAACCTGAGGTACCACTGTATATATATATATATTTAAGCCAATAAAAAGAAAAGAAAAGAAAAGAAAAGAAAAGAAAAGAAAAGAAAGCACCAGATCTGCATTTCTTCATTCCACTTTATCACTAGGACTTCTAGAGAGCTGCTAATGATGTGCAAGGAAACTCCTGCAATCTTCAAATGAGCTTGAATTCCTTCAGTTGCACCTGCTTGTCCCCTTGATTCTGGAGCCAATGGGTGTGGCCAGCGGCGTAGCTATCTCCTCAGGTGCCTGGGGCAAACCACCCATGGGGCGGGGCAAGCCAGGGCAGGTCGCGCTACATGGAGCCATAGACTGCATGGAGTCTGCTCTGCTGCCGCCTCCTCCTCAGGTGCAGGCACCACACTACCTGAAAAGAAGTGAGCCCCATGTGGCTCGGGCGCACTGTAGGTGGCCACCCAGTGCACCCCACCCCCTAGCTACACTAGTGGGTCTAGCTCAGTAAGAGGCAGTTAATTTCCTTTGCACCTATAAAACATGGTCATCCGTGAAGGTAGGGCAGGGAATCAAAGTTCTACACAGTGTTTCTCAAGCATAGGTCACCAGTTCTTCTTGGACTACAACTCCCATCATCTCTGGCTAGCAGGAACAGTGGTCAGGGATGATGGGAGTTGTAGTCCAACAACAACTCAGAACTCAAGCTTGAGAAATACTTCTCTACTCCGGCTTCTGGCTCGTTGCCATGGAAGATGGCTGTAGCTCCATCGTCTCCATTTTGCACGGGCAGTTAGAGGCTGAGATGGGAGTAATCAGCCTCCCAAATTCCTCCAGGGCCGGAGGAAACAGTCTCATCCACAGTCGCCCAACACCTGGCCCCAAATCTCGGGGGAATAAGGGGCTGGAGGGCACTGGATGGAAAGCCCCTGTGCGATTCTGGCACTCTCCGAACTGTCTCTGTGAGCGACAGGTCGCCATTTCTTAAGATGAAAAATTGGATTTAAATAATGGACATGCTTTGAGTGAAGAGGGAGGATTTTTTCTGCTAATTAATTGAGCCTCTGAAGACTTAGAAGACTCGATTGGAAAAGGGGCTATCATCTGAGATGCCGGTTTGACAGAGCGGAAAGGGCGGGGTGTGTGTGAGAGCCTTTATTTACTTTCCTTTGATATTTGCCTATGTGATTACATTTGGCGAATCCCCTCTGGAAGGAACGACTGCCGGACTTATGAAAGCAAGTGAGACTAAAAATTTTGTATTTGTTGATATAATAAAGTTTTAATAACTCTAATGATTACTAACTGTGTGGAAATGACGGGGGGGGGGGGAATCAAGGCTTTCGGCTCTTGGTTTCCTGAAAGAAGATCAAAAGACTCCCTTGGAGTAGGAGAGACATCTCATTAACAATTGGAGAAACGGCAAAGAACTTTGGATATCTGTTTGGGAGGTTTCTGACACAGTATTAATTTAACAAGGAGCCAGGAATGAAACCAAAAGTAGACTGACCAGTTAGTTGAATCAAATTATATTGCTATGGGGTATGTGTGTGTAAACCTCTAACATTTTACTTTTCAGTATTTGTACTTCCAGTTTACTTGGTAACCCCCCTCCCCGGGAAAAGCTAATGTTTGAATAGCAGCTGGTTAAGGAACAACACTGGGCAGATGCCATGATTTGATTTTATCTAGACTGTGTGCCAATATGGCAGCTACTTGCCGTGAAAGGCTCCTGGACTGATTCGGCAGAAACACCAGTTTGTGAAGAGAGGATGTGAATTTACAGAGGGGAATCTTGGAGTACAGATTCGGACTATAAAGAAGAAGTGTAAAGACATAAAGTCCACACAGAAACATTTTATTTGGACTTAAACTCACTTGCAGAATGAACGCAGAGGCTGTTGAAAATACAGAATGTATTAAGGGAATTATTGTAATATTTTGAAATGCAGGAGAACTATGAAATGATTAGGATTCCCTCCGATCTCTAAGCATGGGAAGTCAGCTAAAAATAAAAATAATTTATAATTAGGCATAACTTTGGGATTTGTTTGATTATTGGATAATTTGTATAATTTGGAATACTGTATCTTTTGCTCCATAAGACACACTTTCCCCCTCCTAAAAAGTAAGGGGAAATGTGTGTGCGTCTTATGGAGCGAATGCAGGAAGGAGGCTCTGAAAGGGAGTGCTGATCAGAGCCTGGGATGAATACAGGCTCTGCTCAGCACTCCCTTTAAAGAATATTTTTTTTCTTGCATTCCCCCTCTAAAAACTAGGTGCGTCTTATGGTCAGGTGCGTTTTATGGAGCAAAAATACTGTGTATAATTTGGTTTGATTGGAAAACTTCAATAACTATTATTTTTAAAAAAGAGAAACACTGCTCTACTGTTTAATGAATACAGTATTCCCACTCTGGGTGGTAACTTATTTGCATCCATTGATTCGGTTGCAAAGTGACTAGTGTGTTTGTCCTATGCAGAATTGCTGAAGTGGACCGCTTGCAGATTATGGCATTTATTACACTGAAAGAAGAACAACAGCCTGTGAAAAGGGAGG
Source organism: Podarcis cretensis (assembly GCF_951804945.1). Lineage (NCBI taxonomy): Eukaryota > Metazoa > Chordata > Lepidosauria > Squamata > Lacertidae > Podarcis > Podarcis cretensis. The sequence goes on along the minus strand of NC_137177.1, from coordinate 16,792,870 downwards.
GTATTATCCAGGATCGGTTGCAGATTCTGGATGCTAGAGCCATAGGCTGGGCTGGACAGCTCCTGTCGAATTGCACAGAATGTCAGAACAGCCTACTGTAGCAACTCATCCAGCATCCTCAGAGACGCCACCTACTGTAGATGTCTGTGGGATACCCTCGAGAAGGGCCCCAGCACAAGAGCACCCCCCGGTGGTTTCCAGCAACCAATATCCAGAGCATTACTGCCCCTGACTTTGAAGGCAGAGCATAGCCATTGTGGCTAGTAGTCACTGACAGCCCTATCCTTCATGAATTTGTCTAGGGCTGTTTTAAAGCCATGCACCCAATAATTCTTCCTTAAGCTGATTCTTTCAAATTAGAAGAAAAGACAGTCATCTCTAAACATCATTGCACTCGGCATCTGTCTGTCTCGGGAGACAACTGAAGAGTGAGCCTTTGGGAGTGAAGTAAACCGTTGGAGAGTTTACAGTGTTTGCCGTGGTTGCAGAGAGCAATACAGGAGACACATGTTTTGTTGCAGCTGGGGAAGATGTAAGCATCTGGTTGTGCTGAGGCAGATGTGCCAGGGTGTTTCTTCTTTCGGCGCTCCTCCCAGCGGCCGTTCCTCCTCTGGTTAAGCCAAGCCCAATTCTGACTCCCCCAGATTAAAAATAAATAAATTCAAGTGTTGTGATTTATGTTGTTCTAGGGTTGGGGTTGGGCAGATGCTCTCTGGGAATCCCTTCCAATCTTATAGTTTTACAGCTATAAGAGTTGAGTTTGCAGAAGAGAATAGGTTGTGTTGTGTTGTGTTGTGTTGTGTTGTGTTGTGTTGTGTGTGTTTTTTTTTAATGGTCAAGCCAGTGTCTTTTTTTCAAGCAGATAGTCTGGCACATAGGTAGCCTGGCACATTCCGTTTCATTTGAGAAGATCCCTGTGCTTATCCTGTCTACATGGTAGCTCTAATTTGAATGGTCACTAACTGCATTTCTGGCATTTCATTTCATAGAATCATAGTATTACAGTGTTGGAAGGGACCCTAAGGGTCATCTAGTCCAACCCCCTGCAACGCAGGAATCTCAGCTAGAGCATCTATGACAGATGGCCACCCAAACTCTGCTTAAAAACCTCCAAGGAAGGAGAGCCCACAACCTCCCAAAGGAGTCCGTTCCACTGCTGAACAGCTCTTAGTGTCAGGAAGTTTTTCCGAATGTTTAGTTGGAATCTCCTTTCTTGTAACTTGAAGCCATTGGTTCATGTCCCACCCTCCGGAGCAGGAGAAAACAAGCTTGCTTCATCTTCCATGTGACAGCCATTAAGATATTTGAAGATGACTATCATACCTCCTCTTTTCCAGGCTAAACAAACACAGCTCCTTCAAGTGCTTCTCATAAGGCTTAGTTTCCAGACCCTTGATCATCTTTGTCTCCTTCCTCTGCACACGTTCCAGCTTGTCAACATCCAACTTAAATTGTGGTGCCCAGAATTGGACACAGTGTTCCAAGTGTGCTCTGCCCAAGGCAGAATAGAGTGGTACTATTACTTCCCTTGATCTGGACACTATACTTCTGTTGACATGGTGAGCATTGTGCTGTAAGGCTATACATGCAATACAGTGGTACCTCGGGCTAAGAACTTAATTCATTCTGGAGGTCCGTTCTTAACCTGAAACTGTTCTTAACTTGAAGCACCACTTTAGCTAATGGGGCCTCCTGCTGCCGCCGTGCTGCCACAGCGTGATTTCTGTTCTCATCCTGAAGCAAAGTTCTTAACCTGAGCTACTATTTCTGGGTTAGTGGAGTCTGTAACCTGAAGCGTCTGTTACCTGAGGTACCACTGTATACCTTAACTAGACAATAGCTAGTGTAATGGGTCAGCACCCCTGGCTGTTAACCAGAAGGTTGATTATTTGCACCCACCTAGGGATGGCTGTGGGCATAGCAAGGGATTGGCTGGATGACCCTCAAGGTCCCTTCCAACTCTATGATTCCATGACTCTGTTTAACAGTGGGACTAGATGTGCAAAGGCTCACCTGGGAGTAAGCCCCACTGATTCAGCAGGACATCTCTGAGTGGAAACAGTTAGGTTTCCAGAAGAGGGGGGGTTTGCCCCATCCCCATACATCCCCTGAGGGGCTGAAGCCCCTCCCCATTCCTGTGATTGTAACCTGTTTTAACTGCTTTAATTGCAATTTTCACATTGTTGTCAACCACCCTGCTGGCGAAGGGTGAGTACTAAATATGATGATGATGAGGAGGAGGAGGCAAACCTGCCTTACAAAATGAAAGCATGCTGACATTGTATAAACACTTGCCGTTGGAGGAAAAATCCAACGCAGATCAGAATGTGTTGCTTTTAAATGTGAATCGTGAAAGCAACCAAACAGGAGAAAGACCTTCAACAAATGGGCAACTTTGCATACCAATTTGTAGAAAAATTCCTTGCTCCCCACCCTCCACCCCACAAACCAAGACTGAACTCAATGTATTTCCAATGTATTTTCTCCATCTTGTTTTAATGCAAGAAATTGCAGGTGACAAGAGACCCAGCTGATGAGCTCCCGAGAAGATTGCATAGAAATAGGAAGGGAAGTTTCCCTTGGTGCTGTGTCGCCACATTGCGTTCCTTACAGGAGAATCTTCACCCTGTTGTCTCGTAGGGATCACGCTGAGGGAACAGCCCTGCTGGCTGGCTGACATTCAGCTTTTGCAAGAGAAACACCAATATTGGCCAAGTTCACCTTGCCACTTTGTATTGCAGTACAGAAAGACTCAGTAGTACAGCCCTTCAGAGTGGTGCTCATAGACTGTCCTAAAGAGGAAAAACGAAGATCAGGGTAGAAATAGCTCTTCAGTCATTTCTGCCCAAACAAGCTCATTCATCCCAGTTTATAGCCCCCTTTTCCACTGCCGTGCTCACAGTGGCGAAGAAAATCAAAACCACACAAATACATTGAAATGGTGCCAAAGTGTTCAGCTTTTTCCTTGAACAACAAATGCCTAAAACAAACAAAAAGAAGGAGGGAAACACCTAACTAAAAAAGTATACATGTAAAATGAAAATGTTAAAGGGAAACTTAAATAAACTTAATAATCAGTCTGCATATGCACAAAATTTTATCGCTGTGCTGCCCATAAATAAGCTAACATATTTTTCTACATAAAAAAGGACTTGAACCTTGGAATAAAAGAATTTAGGAAGACACAGCAACCCAGAAACTGAATATCAGATACAAAAATACTGTATTTCAGTTACTAAATGGGATAAAACAGAACATATGTCAAACCCTCTATACAGTTACGCTCATGGGTCTTCAATGCTTTTCTTTAAATGGCTAAAATGCCAGGATGGGGTGTTCTTAATGTTTTGATTTTCTGGATAGCTGAAATGCCAGTGCCAAATGTGTTTTGGCTCATTTGCCTTCTTTGGCTGCCCCTTTTGTTATGCAACCAAAATATATCCAAGTCTCACTCGAGTGAAGGTTAAAAGCCAATTTCCTCAACTGGCAAGGGTCTGCGAAAATTTGCAATCATCCGTGTAAAATGCTAAGACTCAATATTCAGGACAGATTCCTTGCTAGAGCAGGTCCCTCATCTTTTGCCGTCGTCTCTTCATAAGCAGCAGCATGAGGAGCATGCTAGGAATCTGCAGGGCTTCACACTTGGCAATGCCTTCCTCATCAAAGCAGTAATAATAATAATAATAATAATAATAATAATAATAATAATAATAATAATTTATTTATACGCCAAACATCTGGCTGGGTTTCCCAAGCCACTCTGGGCGGCTTCCAACAGAATATTAAAATACAATAGTCTATTAAACATTAAAAGCTTCCCTAAACAGTTGTCTTCTAAAAGTCTGGTAGTTGTTTTTCTCTTTGACATCTGATGGGAGGGCGTTCCACAGGGCGGGTGCCACTACTGAGAAGCCCTTCTGCCTGGTTCCCTGAAACTTGGCTTCTCGCAGTGAGGGAACCATCAGAAGGCCCTCGGAGCTATACCTCAGTGTCTGGGCAGAATGATGGGGTGGAGATGCTCCTTCAGGTATACTGGACCGAGGCCGTTTAGGGCTTTAAAGGTTAGCACCAACACTTTGAATTGTGCTCGGAAACGTACTGGGAGCCAATATAGGTCTTTCAAGAACGTACGGTCCTTGCAGAGTGAGGTAAGGTGGCCCCCAAGACTGCCTGTCCTGCTGCTTCGCCACTGTGGTAGCCAATGCTGTTTAAACTTTATAAGCAGCAAATGGCTGATCGTTAATGTTCAAGAGCTTACTGCTGTTAAACCTTAAACCATATTTGCTGTGTGAAAGGGGCAATAGCAGGGGTGCTCTCGAGGGTCACCTCGTCCACAGTGCCTCGTTCTCAGGAACGACCCCTCCTCAGAATGAGGCATGGATGACTCAGTACCATCAGCCAACCTGGGACTCAGCTAAACAGCCACAAATAAAACGTTTTAAGTGCATTAGAGTCATACCTCGTGTTGCATCCGCTTCATGTTGCGTCTTTCCAGGTTGCGTCCTGCGACAACCCGGAAGTACCGGAATGGGTTACTTCTGGGTTTTGCTGCTCATGCATCCGCAGAAGCGCCAAATCGCACCGTGCGCCTGTGCAGACGTGGCACTTTGATTTGCGGGCTTTTCATGTTATGAACGGGCCTCCGGAACGGATCCCGTCCGTAACACGAGTTACCACTGTATACAATGTGACACCAGATGGCGATGGTGAACCTTATGGCAAATTCAATGCATTTTTAAAAAGGCTAAAAAAAAAGCATTTTCAGAACGGTTTTTTATATGTGTGTAGATTCCACCCTGGAAAGGGTGCTCAAGGCAACTTTGCAGCAACCCTAGGGTGCTAGGCAGTGGTCGCTGGGAGAGAGGGTGCAAATCTGCTACCCTTCCCAATCTGGTGAGTGGGGTAATGGTCCCAGGGTGGCCACCAGGTGGGTTCACAGTCCCAAAGAGGAGAGAACTCATAAGTAATGTTTCATATTAAATCAATTACCTGCCATGAGTTGCGTGACCACCTCAAAGCAGTAGTCCTCAGAGCCAGTACAATCTACCATCTCAGGGTTGCAGCTTGCCAAAGAAAAGCAGGCAGGGCATTGTTTTCCATTGGTCGTGGTGTTGACTGATGACACTGGGAAGCAAAGGGAGACCACCAGTTTAAGTGTAGCATGGGTGGCAAGAGTCTGCACTTGGATTCAGGAAGTCCTGGGTTCAGCTTTTGATGCTGCCATAAAATTCTTGGCCAGAGGGCAAGGTATTCTCAACTTCAAGTCTCTCCCCCCCCCCCCCATTCCAGGGGGTGGGGAATTGGACCTGGCTGGTGGGACAGTGTCAGGCTTTGGGGAATCGGCTTCCTCCCCGGTGGCAGTAAATAAGAAGATCCAATGATAGAAACGTCTTACCAGTAAGATGCTTTAATAATCACAGAAAAGAACATGTCTCTCTAGAAATAGTGGTGCTCCCAATTAAGGTTCACTTCCCCCCTCCGTCCCTGTTAATCTACGTCACTCCTACGTCTTGTAATCTGAGCTTGTACCCTCTGCGCTTTCTGTTCTGAGATTTTTCTGAGCTCTTTTCAACCTTGGGGAGGGCTTCTTCTTCTAGCTGTTCCCCATCCAGTATTTCCCAGCTTCTGCCTTCTGAACTATGCCCCTCTGCAAACCACTGTTCCAAATCTACGCTGTCCTCCTGTTCCTGGGAAGATTCAGAATCGGGGGAGGGGGTGGCTCCCACCATTCCTCCTCAGCACGGTCCCTGACAGACAGGATGCTTACTTTCCCCTTGCACACCCCTTGACCCTCTCCCTGTTGGCGCCCCTGCTTGAAAGCCACTGACAGTCAGTCTAATAATACTGAGCTAGATGGCATTCAAGATGAGCCATGCCCACTTTGGTTCTACTCGTTCAAGCAGGGGTGACTGTTAGAGCAAGCATCCCTAGAGCATCTGCTTTGCATGCAGAAGGTCCCATGTTGAATCTCTGGCATCTCCAGGTAGGGCTGGGAGATACTCCTTGTCTGAAACCATTGAGAGCCACAACCAGTCAGTATAGACAGTGCCAAGCTTGATGGACCAATAGTTTGATGTAAGGCAGTTTCCCATGTCAAATGTTTACAGCACTCCCAATTTCACCCATTGACCCACCTGTCATGCAGATATTTCAGACTCCTAAAGTTGGCACTGGTTGACCAGCCTTCCTGGGCACTATTTGTTATTTGAGGTTTAGATGTTTAGCCATTGCTATTAGAGCTCTCACCCCAGACTGCATCCTTCTATTTTATGTCACAAACACCATGATGTAGCCCTGCTAGCACTGTGTTAGAAGAAGTCAGGAGAAAAACAGCAGTCCTGTACTTACACTGAGGAGAGGCTGTGATACAGGCATCTCCTGTGCAACAGCCGCCATTTGCCTGGATGACCCTATCCTTGCCAAAATGCATATGAACTGGTGCCAAAAGATTGCAGATGTCGGAAGACTGACAGGTTTTCACTGAGCTCAGAATGCTTTGTCCATCTGAGGATGAGGAAGAAACACAAGCACCTTATTAGAGATGTTCACCTGCCCAGTTCTTCCTAGCAGCTCCCTTTGTAAGTCAAGAAGGCTATGCCAACACTGGCCATCTAGTTTTTAAGAGTCCTGATTGAGTCACTAGCCTAGGATTCTCTGGTTCTGCTCATGGTCCTCTAGCTCATGTTGGGCTCTCTGCAAGCCACCCCCTTCTCTTACCAAGGTCACATTTTTAAAAATTACTACTACTACTACCCCACCCATCTTACTGGATTGCCCCAGCCATTCTGGGCAGCTTCCAACATATTGTATATAACAACATAATGAAAAATTAAACATTAAAAATACTTCCCTATTCAGGACTGCCTTCAGGTATCTTCTAAAGGTTATATAGTTACTTATCCCTTTAACTTGGGGCCCTCATAGCTCCATACCCCTAATATTTGTCTGATGAAAATAAGGATGTCCTACCATACCCTTCAACATTTCTCCGATGAAAAGAGGGGTGTCCTAATCTAAGGAAAAGTGGGACATTCTGGGATCAAATTAGAAACTGGGACGACTTCTGTAAATCTGGGACTGGAGGATCTCTGATGTTGCCTAGTAATTTTCTTCTGCTCTTCTTTTTATAAATATAAATATGTATATTGCATATCCATGTATTTGGACTTTTAAATCACAAATCACCTGAAACTGTGCTCATTGATTTTTATGTACTTTCACTTATTTCTTTGAAAGGAATTCTTTATTTCTTCAAGATCTGTGGGCACTAAGTGATCTCTAGATGGACCAAATAAAAGTAACAACAGTAACAACAACAAAAGAAAAGCTTTAAAATTAATGGCAGTGGAGAAAACCATCATTAAGACAGTGTTCCAGCCAATTACCAGAATGTGGACTGAAACAAGAAAGCCCTCAAGGCCTTCCTAAAGACTGGAAAAAAAAAAGTGATCACATGTATTTCCTTGGGGAGGGTATTCTAGAGATGTGGGTCCTCCGCAAAGAAAGGCCCTGTCCCTAGCACTCACCAACCTATCCACTCACAGATGGACCTTGGAGCAGGGAGATAAGGCACCTTCAGCTCACTATAAGGCATCTTCAGCTCTTAAGCCCATGCAGCTTGCATAGGACCTGTGGCCAATTCACTGCCAGGGCCTGGCTTATGATCTCTCTCACCCACCTACTGAGGTTTTGCTCACACCAACAACACAAGTATCTTGCCCAGCGTCACAAGTCTTCTTCTGGCACGCAATATTGTCGGTGTTGAAGACCATGCAAGTTTCACAGTCCAGCGAGGCACCTGGATGTGGGAAGCAAAAAAAGTAAGCTAAAGTATATGGGGCAGATAGAATTCTAAATTCAATAAAAGGGCAAAACCCTCCCACTGGTAGCTAAAGTGATAGCTAAAACCCTCTAAACCACCTGTGGCTGTATTCTAGACACCAGGAGCCTGTGCCTAGAAAGAAGACTCTGTAGAAAAATCTGCTACACACAGAGAGACAGACAACTCCAATTCTGTGATCAATAGCAGCTATGCAAACTGAGCAAATGTATACAATTTCTTTTCCATTCTTCATTCTGTAATCCAGGTACGTCCAACAGGCAGATCGTGATCTACCGGTAGATCACTGGCCACCTGTGGTAGATCACTGGTAGATCACCGGCTCCCCCAAAGAAGCTCAACAACTTTAGCTCCCCTAAGAAAAGCTCAACATTTTTGCCCTGCACCCCCCAAGAAGGGGATTTCCTCCCTAAAAAAGCTCAACAACTTCGACCTGAACCCCCCCAAAGGGTGTAGATCACTGTCAGTCTCTAACTCTGTGAGTAGATCACAGTCTCTTGGGAGTTGGCCACCCCTGCTGTAATCATTTTGCACAATTTATTCTGGTTTAGCTAGCCATGGAGAAGATCGACAAACAATGCAATGCACTGAATCCCAGTGGTGCCCGGTGGAAATCTGACTGAAGTCATTTGGAAGCTTCTAAGCTTCAGTAGACATTATCTAAACACCTTCAAGGGATTCCAGCTGGTCCCTTCCCGCAGGGAACTTTTGCAAACCGCAACTATCACCAGATAGTTCATACAGGCGAAAGCAGATCACTTGATGCCATTGTGATATCAGGTGATAGGCAAGTGGGGAGCCCTGTCTGACTTGGCTCATGTGGTGGAGGTAAGGATCCAGCCAACCAGTCATATCCAGTAGTCCACCCATCTTGTAAAGCTATTCTGGATATTCACACCAATGAGGTGGCATCAAATGACATCTAGCTTGGCCCCCATTGATCCGAATGGAACAATTCCCTTTCCTATGGGACATTGAAACATTCCTTACCTATAGTAAGAAGCAGAGTGAAGAAGAAGAGTTCCAGGAGAGCTTTCATGGTGACAGGAAATACACGGTGCAAGAGTGGTTGCACAAAATATTTATCCGTGTTGCCTGAGGTAGCCGCAAAACCATTCAGAGCAATAAATTAGAAGAGCAAGCTTGTCAGCATGAGCACAATCCAAAACATGACCAAACAGTTATATTGCCCATCTGGGAAAGCAGTGACTGTTAGTTGCCATATTAGAATCCCATATGGCTATTGTGAATTCATATTTGGGGCAAGATTTTAGCTCCAAGCTCAGTTAGAAAACCATTTCTAGTAACAGAACCAGCACTAGATTAACAAAGGAGGCATGTCGTAGCATTTCTCTCATCATTAGATGCAAAAGACATGTTGTGAATTCAGAGTTTGGTTTTGTTCAAAAGGGTTCAAAATCACTACATCAACTCTTGCTTTATGTCAGATTACTGCAGCGTGAAAACCTCCAGTGGAGTATTATTTACTTACTTATTTACAGTGGTACCTCGGGTTAAGAACTTAATTCATTCCGGAGTTCTGTTCTTAACCTGAAACTGTTCTTAACCTGAAGCACCACTTTAGCTAATGGGGCCTCCTGCTGCTGCTGTGTCGCCACTGCACATTTTCTGTTCTCATCCTGAAGCAAAGTTCTTAACCCGAGGTACTATTTCTGGGTTAGCAGAGTCTGTAACCTGAAGTGTCTGTAACTTGAAGCATCTGTAACCTGAGGTACCACTGTATTAATTTTTTTAAAAAATTATATATTGCTGTATCATGAATATATATCACAGCAGTTTACAATGATATAGAAACATAAACTCATAAAAAGTTTATGATAAAAAGCTAACAGATTAAAGACAAACATTAATTTGTTGGGGGGGGGAAGAGTTGCCCATATGCCAATCTCCAGGTAGGGCTAGGACTACCCCCCTTCTGAAACCCCCAAGACCAGCTGTCGATCAATTAGAGCAGGGGTAAGCAACCTCTGTCCTGTTGGTCTCATTCTGTTAAGCCTTCCAACCCTCACCTATGATGCTGTTTAGACCAAGCCATGTCTACCAGTACTTGCCAAGACATCTTATATGAGACAAGGCTGGCACAAAAGTGGTTTGCAGGCACTGCTGATCAGTGGTATCTTCCAAGCACAGTACTTTGAAGCACCAATGATCAGCAGATCACCATAGGCTGTTCCTATGCCTGTATGACCACATCCAATTCTCTAAACTCAGTGTAGACAATGCTAGATGGGCTAAGAGTCTCTCTTTTTATTATTTGACAGCTCTGTATATTACAGTGGAGCCAAAAGCCTGCCAGAGTTCAGGGACATGGAAGAAGGACAACCGGGACCTCTCAAGGTGGAGCATGTGAAGATCTGCAGTGAATGATTAGCCAAAGTAAACTTTCTGGAAGTGTTTGAATGAACACGGAACTCATTTAACTCACTGTGACACATTTTATAATAATAATATAATATATATATATATATATATATATATATATATATATATATATATATGTACCCCACCCTCCCCAGCCAGGGCTGGGCTCAGGGCGGCTAACACCACATATGAATTACAACAAAATGTAATAGAAATAAACAAAACAACAACAACAAACAGTTCATTAAAATATGGCTTAAAATACAACTTAAAATACAGCTTAAAATGCAGCCTCATTTTAGTAGTAGCCCATAAATCAAGACCATAAAGGGAGGAAACATCAGATATTCACCCGAGCTAGCTCTCCTACATGGGCCAGCAAAAATGCCAAGGGAAAATTTATACACCAAATCCCATATAAGGGGTCAGAGTGAGTCTAAGCCAAAGGCCAGGCAGAACAGCTCCGTCTTGCAGGCCCTGCAGAAAGATATCAAATCCCGCAGGGCCCTGGTCTCTTGTGACAGAGTGTTCCATCATGTCGCGGCCAGTGCCGAAAAGGCCCTGGCCCTAGTTGAAACCAATTTAACCTCCTTGAGGCTTGGGGCCTCCAAAGTGTTGTTATTTATGGACCTTAAGGTCCTCCACGGGGCATACCAGGAGAGGTGGTCCTGTAGGTACGAGGGTCCTAGGCACACAATTCACATGCATTTCTGCTTTACATTAAATCCTGGTGAAACACAAGACAATTCAAACTAGTTTGTAGTTGCACATCCTGTATTTGGACAAATTTTGATGAGAGCGTCCTCTGATAAATTCCTGAAGTTGAACAAAGCAGCAATCGTAGTGGTGGGTTGGAGGGTGGAATTTGTTTCTCTTGCACCAGATTCCTTCCTGCTTTCTATTCATCATCTCACAATGAAGTAGAATTTTCCAGATAGCCCCCCGCTACTTTGAAGTTGGTCAAGTAATAAGAATCTTACAGGGGACTCTGTAACACGAAACACTACGTTCCTATTTACCCCCAATTCCTAATTGGACTGCTCCTTCTCAGTGCTCCAACAAGCCTAGAACACATGCTTTTTAGTGCTGTTCACGTCTTTCCAGGGAGGTGTGTTTTCCTCCTTACCTTAGCTTTCCTCTGCCCAGATCCAGTCCAGAACCTCATGTAACAAAAGTTGGCAAGACCCCATAGTTTTCCTGGCACTCAACCAGAGTCTGTGGGTCTTGCCTAATATATGGATTTTTCTGCATGCATGTTCTTCAAATGTAATGCATGTTTGAATGGCTATTTCACTAATATATTGATTTCCGTGCACATTTCCCCCTAGCGTTATTCGACTTGAGAACTGCACTGCAAAATTCAGATGAGTTGCAGATTTTGAAGGGTGGCTGCATTTCAGTTCAGAAAGTGTAGGTTTGTTAGGTTCAAAATGAAAAATGGGTCAAATTTCTCACCCATTCCTACCTGAAGGCTTTCTACTGTGAAAAGTAGCATATACTCTGTATCAGGGATTTAAGGCTAGCATGCAGTTGACACTTCAACCCAAGGAGTATAGACATATTGATAGCACAATGGTATGAATTAGGCTTGCCATACGTCAGGAAGATTCCTGACATGTCCTGGCTTTTGGGTGTAAAAATGGCATCGGGGAAAACTTTGCCGAATTGGCAAAATGTCAGCGGAAACAGCTCCAAAATCTTTCTTAGTTAGCTCAACAACTTCACAGGTGTTAGGAAAAATTGCAACCCTAGTATAACTGAGCTTCCTCACTGTGATCCCTCCCCCAAGCTCTTTCATAACTGGAACAAGCCAAAAGCATAGTACAAACTGCAGAGCTTCCCAGTTTGCCAGTGTATAGGGGCAACAATGCTACAATGAAATCAACATGTGCCTTTTATTGCCCTATGTTTAAAATGCTTAAAATAAAGTACTTAAATTAACTTGTGCCCAAACCAAATCAGGCTGTTTCGGAGGATCCAGCTTTGGGCCATGTCGGGACAAGACAGTCCCAGATCAGGTTGCCCAGGGCTGTCAAGGTGGCACAGATTTCCTTCACCAGCATGTTCCTCATAGGGAAGGCATTGAAGAAACCAACTCCTGCAGGATTGCACCTTCCTACTCTTGGAGGCATAGTTTCTCCTCCTTTCCCTGCCCCCATCCCAACCAAATGTTTAATTGAGATTTTTTTAATATATTAAAGAAACCTCAACATTAGCCCAATTCCCAGATTAATTCAGGGATAGTTCCAGGGTGTGCCAAGTGTTCCTAAATATTAGTATTTATTGATTCCCCAAAGTATTTAATTTCTCTCCCCCCCCCCCACAGTAAGATTTCAAAAAGGCACTAGAAAGGGCTTTTGAAAGGCTCCAGTGACATCTGAAATCCGATACTAATCAGCTCTAAGGTGACATACACAGAAGGCTTTTCAACTGCTTTCTTCACCATTTTAAAAATCATTTGTTTTACTCCATCACACTGGAGACTCTTGAGAGTCCCATGGACTGCAAGAAGATCAAACCTATCCATTCTGAAGGAAATCAGCCCTGAGTGCTCACTGGAAGGACAGATCTTGAAGCTGAGGCTCCAATACTTTGGCCACCTCATGAGAAGAGAAGACTCCCTGGAAAAGACCCTGGTGTTGGGAAAGATGGAGGGCACAAGGAGAAGGGGACGACAGAGGATGAGATGGTTGGACAGTGTTCTCGAAGCTACCAGCAATAGTTTGACCAAACTGCGGGAGACAGTGGAAGACAGGAGTGCCTGGCATGCTCTGGTCCATGGGGTCACAAAGAGTCGGACATGACTAAATGACTAAACAACAACAACTTCAAACATGCATCTCCATAGTCTAATAATCCAACAACTTTGTAAATATTAAGTAACATATCCCACCACAGCACAAAACCTTACTATACTGGTGGATCAAGCCAATTAGTAGGCAACTTCTTACCAGAGCCTAAAGCTGTGTGTGGATGGTCTCTGATGGTAGGAGAGCCTGAGGATTAAAAAGATGAGGGAGTGTGAGAGAGAGTTCTGCACAGACTAACATGGGACCTTTTATAAGACGTTTATCCTAGGATCCCTACCACTCATGTGTTGACATTTTCCTATACCAGCTTGCACTGTTACAAAACCACCCTTATACTCCTTGACCTTAGCTTTTACTCTATAAACTTGTTGACTATTCTAAATCCTTGAACTATGAAAAACACATTTATTTAATTTTTGGAATACGTTTCATAATATACCTGACACGCTAAAGCTTTCCTTTTCAATCAAACCTGTGGGCAACTCTATCAAGAGGGTTTCCTTTACTGCATGTGTAGAGAACCATTGGCCCTCCAGTTGCTGCTGAACTACAGCTTGCAAGGGCCGATGGGAGTTGCAGTTCAAGAACATCTGTAGGGTCAAAGGTTCCCCACACTTGATTTACAGAGCTTTTTTTCCTTTCAAAAATGCCAAAAACCACAATTTGCCAAAGATCCAGGACTAAGTGCCACATTTCAGAAATTGTCCCTTGAAGTCAGTCCCAATAATGTCTGGATGTATGGCAGCTCTCGCATAATTCTAGGGTTTTCTCAGCACTGTGAAACAACTAAGTAAAGAAACAGGGACTCCCAGAGGGTCTAGGGCTAGGGTGGGGAACCTCAGGTCTGTGGGGCCAAATGTGGCCCCATAAGGCCTTCCAGTCTGGTCCTCAGAAATCTCCCCAAGCCATAACATGGGTGGACTTTGGTAATCTTTTGCATACTGCTCTCTCATCCCGATTTAAGCGGGACATCCCGGAAATAAAGAAGCCACCTCAGCTTCTGATTGGATCCCAGAATTTCCATTTTTTGGTCTGGCACTCTGATGCAAGTCCATTGGCTTGCACCAGAGCACTGGACCAAGTCACTCATTTCTTGGTCTTGCACTCTCGTGGGAATCAGCCGGCTCCCATAAGAGCTCAGGATCCGAAAAAACCCAAGCGTCCCGATTTTGATCAGTGGGATGGTGGAAGGTATGTTTTTATAATATGGCGCCAACATTTGGTGCCCCCAAATGGATCTTCTCAGTTATGGATCTTCTCAATTTTGGGCCCACTCCACTCAGCACAGTGTGTAGAGGAACTGCCTACATCGCCCTAAATCACATTGGCCATACTCTCATTGGCCCAACTTCACCTCTTCCCAGGCTGGAGGACAGAGTGTAGGATAATATGTAGAAACTAGCCTACTGTAGGAAGATAAAATCCACATCCATTGTTTTGACCACTTGGATACACCCACAAACTGGCATTTGCCAGAAGGTTGCCCAGAAGAAAATAAGATCCTGGGACTGGAAAAGGTTTTGCATGCCTGATCTAGGGTCTCATAGGGAGGGATTTTTGAGCAGAATGGTGATTCTGAGAAAGATTAGAACTAACAGTGGCCATTTCCCTATTCTGAGTCTTCTCGACTAACGCTTGTAATTGCCATGCCGATCTGGATACAGCCTGAAAGAGCCCACACGGATCTAGTACAAAGGTTGTGTGGGTAGCAGTTTTTATTAGGGCAAGTAAAATCTAGTTCTCAGCAAGATCTATATCTGGTCTGAGTACCAACCCAGATTAAAGGTGGAAGCTCCCATGAGCAACTTCATTTAGAATACTGTTACTCTGTTTTTCTAGTCAGCATTGGGTGCAGGCAGAGAGTTCAAGCTGCAGGGAACAAACACATTAAAATGTTCAAATGTTAATTCAACATTTTTTTATTGGGGTGAAAAATCAAATCCATTTCCTGCCTAGAAAATTAGTGCAAACAGTACGACTGCATTTAAAATCCATCAGAAACAACTTGTTCCAATGGGAGTGTACGTGGTGGGTACTTTTTAAGAGGTCCAGGAGTAATAGAATCATAGAACTGTATAGCTGGGAAGGACCCCGGGGGTCATCTAGTCCAACCTCCTACAATGCAGGAATTATAGCAAAAGAATCCCTGACAGATGGCCATCCAGCCTCTGTTTATAAACCTCAACAAAGAAGACAACATAACAAGACTACAGGAAGTGTCTGGATTTCTAATAATAATAATAATAATAATAATAATAATAATAATAATGTTATGTATTGAAGTTCTCACCCTGGCCACCAGGGGGTATTGTGCATATGGTTTTCTCTCAGGCCAAAGTAAGTTAATTTAGGCAGGAAACCCTGGGCTGCTGTTGTTACAATGTTGACAGCCAGCGGCCTATAAAAGCAGGCCGGCTGAGCTGTTCAGTTCAGTTCAGTTCTAGCTTACTTATATAGAACTACTTGGAGAAATCTCTGTGTTGTCTGCTATGTCCACCCACTACTTAATTTAATAATAATAATAATAATAATAATAATAATAATAATAATAATAATAAATAATAATAATAAAAATAAAAATAAATAATAATAATAAATAATAATAATAATACTTCTGTCCCACTCATCTGGCTGGGTTGCCCCAGCCACTCTAAGCAGCTTCCAACACATATAAAAACATCATAAAGCATAAAGTATTAACATCTTCCTGATATAGGTTGCTTGTAACAACAAATTGATTTTACTTCAGATAAATCCCCAAACCCATGTTTTATTTGTTGCGAGCTGCCTTGAGTCCTGGTTCAGGGAAAAAGACAGGATATAAAGAAATGCAGCAACAACATCATCATTTTTTGGCTCTGCCGCTGGTCGTTATCAGCCCTGGTCATTGCTGGAGTGCGGCCCCTGACAGATTATTTCTGAGGGAATATGGCCCTCAATGGGGGACAGGGAAGGTTTCCAACCCTTATTTTGACAGTTGTGGAGGAAGAGGGAATTCCAACAGTCATGTGACTGCCTGACCATCTCTCCCGCAAAACTGCCAAAGGCCTAAGAAGCCTGCTTAACCTTCACACTGTGTTGTCATAGCGATGATGTTGCTATGGCGCCAACAGGTCTTTTGCAGTCAGGATTCAGGTTCATATATAGATTGCTGCAGCCTTCTAGGGCACAGTGGATATGGACTGATTTGCTGATAAGTAAAGAAAAGGCAGGTAGTGCTTTCTAAGACTTTCTGATTTCATTTTATGAGAAATGTGTTTGCTTGCTTGCTTGTTTGTTTGTTTGTTTGTGGCTTATGGAAGGGAAATAGAGGTTCTGGAGGTCCCTAAGGTACCCTTGACCTGCGTTGTTCTGGACTTTGTAAATGAATACAGGCAACAACCATTTTAGGTGTAGCTCATATGTGCTTGAATGTGCATGTATGCATCACGGCCACCTGGGAAGTGACCCAAAAACATCACAAAAACGGGCAGGAAGCGGAACGAGATGTTTTCAGGCCTTTTCAATAGGCTTTCTAATTATTTGCAATTTCACTTAAGTGCATGGTGCCTGTGGAACTGAAGCGTTCAATAATTCCCAAAGAAGAGGAATGACACATCCTCCATGGAGGTTGCTACTTGCCATTTATCATTCCCTACATTTCTGACATCCACATTGTGAATGGCATTGGTTACACGGTCAGGACGGCAGAGCCTAGAACACCCACCAGCAACGTAAGCTTAACTGTCTATACCACCAACTGTCTATACCAACTGTCTATACTCCTCCAAAGAGGGCCTCAGAGTAGGAGCCCCATACAGCTGGCACCTTTCAAAGCTGGGGCTTCACCTGGAGCTGGCAGCCACTATATAGAGTTGTCGTATTTTGAAGAGCAAAAAAGAGGACGCTATGACGACTCTCAGGGACGCGGGTGACACTGTGGGTTAAACCACAGAGCCTAGGACTTGCCGATCAGAAGGTCGGTGGTTCGAATCCCCGCAATGGGGTGAGCTTCCGTTGCTTGGTCCCTGCTCCTGCCAACCTAGCAGTTCGAAAGCACGTCAAAGTGCAAGTAGATAAATAGGTACCGCTCCGGCGGGAAGGTAAATGGTGTTTCCGTGTGCTGCTCTGGTTTACCAGAAGCAGTTTAATCATGCTGGCCACATGACCCAGAAGCTGTACGCTGGCTCCCTCGATCAATAAAGCGAGATAAGCGCCGCAACCCCGGAGTCGGTCACGACTGGACCTAATGGTCAGGGGTCCCTTTACCTTATGACGACTCTCATTTTAAATACCCCTGCTATATGTAGGCTATAGAAGCTGTGATATATTGCTGAGGGGGGCAGGTGAAGAGAAGAGGAAAGCAAGTCTTCAGCCACGTCTCACCCAGAAAGTATAGCCTGAGACATTTTGGAAAAAATTAAAAATCTACCCACACAGAAATTTTACCCCAGAAAAAGAGGATGTGCCCTGGAAAAAAGAGGACACATGGCAACCCTACATAGCAGGCAGGGACTGAAGCAGGCATTGATGAGGGCTTCTGCAACTTCTGTCTCCATTAGCTCCATGTCATACCTGTCAAGGTTTCCCTTTTTAAAAGGGAAATTCCCTTATTCTGAATAGGATTTCCCTTAAAAAAAGCGGAAAGTTGACAGCTATGCTCCATGTAGCACTACTTCAGAGCTAGGTGAGGGGGAATTATTTTGTGTAGCCTCAGCCTGATCCCTCACCTAAATACTGCTACCATACCAGGCCTTCCAACTCCCGGCCCTGGAGAAAGAAGATGTTAGACATTCAGTCAACTTGGGCATGGTAAAAAACAAACCAGTTCTTGATCTTGCAGCAAAGATGTATGCAAAGTTAAAACTTTAGTTTGCATTCTGATTTAGGTCATTGTGAGGAAGGGCTGGTGCCATGAACCTGGATGGTGCAGAGGGCACAGCAGCGATGAGGTTGGGGTGGCATGGCTACACTGGCGCAGCCAATCCAGTGCTCCTTTTTGTATGCCCACTGCAACCACACCTTGCTGCGGCAATGCCCTGAATGTCCGCTCACCTTTCACAGTGGGCCGTGTTGCGGCCAGGCATCCGGTTCCTGGCAGCGATCCAGCTTGGGGGCAGGAAGTTGACACCACCCTTGCACTGACCCCCGGCTACGTCATGCCTAGTGGCCCTGTTAGCTGATCATTGCTGTGGGAGATTTAAACTGCAATGTGGCTGGGGGAGCTCCACATCCTCGCCAGATTTTCCAACCCACCCACCCTCTTTTTATGCGTTGGTATGACAAAACCTTGCTATGGACAAATGTTGGCCGCCATATTGTTGGGTCCGGGTAGGAATTTTTCCACTTGGTGAATAGGCTCCAGCCATTTGGTTTTCACCTACCTTGTAACAATGGTAACAACTTGGTGAGGTTAAGCCTTCATTTAATGGAGGGGAGGTTGTAGCCTCCACCTGCCCCTCTGCAATATGGTTAGCCTGTTAAAGGGATCTGAGGGCTGTGTGGATTCTGTTTGATGCATGGATGTGGGCTAGCCCTATGATATCAGTCAAGGGCTCCCCCTATTGTTGTTTACCTTTAGTTGGACTCCCTGACAATGGACAGGAGTTGAGATATAGCCTGGCTTCACCTAATGCCTAAGCCGAACTGCTCACTTCTGTAATAATAATAATAATAATAATAATTTATTATTTATACCCCGCCCATCTGGCTGAGTTTCCCCAGCCACTCTGGGCGGCTCCCAATCAGTGTTAAAAACAATACAGCATTACATATTAAAAACTTCCCTGAACAGGGCTGCCTTAAGATGTCTTCTGAATGTCAGGTAATTCTTTATCTCTTTGACATCTGATGGGAGGGCGTTCCACAGGTCGGGCGCCACTACCGAGAAGGCCCTCTGCCTGGTTCCCTGTAGCCTCACTTCTCGCAATGAGGGAACCGCCAGAAGGCCCTCGGCGCTGGATCTCAGTGTCCAGGCTGAACGATGGGGGTGGAGATGCTCCTTCAGGTATACAGGACCGAGGCCGTTTAGGGCTTTAAAGGTCAGCACCAAC
The DNA here is from genome assembly GCF_951804945.1 of Podarcis cretensis. Lineage (NCBI taxonomy): Eukaryota > Metazoa > Chordata > Lepidosauria > Squamata > Lacertidae > Podarcis > Podarcis cretensis. Next base: position 16,773,806 of record NC_137177.1, on the reverse strand, counting down.
ACTTTGAATCGTGCTCGGAAACGTACTGGGAGCCAGTGCAGATCTCTCAGAACCGGTGTTATGTGGTCCCGGCGGCCACTCCCAGTCACCAGTCTAGCTGCCGCATTCTGGATTAATTGCAGTTTCCGGGTCACCTTCAAAGGTAGCCCCATGTAGAGCGCGTTGCAGTAGTCCAAGCGTGAGATAACCAGAGCATGCACCACTCTGGCGAGACAGTCCGCGGGGAGGTAGGGTCTTAGCCTGCGTACCAGGCGGAGCTGGTAGACAGCTGCCCTGAACACAGAGTTAACCTGCGCCTCCATGGACAGCTGTGAGTCCAAAATGACTCCCAGGCTGCGCACCTGGTCCTTCAGGGGCACAGTTACTCCATTCAGGACCAGGGAATCCTCCACACCTGCCCGCCTCCTGTCCCCCAAAAACAGTACTTCTGTCTTGTCAGGATTCAACCTCAATCTGTTAGCCGCCATCCAACCTCCAACCGCCTCCAGGCACTCACACAGGACCTTCACCGCCTTCACTGGTTCTGATTTAAAGGAGAGGTAGAGCTGGGTGTCATCTGCATACTGATGAACACCCAGTCCAAACCCCCTGATGATCTCTCCCAGCGGCTTCATATAGATGTTAAAAAGCATGGGGGAGAGGACGGAACCCTGAGGTACCCCACAAGTGAGGGCCCAGGGGTCTGAACACTCATCCCCCACCACCACTTTCTGAACATGGCCCAGGAGGAAGGAGCGGAACCACTGTATAACAGTGCCCCCAGCTCCCAGCCCCTCTAGACGGTCCAGAAGGATGTTATGGTCGATGGTGTCAAAGGCCGCTGAGAGATCCAGCAGAACTAGGAAACAGCTCTCACCTTTGTCCCTAGCCCGCCGGAGATCATCAACCAGCGCGACCAAGGCAGTTTCAGTCCCATGGTGAGGCCTGAATCCCGATTGGAAGGGATCCAAATGGTCCGTTTCCTCCAGGCGTGCTTGGAGTTGTTCAGCAACCACCCGCTCAATCACCTTGCCCAAGAATGGAAGATTTGAGACTGGGCGATAGTTGGCCAAATTGGCCGGGTCTAAAGATGTTTTTTTAAGAAGCGGTTTAATGACCGCCTCTTTCAGCGGGTCTGGGAAGGCTCCCTCACAGAGGGAAGCATTCACCACCCCGCAAAGCCCATCGCCCAGCCCTTCCCGGCTCGCTTTTATCAGCCAGGATGGGCAAGGATCAAGAAGACAGGTGGTCGGTTTCACTCGTCCAAGCAGCCTGTCCACATCCTCGGAGGTAACAGATTGGAATTGATCCCATATAACAGGACCAGACAGAACTCTAGCACTCTCCCGTCCTGGCCCTGCTCCCACTGTGGAGTCTACTTCCTTCTGAATCTGAGCGATTTTATCTGCAAAAAACTTTGCAAAAGCATTGCAGGAGATCTTGGGGTCCCTACCAGGCCCCGGTGGTACAGGTGGTTCCGATAAACTGTGAACCACCTGAAAAAGTCTCCTGCTGCTGTTTTCTGCAGATGCAATGGAGGCGGCGAAGAAGGCCCTCTTCGCCGTCGCCATTGCCACTTGGTAGGCTCGACGTTGAGCTCTAACCCGTGTCCGGTCTGATTCAGAATGAGTTTTCCGCCACCGGCGCTCTAGCCGTCTCAACGATTGTTTCATCACCCTCAGCTCCGGGGAGAACCACGGGGCTGTCCGGGCTCCATGCAATCGGAGAGGGCGCTTTGGAGCCAGACAGTCAATAGCCCTGGTTAACTCCGCATTCCAGCGTGCCACCAGGGAATCAGCTGAAAGGCCATCAACTTGGGATAAAGCATCCCCTACCACTCTCTGGAAGCCAATTGGATCCATTAAGTGGCGGGGGCGGACCATCCGAATCGGTCCCACCTCCCTGCGGAGGGGAAGGGTTGCGGAGAAGTCCAGTTGCACCAGGAAGTGATCTGACCATGGCACTTCTTTTGTTTCGCTTTTAGTTAATGTCAGATCACCAACATCCGTAGAGGTAAACACCAAGTCTAAGGCATGTCCGTGGCTATGAGTTGGGCCAGACTTATTCAGGGACAGCCCCATGGAGGCCATGCTTTCCACGAAGTCCCGAGCTGCCCCTTGTAAGGTCATGTCGGCATGGATGTTAAAATCCCCCAGGACAACCAAGCTAGGTGTCTCCAGGAGCATATCCGCCACGACCTGAAGCAGCTCGGGCAGGGAATCCTTGGTGCAGCGGGGAGGTCGGTACACCAGTAGGAATCCTGTACTGCCCCTATTGCCCAACTTCCAGAACATGCACTCAGAAAACTGGGTCTTCCCAATAGGACGCCTGGTGCAGACTAATGACTTCCTAAAAATCACTGCAACCCCCCCTCCCCGCCCACATGACCTGGGTTGCTGTGTGTAAGAGAAACCTGGTGGGCAGGCAGCGGCAAGGACAGGCCCATCTGCCTCATCCAACCAGGTCTCTGTCACACATGCCAGGTCAAATCCTCCATCCACAATCAGGTCGTGGATGGCAGTGGTTTTATTCATCATTGACCTGGCATTGCACAGCAACACTTTCAGGTCATGTGGGTTTCCCTTGCTGATTACTGTATCCTTCCGGTCAGGACCAGACCTGGAGGCAGGGATAGTCCTCAAACAACGACTAAACCTGCCTCCTCGGTAATGACATGGTCTGGTCTTAGCATAACTCCTCCTCCTGCCCGTGATCACTGAGATCGGGTGTCCCAATACATCTCCCCCTGTGGAACCTGCCCCACCCAATCTATTGGCTGAGGCCCACTCCCAGGCAGCCATGACCCTCCCCCTTAAAAGGCAAAATACAAACTATATAATAATTTAACAGAATAATAATAATAATAAAACAAAACAGAACAAAACAAAACAAAACAAAACAAGGAACAATAGTGCTGACTCAGTGCTTATCCCACCCCAAGCAAAAATAAAATAATGAAATAATATAATATTATAAAAAACAACAACCACCATTTAAAGTGCTGCAAATTAAAAGCGATTAAAGTTGTGGCCTATTTTATCCCATAAACCTAAATACTCGTGTCCATGCATTTATTAATCACTTGGGAACTGCTGGGCGCGGAGCTTGGCACGCAACCACACTGTCTGGGTAAGTGTCAGTGATATTGGTGCCAAGAAGTTAAGTCCATGGTGTCAAAACCTCCCCACCAGCAACTCCACATCATCCTGCATCTTACCAAACCCCCCGCTTTCCAATCCTACATCAAATCTAAAGCAGAAATTCAATCAAACTGATTTATCTACCTTTTTCTTCTTGTTGTTGTTTGTTTTTTGAGGGTGGGTGGCGGTATTCCTGCAGCACTGTATAACAAGCTGTATCAGACCAAATTATCTCTTCTGCAAAATTACCAACAGCCCAGAAAACATCTCCATTGATGCATTATCTCACCCTGTGCTGGTTCAATATGGGAGTGCTACTATTCTTGGCGCGTAAAGGTAAGCAAAGCAGAACTCTTACATTATTAAACCAGGGCTCTGAAATGTAATATAAAACAGGGCAGCTTGCAAAATTTAACTTTTAAAAAGCTAATTGTGCTAAATGACATTTTTATGAATGCGAATAATTGGAAATGATAGTTTGTGGGTCACAAGGTGAACAACTAGGCATGGTTCTATACATCACTATCACCATCACTCCCTCTAATAGGAGCTATGTAATGTTGAGTGCAACTTTGGAAAAAATAAAACCCTGAAAAAGGGACAAGTGTCAATTAGCTTGCTTGACACACTCAGAGCTTATAATTTTATAAAGTACTAGCAATCTCTTACACAGCATTGCTCAGGAAACCCAGATCAGTGCAGTTTTCAAGTTAGCAGTTAAAATTAGTGAAGTTTTGAAAGGTGTACCCCACCCAGTGGCGTAGCGTGGGTTGTAAGCACCCAGGGCAAGGCAAGTAATTTGCGCCCACTAACCCGTGGATTTGCGCCCCCTAACCCTAACCCCCAGATGTTGTGCCCGGTGCGGCCGGGCCCCCCTGCACCCCCCACGCTACGCCACTGACCCCACCATCTTGTTTCAAAGCTGCATCAGATTGTACCCAAGCACTAACAAAACACCCCCCTGCTCATCTCAAGAACCCACCATACAAAATTTGGGTGCTGTCCTACTGCAAATGACACCAAATTCAGCAGTCCCAAATTCACACACAGGGGCAATCAAAGAAATCAAGTTCTGGTCATGGTCCAAACTCAAAACACAGGAACAACACAAAAGGCAAGGTCCAGAAATATTCTGATGTGGGGAAACCCCAGGTAATGTTAATTGCACAGTTGAGTCCTTTACTCACTAGCAATGAGGTGTGATGCCTGAGAATTTTCCAAAAGCAAAGTTTTATTTCTTGCTTGAGCAGGAAAGGTTACAGCAAGCAATAAGGAAAGTGATCAGAGGCTGGAACCCTGATCTCTGTTTACGCACCATTTTTATAGTCATATAGATATGCAAGGCACCCAGTGATACAGTCTTACTGCCAGCTTAACTGCGAAGACAGATCTTTCCACACCTCAGCTAGCTAGGCATTTTCCTGTTTAAAGGCCATGCCTTAGCATGCTTCTAAAACTTTCCTTTACGTCTTTTATTGCAGCCTGCTCTTTTTATGTTCCTCTCTTAAGATTGCATTTCAGCATGACTACAATAAGAATAATTGGTTATGATATATCAAAACAGTGTCTGTCTGGGCAACGTTTGGTGCCCCCAAATGAATCTTCTCAGTTATGGATCTTCTCAGTTTTGTGCCCCCTCCGTTCAGCACCATGTATAGGGGAACTGCCTAAAGGTGAAGGGATTCCTGATAGTTAAGTCCAGTTGTGGACGACTCTGGGGTTGCGGTGCTCATCTTGCTTTACAGACTGAGGGAGCCGGCGTTTGTCCGCAGACATTTTTTCCGGGTCATTTGGCCAGCATGACTAAGCCACGTCTGGCAGAATGGAACACCGAAACCAGAGCAGCACATGGAAACACCATTTACCTTCCCGCTGGAGTGCTACCTATTTATCTACTCAATTTTGTGCCTCCTCTACTCGGCACTGTGTGTAGGGGAACTGCCTGACGGTTAAGTCCAGTCGCAAATTACTCTGGGGCTGCGGTGCTCATTTCACTTCAGGCCAAGGAAGCCGGCATTTGTCCTCAGACAGATTTCTGGGTCATGTGGCCAGCATGACTAAACAGCTTCTGATGCCATGAGACACTGACAAGTGCCAGAGCGTATGGAAAGGTCATTTACCTTCCCTCTGCAGCAGTACCTGTTTATCTAGTCGCATTGGTATGCTTTGGCAGGAGCTAGGACAGAGCAACAGTAGCTCACCCCGTCGCGGGGATTCGAACTGCCAACCTTCTGATTGGCAAGCCCAAGAGGCTCAGTGGTTTAGACCACAGCACCACCCACATCCATGGGGAGCTGCCTATGTGGCCCTAAATCAGCCATGGCTATACCCTCATTGGCCCAACTTCACTTCTTCCCTGGATGGAGGACAGAGTGTAGGATAATATGTAGGAACTAGCTTACTGATTACAATGAGAATAAATGATTATGATATATCAGAATGGCAGCTGTCTGGCATTCATCAGTTACAATCGAGGCGGAAGTGGTCTTGCTCCGGTTACAACAAGCCCAAGGTCAAAACACAGGAAAGCTCAGTCACATGTCCGGCAACTTGTGCAAAGATATTGTTCCAACACTCCGGCAACTGGAGTAATTTGGCCATGAGCCATCTGAGCCCCACCCAGAGCAAAGCAACTAAATGGCAGCAGATGGCAGCAGACAATCCGGATGATGATTGTTATTAATTTCTAGCCACCTTCTCTTGTCTGAAGCAACTTACAACAAACCGGCCAGTCATAGAAGTACAGAATTCTAGAGTTGCAAGGGACCCCAAGGGTCATCGTCCAACCTTCCGCAATGCAGGAATCTCAGCTAAAGCATCCATGACAGATGGGCATCCAGCCTCTGCTTAAAACCCCCCAAGGAAGGAGAGTCCACCACTTCTCGTAGGAGTCTGTTCCACTGCTTACTATCAGAAAGTTTTTCTGGATGTTTAGCTAGAATTTCCTTTCTTGTAACTTGAAGCCATTGGTTTGAGACCTACCCTCCGGAGTAGCAGAAAACAAGCCTGTTCCATCCTCCATGTGATAGCCCTTGAGATATTTGGAGATGGTTATCATATCTCCTCTCAGTCTCCTATTTTCCAGGCTAAACATACCCAGCTCTTTCAACCGCTTATCCTAAGGCTTGGTTTCTAGAACCTTGATAATCTTGGTCGCCCTCTGCACAATTGACCAAACCAAAGGCCCACATCTACTGTGGCGTTTGATCTACTCATGAGGAGGAGCTTCCCTCAATCCCAGAGAGACCTGGTTCTTTAGTCTGGCACTTCAGTGTCTGGCACCTGACTGTGCCTGCACTTTTAGGAGCTATTGCTCACCTGGACTTGGAAGCAGCTTCCTATTAAAATATAAATAATGTAATGATGCTATGTGGTTAAGTACTGCCAATTCAAATATTAACCTTAGAAAAGGTAACAAACAAACAAACAAACAAACAATCTTGATGATTCTTCTTCCTTTCCTGCTTTTAGGGCTATCTCTGGAGTGCTGGATTTGTAATGGCATTGAACTGGATTGCACTGGAACTTTGAAGAAATGTTCATATATTTTTGACAGTTGTGCCATTGTTCAATCATACAACATTAGAGGTATGTGCAAGAGATCAACAACCACTGACAGGGTTCAGTGACCACTGGTCCTAATTCTGCAGCTGTGATGTTACAGGGTTCTTAGCTCACATCTTGGGACTAAGATACCTTAAAGATAGTCTCATCTATAATATACCCATGCAACACTGCACTCTGCAGAAGAAGGCCTCCTATAGATATTGTCTTATCAGAAGGTCTGTTCTGCAGAATATAAGAATTGGGCATTCAGTGTGGTGGCACTTTGAAATGACACCTGAGCTAGATATGGCTCCTTAATTATTATTATTTTTTAAGAAGTGTCCAGAACAAAGGACCCTGAACTTATTTGCCTGTACTTTGGCAGGCTTTTTCCCTTCAGAAAGGGCTATGATGCCAGCAAATTTCATCCGCTTCTATCAAATGCAGGAAAGTTATAGCCATTTTTACTTCCCAATAGTAAAAGTGGGAGATGATTGAGCAGATCCCAAAGCTATAACAGTGGCCCTTCGGGGGGGAACTACTGCAGTTATCCTTCCAAAATTTGCTAGGATTCGTGCCCTTGGAAAGGGCAGGCTTTGCCTGCAAATTCCATCCAGTTCTTCACAGAAAGAAAAAAGATATAATCCCTTTTAAAATGGAAAGGAAAGGAAAGGAAAGGAAAGGAAAGGAAAGGAAAGGAAAGGAAAGGAAAGGAAAGGAAAGGAAAGGAAAGGAAAGGAAAGGAAAGGAAAGGTGTGCAGCACAAATGTCCCCAGACTTATTTGCCTATAATTTGACAGGCACTATCTTCTCTGCAGGAGCGACCATGCCTGCAAATGTTACCAACTTCTGTTACATTTGCAGGCATGGTCGCTCCTGCAGAGAAGATAGTGCCTGTCAAATTATAGGCAAATAAGTCTGGGGACATTTGTGCTGCACACCTTTCCTTTCCTTTCCTTTCCTTTATATATATATAGTAAATTGGGAAAGGCAAAATGAAGTGGATTCAGATAGATAAGTCAAAGCAGGCACCTTTAGCCAAGGCAGCCTATTCACAAAGTGCCTAGATTTGAACCAAAGCTCAGTGCCCCCCTCCCCAATATATATTTAATATATAAAGATATATTAGAACAACACAGATGCCTGCTTTCAGCATTATGAGCTCCTGCACTTAAATATTTACCACTACACCACTGATCAGAGCCTGTCCACATCATGTCCTCCCTTTCGATTTAAAATTCTCTCTCTCTCTCTCTCTCAAATCCTTGCAGGACAACAATACGTGCTGAAAACCTGCAAGCAATCCACTAGCTGCTATGAAGGCTTCACAGCCATTAAATTTGCTGAAGGAGAAACAGTGTTCACCAAGGTTTCCTGTTGCAAGGGGAATGGCTGCAATAAGGCTGCTCCACCATGTATTTTATGCATTTATATACCCTTATGCTGTCCAAACTGTGTATCATATCACCTTAAACTGCATCATTTGTTACCCTCCAACTCCTCTCTGTAGTTAGGAGGGGTGCCAGCTAATATTTTAAGGTGGGAATTTATTTTTTACGCTGTTTTATTCTCTCTGCATATGCCCCTGGTAGTTCATCCTGAAACCCAGAAAATAAAGTTTATCATATCGTATCGTATCTGAGGACAAAGGGCACTTGCTACTGTATATTTGCACATAAACTCCTGCATTCTAGTTGTAATAAGCTGCATAGCTCTATCTTGAGATCAAGCAGGCAAACTCACTGTATTCCTGACAGTGCCTGCTGAAAACAGCGGCATCTACCCAGATGCTTAGAAAATTGAGGTAGTTTTAATCTGCTTTAGTTTGTTTTAAAGTAGAGTTGTATTCCCCCCCCCCGATTTTATTGTTTTATCTTTTTGTAAAGCACTTTTAGGTCCTCTCCCCCCCTCAACCAAGTGGTGCAATATTTTATGAGATAAAATACATCAGCAGAAATCTGCACTAAAATGAAAGATTTTTTTTTAAAAAAAAACAATTTGCACATTTTAGTTGAGAATGTGTAACAAGGAATTTTGGTGGATTCTATTGTGGTTCTACTGCATATGTAGTGACTGCTGATTCCTCCCCCCTTTTGTTTTCCTTTCTTTGAGTTATGCAATGGCCTTTGGCTAGCGCAATAAAAGTTTATGCATTGCTAAAATAAATTCAGAACTGATGTGGACATGTGGGGAACTGAAATTAAGATTGGAAAAATAAGAAATAGAGATAATTTGAAATTGACAGCTACATCCTTATTCAGAGCATGCTGCCTTAGACAGTAGGTGCAATGCAAAGTTATCATAAGTAGCAGCCGTTAAAATCTCTGAAAGCAGCATTCTGAAAGGCAATGTGATGAGACCATTGTCCTCTTCAGGAATTTAGGTGGATACATATGTGCATGGGGACTGTGGCATGCACAATGACATGGCCCCCAATGCCTTCTTGTGTGTGGCCCCATTTACTTTCCCACCACAGTGGTACCTATTTATCTACTCGAGCACGAATGCTTTTGAACCGCTAGGTTGGCAAGAGCTGGTATAGAGCAACGGGAGCTCACCCTGTTGCATGGATACGAACCGCCAACCTTACAACCAGCAACCCAAAGAGGCTCAGTGGTTTAGACCACAGCGCCACCTGCACCCCAAATTCTAACCGCATTAATGAGTGCAATAGCAGTTGCCCACAAGGCTGACAAGGCTGCAGCCCTATTCCTTCCTCTGATAATGATATGAGGACTCCAAGTTTGTTAGGGTCTGGGAGAGAGCTAGCTCACCAGCACCTCCAGCAGGGACCCCCATGTGCACTGTTCCAGTGTGTCCTCTCTCAACCTCCACACAGTCAGTGCAAATGTCTAAAGAGGGCTCAAATGGCATTCAACTGAACGTTGTTAGAAACTTCCTTGCAAGTAGGAACCCTACATAGGATTCTGACTGAAGGGAGAATACTCACTATCCTGCTACAATAATAATCTCCCTCAGACTTTTGTGGTCTAGGCCATCATGCCTGTGAATGTTGGGACCACAGTTTGAGTCCTTTCACATTCAACCAGTTCCCTGAAGAGGTTTAACCTCAGAGACTATAGGTAGGTCATTGCCACTCTTGTGCAGTCATGGACTCTTCTCTGTAAAACATGGTTTGTGGCCTTGTTTCTGGAGTACAGCAACAGCTTGAGGAAGACCGGTTCCCCATCCCTGCTATGAATGCTGTGATATTCCCAAGTAACAAAGCAAGTGAGGCAGACGGTAGCATAATGATCATGGACATAATCTCTCCTAGCATGGAAGGGACTGAGAAAGGAGTCTGGTTGAGCAAGCATTTGATGCCTGCAATTTCCCTCCTTGCCACTTTTGCCTGTTCTCCTTCTAACCTGACTCTCTCTGTTTACCCCCTTCACAGTGCCAGATGTAAACATGACAGCCAACGGGAGGAAATGTCAAGGGTGCTTTGCGATCAACAGAGAACGATGCTTTGCTGAAGTGGTTGCCAACTGCGAGGGAGACCAGCACTATTGTTCCGATGTGTCTGGCTTTGCAGAGGTTCCATCCCCTATATTTGCTGGTAATTCATCTCTTCCTCATTCCCACCTCCTTTCACCCAGACCACACTCAAGTCCAGAAATTTCCTTTGGTACAGAACATATCTACCAGGGTGTTTGTGAGGATCTGCCTTATGGAGCTATTCTGGTCAAATACATAGGGACATCAGGTGTACATGAGGCTATTAGTGTAGCATGTGCCTTCCCCAAATCCTTCCCAAGCTCTCTTCCAAAATTCTCAAAAAAAACCACCTCCCCTTGCCACAGATTGTCTGCCTCTCTTTTACAGAATTGAACAATCAAAACTTGGCACTGCTAAGCAAAAACAGAAGCCAAACTCAGTGAATCTTGGGAGAGGAAGAGGCTAGGCTGGCATACATGGGAATGTTGGGGCCACAGATTGAATCCTCACACATTCAACCAGAATCTTGAAAAGGGTTCATCTCAGACCCCTGTAAGGCAGGGCTGGGGAACTGGATTTGGCTGAAGGCCTGGATCCAGAAATGGTCAGCCCCTCAACAGGTCACTCTGATGGGTGGGTAGAATCACCCATCTGTTATATTGTCTGACATCATGTGACATGAAGTAACTTCAACCTATGGCTGAAAAGGAAGAATCTTCCATGCTTGAATTCAAGCTGCAGGAAGAATCAGGAGGGCACTGCATGTAAACTTGCAGTTCTTCATTTGCAGGCAAAATTGAGTCCTTTTAAAACGTGGCACCTTTTCCTGTCACCATGCATAGCTGGCACTCTAAGAGAAACTAGACACTCTCCAGTTTCCCCAAGCGATATGACATAATTGTTGAATTTGCAGTGTCCCAAGCACAGCGGAATGATGAGGAGTACGTGCCACATACTCTATATTACTTTATTTACACTTCAAAGCTGGTAGATTACAGAAAAACATCTTGCCTCTGCCGGAGCAGAGAAAGCATCCTCTCTCCTCTGAAGCACGGAGAGAAAACACTGTGAGAACAGTGAAAAACAGGAAACCAGTGTACGTCACATCCAGTCTCCTTTCCCATGGGAAAACCCAACAGCAACTCTGACTGGAATGTAAACATTGTCTTGTGACAAGCATTTCGCTGCACAGTGAAGAGAGCAGAAACCAACATCCTCCCCCTTTCTGTGAACATCACTGGGCAGCGTGTTCGTACAATATCAGTACAAACCCAACTTCTGCACATAGGTACAGTGTTGATCCCTTGATACAATCTTGGACAATACATCAGCAGGAATTTCATTACCTGGCATATAGGACACCGTTACGAGTCCCTTCTGAATACGTTCCCTAGCATGTTGCAACTTCAATTGCAAGTGCTTCGTGCTTTGCTTACAACCTTCAGAATTCAGCAAAGCCAAACATGCTTTGTTGTCCTGGTAAACCTGGATTGGACATTTGACAGGAATTTTCATGTCTTTGCACAATTGTAACAACCATTCACAATCTTTGAGTGAATAAGACAGTGCATTCAGTTCAGCTTCACAAGTACTTAAGCTAACTGTTGTTTGCTTCTTGCATGACCAATCAAATAGACCCTGATTGTACATGTAGCAAACTCCAGACGTGCTTTTCCTGTCTGTAGTGTCACTTCCAAAACTTGCATCTGCAAATATCTCAAGACCACCAGACTTCTGATTGTTCAATCTCAGTCTGTAATGCATAGTGCCTTTCAAATACCGCGCTATACGTTTCAGAGCTTTCCAATCCTTAACAGTAGGATTGTTGACTTGTCTGCTTAGCAAATTACAGCTAACAGCAATGTCTGGTCTTGAACATCTGGCAATAAAGTTTAGCTTGCCTAGCACACTTCTGTACAGTGTAGTGTCAGAAAATGCTTCTTCAGTGTCATCTACCTGATAACCTGTTATCATCGGTGTGTCTACAGGGTTAGCATCCATCAGGTTTAGTTTGCTTAACACATCAGCAATTTTCCGTGACTGGTGTACTAGAATGTTACCATCTTGATCTCTCTCTATTTCCAGAGATAGGTAGTTGTTTACCTCACCAAGATCTTTCATGTCAAAGTGCTCTTTCAGTTGAGCTAGGGCGTTATTGTACATTGTGACATCTTCCCAAAAGAATAAAAGATCATCAACATAAAACAAACAATACAGTTTCTTTTGCCCCTCCTCTTTGACAAATACACATGGATGATCAGCTTTCCCTTGCTTAAAACCTAGAGAAAACAATACTTCAGTGAGTTTTGTGTGCCAACACCGTGCACTTTGTTTGAGACCATAAAGGGACTTTTTCAGAGCACAAACAAATCCCTGTTTTACCTGTACGCCATCAGGTGGAAGCATATAAAGAGATTCACCTAGAGTTCCGTACAGAAAAGCTGTATTCACATCATGGTGACTAATGTGTAGATTCTCCTCTGCAGCTAGCTTGAGCATAAGCCTAATGCTCTCATACCTCACTGTGGGTGAGTAGGTCTCATGATAGTCTTCACCTGGTACTTGTGCAAAACCTCTGGCTACCAATCTGGCTTTGTGTCTGACTATCTTGCCATTTTGATCTGTCTTCGCTTTGAAGACCCATTTGCTTCCAAGCAGTTTCATTCCTGGAACTACTGGAACTAGTTCCCATGTTTTGTTCCTTTCCAAGGAATCAAGCTCAGCCTTCATGGCATTTAACCATGGCTCAGCTTCCTTTGAATCCAAATCCTGGATTTCTTGAAAACTTGAAGGTTCAAATACCTTCTTGGAGCTTTTAACAGCTGTTACTGCTATCTTGGCAAACTCATCAGCAAATCTCTTTGGAGGTCTGCCTTTTGTGGCTCTTTGTGACCTGCGAATTAGCCTTAGGTCTTCAACACTCTCCTCTTCCTTCTTGGGAGAAAAGTGACCTATTGTGAACAATGGTTCTTCCAATTCTTGATTAGAGCTTTCAGAGGGTCGCATAGAGGCTTTCGCACTCTTGAAATCCTCTGAATCACCCGATTCAGTTTCAGACTCAGAATCAGAACCTTCATCAGTGGGTGTGGGTTGCTGTGGCTGCTTTTGACTATCCTCAGTCTCATCACTGTCTTCAGGATAACATTGGAAAATTCCCACATTCTCCCCCCACTTGGCATTGTACTCAACACTTCTTGTGAGCTTAATTGTCTTTGAGTCAGTCATCATTATTCTGTAAGACCCTTTCTGATAACCTAGAAAGATACCATGCAAACCACGCTTGTCTAACTTGGAGCTTTGTGGTGAGTGAACCCACATGTCAGAACCAAAAATTTTCATGTGTTTGATGTATGGCTTCTTGCCAAACATCTTCTCATAGGGGGTACAACCAATCGCTGAAGATAACCTGCGATTATAACTGTAAACAAAACACGAGAGAGATTCGGCCCAATAACTCTCTGGAAGATTGGCATCATGCAGCAAGGTTTTTAACCCTTGAAGCAATGTTTGATTTGCCCTCTTGCAAAGTCCATTCTGCCATGGCGAGCGAGGACTAGACAAATCGTGTTGAATTCCTTTCTCAGTCAGAAAAGCTTCAAACTGCTGAGAAGTGAATTCCCCCCCGCGATCAGTGAAAAGAATTTTTATCTTCTTACCATGCACATTTTCCAACCAAGCACAGAATTCCTTGAACCTTGGAAAAGCCTCTGATTTCTGCTTGAGATTGTACACATAAATATACCTGGAAAATGCATCAATGAGAACCATGAAGTACCTATTTCCACCCAAAGAGGGCGCTAGTGGTCCAACCAAATCAGCATGAACAACCTGGTATGGTTCTGTAGCTTGCCTACTAGACACCTTTCCTTTCGCAGCCATTTTCACCTTGTTTGCTGCGCATGCCTTGCACTTCATGTGGTACCTGCAGGGTTTAATAGTCATACCTTCAACCAAGGCAGGCATTTTAGATACTGCCTCAAAATTCAAATGACCAAATTTTAGATGAAAATCATGAATACATCCTGCATGCAAACTTTTGTTAGAACCTGCAATGCAACAAGTTGCATCCTGCACATCATCATCAAAATACAAAACATACAAACGATCAACATATTCAGCATGCAATACATAATCATTTTTCTTTGTGATGATGCACCTTTTGTTCTTAAAGGAAACGTCAATTTTCCACTCATTCAGCTGTCCAACGCTGAGCAGATTATGTTTGGCATCTGGTACGTAAAGCACATCTTTTATCGATAAGTCCAAACTATGAAGAACAACAGTTCCGTAGCCTTTACTGGGGATTGTGTGGTCATCCGCCTGGTGAATTGCACCTTCCTGCGGTGTAAAAGACACAAACAGTCGCTTATCGTTGCACATGTGGTGCGTTGCAGCCGAATCAACAACAAAGAAAGATCTAGACGTCTTCTGGACCTTTGCAACCTCTGGAGTGAAGCGTGAGACCATTGCCTTGTGCTGCGTTGTCCTGGACACCGGACCTTTGCCTTTGCCTCGGCCTTTTCCACGCGATGAGCTTTCGCTGCGCTGCTCTGTCTTGGCCCTGGGATATTTGCATTCCCTCTTCATATGGCCTAGACGTCCACACGAGTAGCATTTCACTGCCTTCAAAGCTTTGGCGCCATCTGGTGGTTCCACTGCACTCTGGGATGACGTCTGTGAAGACTCCCCCTTACCCATGCAGCTATCACCCTGGCGGTCTGCTTTTTTCTGAATCATGGCAGTATCACAAGCTACTCTGAGCTGAGCATGTGGCTGATTGGCATCAGATTCCCCATTTGCATCAGCCAGCCTTCTGCAGCTAGCCATCATGACTCTGGCATTAGCCTTCTGCATCATCTCTGCTGCATTAAATCAAGCTGCTTTATACAAGCTGCGTCTCTGCTGCTTCAAGCCTCATTCCAAAGGCAAGTTCAAAAGTGCTTTCTCTCTGCTGCCTTAAATCAAGCTGCGTCACTGTTTTCTGCAGCTGCTTTATTCCAAAAGCATGTTTAAAAGTTACTTTCGGTTTCCCCCAGCATAGGAGCTTGTTCCTTTGAGCCTTTGCCTGTGCCCGGCAAACGGCCCTAAAAGTTCAAAGTCCATCCATAAAGCCATTAATTAAGAGCTGGCAGGCTGCCCGGAGCATGAGCACATACCTCATCAATCATCTTGACGGCAGAGATATCGTCCGATCCGTCCCTCTGCATTCCGATCCGACCTCTGGAGCCCATAACCATAAAATGTTGAATTTGCAGTGTCCCAAGCACAGCGGAATGATGAGGTGTACGTGCCACATACTCTATATTACTTTATTTACACTTCAAAGCTGGTAGATTACAGAAAAACATCTTGCCTCTGCCGGAGCAGAGAAAGCATCCTCTCTCCTCTAATGCACGGAGAGAACACTGTGAAAAACAGGAAACCAGTGTACGTCACATCCAGTCTCCTTTCCCGTGGGAAAACCCAACAGCAACTCTGACTGGAATGTAAACATTGTCTTGTGACAAGCATTTCGCTGCACAGTGAAGAGAGCAGAAACCAACAATAATGTCCTTAATGAGCTATTTCAGGGGGATGGATTGGGTCCATTTCCATTTTGGGTCTACATTTTGGGTCCATTTCCATTCTGTGTGTATTTATTCTTAAGGCTGTCTGTTTCCGCATTGGTCTGTTATTTTTTTAAAAATGCAAATAGTGATAATTGAATGCATATTACGTTTCACTCACAATAACATTTTATCTCAATGCACACACTTTTAAATTTCATTAAACAATGTATTTTTAAAGTGTGCTCCCCCCACCCACAAGTTGATGTGTTTTTCTTAGATGAGGCCTGTATCACAACTTTTAGAGAATTGCAAAATTTCCAATGGACTCATAGAATCATAGAGCTGAAAGGGGCCCAAGGGGTCACCTAGCCTAACTCCCTGCAATGCAGGAGCAGCCAAGCATGTGGAGCCCAGAGTAACAGACCCTGAGGATGCTAAAGTCCACGCTGGGTTGGTTGCTGTGGCTTCTGGGTCAGCCTCTCACTAGGATGGACTTGGAGGTGCTAGAGCTGCACTGCTCAAGTTCTCCAAAGAGTGCCAGACTCTGCTGACAGACTACCCATCCAGTCTGTCACCCATACAGACAGGACTCCTCAGCAGCCTCCACCACAAAGGGAATTGACCCTGCCCCTCTTGTAGCACAGACAGGATCCTTCTTGCAGGGAAAGGAGAAGGAACCAACTCCTCAGTTTTCCAACCGGCCACGATTAAGCTTTCTTTTTTTATATATATATAAATTTTTATTAAAAAATTTTCCATGAAAAACTCCAGTCATATCAATTTACACATCACATATTTTAGCTTATTGGACCTCCCTCAACTTCTCTGACAATCATTCGTAGTTCGAATCCTATCTTCACATTCCTTAATTTTAATATTGCCATTAAACACTATATTTCTGACCTTATTTGCTTTCTAACAATATTCCTTGTATTTTCACAAAGCTTCTTTAAAGCACACTAGCGTTGTACAGTCCTCACATACAGTTTTCAAATACTCCGTAAATTTTCCCCAGTCCTCAAAAAACCTGTGATCCTTTTGGAATCTGATTTTCCCAGTTAATTTATCCAGTTCTGCATAGTCTGTTAATTTTGTCCTCCATTCTTCCAAAGTCGGTACTTCTTCTTGTTTCCATTTTTGGGCCAACAGTATTCTTGCTGCGGTGATTGCATATTGAAAAAGTTTACAGTCTCTATTTATGTCCATTCTTGTTATTCCCAGCAGAAAGGTTTCTGGTTTCTTAACAAAGCTATATTTTAGCATTTTCTTTAGTTCATTATATATCATCTCCCAGAACCTCCTTACTTTCTTACAATCCCACCACATATGCATGAATGTACCTTCTTTCTCCTTACATCTCCAACATTTGTTACAAGTTTTGTACATTTTTGCTAATTTTACTGGTGTCATATACCACCTATATACCATCTTCATAACATTTTCTTTCAATGTGACACATGCTGTAAACTTCAGGTTTTCATTCCATATTCTTTGCCAATCATCCATTTCTATGTTATATCCTAAATCTTTGGCCCATTGAATCATGACCACTTTTACTTCCTCATCCATTGTATGCCATTCCAACAGAATTTTATACATTTTGGAAATTATCTTACAATCATTATTGACAATTTCTGTTTGAAATTTTGAATCTTTTTCTTTGTACCCTTTTTCTTTCACATCCTTTTTAAACATTTCACTTATTTGATAGTAGTGCAACCAATCATAAACATGTTCTCTTACTTGTTCGTATGGTTTTAATCTCCACTTCCCCCCTTCCTTCACCACCAAATCTCCATAGGTAATCCAGTCGCTTCTCATATTAATTTTTTTGACACCTATAACCTCTAATGGGGATAACCAATGTGGGACCCCCATTTCTAATATATTTTTGTATCTGTCCCAAACTTCCAATAACGATCTCCGGAAGATATGATTTTCAAATGATTTATAACCCTTTTTCTTTTCTTTCCAAAGGTGTGCGTGCCATCCAAATCTGTTATCAAATCCTTCCAAATCCAGGAGCTTTGTATTTTTAAGTTTAATCCATTCTTTTAACCAGCAAAGACATGATGCTTCATAATATAACTTCAAATCTGGCAGGGCAAAGCCTCCTCTTTCTTTTGCATCTGTTAATAATTTATATTTGATTCTCGGCTTTTTGCCCTGCCAGACATATCTTGAAATCATCCTTTGCCAATCTTTAAAGATCGCCGCTCCTTTTAATATTGGTATCATCTGAAATAGAAATAACATCTTTGGTAGCACTGACATCTTAATCATTGAGATTCTACCTCAGAGGGATAGTTTTAGTCTTCTCCATACTTCCAGGTCCTTCTTAATTCCATTCCACACCGGGACGTAGTTGTCTTGGAACAGATCAATATTTTTTGGAGTTAACCATATTCCCAAATATTTCACCTTTTTAGCAATTTCAATACCCGTTTGTTGTTGCAATACTTCCATCATTGTTTTTTCCATATTTTTGGCTATAATTTTGGTTTTCTTCCTGTTTATTATAAAACCTGCCACCTCTCCAAATTTTTCAATTTCCTCCAGTATCTCGGCTGCAGTCCCCATCGGTTCTTCCACCATCAAAACTAAGTCGTCAGCAAAGGCTTTAACTTTATATTGGTTTTGGCCTACTGTCACCCCCTTTATGCTTTCATTTTTCCTTATTGAATCTAAAAAAACCTCAAGGACCATTATGAATAATAATGGTGATAGCGGGCAACCCTGTCTGGTACCTTTAGAAATTTTAATTTCTTCTGTTATCATATTGTTCACTATCAACTTCGCTTTTTGCTCCGTATATATTGCCTTTATTCCATTAAAGAAATCATTCCCCATTTCCCTCTGTTCAATATTTTTCAACATAAAGTCCCATGATACGTTATCAAATGCTTTTTCGGCATCCACAAACATCAACATTGCTTGTTTCTCATTCCTGGCTGTCAGATACTCTAAAATATTTATGACATTCCTCACATTATCTCTCATCTGTCTGCCAGGAAGGAAACCCGCTTGATCTTCATGAATGATTTATTGTAAAACCTTTTTTAATCTCTCTGCAATTATTCCTGCAAAAATTTTGTAATCCGTGTTTAATAGAGAGATTGGTCTGTAGTTCTTTACTTGAGTTAAGTCCGCATCTTCTTTTGGAATAAAGGTTATAAATGCTTCTTTCCACGTCTCTGGAATTTCTCTCTCCTTTAATATGTTGTTCATTACTTCTCTCAGTGGTAACATTAGGGTTGTTCCCAATTCTTTATAATACCTTGCTGTAAAACCATCTGGTCCTGGGGCTTTCCCATTCTTCAATTTTTTTATCGCCGCCTTCATCTCCTCTATATCAATTGGGGTGTTCAGCCTTTCTTGTGCTTCTGTCGGGATCTTTTGCACCTCTTTCTCTTTTAAATATCTTTCTATTTTTCTCGTGTTGTTCTTTTCTTTTCGTTTATACAATTGTCTATAAAAGTCCAGGAATCCTTTTCTGATATCTTTAGGATTAGTTATCTCTTTTCCTCCCATTTCAATTTTATTTATTGTGTTTTGCTCCTTTCTTTTCTTGATCTGCCAAGCAAGCCACTTTCCTGATTTATTTGCGAATTCAAAGTTCTTTTGTCTCAATTTTTTAATGTTCCATTCCACTTCCTTGTTTATTATCATTGCAAATTGAGTTTGTAGAACCTTAATACTTTGTTTAATTCTTACGTTATCTGGTTTCTTGATTAATTTTTGTTCATTTTCCATAATTTGTTTTAAAATTTCTTTCTTTTCTTTCTCTCTATTTTTCTTTTTGATCGAATTCTGTTGTATAAAGAACCCTCTCATCACCGCCTTGCTTGCATCCCAAACTGTACTCATCTTTGTTCCTTTGTTACAATTATCTTCAAAATATTCTTTCAATTTCTTCTGTGCCTCTTGCACAACTTTTTGGTCATCTAGTAGATAGTCATTCATTCTCCATCTAAATGTTCTTTCTTCAAAGCCTTTAAGTTCTAATTTAATGGGACTATGATCTGAGATAACTCTCGGTTGAATTTCCACTTGAAGAATTCTTGGAGTTAATTCATTTGATATCCAAATTTGATCGATTCTGGACATTGACTGATTTGGTTCCGAATATGTGAACTGTTTTTCCAACGGGTGTCTTAACCTCCAAATGTCTATTAAGTTGCAATTTTTAACCATTTCAAAAAAAGTTTTGGGTAGTTTTCCTTCTTTCGATCCATTATTCCTTAATCTGTCCATTTCTGAAGACACCACCCCATTCATATCTCCCATCACAACTATCTTTTGATCTGCAAATTCCAACAGCTTTTCTTCTAAATTCTTATAAACATCAGTTTTATTTCCATTAGGTGCGTAGATCCCGACAATCATTATTTTTTCGCCTTGCCAATTAATTTGAACTGCAATGCTTCTTCCTTCGTCATCCTTGAAAATTTGCTGGGCTTCAATTTTACTTTTTACATACAAAATCACTCCCCTCTTTTTTTCTTTGTCTGAAGATATAAATTCATTTCCAAGTCTTTTATTAATCAAAATTTTCCTGTCTCTTTGCCACGTGTGTCTCCTGCATACAAATTATATCTAAATTCTTCTTCTTTAAAAATTGTTCCACCTTATTTCGTTTTTTCTTTTCGTTCAGACCATTCACATTCCAATTCCATATCTTTAGAGCCATGTTGTTTCCAATTAATAAATATAATTTTTTTGCCTAAGTTATTATAATCTTTCTTCCTCTTCTTCTTCCTCTTCTTCTTCTTCCTCCTCTTCATCCAGTTGTCTTCCATTTTTCATCTTTACATCCACACCTCCGGTTGCTCCTTTGGCTTCTTCTTCTTCTGCTGCTGTCACGATTAAGCTTTCAGAGTTCGCTGACTGGGATAGGTGCAAATTAATTTGGCTTGCTGAATAAGGTGGACTGCAGCAAATTCTTCCTAATCACAGGATGCTGGGATTCCTCTGGTGCTGACTGCTTTCTCCTTCCTTTGTCCCTGCAGGATCTCCTGTCTTGGTGATTGTAATTGCCTTCAAGGGCTGTGTGAACAAAGCTTTCTGCGATGCTCATTATGAAGGTGTTTTCCATACTTCCATGCTTGTTGTGACTGCAAGAGGTCATTGCCAGCTTGCTTCTTTCATGGTTCGTGCCACTCCACAATTCTTTGGACTCTTCCTTCGAGCCTTGGTTGGGCTCCTCCTTGCGATGAACTTTGCTTGATTTCCCTCCAGCAAAAGGGTCCAGGGGAACCACACTTAAATAGTCCATCCTTCCCATGTGGCTAATGAAAAGCCATAAGCAGACCAAAGGCTTTACAGGGAAGAAGACCTCAGATCTCCCAAAGTGTGCAGGTGCCCATGTGTTATTTTCCACTGTGGTGTCTAGCAGTATCAGAACATGGCAACATCAAGCAGGAATCAATGGAAGCTGGAAGTGGGAGTGATTTTGTTTTTACTATTTTATAATAATTATTTTTTGCATTTTCTATTTTACAGAAACAAATGAATTATATTCATTTAAACAAAAAGGATAATATGTTTATGTATTTAACATATAATCCTTTTTGACTCCCCCCCCCCATTGTGGATCTTAATGTAATGATTTCCCCCTCTGCATCTCTTTCATAACTCTATTTTTTATAAATCCTTTGTCAATCCATAGTTCAGTTTTTTTACTACAAGTTTTCTATCAATCCTACCAATGTATGTCATTGTTTACAATAGCTTTTCAAATAAATCATAAACATTCCCCATTCTTTATTATAGACCTACTCTTCCTGGTGACTAATTCTTTCTGTAAGCTTCGTCATCTCAGCATAGGTCATCAATTTTGTCTGCCACTCGTCCTTGTTTGGAGTTGTACCAGCTTTCCCTTTCTGGGCTAACAGAGTCCGTGCAGCCATGGTCTTGTACATAAATAGTTTCGTCTGGTACTTCGGGATCTCTGGTCCTATAATACCTAAAAGAAAAGCTTATGGTTTCTTAGGAAAAGTTATTTTCAACATTTTTTTCCAATTCATTATATATAATTTCCCAGAAGTCTTATCATCTTACATAGCCACCACATATAATAAAGGTAAAGGTAAAGGTAAAGGGACTCCTGACCATTAGGTCCAGTCATGACCGACTCTGGGGTTGCGGCGCTTATCTCGCTTTATTGACCGAGGGAGCTGGCATACAGCTTCTGAGTCATGTGGCCAGCCACTTCTGGTGAACCAGAGCAGCGCACGGAAACACCGTTTACCTTCCCGCCGGAGCAGTACCTATTTATCTACTTGCACTTTTTGGCGTACCTTTGAACTGGTAGATTGGCAGGTGCTGGGACTGAGTAACAGGAGCTCACCCCATCGCAGGGATTCGAACCATCGTCCTTCTGACTGGCAAGCCCAAGAGACCCAGTGGTTTAGAACACAGAGCCACCCAAGTCCCTTATGCAAACTTACCTAAGCCTATATTTTCAGTTGAGCTGTCCAGCTGTAATTCACTGTATGATTAGGCTGTACCCAACAATTTCCACTCAGAGTAATCCCACTGAGATGAACGGACCCAAGTTAATCTTCCCATTAATTTCATTGGGTCTGCTGTGAGTAATGACCCAGTCAGATGGGTGGGGTACAAATTATAAATTATTATTATTATTATTATTATTATTATTATTATTATTATTATTATTAACATTGGATATAGTGTGTGTGTGTATGTGTGTTTCTTTAGCTTTTATATGCAGTTCCTGACCTCACAACCAGTTTGCCACACCCACTCCAGTTAACCTTATAAAATCATATAATATGGGTCAGCTTTACTGTCTAGTAGCTATGTGGCCACAAAGCAGATAATTGCCTTGGTTTGTTTGTCTAAGTGCTTTTCTATCATCTCCTTCCTGCATCCTTAGTCACAGAGTAGCTAATTGCAAAGTACAAATAAACCATAGAACAAAGGGCATTTTTAGAACTACAATATCATAATAAAAACTACGGCAAAAACCAGCTGTGATTATGTCAATCAAACCACACCCAAATGTCCGTGGCCCAAACACCTGAGCAAATAAAAAGGTTTTAACCTTGCTTATAAATTTATTGCCGTTATAAAGGAGACACATTTTAAAATGGAAACTTTAAGCATAGAAACGTTTGGTAAATGAGGCTCCCCTCCACAGGAACAGAAAGCTGCCTTATAACAGGTCAGACCATTGTTCCGTCCAGTTTAGTGCTGTCTACACTGATTGACAGTGGCTTTGCAGGGTTTCAGACAGAGCTTTTCCCAGACCTATTTGGAGATGCCGAGAACTGAATCTGGAACCTTCTGCATGCTGAGCAGAGGCTCTGTTCCTGAGCTGTAGCCCATCCCTAGTTGAGTCCTGAAAACCGCAGTGACCAACACCACCATCTTGCCCATAGACTCACTTATGCACCTTTCCCCTAGGACCTTGGTGTAAGTTCGATGGATTCTAAGAGTGGTCAATCCTGCTGTTCTGTGGGGTCACTGTTTTGCAACTAGCTTTTGGGGCTTCCAGCACATATCACTCACCTGGTATAAGTATTCAAGGCCCACCCAGGGAGAAAAAGGCATTTGCTGGATCAGTCATGGGTGGGGAGTTAGAATGGGGCAGCTAGGGCTTCTGCAGTAAGGTTACCAGATTTTTTTTCAATGAATCTGGGGACTCTTCATTGAAATGAGTTGGAATCATAGGATTTTGTAAGGGGACCAATTTGTAAATCTGGGGACTGTCTCTGGGTTCTCAAACTTAATCCATTCCGGGAGTGCAATCGACTCCTGAAACCATTCAAAAACCAAGGCGTGGCTTCCGATTGGCTGCAGGAGCTTCCTGCACTCAATTGGAAGCTGCCTTGGATGTTTGGCTTCCAAAAAAACATTCACAAACCAGAGCACTTACTTCCGGGTTTTCGGCGTTTGGAAACCGATTTGTTCGACAACTAAGCCATTCGAGAATCAAAGTACCACTGTACCATTTAAAATTGCCAGTTGCTTGTTAACTGAAGGTTTCCAAGTGACTTATGGCATGTTTAAAACATAAACATAAAGAAATTCTACCATAAAGACAGAACAAAACACCCCTCCCCTAACCGCCACAGGCTTGGAAGCATGCTAGTAACAAAACTACATCACCTTAGTCTAGCAAAAGATAAATGTTGTCAATGTTGCAACCCTAACAACAACGACAAAATTCTTTAAAGGATTGCACCACATGTGAAGAGGAAGTACCTTTGAGAATGAAAGGTGGGGAAGATGGTTAGATGTAGAAAGATTCGGGGGAAGAAATATGTGGTGGGGCTTAGGGGTTGCACGAGGATAGATGGTTTGATGTCCAGTGAGATAGGCTAGTTTCTTGGCCGTAAGGAGCAGAGAGAGATGAGAGGAGCCTGCATTGTCCAAAGGGTCTTGCCCAACATTATCCAACTTGGAAGCCTCCAGATGTTTTGGGTGGCATTTCCCATCACCTGTGCTGCTTGGGGCTGATGGGAACTATGGTTCAAAGCATCTGGGGGGCTTCAGCTTAAGCACTTGTCTACAGCAGCAGATAGATATGGCCATAGATGGTCAAATTAGTCTGCCCCATTTTAGACATCTCACTAGCAAATATACAGTGTGTCCACATGTCTGCCTTCATAGAGGCAAGTGTAATAATAATAATAATAATAATAATAATAATAATAATAATTTATTATTTGTACCCCGCCCATCTGGCTGGGTTTCCCCAGCCACTCTGGGCGGCTTCCATAGAAACCAAAAAACACTAAAACAATGGGTGGTAGTCTATACTCTTTACATGGTTTATTTCTATGCATCGTGGTATTAGTGCAGCTGACATAAGTTTAATATGAAAGGCCTCCCCACATGATCTGTGACCTTCGTACAAGCTCCTATCTCATATGGACCTGGAAAGAACAGCTAACTTCCTGATCCTAATAGTTGCAGAGAAGATCAGAACACAAATGTTTCTATTTTTCCAGGAAGGTTTGTTTACTCTTTATTAACTTCCTATAAGCAGGAATCAGACTTCAGACAGTGAAGATCGCTTCTAAGGTAATCTCAAGGACCTACATATCGCTGGACTAGGGACCAAATGAATGGATGAGAGACCTTTGTTTCCTTGCTGGCACAGGTTTCTGAAGGGGAGAGCTTAACTCTTGCAGAAGCCACATGTCTCAAATTCTTGATTTTGTGCACTGCTTTGCTCCAATATAATGTACACCCCTTCATTATTTTGCTTTCCTATGTAATGAAATTGTGTCACATATCCAATAGCAAAACTTTCACACCTCCTCTAGCACAAGGGAGATAAGAACGCATTCTTACACTTTCATAATGTCTCTTACTTGCATCAATGGAAGATGAAGATTGTGTGTCTCTGTACATAGAAACCTCTGACTTTCCTATGGTTGGAAGATTGCCTACTTCACAAAAGAAAGTATTTGTTCCACAAACATTGGCCTTTGGCCCTGCCCACCACTGGCTGGTGACCCCACCCCCCTGAAGGCTGTCATGAAGAAATACATCACTCATCACTGAAAAAAGGTTCTCCGTCTCTGCTAAGTCTCATTGACCAACAGATCTTCAATGGACAAGCTTGTTCTCATTTCTTTTTGTTTTATTTTTTTCCCATGCTTCATTACAATTCAGTAAAATAACTTGGAAAACAAATTATTCTGAAAAACCAAATATAGAGAAGAACATGGAAAGGAAGGTCTCCCATGATGCTGAATAATAGGAGGGGGTTCATTAGAGGAGGATCTTCACTGCCAGAAGCCCCAACAGGGCCAGAAGGGGAAATCTCGATGATGGAGCCTTATTGGCTGGTTTGCATTGAGCATTTAGTGTTTCAGAAGCATGGAAGGGCGTTCCAATCATTTCTTGCACAACTGCACAGAAAGACTTGGTAGTGCAACCTTTCACGATGATTTCATTCACACCTGGAGATGGAAAGCAGAGACTACAGTTTAAACCCACAAACCAGGAAAAGGGAAAGTTCTCACAATTAGGAATTCATTCAGTTCATTTCTCACAAGGGGTCAGGCCAACCTGATGCTCCTGGACATTTTATTATTATTATTAGAACACATCTCCCAGACAGATTTTATGCATTTCTCTGGACTTTGAATGGCATTTACAACACATACGGAATGTGCTTCTTGCTGGTGAGTTCATTGAAAAGTATGTGTTGTTTCCAAGTGGATTCTACTCAGAGTAGACCCACTGAAATTAACAGAACTAAGTTAGCCATGCCCATTCATTTCAATGGCTCATCCTGGAGCAAAGTTCGCAACCTGGAGCAACTACTTTGGGGTTAGTGGAGTTTGTAACCCAAGTGTTTGTAACCCAAGGTACCACTGTATTGGCTACAACCCTGAAGAGTTACATCAAATGTGCACATTTCATGTAAAAAGTAAACATGAAATGGGTTAAAAAAATGCAAGCAGATGAACAGAGCCACTCGCTCAATCACCTTGCCCAAGAATGGAAGGTTTGAGACTGGGCGATAATTGGCCATCGTGGCCGCATCTAAAGATGGTTTTTTAAGAAGCGGTTTAATAACCGCCTCTTTCAGCGGGTCTGGGAAGGCTCCCTCACGGAGGGAAGCATTCACCACCCCACGAAGCCCATCGCCCAGTCCTTCCCGGCTAGCTTTTATAAGCCAGGATGGGCAAGGATCCAGGAGACAGGTGGTTGGCTTCACTCGTCCAAGCAGCCTGTCCACATCCTCGGAGGTAACAGATTGGAATTGATCCCACACAACTTGACCAGACAGGACTCTAGCACTCTCCCGCCCCGGCCCTGCTCCCACGGTGGAGTCTAATCAGCAATATCAGCATAGCAGATCTTATCAGAATTACCAGATTTGATGGTTGCATCCAGACAGTAGTCCTCCTCTCCTGTACACTCTGCCTCCTCTGTAGAGCACGGGGGATATAGAGAAAAGCAGGCTGGACATTTTTTCCCATTGGCTTTACTGCTGATTGGTGGCACTATTGGGGTTTGAGAAAAATCAGAGACACTGTCAGAAAAGCAAATATACTGGGGGCAGGGACCATTTTCCAGCCCAAGGACCGTGTTCTCACCTGGGGTGCACATGCCAGTCGTAGATGGGGCCTGAAGGAGAAGTGCGTGGAGCAATGAATGCTAAGCCTTACTTCCATACAGTAGGCTAGTTTCTCTATCTTGGCAAGTGAGAGATGTCATCACAGTGAGGTTTGGCCTCTCCTTTGGAGGTTTTCAAGCAGAGTTTGGGTGGCCATCTCTCGTGGATGGTCAGTTCAAATGGGGACAGGTGGTCCTTGAGGTATTGGGAAACATTTTTATGTTCCTATGTTCACCCCCCCCCCATGGCACAACCTGGCCTCTGGAGCACAGCGCAGGAAAAGAGGATGGGAGCAAAACTATACCTACCTTGAGGAGAAACAGATGCACAGTCATTCCCCTCACAGCAGACAGCCGTTCCTCTGGCAGTAATCATCTTGCCCAAATTCAGATAAAATGAGTCAAGTCCGCAGATGTGAGGTGATATGCAGCCTTTCATTACTTCTTGAGTTGTTAACTGAGCTGCAGAGAAGGAATAATAATAATAATAATAATAATAATAATAATAATAATAATAATTTTATTTGTATCCAGAGCAGCTAAAATCATAAAAACAACGCAAAACATAACTTTAAAATAAGCAACCTACACCTCAAAAGTAACATTCAACAATCATTAGGATAATATAAAATAATAATAATATCAACATATAACAGTTGAACAGAAATCCACTTAACTGTTACAATAAATAATTTCTAAACCATAATCAATAAAACAATGGCAAGCCACAGTACATAAAATAATACAATAATACAATACAAATAATACAATACAAATTGAGAAGCAGAGACTAGTGGGTGAAGCAAGACAGCTGGAAGGAGGCCTTGCCTGACTAAATCTCTCCCCTCAGAGTTCTTCCTCCAGGACCAGCTCCCTTGTGAGGACTCCTAGATAAGCGTTTAGGGAAGAGTCCTACAACGCACTGTCCCCCTGGTGTTGCTGGGCTACAGTTCCCATCAGCCCTCGCCAGCACGGTGAAGGGCCAGGAATGATGGGAACTGCAGTCCAGCAACATATGGAGGGACGCCAGCCCTTGACCACAGTGCCAAGGTACCTCAGGCTGCAGAGGGCTGGAAAAGTGAGCTCTCTGCTTGAAAACCTAGAGGCCCGTGTTCTCCAGATGTTTTTGAGACTATAATCTCCACCAGCCACAGTCGGCACTGCCAATGGTGAGGGGTGAGGGGAGTTGTAGTCCAAAGCATTCCAAAGCTGCATTTCGAGAGCTGCTAGCAATCTAAGCAGTCACCACTGCAGGTGAATGAATGAATGGCCTGGTTCCAACTAAGGCATCTCGATATGCCTTTTTGCAAACCTATGGCCTATGGCCTGAATTTGGTGGAGATCCTTCTCACTCACCTACTGTGGCTTCAAGAACAGTAACAGCACAGCTGTCTTCAGCAGCACTGCAATTCTCCATCTTGCCTGTACAGTTCAAGCCTGGCCCTGTGCAGGTATCGCACTCCAAGGAGTCACCTGAAGGAGAGAAGATGCAAGGTTTCCTAAGCAAGGTCCATGTGCACACATCATTCTACGTTATCGTCTGCAAAAGGGGCCAGGATCCCACAAACGTGTGTCAAGCAGTGGTGGAGCTTCATGCGCCAGCACCGGGAGGCGGAGAGAAGGCAGGGGCAGGGCTGGCATGCATCCTAGGGGCATGGCACGCCATCCTCAGGGATGTGACATCCTGCCAGCAGGGGCGTGGCATGCGTCCTGGGGGCATGGCTTGGCGCCCAGCATGGGCAGAGAGGCAGCCGTGATGGCACCCCACCAGGATCGCGCTGCCAGGGGCGGTGCGCTCCCCCCGCACCCCTCTTCCTCCGCCAGTGGTGTCAAGTGCAACGCTGTTCCGGCTCTGTGTAACGCAACACTCACCAGCTTGAAGGTGATACAGTGGTACCTCGGGTTAAGTACTTAATTCGTTCCAGAGGTCCGTTCTTAACCTGAAATTGTTCTTAACCTGGAGCACCACTTTAGCTAATGGGGTCTCCCGCTGCTGCAGTGCCACCAGAGCCCGATTTCTGTTCTCATCCTGAAGCAAAGTTCTTAACCTGAAGCATTATTTCTGGGTTAGCGGAGTGTGTAACCTGAAGCGTATGTAACCTGAAGCATATGTAACCCGAGGTACCACTGTATATTGGTTTCCACCCCGGTCAGCCCTTCCAGATTTCCCAGCTTGGATCTCCTTTACTCCCAAGCATCCCACTGCAACACACACTGGCCCTAGAAGATTACGACTGCTTACCTGGGATTAGAAGCACAGAAAAGACAAGAAGTCCCAAGAGAGCCGGCATGGCGCTGGGGAAGAAATGACAGGTGGAAATGAGTGCAACAGTTTTTTTCAGCCTGGTGTGAATTTTGAAGGAGAGCTGCATTTTTATTCCTATCGCTTCAGGGAACGTAAATTAGGTAAACTGGTTTCTAAACACGAACTGAGTAGAATTTCACCCCTGTTGTTGCACACTGTAGATACAAATCTCCTGGCCAATTAATTCTTTGAGAAGTTCATGGGATCGAGCACATATTGGGGTGTGTGGAAAACTAAATTATTCGCCCCCCCCCCATTTCAACAAATAGTTTTAAAAAAATAAATAAATCCCAAACTTAACAAGCAACCAATTTAAGGAGCCAAATCAATCCAGGGAGGCTGTATGGCTCACCTCATATTTTATCAAAATCCTCCTGTCATGTGGAGGTGCTCAGTGTATGTGCCAGTGGAGCTCATAGCGGTCAGGTGCGCTGCCATTTTCTTCTCAGTTCCATCCGAGAGCAGTGTGTATATGTGTGTTGTGCGCGTGCACACACACGCGCGCACACACACACTCCTAATAACCAGGGGCTGGCATTAGTAAACCAAGTGAGATCAACCTCATCTCCTTTTTAGATAGTGTTACTCATGTGGTAGATCATGGGAACACCTTGATTTCAGCAAAGTATTGGGTAACTGTGGTTTGTTAAAGTTTTCCTAGTAATGCTCAGCTCCCTTAACAAACTATAGTTGCCAGGATTCTATGGGAGAAGTGTGCTTTACATGCCCAGCAAAAATTGCCTGATTGGCTTCTCTGTCTTCAACAGACAGACTGAGCGTCCCCTCATTTTGAGGGTAGCAGCAACAGAAGGGGACTTTTCAGTGGTGGCCCCCTTTCACATCCAAAGAGCATGGCACCTACCCTCCTATTCTTCCAAGGCTGTAACATTTAATGTTCTTTTAAACCATTTAATTTTAATCTGTTTATAGCTACATATTAGTTTTAGCTTTGTTTAGTTTTCATATATCACCCTAGGTCCCTCATTCCTCTTTCAGTGGCACAGGAAAGAAACATCTTTTCTTAAATAAAATAAATAGCAACCTAACCGTGAGAGTGGTAACCGCTCTTCCAGAACATTGCCATTTCTCAGAAATACAAAGTAGTATTATTTCTAGATTTAGGCCACATTCACACCATCCATTCGAAGCCCTCTGATACCACTTTAAACAGTTGCAGCTTCACCCAAGGAATTCTGGGAGCTGTTGTTGTTTGTTAATGGTGCTGAGAGTTTTTAGGAGTGCCTCTGTTGCCCTCCAAGAGCGACACATCTCAGAGTTCTCTATGAAGGCAGATTGATTCTTAACCATTCTGAAAACTGAAGCTCTAGGAGACCTCTAGTTGGGTATCCCAACAACTCTCGGCACCCTTAACAAACCACACCTTCCAGAATTGTTTGGTGGCACCCATGACTATTTAAAGTGGCATTGAACAGATGGTGCAAAAGTGATCTAAGAGTCTGCCAAGTCTAGAGCTCCAAAACAGATGTAGTATGTGACTTACCACAAGTTGTGAAGGACTGCAGGGCAGCTGCTTCTCAATCAGGATGTCTTCTTCTGGCTGCTAAAGGTCACTTATGGCACATCTATTCTGGAATACCTTGCCTTATGTAAGAGCCAAAGGCTTTGGAACGACACACAAGAAATATTTGCATTTCATGCTATATATGATAGCACCAATTTGATATTCCCCACGATTGCTCCACCCGTTCACCACTCAAGGTTTTTAAATATACATACATCCATAAAAATATGGTAGAACAAAGTTCAGTTGGGTCAAACAGCTTTTTTTTAAAATCCCCATAAAAATGAAGTGCAACATAGCATAAGGATCAAGCATAGAGCAATGAAATAAAATGAGACAATGGCGTGGGAGGGAACCAAGGTACAAAAACCAGATGTCATCAAGGTAGAAAGACACACCTTATTCTGGATATATCACTTCCAGATTCATGTGAAGATTGGGATAGATGAATCTGTACATTTCTGCTTCTGATTCACATTTTTGCCCATATCCCCATAACGAAGAACCGAGAGACGTTGCATCGGATGGAATACTTATATTCATTATATAGCAAAGGAAAAGAGCTGCAACAAATTGAACTGCTTCGTGAGTTTAAGGGCTGGTGGAATTTGGATCAGCTGGTGGGAGGCGAAAGAAAGTACAGTGGATGCTCGGGTTGCGAACATGATCCGTGCGGGATGCACGTTCGCAACCCACAGTGTTTGCAACCCACAGCGGCGCGTCTGCGCATGTGCGGGTTGCAATTCAGCATTTCTGCACATGCGCGACTGCCAAAACCCAGAAGTAACCTGTTCCAGTACTTCTGGGTTTTGGTGGGTCCATAACCTGAAAAAACGCAACCTGAAGTGTCTGTAACCCGAGGTATGACTGTACCTCTTCACACAGCACAGTGTTAAATGATGGAAATCGCTTCCACAAGACGCAATGATTGCCACCAGCTTGGATGGCTTTAAAAGAGGAATGGGCAAATTCATGGAGAAGGCCACCAATGGCTACAAGTCATGATGGCTCTATTCTGCCCTGATGATCGGAGGCAGTAATACTTCTTAAGACCAGGTATTAGAAGACACAGGAGAGGGAGAGAGTTCTAATGCCTGAATCCTTCTTGCAGGTTTCTGAATGTGTGAATGTGTACATGTGCCCACATATTCGTAACATGATGTCTAAAACAACGCCCCTATAAACTCTGCCTTTCATTTCCAGGCAGTCTTGAGGGCCAAATGCTGGCTTCCAGGCCTCATTCCTGGGTCCTCAGGACTCTCCTTAGGTTAGGCAATAAACCCAGCCGAGACCATGGTCCTCTCCACAGGCCACTCCTCTCGCTGGTTCTCTTTCTGGTCCTCTTCAGGTGGTTGTGCCTGCCAATAGTGCATCCTTTAACTGTAATAATGTCTCTTGTTTCCATCACTGGAGAATGAAGAGGGCATGTCTCTTGAAGTGCTATTTTTCTAGAAAAAGAGGTGAAGGAACACCACAAACACTTCCCTCGTTCTCTTGCAATGGCAATGGCACCCACCTAAGAGGTGCCAGAATTGAGATCTGGTGAGTTCTGGCTGAAAAAAAAGCCCTGCCAACAACCCTGTGTAATAGGCTCATCTGAGAGTGAGTGAGTGAGTGAGTGAGTGAGTGAGTGAGTGAGTGAGTGAGTGGCCCAAGGTCTCCTGTGGCTGAGTGGGGATCTCCCAACTCCACAATTCTATGATGCTAAGCTTTGCGGGTCTTTAAAAGGCTGGCAAACTCCATTGGGCTGCTGTTGTGAATAAGGCGTTAAGCTTTTTAACTAACTCCTTTTGAGGTTCTAAATAAATGTTTGTGTTAGGCTTTGAAGCACTGCAAGGGTGTGAGCATTGGGGTTGCCATATTTCCAAAAGTAAAATTCCTGACACCCACAAAGTTGTTTTAGAAACCCACCCAAATTGTTAAGCTTTTCGAGTGATTTTAAGCTTTTTGAGCTGTTTCCATGGCTTTTTCCATGGCTTTGCCATCCACCTGGGTTTTGCCTGACATTTTGCTGATATTTTAAAAAGTGAAAATCCGTACACCAAAATTCCCCTGTTTTCAACATCCAAATACTGGACACCATTTTCGACATCTGAATCCTAGATATGTCTGGGGAAACCTGTACGTTTTGCAGCCCTAGTGTGCTGTCCAACTGAATTCAATTGCTAGGAGGCAGGCATTATACCTGAGCTGTAGGTGTGTTGCCTATGTTAATCCCCTTTGTGTGTGTGTGCATGTGCATGTGTGTGTGCGCTCTCCATCATCATGTATATAAATGCAAAAGTAACACTGAGCATGTAAACATTCCTCAATCAGCCTTTGGCTGATTGACATCTAGTGCCCTTTTAAAATGTGTTGGCGTGGGGTGTTTGTGTTATTGGGTTGTTTTTGTTTTTATTATATATTTTGTGGTTTTATGTTGTGACTGCGGTGTACAAATTTCAATAATAATAATAATAATAATAATAATAATAATAATAGACTAGACCCGCCCCTGGGACTGGCAGAGTTAGTGTCACTTTAACAGGCAGGCAGAAATTCAGCAGATCAGAATAAGCATTTTGAGTGTTATTCATTAGAAGTCCATGGGATTTAAATTCCCACTTTTAACAGTTTAAGAGGATTGCAGATTCCTGTGTGTGCTCTCACCAACTGGACTGGGACAGCATATGTGTAAGATTTCAGGCCTGAGCACACTTGGATGAGCTTACAGTTTAAACCATGCACAGTTTGATCCATGCGTGTTTGCTTAAAAATCTGTCCCACTGAGTGTTAGGAAAACATTCTTTAAGAAACAGATAAAAGTTCCTGGAAGCTTTAAAGAGGGTTCCAGAATTTTTCTTTAGTGTGTAGGAGTGGCTTGATTGGTGTCAGCTGGAGTCAGTGGCATAGCGTGGGTTGTCAGCACCCGGGGCAAGGCAAGTAATTTGTGCCCCCTAACCCATGGATTTGCGCCCCCTAACCCGTGGATTTGCGCCCCCTAACCCGTGGATTTGCCCTAACCCCAGATGTTGCGCCCGGTGCGGCCGCCCCCCCCTGCACCCCCCACGCTACACCACTGGCTGGAGTTGCAAATAAAGGGAGGAAGTTGCAATTTCTGCACAAGTAAAGCGCACAAATACGCTGTACGCATACACTGTGACAACAAAGTTGGAAGTAAGACAATGTGTGCTGCTGATACTGTGATTTTTGCTGTGTCAGGATTGTTAATTACTGGACTGAGATTATACCATGCTGGAGAGATAAAGAAGGAATGTAAATAGCTTGTATATAATGGTAACAAAAATGCTCGTGCAACCAGTTAAGCAATAAAGCTCTTGACTCTGAATTTTAGTATGACTCCTTTTCTTGTCCTCTGCCTCCGGGGAAAACTCTGCTACAAACAGTAAGAAGTGGTTTTACCGAGGTGCCACCACACAAGCAGAAAAGCGCAGCAGAAGTGTGTGGGCGGTAACCTGTAACGCTGAGGCAGCTCAGCCAGCCCTCCCCTTTTCCCATATTCCACCAGCAGTGTGTATATATGGGGCATGGAGGGGAGGATGTTCCTGATGTCCCTATTTTCATCTGAGAAATCTTGGCAGCCATGAAATGTGTTCCACAGGTTGAAAAAGGTCCCCCGTTTCTGCTCAGGTTGCTTGGCCAACAGATCTTCATGAAAGCATTTCATCATCATTTCTGCAAAAGAACAAACCGGCTCTTTGTAAGTCAGTAAGTTATCTACGTAGGAATACAAATCCCTCTGGAGAAAAACCAAACCGAAAGTAGAGACGGACATGGAAAGGAAAGTTGTCCTCAGTGCCGAGTCACAGGAAGGAGTTCATTACAAGAGGATCTTCACCAGCAGAAGCCATGACAAGGCCAGAAGAGGAAATCTCAGTGATGGAGGTGCCTTACTGGCTGGCTCACATTTACCGTCTAGAGTTGCAGAAGTAACTGCCCTCAAGGTACTCTTAAAATTTCGTGGCAAAGCATTTAGTTGTATAATATCGCAGTAAGTCTTGGTAGTGCAACCTTTCATGGTGATTCCAAACCCTCCTGCAGATGAAAAGGAAAGATGGGAGGTCAGGGGGGGGCACTATTCCCAGTATTCCCCAATGCAAGTTTGATTTGTCTCCCACCATGGTCAAACGGGCTAACAAAATAAATAAAAAACAAAATAAAGATAAAAGCAAAATAAATAAATAAATAAATAAATAAATAAATAAATAAAACTTCCAAAAATGTCCCACATTGTGATATATGAGATGCATGTGGAGTCATGTCTGTTGATTTCAATGAATATACTATGAGTAAGACTAGTCTTGGATATAACCCATTGATGGGGATGTTCCTATGGATTGAAACAGTATAGGACAAAGAATGTTCTTCTTCCAGGCGCCACTCATGTCGACCTCAAGTGTAGCCATTTTTCTGGCATAGATTTAGGGTGAAAATGTATTTGACCTGGCAAAGGACAGTCCTCTATTTGAAGGTCTATCAGAAGCTCTAAGAGACAAGCTCTGTTGATGGGCCTGTCTGGTCTCCAAAGCTCCTGATGAAGTATTGCTCCAGATCTTGTGGGATAATAATATTATTATTATATTATATAATCAGCATCATCTTTAAAAGAAAAGAAAAAAACCACGTTTGGAGGGTGGCAACAAGAAAACAGGTCTTTTCTGTGCTGGTTCCTTGACTGTGGAATGCTCTCCCCAGTTAGGCTCACCTGCCACCATCACAACATGTATTAGGGTGGCAGGCAAAAACATTATTCTTTTCTAGGCCTTTGGTCATTAAATAATCTATGGCCTGCTAAAGCTTGGGGGCCTGTTGTTGTTGTTGTTGTTGTTTTAATTTATTTATTTATTTATTTATTTATTTTCAATGCAGAACCATAACAAAAATTACAAACATTGAATCCAAAATAATACTATACAAACAAACAAAACGGAACATACAAAAAAAAAGCAGAAAAGAAAAAGCAAAAAAAAGCAAAGGAAACAAAACAAAACTAAACAAAAACGAAAAAGCACACATCTACAGAAAAAAACATTACATACATTTACACATATTGACTTCCTTCCTTTGTTCTAAGGCCTCAAAAAATTTACTCTTACTGTATTGTTGTGTCTGGTTAGATTACTTCCATCTTTGTACTTTATTTATTTATTTATTTATACCATTTTTTTTTCTTTAACCCTGTAAAGCATCATTCATTACATACCAATATGCTTACTCCAGAACAATGTATTTTCATATACTCTTTAGCACAACCCCATTCTTTTAATAATTTCTGGTCTGATTGTTCCCTTATGAATGCTGTGAGTCTTGCCAGATTTATGTATTCACAAAATTTAATTTGCCAATCTTTCACTGATGGAATTTTTCTCCCTTTCCAATTTTTTGCTATAGGCATCCTGGCAGCTGTTGTTGCATAAAGGAATACTTTCCTTTGATTTTCGGGAATATCATTTGTAATTAAACCTAAAAGGAATGCCTCTGGTTCTTTACTGAAAGATATTTTAAACATCTTTTTGAGTTCTTCATAAATTTCGTTCCAGAATTGTTTAATAGGTTGGCATTCCCACCACATGTGAAACATTGTTCCTATTTCTTTTTTACATCTCCAACAGGTATTCGATTTTAATTTGTAAATTTTAGCCAGTTTTACCGGAGTTAAGTACCATTGGTACACCATTTTCATAAAATTTTCTCTTATTGTATAACATGTCGTGAACTTAATATCATATTTCCATAATTTTTCCCATTGTTCCAGCCGAATCACATATCCTATATCACATGTCCATTTAATCATAACTTCTTTTACTTCTTCATCCTTTAATTCCCATTCTAATAATAAATTATACATTTTGGATATATTCTTTTTTGAGTTTTGTAATAATACCTTTTGTAACAGGCTTGGGGGCCTGTTGTTGTTGTTACAGTCATACCTTGGAAGTCAAATGGAGTCTGTTCAACTTC
Source organism: Podarcis cretensis (assembly GCF_951804945.1). Lineage (NCBI taxonomy): Eukaryota > Metazoa > Chordata > Lepidosauria > Squamata > Lacertidae > Podarcis > Podarcis cretensis. Next base: position 16,737,263 of record NC_137177.1, on the reverse strand, counting down.
CAAAACGTTCGGAAACCAAAGCGCAGCTTCTGATTGGCTGCAAGAGCCAATTGGAAGCTGCAGAAGCTGCGCCAGACATTCGGCTTCTGAAAATCATTTGAAAACAGGAACACTCACTTCCGCTTTTCAATCATCTGGGAGCCGATTTGTTCGGGAGCCAAGGAGTTCGGGATTCAAGGTATGACTGTCTTATTATTATGCTGCCTCTTACTATGTCTTTTGTTATATCTGAAGTTCCCGAACTTGCTTTTCAATTCAAATGCATCTCCAGACTGATTGTGCACTTTTCTGGTTTGGTAAAGTGTTTTAAATGGGGTAAAAAAACATGCAGAAAAGGTGCTTACAAAATATGCTTCTGACAGATGAATTCATTGGAAAGCATGGGTGTCTCCCACTAAAATTGGCTCAGAGCACACCCACTGAAATTAACAGACCCAAGTTAGCCCTGCCCATTAATTTCAACTGGTCAACGCTATGATTAACATCAGCTAAAACCCAGCATACGTTACCTAAAAAGTGCACATTTCAAATAAAAAGTGAACCCAAAATGCATTAAAAAACACAAACAACTGGATAGAACAGGGTGGAATTAGACCTTTATGACGGCGGGCCAGTAAGATCATAATGCAGCAGAATTTGCCAGAAGAGCATAACAAATCAGAATTACCAGTTTTGATGCTAGCATCCAGACAGTGGTCCTCTATTCCTGTACATTTTGTCACCTTTGTAGGGCACGTAGGAGACAGCGAATAGCAGGCTGGGCATGTTTTCCCATTGGCCTTTTTCATCATTGGAGGCACTGAAATAAAGCAAAGAGGCAATGTATTCCTCTCTATCCTCCATACAGGCAAGCCAAGAGACATTATCACAATTTAAGGACCACAGATCTCGGCAACCAAAAACATTCAAAGTATTGTGGAGTAGGACTGCTGTTGGGTGTGGCCTGGAGAGACGGGGGAAGGCCGAGGAGGGAGTGTGATCTAGGCTAGTGTACTTCAACCTTGGGTTCCCAGATGTTGTGGGACCAGAACTCCCATCTTCCCTGACCTTTGGTTGCTCTGATGAGGGATGATGGGAACTGTAGTTCAACAACACCTGAGGACCAAAGTCAGAAAACCTTGGTCTAGAGAGAATGCACGGACCAGATAGAGAGGCCCAGAGGGGGCACCATTGGCTCCCGATTTGATGTTGCCCTCCACTGTGCTGTACAGTGGCAAATGATAAATCTGTGATTCAGGAGCGCCCTGATGAAATCAATGGCACAGCCTGACCTCTGGGGCATAGAATGAGGTGGGGGAATGGAAGAAAAAAACTATACCCACACTGAGCTGAATCAGATGTGCACTCAGCACCCTCGCAGCAGATAGTCACTCCTCTGGAGGTAAACATCTTGCCCAGATTTACATAAAATGGTCCCAAACTGCAGACTAGAGCTGGTGCACAGCCTTTCAGGATCCTCTGATATGATTTTCCAGCTGCAGAGAATGAAAGAATAGCATATGAATTTAGGGCAGCCTTCCACATCATGAGGCCTTCCTGGTTTTGCTGGGCTACAGCTCCCCTCAGCCCCAGAGAGCCCAGTGAAGGCTCAGAAATGACAGGAATATCTAGAGGAAGGGACATTGGTCCTTCACCACAGAGTTACGGTATCCCAGACTTCAGGAGATTGGGAAAGAGAGATTTTTTGCTTGGGAAGCTAGAGGCTGTGTGCCCCAGATGTTTTTGACTATGACATACCCTCCAACATTTCTCTGATGAAAACAGGGATGTCCTATTCCATAACAACAACTTTATTATTTATATCCTGCCCATCTGACTGGGTTGCCCCAGCCACTCTGGAGGGATTCCAACATCCATAAAAACATAATAAAGCATAAAATAAAATATAAAAATATACCCTCCAACATTTATCCAATGAAAATAGGGACGTCCTAAGAAAAAGCAGGACATTCAGGGATCAAATCAGAAACTGGGACTGTCTCTGGAAAATAGGGACACCTGGAGGGTCTTCAATGAGTTTATGATCCATATCAGCCTGCTAGCACCGCCAATAATAATAATTTATTCTATATATGCCGCCCATCTGACTGCCACTTAAGGCAGCTTCCAACCAATTAAAACACAGTTAAGACATCAATATATATATATTGATATGCCTTTTGCAATCCTCTATGCCTGGACTGCATTTGGTGGGGATCCTTCTCACTCACCTATTGTGCTTTCACTAAAAGCGACAAAACAGGTGTCGTCATCAGCGTTGCACTTTGTCACGCTGCCCTTGCAGCTGGCGCCTGCCGCTGTGCAGATTTCACACTCCAGTGAGTCACCTGTAGAAGAGAAAATGAAAGGTTTCATAAGCGGTGTCCAGGTGCAGACACCGGTCTGCAAAAAGGGGGCAGGAGCTCACAAACGTGGGTCAAGCGCAACATGGTTCCTGCCCTATGCAATGCCACACTCACCATCTTGAAGCCAGTATATTGGTTTCCAGCTCAGTCCAGGGGCGCCAAATTGCCCCCCAACTAGAAGGGGCCCAGCAATGTGTGACATCATACGCACATCATGTGCCACTCCACACATCCTGGTGCACGCATGACGGAGACAGGGGATGGAGTGGGCAGAGGGCAATCTTCAACCTCCATGTGTTCTGCCCGCACCCGGCATGTGAGTGTTGGTATCAAAAAAAGGAAGGCCCCTCAGTACTGGGGGGACTTAGCCCCCTACTCACAAATATTGAGGGGGCTGAAGCGCCTTCCACCTCCTATAGTTGGTGCCCCTGCCTCAGTCAGCGCTTCCAAAATCAACAGCTTAGATCTGGTTTACTCCCAGGTATCCCACTGCAACACACACCAGCCCTAGAAGATTACTACTGCTCACCTGGAGTTAGAAGTACAGATAAGAGAAAAAGTCCCAAGACCGCAGGCATGGTTCGTGAGAAGAAATGTGCAGCGGAAGCATGTGCAAAAAGCTTGGTTCCTCGTGAAGCCATTTTTTCAGCCCGCTGTCTGCAAAATTAATAAATCAAAAGCCAGATTGGAAGCATGTATGATTTTTTTAAAAAAAATGTCCTGATTTCTCAGTACAGTGAGATGCTAGAATCTGGACACCATAGATACAAACCCTCCTCTCCCGTGAATCTTCTGAGAAATTCATGGGATAACAGAGGGATCTCATCTGGTGATGAGGCAAACACGTATTAGCAAGGTTGGGAAGCTAATTTTTCCTCAGAAAATCTGTGGTGTCACGTACATAGCTGGGAGCACTGATGGCATATGGTTTCAGAACAGAGTCCATATAACCGGAGACACCAGACTGATACCCAGCCAGACTGATACCCAGAGAGAACTTGCTGCAAGACAGACCCAAAAAAGAAAATAACAGAACACCTCTAGTCATCACATACAGCTCCCAAGTTAAAACAGTACAACGCATCATCAGAGATCTACAACCTCTCCTGGTCAATGACAGTTCTCTTTCTCAAGCTCTGGGAGGAAGACCTTTCATTGCCTACAGACAGCCACCCAATCTTAAACAACTCCTAACCCACAATAATACTACAACCAGACTTAACACGGACACTGGCACCAGAACCTGCAATAAACCCAGATGCCAACTTTGCTGCCACATACACCCGGACAACACCATTACTGGCCCCAACAACATCACACATACCATCTCGGGACTATTTAATTGCTCATCGTCTAACATTGTGTATGCCATCAAATGCCAACAGTGTCCTTCAGCTCTCTATGTTGGACAAACAGGCCAAACCTTACGCCAAAGAATAAACGGACATAAATCTGACATCAGGAATCACAAGACAGAGAAACCAGTAGGAGAACACTTCAATCTCCCAGGACATTCTATACAAGATCTCAAAGTAGCTGTTCTATTACAAAGGAATTTCAGAAATAGACTGGAAAGAGAAGCTGCTGAATTGCAACTTATTACCAAACTTAAAACCATGGAGAGACCTGGTCTGAACAAAGACATTGGATTCTTATCTCGTTATACATGAGAAAGCCATTTTTCACCTTCTCACCCCTTGCTTTTTCCTGTAAGACCTATTGCAGTCGTTAAGAGTCGTCAACAGGCTAATCACAGCTATCTGCCAATCACCCAATCCCACCACCCTTCTGAGTAATACCCCTCCCCACCTTCTCACTATATAGAAGGGTCTGGTGACTTCTGTTTCAGTGTATCTGAAGAAGTGTGCATGCACACGAAAGCTCATACCAAGAACTAACTTAGTTGGTCTTTAAGGTGCTACTGGAAGGAATTTTTTTATTTTGTTTTGACTATGGCAGACCAACACGGCTACCTATCTGTATCTGGTGTTTAGAAGACATCTGAAGGCAGCCCTGTTTAAGGAAGTTTTTAATGACTGATGTTTTAATGTATTTTTAATCTCTTGTTTGAAGCTGCCCAGAGTGGCTGGGGAAACCGAGCCAGATGGGCGGGATATAAGCAATAAATTATTATTATTATTATTATTATTATTATTATTATTATTATTATTATTATTATCATCATCATCATCATCATCATCTGCCCTCACAGTTCAACAAAAAGCTTTCTTTGCTCCAAACTTGATTATAAACCAGGAGTCAGAAACCTTTTTCAGCCGTGGCCTGGTCCACTGTCCCTCAGACCATGTGGTGGGCCGGACTATATTTTGAAACAAATAATGAACGAATTTCTATGCCCCACAAATAACCTAGAGATGCATTTTAAATAAAAGGGAACATTCTACTCATGTAAAAACACGCTGATTCCTGGACAGTCTGCGGGCCGGATTGAGAAGGCGATTGGGCCACATCTGGTCCCCAGGCCTTAGGTTGCCTACCCCTGTTATGAACCAAAGCAAGGAGGGAGGGGTTAAAATTCAAGGCAGAGAGGCTGTAAGGCCCACCTCATGTTTAACCAGGATCCTCCCACCCCCATGTAGAGCTGTGCCGTTCATGTTCCTCAACTTGTACACAAGGTCACTTTGCACATGTGCTGGGTGTGTGGCCAGTGGGGGCCATAACTGTCAGATGCGTTGATCGTGTTGTGGCCTGTGCACCCTGACAATTCCTTCACACATGCTTTCAATGCAGGCATTGGGAATGCATATGTCTCCAGATGTTGAATTCCAACCCCCATAGCCCCTGACCCAGATCAGAAACGTGACCCAATGGTACATCCACTCACCAACCCCCCTGTCACCCCCTTGTGTTAACCCCCTAGAGCTTCCCCTTTTCAAATATCCCACTGTACCGGACCTCTGCTATGGTTTAAAGCTGCAATTCCTCGCCGTTGCCCTCCATCGCTGCTGAACTCAAACTTCTGCTGTCCTTTAAAACCATCACTTTCCCACTGTCCGTATGCTTCGCTTCTCACTTGCATGCTATGGCTACTGCTGCTGTTCAACGCGTCTTCTCTTCTGCTCCCCTGGCCTACCCTGACTTCATCCAAATCCGCGATTGTGATGCAGCACTGCAAATCCTCCAATGGGGGCTGCGTGATAACAGCCTTCATTTTTTATGTACATAGGAAGTTTCACTGAACTTGGAGGAGTGGAGAGAGTTTCTTGCTTCTTGCTGGGTATCAGAGGGCAGGTTGCCTGGGCTACTGGTGTGGTTCACACAGCTGGCTTTGTATTTTGACTATTTTCTCCTACGTGAACCTACCTAGTTATTAAGATTGGGCTAAGTTACAGCGTAAAATGTGTAGAAGACACTCTTCACAAAGGTCTGCCTGGCGCCAGCCAGATTTCCTTTTTGGTACCGTGTGTGTGTGTGTGTGTGTGTGTGTGTGTGTGTACACCCATTCACACCCCTATATATTTGTTATCTGCTGCAGCCTTTTTTGTGCCTTTGTATTATGGCTAGACTAGGTAAAGGTAAAGGTAAAGGTAAAGGTAAAGGTACCCCTGCCCGTACGGGCCAGTCTTGACAGCCTCTGGGGTTGTGTGCCCATCTCACTTAAGAGGCCAGGGGCCAGCGCTGTCCGGAGACACTTCCGGGTCACGTGGCCAGCGTGACATCGCTGCTCTGGCCAGAGCCAGAGCCAGAGCCAGAGCCGCACACGGAAGCCGCACAGAGCCAGAGCCACACACTTCCGGGTCACATGGCCAGCGTGACATCGCTGCTCTGGCGAGCCAGAGCCGCACACGGAAACGCCGTTTACCTTCCCGCTGGTAAGCGGTCCCTATTTATCTACTTGCACCCGGAGGTGCTTTCGAACTGCTAGGTTGGCAGGCGCTGGGACCGAGCAGCGGGAGCGCACCCCGCCGCAGGGATTCGAACCACCGACCTTTCGATCGGCAAGCCCTAGGCGCTGAGGCTTTAACCCACATCGCCACCTGCATCCCCTGCTTGCCAAATGTTTTATCTGTTAAATCCAGTGCTTTTTTCGGGAGGGATGCAGCGGTACGTATACCCCTAAACATTTTGTGAATCTACATGTGTACCTTTGTCTATTTACTGTATTTATGGAGTAGCCCCTTATAAGCAAAAGATTTTAGATGTACTAAATTTTTTTTTAGAAAAAATTGTGAGATTACAATGCAAAAATGACAAAAAAATAGTTGGGAGAGGAAGGCAAGGAATGGGCCCCCCGGACCCCTAATTGGAAACCACTGCTCTAGGAGATGTGGCTGAAGAAAGGAAAATAAAAGTTTGAACAAATAAAAACATAACATAATGATATTTTAAAAAAATTATTAGGCACCGCATATGCACTAGGACTCTATATCTATCTCCTCCCCACAATTCTCTCCATAATGTAAAGAAGGGAGTTTCAGGGGGTTGGACTAAATGACCCTTGGGGTCCCTTCCAACTCTACCGTTCTATGATTCTACGTGAAGAGTTGCACCGGTGATCAGTGCTAGTGCTGCATAAAGTCACTCTCTTCAAAGAAGGAGGAAAAGGTGAATCCAGAAACCTACAGGCCAGTTCACTAGATGTCAGTCTGGGTAAACCTATCCTACAGAATATTAAGCCATCAGTGAACATCTAGAAAATATATAAATTCACAGCTAAGTAAGTAGTAGAGCTATGCCCTGGATGCTGCTAGAACCTGAGCCAAATCTGGAAGACTTGAGATCCCCTCTCACACAGATTCTCCTTACCCAGTCCCCTCCTGATCACATAAGTAATTGGAGGCTGGGACAAGCAACAGTGGTATTGTAGTGACTTAGATGGATGGTGTGAATGTGACTTTGTGGGTCTAGAGCTCCATAATGGATGGGATACGTGACTTACCACAAGCTGCTATGGTCTGCTGGCTGGGTGCTCCTTGGTGAGATTGTCTTCTCCTGGCTGCTAAAGGTTGCTTACGGCACACCTATCCTAGAATACCCTGACTTATGAAGGACCTGAAGGCTTTGGAATGATGTGCAAGAAATATTTGTGTTTCAAATTACATATGCTAATACCAGGAACTTTGATTTTCTCCTGCTTGCTCCACTCATGCAGCGCTTAAGGTTTGTACATATACAAATAAATAAATAAATAAATAAATGTGGGTACACAAAGTTTGGTTGTGTAAAATGGCTCAAAATGAATAAATAAATCTGTGAACTGCCCTGAGACCTTCAGGTATAGGGCGGTATATAAATTCAATAAATAAAAAAACACACGAAAGTGCACAGAAGATAAGGACCAAACATAGAACAATAAAATGAAACCAAATAATGGTGTGGGAGGAACAGAATGGTGTGATTAGAACCAATGTACAGAAACCACACATTATCTATGTAGGCCACTTCCTGGTTCATGTGGAGATTGGGATAGATGAATCTATACATTTCAGTTTCTCTGTTTCTCGTTTTTTTTGCCCCCACACCCATAATGAAGACTCGAGAGACATTGCATTGCATAGAATAGCCGTATTTATTAAATAGCAAACAAAAAGCTCTGCAAGAAAATTCAGTTACATTGTGAGGTAGAATTGGAATCAGCTGCTGGGGGAAAGAAATAATTTGCTATCCGTATATATGTAACATGCTGTCTAAAAGTGCACCATGGGTGTAGCCAGGATTTTTGTTGGAAGGGGTAGGACTTGGGGGGGCAGAACTGACGTGATTGGTCAGTTAGTTAAGTATTTCTATTGTTTTACTTGATCTAGGGGGCCAGCTTCCCTCCTGCCCCCCCCTGGCTACACCCATGAAGAGCACGCTTAAAAACTCTGACTTTCATTTCCAATCAGGCTTGAGGGCCAGATACAAGCCTCCTGGCCTCCTTCTCAGGTCCTCAGGACTCTCCCTAGACCATACACTCAGCTGATACAATGGTCCACTCCACAGGCCACACCTCTCATTGGTTCTGCTATTTCTCTTCCTCAGTCAGCTGTGCTGTCCAATAGTGTATCCTTTAACTGTAATAATGCCTCTTGTGGTTGGATATTCTCTCTCTGTGTGTGAGAGTCATTTGGTTCCAGAAACAGAGACGAATAGAGAAGTTTCAAGAAGCAGCAGAAGGCTGAGATTGTTTTGCCTATGCCAGGACGTTTTCTGTGGGATCTTTTTCTTTGGACATGTGCAGTATGACAGGAAGCACTGATAACAATGGTTTTGTGTAACTTTTTGTAACTTGTTGTGAGTCTCTTGCTTGCTCCTTGCAGAGAGAGAATCTTGGACTCTTGTTGGACTCTAAGCCTGCCTTGACCACGGTATCTTTGCTACCAATATGCTTTTATGCCTGTCAAGTAAACCTCTACACTTGACTGAATCTTTGAGGCGTCCATGAGTGTTTATTGCCTACTCTGTGTACCTTCAACCCCAAAGATGCTTCCAAGGAAGGAGCTGCGTTGAGATGTAACTCTGCTAGGTATGGATACTGACACACACACACAGCTAAAGTGATGCCAGACCAAATTCTTCTATTTTTTTTTAATAAATTTTTATTAATTTTCCAATTTTTAACAAACACAACAAAAACAACATACAAACAAACACATAAATTCATAATTTCTTAACCTTATTTCCATAAGCCTCTTTTCTCGGACTTCCCCATACCTTCCCCTTTTTGCATCCTTTTATTTTTAACAATTATTCAACAACCCTTTTAGCCAATTAAATATAAATTCATTCTCCCTTTCAATTTCACCCTAAATCAAACAAAATTTACCGCTGTAATTCTACGTCTTCCTCTCCCTTAGCATTTTAGCACTCCTCAATTTTATAGTAGCTCTTAAGATATATTTTAAACTTCTTCCAGTCTTCTTCCACAGTCTCTTTCTCTTGGTCGCGGATTCTGCCGGTCATTTCTGCCAGTCAGACCAAATTCTTCTAAATCATCCATCGGAGGTTGATGGATCAATCCAACACTTGTTTCCATCATTGGAGAACAAAGAGGGGGTGTCTCTATGTGTAGAAATGTGACATTTGCATGGTTGGAATGTGGCCTTTGTTCCAGAACCATTCACCCTTGGTCTTGACCTTCACTATTTCATTCTCATTTCTTAAAAAAAAAAAAAAAACGAACTGACTCTTTGTGAGTCTGTAAGATATCTATGGATACAAACCCCTCTGAAAAAACAAATTGAAACTAGAGTAGGACATGGAAAGGAAAGTCGTCCTCAGTGCCAAGTCATGGAAAAGGGTTTATTACAAGAGGATCTTCATCAGCAGAAGCCATGACAAGGCCAGAAGGGGAAATTTCGATGATGGAGGTGCCTTACTCGCTTCTGTACATTTGCCATCTATCATTCCAGATGCAGCTTCCTTGAATGTTTTCTTAGCATTTTGTGATAAAGCATCACAGTAATTCTTGGTAGTGCAACCTTTCATAGTGATTTTAATCGTTCCTGGAGATGAAAAGGAAAGATGGGGAGTCAGGGGGCCCACTATTCCCCAAAATTACCTCCCACAAACAAGCTTGAATTGGCTCTCAACCTTACCTGGCCAAACTAACAAAATAAAATAAAAATGGCAAAGCAAAAAGGTGCATGTGTAGCCATGTCCATTAATTTCAACAATTCTACTCTAAGACTAGTCTTGTATATAACCCATTGATGGGGATGTTCCTATGAGCTGAAGTCATATATTACAAAGAATAAATGTTTTCCTCCCAAGTGCCACTCGCATCTTCCCCAGTTGTAGCCATTCTACAGTGGTACCTCAGGTTACAGACGCTTCAGGTTACAGACTCCACTAACCTGGAAGTTGTACCTTGGGTTAAGAACTTTACCTCAGGATGAGAACAGAAATCACGTGGTGGCGGCGTGGCAGCAGCAGGAGGCCCCATTAGCTAAAGTGGTACCTCAGGTTAAGAACAGTTCTTAATCTGAAAGAACAGACCTCCAGAACAAATTAAGTTCTTAACCCAAGATACCACTCTACTGGGATATGTGCAGGGTGACCCTATATTTGAACTTGTAAAGGACAGTCCTCTATTTGAAAGCCTATCTGAGAAATCCTTTGTTTGATGGCTTGTCTGGTCTCCAATGCTCCTGATGAAGCATTGCTCCAGATATTGTGGGATAATAATACTATCATATCATATAATCAGCACCACCAGCCTGAACTCACCAGAGTCCCTGCACCTCTCAAGTGGGCACCATTGCCATTATAGGAGAACAAGGGTGCGCCATGAGTTCTAGCAACTCTTTTACTTGAAAAATAGCACTGATATGATGATGCAAAGTTGCTTAAACCTTCAGTTTTCCAAGCAACTTATAAAAAAGGTCTCTTAAAAAAAAGAAAAAAAGGTCTCTTAAAAAAAAAAAAAGGAAAGGAAAACATCACGTTTGGAGGGTGGCAACAACATTTCTGTGGTGGCTCCCTAACTGGAATGCTCTCCCCAGAGAAGCTCACCTGGCACCGTCACTACATGTATTTGGGCAGTAGGCAAAAACATTCCTCTTTACCAGGCCTTTGGCTATTAAGTAATCTATAGCCTGCTAAAGCTTGGGCGGTGGGGGGGACGGGGGACGGGGACGACGACTGCTACTGCTCCAGATATTTTTGGATGATGATAATGCTGTTGTTGTTGATGATGATGATTATCCCCAAGCCAGCTTCGTTTTGCATGGCTGGATCATTCCAGTCTCATAAAGTGCCTTGGAGCTCCTGCCACTTTTGGGTGGCTCTGTTCGCCCTTGGCACCCCGCTCCCAATGGAAAAGCACGCTCCGCCACCGGACTGAGTGCCAGCAAGACCAAAATGGAACAGAATTTCCATTGCTCAGCCAATCCCTCCCCAAAATCCAAAGAAGATAAATCAGAAATACCACTTTTGACGCTAAGATCCAGACATTGGTCCTCAGCTCCTGTACATTCTGCCAAATCTGAAGAAGAGCATGGGCTTAAAAGAGAATAGCAGGCTGGGCATTTTTTCCCATTGACTGTGTTGTTTACTGGAGGCACTGGAAAAAAAGGCAAAGAGACAGTGTACACTCACACATTCCCCTCTATCCAGGCAGGCAGGCAGGAGACGTTATCACAATTTAAGGAACACAGATCTCACCAGCCAAAACCATTCAAGGGGATTGTGGAATATGACTGCTGTTGGGAGAGATGGGGCATTCTGGTGTACCTCAACTTTGGGTTCCCAGATGTTGTGGGAGCAGAACTCCTATCTTCCCTGACCCTTGGTTGCTCTGACAAGGGAAGATGGGAACTACAGTTCAGCAACATCTGGGGGCCATAAGTCAGAGAGCGTTGGTAGATTGACAGGTCTGGAGGGCCACAATAGGCTCCCAGACATAATGGTTCCCTCCACTGTGCTGCACAGTGGTAAATGACTGATCTGTGATTCAGAACTCCACCATTGAAATCTATGGCACAACCTGACCTCTGGGGCATAGAATGAGGGGTGAAAGGAAAAATACACTCACGTGGAACAGAAATGGATGAGCAGTTAGCACCCTTGCAGCAGACAGCCACTCCTCTGGAAGTAAACATTTTGCCCAAATTTATGGAATATGGTCCCTGTCCGCAAGCCTTAGTGGATGAACAGTCTTTCACTATATTTTGAGTTGATTTCTGATCTGCAGAGAATGAAAGAAAAAGATAAGCATTTAGGGCAGCCTTCCACAACACGGTTCCCTCCTGGTGTTGCTGAGCTACAACTCCCACCAGCCCCAGAGAGCCCAGTGAAAACTCAGAAATGACAGGAACTGGAGTCCAGCAACATCTGGAAGGACATTGGGGCTTGATCCCAGATTTAAGATAGCTCAGCTCCAGGGGGCAAAGCTTTCAGCTTGGAAAGCTAGATGCAGTGTGTTCTAAATGATTTTGACTACGAGTCTCTGATCCCTATCAGCCCCAGTTAACTGCCAGGAAGCTGTCAGGCAGGCCAACTCCCCAGGGACACAAGTGCTCTAGACCCAACAACATTTTAATTGGGGGGCAGGGCACCCACATAGTGCAGTGGCCATGTGCACATGCCCCCACCAGTCAGTTGATGAATCGAATGACTCCTAATAAGGCATCTTGATATGCCTTTTACAAACCTCTGGCCTAGACTGCATTTGGTGGGCATCCTTCTCACTCACCTACTTTGCTTTCAGTAAGAGAGACAGCACAGGTGTCTTCATTAGCATTGCAATTCATCATCTTGCCACTGCAGCTGTCGCTTAGTGCTATGCAGGTTTCACACTCCAGTGTAGCCGTGGGGGGGGGGGATAGAATGGAGTTGTTGGAACCAAAGGACAGAAATCAATTTTTTTTAAATGTTGTTATAAGGTGTTTTTTGGTGGTGACAGATTCCCTAAAGTTCTTAAATGTATCAAATGCATGGAGATGTTGAAGCTGGCAAAGCGCTAAAATACAGGCGAGACCAGTTTTCTGGGTCCAGGAAGACATTTGGCAAAGGGGACTAGTAAGAGACAGGGAGAGAAGTGATCCATATAACTAGGGCTGTGTGCTGGAGAGCAACTGGCTGAGTACATTTGGAAGACAACGGGAAAGTTTCCCATCATCTTATTGATATTAATGGATATGGATCTATTAGTTTTTATTGTATTTTAATATTTTGTTGGAAGCTGCCCAGAGTGGCTGGGGAAACCCAGCCAGATGGGTGGGGTATGTATAAATAAATAAATAAATAAATAAATAAATAAATAAATAAATAGTATTCTGCAGGTGCATTCTCAGAGTTCAATTCAGAAGGCAAATATGTATGGAGGGGTGGAATCTGCACTTCAGCTCTCTTTCCCTGTAATAAATGCAACAAAATCCAATGGGGGTGGGCACTGCTGGAGATGATCACTGGATGTTGGAAGGTCTGAAGCAGAGAGCCTATTCTGCACAAAGACAATCCCCTTAGTATTTAGAACTTTGCACCACGAGTGTTCCAAATTATGGGGTGTGGAGGCCATGTCTATGGAACACTCCCTTCACTTAAAGGGTAAAGGTAAAGGGACCCCTGACTGTTAGGTCCAGTCATGACCAACTCTGGGGTTGCGGTGCTCATCTTGCTTTATTGGCTGAGGGAGCCGGCATACACCTCCCTCATGTGTCATGTGGCCAGCATGACTAAGCCACTTCTGGCAAACCAGAGCAGCGCACTGAAACGCCGTTTACCTTCCCGCCGGAGTGGAACCTACTTGCACTTTGATGTGCTTTCGAACTGCTAGGTTGGCAGGAGCAGGGACCAAGCAACAGGAGCTCATCCTGTCGCGGGGATTCAAACCGCCGACCTTCTGATCGGCAAGCCCTACGCTCAGTGGTTTAACCCACAGCGCTACCCAAGTCCCTTTCCCTTCACTTAGAGACCTTCAAACCTGCCCCCCACCTGCTGATAAGGTGGAGATGAGTCAACGGCTTATGCTCCTGTAGGGCAAAGGAGGCAAAGTCAGTCAGTGAGCACCAACCATACCTTTTTTCTCACAGATGAGAAGCAAAAGCCTGAGCAGTGCTTCGGTATACAGTAGGGACACTGGAATTTGATTGCCTTTTTGTTAATTTACTGTTTCATTTGTCCTACGGCTTCATGGTGGATGTCAGCTGCCCTGGTGATCTCACTCAAGGAGGAAGAGTACATTTACCATTTATTAAATGTAGTTATCACTTTAAAAAAAAGTATTAGAGTGACTTCAAAGATTTAAAATACAAAATTTTCGCAAGATCTTCTTTCTTCTTCTGCAATCACTCATTGCCAAGTAAGATTGTCTTCTATGAATATGGTCTCAACGGTGTGTCTGTAAGTGGCCATGGAGGCCAAATCTGGATCCACACGTCCTTCCACATAAGATCAGCTGGCACGGGAAACATGCATAATACTAACAGTGTTCAATGATAATATAGCAAGAACAATATCTAGATCTGGATTTGGATCCAGACAGACAGACAGACAGACACACACACACACACACACACACACACAAAAAAAAAAAAACCTTCCCATGCTACAAAAAGATGAAAACCAAAATCACATTAGAATCACATCATGTATGTCATCAATGACTGTGCTGGACGCAAGCAGACTGCTCCTCTGTCAAGCTGTACAATGGTGGAGGAATATCACTCCAGCCTACTCTTCTGCCATTGGGCCAATAAAAGAGGGGGGCAGGGAGGATGCAATCCCTGTATGCCTTCTCCTATTATCTCTTCTTCTGTGTTGGAGCACAATTCAAAGTGTTTGTGATGCTTACCTTTAAAACCCTAGACAACCGGAGGCCTGGGTACAGTTCAACCTGCCCAGGAACTGTGGTTCCTGATGGAAAGAGGGAAATTTGTAGAAAGTGGAGTTTGGGGTATAGGTTTGGGGGAGATAGGTATTGAGACCTGTGCTTTTTAACTTGTTCCTAAACAACATGGAGTTAAGAGTGAGCAGTGAGGTGGCCAAGATTGCGAAGTGCTCCAAAAGGACTTATCCAAACAGTAGTAAAATGGCAAAAGATTCCTGCATTGCAGGGGTAGGACTAGATGACCCTCGCAGTCCCTTCCAACTCTACAATTCTATGATTTTTTAATAGCAAATGAAATTCGGCGTAAACAAATGTAATGTGATGAACGATGGGGCAAAGTATCTTAATTTCACAAATACATTTAAGGGGTCTGAATTGCCTTCGTTCAAATTTCAGATACAGTGGTACCTCGGGTTACAGATGCTTCAGGTTACAGACTCTGCTAACCCAAAAATAGTACCTCGGGTTAAGAACTTTGCTTCAGGATGGGAACAGAAATCATGCAGCAGCGGTGCAGCAGCAGTGGGAGGCCCCATTAGCTAAAGTGGTACCTCAGGTTAAGAACAGTTTCAGGTTAAATACAGACCTCCGGAAGAATTAAGTTCTTAACCAGAGGTATCACTGTACTGTATGCAGTTGTGGTTGCCTCAGCTAAAGAGAGAGAGGATATTGTAGACTTGGAAAAGATTCGGAAAATGGCTATCAAACTGGGCAAGGGGACAAGGGGATAGACTGAGGGGGTGGGAATGCTGTAGTACTTAGGACAGTTAAGACTTAGTTTAGATATAATGTGAGTAAGAGGCCACATGATAGAAGTTTATAGAGTTATGCATGGCATGAAGAAATCAGATAGAGAAATGTTTCTCTCCCTCTCTCGTAACTCTACAATTCATGGTCATCGAATGGCAACGAATGTTGGAAGATTCAGGACAGAGAAAATAAAGTACATCTTCAAGCATCACATTAAGCTGTGGAACTTCTTGCCACAGTGATGGCCACCAACCTAGATGGCCTTAAAAGAGGATTAGACAAATTCAATGTAATAAAGGAATCTTTGTCCATTTTCTGCTGTGTGAAGTTCTTTATTAGGCATAAAGGTCAAATGTATAAAGGCATTTTTAATGAATGCACTTCCTGAATCTATGCAGAAGGTACAGCTCATCTCAATAGTAGAAGACATCAGGTCTCTACATGTAGTAGACACGTAAATGGGTTCACATGTGCACCTTGTAAAAATAGTCCTCTATTTGAGTGGGCTGTCAGGTGGGCCCACCCATGAAGCAAGATGAGGTAACCGCCTTGCGCAGCAGCAGCCCACAGCCGTCATCACCCATGGAGAAGTGGCACTGGTAGCAGTACCAGTTTCTGGAGAGATCTCGCAGGATGTCACCCACTAGATCTCATGAGCTCTCTCTGGAAGCCGGCACTGCTGGCAGTGGTTCGCAAGTGCTGCCATGCAACACAGGGAAGGGACACCTCAGCGGGAGAGTGGGGCAGCAGCAGGGAAGGGTGGTACATTTCCGTTTCACCTCAAGTGGCGAAACAGGACATGCCATTCCTGGCTAGAGGACAGCCCTCTGTTTGCAGAAGTCCTCTGTTTCATTGGCTATACAGGAAGAAGCCGTTGTTCTACAGACTTTTGCTGTCGGCCCTCAGAAGGTCAACATGAGGGACTGCATCCCTCAGGCTGAAAAGGTTTCCCGCTCCTCAGCCAACCGATCTTCACTACAGAACTTCATGATTTCTTTTAAAAAGATGATTTCTAATTCAGTAGAATTTCTTTCTAATTCAGTAGAACATCTAGGAGTACAAATCCCTCTGGAAAATGACAAATTGAAAGTAAAGAAGGACATTAAAAGGAAGGTCTTTCTCAGGACTGAGTCACAGGAAGGTCTTCATCACCAGAAGATCTTCACCAGCAGAAGCCATGACAGGGGCACTCATAATGATGGAGGTGCCTTATCTGCTGATTCACATTTACCAACTACAGATCCAAAAATGTTGGCTGGGCCGAAATTTTTTTCTAAAGTAGCACAGTAAGACTTGGTAGTACAACCTCTTATGATGAAGTCAGACCATCCTGGAGCTGAAAAACAAAGATGGGAGATCAGGGGTCCACTCTTCCCAGTAATCACCACCCCAAATAAGTTTATTTGTCTCCCACCATTGCCATGGGTCAAGGTGACTAGTAAAATAAAGAAAAAGCAAAGCAAAAAAGAACAAAAGGACAATGCACATTGCTAAATTATTATTATTGATTAGATTTTCCCCAACACTGGCAAAGAAGGCCTCCTCTGATGAGGACTAACTTTGGATATAACCCATTGATGGGGATATTGCTGCAACCACCCCAATGCATTGGCATATATGTAATGTCCTCTATTAGAAGGCCTATCAGAAGCAGCCCACTTTTTAAGGTGTCCTCTTTGAAGGCCTGTCAAGTCTACAATGTTCCTGATATGGCATTTGTCCATTATTATCCCCATCTGTGGGGATGATGATAATGGGGCATTTTAGTTGCTTGCACCAGCAGCTCCTCAAGCTACTTACAAGATGTTCTAAAGCTTGAAAAACTATTATGTTGTACCATAAAATGGAAAACAGCACCCATAAGAGCCTCAAACATTTTGCAACATACTAGGAATAAAATTACATCAGCTCAGTCCATCAAAAGTTTGAGGAAATGTAAGTTTTTACCTGGCACCAAAAAGGTGCCAACAAAGGGACAGGGTAGACCTTGCGACAGAGAGCATTTCTCAGTCAGAAAAGGCTCCTGTCCCCTATTGCCACCTCCAAGCTTCTCTCACAGGTGTGACCTGGAGAAGGGCCTCAGAAGATCCGAGCATTCAGCTAAGTTCCTGTCAGGAGAGGTGCTCAAGAAGTCACTGGGGTCCTAATCATAATGGTGACATCCCCGGTATTGGGTCTGTGAGCCACCATTTTCATTTCCCACAATGATGAAGCTGGCAATGACTGCAGGTAAAATCAATTATCATGCCAGGAGAAAGAACCACAAAATCAGTGGTAGGAGAGAAATTCATTTGGTCCACTTTTCATAATAGAGCCACCCAAACTGCTGCACCCAGACTTAGTTTTCGGTTAGAACGCATCTCCCAGATGGATTGGGCCCTTCTCTGGATTTTGTAAGGTGCTTTCAATGTGAGGAAAGCATGCACAAAATGTGCATACAAAATGTGCTTCTTACTGGTGAATTCATTGAAAAGCATGTGTTGTTTCCAAGTGAATTCTACTCAGAGTACACTTTAGCCATACCCATTAATTTCAATTAGTCTATGCTATGCTCATGGCCAGCCCACACATGGGGCAAGGTGAGGCGACCACCTCAGGGGGGCAAGAATCCACAGATGCAGATCTTTATTGCCCACTTATTCCTGATGTAGATCATCACTCACATCTTATTCCTTGACCAGGAGGCAAATGCCATTCTGTGGTTCGTCTCAGGTGCCAAAATGTCTTGGGCCAGCCCTGGCTACCATTAACATCAGCTACAACTCTGCAAACCTTACACGAAGGGTGCACATTTCATGTAAAAAGTGAACCTGAAATGGATTTTAAATGCAGACAACTGGACAGAGCAGGATGGAACAGATCCCTCTGATGGAATGCCAGCAAGACTTAAAATGGGACAGAATTGGCTGCTACACCAATTACTTTTCAGAATCAGAAGAGCATATCAAATCAGAATTACCACTTTTGAGGATTCCATCTAGGCAGTAGTCCTCTGCCCCTGTACATTCTGCCAGCTCTGAAGAGCAGGGGCCCATTAGCGACAAGCAGGCTGGGCATTTTTTCCCATTGGCCGTGTTGTTTATTGGGGGCACTGAAAAAAGCAAAGACGCAGTATAAGAAAAGGGGAAGAATTGTATTCGTACGCACACTGTCGCACAACCTGGCCCCTGGGGCACAGAGCAGGAAAAGAGGATGGGAGCAAAACTATACCTACCTTGAGGAGAAACAGATGCACAGTCATTCCCCTCACAGCAGACAGCCTTTCCTCTGGCAATAAACATCTTGCCCAAATTCAGATAAAATGGTGCGAGTCCACAGGCGTGAGTGGATAGACAGCCTTTTATTATTTCCTGACTTGTTACTTCAGCTGCAGAGAAGGCATAAGGTAAGTACTTAAGCCAGCCTTCCACAACATGGGGTTGGCTGGGCTACCAACTCCCATCAGCCCTAGCAAGCACAGTGAAGGGTAAGAAACATCTGGAAGTTATGATGGGGTGGAAAGTTCACAAGCTATGAAGGACTTGCTCACACATTTATTGACTGCTGCACGAATTATTATAGCTAGGAAGTGGAAGGGGCAAGCAGAAGATAAAACAGAAGAATGTTATAAAGAGGTGTGAGGTATAGCAATTAATGATAAATTAATATGTATCATTGAGGTAAGATGTGGAATATGCAGGAGAAATGATTTTGAGGAGATACGAAAAGGGGTCAAACCATCACAAGAGGTGTTGAAATTTTGGGAGGCTGGATAGTTATAATGGAATGGTCTCGGTGGTGGAGTGCACATTTTTATTTATATTTATTTATTATCATTACTCTGCCAAAATAAAAAAAAATCTGTTACATAAAAAAGAAACATCTGGAAGGTTACCAATCCCTCACCTCAGAGTTAAGGTACCTCAGGTAGCAAGAGGCCGGGAAATATAGCTTTCTGTGTGGAAACCTAGAGGCAGTGTGCTTGTGATGTTTTAAACCCGGCATGTCCAACAGGTTGATTGTGATCTGTGAGTAGATCGCAGTCTCTTGGGAGTTAGACGTGCCTGCTTTAGACTATAATCTCCATCATCACAAGTCAGCGTTGCCAATGGTGGAGGATAATGGGAGTTGTAGTCCAGTGCATGTGGAGTCTAAGCAGTCACTACTGCAGGTAAATGGATGGATGGCCTGACTCTCAATAAGGCATCTTGATAGACCTTTTGCAAGAGGTAGAGGTCCTTCTCACTCACCTACTGTAGCTTCCACAAAAGCGACAGAGCAGGTGTCTTCATGAGCACTACAACGCTCCATAGTGCCATTACAGTTGCCATCTAACCCTAGGCAGGTTTCACACTCTAATGAGTCACCTGTGGATGGGAAGACAAAAGATTTCTTTAGAAGGGTCCATGCACAGACATCTCTCTACGTTACCTGTCCACTGGATCCCAGAAAAGTTGGTCAAGTGCAAAACCGTTCTATGCCTTCCCCATTGTAATGCAACGTTCAACAAGAATGAAGGAGATACAGTGGTTTCCAATCCCAGTCAACTCTTCCAATATTTCCAACTTGGATCATCCACCACTCCTAGAAGATTACTACTGCTTACCTGGAGTTAGATAGTACAACCCGTGCAGCACGATGGCGAGAAATATTCACACAGTTGTTCAAGAATAATTTTACATCATTTATCAAATATGTGAGAAAGAGACAATTATTTGCAAAGTGCCATGAAAACTTCCAAACTACATAAAATAAAGTGAACTTGCAATATCTGATTTCACTAGATTCTTACAAATTCTTGACTCAGTTTTTCATTTTTTCTTGTTTTTAAATAAATTCAAGAAAATTCAAGAAAAAGGTGAGTTCAACATTGTTCCCAGTGGCTTTAAGGTGCTGATGAACCAGCATATGGAGTTATAAAGAAGACAGGGTGCTGCCCAGAGTGGCTGGGAAAACTCAGCCAGATGGGCGGGGTATAAATAATAATAATAATAATAATAATAATAATAATAATAATAATTCTATCCCCGTTTCACCCTAGCAGTCCATACAGTTGAGAGGATGCTGTTCCGCCACTGGTGGGGCCAATTTGTTGGGATTGGCGGATAGCACACTCCCTGAGCACAATTTTCTGGGCGTCTTCAGTTGTCTCATGCCATTGATGCATCTACTAGTGCTGAATATCATTGAAGAGACAATTTCTTGGCTTAAGCATAAAAGACTGAATAGCTTACTCCCAAGCATCCCACTGCAACACACACCAGTGCTAGAAGATTACGACTGCTTACCTGGGGTTAGAAGCGCAGAGAAAAGAAGAAGTCCCAAGGGAACCGGCATGGCACTGGGGAAGAAGTGCGCAGTGGGAATGAGCTCAAAAAGTTTCAGGTTTTTTGTGAAGCAATTATTTTAGCCTGCTGTTTGCAATAAATAAATAAATCACGAGAGGAAGCATGTATGATTTTTTTTTTTTAAAAAAAACACACAAATCTCTCAGTACAATGAGATGTCTGTCACTTCCTGCTGGGGTCTGGGCTCCATCAACACAAATTCCCCTCCCCTCTGAGTTCTGTTAGAAATTCATGGGGTGGCACAGGGATCTTGTGTGGGGATGAGCCAAACACATATTGCGGGTGTTGGAAACCTCCCTGCCCATCTCAGGAAAAAGCTTGTTTTATCCCAGACTTATTTATAAGCCTAAACAAGGAGGGAAGGGTTAAAAATCAAGACAGGGAGACTATAGGACTCGCCTCCTGTTTATTCGGGATCCCCCACCCCCATGTAGAACTGTGTCGTGTTTGTTCCTTGGGGTGTGCTACTTTCCTAGAACTCCACCAACCCATCAACACCAATCCAACCCATCTCTTTGCTCTGCCCATAAAACTACACTTCTCAGAAACCAGTGTGAAGAGGGTCGGATTGTTCAACCACCTTGGCAATTAGAGCTCTCGTATAGGAATAGGGTTTTCCCAACAACTCTCAGCACACTTAATAAGGAGTCTTTGGGGGACCCAAGACTGCTTAAAGGGGCATCACAGTGCTTTAGATGGAAGATGTGGATGCAACCTGAATGTGCTCAGGTCTGGTGCTCCAAAATGGATGGCATATGTGACTTACCACAAGGACTGCAAACTGGGTGGTTATGTCCTCTCCTGGTTACCAAATTTCACTTGTGAAGCATTTGCTCAAGCATGCCCAGGCTTAAATAGAAGACGAAGACTTTAGCATGACGCAAAAGAAAGATTAGCTTATCATTTACATCAATACCAATTTGATTTCCCCCATTCTCTCACCACCAACATACCACCCAAGTCTGAACAAAGAACAAGTTAGATATTTCACAATTCTGTCTCCTGACTCTGATTTTGGGTGCGCTAGCAAAGCCTCATTGTGCACAGCGGCTGAAACACTGTAGCAATTCAATGGCACAGAAGATAAGGACCAAACATAAAACAGTTAAATAAATGTTTAAATTTTTACTTTGGTTAAAAAAAAAAAATCTTGCACATGAAGGAAGACCTGAGTTAGAGAAGGCCTTGGAGCCAATTTTTGCTCTCTCAGCCCTACAGTCACTGGCTCAGATAACACACACCAAAGATACACTACAGCATTTGGTTGCAGGACCCTGCTTGCTACGCTTTTCTTTCTTATATACTAGCACATCAGCACAGACATACCACACCATTGTTCTGCATAGTAAGGTCACTTGGATTTGCCATCACTTATCAAAATCCATTTCCTTTCGTTCTGCAATTGAATGAATAAAGGGACAAGGGTGGCGCTATGGTCTAAACGACTGAGCCTCTTGGGCTTGCTGATCAGAAGATCAGCAATTCAAATCCCCACAGCGGGGTGAGCTCCTGTTTCTCTGTCCCAGCTCCTGCCAACCTAGCAGTTTGAAAGCATGGCAAGCAGTTTGAAACATGCGGCGGGAAAGTTTCCATCACGGTGTCCCATTGGGCCAGAAGCAGTTTAGTGATGCTGTCTGTGGACAAATGCTGGCTCCCTTGGTCTGAAAGTGAGATGAGCACTGCAACCCCATAGTCTTCTTTGAATGGACTTAACTGTCCAGGGGTCCTTTACCTTTTTTTACCCAGTGCTTTTTTTCTAAAAAAAAAAAAATATTGAGGGGTACTCTCATTTTGACTCAAGAGAACCACCATTTTACAGTTCAAATTGGGGAAAATAAATACAGCAAATGGACAAAAGTACAAAGATTCACAAAATGTTTAGGGGTATGCGCACCCCTGCATCCCCCCCAGAAAAAGCACTGTTTTTACCTAATTGAATAATCCCACAAACATCTAAATTCTCATTCTCTTCTGCAACTTTGTTCAAGGCACATTCTTCAGAGAGTGATTACTACTTTCTTCACCATTCCACATACTGTACACACACACACAGAGAGAGAGAATATGTCTGGAACTTTCTGGACTGGAATTGCCTTAAAAAGTCACCAGCAAAGAGAAAGAATTCAAGATGGTATATAAAGATGTTTTTGGTGTCTGCTTCTGCAAGAGAAGATCTCATTTACTACCTATGTTTACTATAGTGGAACGCAATGGGTTGATTTGTAGCAGTGTCCGTGCACAGCGGAATGATGAGGAATACGTGCTCATACTCTAAGTTGCTTTATTTACATTTCAAAGCTGGTAGATTACAGAAAAACATCTTTACTCTGCCGGAGCAGAAAAAAGCATCCTCTCTCCTCTGAAGCACGGAGAGAATCACACTGAACTGCAAAGAACAGTGAAAAACAGGAAACCAGTGTACGTCACATCCAGCCTCCCCTTTCCCGTGGGAAACACAACAGCAATGCTGTCTGTGGAATGTAAACATTGTCTTGTGACAAGCCTTTCGCTGCACAGTGAAGAGAGCAGAAACCAACATCCTCCCCCTTTCTGTGAACATCACTGGGCAGCGTGTTCGTACAATATCAGTACAAACCCAACTTCTGCACATAGGTACAGTGTTGATCCCTTGATACAATCTTGGACAATACATCAGCAGGAATTTCATTACCTGGCATATAGGACACCGTTACGAGTCCCTTCTGAATACGTTCCCTAGCATGTTGCAACTTCAATTGCAAGTGCTTCGTGCTTTGCTCACAACCTTCAGAATTCAGCAAAGCCAAACATGCTTTGTTGTCCTGGTAAACCTGGATTGGACATTTGACAGGAATTTTCATGTCTTTGCACAATTGTAACAACCATTCACAATCCTTAAGTGAATAAGACAGTGCATTCAGTTCAGCTTCACAAGTACTTAAGCTAACTGTTGTTTGCTTCTTGCATGACCAATCAAATAGACCCTGATTGTACATATAGCAAACTCCAGACGTGCTTTTCCTGTCTGTAGTGTCACTTCCAAAACTTGCATCTGCAAATATCTCAAGACCACCAGACTTCTGATTGTTAAATCTCAGTCTGTAATGCATAGTGCCTTTCAAATAGCGCGCTACGCGTTTCAGAGCTTTCCAATCCTTAACAGTAGGATTGTTGACTTGTCTGCTTAGCAAATTACAGCTAACAGCAATGTCTGGTCTTGAACATCTGGCAATGAAGTTTAGCTTGCCTAGCACACTTCTGTACAGTGTAGTGTCAGAAAATGCTTCTTCAGTGTCATCTACCTGATAACCTGTTGTCATCGGTGTGTCTACAGGGTTAGCATCCATCAGGTTTAGTTTGCTTAACACATCAGCAATTTTCCATGACTGGTGTACTAGAATGTTACCATCTTGATCTCTCTCTATTTCCAGAGATAGGTAGTTGTTTACCTCTCCAAGATCTTTCATGTCAAAGTGTTCTTTCAGTTGAGCTAGGGCATTATTGTACATTGTGACATCATCCCAAAAGAATAAAAGATCATCAACATAAAACAAACAATACAGTTTCTTTTGCCCCTCCTCTTTGACAAATACACATGGATCAGCTTTCCCTTGCTTAAAACCTAGAGAAAACAATACTTCAGTGAGTTTTGTGTGCCAACACCGTGCACTTTGTTTGAGACCATAAGGGGACTTTTTCAGAGCACAAACAAATCCCTGTTTTACCTGTACGCCATCAGGTGGAAGCATATAAAGAGATTCACCTAGAGATCCGTACAGAAAAGCTGTATTTACATCATGGTGACTAATGTGTAAATTCTCCTCTGCAGCTAGCTTGAGCATAAGTCTAATGCTCTCATACCTCACTGTGGGTGAGTAGGTCTCGTGATAGTCTTCACCTGGTACCTGTGCAAAACCTCTGGCTACCAATCTGGCTTTGTGTCTGACTATCTTGCCATTTTGATCAGTCTTCGCTTTGAAGACCCATTTGCTTCCAAGCAGTTTCATTCCTGGAACTACTGGAACAAGTTCCCATGTTTTGTTCCTTTCCAAGGAATCAAGCTCAGCCTTCATGGCATTTAACCATGGCTCAGCTTCCTTTGAATCCAAATCCTGGATTTCTTGGAAACTTGAAGGTTCAAATACCTTCTTGGAGCTTTTAACAGCTGTTACTGCTATCTTGGCAAACTCATCAGCAAATCTCTTTGGAGGTCTGCCTTTTGTTGCTCTCTGTGACCTGCGAATTAGCCTTAAGTCTTCAACACTCTCCTCTTCCTTCTTGGGAGAAAAGCGACCTATTGTGAACAATGGTTCCTCCAATTCCTGATCAGAGCTTTCAGAGGGTCGCATAGAGGCTTTCGCACTCTTGAAATCCTCTGAATCACCTGATTCAGTTTCAGACTCAGAATCAGAACTTTCATCAGTGGGTGTGGGTTGCTGTGGCTGCTTTTGACTATCCTCAGTCTCATCACTGTCATCAGGATAACATTGGAAAATTCCCACATTCTCCCCCCACTTGGCATTGTACTCCACACTTCTTGTGAGCTTAATGGTCTTAGAGTCAGTCATCCTTATTCTGTAAGAACCTTTCTCATAACCTAGAAAGATACCATGCAAACCATGCTTGTCTAACTTGGAGTTTTGTGGTGAGTGAACCCACATGTCAGAACCAAAAATTCTCATGTGTTTGATGTATGGTTTCTTGCCAAACATCTTCTCATAGGGGGTACAACCAATCGCTGAAGATAACCTGCGATTATAACTGTAAGTGAAACATGAGAGAGCTTCGGCCCAATAACTCTCTGGAAGATTTGCATCATGTAGCAAGGTTTTTAACCCTTGAAGCAATGTTTGATTTGCTCGTTCCGCAAGTCCATTCTGCCATGGCGAGCGAGGACTAGACAAATCGTGTTGAATTCCTTTCTCAGTCAGAAAAGCTTCAAACTGCTGAGAAGTGAATTCCCCTCCGCGATCTGTGAAAAGAGTCTTTACCTTCTTACCATGCACATTTTCCAACCAAGCACAGAATTCCTTGAACCTAGGAAAAGCCTCTGATTTCTGCTTGAGATTGTACACATAAATATACCTGGAAAATGCATCAATGAGAACCATGAAGTACCTATTTCCACCCAAAGAGGGCGCTAGTGGTCCAACCAAATCAGCATGAATAATTTGGTATGGTTCTGTAGCTTGCCTACTAGACACCTTACCTTTCGCAGCCATTTTCACCTTGTTTGCTGCGCATGCCTTGCACTTCATGTGGTACCTGCAGGGTTTAATAGTCATACCTTCAACCAAGGCAGGCATTTTAGATACTGCCTCAAAACCCAAATGACCAAATTTTCGATGAAAATCGTGAATACATTCCGCATGCAAACATTTGTTAGTACCTGCAATGCAACAAGTGTCATCCTGCACAACATCATCACAATACAAAACATATAAACGATCAACATATTCAGCATACAATACATAATCATTTTTCTTTGTGATGATGCACCTTTTGTTCTTAAAGGAAACGTCAATGTTCCGCTCATTCATCTGTCCAACGCTGAGTAGATTATGTTTAGCATCTGGCACATAAAGTACATTCTGTATCGATAAGTTCAAACTGTGAAGAACAACAGTTCCGTAGCCTTTACTGGGAATTGTGTGGTCATCCGCCTGGTGAATCGCACCTACCTGCGGTGTAAAAGACACGAACAGTCGCTTATCGTTGCACATGTGATGCGTTGCAGCCGAATCAACAACGAAGAAAGATCTAGACGTCTTCTGGACCTCTGCAACTTTTGGAGTGAAGCGTGAGACCATTGCCTTGTGCTGCGTTGTCCTGGACACCGGACCTTTGCCTTTGCTCTGGCCTTTTCCACGCGATGAGCTTCCGCTGCGCTGCTCTGTCTTGGCCCTGGGATATTTGCATTCCCTCTTCATATGGCCTAGACGTCCACAGGAGTAGCATTTCACTGCCTTCAAAGCTTTGGCGCCATCTGGTGGTTCCACTGCACTCTGGGATGACGACTGTGAAGTCTCCCCCTTTCCCATGCAGCTATCACCCTGGCAATCTGCTTCATTCTGAATCATGGCAGTATCACAGGCTACTCTGAGCTGAGCATGTGGCTGATTGGCATCAGATTCCCCACGTGCATCAGCCAGCCTTCTGCAGCTAGCCATATTATGCAGCTTGTTAAAATAAAACATAGTAGTTCCAGCTTCTGTCCTCAAGTGAGCCTCCCTCAAAGCGTCCCAAATTTCTCTGGCTGAGGTCTTATCACGCAATAGACAGAGCTCTTCTGGGGATACTATCAATGTAAGAGTTCCCCTTGCTTTGGAATCTTTAGCTTTCCATGCATCTGTAATTGGAGCTGGGGGGGTGTCTGTAATAACCTCAAACAGACCCTCTTTCCGCAGAATAGCCTCTGCATAGAGAACCCAGTCCAGATAGTTCTTCTTATTGAGCTTGGGAATCCCACAAGCATCCTGAAGGGCCATCATGACTCTGGCATTAGCCTTCTGCATCATCTCTGCTGCTTTAAACAAGCTGCTTTATACAAGCTGCGTCTGTGCTGCTTCAAGCCTCATTCCAAAGGCAAGTTCAAAACAGCTTTCTCTCTGCTGCCCTAAATCATGCTGCGTCACTTCTGCAGCTGCTTCAGCCCAAAAGCACATTCTAAAAGTTACTTTCGATTTCCCCAGCATAGCCATAGCCGCTGCCTGTTCCCGGCAAACGGACATAGAAGTTCAAAGTCCAGCCATAAAGCCATTAATTAGATGCTGGCAGGCTGCCCGGAGCAGTAGCACATACCTCATCAATCATCTTGACGCGCAGATACCGTCCGATCCGTCCCTTTGCATTCCGATCCTATTGCCGGCATCAGATGACTGCGTCTTTCTGGGCCCATAACCATAATGTTGATTTGTAGCAGTGTCCGTGCACAGCGGAATGATGAGGAATACGTGCTCATACTCTATATTGCTTTATTTACATTTCAAAGCTGGTAGATTACAGAAAAACATCTTTACTCTGCCGGAGCAGAAAAAAGCATCCTCTCTCCTCTGAAGCACGGAGAGAATCACACTGAACTGCAAAGAACAGTGAAAAACAGGAAACCAGTGTACGTCACATCCAGCCTCCCCTTTCCCGTGGGAAACACAACAGCAATGCTGTCTGTGGAATGTAAACATTGTCTTGTGACAAGCCTTTCGCTGCACAGTGAAGAGAGCAGAAACCAACATTCTTCAGAGAGTGATTACTACTTTCTTCACCATTCCACATACTGTACACACACACACAGAGAGAGAGAGAGAATATGTCTGGAACTTTCTGGACTGGAATTGCCTTAAAAAGTCACCAGCAAAGAGAAAGAATTCAAGATGGTATATAAAGATGTTTTTGGTGTCTGCTTCTGCAAGAGAAGATCTCATTTACTACCTATGTTTACTATAGTGGAACGCAATGGGTTGCATCTAACATTAGACCTATTCAAACTAAACCCACTGAAATTAATGGTAATATTAATTTCAACGGTTCTACTCTGAGTAGAGCGTGGTGGACTGCAACCCAAAATGTTGGAATTTCTTATTATTCTGTAGGTGCCTGTTCAGAATCTAAGCCAGAAGGCAAATATATGCAAAAGAGGGGAATTCCTACTATAATAATCTTTCCTTCCCTGTCAACAACCAAACAAAAGCTGATGAAAAAAACACACGATGGTCTGAAGGGCAGATCCTGTTCTCCACAAGGACATTCCTGATATCATTTAGAACTTTGCACGGTAAGGGTTCCAAATCATGTGTGGTGGGGCCTATGTCTATAGAACACGCCTTCTGCTTAGAGAACTTCACCCCAGTGCTGATAAGGTGGAGTTGAGCCAATTATGATGCAGCAAAGGAGGCACAGCCAGTGAGCACCATTCGCACTTCCTGCCTCACAGAGGAGAGGCAAATGCCTGAACACCTGTGATGCTGTTGCAGTTTGATAGCTTTATTGTGCATTTCCTAATTTGTTTGTACTATTAATTCCTGATAGGTGTCAGCAGCCCCGATAACCTCACTCAAGGAGGAAGGGTGCATTCATCATGGGTTTATGTAGTCAGCACTTTTTTTACAAGAGGCTCAGAATAATATGATTCAGCATAGTCCATGCAATGATCAGATAGTTTTTTAATAGGCATTTAATAATTTCCATAGTGAATGAATAACGCGTCAGGGCTGCATGATGGACACACTGGCAGAAGCACAGGTGTTTCTGCACAGCCCCGATCTCACCATCACCCAACCTGGCCATAGCCCCATCTAGGTGAACACACTGGTGGAGGAACGGGGGTGGGGCAGGTGGGGTGCACTGCCTCCAGCACCATCGGGAAAGGGGGGTACCATCGCAGCCATCTCCCCAGACACACGCTATGCAACCCCCACCGTGCCGGGCACCATGCCCCCGGATTCATGCCATGCCCCTGCGGGTCACGTACTACGCCCCTGGAACCACGCCCCTGTGTGTGGCATGACAAACCCATGCGAGCAATGTGCCACTCGCCTGGGACGTGTGCCATGCTCCTGCCTGCTCTCCGCCCCCGGTGCCGGAGCATGCAGCTTCGCCACTGGTGAA
Organism: Podarcis cretensis; assembly: GCF_951804945.1. NCBI lineage: Eukaryota > Metazoa > Chordata > Lepidosauria > Squamata > Lacertidae > Podarcis > Podarcis cretensis. The sequence continues at coordinate 16,707,987 of NC_137177.1, read as the reverse complement.
CCTGAGAGGGTATCAAGGCAGCTCTGTCCCATCACAACAGCCACTCCTGGTCTGCTACACACACACACACACACCCATGACTAGCTCTGTAGTTTCGGCTGTCAGGAGGAGGGCAACAGCAGCAGGAACAACAGCAAGCGGGAGAAGTCAGTCTAAGAAAGGGGGGCAACTGCAGGCATCATGCCCAAGGCCCCGAAACCAAAGCCAGCTTGCGCCTAATGCATCTCCAAACACCCAGCCGACTGGCTCACCAGAGAGAGGCATCACAATAGAGGGCATCACATCAGAATAGGAGTTCATGCTCATCAGCTTTTTTCAACAGAAGCTTAGGAGTGCTTAGGAGTGACAGCCACTACTGGCATGTGGATGCTAAAGCACACCTGCTGAGGACTTCCGCTGCCACTGGCCCCATGTGCTATTTGGCCAAGCTCAGCCCCCTCGGCTGCCACCACTTTTCAGGGCTGTGTGTGCCTGCTTATCTCGCTTGAGATTTGTAGAGGGGCTCGTCCTTCTGTCAGCTTCCTTAGTGCTCATTTGAATGACGCTTGCATACACAGTCCTTCCCATGCCCAGCAATGGAGAAAGGAGGAGCTAAATATCCGGGCACTTTGGACATGGTAAAAATAAACCTTCTTTATTTATTTATACCCCACCTTTTCCCCTAACAGGACTCAAGGCTGAACACAGCACCAGGACCAGATTTAGGTTTGATGAGGCCCGAAACTACTGAAGGTAATGGGGCGCTTTATATGTCCAGCTGTCATAGAATCATAGAATCATAGAGTTGGAAGAGACCACAAGGGCCATTGAGTCCAACCCCCTGCCAAGCAGGAAACACCATCAGAGCACTCCTGACATATGGTTGTCAAGCCTCTGCTTAAAGACCTCCAAAGAAGGAGACTCCACCACACACCTTGGCAGCAAATTCCACTGTCGAACAGCTCTTACTGTCAGGAAGTTCTTCCTAATGTTTAGGTGGAATCTTTTTTCTTGTAGTTTGGAACCATTGCTCCGTGTCCGCTTCTCTGGAGCAGCAGAAAACAACCTTTCTCCCTCCTCTATGTGACATCCTTTTATATATTTGAACATGGCTATCATATCACCCCTTAACCTCCTCTTCTCCAGGCTAAACATGCCCAGCTCCCTTAGCCGTTCCTCATAAGGCATCGTTTCCAGGCCTTGGACCATTTTGGTTGCCCTCCTCTGGACACGTTCCAGTTTGTCAGTGTCCTTCTTGAACTGTGGTGCCCAGAACTGGACACAGTACTCCAGGTGAGGTCTGACCAGAGCAGAATACAGTGGCACTATTACTTCCCTTGATCTAGATGCAATACTCCTATTGATGCAGCCCAGAATTTCATTGGCTTTTTAGCTGCCGCGTCACACTGTTGGCTCATGTCAAGTTTGTAGTCAACCAAGACTCCTAGATCCTTTTCACATGTACTGCTCTCAAGCCAGGTGTCACCCATCTTGTATTTGTGCCTCTCATTTTTTTTGCCCAAGTGCAATACTTTACATTTCTCCCTATTAAAATTCATCTTGTTTGTTTTGGCCCAGTTCTCTAATCTGTCAAGGTCGTTTTGAAGTGTGATCTGGGGTGTTAGCCACCCCTCCCAGTTTGGTGTCATCTGCAAATTTGATCAGGATGCCCTTGAGTCCATCATCCAAGTCGTTGATAAAGATGTTGAATAAGACGGGGCCCAAGACAGAACCCTGTGGCACCCCACTAGTCACTCTTCTCCAGGATGAAGAGGAACCATTGATGAGCACCCTTTGGGTTCGGTCAGTCAGCCAGTTACAAATCCACTGAGTGGTAGCATAGTCAAGACCGCATTTTACCAGCTTCTTTACAAGAATATCATGGGGCACCTTGTCAAATGCCTTGCTGAAATCAAGGTAGGCTACATCCACTGTGTTCCCTTCTTTTGTCAATAACAAATTGTCACTGTTTTTTGTGTGTTGAATATATGCTATATGGTAATTTATAAAGCCATTTGCACATAACAAAATATGTATTTTATCAAAGTAATTGTTGAACTGAAATACAATTAAGAAGAAATATATTAATAATGAAATACAATAGTGAATAATACATCTAGAGTTTTTTCCCCCTTTAATTTTTTGGAGGGGCTCCAAGAGAGTGGGGGTCGTAAGCTATAGCATGTTTAGCTTATATGTAAATCTGGCACTGCACAGCACACTTCTTGAAGGAAAAGATGGGGAGGCAAAGAGGTTGGAGGGGATGAAATGAGGAGGCAATGCCAGTAAATGTGTATTGTGTGTGGCATTTGCATCAGAAACAACAAAAGAATGTAGTGGATGCTTACTGCTCAGTTCCATGTTAATTGCTTTCAGAAAAAATATCCATTTGCAATCCTATCAACCCAGAAATGGTGGGAGTAAATTTATGAAATTTGAGGCGGTATACAGCTATATGATTCTTCCCAACTGTTTTAATGGGTAAACAGAAGCATGGAGAAGTAGTGTTGTTCTCAAATGAGGGCTATCATTGTGCCACACCACAATGACTGGCATGAATGGAATTTAGCATGACATGGCTGTTCATTGGTTAAAAAGACTAACCAATTCATTATGGCATAATTTAAAGCACCAGTGGAGGGGTGGTCCACTGTGGTGGGCTGTAGTCATCAGGTGCTGGTAATTTCAAGTACATGTACCTCCTTTAATCATTGACAGAAGTGGAATATTTGTTGAAAGGGTGGCAACAACCACACAATCTGAGAACCTGGCTGCAATATCAGCCCAGCTCTAGGTCAAAGTAAGTCAGACTGAATTTTGAGTCCATGGCTTCCGTTTCTCCATATGTACTCCCTCCCCACTAAATCGCAGAGGCAGCCAAAGTGATTTATCACTGGCATGCATCTCTGTGTACCTTGCCTTTACTCCTTGAAAGGTGAGCCATGCCTGACCTCTCTTGCAGCGCTGTGATCCCACAAGCTCCCAGAGACTCACCTAGGGAACTGGGCTTCTCTGATGCATGTTTTTGTCCTCTGCTGGTTTCATGCAGGAATGGTACTATTCCTGACAAGGAAAGGTAAGAGCAGGTGGGAGCTGGTGTTATTAGAATCATAGAATTGTAGCATTGGAAGGGACCAGTCTAGCTCTCTGAAATGCAGTGATCTTTTGCCCAAGGTGGGGCTCAAAACCATGACCCTGAGATCATGAGTCTCATGCTGTAACAACAGAGCTATCTCTAAATCATGCATCATTCAGGGATTCAGATTAATGCATATTAACATTCTGAAAGCTTCCTTGTGCTAAACAAAATGTGTTCCAAATCTGAAGGCAAGGCTACTGACGGCTACTTAGCCATGATGGCTATATTTGACTTTTTCTTTGATTTTTTTTAAAAGCAATTTTCTGCTTCAAATGAGAATATCCTAAAACCTCAAGAACAAGGTCCTTCCTCATTTTTATAAATAAAAAAAATAAAAAAATGATCCTACCCCCCACCCAACGTCAATAATTATTGTTACTTATCGCAGGAATTGTGAACGAAATTACCTCAACTAGCCTTTTTAAAATTATCTGTGTGTCTGATTTTCATTCATTTGCATTAGCTGCATCGTTTTCTTTTTTATTTCTTTAGATTACTATGTAATTGAATTATATGTTCTTGATTAAATAAGTCAAAAGAAATATATACAACTCCTAAACCAATGGTGGGTAACCAGCAGCACATGGACTTTCTAATTAGGTTTAGCAGGACTCTCCATTGGCCTATGAGGTCATCTTCACCTGCCCCATATAGCTCATCAGCTGTAGGGTAGGTAAAGATGCAGCAAAGAGGGCTGCTGAAGAGCGATTTCCTTTGACGGTGTTGCACGACAACATAATGATGGCAGATGACTGACAGGTAGGCAGCCTCACCGCCTGTCAAAATTGTTTCATGGGCAGTGGGGAAGGTAAGGATCTGGCCCACTGGCAAGATCCAGTTCTCCATCCCTGTCCAACATGATACAAAAGGTGCTGGCTAGGGCAGATGGGAATTGTAGCCTAAAACTACAATTGGTAGGTTGGTGACTTGTGCTTGTATCAGGTAGACAATTGTGAGAATGGAATGCCTTTCTTCCAGCTCTTACTTGGGTTTTCACTTACAGCAGCCTTTCTCAAACTTGGTTCCCCAGATCTTGTTGGATTACAACTCCCATCATTCCTGACCACTGGTCCTGGGAGCTAGGGATGATGGGAATTGTTGTCCAACAACATATGGGGACCCAAGTTTGAGAAAGGCTTACTTACAGCAAGGATGGGGAGCCCAGGACTCTCCTGGTGTTTTTTAGACTCCAGCTCCCATCAGTCTCAGTAAGCACAAGGAATAGTCAGGAATGTTGGGAGTTGGAGTCCTCTACCACCCACCCATCCAATGAGTATTGTGTTGGCTCTTAGGGTTAAAAGATGCCCTCCAGGGGTCCTGGCCACAGTGAATATGCCGTTTGTCTGCTTTTACTTGCTCCTGCTTTAGGGGGATGTCTGCCATGTGAGTCATGTTCAGCTTCTGGGGAGAGTTGTAGTGGCAGTAAGATCATTTGCCCTGGTGGGCTCAACAAATGTGGCACAGCACAAACCGTGAACACAACAGGTGAGTTTCATAAGATGTCACACACCCACCGGTCACAGCAAATAGGGTGGATGGCAGGAATGAGGCAAGGCTATAGTTTTCTTTTCCATGGACTGGGTGGTCTTACTGACCAGGCCCAAGCAGATTTACTCAGAAGTCAACTATATTGAGTTTACCGAGGCCACATGAACACCATACATGCTATGATAACCACTTTAAACTGTCAGTTTTCCTCCAAGAATTCTGGGAGCTTTGAGTTTGTCAAAGGGGCTGAGAGTGTTGTTAGGAGTCTCCTATTCCCTTCACAAAGCTACAATTTCCAGAGTGGTTTAACAGTCAAACCTTCTTCATAGGTAACTTTGGGAATTGTAGCTCTGTGAAGGGGAAGGGTGTGTTTGTCTCCCGACAGCTCTCAGCCTTAACATACTACAGCTCCCAGAATTCTTTGACTCTTCAGAGTTTTTTCATAGTTCTTTACATGTATGGGGTGAATGGGACTTGGGTCAACGTCCACACCATACATTAAAAGCACCATGATACCACTTTCAATTGTCCTGGTTTCTCTCAAAGAATCCTGGGAACTCTTGCTGATTGAGGGTGCTGAGGGGGTGCTTATGTTGGAGTTTGGTAAATATATTACAGCAGTATGCAGAAAGAAATAGGCTGGTAAGACTGCTGGTTGAACAGATAAAGAAAACATAAGGCTTATTACTCGTAGCAACCAAAGACATTGAGTTAAGATTTTACCTGTTGCCAAGATGGAGCCAAGAAGTTAACACCAGCACATGGAAACTCACAATGAATGAACTTGGAGAAGGGTAGGAAGGAAGTAAAGACCTGAAGGAAGGGATCTCTTTTACCAGAAAGCAGTTACTAAAAGAGAATGAATCAGGGAGGAGGAAGACCAGACTGCCTTTCTGTCTGCCACCCCCAACTGGATCAAGTTACTTGTTGCAGCCATTGTTGCCTTAATCTCAACAGTTTGTGGACTTACATTCCTCTCACAGAGCTGCAATTCTCAGAGTGGTTTAACAATCAATCTCTCTTCCCAGGACATGCTGGGACATGTAGTTCTGTGGTAGGGATAGGGGTCTCTTAACAATTCCCAGCACCCTTAAACAAACTACAGTTCCCAGAATTCTATGGTGGAAGCCATGGCTTTGAAGGTATATTCCAAAATGTCGCATACATCTTCTCTCCAGGTCAGTATAATTTGGATTACAGGGCTAATCATTTACGCCAGGGACCTCTCTTCTGATTAAAACTTTATCTTCCTTGATCCCAACAGGACCAAGGACTATTCACAAGTTTTGCTTCCTCCCCAGCGACTGCATCTACAAAGGCCCTTCCACATTTAATGTTGGCAAGTCAGGAATTGTATCAAGCAGGCTTTTCTGCTGCAACGAGGATGAGTGCAATCATTACTTTCCTGATGGTAAGTCGCTGATGTATCCCTTTGTCTTTGCCCATTCTATCATTCCACATTCTATGGTGTCATTTTTTTAAAAAAAAACACCAGCTTCCTACTTGGGCTGGGGAAGAGTGATTTGCAAAATGGATGTCGGTTCTATCACCGAGCCACTTCCTTACTTGTGTGTGTTTGTTTTAACAAGGCCCAGAGAGCACTGTTGAAGAGCTGGTCACTGAATCATAGGACCATAGGAAGGTGTCTTCTGCTGAGTCTGACCATACTCAACTGTCTAAAATATTGCCCACCCAACTCAATATTGTCTAAAATGACTGGCATTGCAGGGGGTTGGACTAGATGATCCTCGGGGCACCTTCCAGCTCTATAGTTCTATGATTCTATGAATCAGGTGTCTGGATAGACTTTCCAAATGCAGGAAAGTTTTGAGCAGGCATCAAGAGCAAAATATCGAGGGCCTCTTCCTGAATGCCCAAAGGCAGGGATTTCCAAAGTGCAGGTGTTGCCGCACGGAAGATACCATTCTTCCCAAATGCAAATAGATATTATATGGCAATTGTAAAAGTACAAGTTTTGCATATCAAAGTGCTCCGATAGGTACATTAGCATTTTCCCGACTGAATTCTCCAGTACTACGAGAATATCAAGGCAAAGCAACCAAAGGCTGTTGTATTGTAACAACTTAGTGGACTTAGAGAAAACCTGGCTTGCACTTACTAGCCACTGAGCTCTATGGGAGAAGGTGGATTTGTGATTTCCACCCTTGTGTTTAGAGCTCTCTTCTTCCTTCCTCCCAAATCTGGACTGTCTTTTCTTTCTCCCAGTCCCACCCATAAGCACTACATTCAATGGAATAACGTGCCCAGCCTGCTTTGGTCTGGAGAATTATACATGCAACGAAGAAGTGATTGCCAAATGTACTGGAGACCAGGACTATTGCCTTGACATGTCTGGGACTGCAAGGACAGGTAAGTAACCACATAAATGGCTCTGCTGGATTGGACCGGAGACCCAGCCATTCCAGAATTCACAGAGGTGAACCAGATGCCTACAGGAAGCCTACAAGGGGTGCATGAGTACAATAGCTCTGTCCCACTTGTGCTCCGCAGTAGCTGATATTCAGTTACAGAAGTTATTAGAGATATCATGACTAGCAGCCATTGACAGCCACATCCTCCTGTCCAAACCCCCTTTTAAAGCTCTCCAAGTTAGCAACCATCAGCATATCTTGTTCAGCTTTATAGTTCAGTTTAGGGACTGTATGACAAAGTACTCCCTTATGCTGCCCTGAACTTCTCATCATCCAACTTCATTGGAACACATACACAAACATGCATACTGGTTTTCAGTGGATTTACTCTGAGTATGGCTTACTCTAATCTAACTATGTAAAGTACACACACACACACACACACACACACACACACACACACACACACTTTCTTGAATATATATATTTGTATAAGACTGTTGTCAAGGTGTAATTCACATGACCGCAGACAGATGGCACTAACCCTGTGAATGACACCATGATGACAGTTAGGAGGAGGCAATGGCAAGGATTGGAGGAGGAAAGGAGGCTCAAAGCTGAGGCAGAGGAGGAAGGATGGATAGCAAGATGATGATGAGGTTGAGGAGGAGAGACAACAACAAAAGGATTTTTTTTCATTCTGGGAAAACCTGACTTCCTATGACAGCATGGGAAAAATCTGTTAACATATGTCTCCCACTGGGATTCATTTTTCTAGAATATGAATTAGGGTAGACTTACTGTATAGAATTTTGCTTTTCATGAGATAATTGACCCAAGAGAATCTTGTTCCATTTCCCCCAGTCTTTTTAATTTTTAAAAAAGTCTAATTTGCAAAATGGTGCGATGTTGAAATACAGTCATCACACCATGTCATCCTTTTATGCGTGCACTATGATTTCATAACTTCCAAAGAATGAAGGGGGAAAATTAGAAGCTTCCATATAAAAATTAGCAGTTAAGTTTCCCTCTCAGAAAAATTCTGAAACTCCCGAATCCACCCTGATTCCTCCCTTTTTCTCCAAGTTGCCTTGGAAACAACAACAACAACAACTATTTATACCTTGCCCACCTGGCTGGGTTTCCCTAGCCACCATTTCAGAAATATGGAACTGCAAAATCTGGAAACCAGTTAAGATGGATTCAATTTCTAGCCTAAATGCTGACTGTCCTTTCCTTCTGTTCCCTCTGCAGGTCCACCAATGGCTATCAAGGGCTGTGTAAACAAGGTTGTCTGTGATGATTTTAAAAAAGGGATGGTATTTTTTGCTGGGGTTCATGTACATGGAGAAGGTACTTGCCTTCCCATGAAGACCATCTCTGGAAAGGCTGACTACACTCCAGAGTTGTTTGCACTTTCTCTCCCAGTTCTTGCTTGCCTTCTTCATGTGAAGATCCTTCCTTGATTTTCTTCTGGCACAAAGACCAAGAGATCCTGCCTGAGCCCTTCCTCCTTGCTTACTTGCTTTGTGGCCCTTAGTGGCCCTTTATAGGCCTTGGGCTTTGCAGTGAATGAAGAGCTCAAATTGCCCAAGATACACTAGTGTCTATTTTTTTATGTTCCGCCATGACCTCCAGCAGTAGCAGAGCATGGTGGCACTCAAGTGATGTCATCAAGCAGCGACCAGCTGATAATACTGGTAGGTGACAAATAAAATACATCAGCTGTAGCTGAAGAGTATTGGCACTGAAATCCTGCTTTTGGATGATGATGATGAGTGCTGTCTATTATGGGCTAACAGACTGGGTGGGTACGCTGGGTGCAGCCAGGATTGCTTATCCTGTTTTAGATCAGGTTTTAGGCCAAGCACTGCTTCACGCAGCAGATCGTTAAGCTATGGAACTCACTTCCACAGGGAAAAAAACAATGACTTTAAAAGAGGATTAAACAAATTAATGGAGGAGAAGGCTATTGATGGCTACTAGCCATGGTGGCTTTGCTCTTCCTTCATGGTAAGAGGCAGCAATACTTCTGAATACCAGTTGCTGGAAAAACCACAGGAGGGGAGAGTTGTCTTGTGTTCGAATCCTGCTTGTGGGTTTCACACAGGCATCGGTTGGCCACTGTGAGAACAGGATGCTGGATTAGGTGAGGCATTGGCATGATCCAGCAGGCTCTTTTTATGTCCTTAGGTTCCAGAGGAAAGCTCTGACAAATGGTGTAGGAGCTAAGACAAAAAGCAGGACCATAGACAGCTCCAAGTGGAGCTAGGGAAATTACAAGCTGGATTCCATAGGCGTGCATTGGCTCTGTGTGAAATAATAATAATAATGATAATAATGATAATGATAATAATAATAATTTATACCCCGCCCTCCCCAGCCAAGACCGGGCTGAGGTCAGCTAACACCCAATATAAAAACAAATTGATTGAAATACAACTTAAAAACAAGATTAACATACAACATTAAAACATTAAAATATAGCCTCATTTCAATGGAAACTCAAATCAAAAACTTTTTTGGGGATGAAAACATCAAGTCTTCACCAAGGCTAACTTTCCAGACTGGTCCTACATGGGCCAGAAAAAAGTCAGGGAAGTCCCCAAATAAGAGTTCCAACACAGGAGGGGAAAGGAAAAAAGAAAGGGAATCAAATTGATTCCAAGCCGAAGGCCAGGCAGAACAACTGAATGGTGGTGTGTGTGTGTATTACTTGATCAAATAAAATCACAATGTCAGCAAAGTCCTTTGAGTTGCAGTGATTAACCACCCCCCGCAAAGCTTCATGCTACACTACTCAAAAGAAGTCCCAGAATTTTTTGTTGCAGTGGTTATTAAAATCGAATGGAAGCTGACTATAAGAGAAATGCCCCGATGCAACTTGAGTGAAGAGAGAGAGGTGGAGATAAAGCATTTTGATAGACAGGTCTAGCTTTCAATGAGAAAGAATTATTTTATCAAGGTTCTCCAGTCACTGTGCTTTGGGGAAACAGCGCAGTCGGTAGATCCTGAGACTCTTAATCTCAGTGTCGTAGGTTTGTGCCCCATGTTGGGCAAAAGATTCCTGCATTGCAGGGGTTGGACTAGATGACCCTCGTGGTCCCTTCCAGGTCTTCAACTCTATGATTCTGTGTTCATGGAAATAGTTGGTTTGGTGGGTTCATTCATTGCTCCTTTTCAAAATCTGTCTCTTGGGAGCAGCATATTTAGAAGAATGCTGGACTAGTTCGAAACCCTCCACCCCACCCTTTCCGATCCATTTCTGATGATCAAAAAGCAATACAGTGGGACCTCAGGTTAAGAACTTAATTCATTCTGGAGGTCCATTCTTAACCTGAAACTGTTCTTAACCTAAGGTACCACTTTAGCTAATGGAACCTCCCGCTGCTGCTGCACGATTTCTGTTCCCATCCTGAAGCAAAGTTCTTAACCCAAGGTATTATTTCTGGGTTAGCAGAGTCTGTAACCTGAAGCATCCGTAACCTGAAGCATCTGTAACCCGAGGTACCACTGTAGCCTGCATTCATTATTGTATTTTCATCATGCCACCCACATCTTTCTTGTTTTCCCCCCAGTTAGCATTTGTTTGTGCCAGGTTTTAGAGTTAGCATGTTAAGCAGATTGTTATAAGAATGTAAGATGAGCCTGCTTGGATCAGGCAAAAGGCTCATTTTGTCTAGACTCCTGCTCTCACCGTGGCCAACCAGATTCCTGTGGAAAGCTTGCAAGGACAGCCTGAGTGCAACAGCACTCTTCGCTCCTTTTCAGCAACTGGTATTCAGAGGCATACCGTTCTGGCAGTGTGCACAGCCATTGTGACTTGAAGCCACTGAGAGCCTTATTGCCAATTGTCAGGGAACTGCCATCGGAGCCAGAGGGAGAGGGAGGGCTCCAGAGGGATTACGGAGAGTGTCCCAGGCGGGAGAGAAGCAGCCCATCTATTGGGGAGGGAAATCAGTGTAGCACCAGTGGAGAAGGGGGGCAGATGGGGGAATCGGCGAGGTGGCTTCATGACTCCTCGCCGGAGACCAGTGGGGAGAGCACGGGTCCTCCGCTGCCCACACCCTCCCTGCGCAGAAGGCTTCCACGCAGGGAAAGTAGGCGGAGACTAGGCGTCAAAGAGCTTCTTTGCTGGAAGAAGTTCAAGAAACGCCCACTGACAGATTCTGCCAGCGACTGAGACAGCCACGGGTGAGTGGCTGTCCGGACAGAATAGGGTTCACCCAGGTAACTCAGCCAGGTGTGGCGACGACTTACGCACGAGCAACCCCTAGAACCATTACACCCATGAATTCATCTGATCCTTCCAAAGTCCTCTAAGTTGGTGCTACATCTTGTGGGAGCAAATTCTATAGTTTAAATACGTGCCATGAGAAGAAGGACTTTATTTTGTCTGCCTTGCATCTGCCAACATTCAGCTTTATTTGATGGCCTATTCTGAGTAAGTGGGGTCTGTTGGGTTTCAGAACTTACTGGGTTAATTTTTGTTCTGAGTGTGCCTCCCATTCTCTGACGTTTCGGAAGAAGGAGGGAGGAGCTCTACTTGTTGTTCTCTCTGTGTCTCTGAGAGAGACGGACGGAAGCCATGAATGCTAGCAGTCCAGGAGAATTTGGGAAATGCTGAGCTGTAAATATTTGCTGCAATAAAGAACTGATGAAATTTGGACACACACAGGTGCGTCGTGTGTTTGTCTGGATCTGAAGCAGACTGCGACAGTTTTGATCCGCTGTGTTTTTTACTCTGCTAGACGAAACCGGAGAAGAAAAAGGTCTGCGCAGCTTGGCTGGGAGCGTGCCGGACCACTGGGGCTAATTGGGGCCATAAAGCAATTAGATGGCCAGTGCAATTAAGATCTTATCAGATCTTCACAGGTTATGGGGGACCTAATTACCGCTAATAAAACTGTTGCTAAGAGTCTGCCGGTGAGCTTTGAAGTCTTGAAGTCAGCTTGGCAATAGCTGGAAGACGCTGCTGAAGCAGAGTGGAGGTCTGCGTTCTGTGTTTTGCCTGATGCAGAGAGGCAAGAGTTGCTGAGGCAGAGAGCTGGAAAAGCAGCTGAGGAATCGGGTGCCGGAGGGCTGACTGGTGAAACGTGAGTACAGCTGGGCCCCGGGAAAGAGGAGAGAATGGCAGACAGCCAGGTCTTTGAGGACGTTCCGCTTGAGAAGCTCACTTTAAGAAGTTGGGCAACCTGGTCCAGAAGAGTAAGGGGTTGGTTTCTGGTTACTGGGCTTTGGCATGTAAGCCAGAGAGAACCATGTCCCCTGAATCCAGGTCCTGAAGGGACAGACATTACAGGCTTTGAGGCTGCGTTGCCTGAAGAAGGCCAGCAGAGAATGCAAAGAGAGCTTGCTATGCTAAAGGCATGTGTACATGCATCGCTTTTGCCCAGTTTGGAGGGCGTAAAGTCAGCAAGGGCTGCCTGGGAGGTGCTGAGAAGTTTGTGTGAAACTGCAGCAGGAGGCAAGAGCCCTGGAGGAGTCATGCAGAGCCTGGAGATGGCTGTAGCCCCAGTCCCTGAGGTGCAAGTCGGGGGGGCTGAGAAATCCAAAGGCAAGTTTCAAAAGTTTTCCACTGTGAGTGCTGAAGTGGAACGCAGTTTCAGCGAGGGCAGGGCTGGCACAGAGGGCTCTTCCGGAAGAAGGGGGGCCAGGCCAGCTGAAAGGAGCCCTGGGCAGTGTTTTTCCACTGGGGATTGTCGTCGTCAGCCAAAGTCTGGGAAGCGGCGTAGAGCTAGGCGCTTCAAGGTCGGCCACCTGGACAAAGTGAAGATAAGGCCTAAAGAGTCGCGTGGGAACGCAGAGGCCAGGCCGGTCTCCATGGCAACGGAGGAGGCTACTTCTACGGAAGCTGCCAAGGTCCTGAGCAAGGGGGAGTTGGTTGCCAAGACAACCAGACAGAACTGCTGCAAAAGCCCAAAGACAGGGGGCAGCGGGACGTTTGTTGCCAGTATGGCTTTGTTTGAAGACAGCTCTGAGAGACACACTGATTTTCGTTTTTTAATCGACTCAGGAGCTAACTGCCACCTGATCCCAGAGACCCCTGCAGTCGAGATGTGGAATTGCAAGGCAATTCCGGCTGGAAAAACTGTTCAGTTTGCAAATGGGACAAAGAAAAATGTGAATAAAATTGTAAGTGTGTTGTTTTCTGTTTTGCAGGAGCAGATGGAAGTTTGCATTGTGCCGGGAGTGCAACACTGTATTTTATCTGTGCCTTATTTGTTGAATAAGGGGTTTAAGGTTTGCTTTGAACACGATGTTTGTACAATCTCCAAAGGAGGGAAGCAACTGGTCAGAGTTGCAAAGGGGCAGAATGATCTCTTCATTCTTAAAACGTCCCTGGAGGGTGAGGGGAAGGTTGAGAAAGCACAAGCCCTGCGTGCTACAGTTCCCACTCATGTTTCATGTTCTTGTGTGTGGCATAGGAAGACAGCGCATGCTTGTCTTGAAGAACTACAGGTGCTACCTGAGGTTTCCAAAGGCTGTAGAATTGAAGAATGTGCAAGAGTCCTAGATTGTCAGGCTTGCAGACAGGCAAAGGTAAGAGGGTGCAGTTACCCCAGGGTGGAGAGGGTAACCACAAAACCTTTTGATCTTGTGCACATAGATCTGTTGGGTCCCATGAAGGAACCAAGTTTGGGAGGGGCCAGGTTTCTGCTGACACTGCAGGATGATTTTTCGCAGAACACCTGGACACATGGTCTCAAATCCAAGGAAGATGCAGCACAGCTGATTAGTCGTTGGATTGAAGAGGTGGAACTAATGTTCTCCACGAAGGTCAGGGAAATTGCTAGTGACAGAGGTTCACAGTTTACTGGGTCTGCTTTGCAGAAGTTCTTTCACAAGAAAGGGATAAGTCACACAGTGACTTCTCCTCAACAGAGGGGGGTGGCAGAGCTCAGAAGTGAGGCTCTGGTTAAGGCTGCACAGGTGATGCTGTCAGATTCTGGGTTACCTCCAAAGTTTTGGATGGAGGCAGTTAAATATGTGAGCTTCACCTGGAATAGGTCCTACAATTCAGTGGTAGGAGACACACCGTTTTTCATGCTTCACGGGAGGAAGCCACAGGTTCACTTCCTCCGTGAGTTCGGATCAACGGCCTCGCTGCCAGTGCCTGAAGCTTTGCGAGGGCCAGGTGAACCCAAGTTCCAGAAAATGATCTTCTGTGGGTATGAGCCAACGGCTCGTGCATGGAGGTTTGCGTATCCGTCAGGTGATCAGAGTAAGCTGCTGATCAGTAAACACGCTGAGTTCTGTAAGCAGGAGGAAAGGTCAAAGACCCCTGCCAGATGCGATATTCTTTCAGAATGTCTTTCTGATTCAGAGCAGGAAGGTTCTGATGAGGAGGAAGGAGAGCCAGGGGCTGAGTCTGCTGATGACGATCAGCTCACTGACCAAAGTCAGGAGCAGGATGGGGCATCTCCGCAAGTTGTAAAAAGGGAGCCCAAGAGTGAGCCTAGTTCTCCTGTGAGGGTAATTCCAAGGGTTCGAAGACGCGTTAAGTCAGAGGGGGAATCCCAGGATGCAAGGGACACACCTGCTGACCACAGTGAGTCAGAGGCAGTGCCTGAGTTTGTGCCCAGGAGGTCCAGTCGCACAACGAAGGGAATTCCACCTGAGAGGTATCAGGCCACAGGTGCGTGGGTAAGTTTCGCACAGTGCGAATCTGAGAGTTGTGAAGATGTTCCACAGATGCCTGACAGGAACGCCAGGAGAGGGCGCAAGGCATTGGGGAAGGGATTGATCTCACAGAGGTCTGCAAAGGTACATCCACAGGTCTTGTCAGGAATGGAGGCAAGAGGGGGTGTTGGGTTTCAGAACTTACTGGGTTAATTTTTGTTCTGAGTGTGCCTCCCATTCTCTGACGTTTCGGAAGAAGGAGGGAGGAGCTCTACTTGTTGTTCTCTCTGTGTCTCTGAGAGAGACGGACGGAAGCCATGAATGCTAGCAGTCCAGGAGAATTTGGGAAATGCTGAGCTGTAAATATTTGCTGCAATAAAGAACTGATGAAATTTGGACACACACAGGTGCGTCGTGTGTTTGTCTGGATCTGAAGCAGACTGCGACAGTTTTGATCCGCTGTGTTTTTTACTCTGCTAGACGAAACCGGAGAAGAAAAAGGTCTGCGCAGCTTGGCTGGGAGCGTGCCGGACCACTGGGGCTAATTGGGGCCATAAAGCAATTAGATGGCCAGTGCAATTAAGATCTTATCAGATCTTCACAGGGTCTACTCTGAGTAAATCATGGTTTAAAGCCATCTTCTCTATCCACATTCTCCACATCCCTGAATAATTGTACACACCTCTGTCGCTCTAAGTAATCCCCACAGGGGTGTAGGGCTGGTGGTGTAAATTCCTTTGCTCTCACTTTTTTATATACGTTTTGCTTCCTCTTCATAATCAGGTTTGAAGAGTCCCAGCACAAAAGGCTTTTGATGCCTGTCTGCAGTTTGGCAGTTTTCTTTCATGTCAGCAACGTTCACCTTCCGGGAACTTTGTTCTCCAGCAGAGCAAACTTCTTCAAAATATCTTCCTGCCATTAGCACCAGGCAGTTGGTTCTGGGAGCTGCCATTTAAATTTCCCACAATGCCTCTGTGGCGTCATATCTTAGCCCAGGGACTTGTGGGAAATTTAAACGGCCTCCCCGAGCCTTTTGACACTGATTGGAGTGCTGCTGTTGTCACACATGCCCACCACTGCCAGTTAGCCCACCTTGGTTAGCCCACCTTGGAGACCATTTGATATACGATGGAAACCTGTATTTCAGAGGTGGTTAACCACCAGCTCTCCGAATGTTGCTTATCATTGGCCGGATCATATCTGATCAAAGACACTCTGCACACGGTTAAGGACGCTTGGCACACACATACATTTTGTTACTCTTGAGAAAGTACATCCTGCGTATGCTCAGATGCACATTTTGTAATAAAAAAGTGGCTCTCCCCATTCCATCAGAATTTTGTTGCAGAGAATTTCCACTGAAAATACTTCCCTCTTAAGTTGGGACATTTCCTTCCATAAATTATTATTAAGTCTCATGGCTACCTTTGATTTGTTGGATCAATCCATCAACCTCTGATGGATGATTTAGAAGGATTGGGTCCGGCATCACTTTCACTGTGTGTGTGCCAGTATCCATACTCAGCAGAGTTACATCTCAACGCAGCTCCTTCCTTGGAAGCGTCTTCAGGGTTGAAGGTACACGTAGTAGACAATAAACACTTAAATATTCAGTCAAGTGTAGAGGTTTACTTGACAGGCATAAAAGCATATTGGCAGCTAAGATATACAGACATTCACCACTGTCAAGGCAGGCTTAGAGTCCAACAAGAGGCCAAGACACTCCCTTGCTTCTCTCATCACAAGGTGTAAGTAAAAGGCTCACAACAAGTTATACCAAGTTACACATAACCGTTGTTATCAGTGCTTCCGGTCACAGTGCACATGTCCAAAGAAAAAGCTCCCACAGAAAATGTTCTGGCATAGACAAAACAATCTCAGCATTCTGCTACTTCTTGAAACTTCTGTATTCTTCTCTGTTTCTAGAACAAATGAATCTCGCACACACAGAGAGAATATCCAATGTGATTCCCTGTTGATCTGGTCTTTTACCCACTTGATTTTTAAACTCAAGGAAGAGTTTAAACTGCCATACACAAAATATCTCCCTCTTTATTATATTGGCGGATTCATTCTAAAGGAGCATATGCTGCCTCAAGTACACAGGTATTGCACTGCAAGGATTTATTTATAATCAAGTTCTTCAGTTATTTATTTTTTGATTTGATTTTGTGAGAAGCTAATAAACTAATCAATAAGAAAGTCAGCATGTGAAGAAGGGCAAGCCATTTAGATAAGAAAGATGGTGCGGCAATGACATTCTGCGATGTAAGAGTCAGCTGGTTACCGAGCTTTGGTGGAAACAGCTGCACTGCACTCAGCCGTAGCCAGATCCGTACTGATTCCTGCAAACGTTCTTGGCCCCAATTTGAGCATGGTACAGGAAGCTTCAGTAGCGCATCCCTTTAAGGAAACATCCATGGTCTGAACCACTGCAAGAAATGGCCAACATGTTGGTCAGTATCAAACCTGCAATGAACAGCTCTCTCTGCCCACTATAGTTGCCACCACCCTTTTAAAATGAAATTTTGGAGAAAATGTGGATTAGCAATGGATGGGTCACAGTCAATTTCTGGTTCATGTTATCATCTCATGTATTCATAAGCTTTTCCCCCCGTTTCTGTGTCATTCTGCAGATCTTTTTCAATGCATTAAAATTCAAAAAAATCTGTATGAATTTTACAGATACTTTACAGGTACTTTTTTTTTAAAAAGCTGAGGATTCTATGCAAAATTTGGAGAAGAATGAAAACTGGAGAATAGCTGCTTTAGTCTAAAAAGGTAAAGGTAAAGGACCATTGACAGTTAAGTCTAGTCTCAAGCGACTCTGGGGTTGCGGCGCTCATCTTGCTTTGCTGGCCGAGGGAACCGACGTTTGTCCACAGACAGTTTTTCTGGGTCATGTGGCCAGCATGACTAAGCCACTTGTGGCAAACCAGAGCAGTGTACGGAAATGCCGTTTACCTTCCTGCTGGAGCGGTACCTATTTATCTACTTGCACTTTGACGTGCTTTCGAACTGCTGGGTTAGCAGCCTACCTAAACCAGGTGGTTATGGAGTTGCCATGGGGATCACTCTGGTTACCCCACTCTTCAGCACATTTGAAGATCAGGATGATGGAAAGACAATTTTGAAAACACTGAATCTCTCTACCTCTACCAGAAATGTTGATGCACTTGGTCTCTTCTCCATTGCAGGCAACAGGCTTTTCATTGCACTTGGTGGAAAACATCCCAACACAGCCAGGACACTGGAGACCATTGGGTTTGGTGTCTGGTGGTGACAGCACTATGGAGAGAAATGGAAGGTCATCATCGGGTGTCTTTTACCAATGCCTGGCCTCAACTCTGAAACAATAGGGGGCTGAGGAAGAAGCAAGTTTTTTCACTATCCTCAGCTCTTTTGATGAAAAATAAAGCCAGAAGGAATTAAATACTAAATATTAATGTTCTGAATTTGTATGCTGAAAGATTCAGGACATATAAAATGAAGCATTAAAAAGGTAAAGGAGGTAAAGGACCCCTGGATGATTAAGTCCAGTCAAAGGTGACTATGGGGTTGCAGCGCTCATCTCTCTTTCAGGCCTAGGGGAGCTGGCATTTGTCCACAGATAGCTTTCTGGGTCATGTGGCCAGCATGACTAAACTGCTTGTGGCACAACAGAACACTATGATGGAAACCAAAGTGCATGGAAACACTATTTACCTTCCCACCACAGTGATACCTATTTATCTACTTGCACTGGCATGTTCTCGAACTGCTAGGTTGGCAGAGCTGGGACAGAGCAATGGGAGCTCACCCTGTTGCGGGGAATCAAACTGCTGACCTTCTGAGCGGCAAGCCCAAGAGGCTCAGTGGTTTAGACCACAGTGCCACCCGCTGCCACAGGAGACAGTTATGGCCATCAACCTGGATGGTTTTAAAAGAGGATTGGACAAATTCATAGACCACAAAGTTCTCGTGGCCACTAGCTATGATGACTATGTTCTATCTCCATCCTCAGAGCTTCTGAATACCATTTGCTGGAAACCACAGGAGGGGAGAGTGCTCTCATGTTCAGGTCCTTGGGGGTTCTCACAAGCACCTAGCTGGTGATTGTAAGGATGCTGGACTAGATGGGCCATTGTCTTGATCCAGCGGACTCTTTTTATGTTCTTAAGATTTTATGGACTAAAGCTCCCTCCCCACTGAGAAGTGATAACAAACAAGCACAGAGTTACAGCCAGGGTGGAGAACCTGGGGTCCTTCTGGTGTTGCTCGACTACAACTCCTAACATCTCTGACCATTGACCATGCCCACTGAGGCTGATGAGAGTTGAAGTCCAACTTCAACTGCAGAGGCATAGTTTCTCCATCCCTGGGGTTAGGGGGCAAAGCATTCAGATCGGAGGGTATTGGCAAATTAGAAATCTGTCTCAGTGTGATGCCCCAGTCTATTAAATTTAACTCCACTGGGCAATTTTATTTTAATTCCACTAGGAAGTTGAGTTCCTGTTTTGCCAGTCAGTTCTCGGTTCAGTGAAAGGAGGCTTACCGTGGCTGCTGAGTTCTTAAAGATGGCTCCAAGGGTGTAAGGCTTATAAGCAGAAGTGGCTGCAGTGGGAGGGTGTTGATGTGGAGCCATCAACCCCATACTGTTGTTGCTGATGCTTACTAGTACTGTGCAGGGCTGGTGGGTCAGGGCTGTGGTGAGGTTGGGTATGTGCAGGTATACCAGGAGAAGAAGCCCATGCTCCCCCATCAGGGCACCTGCACCATCCCAACCTTGTTGCCACCATCTTGGTAAGTGGCAGCAATGCTGGTGTCAGTAGGGTTCTACATTGGCTGCTCCTACATAATAGGCTGAGCCCATTATTTTTCCTGGGAATCTAGGGTCCCATCTGCACTATACATTTAAAGCAGTATCATAACACTTGAAACAGTCATGGCTTCCCCCAAAGAGTCCTGGGAACTATAGTTTCTAAGTGTGCTGAGAGTTGCTAGGTAACTTCTGTACTCCCCTCACAGAGCTACAGTTCTCAGATTTCCCTAAGAAGAGGAACAGACTGTTAAACCACTCTGGGAATTGTAGCTATGTTGGAGAACTAGGGGTCACAATTAGAGAGCAGCCATGCAAGTTTCTAGATCTCATAGACAAGACAGTACATACCAGGAAGTGAGACTGTTCCACTTTTATTCTCCTCGTAGCAGACGATATTTGATCTCACTTGCATTCCACTCCCAAGATTTATCTCTTCAGCACCAATTTTGCAGAAGCTGGATGAGCCACAGTCCTTAGCGACAGATGTGATTGTCACGGGAGCTGCACAGGTGATTGAGAAGGGAAAGGTTGAGTCAAGAATAGGGCAGCCCCCTCCTGATAATGTTGAAGAAATTTCTACACAGACATAGTTTTCGTGAGGGGTTTGCTTCATTCACATCCACCCAATGAATAGTCAACATATGAAATTTTCAGCATAGCACCTATGTGATATCTCAGCCCAAGACTCTCAAGAATACCTACGTTGTGAATACTCCATCAGACTGATAATGCAGGTATCTTGACCAGCACCACAAGTCTTCATTTCACCAGTACAGTTGCTGCCTCTGCCATAGCACACCTCACACTGAAGACAAGTACCTGGAAAAGCAAACACTTAGCTGTTTTTACCATTCATAGAATTGTGCCCACCACAATTTAGATGATTATTTTTGCCATTATTATGCAATCCACACTTTACAGAGTGTCACAGATAAATGACAAAGGAGGAAGAATCTGGCAAAAGCAAGGGGTATATGAGAGGAACACAAGCAAAGCCATGTGTTTTTTGGCTTTGCTTTAGCCAAATATTTCATGACATAGGTGGCTCTGGAATAGGGCACCTCCAGATGATTTGGACTACAACTGCCTTCATTCTTGATCAATTACTAAGCTGACTAGGGTTTATGAAAGCTGGGGGTCCAGGAATATCTGGAGAGCACTTCATTTCTGCTGTTGGTTGAGAACTTGTTGGTTTGCTATCCATCTCTCTGGTCCCATTCCATGCTCCATCCCACCTGGGAATAACATTCAAAATATTCAGAATGGTGGCTAGTTTCTTGCACAGATTTCTCAGAATGGGTTGAGATGTTAGTTTTATGCCATCAGCAAATCTATTGACTCTGGAAAAAGAAGCATTGGCTTTTGTTGTTATCTCAGCAGCTACCAACTCTTGCAGAACCCAGAACAGTCCCATAAACTGGTAAGACATCTCCTCACCTGTAGCTAGGAAAGCACCCAGGAGGAAGCAGCCAAGGAGAGACCACATGGTGATTTTTCTGTTACAAAGAGGTGCAAAACACTCAGTTCACCAGAGTTGTCTAGAAGGGAGATCAGAAATAAACAGACCATGCAACCAATTAATTATATATAAACTCTATGTACCATCTTTTTTTTTCTTTTTTAAGAAAAGTTTAATTAAAGCATAATGAATTGAAGCTAAAAACTACAGCAGGGGAGCATTACATTGTGCCATAGAAGGAGAAGGGGAAGTGGTAGCATACCATTATAAATCAAGACACTAACATTTCCTGAGCTGGCATGGATGGTGAATGCTGTCCAAAGCTTAAGAAACAAAATTCCACCAGGTTTTTTGTGCAATCTTTCCATCGTGTGCAAAGTGCTGCACAGCAGTAACACCTCAGTAGTGACACCCAGGTCCTTTTTTTAAAAAAAAAAACAACAACCAACTTATTAAATCCATGGGAGCATGGGGCAATGGTGGCCCCCTCCTGGTGGTTGGAGCTGCATTTACCATGATGTGACAGAGCAGCCACAATTCAGGAGAAGCTCCAAATTTGCAGCCCATGGAGCTGCTGCCATCAACCCAGACAGCCCCCTGCACTCTCAGCACTGCCTTGCCTCCTCTCATTGAATTTATTTGTTTCTTTAACTGTTTATAGACTGCACTTTCATAGAGCAAGGCGGAATGCAGCCTAAAAATGTAAGGCTGCAATGAAAACAAGAAAGAAAGAATACCAAACACATCTGTAAAAGGTGCTTGCAAAGAATCTCACGTTCAGAAGGAGTGTCTAAACAGTATGGTTTTCAGCAGACATTTGAAAGTAGACAGAGCTGCTGGCAGGGAACTCTACAGTGAAGGGACTTTCCACACACAGAGCCTAGGACTTGTCGATCATAAGGTCGGTGGTTCGAATCCCTGCAACGGGGTGAGCTCCCGTTGCTCAGTCCCTGCTCCTGCCAACCTAGTAGTTTGAAAGCATGTCAAAGTGCAAGAAGATAAATAGGTACCGATCCAGTGGGAAGGTAAACGGCGTTTCCGTGCACTGCTCTGGTTCGCCAGAAGCGGCTTAGTCATGCTGGCCACATGACCCGGAAGCTGTATGCCAGCTCCCTCAGCCAATAAAGCGAGATGAGCACTGCAACCCCAGAATCGGCTACGACTGGACCTAATGGTCAGGGTCCCTTTACCTTTACCTTAAAGGCCAGCTGGCATGTGGGACCACCCAAAGTGGGCCAACATTAGACCTTAAAGATCAAGGTTCGAACTTAAGGAATCACATAGTCCTTAAGGTACTTTGGGACCAAAGTGGGCCAAAGTTTTCTAGGGCTTTGTGATTTAACACAGTAATCTTGAACCTGGCCTGCTAGCAAACTGGTAACCCATGCAACCTAACCTACCTCCGAAGGGTTGTTGTGAGGATAAAATTTTTTTGGGGGGGGCGGGGGTGAACTACGAGTTCCTTGGAGAAAAGGAAGGATATGAAAGAAAGAGAGAGACAAAGCTCAGTGGTAGACCGCATGAAAAACACAAAGAAGGCCACAAGATCAGTCCTCAACATTTCCAGGGAGGTCTGGGAAGACCTCTGCTTGAAAGCCTGGAGAGCTGAAACCAATCAGTGTAGGCAACACTGAGAGAGATGGGCTAATGGTCTGGCTCAGTATAAGGCAGGTCCCGTTGTTCTTTGGAAGGATGAGCTTACCTGGGGCTCCAAGCAGCTGCAGGAGAGGCGATCCTTGCCAAAGGTCAACTGCGTAGGCTGAGTGAATGTGCACCATTCCTCGGGCTATTTATAGTAGAGATGCAATGTCATTTTTTCCTCCTCAGTTTCTCCTCCCAGCTATCCATCACCCAGCTGGGACACTCTCTTCCATTTCAACGAAGAAGGAAATAAGAAATAAATTTCTGGGCGGGAACCTGCTGTTCTTTTCAGGGAGAGCACGAGGTGATGCGTCAAAACTCCTTGGTGTGCTCTTGTTTTGCTTCACCTGGACAGCTGTGACTTGACTGCAAGGCTTACCTTTGTGCAAAACCCACCTGAAAAATTGTCTGTGTGGTTTGGGCTGCCCTGAAATACCACCTGCGAAGCAGCATCCCAACTCATCTTCCCTTCTAGGCCAATTCTGGGTGACACATATGGACTTTGTGGGGGTCTTTAGAGCAGCTGTCACCAGCCTGCTGGCCTCCAGATGTTTTGGACTACAACCCCCATCACCTCCCTGCTAGCATGACTTTTTCTGTCACAGCACTGAGGCTGTAGAATGCCTTAATGACATCAGAAGAGCCCTGACGGATCAGACCAAAGGCCCATGCAGTCCAACATTCTGTATCCCACCATGGCCAATCAGATGCTTGGGGGACACGGACAAGCAAAGCATGAGCACAGTAGCCCTCTCCTGCTGTTGTTCCCCAACAAAGGGCATTCAGAGAGGCACACTCTCACTGATTCTGAAAGCATATAGCCAGGACTAGCCGCCACTCATTGCCTTGTCCTCCACGTTTTTGTATAATTGCTTTCTAAATCCATCCAACTTGGCAGCCACCTCATTTTGTGGAATCCCATAGTTTTAATGCTGCATTGTGAGAAAAAACAACTACATCTCTTTCTATGTTTTGAATATTGCAGCATTCAGCTTCACTGGACTATCCCCTGTCCTAGTACTATGGGGGGGGGGGGGGAGAGAGAGAGAGAGAGAGAGAGAGAGAGAGACTGAGACTCTTATCTTTCTCTGCATAATGCACAATACATTGTATCAAGAATCAGTGTCCATACCCTCCAACATTACTCTGATGAAAACCAAGACATGCTGCACCAAAATATGTGGGTCTTTTGGCTTGCGTGAGTGCACCACACCAAAATGCATGCGTCTTTTGGTGCAGCCAGCTGATTCATGGCACCAAAATATGCGCTCGTCCCCCCCCCCGAGCTTAGTGGTGGTGCTGGAGGGGGGAAATGGGACATCAAATCAGGATCAAATTTTGGGAAGTCCTAGGAAAATTGAGACACTTGAGGGGTATGCTATCATACACTCATCTTATTTACCTTTTTTCGCCTCTCTCACTCAATGAAAAAGTCATCAAATGTCCATCCTAGTGGAGTTGCTCCAGCCTTTGAATAATTTTGGTTGGCCTTTTCTTCATTTTCCCCAGCTCTAGCATACGTTTTCTGAGACGTGGCCACAATATTCCAAATGTAGCAATGGCATAGATTTGAATGAAAGCATTGCACTGTTGGCAGTTTCGGTCCTTTTCCTGATGATCCGTAGAGTGGCATTCTTGCTTTTCACAGCTGCCAATTACTGGATCGAAGTCTTCATCAACCTGTCCACCATGACCCAAAAGATCTCTTTCCTGGTCAATTGCCACCAGCTGAAACCTGCTCACCATACATTTGAAGCACATCCAATGAACATTTAAAGCACATGACTTCCCCCAAGGAATCCTGGGAACTGTAGTTGCCCCTTACAGAGCTACAGCTCCCAGTATTCTTTGGGAAGTTAGGTGCTTTAAATGTGTGTTGGATGCACAAAAGCAGGGGCTCCAGCGTGAATAAAATATTGGGGGGGGGGCAGGTGAGCCCCATTGCCATTCAAATGGTGGTATGCACACCATTTGAATGGCAATGCCGATCAACTTTGCCCCCCCCTCGTCCCCTCAAATATTTTATGGTGGGTGAAGGGACCTTGGCCCCTAGGAGTTGGCTCATATGCGCATAGGGATGTGCCCATAGTCTGCAAAAATAGGATCACCCTGAGAAGGGCCCATGACAATGGCTTTAATCGTCCTTTCTGCCCTTCAGTCACATTGTGCCATTAATCTCCCTAAAATGGCTAAAAATATTTACATTGGTATCACAGACCCATAATTAAATTGTACAGCAACAGAGCACTGCAAAGTCAAATACTGAGTTGTGCAACCCGAAACTTGCATAATGCATATTTGCATATGACAAAATCATCAACCAGGGGAATTTACCAGCAATGAATCATTAAGCAGACATTTACCTATTTATTTGTTGTTAAGGCTCTGTTCTTTAATTTATGGTTGACATCCATTGCAGTGCCGTGCAATGCAGTGACCCCCAGCTGTATACAGTATCCCAAGTATGATTTATATAAAGGCATTACGGTATTGGCAGTTCATATTGACAATATTCACATCTGAAGTTTTTTTTAAAAAACTCTCAAGTGGATACTGTTATAAGAATTTTAAGGTCTCAAGTGTAGAATAAATATTCATAAATGCACACATCTAAATATGTGAACCATGTGTCTGAAATAGTATG
This sequence comes from Podarcis cretensis, assembly GCF_951804945.1. Lineage (NCBI taxonomy): Eukaryota > Metazoa > Chordata > Lepidosauria > Squamata > Lacertidae > Podarcis > Podarcis cretensis. Next base: position 16,682,841 of record NC_137177.1, on the reverse strand, counting down.
GGAGAGCTATCCTGAAGCCATTTTGACTCTCCCAATGACCTCAAATATTCCTCTGCAGTAAGGGAGGCAAATGGGAAAGCTTTCCCAATGTCTTTTTGCTTGCAAATCCTGTCTTAAGGGCATATTTGTGCAGGAATAGAGTGAGCCTGTGACCTGGATTCAGGAGCTAAAGTATTAAGCATCACAAAAGAATGGCCAGGCTGCCTTGGTAATGCAGTGAGTGGCCATTATCAGGTATTCTGGCAAACAGGGTTTCTGCTGTAGACCGCCTCCTTCTGTGATGTATGTATGATGTTTTAGGGGTGGTCTTGGGCTACGGGTGGGCAATTTCAAAAGTCTATATAAGGGCTTGTGCACCATTGTTCAGGGTTCTCCTCCCTCCTGCATGTGGTGAGTGGGGACCCTGTTGCAACAGTTCCATGAACATAGATCAAGCTTACTAGCCGCTTTGCTTTTCAATATACTCTGGTTGGCCTCTGTTATTTTCATCTACTGATAGGGAACCCACTTAAGGACTCTGCATGGGCTCTGGAATACCCCACAAGGCAAAGGGAGCAGTTTTTCTTATAACAATACCATTCAGGCCCAGCAATGTGTTAGTATGCTCAGTAACTTCATCTCCTACTACGGTTATTTCCTGAAAAAGTTATCTGCAAACTGCGGGCACAGCAATTGCCCTGCAATTCCCAGAGTTCCTTGGGAGGTGGGATTGACGGACAAAGCCCTCTGGAAACTGTAGCTCCACACTACCCCCAGCACTCTTAACAAAGCAAAATTCCCAGGATTCTTTGGAGGCAGTCAAGCCTGTTTAAAGTGTTATCTGAATCAGGCAAGGGAAGGCTTGTGTTGTACTGAAGGTGAACTGTTCTGGAAGCTGTGCTTAAGCCCTCTTGGCAAGGTAACCCTTCAATTAATTGGAAGTTGCTATCGCTATGATTTCATAGATGTTCCTATATGCCTGCTTTGATACACTAATGGGCTTAGTTTTGATGGTATCCTTGTCTGTAGGAATCAGGATGTTAGGCTCAGAGCCCAGAGGAGGAACTTAGTAATGTTTTGGGTATCTTGGTGTGCACTTTGGGCTGGGTGTGGACTGAAACAGACACAGGGACAAATAAGAAAAGGATGTCTTCACCCCGGTGAGACTCCCCTTTGCTACACACAGCCCAACAAGATGACAACATAAACCCACTGACAGCATGCAAACTGATATGGCTAACTTGACCCAACAACCCCACCCTCTCACAAACAAAACCCACTGCAATCAACTGAAGGTCACCCAGCCAGGCCCTGCCCACCCCCAACCTCTCTCACTGCTGATGAAAATTATTAAATGTCTCACCCACAGAAGAAAGCTGGGGAAGGAGGAACACCAGGAGAAAGAAGAGGTTCAAAACCTGAGGCAGATTTCAAAGCCGAAATTTCAAAAATGTTTGCAGAAATTAGACAAAGTGAAAAGAATTTGGAGGATAAATTAGAACATGTAGATACTAGAATTGAGCAGGTGGATAACAAAATAGGTAAAATGGACCAGAAGATTGATGATACAGTAAAAGAGTTGAAAGGTCAAATAAAAGAAGTTAGTAAGAGAACACAGTCGGTTGAGGAAGGATTAAAAAAGACAAAAGTGGAGATAAAAGAAGTTAAAAAAGAAGAGGAGAAGATGAAAGCGGGAATTTCAGAAATGAGCAAAACACAGGAGGAGTTATGGGACGCAATCTCCATGAATGAATTGAGACAACGGGAGGTGAACCTAAGATTGAGAGCAGTTCCAGAGGTTCAAGGAGAAGACATCAAAGATAAATTAATAACGGAAATTGCTCAATGGTTGGAATTACAAAAAGAAGATGTAGAGAAGAGAGTTCAAAACGCATTCAGGATGAGAGTAAGGACAACTAAGACAAGGAAAGTTACAGGAGATTGCTTGATTACCTTCAAAGATAAAGATATGAGGAATTTAATACTCCAAAAAAACAGAGAGAAGAGATTGAATATCGATGGGAGTTATATAATTATTTTCAAAGATATACCGGTCAGATTGTTGAAACGGAGAGACCCATATAAACCATTGGTCCAAATTTTGAAGAAAAACAAGATTGAATTTAAATGGGAATTCCCTCAGGGGATTTCCTTTGTATACAAAGCCAAGAGACACAGACTTACAAGTCCCGAAGAAACAAGTAAGTTTCAGAGACGTTACAAAGAATTGATGGCAGAAGAGGAGGAGGAAGAAGGTGCAGTAGGAGGAGCTGACCCGATGGGAGGAAAACTTTTAAAGGGGAAGTCTAAAAAGAACAGCGAGACGGATGAAGAGGAGGAGGAGAAGGAAGAAGAAGAAGAAGAAGAGGAGGAAGAAGAAAAAGAGGAAGTATAAAGAGATAATTCGAAACAAATTATATATTTTAATCACTGGAAGACATGGCATTGAAATTATGGAATTGGAATATTAATGGGATGAATGATAAGAAGAAAAGAAACAGTATCGAACAATATTTAAAAAGGAAAAATTTGGACATCATCTGTCTACAAGAAACACATGTGGCAAAGAAGCATAAAAAAATCTTGATTAATAACAGATTGGGTAATGAATTTATATCCTCAGATAAAGAAAAGAAGAGAGGCATAGTCCTGTATGTAAGGAAAAACATAGAAGCTCAACAGATCTTCAAAGATGAAGAAGGAAGAATAATTGCAATACAGATCAATTGGCAGGGCGAAAAATTAATAATTGTCGGGATCTATGCACCTAATGGAAATAAGACTGATTTTTACAAGAAATTGGAAGAAAGACTGTTTGAATATATGGATCAAAAAATCATAATAATGGGAGATATGAATGGAGTTGTTTCAACGGAAATGGATAGATTAAGAGAAAAAAGTGATAGTAAAGAAGGGAAACTACCGAAGACTTTTTTCACATTGGTGCAAAATCTCAATTTAATCGACATTTGGAGACTCAGACACCCATTAGAAAAAGAGTTCACATTTTATTCGGAACCGAATCAGTCCACGTCAAGAATAGATCAAATTTGGATCTCGAATGAATTAACTACTAGAATCCAACAAATAGAAATCCAACCTAGAGTAATTTCGGATCACAATCCAATAAAAATGGAGATAAAGATGTATGAAGAAAGAACATTTAGATGGAGACTGAAAGATTACCTTTTGGAAGATGAAAGAATCATTCAAGACGCTCGGGAAAAATTGATGGAGTACTTTGCAGATAATATGAATAAAGGCACAAAGATTAGCACAGTTTGGGATGCAAGCAAGGCGGTAATGAGGGGATTCTTCATCCAACAGAATGCGATCAAAAATAAGAACAGAGAGAAAGGGAAGAAGGAAATCCTAAAACAAATAATGGACAATGAACAAAAGTTAATTAAGAAGCCAAATAACACCAAGATAAAACAAAATATTAAAATTTTGCAGACACAGTTCGCCATGATCATAAATAAAGAAGTTGAATGGAACATTAAAAGACTGAGACAAAGGAATTTTGAATTCGCAAACAGACCTGGAAAATGGCTTGCATGGCAAATCAAAAAAAGGAAAGAGCAAGGTACAATTAATAAAATTATCGTGGACGGCGAGGAAATAGAGAACCCAAAAGGTATCAGAAAAGGATTTCTGGATTTCTACAAGCACCTATATGCAAAACGAGAGAAAAACAATATAAAGAAGATAGAGAAATTTTTGAAAGGAAAAAAGGTGCAAAAGATCCCGACAGAAATGAAAGACAGACTGAATGCCCCAATAGAGAATGAGGAGATAGTAGAAACTATAAAACAGATGAAAAAAGGGAAGGCACCAGGACCAGATGGATTTACAGCAACTTATTACAAAGAAATGAGGGACTCCTTGACGGTACCACTTAAAGAAGTTATGAATAATATCTTGAAACAACAGGATATACCAGAAACATGGAAAGAAGTCTTTATAACACTCATACCAAAACAGGACTCTGATCTCACACAAGTGAAGAACTACAGACCGATATCTCTGCTAAACACAGATTATAAGATTTTTTCGGGTATTTTGGCAACAAGATTTAAGAAGATATTGCAACAACATATCCATAAAGACCAAGCAGGTTTCCTTCCTGGCAGACATATAAAGGACAATGTAAGAAATATAATAAATATTTTGGAATATTTGACTGCCAGTAATGAGAGACAAGCCGTTTTAATGTTTGTGGATGCAGAGAAAGCGTTTGATAATGTTTCATGGGAATTCATGTTGAAAAATTTGGAAATGATGGAAGTGGGAGAAGACTTTTATAATGGTATAAAGGCAATATACACAGAGCAGAGAGCTAAATTGATAGTAAATAATGTAATTACAGAGGATGTGAAAATAAAGAAAGGTACAAGACAGGGATGCCCTCTCTCACCACTGTTATTCATCATGGTTCTGGAGGTCCTGCTGAGTTCTATTAGACAAAATGAATTAATAAAGGGGGTAACAGTAGGTCAAAACCAATATAAAGTTAAAGCCTTTGCCGATGATCTGGTAATCACGATGGAAGACCCGACAAGTAGTCTAAAAGAAGTTATAAAAGAAATTGATCAATTTGGAAGAGTGGCCGGATTTGTATTAAATAAAGGGAAAACTAAACTTATGGTGAAGAATTTGGATCAAAGTGTGATAGAAGAAGTGCAAAGAGAAACAGAGATGGAAGTGGCGAAGAAGGTAAAATATTTAGGAATATGGTTAACCCCAAAAAACATTGACTTATTTCAAAACAATTATGTGACAATTTGGAACAATATTAAGAGAGACCTCGAAGTGTGGAGTAGGATGAAACTATCTTTTTGGGGCAGAATCTCTTCAATCAAGATGAGTGTGCTTCCAAGGATGTTGTTTTTATTTCAAATGATTCCAATAATCAAGGGGACAAAGATCTTCAGAGACTGGCAAAGAATGATCTCAAAATATATCTGGCAGGGCAAAAAGCCACGAATACAATTTAAATTACTAACTGATGCGAAAGAAAGAGGTGGCTTCACCCTGCCGGACCTGAAACTTTACTATGAAGCATCTTGTCTCTGTTGGATAAAGGATTGGATAACACTAAAAGACAATAAGTTATTGGATTTGGAAGGGTTTGACAATAGGTTTGGTTGGCACGCCTATTTATGGTTGGGAAAGAAGAAAGCTCACAAAAGTTTTGCCAACCACATTTTTAGAGGTGCCCTTATAGAAATATGGGATAGGTACCAAAATATTTTGGAACCAAATGTACCTCATTGGTTATCCCCACTGGAGGTCATGAGTGTTAAAAAGACAAACATGAGAGAGGATTGGATGACTTATGGAGACATTGTAATTAAAGAAGGGAGGAAATGGAAATTGAAGCCATATGAACAAGTTAAAAAATATGTATATGATTGGTTGCACTACTTCCAAACAAATGAAATGTTTAAGAAGGATTGTAAAGAGAGGAAATATATTGAAGGAGAGTCTAGATTTCAGAAAGAAATAATTAATAATGATTATAAGGTATTGTCAAAAATGTATAAAATGCTACTGGAATGGCAAACAAAGGACGAAGAAGTTAAATCAGTTATGATACACTGGGCCAGGGATTTTGGTTATAATATACAGTTAGCAGATTGGGAGAAGGTATGGAAGGAAAATATGAAATTCACTGCATGCATGACAATAAAGGAAAATATTATGAAAATGGTATATAGATGGTATATCACTCCCGTAAAATTAGCAAAAATGTATAAGACATGTAACAAATGTTGGAAATGTAAGGAAAGGGAAGGCACATTTTATCATATGTGGTGGGAGTGTAAGAAAGTAAAAGGCTTCTGGGAAATGATATATAATGAGTTGAAAAGGATGTTTAAATACACGTTTGTGAAGAAACCAGAAGCCTTCCTGTTAGGAATTACAGGAAGAGAAATTAATAGAAGTGATTATAAACTTTTTCAATATGCAGTGACTGCGGCAAGAATTTTAATGGCTCAAAAATGGAAACAAGATGAATTACCAACATTGGAAGAATGGAGACGGAAACTGATGGACTTTGCTGAATTAGATAAACTGACAGGAAAAATTAGATACCAAAAAGATCACAAGTTCACACAGGACTGGAGAAATTTTACGATTTATCTGGAAAATATTTGTGATGAACAGACAACGCTAGTTGGATTTAAAGAGGCTTTGTGATGAGAAAGGGTATTGTGAGAGGGATAAGAGCTGTAAAGATTTATTAACTGGCAATACAATTACAAAGGAAATGTGAACTAAATTTAAAATTATGAGGATTGTGGAGGGAGCGGGGGGAAGTCCAAAAGGATTTTGTATTATAGTGGATACGAATGTGTTATTTAAATTTGTAAAAGAAAAATTTTCTAAAAAATTAATAAAAAAAAAGAAAGAAAATTATTAAATGGATAGAAAAAGAACATACCCAACATGACACGGACACAAAAACATCGCACTTACATTATGTAAAAGAATAAAAACTGACTACCCCTCTCTCTCCCCACCTATCTTGTTCCCCAACCTGATACCACACACAACATCAAAGTCTCACATCAAATATAAATGAGCTGTAAAAAAGACTTTATGATCTGAAACTAGAGATGATGCATGTACTTCTGTAACCCAAGAAAATCTTTAATAAAAAGAGAAGAGAAGAGAAGAGAAGAGAAGAGAAGATTGCAAAGCACAGTTGGTGAGGGATGTGACCGGGGGGGGGGGGGAGTCCCGAGGCTGAAATAGAGAGAGGAGACATTTGGTCCTCACAAGTGTGGCTCCCCAACCCTAGTGTAGGCTGAAGGTTCTGTCTTCTCTGAAAAGCCTACAGTCCTCATAGGTTCCAAGAGCCCCAAGCAAGGGTCACAACAGCCCAGCCTCTGCCCCAGGGGGCAAAACCTGTGGAGCCCAGAAGTGGCCGAGAAGAGCTCTGAGAAGGCAGTGGGCTTTCTAGCCCCATCTTGGAAGGTGCATCACGGACAAGAGCCCAGCAAGGGTTGCAAAAAATAGTCCAAATGATTCTGGAACGATCCCGTGGCCTCCAGAGCTGTTAGCTGGCTTGCAATTGCTTAAGGCGACAACACTGATCCCAGAGAAAGAGCCGGAATGCTTGTTCAGTTCCTGACAGGTTGCGGAGTTCGTACAGCCCTTCATGATCGTTGTAACAACTAAGGCTCCTAAAAGAGAGAATTGCAGAAGATCACCAGTCAACAATCAATACCAGGGAAATATATGATGAACTGTGATAACCACATACCCATCTTCTACGGTATTGACTGAGAGAAGATGGGAGGAGGTAGGGATCTAGATCCATCTTTTCCTGATCTTGTGTGTGACAGAGAGGGATGAGGCTATCACACTCTGTTTCCACAGTGCTTTATTGTGGGCTGTGCACTGATCATACATGCAAATTTGTTGCCCAGTCTGCATGATGTCATCAAAGCACCATCCAAAATCTTTTGCCCTCCACATTAATTCAAGGATTAGAATTCAAGGATTGTTGTGGTCTTGTAAAACAAGCGTACAAATTTGGAGAAGAGGTGAAGCAGGAAATTTCTGAAATAATAGGTGTACTCGTAGTTTTAGCTTTAGACATCAAATTGTGTTGTTTATCAATTTTTGATATATTCAAATACAGACTGAATATATAAACCACTTATAATTTTTCTATTAGTAGCTGCTTGTTTGGCCATATCATGGGGCTGAAAGGAGCCCTTCAGTTTTAGTTTTAGTTTTAATGGTTTTTAAAAGTAATGTTTATCATTCTTTCTGAAAAATTGACTCATGAATGAAGAATATCTTTGGGTGTAGCTAAATTTATGGTTTTTGCTTCCATTTCATGACCATTTGTTACGTATATGACAGGATGGCAATTCCTGATTAAATATGGGTTTGTTTGGTATTCATAACAAAACAAAATTATTTTACATTTTTTGGTAACAGGTTGTTTTTGATGTAGCATCTTATGGTGTAGTCTCTTGAGAATGTACTTTATTTTATGTGGTAACAGCTCTGAAACCAGCTTTCATTTATTTATTTATTAAAAAGAAGTATCTAGCCCTCATAGAAAGGAAGTTATGGAGCAAAAGTGCAGGTGCTCCTCTAAATAATTTCTGTGAAATTAGAATGGTGTGTCTATCTTGTATAGACTCAGGTTCTGCTATCCCCTCACACTATGTGAAAATTCACTTATTGGAATGTAAATAATTATGACTGACCCTTGCTATACACTTTGCAGATTCAGATATCCAAACATCAAGAGTTTGCCCACTTCTTTACATCCTTGCTTGTTTGTGCTTTGTTGGTCAGAAGCAGCCATTTTGGGCAGCAGATATGCAGGGAGGGAGGAAGATTGAACCAGTGAGAGAGCAGGAGAGATCGGACAAATCAGTTTTTCCTTTGTCTCTCTCTTGCTGGTTGGCTGCAGCCATTTCAGGAAAAACCCATGGAGATATTGGACAAATCCCCAATTAGAAATTTCCTATGGCAAGACCTGCATGTAGTCCCTGGTACTGAGGAATGCTTGCTGTTTTTATGAGACAGCAACAACGTGTGTGTGTGTGTGTGTGTGTGTGTGTGTGTGTGTGTGATCACCATAACAAAGACCAGCAGGACGTAGCTGACTTCCCATGGTAAATATAAAGTCGTTGGGGATGGTTGTCTCTCTAATTTTGTCTTATGCCATGCCTACTCCATGGCAGCCATTTTGTGACTGGCACTCCAGCACTCTCTCAAAATGTATGCACTGGTCCAAAAGGGCTGGTGACCTCTGAGGTATGGGGTACCTTTCAGAATGTAGCGGTACTGACTGAAGTAGTGAAATAATAAAGACCAGTCTGAGTTGTTGTGTGGAGTGTAGATTTGCTTCTGCATATGCTTATGCATTCAGCTACCTGCAGTTGTAGTCCCAGACAAGGCAAGGCAATAGTTCTCATCCCCAGAACATTTGACCTCTTCCTCCTCCTCACACTCAAGACTGTGCAGAGCATAAGCAGGCTGGGCAAACTTTGCCATTCGGCTTTGGCTTTGCAGGCGTCACTGCATACATTTGGGATGAAAGAAAAACACTGTTTGAGCCCCTGTTTGAGCAGCCAGTTTCTAAGTTCCTCATGTGGGGTGGAGGCGTTCACCAATTATGAGTTCAATTCAGAATATTTGAGGGGGAAAGAGGCCATCTCCAAGACTTTCTTCAAGTATTAAATTAATGGGGCCTACTGGCACATGTTGCGGTCTTGTAAAACAAGCGTACAAATTTTGGAAAGAGTGAGGACTTTAATAAAAGCTGTACCAGTTGTTTTTGCTTTAGACCTCAAATTGTGTCATTTATCAATTCAAATACAGCAGGGGTGGTCAGCCTGGTACTCACAAGGGCTAAAGTGTTTGCCAGCATCTCCTATGGTGCCCCAAAAGGACTCTGTAAATATCTCCTCAGAAACCCACAGGCAGGAGAGACGGTTTGGATTTTCTGCTTGGTTCCTGCTTGCACTGGCTCAGCCTTCCCTACATTGAACATGCTTCCTTAAACATCTCCACATGTCATTGGATCCAAGGATCAGATAGCCTCCCTCCCTTCAATCCTTTTCCCTGTCAATGGAGCGGTGGGGGCATGTCTGTCCCATTTTGTGGTATGCTCCCTTTGTGGCTGCCATTTTGTGTCATACCATGCCTCTTCCAAGGAGGCCATTTTGTGCCAGTCCACATCCCTATGGCAGCCATTTTGTGCCAGTCCACATCCCTATGGCAGCCATTTATGGCTGTCACCCATGTCCCTTTCCCCAAGTCCTGAGTATGCTCACTGCCCCCCAAAAAGATTGACAATTCTTACAATAGATATAGAGGGAGCTCGTTCTTCTCTAATAAAAAATACAATTCCCAGGGGGCAAAGAAGAAAGATTTTTTAAAACTAATTGTATAGAATTGGGAGGGCTCCTTGTGCGTTAGGGATTCCCCTGCTGTTTTTGAATGGACTGCAAATAAATAAATGAAGCACACCAATGTGAGCTCATTAAACTGGAGTGTGGTGTGAGTCAAGGAGCAGAGGAATAGGACAGATTTAGGGTTCGGTTGTTTGCTGTTTTTAAAGAAAACTAATTAAAGGTAGTAAGATAAAGAGAGGAAAGGAAAGAGGAGAACAGCAGCAACATACAGGTGGGGGTCATCGTCCTGCACTCGTCCCCCACACAGCAGAAAACTTGGGTCACTACTCTTCCTGTCTGGCCCATATTGAGGACGGTGACGCCATTGTTGCAGGCACTGGATGGCACACAACTCTTCACAATGGCCTTCAACTTTGTTCCTGTAAGCATCAAAAGGGAAACAAGATGTCTGAAAAAGGACCACGATGGTATTGACCCTACTTCTCAGCATCCTTGGTAAGTGTCATGTCACTTCATGTGAATTGGATCATTGGTCCATAGAGCCCAGTTCTCGCTATTGTGGCCTTCTGCAACCTGGGGTTTCTGAACTGCAGCTACCATCCTCCCTGGTCATTGGCCATGCTGCCTGGGACTGATGGAGGTTGGTCCAGGAAATCTGAAGGGCACCAGGTTGGGAAAGGCTCTCTGCCCCAGCTGATGGAAGATGATATCAAGGATCTCAGAATGAAGTCATTCCCCTATGTCCCATGTGATATCATGGAGCATTCCTTCTAAGGCACTGTGGTGGCCCACCAGGTCATTAGGAGGAATGCAATTACTTAAAAAAAATTATTTGGTTTTCAAATTAAAGTTTTTCAATCACATATCCAACATACAACAAAAAAACCAAGATTCCAAAGAATCTCCTGGACTTCCCTCCTTCCCTTTGTGGGTCCTATTGTTAATCATTTCCTCCTGTATCTCTTATAATAACCCAAATCTTTTGCATCTCCATTGTGTCCAACATTCACCATTAAACTACAAGTGTTATTCCAATCCTACTAATGGTTTTAACTGTTTACAATGGTTTTAAAGATAAATTATAAATTTCCCCCATTCCTTATTAAAATTTAGTCTTTCTGATTCTTCCGGACATTTTTGCCATTTCGGCATAATCCATCCTCTTAGATTAAGAGGAATGCCATTATTGTTCCTTGCAGGGAAGGTCAAATTACATTTTTAATAAAGTGGGAGGGAGACAATGCCATAATTCCGCCTGGGATGGCAGATGTTAGTGGCATGGAACTGAGGCTCCAGATAATTTAAATCTACCACTTCTCTTATTTTCATCCAGCCTCTTCAGCTACAGCTGAGAAGTACTGTGGAGGAGATCTGTTGCCCACTAACTTCAGTGGATTTTAATCCAGTGTTACTCCTACTGAGATTAGACTTACTGAAATGAATGGACATGACTAATTTAGGTCCATTACTTGGACTAATTTAGGTCCAATGGACTTAGGTCCATTACTAATTTAGCATTACTTTTAGCAGGGTCCAGAGAAGCGGACACGGAGCAATGGTTCCAAACTACAAGAAAAAAGATTCCACCTAAACATTAGGAAGAACTTCCTGACAGTAAGAGCTGTTCGACAGTGGAATTTGCTGCCAAGGAGTGTGGTGGAGTCTCCTTCTTTGGAGGTCTTTAAGCAGAGGCTTGACAACCATATGTCAGGAGTGCTCTGATGATGTTTTCTGCTTGGCAGGGGGTTGGACTCAATGGCCCTTGTGGTCTCTTCCAACTCTATGATTCTATGATTCTATGATTCTAAATGAACATCACTGGATAAAGCCCACTTTACACTTTTGGAGCAACCTTACTTGATACAATATTGTTTCATAGCTCTTTTTTTAAAAGTCAGAAACCAAAACTAACTACAAAACTAGATTTGTCCCTCTGCTTATACCACGGTGAATGTCTCAGTCCCCATGCCGCCTAGGCTACAATTACTGATAATGTCTCTCAAGTTGGGGAAATGGCTTTTCTTCCCGTGTTTCATGCTTAGCAGAAGCTTTTGTATTTTGAAGTGCAGGGAGCTATAAGGAAATCCTGTGCTAATGGGGGCATCTAGGACACATAACCCCACTCATAATTAAACCAAAGCAATTGCCCCAATTGGCTTAGACTCCTACTCTGTGGAGTTAGTGTGAAGAATGAAGCCAGTCCAGCCAATGCAAGACGAAACTGGGAAGATTCTGGATTCATTCCTCTTTGGGGGGCAGTTAGTGCCATGGAATCATATAACTGTAGAGTTGGAAGGGACTTCCAAGGGCCATCTAGTCCAACCCCTTGCATTGCAGGAATCTCAGCTAAAGAGTCCCTGACAGATGACCATCCAACCTCTGTTTAAAAACTTCCAGTGGATCAGAGACCAGGACCTTCTGGTCCACTGTCAAACAGCTATTACCAAGAGAAAGTTGTTCCCAATGCTTAGTCAGAGTCTCCTTCCTAGCCATTATTATTATTATTATTATTATTATTATTATTATTATTATTATACTGCCCTATACCCAGAGGTCTCAGGGCGGTTCACAGAAAAGATTTTAAAAAGCAACAACCCACAATGTACCTTGGTACCTTGGTTCTCGAACATAATCCGTTGCAGAAGTCCGTTCGACTACTGAAACGTTTGGTTTCTAATTGGCTGCAGAAGGTTCCTACACTCAAGTAGAAGCTGCGTCAGACATTTGGCTTCCGAAAGACGTTTGGCTTTTGACGTTTGGCGTTCGAAAAGAGGAACATTTATTTCTGGGTTTTTGGCATTTGGGAGCCGATTTGTTCGTCAGCTCAGCCATTCAAGAACCAAGTTTCCACTGTATATATAATCAAAATAAAAACAACAACCCAGTAATACCCCCCCCCCAAAAAAGAGCCACATTTTAAAAGGGCATAGGATCAACCAAAGGCCTGGTTAAAAAGGAACGCTTTTGCCTGGAGCCTAAAGGTGTGTAATGAAGGCACCAGGCAAACTTCCCTGGGGAGAGCATTCCACAGATGGGGAGCCACTGCAGAGAAGGCCCATTCTTGCACTGACACCTGTGATGGTTTGTGTATGCTCTTTGCAATAAGCACCCTCTGCTCACTCAGAAAGATAGTTACAGTTCTTTATTTTACATATATACTAGCAGCACAGTACAATCATGCATCCAAATTGTCCGGTTCAGATTCGGGGAGTGGTCTTCTCCTGCTTCTCCTCCAACAGAAAAGGCAGGGGATGTCTCTGATCCCTGCGCTTTAACCCTCTCCTTTACTGTGCCAAAGGGACAGGCATAGGCTCTCTGTCTGTTCCTGAACTCCCTGTGCGGTGCTGGGGCTCTGCTTCAGCATCGGAGAGCCTTCCCACCTCCTGGCTCTCTTCTTCTCCCCCTTCTGTCACTTCCTCTCTGTCTCCTTCTGACTATACCCGCTCTGACTCTTCTCTTCCCCCCAACTCAAAGGCGTTCCTTGGCAGTCCCATGACAACACCCTCCAGATCTCTCAAGGAGGAGGCACACGGAGGAGGACCTCAGAAGATGAACTCAGGGACTGGGTAGGTTTGTATGGAAAGAGGCGGTCCTTGAGCTTTTGCCATGGACTTACCCACTAGTCTCTGACAGCATAACGGCACATCTGTCGAAACCAGGGGGGCATCTGTTCGTAGGCCCACTGCAAGAGTGCCCAAGGCCCTCACAAATCTCACACTCCAGAGAGGCCCCTAAAAACTGGGTAAAGAAAAAGTATCACCTGGATGTGTTAGACATGGCATGTGGATTGCTCTACAGTGTACAGCTCAATTATTTGTGTGTGCAGAGAGAGATTGTGCACTCAATGAATATAATGTACGGGCAACTCTTCATGTGACACAGTGCCAATACTATCCCTATGGCTACACACTGGCACAGATACTAATCATTCAGATCTCAAATATCTCAGACTGCAAAAAAAACGGCAGGCATGTAAGCACATTTCAAGTGTGCACTTTCCCCAAATAATTCTCAGAACTGTAGTTTCCCCATCACAGAACTACATTTCCCAGCACCCTCTAAATGTATGACGTGTACACAGCCTATTTCTATTTCTATGGACCTTTCTTAAGAGATGTAGCAATTAATTTATTCTTGGAAGGCTTGTAAACCCATTAGCCTCAATGGTTTCTTAGCATTATCTACTCACCTGTAGTGATGAAAACTGAAAGGAGGAAGATAGGCAGTGGGGTCTCCATGAATCTCGAGGTCTCCTTGCCTGGGACCAGCAATTTCTAGAGGAGTAGCCACAGGGGTCTCCTATAACAAAAATGAGGCTAAAAAAGGTTATTAGGGCAGAAGCTTTTGTGGGCTACAGACCATGTCTTTCAAAGCACAAAGTGCTCTTCTGAATCTAGCGAAGCCACTGGCTCTGTGTGACTCAGCTGAGGGTGTCCTACAAAGTTGAGCAAACAGTTCTCAGAAAGGGCAAGGGCACTTTAAAAAAAATAAAAATCCTATTCTCTGTCCTGCTGCCAAAGTTGAAAGCCAACTGAGAAATCTGTACCAATGTTTCTCTATTTTCGTGCAATGCAATCCACATTTTGAGCATTGCCAAACACCCGAGGGTCACATCCAAGTGAATGTGAGAAATATGCAACAACAACCAGGGGTGCCAATTTGAATAAAATTGGGGGTAATTGATCACATGACATGACACACACACACATATGCCATTTTAATGGCAATATCCATTAACTTGGGGTGTGTGGGCCCCTCAAATATTTTATTGGGAGGCGAAGACCCCTCAGCCCCTAGGAGTTGGCTCCTATGACTGCTACCACTGCAGCCAGCTTTTGGACAAACACAGTTTTGTGAATTTTTGCTATACTTCAGTCCAGACTTTTTAAGAACCATTCCCTGCCCTCCCTGCTCTTCATGAGAACATCTGAGATTCAACACCTTGCTGCTGGATGTGAATAGCTCCCATGAGCTCCCAGATGTCCTTGCTTTTCAACCATGTCACAGTGATGGAGGGCCACATCACCCCAGCCAACGTTGATTAAAATTATTATTATTAAAGAGAGAGAGAGAAGTGATCAACAATACATTTTTATTTACACTTTGTCCCTCTGTTCCGCAACTGTTGATTTCCACATTATATTTGAGCTTTCATGGGCCGCAAAAGCCCAGAAAGCTAGTGAAATGTAGTTTGCTAGGTTGATTCCAGAAAAAAATGAATTCGTTTAATTCAGAAAATTGTCGGAGTATTTTTTATTAAAAATGGAGGTGCCATATCAGCATAGCATTCCTTTCTGATGTTTTCATGGGGGGACAGAAGCATGCATGTGAGGAAAGAGCGAAAGAAGCAATGTCGTCCAATGATGTTCATTGTTGCACCATAGGATGCCCATTGGTGGGAATTAAATTCAGGATGAAATGCCACAGTTCCATAAAGCAACAAGTTCTCCAGTGCTGAGAAGAGCATTATTGAATGAGACAGGAACACTAGCCCTATAATCAGGAAAACTAATGCAATATTCTTCACATGTGAATGCACTGAATGCTATCTTGCAGAAGAACTGGAGGTTTTGGGGGGGCAGGGTGGGGGAGGCCAAGTTATCCGAAAACCAGAAATGCAGTTCCATCCACCCCGGTCCTCATAGAATAGATTTTTCCATGTCCTTTGCACTTTGCCCAGGTTTGTATACAGGGAAAAGAAATATTAACTGATGAGCAGGAGTGTAGGCCAAATATGCAGGGCTAGGGAAACATTTCCACATTTAAACCTCACTGCTTAAATTGCACAATTATCATAGAAACATGGAGTTCTAAATCACAGAGTCAGAAGGGACCCAGGAATCATCTAGTCCAAACCCCTGCAATGCAGGAATCTCACAAAGAATCCTGGAACTTTAATTTGTTTAAGGGTGCTGGGGGCTGTAGCTCTGGGATGGCTAAGCTATAGTTCCCAGGATTTTATGTGTGTGTTTGTGTGTGTGCCCTTTAACTATATGGTGTGTAACTATATGGTGTGTACTTAACCACTGGTAAAAAAAAAAAAAAGGTCACGGACCCTGGACGGTTAAGTCCAGTCAAAGGTGACTGTGGGGTTGCGGCGCTCATCTCACTTTCAGACCAAGGGAGCCGGCGCTTGTCCGCAGACAGCTTTCTGGGTCATGTGGCCAGCATGACTAAACCGCTTCTGGCACAATGGAACAGCGTGATGGAAACCAAAAATGTTGCATTTTTTCCTTCTCGATATTCCTGCCCAATGACTCCAAGCTCCAAAGTTCTAAATCATGAGGGAAGTTTCCACAAAAGCAGGTGGCAGACCAATCTGTTTCTCATTTTCCCAATCTTTAATTCTGTTCTCCACATTGGCATAGCAGTTTGCATTTACAGCAGCAGCAGCAACAAAACACGTGCAAATTTATTTGCATATTTATGAAAGCTTTTCCTAATATAGCCATTTTTGTATGCAGTTTTGACGAATATACACATTTTTGTATGTAGTTTCCCCTAATATACACCTTTTTTTACAAGCAATTTTCCCTAATACAAGGCATTTTTTTTCATGAATATATGTAATATATGTACACACCCACCTAATGTATGCATTGCTGTGCACATAAATTTGGATGAAAAACTGCATTGCAAAATTCAGGGTAGTACAAATTTCAAAAAGATTTGTTTTGTTAACACACTGGCTCATGAATTGAAAATTGTGTGGTTTCTCATTAAAATGCAAAAGAAAGCAGAAATAATAATAGTCCACATTTGCACTCAGGAAAAACAGTCAGCCTGAAGGGGGAAAGCGATGGGCAGTATTTAGTAATCTCTGTCTGGTAGCCAAGAGCTATTGCGATAGAGGACAGTGGAGCTTAAAGGATGTGTTATAAGGGAACCCAATGCAGCAAGGTTGCTAGTGGAAGCTTCTCGCAGAACAATCTTTCCATTTGCACAAAAGCATCCCACTAGTGCAAGAAATTAAATGAGTTAAATTTAGCACTACACTGGGTACAACAGGATGAGCACAGGGCTGAGATGAATTTGCCTCTAGATTCCCAATGGACATGAGTATCAAATGCCAACTGTGCTTTTTGCACTGGAATGTCTGATAGGTTAACAGCTGAGCTGCTAGTTTGTGAGTTTAGTTTGTGCAGTTAGCAGCAGGTAGAGAAGAACTGGGGGGGGAGTTGCAGCTCTATGATGGAGCACATGCACTGTTTGCAGAAAGTTCCAGGTTCAGTACGGGGGGGGGCAGGGGAGCAGCTCCCCCCCTACTCAAGTAAAATAATAGAAATACTGAACAAACTGACCAATCATGTCGACTCTGCCCCTCTAACAAAAGTCCTGCCCCCCAACAAAAATACTGGGTATGTGCATTGTTCAGTACAGTCATACCTTGGATCTCAAATGCCTTGGCTCCCGAACAAACCGGCTCCAGAATGAGCGAAACCTGGAAAGTGAGTGTTTCGGTTTCTGAACAATTTTCAGGATGCTCCTGCAGCCAATCGGAAGCCATACCTTGGTTTTCAAATGATTCCGGGAGTCGAATGGACTCCTGGAATGCATTCTCTTTGAGAACCAAGGTACAGCTGTACCTGATATTTAGGAACCGCTGGTAGATAACTGCTCAGTTACAGCCTGAAAACAAGAACCACCCTTTTCATTATCTGTGATCGCCGGAGGCCAGAAGTGGTCAGCCAAAGAATTGGTGGGAAAGCTTTCTCAGCCCAAGGGTCATATTCCATTCTGGGTAGCCTTCTGAGGACCACATATCAGCGGCGGCAAGAATGGGCAGTGCAGTGGGTATGAACCATAGTACATTCAGTTAATTTCTCTGCACATACTTATTCACCCTTCCCTATCCACCATCAGGCCCTAAGTTCATTCCATTTCATTTAAAGTCTGTGACATATGGTTTTAGTTTGTGTTGTGATGCCAAATTTGATACACTGTAGCTTTAAATCTCCTTTAACTGCATGTTATTTGATACACCTGTGAACAGCCTTAAAAGTTCAATACATCTGTATTACCAGCATCAGTTGGCTACACTGGTTAGTGAGCACTGGTCTATAAGTATCACATTTACCTGAATGGATAATTTATTAGAAATTATTTGGTAT
Organism: Podarcis cretensis; assembly: GCF_951804945.1. Taxonomy (NCBI): domain Eukaryota; kingdom Metazoa; phylum Chordata; class Lepidosauria; order Squamata; family Lacertidae; genus Podarcis; species Podarcis cretensis. The sequence goes on along the minus strand of NC_137177.1, from coordinate 16,664,858 downwards.
GTATTCCACATTTGTTCATTTTTTATTTATTATCTAATATTCAGGTTGGTCACTACTATTTTTGTTTTCATACATTGTATGTAATGTATTTAATTTTATTATTAGCTGATGAAGATTCATTTTCGAAACAGTTGATTTAATTCAGAAACACTGTTCTGCTTGTTTGCTATTCATTATTGAATTCTACACGTGGGAGCAACCACCAGTACAATACTGTTGGACATTATCTATTGAAAGGGATTCTGCCTGCATCGTGGTGTTCCCTGACAGCAATTCATTACATTGATTATTTCTTGTTTATGGACTTATACATACATGATACAGTGGTGCCCCGCAAGACGAATGCCTCGCAAGACGAAAAACCCGCTAGACGAAAGGGTTTTCCGTTTTTCGAGGCGCTTCGCAAGACGAATTTCCCTATGGGCTTACTTTGCAAGATGAAAACGTCTTGTGAGTCTTGCAAGCTTTTCCCCTTTTTTCCCCTTTTTCTAAGCCGCTAAGCCGCTAATAGCCGCTAATAGCCGCTAAGCCGCTAATAGCGCTAAGCCGCTAAGCCTCTAATAGGGATGCTCCGCAAGACAAAAAAACTGCTAGACGAAGAGACTCGCGGAACGGATTATTTTCGTCTTGCGAGGCACCACTGTATAACGATGTTTATGAATTGTAAATTTTGGATTATATTCTAACGACAACTAATAATACATTTACCATACTTATTACCCACGTGTTGCGGCTATATTTGAGCTAAGTTCATTCCAGACAGACAAAAACACTCAAGAAGGTTAGGGAGCAAAGGGCCACATAGAGAGGTCTAGAAGGCCCATATTTGGTGCCCTATCCCTGGTGTTTGCTGAGGTCAGTGAGAGCTCTGGAAAGCCTATAGTCTGCATATGCAAGCAAGCAAGCGGCAGCAAGGAATTCCTCAAGCCAGACACCCTAGGGGGCGAAATCATGGGAGGTGCATCACAAACTGGAGGCCAGCAAGGGCTGCAAGGAAGAGTCCAAATGATCCTGGAACGATCCTGTGGCCTCCAGAGGTGTTGCCAGCTGGCCTGCAACTGCTTGAGGAAGTAATAGCGATCCCAGATATAGAGCTGGAATGTTCTTTCAGTTCCTCACAGGTTGGAGAGTTCGTACAGCCCTTCATGGTGGTCTTAACAGCTAATGTTCCTAAAGAGAGGGTTGCAGAAGATTGCCAGTCAACAATATGTGATGCACTGTGATAGCCATCTACCCCTTTCCTATGGTGATGGGATACAAACTGAAATGAGAGAAGTCCAATCTCTCCTGATTTTGTGCATGGCAGAGAGGACCAAAGCTATCACACCCAACTTCCACGTGACATTTTCTTGTGGACTCAGTGCGGTTCACGCTTGCAAGGCTTGTCGCCACATCAAAATGCCACCGGGCATCTCCCCATACCAAAATCCAGTTCATAACAGTTAAGAAATGGCTGGCTCATCTTAAAAGTAGGACTGTTGACATTTTTTTTAAAGGCTTCTGCATGTTAGAATGCCTGCTGATTCTGTACTGGACTAGGCAATACCGGGGGGTGGAGGAGGAAGGAGGGGCGAGCTGACCCAGGTGTCACCACTGGGGGGGTGACAAAATGCCAGGCAGCACTCACCGTGGGACCTGCAGCACGCCTGAGCCATGTGTCTCTCCTGGGAGTGATGCGGTGGCTTGGGTGCCCGCAGGCTCCTTGCTGCCCCCAAAAGTCCACCAGCCGCTTCCCCCTAAGCTGTAGGGCAGCTGAGTGGGAGGAGGCAGGCAGACTCCTCGGAGGCCCCCCGGGCGGATGGCCCCACCCCCGCAGGCGGCTGGCCCTGCCCCAATCGGCTTGCTCCACTGCTGGGCAACGCTACATGCCCAACTTTTAGTTGAAGCCAGGGCAAAGCTACACTTATAACGTAAAAAACTGCATCATTAAAATGTGACACCAGAGGGCGCTGCAGAGCTGCGAGCCACTGGCAATGGAAAACTGCCCATTTAGCATTATAGAATGTTTTATTCAATGACATTTAGAAGACCAACGTAGATCCAGCCTCAGTCAGGTTTCTGAATCATGGGGCACAACTAGCAACTCTCCTCCACAGGATCTCAGTGGTGAGCTGGGATAGAAGAGGCTTTTGAGGTGTCCTAGACCAAATATAAGATCCTTCGACCTGTAGTGTATGGGCAGACAGTGGAAATGTTTCATCAGAGGTATCACTTGCTGTCAGCCGTCTGTCCCCATCAGCAGCCCAGCTGCTGCATTCTGCTCCCTCTGGAGCTTCTAAATCACACCCCAGGATAGCCCAACACAGAGTGCATTGCAGTACTTTAGTCTCAAAGCATGGACTGCGATCCCAGCCCAGATACATCAGGCCTTGCCAGCCTGGCCCTCGTGAGTGCCATGGCACCTGTGAAGGTCTCCAGTAATAATAATAATAATAATAATAATAATAATAATAATAATAATAATAATTTATTATTTATATCCCGCCCATCTGGCTGGGCCTTCCCAGCCACTCTGGGCGGCTTCCATAAAAACCAAAAATACAGTAAAATCACACGTTAAAAACTTCCCTGAACAGGGCTGCCTTAAGATGTCTTCTGAATGTCAGTAGTGTCCCTGGATAGGTTTCCCAGACTCTGAGTTTTCATTCCCCCCCCCTTTTTTTTAAGCAAGTCCAAAAATGTTGGCGATGCCTGAGATCCTGGGTGCTACAATGTTTGGGATGGGAAAACAAGAATGATCCGTATGAGTTTCTGTGATAGATTTGCTTCTGTATATACATATGTGTTTAGGTACCTAGGTCTGTAGTTCCGGAAACATCAAGGCAGTAATTCTCCTCTCCATTACATTCAACCAATTCCTCCTCACATTCACTGTTCATAGCATAGCAGGCTGGGCAAAACTTCCCATTTGGTTTGCTTCTTGTGGGTGTCACTGCATACATTTGGGGTGACAGAAAAACAGCACCAAGATAATCAGGAAGACAATGTCACACACTTGTTTGACCAGACATTTTATAATTTTGTTTCAGTGGGTCAGAAAGTTTGAGGGGGGAACAGGGTTGTTTCCAACCCGTTCCTCACTTTTCTCATGACCGGCAAGCTAAATTTAAATGCAGCAGGGGCTGTCAACCTGAGGCTCACACATTCCAATGTGCCTGCCAGTATCTCATTTGGGGCCCATAAAAAATCTCTTTAAATGTCTTCTCCAGAACCCGAAGAAGACGGTTTGCAGTTTTTGCATGGTTCCTGTTTGTACTGGCTCAGCCTCTCCTACACTAAACATGCCTCCTTAAACATGGCGACATGTCATAGGATCTGAGGATCAGACAACCACCTTGCCTTCACTTCTTTGTGATGAGTTTCTCTCTATGAAAATACCTAATGATAGCTGCTATAGGTGGTGGTGTTTCCCCTCCATGGATGGTGGGTGGTACACATCTGCACTATTCTGTGGTCTGTCGCTTTATCTGCTCTTTGCGATGCAACTGCCATTTTGTGCAATGGCAGCCATTTTGTGACATTCCACTCCTGTCATCCATGGCACTTCCTAAAATTTCCAGATATGCCCACTGGCCCCAAAAGTTGACCACCCTTAAAATTGGACTTGAGGGGGCTCTTGCTTCTTGAATAGGGGTTACAATTCTCAAGGGGCAGAAGAATGCTCCCAAAACTCACCCTACGGAATTGGGAGGGCTCCTTGTACATGGGGGTTCTTCTGCCATTATTAAATTGAATAGAAATAAATAAATGAAATGCACCAATATTGAGTTCATTGGATTAAACAGGAGCATTGTGAGAGTGAAGGAATAGAGGAATTAGGTTTTGATTGTTGTTTCTGTTTAAGAAAAGAAAAGAAAGGTAGTAAGATAAGAGTGAGGAAAGGCAAGATTAGCATGGCAGCAACATACAGGTGGGGGTCATTGTCTTGCACTCAGCTCCAACGCAGCAAAACACTTGGCTCAGTAGTCCTCCTGTCTTGCCCAAATTGATGATGGAGGTGCCATCATTGCAGGATTTGGATTGCACGCAGTGTTTCACAACGGAGTTCATCTTCATTCCTGAAAGTGTTAAAAGAAGAACAGGATGTGTGAAAAAGAATCACAGTGGTGCTGACCCTACTTCTCTGTATCTTGAGCAATAGTCATTTCACTTTCCTTGGTCGATCAAACCTATTGCAGTCTTCCACCACTTGGTGTCCTCCAGATATTTCTGAACTTCAACTCTCATCAACCCTGATGACTGGAGCTGATGGAAGCTGGAATCCAAAACATCTAGAGGCCACTAGGTTGAGAAATTCCAGCTGGTGGCAGAAGATGCTGAGGGTCCAGGACAGAGGTCCTTCCCAGATGACCAGTGTGCTATCCTTTTAGCTGGAGCTTTTTTATGAGGCATTGAAGGTAAAGGTAAAGGTACCCCTGCCCGTACGGGCCAGTCGTGTCCAACTCTGGGGTTGCGTGCTCATCTCGCTTAAGAGGCCAGGAGCCAGCGCCATCCGAAGACACTTCCAGCTTATGTGGCCAGCGTGATGAAGCTGCAGCTGGTGAGCCAGCACCAGCGCCGCACACGGAAACACCGTTACCTTCCTGCTATAAAGCGGTACCTATTTATCTACTTGCACTTAAGGGTGCTTTCGAACTGCTAGGTGGGCAGAAGCTGGGACTGAACGACGGGAGCTCACCCCGCCGCGGGGATTCGAACTGCCGACCTTACGATCAGCAAGTCCTAGGCACTGAGGTTTTACCCACAGCGCCACCCGCTGGCGGGATTAGGGTGGTGCAATAGGTTATTAAGAAGAAAGTCATCCTGGCTCCTTGAAGAGATGGTCCAACTACATTCTAATCAGGCAAAGGAAGGAGGGAGGCATAAGGATAACTACAGATGGGATGCTAGAAATTGGTGGCATGGAACTGGGGCTCCAGAAAATTGACATTTATAGCCTCTATTATTCTCATCCAGGCTCTTCTAACTGAGTGGGGAGGTTGGATATCACTACCATAGGGCCATGAATTTTAGTTGGATGCAACCTGGTGGTTTTGTTTTGAACGACTACCGTTGGATCCAGCCTACTGTATGTCTTCAGAGCACTCTTACTTGATATAATATGATATTACTTGATTTTCCTACTGTTTCATGGGTGAGATCAGCACTAAGGTCAGGGCATACATCTGAAGCTCTATGATACCCTTGTACTTTGCTTAGGGTGCTGAGAGTTGTTATGAGACCCTATTCCCCTCACAGAGCTACAATTGCCAGAGCTATTTAACAACCAATCCCTCTGCACAGGCAACTCTGGGAATTGTAGCCCAGGGGAAGGAGAATAGGGAGGGTGTCTCCTAACAACTCTCCATAACCTTAGCAAAGAATTCTTTGGCGGGGGGAGCTGTAATTGTTTAAAGTGCTATCAGAGTGTTTAAAATATATGCTGCGAATGTGGCCTAATTACAAAAGCAACTACAAACTAGACTTGTTTCTCTACTTATACCTGTGGCTCCCCGTTTGTGGACTGCTCTCCCCAGGGCAGCTCACCTGGTAACGAAGCTACCAGGTGAAAACATTCCTCTTTAACCAGGACTTTGGTTGTTAATCAATCTAAGGCCTTTTTGATGTGTGGGGGTATTGACCTTTTATTATGTGTCCTGTGTTGTAAACTGCCCTGTGGTCTCCTGGTGAAAAGTGTTAGATAAATTTAATACATAATAATAAATACCAGTGTGAAAGTCCTAGTCCTCATACTGTCTAGGCCACCAATGCTGTTAACTTCTCTCAAATTGAAGGAGCAGCTTTTAGTTCCCTGTTTTAGGATTGGGGAAGGTAACCCTGTGCTAAAAGAGCAGGATGGGCACACAAACTCCTGATAATCAAGCCAAAGCTATTGCCCCAGTTGCGTTGGTCTACTACTCTGCAGAGCTGCTGCTGTGAATGATGAAACAGGTCCTAGACATGGAAGAGGAAGCTGGGAAAGTATTTGGAACCATCCTCTATCCACAGGACCCTGGTGGTGCCATTCACTTACCCAGTCTGGCCTCCGACAGAGTAACAGCACACATGTCAAAACCAGGAGAGCACGTTTCCATGGGTCCATTGCAGGTATTCCCAACGCCTGCACAAGTCTCGCATTCCAGAGAAGCCCCTAAAACCAGGGAAAATAAGAAAGTTAAATCTGATTGTGTTTACTTTGTTGTGTATGTGTGTTTATCACTGTTAAATGTTTGAATACCACCCATCATCAAGTTCTGTTTCAGGGGAATTTAGAAAGTTTGACATTTCAAAATGCAACAGGAGAAAACCCATCAGAGGCAGTCCAGAAGGATGCTAGGGCTGATAGTATCAAGAAGACTATTGCTCTGGTCCATCAGCAGGCACTTCTAATGTTCTAAACCAGTTACCTTCTGCTATATGAAATTAGTCTTGATGGTCTACAACTGAGCAAACATACCAATCAGAAGAACCATCCTAAGAACCTCATTCACATGCAAACCAGAATCGTTCAAGGGGGTCACCTAAAGTCTATTGTTGTTTTCAGCATCAGTTTATCAGCCACCTCCTACACAATCATTTGAAGGCAATGTACCAAAAATATCCCCAGTCCCCCTCGGCAGTGGCGGTGGCAGTGGCCGTCTCAGCAGCCCGGAGCCTGCCTGGTAGCACAGTTGGCTCTGGCTGGCTTCAGGAGCTGCTCACTGCTGTGGCACCCGCCATTTTGCCTCACCGGAAGTCCCCATATGATGTGTCTTGTGCCGTTGAACCAATCATGCAACATTCATTCCCTACTAATAAATCTACACCACTTAACATAGAAATCTGGGGACATTAAATGAAATCCGGGGACATTCCAGGGACGGATTTTGTCCAGGGACTGATTTGTAAATCTGGGAACTGTCCCTGGGAAACTGGGATGTCTGGTAACCATAAGATACATGCCATCTCTATGTACCATACAAGTGGTTGTGTGGTTCTTCTATATTTGTGCAGCTCAACCACTGTGTACACAGGCAGACCAAGTCCACGCTTGTTCAACATGACATACGAATACAAGTATACAGCTCAACTATTCATGGAGAGAAAGAGAAATTGTACATTCAATGTAATGTGTAGGCAAACCTGAAGTCACCCCTTCATGAGACATAGTGCCAATACCTATCCCCATTGCAATATACTGGCACAAATACTAATCAGCTAACTCATTCAGAACTAAATTATCTCCAGCTGCGCACCCACCAGATATTTAAAGAACATTTTGTGTACTGAATCCCCAATGCCAAATCCTCAGAACTGTAGTTTACTCCTCATGGAGTTACAGTTCCCAGTCCTGGGGATGCCCTCAGTTAAGTTTTGTGTTTTCAATGTGTGCCGTATATGAAGCCTTGTTTAATTCTGAGCTTGCTCTGTTGAGGAAACATCTGTGTCTTAGTTTATTTATTTATTCTTAGAAGACTTGAAAACCCATTAGCCTCAAAAGTTTCTCAGCATAGCCTACTCACCTGTCACAATGAAGATTGAAAGGAAGCAGATAGGCAGTGGCGTCTCCATGGTTCTGGAAGTCTCCTAGGCCTGTGATCAGCAATTTAGAGAGGAGTAGCTGCGTGGGTCTCCTGTAACAAAAACGAGGCGGCTTGTGACAACTGGAAAGTTTATTCGTGCACAAGCTTTATCTCTGGAAATGCACTGTGCTGTTCTGAAGCTAGAAAAAGATTTGCCCTTCTTCACACTTTTTAACCCCTGGTTCCAAGAAGGGTGAGTGCTTCTGCTTTCTGTTCTCCGCCCTGCCTCTAAATTCTCTGAATTGAAACCTTCTCTGAAAATGTTTCTCGGTTTTACTACAATGCAATCCCCGTTTTGAGCATTGCCAGAAACCCGAGGGTCACATCCAAGTCAATCTGAGAAATATGCAACAACTACTACTGCAGCCAACTTTTGGACAAACCCAGTTCTTTGTGAATTTTTGCTATACTTCACTCCAGATTTTTAAACATCTGCCCTCTGACCCCTCTGTTTTTTATGAGAACTTCTGGGAGCCAAAATCTTACTGCTGAATATGGATAGCTCACAAGAGCTACCAGAATTCCTTGCTTTTAAATCATATTGCAGTGATGGTGGGCCATGACACGCCAGCCAACATTTCTTTGGCTAGAAGAATTTCTTTGGCTTTTTGAGGGGGTACATGCCAGCACAGCGTACCTCTCTCTTTTTTTGCCCGGGGCTTCCCTGCTTTGCTTGCCCCCTTCCTTCCTAGTCCCTTCCTCTCATGCTGCATCCAGAGAAATTGTGGGAGTAATGTGACAAACTTTGAGGCAGTGTATTTGCACAAAGATCCTTCTGGGTGCATGGACATGTGGAAAGAGTGATGGAATAGTGATGTTGTCCAGTGACACTGGCCACTGGTGTGAATGAAATTCAGGACAACATGCTACAGTTCTATAATGCAATAGGTACTGCAGGGTGAGAAGGACATTAGAAAATTGAGGAACACCAGGAAAATAATAATAATAATAATAATAATAATAATAATATTAAATAAATAAATAATTTATAGGGTCTCCCTAGCCACTCTGAGTGGTTCCCAACAGAACATTAAAAACACAATTCAGCATTAAACATTAAAAACTTCCCTAAACAGGGCTGCCTTCAGATGGCTTCTAAAAGTAAGGTAGTTGCTTATTGCCTTGACATGTGATGAGAGGGTGTTCCACAGGACAGGCGCCACTACCGAGAAGGCTGCTGCCTGTATCCCTGTAACTTTGCTTCTCTCAGTGGGGGAACCGCCAGAAGGCCCTCGACACTAGACCTCAGTGTCCAGGTTGAACAGTGGGGGTGGAGACGCTCCTTCAGGTATACAGGGCCGAGGCTGTTTAGGACTTTAAAGGTCAGCACCAACACTTTGAATTGTGCTCGGAAACGTACTGGGAGCCAATGTAGGTCTTTCAGGACCAGTGTTATATGGTCTCGGTGGCCACTCCCAGTCACCAGTCTTGCTGCTGCATTCTGGATTAGTTGCAATTTCCGGGACACCTTCAAAGGTAGCCCCACGTAGAGCACATTGTAGTAGTCTAAGCAGGAGAGAACTAGAGCTTGCACCACTCTGGTGAGACAGTCCTCGGGCAGGTAGGGTCTCAGCCTGTGTACCAGATGGAGCTGGTAGACAGCTGTCCTGGACACAGAATTGACCTGCGCCTCCATGGACAGCTGTGAATCCAAAATGAGTCCCAGGATGTAATGCTGGGTTCAAGCTGCCTGCTCACGTTGCTCTGACACCCCTTTCTCCAGCTTGCAAACTACTTGCAGAACTCAACTTTTTTTTCTTTCTTCATCTTACATTTCTCCCACTGCAATCCAGAAACAAAACTCTCTTTTATTGGGCTCCTCTGCCAGGCTTTTTCCTGGAAAGGGGGAGAAAGAGAAAAAACTAGTTTGGTCTGTATTTTGACACTGCTAAATTCTGAATTGGTGCAGAAAAGTGTAGAACTGAAGGCTGGATAAATGAGAAACAGAAAGAAACGGAAACAGATCAATCTTTCCATCCCTGTTCCTCATTATCAAGGGGCTTCTGCCCAATGAGGCCCCATCTTCATTATACATTTAAAGCAGTATCCCCCCCCCCGAGAATTCTGGGAACTGTAGTTCATTAAGAGTGTTGAGAGTTGCTAGGAGACATATGTTCCCCTCATGGAGCTATGTTTCTCTGAGTGGTTTAACAACTGCTCTTCCCAGGGAACTCTAGGAACTGTAGTTCTTTAAGGGGGGCCATGGTCTCCTAACAACGCTCAGCACCTTTAACAAACAACAGCTCCCAGAATTCTGTAGGGAAAGCCAGGACTGTTTAGATGTGTTGCTTGGATGGGGCCTGAGTTTTGCATTATGAAAAACTGGCTTATTGTTAAGTTCAGCCCTCCCTTTGTTTTGTTACAATATGAGCAGCTTAGACAGAAGCAACAGATGCTTGTCAGAAAGAACATTTTGTTCTGAGGGAACTCCCAAATGGTGTATTAGCGGCCAGTTCCTGAAAGAAATTGTGCTCTGTCCAAACCCAGCCTCGACCACAACCTCACTACTAAGAATGTTTCAATAATGTTAACCTGCGCCTCCATGGACAGCTGTGAGTCCATAATGATTCCCAGGCTGCGCACCTGGTCCTTCAGGGGCACAGTTACCTCATTCAGGACCAGGGAGTCCTCCACTCCACTCCACTTGTCTTGTAAGATCTTTATACCGCTTGCTTGTAAAAACAAAAACAACCTCAGAGCTTACTCTCTAACTTACTCTCACCAATGCAAATAGGGCATGTGGGCCAGCAATAGCTAAAACACACTTCTCTTGCTACTAAGTATATAGCACAATGTAGCACAAAAAGATACTCACAATAGCAAAGCTTCCCTCCTCCCTCCCTCTTGCTCCCTGCTTGCTCAACAGGCTTCCTTGGGAGCTAAGCACACCTTGAGATAAACTGCCACAGTCCTGTGTTCAGGATTCTTTAGATGTGTTGTTTGGATGGGGCCTGAGTTTTGCATTATGAAAAACTGGCTTATTGTTAAGTTCAGCCCTCCCTCTGTTTTGTTACAATATGAGCAGCTTAGACAGAAGCAACAGATGCTTGTCAGAAAGAACATTTCGTTCTGAGGGAACTCCCAAATGGTGTATTAGCGGCCAGTTCCTGAAAGAAATTGTGCTCTGTCCAAACACAGCCTCCACTGGGGTAGATGGTAGCTCTTAACAGGACTTAACTTGTGTCGACCACAACCTCACTACTAAGAATGTTTCAATAATGTTTGTGCAGGAAAGCCTCAGGCTTGAGCTAGCTTTATTTTATTATGTAACTTGTGTGTTTTTTATGTCGTAATTTTACTTCTGTTTTGGGTGCCACACTTCTGCACGGGAACAAGAGCTGGATCGGGGCTCATCAGCTGGTGAGGGGCAGGCTCCGTCACACTTTCCATTGAGGGGTTCACAGCTGCACTCCCCTCAAGGAAGAAATTTAAAGGAGACCCCACCTCCACCTCAGATTCTCTGCAACCCCTTGAAGGCAGTCAGGCTGAATAGTTGCTGAGAGCACCTGAAGGCAGCCAGGCGCTCCTCAGCTGAGCTGCCCGATCCCACTCCTAATTGCGAGCGTGCAGGAGCAGGGCGGGGATCTCTCAGAAGTCCAGCTGAATTGTGCTTGGAAACGTACTGGATGTTCTGTTGAACATCCGTCTTGGCTGCAACAGCGACAGTGCTTTGGCATCCAGCCCACTTCCACTGTGCACATGAGGAGGTTTGAACTGCAAGTCATTAGCTATAACACATAATGTGCATAGGAATTCATTCATACTTTTTTTCCAAAATATAGTCTGGCCCCCCACAAGGTCAACTGGCCCCCTGCTGAAAAAGTTTGCCGACCCCTGGTTTAGGGCTTTAAAAGGTCAGCATCAACACTTTGAATTGTGCTCAGAAATGTACGGGGAGCCAATGTAGGTCTTTCAGGACTGGTGTGATATGGTCTCGGCAGCCACTCCCAGTCACCAGTCTAGCTGCCGCATTCTGAATTAGTTGCAGTTTCCAGGCCAGCTTCAAAGGTTGTCCCATGTAGAGCACATTGCAGTAGTCCAAGCGGGAGAGAACTAGAGCATGCACCACTCTGGTGAGACAGTCCATGGGCAGGTAGGGTATCAGCCTGCGTTCCAGAGGGAGCTGGTAGACAGCCGACCTGGACACAGAATTAACCTGCACCTCCATGGACAGCTGTGAGTCCAAAATGACTCCCAGGCTGCACACCTGGTGCTTCAGGGGCACAGTTACCCCATTCAGGACCAGGGAGTCCTCCACTCCACTCCACTTGTCTTGTAAGATCTTTATACCGCTTGCTTGTAAAAACAAAAAGAACCTCAGAGCTTACTCTCTAACTTACTCTCACCAATGCAAATAGGGCATGTGGGCCAGCAATAGCTAAAACACACGTCTCTTGCTACTAAGTATATAGCACAACGTAGCACAAAAAGATACTCACAATAGCAAAGCTTCCCTCCTCCCTCCCTCTTGCTCCCTGCTTGCTCAACAGGCTTCCTTGGGAGCTAAGCACACCTTGAGATAAACTGCCAGAGTCTCTGTGTTCTTGTCAACTAGACCTTATGTGGTTTAATCTAGGGTGCCTTTTCCCTGCCCAATTTGTTTCTATTAAAAGATTTTCATGAGTAACAACAGTAGTATTCAGTGTGTTCACTGAATGAAAACAGTAGTATTCAGTATTCATGAAAGATTTTCGTGAGTAACAACAGCAGTATTCAGTGTCTCTGTTTTTGAATTGTAGTGAACTGAATTATGCCATTCAGTTGGAGAAGTTATCGTTATAACTTGGAGAAAATAAATAAGTTCATAATGTGGAGTTGTGGAGAAAAGAGAAGTTGGGGGAGAGAGAGAAAGAGGATGAAAAAGAAAGGAGGAGGAGCAACAGTAAACTTTCATTCTCTTACATAGTGTATGAGTTTTTGTGTTAGTGTCCCATGGCTAGGTCTCTCATTTTTGCTGGTGGAACGAAAGATCAGGGGGTGCCAGGGCATGGTTGGTTGTAGCTGATTGGTTACATGTTGTTATCAGTTTATGCCAGGGGTCAGCAAACTTACCACGCCTCAGGCTGGTGTCTCCAGCATTGATTGCGCGGCGGGCCGGAGGGCGGGGGAGTGTGTGCCCATACATATGTGCACACACTATTTCTGGTACACTTCCAGGTTGGAGGAGCACTGGAAATAGTTTGTGTGCATCTGTATGGGCCTCCTCCGACCCAGATGTGCACCAGAAATAATGATTGTGCATGCAAAAATAATGCTTGCACACGTGCACAAGCTATTTCTGGTGCTCCTCTGACCCGGAAGTGGGCAGCTGCGCAGCACAGTGCCGGTAAGAGCAGGCGGCAGCAGCAGGTGGCGGGGATTGCTGCGGGCCAGAAAAACAACACCCTCAGGCCTTATCCAGCCCGTGGACCTTAGTTTGGGGACCCCTGGTTTATGCACACCTTACATTCCATCCAGCCCAGAGCTGCAGGATCCATCGTTGCTCACAAGCATGTTTCTATTTCTTAAATTTAGTAATTCTTTCATAGTTTCACCCCACCCCATGCTCTCTAGAGCAGTGGTTGGGCTTCTTGAAAATTACTGATGTCCATGGTTTTTTCATCCGTTGTAGCAATTGTAAAGTGCTGTGGCAGACGCTGTATGATTCTTAATTGTATTTTCAAAGTCATGCCACCTGAATGAAACGCGCGGACCATGGCTGGTCCATGGACCACAGCTTAGGACCCCCTGTTGTAGAGATTCTAGAAGCACCAGGAGGCAGAAGGCCAATCATATTCCAGGTTTCTGAGCCAATCAGAGAATGGAATCAAAGACGTGGTGGAAGAAGCAAAGTCCAGAGAGAGAAGAAAGCCTTTTGGAGCATGTTGCATCCTGGCACTCTCAAGTAATTTTAGGTAGGGTGGGGGGGATGCTGAGAGCTGCTGTTTAAATTTCCCACAATGCTTCTGAGGCATCATGCCTCAACCCAGTGATTTGTGGGAAATTTTAGTTGTCTGCCCAAGCTGCTTGACACTGCTTGAAGTGCTACTGTTGCCTATCATGTGTACCACTGCCAGTTAAGCCCACCAGGGTTCACCCACATTGGGTAAATACCATCCAGTGTACAGAGATACCCTTGACCCATAGCTGACCAATCGCCAGGTACATTGGTCAGCTTCCAAGTTCCTTGTCAGGCTTCGGGGAATTGGCTTCCTCCCCCATGGCAGTAAAGAAAGGATCAAACAAAAGGAACATCTTACCAGTTAGAGTCTTTAATAATCACAGTGAGAGTTTCCTAGAATGGTGGTGCTCCCAATTAAGGTTCACACCACCTCCGTCTCTATTAATCTACTTCTGCATTTTGTAATCTGAGCTTTTTTACCCTCTGCGCTTTCTGTTCTGAGATTTTCTGAGCTCTTCTCAACCTTGGGGAGAGCAGAAGAATGCTGTATAATGACTGTGAATCTGTTAACCCTCTCTCTTCCAGTGTTTCATCTCCTAGTTGTTCCCCATCCAGCATTTCCCAGATTCTGCCTTCTGAACTTTGCCCCTCTGCAAACTACTGTTCCAAATCTATACTGTCCCCCTGCTCCTGGGAAGATTCAGGATCAGGATCAGAATCAGGAGGAGGGGGAGGGGGTGGTTCCCCCACCATTCCTCCTCAGTGCAGCCCTCCTCAGCATGGTCCCTGACATTCCTTCACCTCTCACCTAACAGTGCAGCCTTCCTCAGCCTTGTGCCCTCCAGATGTTATTGGACTCCAACAATCCCAACCAGCATGGCAATGGTCAGGGGGGATGAGTCAAATAATAACTGAACAGCGCCATATTGGGGAAGACTGGAAACTCTCCAAGAATGGAACAGATCATTAATTACCTCTATCACCATTGGGAGGCAGCACTCAAAGATGCACACAACTCTCTTGGCTTGTCATAAAACCGCTGGAGGGCAAGGCAGGACATTTTGAAAGGTCAACATGTTTCCTGTGGACAAAGACCCCAAACTGAATTGGCTTAGAACCAGTAGAATGGAGTCAGTCAGAAAAGAGGTAGCTGAATAATATTTCTGCCTGCTTATCACCTTGTATAAGGTAAATTGAAATTATGCACCTGTGTGGTTAATCTGTAAGGGAATAGGAATCAATTCCTGTACCTCAGGTATCATTTGATATATTAGTACAGTGGTACCTCAGCATGCGAATGGGATCAATCAAGATGTGACGGCGCGTCTGCGCGTTCGCGGGTCGCATTTTGCCGCTTCTGCATGATGTCATTTTGAGCATCTGTGCATGCGCGAGCGGCGAAACCCAGAAGTAACACGCTCCGTTGCTTTCGGGTTGTGCGGAGCACAACTCGAACGTGCTCAACCCGAAGCACATTCAACTCGAGGTATGACTGTATTGTGATTACAGGGCTGTGCCCCTATTATAAATTCTCTCATTTGCAGTGGCTGCCCTGTTGCTTTGTGATGAAGTCTGCCTGCAGAGAAGCAGCTCTGAAGAATCCAGCACCTTGGTGCATTTGAGGAACATTTTGACTGGAAGAAGCACCCTGGTACAAGACTTGCATTTTCAGAGAGAGGCACTCCTTCAGGAGCTCAAGGTGTGATCACTTCCTTGCTTGCGTCAGCAGGAACTTGTGTGATGATCAGATTCAGCAAGGTGGGGAAAAGCTTTTTCAGTCTGAAAGCCACATTTCCTTATAAGCAAACTTTTTTTGGTGCAGGGCATGCCAACAGTGGTCAGGGGCAAAACTGGATGGAATTTATTTATTTCGTAAAATTTTACAACGTGACTGGAAGAAAGGGAAACATCACCCCCAAAGCTGTTTACAAAGAGACTAAACCAATGAAATCATCAAGTACAGCGGTACCTTGGGTTAAGTACTTAATTTGTTCCAGAGGTCCATTCTTAACCTGAAACTGTCTTAATCTGAAGCACCACTTTAGCTAATGGGGCCTCCTGCTGCCGCTGCACCGCCGGAGCACAATTTCTGTTCTCATCTTGAAGCAAAGTTCTTAACCCGAGGTACTATTTCTGGGTTAGCAGGGTCTGTAACCTGAAGCGTATGTAACCTGAAGCGTATGTAACCCGAGGTACCACTGTATTTGAAAGATTTAAAAACACTTAAACCTAAACACCCGCATTAACACATGTGTCAACATTCTACATATCTGAGTATGATTGCCTAAACAAAAAAAAAAATTTAAGCAGGCACTGAAAAGAGCACAGTGAAGGTGCCTGCATGATGTCAATCAGCAGGGCGTTCTAGAGTTTAGGTGCTGCCACAATCAAAAGGCAATTTATTACAAATGCAGAAGAAATATTATGTGGCAATTGTAGCATAAATAAGTAGGTAATCCTCACTCCACATAATCAACCACAAGACAACACGGTGTGCGCACACACCATTTGAATGGCAATGCCCATCAACTTGGGGGGGGGAGGCAGCCCCCTCAGATATTTTAATGGGGGGGGGGTCAAACGGACCTTGACCCTTAGGAGTTGGCTCCTATACCTCCAGATATTGCTAGACTTTGTTAGAGAAATCAATAAAGTTTGGCTCAGAATTAAGGATCAAGGATATTGAACCTAGCCTTAGTCAATCAGAGAAGTGAAAGTAACACGGAATGGACGGTAAGGATGGCGTTTGATTATCCATGTACTGCTTAACTACAAATAAAAGTTGTGCAAAAATATTCTAGCATGTTTTACCCCCAACTGCCAGTAACAGCAGCAGAAACTGCTATGCAAGCTGAATTTAAAGGACGAGCATCTATTTTGGAACATGCTGAAATATTGCTTCAAACTTTCCATGTTATATTTGAGGAAGTCTCTGTGCTTCGTGCGATCAGCAATGTATAAATATTGCTCTGCTCTGGATGGTGTTTGGAGGGCTCTCTCGCTCTCATGAGATCAGAGATTACTCTCCAGAATAAAGAGCTCAAGGTGAATTGAGTGTCTACACAACAACTTCAAAACCCTTCAGCTGCAGCCAGCCAACCTGGCCAACAATCAAAGATGATGGGAGTTGGAGGCCAGCAACATCTGGAGGGCATTATGTTGTCTACCCTTGGCCCAGAGGTATTCAGACTGTGGGGCTACCCCTCACTCGAGAAAATTAAGACTCATCTACCTGAGGCATCTTTGGAGGCAAATCAGATGCCCATGGGAAGCCTGCAAACAGGAAATAAGGGCAATAGTCCTCTGTTGCCTTGTTTTTGTCTTATTTTTGTCAAGTCTGAAACCTGCTACCTCTCCAAATTCAAAAATTTGTTCTAAAACCCTTGGTACACTGACTGTAGGTTACCATCTCTGATTCTTATGCAACTGGGGAGTTTTGCAGAAGAAAAGAGAAACACTTCTGAGAATGAGGAAGGAACCTTAAGCCAGGCTTCCTCAACCTCAGCCCTCCAGATGTTTTTGACCCACAACTCCCATGATCCCTAGCTAGCAGGACCAGTGGTCAGGGATGATGGGAATTGTAGTCTCAAAACATCTGGAGGGCCGAGGTTGAGGAAGCCTGCCTTAAACAACACTACACCCATTCTCTTCCCAGTTCTCAAAACCAAAAGGGTGAGTAACAAGTAGGGTCACAGCAGCTTTTACAAGAAGTAGCTTAGAGGGAACTAAAGAAATATTGTTCTATTCAATGTCAGGACATTTTCCAAATGTTTACAGAGACCAAAACCACCATCACTTTAGGAGGAAACTGAAGAACTGTTACTAACATGCAACAGGAAAAGATGTTTCCTGTCTAAACTCTGTTTTCATTGCTACGTATTAGTTTATAGCAGTGGTGGGAAGCCTCTGACTGCAACAGGCCTTCTGGAGGCCACAATGGGCCTCGCTGGCCTTCCCATGGCCACAACGGACTTAGTTGGGCCTCCTCCTACTGTGTGACATCACACATGTGCCGCGCGTGTGATGTCACAGGCCCATGTCGGGCACCCACAAAGTGGGGCAGGATATGGTGCCCCTGACCCACAAGACCAGTTCCCAACTTATTTGGGAAACCCAAAGTTTTGGCATTTCCTTAACAAGTGTTAAGATTATTTCTCCCTTGTGGCTGCTGTGGCTGAGATGGGAGATTATGTCACTACTCTTAATAACGCAAATGATATAATAATAATAATAATAATAATAATAATAATAATAATAATTTAATATTTATACCCTGCCCATCTGGCTGGGTTGCCCAAGCCCCTCTGGGGGGCTTCCAAGACATAAAAACATAATAAAACATTAATAGTAACCATCTGACCCAATATAAAAGTCACAATAACGTTAAACAACTTTTATCAAACATAGCAACATTCAACGATCCATCAGAATCTAATAGTAAAGAGTAAAATGAAACATCAGCAAATAGTTCAACCACAATAAAGAATTACCAATATACAATCAATGAAAGTAACAGCAAATCGCAATGCATAAAATATGACAAAACATACAAAACCATGTAAAAGGGTCAAACTGAGAAACAAAGAAGCACAACTTATAAAACTATTTAAATATATACGTATCCCTGAACTACTCTTTTCCTAACTGCTGCTGCTACTGCAGTTCTCAAAGTCATAGTCTGGGAAAGGCTAGATGGAAACACCATTGCCTGCTGAAGAACAGAAAGTCTCTCTCCAATGGAGACCATTGGTAATAAATAAATAATAATAATAATAATAATAATAATAATAATAATAATACTTTGTTATTTATACCCCGCCCATCTGGCTGGGTTTCCCCAGCCACCCTGGGGGGCTTCCAACAAAAGATTAAAAATACATTGAAACATCAGTCATCAAAAACCTGCCTAAACAGGGCTGCCTTCCTCTTATCACCCTCCAACGGTGAGCTAAATGTTCCATAAGTGCTATACAGACAACCCATCTATGTGCATTCAATATGTGTGCGACTGCACACACATGCATCACACCAAACCCAGAAGTGACCTGATAATGTCACAAAAAAGTCACAAAAAGGGTTGGAAGGGGGCAGGGGCAGGGGCAGAGTGTTTGCAGGCTTCTTCACTAGTAATAATAATAATAATAATAATAATAATAATAATTTATTATTTATACCCCACCCATCTGGCTGGATTTCCCCAGCCACTCTGGGCATCTCCCAACAGAATATTGAAATACAATAATCTATTAAACATTAAAAGCTTCCCTAAACAGGGCTGCCTTCAGATGTCTTCTAAATGTCTGGTAGTTGTTTTTCTCTTTGACATCTGGTGGGAGGGCATTCCACAGGGCGGGTGCCACTACCGAGAAGGCCCTCTGCCTGGTTCCCTGTAACTTGGCTTCTCGCAGCGAGGGAACCGCCAGAAGGCCCTCGGAGCTGGACCTCAGTGTCTGGGCTGGATGATGGAGGTAGAGACGCTTCTTCAGGTATACTGGACCGAGGCCGTTTAGTTCTTCAAATATACAAGATTTTGCTTAAATGTGCAGCGCCTTGGAACATAAACCCTGAGTAAATGGGGGCTTGGAGCATCAGCAAACAAAATATCCAAGAGGCTTCCTGTCTCCATAGTGGATCTGCAGCTTTTGCTGTGTTCAGGTTTTGACAGAGAACAGGTTTGAACCCTGGGTTCTGTTGCAGTCAGGTCTGTTCATTTCCTTCCTTGTTTAAAAAACATTTGTACCTTGCCCTTTCTCAGAAAGAGCGGAAAGGGGCCCACATAAAAATCCAACCCCAGATGAACTACTTCAAGCATCGCTTACAACATCAAAGATACATTAAAATGCTACAACACCACAGGATATAAAAAGAAAAGGAAAAACATCCGCAGCAGAGTGACTCTGAAAAACCAAAGAAGCTGAAGTGGTTAAAAAAGAAGCAGCCAAAAACCAGTGCAATAAAACAGCCATCTACAAGCCAAAAAACTTCTTTGAAGGGAAAGATTGTTTTAATTGTTATTTACTACTTTCTGGAAAGTTATTAAAAAGGGGAAGCGGAGACATGCTTTCTCTGGAGGAGTTCCAGTGCTTTTGTGTGTGGAGCCCATGTTCGCTTCCTGTTACCTCTCTTAGACTCTTCATCAGCTTTAGAAATTTCAACCTCAGAAACAGCAGGCATGAGAGTGAATTCCCTGCCCCCTCCTCTGCTTTAGCTTCCCTATGATTCCCACTCCCCTCTTTCCCATCTATCCTCCCTCCCTTAAAGACCTTCCTCCTCCTGTCTGGACGTCATTGCCAGCTGAAGAGAGGGAGAGGGAGGCAGCTGCAGCTTGGAAAAATCACTGATGTGGACAAGAAGCGGTTGCAACTGTGGATATTACACTTGAGTGTTTTAGAGTTTGCTTTTCAGAGTCTAAAGCAGGAAGGAGAGAGGTGGGATCACGTGTGAGAGAAGGCTGCAGGTTCTTCTTCTGCCTCTTTTCCACTTCAAGCTGGAGATATCCACTGCCCTTTCCTTCATTGCTCTTCGCCTCCTCTAGGATTGCCTCCAGGCAATCAGTCCTTTGCAAAGAGGGATTCGATCACATCCCAGAAATTGCCCAGTGAAAGTGGATTAAAGTGTTCTGTCGCAACAAATCTACTCTAGAACTTTTTGTGGTGTGGAAAAGATGTGGAACAAATGACGGATAAAGGGGAAGATGTATCACCAACCACCGCAAATGCAAACCAGGATTTGGATTTGTCACTAAAGTCTAACCTTCCTGCAAAACAAATTGGAACAAACGCTCCCTCTAGGCTGGACTTCATCTTACCTCTGTGTAAGCTTTGTGCAAGCACAATGGATGCATGCAGCCCCGTTACTCCGCTTTTAGGATAGTGTGTTGATGGGAAAGAATAAATTAAATGGAGGTACCAAGGGGGGAACGGGGGATGAAGTTTGGAGGCAATTCATGATCTGGCTCTGAACTGATTGCAAGAGGTAATTCTTTCATTAGCCATTTGCTCCCTCCCTGCCAAGACTGATAGATGAACTGTTGTTGGAGGCTAGGTGGAGATGCACTAAAATGAATGAGAAGACTGTCCGTAGGAAATAATGGGAGCTGCAAATGCCATTTAACATGACGGGGCTCCATTGAAATACGTGCAAGGAATGAAGCTTGAGAGGGAACTGAACGGATCACAATGCATTGATACAGAGAAATGTAAATACTACTGTTAGGAGTCATCTACACTTCTGTTTGTCCTGTGTTTTCTTCCATTTTGTCCCATGATTTCCAAGCATGGGTCCATGAGATTTTTTTCTTTTGCCTCACTACTTCCCCACTGCTTACTGCTGAATCAGAACATATGTCAATCCACTGGCATTTGTGCAGATTCAGTGGTAAACAGTAGGTTTTCCCAGGGAAAGGGATGGGACAAAAGAAACATCTCTCAGACCCCTACCTAGAAATCATAGGACAAGGGTAGGTGAGCCCTTAGACAAGGGGCATAGTGGGTATCTGGAGACTGAAATATATAAGATAGGAGAAGATAAATTTTGGAATTGCCAGCGGAAAAGCGGAGACTGTTTCATGTGTGGTGCTGCACATGTAAAAAAGTAATTGTTTTGGAAGGAGGGGGGGGAATAACAATTATTTATGACATGTTCCCAATTAAATTTCAAACCCAAACCTATGTTGTGCTTATTTAATTATGTGGGGAAAGGTAATTTCCTAGGGAAACAGAAGCCAGTTTTATATATATACATAATTATATAAGTTATATTTATATGTGTTTGCTTTTCTGCAATTTGTATTTATGGAATTATATAAAAGCTATAAAAGGTAGGAATAAAAAAGTAAATCCACTGGATTGAATTCACAGAATTGTAGATTGGTAGAGTTGGAAAGGGACCCTGCAATAGCAAGGATGTGCAGTTGTCCCATAAAGAAATCGAACCTGCAACTGTGGCGTTATCAGCACCACATTCTAACCAACGGAGCGATCCAGACTCTTTGGGAAGAAGCTGTAGCTCAGTGGTTGAACATCTGTTCTGAAGGTCCCAGGTTCAGGTAGGGCAGAGAAATACCCTTGCCTAAAACCCTGGAGCGCTCAATATGTCAATACAGTGGTACCTCAGGTTAAGTACTTAATTCGTTCCAGAGGTCCGTTCTTAACCTGAAACTGTTCTTAACCTGAAGCACCACTTTCGCTAATGGGGCCTCCCACTGCCACTGCACAGTTTCTGTTCTCATCCTGAAGCAAAGTTCTTAACCTGAGGTACTATTTCTGGGTTAGCGGAGTCTGTAACCTGAAGTGTCTGTAACCTGAAGCGTATGTAACCCGAGGTACCACTGTATTGAGCTAGATGCACAAGTGGTCAGACTCAGTTTAAGACAGCTTCCTAGGGCCTTAGGGATCATCCCCACTTCCTGGAAAGCACAGGTCCAAGTGGTTTCCCCCTTGCCCCACTCCTTTCCCAGCGCAAACGCACACTTTAGTGATAAATCAGAAGAAAATGTTGATCCAAGGAAAAGCTGAATTGCTTTTTGCTCCCAACGGAGTGCTAAAAAGTGGAATGCTGTGGCACAAGAGGAAGTCTGGATAAACCCTAACTGGCAGGGGTACTCATTTTTTTGTGGAAGAGGCATAGGTTGCATGTGTGAGAGTGTGAATGTAAGGCTGTCATCATGCAGCGCCCCCTGGAGAATTTACAATACTGCCTAACAGTCATGAATTTGCATGGAGTCAGGAGAGGGGAACAAAAGGGAAGGCAGGTTTTTATTTGGCAGAATAACAACAGCAGAAGTTTGAACAAAGCAGAAATGGAATAACACAGCAGAGACGGATTTAGGGCAGTGAGTGCCATTGTGACTATTTAAAATGACATGATTCTGTGTGTGTTTCTGCCTAGTCAGGAATAAAAAGATGGATTTTCTTTATATATGTCTTTAAAAGGTGCTTCTAGGAAAATATGCAAAGCATTAAGGCGATCTTTCATTTCAAAATCAAAGGTGATTTATAAAGTCTTCAAATATATAGATATACATGGGGGGATGTACCCGGCAGGATCGAGTCCTTAGGTTCCTTCCAGCTGGTGAACGGAACAGTCCAACCTGTGTGGTGATGCTCACACTCAACCTCCTTCTCTGCAGGGAACACCTTTCGCAAAGGAGCAGCATTTTGCCCCCTGCAAGATTGAATCCTAGGATTCCATTCTGTACAGTGTTGTTTCAAGGGGAAGATCATTGGGAAGGATGGAGAGGCCAGGTAGGGATTCTTACCTTTTCCCATGAAGACACAGCTCTGCCCCCTGAAAGCCCTGGGATTGCTTAGATGACCTGGGTTATCCAACCCAATCACATATACAGTGGTACCTCGGATTACAGATGCTTCAGGTTACAGACACTTCAGGTTACAGAATCCGCTGAATAAGTCAAGGCTTCCCCCAACGCATTCTGGGAACTGTAGTCCTGAGAGTTGTTAGAAAACCCCTGTTCTCCTCACAGAGCTGCAATTCCAAGAGTTCTCTGCGAAGTAGGATTGCTTGCTACCCCACTCTGAGAATTGCACCCTGGGTTTGCAGCATTCGGGAGCCAAAACATTTGACTCGCAAGGCGTTTGGGATCCAAGGTATGGCTGTAATTGTTGTTTTCTGCCATCTAACATGTGAGTGTTGCAAGCTTTGATCATGTGGTGAAGGTATTGAGTTGCAAATTCGCCATCTTGGAAGGGTGGTGGCTGGGTTTTTTCCTCTTGAGCTCTCTGAGAGTAAGGATGTAAATGAATCTGTCCAAGAATCTGCATGGATTTAGGCAGAATATAGAGCAGGCTAGAAGCGGGGAAGAGAGACAGTTTGGATTTTTGGAATTATCTCTTATTTCTAAGAAGATGCTGAGCCAGTGCTGGACATTGTACAAAATCTTGTGGGTATACTTTACTGTATTTTGCTATGTTTCTGAAGAAAGTTCTTTAAGTAAAGTTTGCATAAAGATTTTATGGGTTTGGACAATGATTTCTTCCAAAAAGAGTCCATTCTTATGCTTCCAGTCACTTCAAACTGTGCAATATTAATATCTGCAACGGGTGCCAACACAGAGAAGGAATACTTTACACTGAAGAGTGATTGGTATAGATCATCAAGCCATATCTGCCAACAGAAGGGAAAACTGGGGTGGTTTCTGAATGTGTGTCTTGCATGCTTACCTCTTGTGCTCTCCAACTGAAGGGTGCACAGTTTGTCAAAACCCATGGAACAAGGCGCTGTAGAACCAGTACAGGTCCCACTGCTGTTGCTACAACCCTTGTCCAGCATAGAATCCCCTAAAATGCAGGGGAAACAGGGAGTTCTTAGACCTGAGAGCCTAATTGAATGTCTGCTTGCATCTGCCTATCTACTGTCATAGTAACTAGAGGGCCTTTACCAGGGTTCCACCCCACTTCTGATGCTGAGGTACTGGAGAAATGGCATTCTTCATTGTTGAGTTTATTGATTCATTTAAAAAAAAAAAATAGCCTGCTCCTTTTGGGCAAAAGATGCTTCCACAGTGGCTTATAGATCTGTTAAAAACAAGACGGCCCCTGCCCTCACTCTAGGGTTGCCAGGTTTCCTCTTTTTCCAGGACACACCCTCTTATTCATGGGTATGTAAAATTAGAGTCATCATAGCGATCCACAGTTAAAAGTAGTAGTCGGCAAATGTGTCCTCGTTTTTGCTCTTCAAAATATGGCAACCCTAAATGACACTGTTGAAAAGACATGATGCGAAAGGAGATGGGAAGGGAGGAGGAAGAAGGAAATCTAGTTCAGTTACCTGTTATTAGTTACATGCTCTTTTGGTGACCAGCTGGGATGGAAACAGTTTAAGGATCATAATTAAGGAGCCAAAAGTTGCTGGTCTTTCAACTGGTCCGATGGAGCAGCCCTGCTTCCCATCTCTTCCTCCCTCAGTTGATGGAATGGTTGCTGCCAGGAATCTGGCTTCTCAGCCAAGCAGATGGTGGCCCTCCAGCTAGTTTATGGAATTACAGTCATACCTTGGAAGTCAAACAGAATCCATTCCGGAAGTCCATTCGATTTCCAAAACATTCAGAATCCAAAGCATGGCTTCTGATTGGCTGCAGGAAGGTCCTGCAGCCAATCGGAAGCTGCAGAACCCCCATCAGACGTTCGGCTTCCAAAAATAGTTCGCAAACTGGAACAGTCACTTCCAGGTTTGCAGCGTTCAGGAGCCAATGTGGAGTTTGGAACAGACAGGGTTAAAACTCCGTGGTGCTCTGCATCTGGGAGGGGCCGGAAGCAGGGCTTTACGTCACAGGCTTTGTCTGTGAGAGTTACAAGCCATAAATCAGTCTCTCCATCGGAAACCTCCGCCATTCTCCAAAGACAGCCAAAACATTCAAGCACGAAGCTGTTTGGAAACCAAGGTACAACTGTATCTAGGGCACTACTTTTAACATCTTTTTAGTACCAGTCTGCCCAAAGCAGGCTCCCTTTGCTTGCTTTAAACATCATTGTTTTAAATGCAGCTTTCTTGGGGGCCTCTGTAGTCAGAAAATGACTGTCACTTCCTCTAACAGCAAACATAGTTGCTGATGGGTAATGGTTGCATAGCAGGAATAGGGCCAAAGAGAAACAAGAGGGAGGTATCAGCATATTCTGAGGAACCCCAAGATTTGAAGTACATTTTTGAGGAGGGTGAACTAAAAGGTTGGAAAGCAAAAAAGCAAAGCAGAACTCAAAACAGGCCACAAGAGAGAGATGAAACCTAGCCAGAGGTTCACAGCCAAGAAATGTCATCTCTAAATTATTTAATGTGTAAACAGGCATGTTGAACAGGCATGTCATTTTCACCTGCAAGACACCAGCAGGGAGGCTCATTCCTGTGCCAGGTGAGAGGAGTAGCCACTGCTGATGCTCTTTGACACAAGCTGGGTATTGTCAGCAACCCCCAATCAAAAAAAGATCTCAAAGACCTCCCATCTCAAGGAGCCGAATATGCTCACCCACAACTATGGAGATGGCAAGGAGGCAGACACTCAGAGGAGTGTTTATAATTCCAGCCCAAGGCTGAGATTCAAACCACAGGGGTGCAATGGTGTCTCTGACTATGCCAGGGCCATTCTACAGAACAAAGCAGAGAAACGCTTTCTGGAAAGGGAATGTGAGTGGCCAAACACTTTCCCTGCCTTCTGCCCTGCTGCCCTCTCACCCCATCAAAGGGACTCAGCCCAATTTGCAGTAATATCATCACAGCAATAGCAGCTTTACAAAGGAGGCCAAACTGGACAACATCCACATTAGGGTTTGTCCTCACTTCTGCTTGTCCCCTGCCTAGAAAGAATTAATTCGAGAGGTTTCCCCCTTGTCCTGTGCTTTTGCCTTCACCCTGCTGCTCTCCCTCATTCCTTAGCTCTAAATCAGAACAAATGGCCACCTGCAGAAAGCCTGATTGCTGTTTGTTCCAATTCAGAGGTAAGCTGCAGGTTTTCCTGGGGGGAAGCAGCAAGGCAAATGGAATGTGGAATGTAGCCCTTATTTTAGAATGACAGCTATTTCTGGGACAAGATGTTGGCCGCTAGAGGGAGCAACTTACAACTTGTGTCTAGGAGAGCTCAGCAGAGGCTGCCTGGAAGTTTCTCACCCCCCCCCCACCCCACCCCCATTATTTTTCTTTATTGCAGTGCATTTATTTATTTAATTCGTTTTCACTTTTAACAATTATCACCACACATAAATCATAATCGTTTTCCAAATAGGATTCTCAGAATCCTAGAATCCCCCCCCCTCCATGGTTTCCCTGGAAATTCTTTTCAAACTGCATCATACCATATTTTCCGTATTTTCTTAAAACTCCATTTTTATCCTAATTCTCCCTTCATTGCAGGTGTTGTTTTTTAAATACTGCCATTGTTTTAAATTGTTTACAGTGTTTTTTCAAGTAACTTATAAAATTTCTCTTCTTTATTAAAATTAATGTCCTCTTGATGTCTGATTTTCCCGGTTATTTTCGCCATTTTGGCATAGTCTATCATCTTTATCAACCATTCTTCTTTTGTAGGTAATTTGTCCTCCTTCCATCTTTGGGCAAGTAGCATCCACGCAGCTGTTGTAGAGGCTGCCTGGAAGTTTCTCATAGCCATTAATTTCAGTAGGTCTGCTCTAACCTTGACAAACACTGGTTATTGCTCCAAGCACACTAGATCCAGGACCTTTCAGCAGCACGAATCTGAGAAGTCCCTTTAGAGAACAGGGGTTGAGATGCTTTTTAAAAAAATCTAAGGGTCACCTTCATTGATGAGTGGTAGTGGGTGTGGCTAGAGACAAAAGTGGGCGGAGCAACACATGTGACATCCAGCCATGTGGTGTGGCATCCAGTGGGGGTGTATGGGAGTGTGCACGAGTATAGATGTGCTCCTGTGTATACATATATGTATACCATATATCAATTAACAAAATACCTTTTGCTTTAATATGTTGTGTTGAGGACTTCCCATCTCAACTGACTCTCCAAAATGCTGGAACACTGCAGCAGTTAAGGTCCTGTTATCCTCTGTAGAGGTTCATTCAGCCTAGAAGATCATTGCTCAGCTATGGCAAATGCTTCACTTTCTCCTGGACGTTCCATCTTCTGTGTTGTATAACTGCCACTGCAGCCACAGCTCTGCT
Source organism: Podarcis cretensis (assembly GCF_951804945.1). Classification (NCBI taxonomy): domain Eukaryota; kingdom Metazoa; phylum Chordata; class Lepidosauria; order Squamata; family Lacertidae; genus Podarcis; species Podarcis cretensis. The sequence goes on along the minus strand of NC_137177.1, from coordinate 16,637,793 downwards.
TCATTCACATCGGAGCAGATCAGAGAAGGTGGAAATTGAAACGTTTTGCTTAAGCTGCTCCAGAGGGACTGCTCAGACCGATGGATTCAAGTTTCAAGAAAGGAGATTCTCACTAACCATTAGAAATTGAGCTGTTGAGAGTGGAACTAACTACTTTAGACAGTGGTGGAATCTCCTTTGTTGAAAGTTTTAAAGCATCTATCAGGGATTCTTAAGCTGTGATTTCTATATTGCAGGGGGTTGTACTAGATGACCCTTGAGGAAGTGGCATAGCATGGGTTGCAAGTGCCCAGGGCAAAGCAAGTATTCTCAGCACTGCCTGCCAACAGGCTGGAACAAAGGGGAAATAGCTTAGTGACCTACCCATTATTGACCTTATATCCCATTACAGACCAATAATGCTCTGCAGATCTTCCACCTTTATTTCCCTCCACCCCACAGCTCCCTACAGATGAAGTCTTGGGTCTGAATGTTTATTTCAGAGCAGCTGCAGGGAACCATTGATGAAAGGTCTCTAGGGAAGAGGGGAAATCTTATTTCCTATTTGGATAAGGCTCCTCATAATTGTTTAATGCTTTTAAGTACTGCATAGCACGTAATGCTTTCCCAGTCTCATCCGCTTTCATGATTCATCATGATGGCATTGCACCCTAGATAATAAAGACGATTAAGTCTATTTCACAGTGCCACCAGCAGCAGCACAGTGGTGCAGAATTATGAATTGGTTCAACATCCTAACATGGACAACTTTCATTTCTCTCTACAAAAAAAGACACACGCTTTGAAAGGCAACCAAATCAACTCCATTTACCTCTTATTTTTCAGTTGCTGCTTTGCTAATGGTGTTTTACAGATTGTGATTGTTTTTCAAGTGATTTGTTAAGAATCTTACATGATTTATGCTGTACTTGCAATGTTCTGTTCTGTTACTGTTATTTATTGTCAGTGTTAGAAACAGAGATATGAAAGCCAGGAGCTAAATGGCACCTTAAATGTAGGTTATGGGTGCAACAACGGAATGTCTAGGTGCACTTTTGTTACAACAAGAATACAAAGCTGGAAATGAATGAACTGCAGCTAAAATATTATGTTCATTTTTCACATGGTCTAGTCCTTCCCCCTGTCCACCCCCCTAATATTCTTAAGAGGGTCTCTTCTCCAGGCTTCAGAGAGTAGATGGAAGTGGGCAGAAAAAAGGTCCACCTTTCCTTTCGCTCTGCAGTTTTTATCTGAAATCTTAGACACAGTACTGCGCCCAGAGGTCAGAAACCTCTCGCGCTAATGAAATTCCCTGTTGCAAAATGCGCCTAGAACAATGGGAATATTGAACACTGTTTATTGTTTGTAAGCCGCTTTGGGATTCATTTGACTAGAAAGTAGGCTAGAAATACAAATAACAATATTTCAGTCCACAAGCAGAGCCGATGCATGCACTTAACATTTACAATGTAGTCATTTGATTGAAAGAAATTGTCAATATACAGTTGTTTATCGTGCAAAAGCAACCCTGCTCCTGATTCCACTTTGCACTTCAACAATCAGCATTGTGACAGGCAAACATGTAAAGAAATACACACATCATATTGTGGCTCATTATCTCATTACACAGGCCTAGAAAGTTTTATTTTTGAACAGGGTGGAGATTAGGGACAGACAGACAGACAATTAGATATGTGAAAGGTGCAATCCTATGGTCCCTAAGAGAGCATCCCAGTGACTAGTTAGTTGGGTGGTCCTTCCTTCCTTCCTTCCTTCCTTCCTTCCTTCCTTCCTTCCACCCCATCCTGCCATCAACCTAGGTCCAGGGTGCCTCAGGAATCGCTTGAACACTTATATCCCCAGCTCAAGCAATGAGATCATCTGTACAGGCACACCAACTCTAGGGGCCCGAGGTGTCTTTGGCCCCCTCCATATTTGTTGAAAGTGGGCCGAGCCCCTTCCATGTTGAGGAGGCTCGCCGCATGTCGTGCGCATGCGACACCACACACATCAGGCAACAAACATTGCAGCTTCAGCAGCCGGCTCATCCGGAGCGCTCAGCCTCCTCCCAACAGCACAACAATGCAAGCATGGCACATGCATGATGTCACACATGCGCACCACATGCCGGGGCCCCTCAGTCTTGGGGAGGGGCCGACAACCTGGCGCCTCTGCATTTGCATGAGTGTTGTTGCTCATTCCCCAAGTTTGTAATGTGTGCTTGATGATATCATCAGGCCAGCCTTGTGGAACACTGCAACAGAGTTCAGCAGGTGCCTTTTCTTCCAACTTTTAAACGCCTGCTGAAATCTTTCTATTCCCCCAGGCCTACGCAGGCAATTAAGAATACAGCTTTCTACAGTGGTTAATTGGTGTCTGTTTTTAACTTTTTCATATGTTTTTACTGTATGGTTTTACGCACTTTGTGGATTTAAAAAAATGAAATAGCAGTCCATAAATAGATTTTTTTATAAATATTTGTATCGTTGTCCAACAATATCTGGAGGGCTTCAGGTTCCCCATCGCTGAACTACAGCAGCAAAGGAGTTACTATTCAAAACATGTTTCCTCATCAACTGCAGCATTATAAATGCTACACGTGTGTCCGTTCTCCTTCCAAAATATAAATAATAAAAATAAAATAAAATAATTGTATTTCAATATTTTGTTGGAAGCTGCCCAGAGTAGCTGGGGAAACCCAGCCAGATGGGCGGGGTATAAATAATAAATTATATTATATATACAGGAAGTGCTCTTTCTTTTGAAAATATTTCCTGGAAGATTTGACTCTCTTAGCTCTATGTTCTTCACGAAAAGGCGACGTTCTGGATAACGCCTGAGCGGAAAGGAGAAATTGCTCAGGTTTATCATGCAGGGATCACGGAAGGCCTGTCACAAACAGGAGCCCAGCATGGCTGGAGAGGAAAAGTCCAAACAATTCTGGAATGATGCTAGCTGCTCTGGAGGCTAGTACACAATGGCTTGTCTCAAGTAACCTCATCTTGGCCGCAGAGGCAAACTTCTCCATCTGATCACAGTAAGCCTTGTTTGCACACCCCTTCATTACGGTCACAGTGTTCCCTCCTGCAGAGAGAATTTCAGGAGATGGCAGTCAACATCAGGAGAATGGAGGGGCCCTGAAACTCTTCTCCCTTTCAATAGCTCACATGAGACTCTTGATCTCAGGGTCGTGGGTTGGAGCCCCACATTGAGCAAAATGATTCCTGCACTGCAGGGGGCTGGACTAGATGGCCCTCGGGGCCCCTTTCAATGCTTCAATTCTCTGATGCTATTCATAATTCTATTTGGCCGGATGCAGGAAGAGGAGAAGCTAGGACAGAAGAGGCCTAGAATAAAGGGTTGCCACCTTTGCTTTGGCAAAATATGGGACAGGGTGGGGCGGGGTGGTTGGGGGATGATTCCCCCCCCCCATCCAGTGCTGAAGTGACTTCAAAGCAATCTCTTGCAACCTCTTGCAGCCTAACAGGGTGGCCCCTCTGGAATTTGGTACACACACATGTAAACACACATACACATGAATTTATAAATCTGTCTGTGATTGGCTACCCAGATCTTACATACATGACTGTTCACACACCCTTTCAAAGACATGCATTTGAAGAGGTTCCCTAACTTGGCAGAGAGAGAGAGAGAGAGAGAGAGAGAGAGAGAAAGAGAGAAGACCTGAAATACAGAACAAAGCTGTATCATCACAGGACGTAGCATTTTACATTGAAATACAGGACAATCCTGTATGATACAGGACGGGTGGCAACCCTCAGTGGGCTATTGCATATGAAAGCTGCTGTCAAAACTACCCAAGGATGTGAAAAGGGACATTCTGGGAACTGTAGTTTGTTAAGGGTGCTGAGAGCTTTCCCCCTCACGGAGCTACAATCTCCAGGGTTCCCTGGGAGGAGAGTGTTGCTTGCTAAACCATTCTGGGAATAGTTAGGAGGCAATTCCCACCACTTCCCCGACCTACAATTCCCATAGTGGTTTAACAAACAAATCCCTCTTCATGTGTAAAGTTGAAAATACACAGGGAAGGGGAGATGTTTCTTATCGGATAACCTTGAGCACGTCAGAATGACTTACCTGTACTTGGAGTCTGAAACAACTGAGCACAATAGTACTCATCTCCGGAACATTCCATAGCCTCTTCCACACACACGCCGTGCACAGAATAGCAAGACGGGCATCTAAATCCGTTAACTGTGATTTTTCTAGGACGCACTGCAAGAAAGAGGAGACAGGTAGACCCGAGATAAGATAAGACATTGCAACCAAATTATTATTATTTATGACATTTGCATGCCACTGTCACACACAGAGAAGTTCTTTGCACCTCTCCTCTGTTCAGAACAGAGTGGAGGCCCAGCCTACTGGTAACCATTGAAATGCAGGCATGTCTTAGGATGTATCTTCAAGGAACAAGAAGTTAAGCCAGCAGAAGCGGGAAATGAGGAGGAACAGCAAACAACCTCTCCTGAGAGCCAGTGTGGTGTAGTGGTTAAGAGTGGTGGACTCGTAATCTGGTGAACCAGATTCGCGTCTCCGCTCCTCCACATGCAGCTCCTGGGTGACCTTGGGCTAGTCACACTTCTCTGAAGTCTCTCAACCTCACTCACCTCACAGTGTTTGTTGTGGTGCAGGAAGGGAAAGGAGATTGTTGGGCACTTTGAGACTCCTTAAAGTTAAAGGTAAAGGGACCCCTGACCGTTAGGTCCAGTTGCGGACGACTCTGGGGTTGCGGCGCTCATCTCACTTTACTGGCCGAGGGAGCTGGCATACAGCTTCCGGGTCATGTGGCCAGCATGACTAAGCCGCTTCTGGCAAACCAGAGCAGTGCACGGAAACGCCGTTTACCTTCCCACCGGAGCGGTACCTATTTATCTACTTATACTTTGACGTGCTTTCAAACTGCTAGGTGGGCAGGAGCTGGGACCAAACAATGGGAGCTCACCCCCATCGCGGGGATTTGAACCGCTGACCTTCTGATCGGCAAGCCCTAGGCTGTGTGGTTTAACCCACAGCGCCACCTGCGTCCCTTAGGGAAGTGATAAAGCAGGATATCAAATCCAAACTCTTCTCTTCTTCCTGCATGGTAGAGTTTTGAGAGGTGCCCTAGTAGGTACCGGAGGACATATTGGTGCCCTTGAGGACCACTTCGGCAAACCCTGGATCAAGCCATTCACTGATACAAGTCCAGTGAGCTTAAAATGGAAAAGGTGTGTGTGGAAGAAAGAAGACATTGGATAGTTGTTCACCCCCCCCCCGACTTAAATATGGTAAGCAGGGAGAGATAAGGAGGCGCCAAACTACCTACAGGGGTTAATGCTCTTGCAGTCATCTGCTGTGCAGCACGAAATCTTGCCCAGTATTGTCCGCCTCTTGCCCATATTGAAAACTGCAAGTTCTTTGTCACAGTTGTTAGACTGGGTGCAGTTCTTCACAGTTGTTTGCTTATTTTGTCCTGTAGGGATAGGAAAAGAGAGGTGATGTTTGATACAGCAGAGAAGTATCCGCTGCAAGAAAATTCCTGGCCATGGAGCTCAACATCTTGTTGTCCTAATGTTATAATGAACCTGGTTGCTGCTACGGTTAGGTCCATCGAGCCCACTTTTGTCCATCAATCTGGCGCCTGCCAGATGGTTTGGACTACAACTCCCATCAACCCCAGGTAGCACCGCTGGATTTTGTATTCATTCGCTAAATTTGTACCCTGCCTTTCCACCAAATGGTTTCAAGGCGGTTAACAATAACAACACAAATAGAATAAAATAGCAATAATACAGAGAAGTCACCATCAATACAATCAACAAAGATACCAGTTTAAACCAATTTTGATGGGTGATTGGGGGAGTTACCTTTCCCTGGCAGATACATGCCCTGGCAAATTTTGGACATTCAAAGTTCAGTGGTCCCAAAATTTGGAACCCCACTACCTCTCATCTTCTAATCTACGTCACTGTGGAACCACCCCCTATGGCACCCTTTTGGCTTAGCACCCAGTGCAGGCAAACAAGTCAGGCTCTCCTAAATCTGCCTCTGCCTGCCCCTTCCCAATTCATACTCTGGGAGACCCTGCAGAACACATTTAGGGGTGGACAGCAGGGGAAGTCCTGCTGTTCAAGCATAACAGCTCTCAGTTCCTTTAGTGAACTACAGTTCCCAGGATTGTTTAGAGGAAGTCTGTTTAAAGCTGTATGATACTGTTGTTAATTTAAGGTCAGATGAGGAGTACCTATCCTGCATGATCCTATCAGCCCAGGTGCATGAAAGAGAAAAGTCAAAACAATTCCAAACTTTCCCCACAAATTCAGGCCCTTTGCCCTTACCGAATGACCTCTCCAACTGAAGGACACCGCATTCTTCGTAATCAATGGGGCAAGTTTGCCTCTGCCCTTGGCAATTCCTTCCAGTTGTTTCACAACTCCAACACTCCAGGGAAAACCCTTAAAGGAAAAGGAAAACAGGTGTCAGATGGCTTCTTTAATTGTCAGGACTAAAAAAAAGCCACAGAACATTTTATTTATATTTATATTAGTTATTTTAGTTCATCAAATTTATAAACCACTTGATTGTTTTTTTTTAAAAAAAAACCTCACCTCAAGGCAGTTTACAAAAAGAATAAAACAATAAAAAGAGTTTAAAACAGCTTTATAAAACCTTACAAAAATATTTAAAATCCACGCCAAGTTTTTTTTAAAAAGAACAAAACAAAGCATTGAAACACAAATCAACTTTCTGTGGTTCCGGGTAAAGGTAAAGGTAAAGAGACCCCTAACCATTAGGTCCAGTCGTACAGCTTCCGTGGCCAGCATTACTAAGCTGCTTCTGGCAAACCAGAGCAGTGCATGGAAACACCGTTTACCTTCCCGCCGGAGTGGTACCTATTTATCTACTTGCACTTTGATGTGCTTTTGAACTGCTAGGTTGGCAGGAGCAGGGACCAAGCAACGGGATTCGAACCACCAACCTTCTGATCTGCAGGTCCTAGGCTCTGTGGTTTAACCCACAGCGCCACCCGCGTCCTGTGGTTCCAGGTGGGCTTGTTGAAACAGAAATCATTTTAGCAGTAGTCAGAAAGAGTACGGTGAAGGAGCCCACCTGATGTGAATTAGAAGCGAGGTTCAAAGTATGGGTGCTTCTGCACTGAAAGGTCAGCTTCTTTAAAATATCCTGCCCTTCTTACCAAAGGAGCCCAGGGTGTCAAACAACAAGTGATGAATTAGTTTTTTAAAAAAAACTTAGAAACAATTCCTATGCAGTTGGGAAAGTTCTCAGCTGAAAAGACTTGGTGGAAGAAGAAGAGTTTGGTTTTGATATCCCACTGTATCACTACCCTAAGGAGTCTCAAAGCGGCCAACAATCTCCTTTCCCTTCCTCCCCCACAACAAACACTCTGTGAGGTGAGTGGGGCTGAGAGACTTCAAAGAAGTGTGACTGGCCCAAGGTCACCCAGCAGCTGCATGTGGAGGAGCGGAGACGCGAACCTGGTTCACCAGACTACGAGTCTACCACTCTTAACCACTACACCACACTGGAAGGGTAAGGTTTTCAGCAGGTGCCAAAAAGACAACAGAAGTGGCACCTGTTTAATAATCAAGGGGAAGGCATTCCAAGGGGCAGATACCACCACACTAAAGGCCCAATTCATATACTGTGTGGAACGGATGTCCTGATAAGGTGGCATCTCCAGGAAACCTCACTTACAGAGCACAGTAACTGTCTCGGCATACAAAGGGGTGTGACGATTAGGTTATGAATATGGGGAAAACTTAAAGGCGAACTGATCCTATGTAAGTGCTTTGCAAAACAATATACAAACCTTCAGGCCCACTAGCGGAATGTGTCGGTTGTTTTAAACAGAGCACTCAGAGGCAAAGTAATGCTAGGAATCAGAATCAATCAATACAATAAGCAAGATATTTGGGGGGAGGCTGGAGGCGAGTGTTGTTTATTCCACTAATGCATTTGAAATATTTATAGGCTGACTTTAATGGCTGGAAGTCTCCCAAGGCAACTTTGAGTAAAACATAATAACCTAATAACAAAGCAAATAAATAAATAAATGCTTAAGCACAAACGTAACCCCTGGCAGAAATAGCCTATATTCCAATTCTCGTCAAATAAGAAAACAATAAATGATATATATAGCCTGAGCACTTGAAACAACACTGAAACCACGGCTCTGCAGTAGCACCTATGTTTTAAGATTCATATTGTTTGCTCTGTTCACAGGGCATGAGAATGGAGTGTGTCTTTATTTCACTCGTTGTGCCCTCCCTCCCACTTTCCCGCACTGAGCGCTGGTCCACACAGCTTTCCCCCAGGAAAACCCACCATTTACCACTGATTCAGAATAATCTGTTTTTCCACAGGTAGACGTTTGTTCCGATTCAACAGTAAACAGCGGGTTTTCCCAGGGGAAGCGGAGGGACAAACAAAAAAAGATGTGGACCAGGGTCTAGAAAGCATGGGACAAACCAAAAACCTCTCCGACCCATGCTTTCTAGAATGAGCCCTGAACAGAACGCTGGGGACCCATGAATCAGGGCCATTTCTTAAGTGCTTCAAGGACTCCAGGGGGCACAAAGGTCCCAAATCAAATTAGCATCAAGGTACCAAGTGCCTCTGGGCAAATTATGACAGCAAACAGCTGTCGTCACACTGGGAATTTCGGCATGCCCAGCTGAACCATATGCAAACCTTAAAAAAAAAGTTTTAAAAGTGGAGGAATGGACAGGAGACCCAGTGCTCAGCGCATACAAGCCAAAGTTTGGTCCTGCACCTCTCTGAGCCCCACCACCAACCATGAATCACAAAACACTTACCTGCAGGTATGAAAATATAAAGGAGGCAGGTGAGAAAAGCACTGCTCATGGCACCAGACATCTGTTTCAAGACTAGAATCAGAGCCAGGTTTGAAAATCCGTTGCTTGCAGCAAAAGATCTTTGCATCTGAAAGAGCTGGGCTGGTTTATTGCAGACCAACACTTCCCAGAAAGAGGGAGAAGGCATCTAAGAGCTCTCTAGCGATCAAGTATATTTATGTGGTTGCCACCTAGTGTCCAAAGGGCTAGAGCGTTTCTCGAAGAAAGGTTGGAACTTGAGCATGTGTTCCTAGGAATGGTTCCAAGATGGATGTGAGACTAACCCTTCCTATATATTTGAGTCCTAAAAATTTGGGTCATTCTTAATGGGGTGAAATACCATCTGAGTTCCCCCTTCATAAGAGTTTTCTTTAAGGTTCATACAGTTAATGGTCCTCTAAGTTCCAAATCCATTTCCAGTTGACAACAGAAATATTGTTATGTCTGTCTTTCTGCCATTGCTCTTGATTTTTTTTTTTTAAGATTCACTCATTTTTTTAATATTATTGTCACATCAAAAAATATAATTCCATTATTTTTTATTTATTACAGGGTTCAGATAGTGCCCATCAAAAAATATTTTTTTGTTTTGTTTTTTTAAAATGATATTTATTAGAAGTTTCAAAAATTACAGAGAAAGAAAAAAGAAGAAAACAACAACAACAAAAGAAAAATTTCAAAACATATGTAACAATACTTAAAAGAGGGGAAAAAGAAAAAAAAACATAAAAATCAATACAACAATAACAATAAAAACACAATATTCCATATCTTTATCTTTCATTAACTTGTTTCATCGACCTCCTCACACCTCCCTTTTTGTATTCTAGTTTAGTTATTTATTTCAGCAAATTTTTTCCATCCTTCTCAAATTTTTTTTAAATAGTTTGTCTTAACAGTCTAACCTATTAATTAACTCAACAAATCCTTTCCATCTTTCACTATATTCTGTCATTCAGTTTACCTTGGTTTATTTAAACCTTATCTTCCCAAAAATACCTTAAGACTTAAAACTTAATATTTATTTATACATAATTCCTTATAACATTTCTGCTAAAGCCAAATATTTTCATTCCAACATTTATCCTAATACTCATTAATTTTACACTAATTTCCAAAATAATTTTTTTAAAGTTTTCTTCCAATCTTCCTCCAGCGTCTCTTCTTCCTGGTCTCGGGTTATGTCAGTCCTTACTGTCCATTCCATCTAGTCCATCAACCTGGTAATCTTATATCCGAGGCTCTTAAGTCTTCTCCATGTCCCTTCTGCAGGCCTTCTTCTTGTTTGTACTTGCACTTTACCTTGTCTTTTGTAGATCTCTTTCTTAATTTCTTTCCTTTCTCATTGAGGAGTAGGTCTCGGGGATGTTCCAACTCAAAAATATCTCCATCTCTCCTCAGCAGATCGGCCCATTCCCCACAGTCCCATTCCCCACAGTCAACAGTGTAGTCCAGAAAATATTTAAAAGCATGTTTCAAAGTCCCTCCAAACTTAAGGGGCCCCACAACTCCAGACCCCCCCCCCGGCCCACTTCGAATTCAGCCTTCGACAACAATAGCTTATGCTCCTGTAGGGCTTCGGGCCTCTCCATTTGTGTTACTTGAGGTTCAACAGCAGCCTCCTCCATTATCTTCTGCGCTTGCACTTGCTCTATCAAAACAGATTCCTGAGTTGGCTCCTGGATGGTTTCCGTATACATATTCACTGTTTGTCCAAAGTTTCTGACTGCAACAGTCATCAAATCCATCTTCTCATGCATCTGCTCCAACAAAGCGCTTGTCTTGCAAAAAGCAAGCACCAAAACTTCTTCCAAACACATTTTTGTTCAAGGTCACAGTCTGGTCCCACGATCCTAATCTCCACAGCTGTAAAATCCCCAGAACGACTCCAGCAACAATTTAACAAGCTCCCTCTAGAGGAGGCAATTTCTATTTGTATCCATCTTTTAAAAGCAGATCCAACAAAGAAAAATTACTTTCATTTTTCGGATTTTTTGTTTCTTTTAAATGCAAAAGGCAACATTGGAATCAATTTGTTTCTCTTCTTCAACTAACTGTCAAAAGATGTTCCATTCACAGTCAATGAACTTCACCAAAAATCTCCGTCTCTGATACCCCGTTCCCAGGTTTGAGACGGTGGAAATTTATCTTTCTTTACTCTCTCTCCTGCAGGCTTGAACAATCAAATTTCCCCTCTTTACTCCTGCTTCCAAGAGGGGTTTAGATGATCAAAACAGGAGGAATTTAAAACCTTTATGTGCAACTTTCTGGACTTTGGCTTGCACGATTTTTGCTTCAGACTATTTACAAAAGCGGAAGGCAGACTTCCTGTTTAGAACCTTCCTGCTGAGTGCCAAATTAAAATGTTTCTTAGCCCAATTTTCCGTTCTACTCACGGGTACTTGTTTAGAGTCCAATTGTCTCCAGGAAAAAGTCAGCGCTCTCCGGCAATGGCTGTGCGGCTTCACTCCGTAAAAATAGCGGTCGATTCAAAACACCGTGCCGCTCACCCCATGTCGCTTCAGATCCCCAAAAAAGGGGTTTCCTTGCGTGTAGGGGGGGGTCACTCCTGGTGTCAGCCGAATCCCACGCTCCCAGGCTTCCTCCGCCTGGGATTTTTAAAGGGTCTCCGCCTTCGCCGCGGCGGCAAGACCTAATTTTCGCGGAGCAGGTTCCTCTGGATCAGAGGAATTCCGCCATTGCTGATGGCGCTAACCCGGAAGTCCCCCTGCCATTGCTCTTGATAAGCACCTGGAATCGAATTTAATTCTGACAGCATTCTGCACAGCTTTCCCTATACACCCTTTAATCTTGAGGACGAAACAAGCATCTCAAAAGGTATGCATTCTCTCAAAGGGTCATGTTCCCTTATTAACACATTAGCCATATGTTGTATCTGGAAAAAATGAAACCCTGGTCATTGATCTCAACCCAAATAGAGAGTTTTCCCATACGGGTTAGACCCCTGAAGATAGTGTTTGGGCGTTGGGGTTGGGAAAGAGATTATGTCCCCAAAATGCACAAAAACACAGTTTCCAAATTGGGATATCCACGGTTTTTTCAGGACGGTTGATGGGTTTGCTGTTGCAAGTCATTCTTCTCAGACTTGCCTTTGGCTTACAGAATTCCCCCGGGGAACTTTGGGTTACGATCTTTGCAGGGTTATTTTAAAATGAAAGTTGAGAGGCTCTTAACGTTGGCCCAGGCCAACCTCCCATATGTCTGTAACGCCGGGGGAGACAACGTGAAACAGACACCATGCTGGATATTGTCCAGCCCCTAAGTGCACGACAGTGGGAGCTGATAAGAAATGTCAGATCGCAAAGTGCTCGGCTGCACTTAAAACGTTTTAAAGCAATATGTTTAGCATCATCCAGACGGAAAGCATCTACTGGTCTGATCCAAACATTCTCCAGCAATAATTTTGGGCTTGGATGTGGGGGAAGGCCTGGTGGCAACACCAGACAGGATTGATAGGCCTTGATGTCTGACATGGTTGGGCAGATATCAAGGCCCACCCATCTTGGAAGGCCCACCAAGACTGATGCCAGCCTTCCTTTTTATTCCCCCTCTTCCCCCCCCCTCTCTCTTTAAGATCTAGCATATGATAGAAAAGCACCAAGTGATGTAGCATTTTGGAAAAGAAGCCTGAAAACTCATTTCATTGCTTATTACATTTTATTAAATTTCCAAAAAATCACATATACGTACACTCCAAAACCTAGGTTTTTCTTTGCCCCTCTCCTTCCCCCACTTCCCACCCCATTTTCCATGGTGTTTTAATTTCTCCCCCTTGTGGCACTCTGTATTCTCTCATTTATATAATAACTACCATACAATAATCTCTCGTTCCTTCTGTTGCTCATAGTTCAAATCCTGCTTGCGAATTCACCATGCCATAAAATTTTCTGGAAAAGGCTTCCATTCTTCCACAAAACAATCCTCATTCAGCCTGAAAAATCATTTTGATGTGCTCTTCTTCCAGAAAGAAACTTGCCATAGCTTAATAGGTATAATCTTGCTTTTAAAGGACATGACGTCACCTTTGGCAATAAGGCCAAAAGTGAAACAGGCAAATCACCAAATCGGGTCCTCCCTTAAAGAGGGCATGTATTGCAGTGAGACCTGGACAACCAACACCCTGTGTTGTGGGTGGGTACCATTGGTTAGCCACAACACCGGATTGGTAGGTCCCTTGAAGCTGGGTACAATCTGGCCAATGGGACACAGTCTAAACGCTTCAAGGGACCTATTTATGCCCATACATGTGACCCAGAGCTTCCTCTTTTGGTGTGTGCATTCAGAACACCTGCCCACCTCTCCCTACTTTTAGGGCTTGTTGCTCTTGACCTTGCTATGCCATCGTGTGTCGTCTGTCATTGGGATAGGGGCACGGCAGGAATTTCCTCCAGCTGTGTGTTAGTGGCCAAAGACAAAAAGGATTTAGGACAGTGGTTTTCAACCAGCGTACCGTGGCACCCTGGGGTGCCTTGAATAATGGTCAAGGGTGCTGTGGGCAACACCGGCCTCTGTCCCTCTTTCTTCCCTCCCTCCTCTGATGCCTTCTTGCGTCTCTGCCTCCCAAGGGCTTGCACAGCTGTTTGTTGCAGCAGCCCTGGCTACAAGCTCCCTAGGTGGATGGTGCCTCTGGGGCTGACCAGGGGGTGCTGGTTGCCAGGAGCTGAGGCGACCATGGAGTAAGCAAGCAAGTAGGCGAGGGAGCCCAGCCACCCAGTCCATCAGCCCTTGCTGCTCAGAATGGAGAATAAAACAAAGAACAGGATGGTGCTACTGCAATCAACACAAGATGAGAATGCACAGACAATCCCAGGTCCTTGTGGGGCAGTGTGAGGAGGCACCTCTGGTTGGGATGGGGGGTGCTCAGAGACCAGGGACGACAGCAGCAGCTGCCCGGAGGACTCCCAAGGAGAGGGGAGAAGAGAGGAGGCTGAGGGAAGACTCCACAAGGCAGGGAGTTCGAAAAGGGGTGAGAGGCTGCCATCTCTGCAGGCAAGGGGTGACATAACTGGGCTTCTGAGCCCCACAGGGGTGTCGGGGAAAGAATGTAGTTGGACAAGGGAGCCGTGGACTCGAAAAGGTTGAAAACCTCTAGTGTTGGATTTCCATTTTTGAATAATGTACAGGCAGCGACCATTTTAGGTGCATCCAATTGATGTGTGATCGCCGACGTTGAGGCGTAATGGGGTGGGGTGGGGCAGAGTGCTTATGCATGCTCTGCCGACATGTATGGGGGCTAGGAATGGACCCCCTCCCCCTGTGAAATGGTCACTGCCTGTAGTCTGGGGAGAAATCCTTTTCAGGCTCTTAGCTGTGACAAGGATGAAGAAAGTTGTCAAAGAGCCCCATGTGGGCTGCAACAAGGAGAAAAAGAGCATGGCCGATGTGTTCTTAGATCCAATCCTGCCATACCCATGGGAGGAGCAAGAGACCCTCTTGAAATGTGAATGCTCTGAGCTCTTTCCATCCAGACTCAGTTTGTGTATGTGTGTAAATAAACCATATATCATAAAGACACCACAATCTCTGCTGTGCCTCATTTCCAAAGGAAACACAGAACTTGGACCCCTGATATCTTGCACTGCTCAGAAATTAGGGTGGGTGCAACATTATGTAAGTGAATTGCAGGTTCATGTTTTAACTTAGCATTATATTCAAACCTAGCCTTTTACTCATACCGTCCTGTGTCTGGACACTTGTGGTTACTTGGAGAAAAGGTGCTTTTCACACACCTATTGCAATTATCTTTACCTTTTATTTACCTTTATTACTGAAAGGATTCCTAGCCCACCTTTTCTTACCACCAACATCCAAGTAGGTTGCAATATATCAACGATGCACCATGCCAAAAATGACAAAGCAGCAGAGCAGTAAAGCAACGTCAGTTTTCAAACAAATGCAAAGCACAAAGAGAAAATTGAAATAAGGCTCGGAGAGAACCACTTGCAGACATCCAAACATGGAATAAACTCTGCTTGAGACTCAGGAGAGCTGTACAGACACAGCCCAATAATGGCATCTGCCAGTAAAGACACCTACCCAGACCTTCCTCCGTCAACACTGCACTTGTTGGAGGGCAGTAGATGTAAAAATGTGCTTCTAGACCTTTCCAAACTTTTCATGTTGGTGACACACTTTATAGACATGCATCATTTCTCAAAGCAGTAATTCAATTTTACTCGCAAACTGGGGGTTAAACTAACTCCTTTCCAGCCCCAGGAGGAGTGTGGGGAGTGTTCGGGCAACACACTGCAGCCAACACACAAACGTGTTGTTGCAACACACTGTTTGGAAAGCTCTGTTTTAAACTATGGGCTATGGGAGCTCTACAGCAGGGATGGGAATCCCTTCAGCGCAGCCCACTGGGGGCCACATGCCTTTGGTAGGCAGAGCCAGAGGCAACTGAACTAGCAAATGTAAAGTTCTCCTTTGCATAGGAGACTAATTTGTGCACACACACTCAGCCGTCCATCTCTGTCTTCCAAACAGGCAAGTTGGAAGAATCATTGGAGCACAACGACACATTCCAGGCAGCCCAAAGTGCTCAAGGTGGGTGAAAGGGGCAGGGAGGTGTCCCAGAAAGACTCTCAAGGACCAGACAGACAAGACCGGAGAGTGGCCTTTGGCCCTTGTTCTACAGCATCTGCAGGTGGCCCCAATAATAGCTGCAAGCAAGCAGCAAAGCGGAATAGCTCAAAGTGGACTCTCCAATCTCAGCATCAACTGGGGAATCAGGCAAGGAGCTTCACCAGCAGCAGTGCGTTAAGGACTGGGAGGAGGAATCCGAGCGATCCAGGGTTGGCACTGGCCACCCCATCTGTGCATTTAGTTGAGCTGCCTGGTTGGATCATGCCCAAAGGCAATGGGTCGCCCATTTCCATTGCTTTGCAGGCAAGCTCATTTGCACAGCCCTTGAAGATGGTGGTGGTTATGGTTTGTCCTTCTGCAGAGAGAATTGAAAGAGATGACAGTCAATGTCAGGAGAGTGGCAATGCCCAGTGAGTTCCTTTTCCTCCTCTTCCATTTGTGTAGTGGGCACTCAGTGGCTGGCTAACCCGGGCAGGAGCCAAATTCTACAAGTGGGATGCTGGGGAAGGGGAAGGGAAGTGAGGGCACTTGGGGAACTTCAATTGGCCTGCCCTTGCATGAAGCAGAGAAGGGTAGTGCTCCCTTTCTTTCTTTCTTTCTTTCTTTCTTTCTTTCTTTCTTTCTACACAGTTAAATGAGGGAGTGGAGGGGAGAACACAAGGGAGAGGGAGGAATCACTAAAAATTGCAAAATGCATTTCAAATCACTATATTAGCAATGCATCAAACATGGCTGGATCAGTGCTTTAGGCAAAGCCTGAAGGAAGCAATGACTTTTAAGCCACCTGTCATCGATGCTTTAGTTGAGATTTCTGCATTGCAAGGGGTTAGACTAGATGAGCTTTGGGGTCTATATTTCTGTGATTCTAAGCAGACGCCAGAACGTGCTTGCCTGATGTACACTGGGAGCACATTTCAAAGGGCGGATGCCACCACATCAAAGGCTCTGGTCTGAAACCAGACTGCAATTGGTCTAGGGCAGTGGTTCCCAACCTTTTTTTTTTTTTTTTTGCCATGCCCCACCTAAGCATCTTTAAAATCCTGATGCCCACCCCCTGTGACATATAATTTTTATTATTCAAAAAGTGAAGGAAGCCTAAAAGGCCTTTCACTGTTAATAAATCCTTTTCAAATTGCCCCCCCCCCTAAAAATCAAATTGCCCCCCTGTGCGGTGTGTGCCCCATGTTGGGAACCACAGGTCTAGATGATTTACTGTCTTCAAATAATGTCTATGATTGTCATCCTACCACCTCCTTGATTACCTTCTCTAGAGAACACCCTAGGTGTGGGTCAGGCCATTCTGCCACAAGATTCACACAAACCACATCCCTCCAACACCCCCTCATACGAATATGTGATTTATAGTTACTTTCATTTGTGGTTCCAGATATCTCAAAGCATTTGGTCTCATCTCCAGCACATTTAATGGGTTTGCACTCAGTTCCATCAGGTAGGCAAACTGAGCATTCCTTTCCATTCAGTGTGGTGTTTCTCCTTGGCTCTGAAAGAAAGCTGAGACAATCAGACTTGGGATGCAAGAAGAACAGCGTGGCCAAAGGGACTGGGAAGAAGACTGCAAATATCAGGCCACTTTTTAAGTGCCTCCCATTCTGCCAAGTGCCTCATATGGCATGTTTGATAGGACAGCAGAGTATTTGTTGCCATCTTTGGCTTCAGACATGGGGAACCATCTTACCAGAAATGTCAGCCCCTTTCTAGGTGGCTCCTATTTTCACAGATGTTGGCGAAATATATAGAGAGTTCACCAAAGAAATCCTGATACAGGCTTTAAGTGAAAAATTAGGACTATAGTAATACAGTGGTACCTTGGGTTAAGAACTTAATTTGTTCTGGAGGTCCATTCTTAACCCAAAACTGTTCTTAACCTAAAGTACCACTTTAGCTAATGGGGCCTCCCACCACCACTGCACGATTTCTGTTCTCACCCTGAAGCAAAGTTCTTAACCCAAGGTACTATTTCTGGGTTAGTGGAGTCTGTAATCTGAAGGGTGTGTAACCTGAAGGGTCTGTAACCCGAGGTACCACTGTACAAACATATAGAGAGCTAGCCTCCTAAAAATCAGAAAGAGATTACACTTTGATGCTGCCGGACATCGTCTTGTCCACACACCAGAGGCAAATTTAGGTGAGCATAACCACTTCAGTTGCAGTGGATGCATAACAATAATTATGACGTACTTTAGAATGGAAGGAAAGAATGGGGGGCACCAATTTTGGTAGCACACAGGGCACCACTGAAATTTGGGACCCCAAGATCTGCCGTTGTACACACCCAACTTATTGTTCTTGGCATCCATCTGTCACGAGAGGCAACGGAGTACCCTTCCAGGGTGAAGTCAAACCACTGTATTAGCAGCCCCAAAGTGACCTCTCCAGCGCATCAACCTAGGCAGTGTGCATAGAGGTCCTGGGCTTCCCAGATGACTGGACCCACCCCCCTCTTGGCCTCGCTGATGTGGTCCAAAGCAGAGCAGAGCAATACATTTGGCACCAGCTTGACTGCAGGATACTTTGACTCCAATACTTTGGCCACCTCATGAGAAGAGAAGACTCCCTGGAAAAGACCCTGATGTTGGGAAAGATTGAGGCCAAAAGGAGAAGGGGATGACAGAGGACGAGATGGTTGGGCAGTGTTCTCGAAGCTACCAGCATGAGTTTGACCAAACTGTGGGAGGCAGTGGAGGACAGGAGTTCCTGGCATGCCCTGGTCCAGCTGTTCGACAGTGGAATTTGCTGCCAAGGAGTGTGGTGGAGTCTCCTTCTTTGGAGGTCTTTAAGCAGAGGCTTGACAACCATATGTCAGGAGTGCTCTGATGGTGTTTCCTGCTTGGCAGGGGGTTGGACTCGATGGCCCTTGTGGTCTCTTCCAACTCTATGATTCTATGATTGTATGATTCTATGGCGTCACAAAGAGTTGGACACGACTAAATGACTAAACGACTAAACGACTAAACAACAACAACAATGACTGCAGGAGTTGCTAGAAGGTACAAGGTACCATCCAACCATCTTAGGGACTCCACTCTGGATTTGTGTAGGATTTACCCCTTAGCCTCTTCTTCCCTGAAGATATCCCACAAGGCAGTGGAGGTTTAGGTTCAGAGTTTTCCTTCTCCTAGAGGAGCTGCCTTCTCAGGTTGAGCAGCCCCATCTGCCCCCACTTCCTCTACAGCACATGCAGAATCCACCTTCTTGACCATTGGACCCACAATTGCTCTCATCTACTCAATCCACTGGGCCCTGTCTTGCAAGTCCGTAATTCAGCAATGGTTTGAGACCCATCACCTACCCTCATTTGATTTAGCCAACCAGTTGAAGCTGATTCCTGGGGTGTGGCCAGTGTTAGAGCTGAGTGCAGAGTGGGAACCAAAGGTGGAGAAACTACTGCAGAAGAAGCATTCCACGCTTCCCAGTGCATTTCCCAATCACTTTGCAAGAGTGCCAAATTATCGTATTTACTCGGGTCTAATGCACCATCACATCTAACATGCACCTCAATCTTCAGAACCTTGAAACCAAAAAAAGTATTTGCTGGCAAATGTAAATGTGCCATCAAATCTAATGCGCACCTTAATTTTCACAACGTAATTTGGCCAAAAAAGGTGAGCATTATATTTGAGTAAAATACAGTATATTTAAGAAACGGCTCCCAACTGAAGCAGGAATTTGGCAACAAGTATATGGGAAATTCCAGGCTACTGCTATTTTGGGGTGGGATTCAATCTGAGGTTGCACAGCTAAAGCTGATTTAATTGGGAAATGCACTGGGAAGTGCATCACCAGGCAAATTTGCCCACCAGGCAAATCAGAATGAAAGCGCAATAAATAGCCAATGTATTCTCCTTAAACTGGACAAGATCAGGATGACTGCTCAGTAAGTAGACTGCAACAAGAGAGCGGTGAAAAGGATGAGGAAAGGACAAGACAAGCAGTGACCTACTAAGGGGTCTTGTTGTATTGCATGCATCTCCCCCACAGCAACGAGACTCGGCTATTGATGTTCCCGATGAGCCCATGTTGACGATGAGGGGGCCTTGGTTGCACAGTTCAGATGAGAAGCAACTCTTCGTAAAAGCAATTTGTCCTGGAGGGATTGAAAGAAAGTTATTTTAAACAGAAAAGATAGCTTTAGCTTCAATGTGGGTAGCAGGGGCATCATCTAAGCTGAGGCCCCTCCAAAATTTAGGAGGAGGCCAGGCCCATCAATATTCTGCACCCTGGTGGGCTCCACCAGACCTTACCGAGGTCACAACAGGCCCTGTTGGGCCTCCCTGCAGTCATGGCAGGTCCCGTTGGGCTTTCCCATGGCTGCAACAGGCCTTGTCGGGCCTCCCCATGGCTGTGGTGGGTGCCATTGGGCCTCCTTCCAGTGTGTGACGTCACACATGCATACAGGGCCCAGCACGAGTGATGGACAGCTGCTGACCAGACACCTCAGCATCTTTTGCCATCATAGCATATGATTTCAAGGCTGACCGCTGGCGTATCTTGCACCATTTTCACGATTCCATATTTATTAAATCCCTAGCCCACCTTTCTCCTGAAAGGAATCCAGGTTGGGAAACAAACAAACAAAACCCCAAAACAAAACAGCAAAGCAGTACACTTAACAAATAAAATGACTGGAACGCATTCAGGAATCGTCATTAATGATTTCTCAGCTAATGATTTCAATGGAATAACATATTTCAGCCATTAAACGAATGCCTAGGTCAGGGGTTGGCAAGGTTTACCTCGCCTGAGCCAGTTCACTCCAGTGGAGATCCCTCCGTGGGCCGGATTGCGCGTGGCAGTGCACGCGACTGCGATTTCTGGTGTCTGCATCTGCGTAGACACAATTTCTGGCATCAGTGCCTGTGCAGATGCAATTTTGGAAGCAAGTCCCTGCACCGCGCTGTACCAGTTTAGTGCAGCTCGCAGGGACTCACTGAGCAGGCAGCTCGGTTCGGGGGCAGCTCGTGGGCCAGTTAAACCACCCCCTTGGGCCGCTTGTGGCCTATGGGCCTTAGTTTGCCTACCCTTGGCCTAGGTGGACATTAACTTCCTACGGGATGTTAATAATGTGAGAAACAGATGCCACCTCAGCAGGGAGGGCAATCCACCACCACTAAGAGAGGCTGGTTTTGGGTTCGAATCCCCGCGACGGGGTGAGCTCCCGTTACTCGGTCCCTGCTCTTGCCAACCTAGCAGTTCGAAAGCAAGTCAAAGTGCAAGTAGATAAATAGGTACCGCTCCCACGGTAAGGTAAACGTGCACTGCTCTGGTTCGCCAGAAGCAGTTTAGTCATGCTGGCCACATGACCCGGAAGCTGTATGTCGGCTCCCTCAGCCAGTAAAGCGAGATGAGCGCCGCAACCCCAGAGTCGGTCACGACTGGACCTAATGCACTGCTCTGGTTCACCAGAAGCAGTTTAGTCATGCTGGCCACATGACCCGGAAGCTGTATGTCGGCTCCCTCAGCCAGTAAAGCGAGATGAGCGCCGCAACCCCAGAGTCGGTCACAACTGGACCTAATGGTCAGGGGTCCCTTTACCTTTACTGAATGTGTACTAGATACATAGCGGCACTTTGCCCCACTCTCATCCTCATCCTTTTACCATTTTTCTCAATCCACTTCAAGTCAAGGAAACAGCCTTTGTTTCCTTTCTTACTGGTCCACGCAAACTCATTTGAGGACAGAATGTAGGGTAACTTTTTAGATTTGGAAACTCCAGGGAATTTAACCCCAGCAGGCAGTGGCATAGTGTGGGGGCGGGGCTGTAGCCCCAGATGTAGTGCTTTTTTTCTGGGAGTACGCAGGGGTACGCATACGCCTAAGTACTTTTGTCCATTTACTGTATTTATTTTTCCTGATTTTGGTAATTTCCTTGAGTCAAAATGAGAGGATCCCTAAAGAAAAAAAGCACTGCCCAGGTGCAAATTTCTGAGGGGGCACAACCAGATGTGCCCACAACAGGCTCCGTCATTGAGGCCAGAGCTGTGGGGAGGCAAGTTGCACCCAGGCAAAGCCTTTGAGGCCGAGGCCGAGGCCAAGGTGATGCCCCCTTTTCCTCATGGCCAGCGAAGGGACATCTGCACGTGAACCACCCCTGGGCCAGCCTTCTGCTGGCAAGAGGAAGACAGGAATGCACTGAAGGAACCACTTGCATTGCCCAAAGATAGGCAGTCAAGGCAACACAGTGGAGCTCCTGGTTCTGTGTTTCTCTGCCTTATCTCTGCTCCCAGGTTGGGGCTAGTTTGCTAGGAAAGATTCCCTTGATTAGATGCTGCCCAGCGAAGGGGCTGACCACCAGGGGAGGGCGCAACACTTGACCTGCCCCGGGCGCTAGCAACCCATGGTACACCCTTGATAGCAGGGGCCTCAGCTGAGCCAGACTCCTCCTCTGCACACCATCAATGAACCAACCACACTCCGGCAAGAGGAAATTAGGTATTTCTTGAACTCTTCTGGCAGCCTTCGGTCGTTTCCATTTACCCTTGAGAGTCAGGTTAACGCTTGTCACGGAAACACTGCATGTGTCTTGATTCTGGGAGCATGGCTTTTTACGTCCAGTGCAATTATTTCCAAAGATGGAACATTCCTCACATTCCAGAGCTACTCCTAAAAGCACATAAAACAAGAAATGTCAACATTGTTAAATTCTCTTTTCTCTCCTCCTCCTTTTTCCTTTCCCAAGATTAAAAACTCAGCTTGCCACTGAATTTCACTAAATGAGATGTAAAACTCTGGGCAAGTCCCTTTAGGAAAAGCCATTAGTCACACTGGGCCAGTGGGAATGAGGTTTCTGAGCCCAAGCAGGGGATGGGGAATCTGGTACCATCTCATACCCTTCAACATTTCTCCGATTAAATTAGGGCTATCTTATTTAATGATTATGATGATGATGATAATGATGTTATTTATACCCCACTCATCTGACTGAGTTGCCCCAGACACTCTGGGCGGCTTCCAGCATAAATGAAAACATAAAAGGTAAAGGTAAAGGTACCCCTGCCCGTACGGGCCATTCTTGACAGACTCTGGGGTTGTGCGCCCATCTCACTTAAGAGGCCAGGGGCCAGCGCTGTCCGGAGACACTTCCGGGTCACGTGGCCAGCGTGACATCGCTGCTCTGGCGAGCCAGAGCCGCACACGGAAACGCCGTTTACCTTCCCGCTGGTAAGCGGTCCCTATTTATCTACTTGCACCCGGAGGTGCTTTCGAACTGCTAGGTTGGCAGGCGCTGGGACCGAGCAGCGGGAGCGCACCCCGCCGCAGGGATTCGAACCGCCGACCTTTCGATCGGCAAGCCCTAGGCGCTGAGGCTTTAACCCACAGCGCCACCTGCGTCCCTACAAAATGAAATGAAAATGAAAACATAACAAAACATTAAACATTAAAAAAAAAAAAAACCTTCCCTATACAGGATAGCCTTCAGAAGTCTTCTAAGAGTTGTATAGTCACTTATCTCCTTGCCTCAGGGGTCCCATAACTCCATACCCTCCAACATTTCTCTGATGAAAATAGTTAAAGCTATGGTTTTCCCAGTAGTGATGTATGGAAGTGAGAGCTGGACCATAAAGAAGGCTGATCGCCGAAGAATTGATGCTTTTGAATTATGGTGCTGGAGGAGACTCTTGAGAGTCCCATGGACTGCAAGAAGATCAAACCGCTCCATTCTGAAGGAAATCAGCCCTGAGTGCTCACTGGAAGGACAGATTGTGAAGCTGAGGCTCCAGTACTTTGGCCACCTCATGAGAAGAGAAGACTCCCTGGAGAAGACCCTGATGTTGGGAAAGATGGAGGGCACAAGGAGAAGGGGGCGACAGAGGACGAGATGGTTGGATAGTGTTTTCGAGGTTACCAGCATGAGTCTGACCAAGCTGCGGGGGGCAGTGGAGGACAGGAGTGCCTGGCGTTCTCTGGTCCATGGGGTCACGAAGAGTCGGACACGACTAAATGACTAAACAACAACAACAAAGGAAAAGTGGGACCCTCCAGGATCAAATAAAAAACTGGGGTGGATTCTGTAAACCTGGGACTGTCCCTGGGAAATAGGGACACTTGGGGGGTCTGGGTGCAGTGTCAGGGTTTTAGAGGAAAGTTTTCTCAAAATGAGAAATGTGTTAGAATGGGAAGGGACAGATTCTTCCTTCCCTATTTGAAATCCAACATCATTCTCCTGCCCCTGCCACCTCCTGGATGACTGTAGCATCATCAGCCCTCGGGGAAACCAGCTTGCCTCAGGGCTTGTGTGGGAGACATTCCAGAGGCACCTCTTCACTATTGATTTGAGTTTCTACTGAAATGAGGCTGCATTTTAATGTTGTGCTTAATCTTGTTTTTAAGTTGTATTTTAATCAATTGTTTTTACCTGGTGTTAGCCGCCCGGTCTTGGCTGGGGAGAGGGGGGTTATAAATCATCATCATCATCATCATCATCATCATCATCATCATCATCATCTGTGACTACCGGGAAGGTTGGAGTCATCCTGGATAAAACATGAAGGAGAAAGGAGAAAACGCAGGCTACCAAGTGGTCAAATGCTGAGATCTGACGACACATGGAAGGTAGCTGCTCTCACAATACCACTGTTGTCTTTGAAACATCTTATCTGGGAAGTAGGGCTCATGGAATCTGCAAAGTGGTGGGCAAGGTACCCGGTATGTTTCTCTGGTTGCCACCTAGCGGTCATAAGGCATAAGAGGTTCCTGAGAAAAGTTGGACATGAGCCTGTTCAAGGCGTGAGTTCTTAGGAGTGGTTCCAAGATGGCTGAGAGACTGAAAGCTGTAGAACGGAAGCTAAGAAATGGGACCAGTAACTGTTTCATCAAGGCTGCATAAATTATACTGAGACCAGTTCCAATTTTGCGGGGGATTTTTTTTGCTTGTTTGTTTTTTGGCTTACCTGTTTAGGATCAGGCTTGGCTCTTTTACTCAAGGAAATGAACAGGCATGTGACTTCTCTGGAAACATGCATTTTTGTAACATTTGTTCATTTTCAGATACACTTGTTGAACAGGGAGCAGCAAACAGCAAACAAATCAGCCCAATACATTTTGACACCCGAGGCAAGCCACAACATTGTGTCCCCTCTCACCAGGAAATGGGGGAAATGGGGAATAAAGACCTATAATGGGAACAAGGGGGGAGGAGACCAGCAGTGCCTCCTATTCACCAAGAGGCCGCTGTAGAGGCAGAGGCAAGGCGGGGAAGGCAAATACAGCCATCAAAGAGCTGTCACATTTGTTGTGGCCACTGCGGAAGCACCAGCAACAGGAGCAATACATTCCTTGGAGGCTGAACCTGCTGCCCCTATAGATTTTGCCACCCAAGGCAGTTGCCTCACCTTGCCTCATGAGTGGACTGGCCCTGCCCCAGATCACACAAAGGCATCTGTCATGCCCACACCCCCTAAAATGGTGTATCCTTGGAGTTGGCCAACATTTCTTGTTTCCACTAGATGAAAGACAACTCTCATCCCCCCCCCCCTTTGGAGCTTCACTGAAAATGCCATACTGGTCCTCTCCAAACCTGCAAACATGCACATAGGAATAAATCCACAATCATCTGGAAAGCGTGCAGTAGGTGGCAGCTACCAATTTTAAAAGTCAGCAGTCTACCTCTGACTTTCATCTTTTTACAGTGACACCACCAATATGTTCCCTGTTTCAATATACAGTCGTACCTTGGAAGTCAAACAAAATCCATTCCGGAAATCCATTCGACTTCCAAAATATTCAGAAACCAAAACACGCCTTCTGATTGGCTGCAGGAACCTCCTGCAGCCAATTGGAAGCTGTGGGAAGCCCTGCCGGACATTCGGCTTCCAAAAATAGTTTGCAAACCAGGACACTTAATTCTGGGTTTTGCAGCGTTCGGGAGCCAAAATGTTTGAGAACTAAGCTGTTTGAAAACCAAGATACGACTATACTGTTGCAAGTACAGTGGTACCTCGGGTTAAGTACTTAATTCGTTCCAGAGGTCCATTCTTAACCTGAAGCTGTTCTTAACCTGAAGCACCACTTTAGCTAATGGGGCCTCCTGCTGCTGCCGTGCCGCTGGAGCACAATTTCTGTTCTCTTCCTGAAGCAAAGTTCTTAACCTGAGGTACTATTTCTGGGTTAGCAGAGTCTGTAACCTGAAGCATATGTAACCTGAAGTGTATGTAACCCAAGGTACCACTGTAATGAGTGGACTCAAGCAGAAGTCCTGTAGCCTCTTTGTTCCAACCCATGGGCCGGTTGAAGTGAACTCAAGGATGCAGGAAAATTCCCAGGCTACAAAGGCCTTGAATCAAAGATTTGCCCATGGCTTTGTAGACTCACCCAAGACTATGAAGGTGGCCAGGAGGCTGGCGGGAAGAGGGGTCGGCATCCTTCTGGTTTTCATCTAGGACTCAGAATCAGAGCTGGATCACAAGTCTTGAATGCAGCAAAGTCTCTGCCTCTCTGATGCAATCTTATCTTACGTGGAGGTGGCCAGCTGTTTTCTAGAAGATAACTGTCAAACATACCGGAAAATGGGTGGAGGCATGATTGAACTTCCTCTGTGGGGAAATGATGCCATCAAGGTGCTTGACTTGAGGGTTTTAGTTTCTTGATTTGTGGATTTAGTTTGTATACATTTTTCCCACAGAAAACTGCCCAAAGCAGCTCCCACCAAATGGCCACTCATCAAAATAAAAAACACTTGGAGGTATGATAATTTACCCAAAAAAGGGTGTTTGATTTTAAGCCAGTGTTGTTGTTTTTAAGTGCCTTGTGTTTTTTGTGCGTGCTAAAGAAGGCCCTCTTTCACCAAACCCTCTTATTCATTGTGGTAACAAGTTCTGTAGATAACTATGTACTGCACGAACAAGTCTTTTTTTATTATCTGTGGCAGACAGCAGGGACAGTTCTTTCTTCCTTTTTGCTATGTTGGCTCTAGGCTTGCCTAGCTCATGGATCTGGCTGTCGGGCTTATCTTTGAGACTGATCGAGCTTTGCAGCCAGCAGATCGAAAGCCACTGGAGTCCTGCCCACCACAATTTGAGGGCTTTCCGTTTTCTACTGTGATGAAGCAAAGGTGAACTGTTCCAGAAGCTCTGCAAATGCCATCTTGGCAGTCAAAACAACCCCACAATTAATTGGTAGTTATTGTAACCTTGAACTCATATGTTTATGTTCACTTGCTATAATACGGACTAATTGGCTTGCTTTGAGGCTATCGTTATCTGGGGGCTTGGGAAAGGTAAAGAAAGGGAACCATGTGCAAGATCTGGGTACAGTGGTACCTCAGGTTAAGTACATAATTCATTCCGGAGGTCCGTTCTTAACTTGAAACTGTTCTTAACCTGAAGCACCACTTTAGCTAATGGGGCCTCCTGCTGCTGCCGCGCTGCCGGAGCACGATTTCTGTTCTCATCCTGAAGCAAAGTTCTTAACCTGGGGTACTATTTCTGGATTAGCGGTGTCTGTAACCTGAAGCGTATGTAACCTGAAGCATATGTAACCCGAGGTACCACTGTATTTGCCACCTATGTCCCCATTTGGTCAAGTGAAGCAATGGGGAAACCCGGTCAAATTGGCTTATGCCGCTTTGCGTATAAATTGTTGTTGTTGTTGTTACCCCACCCATCTGGCTGGGTTTCCCCAGCCATTCTGGGTGGCTCCCAGCAGAATATTGAAAACACGGTAAAACATCAAACATGGAAAACTTCCCTAAACAGGACTGCCTTCAGGTGTCTTCTAAAAGTTGGATAGTTGACATCTGATGGGAGGGTGTTCCACAGGGTGGGTGCCACTACTGAGAAGGCCCTCTGCCTGGTTCCCTGTAACCTCACTTCTCACAGTGAGGGAACCACCAGAAGGCCCTGGGAGGTGGACCTCAGTGTCTGGTCTGAATGATGGGGGTGGAGACGCTCCTTCAGGTATATAAATATATGAAAGTTTGTTTGGGCATGGACAAGTCATGAAGGCCTGTCACTGTTGCAGTGTCCATCCCACAGCTCTGCACACCGTTCTAAGTCTGCACCTTTCTTTAATAAAACACTAGAACTGATCACCCCAGCATTTTTTGACGTCCTTCTTTGGTATCCCTCCACCCAACCACTCAAACAGTCCCTCCTTTGGGCTGGTGGACCTCAACTACCACCTCAACAGGACATCCTTATTTTAATCGGAGAAATGTTGGAGAGTATGCAGTAGGAGAACTGAGGCTGGTAGCCTTTCTTCCCCTTAGTGGCAGCTGAGGTCCCCCCTGTGGAAGACTCCCTGCTCTTTGTGACAGGGGTCTAGGTGAGCTTGGCTGGAAGTCAGAACACCTGAATAGACCCCTCACATCCTTCACATTTATTTCTCCTCAACATTGAAACTGGGGTGAAGTATCACAGCTGTGTGCGTGGACCTTCTACAAACCCACCAACCTACCCTATATTTGTGTTTAGGAGAGGAGCTGGTAGAATAATCATTGAGACAGGAGGAGGGGCAGAGTCAAGCCTTTGACTGCTAGAATATGTTTTGAAGCTGTGGGAAGATGGAGGAGGGGATTCCTCAAAGTGCTCTCATGCAGTTGATGCTCTCTTCAGGAGATGATGAAATGGACTCCACAGCCTGGGCTGATGGTTTGATTCTACTTTGTGTTTGAGGACAATGATGTGTCATAGGTTTAGCCTGGGTGATATCAGTGGGTCCCTTCCAGGCCTGTGATTCAGTATCTGCAAGGTTAGAATCTTCAAGCGGAAACTTGCATAGTCAGGCTAATCTCGTTGCAAGATAATGGCCTTAGCTGATCAGCAAACTCCTGTTGCTAGCACCTTAAAGCGTGGGCCATGTTCCCATAGGGAAAACTAAATGATGGTGCTCTCTAGGAGGATGAGAGTGGGCCTTCCCCCCCCCCTTCACATGGCTGGATGCCAAAACATCCCAGAAAGGCTGGCAGAGTCTGTCTGTGAATGAGTTGCTGTGCCTGTAAATGAATGACCAATTCTCTGTCTTCTGATCAAGCTAATACCTATATTACAAAACCAAATAAAATAAGTGAAAAGTTCGTCAGCAAAACATATGCAGCGATCATTTCTATTTCATTAACTGCAGCCATCCAAAACATTCTGATTTCGGGACTTGCCCAACATGAAATTTATCTTCAAGATTCTGTTGGAATCTTCAATTACCACCAACAGCTTTGCAAGTGGATTGTCAGGATCGAATGTGCGCAAAGCTACATGACTGGCATATAAATTAATGTTGAATTCTTCTTGTGTGACTTTCTCGACTGTAAATAGCAGCCCATTCCTTAACAGCAGTTGTCGGGAACCTTTGGCCCTCCAGATGTTTCTAAACCTCAACTATCCCTGCTGATTGGCTGTCAGGAGTGCATGCAGGAGCCAGGCCCTGTGACTGGTAGGGCCTCGCAGGACTGGGGCCTTCCTGAGTTTGGCCTGGAAGGGCAAGGCACGGCCACACAGTTGAGGCTTGACAGAAGACTCGTAGCACCTGGTGGCAGGGGTCAGGAGGGGTATATAAGACCAGCCTTTCCCTCTGGCTCTTTGCCACAGCAACACACTACACACCTAGCTGGGCTTTGGCTTTGGCTTTCTGACTCCTGGTGTTATGTATTGAAGTTCTCACCCAGGCCACCAGGAGTATTGTGTATGTAGTTTTCACTCAGGTCCACGTCAGTTATTTTAGGCGGGAAACCCTGGGTTGTTCTTGCTACAATGTTGACAGCCAGCTGCCTATAAAAGCAGGCCGGCTGAGCTGTTTGCTGTTCAGTTTCTATTCCAGCTTACAAAATAAAGAGCTGCTTGGAGAAATCGCTGTGTCGTCTGTCATGTCTGCCCACTATTTAACACCTGGTATCCTGACTCTTGGGACGCAGGTGGCGCTGTGGGTTAAAGCCTCAGCGCCTAGGGCTTGCCGATTGAAAGGTTGGCGGTTCGAATCCCTGCGGCGGGGTGCGCTCCCGCTGCTCGGTCCCAGCGCCTGCCAACCTAGCAGTTCGAAAGCACCTCCGGGTGCAAGTAGATAAATAGGGACCGCTTACCAGCGGGAAGGTAAACGGCGTTTCCGTGTGCGGCTCTGGCTCGCCAGAGCAGCGATGCCACGCTGGCCACGTGACCCGGAAGTGTCTCCGGACAGCGCTGGCCCCTGGCCTCTTAAGTGAGATGGGCGCATCAACCCCAGAGTCTGTCAAGACTGGCCCGTACGGGCAGGGGTACCTTTACCTTTACCTTTACCTATCCTGACTCTTGGACCCTTGGCTTCCTGACCCCTGGACTGCTGACCCTGGACTGCTGATTCCTGCTTCCTGACCTCTACCCAGGTCCCAACGTACAAAGCCGGGACTCTGACTGCCTGTAACCCGGACAGTGACATTGGCTATGTTTGCTGGCAGCGATGGCGAGTTTGAATTCAGCAATATCTGCAGAGCTGAATGCTGCCCACATTTGACAGGGACTCAATCAAGAGAACAAACAATAAAGGAGTGACAGCCTTGTCAGCTGCCTCTCACAAACTAAGGAAACCAGAATTTACCCCCATTCACTGCAATAAACACCTTTGGAGTTTTATATATGTTTAGAAATCCTTTTGATGAGTTCACCTGAGGGCAAACCTATGGAAAATACATGTGAAGAAAAACTGCTAACAGCACAGCAATAGCTTGATTTATTTGTCTCGTTTTATTTAATACCCCAACTTCCAAGCATATTATTTCTTTCACTTACACACACACACATATATATTTTAAAAAGATCTCTGCATGTGCATTTGATGGAATCCACAGGTTCAATACATATGTGGTGGCGGTGGGAATATGGATGCCTCATATAGCACAGTAAAGATACATGGTAAAAAGCCACACAGTATTAGATTTGTTCCTTAATCAACTAAGATACTTCTTGATATTAAAAAAGACAACAACCCAAGGAGCGGTTTTACCACAATACCAGGAAAAGCTGGAAGGTGGGAAGCAGAGGCAAAAACTGTTGATATTGCTGGCACAGCAGTTCAAATATAGTTCTCTAAGGCAATTTCCTGTGACGTATATGTTAGTTCTGCCTCCCTTGCGCTCTCTCTTGTACACATTGACACACTGGCAACAACTCTTGGGGGCCTGAGTACTCACATTTTTTTGTGGGTTCTCGGCACCCATAATGTGGGGCTCCCGGTTTCTACCAGAAGTCATGTCAGAAGCCTGATGTGACCTCCGAGGCAATGTCCAAGGCCTTGCAAAGCATTTGACGCCCCACAAGGCCTCGGAAGTGACGTCCAAGGCCCTGCCAGGCCTCTGAGGTGACTTCACGTCAGATGTCTCTGAAGGCATCGGATATGACCTCCGAGGCCCCATGAGGCCTTGAAAGCGCTGCTGCAGCGTGCCAACGTAGCGTGACATCCTGACGTCACATTACGTCACAGGTGCCATTGAGCATGCATAATCTGGGGCCCAAGTCGCCACCCCTGCATGGGCACACACACACACAGACACACACACACATTGCGGCACAATTTGAAAATGCAGAGCTTCATCCCTGGGTTCGATGCATACGAAGGCGATGTTTGCCATACTACCAGGAGATTATTTGCTTATTTACCTGCTGTCATCTATATACCTCCCAATAACAACTTTCTCCTGGCGGTTTTACAGAAGCTTTAAAAAAACGACACCCCCCCCCCAAAAAAAAGTTGGGTGAAATGTATGTGTATGTGTATAAAATGCTGCACAAAAGTCCAACAATAGAGAACAAAATCTGTAATGCCTTTAAGAAGTCACTCATCCACTACAAAAGTGGAACCAGGACTGAATTATGAGAGGAGACGACTTAATCACTAGAGGAAGAAAATAAAGCAAAGTGCTCTTATCAGTGTCAGCTGCATAGGGTGCTGCAAGCTGTCTATCAAAGGATACCAATTTACCACTTGCTCTCCTTTTTTGCCTCTTTCCCATAACTTTTGTACAATTTTGGTGGTGGAGTTGAGCTTATTGCAAAGCGGCCCAGGGCACTGAGTGCACTTTTCTTCAGATTAAACATTTCTAAATGATGTTTTTTGGCTCTAGTGTATTTATTTCCAGGATTGGGTTGGGCATGAACCAAAAAGCAGGTATCCTTCACAATCTCCACTTCTGTAGCACCGCTCTGCAAGTAACCAATGTGTACATAATCACATATGTTAATGTGCATTAAAACTCATTAAATATAGTGTGCAAAAATGCATATTACAGGAAATTGCTTGCAAACTTTGTGTATGTTTGACATACAAAAAATGTATGCTAGGAGAAGTGGACACTAAAATGGTGTTTATTTTTCGTGACCTTTATTCCATTTTTTTAAAGGAAATAATAACACAGAAATGTGAAGAACTGAACTATTATGAACTATTATGTGGTAGGGGAATGGGAGACATTGAGAGAAATGGGCAGATTCACCAATTCCTAGAGAAAAACCCTAGCTCAGTGAAAAGGTGCATGCTGACTCTGTGGCCCAGTGCTGAATCAGGATGGAAATACCACTGGCCAGGAGGGCATCGGTGGTGACTGCTGGCCACTATCCAGATCCAGTTGTGTATTGTACAGACACAGCCATCCTCCTTTGTCTGCCAACCAATAGTGGCATCTGCTGGTAAAGATACCAACCAATTACTCCCTTGGTCAACATCACCCTTTGCTCCTGTTGGAGGGCAGTAGATGTAAACATGAGCTTCTAGACTATGGGCAGGGATGAGGAAGCCTTGTAAGTCCAAGGGCCACATTCCATTCTGCGCAGACTACTGGGGGCCACATGCCTTTGGTAGGTGGAGCCTGAGGCAACTGTTGGGGAACTAGCGAATGTAAAGCTCTCCTTTGCATAGGAGACTAGTTTGTGCACACACACTCAGCCATCCATCTCTGTCTTCCAACCAGGCAAGCTAGAAGCATCATTGGAGCACAAAGACACATTCCAGGCAGCCCAAAGCTCTCAAGGTGGGTGAAAGGGGCAGGGAGGTGTCAGAGGAAGACTCTCAAGGACCAGACAGACAAGACCGGAGAGTGGCATTTGGCCCTTGTTCTTCAGCATCTGCAGGTGGCTCCAATAATAGCCGCAAGCAAGCAGCAAAGAGGAATAGCTCAAAGTGGATTCTCCAATCTTAGCATCAACTGGGGAATCAAGCAAGGAACTTGACCAGCAGCAGCCCACTAAGGACTGGGAAGAGGAGTCCAAGGGATCCTGGGATGGTACTGGCTGCCCCATCTGTGCATTTAGCTGACTTGACTTCTTGTATCACATTCCCAAATGTTTTGGTGCCTGTTTCCATTGCTTGACAGACCAGTTCATTTGCACAGCCCTTGAGGACGGTGTTTGAGGTTTGTCCTGCTGCATAGAGAATTGAAGGAAACGACTGTCATTTATCAGGAGAGATACTTCATCCAGTGATTTCACTTTTCTATTTCGTGGGGGAGTCAGTGGCTGGGCAAGCTGGGCAGGAAACAAATTCCAAGAGTGGAACAGGGGGACATTTAGCAGCTTTCATTTGTTGTCTTCCTTACATGAAGGAGGATAGGTGCTTTTCCTCCCTCCCTCCCTTCCTCCTCTCTCTGTGTAAGCAGCTGCATGAGAGGGGGAGAGGAGAGGGGAAGGAGAAGGAAGAGAAGGGAATTATTGGGAGAGCTGGAGATTTAAACAATCACTAAAAATGGCAAAATGCATTTCAGATCAGTAGAGCAGCTTAATACATCAAACATGGCTGGCTCACGCCCTCAGGTCTGAGTGAAGTTATGATTTTAAGCAGGTCTCTAAATGCCAATACTGTAGTGCCTGCCGGATGTTTGGTGGGAGTGCATTCCAAAAGGCAGGGGCCACCACACTGAAGGTCCCTGTCTTAGAGGACAGAAGTGAAGCCTCCAGAGCATTGGGCACTATCACAAATTTCTTTGCCAAAGGCTGAAGTGACTGGGCAGGAGTATACAACGTAAGCCATTCATGGAGGCAAGACTTTATTTCTCAGCATTTCTAGTAGCATTTTGTGCAGCTCTTTCAAGACAGGTGCTTCATACTGTTGATATGTTGCTGGGGGATTCTGCCTTACTGGAAGCTTTTAGGCCAACCTTAAGGGAGCCCTATGCAGTATGCATCACCCTAATCCAATCTGGGGATCACTAGGGCCAAGAAGGGCTATAGACACCATACTATCATAGGGTTGGAAGGGACAATGCAATCTCATACTGACAGATTTCCCAGACCAGTGAAGCACTCACCCACAAAACCCACATTATCCCAGGATTTAAGCTCAGTTTTTTGGCCCCAATCCAGCCCATCACTGTGCCAGGCACCAGCCCATTTCATGCCCACTTGCACCTGATTCAGATACTGTTTAGAAACAGAGTTGGGGGCATTCATCAATAACAGCATGCTCCACATTGCCTAATGACTTCTCCAAATGACTGCAGAACTCCACAGCGTAACCGCACGAATGCTACTCTATGTTGCTGGAAATGGGAATGTAAAGCAGTACCTCCGATACCC
This sequence comes from Podarcis cretensis, assembly GCF_951804945.1. Classification (NCBI taxonomy): domain Eukaryota; kingdom Metazoa; phylum Chordata; class Lepidosauria; order Squamata; family Lacertidae; genus Podarcis; species Podarcis cretensis. The sequence continues at coordinate 16,603,847 of NC_137177.1, read as the reverse complement.
ATCCCACAGTGTGGTCCAGGAGGATTCTAAGGTATCAAAACCTCAAAGAGGATGAGGAGTAGAAGTCAGGCTGCCCTCCCCTTGACTCTCTCTCGATCATGGTCACCCCTTCAAGGCAACCCAGACTAATTCAGCTCCAAAATCAGACTGGAATTGGTCTAGATGATTGGTGCCTTCAAAAAACGTTTACAGCTGCCATCCCACAGCCCTCTCAATTACCTTCCTCAGAAAACATCATAGGTGTGGATGAGGCCAATCTGCAACAAGAGTTGCAGAAATCAAGTTCCTCCAACAAACCTTTATAAGAATAGGTGATTTATAGTTACCTATGGTTGTAGCTCCAGATATCTCAAAGCATTTGGTCTCCTCTCCAGCACATTTGATGGGCGGAAACTTACACTCGGCTCCATCAGGTGGGCAAGTGGAGCATTGCCTTCCATTCAACGTGGTGTTTCTCCTTGAAACTGGAAGAAAGGTGAGAAAATCAGATTTGGGATGTAAGAAGAACAGTGCTGCCAAGGGGATTAGGAAGAAGATCACAAAAATTAAGTGCCTCCCATTCTGCTAAGAAGAGGAGGAGGAGGAGGAGGAGGAGGAGGAGGAGGAGGAGGAGAAGGAGAAGTTTGGATTTGATATCCCGCTTTACTACTACCTGAAGGAGTCTCAAAGTGGCCAACATTCTCCTTTCCCTTCCTCCCCCATGACAAGCACTCTGTGAGGTGAGTGGTGCTGAGAGACTTCAAAGAAGTGTGACTAGCCTGAGGTCACCCAGCAGCTGCATGTGGAGGAGCGGAGACGCAAACCCGGTTCACCAGACTACGAGTCTACCGCTCTTAACCACTACACCATACTGGCTCTCAGTGCCTCATATGTCTAGGAGACACGTTTGACAAGCCAGTACCATGTTTTTTGCCATCTTTGGCTTCATACATGGGGGCACCATCTCACCTGAAATGACAGCCCCTTCCAAATTTTGGTCTCCTCCCCATCTTTGGGAGAGGTTCCTCCTGCCCTCCCCCCTTAAACTGTCAGGCATTTGGATTGGCCCTACCACTGAAGATCTGCACTCTCCCATTTCCTCACATGCTTCCAATTCCAGGCCAGATTTCCATAGAGCCAGGGACAGAGAACCTATAGCCTTTCCACTATTGTTGGACTTCAAATCCTATCAGCCTCAGCTAGCCAGTTGCCAGGGATATTGGGAGTTGCAGTTTGCCATCATCGAGAGCAGGGTTTCCCAAACTTGGGACTCCAGTTGTTTTTTGATTACAATTCCCATCATCCCTGACCACTGGTCCTGCTAGCTAGAGATGATGGGAGTTGTAGTTCAAAAACAGCTAGAGACACACGTTTGGGAAACCCTGATCTTGAGAGCTGCAGGTTCTCCTTCTTTGCAGTGAGAATCTTCTTTGCCCAAAATTTTCAGTCTTGTATAGAGAATCTGTTCCTGATGTTTTAGCATCATCCACATGACCTGTTCATTGAGCATTGCTCCTGATATGCTTGCACAAAACTTACATGGGGGGTTGATTCTATCCCATCTTAGTTGAGCATTTGTTCTGATGCACCTAGGGCATTGTTTTTGGCGAAGCAGTCTGGAAGAAGCAGAGGCCACAGTAAAACATCAAATCAATGCCGAGGCTTCCCAAAGGGTGTGGGAAGCAACAGCATTTCTTTTTAAAAGAAAAAGAATGGCCACTTATAAACTGTCACTATTCTGCAGGTGGGTGTCTTCTCATTTTCCTGCAACCTTTAGTCTAAATCAGGATGAATCTCAGTGACCAGGTTGTCAGCAAGCGACTGATGAAAAGAGTGAGGAAAGGATAAAGAGACAAGCGGTGACTTACTAGGGGGCCATGTTGTTTTGCAGGCAGCTCCCGCACAGCAACGAGTCTCGATTACTGTTGTTCCAAGTGGGCCAGTGTTGATGATTAGGGGCCCTTTGCCACACAATTTTGATGAGCCGCAACCCTTCTCAAAAACATTTTGTTCTGGAGGGATCAAAAGAAGGCAAATCTCGTGAAACACAAGTGATAGCTTTAGCCTCATTGTGGGCAGCCACCGGCCACACACCCCAGCATATTTAGCAATCATAGCATATGGTCTCAAGGCAGGCCACGGGCCCATTGTGCGCCAGTTTCTCCAGTTCATGTTTCATTAAATCCCTAGCCCACCTCTCCCCCGAAAGGAATCCAGGTTGGGAAGCAAGAAAACAGCAAAGAAATACAATCAACAAATGAAACAAATGGAAACCATTCAAGAACAGTCACATGCCCTGAGCTGATAATATCAACGGGGCATCTTTCAGCCATTAAATAAATGCCTAGTTTTAACTTCCTCCTGGGTGTTAATAATGTGGGAAACAGATTACACCTCACCAGGGAGGGCACTCCAGCACCACTAAGAAGGCCTGGTTGTGGGTCAGTGCCAACTGGGCAGCAGCTCCCACCAGCAAAGCCAGCAGCAGGGCCATTGCAGTTGAAGCCACTCCTTTAAGTACTTAGATCCCAAGCCATTTAGAGCTGGGTACTAGATATGTGACGGGACATGGGTGGCGCTGTGGTCTAAACCACTGAGCCTTGGGCTTGCCAATCAGAAGGTCGACGGTTCGAATCCCCGTGACAGTGTGAGCTCCCGTTGCTCGGTCCCAGCTCCTGCCAACCTAGCAGTTTGAAAGCACCTCAAAGTGCAAGTAGATAAATAGGTACCGCTGCGGCGGGAATGTAAACGGCGTTTCCATGCGCTGCTCTGGTTTCGCCAAAAGCGACTTAGTCATGCTAGTCACATGACCCGGAAAAACTGTCTGCGGACAAACGTCGGCTCCCTCGGCCAGTAAAGCGAGATTAGCGCCACAACCCCAGAGTCGTCCACGACTGGACTTAACTGTCAGGGATCCTTTACCTTTACCTTTTAGTAGATATGTGCTAGATACGTAGCAGGCATCATTCTCATCATTTTAGCACTTTTCTCAATCCAAATCAAGGAAATGCCCTTTGTTTCCTTGCTTAAAGGTAAAGGTAAAGGTACCCCTGCCCGTACGGGCCAGTCTTGACAGACTCTGGGGTTGTGCGCCCATCTCACTTAAGAGGCCAGGGGCCAGCGCTGTCCGGAGACACTTCCGGGTCACGTGGCCAGCGTGACATCGCTGCTCTGGCGAGCCAGAGCCGCACACGGAAACGCCGTTTACCTTCCCGCTGGTAAGCGGTCCCTATTTATCTACTTGCACCCGGAGGTGCTTTCGAACTGCTAGGTTGGCAGGCGCTGGGACCGAGCAGCGGGAGCGCACCCCGCCGCAGGGATTCGAACCGCCGACCTTTCGATCGGCAAGCCCTAGGTGCTGAGGCTTTAACCCACAGCGCCACCTGCGTCCCCTGTTTCCTTGCTTAGTGCTCAACAAAAGCTTCTCTGCAGACAGAAGGTAGGGTAACTGGTTACATTTGGAATCTCCAGGGAATTAAACCACAGCAAGGAACCCAGATGAACCAGCCTCCTCACCAAGAGGCAAGGTGAGGAGACTGCCTCACGCAACAGGGTCCCCCGGGGAAGCAGGTGTCCATCTTTCTTCAACCCCTTGTTCCTGATGTAGATCTTCCCTCTTCTCTTCTTTCTTTCTTTTTAATTATTTTTATTAAGTTTTGTTTTGCATAAATCCATAAACATTTCCCATCTATAATTCAAACTATACCCAAGTAACATAGTAAAAGAAAATAAAGAGAGAGGAAAAAAATACATAGCCACTAATTATCTTCCGCACCACCCATTCCCCAGACTTGTATTTAATGATCAAACCTTAACAATTCTAATCTTTTGAATTGACTTCGATCCACCACCTCAATTCGGGTCATTTTTTCCCCATTCTTTAACTGCCTTCTTTAGATGTTTTCCATTCCTTGGTACTGTATTAGCTTGTTGGTTATTATAATTGTTTTGTCTTTTGCAAAAATTAATCAAAGCATAATAAAGGTTTTATTTGAGAACAGTGTTTTTCTAGGTAATTTTTATAGCACTCCCGTTCCTTAGTGAACTTTTGGCTTGTTCCATTCCTAATTGTTTCTGTCATTTTAGCAAACTCAATGTATTCAAATAGCTTTAGTTGCCACCCCTCCTTTGTTGGGACCTCTCCTCTTCTTCCCTGGTGGCAATGGGGGGGTGGGTCTTCCTCAAATGCCAAATGTCTTGGCCCTACCCTGCTCCCCACCCAGGCAAGAGGATGTTACGCATTTGTTCAAATCTGCTGGTGGCTGTAGGTCATCTCCACTTACCTAACCCAGAATTGCTGACACTCAACACCCGAGTAACACATGTGTCTTGCTCCAGGGTGCATTGCATCATAGGTCCTGAGCAGCGGCTTGTCTGTGAAGTACATTGCTCACATTCTAGAGCCATTCCTGAAAGCACAGAAAATAAGAAAAGTCAATGTTGTTAATTCTCCTTTCTCTCCTTCTCCCGCTTTTTTCTTTAGCCAGAGTTAAGAACTCAAGATGCACCAAAACAAGGTGTACTCAAACCCTGGGCAGGTTCCCTCTGGCTAAAGTCATTACAGACCCTCCAAGTGTCCCAATCATCAGAGACGGCCCTGGATTTACAGAAGCTGTCCCAGTTTCTTATTTGATGTCCCTCTTTTCCTTAGGACATCCCTATTTTCATCAGATAAATGCTGGAGGGTATGGAGTTATGCAATCACTAAGCAAAGGAGATAAATACCGTAACCATACAACCTTTAGAAGGCATCGGAAGACAGCCCTTTATAATGAAGTTTGTTTTTTTAAAAAAAAGTTTAATGTTCTATTTATTTATTTTTAAAATTGTGAATGAATTAATTTTATTATTTCAGTCACAGACCAGTTCCAGCCCACATACAATATCAAGGAAGTCATAAAACACAATAAAGTCATAAAACATGATAAAGTCATAAAACATCTCCCATTCCAACAAAATTCCATACATTTTAGAAATTACCTTTCTTTTATTTAATAATTCTTTATCTAATGTTGAAATTTCACTTTTTTAAAAAATCTGCTTTGAACACCTCATTTAGTTGGTGGTACTGAATCCACCCTGTTAGGTGGCGCTTTATTTCCTCATAATCTTTCAGTTTCAATTTGTTATCTTTTTCTTCTAATAAATCCTTATATATGTCCCAGTTTGATTCCATATTTTTTCCTTTTTACTGCTATCGCCTCTAAGGGTTAGAACCACTAAGGCATTTTAGGTTCTAATAACTATACTTTTCCCATACTCTATTTTGGCGTGCTCTGGTCCATGGGGTCACGAAGAGTCAGACACAACTAAACGACTAAACAACAACAACAACAAATTTTAAAAATGGGGGAAGATTGCCCAGAGTTGTTGTTGAGCTTTTTTTACAGGCGAGGGGGTTTGCCTGAAATCACTTGACCTAATGGCTGACTCGCCCATGTTGTAACAGTCTTCTAACGTCTGACCCCTCGCCGGGAGAAGCAGCCTATTGCTCACCCAAATGCCACACCAACACCCAATCAACACCACCCCTTGCCCCAGACATCAATAACACGCTGCAGACCATTTACGGCTCGCGGCATTGACCAATCCCACGTCCCCCCCAGTCATGTTGTGCGGATGCCTGATTATTGTCTTCCAAAGCAACTATTCTATTCCGAACTTAAAAATGGAAAGTGTAATGCTGGTGGTCAACAAAAGAGGTTTATAGACTGTTTCAAGGCAAATCTTAAAAAAATGTAGTATAAACACCGACAACTGGGAAACACTGGCCTGCGAGCACTCCAGTTGGACAACAGCCATTAACAAAGGTGTCATGGGCTTTGAAGACACTGAAACTCAGGACACAAGGGAGAAACATGCTAGGAGGAAGGCACGCCTGGCAAATCCACACCGTGATCAACTCCCGCCCAGAAACCAATGTCCCCACTGTGGAAGGACGTGTGGATCCAGAATTGGCCTCCACAGTCACTTATGGACTCATTGTTAAAACTGTGTTTATGGAATACAAACTTACTTGGCTACGAGTGACTGCCAAAGAAAGAAGACCCATGTATAAGACAACCCCCCTATTTTAAACACAATTTTTCAGTAAAAAAAAACCTAGTCTTATACATGGAAAAGTACGGTACTTTTCTGCCAGAGTATCAATGAAATCTCAACCCGCCATCCCCCTCTCTCTCCTCATCCCAATTATCCTCTTCAGCCAGTGGGGTTCCCAGGGTAGGAAGGCTATTAAGCTGGGAGACAGTGAAGTGCTGGGGTCAGTTAGCAAACAGAAACCCATCAATTTCCATTGGTTTGGGAGGTCTGGAGACACTGATTGCCTGCACAGTCTCTTTTTCATATTACTTGCATGCAGAGTCCTGATATAATGTAATTACAGCAGCTTCCACTCCAGCTCTCCAGCTCCTGTGCCACAGTCAAAATGAGAAACCATTTCCTTGGTGATGAGAGACATTCAGGGTGGCTTAGGGTGTGGTTAGTTGTCTTTGGTTGGCTGTAGTGAGAATAGTTTCTTCTCCTTCTCCTTCTCCCTAATTGTTTTAATCAATTCATAAACCAAGAACTTATACATTGACCACTAATAATGAAACATACGGTTGTAGATATTTCTTTCCACATTTATTATGCTGTTTTTTGTGATATACAGTACATGAGAAAACTTGGTATACTTATTTGTATAACATTCTTGTATATAAAAACCCAATAAATAAATAATATTTCAGATGTTTAGTTTAATCATATCACTTTGTTTCGCTCCTCTCCCAGTGACGGATTGAGGTTGAATCCTGACAAGACATAAGTACTGTTCTTGGGGGACAGGGGGCAGGCGGGTGTGGAGGACTCTCTGGTCTTAAATGGGGTAACTGTGCCCCTGAAAGACCACGTACGCAGACTGGGAGTCATTTTGGACTCACAACTGTCCATGGAGGCGCAGGTGAATTCTGTGTCCAGGGCAGCTGTCTCCCAGCTCCATCTGGTACGCAGGCTGAGACCCTACCTGCCCATGGACCGTCTTGCCAGAGTGGTGCATGCTCTGGTTATCTCCCACTTGGACTATGCGCTCTACGTGGGGCTACCTTTGAAGGTGACCCAGAAACTGCAATTAACCCACAATGCGGGAGCTAGACTGGTAACTGTGAGTGGCCGCTGAGACCATACCACACCAGTCCTGAAAGACCTACATTGGCTCCCATTACATTTCCAGATACAAGTCAAAGTGTTGGTGCTGACCTTTAAAGCCCTAAATGGCCTTGGCCCAGTATACCTGAAGGAGCGTCTCCACCTCCATCGTTCTGCCCAGACACTGAGGTCAAGCTCCAAGGGCCTTCTGGCAGCTCCCTCACTGTGAGAAGTGAGGTTACAGGTAACCAGGCAGAGGGCCTTCTCAGTAGTTGCACCCGCCCTGTGGAACGCCCTCCTATCAGATGTCAAGGAAATAAACAACTATCTGACTTTTAAAAGACATCTGAAGGCTGTTTAGTGAAGTTTTTTTAATGTTTAATGCTGTATTGTGTTTTTAATATTTGGTTGGGAGCCACCCAGTGTGGCTGGGGAAACACAGCCAGATGGGTGGTGTATAATTAATAAATTATTTTTGTTATTATTACTCCTTGCTGGTTGCAGCTAAGAGTAGGAATTGGGCAATAGTCAGCCAGGGCTCCAGCCAAAGAGCAACAATACAGAACAGAAAAATTCAGTCAAGGTCCAGGACTTCAAGGCCCAGCAATAATTTTATTTATTCCATTATCCTGCAAACTACTTAGAGGCTTTATTGGAAAACCAATTGTGTTTTTTAAAAATAAAACCAACACCATATATGATGCCTATTCCTTATGCAACTGTCTCACTAAATTGGGTGTGTGTGTGGCTACCTCACAAGCTGTGAATTGCATCCAGCCCCTCAAGTGCTTTTTTGTCATTTTTTTAAAAAGAAATTTCATTTTCTTATAAAAAAGTTGACAGCTGCTATCCCTCTCTTTCTATGAGTCCATGATCATGATTCCAAAGCTGTTAATTTGGGGCGGGGGGGGGGGGGGGTTGAGGGTCTCAAAAATGTTCCATTCTTAATTTTTATATCAGACTGCTTCCATAAGTCTCATGTGCTACCAAAAGATTCTGTGGCCCTCCAAGAACCCCCCCCAAAAAATATGAGAAACAAATATGGTTCTAATAGGTACCCCCGCTGAGATGCCAAATGTTTTGTGCGCCTGCAAGGCCCCCTCAAATTTGTTCTTTTTTTAAAAAAAAAAAATCTCTCACAGATTCATTGTGATTCAAAGAGGTTTTTTCCTGACCCCACCCAAACCTCACGTTGTCATTTTAAAAATAAACCAAATAGGCCACACCCATTCCTTAACTTTGGACACACCCACTTTGACATGTAACTCTCAGAGCTATATGCTACTGTACATTGTCTTTTTTAAAAAAAAATTAATGCTTTTTATTGCTTTTTCACTTCACACAAACAAACAAAGTACAGTATTATTCAACAAACATCTTCCCACATTCTTTCCCAACACTCTGCTAAGCATTGACTTCCCTCCTTCCCTCCCTCCTTCCCTCCCTTCAACAGGTTTTCTTACTTCAGTCTCCTTTCCGCAGTTTCTTATTATATCCAGTCCACATCGTAAGGTTTATTTCATTCCTGCTAGAGTTTTCAAATCTCTACAGTTATTATTTATATAATCCATAAATTTACTCCAATCTCTTTGGAATTTTGTTTCCTCCTGGTTGACTGTAGTGTCAACAGCCCTTGGAAAAACTACATTACCACAGGGTATGTTTGAGAGGCATTAAACTCTCACCTCTTCCATCTCTCTGACTGCCAGACGGGTGATAAAAAAGCACAGACTCCCAACCCTTGGAATGCTCAGATGTTACAACACATGGAAAGTATGTGCTCTCCTAATGCCTCCCTCTCTCTTTTTTATTTTTATGCCTTATCAGGAAATTGTATCTCACCAAATCAGCAAAGCTGTGGCAGGTTGTCACAACAAGATGCTTGGCTTCGCTTGTCTCTTTAATTCCAGGCTTGGCTCTTTTCTCCCCCAGCCAAGCCTTTACTCTAGGAAATCAGCATGCATATTATATCACCGAAGATGGATGCACTTGTGGAACGCCCTCCCATCCAATGTCAAGGAAATAAACAACAATCTGACTTTTAGAAGACATCTGAAGGCAGCTCTGTTTAGGGAAGTTTTTAATGTTTGATTCTTTATTGTATTTTTAATCTTTTGTTGGAAGCTGGTCAAAGGCAGCTGGGGAAACCCAGCCAGATGGGCAGGGTATAAATAAATTATTATTATTATTATTATTATTATTATTATTATTATTATTATTCCCTTAGCACCCATTGTTTCCCCATTTCAGTATATTGTTGCAGATGCTAATGAGTGGACTCCTACAAAAGTTCTGCACCCTCTTTGTTCCAACCTCAAGGAGTAATGATGACTGTTTTGCACAGAGGACTATCTGTGAGATGAAACATGCAGCATTTTTTACTGGGGCTGCACAGCCTCCCCCCTACCCCACCCCCCAAAAAGTTTCCATACTCACCCAGGGCTATGAAGGCAGCAAGGAGGCTGATGAAAAGAGGAGTCTGCATCATTCTAGATTTCATCTGAGAGCTGTTCACAAGCCTTGAACACACACAAGACCAATCCAACCCACACTTCTGCCTCCCTGATGCAACTGCGTATCTGTGTATGTGTAGTTGGGAGGTGGGGAACTGTTCTGTAGAAGAGATCAGTCAAGCTTCCCGGAAAACAAGGTGGAGACGCCAAAGCACCTCCCCAATGGGATACAGGCCAAGTGGGTAGTAGATCAGCTTTGCAAACGGGAGGTCTCATGTACATAACCATGCATCCCTCTCGGTTTGGTTTGATAGTCATCAACTATAGAAAACAATGTTAAAAGCATGAAGGGCTGAACACAGCCAAGAAAGCTCTGCTCACCACTGGGACATATCCAACAGCAACAGCTACTATTCTAGGCACAGCCAACTTTTATGGGACTGTGACTTGTGACTTCATTTTTGTGACTTGTTTTTGTGACTGTGTGGAACCCTGTTCAGCTACAGATTGATTGATTGATTGATTGATTGATTGATTGATTGATTGATTGATTGTGTGACTGCAGAAATGGATAAAATAATGACTATCATCAGTGCAGGTAAGAAAAAATATTAATTTTAATTTTTATCTTATTTATTTTATAGTACAGTACATTGATTATTGCTTTCATTTTATGGATCAATAGTCTTCTTAGATAGGAAAATTCATGTTAAATTGCTGTGTTAGGGGTTGTTTTTAAAAGTCTGGAACTGATTAATCCATTTTTCATTACTTTCTATGGGAAAGCATGCCTTGGATTTAGAATGCTTTGGTTTTGGAACAGATTTCTGGAACAGATTAAGTTTGGGAAACAAGGTACCACTGTATTTGAGTTGAATCTTCCACCATTCTGTTTATTGCATGTCCTCAAATTCAAGTTATATTCAAATTACAAGAGAGGGAGTAAGTAAGTAAGTAAGTAAGTAAGTAAGTAAGTAAGTAAGTAAGTAAATAACCAACCAACCAACCAGAAGGCCCTCAGAGCTGGACCTCAATGTCTGGGCTGAATGATGGGGGTGGAGACGTTCCTTCAGGTATACTGGGCCGAGGCCATTTAGGGCTTTAAAGGTCAGCACCAACACTTTGAATTGGAAACAAACTGGGAGCCAATGTAGGTCTTTCAGGACTAGTGTTATATGGTCTCGGTGGCCACTCCCAGTCTAGCTCCCGCATTGTGGATTAATTGCAGTTTCCGGGTCACCTTCAATACTGCGTATTGCAGTAGTCCAAGCGGGAGATAACCAGAGCATGCACCACTCTGGTGAGACAATGCGTGGGCAGTTAGGGTCTCAGCCGGTGTACCAGATGGAGCTGGGAGACAGCTGCCCTGGACACAGAATTCACCTGCACCTCCATGGACAACTGTGAGTCCAAAATGACTCCCAGGCTGCGCACCTGGTCCTTCAGGGGCACAGTTACCCCATTCAGGACCAGGGAGTCCCCCTCACCTACCTACCTCCTGTCTCCCCAAAACAGTACTTCTGTCTTGTCGGGATTCTGCCTCAATCTGTTAGCCACCATCCATCCCCCAACCACCTCCAGACACTCACACAGGACATTCTCTGCTGTTCACCACCCACTCTCTCCATGCCATGGATAAGAGAGGGAGAGGAAGGAGCAGGGTGGGGCACCAGCTTAGTCTGCTTGATGGGAGACAAGCTCAGCCACAGTGCCTCAGGGGAACAAAGGAGAACATGAAGGATGCGGCCTTGTAACACCGTTCAACAACAAGGAGAACCAGCACACATTTCTCCCCATTTCTCCATGGAGAAACAGGGAACATGTTGGAATACCTAGGGCCCTAAATAAGGATTCACCACCCAGTGTTGGGACACTTGGCCCTCATTCCCTGCCAGAAAGACCATCTCCAGGCTCTCCCCATGGGGGGGGGGGTCAGACAGCAGTGGCATAGCGTGGGTTGTCAGCAGCCAGGGCCACATGGAGAGGGAGCGGGAGGAAAGGAAATGGACAGAGTACACATGGACATTCAACTGCCTAATGGTCTCTGCATCACCCAGCAGCTGCAGAGATGAGAGAAAAAGAGTTGTTCTGTTGTCTGAAGAGGTCAATTCCTGGTTCACATGGAGAAATCATTTTCAACAGAGCCCAGCAACAGAAGCACACACATCTGTATTGAGGCTGCAGTGGTTGGTGAAATTTTGCACCCCTAACCATTTTGCTCCTGGGGCAACCATCCCTGTGCCCCTCCCATATACTATGCCACAGCCAGGGCCAGGAATAAAAGGTTTAACAAAGGAATGGTTCCAAGCATTTCTCTGCAAAGTTAAGGCCAAACAAGTACAAGCCGAATGCAATCCTACTTGTCCTATCTGGAGATATAATATTGATGCCTTATAGCAGGCTTCCTCAACCTCGGCCCTCCATATGTTTTTGGCCTACAACTCCCATGATCCCTAGCTAGCAGGACCAGTGGTCAGGGATGATGGGTATTGATTGTAGTCTCAAAACATCTGGAGGGCCGAGGTTGAGGAAGCCTGCCTTACAGCATGTCTGATTTGCCTAATCTTGGGGTAGTAGAACCAAACTCATGAGAATAACAGATTATGTTTTATACTTTGTGCATACCAGTTATCAAAGTCACCAGGCTACCTCAGAGCTTCATCTCTTCAAAGGACACAGATCACCCATGCAAATGTTCTGCAGCCTCTTTAATCCAGCCCTGGCAAATGGGACTAATTTGGAGAGGGAAACATCTGTTGAAGTGGCTGGAAACCTGTACCTTCCTCATTTTAGTATGCTGTTACCCAAAAATATAGAAACTGTTGTAAGACAGATCTGCACCTTTTCCCTTATGGGGCACCCAAGAGCCCGTATAGAGTCCTTATGTAGGTTCTCTATCAGTAGGAGAAAATAGCAGAGGCCAACCAGAGAACACCGAGAAGCAAAACAACTAGTAAGCAGGATCTTTATTAAACTGTTGCAACAGGGTGCTCACTCCCCCCCAAGCAGGAGGGAGGAGGAACCCAGAACAATGGTGTGCAAGCCCTTATATAGACTTTTGAAATTGCCACCCTGTAGCTCAAGACCCCCCCCCCTCAATACATCATACATACATCACAGAAGGGGTGGTCTACAGCAGAATCCTTTCTGGAAGGAAACCTGTTAATGGATTTACCTGGACAGCCTGGCCATTCTTTTGTGATGATAAATACTTAATTTCTGAGTCCAGGTCACAGGCTCACCCTATTCATACCCAAATGTGCCCTTAAGGCAGGATTTGTGAGCACAGGGGCAATGGAGAGGCATTTCCAAATTCCATCCAAACAGAAGAAGAAGAAGAAGAAGAAGAAGAAGAAGAAGAAGAAGAAGAAGAAAGGGAGGAGGAGTTTGGATTTGATATCCCACTTTATCACTACGCTAAGGAGTCTCAAAGCGGCCAACAATCTCCATTCCCTTCCTGCCCCACAACAAACACTCTGTGAGGTGAGTGAGGCTGAGATACTTCAGAGAAATGTGACTAGCCCAAGGTCACCCAGCAGCTGCATGTAGAGGAGCGGAGACGTGAACCCGGTTCACCGGATTACAAGTCTACCGCTCCTAACCACTACACCACACTGCAGAGGAACATCTGAGGTCACTGAAAGAGTCAAAATGGCTTTAGGACTGTTTTCCTGTACTGTTTCAGACATGTGGTTTATATATTTGTGTATGTGTTTGCCTGGTGCATTTATGAACATTTGTTTTATGTCTTAGATCTTATAATCTCATAACAGAAACTAACAGAAAGTGCATCCAAGTCGCAATGCAGACAGAAAAATGCTGGTTGCCAATAGAAGCTAATCTTCTTGCCACACACAACTTTGGATCCTTGGCCCAATGTCAAGCTGCTGATTCATCCTGTTCCCCTGCTCCCATTTTGCTCTGCAGTTTGAGAACAAATTTGAAAGTCTCCCACTTTGCTGCTGGCTGGAGTTAACGGTGAGAAGTCATGGAAGTAGATGCTGCAACCAGTACTGAAAGAGTTTTGCTTGGGGAGGTCGCTGCACTACATGCCAATTTATTTTGTTATAAAATCTTGGATTTCTGGCATATGTTCCAGAAGACCCATGGCACTAAGTGGGAAGGAAGCTATGCATTATTTGCCCAAGCAACAACTGCCTCTACCCCTCCCTTTCTCAGATATCTTTAAAGGGAGATGGAGTATTATTTTATCCAGAGTTCTGGAGGGGAGAAGTTGCGTTTAGGTGGTATCTGTGTGAGCCAGGAAGGAATGCAGGGCCTCAGATGGGAAATCAAGGAGAGACACCTTCTCAATTTAAACAGCCTGTTCCCAAAAGTAACTCTGGTTGTACAGTTACATAAAGTCCAGTGGCTGACAGATGAAAAACAGGCACGCCCCACGTTACTGGGGATGAACTCCTCCAGTGTTTACATCTTCATTTACTGTAATACAGCTGCTTCTTCACTCTCATCCAACCCACGCACCCTCCCAGTAATGGGGCGGGGGGAGAATGAGATTATGTACGTTGTTTGTTATCGTTAAAAATCTATTTGGTCCAGAGAAGGGGAAGTGGGGTGTGTGTGTGTGTGTGTGTGTGTGTGTGTGTGTGTGAAATCAACGTCAGATAAAATGTTTCCACAAACCAAAGTAGACCTCAGAAACTGAGAAACTAGCAAGCTGTGTGCATTCCATGGCACCTTAGTGTAGTGATGTGTGAACATGTCTTAATCCGTTCTGCCATTCATTTTCATCCTGTGTTTTTTTCATTCTCCTGCAATTGGTCTGTTTTGCACGAGAGTTTCTTCCATTCACTGACATAGAAATATACCTTCTTCTCCACCTTTTTTATTTTGCAAATATTGCAGGTACACGATAGACCTTCATATCTCAGTCATCAACAGGTACTGTTACAAATCTATCGCCTTCTTAGCATGTTCCCTTTCAAACATAATTAATTTCCAGAGTGGCAGCCCTTTTAAGTCTTTTGCAGAGAAAACAACACAGATTCTTCTGGCACCTAAAATACAAAGTGAAACGGCTAATGGCCCATCACAAAGCCATTAGCATCTGCCATCCTAATCACATCTACTCAGAATTAAATCCCATGGAATTGAATTGAGCTGACCCCCAGGAAAGTGGGGTTAGGACTGCAGCCTTGCTTACATGATGTCATTGTTCAGTCTAAACTAGGCATGTCCAAAGTTCATTTTGGGGGCATAATCCGGCCCGCCGGTCAATTTAATCCAGCCCCTGTGGCAGTTTATTTCCTGGGGTAAAATCCTAAAAAAACCCTCAACAACTTCAACCCTTAAAAAAGGTTAACAACTTTGGTTGGCCCATTGGTCGGCCCTCACGGCCCTTCACTTCATCAATTCTGGCCCTCTTTGAAAAAAGTTTGGGTACCACTGGCTAAAGGCTGTGCTATTTCTCTAGAAAAAGAGGTGCTGGAGCTCACCATGAACTTCTCCCTTGTTCTCTGAGAATGGCAATAGACTCCGAGAGGTGGGCTCTGGCTGAAAAAAAAGCATTCGTAAAGAATAGTTGACATTTCGTTCATGCCCTGGATTGTAGGCATATTAAATATTTTACAAGCACTCTAATGTGACTTATTAAAGTCATTTTTGTAATA
Organism: Podarcis cretensis; assembly: GCF_951804945.1. Taxonomy (NCBI): domain Eukaryota; kingdom Metazoa; phylum Chordata; class Lepidosauria; order Squamata; family Lacertidae; genus Podarcis; species Podarcis cretensis. Next base: position 16,588,660 of record NC_137177.1, on the reverse strand, counting down.
CAGTGGTACCTCAGGTTACGAACTTAATTCGTTCCGGAGGTCCGTTCTTAACCTGAAACCGTTCTTAACCTGAGGCGTGCTTTCACTAATGTGGCCTCTTGCTGCTGCCGTGCCACCGGCATGCAATTTCCGTTCTCATCCTGGGGCAAAGTTCGCAACCCAGAGCAACTACTTCCTGGTTAGCAGAGTTTGTAACCCGAAGCGTTTGTAACCCGAGATACTTCATAAATGTGTATTTTATGCAGGAAATAGCCGTGTTTGCCTCTGCTGAAACATAACGCTTGAATGAACTTATACTTTAAATATTTGTAGTAAATATGACTTTATGTTTGACACCTTGAAACCCTCAGGTTGTTACTGAAGAGGAGCATAGGCAAAGTCAACAGGTTACTCCATACTCTCCAACATTTATCCGATGAAAACAGTCCTAAGGAAAAGCGGGATATTGAAAAACAGGATAGCTTCTGTAAATGCAGGACTGTCCCTGGAAAACAGGGACACTTGGAGGGTCTGCATGTTTGTGTGCATGTTGTGTACAGCCCTATTATGTTATGTACACTATGGCAGACTTGTCATTGCAGAGGAGAGAGATCAAGTGAAGCACTTTATCAGCCAGGATGAGAGACTGGGCGGAATGCAGACGGAGGACACTGGAAGCAGCAGTGTGCAGAGGAAAAGGGTCCCCAGCCAGGAGTGTTGGTGGTGAAGACAGGCAGCATTCTTCGCAGAAGGGGCTGCGTAGCATTCCCTGACTGTGGACAGTGTGTAAGTGTAAACACCAGCAAAAACAGCCATCCCCTTGCTATGCTCGCAGACGCTGGGCACAGCACAACCTCTGGCTGCAAACCTTTCATTCACAGCAACTGCAAAGCAAAAAGAGAGAGGCAGGGTCATGTCTCATGGATCCTTCTTTTGCTTTTGTTTTTTTAAAATCTCTGGACAAGGCGTTCTGCTCTGAGCTCTGTTAAGCTCCGGTCAGTGTCATTGCCTTGGTGTAAGCCAAAACCTTCGGTAGAATTAAATCTGATCTACTCTGCTGTAAAGCCAATGAATTTTCTTTGGGCTCTTTCTGGTTGTCTTGAACTCCCTGGACTTCTAGGCCCCATCTGGGCTATCCATTTTAAGCAGTATTGAGTCGCTTTAAACATCCACAGATTCCTCCAAAGAATCCTGGGAACTGTCATTTGTTAAGGGTGCTGAAAGGACCCTTACAATTCCCCTACAATTCCCAGAATAGTTTAACAATCCATCCCTCTTTTCAGGAAACTCTGGGAACTGTATCTGGGAAGTAGAGGGAATAAGGAGTTTGCTAAGAACTCTCAGCACCCTTAACAAACTACAGTTTCCAGGATTCTTTGGAAGAAGCCAGGACTGTTTATAGTGGCAAAAGATAGACATAATATATTACAATGACAGGAAGAAACATTATGGACAGAATAACTCCCACACACAGGAAGAATAAGGAGAGAGTTGAATGCTTCTCCTGTAGCTTTATAAATCATTTAATGTGTCAGTACGAATGGAAGTCGTTAAAATTGCAGTTGCTGTATAAGGGATTGTTATTTTGAGTGCAGCGTAACTGAAATTTATAAGATTTTGGAACGCGGAAATAAAGTAAATAATCCAACCATCAATTCTAGCTCGTGGGGCGGGGGGGGGGGCACCCAAATTGTACAATTTGTCCTCTGAATGATTGGTATTACTACTTGTATTATAATTTGGCATTGTTATAATGAGGCTGTTATTGTAATTGAAAACTAATAAAAATTATTATCAAAAAAGAGTACTGTTTATAGTGGTATGATACTGCTTTAGCCCTGCTGCTGAACAGAGTTTTGGGGAAAAGGAGTAAGTTACAGCAGCGGGATTTAGCCCCGTTTAAATTGCATTAGCTTCTTAGAGTTTATGTTGGTCTCTGTACCACAAACTCACTGATGGCACCTCTCTTGATTCATCCTCATGTGGAAAAGAAACCCATCAGCATCCCAGCTGGGTCGCTTTGGCCAGTTTGGTGTACTGTAGTCCTTGGGACTAGGAGCTAGGAGATTGTGGTACAAATCCCCTCTCAGCCGTGAAGCTCATTGGGTAACCTTCAGCTAGTCATCTGTCTCTCAGTCTAACCTGCCTCACAAGGTTGTTGTGAGGAGGAAATGGGGAGGAGGGAAACTCTGAATGGAGCTCCTTGAAAAAAAGGTGGGGGTATAAATGCTTTTTAGCATCCTAAAAAGCAGAGACATCACCTTGCCAACAAAGGTCTGTATAGTTAAAGCTATGGTTTTCCCAGTAGTGATGTATGGAAGTGAGAGATGGATCATAAAGAAGGCTGATCACCAAAGAATTGATGCTTTTGAATTATGGTGCTGGAGGAGACTCTTGAGAGTCCCATGGACTGCAAGAAGATCAAACCTATCCATTCTGAAGGAAATCAGCCCTGAGTGCTCACTGGAAGGACAGATCATGAAGCTGAGGCTCCAGTACTTTGGCCACTTCATGAGAAGAGAAGACTCCCTGGAAAAGACCCTGATGTTGGGAAAGATGGAGGGCACAAGGAGAAGGGGACGACAGAGGACGAGATGGTTGGACAGTGTTCTCGAAGCTACCAGCATGAGTTTGACAAAACTGTGGGAGGCAGTGGAGGACAGGAGTTCCTGGCGTGCTCTGGTCCATGGGGTCACGAAGAGTTGGACACAACTAAACGACTAAACAACAACAACAACAACAATAAATGCAATAAAAAATAAGCATTTAAAGCAGTATCACGCCACCTTAAAGAGTTGCAGCTTCCCAAAAGCACAGAACTACAATTTGCAAAATTCCCACAAAAGAGAAGTCGACTATTAAACCACTGTGAGAACTGCAGTTCTATGAAGAAAATAGGGGTTCTCCTAGCAACGCTCGGCAGCCTTAACAAACTTCAGCTCCCAGGATTCTTTGGGGGAAGCCATGACTGTTTAAAGTGGTATGATACTGCCTTAAACATATAGTGCAAATGGAGCTGTGTACTAGATTCTTAATTTCAGAGTTGTGGGTTCAAGCCCCTCATTGGGCAAAAGATTCCTGCCTTCCCGGGGGGGTGGACTTGATGATCCTGTGGTGTCTTCCAACTGATTCATGTCAGTTGAATTCAGCTCTCTTCCTCAGCTTTGTTCCATGCTGACTTACCTTCTACTGATTCCAGAATGCCTGTAATGTGAACACAATGGTCCTCTGTTCCAGTACAATCCATGGACCCTTCAGCTTCGCACGAATGTGAATCTTTCGCATAGCAAGCTGGGCAGGTGAAGCCGTTCCTTGTAGTATTGACTGGGGGTACTGGGAGGAAGGAAAGGGATACAATCACAAGAGTCAGAATGCAACAGAACGAACCCAATAAAGGATGGATCAATGAACCATCCAAAGCCCACACTATTCTTTTTTTAAAAAAAATAAATTAATTTTTATTAACAAACCAATCAAATCACATTAGTTCCAAATTACAAAACCAAATTTTAAATTTTTGTTGGGGGTACCCATGCTTCGAGCTCAGAAAGGGTCCAATCATCTCTTATTTCTGCTGCTTTGATGTTCACAGTTCTGTCCATTCATCTCTTTGTTGTTTTCCTTTACAAATCATCTTTCAATTTTCTTGTTTTCGTATTTTTTTCCTTTCTTTATAACCTCTGAAAGTCTCCACAAGCAAGTTGAAATGAATATTGTTATAGTCCTGTGTGGATTTTCACATTAATCCAAAAGTCATATTCAGACGGCAGACGCCATTTCGACATTTCCATAAAATACAGTCTCAGCGTCTGCTCATTAGCTTTCCCAGACCTGTTGCTCTGACATCCATCTTTTCAGGGGGTTCTGCCAGATCAAACACAGAGTCAAATATGATAACAAAACCGTGGCTTCCTCCCCCTCTTGACCGTCAATCCTGCAACAGAGCCTATCTTGTCATGGCGGTTCTCTTTTAGAACTGCGTGATCCCAAAAGCCTTCCATTTCCTTTCCAGATCTTCCACAAAGCAAAGCCTTTAGTTAATAACTCATTTCCACACAGTTCATTATTCGATCTCACTTGTTATTGGTCATTGCAACGGTTCTTCTTGGGGGGGGGGGTTGTTAGATAATCACATAGAGGAAAAAAGAAAAGTTTTTTCCCCCTTTCCGCCCCATTCCGACATACCGACATCTTTTATGTAGTCTTCTTTGATATATTTTCCTGTTCAGTCCAATCCGTCACTCAGCTTCACAGAGGTCGATTCAGTTAGTAATCAATACTCCCTTTCTTCACTCGAAACATGTGCATTTGCTGTTCTCTAATTATTTATCTTGAGCTCCTGCAACCAGGTCACAATCAGAAGTAGCATCCGGGAGAGTGAAAAAAACTCACACAAGGGCTTTCCGTCTAGTGCCCTCACCCCCTCCTTCTTTCGAACTCGGGGGTGATTTATAGGCAACCGCAGACGAGGCAGTATTTTCCCATTCCCCCTGGGAAAACTCGGGAGGCTGATTACTCCCATATTAGCCTCTTAATTACCTCGTGTGAGCCGGAGAGATGGTATTGTTGGCCATCTTCCAATGCGCCCCTAGCGGCCCCCCAAAGCCCACACTATTCAACGCCTTTCTTCCCGGGCTTCAGCAGGTAGAAACACATCTGTAGCAAGATCCACTGGGAAGAGCAGGGCTAGGATCCAGCAGATCTCCGCCTGAGCTGGCAGTTTCCCGGCACAGCCAGGCAGTGCTAGCTTAGCTCCCTCACCTTCAACTCAGCCAGAGATATGACAGCATTTCTCTCCCATCCTGGCTCAGCCAGACACCAGTTGGGTGAGCTGAACTGGGTGAAGGCTGGACCAAAGAGGGGAAAGTTTGGCTGGATCCTAAGACCAATCAGCTTGGTCACGTGACCTGGCAACATGGCATAAATTAAGCAGAAAAAAGGGCGCAGTAACTCAAACCCTTGTTTTCCCCACTGCCAGGCTCGGGTCATCTCAGCCAACCATAGCACCTGAATCAAATTTGTATTTTGTGTGCTTTCTGCTGGCTTAATTTACACTGGACCTGTTTAACACCCACTTCTTCTGTGTACAATTAGTCCTCTGCAGGAGGGGGAATTTGGTCTGTTTTTGTTTTATTGTGTATTCTTAGTTTCTAGTTTTCTGTTGTGAACCACCCTGGGATCTTCAATTGAAGGGCAATACAGTCGTACCTTGGAAGTCGAACAGAATCCGTTCTGGAAGTCCGTTCAATTTCCAAAACGTTCGGAAACCCAACCGCGGCTTCTGATTGGCTGCAGGAAGTTCCTGCAGCCAATTGGAAACCGCAGAAGCCTGTCGGACGTTTGGCTTCCGAAAATCATTCAAAAACCGGAACGCCCACTTCCGCACTTCCAGGTTTTGATTGTTCGGGAGCCGATTTGTTCAGGACCCAAGGCGTTTGACATCCAAAGTACAACTGTATACAAATTTAATAAATAATAATAAAATGATGGTGGTGGTGATGATGATGATGGGGAGGGAAGAGTTGCAGCATGACTATGGTACCCACGGTCGTTAATCCATTTTGCCTGGGGGCTTCAAAAAGGTTGCCAGCCCCCTGCTTTAAAATAATCAAAAGAACTCTATGGAGTCCTTGTCATTTATTACAGCACCCTCTTCAGGCCTGGAGGCGCATCTTCAAAGCCAGGCAAGTACAGGAGATACATACATTTAGCCAGTTGCTTCTGGCAGCTCTCTCTCTTACAGCACACGGCGCTTCTTCGCAGCATGATCCCAGGCCCAAGGGTCATGGTCCGGATGCCAGCTTTGCAAGCTCTGTGCCCAGTGCAGGACTTCAAGGCACCTGTAAATGCCACAACGCCTAGGCGAAGAAAGAAAGAGTTTGAAAAGGGAAGGAAACGCTGATAGATCAGTGCAGGGCTGGGCAGAAGGTGAATCAGAATTAACTGTGAGGTCTCCAGAGGTCCGTTCACACATTATACCGAACTGTCTCTGCGTAACTGCATGCGTAACTGTACATGTTGATATTTAATGTTTGACATTTTATTAAGTTTTTACATGTGCTGGAAGCTGCCCAGAGCAGCTGGGGAAACCCAGCCAGGGGGGAGTATAATAATAATAATAATAATAATAATAATAATAATAATAATAATTTCTTGCTTATACCCCGCCCATCTGCCTGGGTTTCCCCAGCCGCTCTGGGTGGCTCCCAACATAATATTAAAAACACGATAAAACATCAAACGTTAAAAACTTCCCTAAACAGGGCTGCCTTCAGATGTTTTCTAAAAGTCAGGTAGTTGTTTATTTCCTTGAGATCTGATGGGGAAAAGAGGGGGCAAATTGCATTAGAAACATTATTTCCATATATGCCTAGAAATCTGTTGAATCCTAATGGTTTTACTATCAAAATAAAAATCAGACGGTATTACAGTCGTACCTCATGTTACGTTTGCTTCTTGTTACATTTTTTCAGGTTGCGTACTGCAGCGACCCGGAAGTACCGGAAAGGGTTACTTCTGGGTTTCACCACTCGCGCATGCGCAGTAGCACTAAATCGTGCTTCACGTATGCGCACAAGCACCAAATCGCACTGTGCACCTGTGAAGATACGGCGCTTCAGGTTACGGGCTTTTCATGTTGCGAACGGGCCTCCGGAACGGATCCCATTTGCAACCAGAGGTACCTCTGTAATGCTAAGAAGCAGTGACACCTGCTGGACAAAAATCAGAAGATAGATTTGTATGGGTGAGAGCAGTAACAGTCTAGAGTCTCTTTGGCAGTATGAGCTGCGGTCAATTAATTCAGGATGACTTGTTTTAGGGTCCAAAAGACTGAATGTACATTAAGGAGTGAATGTATGTTAATTTATGTTGAGGTATGTTAATTTATTTAGCAAATTTCTACGCTGCTTTTCAGCAACAGAAAGTTCCCAAAGGGGTTCACATAGCCAAAGGTGCCTTACAAACCTGCTCTAATAATGCTGTTTAAATCTGAGGACAGGTGGGCTTTCCTGTGAAGATCTTCCACCCTTGAGCAAGAGACTCTCCCACCTTATGCCTGACAGCTTACACAGTTTTGGAGAGAAACTCCTCCCTGGAAGCACCTGTCCTCTCCTCCTAAAGACCAAAATTAGGAATGGATCAGAGAGTGTCCAAGCCAGGAGGACAGGGCTATAATAAATATATCTCCTGTCCACTCTCACCAACCCTGCTAGTTTGGAGCACAGGGTTATGAGTTTTGGAAGCAGTCAGAACAATAACATAAACAACCAGTTATGCATTGATACTAAACCCCCAGTGCTGGTCTTTTGTTCATACAATTGAAGAAAGCATCCCTATCTAGCTGAAATCTTTAATCATAAATATGATGACAACTGCTGCAAAAACAGTATAGTATTGAAAAACTGGGGGGGGGGGGAGATACGTAAGCCCCACCTATAAGGGAGCAGTTGCAGAAATATTTAGAAATGGCACACCAACTGATTTAGCTGATAGGAAAAAGGCAACTTTTCAGCTCAGTGAGTTGATAGAAAGACAGGCTTGCTTCATCAATTGCTGGAATGAACATTATGGAAATGTAAGTCTTGAAAGACGTCTTTCTTTCTTTCTTTCTTTCTTTCTTTCTTTCTTTCTTTCTTTCTTTCTTGTAAATAACGGTTTATATGCAGTTTGACATACTGTTTATTGACTAACAATAAAAACAGATAGGCTATATAAGAGAAATCGATCAACAACTGTGTCTCCTTCGCCTACCCAGGGTGGTCTCCCCTAAAATGCTTGCGCAAGTGTCTTCCCCCAGGAAGCAATGTTGCATCTTCCCATGGCACATCTCCCCGCCTGCAATGCAGACTTCGCAAGACATCAGACCTGCTGGAGATATAAATAAGCAGTAAATGCAATTGGAGCTAACATCACAGAACCACATTCACATATTGCTTTTCAACTGCTGAACACTCCCTGCCGTCCTACGGTAGCGCCTCAAGTTGCTACCTTATCTGAGAGGAAGCCTCTTTCTCTTATGGGAGCCTTGATGTCTCACAGGGCTTTGACGAACCATTAAGTAAAATAAGCACGTGCTTTGGTCATCAAGGGAAGGGGGCACCACAGAAAATCCCTGAGGAAAGCTTCAGAGGTGGCTACTGAAGTAGAGACATGGACCCACATTTTCCAAAGCAATTTGGGAACCGAAGCCATCCTTTGAAATTTGCACTGCTGCAATGCTGGATTTTTAGCATTAACGGTCACAAATTTCTCAGCTAAAAGTTCATTTTTTCAGTTGAATTATATTAAAAATCCCAACAGAACAACTATGCAACAAGGCAGGCTGGATGCCTTTTCTCTACTAAGTACAGAAGTGGACGTGTCAACCTAAGATTAGTTTTCAGGATCTGGTCAAAGGCTTTGCAATTAGAAAAAGCAGGAGAATATTTTTTCCAAATATAAGTAAAATGGGAGTATACAAAAATAAACATTATTTTCCACCTTACTGAAGGTTTTGTTTCATTTCAAATAATAATATTTTTTTTCTTATTATTGATTATATTTTGAATTAGATATATTTGGGGGCACCAAAATCTTTTAGGGCATCTCAAGGTCTTAATCTGGCCCTGATGTCTTGAGACTTAAGCGTTTAACTGCAAAGTATGGTTTCATCTGGACTCTTTCACCTCCGATCCTTATTCTCTCTTGGTTGCACATTTTATTAGATGCTTCCTGCGCTTCCCCCTTTTCTTATCTCAACATATGTTATTGTTTACTCATTGCTCTTGCCATGTCCATGATCCTTGCCTTTGCCTGCCTTTCAGAAGCTTGTAATTATTCATATCCTCTTTGTGTACTTACTGTGATGTCTGTGCCGTTCATTATCTCCTTTATGTGTCTTTGTTTCTTCTAGATGCTGTACACCTGTTAGAATGAGAATAAGCACCTGATTTTAAAGAGGAAATTAAAGCCTTTTTCTTTTCCTGACAGGAAGACAAAATCCCTGAGGAAAGCTTCAGAGGTGGCTACTGAAGTAGAGACGTAGACCCCACATTTTCCAAAGCAATTTGGGAACCGAAGCCATCCTTTGAAATTTGCACTGCTGCACAGATTTCTAGCCACATGATGTGTACAGAAATGCATATACTGGGATAAAGTGCACATAAGAACACACACAACAGTGAAAAAATATATACAAAAATGCTTCGTAAAGGGGGGAAATGACTTTGCAAAAATGTATCTGTTAGGGGGAAGTGCATATAAACATACCGGTACATACAATGGGAGGGGCTCTCAGCAAAATGCCGGCAAATTTCCGTGGGGATTCAGGAAAAGAATTTGCAAACTGTTGTAGGAATGTGGAGAACTGAGCTTAAAACAGGAAAAATGAGAAGCTGAAATTGACAGTTCTGCCCATCCCTATCTCAAGTCAAAGAAGCAGGGCCTTTTTAAAAATTGGTGACAAATGGACAATACCCAAAGCTCCTTCAACCCAAAATTGTGCCCAAAATGGCTGCAGTGCTCTTACAGGGAGAAATGGGATGCCTTGGTTTTTTCCAGGACAATTGCAAGGAATGCCACCTGGGCCTTTGGTAGCAGAGCAGGTGAAAATTTTGAGAAGGGCATCATTCAAGCTGCAGGCATGAAAACTGCCAAATTCCCCTCTTTCTCTGCCATTGTTAAAAGCACCAGAGCCTTCCACCCCTTCCCCTATATCTGAGGCCTAGTTTTCACTAGGTGGTCATAATGTCTGGGCTGGGGATGTGTGCGAGATTTGTTTGGGTTTGTATATTTGACCTACCTCATTTGCTCTACCCAGACGAATGCACAAAGCAAAACCTACCACTCTCAAGGTTGCACGTCTCAAAATTTTGTGATGCAGATAAACCAAAGGTCTGAATTGCTACAAACCAGCTTTCTCCAATAAAATATTTGAGGGGTCCACACACACACACTCCAAAAAAGTTGATGGGCATTGCCATTTAAATGGTGTGTGCATGCCATATTTTGTGATGCGGGACAGGGATTATCCAGGTCTCCCCCAATATTTTATTCAAGTTGGCACCCCTGCACCCCTGTACAGAAACACTTTCTCGCTATCTCCCCCACTTCACTTCCAAAGCTCTTATCTTCCCATGCCACCTCCCAAATCTGATTCTGTTTCAAATCTTTCTCAGCTGCAAAACAGGTTTTGCATAGCGTTTACCTGCTGTCACCAGAGCAGAGAAGATGGAAAAGGCAAAGCAGGTGTGCATGGTGCTCATCCGTGCTCAGGCTGGGACTGAGGGCTTCGTACAGCAGAAAAGAACAAGTTCTCCACAGTGACAATTTATGGGTAGGGTGCAGATTACATTTCAGATGGGACCGTGTGTATAGCTTAAGGTGATCCTCACTGGCCATCTCTGGTCCTAGTCAGAGCCAGCCATAAAATGAAGTGCAAACAATGAATCATGCAGGTTCCCTGGATGCCAGGGTGATGCTGTGAAAGCAGAAACAGTATAATAATGTTGTTATGGACCTTTATTACCACATGCAAGGCAAAAAAGCAAGAACTAGGCAAACAGAGGAGCCCATGAGAGCAAGTGTTGTTTTTTTCCATAGTTCTTTCCTGGTACTTTAGCGATTTCACCTCGATGTCCATTTATTACAAAAAAGCTGCTCACTTGACCCTGTTGTACAGAAGAGCAGAGTCATTCAAATTCAAAAACAGGTTCACAGAATCATAGAGTTTGGAGGTTACCTTTAAAGACAGCTCAATTCACCCTCCACGCCCACCTTCCACTGGCCCAAGCATATCTGCCCCAGGCCTCAGCAAACCATGCTACGTGACTACGTGGCTGCTCTCAGTCTCTGGGAGGAAAAGAGAGAAGAGTGGTTGTGGCCTGGAGAGTGTTCCAGAGATCCCAAGTGGGAGGTGGAGCCTGGGGAAATGGGGTGTGGCATAGAAAGAGTTTCAGTGGACAGATACAGAGATCTGGAGGGCCACATTCAGTATCCATGCCTGAAGTTCCCTACCCTTTGTATAATGGATGTCTGACTAATCTAGCTGAGGACTGCTCAGTTCAGAAAAATGTACAAGAAACCATTCAGCAACTTTATTTTTATTTTGTACAGTGGTACCTTGGGTTACATACACTTCAGGTTACATACGCTTCAGGTTACAGACTCTGCCAACCCAGAAATAGTACCTTGGGTTAAGAACTTTGTTTCAGGATGAGAACAGAAATCGTGCTCCAGCGGCATGGCAGCAGCAGGAGGCCCCATTAGCTAAAGTGGTGCTTCAGGTTAAGAACAGTTTCAGGTTAAGAACGGACCTCCAGAACAAGTTAAGTACTTAACCTGAGGGACCACTGTATTGGTGGAAAATCCAGAATATTCTGCATCGCTCCATCTGCATTGAAAGAAGCTTCCTGCCTCACACATTGCCTGGCTATGACTCATTCGATGTAATAATTTAGTCTGGCTAAAGAGCCAAAAGGAAGGCTTATGTGTGTGTGTTTCAGTTCCGTGAAAGCTCTATGAAGTCCGAGTCGTCAATTTCATTAGCCTGGGTGCAATCTGCCTTCATCAGCGTTTCAAGGAACAACCCCGGTATTCCAGAAATGCCCAGCTTATCAGTGCAGATATGTTGTGTCCCGCAGCCTCGTCTGACAAAGGTCTCATTCTTGCTACCTGAGGGGATGGGAGAAAACAATCAAACCAAGACATGCCCGGGATCTGTGAGCCATTCCTTCGGTCCTCTCCACTCCCTCCAGGCAACCACCTTGACTGATGATTTCTTGAGGGAAGTGCTGTAGCTCAGAGGTACAATTCTCAGTGGCATCTCAGATAGGTCAGGGAAATAATATGGCCATAATCCCTGGGAAGCTGCTTCCAGTCAGGGTAGATTGGTGTTCTTCAACCTTGGAATCCCAGCCGTGGTTGGGTTACAACTCCTATCAGCCAGTTTAGCCAATGATCATGGATAAGGACATAGAAAGTTGCCTTATACCAAGTCATAGAATCATAGAATTGGAAGGGACCCTGAGGATCATCTAGTCCAACCCCCTGCCATGCAGGAATATGCAGCTGTCCCATATGGGGATTGAACCTGCAACCTTGGTGTTATCAGCACCTGACCAAATGAGCTATCCAGATAGCTGGTCAATCCCAGCATTGTTTACACCAACTAGCAGCCATTCTTTGGAGTTTCAGGAATGGAGTCTCTTGCAGTCCTACCTGGAGATTGGGGATTGAACATGAAACTTTCTGCATCTGCAAGGCAGATGCTCTACTATTGAGCTCTAGTGAAGTAATACAGTGACTATCCCTGGCATCTCCAGGGTGGAGATGGGGAACAAGTCCTGTCTGAAAACCTGGAGATCTCCTGCCAGTCAAGTGTAGATGGTATTGGACCAATAATATATGGCAGCTTCCTATGTTCAGCCCTGATTCCATGCAGCCCTGGCTCAGCCTTCAAAAACACACCCAGGATGGTCAGGGCCAGCCCACCTATGAGGCAGGCTGAGGCAACTGTCTCTGGTGGTAGACCCCGAAGAGACAGTGCCCCAGGGGTGACCAGAAAAGCAGCAGTGGCTTCTAGCAAGATCTTGTGAGCTCTGTGAGCTCTTGCTGGAACCGGCCCAGTATACCTGAAGGAGCATCCCCCCACCCCCACATTGCTCAGCCCGGACACTGAGGTCCAGCTCCGAGGGCCTTCTGGTGGTTCCCTCCCTGCAAGAAGTGAGGTTCCAGGGAACCAGGCACAGGGTCTTCTCGGTAATAGTGCCCGCCCTGTGGAACACCCTCCTACCAGATGTCAAGGAAATAAACTACTATCTGACTTTTAGAAGACATCTTCAAGGAAGTTTTTAATGTTTGATGTTTTATTGTGTTTTTAATATTCTATTGGGAGCCGCCCAGAGTAGCTGGGGAAACCCAGCCAGATGGGCGGCGTATAAATAAATTGTTGTTGTTGTTGTTGTTGTTGTTGTTGTTGTTGTTGTTGTTGTTGTTGTTGTTGTTGTTGTTATCACTGCTTCTCAGCTAATAAATTGTTAATAAATAAATTGTTGTTTTTGTTGTTATCACTTCTTCTCAGCTGCTGCTGTGCAGCCCATGTAGGGGGGGCTCCAGTGGAGTGGGGCATTGGGACAGGCAGAGGAAAGCACCTTCGTGTTTCACCTGAATTGGTGAAATGGGATACATCAACCCTGAGGACCGTATTTTTAAAAATCTAAAGTTGGTAACTCTACCAGCTGCAGCATAGCCAGACAGGTAGATGCAGTAGATTTCCCGACCGTGGCAGAAAACCTTGTCATCGATCGTGCAGGTAGAACCTCTCAAGTTGCGTGGGGGGCACCATCTTTGGTTGGGTTCACTTAGCAAAGGCACTGGGAAGAAATCAAAGAGGTTGGCAGCTACATTCAAAATCCTATTCTACTAACACTTCTGGAATGCTTGCCCACTCCCTTTTTTGATAAAGGGAGCTGCTTATACCGCATTGCTTCATCAGTCCTAGCAACAATAGCTAGCAGTGCAGATTTGGGGATGGGTGAGCAAGAGGCTCCTCACCCTGGAATGAATCAGAGCCTCTGGAGCAGTCCACGTGAGCATCAAAGAAAGTCAAGTGAGAGTGAGGGCAGGGGAAAATGGGCAGCGAGTCTTCCTGCCTTCAGTGTGGATTGGCTTCAGGTTGATACTGTCAGAGCAAGAACTCTGGAAATCTGGAAAACATTGCATTCAGCAGCAGCAGCTGAATGTTGCAAAAGTGGTGCTGAAACGCCACAGAATCAGAGACCTGAAAGGGGATTTTCAAGGTATGTAGTCCAATCTCAGGAAATCCAGTCTCCCCGACAGATGACTGTCTACAAATATGGCAGTGAACTTGGGAAGGACTTGCTGGCGTAATTCAAGGTCTAGTGCATAGGTGGTTAGCGTGTGGCTCTCCAGAGGTTGCCCCTTCTACAACTCCTTTCAGCGGCAGTCAGCACAACCAATGGTCAGGGAATAACAGAGGTTGTAGTGCTGTCCCACTGGGGTTCCAAAGGATTGTGCCTAATGCTCGTCCTACTCAGAGCAGACCCATTGAGATGAATGGGCATGGTCAACTTAAGTCCTTTCATTTCAAAGGATCTCCTGAGCAGAGGTTGGCTGGATACAACCTAAGGTTGCAGAAGCCTTTGGCGGGGGTGGACAGCAAGATTCAAACATGGGTCGCTGCCACTTTTTGGTCTTTGCATGTGGATGCCACACATCCTTTCTGTTGGATTGTCACTTTGCAAGGAAGTGGTAACAGGGAGGGAAGCATCCATGCAACCAGCACCGCTATATAGTATTCCTTCGTGTATCATCAGAGCCATGTGGGTTGTAGCTTAGTAGTAGAGCAGCAGCCTTGCAGGAAGAAGATCCTAGGTTCAATTCCCAATGGCATTTCCATGGGAATGTCCTTTGCTTGAAATGCTGTTGCCAGGCAGTGTGGGTGACACTGAGCTAGGTGGACCACTTGGCTTGACTCAGTATAAGGCAGCTTTTTCTGCTCCGATGATGGGGTAGTGGTTAGTGTGCTGGACTAGGACCTGGGAGGCCTGGGTTCGAATCCCCAATCAGCTATGCAGCTCACTGGGTAACCTTGGGCCAGATACAGTCTCTCAGTGTGACCTACCTCACAGGGTGTTGTAGGGATAAATCGGGCATCATCTTGAGCTCCTTGGAGGAAAGGTGGAAGTGGTGAATGAGACCAGAAGCTGATATAAAACTGTACATCAGAAGCTGCCCTGTACTGAGTCCAGCCATTGACACTGTTTGGCAGCAGCTCCCTGGGATTTCAGACATGGAGAGACCGGGGACTGAACCTGCGACCTTCTGCATGCACAGCAGATGCTGAACGCCCAAACGACACCCATTCCCCAATGAAGACATGTTGTCGGAGCCAAGACTCCAGGATTCTGCCATGCAGGAATCTAGTTGATAAACCTCGTTGGCGGGGAAGCAAATGAGCTAGCAAGGCAATGAAATGAAATGCATACACCTCAAAGCTCCCTTGTTGCAGTGATCCTGGCAGCAGCACTCTGAGTTGCCCCGAATGCGTTCCTCTGGCGCGGTGGTGATGGTGAAGGGCCCTGGAGGGCAGTACTCAAGCTTGGTGCATCCTTTGTAAGTGGCCACTTTCCTCGTTTTGCCTGGTTGCATGAGAATGAGAGAATGAGCTATTCCAGGGGTCCAAACTGCAGGAGCTCTTGTTGATTTGTGCCTTTGGGGACCCTGCAAACCCTAGAGCTGGCAATGACTGGGTAATTTCATGATTACCTCGCAACATGCCCTGTGAGGTAAGCTAAACTGAGAAAAAGGAGCAGCTAAAGGCAGAGTCCCCTGGGGTGAAGCATACGGTAACCTTCCACCCGAGCTCACAAATCATGAGCCACTTACCCACTCGGGTCTCTACTGTGAGGGTGAGGCAGGCACTCTGAGGCTCTTTGCATGTCTGCAGAGGCCCAGAGCAGGACCGGGTGGCACTTTCACAACGTTCACATTGAAGGCAGATTCCTGGGGGAGAGGGAGAGAGAAAGGAGATCAATGTCTCACATGTTGTTGTTGTTTAGCCGTTTAGTCGTGTCCGACTCTTCGTGACCCCATGGACCAGAGCACGCCAGGCACTCCTGTCTTCCACGGCCTCCCGCAGTTTGGTCAAACTCATGCTGGTAGCTTCGAGAACACTGTCCAGCCATCTCGTCCTCTGTCGTCCCCTTCCCCTATGTCTCACATAGGGGCCCTTAATAGTTTTCTCAGATCAGGGGTCACCAACAGACATAGACCACACAAGCCCTTCAGATATAGGTCACCTTCAACAAGGGGACTGCCCTCTGGAAGCATTTCAAATAGAGGACTCCCCACTGCAATGTAGAACATATGACCATCTTGTTTCAGCCCCTATCTGGACAAGGTGGTGGGTGTCCCATTGTCTCTTAAAATGTTGGGGCACCACAAAGGATGTCTGCCCGTTTGCAAAGGCTGGTATCTTGAAGAAGGGAGGTCTATAGAGCTAGAAGTTGGTGAAGTGCCTAAGAGGGCAGGTGGCCAGGGCAAAAGAGATAGATCATAAATTAGAGGCACATATATTGTACTTTGCGGTGATCGACTGGGCAGAATGCTGCCTGCATCCTTTCTCTTACATGTAATTGGGTCAGAGATTTGATTTTTTTTCCGCTTTCATTTTCATGACAGCTGAACACTTAGGGTTGGATCTGGAATATCCCTGATGTGGGCAAGCCTCCCTGTGGTTAAGACCCTGGAAAAGAGTCAAAAAAAAGCTCTTACCCATGGCTTTCAAAACGGCCAACTCACCTGTAGCTAGCAAGGTTGTCAGCAGCGAGACAGAGATCTCCAAGGAAATCTTCATTGTGCTGAGAAACTCAAAGGACCAAGTCTGAAAAGTAAGTGTGTGTGTGTGTGTGTGTGTGTGTGTGTGTGTGTGTTGAAGACACCTCTCAATACAGAACGATTTACAGCTCTGTGGGTGGAAAATGCCACAGAAAGAGCACAGTGCATGTATGTGTTTGTGTGTGATCATAATAATAGTTCCTGGATGGAACGAGTTCCTGAAACATCAATCACTTGTGCGCCTGCCTTGGATTAGCAACCATGACGACATCTCCTTTTGAGAAACTTAAAGAAGCAGGTTTTAAGGTGGAGGAGGGGGGCTGTCACATATGCCCTGTGTCCAGAAAACCCCACGTTTATTCCCGGGCTTCTACGAGGAGAGCCATGCCCACCGCTTGTAGACAATACTTCAGCTAAGATTGCTCAAGGAATTTGATTTCTGTGGGTTCCAAAATGAACAGACCTGACCCACACCTGTTGAATTAATGTGCAGATGGGAATGTAACTGTCGTTCGGATATTGCACTTCTACTGATTTTGTGATATTGTGCTCAGCTCAAAAGAAAAAGAAAAAAGAAAAGTGTCATATTTTAGGGTCAAGTGTTTAGAAATGCAGACATTGATACAGTGTGTGTGTGTGTGTGTGTGTGTGTGAGAGAGAGAGAGAGAGAGAGAGAGAGAGAGAGAGAGAGATGTAGAAATGGAACCAAACAGACTTATGAATGTGCACACCTGAAACTGACACAGAGCAGAAAAAGATTAACCCATCCATCTCTAAATGAGCTGGATGAACCAATGATTTGACTCTGTTAAAGCAGATGAGTGGTGTGTGTGTGTGTGTGTGTGTGTGTGTGTGTGTGTGTGTGCGTGTGTAGGAGGGGTACATTATTAGATGGGTGTGTCTGTCAACTTCAGTTTCTCATATTTCCAATCTTCAATTCAGTTCTCTGCATTTCGACATCAGTTTGTAGGGGAGAGATTTTAAAGGTCCTCATAAAAATTCACCAGTATGTTAGTGGGCACCTATCCTTCTGCACAGACATTGCAAAGCAATTTCCCCCAATGCCATGCATTTCTGTATGTTATTCTCACTAATATAATGCATTTGCATGCACACTCTATATGCATCTTTGTACGCGCAAATTGGCTGGAGAACCGCATTGCAAAATTCAAAGAGGTGCAAATTGTGAAGGAAAGCTGTGATTCAGTTCACGTTGCGGTTTCAGAAAGTGCAAAGTCAGTAGGTTCGCCTTTAAATGTGGACCGGATCCAATTTCTTCTCCCGCTCACACCCCTCAATCCCTGACACATGTTGGAAAGAGTTCTCAGTCCAGATCAATTCAGCTCATTAAGGTAGCATTTGAGGAACTTCTAGTTCCTGGGTTCATCCGGCTCCAGGGACATCAATTACTATCAGGTGAAGCATTTCCCTTGTTGCAAGCTTAGCAGCCATGACGACACCTCCTGAAAAGTTAATGTTTGCCTCAAGGCTCTAAAACTGAAGCCAAAGGTAAGAGATGCAAGTCAGAAGGTTATTTCCAACACACACACACACACCTGGGATTGTTGGAGATAGCAGGTGGAATGTATTTATTCTTGAAACTTCAGTGGCTGTGAGATTGGGAGTAAATTTCCGTAGATGCAGCTTCAACTGCCATAGTCCTACCAACCTGGACATTGGATGTATCAGACGTCAGGAATATTTAATTAATTTTTTCCTGGTTACAAGGGTTCTTCTATCTGGTTTCTTACAGTTCCTTTCACACTGTGGTACCTGTCATGCTCTGGAACGGCGGCTTTTTCACCAATCTACCAGCACATCACACCAAATTTCCTTCACACTGGTAGGTTTAGCGGGACAAAACAACAAATACTGATACTCCTATACCTTTCCGCACACACGTGCTTCTGTTTCCCCAGGAAAACAGCTATTTGCCACCCTGAATTTCATCGCTTGACTCCTGCGAATTTCTGAGTCGTGGTAATGAGTGCTAATAAAATTTGCTATATTCCATTAGTTTCCTAGAAGTGTTTTCACACCATGTGAAAGCTCAAATATAATGTGGATATTAGCAGGGAAGTGTCAGGGACATGAAGCAAACCGCTGTGTGAAAGCAATCACTGTCACCCACTCTGCTTTTGGATCTGGTCTAGGATGTGGAAGAGAGAGTGCTCCCCGGAAGCGGCTGATGTTTATCAAGGGCAAGACAGCCAGATCCTATATAACTGCTTTATAGGAACTGGAACTTGAAGAACTCGTGCTTAAGCTTGCTTTTCCCTCCCTCCTCCCTCCCATTCCCTTTTTCCTCATGTGTTCTGTCTTTTTAGATTGTCATCTTGAGGGCAGGGAGCATTTTAATACCGATTTTTGGCAAGCTGCCCTGAGATTCTTTTTTTTTCCCACCCATCATGATCAACCTATGGAACTTATGGCCACTGGATATTGTGAGGGCCAAGAGCAATAAATGACCTTGAGAATTTGAAAGGGGGAAAACGTTGGTGCATTATTCTAATTTCACAACTTCTTCTAACTGGACTTATGTTCCAGTGTACCTAGACGGAGGCCATGTCTATGTATACTTTCTCAAGGCATTTCAGAAAAATGCCTGGGAGAAAAAAATCCTGCCACCAGTTAAAACAAAAAGGCCTTTTTGTTGCTATGGGTAAGCATAAAGGTAAACGTAAGGTTTACCTTCCCGCCGCAGCGGTACCTATTTATTTACTTGCATTGGTATGCTTTCAAACTGCTAGGTTGGCAGGAGCTGGGACAGAGCAACGAGACCTCGCCCTGTTGCAGGGATTCGAACCGCCAACCTTTCGGTCAGCAAGCACAAGAAGCTCAGTGGTTTAGACCACAGCGCCACCTAAGTGAGTAAGTATGTGTGCACAATGGAACCTACTAACCCATGAAACTCAATGCCAATGAATGGTGGTAGCCATTTGCAATAATTTTCTTTCAAAAGAGCCATACAAATACAGGTGATGTTAAAGATTAAAGTTCACTATGCACATGGTCCAGATCAGGGATTCTGCTTAGAGCATCTCTAACAGATAATGCTGCTTTGGATGGTACCTGTAATGACATCCAAACACACCATCAACTGAGCAGACAAATAATCTGGTTCAGATGTAATAATCCCCGACCCAGAAACTTTGGTTTATTGGAGCAAAACGTACCCATGATTCTGAGTGCTCCTTTCTCCCATCCTCCTCTTGTCTAACTCTCTTAAGAAAAGACATCTTGGTTTGTTAAACCACAATTTCCTCATGATGACTCAATTGGGAAACGGTAATTAAACAGCTCCCTACAAAACAGGATGAAAATGGGACATTTAATGAAAATAAGTCATTCAAGGATCCAGTGGCATGCAGGAAAACTTAAAGAAGCAAATCTCCTTCACCCTTAACATGATTTCATTCTGTTTGATTTCCGACAAACAAAATAATAGAATAGCAAATTATTCCACCTTACAAATCAATGAAAATTTCCTGTTAAGAATGGTATTCGGCTGCTTGAGAAATGCCTCGGCAGATCTTGAGTTTAACCAGATGTGTTTTCCTGAGGTACTTGCTACTTGCCAATTTTGGTGAGTATTTTGGGAGCAGCAGTGCACTGGGGATTTTTCAGAATTTCCATGTACATTCCAGGGATCCCAAAGTAACGTGGCTCATTCAGACAAGCACGTTTGGTTGCACAACCACGTTTTGCGTAAGTGTAGATCTGACCATCTGCAGGAAAGGAGGGGGGTGGAATTATACTGTGAACCACTCTGAGACCTCTGGGAATATAATATAAAATATAATATAATATAATATAATATAATATAATATAATATAATATAATATAATATAATATAATATAATAATATAATATAATATATAAATATAGCTCAGTAAGGAATTCGCCCATCCTCTCCTATGAGTCTTAAAAAAATTATTTATGCTTTTCAGGTTTATACATTTCACTAATTTTACAATCATTTTAACATTTCAAAATTTGACTTCCTTCCCCCTCCTTCTGAGGTTCCTTAAATTTATTTTTAATATCTTCTGCATATCCTAATTACGGTAACTTAATTTGCTCGTTTATTTATACTCTTATAAAACTCTCCTATGAGTCTTAGCCATCATACATTTGCAGCAAAAGTTGGTGCTTTTAAAAAATGACACAACTTTCTGTTGCTCTATTTCTTAAGACCAGGAGAATATAAGAGCCCAGCTGGATCAGACCCATGGCCTGTCTAGTCCAGCATTCTGTTCACACAGTGATTGTCCTGGCTCCCACCCTTTGATGAAAGACTTGGATTCTTGGTTTGAGAGATCCCAAAACTTGTATAAAGGAAGTCCGTACAGCACAGGTTCCAAGGTTCTCAATTCAAAGGTACAATGGCAGAGACTAGGACACATGCCTAGGCAAAGCATAGCTGTTGACCCGACACTGGACATGCCCCTTCCATTCCATTCTTTAAGGGATGGAGCGAGTCCATCAGTCTTATCCCAAGTGAGAAGCTTGGGCCTGCCAACAGGCACTCCTACTGGTGGGCAGGGAACTGCTGAGTCTGTTCACATCTATGCTGGTGGCAGTGTGTCCTGAGTGGTGAGACTTGCATCCCACCATCTCCCTTCATCTCTGACTGTGCTGGCTCTCTGATTGGCCAGATAGCACCTCCGTTACTAAGGAAACCTCAGCCCTGGAGTGGGGCTGGAGCATCTTCACTAGGTTCCCCTTCCCCCTCCATGATGCCTAGTGGATGAGTGGAAAAGTCGGGTGGTTTTGGGGTGGGACCGTCCTTGGGGTCACTGCTTAGACTAGCTCCACCTCTGACCTTAACACCTGAGCTGGGTGGCTGTAGAGTGGGGCCCTCTTCTGAAACACTGCTTGATCTCCCTCCATCCTCCCAACCCAATGTTCTCCTCTTCTTCCCCTTCTGACATCTCTTGCTGGTCATGCTCCTCCCTAGCCAGTGTCACAAGGCTCATAAACATCATCAACCAGGTGCTTGTGGAATGCCAGCAAGCAGGGCCTGAGTGCAACAGCACTCTCTCCACTCTTGATTTCCAAAAACTGCCTCTGATGGTGGAGAGAGCAGCCATTGAATCACTTGATGCCTCACCTGTCTGCCAAAGTGACCCGCAAAAGGTTTGCCACTTTGGGATCTGGCTTTCTGACCAGATCCAGTTCTCAACCCCTGCCACAGAAATGCATCAAGAATTAAGGTATTCATGCAACCGCACCTGCCAGGATGTTATTTGCCCAGAGCTGGAAAGAGGATACTGTCCCAACAAAGGAAGAATGGCAAGTAACTTTAATGGCCTATGCAGAAATGGCAAAACTTATGGGAAGATTAAGGAATCAAGAAGAAAGAATTTTCAACAAAGAATGGGGAAGATATGTGGGTTATTTTTTTAAAAAAAATGTAAACAATTAAATACATTAGCAGGGCTAATTTAAAATCTAGCAGTTAAAAGGTGACTTTGGAGGAAATACAAAGAGTAATAAACAAAAGGAGTTAAGGAGGAAGTGCAGTTTTGTAAATGTTTGTATAGGAAACCAAGGAAGGGGAGGAGGGAAGTCTAAATAACGATGTATGTGATCGTATTTGATGATGATTATTGTTAATTTGAAAAATGGGGGTGTTAAAAAAAAGGAAGAATTAGGTTTCTGTTTTCTTAAGCGCCTTCAGAAGGCTACCATCACAACTTCCAATCATTGAAATTTAGAGTCAGATCTTATTGGTATCTTCCAAAGACCTCCACTTTATTCTCACAACAACCCTATGATGTAAGCTAGATTAAGAGAATTGTGACCTGCTCAAGAACCTGAACACACGTCTCCAGAGTCTACATCCAGTACTCTAACCATGACATCATACTGATGCTCACCTTGTCCCCCAAAGTTTGCTTCACACCATCCACACCCCTTGAATGAGCCCTAGCTTCTTCCCATTTCTTCTACATAAGATGATGTTGCACTACAAACTCTTAGGCCTTACCCTGCTCCACAGCAAAATCATAGTAGACACAGTTGTCTTCCCAGCCATTACAGCTTATTATCTCGGTGGGTATGCAGCTTGGGTCCTTTGAGAAGCACCCAGGACATTTCAGTCCATTTGGTCTGGTCTGCAGCCGGCGCACTGGGAGCAAGCAAAGAGAATGTGTGGAGAACAGGTTTTCCTATCTCCCAACAAACCAGTTTCAGGTATCTGAATGGAAAGGAATCACACACTAGGTTGGTGCACCAGAATTGGCCAAATTCCAAATCCCCAGTAACTTTGGGTAAGGGGTCATAGCTCATTGGCAGAACACCTGCACCTCCATATAGGGCTGGGCAAGAACCTTGCCTGAAGCCCGCTATTGGCTAAGCTTGGAGTCCAGCAACATCCAGAGGGCCACCAGTCCCCCATCCCTGGTGCAGATGATACTAAATGGACCACTTATCTGACTCAGGATAAGAAGAACAGGCCAGGTTCTTCACATATTCCCATATCACTCTGTACCTTCCTTCCAGGCAAACAGAAAACGTGATCAGAGTTGTAGGACAGCGCCTTCCTTGGAGGTTTTACAGCAGAGGTTGGATGGCCATCTGTCATGGATGCTTTAGCTGAGATTCATACATTGCAAGGGGTTGGACGAGATGACCCTCACTATCCCTTCCAACTCTACAATTCTAAGATTCTATGATTTTGTCATTCTATGAGACACATTCCAGCCAGGCAAAAACACTTCGGGTGGGGTGAAGCAGGGCCAATGAGGGGTGTGGCTTGGGGAGAGTGGGTATGGCCTGGGGTAAGTTCTGGGGGCCAGACAAAGAGGAGCCCATATTTGACGCTGAGGTTCTCCATTCCTATCCTGCTGCTTTAACTGTGGAAAGATTGGTTCACTGCTCTTAATAATAATAACAACTTATTATTTATACCCTGCCCACCTAGGTGGGTTTCCCCAGCTACTCTGGGTGTCTCCCAACAGAATATTAAAAACACAATAAAACATCAAACATTAAAAACTACTCTAAACAGGGCTGCTTTCAGATGTCTCCTAAAAGTCAGATAGTTGTTTATTTCCTTGACATCTGATGGGAGGATGTTCCACAGGGTGGGTGCCACTACCAAGAAGGCCCTCTGGTGGTTCTCACAGGGAGGGAACCACCAGAAGACCCTCGGAGCTGGACCTCAGTGTCTCAGCTGAACGATGGGGTGGAGAAGCACCTTCCAGATGTTCTCCATGCCAACATATCCCCAAGTATCATCATTGTCCATCACTCAGAGCCATCTTAGGAACACAGGAAGCTGTCTGATGCTGAGTCAAACCATTGGTCCATCCAGTTCAGTACTGGCTACACAGAGCAGCTCTCCCTAGTTTCAGAGAGGGGTCTTGCCCAGCCCTATCTAGAGATGCTGGGGATTGAACCTGAGACCTTCTGCAGGCCAGGCAGATGCTCTTGAGCTGTGTCTACACATCAGTGCAGAGGATTAGGGGAGTCGAAAAGCTGGGAAGAGATGCTTACTTGTCACTGCTCCAGTGTTGCAGAGATCCTTGCGGCAGCACTTGGCAGCTCTCCGTTCACGCTGGTTAGGAAAGGTGAAGCTCATGGGGGATGAAGGGCAGTACATGAGCTTGGTGCAGCCTTTGTAGGTGGCCAAGGACACGTCATGCCCTGCAGTTTTCACAGAGGAAAGCCGTCAACATGCATTGGTTTTGTAATTTATCGTTGCACTATATATTCTGCTTTTAAAAATACAAACTCCAAAGCAGGTAACGAAAGAATGGAAATGATAGAGACATTAGGGGTAGGGGAATCTGTGAATTTTGTATCCTCTTAGCATCTCATTTGTTCAGCCTAAGTTCAGTTCTCCACATTTACACATTAGAGAGAGAGAAAAGAGAGAGCGCAAGCAGACATTGCCATGAATATTCAACATTTTTGTGTGAATTTCTCCAAATGCACCTATCTTTGTATGCAATTGTGACTAATTTATGCACATTTTTGCAAAACTGTTCCCCCTAATATAATGCATTTTGTATGACACTTTCACAAATGCATGCATTTAAAGCACAATTTGCCACACCGTATGCATTTCTGTACAATTACTTGGCTAGAGAACTGCACTGCAAAATTCAGAGTTTGAAGGATAGCTACGTTCCAGTTCAGAAAGGAGGGATTTGCCTGTAAATGCAAAATGAACCAAATTTCTACCCCCCACTCCTACATCACTGCTTAACCCTCATCCTACCAAATGTTCACACACACACACACACACACATAACACAGCATTTCACTGCTTGGGGAAAACACGGCTCCCTAGGAAGCAAATCCCGGGAAATGATCTGAAAGCATACAAAGCTACTTCCTTGCTGAAGCTAAGCAAGTCTGGAGCTGGGTGGCTCCAAGTTGGGGGACTGCATCGAAAGCACACATGTACCCCACCTTGGGCACTATAACAGAAGAAAAAACCCAATATCAATGCAAAAGAAATGAATGAATGAATGAATGAATGAATGAATGAATGAATGAATGCATTCACCCACCCGTTGTGGTCTCTATGGTAAGGGTGAGGCAGGCAGTATGGGATTGTTCACACAGAACTGGCATCCCAGTGCAGGAGTCTGTGTTGCTGCTGCAGTGCTCACAATGCAAGCAAAGACCTGGAAGGAATCACAGAATCATATTAATCAATCAAATCTTCATTACGGTCGTAGATCAGCATAAGTGGGGTGGGGGACAATCATTTAAAATCTGTAAAACATTTTGGAAAGCTAAAATTATTAAATAAGAATCTAAAAGAAGGGTTAGGAGCATTAGACGGATGTGGACGAGCATAAGAGGTTAGTATATAAAAGGCTATGGGTAAACAGAACCATAGAACTGTAGAGTTGGAAATGGCCCCAGGGTCCAGGGATCATCTAGTCCAAACTCCTGCAAAGCAGGAATCTTTTGCCCAATGAAGAGGCACTGGAATGAGTCATGGGTGTGGTGGGGAAGCAATTCAGGCATATCTATTGCTAGGGGAAGACAAACGAGCCCAGGCTTCAAATGCTTCTCTGCTGCAGACCACCCTTCCTCAAATTCTTTTGCTTCTTCTTCTTTTTTATTTCTTCTCCTGTTGCTTCCAGCATCACCCACTCTTTACGAAAAAGCAGCATGGTGAAAAGTGGGGTGGGGGAACTCATTAATGCAGTGGACAAGCAAAAGGGAAATGTGGCTGACAGTCACATGTTTCCATCACTTTTACAGTTGATTTCAATTATTTTAAAATGTTTAAATTGTTCTTAACTGCTTCATTGATCATTTTAAAATTTAATATTACTACAGTCAAGCACTGCATCCATTTTGGTAAACAAATATTGGAGGAGATAGGTGGAATTGGGCAAATCTGGTGTTAATTTTTGCAATAGCAAGTGACAATAATCCATTGGCAACCTGGCATGCATGCTATCGTCCCATCAGGCATCAACCGAATGCATCTTAAAATGAAAATAAAAACGCATGTTTTGTTTTGGATGCGTTTGCTGTCCTGGGCTCCTTCTGGAGGAAGGGAGGGATATAAATTATAACATCAACAACCCACTGGAAGGACCCTGAGTGAGAGGCAGGGAAAGGAAGATCTCCTGAGAGGCTGGGAGTAGAAAGGAAAGCTCCCAGGTGAGAGCTGGGAAGGTCCACCACTTTCTGTGTGAGCCAAGAGTGTAGAGCAGGAGTCAGCTACCTTTTTCAGCCGTGGGCCAGTCCACTGTCCCTCAGACCATGTGGTGAGCCAGACTATGGGGGGATGGGATGAATTCCTATGTGCCACAAATAACCCAGAGACATATTTTAAATAAAAGCCGGATTTAGAAGGTGATTGGGCCGGATCCAGCCCCTGAGCCTTAGTTTTCCTACCCATGGTGTAGAGCGACCTTTCAGAGAGGACTCTGTGTTTTGTTCTCTCTCTCTCTCTCTAATTTAGATAGTTTTTTTCTTACTCTCACTTTATTCTGATTCTGAAATGAGTGGGCATGTCTAGCTCAGCTCCCTTCATTTCAACGGGTCTACTTTAAGTAGAACTTAATTGGACGCAACCCACAGCCATCACAATTCTATGTGCCCTTACCTGCGGCAAACAGGATGGAAAAGAAGTAGGAGATCAGAGGTGTCTGCATGGTCTCTGGACCCCGCAAAGGAGGGAGAGGAATTGTGGAGCTGAGATGGCAGTTGCATGAGGGGTGACTAGCTTAGCCTGGCTGATAGGGATTTATAGCTCCAGGGTTGGACAGGGTTGGAAGGTGGGGTATGCAAGGAGAATGGGCTGTGTGGAACAGTTCCTGCTCCATCAGACTCCATAGGAGATAAATCACCAGGTGAAACCAGCACCTGTTCTGGGCTTGGTGGCCATAACGACATGCAAAGGCAAATGAATGGTCACTTCTCAGGCTTCTGGGGCTGGGGCCAATGGGCTGGTTTCCAAATGATGTTTGTTCCAGTCATTCACTGCACCCATGGGGTGAAAGCGTTGGACACTCTGATGCTATCTACATGCCAAGTAGGTGATCTACCACTGAGCTAGCTTTATTAATTCCCCCAGAACTTTAAAGACCCATCATTTTAATTACATTTAAATCTGTGTCTTCATTGTTTTATGGCTGAATCATGTGCTTTCATGCTTTGCTGATTCTCTGAGCTGCCCAGGAAACTTATTAACATGTTCATGGCAAATGACATAACTAAACGAATGTCCTTTTTTCTGGCTGGCTGTACCAGTTACTAGCCCAACACTGACTTTATACCAAGACTGTGACTTATCTCCCTGCTGTCTCTTGCTCGCATAAGACTGGATGATTGAAAGGGGATACATACCATTTTGCAAAGCACAATAGTTTTTGAAAGCCAGGAAGAGTATCAATAAGCATGAATAAACTTAGGACAGGAGTAGGGAACCCTTTGGGGTCTTGTGGTCCCCTGTGAGCATCCCCTCCTGATGGGTAATGACTGCACTATATAGCTTCCCTTGGGGGACTTGGTCACACAGCCAATCCAACCACATCTGCACCTGCCACACACCCGACATCACGTATAACATCAGGTGTAGAGCAGATGGGTGTGGTTTGAAAAACATGGCCTTGCGAGTGAAACTGCTGCTCGTGGCAGTTCAGATCTGGGCCGAAGATTCCTCATGCCTGACTTACAGAATGGCAATGTGGAAATGATGGGCATTTCTGGCTTGCACAGAAGTGCCTGTTGCAGTGAGTTCCCAAACACAGGCTACTGTTAACCATGAAAAAGGAGCATGCAGTTATTTAGAGTCATCCCAGGAGCCTCAAAGAAACAGAAACTTCTTCACTCTTGACATGATTTTATTCACTGGCAAAGAAAAATATTCAAGGTATAAAATTGCATAGGATTAGTGGAAATGGAAATTGCCTGCTAATAATGATGCCTGGATTCATTTCTTTTTAATCTCTCCTTATCTTCCAGGAAGCTGAAGAGATGTTTCAACACATGTTCATTTATGTTCTGAGGGCCTAGCAACTTGCTAGTGCATGTATTTGACAGCTGGAGTGCACATGGCGTTCTTCCATATTTCTACGTACAATCCAGGTATCCCGAGAGTACGTGGCCCACTCACACAGGCACGTTTGGTTCCACAGCCACGTTTGGCATAGGTGTATATCTCATCGCCTGCAGGAATTGAGAAGAATGTTGATTTGGTTTAAGTTGAGCAATTGACATGGAAATGGGCACTAAAATTCCACTTGGTTCTGCTAGATTTCCCGAAGTGAAATCGTGTGAAAGATTGCATAAAACGTGAAAGTTATCAGGTAATCAAACATCAGGAAAATGGAATACAGAGCTGTCTGAATGAGGCCTTACCCTGTTGTACGGACACATCATAGTAGACACATTTGCGCTCCCAGCCGTGGCAGTTTAATGTCTCCGTGGGGCGGCACCTTGGATTCTGCGAGAAGCATCCAGGACACTGTAAGCCATTTGGTCTGGCCCCTAGCCGTGGCACTGAGAGCAAGCACAAAAACAGGGAAGAAACACCTCATCTCAGATCCATTTTCAGATTTTAGATAAAGATAGTTACCCATCCTCCAGTCATTCCCCATTGGGCTTCTGTCACAATCCTCAAACATTTCATCAAAGGAGCAACCACCCAACTTTGTGGCCCCTTCATAGGGAATTCTGTGAGCCCTCGGGCACCCAGGGCCCCAGGGCATTGGCACCTATGATGCCACCCCAATCTCCCAGTCGTGCAAGATTCCAGTGTTTCCAGGCTCTCACCCAGGGTTCATGTTTCCTTTGGAATAATGGGCAGCAGAGACAGTGGTGCCTTTATGGTATATGGGTTGTTGTTTTTTTGCACATATATACAACCTGAGCCTACGATGGAGGGATTCATAGCACTAACAGGCCAAGAGGGTCTTGCTTCTCCCATTGCCACTGCCTTGGATTTAAGCAGAAACCAGGCATGGCTCTGTCTCTCTGGCTTCCCAGCCTGAATCTTTGCTTCCAGCTTCTAGCTCTTACACAACTCTGCCCTCTGCCCTTTGTCTTTCTAACTACCAGCAAGTCAAGGGAGGGGGACCCAACCATTTATTGTTCAGCACAGAACCACCTTCCCTAAGCAGCCCGTACTTAGAAGGCCATGAACTAAAGCCGGAAGCTAGGCAGGTTGTTCCAGGAATTGAATCTGTGTTGGATCCAGGAATTAGAAGGTGGCTCAGGCATACAACCTGCCCTGCCCTCTCCACTCACCAACTTTTCTGTCCAGATTTTCACTTTTTGAAATATGGCAAACCTAATGGCTGTACTCTAGGGACATATTCTAACTATACACAAGCACATGGCTTCCCCCAAAGAATCCTGGGAACCATCCTTAACCCATCATGGAGCTACCATCCCTAGCAAGCTACAGTTCCCTAGATTCTTTGAGGTGGGGAGACATGTGCTTTAAATGTGACCTAGTTCATACTAGATGTTCTCAGAGGTCATTACTGCCATTGCAATGAAGCGTGTTACAAATCATGGGTGCTGGTTGAGATTGATTCACAATTCTCCATGGCGATGTTTCCCAGGAGCAACCCGTGTCCCTTGGAGCAATGCTGGGGTGCAGTTTGGTGACACAAATCACCCCATCGAAGAGGAAGAGCTTGGAAAAGTCCTGCCAAGGTGCTTACGTGTCACTGATCCAGCATTGCAGAGATCTTTGTGGCAACACTTGGCAGCTCTCCGCTTGCGCTGGTTCGGGAAAGTGAAGCCCATGGGCGTTGGAGGGCAGAACTTTTTCTTGGTGCAGCCTTTGAACGTGGAGAACCATCGGTCATTTCCTGGGGTTTTTCATGGAGGAAAGGCAAAAAGGAAATCAACAGCAATGTCAATCTGAGTACATTATTTTTTGTTTACTTACTCATTTATTTTTGACATGCATATCCTGATTTGCTTTTTAAATGCACACACAGAGAGAGAGGCACTACCCATTTTTGCCTGTGGCCAGGTCCCAGACATTGGCAAAGGGCCAAACAATCACCCACCAACGATGTTCTCTGAGGTGAAGATAAGGCAGGCATCTTCAGATAGTGGGCAGGTATAGGGCGTCCCAATGCACGAGTCACTGTTGCTGCTGCTGCAGCGTTCACAGTTCAAGCAAACTCCTGGAAGGGAAAGGAAACGGCAGAATTAAATAAAGGGCTGAGTTCCAGTTCAGGTGGTAGCAAGTGAGCTTTATTCAGGGCTGGCCCAAGACATTTTGTATAACCACCCCCCCCCCCAACATTTCTCCAATGAAAATAGGGATGTCCTAAGGAAAGCGAGACATTTCAGGATCAAATCAGAAACTTTGGGTGGCTTCTGTAAATCTGAGTCTGTCCCTAAAAAACAGGGACAGTTGGAGGATCTGGTTTTGGCACCCTGGGTAAACCACAAAATGGCATAACAAACCACAAAATGGAGGAGGAGAATTCCCTGGATGCCAAGATCCAGCCAAGTGCTGTTTGGTGAGCGAACCCCAGTAGAGCTATAAAATCACAAAATTTGTAGCAAATTAGCATGGAAATAAACGTTTTTAGATCCTTAAAATGTGTCCTTCAAAGGTCCTTCCAAAGTTCACCTCTTCCCCTAGCATAGAAAAAGGCCATACATTTGGTAAGTTAAAACGGTTTACTTACAAACCCTCCAAAGGTCATATTCATGTGCTTTTCCATACAGCATTCAGAAAACGTTGCACAGGCAGTAAAACCTGACTTAGTTGCAGTGGTGAAAGTTCCTAAATTATTGGTATAGAAACACAACAATGGCTTGTAAGAGCCATGTGGCCTGAGCTGTAGCAACCAGCTCAAAACCTCTTCACTCATTGAACTTCTCTGGTAGATTGAAGTAAACAAAGGCCTTTGATTGCCTTCTTCCCAAGGTGAGAGGGAGTGGCCTAACTAAGGCTTGCAGACCAGTTTACTCTATGACATTAACCCCTACATGCATTAATTAGACATAAGCATGCTGCTTATATGAGGCTGGTTACTCCACAGTTTGTACTACAACTCCCATCTGTTGGGAGCTATTGTCCAAATGATTTGCAGGATGCCAAACTGGCAAAGGCAGGAGTAAACAATATCAGATTAGATAGGCAAATAATCTAACATGGTGTAAGGCAGCAAGAGTAGCCAATGTTATGGCCTCCAGATACTGTTGAACGTCAACTCCCATCATCCTTCATCAATGGGCTGGGGCTCAAGGGAGCTGGAATCCAACAGTGCCTGGAATGCATTACACTGGCTATCCCTGGCCTAAGGAGTTAAGTCCTACTGACCTACCTGTAACAGGCAGGAGAATGAAGATGTAGACAATCAGAGAAGTCTGCATGGCCTTGGGAACACATGCAAAAGAGAAAGGGAAACTCGAGCTCAGATGGCAGCTACATCAGGGATCTCTATTCTAGTCTAGCTGTGGGGGGATTTGGCTGGTGGTCCAACTGGCCTCCAAGGATAAATGGGGGAGAGTGACCAGCAACAAGTATGGGCTTGCTGGCCATGGAGATGTGGAACTTTCCTTGCGCTTGGTCAGAAAACTGTAGCGAGCATAGAACGTGACAGCACAACTGCTGATAGGAGCGAGACCCTATCATCATATTACACATCTACACAAAATTCCTCTCTGACTGTCAATGTGCTATGGGGCCAAATTAAAGGTGTTACTCTTAAGGTGTGTTTGTTTTCCTGAATATAATGCTAGTGCTTCTGTCTTGTTTCCAACGTTCATTGCATACTGCAGTACCTGTTGTGTTACGGAACTGTGGCTTGTTGACCAATATTCTGGACCAGGGGTACCAACTTGAATAAAATATTGTGTAGGCCCCGCCCACATAATCAATCACATGACTCAATGCACACACATCATTCGAATTGGAGTGCCCTTCAACTTGGGGGGGGGGAACAGACTCTCAAATGTTTTATTGTGGGGGCCGAATCCCCCATGGCCCCTAGGAGTTGGCTTCTATGTCCTGGACATCATGCTAAATTTATTTCACAGCAATGGGCATGACACAGCAACAAACATCACTGGACATTGTTGTTGCTTCCCCACCCTTTCCACACATGTATGCTTCTGCTTCCCCATGAGACCCCCATGGAAATAGCAGGAAAGGACTGTATGCTGATCTAACCACCCAAATTTCATGACTTTAATCCCATGAATTTCCAGGTTAAGTGAGCTGCAAACTGATATTTTTTCCAGAATCAAATAACATGGAAATGAGTTCCAAATATGTACTATATTCCATTAGTTTTCTGCAAGTGGCTTTTATGTCATGTGACAGATATAATGGGGAAATCAACATTTAGGGAAACGTTGGGGAAATGGAATAAACAGCTGTGTGACCACAGCCTTCATATGCATATAAAGCCCTTAACAGCTTGGGACTGAGTTACTTGCAGGATCGCATTACCCCATAGGTGCCCACTCAACCTCTTCGACTCGTAGAAGCTTCAATGACATGCTCAGTAGGCAGAAGAGCAAGAATCATTGCTGAGGCTTTTTAGAGTTTTCAGGTGCATAAACCCAGCAACTGTGAAGGCTTAGAACACCTATTGTCTGACATGATTATGAGATCAGCAGTTTGCTCTTCCAACTTCTGCTTATCAGTCCACAGCAGAGCTGGCCATTCAAGTCTTGCTGAAATCCAATCGCTATCAGCCCCAGCCAGCTTGAAACAGTAAGGAATTGTGGGAGGTGTAGTTCAGCAAAATCAAGCGGGGGCAGCATAGGGTCCCCATCCCTGTCTATAGTTACTGAGCTGGTGTTTCTCTCTCTCTCTCCACTTGAATTTATTGCAGGGTTGGGAAACTAGATAAGGAGAATGGGCCAACTTTATTGATGAGTGGGTGGGTGTACTGCCAAATGATAAATCAGCTGATGTCCCCATGAGGTCCCCATGAGGTCTGGTGATCCATTTTTGCCCACATGGTATAAATTCAAACATGGAAGGCAAAGGCGCAGCATTTTGCAAAAGCTGATTGGTGTTTTGCAGGTTTCTGAGTTTATGGATTGCTCAGTTATCACCTTGCAGGCCTCAAAATCTTGGCAGGTTTTAAAAGTGAGAAAGTTAGAGTCCTGCTTATTTTCTCTCCCCCAGCTGCTCTGTCTCTTTAGATTCCAAACTTGGAGCCCTTAGCTCCTCCCATAAACACTCTCACACACAGTGCTTCTATCTTGTCCGGGTCCAACCTCAATCCCTTGACCACCATCCATCCTCCAGCCACCTCCATGCACTCAGCCAGGACATTCACTGCTCTCACTGGTGTTCACCAGCTACTGTTCACCAGCTGGGCTCCACACTCTGGTTTATGTCCTTGAGCTGTGCTCATGCCTCTTGCTTGACAAAATGGAGATATGGATAGGAGCATAGGCATGGCTGGAATGGTAGTGGGACTTGCCTCTGATTTGGGGTTTTAGTTTCTTCATTTGTTTTAATTGAGGTTCATCTCTTTTATATATATAGAATAATCTTGGACACACATAAAGAGTGTTGCTTTGCCCCAGACTGGCGTAATCACTTTTTGAATCAATACGAAGAAAGGCACATTAGGAAGTAACACAACAATCTCCTCTGTAGACTCACCCGTGCCACCCCACCCAGCCATGCAAGAACCCTTGACTGGGACCTCCCCTTAGTGCTAAAGCCTTCCTTAAACTCTTATTGACTGCCGTCTGCAAGAAACAAATAGAACCGTTTTTGGACTGAATATTCTTTCTTTATTTTTTAAAAAATAATATTTATTAAATTTTCCATTTTAACATTCCAATCAAATCACATCATATATTCCAAATTATTCAATAATTAAACAATCCAAATATTATGCCAAATTATTAATTTTTCGGGGGTGACTTCACCATGCTCTTAGGTCGGAGGGGATCTGATCATCTCATACTTCTACTGCTTCTCATATTCATTTCCAATGGTTCCCATAAGTCATTCTGATGTTAATCCTCATTATTTTCCACAGCCTCTGAGTTCTTCCAACAAGCAAGATAAATCAAACAATATGTTTCTGTGTGGTTTTATATCCAGGATTCCCCCATGTAGGTTCATAGCATCTCTTCACAGGCTGGTATTTCTGCCAAATCAGTCCAAGAATCCTCCCTAAATGCCCAGTCTATTCTGTCCAGATAAAATCCAATCAAGGGATCTGCCCTATACTTTTCCAAAACCAGTTGTCATTCAAACGTTAGCCTTTCCAGGGAAGGGTTTTAGTTAAAAATACAAGCATAGAATATTGAAGACACGCCTCTCCCATGACTATACACTTTAACAACAAACTGGTCTGCACTTCCATCCATAATGGCGGCCTATTAAGACTGCGTCATAAATCCTGGGCAGTCATCCCAAGTTCTTTGGCATCTCTCCAGCTGTTAATTAGATCTTGCTTCTATGCCAATATCATAAATCAAACCAGGAAATCTTTTTCCAACAAGCCAAAAGTCAAAATCCTTAGTTTTTTTGTTTAAAATAATTGTTGTCTCCACACAGTTGATGATTGTTAAATCCACTTTATATCAATAAATACCAAACTTTTCAATCTCACTTGCTTCATAGTTAATCAAGTAGCCAAACCAGAAGTGATTTTGCAGAGTAACATAGTAAAACAAAGCATAATGAAATCCATAAGGCTCACCCCCTCCTTTCCGTTCCATCATACCTCCATGCAAATAATAGTCCTTCTTCCGATCAAATCCTTTTTTAGCACCTCAATGGCTGGCAATTAGCAGAATATT
The DNA here is from genome assembly GCF_951804945.1 of Podarcis cretensis. Classification (NCBI taxonomy): domain Eukaryota; kingdom Metazoa; phylum Chordata; class Lepidosauria; order Squamata; family Lacertidae; genus Podarcis; species Podarcis cretensis. The sequence goes on along the minus strand of NC_137177.1, from coordinate 16,554,103 downwards.
TCCCCCCTCCTCACTCAGAGCATGTCCATAATTTAAATCCAATTTTTCATCTTACGAAATGGAGGTTTGTCGCTCACAGAGACAGCTTTGGAGAGTTGCCAAGAAATGCACTGTGCTATGTATCCAGCGCCTCCCGGCCCCTCATTCCTTCTGAACTTGGGGCCAGGTGTTGGGCAAACTGTGGATGAGACTGCCCCCCCCGAACCTGGGGGGGTTGGGAGGCTGATTACTCCCATCTCAGCCTCTAATTACCAGTGTGAGCGGCTGTGATGGAATTTCAGCCATCTTGGTGGCGACAAGCTGGAAGTCCCTGATTATTTTTTATTGGGCCTGCAATCTTTCATTCAGAAAACAGATGGGAGCCCTGAAAGAAAAACCTGGAGGAGGATGGGGAGGCATCGTGGTCCCCAAGTTGGGATGAGGAAGGAATTCAATTTTGTCTACATATTAATGAGAAACTAACTCATTTGCACTTCCCAGATCGATACGCAAACTAAAACTCAGCTTTCAAAATTCACATTTCTCAGAATTTTGCAATGTAGTTCATAAACCAAACGGTGTATACAAAAATGCATTTATGTGGAGAAAGTGCCAAAAGTGCATATTTTGGTGATAATAACATATACAGTGGTACCTCGGGTTACATATTTTGCATATTTTGGTGATAATAACATATACAGTGGTACCTCGGGTTACATACGCTTCAGGTTGCAGACTCCGCTAACCCAGAAATAGTACCTCGGGTTAAGAACTTTGCTTCAGGATGAGAACAGAAATCGTGCCGCGGCAGTGGGAGGCCCCATTAGCTAAAGTAGTACCTCAGGTTAAGAACAGTTTCAGGTTAAGAACGGACCTCCGGAACGAATTAAGTTCTTAACCTGAGGTACCACTGTATACAAATGCCTTATATTAGGGAGAAATGCTAGCAAAACTCTATACTAGTTAAACTGCAATTACAAATTGTGTTTATTAGGAGAAATTTATGCTAAAATGTGGATTGATTTTCAATAGCTTTTTTTAAAAAAATGCAGATTGCTTTTTTAAAAAATAATATTTATTAAGGTTTTAAAGGTTAGAAAAAGAAAAAGAAAACCCACCAAGTTAAACACAGACTTATAACAAACAGAAAAATGGAAAAATAGATACAATTAAACCAAAAAGAAAAAAGAAAAGAAAGAAAGAAAATACAACGAACCTTCCCATAACTTATCTTTCATTTGCTTGTTTCCTTGACCTCCTCACACCTCCCTTTTTTGTATTCTAATTCAGTTAGCTATTTCAACAAATCCTTTCCATCCTTCCCAATTTTTATCCTGATACAATGTAACTTTACCTTCCCTCCTTTCATCCTTTAACAATCTATCTTTACTTAATCCTTTATAATACTTCTGCTAAAGCCACATAACTTCATTCCAGCCTCCTTCTAACATTCCTTAATTTTACAACGTTTCTGTAAATAGACTTTAAATTGCTGTAGTATTGTGGAGAAAAGAATTTAAGATTTTTTAAAAATGAGAAACTTAAGAGCACTGAATTTGATAGATTTGTCCAATCGGGTGCCCAAAAGCACATGGCATGGATCCTACAAGTTGTCTGGCATGTAAAGAGAGCTCAGGAGAGAAACTTCATAAGGAGAATGCTTGAGATACTGGGTAGCAGGAGGAGGAAGGAACCCTTCCCCAGGATATGGTTGGTGCTGGAGGATTTAGCTTTCTCACACGTTGCCTCTTTCACTAAGTAGCTGGTTCCATTAATGAGCACATTTTTGCCCTTGAATTCACATACGTTGCTTGTTCCACAACCCTTCAGGATGAACTTGGCATCTGCAAGTAGACATGGTTAATAGTCATTGACAGTCTTATCCTCCATGAATCTGTCCAATACTTTTTGAAAGCCATCCAAGATGGTGGCCATCATCACTACGTCTTATAAGACCGAATCCCATCATTTAACTATGCACTAGGCGAAGAATGCTTATTTGTTTGTTTATAAATTTTATTTATAAATTTTGGAAAATAAAATACAACTAGTCAAACATTTTCCAATATACATTCCCTTGGTAATCGACTTCCCTTCCACCCTTCCTTGGTTTCTTCAAATTATCTTTTGCTGTTGCATATTGTAATTATAATAATAATAATAATAATTTATTATTTATACCCCGCCCATCTGGCTGAGTTTCCCCAGCCACTCTGGGCGGCTCCCAATCAGTGTATTAAAAACAATACAGCATTACATATTAAAAACTTCCCTGAACAGGGCTGCCTTAAGATGTCTTATTCTATGCCTTCTTTCCTCCACCTTATTATCTGAATAACTTTTACTGCTAAGCTTACTCCAAACCTGCTAGCATTTTAACATGTTTACAATATTTTTTTTAAAAAAAACTACAAACATTTTCCAATCCTCCTTGAAGGCTGTCTCGTCTTGTTCTCTAATTTTACTAGTTAAAATTGCTAATTCAGCATATTCCATCAATTTCGACTGCCACTCCTCTTTCATATGTACTGCATCCTCCCACCATTTTGGAGCATCTAGTACTCTCGCTACAGTAGTCACATACAGAAGCAAATTCCTTTGATTCTTTGGTACACCTGATCCAATTATCGCTAAAAGAAAAGCTTCTGGTCTTTCTGGGAGAGTCCTCTTAAATATATTTTTTTTAATCTCATTACGTATCATCTCCCAAAATCCTTTAGCTGCTCTACAAGTCCATCACATATGATGAAATGTGCCTTCTATTCCTTTACATGTACCTAATTCTGACTCATACAAGACTTCCTTATTTGGCCAATCTGAATGTTCCAACATTTAGCTTGATAATCTCATCTCAAGGTTCTACTCATTTGAAAAGGACACAAGCCATTAGCACCTTATCATGGATATAATCCCTGCATACTCTGGCATAGCTCTTGTACATTTCAATGATGCGTGCATCAAAGAATATCCTGAGAGATTGTTACTTGAGGTTCAGGGCAGCAGGTCTCTCGCTCTGCCACCTGAGGTGTCCATCTCATCTTGGCTCATGGTTGGTCCATCTCTGGATGCTCCAGAGGCAGCATTCTCCTCCCACCTGTTCCCTCTACCCCACACAATCCCTCTTCCTCCCCTGCTAAGTACCTTCCTTAGGACCGTATTTCCCTGTTACGCTGATGCAAGTATTTTCCGCATCTGTGCATGAGACTTTTCCGCCATTGCAGGGTTCCTGTGTCTCAGTGAAACATCCAGTCGAGCAAACAAGCCCATTCTTTCTTGAAGAAGCTGGAGGAACTAGGAAGCAAAGAAGAGAGAAGCAAGTGGTGTGGGGAATTTCTAAATAGGATTTTAAGAAGAGGCCTGATGGTTCCTTGAAAGGCCTGATTCACACACGCACCAGTAGCAGCCAGTGTGTTGGGGAGAAGTAAGTCTCCTCATGCTGGCATTTCTGCTGTTTACCTGTATGGAGCTTTGCCAAACACCCATGCAACTGCCCTGCCTGATCCATCACATCACAATGGCTGCTACTGGTGTGTGCTAGAAGTGAGATGGGAAACAGCAGTCTTCTCTTGCATATGATGGAGCAGGAAAAGGATGCAGGAGGTTGGAGTTGTGTGGATGCAACAGCGGGAGCCCTGGACTGGCTCACCGTAGACCCACATCTTTCTGAACCCACCCTAGTCCCTTCCAGGCAGGCCACAGCAACACTATTATTAGGAGGTCAGCTTCTCCCCACACAATCCTGTCCCACACTCAGAGTTCCTTCTTCTTACGCCAGGTGTGGGCAAACTTTGGCCCTCCGGATGTTGGTAAACTACCAACTTGCAACATCCTTTCCCATTGGCCATGCTTGTTGGGGCTGAGGGAACGTGCAGTTAAGCAACACCTGGAGTGCCAGTGGTTCCTCACACATGTCTATCAACATTGAGGGGGTAGTGGTGGTTGGCAACATGCAGGCACCCACAGCAGTGGTTGAGCTTCATGCTACAGAACCAGGGTCGGAGAACAGGTGGGGGCGTGACTGGTGTGCATCCCGGGGGGTATGGCACGCATCCTGGGGGCATGGTGCGCTACCCACAGGGGCATAGCGCCCAGTGCAGGGGGGCAGCCATGATTGCACACCACCAGGATTGTGGTGCCAGGAGGGGTGCGCTCCCTCCGCCCCCCTCTTCCTCCATCAGTGACCCACAGAGACCTTTCCCCCACAAACACTTTATTTTGATGTTGTTTTCTTCTCGCATTTTCTTTGTCAGAAAAAATGAGGTCCAGAGATAACTTTCATCCCTCCCTTACATTAGGATGAGAACAGGTAGAGGGACTAAAACTTCATACACTTCATGCTATTCCTACCAATTTCAAATGCAAATTGTGAATGGACTCAGCTACATTAGTAAGGAAAGAGAGTTTTATATTTGTTATAACACTGTGACACCAGATGGCACCATAGAGCAGAAAACTTTTCTACATGATTTTACATAGTGTTTTTTTCTTTCGTTATAACAATTTCTAATTTCTTTTTGCAGTGTGTTCTTGAAACAATAACACTGCATTAGTGGTGGATTTATCCTGCATTCATTTGTTCAGTGATGCTTCCCCAGTTCTATTGCATCATTATCACTGGCTGAAGGGGCTGGCGATAGAGCAACAAAAGTGGGGGAAACATAAACCAATACATTTGTAAAATGAAAAGTTAAGGGGGTTCCACAGGAAGTAATGGGATGCACACTGATTGGAAATGAAGCCATGTGACTAGCCCAAAACATTTGCACACACAAACATGGATTGAAATGATTGAAATCACCCCAATAGCATTATGAGTAGAAATCAACCTGGGTGCACCAGGAAAATTACATTTGGAGGGACCCTGATTTGCAATTCTGTTGTCAGAGAGGGGGCAGATGATGACTTACCTCCCCATTTTAAGTTTGCATTGCAGTAAGCTGTGGTACAGCAAGCCGAGGTGTATCGCAGATATGCATTATCTCCTATGGTGACGGTGAAAGCATTGGCACAATAATCATTTCCCCCACATGTATAGAATGTTGTAGTAAACGTGACCCCTGTTTACCGGAAGAGGGAAAAGACAAACAACAGGTCAAGAGACCCCATTCCCCAGAATTCTTCTATATTGTCTCCACTCTGCCTTGTCCTTCCACCTTGGTTCCAAGTTCTCCCAAGGGAATATGGCTTCCCAGAATATAAGAGCCTGTAGATCAGACCAGAACTCAGCATAATCATAGAAACATAGGAGCATCTGCTTTTGGTGACCAAGGTCCCAGGTTGAATCACACCATCTCAAGGTAGAGCTGGGAAAAAGGCGTCCTGTTTGGAACTTTAGAGAGCCTCTGTCGGTCAGTACAGACACCACTGAACTGGATAGACCAGTGGTCTGCCTCAGCGTAAAACAGCTTCTTATATTTCTGTCAACGCAACCAGTCATTACTTGTTACTAGGTGCATTGTAGTGTATTTTTAAGTAAAGGGATTTGTGCCATTGGCATGCATGTATAATACACAGGCCTGAGCCATCATTATCATCCAGCAGGTGGAACCAAAAACCACCTTAGGCATAACTACCTCCCTAAATAGCACCCCTACTAGAGGCAAGACCAGTGGCATAGCGTGGGGGGACCAGAGAGGCAGTGGCCCCAGGTGCAAAATTCTGCAGACAGGCTCTGGCTTCCTCAGGGATCCCCACCTTGCCTAAGCGAAGACAGCAAAGCAGTCCAGTCCTCAGGGACTGAGTGTGGGTGGAGGGAGGCTAGCACAGTACAGAATGGCACTCTTCTTCACAAGCATCAGGGGAGTCGCCCACCAAGAGCTGAGTTGTGTGGGCAGGCAAGTGGTGTCGCACGGCCCCATTTGGCTCCAATGAGGCATCGGCTGCTTGCCTGCCCCGGGTGCCAACAACCCACAGCACACCACTGGGCAAGCCATCGACCCTGTCAATTGTCATGCTGATTCCTGATCATTCTCAAAGCCTCCAGGAGGAACCACATGATGCCAAATAGTTGTTAGGCTTCCCTGCCCCTCTCCTTCTCCCAAGACTTCCTTACCAGTCAGTGCATTCTCGTTCTTGATGGTCACACAGGCGTCTGAACCACTTGCACAATCTGTCAGAGCTTGGGTAGCATTATTGCCTTGTATACACTTCAAGGCTGCTGGAAGACGAGAGAACGACATCATACAACTATGGGACTGAAGCACCCTCAGGCATTGAACAAAATGGGGGAAAGCCTATGTCCCATTCAGTGCGTAATGCTGGCTGTGGGCAGCATATTCCCAAGAGTACACACCACAATGTGAAATGTGTCCTCATTCAGACACTGACTGCGTACACACCATTTAAAGTGTACTTAAAGCACTTGACCTCTGCCCAAAAACCTGAGAACTGTACTTCACCCCTCACAGAACAACAGTACCCAGAACCCTAGACGAATTGCAGTTCCTGTGATTCTTTGGCGGAACCAAGGTGATTTACATGTGTGGCCTTATAATGTACAAATTTTAATAGAAACTTTTATAAAATAAGGTGTTTATCCAGCCAAAATGCCATCTTTTCACCAGTGATCTACTACAGGCCTTCAGAAACATGGGTGCCCACAAGAATTATTCATGGGTATGTAGAGGAAAGAAAACACTGAAAGCAGGGGAGCACAACAGTTTCTCACACCCTCCCTCCAAAAGAGAGAGAGAGAGAGAGAGAGAGAGAGAGAGAGAGAGAGAATGACTGTACTTCTTGCCTAATATTCTTGGTTCTTGAAATACTAGACTAGGGTTGCCACACATCCGGAATTTCCTTAAAAGCCAGAAAAGGCTCAACAACTTTTGTATCCAGATTTTCACTTTTTGAAATATGGCAACCCTATGCTAGACATATACTCTTTTTCCTCTTCTTTTTCAAGCATGGGAGGGACAGCCATGCCCCTCGCTGTTCTGTGGATGCCCTGGTCCAGGAAGGTTACACACAGGGCAGGAAGACATCACCCTTCTCCTAGATGTTTGTCTTGTGCACTTGGCTTTCAGAGGTATGGTGCCTCCGAAATCAGAAGGTTACATTTAGCATTTAAATGTTAGCTCACATGACCCAGAGCCGCTGAGAAGTCTCTCCTTCAGGGATTGATCTAATTCTGTTTTCATTCCATCTAAGGTGGTACCACCATCAAACCTTGTGGCAGTAAATTTTAAGAGGTGCTTATGAGTTGTTGTGCAAGAAGAAGCACTTATTTTCTCAGACCTAAACTAGTTGTTAATTGTATTAATTGGGTGCTGTGGCTGTGCAGCTCCAACCCCAGCAGTGCACCAGCATGGAACTGGCTCTGCCATTAGGCAAACTGAGGCAATTGCCTCAGGCGGCAGAAGTCCCCAAGGCAGCAGCTTCACAGGTGCCCTACCTGCCCTGCCTCCTCCACCACTGGTGCAGAAGAAATGCTGACACCGGTGGCAATAGATGGGTAGGTAGATAGATGATAGATAGATAGAGCTTTTTTCTTTTTAAAAAAGGTTTAGGTACTCTCATTTTGACTCAAGAAAATCACCATTTTATAGTTCAAATCGGGGAAAATAAATACAGTAAATGGACAAAACTACAAAGATTCACAAAATGTTTAGGGGTATGCGTATCCCTGCACCCCCCCCCCCCCCAGAAAAAAGCACTGGATAGATAGACAGACAGATAGAATAGATAGATCCATGCAAAATATGCCTCCCAATGCTAGTCCTACTGGACTTAACTGTCCAGGGATCCTTTTCCATTACCCTTTTACCTACTAAGAGTAGACCTTTTGAAGTTAGTGGACATGACTTAGGCTCATCCATTGCACTACACACACACACACACACACACACACACACACACACACACACAGTAGAACTTAGCTAAATACTGTATATTTCAGCCAACCTACCTTTAGAACTTACAGCAGGCTTAACAGATTACTACCAGTCTATGATTCTGTGATTTCCCATCACCAAATGCATCCACTCAAAAGCTAGCATGGGAGTCCAAATGCGGGGACTGATAAAAGATCAGTCTGTGGCAAGAACATTTTGAGCAAAGTTTTTAACCCCCCTAGATTAGCATCAAACGATGGCCCAGTTGATATGTCATTCCATAGTGCTGGTCTTTCATTCTGTCCCTAACAGCAGAGTAGGAAAATGGATGTGATCAATGATAAATAACTTACGTGGATCCACAGAGGCAACTAAGAGTGGCGAAAGAAGGCAGAGCACAAGGAGAGGCAACATAGTACCGTAAGGTAGGGCTAAGATCATTGCTGAGCTTGACTGCTTCTTGTGCCCAGATGTATGGGCAAAGGACGTTTTATAGATGGGTCTGCTGTAACATCTTTTAGGGAGTTGCTCCAATGAACCACAGTAAAAGGAGTGTTGTGTAGTGTAAATACCCATAAAGAAAATGGGCGGAGATGCCTCTCTTATTGTGCAAGGACTTCCTGGAACGAACGGTGGATTCTGACAACAAATTTGGCAAAACTGATGCCAACTGGTACCGTAAGGTAGGGCTAAGATCATTGCTGAGCTTGAGTGCTTCTTGCGCCCAGATTTATTTGCACAGGGCATTTTATAGATGGGGCTCCTATGTCAACATTGAATGAACTGCAGTAAAAGGATTGCTGTGCTGCGTAAATACCTGTAAAGCAGCTGGGTACAGGTGTCCCTCTTATAGTGTTGGGCAGTGTCTACCTGGGGTTCGAGGACTTCCTGGAACAATCGGTAGATTCAGACAACAAATCTGATGGCAAACATGATGCATTCCTACCTGTTTCACACAAATCTTACATATTATGACTCATTCCATTTATTCCCCTGCTCCTCTATGGGTTCTCAAGCAGGCAGGCAGGACCGCTCTTTTATTCTAACAACCACCCTGCAAGGTAGGTTAGGCTGAGAGGTAGCGTGTAGCCCAAAGTACATCACCCTGGCAGTTTCATGGTTGAGTGGTGATCTGAACCCAGGTCTTGCTGTTGGTTCTTGCTTGCTATGCAAAATCAAAGTATCTGCATTTGAAACATTGACTTGTCCCAAACATTTGCTAATTTGTATATCTTCTCTGCTATGGATAGGCTAGGAAAACTCAGCGGTAGCCAGTGTTGCTCTCCAGTTCTGGCTAGACTCCAATTCCCTTCAGCTCCAGCCAACGTGGCCACTGGTCAGAGATGATGGGAGTTGTAGTCCCACATCAGGAGAGCCACAGATTAGCCACCACTGCCACAAAGGTAGCATTTTTAGGTCATTGTCAGGCTTGAAGAATTCTCTCCCTCCCCTGGTGACTTCAAGAAGCAGGGAGGAAACGTGAAAGGTTTTTCTTATGATTTTATTCAGTCCTTATGGCGAGAGACAAAGAATCCAGACATCCCTCAATGATGGAATTGCTCACTCTGGCTCCTCTGACTTCTCTCTCAACAGCATCTGACCCTACGCTGGCCCCCCGTGGTCAAACGTCTCTTCGTCCATTGCTCTTGCACTCTTAACAAATGTCAAGTTCTAGAGGATGGTGGCTCATCTATGCTGTCTAAAGACGTGTCAGCTGGCTGCACACCTCCCCCCCTCCTTCTCCTAACACCTCGTAACTCAGCTGCTCGCCTGTCTCTGATCTGTTATCTCCCTCAGAGTTCTGCTGTAATTCAATACTGTCTCTCTCTTCTCTGGAAGCTACAAGAGAAGGGGTGTGTACGTGATCTCCACCATTCCTCTTCCTCTTCAGTCCAGTCCCTGTAGGTCATAAGCATCCAAGACCTGGCAATGATGGTTCCTGGTGTGTTTCCCTGGAAAAGTATTCTACAGTCAGGAAGCCACCACTGGAAAAAGCCTGTTCTCATGCTGCCATCCTGCACACCTCCCTCAGAGGTGGCCTAGAGAGCAGGGGCTTGTGTGCTGGGCCCGGAGGTAACCCGAGTAACACGGTCCAGGTCCGGTCCCGAATCCAAGTGTTCTGCAAGGAGTCAGTCTGACAGGGCCAAAGCAGGACACAAGGCAGCAACCCAGACAAGGTCAGGCACAGGATTTCTGGCAAACAGCAACATTGCTCCCACAACCTGGGGCAGGGTCCAGCAGCCTTTTATCTCAGTTGGGGTAACGGCTGGTCCTGATCCCCTGGTGATGCACCTCCCTGTCTCGCCCGAAGGCGAGCACTCCTCCTGCGAGTACTCAGGTCTCTCCTTCTCTCAGACCTCAGTCTCTGCAGCTCGGGAGATGTCGGTGGGTTACTAGGCCCAGGGGCCACCTCAGCCTCTCCTGACCCAACCAGTAGTGGAGCAGCTGTAAGTGATTGCCCAGCTGGAGGCAACGAGGTAATCCCTGCATCTGGAGCAAGGGCAGGTTCAGGCCCCTGACTCAGCCCAGCTGGTGCTTGTTGCAGGGGAACCTGTGCAGACTGGGGCTCTTCAGAATCAGACCCCAAACTAGGTTCAGATGCCACCTGGGGCAAAAGATCCGGTGTGGACTGAGACTCTTCTGGCTCCGAGTCTGAGCCTGAGTCCCAGGCCATCACAGCTTGGATGATCATAGAATCATAGAATCTTAAGAGTTGGAAGGGACCCAAGGGTCATCTAGCAGGAATCTCAGCTAAAGTATCCATGACAGATGGCCATCCAACCTCTGCTTAAAAACCTCCAAGGAAGCTGAGTCCACCACCTCTTGTGGGAAAGGTCGTGATGACTGCAGAGTCTTCATAGGTTTACATGGTGAAAGCTGGTACCTGGCATCATGGGCTAGAGAACCTAAGTCTCTGTAGGTCAAAGATAGCAAAAATTAAGGGTCCCCAGAGTGAAGCAGGCAATTCTCTGCAGATAGTATCACAGAATTGGAAGGGACCACGAGGGCCATCTCATCCAAGTCCTTGCAATGTAAGAATCCTTTTGCCCAATGTGGGATTAGAACCCACAAACCTGAGACTAAGAGTCTCATGCTCTACCAGCTGAGCTAGGGTTTCCATCTAACTCATTGGAGGGTGATGAGGAAGCAGAGCTGGCCCTGCGGAGTTGAGAAGGAAGGAAGGAAATGGATCCATCATATGATTATGCACTGAGCCAGAGAAGGAAACAGATGTCAAGGCACCACTTCCCTGACTTCTTGGAAATGCTGACATGTTCGCTTCCTGAAATGGTGCACAGTAGCCATAATCTCAAAGAACCCTGGGCAGAGAGGGCAATGGAAAGTTTCTCATGTGGCTGGTAGGAGTGTGACATAGCAAGAGGCAAATTTACTGCATGCGAGTTAAGATATAACCAGGTCTGCTAACTGATACAGCAGCCAACAAACCTTCCTTATCAAGCTCCTTCAATTAATTCTTAACTGCGGTAAGGAAAACACTTTTCATGTTTTATTATATCTATGCATCCAGACACAGGCCTTTCTATCTGACCCTTGGGTCTCTCCCCAGGTGAAATCCCCTTCTGGCTCACACCCTTTGTCCCTCTGGCCACACCCTGCCCTCTCCTTGTTTCACATCCTCCCAGGGTGTTTTTGCTTGCCTGGGAAAGTGTCCTCTAAGAATGACTCTTGCTTCCTGGATGCAGGATAGGGAGGGGTGAGTGAGTGCATATAGAAACTATCCCCCTGTAAGATTCACAGAGGCTAAACTAGTCAAACTGTCTGCAAGGCATGAATCTCAACTAAAGCGTTATTAAGAGCTCCAATTCATCTTGCTTGTTTCTGATACTCTATGCATTCATTGCTCCATTTGTTTTTGCTTCTGGCTTTGCCCACCAGTGGCAAGTAGCCTTTAGAATGTCAACCAGAGGGAATGTGGACCTCAACGCTGAATCCCCAGTGCTGGTTTAGATCTATACTATTATAGTATAGATCTATAGTTTAGATCTATACTATTATAGTATAGCAGAGACATCACCTTGCCAACAAAGGTCTGTATAGTTAAAGCCATGGTTTTTCATGGTTTTCCCAGTAGTGATGTATGGAAGTGAGAGCTGGACCATAAAGAAGGCTGATCGCCGAAGAATTGATGCTTTTGAATTATGGTGCTGGAGGAGACTCTTGAGAGTCCCATGGACTGCAAGAAGATCAAATGCATCCATTCTTAAGGAAATCAGCCCTGAATGCTCACTGGAAGGACAGATCCTGAAGCTGAGGCTCCAATACTTTGGCCACATGGGAAGAGAAGATTCCCTGGAAAAGACCCTGATGTTGGGAAAGATGGAGGGCGCAAGGAGAAGGGGACGACAGAGGACAAGATGGTTGGACAGTGTTCTCAAAGCCACAAACATGAGTCTGACCAAACTGCGGGAGGCAGTGGAAGACAGGAGTGCCTGGCGTGCTCTGGTCCATGGGGTCACAAAGAGTCAGACACGACTAAATGACTAAACAACAACAATTAGATCTATAATGTTGTTAAACATTAGCGAAAAATGTTTCTGTTCTGCCAGGCCTATGTTGGCAGTTCCCAGAGCTCCCTGTGAAGAGGGCTGTCCTCTGTGAAGCAGGACAAACACCTTCATGAATGCATAAAAAGGCAGGAACTGGTGTATGAATCATGCAGCAAGATTTTTAAAGCCGGCCCAAGAGCAGGGTAGGGATGCTTTTTTAACCAAGGGCCGAATACCCTTCTTTGCAACCTGCCAAGGGTCACATGACAGTGGTGGGTGGTGCCAAAGCAGAAGTGGACAGTAATGCAACCGATAGCATTTTTACCTTTGTACAATAGACTGGCTTCTACACATGCTGGCAAAGCCTTCTCTGCTCTCCAGTCAGATGAGAAACAGTTATTAGCAGCACTGAATGAAAATCTCCTCTCCAACCCTCCCCCCCAGCAAAAACTCTTGGAGTGCAAAGCAGTACCAGAGATGGGTGTGGCTTGGGAAGAGTTCAAGGGCCAGAGAGGGAGACTTTGAGGGCCACATTCTTCCCCAATGCCTGAAGCTCCACAACCCTACCCCAAAATGTGGACCCACATCTATTTTGGGCTTTGCTTCGGGGATGTCTTGGACTGGCACAGTTGAGAGAGGGCTGAAGCCAATGGCTTTTGCCTGAAAGAGTCTCAAATTTATGGGTCACTCAACTCATGGTTGATCTTTCTCAAAGTTCCTTCTCTGACTCTGATGCAGACTCTTTCTCCAGTTGCAGAGACCTGAGCTGTAGTGTGTCCCTGGATCTCACTGCTGAGCTGCCATGAATTAAGATCTTTCCCCTAGGTCCAGAGTTCAACTCATAAAACAGAAGTGCTGGGTTTACTGCCTAGCAGTAAAATTGCCATGATTGCCCATATGGCAGCTCCCTGGCTTTGTTGCAAATGCAAACAGTGTTGGAGCCCTTGGCATGATCAGCATCTGAGGTCGGCATTACGAGGCACCTACTGAAGCCCACACCCCTGTTGCGGACCCATGACTAGCTCTATGCATGATGGTCAGATTACTGTCATTCTGGGTGGGGTTGTGCTCCCTCTGAAGGAGCATCCAAGGCTCTTGAAGATAGGGACAGGGAAACATCCCATTCAACTTGTATCCCAATCTCTGTCAAGTGGTAACAAGATTCTAGATCAGGCATCAGCAAACTTTTTCAGCAGGGGGGGCAGTCCACTGTCCCTCAGAGCTTGTGGGGGGCTGGACTATATTTTTTTGGGGGGAATGAACGAATTCCTATGCCCCACAAATAATGCAGAGATGAATTTTAAATGAAAGCACACATTCTACTCATGTAAAAACACGCTGATTCCCAGACCATCCGTGGGCCGAATTTAGAAGGCGATTGGGCTGAATCTGGCCCCCGGGCCTTAGTTTGCCTGCCCATGTTCTCAGTGGTTCCAAGTGCTCATCTAGGGTTTGTATTTCCACTGGAAAATCAAGACACAGTGTAGTCTGCAAAGTCTTAGAACTATGGTTTATTCACACATAAAGGTAAAGGTAAAGGTACCCCTGCCCATACGGGCCAGCCTTGACAGACTCTGGGGTTGTGCGCCCATCTCACTTAAGAGGCCAGGGGCCAGCGCTGTCCGGATACACTTCCGGGTCACGTGGCCAGCGTGACATCGCTGCTCTGGCGAGCCAGAGTCGCACACGGAAACGCCGTTTACCTTCCCGCTGGTAAGCGGTCCCTATTTATCTACTTGCACCCGGAGGTGCTTTCGAACTGCTAGGTTGGCAGGCGCTGGGACCGAGCAGCGGGAGCGCACCCCGCCGCAGGGATTCGAACCGCCGACCTTTCGATCGGCAAGTCCTAGGCGCTGAGGCTTTAACCCACAGCGCCACCTGCGTCCCTTATTCACACATACTTACACCTAAAGCCTTCAGTGGAGGGGGTACCTCTCCCTGCTCCTCTCATAGCTATAGCAAGCTTGGCTCCAAAGCAGCAGCCAGTCATGGCCCTCCATTTCGTGGTGCAACCTCTCCCAGCCAGTGTGCATGGAGTTCTGCATACTTCCTTCTTCTTGCTCAAGAACGCCTTACCAATAAACGTCTGTGTAGACTCAAGGGACACCCTCCTTTCCCACAGTGACATCATGTCCCCCTGCTCCCCAGGGCCTTTTACATGGTTGATGAGAGCTAATGGCTGTCCATCAGCACCATTGTTCCCTTCAATGACCCACCATCACCAGGCTGGCATCATGAGGAAGTTTTCTGGTTCTATTCCCAGCCATTGCTAAGTCCAGGAATCCATGTGTTTGCTCAAACTCTGACCCTCCACTGGATGTAAAGATTATGGGGAGTCTGCCCACCTCTCCCTTCGTAACAGTAGTTTCCGGGGGGGAGGGGGGAGGACACAAACCAAAAGTTATTTTACTTAGTATATGTGTGAGGTATTTGTCTCAGCATCATTTGGGTAGGTTATTTAACTGTTTGTTTGTTATTTTCCCTTAGCAGTGTGAAAGGTTCCCCTCTGTCCCCCCTCTCTTCTCCTCCAACCTTATACTATAAACAACATCAATGTCTCACATTGAATGTAACTGATCCGTAGAAAAGACTCTATGCCCTGAAAATAGAGACAACGTACACACTTTTAAGAAAAAAATATTTAATGAAGGAATCCATGAGTTTGCTCAAAGTTGGACCCTTCACTGGATGTAGAGATTCTGGGAAGTTCATAACTGTATATTCCAAAACAACACGCAAATATAAAAAAAAGGGCAGCCTTCAAAATTGGTCCTTCTCTGACTATTGCAATGGGGTTTGTTGTTAAACCGTTCTTGGAATTGTGGCAATCTGAGATGCTCTGTCACTGGGAAGCAGCCCTTCCCACTGTCAATGCCTCCTTTTGTTGTTCCTCAGACCACCAGCTCCTTCAAGCTAGGGTTACCATGTCTCCTCTTTTTCCAGGACACATCCTCCTTTTCAGTGGTAAAATCTGAGACGAATTGCAGTTATTTGCTCTGAACGGTCATCATAACTGTCATAGTGTCCTCTTTTTCATTCTTCAAAATAAGGCAACCCTACAAAATAAGAATGTTCTTCGCTCCTGTGCTAAGCAGAAGCTTAGCAGCTTGGCTCATGCCTCTTGCTTGACAAAATGGAGATGCAGCTAGGAGCATAGGCATGACTGAAATGGTAGTGGGACTTGCTTCTGATTTTGGGTTTTAGTTTCTTCATTTGTTTTAACGGAGGTTCATCTCTTTTATACATGCAATAATCTTGGACACAGCTAAGGAGTGTTCCTCTGCCCCAGAATGGCCACATCACTTTTTGAATCAATACGAAGAAAGGTACCTTAGGAAGAAACACAAGGCTCTCTTCTGTAGGCTCACCTGTGCCACCCCACTCAGCCACAGAAGGAACCTCTGACTGGCACCTTCTCTTTGTTCAACCCAAGTTGACAGCCATCCAGAAGAAACAAACAAAACCAGTTTTGGACTGAATATTCTTTATTGGCCCTGCAATATTTCATTCAGAAAACAGCCTGGAGCATCAAAAACACACTTTGGAGGAGGTGCGGGAGGTATTGTGGTACTCAAATCAGGATGAGGAAGAAATTCAATTTTGTATGCATATTAATGAGAAACTAACTCATTTGCACTTTCCAGACCAATATGCAAACTAAAACCCACCTAGCCTTCAAATTTCACATTTCTCAGGATTTTGCAGTGTAGTTCTTCAACCAAACAGCATATACGAAAATGCATTTATGAGAGTAAAGTGTATATATTAGGGATAATAACATACTATGTATATTGTTCCAACTGCCTGCAAAAGTTGTGTTTAATAGGGTAAATTCATGCTAAATGTCGGCAGATTTTCATTTTATTTTTTAAATGAGAAACTTAAAAGCACTGAAATTTGACAGATTTGTCCATTCCAGTGCCAAAATGCTCATGGCATGAAACCTTCAAGGTGGCTGGCATGGAAAGAGAGCTCAGGAGAGAAACTTCATAAAGGGAATGCTGGAGATCATGGGTAGCAGGAGGAGGAAGAAACTCTTCAACAGGATATGGCTGGCACTAGGTATCATTGTTGCTTTAGGAGTTGTGGCTGGTTTCCAAGTTGTGGCTGATGCGGAATTTCTGGCTCGTTAAGGATTACGCAGTGTCTGCTTCTTTTGCAGCAGGGACACATGTTATTGTTTTGATATTGTAGGGGATTCCTCCAATTGTCAATGCATAGTTTTCTACACCACACATATTGCTTGTTCCACAACCATGCAGGACGAACGTCTTGGCACCTGCAGGTAAATATGGGGATCATCAGCAGGTGTCAGTGGTAGCTGCTCTAGGAAAACAAATGGGGCATGGCCCTTTCAGTGTCAATCTGCCCTCACCCAGCCCCCACTGGCCTGCCTTCTGACTCACAACCAGTCCAACGGATGAGTTTCACCATCAGCTTCCTTTTCCTTAGCGGCATTGCCTCTTGTAGATCAGAACAGGGAGGAAAATGGGTACAAAACTAGGATTAGTTACTCTGCCTGCCATGGGCTCTGCCTATGGTCGGTCCTATGCTAATTGATTGTAGAACCTTATATTTTCAGAATTTGTATTTCTATATAATAGTTGCCTGGGGTCCCATGGTGCCCAAGTGTGTTTTGCAGAGCACCCAGCCACCTTTATAGCAAACTGAAAGGAAAAACAGGGAAAGGGACCTGCCAAAAAATGAACCTGGGGCTCAGACCTCTGAGGCCACGAGTGTCTGTTCATCAGCCACAGTGGAAAGAATTTTGCAACAATTGGGATCCATCCATTCTTAACCTGGGCCTGGGCTGGATTGGGGAGGAGAGGAAGAGGCAGATGAGAAAAACAGATATGGGCGAAAGTTGTTCAACTTGGGGACACTTGGCAAATTCTCATTTTTTTTATTTTTTTTATTTCTGGGGTTTCTATCTGAGCTTGTGATTCTCCCTGAGCTATAACTCCTTCTGGGGTGCAGCCTGTCCCCCCAGACCACATCCATAACCAGCCTACTTATCACCCTCCTTTGGGGCTTGAACACTTGCTTGCCTGGACGGAGGAGAAAGATGGCTGCATGTTGTGCATGTGAAATGGGGGGGGGGGGAATAATAATGTTTTGCTCCACCCACTTCTGATTCACGGGCACCTGACCTCTGGGGAAAAAAAATATTTTTAATTGTTAAATATTTATAGCACCCTTCCTCTCAAAAGAGCCTGGGTCAGTCAACACATCCACAATTTATTTTTACATTTATTGTTGTTTTTTAAAAAGAATTAATCCTCCATCTGAAAAAGGTATCCCACCTTTACTGCTAGGAGCTCAAGGTGACATATTTGGTTGTCACAACCATCAACATCTTACAGTGGTACCTCGGGTAAAGAACTTAATTCATTCTGGAGGTCTGTTCTTAACCTGAAACTGTTCTTAACCTGAGGTATCACTTTAGTTAATGGGGCCTCCCATCGCCACCGCATGATTTCTGTTCTCATCCTGAAGCAAAGTTCTTAACCCGAGGTACTATTTCTGGGTTAGTGGAGTCTGTAACCTGAAGCATCTGTAACCCGAGGTTCCACTGTATTTTATGTTCACAACATGGCTGCCATGGAGTCCAACTGTGCTAGGGAGAAAAAGAAACCTCTTTCCTATCCAAGCATGCATTTCCAATAATAAGCATATTACTTATTCTTCCATGCCAAGTGTTTCTCTGTGTGACTGCATCAAAGTAAGCCTCCTCTCCTAACAATAATTCAGAAGCTGAAAACCTCCAAGCTGTGTGCTAACTCTGCATACCAGTCAATAGTATTCAGAGTCATATTTCTTCAACACTGGTTGCAAAAGAAACCCCATGTGGCTTATCATTATGCTGAAACTGGTCTTGTAGGACCAGTTCCCATCATTCAACTATGCACTGGGTGACAAAGTATTTTCTTTTGCCCATCTGAAATGTTTCAACATTTAGCTTCTAAATGTTCCAAGTTCTACTCAAATGAGAAGGACTTATGTGAATGGGCCCAGACTCAATCCCGCACTCGACACTTTAGTGCTCCAAAGAATGATGCACACATGCCATTAGCACCTTATCATGGGTGCAATCCCACCATGCTCTGGCACAGCACTTGTTCATTTCAATGATGCTTGCACCAGAGAACATCCTGGGAGATTGTTCCCCAAGAGTCAGGGCTGCAAGTCTGTTGTTCTGCCACCTGAAATAGTCATCTCATCTTGCCTGATGGTTGGTCCACCTCTAGATCCTCCAGAGGCAGCATTCCCCTCCCACCTGCTCTTCCCATCCCACGGAATACCTCCTCCTTTGCTTAGTCCCTTCAGAGTCCCTTACCAGAGCTTCCTTCTACAGTGATGCAATTCCTTTGACCATCTGTGCATAAGACTGGTCCATCCGTGCACTCTTCCTCCGTCTGAGCATAACATCCTTTTAGGCAAGTGAGCCCATTCTCAGTCCAAGGAGCTTGAAGAGCTATGAAGCAAAGAAGACAGAAGCAAATGATCATATATGGAACATTTTTACATAAGAATCTCTGAAGAGCCCTGCTGGATCATTGACAGGCCTGCTTCACACAGACACAGCAGCCACAGCCTTCCTGATGCATTCACACAACCACCCACTGAGTCCTCCCCCCAGCTGTTTGTTAGCATATTCTTTGTCAGAATGAAAGAATGAGTTCTACACACACAGGTTTGACACCTTTCCTGTCTTGTGTTAGGATGAAAGGTGTGGAGATACCAAAACTTCCTCCACTCCACCCTGTTCCTGCCAAGTTTCAAAAGCAAATTGTGAATGTTTTCATCATTCTGAAACCAAGGGCCCCTCCAGACTGGTGTTCTATTGCGGGTTCATTTGTGCAACATGTTTTTCAAACTATAACACTGCATTAGTGATGGATTTCTCCTGGTTTCATTTCTTCTGTGATGCTTCTCCAGTTTTATTGCATTCTACTGTGGGATGAAAATAAACCAGGACATTTGTGGTATGAAAAACTATGGGATTTCAGCTAGAAGTAATGGGATGTGCACTGATTAGAAATTAAGCAGTATGACCATGCACATACAAACGGTATTGAGAATGGAATAGTGTGTGACTGCCCCAGTAGCATCATGGGCACAAATCATTCTGAATGCACCATAAAAAGAACTCCTGGAGTGGCTCATTTCTGCAATTCTGATATCATAGAGGGGTAGGTTATGACATACAGGTCCAATTTAACTTTGTGTTGCACCCATCTTCAGTACAGCAAGCAGAGCTGGAGCGCAAATGTTTCTCTTTTCCTATGGTGATGTTATAAGCATTGGCACAAGAATCACTTTTTCCACATGAATAGGTTGTTGTGTCAAACTCGGTGCCTGTTTACCGGAAGAAAAGAAAGACAAACAACAGGTCAGGAGAGCTCATTCCCCAGAATCCTTCATTCTCTGCCGAACTCTATGGTCTCTGCTCTGCCTTGCCCTTCCATCCTTTCCAAGTTCTCCCAAAGGAATATGGCTCAGTGGAGTAGAGCCTCCATCTTGCTGAAGAAACTCTGGAAGTTTCAGATCAATGGTGAAGAACCTCAGGTCTGTGGACCAAAGGGAATCTCTTTCTGTATCTGACCCTTCAGAACTGGCCCAAACCACACCCCTTACCAACTTCGTTTTACATCCTCCTTGAGTGTGTTCGCCTGGCTGGTATATGTCATTGAAATCTGATAATGATTTCTGTTTTCCTTGACCGAGTGGAAGATAGAGAGAGAGATGGGTGTTTGTGGGCATAACCTAGCCTATAAAGCTAAAATTTACATTTATTGCTTTGCCCACTTTTGCTTATGGCCCTGCCCAGTTCTGGTGTGTGGCCCTCAAAACAGAATGTGGCCCTCTGCCCAAAAGGGAATTCTGCTCTGGAACACTGCCATAAATCTCAGGAGGTGGTTAGTGGTAGAGGAGAAAGAATGGGGTACTTCCTGTCCAAGCCTCAGTCTGCCCTCTGCTGGCATCCACCTGTTCAAGGAGGACCCACTATATTTTCCTGATGAAAATAGGGACCCCCTATTCTATTATTATTATTGTTGTTGTTGTTAATATTATTGTTATTATTATTGTTATTGTTGTTAATAATAATAATAATAATAATAATAATAATAATAATACTATTTATACCCTGCCCATCTGACTGGGTTGCCCCAGCCACTCTGGGCACCTTCCAACATATATAGAAACATAAATAAACATTTTTTAAAAAAACTTCCGTATACAGAGCTGCCTTCAGATGTCTTCTTAGGGCTGTATAGTTACTTATCTCCTTGGTTTGGAGGTCAGATAACTTCATACCCTCCAACATTTATCCAGTGAAAATAGGGATGGCACAAGGAAATGCAGGACATTCCAGGATCAAATCAGAAACTGGGATAGCTTCTGTAAATCTAGGACTGTCCCTCGAAAATAGGGAAACTTGGAGGGTCTGCTGTCAGCGTCCAACTCCTCCTTAGTCTCAGGGTTGTCCCTTGCAGAACTCAACTGGGAGCAGGAGATGGGGGCAAAAGTAGAATGATTTGGCTCTGCCCATCATTGGCCTTCTTCCATACCAGTCCTAATGGGCACCAGCCTCCATTGGATAGATTGTGGCACAGCGTGGAGCATGCCACCAGGCAAGGCCAACACCTCCCTTACCAAGCATTGTGCTCTGGTCCCTGATGAGCATGCAGGCATCCAAACCGCTGGCACAGTCCGAAGCATTAGAAACCTCTGCTCCTTGTACACACTTCAAGACAGCTGGAAGAAGAGAGAAGGGCATCATTCAACTATGGGACTGAAGAACCCTCATGCATTGGACAAAATGGGGAAGGCCCGTGTCCCATTCAGTGCGTAATGCTGACTCTGGGCAAAGTTTTTCCTAGAGTGCACATCACAGTGTGAAATGTGTCCTGCTGGATAAGAACTTGGCTGTGTACACACCATACATTTAAAGTTTATTTAAAACACACGACACACACACCCCCAATCCCCGGAACTGTTATTTGCCCCTCACAGAACAACAATTCCCAGCACCCTGAACCAACTACAGTTCCCATTATTATTTGGGGAATGTCATGTGCTTTACATGAAGGTTGTCATAATTTACAAATTTTAATGCACATGTGTTTTCTAGCTAATCAAAATGCCATCTTGGGTGAATAGGGGGAAGAAAGCAGGGAATTATGTCAACTTTGAACAGTCTATTTCCATTCCTTCTTCCTCCCATAGGAGACAGTGATGGCCTCCAACTTTAAAAGAGGATTAAAGAAATTCAGATAGGAGAAGATTCTCAATGGTGACTCAGTGTGACGGCTATCCTTTCTGTCTACCGCGAAGGCAGCAATGCCTCTGGAAGCCTGTTTCTGGGAATCACAAGTGAAGAGAGTGCTGTTGCAGGTCTTAGTTATGGGATTCCCATAGGCATCTGGCTGAGAACAGGATTGTGGACAATATGGGCTACTGGCCTGATCCTGCAGGCTATTCCTGTGTTTTTCTACCAAACACAGAGTTAAAGGTAAAGGGACCCCTGACCGTTAGGTCCAGTCACAGACGACTCTGGGGTTGCGGGGCTCATCTCGCTTTATTCGCTGAGGGAGCCGGCATACAGCTTCGGGGTCATGTGGCCAGCATGACTAAGCCACTTCTGGCAAACCAGAGCAGCGCACAGAAATGCCGTTTACCTTCCCACTGGAGTGGTACCTATTTATCTACTTGCACTTCGTGCTTTCGAACTGCTAGGTTGGCAGGAGCAGGAACCAAGCAACGGGAGCTCACCCCATCACGGGGATTCGAACTGCCGGCCTTCTCACAGCGCCACCCGTGTCCCGCCAAATACAGAATCTAGCCCTTAATTGATTATTGATTGATAGATTACTTTATTTCTATGCTGCTTAATATATTAAAATTATCTCTAAAGGCAAAGGAGCCAATTCCTAGGGGGCAAGGTCCCTTTGCCCTCCCCCCATAAAATATGTCGGGGGAGGCCCCCCCCCCAAGAAGATGGGCATTGCCATTCAAATGCTGTGTGTGCACCATGTCATGTGATTGATCATGCAGGGTGGGGATTACCTGCCCCTCCCCAATATTTTATTCAAGTTGGGGGGGGGCCCTGCTATGAGGTGTATAAAAAGCCGAAGCAACAACAGACAACTTAAAGAAAACATTACAAAAATACACAGTTACATATAAAAACGTTACATTAATATAACATTACATATATATATATATATATATATATATATATATATCAGTAGCAATTCCTTTCTATCTCTTTTTTATATATATAAATTTTATTAGTTTTTTAACATATCATTTTCAACAGTAATTAAACATACTTTTACATCTTATTCAATTTTTTTGACTTCCATCAGTCCTGTCTGAAAATTTTCCAATCTAATCTCTTAGTATGCATTTCTTATTTTCCCTATTACATTTCAAACTCATAACCAATATCTCTATCTTTTTCTACTTTGTAACACTTCTCATATTTTTCCTTACAAAACTTCTTGTAGTCCTACTAGCCTAATTTGTTGATTACAGTTGCTCTTCAAATAATTCAACAATTCCTTTCATTCTCAGCCTCTCGGTTCTCACCCAGGGTCCAAACACCCTCAGCTCACCCACAAAAGTCGCAATCAGAACAGCGGCCATCGATCTAGTCTCTCACTATAGACTTGCTTTTCATGGGCAAGCCCAAGGTCAATGGTACTTCCTCAGGCTTCCCACAGCTGTGTCCCATTCAGCTGCCCTTTCCACAACCACTTCAAGGTACAGCAGATGTATTAAGT
Organism: Podarcis cretensis; assembly: GCF_951804945.1. Taxonomy (NCBI): domain Eukaryota; kingdom Metazoa; phylum Chordata; class Lepidosauria; order Squamata; family Lacertidae; genus Podarcis; species Podarcis cretensis. The sequence continues at coordinate 16,530,997 of NC_137177.1, read as the reverse complement.
CTCCCAGGGGGTCCAAAGGCTGGGGGAAGTTTCCCCCTGCGCTCACAGCTCTTTCTTCACCCTCTGTCCACTCCTCGTTCTCAAGCTGCCATACAGCTCGGCTCTTCTTTTTGCCAAGAGATCCTCTTGTGGTAAGAAAGTTCTCTGCAAAGTCTTTAACCCTCCAAGATTGGCATTAAACAATGGCACAGTAGGTATGTGATTCCAATTTTGTCCCTTACCACATAGTAGGAAAACACATCCGATGAATGATATTTGGAAAAAGAAAAAGAAAAAGAAAAAACTTTACATGGCAGATCCTGTGCATGCTGCTGTAAAATGGGGTGCACAACTGGCATTTGAGTGCTGTATAGAGATGGTGTACTAACAAACACCAATCTTCTGTGTCATTAAGAGGGGCACATTCCCCTTCCCACCCCACCCCATGCCATCAATGGCCCCAGTCCCACCACTGGCTACAGCACATTGAGATTTTGTCAAGAAAGCCAAGAGAAGATCAATCAGCAGTAGAAAACGACCAAGGCAATAGCATTTTGCTAGTTACACGGCAGGTGACATAGCTACCTAGGGGTGTGTGTGTGTGTGTGTGTGTGTGTGTGTGTGATTTTGTAGCTTTATATTCTGATTTTATCCTGCGAACTGCCCTGAGACTGAGGGTATAGGGCAATGCAATAAACAAACAAACAAACAAATAAATAAATAAATCTCATGCAAAATATGCCTCCCAATGCTAGTTCTACTGGACTTAACCTTTCAGAGGTCCTTTACCATTACCCTTTTTACCTACTATGAATAGACCTTTGGAAGTTAGTGGACATGACTTAGGCTCATCCATTGCAATATACATACTCCGAGTAGCACTTAGCTGAATACTGTATATTTCAGCCAACACCTTTAGAATTTACAGCAGATTACTCCCAGTCTATGATTCTATGATTCCCCATCACCAAAGGCATCCACTCAAAAGCTAGCGTGGAAGTCCAAATTTGGGGGGGGGGGGGACACTACCTCTTGCATGCACCTCAGCTCTTCCTTTTGCTAAAGATCAGCCTGTGGCAGGAACAATCTGTGCAAACTTTTTAACCCTCAAACGATGGCCCAGTTGATATGCCATTCCATAGTACTGGTCTTCCATTCTGTCCCTAACAGCATAGTAGGAAAATGGATGTCATCAATGATAAATAACTTACATGTATCCGCAGAGGCAACTAAGAGTGGCGATCAGTCTGTGGCAAGAACATTTTGAGCAAAGTTTTTAACCCCCCTAGATTAGCATCAAACGATGGCCCAGTTGATATGTCATTCCATAGTGCTGGTCTTTCATTCTGTCCCTAACAGCAAAGTAGGAAAATGGATGTGATCAATGATAAATAACTTACATGTATCCGCAGAGGCAACTAAGAGTGGCGAAAGAAGGCAGAGCATAATGAGAGGCACCATGGTGTCGTAAGGTAGGGCTAAGATCATTGCTGAGCTTGACTGCTTCTTGTGCCCAGATGTATGGGCAAAGGACGTTTTATAGATGGGTCTGCTGTAACATCTTTTAGGGAGTTGCTCCAATGAACCACAGTAAAAGGAGTGTTGTGTAGTGTAAATACCCATAAAGAAAATGGGTGGAGATGCTTCTCTTATTGTGCAAGGACTTCCTGGAACGAACGGTGGATTCTGACAACAAATTTGGCAAAACTGATGCCAACTGATGCATTTCTAGCTTTAGGAATGTTTGGCATGTACCTTACATATTATTACTTATTCCATTTATTCCCTCACTCCTCTATGGATCCTCAAGCAGGCAGGAAGGCAGGAGTGCTCTTTTATTCTAACAACAACCCTGTGAGGTAGGTTCAGCTGAGAGATAGTGTGTAGCCCAGGGGTCGGCATGGTTTACCTCGCATGGGCCGGTTCACTCCAGCGGAGATCCCTCCATGGGCCGGATCACGATTTCTGCTGTCTGTATCTGCGCAGATGCGATTTCCAGTGCTGCAGAAGCGAGTCCCCGTGCCACGCTGTGCCATTTTAGCGCAGCACGCAGGGACTCACCAAGCAGGCAGCTTTGTTTGGAGGCAGCTCGAGGGCCAGTTAAATGACCTCTGTGGGCCGCTTGTGGCCCATGGGCCTTGGGTTGCCAACCCCTGGGGTAGCCCAAAGTGCATCACTCAAGGAGTTTCATAGATGAGTGGAGATCTGGACCCACGTCTTCCTCACCCTGCCATATTATCATTTATTGCCTGCTATGTTCTGAAATTAGTGTAGCCAGCTCCAGAAAACATGGAAAGTTCAGAGAGGAGCCTCAAAACTCAAGGATGGCGAGCCTGTGGCCTTCTGAATTTTGATATGGATGCAGCTTCCATCATCCCTAACCATTAGCCATGCTGGCTGGAACTGACAGGAACTCCAGTTCAACAAAACCTGGAGGGTGACACGTTTTGCCACCCCACACTTGGCTCCATGCTCATTCTCCTCTGTCCCCTGATTGTTTGGAATATGGGGGGTCACCCCCCAAAAATATGGAGGACCCAGAAGAGTGGGGCCCTAGGATTTGGTATCCCTGGTGTGTGTGTGTGTATGTGTGTATGTGTGGAGTTGTTTTGGGGTAGGATTGCTTTTTATTGAAGCAAAAGACAGGCAGAACCATGAGTGACATTGGCTGGGTCAGGGACTGGACAGAGGAATAGTGAGGCAGGTGAAAGGCAAAGTGGGAAATTGTGGGAGAAAAGGAGGAGGCAGAGCCGGAGCAGTTGGCTGACACGTTGTCACTAGATTCAGGTAGGTAGCCATGTTGGTTTGACGTAGTAAAAATATATATAAAAAATAATAAAAAAATGTCCAGTAGCACCTTAGAGACCAACTAAGTTTGTTCTTGGTATAAGCTTTTGTGTGCATGCACACTTCTTCAGATAGTTGTCACTAGAAAGCATTCCAGACCCCCCTTCTCCCAGAACCTGGCAGGCCTTGAAAGTAGGGGAGCAAAGGGCTTGGAGACAAATGACCCTACGTGGCCAACATAAGGTGGGCGCTGCTGCTGACAATTGAGGAAGTTGAGAGAAGGGGGGGGGGAGACTTTCTTGGAGCAACACCATTACTCCAAGAAGCTGCATTTCTAAGCCTCCCTCTGTGAATATTGAATAAAATGTTTTGGTAAGAACTTTCCCTGTCTCATCTATTCCTTGCAGCCTACTGTGGGGGGAATCAGGTTCCCTGACGCCTGACAGGCTGTGACTTGAAGAACGTGTTCTTGGGCTTTCTTTTCACTCCTCCTTGCCATTGCTTTTTCCACATGTGATATGTCTTTTTAGGGTGTGTAGCCTGAATGCAGGAACCATCTTAGTCAAGATTTTTATACAGTGGTACCTCAGGTTACAGATGCTTCAGGTTACAGACGCTTCAGGTTACAGACTCCGCTAACCAAGAAATAGTACCTTGGGTTAAGAACTTTGCTTCAGGATGAGAACAGAAATCGTGCTCTGGCGGCACAGCGGCAGCAGGAGGCCCCATTAGCTAAAGTGGTGCCTCAGGTTAAGAACAGTTTCAGGTTAAGAACAGATCCCCAGAACAAATTAAGTTCTTATCCCGAGGTACCACTGTAGTCCACTGTTTTGGCTAAAGGCCAATGTATAAATGCCATAAGCAAACAAAAAAATCTCCACCAGCCATTTTGTGGGTCACCTGCTCAGTTACGTGACATATCTACCCACTTCCTGTTTGGCCAAACCAGGAAGTTTGTTGGGTCTTTCATGGGCTGCTGTCTTTGTTTTCCCCTTAGTGTGACATGTGTTACCAAGCCCTAGATGAAACTAAGGGCTTATTCACACTTCCCCTGGTCCCTCACCTTTCCCGATGGGAAGCAGCTCTTTAGCACACAATTGGAGCAAATGGCAATTGGGCTTTTCCCCCCAGATGGATGTTTGTTCTGATTGAGCACTAAAGAGCAGGTTTTCCATGCAAAGGAGTGAGGTAAGGGGACAACCGCTCAGACCACTTGGACCCATGTTTTCTAGGCAGGGAACAAGCAGATACAGTGGTGCCTCGCAAGACGAAAATAATCCGTTCTGCGAGTCTCTTCGTCTAGCGGTTTTTTCGTCTTGCGAAGCATCCCTATTAGCGGATTAGCGGATTAGCGCTATTAGTGGCTTAGCGGCTATTAGCGGCTTAGCGGCGGCTAAGCGGCTATTAGCCGCTTAGCAGCTTAGAAAAAGGGGGGGGAGGGAAAAAACTCACAAGACTCGCAAGACGTTTTCGTCTTGCGAAGCAAGCCCATAGGGAAATTCGTCTTGTGAAGCGCCTCGAAAAACGGAAAACCCTTTCGTCTAGCGGGTTTTTCGTCTCGCGAGGCATTCGTCTTGTGGGGCACCACTGTATGTGGATGAGCCCTAAACCCATGTCCGCACAGTACGCTTCCCCCAAACATTTCTGGGAGTGGTTAAAGGTGCTGAGAGTTGTTAGGAGACACCAAATCCCAACCCAGAGCTCCAATTTCTGTGTTCCCTGAGGAGAGGGGTGGAGAACTGTAGCTCTGTGTCGAGAAAAGGGAGTCTCCAAACAATTCTCTGCCCTCTTAAACTATAGCCCCCTATAGCTCCCTATAGCCCCCTATAGCTCCCCCTATGGGGGAGACAATGGGTGTTTGGCATCATAGTGGTTCAGGAGTGGCTTGGACTGGCACCATTGAGAAAGGGATGAAGACAGTGGTCTGCGTCTGAGAGAGTCTCTCCTTTGACAAAGGATTTGTTGATCGCCCAACTCATGGGCAATCGTTTTCCAACCCTGATGCAGACCTCCTTACTTCTGCTGCAGAAAGCTGAGCTGCACTATGTTCTTGGATCTTGCTGTTACTGTTCAACTGGCATGAATTCAGGCCATTCCTCTAGGTTCAGAGATTGACTCCCAAAACAGAAGTGCTGGATTTACTGCCTGGCAATAAAAGTGCCAGTCCCCTGGCTTTGTTGCAAATGCAAACAGGGTTGTAGCCTTTGGCAAAGTCAGCCTCTGACATTGGCTCACTAAAGCCCACACCCCACTTGCAGTCCCCTGACTAGCTCTATGCATGATAGTCAGATGATTGTGGGAGCTTCAGTCCCTCTGGTGCAGCAGCTAAGAAGCTTGAGGATAGGGACAGGGAAGACATCCCATTCAACTTGGACCTCAGTTTCTGCCGTGTGGTAACAAGCTTCTAGGGGGTTCCAGGCACTCAAGATTTGTGTTTTTCCATTAGAAAATCAGGACACAGCAGAGTCTGCAATGTCTTAGAAATATGGTTTATTCACACATATTTGCACCTAAAACCTTCAGTGGAGGAAGTGCAGAATATGACACCCCAAGAGTATCTCTCATTGCTCCTCTCATAGCTATAGCAAGCTTGGCCCCACCCCATCACTTAATGGATCCAAATGGTTTCCAGGGAGTGGCAGGGGTTGGATCTCTCGGTGGCATTTGATACCATCAATCATAACATCCTTCTGGAATATCTAGAGGAGCTGGGGGCACTGTTATACAGTGTTCCACTCCTTCCTCCTGGACTGTGTCCAGAAAGTGGTGATGGGGGATGAGTGGGTTATAAATATTATTATTATTATTATTATTCCCATGTTGATGGCTTTCAGCTGATTCCCTGGTGACCCACTGGAATGTAGAGTTAACCAGGGCTATGAACTGTCTGGCTCTGAACCACCCTCTCCAATTGTATGGGAGCCTGGACAGCCCCATGGTTTTCTGCAGAGCTGAGGGCAATGAAACATTCGTTGAGACGACTAGAGTGCTGGTGGCGGAAAACTCATTCTGAATCGAACCGGAAATGGGTTAGAGCTCAATGTCAAGCCTATCAAGTGGTGACAGCGACAGTGAAGAGGACCTTCTTCACTGCCTCTGTTGCATCTGCAGAAGACAGCAGCAGGAAACTCTTTCAGGTGGTTCGTAATCTAAGAGAACCACTTTTGCTATCGGGGCCTAGTAAGGATCCCAAGATCTCCTGCAATGATTTTGCAACTTTTTTGCAGATAAAGTCTCTCAGATTCGGAAAGAGATAGACTCCACCATGGGAGCAGGGCTGGGGGAGGAGAGTACCAGAGTCCTGTCTGGTCAAATTGCATGGGATCAATTCCAATCTGTTACCTCCAAGGATGTGGACAGGTTGTTTGGATGAGTGAAACCAACCATCTGTCTCCTTGATCCTTGCCCATCCTGGCTCATAAAAGTCAGCTGGAAAGGGCTGGGCGATGGGCTCTGTGGGGTGGTGAATGCTTCCCTCTATGAGTTGTTGCGGAACAACTCCAGGCATGCCTGGAGGATGCGGACCATTTGGATCCCTTCCAATTGGGATTCAGGCCCCATCATGGGACTGAAACTGCCTTGGTTGTGCTGGTCTATGATATCTAGCGGGCTAGGGACAAAGGTGAAAGTTGTTTCCTAGTTCAGCTGGATCTCTCAGCGGCCTTTGATACCATCAACCATGACATCCTTCTGAACCATTTAAAGGAGCTGGGAGCTGGGGCACTGTTATACAGCGGTTCCGTTCCTTCCTCCTGGGCCATGTCCAGAAAGTGGTGTTGGGGAATGAGTGTTCAGACCCCTGGGCTCTCACTTGTGGGGTGCCTCAAGGTTCTGTCCTCTCCTCCATGCTTTTTAATACCTATATGAAGCTGCTGGGAGAGATCATCAGGGGGGTTGTGCTGACTGTTCATCAGTATGCAGATGATACCCAGCTCACCTCTTTTTCAAATCAAAACAAGTGAAGGCGGTGAATGTCATGTGTGAATGTATGGAGGCGGTTGGAGGATGGATGGCATATAACAGATTGAGGTTGAATCCTGACAAGGCAGAAGTACTGTTTCTGGGGGATAGGGGGCAGGCTAGTATGGGGGACTCCCTGCTTCCGAATAGGGCAACTATGCCCCTGAAGAACTATGTGCACCACCTGGGAGTCATTTCAGACTCACAACTGTCCATGGAGGTGCAGGTTAATTCTGTGTCCAGGGCAGCTGTCTACCAGCTCCACCTGGTACGCAGGCTGAGACCCTGTCTTGTCAGAGTGGTGCATGTTCTAGTTCTCTCCTGCTTGGACTACTGCAATGTGCTCTACGTGGGACTACCTTTGAAGGTGACCTGGAAACTACAACTAATCCAGAATGTGGCAGCTAGTCTGGTGACTGGGAGTGGCCAATGAGACCACATAACACTGGGCCTGAAAGACCTACATTGGCTTCCGGTATGTTTCTGAGCACAATTCAAAGTGTTGGTGCTGACCTTTAAAGCACTAAACCACCTTCGGTCCAGTATACCTGAAGGAGTGTCTCCACCCCCATCATCCAGCCAGGACACTGAGGTCCAGCGCTGAGGACCTTCTGGTGTTCCCCTCACTGCAAGAAGTGAGGTTGCAGGGAACCAGGCAGAGGGCCTTCTCAGTAGTGGTGCCTGCCTTGTGGAATGCCCTTCCACCAGATGTCAATGAAATAAAGAACTATCTGACTTTTGGAAGACATCTGAAAGGAGTCCTGTTTAGGGAAGTTTTTAATTTTTGTTGTTTTACAGTGTTTTTAATATTTTGTTGATAGCCATCCAGAGTAGCTAGGGAAACCCAGCCAAATGGGCGGGGTAGGAAGAAGAAGAAGAAGAAGAAGAAGAAGAAGAAGAAGAAGAAGAAGAAGAAGAAGAAGAAGAAGTTGTTGTTGCTGCTGCTACAGTGGTGCCCCGCAAGACGAATGCCTCGCAAGACGAAAAACCCGCTAGATGAAAGGGTTTTCCGTTTTTCGAGGCGCTTCGCAAGACGAATTTCTCTATGGGCTTGCTTCGCAAGACGAAAACGTCTTGCGAGTCTTGCGAGTTTTTCCCCTTTTCCCCCCTTTTTCTAAGCCGCTAAGCCGCTAATAGCCGCTTAGCCGCTAAGCCGCTAAGCTGCTAATAGCCGCTAAGCCGCTAAGCCGCTAATAGCGCTAAGCCGCTAAGCCGCTAATAGGGTTGCTTCGCAAGACGAAAAAACCGCTAGACGAAGAGACTCGCGGAACGGATTATTTTCGTCTTGCGAGGCACCACTGTGTTGTTGTTGTTGTTGTTGTTGTTAACAAGTCATGTCCCCCGGGTCTCTCAGTGCATTTTTTACATTTAAAAACAAAAACAAAAACGTAAGGTGGTCATAGTTGCAGGATCGCATTGGAAGATTTCCAGTGCGCCATCAGAATCCTAGTTTTGCATGAAGAAATGGGGGTTGGAGGTTAATAACTGTGTGGGGTAAGGAAAGGAAGCTTGAGGGGTTAATGTAGAGGGAATGATAATGAGATTGGTGAATGGTATCAGCAGGAAGAAAGATGTTTGTGTGTTTCTATGCTAGCCTAACCCACTTCTAGTAGTCCAAAAACTTTAGAGCAATGCAAACTGGATAAGGTAACATACAGATCTTCACCCATCCCTCTAACCACCCCACTTCCTCCTCCACCTCTTCCTCCTCCTCCTCCTCCTCTTCTTCTTCTTCTTTAAAAAAATATTTTTTTATTAAAGATTTTTCTACTTCTGATTTTGAGTTTAGGTTTTCTAACTCTTTTTAAATGAGATTCCTCTCTTTTTATATACAGAGGTACCTCAGGTTACGGACACTTCAGGTTACAGATGCTTCAGGTTACAGACTCCACTAACCCAGAAATAGTACCTTGGGTTAAGACCTTTGCTTCAAGTTGAGAACAGAAATCCTGTGGTGGCGGTGGCAGGAGGCCCCATTACTTAAAGTGGTGCTTCAGGTTAAGAACAGTTTCAGGTTAAGAATGGACCTCCAGAACAAATTAAGTTCTTAACCTGAGGTATCACTGTATACAATAATTTCAGACATAGCTAATGAGTTGTTTTATTTTGTATTTGTTTTTCTGCCCCAGAATGGTTGAATCACTTTTTAAATCAATACAATTAAAAGTAGAAACACAAGGACCTCTTTTAGCACCCCACCCAGCCATGCAAGGAGCCTCTGGTTGGGACCTTCACTGAAGTAAATTATTGCTGATAACCATCCGGAAGAAACAAACAAAACCATTTTTGGACTAAATATTCTTTATTGGGCCTGCAATCTTTCATTCACACACAGCCTGGAAATTCAAAAACACACTTTGGAGGAGGTGGGAGAGGTATTGTGATACTCAAGTCAGGATGAGGAAGAAATTCAATTTTGTATGCATATTAATGAGAAACTAACTCATTTGCACTTTCCAGACCAATATGCAAACTAAAACTCAGCCTTAAAATTTCACGTTTCTCATAATTTTGCAATGTAGTTCATAAGCCAAACTGTGTATAAAAAAATGCATTTATGTGAGGAAAATGCATATATTAGTGATAATAACATTCTGTGTCTATTATTCAAACTGCATGTAAATGTTGTGTTTATTAGGGTAAATCCATGCTAAAATGTGAGCAGATTTTCAATAGTTTTTTAAAGAAGCTAATTGCCATAGAAATGTCGAGAACTGAATTTAGGGTTAAAAAATTGAGAAACTTAATAGCACTGTAATTTGACAGATCTGTCCTTTTCGGTGCCGAAATGCTCATGGCATGAATCCTTCGAAGTGGCTAGCATTGAAAGAGAGCTCAGGAGAGAAACTTCATAAAGGGAATGCTGGAGATCATGGGTAGCAAGAGAAGGAAGGAGTACTTTCCCAAGATATGGTTTGCACTAGATTTTGTTCTTGTTTTAGGAGTTGTGACTGGTTTCTGCTGATGCAAAACTTCTGCCTGGTTAATTAGTTGCAGCTGGTGCTGGCTTTTCGGCATCGACACATGATATTTTATCCATTTTGTAGGGGATTCCTGCAATTGTCACTTCATAGTTCTCTACACCGCACATATTGCTTGTTCCACAACCATGCAGGACGAACTTCTTGGCACCTGCAGGTAAATATGGGGATCATCAGCAGATGTCAGTGGCGGCTGCTCTAGTACAGCAAATGGGGCATGACCCCTTCCATTTCAGTCTGCCCTCACCCAGCCCCCATTAGCCTGCCTTCTGACTCACAACCAGGCCAAGCCTGACCCTCCTCCTCCCTTCCTAATTCCCTTCAGGGTTACCAGAGCTTCCTGTTGCACTGATGCAACTCATTTGACCATCTGTGCATGAGACCCGTCCACCCTTGCATTTCTCCTCCGTCTGAGCATAACATCCAGTTGGACAAGTGTACCCATTCTCAGTCCAAGTAGTTGGGAGAACTAGGAAGCAAAGAAGAAAGAAGCAAATTGTCATATATGGAAAGTTTTTACATAAGAATCTCTGAAGAGCCCTGCTGGATCATTGACAGGCCTGCTTCACACAGACACAGCAGCCGCAGCCTTCCTGATGCATTCACACAACCACCCACTGAGTCCTCCCCACTCCCAGCTCTTTGTTAGCATATTCTTTGTCAGAATAAAAGAATGAGGTCTAGAGTCACAGGTTTGACACCTTTCCTGTCTTGTGTTAGGATGAAAGGTGTGGAGGGACTAAAACTTCTCCTGTTCATGCCAAGTTTCAAAAGCAAATTGTGAATGTTTTCATCATTCTGAAACCAAGGGCCCCTCCAGATGGGTCTTTTATTGCAGTTCATTTGTGCAACATGTTCTTCAAACTATAATATTGCATTAGTGATGGATTTCTCCTGGTTTCATGTGTCCTGTGGTGTTTCCTACTGCATTATTACTGACTGGAGGGGCTGTGGAGCAACAGAAGTGGGACGAAAATAAACCAGGACATTTGTGGCATGAAAGGCGATGGGCTTTCAGCAGGAAGTAATGGGTTGTGCACTGATTGGAAATGAAGCAGTATGACCAGCCCAATACCTCTGCACATGCAAACAGTATTGAGAGTGGAATTGTGTGTGATTGGCCCCATAGCACCATGGGCACAAATCACCCTGAACGCACTATAAAAAGGACTTCTGGAGAGGTCCAGGTTTGCAATTCTGATATCAGAGAGGGGCAGGTGATGACTTACTTCCCCAATCTAAGTTTTTGTTGCACCCATCTTCAGTACAGCAAGCGGAGCTGGAGCGCAAATGTTTCCCGTCTCCTATGGTGATGGTAAAAGCATTGGCACAAGAATCATTTTTCCCACATGTATAGAATGTTGTACTAAACTTGACCCCTGTATACCAGAAAAGGAAAAAGACAAACAACATGTCAGGAGAGCCCATTCCCCAGAATCCTTCATTCTCTGCCAAACTCCACTCTGCCTTGCCCTTCCATCCTTTCCAAGTTCTCCCAAGGGAATATGGCTTGCTGGAGTACAAGCGCCTCCATCTTGCTGAATTAAGCTCTGGAAGTTCCAGATCAATGGTGAAGAACCTCAGGTCTTTCTGTATCTGACCCTACAGAACCTGCCCAATCCACACCCCTTACCAACTTTGTTTTACATCCTCCTTGAGTGTGTTTGCCTGGCTGGTATATGTCATTGAAATCTGATAATGATTTCTGTTTTCCTTGACCGAGTGGAAGAGAGAGAGAGAGATGAGTGTTTGTGGACAGAACCTAGCCTACAAAGCTAAAATTTACATTTATTCCTTTGCCTACTTTTGCTGGGCAGTGGTAGAGGAGAAAGTCCTGGCTGGTCCATTAAGTGAATGGGGTACTTCCTGTTCTTCTATTATTATTATTATTATTATTATTATTATTATTATTATTATTATTATATTTATACCCTACCCATCTGACTGGGTTGCCCCAGCCAACATATATAAAAACATAATAAAATATTTAAAAACTTCCCTATGCAGGGCTGTCTTCAGATGTCTTCTAAAGGTTGCATGGTTACTTATCTCCTTGGTTTGGGGGTCAGATAACTCCATACCCTCCAACATTTATCCAATGAAAATAGGGGCATCCTAAGGAAATGCAGGACATTCCAGGATCAAATCAGAAACCGGGTCAGCTTCTGTAAATCCAGGACTGTCGCTCGAAAATAAGGAAACTTGGAGGGTCTGCTATCAGCTTCCAACTCCTTCTTAGTCTCAGAGTTGTCCCTTGCAGAACTCAGCTGGGAGCAGAAGCATGGGGATGAAAGTAGAATGATTTGGCTCTGCCCTTCATTGGCCTTCTTCCATACCAGTCCTAATGGGCACCAGACTCCACTGGATAGATTGTGGCACAGCGTGGAGCATGCCACCAGGCAAGGCCAACATCTTCCTTACCAAACATTGTGCTCTCGTCCTTGATGACCACACAGGCATTCAAACCACTGTCACAGTCTGAAACCTCAGAACCTTCAGTTCCTTGTTGACACTTTATGGCTGGAAGAAGAAGAAAAAGGCTAAACAAAATTATATCAGAGTGAAGACATAACAAATATAATGGGAGAAGTTCTGCTGTGGCTCTATGATTGGAGGAGCCTTCCCCCCCCCTTAGAGGACAAGTAGGACAATGGGGGAGCTAAAATACCTCAGAAAAAATAAGGGGGCAGATGACGGAGATAAATATACATACAAAAGTTAAATATTTGGCAATATAGTTGATAGACCATAATATTAAGATATTTAAAGACAATTATGAGAAAATTTGAAAAAGAAATAAAAAGGAATTTAGAAATTTGGGGGGAAATGAATTTGTCATTGTTAGGAAGAATTTCAGTGACTGAGATGAATGTATTGCCAAAAATGTTGTTTTTATTCCAATCAATCCCGGTGAGAAACAATGCGAGCTGCTTCAAAGAATGGTAAAAAGATATTTCAAAATTTATCTGTAAACGGAAGAAACCAAGAATAAAATATAGACTACTAACAGACATCAAAGATAGAGGAGGTTTCTCTCTACCGGATTTAAGATTATATTATGAAGCATCTTGCGTCTGCTGGATCCAGGATTGGATAAAAATAAAAGATACAGATTTGCTAGGTTTAGAAGGCCATGACAATAGATTTGGCTGGGATGCGTATATATGGTACCATAAGGCAAAATTACATAAAAGATTTTGGAATCATATAATAAGAAATTCAGTTTTTTAAGTCTGGGAGAAATATAAAGATCTATCAGAACAAAAAACAAAACAAAACACCATGGTGGCTCTCCACGCTAGAAGCAATATCTCTCAAAAAAAATTAATCTGAGGACAAATTGGTCAACATATAATCAGTTAAAATTAAAGGAGTTTGTAAAAGTCAGAGAAATGGTTACAGATTGGTTACAATATTTTCAGTTAAATGAAACCTTTAAAAATGATAAAAAGAAAGGATTAAGCTATGAAGTGTTAAGATTTCAGAGAGAGATAATAGAAGACCATACCAAATTACTGTCAAAAATGTATAATCTGCTCTTGGAATGGAATACCAAAGAGGAACAGGTCAAATATGTCATGATAAAATGGGCAAAAGATGTGGCACACAATATACAAATGATAGACTGGGAAAGGATCTGGAAGAGAGATCTGAAATTTATGGCATGTACCTCATTGAAAGAAAACCATATGAAAATGATGTATCGGTGGTATCTAACCCCGGTTAAATTAGCAAAGATTTATTGAACAAGATCAAATATGTGTTGGAAATGTAAAAAAGTAGAAGGTACCTTTTATCATATGTGGTGGAAATGGAAGGTTGGATAGCAATTCCTTTCATTCTCAGCCTCCGGGTTCTCACCCAGGGTCCAAACACACTCTCAGCTCACCCACAAAAGTCTCACAATCAGAACAGCGGTCATTGATCTAGTCTCTCACTATAGACTTGCTTTTCATGGGCAAGCCCAAGGTCAATGGTAGGTCTTAGTTGTGGGATTCCCATAGTCATCTGGCTGAGAATAGGATTATGGACAATGTGGACTACTGGCCTGATCCTGCAGGCTCTTCCTGTGTTTTTCTACCAAATATAGAGGTAAAGGGACCCCTGACCGTTAGGTCCAGTCACGGACGCCTCTGGGGTTGTGGCGCTCATCTTGCTTTATTGGCTGATGGAGCCGGCGTACAGCTTCCGGGTCATGTAGTCAGCATGACTAAGCTGCTTCTGGCGAACCGTTTAGCTTCCCGCTGGAGCGGTACCTATTTATCTACTTGCACTTCATGCTTTCGAACTGCTAGGTTGGCAGGAGCAGGGAACGAGCAACGGCAGCTCACCATGTCACGGGGATTCGAACTGCTGACCTTCTGATCGGCAAGCCCTAGGCTCTGTGGTTTAACCCACAGCCCCCCTTGCTATGAGGTGTATAAAAAGCCGAAGCAACAACAGACAACTTAAAGAAAACATTACATATAAAATGTTACATATAAAAACATTACATTAATATAACATTACTAATATATATATATAAATCAATAGCAATTTCTTTCGATCTCTTTTATATATATATATTTATATATAAATTTTATTAGTTTTTTAACATATCACTTTCAGCAGTATTTAAACACACTTTTACATCTTATTCAATTTTTTTGACTTCCATCAGTCCTGTCTGAAAATTTTCCAATCTAATCTCTTAGTATGCATTTCTTATTTTCCCTATTACATTTCAAACTCATAACCAATATCTCTATCTTTTTCTACTTTGTAACACTTCATATATTTCTCCTTACAAAACTTCTTGTAGTCCTACTAGCCTAATTTGTTGATTACAGTTGCTCTTCAAATAATTCAACAATTCCTTTCATTCTCCGCCTCTCGGTTCTCACCCAGGGTCCAAACACACTCTCAGCTCACCCACAAAAGTCTCGCAATCAGAACATCTGCCATCGATCTAGTCTCTTACTATAGACTTGCTTTTTATGGGCAAGCCCAAGGTCAATGGTACTCCCTTAGGCTTCCCACAGCTGTGTCCCATTCAGCTGCCCTTTCCACACCCACTTCAAGGTACAGCAGATGCGCTAAGTCTCCCAGGGGGTCCAAAGGATGGGGAAAGTTTCCCTTTCTTTCTTCACCCTCTTCACCCTCTGTCCCCTCCTCGTTCTCAAGCTGGCAGATCCTCCTGTTTTAAGAAAGTTCTCTGCAAAGTTTTCAACCCCCCTAGATTAGCATCAAACGATGGCCCAGTTGATATGTCATTCCATAGTGCTGGTCTTCCATTCTGTCCCTAACAGCATAGTAGGAGAATGGATGTGATCAATGATAAATAACTTACGTGGATCCACAGAGGCAACTAAGAGTGGTGAAAGAAGGCAGAGCACAAGGAGAGGCAACATAGTACCGTAAGGTAGGGCTACGATCATTGCTGAGTTTGAGTGCTTCTTGCGCACAGATGTATGTGCAAAGGACATTTTATAGATGGGTCTGCTGTAACATCTTTTAGGGAGTTGCTCCAATGAACCACAGTAAAAGGAGTGTTGTGTAGTGTAAATACCCATAAAGAAAATGGGCGGAGATGCCTCTCTTATTGTGCCAGGACTTCCTGGAATGAACGGTGGATTCTGACGACAAATTTGGCAAAACTGATGCCAACTTGATGCATTTCTAGCTTTAGGAATGTTTGGCATGTACCTTACATATTGTTACTTATTCCATTTATTCCCCCCTCCTCTATGGACCCTCAAGCAGGCAGGCAGGGAGGAACACTCTTTTATTCTATCAACAACCCTGTGAGGTAGGTTCAGCTGAGAAATAGTGTGTAGCCCAAAGTACATCACCCAAGGAGTTTCATGGACGAGTGCAGATCTGGCTCCAGGTCTTCCTCCCCCTGCCATATTATCATTTATTGCCTGCTGTGTTCTGAGATTAGTACAGCCAGCTCCAGAAAACAGGGAAAGATCAGAGAGGAGCCTCAAAACTCAAGGATGGTGAGCCTGTGGCCCTCTGGATGTTGATATGGATGCAGTTTCCATCAACCCTAACCAATAACCATGCTGGCTGGGACTGAACTGCAGTCCAGCAACACTTGGAGGGTGACAAATTCGCTACCCCAGCTCAAGTTCAAAAAGTTTGAGGAACACTTGTCTCTCAAGCCTCATCTGGTGAGAATCCTATCCAGCAGCAACATAGTGGGACTGTATAGAAGGACTATATGGTAGTCCTCTTGAGAGTGATGGCGCTCTTAGCTCTGCTCCTGAAGATTGTTGTTGGTTTGTGTGTGTGTCAGAGGGGGCAAATTGCTCTGAAGATTGGGAGCAGGCAATGATGCACGCATGATGTCAGGCTATTGGGAGGAGTCAGGGGGTGGTGTCAGGTGTCATGGAATCCGATCCCCACCCCCACCCTCCATGGTAGGCTGCCAGGAATAGATAGGACAGGGATAGTTCTTACCAATGTTTTTTATTTGATGTTCACAGAAAGAGGCTTAGAAATGCAGCCTCTTGGAGTAATGGTGTTGCTCTGAGTAATCTCCACCCCACTTCTCTCCTCAATCGTCAACAACACCACCTTACGGTGCCCGCTTAGGGCCATTTCCTCCGAGCCTTTTGCTTTCCTACTTTCAATGCTCGCCGGGTTCTGGGAGAAGGTGGGTCTGGAATGCTTTCTAGTGATAACGTGTCAGCCAGCTGCTCCGGCTCTGCTTCCCCCTCCTCCTCTTCCATTATTTCCCAACTTTGCCTCTCGTCTGCCTCTGAACCGTAACCTTCCTCAAACAACTGTTGTAAATCTATACTGTCTTCCTCTTCTCTGGAAGGTTCAGGAGGGGGAGGTGGTCTTCACCATTCCTCCCCTGTCCAGTCCTGACATGTGGAGGCAAATGCAGCAGCAGTGCAGATTCAATGGCCAGCGCTTCCTCCTCTCTCACATTCAGCCTTCTCCCCCTCCTCCCTCCGCTGCCACTGGATAGGTGTTGCTTCCCCCTCCTTCCCCTCCGCAGCAGGAGGAGCCAGCCACTGAAGCCGAACCACACGTGGCTCTGTGCTCAGTCTCCTCTGCCCCCTAATTGTTTGGAACATTGGGGGGGGGGGTCACCCACCAAAATATGGGGCACCCAGAAGAGTGGGGGCCCTAGGATTTGGCACCCCTGGTGTGTGTGTTTGTGTGTATGTGTGGAGTCGTTTTGGGGTGGGGTTGCATTTTATTGAAGCAAAAGACAGGCAGAACCATGAGTGACATCGGCTGGGCCAGGGACTGGACAGAGGAACAGTGGTGGACACCACCTCCCTAGCCTGAACCTTCCAGAGAAGAAGAAGACCGTAAAGATTTACAACAGTGGTTTGTGGTGGGGGGGTCATAGATCAGAGGAGGATGAAAGGCAAAGTTGGGAAATTATGGGAGAAGAGGAGGAGGTAAAGCTGGAGCAGCTGGATGACATGTTATCACTAGAAAGCATTCCAGACCCCCCTTCTCCCAGAACCTGGCAGGCATTGAAAATAGGAGACCAAAGGGCTCAGAGACAAATGACCCTAAGTGGCCACCGTAAGGTGGGTGGTGCTGATGACGATTGAGGAAGTTGAGAAAAGAGGCTGCATTTCTAAGCCTCTCTCTGCGAATATTGAATAAAAGCCATTGGTAAGAACTTTCCTTGTTTCATCTATTCCTGACAGAATTCTGTGGGGGGGGGGTCAGATTCCCTGAAGACTGACAGGCTGTGACTTCAAGAACATGTGCTTGAGCTTTCTTTTCCCTCCTCCTTCCCATTGCTTTTTCTGCATGTGATGTGTATTTTTAGGGTGTGAAACTGGAATGCAGAGGAACCATCTTAGTCATGATTTTTATACTCCACTGTTTTGGCTAAAGGCCAAGGTATAAATTCCATAAGCAAACAAATAAATCTCCACCAGCCATTTTTTGGATCATCTGGTCAGGTACGTGACATATCTACCCACTTCCTGTTTGGCAGCCAAACCAGGAAGTTTGTTGGGTCTTTCATGGGCTGCTGTCTCTGGCTGTGTTTTCCCCTCAGTGTGACATATGTTACCAACCCCTAGATGAAACTAAGGGCTTATTCTCACTTCCCCTTGTCCCACTGCTTTCCCCGCTCAATTGGAGCAAATGACAATTTGGGCTTTTTTCCAGATGGATGTTTGTTCTGATTGAGCACTAAAGAGCAGGTTTTCCATGCAAAAGGAGTGGGGTAAGGGGACGACCACTCAGACCACTTGGACCCAGGCTTTGTAGGCAGGGAACAAGCAGGAATGTGGATGAGCCTTAAAACCATGTTTGCACAGTAAGCTTCCCCCAAAGATTTCCAGGAGTGGTAGTTTGTTAAAGGTGCTGAGAGTTGTTAGGAGACCCTTTGTTAAGACGTGGAGAGTCCTCCCCTCCGTTTGGTAACTTCACAGATAAGAATTAATGAACAGTTTATAATTTATAGTCCTTTTTATTCAGTGATATGGTTGAAAGCAAAAATCCACATCGCTCCACAAGGAGAGCAGCAACATCCTGGATGCCAACAAGAAGTTCCTCCTCCTCTCTGCATTCTTTGTTCTCTAATACAGACGAACCTTCTAGTTCTTAGGGAGGGAGGGTCCCTCACACTCTCTAATGATGTCTCTGCTGGCTGTTCCCTCCCTTCTTTTATCTATCCATTATCTTGTAGCTAGGTAACTCCTGCTGAAGCTGCTCAGTGTCAGTATCTCTCCCTGCTTCTGAAACCGCTGGAGACCGGGGGCGGGGGGCACGCGAATCTTCCCCCTCCAACTGCTCTTCAGATAGGAGTTACTCTGCCTGGAGATGCATTCTCCAACCCTCTGATTCAGACCATGCCCTGACACCCCTATCCCCCGCCCCGAGCTACAATTCCTAAGTTCCCTGAGGAGAGGGGTGGAGAACTGTAGCTCTGTGATGGAAAAATGCAGTCTCCAAACAATTCTCTGCCCCCTTAACAAACTTTGTTGTTGTTGTTTAGTCATTTAGTCGTGTCCGCCTCTTCGTGACCCCATGGACCAGAGCACGCCAGGCACTCCTGTCTTCCACGGCCTCCCGCAATTTGGTCAAACTCATGCTGGTAGCTTCGAGAACACTATCCAACCATCTCGTCCTCTGTCGTCCCCTTCTCCTTGTGCCCTCCATCTTTCCAAACATCAGGGTCTTTTCCAGGGAGTCTTCTCTTCTCATGAGGTGGCCAAAGTATTGGAGCCTCAGCTCCACGATCTCTCCTTCCAGTGAGCACTCAGGGCTGATTTCCTTCAGAATGGATAGGTTTGATCTTCTTCCAGTCCTTGGGACTCTCAAGAGTCTCCTCCAACACCATAATTCAAAAGCATCAATTCTTTGGTGATCAGCCTTCTTTATGATCCAGCTCTCACTTCCATACATCACTACTGGGAACTACAGCTCCCTAAATTTTTGGGGGAGGCAATGGGTGTTTGGCATCATAGTGGTTCAGGAGTGGCTTGGACTGGCACCATTGAGAAAGGGATGAAGACAGTGGCCTGTGCCTGAGAGAGTCTCTCCTTTGACAAAGGATTTATTGATTGTCCAATTCATGGGGAATCGTTCTCCAACCCTGATGCAGACCTCCTTACTCCTGTCACAGAAAGCTGAGCTGCAGTATGTCCCTGGATCTTGCTGCTGCTGGCATGAATTCAGGCCATTCCTCTAGGTTCAGAGATCGACTCCTAAAACAGAAGTGCTGGATTTACTGCCTGGCAATAAAACTGCCATTGTTGCCCATATCACAGTCCCCTGGCTTTGTTGCAAATGCAAACAGGGTTGTAGCCTTTGGCACAGTCAGCCTCTGACGTTGGCCTTGTTACAGGAAAGTCTGAGGGCTCTCTTGGACAAATGAAGACACCAACCAGAGCAATACAGAGCAAAACAGCAGCCAGTAGGCTCGGTCTTTATTTAAGGAAAGACTGTCGCGACAGGACTCCCACCGCCCACGAGGTGAAGCAAGATGGAAGCCCCGAACAAAGGAAGACCCTAACTTTTATTAGTTGCTAATCCCCCAAGCTACACCCCCAGAATTACATCATATCTACATCATGATTTCATTAAAATTAGGAGGAGTCGAGGAGGGGCTACACAGGTAATCCGAGTGTCCTGACACCTGGCCGGAGCCTCCTCTCCCCTCCCCACATGAGTCATTTTTAAGAACAAAAGAGAAGGGCAAAGTTTCCTGCCCCCTGAGGGGAATCCGGTCAGAGCCCTTTGTAAGAGTCCGCGCGGAATACACTAAAATATGCAGGTTATTGTGTCCCTGATGGCCTTCTGTCTGAGCCCATCACGATGGCCATCAAGGTTGTCACGTCCGCTGGGAAGGTCCGCAGAGTACGTGACCGTTCGGTCAAAGGATTATGGTTGCCCTGTATCAGGTCACCCCCCTTTGATAGTCCTTGTAATATGTAGTCAAATAAAAGTGGTCCGATGAAAATCCGATGTACGGCTGATTTTTGGTGAATTTATAAAGAATATGGTCCTTGAAGTTCAAAGTACTTTCGCCTTTCGGAAGCAACTTGCTACATTTTGATTAAATCAGTCACGGTCAACTGAACTCGGAAACATTGTATTGAGAGCTGTCAAAAGGTGAGGGAAAAGGTGCTTGCAGCCTGCAGTACCAGCGTGGCCGCCGCATGGGGCGCTGTTCGACAATGTTGATTGGCTGAGGCGGCTGCCGTTTGACCTAGAGTTCAGGCGGCCGGTCTACTCACAATAAAGATAGGGCGAAGCGGAGCGCTATGGCGAAAAGCTGTCAGACTAGCGCTTCCTTATTTACGGAAGGCTTTCAAGAGATGGCCCTCTAAAGGGACATCTCTAGGGTCAGGGAGGGTGGATGCGTGTATGTGTGAGTGTGGTGCTTGTGCGGTACACGTGTCAATGGAGGGGGGGTGTTTTCCGGCGACAGCCTCACTGGACACCTACTGAAGCCCACACCCCACTTGCAGTCCCCTGACTCTATGAGCTCTATGCATGATAGTCAGATGATTGTTGTTCTGGGTGGGGTTGCAGTCCCTCTGGTGCAGCAGCTAAGAAGCTTGAGGATAGGGACAGGGAAGACATCCCATTCAACTTCGAGACCTCAGTTTCTGCCGTGTGGTAACAAGTTTCTAGGGGGTTCCAGGCACTCACCCAAGATTTGTGTTTTTCCATTGGAAAATCAGGACACAGCAGAGTCTGCAATGTCTTAGAAATATGGTTTATTCACACATATTTGCACCTAAAACCTTCAGTGGAGGAAGTGCAGAATATGACACCCCAAGAGTATCTCTTGTTGTTCCTCTCATAGCTATAGAAAACTTGTCTCCTAAGCATTAACCAATCATGTTCCCCAGTCTCTCAGTGCAGCCTCTCCCAGCCAGCATACATGGAGTTCTGCTTACTTCCTCCTTCTTGCTTCCAGAACTCCTAGCCAAAACCCCTCTGTGTCAAAGGATGCCCTCCTTTCCTACAGAGACATCACACACCCCTGTTTCCCTGGCAACCTTCCTCTGTGTATGGCAGATCCTTCTGCTTGGTCAGTGACTTCCTTTGAGTGGCTAATGGATGTCCATCAGCACCATGGTTTCTTCAATGAACTGCCATCACCAGGCTGGCCTCATGAGCAAGTTATCTGGTGCTATTCCCAGTCCTTTCTAAGTCCAGGAATCCATGGGTTTCCTCCAACTCTGACACTTCACAGGATGTAGAGACTATGGGGAGTCTGCCCACCTCCCCCTTCGTAACAGTAGTTTCCAAAACAATCCACAAACCAAAAGAAAGCAGCATCATTCAAAATTGACACTTCTCTGAATATTGCAATGTGGTTTGAAATATTGAAAAGATACATTTTCTATATACATATTAAATATTGCTTCCGTGGAATCATGATGTTATTATTCATAGCATCGTCTATTTCTCTAGATAACCATTTCTCCATTCAACATTATTTTCGTTTGTTGTGGGCCATATGGTGTCAAACAGGCAAGTGTGTGTGTGTGTGTGTGTGTGTGTATTTGTATCCCACAAACATTTTTATTGTTATATCTAGCGAAATAAAATAATGAAAAATTTGGGGGAAATAGTTTGTACCCACACTCCCAATATCAGTAATAATAAATATTTTTTTAGCGATTGTGAACAATATGACCCAAATTTGCATTTTGTGGGTATGTCCATTTTTCTTTTCTTTCTTTCTTTCTTTCTTTCTTTCTTTCTTTCTTTCTTTCTTTCTTTCTTTCTTTCTCTCTCTCTCTCTCTTTCTTTCTCTTTCTTTCTTTCTTTCTTTCTTATTTTATCTCATGGATTTGTATAACCTGTCTTAAATAATAATATAAAAACATTTTTTTAAAAAAAATGTAAGGTGCTCATTGTTGCAGGATCACACTGGAAGTTTTCCAGTGCCTCATCAGAATCCAAGATTTGCATGAAGAAATGGGGGTGGGAGTTTAGTAATTGTGTGGGGGTAGGAAAAGGTAGCTGGGGGGGGGAATAATGTAGATGTTTGTGTGTTTCTATGCTATGCAAATACTTTAGAGCAATACAAACTAGAAAATGTAGCATACAGATCTTTACCCATCCCTCTAACCACCCCACTTCTTCTTCTTAAAAATATATATATATTAAAGATTTTCTACATCTGATTTTGACTTTTGGTTATCTAATTCATTTTAAATGAGATTCCTCTCTTATTTATGTACAATAATTTCGGACATAGCTAAGGGGCGCTTCTGTTTTTTTTTTTTTTTTTTTTTTGTCTTTTGGTCCCAGAATGGCCGAATAACTTTTTGAATCAATACAGTGGTACCTCAGGTTAAGAACTTTATTCATTCTGGAGGTCTGTTCTTAACCTGAAACTGTTCTTAACCTGAGGTACCACTTTAGCTAAAGGGGCCTCCCACTGCCGCCATGCCACCACCGCGTGATTTCTGTTCTTATCCTGAAGCAAAGTTCTTAACCTGAGGTATTATTTCTGGGTTAGCGGAGTCTGTAACCTGAAGCATCTGTAACCTGAAGCGTCTGTAACCCAAGGTACCACTGTACAAATAAAAATGTATTATGAAGAAACACGAGTATCTCTTGTAGTCTCACCAGCACACAGCACCCCACCCAGCCATGCAAGGAGCCTCTGGTTGGGACCATCCCTTCATTAAATTATTGTTGACAACCATCTGGAAGAAACAAACAAAACCATTTTTGGACTCAATATTCTTTATTGGGCCTGCAATCTTTCATCCAGAAAACAGTATTGAACCCCTAAAATACACTTGGAGGAGGAGGGAGACACATTGTGGTACCCAAGTGAGGATGAGGAAAAAATACAATTTTGTCTGCATGTTAATGAGAAACTAACTCATTTGCACTTCCCAGTCCAATATGCAAACTAAAACTCAGTTACACTTATTTCACATTTCTCAGAATTTTGCAGTGTAGTTCTTCAACCAAACAGTGTATACGAAAATGCATTTTTGTGGGGAAAGTGGCTAAAGTGCATATTTTAGTGATATTAACATATATACACATATATATATGGCTTGCCAATCAGAAGGTCGGCGGTTCGAATCCCAGCGACGGGGTGAGATCCCGTTGCTCGGTCCCTGCTCCTGCCAACCTAGCAGTTTGAAAGTACAAAGTGCAAATAAATAAATGGGTACCGCTCTGGCAGGAAGGCAAACAGCGTTTCCGTGCACTGCTCTGGTTCACCAGAAGCGGCTTAGTCATGCTGGCCACATGACCCAGAAGCTGTACACCGGCTCCCTCGGCCAGTAAAGCAAGATGAGCACCGCAACCACAGAGTCGGTCACAACTGGACCTAATGGCCAGGAGTCCCTTTACCTTTACTTTTAACATATATACAGATGCATTATATTAGGGGGAAATGCTAGCAAAACCCTATATTAGCCAAACTGCAAGTACAAATTGTGTTTATTAGGAGAAATGCATGCTAAAATGTGGATGGATTTTCAATAGTTATTTTTTTAATGCAGATTTATGTGAGGGGAGTGCATATATTCATGATAATAACATTTATAAAATCATAAAAATTATAAAAAAGGCAATGCTGGTAAAACTGCATGTACAAATTGTGTTAACCAGGAGACCTTCAAGCTAAAACATGGACAG
Source organism: Podarcis cretensis (assembly GCF_951804945.1). NCBI lineage: Eukaryota > Metazoa > Chordata > Lepidosauria > Squamata > Lacertidae > Podarcis > Podarcis cretensis. The sequence goes on along the minus strand of NC_137177.1, from coordinate 16,507,193 downwards.
ATTTTCAATAGCTATATTTTTTTAAAAAGCAAATTGCTGTAGAAATGTGGAGAACTGAATTTAATGTTCTTTTAAAAAATGAGAAACCTAAGAGCACTGGAATGTGACAGATTTGTCCATTCCTTTGCCTAGCTGAATGGCGTGGAGAGAGAGTTTAGGAGAGGAACTTCATGAAGAGAATGCTGGAGACACTGGGTAGAAGAAGAAGGAAGGAATTCTTCCCCAAGATATGGTGAGTGCAAGCCTCTGATGTTGTTTTGGTACTTGTGGCTGGTTTTTGAGTTACTCCTGATTTTTGAGTTGTAGCTGATGCAGGAGTTGGAGGTTTTGCAGTAGTTGGGGGAGTGTCACACGATATTTCATCCATTTTGTAGGGGATTCCTCCAATTTTCAATTCAAAGTCCTTTACACCGCACATATTGCTTGTTCCGCAGCCCAGCAGGATGAACTTCCTGGCACCTGCAGGTAGACATGATCAACAGCAGGAATTAGTGAAGCCTGCTCTAGTAGAACAAATGGGGCATGGCCCCTTCAACATCAGTCTGCCCTCAGCCACCCCTCACCTGCCAGCCATGGGCCCCACAACCAGTCTTGACCACCAGCTTCCTCCTCCTGAGTCTCAGTGTTGCCCCTTGTAGAATGGAGCAGCGAAGAGGATGGGGACCAAACCAGAGTCAGTTTACTCTACTTGTCAGGGGCTCCTCCCATGCCTATTGGCAATGGTCCAATACCAAAGGCACTGGCTTGGGCCTAACATTGTGTGGGACCAGCGTCGCACCACATGGACGATGTCACGGGCCTAGGACATCTCACACGTGTCCCACGCCTATGACATCACACCTGCAATGCGCATCACACATGCGACACCAGGAGGTGGTTGAGTGCCACGCAGCTTCAATGGCTGCGGATAAAGATGTCTTTATGTTGAGCATGCGAAATAGGTGTTTTTTGCTCCACCCACTTCTAATTCTGCTCCACCCATCACTGGCATCTAACCTCTAAGAAGGGAATTTATTTAGTTATTGAATTTATATCCTACCCTCCCTCTCAAAAGAGCCTGGGGCAGTGAACATAGGCATAATTTATTTTTATTATTGTTGTTGCTGTTTGTTTTTTTTTTAAAAATCACCTTCTGTCTGAAAAAGGGACCCCACCTTTACCCCTCGTAACTCAAGGTGGCATATTTGGTTCTCACAACCATCACTGCCCTATTTTATGTTCACAAAGTGGACTCCAACTGAGCCTCTTTCATATACCAGGCCTCAGCCACAGCTCCATTCCCAGTATGCATTTCCAATAATAAGCATATTACTTATTCTTCCATGCCAAGTGTTTCTCTGTGTGACTGCATCAAGGTAAGCCTCCTCTCCTAACAAGCATTCAGAAGCTGAAAGCCTCCAAGCTGTGTGCTAAGTCTGCATATCAGTCAATAGTATTCAGAATCATCTGGTAAAACACAGCCCTCTTGGCTAATAGGCATTGGCAGCCTTATCCTTCATAAATATTTCTAATACATTTTTGAAGGCCATTCAGTGTGGTGGCCATGATCCCTAGATCTCATGGGACCAATTCCCATCATTTAACTATGCACTGGGCAAAGAAATATTTTCTTTTGGTCATCAAGAATGTTCCAACATTTAGCTTGATTGAATGGTCCCAAGTTCTACTCAAATGAAAAGGACTTATGTGAATGGGCCCAGATTCAATAACACACTCATGACACTTTAGCGCTCCAAAGAACGATGCACACATGCCATTAGCACCTTATCATGGGTGCAATCCCACCATGCTATGGCAATGCACCTGTTCATTTCAATGATGCTCGCAGCAGAGAATATCCTGGGAGATTGTTCCCCAAGAGTCAGGGCTGCAAGTCTGTTGTTCTGCCACCTGAAATAGTCATCTCATCTTGCCTGATGGTTGGTCCACCTCTAGATCCTCCAGAGGCAGCATTCCCCTCCCACCTGCTCCCCCCACCCCACGGAATCCCTCCTCCTCCCTGGCTAAGTCCCTTCAGGGTTACCAGAGCTTCCTGTTGCATTGATGCAACTGTTTTGAGCATCTCTGCATGAGACTGGTCTATTCGCGCAATCATTCATCGTCTGAGCATAACATCCAATTGGACAAGTGTACCCGTTCTCAGTCCAAGTAGTTGGAAGAGCTAGGAATCAAAGCAGAAAGAAGCAAATTGTCATATATGGAAAGTTTTTGCATAAGAATCTCTGAAGAGCCCCGCTGGATAATTGACAGGCCTGCTTCACACAGACACAGCAGCCGCAGCCTTCCTGGTGCATTCACACAACCACCCACTGAGTCCTCCCCCCCCACCAGCTTTTTGTTAGCATATTCTTTGTCAGAATGAAAGAATGAGGTCTAGAGACACAGGTTTGACACCTTTCCTGTCCTGTGTTAGGATGAAAGGTGTGGAGGGACTAAAACTTCCTCCACTCCATGCTGTTCCTGCCAAGTTTCGAAAGCAAATTGTGGCTGTTTTCATCATTCTGAAACTGAGGCCCCACCAGACTTTTATTGCGGGTTCATTTGTGCAGCATGTTCTTCAAACTGTAACACTGCATTGGTGATGGATTTCTCCTGGTTTCATTTGTCCTGCGGTGTTTCCTACTGCATTATTGCTGACTGGAGGGGCTGTGGAGCAACAGAAGTGGGACGAAAATAAACCAGGACATTTGTGGCATGAAAGGGGATGGGCTTTCAGCAGGAAGTAATGGGTTGTGCACTGATTGGAAATGAAGCAGTATGACCAGCCCAATACCTCTGCACATGCAAACAGTATTGAGAGTGGAATTGTGTGTGACTGGCCCAATAGCCTCATGGGCACAAATCATCCTGAATGCACTATAAAAAGGACTTCTGGAGGGGTCCAGGTTTGCAATTCTGATATCAGAGGGGCAGGTGACGACTTACCTCCCCACTCTAAGTCTTTGTTGCACCCATCTTCAGCACAGCAAGCAGAGCTGTGGTGCAAATAACTCCCATCTCCTACGGTGATGGCAAAAGCATTGGCGCAAGAATTTCTTTTTCCACAATCATAGAATTTTGTATTGAAGCTGACACCTATTTACCGGAAGAGAAAAAAGACAAATGGTCAGGAGAGCCCATTCCCCAGAATCCTTCACTCTCTGCCTAACTCCATTGTCTCTGTTCTGCCTTCCCCTTCCATCTGTTCCAAGTTCTCCCAAAGGGAATATGGCTTGCTGGAGTACAAGCACCTCCATCTTGCTGAAGTAAGCTTTGGAAGTTCCAGATCAATGGTGAAGAACCTCAGGACTGCGGACCAAAGGCAACCTCTTTCTGTATTTGACCCTTCAGAACCAGCCCAATCTACACCCCTTACCAACTTCGTTTTACATCCTCCTTGAGTGTCTTTGCCTGGCTGGTATCTGTCATTGAAATCTGACAATGATTCTTGTTTTCCTTGACTGGATGGAAGATAGAGAGAGAGAAGGGTGTTTGAGGGCAGAACCTAGCCTATCAAGCTAAAATTTACATTTATTGCTTTGCCCAATTTTGCTTATGACCCTGCCCAGTCAGGTGTGTGGCCCTCAAAACAGAATGTGGCCCTCAGCTTAAAAGGGAATTCTGCTCTAGAACACTGGGTCAGCTTCTGTAAATCCAGGACTGTCCCTCAAAAATAGGGAAACTTGGATGGTCTGCTATCAGCTTTCATCCCCATGCTTCTGCTCCCAGCTGAGATCCTTGCAGAACTCAGCTGGGAGCAGAAGCATGGGGATGAAAGTAGAATGATTTGGCTCTGCCCTTCATTGGCCTTCTTCCATACCAGTCCTAATGGGCACCAGACTCCATTGGATAGATTGTGGCACAGCGTGGAGCATGCCACCAGGCAAGGCCAACATCTTCCTTACCAAACATTGTGCTCTCGTCCTTGATGACCACGCAGGCATCCAAACCACTGGCACAGTCTGAAACCACAGAACCTTCAGTTCCTTGTTGACACTTAAGGGCTGGAAGAAGAAAGTAAAGGCTGAACAAAATTACCGTATATCAGAGTGAAGACATAACAAATATAATGGGAGAAGTTCTGCTGTGGCTCTATGATTGGAGGAACCTCCCCCCCCCCCTTGAGAGGACAATTAGGACAATGGGAGAGGTTAAATACCTCAGAAAAAATAAGGGGGCAGATGATGGAGATAAATATACATACAAAATTAAATATTTGGGAATATAGTTGATAGACAAGAGTATTAACATATTTAAAGACAATTATGAGAAAATTTGGAAAAGAAATAAAAAGGAATTTAGAAATTTGGGGAAGAACTAGGAAGCAAAGACGAAAAAGCATATTGTCATCATATGGAAATGAATGAATTCCTATGCCCCACAAATAACCCAGAGATGCATTTTAAATAAAAGCACACATTCTACTCATGTAAAAACACCAGGCAGGCCCCACAAATAACCCAGAGATGCTTTTTAAATAAAAGGACACATTCTACTCATGTAAAAACACACTGATTCCCGGACTGTCCGTGGGCCAGATTTACAAGGCAATTGGGCTGGTTCCACCCCAGGCCTTAGGTTGCCTACCCATGATCTGGATCCATTCCTTCCACTGTTTACAGACTAGTGTACGAGCCACATCCATAAATAACTCACAGAGTACATATCCAAATTCTGCCATTAAAATTCCGGTCTGGAGTTCTTCCTTGGCACACAGTTAAAACCATAAGAAAGCATAAGAATGCACAAAGCACCTTGTCCGCTCCCTTTCTTTCTTGGCTGTTGTAAGGATTCTCAAGCTTCTAAGAAAACATTCAGCTGCCTTCAAAAAGCCAAGCCCAGTTCTTTTGGCAGCTGATTGATTGTAGCCTATTAGCATATGTCAGTCCAGGAGCACCTCTTGATTCATGCCAATTGTCCGAATTATGGAGGAACCAACTGCAAATCATGCCAGAGATGGAGGCTTGTCCATGGCAAGGACACTCCCAGGTTGCACCCGATCTGCCTTTCAAGTTGGCAGACACGGGCTTGAGCAGCACAGTGGGGTGCTGTGAACTCCCCCAATCCCACTGGGAACCATTGCCAATAAATCCTGGCTTTCCCCAGCATGGAGCTACTGGCATTGAGTTCGTGATGTAGCCAGAAACCTACATGGATTTATCTAATCCTGCTTTCGTTCCATCTAACGCAGTACACACCACCCAACCTTGTGGCAGTGAGTTTTAGAAGGTGGCTATGGATTGTGCAAGAGGAAGCACTTTTTTCATCAGGCCTAAACTGATTGCTAATTGTCTTAATCACAGAATCATAGAATCATAGAGTTGGAAGAGACCACAAGGGCCATCGAGTCCAACCCCCTGCCAAGCAGGAAACACCATCAGAGCACTCCTGACATATGGTTGTCAAGCCTCTGCTTAAAGACCTCCAAAGAAGGAGACTCCACCACACTCCTTGGCAGCAAATTCCACTGTCGAGCAGCTCTTACTGTCAGGAAGTTCTTCCTAATGTTTAGGTGGAATCTTCTTTCTTGTAGTTTGGAACCATTGCTCCGTGTCCGCTTCTCTGGAGCAGCAGAAAACATTAATTAATTGGATGGCTCAAGTCAGGAATGAGTCTGTGTGGCCCTCCAGATGTTGTTGGGACTACAATTCCTATCATCTCTGACAATGGCACATCCTGGTCATCATTAGAGATCCTTTCCAAAAATTCAACTCATACAATTTTCTCCCTGGAATCTGGACTTCCAAATTACCTGTTTTTCCTCCCAACATGAAAAAGATCTGTTGGGAATTTTCCATTGTTCCATTTTTATTTTTTTTAAAGATTATTCCTTTATATCACTTGGATTATAAACTACTAAAGATTATAGCAGCATACAGCCATAAAACTTTAACAATAAACAGTTCAACTGTTCTCAGAAATGAAATCAGATATGCATCCTTCAGGAACGTCAGCAAAAAATAGAATAGAATAAAATAAAGGTTTTAGCTTGACAAAATGTGTACCATGTCGGAAAGTGTCTAACTATTCTTCATGCATTGCCTCCAGTACATGCAGCATCACGGGGGGGGGGGGCACCCCATAGATGGTTGCAGTGAATGGGCAGCTATATAGACAATACTAGCCTATTCCTTGGAGGAAAGCCTGCCAATCAAACTGGTAGCTGTGGTGCCAGCATGGTAGCATGGTTGGAAGCATGGAGTTATCTTTGGATGGCACTGAGACATGGTGATGGAAAGGTGGGGATTCTACAGATGCCTCGGCAGGAGCATGGAATGGGGAACTGCATGGCTCCAATCTCATGGTCACTCCAGCCCAGACCTATTCAGGTAAGCATCTTCACATGCTGCTACTGTGAACTTAAGATGCACAGCTGATATTTGCGTGCAGTATGGAGATGGTGTACTGCAAGCACCCATTTTCTCTGGCATAATTTCTGCCAGTCCCAGTTCCGCCTGCAGCATGTTGAGTTTGTTGAGAAAGCGAAGAGAAGGAGAACTGGGAGCAGGAAACTATCGAGGCAATAGCATTAGGCTGGTTAGATGTCAGGCAGCATAGCTACCCATCCAAAATATGCATCTTGGGTGGTAGTCCTACTCAGAGTAGACCCATTGAAGTTAGTGGACATAATTTAGGTTCATTTGTTGTGATAGATATACTCTGAGCAGGACTTAGCTGAATAAAACTCACTGCATATTTGAGCCACTGCTTTTAAAATTTACAGCGGGCTTAACAGTTGTTCTAACAGCAGCGGTTTGATCTCCAGACAGATTACTACCAGTCTCCTTGTTGCCAAATCCACCCACTGAAGTGCTAGTCTTGAAGTCCAAACACAGACACTAGCCATTGATTGATTACTGGTGGATTGATTATTGAATTTCTATACCAATTTAAAATATCTCTAAGTGGTGTGCAAAAAGCTGAGGCAAAAACAGACAAACAAAATATTACAAAAGCACACATTAATTTTGTTACATTAATCCAAAATTACACACACACATTCATTTTCCTTCTGACACACCCTTCCCCTTACCCTCCGGGTTCTCACCCAGGGTCCAAACAAACTCTCAACAAACCCATAAAAGTCTCACAACTAAAAGAATTTCTGGGAACAGCAGATATCACCCTAGTCTGTCACTCTAGAATTGCTTTTTATGGGCAAGCCCAAGAAGGACAGTTTTTAACCCTCCTAGATTAGCATCAGATGATGGCACAGTTGATATGTCATTTCAACGTCCTGGCCTTCCATTTTGTCCCTAACAGCATAGTAGGAGAATGGATGTGATAAATAACTTACGTGGATCCTGAGAGGCAACTAAGAGTGGCGAAAGAAGACAGAGAACAAGGAGAGGCACCATGATGTCAAAAGGAATGGCTAGGGACAAGGCTGAGCTTGAGTGCTTCTGGTGCCCAAATTTATGTGCAGAGGGCATTTTATAGATAACGTCTGCAATAACGTAACTGAGGCAGTTGCTCCAATGAAATGCAGTAATTGTGTAGTATAAATACCTGTAAAGCAACTGGGTGGAGATGCCCATCTTATTGTGTTGTGCAATGCATTCCTAGGGTGCAAGGACTTCCTGGAATGAATGGTGGATTCTGACAATAAAATTTATGGCAAACATGATGCACGATGCAAACCTTTAGGTCCGTTTGACACACATCTTACATATTATTTGACACACATCTCACATCTTCAGATATCTCATGGGCTTTCACATGGAAGATGGTGCAAGCTTGTTTTCTCCTGCGCCAGAGTGTAGGACTCAAACCAATGGCTTCGAGTTACAAGAAAGGAGATTCCGAATAAACATCAGGAAGAACTTTATGTCACTAAGAACTGTTTGACAGTGGAATGGTCCCCCTCGGGAGATTGTGGACTTTTCTTCCTTGTAGATTTTTAAGCAGAGGTTGGATGGTCATCTGTCATGGATGCTTTAGCTGAGATTCCTGCATGCGGGGGGTTGGACCCATTCCAGCTCGACAATTCTGTGATTCTGTGATCCAGGACAGATAGCCGTCCAACCTCTGCTTTAAAACCTCCAATGAAGGGTTAGAGACAAGTCCTGTTGTCTGAGAGCCCTTCTACTTGAGGACCGTATTCTTTAAAGCAGGACATTTGCCCACCTTAGTGGGCAGATTGCAGGATTTGGTGCATGAAAAGGATAGCAAGATTTTAAAGCTGGCCCCAGTGTGGGATGGAGATGCTTTTCTATCCCAAGGGCTGCATTATCTTCTGGGCAACCTGCCAAGGGCCACATGCCAGGTGTGGGTGGGGCACGAGAGAGGATTTTTTAGCTTTGTAGTGGAGGCTGGTTCCTTTCCCCCTAGTGGCACACCCCTTCCTTTTTTCCACCTAGATGAGCAAGAGACGTCAGAGCTCAAGGACACGTCCCACCTAGGAAAAGCTCTTCGGGTGCAAAAAAGTACCAGGAGTGGGCGTGGCCTGGGGAGAGTTCTGAGGGCCAGAGAAGGAGACTTCAGGGGCCAAATTTATCCCCTGAGCCTGAAGTTCCCCAACTCCACCCTCAACAGGTGGGGGACCTTCCATTTGGGGCTTTGCTTCAGGGATGTCTTGGACTGGCACAGTTGAGAGAGGGCTGAACCAAAGGCCTGTGTCGGAGCATCTCTCTCCTTTGACATTTAATTTATCGATGGCTCAGCACATCTCCAGTCAACTCCTCCTCCATTCGCAGAGAGCTGAGCTGCAGTGGCTCCCTGGTCCTTGCTGCTGCTGTTCAGCTGGTATGAATTAAGACCTTTCCTCTAGGTCCATAGTCTGACTCGTAAACCAGAAGTGCTTTGTTTACTGCTTGGCAATAAAAACCATTGGTGCTTCCCATACCACACCTCCCTGGCTTTCTTGCGAATGATGGCAGGGTTGTAGCCCCTGGAAGGGTCAGCATCTGCAGTTGGCATCACTGGGTTCCGACTGAAGTCCACAGCCCAGCCAGGGTCCCATGGCTAACCCCAGGGTCCCCTTGGTCCTCCTCTTCCTCCTGTTTGCTACTGCCTGTTTTTTCATCATATCTCCCACCCTGCTTCCCTTTATCCTACGTTTTTCCTTTCAAGCTATGACCTTGCTCTTTACCTCATGGGCCGCTGTATTCAGGGCCAGACAGGGATTTTTCCACTTGGCAAATTGACACCGGCCAACTGGCTTTCACCTAACTCAAATCAATCATTAGGCATTGGGTAAACCTTAGGTTTTTTTGGGACGCAGGTGGCGCTGTGGGTTAAAGCCTCAGCGCCTAGGACTTGCCGATCGAAAGGTCGGCGGTTCGAATCCCTGCGGCGGGGTGCGCTCCCGCTGCTCGGTCCCAGCGCCTGCCAACCTAACAGTTCGAAAGCACCTCCGGGTGCAAGTAGATAAATAGGGACCACTTACCAGCGGGAAGGTAAACGGCGTTTCCGTGTGCGGCTCTGGCTTGCCAGAGCAGCGATGTCACGCTGGCCACGTGACCCGGAAGTGTCTCCGGACAGCGCTGGCCCCTGGCCTCTTAAGTGAGATGGGCGCACAACCCCAGAGTCTGTCAAGACTGGCCCGTACGGGCAGGGGTACCTTTACCTTTACCTTTAAACCTTAGTTTTGGCTGGAGGGGAGGTTGTAGACTCTGCCTGCCCCACCTTGGTTAAGGCTATCCCATTAGAAAGGGCCAGACAGGAGTTGCTTCTGTCTGACGCCCAGGCGGCGGCTAGGTCCATAGCACTCCTCTAATGGGGACCCTCTCAGGAGTACCCCTAGATGCACTCTCAACAGATGGGCTGAGGGGAAAATAAATGGCTTCACCCAATGCCAAACAATTGATAAAAGCTGTGGCCTATTTGAACCCAAACTATATGCTGCTTTCTTGTCTGGTAATGTATCATCTAGGGAGCAGTGAGGTCACAGGGCCTTGGCAACCAAGTGCAAGGTTTTAGAGATTTTAGAGAAATATGGAGGAATGGAAGTTCATGCTGAAAATTAGTGCATTCCTCCTTGAAGAAAAGGATGAAGACACTGATCATGAGTAAGAAAAACCGTAACATTATAATTCTCGATACCTCGGCACATAGGATTGTTACACAGGTGAGGATGCAAACACAGAGAAACTCAAGAAAGCAATAACATTTACAAAGGGGGACCCAGTTAGCTGGATGGCTGCAGAAGGGCCATAATTCTCAGTTTGCCCATCAGTGCAAACTGCATACTCAGTCACAATGTAGAGATTTCCTGCATAGGGCACAAGGTCATTTACATCCAAGGAACAAGCTGAATCAGTTGCACAGCCTTTGACGGAGAAGTTTTGTTCCGGTAAACCTGCATAGAGAAAGGAGCAAAGACTCAAAATGAGAGGAAGAGCAGGTCCCCTTTCTTACCTAGCTTGTTTTCCCCTGCATATGATGGTTTGTGTCAGAGTCTAATTGCAGCAGGGGCTTGACCCAGCTGAATCTGGTGTCTGCAGAGCCTCACAGCTCACAGGTTCCCCCAACAGCATACTATAAAGGAGGCAAGAAATCAGGGAGAAGGCAGCAGCCAGAGGTGAAGAATAGGTCTGGAAAGCAGATAGACTTAGAAAGCCAAGTGTGGGAGAAAGAGCAGGCATGGACCTGGAGCTCTTTCTGGGTCACCACCTCAGCAGGGATGGCCCCTCTCATTTCACCGCCTGAGGCGAAATGGGAAAATGTTGCCCCTGCCTCCCCTCCAAAATCTCGCTTACTGGGGTCGTGCGGAAGACAGCAGTTTGTCCAACTTCTCTCTGAAGCCCCTTTAAACAGCTCACCTGGGCCACTACCACCTATGTTGCTTCCTTCGTCACTTCCTGCCTGTCATTCTGTCATCATGCTGCCTATGAGCGACCATGCAAATTACAGCATGACGACAGCCTTACTTTTATATGTATATAGGAAGAAAAGGAAGATGGGACAGGAAGCAAAAATAATAAAGGAGTGAAAATAAAAGGAAGGTGGGATCTAAAACTTAAAAGAAAAGAATAATAGTCACTCTGAGGGGATTTCTGTGGGGGAAATGGCATGCACCAGCCCCTGGGAGCGTTGTCTGTGGTGAAAAGTATTAGGTTGGGCAAGGTTTTGGGAAGCCTATTCCCTGTCTACACTTGCCTCCCATCCTTAATTTTGATTTGGGCGTTCTTTCTGGAGAAGTTTCATCCCAGCTTTACCGTTTGGTAGTAGGAGGCAAAGAGGGACATGGGGTGACTGTTTTTTTAAACACATGCACACAGAGTGGTGGTCAAAAGTGTGCCCAGTGATCATAAAGTCAATTTGAGGGTGTGTAGTGAGGTCACATCCACTCCTTACTTTACTTTTAACACATGCATATTCCACTTTAAGAGTTGTACGTTCCCCCAAAGAATCCTGGGGACAGTAGTTTGTTAAGCATATTGACCCCATAGAGCTACAGTGCCTAGCACTCTTAACAAAGTACAGTTGCTAGGACTCATTGCGACTGTCAAAGTGGTACAAGAGTTCTTGAAATGCAGGGTGTGGCTTTGACCTAAGTCTCACAGAGTCCTGTTGCCTTTTTCACAAGCTAAGTGCTGTGGATAAAAGATTCCTCCCTGCCCCCACCATCACCCACTTCCCAGGTTTATCCTACTTTCCACCCACAACCCAGGTGGGAAAAGGGAAAATTAAGGATAAGGCAGAAGCCATCTTTAAGGGCTTTCAACAAAGCTCCTTGGAAAGGTCCCAGTAACAGCAGGGTGTGTGTGTGTGTGTGTGTGTGTGTGTGTGTGTGTGTGTGTGAAGAAATACCAGCGTATAGCCCAACAAGGGAAATGCACTTTTCTTCGATTCCGGTGCATTTGACGCGCTCGTGGGCCTGGCAAGGGCCCCGGTTAAAACTCTCACATCCTGGGCAAGTCAACCCGTTTTTGGTAGAACTCGCAGGAGTCACTGGAAAACAATCAGAGGAAGATCTCACGTGAGCGAGGGCAGCGAGAGGTAGCTCTGATGAAACGGACTCAGCCCATGGAGCTAAGCAAACACGGTAAGCCCCAAACGTATGCACATTTAACTTGTGCAATTTCAGCTTTACAAGCCTAATAATAATAATAATAATAATAATAATAATAATAATAATAATAATGTAAAGGTAAAGGGACCCCTGACCATTAGGTCCGGTCGTGACTGACTCTGGGGTTGCGGTGCAACCCACATAAATTGTAGTCTGTGCTTTGGTAGTCTCGAGGCTAGATTACTGCAGCATACTCTATATGGGGCTGCCCTTGGATCTGGCCTGGAAGTTTCAGCTAGGGAAGAATGTTGCGGGTGGAGCGGCGATGAGAACAGATCACCGTCAACACATGACACTCCATGGGCCAGGTGGCCCCCAAGAATGAGCCAGATCCACTAGTCTATCTAGTTCAGGATTGTCTACTGATTGGAAGAAGCTCTCTGGGGTTTTAGGAGTGCCTGGAGATGCCTGAGAAGGACACACTGCCAGGGGGCATGAAAAGGGGGCTCAAACTGCAACAGACCAGTAGTGTCTGCAGATGTAGGAAGCTGCCTCACAGAGTCAGACCATTGCACCATTTAGCTTAGCACTGACTGCACTGACTGCCAGAGGTGCTCCAGGGTTCCAGCTTGGGCTGGATGATAGATTGTCCCAAACTGGTTTGAAGTCCGCATTGTGATATTGATTTCATGATGTATCACAAATCATGATTTGTGTGCGTTATGCAAAAATCTCAATGTGGGGGAAACAGAGAAGCCAGGTAATGCCTCTACATAGCTCCATCTTTATTTTAGACGTCAGTATATATTGGTATATCGGGACGCAGGTGGCGCTGTGGGTTAAAGCCTCAGCGCCTAGGACTTGCCGATCGAAAGGTCGGTGGTTCGAATCCCTGCGGCGGGGTGCGCTCCCGCTGCTCGGTCCCAGCGCCTGCCAACCTAGCAGTTCGAAAGCACCTCCGGGTGCAAGTAGATAAATAGGGACCGCTTACCAGCGGGAAGGTAAACGGCGTTTCCGTGTGCGGCTCTGACTTGCCAGAGCAGCGATGTCACGCTGGCCACGTGACCCGGAAGTGTCTCCAGACAGCGCTGGCCCCTGGCCTCTTAAGTGAGATGGGCGCACAACCCCAGAGTCTGTCAAGACTGGCCCGTACGGGCAGGGGTACCTTTACCTTTACCTATATATTGGTATGTTGCTATGTTTAGCTGGTGATATATTGTGATGTTGAAGACCAGATATTGCACAGTCCTAATTCCAGGCTGGGGACATTCCCAAGTCCTTCCTGGAGATGCCAGGAGTTGAACCAGGGACCTTCTGCAAGGAAAGTGCTCTACCACTGAACTAAGGACCTTTCCATGCACTGTGGTCTTCTGCTGAGACCCTTCTTCAAAAGCCTCCTTCACCAGACAAATGCTCTTCAGTGGCATGGGAGATGGTCTTCTCAGCAGAGGCACCAGTTGCAGAACACCCACCCCAACAAGATTTGCATGCCACCTTCCTTGCTATCTTTTTAGCATCAGGCAAATACAGTTTTTTTATTTACCCGGGCATTTTAACCAGTTGCAAATCCTAGCCTGCTTTCAAGGGGTCTGTTCGCTGCTTGATTTTAGTGGGGTGCTGCTGTGGTTCTTCAATTGTGGCATTAATTTTTGTTGTTACACAGCCCTGAAATCCAAAAAAAGGATGGAAGGTGGTACATGACTCCTTTCTTTCCTGTTGTCAGGGAACTGCCATCGGAGCCAGAGGAGGAGGGAGGGCTCCAGAGGGATGCCGGAGAGCGTCCCAGGAGGGAGAGAGGCAGCCCATCTGCAGGGGAAGGAAATCAGCGTAGCACCAGTAGAGAAGGGGGGCAGATGGGGGAATCGGTGAGGAGGCTCCATGACTCCTCGCCGGAGACCAGCGGGGAGAGCACGGGTCCTCCACTGCCCACACCCTCCCTGCGCAGAAGACTTCCGCGCAGGGAGAGTAGGCGGAGACTTGGCGTCAAAGAACTTCTTTGCTGGAAGAAGTTCAAGAAATGCCCACTGACGGATTCTGCCAACGATTGAGACAGCCACGGATGGGTGGCTGTCCGGACAGAAAGGGTTCACCCAGGTGACTCAGCCAGGTGTGGCGATGACTTACGCACGAACAACCCCCTAGAACCATTACACCTGTGATGTGAGGTTTGCCTTGTATTGGAATAATAAAGGGCAGGAGTCAGCAAACCCATATTTATTGATAGGAGAAGTATAATAAAATAAGGTATTATTTGGGAGTGCAGATCAGGAAGTTTAACTAGGAGAAGAGAACGCATTGTAGCTTCATCAATGGCAGGCTTCTTCAACCTCGGCCCTCCAGATGTTTTGAGACTACAATTCCCATCATCCCTGACCACTTGTCCTGCTACCTAGGGATCATGGGAGTTGTAGGCCAAAAACATCTGAAGGGCCGAGGTTGAGGAAGCCTGATCAATGGCATATTGAGTACAAACAGGAAACTGTGCATCTTTCATTGTGCAACTATTTAGATATATTTATATAATCTTTGGAAATATATTAAAATTAAATTCACAGATCAATTTTTGCATTTAAATAATAATATTTCCTTGCATTTATAATATAATAAATTCCCTTCTTTGTCCAGATCTGGATGGTGGCACATGGGGGGGGGACGTTTTCTGAGAACTCCCTATGTCACTGGTTCAAGGTCACTCATTGAAGATTTGCATCCCCATTAGGGTTGCTTTATGAACCTGCCAACTCGAACCTCATGGCCCACCACTGTCCTCAAGAGGGAAGCTACCAAAGGCACACACACACACACACACACACACACACACTGCTTTGAAACACTCTGCAAGCTCAATCAATACTCACTACTTAGAACCAGTTCTTCGTTGCATCCAGCAGTTCCACAACAGCCTATGTTGCTCGGGATTTGCCTCTCCGTGGATGTGCTCAGCGTGAAGGCTCCTGGTTTGCAGGCACTGCGGTTGATGCAGCTTTTGTACATCCCAGTGGGGCTGACACCTCCGCCTGGAGAAAAAGAGGATGTGACTATTCCTCCTGAGCACGGGAGAAATGTTGTGTCGATTGGATCAAAAGCCTATCAGCAGGGACTGCCTTCTCTGATCGGACCAATGGCACGTGTAGCCCAGCATCCTGCTCTCATGGGGCAAAACCTATCGGAAGCCTGAAAGCAGGCTCTGAGCATAAGAGCACTCTCCCTTCTTGAGGTTTCCAGCAACTAGAATTCAGGAGCACGCCGCCTCCGACAGAGGAGGTAGAACATACCCATCAGAGTCAGCAGCCGCTGCAAGGCTTCTCCTTCACAAATTTGTTTGGAAGATTCAGGGCAGATAAAAGAAAGTAAACCTTCACGCAGCACGTGGTTAAAACTATGGAACTCGCTCCCGCAGAAGGCAATGATGGCCACCAAATGGGGTGGTTTTAAAAGAGGATTAGGCAAATTCATGGCCACTAGCCATAATGGCTATGCTCTGACTCCACAATCGGAGGCAGCAACGCTTCTTCATCATCATCATCTTTTCACTGTTTTTTACTGAAGAATTTTTGTGTGCCACAAAACCAATAAACAAACACATATAGCACCTCCACTTGCCATTCAGAGAGTCTTTTTGGCATCAGATACTATTGCCACAGACACTGTGCCGTTGGAGGAAAAGAGAGGGGAGTGGGGGGAGGGAGAGAGAGAGATGGGGGGATAATAATGATCTTTCGTTCTATTGCACAGTGTCTGTGCAGGGTTTTTGTGTCAGCATCAAATGGGTAGATCCTTTATTTATAAATTTGTTCATTTTTATTATCATTGCAAGAGATAATGGGGTCCAGAGCTTGGATGGTTGTGTCTGGTTGGTTGCAGTGTGTGGTTTCTTTGTATGTATGTGTGCTGGGCAGGGGGGTTGTTGGGTCATATTGATGCATATGCTGTTGCGGGGCACAGGTCATTGCCTTGTTGCGTTGTATATGTGATACAGGGGAGTCACACCAGGGTGAAGGGGCCCTCCTTCGCTTGGCCCCGTGCTCGTGTCAGTTAGCTTTCCTAGTAGGGTGCAATGCTTCTGAATACCAGTTGCAGGAAACCAAAGGAGCGGGAAAGTGCTCTTGTGCTTTTTTCTGGTTTCCCATAGGAATCTGGATTCGATGGGCCATTGGCCTGATCCAGCAGGCTCTTCTTACGGCTTTAAGTCACCCAACCAACGCTGTGGCTGAGCAGGGATTTGAACTCATTCCTCCCTAGTGGAGAAGGACCAGAAGCCTACAGCACTTGCCAACAATTGCACCCACCTAACGTGTTGAATGTTGATAGGGTAACACACACTAGCTCTTTATGCGGGCAATGAACCATCTTGCATGTGGCTTCTCCAAGGTCGCACTTTGCACACGATAAATTCCTAGCTTCTGGAAGCAGAAAGAAAGGGCGGATAATTGCTACAGAAGGAACTGTAGGGCTCCAACCTGGGGGCTTTGTCGTGGGTCAGCTGGGTGGTGGCCCTGGGTCCATGGAAGTCAGGAGGACCCACTTTGGTGGCAGAAGGGGGAGTGGAAACAGAGACCCATATGCACATTATGCCTCTGTAGCTGAGACAAGTCAACTGCAGAGGAAAGCCTGATAGCAAAAAGAGGGGTACAGCTGGGGCCCCTTTATGGTCTTTTTGCCCAAGAAGCTCCCCAGCCTGGATCTGCCCATGTAAATAAGGTTAAATGAAGACCACTCACCATTAACAGGCAGCAGAAGAATGCAACAAGCAAGGCAGTGGAAAAGGATTATTTTCATCATTCCTTAGAGAAAGAATGGGCAAGTCCGGCGCAGAGAAACTGAGAGGTCTCAAAAACTGCAAGGTTTAACACCTGTACTGCAAAGGTAAACTTAGATATTATATATGTGTGTGTATAACATCAAGGTTAGCCAACGTAGCGCCCTCTGGATATTGTCGGAATACAGCTTGCATCATTCCTGGACATTGGCCATGTTGACCGGGGCTGGTGGGAATGAGGGTATGGCAAAAATATGGAGGGTGCCATTTTGGCTGCCTCTGGCATACATGGTCAGCTAGCTGCTGGGAATCACAAGTCATGAGAGGGCTGTTGCACTCAGGCCCTGATTGGCGACTTCCCATGGGCATCTGGCTGGTCACTGTGAGAAGTGGAAGCTGTTCTAGATGAGTGTTTAGCCTGATCCACCTGGGCTGTTCCGAGGTTCTGCTTCTCTGTGCAGCATGGCTAAAACCACCCATTTCCTTAACCCCGTCCCAATCAATCACAATTCAGGCCCAACTTTGTCGCTTGCCCCCCCCCTCCAAGAAGTAGGGCTTCAAGAGTAAGTGGTTTTCCTTGCACGTGTTTCCCAGAAATGCTTGTGAGAAGCCCCCACCCCAACAACAAAGAAGGAATCAGGGGGAAGAAGAGCAGGAGAGCAGCTTTCGTTTCTGACTTCCATCAGCCCCAGCCAACAGGGATGAAGGCAGCTGTAGTCAAACACATCACTTGTTCTTGAGTAATAATCACTCACCTGTAGAAAGGAGGGTGAGATGCCTCCACCCACCCGAAACTCTTGATTCATCATCGTTTCTTGGCAGCGTGAATATTTATTTACTTATTGTTAAATTTGCTTCCTGCCCTTCATCCGAAGATCACAAGGCGGTTCACAACGCAGAAAGGCAAAATGAGAACACAGTAACAAAACAGAAGCAAACTGATAACCTGACCGGCATTAGACCCAAAGATGAGCCTGGCTGCTGGATTAGGCCCCCCAAAACAATCTAATCAGCATTTGAAATGCATTTTGCAGCTAGCTATTAGTCCCTTTGTGATCAAGTGAAGATGCCCAGGTGCCAGGTTTAAGGGGCCATTTGGCGCCTAGGTTATACACCTGAGTTTTTAGCACTGCATCTAACCCAACAACCTCTTCCTCACAATGGCCAACCAGATGTCTAAGGGAAGCCCACAAACAGAAACTGAGCACAACAGCAGCTCTCCGCTTTTGTCATTCACAGCAACTGGTACTCATTCATACTGCCTCCAAGACTAGGGGTAAAACACAGCCATTGTGGTGAGCAGCTGTTGGCAGCTCTAGGCTCCATGGATTTGTCTAATCACCATAGATTAAAGCACATCCTACCACCACCCCCCAACAAAAAACCTGGGAACTACAGTTTACTCCTCTCAGAGCTGTGATTCCTAGCACCCTTTAAGAAACTACAGCTCCCAGGATTCTTGGGTCGTGCTTCATATGTCTTGGGTGTTGGGATTTGTTTTTCCCTCTAAGGGTTTTTAATTAGTTTGCAGACTGCCAACGAAGCCAGCGCTTCCCTGTGTTGCAATACACCAGCAGATTTAAAATTACAGTGGTGCCTCGCAAGACGAAAAGAATCCGTTCTGCGAGTCTCTTTGTCTTGCGGTTTTTTCGTCTTGCGAAGCAAGCCCATTAGCAGTTAGTGGATTAGCGCTATTAGCTTCTTAGCGGATCAGCTGATAAGCGGCTTAGGGGATCAGCTGATAAGTGGCTTAGCGGATCAGCTGTTAAGCGGCTTAGCAGCTTAGCGGATCAGCTGTTAAGCGGCTTAGCGGCTTAGCGGCTTAGCGGGTCAGCAGTTAAGCGGCTTAGCGGCTTAGCGGATCAGCTGATAAGCGGCTTAGCGGCTTAGAAAAAGGGGGGGAGGGAAAAAACCCCGCAGGAACTCGCAAGACATTTTCGTCTTGCGAAGCAAGCCCATAGGAAATTCGTTTTGCGAAGCACCTCCAAAACGGAAAACCCTTTCATCTAGCGGGTTTTCCGTCTTGCGAGGCATTTGTCTTGCGGGGCACCACTGTATACAGAAATTGTGTTGCGTGGGAGAGATTAGAAGGCAGCAGCTAATTGGAAAAGTCACCCCCACCATATTAACAGAGGCCGGAGAAGGGAACTTGGAAAAAAATCCTTCCGCAAATATATAAATGAGATTGATAAAAAGAATACAAAGACTCACATTGACTACCAAAGGACCTTCTGTCTCTCTCTAGAAACTAGGCCTCTGGGAATTCACAAGCTCCTACCACCAGGCTGGCAAGGCCTACAAGAAAAGCTATACCAAAATACATGTCTCTGATTGGCTTAAAACTGCAACATCTGAAATGCAACACATAACACAGGCTCCTCTTCTCTTGCCTCTTCAATAATTGTTGGGGGCGGTTTCCTCTTTCAATTTACAGTAGCACATTTTTTATAACTGCTATTTGGATCCATACCAGATTCAAAACAGGTTTGGGATATGCAATTATTGATATATATTGTTACAGATCTGGGGTTAACAGAGTTTGGGGAGGTGCACGGACACTCATAACCACTAGAGAATGTTAGAAATAATTAATGGTCAGATATGGGTAATATTTGGAGTAGAGAAGGGAAGATGCCGGGCCAGGCCTCTCATGTGGAATTGAAGTAGCTAAGAATGACAAAAGGTGCTGGAAGCAAGTCAAGGAAAACTCATCCTCATCAGGGAGAGAGATTCTCTGCCTGTGGACAAAGAGGCAGCTCCCAGAAGGACAAAGGTTTATGGTTTCAGCTTCCCTGTCTAGGAAAAAGGGAGCGGGTTGGCTGTACCCACAGGGAAAAAACTGCCATTTTACACAAGGCTTGGGTATTTTTTTCTGACAAGGGTTACAGAATCATAGAATTATAAAGTTGGAAGGGGGCCCAAGCATGACAGATGTCCATCCAACTTCTGCTTAAAAACCTCCAAGAAGGAGAATCCACAACCTCCAGAGGGAGACTGTTTCTGACTGTCCTTCTGTCTTTCAGGACCGGTGTTATGTGGTCTCGGTGACCACTCCCAGTCGCCAGTCTAGCTGCCGCATTCTGGATTACAGTGGCACCTCAGGTTAAGAACTTAATTCCTTCTGGAGGAATTCTTAACCTGAAACTGTTCTTAACCTGAGGTACCACTTTAGCTAATGGGGCTTCCTGCCACCGCCACGCGATTTCTGTTCTCATCCTGAAGCAAAGTTCTTAACCCAAGGTACTATTTCTGAGTCAGTGGAGTCTGTAACCTGAAGCGTCTGTACCCGAGGTACCACTGTACTTCCCTCATGTCTTCAGGGGAAAGTCACTGCGGTCAGCTGGAGAAGTAATTTACAGCAGCAAGCATAACCTTGCAACCCATTGCGTGCTTGAAAAACACCTGACTTTCCCAGTTAGTTTATGACTAACACGTCTTGTTTTTACAAGCAGGTTGTATGTACATTACATACACTTTAAAACACACACACAAACACACACACTAATACAAGGCATTAAAAACAGGGAAGAATGTCAGGATTTTATCTGGGAGTGTATGTATAAGGGGATGAACACCCATTTACCTACAGACGTGGGGCAGAGAAGCATTCTGCTCTGGCTGCAAAGAGGTGGGGTGTGTTCCCTAACCCCAAATCCACTTTACCGCAGTCCTCCAAACACAGAAGCATCCTGAATCATTTTAACTTTGCAGAGAGCTGATGCTCTGGCCTGGACATTTTTATGGTTAGAGACGCCACTGAGGCTGCTTCCTGACTGTAGCTATTTTGGGGTTGGCAATCCAGGACTGTCCCTGGAAAATAGGGACATTTGGAGTGTCTGCAGTTCTTGGATGATTGCATCTCCCATCAGCCCCAGTCAGCATGGCCAAGGATGATGGGAATTGTAGTCCAGCAACATTTGGAGGGCCAAAGGTCCCCCACCTCTGAGTTAGAGGTAAATCCCATTCAGTTCCATGGGACTTGCCCCCCTAAGAAAGGGATGTTAGATTGCAGACTTAGCCATCTTTCTCACTCCTTATTATCAGGTTTTCAATGGGATGATCAGACTTCACAGGTCAGCTCAGGGTGTGAATCTGCAGTTCCCATGCTCTGTCTCCCACCTTTCAAATTCTATCTCTGAATAAGGAACGGTGGGGTGGGAAGACCAGGACTTTTGGCATCTCTTGCCCCATTGTTTTTGAAGCAAAGGCACATGCACTCTAATGGCAGCGTAATGGTCATGGGATAGCTGGAAGAAGACCAAAATAGCAAAGGAGACTTTGGACTCATTTGGCAGCTTTCTGCAAACATTTGTTCACGGCAAACACTGGCACCTCTCATAAAGAGACCATTCTGACAGAAGGACAAGCTGTAAAAATTTGGAGAACACAGCTAACCAGGGATAACCAGAGTTCACAGGCAACAGGAAGTGTGCACACTCTTTTTAAGAACTGGGGATCTCCTAATTCCTACCTACACACCACATTATTTGAAAAGGAAAAGTCATCATGATACATGATCAGCAAGAGATCACAAGCAAGGCCAGTT
The DNA here is from genome assembly GCF_951804945.1 of Podarcis cretensis. Classification (NCBI taxonomy): domain Eukaryota; kingdom Metazoa; phylum Chordata; class Lepidosauria; order Squamata; family Lacertidae; genus Podarcis; species Podarcis cretensis. The sequence goes on along the minus strand of NC_137177.1, from coordinate 16,485,953 downwards.
TGTCAATTGGATGGATGATATATCCCGCCCTGCCCCCCCCCGCCCCCAAATTACAGCCAATGGCCCACTAGCAGACCACTGGCTAGGAATGAAGGGTGTGAGATTTATATGCTTGGTCAGACTATTTGCCCATCTAGTTGTCAGGAGCCAGAGTCAAGAGTCGGTGAGCAATAAACACACCAGTGTCAGTGAAGTTAACTCTTTATTAAAAAAACAAACCCAAAATAGCTCAGGCCTAGTGATGGCAGCAACTCTACCCAGTAGGTCTTGCGGGAACTGAAGGTCCCTAAACTTTCACAGCTTTCTAAAACTCCTCCCCTGGTTCCAACAACCTGAAGCTCTTGTGTCTTGTCTCTCTTTGCTCCACCCTCTTCATTCCTTTTCATGTGCTGGAACACCAGGGGGGAGAGATGGTCGCAGCAAGAGGGGGAGACTCCCTGGATTCTTTAGCAGCCTGCTTCATCTCTGTCTCCTGCTCCCCTCCTCTCCTGCCTCTGATTCTGGACCACTCTCTGCCAGAGTCTCTTCCTGCTCACTAAACCCTGTTGCCTTTTCAGCTTCTGACATTTCCTCCTCCCAGGCTGCTCCATCTTCTCCCTGTGACCAGGCATCGTTGTCCCACTACTATTCTCTGGGCTCTGAGCCTTCTCCCCCTGGGGGTTTCTTAGCTGTTGCCTCCCACTCCTCTGCCTCCAGCCAATCCATGACTCCAGTCTACTACTATCACATACACCAGAGATGCCAGGCAAGCAGATGCAGACCACCAGCCCTTGCCATATGGCCCTTGGGACTCTCTCTAGACCCAGAATGACATCCCCTGGTCTGGTTCTGTTTTGCACACACCTCTTGATCATTTTTCCCTGGCTCAAATGCAGCCTCAAACTCTGCTAACATCTCTTGCTTCCCAGGGTGGAGGATAGAGGCATGGGAGTGCATGTGAAATAAGCCAACCAGGCATGGGTAAAGTTCAATTGCTCTGCTCACTTTTCCCTCTGGCCCTGCCCACCACCAACACATGGCCCCCAAAAGACTGTCTGTAAGGGAATGTGGCCCTTGGGCTTAAAATGTTCCCCAACCCCTAATTGGGCTGGGAAAGATCCTCACCTGCAAGCTATTGCCTATCAGAGTGGAAAACAACAGTGAGCTAGATGGGTCCAATGATCTGCCTTGGTATAAGGCAGCTAGGACCAGCTCAAGGCATTTTGCTGCCTGAGGCAAAGGACAATATGATGCTTCTGTATTCAAAGCCCAGCAGACCGCAATGGGACAATGCCGTTCCTTGAGGGTGGGCAACCTAGCTTGGGGGGGCGGGGCAAAGAAGGCCACGTAGTTTTATCTTCAACACCTTTCTATCACTTGCTGACCCAGCAACATTCACCACTTGAGGCAGGGGTCTCATTATGCCTAATAGTAGGGCCGGCCCTGAAAGCATCTTCTCATGTTCCTTACATCAAACAAAGCATCAGTGTCTGTTAAGCGAGCACTTTCAGCTATCCAGCTATCCAAAGCAAGATTCAGCTGTCAGGGCAATTTTCTTCTGGCCATGTAATGGGAAAGGTTACAAGGCGTGTACATTTGAACTTACGGCCTGTCTGTTAACCACACGTGCGCACTCAGTGTGCAACTCTGAGTGGAGTGGACCCTTTCGCACTGAGTCAGAATGTGCATCCATTTAAAATGTGAGTACACCTTCAACTCTTACGCCCAATAAAGGCTATGCCACACCAGAAAGTAGGAAGAAAATGGCTTATTACAAGGAAGAGGCAGGATATATACCTTGCTTTTCATGGCAAGGTAACAGATATGCAGGCAGCAAATAGTTGTTAAGCACACACACACACCCTTCATTCTATGGAGTAAAGAAAACCTGGAGAGTGATCACAGCAACTTTCCATGGACTCAGGCTAAGAGAAAGAAAAATAAGGGAAGGGAGAGGTATACCTGATCTAGGAGCAAGCAGAGCGTGAAGTCAGAGATTTGAGATCTGTGCATTCTGCGAGAGTTAAGCTCTCCCTCTCAGAATCCTATGCTGGCAAGGAACAATATCTCCTTCCTGTTCTTTGGTCTGTGTGCATATAAATATTTGTTGGGGGGGGGAGAGATGATGACAAGGAAATGCATTGTATTAGGGATATTAGGGAACAGTGCTTTGCAAAACATTTTTTTTCCATATTAGCTAGGAAGAATTGCATACCAAAACTGATGTATTAGATATTTGTATTAAACTGGTGCATTTTCATGAGGATTAAAAAACAACTAATGTGGAGTACTGAATTTAGGATTGGAAAAAACGAGACACAAGGGGAGGGGTGAAACCCTGATACTAACAGTCACCCAAATAAAGTGGCACAGTATCCCCTGGTGATTATATGTATAATATAGCATCAGCAGTAAACAAAGGAAATATTGCCATCTAGCGAGCTCCAGAAACCCTTGCACATGGCAAAACAAACTTTTGCAAAACTTACAAACAGGGTTGGGTAGCTACCCTTTTTTGTACCAAGGCTGCTATGGCTGCTATATATAAAAAAGTCATTTTCCTTGTAGCTAAAACAGGGTATCCAACGAAATGTTGCAGTATGAAGTTCTGCTATTTAGGATTACAAGAACTCCATTCCCTCCCCACGCTGAATTTCCCATTCCCTAACCCGCTCATTTAGCAAAAGATGGCTACCAAGCCTTCTCAGTACCCACTGTGCTATTTTACGGGTTCCTCCTCCCCTTTGTGGCTACCCCCACGATGATTTGTTCTGCAAACCAAGGGGTTTGACGCCCTGTGCACTGGTGGTGCCATTCAGACTTCATAAGCAACTACACACACAGGCTCAACATCAGGAGGAGAAATGGCAGTGCTATATAGGACAAGGGAGAGAAGTCCTCCTGCACACCTGCATTTAAAGCATTGGACACTAGTGATGACCTAAGCTTGAAGCAGAATCAAAACTTGCTGTGGAATTGATGGAAATGGGAGTTACGTTTTTCACCAGGAGAATTTGCTGAGGTGTCCCCGTCTAAGCTACCCAGCAGCAGGAAAGCCCTGTAACATGGAACTTTCTGCTTTACTTTTTGGTAACTAAGAACACAAGCCCACTGGATCAGGCCAACGGTAAGCACTAAAACTATACATCTCAAATGTCAAACAGCAGTGTAAGGAGGTGCATCTTCAGAATTTGATGGAAATCATACGGTGAAGGAGCCAGATGAACGTCTGTGGGGAGGGAGTTCCACAATTTAGGGGATGCCACAGAAAAGGCCCTTTGCTGGGCGGCACCCCCCCCCCCGAAGCTTTCAAAGCAGTCAAGCTAACAAGAGGGCCTCCTCTGCGAATCGCACCACCCGAGGGGGTCTGTGGAGAAGGACGTGATCTCTCAGATGTTCCCTGTGTGTTGCACACTGCCTCTTTGTTTGCTTCACAAGAGTCTCCTTGACCCCAAGGATACAATGAACAAGTCACAAAGGAAGCATATGCAGAAAAATAGAAAAATGTATTGGTTAGACATGCCCTTTACATTGTAAAAACATAGATGGTATAGAAATATATTTTCCTTGCTGGTCAAACTAATAAGTGATTGCCCTGGGTTATGACTCGCGATACAGAGATTGCTAACTTGAAAATCAATTATTACTTTCAAAAAGTACATGAGATGGTCAATACAATTTGACAGCTGGCACGCTACGATAATGGCTCACAATCTACTGAACAGTATAACATCAGAGGAAGATTGCTACTGCCTGCACCTGTGATCAAGATGACCAGAACTCGCACTCACACACAACTTTATTTAATACAAGATGACTCTTATAAAGAATAAATCTGCTCACAGACGATGCAGTCCCGGGTCTGCAATGTTAGAACTGGTCACTTCTGAAGTTAAGGTAACAAGCCGAGTGGAGTTACAGAAAGTGCACCTGAAGTTTGCATTTGCAAAGTGATTCCCACAGGAGAGGCAGTTTGCGCCATTTAAAGGACTGCTTCTCCTTCCAGCTTCACACAATCAAAACCCTTTGGCGGCTTTGGCGGAGTCGCCGCACAATCTTCACATTCCTGGCTCCAATCCTTCGTGTTGTGGTCTGCCTCCCACTAGATTCCTTTCTGTTAAATGCATTTAAAGCCAAGTCAGAAGCAAACACAGTCTTTGTGAGTTATGATCTCTCCCAGCCTTCCCAGATGTAGCCACTTGAGAAGGAGAGATCCTGCAAAGAAAGGGAGACAGCGATGGTACTTCTCTGTATCCCATCCTGCAATCACAGCCAACTGGAATACTGTCTAGCCAGTTTGGTACCCTGTCCAGTTACGGCTGAATTAGGATTTGTCACTGTCATGTGACGTGCCCTTCAGATTGTTGTTTCCTGTTGCAAGTAGCTGGTGAGCCGTATCAAAGCCATGGCATGGGTGGAAAATGACTTTCATCCGCGGACCTGATCAGAATTGCATCCACGTGTACCATGCTTGTGATTTGCAAAGGAAGGAATGATCCCATTGGTACTACGTCCAGTCTGACCTTCTGTGGATGCTCTATAATGCTTCGAAATCTGCAGGGTTCTACTGTCCTGGCTAAAGGAGGATAACAAAGTGATTGCACTCACCATCAGTGATTTGGGTCAAAAATGTTTCCACTTCATCAGTTCATTAGCAACAGTGGATGCCAACTGCAAATATGGCATTAGGGAAGGCTGACTTCTAATCAATGTTTTTAGCTATATTTATGAAACACAAATAAAAGCAAGCGTGCTAAATTCAATGACTCAAGGGGCTCAGGAAATTTTCCAACACCAACTGAATTAATTTGCATTGGGATTTTTTTATTTTTTGGCAATTTATTATTTTCCACAAAAAGTTCTATCACTGGGCGTTGTATGTAGGATTCTGATAACAGTAACCCACCATAACTAGCAGAACTGCAGAAGATCTTTCCAGTTAGAATAGCACCATTCTTGGAAGGCAGTTATATCAGCGGGTGCATCAGGGTTTTTGGATAGAACTGCCAACGTGAAGTTCATCCCACAAAGACTTTTGACTGCATTTTCCTGGGTTAGCTGGACCTAAGTGACTAAGAGGCAGGACTGGTGGATAAAAGAGTGCGGGGAGATACCTATGATTCCCAAGCACTTTTAAGGAGCTCTCTTGCTCCACCTTCAATCAAAGATAAATCCTGGTTCTGGAGGGTAGCCCTGAGCCTCATCCTCCAAATCAAAGGCCCGTCCTAGGACCCTCTGGGCATCTTGTGCAAAGCTATCAAGGGCGGTGTGCAGCAGGTAATAGGCACCCACGAAAGAGATGGCCCCAGCTACCATGTTGTCAAAAAGAGGCACTTTGTTCTTCACCACCCGGGCAGCCACTTGGCCGTACAAGGCAGCTTGGCTCAGGACAGCGTGCACGGCGTTCTCTGAAAGATCCTTCCCCAATGCTGAGCACACCTGACTGGTCAGCTCATGGCGGGGCTTGGAGGCCACGAGGGCCAAAACCCCCAGGGACTCGTCGTCCAGGCCGAAACTCTTGCGGTAGGAGTGTAGGGTTTTCATGAGCATGGGGATGTTGAGGTGGAGGTTCTGGCCAGGCAAGGCCGAGACGGCGCAGGCCAGCAACGCCTTCTTCCAGATGTGCTTGCGCAGCGATGCCTTCTTCTTCTCCACAGCTGCTGCCGTGACGCAAGGGAAGGAGAGCAGCAAGGCGTGTCTCTTGTGGCCTTCGAGCTCCTCGGCCAGAGTGTCTTGCAAGCGCTGGAAGTCAAACCGGTGCAGCTCGAAGCTGGAGACCAGGAAGACCTTGGGGGAATCCAGGCCTTCATTCCGCAGCTGGCGGAGGCAGTCCGCCTCTATCGCCCGCAGCACCTGAGCCTCCTCAAAACGAGCTGGCCTTCGTCGCTGTGAAGCCTTCAGGTCCTGGTCCACCTTGGAGCGAACAAAGTAGAAACGTTTGCCCATGGAGCCCACGGCGCGGGCCAGCCTGACATGGTTCTCCCGGAACCGCTCCGAGGCGATGATGATGAAGAAATCGTACCTCTCGAGACCCACCTGCTCCAGGTAGCGCTCTGCTTGGAAGCATGGGGTGCCGATGCCCGGCAGGTCCCACAGGAGGACACTGGGCAGACGAGGGTGAGAGTATGATGTGGGTACGGCTGTGGTTTCGATGACACCGGTAGCGGCAGCACGGGGGTCTCCGTCACTAAGCCCCAGCAGGGCATTGATGAAGGTGGATTTGCCGGCTCCGGATTCGCCTGTCACAGCGATCTCTAGCTTGGTGGTCTCCAGGGAATCCAGGAGCGACTGGACCTGGCTGGACACCTCCAAGACCACACGGGATTGGATCACAGAACCCATCTCTCTGAGGTCCATCTCCTGGATTTCCATGGTGTCTTTGTGGCAGAGGCTCTGGTAGGAGCACAAGGGGGAAAGAAGAGAATCAGGGTTTTTGCTGTTCCAAGTCTGCTAGGTTCTTTGTTTCTACTTCTCCTGAATGCCACTGCCTAAACCGCTAATCCTTGGCGCCCTTCCAAAATGAGCAAGGGAAGGAAATCAGGGGTTTCGACTTCCAAAGAGGACTGAGCTCCTGTTCCTTCAATTAGTTGTGCAGAAGAGGGAATGTTGGTCGGGGGCATTTGTCAGCCCCGAGTAAGAAAAACTGCACTTGGCAAAATTCCCTCCACACAACTCGACTCGGCTCATACAGCTGGTGCACCCTTTTCAAGCTTATTGTGATCGGGATGCTAGTCGGGACAGATCTTAGGCCTGATCCAACAGGGCTTTCCTTACATCTTTCATGGCCACCCAATGTGCTAATGGTGAACACTTTTTTCAGGTAAGGCTGCAAAGCATGACCAGTTATGCTGTCACGGGGAGGGATGCCCAGTGGCATAGGAAGGGGGGGCGGTCCACCCTGGGTGCCACTCTGGGAGGGGTGACAAAATGGCCCCTGCCTCCCCCCCCAGCTGTAGAGCAGCTGAGGGCGCCCACAGTCCATATGGGCTGCCGCTCTCGCACGCCGGCCATATGGTCGCCGCACATGAGCAGTTCGTACGGGCTGCGCTGCCCCAGGTGCTGGAGAGGGTTCCTCCGTCACTGGGGATGCCAGCTAATTTTTGTTTAATTATGCCCAATACATTTCAAACAGTTGTTCTTTTTCAAAAACAGGTCGCAATACAGTCATACCTTAGGTTGCGAACGTGATCCATGCAGGAGGCACGTTCGCAACCCGCAGTGTTCACAACCTGAAGCGCCGCATCTGCGTGTGATGACATGAGTGTGATGTCATTTTGCACTTCTGTGCATGTGCCGTAATCTGGAAGTAACCTGTTCCGGTACCTCCAGGTTCGGCATGTTCCGCAACCCGAAAACGCGCAACCCACAGCATTCATAACCCGAGGTATGACCGTAGTTTGTGGGATGAAGTTACTTGTTCAGAAGCAGAAGAAAAGCTGTTTGAAAAGTGCTGGGATTGATTTAAAGCAAAACGAAACACCCCCAGCTACATCTCCTCCTAAGCCCTCCTTTGCACTCTTCCTTGAGTGTTTATGCCTGGCTGGAATGTGTTCTTGAACTCTGATCATGCCTCTTCCTTGGATGGAGAACACAGCAGGGTTCATGAGTGGATGTAGACATTAGCCTTCTCCACAATAGTAAGATTTACATTACAGTGGTACCTTGGGTTTGTACTTAATTCGTTCTGGAGGTCCGTTCTTAATCTGAAACTGTTCTTAACCTGAAGCACCACTTTAGCTAATGGGGCCTCCTGCTGCTGCTGCGCCACGGGAGCACGATTTCTGTTCTCATCCTGAAGCAAAGTTCTTAACCCGAGGTAATATTTCTGGGTTAGCAGAGTCTGTAACCTGAAGCGTCTGTAACCCGAGGTACCACTGTAATTGTTCCGCTAATTTTTTACTCTGGCCACACCCACCACTATCATGGGGCCCTCAGAAGCTTGCGCAGAAGGCAATGTGGCCCTCGGCCCGCCCCTGACTTCCCTCTTTCTTTTCCTTGCCATTGATTCTATCCCACTTTTCCTTCCTGACAACTATCTAAATGAGTATTTTACTCTAGCCATTTTCAAAATACCACTTAATATAAACACGTGCATCCCTCCAAATCAGGAAAAGAATCAGAAGCAGACTATTTTGTTTTATTATTGTTGTTGTTGTTGCTGCTGCTGCTGCTGTTATTATTATTACTAAGCTCTTCCATTCAAAGAGAGCATTCCAAGCACAGCAAGTGCTTAAAACTGCAGAATAATTAGAGGAAATCGATTGAATTAGAAAAACACTGCAAAAGTAAATGAGCAAGCTACAAGAAGCTACAAAATAGCTGCCAGTAATAAGAACATCCTGCTGGATCAGGCCAAAGTCCCATCTAGTCCAGCACCCTGTTCTCACAATGGCCTGCCAGGTTACGTTTTTATATTGTGATTTTATCTTGCGAACCGCTCTGAGACTTGCAGGTATAGGGCAGTACACAGATTTAATTAATAATAATAATAATATTCAGAGGCATAGCTGCTTCTGGCAGTTAAGGCAGAGCCTAGCTATTATGGTTAGTAGCCACTAATAGCCGCCTCCTCCTCCTCCTCCTCCATGAATTTCACTAATCCTTTTTTAAAGCCATCCAAGTTAATGGACACCACTGCTTCCCAAGGAAGCGAGTTCCAAAGCAGGACCTGCATGCAACAGCAATCTTTCCACTAGTGATTCCCAACAGCAGATGACTAAGGAAGCAAATGTAGCTTTGACTTAAGATGAAAGAGTCCTTCTGCACCCACAAATGCGTGACGGAGCCCCATGTCTCACCCAATCCAACAAGTTGTTAGCAAACCAAAAGAGAAACAAGACTCCCAGCTGCCGGCTTTCCCTTCTCTAACCACTAGAGCCCACCCTTCCCATATTCAGAAGGATAGCCAACCCCGTGACTGTCTGCTGCAGCAAAAAAACAAGAGCCTTGTGACACCCGGAAGTCGGCCACGGTTCGTTGTGGGAAAAGCTTGAGGATTCGAAGCCAGCTGGTCGGATGCTCGGGAAAGTTCCTACTGCAATCAATCTGCAGGCCTTCAAGGTGTCACCAGACTCTTCGCTCCTTTGAGTTTTCACCAAAGCGCAGCGCTTTTTTTGCAACCGGGCGGATGGATGTGTACGCTCCTTCGCGCCAGCTTTGAGCCCTCCTCTATACTCACAGAATTCATTTCCCAAATCAATTCCCTAAGGCGAAGCGGCAAGCAAGCGAGCAGCAGACGTGGCGACCCAGAGGGGATCCTCCCGATCGTCTGTAGGAGGAAAGCAAAACAGAAACCATCACATGGGAAGAGGCGGAGCTGCCGGTGTAAGAAATGCGCTGGTTGGGACTGACAAAATAGCAGGCTCTTTAAATAAGAAGAAAAGCCGGACTGGTCCTGAGTGGCTGCTGCAATTAATTCGCGCCTTGGTGACCCAGATGCACCAGCCTGAGTCACATCGCAAAGCAGCCACTGCCCGGGGATCCGGGAAGCGTGGCGCGCAGAAAAGGTGATCCTAGGAACGGCCGGCGCACCGGATTGTTGGGTCGCCTTCTGTGAATTTTTGCAAGCTGTCGAGAAGGGAGAGAGGGATGGAAAAGGGGGAAGGTGAAGCTGATTTACAAAAACGATCCACGTTGGAAAAGTTATTATATTAACTAATGCATACTGATGGCAAAATGACTAGAATTAAAGGCATCACAGACCCCTCCAAAAAGTGAAATGAAATGTAGGTGTTCGGGGTTCCTATGGGGAATTAAAAGGGAAGCGGTCGTCATGCAATTTCCCTCTGCCCATTTCACGCCTCCTTACTCGATAGTACAGTAATGCCATTTTCCACGCTCTAAATGTCATACCAATTCCCTGAACCTACTTGACGATAACTTCCACAATAACGCAATCTCCAAGGTGCTCAGGGGAGAGGGATGCTTGCAATTTCACAGTGGCTAGAAACATTTTTTTTCAACTCGGGATTTTTTTAAAAAAAGAATTCTGCACTTTAAAAGCCTTTCAGGTCTCCGTGACAAAGCACAACAGTGGCTCTGGCATTTCCCTCACCACCTACCTGACCCAGAATGCCTGGATTGGGCCCTTGGCCCATTTGCACCTGCCAGTTGAGGCAACAAGGAGGGGGCAGGTGCAAATAGATGGGAACTGAGGGTTCTCAAGCAATGCCTGCACAGTGAGTGGCAGGCAGGGACAGACCAGTGAGGGACCCTTCGGAGCACTGGGGTGCTTAACCTGGATAGCTGTCTGCTGGTCACTGCATTGTTTTTATCTCCACTTCCCATTCAAAACAGAAAAAGGGGAGTTATTAACAATTGTTTATACTGTCTACTAGCACTGGCAGGTTCCTTCAGTCCTGCTGTCTGGATTTGGTACCTTTGATGAGTAGTGAAAACCAGCTTTTTTCCAGTATTTGATATAGGTACAAATACACAACACCATTTGCATTTCTACAGAGCAACAGATCTACTGTCTTATGTCATCTCCCCAGAGGATGATTCCATAATTTAATCTCAGCTCAGTTCTCTCCCTCCCAGTCTCTCTCTCTCTTTCTTTCTTTCTCTCTCTCTCTCTCTCTCTCTCTCTCCCTCTCTCTCCCTCTCCCCCCACGAATTTCTCTGTCATTCATTCCCACACACTTCACATAAACTGGGCAGGGGACGGGGGTGATGTGTTCCCCTAGCCCTGATAACTCTCTGATTCAGAATATTCCCGAAAGCTCTCCAGTGATCTCCCAACCATTAGCTCCCATTCAGAAACATCCACTGAACATCCTGGACATCATTCTTTTGTCCAAACTGCTGACTCTGAGAGCAGGCACTGCTGAAGCAAGATCTTCGAGATAGCAACCCTACATCATCATCCATGTGGGACCTGCAAAAAATAAAATAAAAATGTTGCAGTGAATTTCCGCCTTCTAATACAATTACCAAAGCAAGAGTATACGAGGCCCTGCTTAGCTTCATAAATGTGCTAAATGTTTTATTACTGCACCACATGTCCACTTCCACCATACCATTCCAGCACACAAGTTTTGTTTTTATTTTCGGATTCTTCAGAGTCTGCATTTTCTGTTTAATCACCAGAGTTCACTATTAGAAGGAGTTCTTACAGCACCATCCTCTCTGTATGCAGTACAAAGCGTATAACAAACAACCACCAGAAAAGAGAGCCATTTCCTGTCTTTATATGAGTTTAAAGTCAGACTTTTGGCAGCATGGAATAACAGAGGAAGAGGCAACCAAAATGCACATAGGTATAAATGCAGCTACATGGATTCAAGATTATTTTCAGCTGGGATTACGTGAGCGTTGAGGATTAATGGCCAGGTTAATAATTACTTTTAAGGGAATGGCAAGTATTGATAAGGGATCTTAAAGAGAACAGTGAGCACACATGAAGATCAACACCCACAGAATTCAATATGCATTTGCGCAAATGTGTGTAATGAAACGTGGAAACGTGCTTCTTCTCACGGCACATAAAACTATGGAACTCACTCCCACTGGAGAGGCAGGGATGGCCACCGACTCAGGTGGTTTTGTTGTAACCCAGAAATTACAACAGCTTTAAAAGAAGATTAGGCAAACCAATGAAGAAGGAGATCTATCAATGGCTGCTAATAATGATGGCTAAGCTCCTGCCTCCACGGTGGAGGCAGTATTATATGTGTGTGTGTGTTTAATAGATTGTGTGTGCATGATTGTTTGGAGTTTCTTTCTATGCTTTTAACTGTTTTTATTTCATCCGCAAGCCCCCTTGAGACCCTGCGAGGGAAAATAGCTGGGTGGGTGTTCTTTCATTTGGGAGGTGGGGTTGCTTTAAATTGGTTTTTAAATGCTAGGTGTTGATTTGGATTTTTGCATTCGCATTTGTTGTTCAGGGCTTTTGTTGAGGAGTGCATTTTGTTTAGTTTGCATACATGAGCATTGTTTGTTGTAATGATAGTTATGTATGTTGCGTTTTTGCATTGTAACTTTGTGCTGAGACTTATGGGTATAGGGCAGTATACAAATTTAATAAATAATAACAAATAAGTATTATTATTATTTTATTTTATTAAGTTTGAAACCACAGGAGCGGAAAGGTGCTCTTGTGCTCAGATCCTGCTTGCACGTTTCCCACAGGCGTCTAGTTCGCCCCCCTGTGAGAGCAGGGATCCGATTATGCTCCGACTTCTGTAAGGTAGGAAGGGTTTTTGTGCAACACTATTTACGGAGCCAATAATAAAGCTCGCTCACTTCCGGGAATGCCTGTCTTTGAGCTGCAGGGGGTCTTGCCCCCCCCCCACAAGTTAGATCCTCGCGTTGCTTCAGCGCAGCCCTCCCCCCCCGCGAGAAAGGCCTATACTAGGCCCCAAAGCCTCTCTTTTTCCTAGTTCTGCCGTCTCCATGGTTACCAGGCCTCGCGTAGGGGAGGGGGAGCAGCGGGTAAAGCAGAGCGGGGAAGGTAAGGAGAAGCTACGTGACGAGCGTCTCATATCTCCCGCTGGGCGTGGCCCGGGGAAAAGTCTGGAACTTCGTTTCGATTGGAGGATGAGGCGCCGCCTCTTTGTTTCCCTATTGGTTGTTGCGCGCTGACGGGCAGCTCGAAGTTCAGTGAAGCTGTTGGTAATTCTATGTTGGGCTTTGCATATCCGAAAGCCGCTGGAAATTTTGCGTTGAAGACTTTGGTCTTTCAACAAGTGTTTCTAAAGTGGAGGTTTTCATTCCAGCAGTCGATATCCATTGGATTTGAAATTGATTTTATGTATTCCAGTCATTTTAATTGTGTGTTGTTGTTTTTTTAAAAAAGAACCCAGTTACGCTTGTTTTCATTTTCTAAATACGTATGCAAGTGTTTTATATGTGTTTTTATTTTATTGTTAGATTGCTTCAAAATGCTTTGTAGGTCACGGTTCAGAAATGAAATCATTCTTCTTCTTTGGATCTTCTTTTGGTGAATTTCTTGTAGGTAATGTTCCACAATCTCAGGGCTCTGTAGCAGCAAGAAAAACAAGAAAAAAACCACACTCTCCAAAAACTATTATACAGTATAGCACTCACAATTAATAGTTGCTTCTAGATCTCAGCGTGTGCAAAGGTGCATACTGGGAAAAGATGCCCCCTTAAGTTTCCCAAGCCCATAATGTAAACAGTTTTAGGCAAAGTACCTTGAACTTTTCCAGGAAACAAACCTGGAGCGTTTTTTTGTTTTGTTTTTTACCCCACTCTTCAACCAAAAAGGCTCCCAGAGTGACTTGCATCCAATCAAGACAAGACAACCCCTCCCCTTAGGTTTACAATTAAAAAGAAAAACATGACACACAAGGGAAAGGGCACAGGGAGGGAAGAGGAAAATCAAAACTCAGGCACAGTTGCTCTTATATTGACCAACTGGCACAGTTCAGCGGCAGGAGTTGCTTGATGGCAGTGGCTTCCCCCAGATGTTAGCTGTGGGCAACTCAGTGGTATAACCACGTACACGTGGCTTCTGCTGCTGTGTGTATTATAAACCTTGTGTATGTACAGAGAACACATTCCTATATCCTCTCAAGTTGCACAATTTGCAATTGCAGCGTAGAAAATCCGAGCAAGGCTCATGAACCGAATATCAGTGGTTTGTAAAGGCAAAGGCAAATCTGAGCAAATTAGATCCATGAATAATCTCAGGAGGTTTTAATGCATATTTTTTAAAAATTGCATTTTAAACAGGGAGCTTACTTATTCTTCCTTTGTGTCTGCACTGCTAGCATTTTACTGTATTTCCAGTAGCCTGCAGGCTGCAAGTGATAGAAATTCACCGAAAAAGGAAACAGTTGACAACCTTTTAAACTGGTTCTTCTCCCCTGGTGCACACCAAAGAAATTGCGGAGTTTTTTCCTGACCTGCAGATGAGAAAAGCTTCACCAGTTTAATCTCTGTTTGCTGCATTGCTATTTCTAAGTACACAACGGCATGGCCAGTCAGAAATGTAGGCACCTTTATTTCTCTTCCCGCCCCCATGAATGCACTGATAACAGGAGTTTGGCTGCAACTTGACAAATGAACACACTTTTGTCTCTGCTGTTAAAAGGCAAGATACGGATCCAGCATGTTCTCTGTGGTGTCACCCCTCTTGGCTGCCAGTTTCATATACTGAGAGGGCAGCCCCCTTGGACTTCAGAAGGCGAATGGTGTTGGTTTACGCCAGCAGAGAAGGTCAGGGAGAGGTGAAACAAGGCCACTTGGCTTTACTGGGCATTTCCTGGTCCAGGCGTCATCATTCGGCCATTTAGGAAAGATTACCAGCCTGAGCTCCAACCTACGTGTGACATTATTCAAGCATGCTTCATCTGACATCTGCTGTTATTTTGGAAAAACAACAACACGCTTGCAAGGCCCTGCTCAAAAATGTGTGCTCCCAGTTCTGCTGCTTTATTTATTTATAATTACAGTTATGGGGTGCTAGAGGAGGGGGAGGGCTAGGGGGACACGTCACGCTCCTTCTGGGGTAGTTTGGCCACTTTTGGTCTCTACCAAAAAGCCAGTATGGTGTACTGTAGTGGTTAAGAGCAGTAGTTTCATAATCTGGTGAACCGGGTTCGCGTCTCCGCTCCTCCACGTGCAGCTGCTGGGTGACCTTGGGCCAGTCACACTTCTCTGAAGTCTGTCAGCCCCACTCACCTCACAGAGTGTTTGTTGTGGGGGAGGAAGGGAAAGGAGAATGTTAGCCGCTTTGAGACTCCTTCGGGTAGTGATAAAGCGGGATATCAAATCCAAACTCTTCTTCTTCTACCCAGCACTCAGCTCTCAGCTGTAGCTCCTAGAAGCCATAAGCATTAGACTTCCCCTAGATGGACGCAGGTGGCGCTGTGGGTTAAAGCCTCAGCGCCTAGGGCTTGCCAATCGAAAGGTCGGCGGTTCGAATCCCTGCGGCGGGGTGCGCTCCCGCTGCTCGGTCCCAGCGCCTGCCAACCTAGCAGTTCGAAAGCACCTCCGGGTGCAAGTAGATAAATAGGGACCGCTTACCAGCGGTAAACGGCGTTTCCGTGTGCGGCTCTGGCTCGCCAGAGCAGCGATGTCACGCTGGCCACGTGACCCGGAAGTGTCTCCGGACAGCGCTGGCTCCTGGCCTCTTAAGTGAGATGGGCGCACAACCCCAGAGTCTGTCAAGACTGGCCCGTACGGGCAGGGGTACCTTTACCTTTACCTTTAGATGAGGCTCATCAACCTGGGAAGGGAGCCCACCTAGAAGAAGGAAAACTGCTCCTAAACCTCCACTTCTTTGTGGCATATTTTCGGAAGAATAAAAAGCTAAGCAGTAAACCGTACACAAATCCAGAGTGGAGTCTCTAAGGCAGTTGGGTGGCACCTTCTGCTCTTCCGGCAACTCCTGCAGCCAAGCATGGTGTCACAACAACATTGCAAGGTTGGTTAGGCTGAGAGATTTCAACTTGCACTCAGTGGGCTTTATGGCTGAATGGGAAATTTGAACCTTGGCCTTCCAGACCTTTAGTCTGACACCTGACACACTGGCTGCAACTGCTATTTGCTCACTCCTGGCTGCTTCCTAGTGGGATGGTGAGGAATGGCAGCCAGGTAAGGGGGTACAGTGGTACCTCGGGTTAAGAACTTAATTCGTTCTGGAGGTCTGTTCTTAACCTGAAACTGTTCTTAACCTGAAGTACCACTTTAGCTAATGGGGCCTCCCGCTGCACCACTGCTGCGCGATTTCCGTTCTCATCCTGAAGCAAAGTTCTTAACCCGAGGTACTATTTCTGGGTTAGTGGAGTCTGTAACCTGAAGCATCTGTAACCCGAGGTACCACTGAACAGTGGTACCTCTAGTTACAAACTTAATTCGTTCCAGAGGTCCGTTCTTAACCGGAAACTGTTCTTAATTAGAGGCCTGCTTTTGCTAATGGGGCCTCTTGCTGCCGCCGTGCCGCTGGCACATGATTTCCGTTCTCATCCTGGGGCAAAGTTCTCAACTTGAGGTAATTCTTCCAGATTAGCGGAGTTTGTAACCTGAGGCGTTTGCAACCTGAGGCGTTTTTAACTTGAAGTACCACTGTAGTTTTCAGCAGATGACTAGTGCAGGCCCCCAGTCTGGATCAGGAGTGCATTCTGGATTGGGGCCCTGTGAATGGGTTTCTCCCACCCCTTCAAAATAAAAACAGGCAGGTTAAGCACGCTTGTTTATAAAGCCCATGAAAAAGGTTAGCTGTAGTTTTTCTCTTAAATATGATCAGCCTGGAAGCAAAATATCAAAATATACTGAGGGTCTTTTCTTTTAAGTGAAACACCCCTGAGATAAGAGGCAAAAATCAAAATGGTGCAGCCCTGGAATCTGAAGCAACTGCTTCTTAATACAACCGAGTCTAGGAAAGATGTTGTTTTTAACCTAAGAGTGGGAAAATACAGACTGAGATACACGATGGTAATCAAAGTTCAAATTATGGTCCTTGAGGGTGGCTGTGTTTTTCCGCTTGAGAGTCATGTACCTAGTCTTAATAGACACTGCAGTCTAAAGAAAAATGTTAGAGCTGATGGAGCCTGTGATGTGCATTTAACAGGAAAACAGATACAGAGGGCGTTAAAGAGAAACACAGTCCATCCCATTTTTCACCAAATGTCTACCACTGCCACACAAAACTGGCACTTTCCTAAAAAATAAGAAGGCGGAGTACAGCACATAGGGGATAAGATCAACAAAAGAGCCATAAAAACATTAGCTGTGATTCTGGCATTGTAGGGGGTTGGACTAGATGACCTTTGGAGTCACTTCCAACTCTACAATTCTGTGATCCAGTCATTTAAAACATAATTAAATACTGTCTGGTTATAAGAGGGAGGGCAGCAGAAATCATGTTGTAAAGGCCTGTCTCAACAACAAAAGTTTTCTGAAGGAAGGGAGGGATGTTTCCTGCTGAATATCTACTGGCAGGGAGTTCCACAGGGCAGGGTCTGCCACTCTTAAGCCTCTGTCCTGACTTGAAGGCCAGCCAAACTTCAGGGGCATGGAGAACTCAATAATGAAGTGCCCGGATGATGTTCATCCACTACAATAGTCACATATCACTTGACTTGGCTGGCACACTGAGCAGGAGATTTCTGAGATTCCTGCATCGCAGGGGGTTGGACTAGATGACCCTCGTGGTCCCTTCCCACTCTGCAATTTTGGCTGGGTGGCTTTGGGTCAGTCACGGTCTCTTAGCTTAACCTACGTCACAGCATTGTTTGCGAGGATAAAACATGGAGGTGAAAAATCCATATATGCAGTCTTGAAGGAAAGGTGGGATATAAATCAAATTAATAAATATTAGCAAAGGGGTGGAGCAGAGAGGAAGGAAGAGGCCATCTTCCCCTAATGCTTCATATGCTTAGGTATGCTATTTTGGTCAAGCACTCTGCATATGCTCAGAGGTGCTTTTTCACACCCGTACAAATTATGCCCTGGTGATGCAGATTCTTGCTTCTGCAACACCCTTCAGAGAGTTGAGAAGCAAACATTGCAGCCCCCTAACACACACAAAACCAACCCTAACTTTGGCCATAAGCTCTCCAGGTGGTCTTCTATACCGATCCTCAATCTTTCTCCTGTCCCACACCTGCCCTTCTCCCTAAAAATAACCTCGCACCCCAACTGCAAAATTAGAAACTGAACTCATAGCTCCAACGGGAAACTTTTTATTTATGGAGCGCCGGGTGTCACTCCGGGTTGCCGTGTAAACGGGGCGGGTGGGTGCGCGAAACCGGATCCGCCCCTCCCTCGGCTTCTTGAAAGTTCCACTCCCGCGCCGAGACAGCTGGAGCCTGGCCCAGCCCCTTTCCTCTTTGACAGACAAGCCAAGCCGGGCCCGGATTGGACAGATTCGCAGCCAAGTCGAGAAGCTTCTGCAAAGTGTCATCGCCCTTAAACGGGGTGGGGGAAGAGAAAAATGCACTAGCGCGCGCAATAAGAGGGGCGGGGAGGGCGGTCTGCATATAAAGCCTGGGAGTAGCAGGCGGGCGCGCGCGTGCCGACGCTCTCCAGTTGTTTGCAGCTGCGGCGCACTTTCAATATAGATAGCAAATTTTCCAATTGTTATTTCCAGTTGCTGTCAGAAGAAAAGGGCTGCATCTTGCATAAGGTATATATGGCTCTATTGCAGATTGTTTATGTGCATGCATGGGTGGGAGCAGAAGTTTGGCGTCTCTCAACAACTGCGCACTTTTCCCGCGTTTGCAGCCAGGCGTCTGGGGCGGGCTCCCTCGGATTCCAGTAAGGATCGCGGGGGATCCTCGCAGGAGGGATCCCCAAGCGCGGGTCGTTCCTGTGGATTGCACCGCGCGAAAGCGAAGAGGCTGCGTGCATTCGGACTGCTGCTGTTCCGTTGTGGAGCGGATGGGTTCATTTCCAGTGCAAGAGTGCCCCTGAGCATAGTGCAGAGTGGCTTTGCTGCACCGCGGCGTAAAACACGGGTTTGGTTCTAGGGCTTGACCTGAGCTTCGCCGTTGGTCGCGTTTGGAAACGAGTCGCTGGAATTTGGGGGCCAGCCAGCACCCCAAATTGGGGAGGGGCGACGAACGCATCTTTCGCCACTTTTTTGTGTGCGCTAATTTGGAATGGGCTGCGGAAGTTACGATCCTGTTTGCCTTTTTCTTATGGACTTTGCAGACGCTTTATTTACAGGATCCTTATCGTGTTCCAACTTAGAACTTGCTCTCATTGAACAATCTGCAAAGCTTGCTCCCTTGCAAACGCAGCTCGGGTTTTATTTCTAGCTTGTTCCTAAACGCAATCCTATACCGTATATGCAGTTTTAATTTAGGAGTGGCCGCTGTTGAAGGCTCGCTTCAGATGTGCAGGACCGGCTTGTGCGACTGCAAATCCTCTTAGGATCGCGCAGTTACGTTTTCTGGCACTTAATGCAAGCAGGCGTGCCTGGAATTTAGGATTTATAGCTAATTCAGCGCAAAGTAGCGCTGAGCCCGGACGCCTGGGTTCTGCTTTCGTTGGCGAGTACCAGAACGCCATCGTTGGATGTTGAGGCATTCAGTTTGGAGCAACTTAAATAGGTGGATATTTGCCATCTCTAAATATAAGCGCCCACTATAGCTTCACCGTGGAAAATTACAGGCAGACAACACCCGTTACTTGCAGTTCTCTGGGCAGCTTCCATTGAACTGACTGGTGACTATTTTGCAAGGTTTAACTCCT
The DNA here is from genome assembly GCF_951804945.1 of Podarcis cretensis. NCBI lineage: Eukaryota > Metazoa > Chordata > Lepidosauria > Squamata > Lacertidae > Podarcis > Podarcis cretensis. The sequence goes on along the minus strand of NC_137177.1, from coordinate 16,466,810 downwards.
TGCACCGTCTGGTGGTATTGCTACTAATAACAATAACTAACAACCCACCATCCCAGAATCCATTTGGGTGGTTTGGAATCTTTAAAATAAATAAAGTATGGATTGATTCATATCTTTTTCTGTCTAATTGGTTCTTCAAAAGAGCACTGGACTGTGTTAAAGGTAAAGGTAAAGGTACCCCTGCCCATACGGGCCAGTCTTGACAGACTCTGGGGTTGTGCGCCCATCTCACTTAAGAGGCCAGGGGCCAGTGCTGTCCGGAGACACTTCCGGGTCACGTGGCCAGCGTGACAAAGCTGCATCTGGCGAGCCAGAGCCGCACACGGAAACGCCGTTTACCTTCCCGCTGGTAAGCGGTCCCTATTTATCTACTTGCACCCGGAGGTGCTTTCGAACTGCTAGGTTGGCAGGCGCTGGGACCGAGCAGCGGGAGCGCACCCCGCCGCAGGGATTCGAACCGCCGACCTTTCGATCGGCAAGCCCTAGGCGCTGAGGCTTTACCCCACAGCGCCACCTGCGTCCCCTACTGGACTGTGTTGTTTCCCCCCAAAAGAGTAATAAAGAGTTTAAAATAGGTGTGTACTTATGAATAACATCTGCCTGTAGACAGCTGTACATCTTAGATTGCCCTGGGAGTAGATTCTTAACAATTCACGTTAGAACTGAAGCGGATTTTTTTTTTTTTAAAAAAAAAAAAAATAGCAGTTGCCAACTGATGGCTGGGAGAACTGTTCCTGTTCATTTAAAGGCAACAGGATTCAGTTAGGTGAAGTTTCCTGCAACAAGTGCAATCAGTATTTTGAATACTTGCATATGACAACTTCATTTGCAAAGGGCAATATCCAACTTACTGCGTAGTGCGAATCATGCCTACTCAGCAGTAAGCCCTATTGATTTCTGTGTAGTTTGCTCCCAGGTAAACAGGGTTTAAGGTTTGCTGCCAAGTTGCTTAAGCCCATTGATTTCAGTGTATGATTAAAGCTGGCTATTGCTTAGATCAGTGTTTCCCAACCTTGGGTCTCCAGCTGTTTTTGGACTACAAATCCCATCATCCCTAGCTAGCAAGACCAGTGGTCAGGGATGATGGGAACTGTAGTCCAAAAAAAGCTGGAGACCCAAGGTTGGGAAACACTGGCTTAGATGGTAGCTTAATTTGAATGAATTCAGAGTGCATGACAAGCGCACATAAAACCTCTTGGAAGGGACTTGAAAGGGGTGGAGTGTTTGGTTTCCTCAGGTGCCTGTCTGACTTTGCCTTCTTTGGGGTTGCAGGGGTGGGTGGGGCGTAGAGCCTGGTAGGATAGCTCCCCCTCCCCACAAAAATAATAATGGAGCCAATGGAAACTGGCTGCCCAGGAGGTGTGAACACGTGCCTTTTTTCTGGAAGGGAGATGGGAGTCGGTGCTCCATCCCATCCTCCAATTAAGTGTGGTTAGAGTAGTTTTTCCTCTACTCTTCTGGGGATATTCCTAGGCTTGGCTGGGTGCCCAGAAGACTGCATCTGCAAACATTGGCTGTTCATGTGTCCTAACTACTGCTTTGGAACAATCCGCGCTTGGAATAGAGCAAGGGAACACGTTTCTGTGCCTCAAGAGCATAAAAGCATAAGTTTCTGGTGTTCAAAAGAAGCGTCAAATGGTGGGACGTAGGTGTGTGCCTCCTTCGACCTGGCAGAAATATTTTATGTAAAATAACATAGGGCCTTGTTTCAGGAGCTTAGCATATACAGCAAGAGGTTGTTGTCCCGTGTGCATGGTTTCCCATTCAGTACTGATTTTTAAGAGCTGTGCAGAAGGCCCTGGGTTCAATCTCTAGCACCTGTAGGTAAGACTTGGAAGGACTCCCATTTTGAAACCCTGGAGAGCTGCTGCCAACCAATGCAGACAGATTGGCACTCAATGGTCAGGAGAAAGGCAGCGTCTCGCGTTCCTCTGGAGAGTGATTTGGTTGAGATTACTGGGTCACCTTGTAGCTGGTTGGACATTTGAACCTGGATTTCCTCAGGCCTAGCTCTGTCACTCCAAACCAGGGGTTGGGGACACCTGCGGCCCTCCGCAAGTATCATGGGACTACAACTCCCATCAGCTCCGAAGAAGATGGGAGTTGTAGTCCTGCTGCATCTGGGGGGGCCACAGGTTCCCCATCCTTTCCCTAAACGCTGCCTGCCACCTGTGGTTCTGAGGCACAGATCTACTGACAGAAAAGGACACACACACATACCCCTGAAAGAAAACCCAGATGTCTGGAGGCGGATGAGACTTAAATGAGGGGAACACACTCTTAACTATGCCCAGAGGCACTCCACGTTGTTCCCTAAACTGGAAATTGCTCCAAAATAGATTGGAACACTGCTGAAGCCCTGACACTTTTGCCTCTCTATGTATTTAGTGTCTTGAGTGAGGGGGATGGAAAAGTTAGCACCATAGCTGTCAAGGTTTCCCTTTTTAAAAGGGAAATTCCCTTATTCCGAATAGGATTCCTCGCAATAAAAGGGAAAAGTTGACAGCTATGGTTAGCACTCCAGGGGTTGGTTTTCATTTTTTTTTAAAAAAAAAAAAGCTCCAGGAAAGGAAGGGAAGTCTAGTGGGGATGTTTTTTTTCCAGAGGGTGGTCCTGGGAGCAGAGGCTTTCTTGGGGAGCGAGAAGGAAGGAGGGTTTCTGAGCTCCTTCGCCTGTTGCGGTTTCTTGGCTTGGCTCACTGCAGCCGTCTTCTGCTCCTCCGCAGTCTGGGAGCCCTCTCTGTAGCAGAGTTCTCGAAAAATCTTTACAGGCTAAGGAGGGAGAGCGCACAGCATGGCGCGAGACTCTTGCAAAGTCCAGCCGCCCAGCCCCAAACGGCTGTCTCCACCCCCACCCCACCCCGCCTTAACGACCTGGGGCAGAGTTGGCCACTGGTGTGTGTAGTTTTTTTTTATATAATCTGATCTTGAGCAACAGCTGTGCCCTTCAGACTGCCAGCAGCCCTGCCAAGCATGCCCTGAAGCCGAGAATAGGACCTAGTACTGTTTTGCTTAACTACTGCCCATTCTTGGACCCCCACACCATGACTTTTGAACGCGGGGCTTAATCTGAAAGCAGATCCTTCTTGGCTGCAGCCAAGTCCCAGTGTTTCTTACCTTGCCCTCCCGTAGGAGCTGCTAGGAGTGGTGCTGGGGGGGGGAGGCACCTCAAATCTCCTGCTCTGTTTTTCATTTGCAGCTGAGATTGCTTCTCCCTACTGCTCTTTGTAACCACGTGCCATCTTCGCTCTCTCTGTTTAGAAGCCAGCTTGTCTGGCAGTTGGTGCTCTTCCACTTCTGGGGCTGCACTGTGCATTGGCAAGCCGGCTACAGAGTGCCCCTGAGCATGTGCAGAGCACTCTGCAAGGTCTAGTCATCTGCATCTTGGAAGCTCGCAAGCTTTTTTCCCCTTTAGCCCTAAATAGCTTTATCAGTTGGTTGAGCATGAGACTCTTTATCTCCGGGTCGTGGGTTCGAGCCCCATGTTGGGCAAAAGGTTCCTGCATTTCAGGGGGTTAGACTAGATGACCCTCGTGGTCCCTTCCAACTCTGATTCTGTGAAATAGATCTGCTGCCAGATTTCTGATTTTCCAGCTCACGTGGCTCTGGGGTTCTTCCCATACTGCTTCCAGCATGTGCTGTGCTAGAAGCAGTACAGGAAGTGCCAATGCTATAACGAACTGTAACCTCTGAATTTTTGGTGTGGCGACTTCCCTTTAAGCTCTCATAAGACGCTTGCCACACACTGAAGCAATTTCAGTTTCGTGAGCACGGCAGTACAAAAAGTAATGTTGGCGATGATCATATTCTTTTGGGCATGGAAAGTTGCCCATTACCTTGTTCTTTATTAATAGGGACGCTTTTTGGTATTTTATTCTAAAGATCCACCAGGATACTCGGAAGTTCCTCAGTCTTCCAACCCGTAGCAATGGATCCAATGCAGTGTGATTTCTCAGGTTTGCATTCTGCAAAAAGCGATCTCGCATCAGACTCTTGCTGGGATTTTAAGCCAGCCCATTAACGCCAATCTCCCTGCGTCATCCTGCTCTCCCTACTTGGGAGCTGAAGGATCCTAATGCTTTGGGGGGAGTAGGGAGAGGAGGAAATTGTGGCATAATGACTCCTGCAAGCATGTCCAAGACTCTTGCACGTGAACAGCGGTAGCCGGTTTGCATTGTGGTCCCCTGGAAAGATTTTGTTGGATTATGTCTGGGTTAAATTTTCCCCAGAGCCTTGTCTAGTGCGTTCCCCAAAGCTTCTAGCAGGGAGCCGCAGCCAACGCAGATGTTTTGCACACATGGCGGGATCCTTGCTCTAACAGATGCTGCTGAACTCCAATACACTTTTCTGTATGTTTAAGCAATTAATGGGCTGTTGTCTCTTCTTGCATTGACGTCACCGGTGTGTCACCTTCTCCCTTGCAGCCAAAATGTCCAAGGGTCCAGCTGTTGGCATTGATTTGGGGACCACCTACTCCTGTGTGGGCGTCTTCCAGCATGGCAAGGTGGAGATCATCGCCAACGACCAGGGCAACCGCACCACCCCCAGCTATGTGGCCTTCACGGACACAGAGCGCCTTATCGGCGATGCCGCCAAGAACCAAGTGGCCATGAATCCCACCAACACCGTCTTCGGTAAGAACTGGCCGCCAGGCCTTGTCACACCATCCGGAGGGGTGATAAGCTCCATCCGAGGGCTGAGGGACCCCGCTGCATCCTTCCAAAGAGGTCCTTTGGGAGGAAGAGGAGGAGGAGGATAATAAATTTATTACTTATACCCTGCCCATCTGGCCGAGCTTCCCCAGCCACTCTGGCGGCTCCCAACAGAATATTAAAACACAATAAAACATGAAACATTAAAAACTTCCCTAAACGGGGCTGAATTCAGATGTCTTCTAAAAGTCAAATAGTTGTTTATTTCCTTGACATCTGAAGGGAGGGCGTTCCACCACTACTGAGAAAGCCCTCTGCCTGTTTCCCTGTAACTTCACTTCTCGCAGTGAAGGAACCGCCAGAAGGCCCTCAGAGCTGGACCTCAGTTTCCGGGCTGAACGATGCAGGTGGAGACGCTCTTTCAGGTATACTGGGCCAAGGTCAATTAGAGCTTTAAAGGTTAGCACCAACACTTTGAATTGTGCTCGGAAAATTTACATTTCTTGCTTTGCCCAGTTTTTCCCCTGCTGGCATGGAGAGCCTGGAAGGGGAACGTGGATTAAGTGCATGTGAATAATTGAGCTCTTGAGTTACTCATCTCTTAGCTCCCTGAGGGAAGCTGTTATTCCTCAGAGGCTCTCATTACTGTTTCCCTGCCTCTCCTCTTCCCAGATGCCAAGCGCCTTATCGGCCGCCGTTTTGATGATCCCGTGGTCCACTCAGACATGAAACACTGGCCCTTCCAGGTCATCAACGACGGGGGTCGTCCCAAGGTGCAGGTGGAGTACAAAGGGGAGACAAAGTCCTTCTACGCCGAGGAGATCTCATCGATGGTTCTCACCAAGATGAAGGAAATTGCAGAGGCCTACCTGGGCAAGGTGGGCAGCGTGAGGGATGTTGACCCCAACTGCAGTGAAGGATTATTACTGCTTATGCCAGTGGGGTGGTTGAACCTTTGGCTTGTGGGCAAATTTGGGCTTGCCAGAGGGTTCCAGTTCATAGAATCATAGAACTGTAGAGTTGGAAGGCATAATGAGAGTCCTCTAGACCAACCCCCTGCAATGCAGAAATCTCAGCTAAAGCATCCATGACAGATGGGCACCCAGCCTCTGCTTAAAAACCCCCAAGGAAGGAGAGTCCATCACTTCTTGTAGGAGTCTGTTCCCCTGTCGAACAGTTCTTACTGTCAGAAAGTTCTTTCTGGTGTTTAGTCGGAATCTCCTTGTTCGTAACTCGAAGCCATTGGTTCGAGTCCTACCCTCCAGAGCTGGAGAAAAGAAGCTTACAAGTGTCAACAAGTTCACCCAGATGGGCAAGGAGTAGGGTTCAATCCTGCTGGGAATGTGGAGGAAACCCCTGCAGCCAGCAGGACTGAAAACTCCTCTCACCAGCTTGGTCAGTGGGGGGTTCAGTCTTCTTAATGCCAGATTATTTTTATAAAGCTTTTTTTAAAAAATAGTAATAATGTAAAATGAAAAGTTTGGAAAAGTAAGCTCCGTAATCAAAGTTACGAAACATCAGATCAGTACAGAGGTGGTGTTTTCCAAATAGATGTAGAATGGGTAATATAGAAACACGAGAGCAAAACACATCATGAAAGCCAAATTCCACAATGTAGTGGGAGAAGAGTGTTTTGTGTATCTGAATTTGAAAGGTGATAAATCACCAAAACGGCATAGAAATGTTCAGAATCTTCCTCAGGCATCAGGAGTGTTACCCCGCCGTCTGTTAAAGTTGGTCCTAGGGTGGGAGAAATGAAAAGATTTGGCCCACTGTGCTATTGGTGCCAACCGCAGTTTGTGGAGCCTTGTAAACAAAAGGATAGATCGCTGCCACAAGGAGCATACTGTCTTAAATTCCAGCTGGAAGGGAATGAATTATAAGTGGAAAGGAGTGAAAGTGAGCAGTTGCCTTTTAAAGTACAGTCGTACCTTGGAAGACGAACGGAAAACGTTCCGGAGGTCCGTTCAACATCCAAAATGTTCAGAAACCAAAGGGCGGCTTCTGATTGGCTGCAGGAAGCTCCTGCAGCCAATCGCAAGCCCCATCAGATGTTTGGCTTCCAAAAATAGTTCGCAAACCGGAACAGTCACTTCCAGGTTTGTGGCATTCGGGAGCCAAAACGTTCAAGAACTAAACTGTTTGAAAACCGAGGTACAACTGTACTTTGGTTTTGTTATGACTGGGGAGCAATGGTGACAGGAAGCTCTGGTCTATATATTAGACCAGCAGCTGCTCTCCAGAATTCCAGTACACTGGTTCTGGGTCTTTTTGGCAGTTCTCCGAATTGATTCTGGGCCTTTTACATACAAAAAGCTTGGAATGTGGAGTGGGAGAAGCAAAGGACTATGAGGCGAATTTGAATTCCCCCTTTATTTTCTCTACCTTCCACACAATACCCACCACCAACAACACAAAGGGGGCAAGAGCAGTCCTCTAATTCCCATTCTTTCTCCCTCTTTCCGCCACAGACTATTGCCAATGCCGTCATTACAGTCCCGGCCTACTTCAACGACTCCCAGCGACAAGCCACTAAGGACGCTGGCACCATCTCGGGCCTCAACGTCCTCCGCATCATCAACGAGCCCACGGCAGCTGCCATAGCATATGGCCTGGACAAAAAGGTCAGGAGGGGTTTCATTGCCCCCCCCCCCAATGTTGCTGGTTTGGACTAAGCCCAGGACAGTGAATTGCAGGGAGAGGACACAACATTTATGTTTCGTGAGCAGGAAGCCTGTGACCCCTTGGTGTTGGTGGACTACAACTCCTATCGTTCTTGACCCTTGGCCGTGATGTGAGTGGGAGTCCCAACAACAGCTTGGAGGGCCGCAGGTTTCCCTCACTTCTAGGCCAGAAGATCCCAGAAAGTTCTTGGGTCAAATTCATACCTTTAAAGCACTTTCAATTCCCAAAGAATTCTGGGAATTGTAGTTTAAGGGTGCTGACAGGAGACCAACCTATACCCCTCCCAGAACTACAATTCCCGGTGCACTTTTAATCCCTCTTCCCAAGGAACTCTGGGAACTCTAACTCTCTGAGAGAGAGAGTGGGCTCTCCCAAAAACTCTCCTCAACTTCGGCAAACTACAAGTGCCAGAATTATTTGGGGGAAGCCACGACTGTTTTTTTTTTTTAAATGATATTTATTAAAGTTTAACAATAAAAACATACACAAACAAAAAACAAAAAGAAACAAGTATAATTTCCATCCTTATTTTCTTGAACCTAATTTCCCCGACATCCTCACACCTCCCCCTTCTGTATTCCAATTTCATTATCTAATCAGCAAATCCATTCCCTTACTTCCCATATTTTTAAATAATTTTATTCTTTTTCCATAATCAACACCCCTGAAAACCACATAGTTTTTAAACCCATGTCAATTCTAACCTTCATTAATTTTATAATGTTTATTAAGATAGTCTTTAAATTTCTTCCAATCTTCTTCCACTGTCTCTTTCTCCTGGTCTCGGATTCTGCCAGTCATCTCTGCCAGTCCCATGTAGTCTGTCATCTTCATCTGCCATTCTTCCAGAGTGGGTAGATCTGGTGTCTTCCAATACTTTGCAATAAGTATCCTTGCTGCTGTTGTAGCATACATAAAAAACGTTCTGTCCTTCTTTAGCACCACATGGCTAACCATACCCAGGAGAAAGGCCTCTGGTTTCTTCAAGAAGGTATATTTAAATACCTTTTTCATTTCATTATATATCATTTCCCAGAAAGCCTTAATCCTTGGGCATGTCCACCAGAGGTGAAAGAATGTACCTTCATTTTCTTTACATTTCCAACATTTGTTATCTGATAAGTGGTAAATTTTTGCAAGCTTGACTGGGGTCATGTACCACCTATAGATCATTTTCATAATATTCTCTCTCAAGGCATTACACGCTGTTGTTGGGACTCCCACTCACATCACGGCCAAGGGTCAAGAACGATAGGAGTTGTAGTCCACAACCTTTCCCAGTCAGCAAACATAATGTTATGATCAATATCTTGTGCCCACTTAATCATAGCTGACTTAACCGTTTCATCCTGTGTATTCCATTTCAACAGCAAGTTATACATTTTTGACAAATTCTTAGTATTGGGTTCTAACAGTTCTGTTTCTAATTTTGATTTTTCCACCTGAAAGCCAATTTTCCTGTCCAACTTATAAACCTCCATTATTTGATAATAGTGAAGCCAATCTCGCACTTTATCTTTTAGATTCTCAAAACTCTGCAATTTCCACTTGTTATCCTTCTGTTCCAAGATTTCACAATATTTTGGCCATTTAGACTCCGTATTGAGCTTTTTCAATGCCTTTGCCTCCATTGGTGACAGCCACCTTGGAGTTTTGTTCTCCAACAAATCTTTGCATTTAATCCAAACATTATAGAATGCTTTCCTAACAATATGGTTTTTAAAACCTTTATGAGCCTTAACTTTGTCATACCACAGATATGCATGCCACCCAAAAAAATTATTAAAACCTTCCAAATCTAAAATGTCTGTGTTCTCAAGAAGCAGCCATTCTTTTAACCAGCAGAAAGCTGCTGATTAATAATAAAGTTTCAAATCTGGCAGGGCGAATCCCCCCCTTTCCTTTGCGTCAGTTAAAATATTAAATTTTATTCTGGGCTTTTTGCCCTGCCAGATAAACTTAGAAATGTCTTGCTGCCAACCCTTGAAACATTCCATCTTATCCACAATTTGCAATGTTTGGAACAAAAACAACATTCTAGGCAATACATTCATCTTTATAGCTGCTATTCGACCAGACAAAGAAAGCTTCAAATTTGACCAAGTTTCTAAATCTTTTTTCACTTGTTTCCAACATTTCTCATAGTTGTCTTTAAATAAATTCATATTTTTAGCTGTCATATTAATCCCCAAGTATTTTACACTCTTAACCACAGTTAAACCTGTCTCATTCTGAAACCTCTCTTTCTCAATAACTGTTAAATTTTTCTCTAATACCTTAGTTTTTGACTTATTCAGTTTAAATCCTGCCACTTGACCAAATTCTTGAATTAAGCCACGACTGTTTAACGTGGTATCAGAGTGCTTTACATGTTTGATATGAACGTGGTCCTAAGGGCTATCACGAAACTACAGTTCCCAGCAATCTTCTGAGAGAATCCTGACAAAAATCCAAGCTTAGGTCTGCAATTGAGTCCCGTTCTTTGGTTCATGGTTAAGTGGTGGAATTTTTGTTTGTGTGTTTAGTTTTAGTTCAAGGCACTGGAATTCCACCCAAAACAGGCTGCGGTTCTTCTTACATGTTGCTGGTCCATCCTTCCTGTAGGTTGGCGGCGAGCGCAACGTCCTCATCTTCGACTTGGGCGGCGGCACTTTCGACGTCTCCATCCTGACCATCGAGGACGGCATCTTTGAGGTGAAGTCGACGGCCGGCGACACCCACCTGGGCGGCGAGGACTTCGACAATCGTATGGTGAACCACTTTGTGTCGGAGTTCAAGCGCAAGCACAAGAAGGACATCACGGACAACAAGCGGGCGGTCCGGAGGTTGCGCACCGCCTGTGAGCGGGCCAAGCGCACCCTCAGCTCCTCCACCCAGGCCTCCATCGAGATCGACTCCCTCTACGAGGGCATAGACTTCTACACCTCCATCACACGGGCCCGCTTCGAGGAGCTGAACGCCGACCTCTTCCGGGGCACCCTGGAGCCCGTGGAGAAGGCCCTGCGGGACGCCAAGCTGGATAAGTCTCAGGTGCACGACATTGTGCTGGTTGGTGGCTCCACCCGCATCCCCAAGATCCAGAAGCTCCTGCAGGACTTCTTCAATGGCAGGGAGCTCAATAAGAGCATCAACCCTGATGAAGCAGTGGCCTATGGCGCAGGTAAGAGAGCCTTGCCAGAGGTGGTAGGCCTCTGAATGCCGGTTGCTAGGAAACGAGGGTTGCCACATGTCCTGTATATAATGCAGGATTTTCTCATGCTTTGATATAAAATGCTATGTCCTGTATTGATACGGTTCTGTCCCGTATTTCAGGTCTCAGTGCCAAGTTAGGGATCCTTTCCAAATGCACACGTTGGAAAGGATGTGTGAAAGGTTCATGTAGCCCAGAAAGATGGACATGTGTGTGTGTGTGTGTGTGTGTGTGTGTGTGTGTGTGTGTGAGAGAGAGAAATTCCAGAGGGGGCCACCCGGTTAGGCTGCAGTAGATTTTAATGGATTGCTTTGAAGCCACTGCAGCACCAGATGGGGGTGGGGAATCGCCCCCAGCCGCCCTGTCCTGTATTTTGCCAGAACAGAAATGACAGCCTTCTAGGAAACACAAGTGGGGAGAAGCCCGATGGCTAAGTTTTGCCTTCCTCTGTCAGAGACAGAATAATAATTGCTGAAAATGGCGGGAGAGAGTGGGGGTGCTGCTTTTGGGCTTCCCATCTGGCTGCCCCCTCTGAGAACACGATGCTGGACTAGTAGATAAACCTTTTGCCCAGTCCTGCAGGCGGTGCTGCTGATATCAGGGGTTGGTATTCTTAGGTATGTTCCAAGAACCCAGGTCCCTGCAGGGGACCCAGAGGCTCTCCTCTTCCGTAACTGCTGCAGCTTTTCTGAGGCAGCTGGTTTCCATCATCTAACCATCTTAAGTTGCCTCCTGAAAAATGAGAAGAGGGCCCTATGCCAGTTATTGGGGCCTGAGCAGATGCCTGACTTTGCCCGCTAACCCTGATGGATGTATTCTGCCTCAGTTGTTGGTATTCAGTAGCATGCTTGCCTCTCCCAGCTGCTGGAAACCTCAGATGCTGAGAGGTCTGGTATCCTCAGCTTCCTGCTTGGGTTTTCCCCACAGGGCTTTTTTTTCAGCCGGAACTTGCAGGAACTCAGTTCTGGCATCTCTCAGGTGATGTCATTCCAAGACAATGAGGGGTGGGGTGCAGGGTGAGTTCTGGCACCACTTTTTCTAGAAAAACAGCACTGGGTTTCCCATAAGCCTCTGGTTGGTCACTGAGAACAAGATTCTAGGCTAGATGGGCCACTGGGCTGATGCAGCAGCCAAGCTCTTAACGTTCACGCTGGTGCTGGAATTATTGTAAGGGTGAAGCAGTCGATCGGGATTTGTTACTCAACCGACCGCGCTGCATACCAAAGAAAGGGCAATGAAGTATTGAGCAAAGGGTGGGGAACCTTTGTCAATCAAAGAGCTGCATGCCAGTCAAGGGTGGGGCCAGAGGCTTGAGTGGGTGGAGCAACACGTTTAAACTCCTTTATCATTCACAGTCATACCTTGTGTTGCGTCTGCTTCATGTTGTGTCTTTTTGCATTATGTCCCATGGCAACCCGGAAGTACCGGAACAGGTTACTTCCTGGTTCCGCCGCTCATGCATGTGCAGAATCCCGCTATGCGCAGAAGCGCCAAAACTCGCCTGCGCAGATGCAGCGCTTCGAGTTGCGGGCATTTCACGTTACGGACGGGCTCCCATCCGTAACACGAGGTACCACTGTATTAAATCTGTATACCTCCCCTCATCCAAAGATCCTGAGGCGGTTCACAAAATAAAAACGCAAAATACATAACAAACACAAGACCAAACTAATAACCCCCTTTCCACAAAGGATATATAATGGATATATAATGTTAACCAGCTCAACGCCTGGCTGAAGAGAAACGTTTTCACTCGTCACCTTAATATATGTAGTGAAGGTGCCTGGCAGGCCTCCCTGGGGGGAGCATTCCATAAATTGAGCCACCACAGAAAAGGCGGTCCTCCAGACCTCTCACAGGGTCTGGGTTGGTTCATATGGTCCTGAGCCGTGACTACCTGTGATCAGTGGGTGATACTCTAGCCAAGTGGAAGCCAGAGGTTTATTTGCACTCCTGCCAGGAAAGCAAGAAGCGTCAGCAGGGTCCAAGGATACATTTCTTGCCAAGCAGAAATGGGGCCAGCAAAGGCTGTGGCCTGGGCACTGTCCCAAGGACCATATAGATCCCTGGAGGGCCACGTTTCACGCCTGGCTTCTAGGGACACAGTATTCAACGTAATTCTACAAAGCATTAAAAGTCTAGTGTTGATAGTACCGTTTGGGAATGCTGATATAATAGTGTTGGCTTCCACCTGCCCATCAGGACAGAAGCAGGTTGTAATTCTTCTGCTCTTCCATGAGGTGTCCTCATTATATCTTTTTACCACACCCAGCACTACAATAGCCCTTTAAGCTGCCATGGCCTCCCCCAAAGCACCCTGGGGGTTGTAGTTGGTTAAGGGTGTCGTGGAATTCTACTCAGTATTGATCCAGAGTAGAATCCCAATGTACAGTTAGCAGAGTAAAAACTTAAACGTTGCAGGATTCCCAAAAAATAGACCTGAGGCAATTAATGTTTCATCGAGCAGAGCTGTACTGCTATTGAAGGCAAATGAGCATAATAGTCACAAATCAGATACATTCAGTCCATAAGAAATTGAGTTGCAGCAGACTTTACTTTAACTTGCAATAACTTTAACTTGCAATAACTTATAATAAAACTAAAACCTTAATACTCAACATACAGTACTATGTATAGAACACCACGCCAGGAGGAAAGAGAGACAGAAAGTGAAACCCAGGCTCCTCCTGGCCTGTTTTTATAGTCAGCATCACCTTGACAGAAGAGATAACAGAACCAATCTTAAGCCAGTTGTACTCAGCGTCTTTGAAGGAACAACCCAAACCTCACGAACCTTTTGCTTGTTTCTTTCACACAGAGAAAGAACACAGAGAATGCTCTTGAATTAATTAGAATAGGAAAGATCTCTACACACCAGATTGATACTTTTTGCACTAAGAAATGCCAACTGACAAAGGGTGCTAGGAGTTTTTGGGAGATTGCTGCTTCCCTCACAGAGCTACAGTTCTCCAAAGTGGTTTTACAAAATTTCTCTGAGGTTGGAGGAAACTCCAGAGGGCTTTGGAACAGACAGTGGTCACGACTAGAGAGAAACTAGTTGTCTTCTTAAGAGCATAAGACGAGCCTGCTAAATCAGGCCTAAATTCCTGCCTGTTGCCTTGACTGCTCCATCACCACCTGTGTTGCTCTTCTCCCCCACAGCTGTCCAGGCTGCCATCCTCTGTGGGGACAAGTCCGAAAATGTCCAGGACCTGCTACTGCTGGACGTCACGCCTCTGTCCCTGGGAATCGAGACGGCCGGCGGGGTGATGACCGCCCTCATCAAGCGCAACACAACCATCCCCACCAAGCAGACCCAGACTTTCACCACATACTCAGACAACCAGCCTGGGGTGCTCATTCAGGTAAGGGGGGGGGTGACTGTGACCATGGCAAGGGAGCATTATGGGATGTTGGCTGAGCGTTGCATTTAGCAGGCCGAGCATTGCCAAAACAATGGCACAGACTCAGTTGACCGAAGCGAAGGGGGGGTTTGTGTAGTTGCTCGAAGGATGCAGACTGAGTTTCTTGCATGGTGTGGTTGCGTTGGGAGAACCAAGCTTTGCTTTCTAACCTCCTGGTGTTCTCCTTCCTTCCTTCTCAACCCCACCCCACCTTCTGCAAATAGGTATACGAGGGAGAGCGTGCCATGACCAAAGACAATAATTTGCTGGGCAAGTTTGAGCTGACGGGCATCCCCCCTGCTCCTCGCGGCGTCCCCCAGATTGAAGTGACCTTTGACATTGATGCCAATGGCATCCTCAACGTCTCGGCCGTGGACAAGAGCACCGGCAAGGAGAATAAGATCACCATCACCAACGATAAGGGTGAGTACGCTGGCCGAAGGGGGGCGGCACAGCAGCTGTAGGCTCTTGCCCGTCACAACACATCCTTGTGGTTGTTAATCTGGGCACCCAATCAACACCCCAAACATGCCAATGTGCCAACTCTGCTTTGATTCCATTGAAGGTTTGATTTTTTTTTTTTGTTCAGTAGTAGCCCAGTGGAATAGGGAGTGAAGCTCTGCAAATGAATAAACCAAGCGATGCCGTTATTATTTTCAAAATTTCTTTGTCCGAGGGTCACAGCGCAGCTTACCATATCAAAGCACAAAAATGCGTAGCATAGTAACAAACAAACACACACACACACACAAAATTTAGAAGGCCGTAGAGGGTTTCATTAGCCAAAGGGCTGGGAGAAGAGGGAATGTTTTTGCCTGGCGCCTAAATACGTGTGGGAATTAGGAAGTATGGGGGAAGACAGAATGAAGTGCTGCCTGAATGCAGCCAGATTGGTTTCAGATATAATCTGGGGGGTTAAATGTGTTCATCCGCACTTCTCTTTTCCCCAAGATTTCTAGTCACGGGTCTGAGAGGTTCTTTTTGTGTCTTTTTTTCGTCCTGCTGCTTTCCCTGGGAAACCCCCCAGTTTACTGCTGATTTGGAACAAATTTCCACCAGGTTTTCTGGAGATTAAAGAAAAATAACCAACTCAAACCCAGGACTAGAAATCAGGGGAGAATTTATAAAAGAATGGAAACTGTTTATTCAATATTTACAGATAAATTGCAAACAGGTGGAAACATTGGCAGGATTATTGTAACAACCTGCAGTTTCATAAGAGTATATATTTAAAGGCGATAATTAGAGGAGCAAATTAAATGAATTTGGATATGCAGATGTTAAGAAATAAATTTAAGGAACTGCAGAAAGAGGGGGAAGGAAGTCAAACTTTGAAATGTTAAATTGATTGTAAAACTAATGAAATGTATTAACTTGAAAAGTATAAATAAAAACTTTTTTAAAAGAAATCATGGGAGAAACAGAGGTGTGGGTGACCCCTAAGTTTTGTTCCCTGTTCCGCTGGGGGAAATCAATCCTTGATTGGGATCTAGTGAATGTTAGTGTAATGGCTGGATTTTGGCATACAGTACAATGATGTGTCTCTTGTCATCCAGTCACCATCAGTGTATTTGGAGCAGGCATGGGAGCATCTGTGGCCAGATTCCTCTGCCCCAGCTCCTACCATCCCTGAGCATTGGCCATGCTGACTGGGGAGGACAACATGTAGATAACCTGCAGGCAGCCCCCCCCCCAACCTGGCTTAGTACTTTGCCCCTGACCTGTGTGGCTTCTCTCTCGTGCCGCAGGCCGCCTGAGCAAGGAGGAGATTGAGCGCATGGTCCAGGAGGCAGAGCAGTACAAGGCTGAGGACGAGATCCAGAGGGAGAAGATCACGGCCAAGAACTCCCTGGAGTCCCTGGCCTTCAACATGAAGAGCACGGCAGAAGACGAGAAGCTCAAGGACAAGCTGTCCCCGGAGGACAAGCAGAAGATCCTGGACAAGTGCAACGAGGTCATTTCCTGGCTGGACAGAAACCAGGTGAGCTTACAAAGGGAAGCGGGTGTGAGCTGCAGCGGTACTTGTCTCAGAATTTACTTCCTGTTTGGAAAAGAAGCCACAATGAAGCAGGAGGGGGAAGTTAAGGTAAATGGGACTGCATGAGGCACATACTGCAAGCAGTCAAGGAGGTTTGGCTCTTACTTCTACTATGTATTTTGCGGTTTTAATATCGCAGTTTTACATTGTGAACCGCACTGAGATCTGCGGGTGAAGGGCGGTATACACATTTAATAAATAATAACCAAAATGAAGGGATGTGGGTGGCGCTGTGGGTTAAACCACAGAGCCTAGGACTTGCTGATCAGAAGGTCGGTGGTTCGAATCCCTGTGACGGGTTGAGCTCCCGTTGCTCGGTCCCAGGTCCTGCCAACCTAGCAGTTCGAAAGCACGTCAAAGTGCAAGTAGATAAATAGGTACCGCTCCGGCGGGAAGGTAAACGGCGTTTCCGTGCGCTGCTCTGGTTTGCCAGAAGCGGCTTAGTCATGCTGGCCACATGGCTGTATGCCGGCTTCCTTGGCCAATAAAGCGAGATGAGCGCCGCAACCCCAGAGTTGTCTGTGACTGGACCTAATAGTCAGGGGTCCCTTTACCTTTAATCAAAATGATAATGTGAGGTTGAGGAACCTGCAGCACTTTGTATGTTGTGGGAGGTTTTTTTTAGCAGAGGTTGGATGTTTATCTGTCGTGAATGCTGTAGTTGAGAGATTCCTGCATAGCAGGGGGTTGGGCTAAATGGACCTTGGGGTTCCTTCTAAGTCTGTGACACTATGCTTCTATGGCTCCAGCTCCCATTAGATGCCCTTGCCAGATGGGTAACAGTAAGAGGTAATGGGAGCAACTTCTGCAGGGCCACAGTGCTCCCCCATGCCTGCAGTAAAGCAATGTGTGATGGCAGAGAAGGAGGTGTTTGGTCTTTTTTACAGGATTTCAGATCTCCAGTGATAAACAACCTTAGTTGCCTTGGTATAGCACAGCAAACTACAGGCGAGCGAAGCTTTGTTTACTGCTATAGATGCAACATGGCTTCTCTGCAGGTTTTCCTGGGAATTGTAACTTAGGGCTTTTGTTTTCTCTTGTTCCACGGCTCCCCCACAGGGGGAAAGCGCTGTTGAGTGCTCAATCAGAGCAAATGCAATTCGGGTTTCCCCCGGATTCCTGTTTGTTCTGATCTTCCCTTGGAAAAGGAGCAGGGCCAGTGGAAGAATTTCTCAGACCCATGCTTTCTAGGCACAGCACAAGTGGAAGTATGACGTGTCGGTTCCACTTCTGTTGGAACCTTATTGCGGCAATTTGAGTTCGCCTTTGAATCGTGGGTTGTTGTTGTGTTGTTCAGCTGTGTTCCACTAGAGGGCAGCCAAAGCATCCGAGTGATGGAGCATAAGTTTGGCGTAATATAGATCTTCTCCTTTGCAGATTGGCTGAAAAGCCAAATCTAACTTTCCTGAAACCTGGTTTCCTGGGGAGAGTGCTAGCTGCTAAGGAAGGGCAGAGAAATCAGTGTCTCTTCCTACAGGAGCAAAATGCCGAAGCGTAGACCCTTTTGATCTGTCTTCAAGGCTGGAACCGGCTGAGGGTTTTCGTGTGTGTGTGTGTGTGTGTATATACACACAATTTTTGTTAAATTTTCTAAATTACATTTCAAAATACTCATTTAAACAACCTTAAATCAATGACTTCTCTTCTTCTCTTTCGGTGGTTCATTTCTCATGCCATACATCCCTGCATATTTTACATGAACTAAACCATTCAATAATCCATTGAATAATAAGGCTGGCATGCATGCCTTTGGGTATGGGAAGGCAAAAATCTATAAAGGCTTTATGAACCATATTCTAAGGAAGCATTTGTATAGAGTTTGGAAGAAATATAAAAATTTTCTGGAAAGGAAAACACCTCTGTGGCCCTCTCCCATTGAGGCTATTGCAATAAAGAGAGTTAATATGGATAGACAATGGGCAACTTACAGGGAATTGCTACACTTTACAGAAGGGGGGTGGGCTTAATTGAAATCAATAGAAAATGTAAGGAGCCATGTTACAGACCGGTTACAATATCATCAATTATATGAAATGTTTAGAACAGACAGGAAAAATGGTTTTCCCCGGACCAAAGCTCACGATTTGAAAAAGGACTTTTACAAAACAAAAGAAAAACTTACTATCTAAAATGTACAATCTGTTGTTAGAATGGGAAATGAAAGATGAGCTTGTTAAAGTTCAGAATATCCTTAACGGTATCGCACCTCTTCTTTCCTTGTCTCACCCAGATGGCGGAAAAGGATGAATATGAGCACCAACAGAAGGAGCTGCAGAACGTCTGCAACCCCATCATTACCAAGCTGTACCAAGGGGCAGGGGGCATGCCCGGGGGGATGCCGGGTGGGATGCCCGGGGGCTTCCCAGGAGCTGGAGGAGCTGGCGGTGGCTCTTCAGGCCCCACCATCGAAGAGGTGGATTAAGAGCCTTCCTCCTCTTCCTCCGCCCTGCATGGTAATAGGGTGAAATGCAAGCTGGCCTGGATTCTGCTTCACTTTGCCAACTTCTGCCCATGAGCCTCTGCACTTAAATGGAGTTTGCTTGCTCTGTTCTCTCCCCACCACTCCTCCCCATCTGTTTTCTGTAATGGGGTGGGGCATGTCTCCTTACTTACCGCCAAATATGAGACTTCACAGATGGTGTTCACATGAATAAATTATTGCACTTTCATTACCCTGCCGCTTTGGTGCCCGTGTGTTTTGTGTATTTGTGTTTCGTTGTGTACAAATTCACAACGTTCTAGTCCACAATATGTTGCTTGTTAAGGTAGTTGACGTGCCAGTGTTGTTGGGTGACATACTTTTTTTGCCCAAGAACTACAAGTGCAAAACCACAGGGCTTTGTTGGGAGCCAACAATCTGCTGATCGATGCTTGCAAATCCCGCATGGGCCAAGCCAGACTTAACTGGCATCAGGTGTATGGCACAGGGGCATGGCTTGGGGGCAAAGCAGCCTTGCAGGCCCAACACCTGGTTCAGGGGCCTCACGTGGTTAATAGTTGCAGCCCCTGTGGTCAGAGACCATATAACCCATGATGCAGCACGCACAGGTGTGCATGCCTGGCAGCAGTGGCATTCATTCATACTGCTTTTGCTCCTGTCTTTTAATAAGAAAAGCTGGCGTTGGAAGAAACTGGGCTGATGGCCCAGCTAAGTAACCATTGATAGCTTTCTCCATAAATTTCTCATGCCCTCTTTTAAAGCCATTCGAATTTGTGGCCACCATTGCCTCCTTTGGGAACGCGTTCCATAATTTATGTACTGCATGGAAAAGTTAATTTACCTTCCTTGGATGTCCACGGGTTCTAGTATTAATGCGAGAGGGAGAAAATCTCTTCCCTCCTGGAAGATCTGGATCAGCCAATCCGGTGGGAATTCCACTGAGCCACTTTTGCCTACAACAAAAAAAGGTGGGGCCATGTAACTTCTGTGACCTGTGCACGCGATCCCCTCTCATTCTAATAGCTATGTGTAAAGCCAGTATCTGGCACACCCCAAACACGGGCCTTTTTCTGTTGCTAAAACAAAAGAATCTGTTTTGCCCTTTAGTTAACCTTTTGCCCTACCTGTTTGCCACAAGGGTTGTGCCTGAATTGAGGACTTAAGATCATGCAGAAGGGAGCAACCCCCCCCCCCCCCCGAAAGAACAAATCTTAGGAGAAGCGGCATTTGGTGATTACATTGGCTCTGGAATTCACTTCATGGGTAGTTAAAATGATTGCACCATTGTGCGGACCTCTCAACAAAGCTGAATGTAGGAAGCGACCTTATGCCAAATTGGACCATAAGTCCCATCTAGCTATGACACTGGCAGGTCTATGGGAGTTTCCCAATCCATCCTACAGATAACAGCAACTGAACCTGGGGGGCTTTGCATGGAAGCCCTGCCTGTAAAAAGGTAAAGGACCCCATGGCGGTTAAGTCCAGTTAGAGGCGACTATGGGATTGTGGCACTCATCTCACTTTCAGGCCGAGGGAGCTGGCATTTGTCCACAGACAGCTTTCTGGGTTATGTGGCCAGCATGACTAAACCACTTCTGGTGCAACATACACTGTGACGAGTGCCAGAGGGCATGGAAATAGGTACCTGTTGCAGCGGTACCTATTTATCTGCTTGCACTGGTATGCTTTTGAACTGCTAGGTTGGCAGGAGCTAGGATAGAGCAACGGGAGCTCTCCCTGTCGCGGGGATTCGAACCGCCGACCTGATTGGCAAGCCCAAGAGGTTCAGCAGTTTAGACCACAGTGTCACCCACATCCCTATAGCCCTGTCCTGTGTTACTGAGCTTGCAAGGTAATGGGTTAAGGTTGCAGTTAGACAGTTGTGCTTATGCCATCTGGATGTCTCTGAACAATCAGTGTCATGGACTGGTTGGACACAGGAGCGGTGGCAGGAGCCAACTGGGGAATCCCCGAGGGAAGAAGGCCCAGAACCCGGGGATTGGTGGTGGGACAGCTATGTAGGAGGGAGAAGACTGGAAAGAGGAGGTGTCAGAAGCTGAAGCGGTAACAGTGCTGGGGTGAGGTGGGGGGAGTTTGGAAGAGTAAGTCCAAAAGCTGAAGCAGGGGGCAGAGATGAGTCTGGCTGCTGGAGTCATGGGTGTCTCCCTCTCCTGTGACAGGCTCCCCTCCCTGCTTGTCTCCCACAACCAGAAGAGGCATGAAGAGGGTGGAGGAGAGGTTGGCTTCATGCAAGGCACAGTCTCAGATTGCATGGGAGAAACTGGAGAGGCTGGTACTTTCAGTCTCAGCAACTGACCCACAGGGGCAAAACTTACAAGGGATGAGCTGCTGTGCTCATTTGGCCTGATACTCTGTCAAGGCAGTGCAGTTTGTGTTCTTGCTAATAAAGAGTTAACTCCAACAGTGATTTACTGCTGGCTCCTTCCTGTCACTCAGATAAGAATCTCGTTGCAGCTGTCAAATATTTGCACTACCTTCGGAGCATCATTGTCACTGCTGCAAGCCTGCTCTTGCATCTCTGACTCACTGGGTGAGACAAGAGGCTCGTGTAGGAAGCCTCCGCAAACATTGGACGTCATATTTGTACATTCCCAACATACTATGGGAGCCCACTGGGTGATAATCAGTAAATCTACTTCCTGCCCTACCTCCCTAGCTGCCTGGCATGGCAAACAACAGATAAAACAATGCAAATATTTTTAAAAGCCATTCCGGTGCAGCAGCTAACTGAAATGCCTGTTGGAAGTGGAAGGCCTTCCGTAGGTACCAGAAAGAACAGAGATCATGCCTTTCTAATACTTGGGGTTGGGGGAACCCAGAGGGTAGGAGTCACTATGACTGAAGGCCCAGTTCCTTTATTGTGCAGAATGGAACTCCTGATAGGAGGAGGTCCTCTGCAGGAGGTCCTCAACTGCAGAGGGCAGAGACAACTGGGTCTTCTTTCTTTGATGATCACTCATAGCTGAGTAAGATTGTCTTCCGTAAACACAGTTTTAACAGTGAGTCCTTCCACGGTGGGGACATAGGTTTGCGGGTGGGAGTTGATCATGGTGGGGGTTTGCCAAACGTGTCTTCCTCTTACCATGTTTCTCCCTTTCGTCCTGAATTTGAGTGTCTTCAAAGCCCATGACACCTTTGGTAAAGGCTGCTCTTCAATTGGGGCGCTTGCCGGCCTGTTTCCCAGTTGTCGGGTATTTATACTACAATTATTATTTTTTAGATTTGCCTTGAGAGCATCTTTAAACCTCTTTTGTTGACCACCAGCATTACGCTTTCCATTTTTAAGTTCAGAATAGAGTAGTTGCTTTGGAATACGATCATCAGGCATCCTCACAACATGACCATATTAAAGAGGTGAGACAATCTTTCAGGAACATAGTCCTGTAGGCCAAGGATGGAAGACTTGTGACCCTGTCTTAATTCCTGACCATTGGTGTTTCTTGACCGTTGATGTAGTCTAACCTGGTTTCTTTACCCAACACATTTGCTGACACAAGGTGTGCTGATGACTTTAAGGAGGTGACACACTCCTTAAGGTGGATAGGCCTGCTAATGGCTGTTTGCCACAAACAGACCTCCATGGAGCCTCCACAGACGAGACAATATACCACTGAATGACAGTGGTTTCCCAGAGCAGCTGTGGGAGAGAGCGGTTGCCTTTGTACCCTGCTCATGAGCTTCCTGGAAGCATTTAATAGGTCATTGTGGGAAGCAGGACTTGATGAATAAGTGTTATAGCTCAGAGGGGGAAGCCATGGCTGTTTAAAGAGGTATAATACTGCTATAAATGGATAGTGCGGATGTGGTCCAACACCCAGGGGCTCCTGCAGGTCGTATTTCTTGCAAAGATGACCTGGCTGCTTTGTTGCTTTTCCAGTTTGCTGGCAACCCTAACAAAGGGAACCAAGGCTAAGAGACATGGTTTGCTCCAGGCTACTGCAGCAATGAGGTGGACAAGCTAAATCACAAAATGAGGCTTCATGCGTCAAGGCCTGACCTGCTTCTCTAGCAAAGTTCAAAGTTCTTTAATTGTGCTATTGAGGACCAGCGTTTGCTGGAGAGAAACAGTGACAGAGCATCTGTTCTGCATGCAGAAGGTCTCAGCTTCAACTCCCACCATCTCCAGGTGGGGTTTTAGAGACTCCTGTTTGAAAATGGTCCCAAGGTTCTCCTGCATGCTCTAGTGCAGCTTCCTATCCCCTCCTTCTTGATGCACCAGGACTGAGTAGATCTGGGGTTTTGGTAGGTGTAGCTTGTCAACAGTTGGGATTTCACCATTCCCAGCCATGCCTGCAACTTTGAATTCAGCCTTTGCAATCTTAACGGTTTGAAATGCACGAGTTCCTCCTTTCGTAATGCTGAACAGTCAGGGACATTCGGTTCTGAGTCTGCTACAGGTTTTCTGCTCTCGCATGGAGAAATCCACACACTTGCCTAATATTGTTTGCGTGTGGGCTCTGCAAAGGTGATGCCGATTTTGATTTTGCTGGAGGATCAAGGAAGGGGGAGGGAATTAACAGGAGAGAAAGGAACAGGTGGGGGGTCCGGAGAGGTGAGTGAAAGTTCCCAGGCTGGGGCAAGAGTTTGCTTTAACCGCAACGTGTGCTGGTATGGGGAAATGGCATAATGATTATTGCAAAACCTGCTGCAATGTTCTGTCTGCTTTGTAAACAGCACTTTGAAGAATCCTGCAGGGTTATCACCGAGCTCTCCTGAAGCATGGTTGGCATCTGTGACCTGCCCTTAAATGTGGAGTGATGAATTTCAGGCTCAGTTGTTGAAATACAACTCTCTATAAAACTCTCTCTCTCTACATCCATGCCCACCAAAGTTGGCCGAGACTTCTTTAGACTCAGTGGTCAATTGACCGCTTGCATCACCTGCCATCCTTGCCCATCCATGTGCACCAAAAAGGATGCTTCAATTTCCTCCTTGTGAGAAGAATAAGAAGAGTTTGGATTTGATATCCCGCTTTATCACTACCCTAAGGAGTCTCAAAGCAGCTAACATTTTCCTTTCCCTTCCTCCCCCACAACAAACACTCTGTGAGGTGAGTGGGGCTGAGAGACTTCAAAGAAGTGTGACTAGTCCAAGGTCACCCAGCAGCTGCATGTGGAGGAGCGGAGACGCGAACCCAGTTCACCAGATTACGAGTCTACTGCTCTTAACCACTACACCACACTGGCTCTTGAGAGTCCACAAGAACTTTTCCTGCAGTGGTAGGTTCAAAATTAAATACCGTACTTTCCCCAGAGTGTCAGCTGGCTGACAACTAGAGGAGCCATCTTTAGGGGGCCCTGGGGGCCCAAGCACCCACAAAACGCTCAGCACCCACACCACAGGACCCCTGACGCAACTTCCCTTGCCTCATGAAGCACCGGAAATCACGTCTGAGGCCTCGGAGATACTGTCTGAGGCCTTGCAAGGTCTCGGAAACTGGTGCCACTGGAAGTTAGGTTCTGAGGCCACAGGGTGCGAGACATCACGTCACATTGCAATATGATATCATGTCACGACGCACATGCTGCACACCCATAACCTGAGGCCCAAGTCGGTGCCCCTGCTGACAACAGGTGAAAGTAACTGATCAACCTTTTTCTATTTTGATTCTGTCTACATCAGAAACAACCTGGAACAATTTTGCCTGTGTCCAGTGACTCACTATACCTTTAACACTCATTCAAAATACACGCCTTTCCTCAAAGAATTCTGGGAATTGTAGTTTGTTAGGGGATGGTGGGAATTGTAACTCTATGGGGGGATAAGCCACAGAATTCTTTGAGGGGGAGAATGTGCTTTAAATGTAGTGTGTACACAGTCTTGGGCCACATTCACACTACATATTTAAAGCACTAAGATGCCACTTTAAATAGCTATGGCTTCCCCCAAAGAATTCTGAGAGCTGCCATTTGTTAAGGGTGCAACAAGTTGTTAGGAGACCCCTATTCCCCTCCCAGAGCTACAGTTCCCAGAATTGTTTAACAATCAATCCCTCTTCCCAGTGAACTCTGGAAAGTGTAACTCTGTGAAGGAAATAGGGGTCTTCTACCAACTCTCAGCACCCTTGACAAACTACAACTCCCATAATTCCTTGGGGGAAGCCAGGACTGTTTGTAGTGGTATCATAGCACTTTGAATATATGGTAGGTGGAGAAGTTAAGTGAATGCAGTGAAACAGTCAAAGCTGATCCTCTTATTTTTGCAACCCTGGGATCTTATGGTGAAGGGTGGATAAGAAATCCAATAATAACAACAACAATACATTAACATATATATATATAGTTGATTTATTAGTGTGTCAAAATTCTTGCTCAGGCAGCTGGATCCAGATTGTCGTGACATTGCCAGTCCTCTTCAGCCCTCCAGTTGTTTTGTGATGAAAACAAATAGGCAGGATTCCTGTCCCAACCGCTTTAACAGCCTACATGAGGGTGCATTCATTTTACACAGCATGGGGATCGCCCACGATTTGCCACAGGTGTTTTCCAGGACAACTGTGACACACAGTGAGAGATGTTTGGGGCCGCAAACATGCATGTTGTTTCCTTTCTACAGCACTGTGGTGTGTTCCAATCCGGTCGCCAAGCTACAGCAAGATAATAGAGATGGATAATAGTTGTAGTGGAGGAGGGCATCTCCATGAGTCAATGCATAATGCCAGGTAAAGACTCCTATTATACCTCTGTATAATTAACCTGTGGAACTCACCGCTGCTACAGGGTGCAGCAGAGGCTGGGGATTTTGCAGGAGCCCAAAAGCAGAGTGGGGGAGTTTTAACTGCGGAAATCGCACCCTGAGATTATATATATATATATATATATATATATATATATATATATGTATGTATGTTAGCTCTTTTTAGAGCTCGTTTGTGTAAATTCTGTGCAGTCCTCAGAAGTGAATGTGTCCGTGTTCAGCAATGAGGAAATTGAAATTCTGTTCTCAGAATAAATGAAGCAAAATAAGTTAACTTTTAGGAATCTGTTAAGGTGCATAATATTGCTTGTTTCTACTTTATGGCAGTAGGGTAAAGTGACTGATGAAGAAACTTCTCTATCACTACCATCAACCCAGGTCAGGTCACCATTTCTGCTTCCTTGTGTAAAACTGAAAAGCTGGGGCCTCTTCTAATGCCCCCCCCCCAAAAAACCCTTCTTTCTTTACTTTTTTTAAAATTAAAGTGTCATGCAGAAGATGATCTTCCCACTCTCAATTTTATCCTCACAACAACCCGGTTCCCTTTGATAAAAGGGAAGAGAACACTCTGGGCGGCTTCCAACAAAATATTAAAAACAATACAGCATCAGACATTAAAAACTTCCCTAAACAGGGCTCCCTTCAGTTGTCTTTTAAAAGTAAAATAGTTGTTTATTGCCTTGACATCTGGTGGGAGGGCATTCCACAGGGCAGGCGCCACTACTGAGAAGGCCCTCTGCTTGGTTCCCTGTAACCTCACTTCTCGCAGCGCGGGAACCGCCAGAAGGCCCTCAGAGCTGGACCTCAGTGTCCGGGCTGAACGATGGGGGTGGAGACGCTCCTTCAGGTATACAGGACAGAGGTCGTTTAGGGCTTCAAAGGTCAGCGCCAACACTTTTAATTGTGCTTGGAAACATCCTGGAAGCCAATGTAGGTCTTTCAGAACCAGTGTTATATGGTCTTGGCGGCCACTCCCAGTCACCAGTGTAGCTGCAGCATTCTGGATTAATTGCAATTTCCGGGTCACCTTCAAAGGTAGCCCCATGTAGAGCGCATTGCAGTAGTCCAAGTGGGAGAGAACTAGAGCATGCACCACTCTGGCGAGACAGTCCATGGGCGGGAAGGGTCTCAGCCTGCGTACCAGATGGAGCTGGTAAACAGCTGCTCCAGACACAGAATTAACCTGTGCTTACCTTACCTTTGAGGGCAGCAGAGTGGGGGCTTACATCATTTGCTTCATTCTGCAAAGCATATCTCTGGTGGTCTGCCCTTGTCAGACTCCAGGGTTCCTGCACTTCCTAGTTTTAGAAATGAACAAATAAAACTGTGATTTACCCACAATAAACCGAAGCTTAGATATCACTGTGCTCTGTTTAAGGATGCTGTCATCAGGAAGGTGGGGTGGAATTCAGCTACACACTCACAAGACAAACAACAACACAATTTAAAGACTCCCTGATAGGTAATGAGCTCAGTCTAGGCTGGGATGGCAGACTGGTTGTGCCAACCCTTAAACCCTGCATCCCTACCCACAGGCTAATGTTGACTGAATGGCATGCAGATCCAGGGAGATCTCAGATAGAGGGCCCTGCGCCTGTCTATTGGCTGGATACACACCACACCTCTCTCAGGTATGCTAGTGGGAGTTTTAAGTGGGAGGGAGATGTCCTGTTTTTTTCAGCGCCTGCAAACCGGATGTATCGAAGAAATGCAACCAGGCTCACAAAAGTGTAATAAGGTTGTAATAAGGACCAGCAACAGCCAGACTCTGTTGGAGTCAGAACACCTACACAAACTGCTATTGCTACAACCACAATAACCACACAAGCCAGCTCCTTTGGCCTCCTCCCTGCAGGATATGAGGCAAGGAGTTGGGTTTTTAATCTAGCTCAGGCATCTCCCTCCCAGATGCCACAGCTGCTCCCCCAGATTACATGAACACCATACATTTAAAGCACTGTGGTACCACTTTATATATATAATTTTTATTAATTTTCCAATAAAAACAAATTTATAACATTATTAAACATCAAAAACTCAGCACACATCTTTTTTTCTTTTAGACTTCCATCAACATGTCTGATAATTTTCCGTAATTATCACAAATCTTCACATTTCTTAATTTATATTGCACTATATATATCTTATCTTACCATGTTGTTTAAACAATATTTCTACCAAATCTTCTTACAGAGCTTCTTGAAAACTTACAAACGTTATATCATTATCACAAATATTTTTAATATATTCTGTAAATCTACTCCAGTCCTCAGTGAATCTTTGGTCTTGTCGGTTGCGAATCCTCCCTGTCAATCTGTCCAGTTCCGCGTAATCCATTAATTTCGATCTCCATTCTTCAATCGTAGGCATTTCTTCTTGCTTCCATTTCTGGGCCAAAAGAGTTCTGGCTGCTGTTACTGCAGAAATACTTTCTGATCATTCCTTTTTATTTCACCACCTAGTACTCCTAATAGGAATGCTTCTGGTTTTTTCACAAATGTATATTTCAGTATTTTCTTTATCTCATTATATATCATTTCCCAGAAGCACTTCATTTTTTTACATTCCCACCACATATGATAAAATATCCCTTCTTTCTCCTTACATTTCCAACATTTATTACTCACCTTATACATCTTACTTAGTTTAACTGGTGTTATATACCATCGATATATCATTTTCATAACATTTTCTTTAATTGTGGTACATGTCATAAATCTCATCCCTTCCTTCCACAATTTTATCCAATCATCAAATTTAATGTTATATCCAAAGTCTTTGGCCCATTGAAACTGATTTAACCTCTTCATCCTTCAAATGCCATTCCAATAATAATTTATACATCATAGATAAATTTTTAACTTCATTATTCAATACTTCTCGTTGAAACCTAGATTCTTTTTCAAAATAGCCTCTTTCTGCAACCTCTTTTCTAAACATTTCATTAATCTGAAAGTAATGCAGCCAATCATTTACATATTCTTTCACTTCTTCATATGGCTTCATTTTCCACTTACTTCCCTCTTTCTCAATTAAACTCCCATATATTATCCACCTCCCAGTCATATTGATCTTTTTAACACTCATCACCTCTAATGGTGATAACCAGTGTGGTATTTTTGGTTCAAGTAGGTTTTTGTACCTACCCCATACCTCAATCAGAGATCCTCTAATAATATGATTTTCGAAACCTTTATGCACTCATTTTTTTTTCATACCATAAATATGTGTGCCAACCGAGTCTATTATCATAACCTTCCAGATCTAACAAATCTGTATTTTCTAATTTCATCCATTCTTTCAACCAACATATGCACGATGCTTCATAATATAATCTCATATCTGGCAGGGCGAAGCCTCCCCTCTCTTTTAAATCTGTTAACAACTTAAATTTTATTCTTGGCTTTTTGCCCTGCCAGATATATATTGAAATCACTTTTTGCCACTCTTTAAATATTGCAACTCCTTTAATTATTGGAATTGCTTGGAACAAAAACAGCATTTTCGGTAACACACTCATATTTATCTTTGGTATCACTTTAAGCAGTCATGACTCCCCCCCTCACAAAGAATTATGGGAGCTGTAGTTTGTTAAGGGGGCTGAAAGTTGTTTGGAGGCCCCTATTCCACTCCCAGAGCTACAGTTCCCAGAATGACTTAACAATCTATCCCTCTTATGGGGAACTCTGTTTCCAGGTCCTTGGCATCTCTGGGTAAGGCTGAGAAGGATTCCTGCCTGAAATCTAGAAAGTGTAGACCAGGGTTTCCCAAACTTGGGTCTCCAGCTGTTTTTGGAACTACATTTCCCATCATCCTTGACCACTGGTCCTGCTAGCTCAGGGTGATGGGAGTTGTAGTCAACAAGCAGCTGGAGACTCAAGTTTGGGAAACCCTAGTGTAGACAATACTGAGCTGGATGGACAGTAACTTGACTCTCTATAGGCAGCTTCTTACGTTCCTAAAGCAAGGTACAGATGACCCTGAAATGAATTGGTGGGCAACCTGGAAACACAAATCAGCAGCTGCATTGTCAATGGATGATTGGGAAACAGACCTGCCAAGCAAAATTCCTCCAGTGGATTTTGCATGGGTCTACCTTGCCTCTTTGCCCACTTCCTGCCCTGCTAGAGTGGGAAGAAGGCAAACACAGCCTTTCCTATCTCTGGCTTCCTCATCTATGACTATTTGCTCCCAGTCCGGTATCTTCCTATCATTAACATCACAGGTGCCAAATTAAAGGGTTCATTGTAGCAAGTGAGCAAGGTGTTTATCTTCCCCTTGGAGGATTTATGGTGTTACGGTATCCTGAAAGACCTACATTGGCTCCTAGTATGTTTCCGAGCACAATTCAAAGTGTTGGTGCTGATTTTTGAAGCCCTAAACGGCCTTGGTCCTGTATACCTGAAGGAGCGTCTCCACCCCCATCGTTCTGCCTGGACACTGAGGTCCAACGCCGAGGGTCTTCTGGTGGTTCCCTCCCTGCGAGATGTGAGGTTACAGGGAACCAGGCAGAGGGCCTTCTCGGCAGTGGCGCCCGCCCTGTGGAACACCCTCCCATCAGATGTCAAGGAAATAAACAACTATCTGACTTTTAGATGACATCTAAAAGACAGCCTTGTTTAGGGAAGTTTTTAATGTATGCTGTTTTACCGTGTTTTTAATGTTCTGTTGGGGGCTGCCCAGAGTGGCTGGGATAACCCAGCCAGATAGGTGGGGTATAAATAATAACTACTTCTTCTTCTTCTTCTTCTTCTTCTTATTATTATTATTATTATTATTATTTAAAGGGAAAGATCCTGTAAAGTGAAGGGCATTTGGAAACCCCACATATAAAGCTGCAGCCTTCTGCCCCATTATTTGCAGAAATCAGGTCCTCTGCTGCTGAGTTATGGCCCTTCTCTTAGATCAGTGGTAGCACAGATGCTGTGCATGCAGAAGGC
Source organism: Podarcis cretensis (assembly GCF_951804945.1). Lineage (NCBI taxonomy): Eukaryota > Metazoa > Chordata > Lepidosauria > Squamata > Lacertidae > Podarcis > Podarcis cretensis. The sequence goes on along the minus strand of NC_137177.1, from coordinate 16,436,745 downwards.
CTCAGGTTCAACCCCAGCATTTCTAGGTAGGGCTGGGGAAGAGCACAGCTCCCAAAAATGAGTGTGGCCCAGAAAATGTGTGTCCTGGTTTTCAGTTGTGACATCTTGGATGGTACGGACTGTACCTGCCCCAAAATTAATCTCAAGGGAATGCATCCCTCAGCAGAAGGAAGATCATTCACTACTGATAAATAAGCTTAATCAGGGCTTTTTTCCAGCAAGAGCCAGTGTGGTGTAGTGGTTAAGAGCGGTAGTCTCGTAATCTGGGGAACCGGGTTCGCGTCTCTGCTCCTCCACATGCAGCTGCTGGGTGACCTTGGGCCAGTCACACTTCTTTGAAGTCTCTCAGCCCTACTTACCTCACAGAGTGTTTGTTGTGGGGGAGGAAGGGAAATGAGAATGTTAGCCGCTTTGAGACTCCTGAAAGGGAGTGAAAGGCGGGATATCAAATCCAAACTCTTCTTCTTCTTCTTCAAGAACGCACCAGAACAGCGTTACGGCACGTCTCAGGTGGGCCCTGGAAGTAGGGAGAGAGACCTGGCCATAGAATCATAGAATCATAGAATCATAAAGTTGGAAGAGACCACAAGGGCCATCGAGTCCAACCCCCTGCCAAGCAGGAAACACCATCAGAGCACTCCTGACATATGGTTGTCAAGCCTCTGCTTAAAGACCTCCAAAGAAGGAGACTCCACCACACTCCTTGGCAGCAAATTCCACTGTCGAACAGCTCTTACTGTCAGGAAGTTCTTCCTAATGTTTAGGTGGAATCTTCTTTCTTGTAGCTTGGATCCATTGCTCCGTGTCCGCTTCTCTGGAGCAGCAGAAAACAATCTTTCTCCCTCCTCTATGTGACATCCTTTTATATATTGGAACATGGCTATCATATCACCCCTTAACCTCCTCTTCTCCAGGCTAAACATGCCCAGCTCCCTTAGCCGTTCCTCATAAGGCATCGTTTCCAGGCCTTTGACCATTTTGGTTGCCCTCCTCTGGACACGTTCCAGTTTGTCAGTGTCCTTCTTGAACTGTGGTGCCCAGAACTGGACACAGTACTCCAGGTGAGGTCTGACCAGAGCAGAATACAGTGGCACTATTACTTCCCTTGATCTAGATGCTATACTCCTATTGATGCAGCCCAGAATTGCATTGGCTTTTTTAGCTGCCGCGTCACACTGTTGGCTCATGTCAAGTTTGTGGTCAACCAAGACTCCTAGATCCTTTTCACATGTACTGCTCTCAAGCCAGGTGTCACCCATCTTGTATTTGTGCCTCTCATTTTTTTTTTTTTTGCCCAAGTGCAATACTTTACATTTCTCCCTGTTAAAATTCATCTTGTTTGTTTTGGCCCAGTTCTCTAATCAGCCTCAGCAAAGCCCTCCTGTGCCTCCAGCTCATGAGGAGACCCTCCTCAAAACCGGGGGGGGGGGGGCAGTGGTGGCCACACTTGGACTTCCAGCTGTTTTTGGACTACAACTTCCATCATCCCTAGCTAACAGGACCAGTGGTCAGGGATGATGATAGTCCCAAAACAGCTGGAGGGCCAAGTGTGAGCTTGGGAGAGGGTCTTCAACCTCCCGACTAACAGCTGACATGTGGGAAAGCCACACCTCAGCTGAGCAAGCCCCCCTTCTGCGCTGGCACATGCGAGCTGGAAAGGCGGGGGGGGGGCTCATTAAATTGCTCAGTTGAGGCATGGAAGGCTCCCCTCCCCTCAGCTGAGCAGCCTCTACAAGCCTCTGGCTTGTGAGGACACCCCCCCTCCAACTGCAAAGAGGATGGGACTTTTGGGCTTGAGTCTTCTGAGGGAAGAACATTCTGGCACCTTATTTTCTAGAAAAAAAGCACTGAGATTAATACTCTGCCCTGTTGCCTCCTAGATGAACTGGCAAGAAATTCTTCTGACGAAATCCTGTTAAGTACCTCTGAGTTCATTGCATTTGTTTGTTTAGAAAAATCTGCACAATGCTTAATTAAAAAACAACAACCCTAAGTGGTCTACATAAAACAATGCACCACAATGATCTGTAAAGTACAAATAAAAAGCAGCAACTTTTTAAAAACACACACACATACCAAAATTATATGACCGGATAGGCTTCCTGCAGCAGAAATATTTTTAACAAGCATTTAAAACATTGTAACGAGGATGCCCTTTTATAAACATCCATTTAAAGTGCATGCCTTCTCCCAAAGTACCCTGAGAACTGTAGTTTCCTAGGGTTGCTGGGAAATGTAGTTCGGCAAGGAATAAACGACAACTTCTGGAATTTTGGGGAGGAAGCCATGTGTTTTAAATATATGGTGTAGATATGAGTGAAGAATCACCCCCCCCCCAAGTAAATGATGGGTATTTTGGAAGTTGTTTTGTTTCTGCCGAGGGAGAATTTTTCCCAATACGTTTTGCATTTCCCCTCCCTCAAAGCATCATAGTGCATGCCTTCCCTCTCTGCTTTTGATTAGAAATTCCTTCCGCATTCCACCACGGCTGCAGGTACAGCTGTTTTGGGATCCTCCAGCCCCACCTTGGCAATGGAACCGGCTATTTAAAGCTCTCTCACACGCCCTGCCTACTGTGTGGTTTTGGTCTGCTGCGGGGGAAGATTTAATGGGAGGGGAGTTTTGATGGGACACGAGGTCTAAATTTGGTATCAGGGATGCCTGTGAGAAAATGTGTGAGAATGTTCTCGTCTTAGCGCATGAGGAAACACGTTTCGATCTGCAGTGCTATGCCAGTGCTATGTTGCTTAAACCATGCCAGGACAAACCAGGTCTTAACCCAAGAATAGATTTCATAGATCTAATGGGCCAGGGCATTGCATTTTGGGTAAATTAAAATGGCAGACCACCACCACGGATGGGAACTGAACTTGGCTCCTGGCTGCCCATCACTGAAAGGGCCATCGGAAGCCCAAGAGGAGAGCAGCTGATTGCATTTGTAAAACTGAAATGGTTGGCAACTATGGAAATTCTTGGAAATACTTGTACAGTGGTGCCTCGCAAGACGAAAAGAATCCGTTCCGCGAGTCTCTTCGTCTAGTGGTTTTTCCGTCTTGCGAAGCAAGCCCATTGACGGCTTAGCGGATTAGCGGTTTAGCGGCTTTTAGCGGCTTTTAGCGGCTTATCGGCTTAGCGGATAAGCGGCTTAGCGGCTTAGAAAAAGGGGGGGAGGGGAAAAAACCCGCAGGAACTCGCAAGACATTTTCGTCTTGCGAAGCAAGCCCATAGGAAATTCGTTTTGCGAAGCACCTCCAAAACGGAAAACTCTTTCGTCTAGCGAGTTTTCCGTCTTGCGAGGCATTCGTCTTGCGGGACAACACTGTAAAGATCACTTGTTGCTGGGAATGGAGGAGAAATTTAATTCAGTTCACATTCGAAGCCAAACTTGACAAATTTGCAATATGTGATCTGAAAGGCAGTTGTCCTTCAAAATGCACAGTTCTCTGAATTTTGTTCTCGGAGCAAGAAATGTGTGCAAAAATGCACATGTTCACAAAAATAAACATGTAAAATGCATTCTGTGTGGAGAAGATTACTTGCAAAGATGCGTTAAATCTGGCAAATCTTATACAAAAAAATGTGCATGTTGAGAGGAATTTGCACTAAAATGCCAACCAATTGTCCTGAGTAGTTTTTTTAAAATATATATATATATATCACAAAATGATGCAGAATTGCAGAGAACTGAAGACTGGGGGGAAATGAGAAACAGAAGATGCCAGCTGCATAAGAACCTAAGACAAGGCTGCTGGCTGGACCAGGCCAATGACCCATCTAGTCTAGCATCCTTTGTTCACAGGGGCCAATCAGACTCCAAGCAGGACCTGGGCACAATAGCACCCATCAGTGGTTCCCAGCAATTGGTACTCAGAGGCATAATGCCCCTGGGAGTATAGAATCACAGAATCATAGCATTGTAGAGTTGGAAGGGACCCCGAGAGTCATTCTAGTCCAACCTCCTGCACTGCAGGAATCTCAACGAGATGGCTCAGTTGGTAGAGCATGAGACTGTTAATCCCGAGGTTGCGGGTTTGAGACCTACGTTGAGCACAAGATTCCTGCATTTCAGGGGCTTGGACAAGACGACCCCCTGAGTACCTTCCAACTCCATAATGCTTTGATTCTATGATCCATGGCAGGTGGCCATCCAACCTCTGCTTAAAAACCTCCAATGAAGGACAGTCCACAACCTCCCGAGGAATCCATTTCACTGTTGGACAGCTCTTAATGTCAGCATTTCCGTGCACTGCTCTGGTTTGCCAGAAGCGGCTTAGTCTTGCTGGCCACATGACCCAGAAGCTGTATGCTGGCTCCCTCGGCCAGTAAAGTGAGATGAGCTTTACCGTATCTCTTCTCAGTCTCCTCTTTCCCAGTACAGTGGTGCCTCGCAAGACAAAAAGAATCCGTTCCGCGATTCTCTTCGTCTAGTGGTTTTTTCGTCTTGCGAAGCAAGCCCATTGACGGCTTAGCGTATTAGCGCTATTAGTGGCTTAACGGCTTTTAACGGCTTTTAGCGGCTTATCAGCTTAGCGGATAAGCGGCTAAGCGGCTTAGAAAAAGGGGGGGGGAAGGGGGGAAAAGTCAGAAAAACTCGCAAGACATTTCGTCTTGAGAAGCAAGCCCATAGGGAAATTCGTTTTGCGAAGCGCCTCCAAAACGGAAAACCCTTTCGTCTAGCGGGTTTTTCGTCTTGCGAGGCATTCGTCTTGCGGGGCACCACTGTAGAGGTAGAACACAGGCACTGTGGCTAGTAGTTATTGACCTCCATGAATTTGTCTGATCCTCTTTCTAAGTCATCTAAGTTGGTGGCCACTACTGCTTCCTATGGCAATGAGTTCCATAGCTTAACTACACTCTACATGAAGAAGGGCTTTCGTTTTTGTGGCCCGAATCTTCCAACATTCATTGGATGCCCGCAAGTTCTAGCATTATGAGAAAGAATTTTTTCATCCGTTCCTAGGCTTGAGACGAGGCAAGCATGGGTCTAAGCACCTAAAAGGGGCAGATCATCCTCTGAATGGTTGTGAGGCGAAAAGGTGGGCCATCTATTTGCAGAACTATCTTGGGCAATATATCCAGAGAGAGAACAATCTTGGGACATACAGGCGGCATTTCAGGACAACTGCAGCTCCTGTGCTTTGGAGCAAGGATGATCTAATGTGCTTGGTGGATGGCGCCCCTGGAATGCAAGCAGCTCAGGGGCAAAGTGAGTCAGCAAGTGATAAACAGCACTGGAGAATTTGGAATAAGCTTTTACAGAAACCATGCAATACTTTTTCAAGGGAGGTGGCATGCCTATTAGCTGCTTTGATCACTTCATTCTATGCCTGAGCTCCACTTAGGAGCATTTTAATCCCAATTAGCGATAGGCGATGCCAGGCTGTGCGTCTCTTTGCAACCTGAAAATTATAAGTGCTGCTGCCTTTACCACATGGCACTCAAGCGGTTTGCACCACGTGTGATTGTTCTTAAATCATGGAGACGGCCGCAACTCTTATGCTTCAGGATTTAGCTTAAACTCCTGTGCCTGACTCCTCTTTCAGTTGTCAAACAAACACTGCAGTTCTGATACAGCTGTTGGGCAAAACTCCACATTGAAAGCCACACATTCTGAATCTGCATTTGGAAATTTTTTATTTTGGTTTTCAGCTCTTGAGCAGGCAAATGACTCATTCCCTTGAGTGGCATGGAATTATTTGTGCATTCTGGGAAGAACCAAGGGGGTCCTCAGAGCAAGGCCTTCCAGGCAGGTTTGCCCTAAAAGCGCCTGCAACATTGCCGTGTGCTGCCTTTAGGACTAATGACGGCTAACATTTTGAGGGGAGTTTCAAGGAAGTGTGACATTCACAGCCGGCCCACTCAGCAGGGCCGTAGCTAGGAGGTGGTGAGGTGGGCCCCCACCAGGGGTGCAAGTGAGGCCCCCCCAAAAAATTGGCTAAAAAGATGTCTATAAATAAAAATACTGATTATTGCCTCATAAGAAAAGGTTTTAAATAAAGGGTCTTTATATGATATGTGTGGGACGCAGGTGGCGCTGTGGGTTAAAGCCTCAGCGCCTAGGGCTTGCCGATCGAAAGGTTGGCGGTTCGAATCCCTGCGGCGGGGTGCGCTCCCGCTGCTCGGTCCCAGCGCCTGCCAACCTAGCAGTTCGAAAGCACCTCCGGGTGCAAGTAGATAAATAGGGACCGCTTACCAGCGGGAAGGTAAACGGCGTTTCCGTGTGCGGCTCTGGCTCTGGCTCTGGCTCTGGCCAGAGCAGCAATGTCACGCTGGCCACGTGACCCGGAAGTGTCTCCGGACAGCGCTGGCCCCTGGCCTCTTAAGTGAGATGGGCGCACAACCCCAGAGTCTGTCAAGACTGGCCCGTACGGGCAGGGGTACCTTTACCTTTACCTATATGATATGTGGGGCCCCTGTTTCCCCCTATTTCTTTTCCTTGCCACATTCCTTTTTTCTTTAAATTTCACAAACTCAAAATACACACTATTTCACGTTGTGTACTTACTCACAACATTTTGGCCAATCACAACTCAACTTTCCAGGGGACAGCTGAAACCAAATTGAATTGGGGATTGGAGGAGAGGCAAAAAGAAGAGCTAATTTGTCCATGGCTAGGGGGTGTAATCTGGACATTTCTGCCAGGGGCGCAAGATCACCTAGCTACAGCTCTGCCGCCTAGTCTGCCTCTCTTGGAGGACCCCACCTGGTCCTTCCTAGAAGGCAGAAGGGAGGAAGTTAAAACAGAGAGTCTTGTTGACTCTGCTGCTGCTGCTAAAAAGTGGTCGTTGCTCCCCCTGCCCACCTCGGAAGCAAGCTAGGAGGGGCTGGACGGCTGCTGCCCCTACGAATGAAAGGATGGGTGCCTGAGACAGAGGAAGAGGTGCAGAGGAATGGGGTGTGTGTGGCTCTGGCAGCTGCAGCAGTTGCCAAAAGGAGGTGTACAAGGCACCATCCAATCATCTTAGGGACTTCACTCTGGATTTGTAGTCTTTGGGGGAAAGGTGCCTGTTTCTTGTTTCCCCTGTTACAATCAACTGAGAGTCAGAAACCCATGCAAATCACCCAGAGATCTACCAGGAAAACCTGCTCTCCCTTCCGCCCATCCCTGAAGTAGAGGAGTGAATAGGTGGATTTGTAGGAGACCTGATAGTGCACAAGCGGCCTTGCCTTTTCAGCAAGGGATGGGCCATGAATGCCCGCCCAGCTCTATAATTCACTAACTGGCACAGCTTGCTTTCCTAAGCCCATGGCAGAAAGCAATTCCCTTGCCTTAGGGGCTCTTCAAAAGCCAGGCAGAGAACATGCTTCTAATCCCTATTACATGCAACCTCCTTTCTCTTTTCCTTTCCTTTCCCCTAGCAGGTCGCTGTGCATTTATTGCAAGCAGATGAACAACAACAACAACAACAACAACAACAACAACAACAACAACAAATCCAACAGGTTAAGCATTTCCCAGCATGGTAAGGGCAGAAACGGAGTACAGCTTCCCCTGTTGAATTCCTGCCAGTGTTAAAAGTTCAGGACTTCTTTCTGCTGGGGACAGGAAAGTGGCAAAGCTATTCTTCTTACAATCCTTTAGTCATCACCGCCCTATCAATCTGCATTGCTAAAGCATTCACTGCCCCTCCCTCCTCCTCGCTTGATGCTCACCTTCCTTGCCATGTGCCCTGGACTGCCCCACAGTCAATCTGTGTGTTCCCTTGGATCCTAAGACAGGCTTATTTACTGAAGAGACCTTGGGAAAGTCAGGCACACCCAATCCAAGCAGAGAACAGACTCGTGTTGGGTCCAGAGATGCCTCTCTTGCAAGAGGAGGCTGAGAAGGCTCAGTCATCTCAACCCTCCTTGTTTTAATGAGTCAGGATCTGGCCAATCTCAGAGGTGGGAGAAGGAGTCTGTATGACTGCGACTTCCAACCACTCGACCACACAGCCTTCCAGGAACTTGGAAGAGAGCCCAGGATGAGTCCAATTCCCACCTCCACACCAGGATCCAAGCAGACCTCTAAGGCCATTGCTATGAGGTCACTATATCCAGATGAGATTCAATCACATCCCAGCAAACTTGGGTTGCACATTTAAAGCTGATTTGGAGCCCTTGGGCAGCAAACCTGCTGTTCCCCACTCAAAAACGTGTTTGTTTTTTTTGTAGTAAGTAGGGTGATGGGAGAATACAATTTAAAGTGTGCTTGAGGCCATGCCATCTTACTTCTCTACAAATAAATTGGGATAGATGTTCAATGGATAGCCCACATCATCTAAGCTCCCTGCAAACTCTGTGGAAACAAATTAGGACGAATATTCAACAAAGAGGTTGTCTGGAAAGGATCCAACTTTGCTGGCTTAGATCAGTGTTTCTTCCTCTTCTATTTGGGAGTGCTTTGTCAGGCAGATAAAAACAAGGACTGGAGAGCTACAAAAGTATCTCCCCTCCCCCCAAGAGTGGCCCATACAAAATTCCCGAGTGAGAGAGGAATCACCCAAAAAGGGAAGAAAACCAAACCAAACCTTGGTCTAAAATCTGCACTATTGACTAATTTATATATGGACTGCTACACATTTAGAAATGCTTACTACAGTTTAAGGGACGCAGGTGGCGCTGTGGGTTAAAGCCTCAGCGCCTAGGGCTTGCCGATCGAAAGGTCGGCGGTTCGAATCCCTGCGGCTGGGTGCGCTCCCGCTGCTCGGTCCCAGCGCCTGCCAACCTAGCAGTTCGAAAGCACCTCCGGGTGCAAGTTACCTTACCAGCGGGAAGGTAAACGGCGTTTCCGTGTGCGGCTCTGGCTCGCCAGAGCAGCGATGTCACGCTGGCCACGTGACCCGGAAGTGTCTCCGGACAGCGCTGGCCCCTGGCCTCTTAAGTGAGATGGGCGCACAACCCCAGAGTCTGTCAAGACTGGCCCGTACGGGCAGGGGTACCTTTACCTTTACCTTTACTACAGTTTAAATAGAAATCCAGTACATCTCATTGCAGTGGTGAAATCTGGGTTGTGTCCAGCAACGTCATCTCATTCATGCAAGGGCTTCTGCTTGTGCAATGGTAGATTCCTCACCCTCTCTTCCCTCTGTGCACCCCCATCTATTCTGGGGTCACCCCAACCTTCTGGAGCAGATTTGAGGGGGGGCACAAGGAGAAAATAAGGAGGGTAAGTTCCGCTGTGGAGCAGGAAGTCCTTACGCAAATGAGATGACTTGGTTGGATGCCAAAGTATCCCAGATCATACCACTTGTGGATAGTACATCTGTATGGATCTTTCCAATGTAAATTGGAGCTCTGTGGACACTGCCACGAGAAGGTGGTTTATCAAACTCTTACAAGGGACATCTTTATTGCACCCTGTAAATCAGCAAAACTAATCCCAGTTCTGTGGAAGAGATTGGAAAGGATTGCAAAAACCTCTTTTGGACATTCCCACCAAAGGTAAATCAACGCCCCAAGATTTTGACATTCATCTTCTCAACAGCTGTAATAATTCTAACTGTTCAACCTCAGTGTTTGAGCAGTTCAGTTTTTATCTCTGGAACTCAGATGCCTTGGGATGATGAGCTACACTTCTTGAATGGCAGCAGGTTCTGCAGTTTCAGAGGGAAGCCACTGCACAATGCACTTGATTGTGTTTCAAGACACAGCATCCTGGTTGCCTAAAGTCAGACTCCCTCATGGGATATAGAAATCTGCCTTATACCGAGTCAGATTTTTGCTCCATGCAGCTCATTAACATCTACACTCGCCAACAGCACCTCTCCAGGGTGTCAGACAGGGAGCTTCTTCCCACCCTACTTGGACACACCAGGAATTTAATTTGGGTTCTCCTGCTTGCAAGACTACTGAGCTACAGCTCTTCCTCAAAAGAAAACTGTTGTCTAGTAGTGAATGATGTTGGAGAATCTGGGCCTTGCTTCTCATTGCTTCTCTTCATAGATTCAGGACAGAAAAAAGGAAGCACACAGTGCATAGTTCAGCTTTGGAACTTGCTCCCATGGGAGGCGGTGATGGCCATGAATTTGGATGGCTTTCAAAGAGGACTGGACACATTCATGGAGTAGAGGGCTGTCAATGGCTACTAGCCGCAGTCGGAGGCAGGAATGCTTTTGAATACCAGCTGCTGGCAACCACAGGAGGGAAGAGTGCTAGGGTCTTGTTTTGTAGGTTTCCCCCCAGGTATCTGGTTGGCCGATGTGAGAAGAGGATGCTGAACCAGGTGGGCCACTGGTCTGATCCAGAAGACTCTTCTTATGTTCTGATTGCCTTTCTCTTTCTCCCTGCTTCAGTTTCTCCCTCTCTGTTGCTTTTTGTATCCTTTCCTCCAGCTTTCCCTCCCATCCCAACCAGACTGGCTGGATTCCTGAAGCCTGACACATCCCCGCCTTCCCATCCATCCTTTGGGATGCTCCAAACATCTCCTCCTGAAATCCTGGCCTGTGACTCACCTTGATACCAGGTGGGTCCGGTCCAACGTGTCCTCTAGTGCCACGCTTTTCACTCACGTGCCTGGCAACCCTCATTTGCACTGTCCCCTCCCAGCCATTGTGAAAGCAGCAGAGCCCAGCCTGGGACCAATTGGGAGTTCTAAGTGGCACCTTTGTTTGGGGCTGGTCCTTACGGAAGGGTAGGATTGGGTGGGAGTATTTAGGAGGTTATTAAAGGCAGCGCCAGGCAGCAGGTCAGAGACAGGGGCTCAGGACACAGCAAGGAGCTTAGAGCTGTTTCAAGATGACCAAGACTTGGGCAATTTTGCTGCTACCTGCTCTCTTCTACCAAGGTAAACTAAAGATTGGTTGATAGGAAATACTATTGTTATTATTATTTATTTTTATAATGATGTTGCAGAATGCACACTTTTAGTTCAGCTTTCAGCGGTGCAGGCAAGGCCAGATTAAGACCTTTAGAGGCCCCAGGCACCGTAAAATATATTTTTATTTCTCAAAAGGAAACCTACGGTAAGATGGAAAATAATGTTTGTTTTTGTATATTTCCACTTTATTCCATAATACAAACAATTTATTTACTAGTTTACAGCCAAATTTTGTGCTTTAATTAATAGAGATGAATTTTTTTTCTCAGAATTTGTAAACTGAAAAGCAGTGTTGTGGGTCCATGGAAAAACTGACAGTGAAAAATTTCTGTGGTGCCCCTTGATACTCTAGCACATGCTCATTTTGCTTAATGGTTCATCCATCTCTGGGAGCAGGTTTGATATTGCAGGATCATGAGCGCTTTTTCGTCAGTCCTGCTCTTTTATCCTTTAGATGCCATCTTAAATCTTACATTTGGCATGCTTTTCCTGCTATAAGAGATTTCAGTGATGCTTGGGATTGTCCTGTAAGTCTGTAATGCAGAGATGCCCAAAATATTCCTTCCTTGGTAGCTGCTCCTGTAACAACGGTTGGATCCACAGCAGTTGCCCAGTGATATTGTTTAGTTCTAGTCAAGCAGAGTTTGGCATCATCCGGACTTAAATGCATTTAAATTCCTAGAGTTACCTGGGAAGCGGGATGGATGGTTAAACCACTCTGGGAATGGTAGCTCCATGAAGAGAATATGGGCCGCCTAACAGCTCTCAGCACTTTGGACACAAACTACAGCTCCCAGGGATCTGCAGGGGAAGACAGGACTGTTTTAAGTGGTATAATAGTGCTTGAAATGTAGCTAGTGCAGACGTGGATTCCTGCAATTCAACTCTCCCTTAAGGAGCTATGACCTCACTGCTTTGTTGCTTTTCCAGTCTGCTGGCAACCCTAACTAAGTGATCCAAGGCTAAAGAGATGCAGCTCACTCTAGGATACTGCAGCAATGAGGTGGACAAGCTAAATCATGAAATGAGGCTTCTTGCATTGAGACTGACCTGCTTCTCCAGCAAAGTTCAAAGTTCTTTAATTGTGCTATTAAGGACCAGCCTTTACAGCAGAAATACCACAGCATGGGGTCAGAGCACCTTTTTGCATGCAGGAGGTCCAAAGTTCAATTCCCAGCATTTCCAGGTAGAGCTGGAGAGCTGAAATCCTGGAGATCAGCTGTCACTCAGTTTAGACAATACTGAGCAATATGGACCCTAAGGTCTGTCTTACTCTAAGGCAGCTTATTAATTAACTAAATTTTTAGACCCCCTTTGTCTGGAGACCACAGGGCAGTTTGCAACATAGAACCCAAATGTCAACATGCAACGTAATACCTATACCTCATAAATACTGAAAGAGTTAGAATCATGGGATAGCTCAGTTGGTTAGAACATGGTGCTGAGAACGCCAAGGTTGCAGGTTTGATCCCTGTATGGGACAACTGCATATTCAGGTTGGACCAGATGATCGTCGGGATCATTCCAACTCTATAATGCTGTGATTCTATGATCTGGTTTTTTTTTTATAATATTTATTAAAAATTTTCCAGAATAAAAAGGAAAGATAGCAAGAAAGAAAAAACAAATATGATTTACACTTGGTTTCAGTGGCATCTTTCCCGGACTTCCCCCCCTTCCCCCTCTTGTATTCCATTTCCCTTAAATTGATTCCACAGATTCTTACCCCAAATTTTAAAACCTTATTTGTAATTTTAAATAACCCATTTATTCCAAATTAATTTATCTTATTTATCTTAATGAACCATTTCTCCTTATATTTTATATAATTCCCTAAGATCGACCCCATTTCCCTTCCACAAATTCCCCTATTTTCAAACAACAAACATGAAAAAAGAAAAGAAAGAAATAATATATAATTTTACAGCCTTTGGATTCCAAATCTCCCCCCCCCCCATTCCCCGGTTCCAATCCCTAAAGTTCATCCATTGTCTACTGCCAGCCTGGTGTATCCACATCTATATCTCAACTCCACTTTGCCGTCTTTTGATAGCTTTTAATTTCAGAAAGTCCAATCTCGAAAAAACTCTCAGAAAAAGTCTCTATGTTTAAGAGTCTAACTTAAATTCTATTTCTTGGTCCTTTTAAAGTCTGGATGTTCCAAATACTCCGGCTTCAAATTTGGTCCAGCTCTTATTCCTCAGGTTGCTTTTTCCTGTTCTGCTGCAGAAACCTTCTAATTCAGAAACTTCTTGTTCTCCACAGAGGCTTTTGTTATTCAGGAACATAACTTGCATCAAGTCCCTTCCTTTCTTCAATAGATAAATCCATTGTCTCCTTTAGTATAGAAACCTCTGTAGACAAAATAATGCTTCGTTTTTGCAGCTTTCCCAAGAGATAACAGATCCTGCTCAAATTCATAGTATTTTTCCACTTGCTGCTACTGTTGCAATGTCCCAGCCTCCCTCTAGAGGGAATATGGTAACTTAATTTCTTTCAAAATCAGACCCAAGAGTCAAATAACTTGTTGCCTTTATTTCCAATAATTTATGTCCAAATTGTAACAAATCTAACCAGCAAAGCCATCGTAACAAAGTTCTCTTTTATTTTCCTGCTTTGACAGCTACTTTGACAGCTGTCAAAGTTTCTGTGTCTCTTCACCAGTCTCTCATAGCGGATCGTTCCCAGTTCCCGGGGGGGTTGCATTTTAGTTCCCACAAATCAGTCTTCTCCTCCAGCACAATTATTGTAATTTCCCTTCGTGAAGTTAAATTTTTTTTTCAGGTAAACAAGTTCATCTCTCGATCTTAGTTGTCAAATCCTTGCGTTGAGCCATCTACAACGGGGGGGGGGCGGACTTCCTTTTTGCACTCCCCCCGCTCGCTCCAAATTCAAAGATCAAATTTCCCTTTTAAGTCCAATCAATTTACTCACGGGTTGTTCCTTTTAGTCCAAATCCGAAATTTTCAAAGAAGAAGTCGTTGCTCTCCGCCGAATGGCATGCAGCTTCGCTGGGCAGGGGAAGCATTGGACTCACAGCACCACACACACCCCGTCACCCGCTCCGCAGCCTTTAAAAAGGCTCCTTCGCGGGTCGGGGGGGCGCAAACGGTGCCCGCCGAGTCACCAAGTCCATGGGCATCTCCGCCCATGGTTTTTGAGGGTCCCCGCGTCGCCAGCACAGCAGGACCCGACCCCTACCCAGCCGACTCCCTCCGGAGCTCGGAGGGAGTCCGCCATTCGGCGATGGCGCCGACCCAGAAGTGATTCTATGATCTGTAGAACTGGAAAGATCCCAAGGGGAATCTAGTCCTATGCAGACCTTATAATAATACATAATAAAATACAGATGATTGTAACAGCAACAGCATCAAAAACAAGGGAGGCAAGAATCAGCAACCAGGTAACTAAAATGCAAAACAACAACAACAACAAAACAGTGCACAAATACCTTATATTTTCTCTAGCCAAAGACAATGCTTAATCCTAGCCACAGAAAATGGTAGACCTTCCTAATTCTTGTCTGGGAGCTTTCCTTTCCTTTCCCAATCTTTCATTCCGGGCAGCCTTCACTTCCTTCCCTCTCACTCCCCACAGTTTTAATGTGTGATATTTTAGCGTATTTTTGGTCTTTGTGGAAGCTGCCCAGAGTGGCTGGGGAAACCCAGCCAGATGGGCGGGGTACAAATAATAAATTATTATTATTATTATTGTTATTATTATTATTATTCCTTCTCCAAATCCACCCGCCACCCTACTGTTTCTGTAGCTTCTGTAGCAAGGAGAGGGAGAGAGAGAGAGAGGACTGGGAGGCAGCATGGGGAAGCCCCACCCTGAGAATGACTTGTCCCAAATTTGACATAAACACCCAGAAGGTGCCTCCTCCTCCTCCTCCTCCTCCACGGACAGGGACTTTACAAAACACCTTATGATGGAAAGAGGACAATTAGCAAACAACGTGATTCTCTGGCTTCCCGGGTTCTCTGGTCCAGGAATTCTGGAGACCAGAATGGCTAATTATGTGGGGTGCGGTTCCATGCATCCCATAAACACGTGTCCCAGGAACTTATTCTCTTTTGTTCTTGTTGTCTTTAAAAATTGGAGCCTAATCTTTGAAACAACAACAACAACAACAAAAAGGAGACGAAGTTTCTGGTCCTCATGGGAGGAGCCACTATAGCAGAAACAAGGAACCTGGTGTCTTCCAGATGTTGTTGGACCAGAACTCCCATCAACCTCAGCTGGCATGGCTAATGGTCAGGGATGGTGTGGTGTGCATGTGTGTGTGTGTGTGTGGTTTCAAGTATCTGGGTTCCTCCCCCCTTTCTCCACGCCTGCCCTCACTAATTGAGAAGGAAGGGGGGGGCTGCCTTTGCCATGTTTCTGCTACCAAAATTTCTAAAGCTGCATGTTAAATGTTCACTATGTGGGAATTAATTTCTCTTTAACATCATCCTGCACTGTGTGTTTATTCTGAAGCAAGTCTTACTGAACTGGGGACTCATGCACACAACCAATGACTTTAAGCAGTCCTGGCTTCCGCCAAATAATCCTGAGAACTGTAGTTTGTTAAGGGTGCAGGGCTCCCCCCCCCCAGCCGGAACTCACTGGAACTGCCACTGCTATTATATGGGAACAAGGGTTCATGGTGAGCTCCAGCACCTCTTTTTCTAGAAAAATAGCACTGGTGCTGAGAGTTGTTAGAGACCTTTATTCCTCCTCCAGAACTACAATTCCCAGAACAGTTTAACAATATACAGTGGTGCCTCGCAAGACGAAAATAATCCGTTCCACGAGTCTCTTCGTCTAGCGGTTTCTTCGTCTTGCGAAGCATCCCTATTAGCTTAGCGCTATTAGAGGCTTAGCGGCTTAGTGGCTATTAGCGGCTTAGTGGCTTAGCAGCTAAGCGGCTATTAGCGGCTTAGCAGCTTAGAAAAGGGGGGGGACTCGCAAGACTCGCAAGACGTTTTCGTCTTGCGAAGCAAGCCCATAGGGAAATTCGTCTTGCGAAGCGCCTCGAAAAACGGAAAACCCTTAAGTCTAGCGGGTTTTTCGTCTTGCGAGGCATTCGTCTTGCGGGGCACCACTGTACCCTTCTTCCCAGGGGACAGCAACCCTGGGGTCTCCTAACAACTTTCAGCACCCATAAGAAAGAAATTGCAGCTCCCAGGATTGCATGGAGGAGAAGCCATTTTATTGGGAACCTAGATACCTGTCAACTATTTATTCAGCATTCATTCTGATTTGATCGTGGGGAGGTTACATAAAGCGGAATGGTTATCCCATGCTTTCTGGGATAGCATTTTCTTGTCACTTTTCAGACCATTCCACAAAGGCATTCCACAGAGGTTCAATGCAGTCATTTGATGTTCATTGGGTGCCGACTAAGGATTACAATGCCTGCTGTTGACCGACACACACACGCCAATATCAGTCCCGGAATAAAAATCTTGGAGAGATAAGCACTTTGCGCTTGCTGACTCTTGCTTATTTATTTTAAACTGCATGTGATGCAAGCGAAATCCATTATGCAAAGAACTGTGGAAGTGATACTCGTGGTGTGTAACGAGAAAGATTAAAATCTGATGAGCCTGCATGACATATTCCCAACGTGCTCCTTGTTGCGTAACTCAGTTCCACAGCTGAGCAGCCAGCAGATGGCATCCAACAGGCACAGTTTTCCCTTGCAAAGGGTTCGACCCACAAACATGAGACTCTTAATCTCTGGGTTGTGGGTTCGAGCCCCACATTCGGCAAAAGATTCCTGCATTTTAGGGGGTTGGACTAGATGACCCTCGTGGTCCCTTTCAACTCTACAATTCTGGATCTGGGGGAATTTATCAGTATGCATCAAAGTAAAAGTCAAACAAAAGTATGGATGAGCCCAAAGTCTCCCCATATTGGGGGAAAGCACACCTGTTGAATATCTGCCTGTTGCGCAGATGCTAAAGGATGGAGTGGAAGAAGCAGCCTTAGACCTGACCAATTTCTCTCCGTCCTCTTCCAGCCTTTTCCTTGCAATGCAACACGTGTCATGGTGAGTACGATTGCTTAGGAGAGAACGTGACATGTGAAGATCCTTCGGCCAGCTGCTCAACATCTGTCCGAAAGGCTTATGTCGGTAAGTATTATTTTTAGCGGTGGTCATGCGTACTTCTTGTTTGTTTTGTAAGGACTGTGGGTCATCCATACACAAAAAACATATTCGTTCTAAAAACAAACAGATTAGAACAGTGTTCTAATGTCGTGATCGGGGCTAAATAAAGTGACAAGCCAGTAAGCTAGCTTTTGAGCTTCACAGAACTCTTCCTCATATTGGGCTTGGTGTTGGGTTGGGCAGAATGTTGCTGTTAGAGGGCGTAGTAGAGGAAATCTGAGGTTTCAGGTCTTGCCTTTATCACCATGCCATCACCATGCTTTCTGGGCAAATTTGAGGTTGGGGCATGAGAAAACAATACTAACTAGCCTATCCTGAAGCCTGCCAATTGTTCTGGGAGCTGAGCCTTTGTGTGTGTGTGTGTGTGTGTGTGTGTGTGTGTGTGTCTCCTTGCAATAGAAAACTCAAGTTGTGAGGGCCAACAGGAATCCCAAACTTTGGGTTTCGTAATTAATGTTAAGTAGGAACCCCATGTTTGACATATCAGTTACTCAGTTTGTGGGGTGCTGCAAAATGTGAGGTTTTCACTGCAAAAA
Source organism: Podarcis cretensis (assembly GCF_951804945.1). Taxonomy (NCBI): domain Eukaryota; kingdom Metazoa; phylum Chordata; class Lepidosauria; order Squamata; family Lacertidae; genus Podarcis; species Podarcis cretensis. The sequence goes on along the minus strand of NC_137177.1, from coordinate 16,419,254 downwards.
ACAAAAACCCACCTGTAAAACTTTGGAACAGGTTTGCAGAGGACCCCATATTCAGGGCTTGTTGTTAATGGGCCCCCAACAGGATTGTAATGAAAAGAGGCGATGAGAAACAAGAGCAAGCTATTGGCAAGCTTGGGGAAAATCCATGGTTTGCAGAAGTGTCAATGGGCAGCAGAAGTGGGTCAGCAGAGGTGGAGGTGGTAGTGATGCCCAATGGTCAGGCCAAGTAAACCTTCCTCGGTGCATGACAATAGCAGGCTTAAGGCAGGGCCCTTCTCGGCCCAGCCTGACTCACAAAGAGACACTTCTGAGAGTTCCCCTGCTGGATTTGCCCTAATATATAGTAGTGTGGGAATGAAATGAAATGTACCTCTGAGTTTCATACAGCAAAAGGAAAACTGGGCTCGGGTTCCAGTTTGTGAAATGCTGCGTTAACGACAACATTGTTTCTTTCCCTTTCCAGGCTTCCTGGAATTTCAGTCAGTGAGGAAAGGCTGTGCCCCCCAGCTGTTTCCCCACGAATCCATCTCCCTCAACTCTCACCTCATGTCTCTTTCGTACCAGGCACGCTACTGTGCTGAGGACGGCTGTAACAATGAGACCTACTTTGGTGAGTCGCATGGCTGCCGGCACCCAAAATGAAACCAGGTTGATTTTTTTTAAATTTTTTTTTGGGGGGGGAGGTTGGATATGGAGGGAGGCTGAAAGCATATTGAGACAATACGTGAAATTTCCAAGAGAGAGTTACCTAGAGGTCTACCATTGTTACCCATTTTCACCTGTGGTGTGTAGGAACTTGTTCTATTGTATGAATGCGATGAATAAATATGACAAGGGTGAAGTTTGCATTTCTTGCCTTGCCTGCAAAGTGATTAGCATGTTGGACCAGGACCTTGGTCAGGGTTCGACACCACACTCAGCTATGAAGCTCACCTTGGGCCAGTCAACTCACTCTCAGCCTGGCCTACCTCTCACGGTTATTGTGAGGATAGAATGGGGATTGATTGATGGATTGTATTTCTATTCCGCTTTTCATTCAAATGAATCTTAAAGCGGCTTAGAACCAATAAATAACCGTAACATAATAAAACATAATAGCACATCGTGAATACAGCATACATCATATAAAATAATTAATGAATTATTAATAAAACAGTTGCAATCTATTAAAAACATCAACTGAAAAATAAGCTAAACCTCACAATTACGGCAAGTTATGTGATTAACAAATCAATGCGGCATTTAGAATCTATAAAACAATATTAAAAACATTCACAAAATAGCAACTGAAAATATAAGCTAAGCACTTAAATTCATTCACACAATCTCTGCGCCCCTGTGACTCATAACCTTTCACTCTGTTCAGTTCATTAACTGGCTTGAGCTCCTTGGAGGAAAGGTAGGATTTAAATGAAATAAAGAAAGTCATTTTTTTAAATAAAAAACACTCCCAGGTTCCTTTGCTGATTGTACGTAGGATGCCACCCCCCCGCCCTCCTTTGCCATCTCACTGTGCTCTCCCTCCCTAAGCACATGCTAACCCCCACCTCCTGTCTCCCCCCAGTCTCCCATCCTGCCCCTGTCAATCACATGCGCTGCCACAGCTGTGCCACCCAAGGAGCCTGGTGCCCCGAAGCTTCTCGCACTCAGATCAGCTGTGCTGGGGATCAGGACCAATGTTTGGATCTTGCCGTCACCGGAAAACTAGGTGAGTTGGTGGTGGTGGGGGCGGTAGGCAGTGCAGGATGTGTGGGGGAGGGAGAGAGGTGAGGTGTTTTTCGGAAGAGGGAGATGATGATGGGAGGGACCTGTGGAGATGTGGGAGGAGACACAAAGTGGAGAAACCTGGCAAATCAGAACTGGGGATAAGAGTCTGTGGGATCACTGTGGCCAACCAGAGGCCTGTGGGAAGCTTGCAAGCAGGACCCAAACACAAGGGAGCGCTGTCCCCTCCTGATGTTTCCACCAACTGCTGTTCAGAAGCATTACTGCAGAATATAGCCACCATGACCATCAGCCACTGATAGACTTCCCCTCCTCCATGATGGGTTCTGCAGTATATTATGTCTTTCACTGTCAATTACGCCTGCAGGTCAGTATGACAACATGAAGATGAAGGGCTGCACTAACCTCCCGCGGTGCCAGGAGACCTTGAGCTTCCACTCTGGAGACCGTACCATCCATGCCAGCTGCTGCTCAACAGCCCTCTGCAATACCTTCAACCCAGGTAACTACTAAACTTGATAGCCGGGCATCAGATCTAGAATTGTACGGTACAGGATCATTTTGTTTTCTTGTGACAGTGGGTTCCTCAGCATGTTAAGCCACTCTCAGTTCTTATCTCATACATCTGCAACAGTGGTGGTGTGGCCTTGTGTCCTCCAGATGTTCTTGGTGGTAGAGCACTGCCATCATGGCTAGTCATCATTGATTTCCTTTTCCTCCATGAATTTCTCCAGTCCTCTTTTTGTTGTGTTGTTGTGTTTAGTCGTTTAGTCATGTCCGACTCTTCATGACCCCATAGACCAGAGCATGCCAGGCACTCCTGTCTTCCACTGCCTTCCGCAGTTTGGTCAAACTCATGTTGGTAGCTTCAGGAACACTGTCCAACCTTCTCGTCCTCTGTCATCCCCTTCTCCTTGTGCCCTCCATCTTTCCCAACATCAGGGTCTTTTCCAAGGAGTCTTCTCTTCTTATGAGGTGGCCAAAGTATTGGAGCCTCAGCTTCACGATCTGTCCTTCCAGTGAGCACTCAGGGCTGATTTCCTTAAGAATGGATAGGTTTGATCTTCTTGCAGTCCATGGGACTCTCAAGAATCTCCTCCAGCACCATAATTCAAAAGCATCAATTCTTCAGCGATCAGTCTTCTTTATGGTCCAGCTCTCACCTGGAGCAGGAACCAGCAAGCCACTCCAGTATGCCAAGAAAACTCCATGGACAAAGTCCTCTTTTAGACCTATCCAACTTGGTGGCCATCACTGCTTCTTGGGGGACCGAGTTCCATAGTTTAACTATGCGCTGCATGAAGAAGTAACCTTCTTTTCCCTGTTCTGAATCTTCCAGTGTTCAGCTCCATTGTATGCCCATGAGTTCCAGTGTTAGGAGAGAGCGAGCAAGACCTTTCCTCTAGCCCCCCCTTTCCCTGCCAGGCTACCTGGTCTATGCTCAGGGCTGATGGGAGTTGTAGCCTAGCAACTTCTTTTTTTAAAAAAAAAAATTTTTATTGAATTTTCAAATTATAACAACAATTTTTCCACAAATCTTAATTAAGCAATTTATATATCCATATTTCTCCCCTCCCCCCTCTTTGGCTTCCACCGTATTTCCGTATTGATTTATTAAACAATTTCTATACCCTGCTGGTTTGACCTCTTATATAGTTGTGAAGGGACGCGGGTGGCACTGTGGGTTAAACCACAGAGCCTAGGACTTGATGATCAGAAGGTCGGCAGTTCAAATCCCCGTGACGGGGTGAGCTCCCGTTGCTCGGTCCCTGCTCCTGCCAACCTAGCAGTTCGAAAGCACATCAAAGTGCAAGTAGATAAATAGGTACCATTCTGGCGGGAAGGTAAACGGTGTTTCCGTGCGCTGCTCTGGTTCACCAGAAGCGGCTTAGTCATGCTGGCCACATGATCCGGAAGCTGTATGCCGGCTCCCTCAGCCAATAAAGCAAGATGAGCGCCGCATCCCCAGAGTCAGTCAGGGGTCCCTTTACCTTTTTATAGTTGCGAAAGTTTAGTAAAAACCTGCCAATGAGTCCAAGTCTTTATACTGTCTTTTTATATAGTTTATAAATGGTTCCCACTCTTTTTTGAAATCAATGTTGTCTCTTTCATGTATCCTCTCTGTCAGCTTAGCCAGTTCCGCGTAGTCTATAAGCTTGGCTTGCCATTCTTCCTTCGTTGGCGTTTTCTCTGTTTTCCGTACTTGAGCTAATAAAATTCTTGCTGCTGTTGTCACATACATAAACAATCTTGCTGCTAGCAACTTCTAGAGGACTACAGATGAGGGATGCAGTCAAATGCTGAGGACACTGGTATATTCTACAGGTGACCTCCTCCGCCCTGTGTTGGTCTTGTGGTTTTTTGTATAGCTAGCCTTGAATGTATTGTCTCTTTGGGCCAAACAAGGCAGAACATCCATTGGTGATTTCTGTCAGGACCATGGCAGGTAGAGAAGGCAAGCGTGGCTCCTGTTGGGCTTCTATTGGTGAAGATAGAAGTCTTGGTCAGTGTCAAAGGTCAGCCAAACTGCAGCTGCATGCCTGCTCCATTAGAGGATCTTGGTGATCCAGAAACAGCATAAATTCTACTCATTGAATTCTACTCAGTATTGATCCACAGCAGAACTTCAATGTATAGTTAGCAGAGTAAAAACTTAAACACATTGCAGGATTCCCCCCAAAAATAGACCAGAGTCAACTGTATTTCATCCAGCAGAGCTTTACTGCTACTGAAAGCAAATGAGCATAATGGTCACAAATCCAATACATTCAGGATTGGCAGTGTCCATAAGAAGTCCAGTTGCAGCAGACCTAACTTAAACTTACAATAACTTATAATAGGACTAAATCGTAATGCTATATACAGAACACCACACCAGAAGGAAGAGAGATAGATAGAGAAAGTAAAACCCAGGATCCTTCTTTTATAGTCAGCATGACCTTGAAGAAGAGATAACAGAACCAGTTTCAACCAGCTGTACTCAGCTTCTCTGAAGGGATAACCTAAACATCATGAACCTTCTGCTTGTTTCTTTCACACAGAGAAGCTTCCAGAACCCTCTTGAATTACTCAGAATAGGAAAGATTTCTTCTGCACTAAGAAATGCAAACTGACAAAGGAATCAGGCAGTCTTTTGGGTACTCTGTGCCCATTGTTTAGGGCTTTGTGAATCGACTCAAGAACTTGGTCTGGTAGAAAACAGGCAGCCAGGTCCGCTCTTGCAGCAAGGAAATAGCACACACTCCTTGTAGCTGGAAGCAGGTCCAGTCCATGACCTGCTGCTTGTGCAAATGGCAGGAGGATTCCTGGTTGTTACGATGCAGGCATGCCTCATGGCGGTTTCTTTCACTTTTCTCTCTCCTTCCAGATCTTCATGTCCAAAGCCAGGCAACGAACGGGCTAGAATGCTATAGCTGTGTGGATGACAACGGCTCTGGGTCCGGGTGCTCCAAAAAATCAATCTCCAAGGTGCAATGCACAGGCATCCACAACATGTGCTTGGAGGGGATTGGCAACAGCCGTAAAGGTGAGTGTTGATCTGCGAGACTCCCTACACTTAAGTTTCCGGTACCATCCCGGTTAGGCAGAGGAGGCAAGCATTTTTTTGAAAGTCCACATTCCTTCCAGAAACAGCAAAACCAGAGTCAAAAGTGGGCAGGACACTTGCCTCCCCCTCGTATCCAAAGGTGTAATAGTCTGAGGTCGGGTGGGGGTTGAAGACTTGTTACTCTTTCTGTGTTAGGGTCCCGGTCTCCAGCATCTGAGAGCTGCCCAACCAACATAAAATGGGAACTTTTTAGTCACTGGGAAGAAATCTTTTCAACCCTTTGCATTGACTACAGTCCAAAAGAGTGCAAGGGGGGGGGGTGAGTCAGACACTGAGGATTGGCCCCTAGGGCCACTCTGGAGAAGGTGCACAAGAAAAACTCTGAGTTGTTGCTCCATGTGCTGCAGAACTGAATGTTTAGGTACACCAAAAGAATGAGGTGCTTTAGTTTCAGGAGATTAGTGTGCAAGTTCTGTCGCATGCACTGGGCACCAAAACCCACCCACAAAGGTTAAGTCACTCTAAAAGAAATTGTAGGAGCTCTCCAAATCGTTTTCCAGCCACATGTCATATGAGATTTAAGGTGTGCGACAAGGGCTGCAGTTCACACTCGCCCGGGGAGAGTAACCACAACAGCCTTGTAGGGAGCAATAAACCCTTTTGACTAATTGTTGCTGTTCCCTTTTCTTTTCTTTTCTTCACCTGCAGCTGGTAGGGATTTGGGCCTAGTGACCTTCAAAGGCTGCGCCTCCCCAGCCATGTGCCAGAGCTCTCTCCTGGCTTTGGTACAAGAGCTGGACAATGCTGATGTCATGTGTTGCCAAGGCAACCTCTGCAATGACCGCATCGTGGACGGTGTGGTGACGCAGCGCATAGTCCCTGCGGACAGCGCTGACACCACGACGGTGGCAGAGTGCGCCACCCCCACGCCATCTGGCACTGCACCAAATCCTGACTGCATCTACGATGACGAGGATGAAGACAGCGTCGTGGCTGCCCATGTCCCTGCTGGTGCAGAGCTGTCTCCCGGAAGCCATGTTGATAATGAGACAGCCTACAAGGTCAATGAGAAGGAAGGGAGTGAGTCTTTGGTCAATGAAGGCAACCATAACCACTCAACAACTGTGGGTGAACACATCGTCAATGAGAATATCGTTGGCGATCACACAGAGGGCCACACCATCTCCCCCGCGGGCACCACAGACTCTGAGGACATGGCAGCCGGCAGTTCCTCAGCTGCCACAAACTTGGACGAGAGCAACGCCGGCACCAACGCCACCTCTTCTGGCAATCATGGCAGTGTTGTTGTGCTGGTGCCCGTCGTGGTCCCCAAGAAGAATGCCACTTCTGCCACTGCTACCACCACCTCCTCTTCCTCCTCAGAAACAAGCGCCGGCAACATGGTCGTGGTAGCTTCCAACGATGATGATGATGAGTATGAAGAATGTGAGGCAGAAGAAGAGGCCATCAGCACCGGGCAGCAGTTCATGGCTGGTAAGGAGGCAAACCGTGAAGGTTCAGCCGCCTCTCACCCTTCAGGTGTGTTCTACGAAAGTGAAACCCGGCCACATGGGTCTGCTCACTCTCCTGCTGCTGGTCCCACAGGAAACACGAATGTGGACCACACTGGCCATGCTACTACTAGCAGTGAAACCTTTGCCGTCGGTGGCAATCACGGAGATGCCAGTGGCGAGCACGTCACCGTTGACGGTAGCACTCCCCAGCCAGGCCATGCCACCAGTGGCTCCACCACGGGAGGAAAGGTGGAGGCGGGTGCCCCTGTTGTGATCACTGCCAACGCACCAGCCTCCACCAGCAGTCCTGCTGGAGCAGTCCTCGTTTCTGGAGCGGCAGCTGGCACTCCACGCCCCAAGAAGAAGATCCCATGCAAGCGGCCTGGGCCCCAAAGCCGACCCGGAGTGAACCTGGCATCCGCACCTGGAGCTGAGAGCCGAGGCGTAGAAGACACTGCCACCAAGAACCCCGAACCTTCGTTGTTCAGTGATGCTAAGCAGCCAGAGCTCAATGCAGGGGAGAAAGGCAGCCTTGCCAATGGGGCTTTGGGCCTTGTCTCCAACTTGGGCCTCTTCTGTTTCACTCTCCTGTTGGCTGCCCTGTTGCATTGAACCCACAGAGGCTGGGATTGGGGTTAGGTCTGTTGATTTGTTTTAGACAATGCTTTTTTTCTGAAAAAAAATCTTTCGGGATACTCTCATTTTGACTCAAGAAAACCACCATTTTATAGTTCAAATAGGGGGAAATAAATACAGTAAATGGACAAAAGTACAAAGAACGTGGATTACCTCATATTATATAGCTGTCAGCTCACAGTAACTTCCACACTGGCATGAGGTTCCGTCTGAGACTCAGGAAACACCGGGAACAGAAATGAAGCTGCCATCGGAGGTGGTAACAATGAAACTGACCAATCACCATGCTAGATTCCAACTCCTACTTCACACATGAAACACTCGCTTCTGTCTGAGACTCAGGGAACACTGTGACAGGAAATGAGGCCATCATCAGAGGTAGCAATGTGCTAGTGAAGAAACTAATTTTTTATAAAAAAAATAGTTTCTTCTTCCGTTAGATTCACAAAATGTTTAGGGGACCCCTGTGTCCCCCCCCCAGAAAAAAGCACTGGTTTTAGAACCAAGGAGTATGGCCGTCCACCCCTTTATCTAGTGCCATTTCCTTTCATAAAAGAACATTCGAACCCACACAGGGTTTAAAGGAGAAGTGTAATCCAGAATAAAATTTGGAATGCTTGGGTTTTGCATGAAAGTATGCATGGACGTGTGAGAGAATATGCACAAATGAATATGCACAAATGGCATCTTGCTCCCTCCTGGTAGGAAAAATGGGATGAGGCTCCGTGTGTTTCATATACCCTACAAGACCCTTGGCCAAAAGAAGAGTCTTGCTTGTATTCAGGCAGAGCTGGGAACTCCTCCCGGACTGATTCGGGAGGTGGGGTGCCATATTAACATGTAGTTAGAGAAGTATATATTCCACATAACCAACAGGATACACAAGTATAGCAGTTAACCCATAAAATATTGGTAGGTCTGTTCGTTTTCATATGCTGCTAGTGAGGTTTGTACAGTTCACTCAGCTGTGCCAATAATGCAGGTGGCGCTGTGGGTTAAAGCCTCAGCGCCTAGGGCTTGCCGATCGAAAGGTCGGTGGTTCGAATCCCTGCGGCGGGGTGCGCTCCCGCTGCTCGGTCCCAGCGCCTGCCAACCTAGCAGTTCGAAAGCACCTCCGGGTGCAAGTAGATAAATAGGGACCGCTTACCAGCGGGAAGGTAAACGGCGTTTCCGTGTGCGGCTCTGGCTCGCCAGAGCAGCGATGTCACGCTGGCCACGTGACCCGGAAGTGTCTCCGGACAGCGCTGGCCCCTGGCCTCTTAAGTGAGATGGGCGCACAACCCCAGAGTCTGTCAAGACTGGCCCGTACGGGCAGGGGTACCTTTACCTTTACCTATGGGCAGCTGCAAGCACACATTCACACACACTGTATTTATTAGGAAATCTACAATGGGATGTTTATTTTTTTTACAATTATATATATATTCCAGATGCACAGAGCAAAGCTCAGTCAGTCACAAACAAAACTCAGGGCTCCTCCAAGCTCAGGAAGGCGACTCTGAGCTCCAGGGTCAATTCAGTCCCATCTAGGCATTGTGAAGGCTAATTGCAAAATACAACAAATGGAGAGGAGCATCCATATTCCGTGGGGGGGGGGCTTTAATATTATTTTTTTAAATTCTGCATTCATGATGACTTGTGCTCAGGATACTACCAGGGCAGTCTGACATGATCTTGCTTTCAGTACTGTTTGTACATGCAAAAGTTCTAGGGCGATCACACAGCTTCCTTTCTAATCAGTGCATATCCTGTAACTACCTGGTGAAACCCCTTAACTATTTATATCACCAATGTTCTGGTTTATTTTTGTACCACTTTTCGTTGCACTGTGGTCCCTCCAGGGAGCAATCATGTGGTAGAATTGGGCAAGCATCGCGAAACATCTAATAAAGTAGAATGAACCTACCACTAAGGCACTTTTCTTGGGTCAAAAGCATGTTGCAAAGCACACCTGCGATAAAATGCCGGTCGAGGGGGGCGGAGAGCTCTGGTTGCACAGTGGGACTGAGGTATAAAATCACCCAAATCCAAAATGTGACAAATATCCTGAGGAACCCACCTCCCACTCCCGCTTTGTGCATAAGCCAGAGAAAAAGGATGTTCGGTGTCACAACACTTGGAATTTTCCTTGAGATAAATACAGACAGAGCACAAACTACCCCTCAATCCTTCTCCCCAACAGAAACAAAGTTTGTTTAGGGTGCTGAGTTGTGGGGACAGCCCATGTTCCTAGGGTTGCCATATTTCAAGAAGTAAAAATCCAGACACAAAAAAACTGATCTTTTTTGGGTGGTGGGAATCAACCACAAACTTGTTGAGGGTTTTTTTTCCTGGATGCTAATTTCTCAGTTCCAGATATTCCAGACATATGGCATCTCTATCTGTCCCCTTCACAGAGCTCCAGTTCCTACAGTAGTTTAACAATTGATGCCTCTTCACAGGGAACTCTGGGAACTGCAGTGCTGGGAGAGGAATAGGAGGTCTCCTAATAACTCACAGAACTCTTAACTAACCACAGCTTGCAGAACTCTCTGGGGGAAGCCATGACTGTTCAAAGGGGTATAACAGTGCTTTAAATATATGATGTGGATACAGACTAACTAAGCACTACTTGCAGGCCTCACCTTTCTCACTGCTAACCTAAACACAGATGCCTTTGGAGCGTTCCATTTCTAGCTTTGACCTTGCAGAACACCTTGCCCATTGCCTGGTAGTGGGCAGGGTATTCAAGCTCCCTTGCAATTAAGAAACAATGTTATTTTAAAAACAACACGCTAACACTGCAATTAAAATGATTGCGTGCTCGTTTTCTAGGTCATCAAAACAGCTATTGCAACATAGCTGCCATCTGTCAAAGCGTTGCCCAGAGGAGCAGCTAGATAAAATTATTGGTTGGTTTGCCACAACTGAATGGCTGAAAACCCAGGGAGGGCCTTCCTCCGATGACTCATCTTAGGGCAGATTCACGTAAATATGTACCAATTTGTTGTACACAGTCCAGGCATCTTTCCTTGGGAATATAACAGTCTTCCTTATGTACCTTGGTGCATGCCATATTTGGACATGTGAAAAGGCAGCTTTCCAATGTAGCGCGTCCATTGCCCTGTTGGCTGCCATATGGAAATTGACTGTGCAAGTGGCATGAGAAACAATTGAAGACTGGATCCGACCCGTGCTCCAGTCACATGCAATTAATTGTGCGTAACAATATGAAGTTCCACAGTTCCCTGGAAGTTCAGGTGGCTTTCAGGATGTTGTCAAAAACAAAGATGGCGGCCACTGGGAGCTGGCAAGAGTGTTGTTGCTGCTGTTGTTTTTTAAAAAAGAAGGCAGGACAAGTGTCGGTGAATGAACCTTCCATGGTGCTGTCTGAGGTTGCTAGTGCTGGACCTCAATATGGATATTGTACTAGGGTTGCCATATTTCATAAAGTGAAAATCTGAACACAAAATTGTTGAGTTTTGTGTGTGTGTGTCTGAAATGTCAAATTAAAGTAAGCACTTTCAGAACCACTTTGGATCCAGCAGCTTAAATCTAGCCTGAAGTTTCCTATGGGTTCTTTAAACTTCTAGAAGCCCAAGAGGTTCAGCAGTCTTCTAGATGGGGAGCTTGTGGCCCTCCAGATGTTACTGGACTCTAACTCCCATAATTCCTGGCCACCTTGGCAAGAACCAATGGGAGACAACATCCAGCAACAAACACAAGACAGCACAAGAACTCAACCAAACTCCATTTACCTCACATTTATTATATGCCAGGGATTTTGACCTCTTTGAGGGAATAGCTATGTTTAAATTACATTTAAAGAGTGTGCGGTCTTGTGTGGCTGTTCACACAAATAGTTGAGCTGTACATTAAAGCTGTGTACACATTACTGGTTTAAAATGCAGTTAGGGCTTTTCCAGCAGGATAAATGGGTTTTTACCATGAGTGCCCCCTTGTTTTAAATTTATGTTTTGTTTTAGTGTTTGTAACTGTTTTAATTACCTTATGTGCAAATTTCCCTGAGATGGTGAATTAGGTGCTGTTGCTAATAATAATAAAAATAAAAATAAAAATAAAAATAAAAATAAAAATAATAATAATAATAATAATAATAATAATAATAATAATAATTTATTATTTGTACCCCACCCATCTGGCTGGGTTCCACAGAGACCAAAAATACACTAAAATGTCACACATTAAAAACTTCCCTACACAGGGCTGCCTTCAGATGTCATCTAAAAGTCAGGTAGTTGTTTATCACTTTGACATCTGATGGGAGGGCGTTCCATAGACGGGCGCCACTGCCAAGAAGGCCCTCTGCCTGGTTCCCTGTAGCTTTGTTTCTCGCAATGAGGGAACTGCCAGAAGGCCTTCGGCGCTGGACCTCAGTGTCCGGGCAGAACGATGGGGGTGGAGACGCTCCTTCAGGTATACTGGGCCAAGGCTGTTTAGGGCTTTAAAGGCCAACACCAACACTTTGAATTGTGCTCGGAAACGTACTGGGAGCCAATGTAGGTCTTTCAAGACTGGTGTTATATGGTCTCGGCGGCCACCCCCAGTCACCACTCTAGCTGCTGCATTCTGGATTAGTTGTAGTTTCCAGGTCACCTTCAAAGGTAGCCCCACGTAGAGCGCATTGCAGTAGTCCAAGCAGGAGATAACTAGAGCATGCACCACTCTGGCGAGACAGTCTGTGGGCAGGTAGGGTCTCAGCCTGCATGCCAGGTGGAGTTGATAGACAGCTGCCCTGGATACAGAATTGACCTGCGCCTCCATGGACAGCTGTGAGTCCAAAATGACTCCCAGGCTGCACACCTGGTCCTTCAGGGGCACAGTTACCCCATTTAGGACCAGGGAGTCCTCCACACCAGCCCGCCCCCTGTCCTCCAAAAACAGTACTTCTGTCTTGTCAGGATTCAACCTCAATCCATTAGCTGCCATCCATCCTCCAACCGCCTCCAGGCACTCACACAGGACCTTCACCGCCTTCACTGGTTCTGATTTGAAAGAGAGGTAGAGCTGGGTATCATCTGCATATTGATGGACACCCAGTCCAAACCCCCTGATTATCTCTCCCAGCGGCTTTATATAGATGTTAAAAAGCATGAGGGAGAGGATGGAACCCTGAGGCACCCCACAAGTGAGGGCCCAGGGGTCTGAACACTCATCCCCCACCACCACTTTCTGAACATGGAGATCTTCCTCCTCCTCCTCCTCCTCCTCCTCCTCCTCCTCTTTTTCTTCTTCTTCTTCTTCTTCTTCTTCTTCTTCTTCTTCTTCTTCTTCTTCTTCTTCTTCTTCATACAGTTTTTGACATGTAGCATTCTACCCATGTACAATCTGTGTACCTCTTTACATAACAGTTAAGCTGTACAAATCAACAAGTGTACACTCTTTCAAGCAAACACGTCTCCATGTATAGATACAATCTGAACCCGTGTTCAGTGAAACATGGCAACAAGGCTACAGTTAAGCTGGTTTAATCGTGAGTCCCTTTCCCCAGGGACCTCTGCAAAGGAGTGTTTTGTGGGGAGATGCCAACAATCTAAACAAATCTCAGGCAGAGATTATTTGTGCGGTCAGCAAGCTACAATTCCCAGTAGCTCCTTTGGAGGAACCCCAACTCTGAAATTGGCATAAATAAATGTGGGCCTCGTGCCCCATTGCCCTAAGGAAAAGAACCACAACCGCATTTCTCTACTTCTGTCTTTGTTAATTAATTTACAATTGCCACATGATATAACGAGTTCAGTTTCCATGCTGTGGGACAAAACTAGGCTCTGTTTATTTATAACTCCAAGGCTTTTCCGTAACGGAATGAACTTAAATTAGGGAGGAGGAAACCCTGCTAAATTCTCGGATTGCTAATTATAGAACCCTTGCTTTCAATGAGTTTGCAAGTGCTGCAGGAACCAGAGTTTTCTCTAGGTCTAGACAAAAGTCATATATCCACCAGTGTAACTGAAGTCCTTCACAGGCATTCTTAGCTTGTAGTGTGAGCACCTGTTGCTGAGGTGTGTGGGTGTATTATTGTGGTAGCAAGCTCTATCTCCAATCTGCACATTATTTACTGTAAGATCTAAACAACAACAACAACAACTCCTGAAAAGATAGCTGTATTAGTGGAGAGTGGGAATGGTTGAGGAATGCAATATTTACAAATTCCCATTTGAATTGATCTGATTCAAACCTCCCAGATTAACTTGGGTTTTTTTCCTTCTCAAAATTAAGTTATCCACTGTGGGGAACAAGCCCCTGTTGAGATGACCATGTTGTAACTTACTCTGTGTAGACTAAAGGTGTAAATATGTGTAATTTAACCATACAGTTGTACCTTGGATCCCGAATGCCTTGCAAGTCGAACGTTTTGGCTCCCTAATGCCACAAACCCAGAAGTGAGTGTTCTGGTTTGTGAACATTCTTTGGAACACAAACATTCGACGGGGCTTCTGCGGCCTCCGATTGGCTGCAGGAGCTTCCTACAGCCAATCAGAAGCTGTGTCTTGGTTTCCAAATGGTTTGGAAGTCAAATGGACTTCGGGAACGGATTCCGTTTGACTTCCGAGGCACCACTCTATTTCTAAAGGCACAAGAGTCTCCACCACGTTTAATATTGAGATTCTAAAGTAAGGCTGAATTTCTAAATACACTTCTAGCTAGGGAGTAAAACAAGCTCAACTGAGGCCCCCTCTGCACTTAAAGCAGTATCACACCATTTTAGCAGTCATAACTTCCCCCAAAGAATCCTGGGAACTGTAGTTTGTTACAGGATGCTGAGAGTTGTTAGGAGATGGCTGTTCTCATCACAGAGCTACAGTTCCCAGGAAGAGGGACTGATTTGGGGGTGGTACCTCTGTGAGGGGAATAGAGGTCTGCTAACAGCAGACGTGGGTGGCGCTGTGGATTAAACCACAGAGCCTAGGGCTTGCCGATCAGAAGGTCGGCAGTTCAATTCCCCGCGATGGGGTGAGCTCCCGTTGCTCGGTCCCTGCTCCTGCCAACCTAGCAGTTCGAAAGCACGTCAAAGTGCAAGTAGATAAATAGGTACCGCTCCAGCGGGAAGGTAAATGGCATTTCAGTGCACTGCTCTGGTTCGCCAGAAGCGGCTTAGTCATGCTGGCCACATGACCCGGAAGCTGTACGCCGGCTCCATCGGCCAATAAAACGAGATGAGCGCTGCAACCCCAGAGTCGGTCACGACTGGACCTAATGGTCAGGGGTCCCTTTACCTTTACCTTTAACAGCTCTCAACTCCTTAACACACTACAGCTTGAAGGATTATTTCCGGAAAACTGTAACTGTTTAAAGTGTTTTGGAAAGTGCAAATACGCTGAATGCCACTTGACAAATGGCTAAAGCTCACATCCCCTCCTTATATGGGTGTGTGAAACTGTGACCTCAGCCATCTCTTTCCAGTAATAATGTTGAAACATTTGCAGAATAACCATCAGTCTCCCCAGGAAGGGTGAAGTTTGAAGGGTGATTAATTCAAGCTGGTTGTTTTTTCTTCTTCTTCCAAATCATGTGTATCTGAAGACACTGAGAAATAGGACAGTGCTTGGTGTAACCAGCCTATTTTCTCCCCCAATCCTCATGCCAGCAGAGGCAGCCAAACGCCACCAAACCCAAAGGGCATCTGGGGGCAACTACCATTGACACCATGCCATTCCTGGATTTTGCAGCTACTCCACTTCAGTGGAACAAATGGGATTTTGCTTTCCAGCAAAAGGGATTCAGATGAAACTGTATGGTCCAAGGGTGAGGAAGCTGTGGCTCTAAGAACATAAGAGGACCAAGCCAGTCATTGTCTCTTAGCCCAACCCTACCTCACAGGGTTGTTTTGAGGAGGAAATTGGGAGGGAGAGGACAATGTATGCCAACTTGAGCATCTTGGAAGAAAGGTGGGCTATAAATGGAATCAACCAATAAAGAAAAATAATAATAGAAGTCCCATTTTTCTGATTCAGTTGTTTCTCCTGCACTCTAGGAAGCTTAGCTGCGAGTTTGGAAACCACCAAGGAGGTGCTTAAGGGTTCGGCACTGTGACACAGCAAATTCCTTAAATGCTTATGAGATGGGTGAAAACACCTCTCTGATCAGCCCCAAATTACGTCATGGCTCCCGTTCAGATACCTGCTCTAATCCCAGCCTCATTCTTTGGCCTACCCCGGTGACTTGCAATCCCAGAGGGTTGTTCATAGGCAACTCAGGTGGGGAAAAGAAGGTTGGAGGGAAGCCTGCCAGATTCAGCTGTACAGCCTCCTGCATCCTGGTGTCCTCCAGATGGTTTTGAGTTCAACAACAATTCCCAATAGTCCCAGCCAACATGGTGATGGGAGTTATAGTCCAAACGGCTGTGGAATGCTGGAGGGTCTGGCCCATACACTTCCATTAAGGGTGGATAGAATCATAGATAAAGCAGGGCAAACCCAAAACAAAATCAGAATGTGCCCATAGGGTAGGCTGGTACATCCTGAATAAATCCTAAATTCAACTCTAATTTAACTCTCTATCAAATTTAAAATCCAATAAAAATAGATATGTATGTTTCGAAGTCCTCTCATTTAAACCCTATTAAAACATATGGTTAGGTCTCCTTCCCCAATACTGCCCACACTTCAGAGCGCAGGCGCATCAATCCTGCTAGGTGCAGTTTCACCAGCTCATTCCCTATGGTGAACATAGCTGGTGAGCAGAGGGTTCAGTCCTGCTCAGTTTGACTTGCTGGGAACAGAAACATACAGTCAAAGTTTGTGTATGAATGCATATATTGATGAAAATAACATGCATGGATGGCACTGTATTTGTGTTGGATCCTGGAAGCCAAGACTCAAATTTGGGCCATACACTCTTTGATGAGAGAACTCCAGCAGAGATTTAGCATTACAAAATATGCAGCAAAGAATAGTTTGAAAATATCTGTAAAACCTTTAAAGTGTGCTCTTCGAGTAAGTCTCCAAAATATCCCCTTTTAAATTTTCTTAGCTTTCCCACTTCCCTAGCACAGAGATAGACCACATGTTTACTAAATCATAAAATGGTTTACTTACAAAACTGTTCAAAGGTCAGATTCATGTGCTTTTCCATGCAGCAGCCAGGAAACATGCACAGGCAGTTAAAATGTTGCTTAGGTAACAAAAGGCAAAAGTTTCTAAACTATTGAGATTGGGGTCAGGGAACCCAATAGTTTCAGACTCCATTCTGATCTGAAACAAAAAAGACTGGTTGAGTTTGGAGTGACCGGCTCAGAGCTCCTTACATACTGAAATCCATATGGAGGGAGAGAAATAGCAAAGGCTAGGTAATTCATTGCCTCTCAAGGTGAGGGGTCATGGCATAGGCTAAGCCTGGCAAAACAGCTTATTCGAAGGTTTAACTCCTTCATATGCACTAATTAGATTCAAACATGATGGAATTATATGAGGCTGAAACCCTACAATTTGGACTGCATTATGTTAGGGAAACCATTTGCCCAAAATTTGTATAATTAAACAAAACTGCAAACCACTATGGATGTGCTAGATAAGAAATGCACTCTGAAATGTTGGCGAATTTTTGTGAGGACTTTTGAAGAAGAAAAAATCACAAACTGAGATGGAAATGTGCTGATGTGAATTTAAGATTTGAAAGAAGAAAAATGGAGAGAAACCAAAATTGTTGGTAATGCATTCCTAGTCAGGAGTGTGAAATTGCCCAGCTCCCTCTAACCATCACTTGCAAACCTAGTTTTTTTCAGAGGTCTGACTCTGAGCCACCCAAGAAAGGTCCGCTAAGGCTGAGGTGAGTCAGCATGACTGGAACCCAAAAGCAGAGCAGAGCACCACATGAATCTCCTTATTGGGAAGGTGGCATAATTGCCTTGTTTTCAAACTCTTTGCTCATAAAAGAGGCCGTCAAGAGCTTGCTTCCTCCTGTTTTCTTCTTAAAGAATTTGATTTAATTGTGCAAACCTCTCTGGATGCAATTTGGGTGAATGGCAGTATGAAGAAGGTTTAAGCATATTCAACAGCAATTTAAAGCCTGTGACTTCCCCCAGAGAATTCTGGGAACTGATGTTTGCCCCTCACAGAGCTACAGTTTCCAGCACCCTAAACAAACTACAGTTCCCATGATTCTTCAGGGAGGGAGTCATGTGGTTTAAATGTGCACTACGCGGTTGGCTCTGTGGTCTAAACCACTGAGCCTCTTGGGCTTGCCAATCAGAAGGTTGGCGGTTTGAATCCCTGCGATGGAGTGAGCTCCTGTTGCTCTGTCCCATCTTCTGCCAACCTAGCAGTTCGAAAGCGCTCCAGTGCAAGTAGATAAATAGGTACCGCTGCTGCGGGAAGGTAAACAATGTTTCCATGCGTTCTGGTTTCCATCACGGTGTTCTGTTGCACCAGAAGTGGATTAGTCATGCTGGCCACATGACCCGGAAAGATGTCTGTGGACAAACGTCAACTCCCTCGGCCTGAAAGCGAGATGAGTGCCGCAGCCCATAGTTGCCTTTGACTGAACTTAACCATCGAGGGGTTGTTTACCTTTACCTTACCTAGATATGCTTTGATTTCGTTGTGTGGATTTATACATTTAAGACTGTGTGGGAAATTAAAATGCACCCACCTGGCACCATTCAGAGGAGCATGGATGCTACTGGGTAGTCTTTGGGGGTGCATTGAAGGTCCCCACAGAAGGAACCCCTTCCAGAGGACCCCCTCTGCTCAAGCCCGCAACTGGCCTGTCCAAACAGCCAGCATTTTACCCAAACAATAAGTAACATTGTGCTCTGTGAGGTAGCAGTTGTGAGTGGCAATGTCCCTTCAACTCATCCCATAAGTTGGGTTTCTGGTTTAAAACTGAATTCAGATTGTTTGGGTTTCAATGCTGCTCTATGTGGTCAGTATAAGGGAAGTCTTAGTCAGCAGTGATTCAAACAATTATGGGATTAAGAGTGCCCAGGAGAATCCAAGATAAAGGGGAAGAAGTCTGTCTGCTTTTGCCACGTGGCCTTCCTCTTTCCCCAGTTGCCTCATAAGCAGCAAGTCTGAAGAACGTCACAACATTCAGTTTAGCGCTTTGTGTAGTTTCCTCTGAAAGAGCATTTCCTCAAATGTGTTTGCATCGAGTAGGTATGGAAGGACCTGTCAATTTCAGTTTCCTCAGTTTCTCATTGTTCCAAAGTTAAATTCAGTTCTTCACATTTTGCAATATTTTTTTTTTACAAACCCCATGAAAATTCATCACGTTCGTGCAAATTTCATCTAAAAGCAATACTTTTTAATATGCAGTTGTGAGTAATGTAGGTTTCCTTGCAAACAATTTCTCCATACATAATGCATGTTTGCATGTCATTTTTCACTCATTTATTCATTTTTATGCACACTTTCCCCTAAATGTCCTTTTTTGGGGGGTAAACATTGGAACATTGGTTGGCTGACGAATTGCATTGCAAAATTCAGATATGTACACATTTCAGAGGATAGTTGTGTTTTGGTTCGCATAATGCTTCAGAAAGTGAAAATTTGATAGATTTCAGATTCATATGTGTACTGATTCGAAATTCTCCTCCATTCCCAGCATCAAGTAATCTTCACAAGTTTATTTTAAAAACAACAACAACCTTGCTCTTCAAAACTAAAAGCATTTCAAAAGTTGCTAACCATTTAAAGCCAACCATTGAAATTTTAAAACCACCATCGGCCACCATAAAGAGACAATTAAATGATGGAAGGTTAGCCACAGTAAGGGACTATGGAGGAATTCATTTCAGTTTGCCTTTACAGTGGACGCTCTGGATACAAATTAAATTCATTTTGGGGGTCTGTCTGCAACCTGAAACATCCGTAGACAGAGGTGCTGCTTCTGCGCACATGTGCGGTATGATTGAGCACTTCTGCGCATGTGCGTGTGGCAAAACCCGGAAGTATACACTTCCCAGTTTGCCATGTTCGTAAACCGAAAGTTACGTATCCAGAGTGGTACATAACTAGAAGTTCCACTGTAAATGCAAAAATTACCTAATTTGCACTTTCTGGAAGAATACTTAAGCCAAAACACAGTCATCCATTGAGATCTACTTTGGAACACCCTGCCTCTTGAGATCAAGCAGCCACCTTCCCTGTATTCTTTTCAGTGCCTGCCTAAAACAGACATGCTTTTTCAAGTAGACCCATCAAATTCAGTGCCAGCACTCATTTCCTTAACAGCTGCCTTCCATTTCAATTTGTAGGCCTGAGGGAACTTCGCCAGGCTGAGTCAGATGCTGTGCTCAGTGTGTGTGGCTCACAATAGACAGTGATTCATGCTATGTCATCAAGATTCCAGTTGTGTGTTTGTTCATGTACACCTGAAATCCTACACTCACTTATTGAGAGCAAGTCCTCTTGAACTCAGTGGGGCTGGGGCTTACTTCTGAGTAGACACTGCAAAGTACAGCAGTACCTTGGAAGTCAAACAGCTTAGTTCCCAAACATTTTGGCTCCCGAACATCGCAAACCCAGAAGTGACTGTTCCTGTTTGTGAACTATTTTTGGAAGCCGAACATCTGGCAGGGCTTCCGCTGCTTCCAATTGGCTGTAGGAGCAGCCAATCAAAAGCCATGCTTTGGTTTTCAATCTTTTTGGAAGTCGAATGCACTTCCAGAACGGATTTCATTCGACTTCCAAGGTACAACTGTACTTGCCTGTGCCTTTCAAAAAGTCATGAAAACTATGGGCTGGCTCAAAGGCTAGTCCTATGCAGAGTAGACCCACCAAAATTAGGTCCATTAATTTTAGTGAGTCTGTGCTGAGCAAAACGTAGGCCACAATCAGCATACTTTTAAAGTGTTACAAAACTACTTTGAACATTCAAGTCTTCCCCCATAGATTTCTGGGTGTTGTTGTTTGTTAAAAGTGCTGAGACTTGTTTAGGCCACCCCCATTCCCCTCCCAGACCTACAGTTCCCAGAGAACCTTAGGAAGAGGGATTTATTGTCAAACCACTCTGAGAACTGTAGGTCTGGTAAGGGAATAGGAGTCTCCTAAACAAGTCTTTGCACCTTTAACAAACTACAGCTCCCAGAATTCTTTGGGGGAAGGCCTTGAAAATCCAAAGGGGTATCACAGTGCTCAAGGAATTCTGGACACCGTGGTTTGTTATGGGTTGATGAGAATCATAACTCTGTGGGATATAAACTACAGTGCCCAGAATTCCTTGAGGGAAATTTTATGCTTTGAATGTTCTTTAAATGTATTGTGTGTACAAAACCTCAGCTGCAAATTGGCATGTGCTGGAACATCAGAAAATGGGGTCGGTGGGACTTACACGCACTCTTCCCTGATGTAATACTATTGCATTGCTGTCTATCTTATTGAGTTTTAAATAAATTGTAATATATTGTAAGTTATTTGACACGGGGGGGGGGGACGGACGGACCTACAGATATGGTCCAAAAGGCGCACAGGCAGTTGTGTATATATGGGAGAATTTTTAAAAGCAAGTGGGACTTCCGGGTTGGCGCCATTGCCGAATGGTGGACTCCCTCCGAGCTCCGGAGGGAGCCTGCTCGGCAGGGGCTGGGTTCTACCGCGCCGGCGACGCGGGGACCCTCAAAAACCATGGGCGCTGAAACCCATGGGCATGGTGACTCGGCGGGCACCGTTTGCGTCCCCCCCGACCCGCGAAGGAGCCTTTTTAAAGGCTGCGGAGCGGGTGACGGGGGGGTGCTGTGAGTCCTCCGCTTCCCCTGCCGAGCGAAGCTGCATGCCATTCGACGGAGAGCGCTGACTTCTTCCATTGAAAATTTGGACTTTAAAAGAATAACCCGTGAGTAATTGGAACTTGGATTAAAAAAGGGGAAAAATTCTTTTTAAATTCGGAGCGAGCGGGGGAGGTGCAAAAAGGAAGTCAGCCTCCCCCCTGTTGTAGAGGAGCTAAAGCAAAGGATTTGACAACTAAGATCGAGTGCAACCTTTTTTTGATAAAATTATTAACTTCGCGATGGAAAATTATAAGACTGGGCTGGAGGAGAAAAGTGGAATGTGAATTAAAAGGCAACCCCCCCCCCCGGAAACCCCGGGAGCGATCCGTAAGAGCGCCGGGAGAGGAGAAATAGAGGTTTTGACAGCTGTCAAAGGAGCTGTCAAAGCGGAAGAACAAAAAGAGAACTTTGTTACGAGGACTTTTCTGGTCACATTTGTTACAAATTGGATATAAATTGTTTAAAACAAGGAATAATAAGTTACTTTGACTGTTGGGTGTGATCGGGAAGGAAACTGAGTTACTATAATCCCTCTAGAGGAGCTGTGGGACACTACAAGTATTGTTGGCATCGAATTTGAATAGGACTTTTTATCTCCTGGGAAACTGCAGAAATGGAACACTATTTTGTCTACAGAGGTCTACACACTAAAGGAGACAATAGATTTATCTATTGAAGAATGGAAGGGACTTGACGTAATGTTTTGTTCCTGAATAACAAAGCCTCTGCAGAGGAATTAGAAGCTTTTTGGAATTAGAACATTTGTGCAGGAGAGCAGGGGAAAAAAAAAAGAGGAGGAGAGAGAACAACAAGAACAACAAGAATAACAAGAACTGGACAAAGTTGGAAGATAGACTCCTTCCAAGATTGGACATGTGAAATCAAAGAGGACCAAAAGACGGCAAAGACTAATAAAAAGACGGCAAAGTGGACTGGTGAAGGACTGTGGTTTAGATGTGGGAGCTCCAGGATGACAGTAGATATTGACGGACATTGGGAACGCAACCGGGAAAGGGGGGAGGGAAATTTGGAATCCAAAGGGTGTTAAATTACATTTTATTCTTTTTTCTATTTTTCTGTTTATTTTAATCTGTATTGCATATTAAAGAGGGGAACTCGTGGAAGGGAACAGGTCGATTTTAGGGGATGGGAAAATATTTTTTAAATTGGGTCAACGATAAATAATTTTAAAATTTGGGGTAAGAATTTGTTGAATCTATTTGAAAGAATTGGAATACAAGAGGGGGAGGGGAGGGGAAGTCCTGGAAGGATGCCAATGAAAATTAGGTTTTAAATTTGGATGTTTTTCTTTTTCTGTTATATTTGAAAATCTTTAATAAATATTATTTAAAAAAATTTTTTTTTTTAAAGCAAGTGGTCCTCACTGACCTGGTGCAAAAAGGTCTTGTCATTCCGAGGCTGCCTCAATAAAACACTATCACTCCACACACCCTTACCTGGGAGTAAGGCCCACTGAACTCAGTGCGGCTTACTTCTGTAAAGGTAAAGGGACCCCTGACCATTAGGTCCAGTCGTGACCGACTCTGGGGTTGCGGCGCTCATCTCGCTTTATTGGCCGAGGGAGCCGGTGTACAGCTTGCGGGTCATGTGGCCAGCATGACTAAGCCGCTTCTGGCGAACCAGAGCAGTGCACGGAAACGCCGTTTACCTTCCCTCTGGAGCAGTACCTATTTATCTACTTGCACTTTGAAGTGCTTTTGAACTGCTAGGTTGGCAGGAGCAGGGACTGAGCAACGGGAGCTCACCCCGTCGCAGGGATTCAAACCGCCAACCTTCTGATTGGCAAGTCCTAGGCTCTGTGGTTTAACCCACAGCGCCACCTGCTTCCCATCGGCTTTCTTCTGAGTAAACAGTTATTTATTAGATGTAAGTCAGCAGCTCCAGATGACCCAGCTCGGCTAGGCGCTGGGGCGGATTTCACCTTGCAGAGCCAAGCCAACGTTGCTGATGGGCCCTCCACCCCTTGGCAACATCCAAAGGCGCTGATCCTCTGGGCCCAGCACTGGCGGCAGCAACAAGCAGCTCTGGCTCACCCAGCCCTACCCATTACCACCCTATCACTGCATTTACCTGACCTGGGGGTTCTGGATCACGGGCTCTGCTGGTCAAAATGGGAGGCTCAGCAATTGCCCTCTCCCTCCGGAAACAAACCAGCACTGCTCTAAGAGAGATAGATAATTTAATACGGTCAAAGACCAGCTCACATAACACAACACAACACAATAAAAACAGAGTTCATAAAGATAAAATATACAATTGGAGCAGATTGCAGCAATAGCTCATGAGTTAAAATTTACACACACACACACACACACACACACACACACACCCGTCCAACTGAGATTTGGGCTACCATAAAAAATTGACCCTGAGGCGCCCCAAAGGGAAACTTCAGTATTTCCCTAGTAAGCTATTTTATACTAGAGGATGATCTGTGCCTACAAATCTGGGCGCAGAATCTGGCTACCAGCCAGGTCGTCTTATGATCTTTGCCTAAGAGGAGAGAATTAAGTTTCACTACTCTAAGAAAACACATGTGGCAAAAAAGAGGGGAACCATTAGCCCTGGTGGGCTGCCCTCTACTACTTGTGACTGGCCAAGAGGATACCCCATCAATCAGGATTTCCCCCTTCACTTCTCACCTCCCTCTGTGGACCTCTAGCCTTGTGCTGTGGCCCCCTGTTTGCACGATTTTTACCTGGGGCCCCCTTGGAATATCCGGGGGGCTGGGGGGGCAGGAATTTGTTTTAAATGCTACACCAGTTTGCCACCCGGGGCTCCTTAGGGGCAGAAGGGTGGTGTCTCCGAGATGACCTTCCCCAGCTCTAAAACCGTATAAAAGGCGAGATCATGGGCCAACCAGGATTCTGCCCCCCACCCTGCCCCATTCCTGCTTTTTATTTAATCTCCCACCCTCCAAGGACTGCAAGGAGTCAGTGGAGATGAGGCTTGCTTCCTCTTCATTCTGGTTTCACATTCTCCGGGGCTCTGTGCTGACGATGAGAGTGCATTTCAGGGAAGAGCCTTGAAACCTTCAAGACATACCCAGCACACAAAAGAAAACTGTCACCACTTTCCCCCCGTTCCCCCCCTTCTCCTCTTCCTGCATCAGTCACATCATCGACTGCGTCACCCTCTGAAGTTCTGCATAGCAGAAATGATAAAAGTTCCTTTCCAACTGATTTCAGGGGTGGGGCCAGAGGGGGAAAAGAGTTTTCTTTTTCTTTTTCTGGAGGAATAAGCAGAGAGAGAGAGAGAAAGAGGGAGAGAGGTTGGCAGAACATTCTTCCTGCACAGAACAGAGGAACCAGCCAGGGACAGCAAGCTAGATCTGTGAATTAGAAAGAAATAATAACTTCTCTTCCAAACCACATCCATGGAATTATTTTGGTTCAGCTTCTCCTTGTCTTTGATGGTAGCTCACGGTAAGTATCGTGTATGTGTGTGTGTGTGTGTCATGTAGATTATCTTCTGCCTAATGGCTATCTGCTATATCACATGAGTGTGTTTTCCTCCAGAATGGTGCTTATGTCTTTTTTAGAATTCTCGGTTGTTGTTTTCCAATAGTGGAGAGGAGCAAAGTTCAGTGGTGATCAGAATGTGTAACTTTTGGGGGAAGGGAGGGCGATCAGTTCTCAAACTTCCTAGATTTTTATTTTTGGTATCATTACAAGAAAATGTGGGTCTGGTGTGCAGACCAGAGGTGTAAAGCAGAGGAGAAGTGGTGTACTGACTGGCAGGCAGATCACCCACGGCAAAAAGGCGAGAGAGAAGTGGTTAGAGCATTTGCCCGGCATGCAACTGTCAAAGTTTCGTTGTATGCATTCCCCGCCCCCAAACATGGTACAGTATATTTATATTGAAATTATGGTTTCCTGCAGTTTAACTACAAACACAGATATCTTTGACTACTTGTTAAGATCCCCCTGAAATTCACTTAGTAGCATACATACTGAAAAGCATTTTAAAAGCTGCCGAACCATCATTTCTCTTGCATGGATTAAATACTGGTCTCAACCTCATCTCATGTCCCAGGGTTTGATCCCTTGCCTCTACAAGGTAGAGCTGCAAGAGGTCCCAGCTGAGATCTTGGAGACCCACTGCCAGGCAGCATAGACAATACTAAGTTGACACAAAGGTCTGGTGCTCCTAATTCTGGGTGGAGAGTAAAGTGCAATGGTTGGAGCAAACAAACCAAAAGGAGAACAAGGTGTTTTATTCTTAATAGGAGATAGAGAGAGAATCTCATCTTAGAGGAAAACTATGAGGATCTGGGTGTTTGCTGTTGAGAGCACATAATAATAATAATAATAATAATAATAATAATAATAATAATAATAATTTATTATTTATACCCCGCCCATCTGGCTGGGCTTCCCCAGCCACTCTGGGCAGCTTCCAAAAGAATATTAAAATACTGTGATACATCAAACATTAAAAGCTTCCCTAAACATGTGAATACAACCTTAGTCCAGCAATATGGGGAGGGCCATGGGCTTCCATGCCCTGCAGTAAATCAACTGTCCAATTGCTTCTAGAGCTGTCACGTGAAAGTAAAAATAGTCATAATTTTAAACCGGAGAAATCCTTTGTCTGCCAAAGCCTGGCCGCCTGACCTCATTTCTTCACACCTGACAGATGTGTAATATATTCACATCCTGTTGAGCTGGACATTTCCAAGCAGAAGGAAGGAAATGCCCAGCCAGGCAGGAACATAACCTTAAAAGGCATGATGAGTGATGCCAGAGGGCTAAGGATTTCCCCATCCCCAGCAGTACTTGTGTCCTCACACAACCCTTGTGACAAAACCCTGGCTCAGCAGAGCCTCCAACCCTGGAAGGATGGAGCCCCAAAGACTTGATCCCTTCCCTCCCCATCTCGCTGTCCCTCATCCTCTCATCTGTCAGCTATGCCACACAGGCAAGATCCTAGCGAGGCCAACTTCACTCTGAAGAGCGCTCAATTCCAAGGTCCACATGTTCTGAGGAAACCCCCACCACCACATGTGAAAGAACGCAGGAGGAAGTTATGTTGGTCTGTGTGTGTGCCCCTCAGTATGCCATGCTGTTGTGCACCATAGCCATGGGCCAACACCTGCATGTTCACCTGGCATAGGAAGGGGCTCCACGCATTTCAAGGACTGCCTCTCCCCATACGAAATGGTCTGGAGCCCACATATGCCATCTGAGGGCCTTCTCTGTGTGATGGAGGTCAGGTGGGTGGCAACATGAGAACTGGCCTTTTCAGTGGTGGCCCCCCACTTGTGGAATGTTCTTCCCAGGGAGGCTCACTTGGCACCATATTTACACATCTATAGGTGCTGGGCAGATTGTCAGCATTTCTCCTGAAAAATGGGCATTTTTGTGGCCACTACAGTAGTTCCCTAGCCCCCAGATTCAAAAATGTTAAGGACACACACACACACACACACACACCGATTTGCATTATGCTGAACCTGGTTTGCTAATGGCTTCCCTTCCCTTCTCTCAGTCGCTGGCCTTGAATGCTACGCTTGTGATGGCGACAGCGACTGCCAGGAAACGGAGATCTGCGAAGAGTACCAAGAGCAATGCAGCAGCACCATAATGACTATATTGGCCCGTGAGTATTTTTGAAGGAGGAGGCTGTGGGGATTGGAAAGGGAGGACAAGGCAGATGAGAAGGAGCTGGAGAGCAGAGGTGAGGAACCTCAGCTTAGGCAGAATGGGTGTCAAAGGCAGCCCTCGGGGACAAACTCCCTCGTTCCACCTCTTGAATCATGCCCTTCATCAGCCCAGCGTTGCACCCTCCTCAAAGGTTTTTGCTTGGCTTGAACTCTGACAATGCTTCATGCTTGGCTGGATGGAGGAGCAGGGTGTAGAACAGGCATAAGCAAACTCAGCCCTCCAAATGTTTTCAGACTACAGCTCCAGTGGTCAGGGATGATGGGAGTCCCAAAACATCTGGAAGGCCGAGTTTGCTTATGCCTGGTGTAGAAACTAGCTAGCCAAATAAAGGTAACTCCACCCACTTTTGTTGCTCTTGCCTCTGGCCCCGCCCACCAGTGTCATGCGGTGCCTGGAAAGTTGACCAGAAAGGAAACTCTTGCCTCAGAAGGGAAAAGACACCCAAACCCTGAAATAGAGGTTTTTAGAAGGATGTGAAAAAGGAGAACTCTCTTCTCCTCATGATACCAGAACTGGGGGATCACCCAATAAAAGGAGAAGAAACTTACTTTATTGTTTCCTTTTCGAGATATATTGTTCTTTTTTGTATTGGTGCGGGTCTGCTTGTAATGTTTCTGTGTTTTTGTATGGCAAGTGAATAAAATGGGGTTTGGTCAGGTGTGGGGGAAGGGCTGGTGGCCAAAGGGCAAAGGGGTGGGGTGGGGGTTAGCTATCAGAGCGAGAAGCTCTGGTAGCCCTCAGTATTTATATCTTCTGTGTGTGTGCTTTGCAAATTTTATGGATACATTTACTGAAACATTTTTGTGTGGAAAGCAATAAAGCAACGGCACCTTAGGTTTCCAGTCAACCCCAATGGGGTTTGTTGGAACCTGTCAAACAGAGGCGTAGACAGACCTACAGAAAAAGACATGCAATATTTGAAAGACGGTGTGGAAACATATGCATGTCTTAACACACCCAAGTGAGGCCTGGGAAGGAAGCAGCAACACACTCTTTTGCTAGTCTATAGCATGTTGCGTGTGGACAGTGGCGGTGACGAGCACCTATTGGCAAGTGCTTGTGACGCCACCCGCACTCCGGACCCCAGAGAAGCTTTGCACCAACTTTTTAAAATGTCGATAAATTTTATTTCAACGAAGGATGACTATGTACAAACTTATATGTGCCACAGTCTGTGACAACCAAACAGAACCACAAGGGGAAGTCCTAAAGTGAGAGCTAATCTGGTTTGCATATCTGTAAGTTGTGAAACAGGGACATGGGTGGCACTGTGGGTTAAACCACAGAGACTAGGACTTGTCAATCAGAAGGTCGGTGGTTCGAATCCCCACGACGGGGTGAGCTCCCGTTGCTCGGTCCCTGCTCCTGCCAACCTAGCAGTTCGAAAGCACGTCAAAGTGCAAGTAGATAAATAGGTACCGCTCTGGCAGGAAGGTAAACGGCATTTCTGTGCTCAGCTCTGGTTCGCCAGAAGCGGTTTAGTCATGTTGGCCACATGACTCGGAAGCTGTATGCCAGCTCCCTCAGCCAGTAAAGCGAGATGAGCACCGCAACCCCAGCGTCGGCCACGACTGGACCTAATGGTCAGGGGTCCCTTTACCTTTACTTAAGTTGTGAAACAGGATTTATGCCGTGAGCGCTAAGTCTGCACTTAGGAATGTTGCCTTCTAAAAAAGAAAAGAAAAAAGAATGGTGCCTTGATTTTTACTTCCTCTCTCTCTCTTTCCTTGCAGGATCTAAGATCTCCAGTTACATCCTAAAGGGTTGTGACGTGGGTGGGAAGCCAAACAACTCCATCTCCCACCTCTCTGGCAACCAGGTCGTGTTCTTGGCGGAGGAGCACTGTGGGACTGACCTTTGCAACCTGGGGGTGCTAAACGGTCAGTCCATGTGAGCAGAGAGGGTTCGCTCTGCAGGCTGTGCTGCACATTAAATTGGAACCCTGTGAACAGAACTCCCGGGATAATTTTGTTTTTCCAAAAGCAGCTGTGAGGGTGGGTTTGGAACAGGTGGAGGGGCAGTAAGCCTTTGCCCCAACATCTGTTTTGGTGTGAAAGCAGCCTCACCCCTGGAGCTGAGCTGAATCACCCCCATGCCAAATGACTCCTCTATCACAGGGGTGGGGAAGCTGCAAACCCCACCATCCCATGCTGGCTGGGGCTCCAGAGTCCAACAGCTTCCCAAGTGTATCAGGCTGTGAAACGCTGGTCCCAAGCCCAAAGTAAGCCTTTTTCTTCTATCCATTCACATGCATGCATTTGAACCACTAAACCTCATGCAATTAGATCTGCTAATTTCTGTAACCAGGTCACAGTTTCAGTCCTGGTGTTTCCCTCTCTGCATTAAATTTTATTTATTAAACGTCAAGTTGGCATTGCCTGGCTGGCATCCCTCTGTCTCAAGAGACAATGGAGGACAATGAAGTCAAACCGCTGGAGAGTTATAGCACTTGCTGTGGCTGCAGAGACTGATACAGGAGAGACATGTTTGGTTGCAGCTGGGGCAGAGAGAGGCGTCCAGTTGTGCTGCTGCAGATGTACTCTGGCATTTCTTATCTTTGAGTTCCTCCCAGCGGTCATTCCTCCTCTGGTCACTGCTATGGATACACATTATTTATTTACTTATTGCCTGCCCTTTACCGGAAAGTCCCAGGGTAGGTTCCTATAGCACAACAAATTGAAAACAGCTTAAAGTTTAAAGTAACAAAAAACATAAATAAAGTGCGGGGGTGAATAGAAAGAAGAATACAGTGGTACCTTGGGTTAAGTACTTAATTCGTTCTGGAGGTCCATTCTTAACCTGAAACTGCTCTTAACTTGAAGCACCACTTTAGCTAATGGGGCCTCCCACGATTTCTGTTCTCATCCTGAAGCAAAATTCTTAATCTGAAGCACTATTTCTGGGTTAGCAGAGCCTGTAACCTGAAGCGTATGTAACCTGAAGCATATGTAACCCGAGGTACCACTGTACATCTATATAGGCTTTCCCTTCTACTCGTATTATTTTGTTTAATGGAAAAAGTGAATGCTCATAAAAAAATAAAATTTACATCCTGACAAAATAAAAGATTGTATGACTGTGTAGGTTTGGTCTCCTTAAATCCATGTGCCTATATAAAATTGCTTGATCCCAGCCAGATGGGAGATTCCTGAAAATATATCTGAATGCTTTGTGACTGTGATTCAGCCCTGATTTTTCTCTCTGCTTCTCCTGCTTTCCTCAAACTGCAGTCGTGGATATGCTCACTGCTCGGGGTCGCCCACGAAATCCCTTGCATTGCTATTCCTGCAGCTCAGCCGACCAGACCTGCTACAACTCCAGCCATATGCAGATGCGCTGTGCGCGGCCAGAGGAGAAGTGCATAGACATCACGTCCTTCACTGAGACAGAAGGTGAGCTCCTGTAGCCTTTGGTTTGATGGGGTTCTTCCTAACTTCCTAAGAGAGGTTGTTGCCATGAAATTTGCACCAGCGCCTCCTAGAGACAAAATGCCACAATCACAGCCACTGTTTTCTCTCAACTGGCAGAGTTTCCGGGGGACGAACAGCGCATCAAGGGCTGTGGCTCGCTTACCCACTGCCAGGAGCCTCTGGGCTTCCACAACCAGAACAGTTTCCATCTGATCAAATGCTGCAATTCCAGCCAGTGCAATGATGACACGCAAGGTAAGGTTTGGGATTCCAGGAGCACCAACTGGGTCTGCAACCAAATGTTTCTGTGTGTTTTCCCAACTCCTGATGGCATTGCTCTTGCTCAGGGGGGAAGACAGAGGACCCAGCTATACAGCTGCAAATAAAACATTTTAAGTGTGTTGCAAAGTGCATTATACAAATGTGACCCTAGATGGCGATGGTGAGCTATGGCAAACTCAGTATATTTTCAAAACATTTTTTAAAAGGCATTTTCACAACTTTTTTTATGTGTCCAGATTCCACCATAGTTCTATGTGATACTATAAATTGTAGCAAGTCAATTCACTCCCCCAAACCCTCATAGTTTTCTATTTTCTTTTTCCAACCCTAACCATAGTTTCTTTGACCACCCTACCCCAGCTACAAAGACATGGTGTAGGAACAGCTGGAAAAGAAACCAAACTTTGGGAAAACAAGTTTGGGGGAAATAACCCATGGTTACCTCAAAATTTGTTCAACAAACCATGGCTTAAGCCAGTCATGCACTGTTTTCCAGGTGGCTGCTGGGCTGGCGCCCGCAATTTCTTTCTTTTATTACCCATGATGCC
Source organism: Podarcis cretensis (assembly GCF_951804945.1). Lineage (NCBI taxonomy): Eukaryota > Metazoa > Chordata > Lepidosauria > Squamata > Lacertidae > Podarcis > Podarcis cretensis. The sequence continues at coordinate 16,388,197 of NC_137177.1, read as the reverse complement.
CTAGGATAGTGCTACATTGTGCCATTGCATCCTTTTAATAATGCCTTCCATTTTTATTTTTTTAAAAAAGGACCCAAATTTAAAGCCATAAATATGTGGCCTTGGTGCAGACAGCCTGGGATGAACTTTATGGTACTGAGAGTATTCACTTATTCTGCCTACAGACTACAAGGATACCCCACCCCACCCAAATGGGGTCACGTGTTTCAGTTGTGAGGGGAATTCCACCCACGGTTGTTCCCCAGATGACATCACTAAGGTGCAGTGCCGGGGTGTGATGAACCAATGCCTAGAGGCCTCAGGGATACATGGTGAGTATCATCTACTCATTCCTTCTCACTCCCTCCACCTGGAGTTTAATGTGACCAGGTTAATCCCAACAGAAAGAGGCATAGAGCAGAGGTTTTCAACCCCTTTGAGTCCACGGCTCCCTTGACCAAGTACCTTCTTTCTGCGGCACCCCTGTGGGGCTCAGGAGCCAAGTTATGTCACCCCTTGCCTGCAGAGCTGGCAGCCTCTCACCCTTTTTTGAAAACACCCTCCCTTGTGGAGTCTTCCCCCATCTCTTCTCCCCTCTCCTTGGGAGTCCTCTGGCCAGCTGCAGCTGCCACTCCTCATCTCTGAGCTGCCCTCCCTTCTCTCCTCACAGAGCCCCACAGGGGCCTGGGAAGCACCCCCTCGCCAGCCCCAGAGGTACTATTTGCCTAGGGAACTTGTAGCCAGGGCTGCTGCAACAAACAACTATGCAAGCCTTTGGGAGGCAGAGACACAAGAGAGTATCAGAGGAGGGAGGGAAGGAAAGGAATGGAAAGAAAGAGGGACAGAGACCAGTGTTGACTGCAGCACCCCTGACCATCATTCAAGACACCCCAGGGTACCACAGAACACTAGTTGTAAACCACTGGCATAGGGCAATTATGTGTTCTTTGAAGGGGTGGGAACAATAACATCCATTTAGGTGAATGCACATCATTTCAATGCTTTCAAAACTGGCAGGGGGAGGCAGACAGTCTGCCAGAAGGATAGGGAAGGGGTAGGTCATGCTGCTGAGTCGGGGCCATATCCAACAAGACATAGTAGAGCCATAATCATTCCCCACTCCCCTTGGACAATCCTACTGTTCAGGATTGGAAGGCTATCAAGCACATAGCACATTACCTGAAAGGTACTATGCACTACAGACTGAGATTCACTAGTCAGAAGTCTGGAGGTCTTGAGATTTTTGCCAATGCAAGTTTTGAAAGTGACACCACAGATGGTACAAGCACTTCCGGGGTGTGCTACATGTACAACCAGTGTCTCTTTGACTGGCTGGCTGTGCAAGAAGCAGACAACAGTGAGCCTAAGTTCTTGTGAAGCTGAACTCAATGCACTGTCATATTCACTTATGGATTGTGAATGGTTGTTGCAAGTGTTTTAGGACGTTGGGGCTAATGTGAAATGTCCTATACAGGTTTATCAAGACAACAGGTCCTGTTTGGCTTTGCTACATCGTGCAAGGGAGTGTATCCAGAAAGGACTCATTCAGGTGTCCTACATGCCAGGAAACAAAATTCCTGCTGAGTTCCTCTGTAGCTCACATCTAAGGCCTGCCAAGCAGATTTCAGACTTCCACTAGGAAAGTCTAAGAAAAGTTTCACCTGCTCAATGTCTCTCTTTGGACAGGTGTTCATGGAAGAGGGGGGCATGCACACATGCACAAGGTGGAAATCCTCCACAACATAAACTTACCTTTTGGTTCAGCAGCAAAGTGTTCCTAGTAGTCAGCAGGAGTCAGATGATGAGATATAGGCAGGAGAGGACTTCCAAAAAGGCTTCCAGTCAGAGTCTATCTATTTCATTTTTTTCCAATCTTAAATTCAGGTCCCCACATTCCACACCAGTTTGAGAGGGTTGTTTGTTTGTTTTTGGTAAAGTCCTCATGAGAAGCCACCAGCATTTTAGCATGGATTTGTCTCTATATACATGCTTTTAATGCATTTTTGCCTGAAGTACACATTTTGGCAAAGCATATTTCCCCTAATAAAATCCTAGAATTGTGGAGTTGGAAGGGACTCCAAGGGTCAACTAGTCCAACACTCTGCAATACTGGAATTGCAACTAAAACATCCATGACAGATGGCCATCTAACTTCTGCTTAAAAACCCAAAGGAAGGAGAGTCCACAGCCTTTCAAGGGAGAACATTCCACTGTCACACAGCTCTTACCATCAAAAAGATATCCCTGTTTTTAGTTGGAATCTCTTTTCTTGTAGCTTGAAGCCATTGCTTCAAGTTCCACCCTCTGAAGCAGGAGAAAACTAGCTTGTTCCCTCTTCCATGTGATAGCCCTTGAGATATTTAAAGAGGGCTATCATATATCCTCTCGGTCTGCTCTTTTCCAGGTTAAACATACTCCTTCAACCATGCCTTATAATGCATGCTTGCATGTTCTTTTCACTAATATATGCATTTGTATGTACATGCATTTTTGTACCCATTGGAGAACTGCATCACGACATTTGGAGAAGTGTGCATTCTAGAAGATGGCTGCGTTTTGGTTCTCAGATTGTTTCAGAAAGTGTCATTTAAAGGAGAACTGAAACCAATTTCTCCCCATCTGTCACTAACCACTGCTCATTTCCACATTCAGGTTCTACTGGGCAAATCTCTGCCGTCAAGGGTTGTGCTTCGCCATCCTGGTGTGACAGTCCTTACACGTCCGTCTACAAAAACCTGGGTGCTGTTTACAGCCGCTGCTGCACTGGTGACCTCTGCAACAACTGGATTGTCGACGGGACGCTGAAACCATCCCCTAGGAGCCAAGCCAGCCGCCGAGTCTCAGCCCAACACACTTTGCTTTCAATGGGTCTTTTGATCCTTCTGACCTTTCTCCTCTCCTCAGAGAGCTCCTGATCTCCACGGCTAAGATCAGGGCATATTCCAGGCCAGGATGTTCCAGGGTTTTCTCCCCGTCTTCCAATATTAGAATGCAGCTGTGAAGAAAACATGTGACATAAGAATGAACCACCTTTCCCCACACCACTGAGGAACTACAGCCCACTCCTATAACACATTGGGGATTAAGATGCAGACCTTCCAGGTTGAAGTTCTAAGCAAGCACAAGCTCCATGACCTTCTCTTTTGAAAGTTGCTGCAAATGGGAGAAGGGGAGAGTCATCTTTTATTTGGCTGCTGCTTGAGGGCTTACCACAGGCCTCTGGTTGGCCACTGTGAGAACAGGATGCTGGCCTCGATGGGGCCATCTTCTTACATTCTGATGTCTGGGTAATAAGTCCTACTGAACAAAAGTAAGGCTTGCTTCTGAGTACTGGAGCAGGCACTAAGTTACTTGTTGAGAAAGGAGTGGAGTGGAGAATAGCGGCTCCGGAAGAACAAGACTCAGGACTCCTTGGTTCTCTTCTCTGCTCTCTGTGTTGCAAATTAAGGCAGAGGAGCTGGACCCCTCTCCTAACTGGGGAAATCTTGGTGGCCATTACTTTTTTTTCATTTATGAAAACAGATATGTGCAAAACAGAAACGTCCCGCCTTATTATTTATTCTTTTTGCACTGCTGTGGAGGACTGTTGGACTCTTTCAAGAAACAAGGATTTGTCCCATTGGCTGTTTAAGATCTGGAAGGCACTTTTGGGAATTGCTCCTCCAACACAAGACTGTTCAGAAAACCAGAAGTTCCATCAGACATGGGAAATTGTGCAAGGCACCATCTAGACGCAACTCCGGTTTGGACTTCCTGAAGTTTGTTAACCACAGGATGTGGTCACTGCCCTTTATTTTATTATCCTTATATATGTGTTCGTTTGAACATTATTTATCTTAATAAACTATTTTTATATTATTTAAAGTAAGAGCTCATGTGTCAGCCGTTTTAAATGCAGGGCTGGGGAACTCTGGAGATTGTTCGAATCCAACATCCATCAGCCCCTGCCAGCCTGGCCAACCATGAGGGATAATGGGATCTGTAGTCCAACAACCTTGCCAAGTTCCCAAGTCCCTCATGCATAAAGCAATTGACCATACACAGAACAGTTTCTGCTCTCATCCATGATATACATTTATAGTACTATAACAGTACAGTGGGAACTGTATTTTGTTGAGGATGCTGGGAATTGTAGCTCTGTGAGGGGTCCCTTAACAATTCTCAGCACCCATAACAAAATGAAGTTCTCAGTACTTTTTTTTGGGGGGGAGGGGGAATCCATGGATGTTAAAGAAGTATTAGTGTGTTTAAAATGTGTACGTGTGACCTCTGTGTGTGTGTGTGTGTGTGTCCCTCCTTTTGTCCACATCCACATGTACCTTTAAAGCATTATGATACCAATTTAAAAAGTTATGCCATCCCCCAAAAAACCTGGGCAGTGAAGTCTGTTAAGAGTGCTGAGAGTTGTTAGGAGATCACTATTCCCCTCAGAGAGCTACAGTTCCCAGAGTTTCCAGGGAAGAGGGACTGATTGTGAAACCACTCTGTAGCCCTGTAGTCCAGCTGGATCAGTCAAAATGCATTGCCTCTGCACACTCACAGGTCCTATCTGCACTAGGGGAGCAGGTGGCACCATAGTCTAAACCACTGAGCCTCTTGGGCTAGCTGATCAGGAGGTCGGTGGTTCGAATCCCTGTGATGCAGTGAGCTCCCATTGCTGTGACCTAGCTTCTGCCAACTTAGCAGTTGGAAAGCATGCCAGTGCAAGTAGATAAATAGATACCACTGCAGTGGGAAGGTAAGCAGCATTTCCATGTGCTCTGGTTTCCGACACAGTGCGCCAGAAGTGGTTTAGTCATGCTGGCCACATGACCCGGAAAACTATCTGCAGACAAATGCCAACTCCCTCGGCCTGAAAGTGAGATGAGCACCGCGGCTCATAGTTGTTTTTGATTGGACTTAATCGACCAGGGGTCCTTTACCTTTACCTATCTGCACTGCATATTTAAAGCAGTGTTCAAAGCACCTTTAAACAGTCCTGGCTTCTCTTCCAAAGAATCCTGGTTGTTGTAGTTTCTTAAGGGTGCTGAGAGTTGTCAGGAGACCCCTCTTCCCCTCACAGTGTTGCTGTTCTTATAGTCCACAGGAAAGAGGGATTTATTGTTAAACCACTCTGGAAAACTGTAGCACTGTAATGGGAATAGGGTGTCTCCTAAAAACACTCAGTATCCTTAGCAAACTACAGCTCCCAGGATTTTCTGGGGGCACCCAAGACTGTTTACAGTGTTATGCTAGTGCTTTAAATATATGGCATGAATGCCCCCTTATGACCCCTTAAACTTCATTTATTATTGCAGGCTTGCACCTGGCATTGATCAGGAACCCCGGGAAATCACTGGTTAAAATCAGTGTAGTTTTGAAAGGTTCTGTTCACCATCCAATTTGGCTATGGTGTCTTAGGTAAAGGTAAAGGGACCCCTGACCATTAGGTCCAGTCGTGACCGATTCTGGGGTTGCGGCGCTCATCTTGCTTTATTGGCCGAGGTAGCTGGCGTTCAGCTTCTGGGTCATGTGGTAAGCCGTTTCTGGTGAACCAGAGCAGCGCACGGAAATGCTGTTTACCTTCTCACCAGAGCGGTACCTATTTATCTACTTGCACTTTGACGTGCTTTCGAACTGCTAGGTTGGCAGGAGCAGGGACCGAGCAATGGGAGCTCACCCCATCGTGGGATTCGAACTGCCGACCTTCTGATTGGCAAGTCCTAGGCTCTGTGGTTTAACCCACAGCGCCACCCACGTCCCTATGGTGTCTTAAGAGGTATCTAAATGCATAGTAAACAAACCATTTCCCAAGAAATCGTTTTTGTAGAATGTCCACTCTACGATAAAGTTATCAAGGCAACTCCTAATTTTGCAGTAGGTGTGTGGGGCCAAACTATAGCCAAGGACCCCTCCAGTGAGACTAGGGAAGAGTCCTGCCTGAAAATCTGGAGATCCACTGCCAGTCACTGTTGCCTCTACTGAGCTAGATAGACCAACACTCTGACTCAGGATAAGGCAGCTTCCTGTGTTCTATTGATTTCTCCTAGAAATGGTATTTCCATAGATACAGGAGGCAAGGCACTTATGGCTTTTATACTGGCTATGGCTGGGTTTCTGTTTTAAGAACATGGGGTGCCCCTGGGAAATTTGATTTTCCCAGGCCTCCCTCTGTGCTATAGCCACTAAAGGATAACACTTTATATTCTATTTAGAGGTATCTATTATTTTACAGTGGTACCTCGGGTTACATACGCTTCATGTTACATACGCTTCAGATTACAGACTGCTAACCCAGAAATAGTACCTCGGGTTAAGAACTTTGCTTCAGGATGAGAACAGAAATCATGCTCCGGCGGTGCGGCAGCAGCAGGAGGCCCCATTAGCTAAAGTGGTGCTTCAGGTTAAGAACAGTTTCAGGCTAAGAACGGACCTGCGGAACGAATTAAGTAATTAACCCGAGGTACCACTGTATTACATTGCCAGATCACAGCACAGAAATTTGACACCATGTAAGATGGGAACTCTTGAGGCTCTTGAGAGTCCCATGGACTGCAAGAAGATCAAACCTCTCCATTCTTAAGGAAATCAGCCCTGTGTCCTCACTGGAAGTACAGATCATGAAGCTGAGGCTGCAATACTTTGGCCACCTCATGAGAAGAGAAGACTCCCTGGAAAAGACCCTGATGTTGGGAAAGATGGAGGGACCAAGGAGAAGGGGACGACAGAGGATGAGATGGTTGGACAGTATTCTCGAAACTACCAGCATGAGTTTGACCAAATTGCGGGAGGCAGTGGAAGACAGGAGTGCCTGGCGTGCTCTGGTCCATGGAGTCACAAAGAGTCGGACGCGACTAAACGACTAAACAACAAGATGGGAAGGGGGAGTTGAAATATCCCTTGGGGACTGCACTCTTGCTTTTGCAACATCAGCCTGTTGGGCAAGTTCCTGGGTTGATTGTTTTGAAGAAATGAAGTGAAGCAAGCTGGGTTTGGAAGCCCAATAGAACTTTGCTCACATCTGAGAGCTGTACGAATGATGCCGTGCCTTTAGGGAACATCAGAGAAACAGGAAGCCTCTAAAGATTTCTGGGAATTTTGCATTTGCATTTTGTTCTAGGAACACTGCTCACCTCTTCCATCATAGGGAGGGCAACCTTCTCCACAGCAGGCTCCTACTTTCTCAAATTTGAGAACCACCTACCCACAGGGCCTCTGTCTTGCCAGTCTCAATTTATTGGCACTCATCCAGACCACCACTGTATCTGCCAGTCTACAGCCTGTTCAGCCTTTTCTAATGTAGCTGGCATTATTGATGCTCCCAATCCCACTTTCAACAGCTTTGAGTAGAAGCAGTGTGGTGTAGTGGTTAGAGAGGAGGACTCGGACCTGGGAGACTGGGGTTCAAACCCCCAACTCAGCCATGAAACTCACTGGGTGGCCTTGTGCCAATCACTGCCCCTCAGTCCAACCTACCTCACAGGGCTATTGGGTGGATCAAATGGGGGAGGGGGAACCCTGTATGCCACCTTCTGCTCCTTGGAGAAAAATACAGTAAATAAATGCAACAAATAAATAATATGGAATAAATAAATAATACACAGAATCATAAAGTTGGAAGGGACCAGGAGGTTCTAGAAAACAAGCCTTATGAGAAATAGTTGAAGGAGCTGCGTATGTTTAGCCTGGAAAAAAGGAGACATGATTCAGGTAGATAGCCGCGTTGGTTTGACGCAGTTGAAATACATATATTTTTAAAAAAATTATCCAGTAGCACCTTAGAGACCAACTAAGTTTGTTCTTGGTATAAGCTTTCATGTGCATGCCAAGAACCAAGAACAAACTTAGTTGGTCTCTAAGGTGCTACTGGACAATTTGTTTATTATATATATATATATATATTGAGAGGAGTCATCTTCAAATATCTTAAGGGATATAACTGTCTTGGTGATTTTTAATTTCTTTTGGCCAGGGAGGGAACATTAGGCTGGGAAAGAGGAGAGGAAGATTGGATGGGAAAAGAGCAATGGGGAGAGCAAGAAAGGGCCTGTCTCGCTTTGTACCAGTGCAGCAGGTTTGCCATTGCTAGGAGGTGCCAAATTTTGTACTAGCTTGGGGCTCCATGTTGCCAGAATCTGCAATATTGAACCTAGCAGTTTGAAAGCACGTCAATTTAAGTAGATAAATAGTCACTGCTATAGTGGGGAGGCTTCCATCACGATGTCCTGTTGCACCCGAAGTGGTTTAGTCATCTTGGCCACATGACTCGGAAAGCTGTGTGTGGACAATTGCCAGCTCCCTCAGCCTGAAAGCGAGATGAACGCCACACCTTATAGTTACCTTTGACTGGATTTAACCATCCAGGGGTTGTTTACCTTTACCTTATTGCTAGAATCCACATCTGTTGCTGCTTACTGTTTGCATAGGCTTCCTTCTTCTTTGCGTAATCCTGCCATCACCAGAACTGCTCTTGTCTTTCAGGAAGTCCCTCCCACCAATCTCTACTGAGCACATTTGTGTGTGATATATATATAACCAAACAGCCCAACTCTCTCAGATCTTGGACTGCTTTTCCTTTTCCTCCACGACTCATCAGGAAACTGGTTCTTTGGCTCAGAGGGCTTCTCGGCTTCAGACCATGGAGGATGTCACGTTGAGATGGAGAGCTGCAACAGTTGTGCTGCAAGGACTGCTGGTGATGACCTTTCTTATTTCAGGTACCAGTTATTGCTTTTGGAATGTCCTCAAGTTGCAGACCTGGTTGGTTGGGTGGGAGCCAACTAGATTTACACAGAGAATCAAGAAGGAATTTCAAGGTAAATGGTCACATTTCAGAAAGGGGCAACGAAAACTGTGCAAGGAGCAACTGTCCCGTGATGAAAGTTTGCATTATTTGGGATGTTTTAGTTTAGAGAAAATATGAGAGAGTTCACATGATAGATACTCCAGAATTATGTTTCTCTCTCCCTCTCAAAGCACGAGAAATAGTGGACACCCATTGTGACTGAAGGTTGGCAGATTCAGGAAAGATAAAAGAAGGACCATCTTCACACTGGGCAAAGTTAAACTATGGAACTCCCTCCCCCAGGAGATAAGGAATGGGCCCACCTGGATGGCTTTAAAAGAGGAATAGGTTGCCTCTCGGGTTGATTTCTCTGGCTCTTCTCAAGAGCTGGGCTAGCTCAGCTGGTAGAACATGAGAGGCTTAATCACAGGATCATGGGTTTGAGCCCCATGCTGGGTGAAAGATTCCTGCATTTAACATGTACATAAGGACTCTTATTAAGGACAGGGGGGTATGAACTCTTTCCCTCCCAGACCCCTTCCAGATCTTGTAGCTGAGCCAGCATCCTTTTAGATCAGCAACAAGAGAAAGGATTGATAGAGTATTTGGCTAGTTTAAGTCACTGCTCTGATGTGATTCTCTGCTGCAGACTAGCTTAGCCGGGTGCCTTAGATCTGAGTCTAATGAAAGTAAAGTGCATGTTTAAATATGAAGAAGACCTGCAAAAGGGACTTGGAAAAGAGTTAAGAGCTTCGGACAGAAGATCACCAGGTTGCTACAAAACTCTGCCAATTTGTCCTTACCCACAACAACTTCAAATTCGGTGATGACCTGTTCCTTCAGATCAGCGGCACAGCAATGGGCACCCGCATGGCCCCACAGTATGCCAACATCTTCATGGCGGATTTAGAACAACGTTTCCTAAACTCCTACCCACTCAAACCTCTCTTGTACCTGCGATACATTGACGATATTTTTATCATCTGGACACATGGTCAACAGACCCTGGACACCTTCCACCAGAAATTCAATGATTTTCACCCCACAATCAACCTAACAATGAATCAATCTATGCAAGAAATACATTTTTTGGACACTACTATAAAAATACAGGATGGGCGCATAGACACCACCTTATACCGTAAACCAACTGACCGACAAACATATCTACATGCCTCTAGCTACCATCCCAAACATACCAAACAGTCCATTGTATATAGCCAGGCACTACGTTACAGCTGCATCTGCTCCAATTCTACAGACAGAGACTCTCACCTAAGAGATCTACAGCAAACCTTTTTAGAACTAAAATACCCAGCAGATGAAGTTAGACAACAGATCAACAGAGCCAGACTGATACCCAGAGAGAACTTGCTGCAAGACAGACCCAAAAAAGAAAATAACAGAACACCTCTAGTCATCACATACAGCTCCCAAGTTAAAACAGTACAATGCATCATCAGAGATCTACAACCTCTCCTGGACAATGACAGTTCTCTTTCTCAAGCTCTGGGAGGAAGACCTTTCATTGCCTACAGACAGCCACCCAATCTTAAACAACTCCTAACCCACAATAATACTACAACCAGACAACACGGACACTGGCACCAGAGCCTGCAATAAACCCAGATGCCAACTTTGCTGCCACATACACCCGGACAACACCATTACTGGCCCATACAACATCACACATACCATCTCGGGACTATTTAATTGCTCATCGTCTAACATTGTGTATGCCATCAAATGCCAACAGTGTCCTTCAGCTCTCTATATTGGACAAACAGGCCAAACCTTACGCCAAAGAATAAACGGACATAAATCCGACATCGGGAACCACAAGACAGAGAAACCAGTAGGAGAACACTTCAATCTCCCAGGACATTCTATACAAGATCTCAAAGTAGCTGTTCTATTACAAAGGAATTTCAGAAATAGACTGGAAAGAGAAGCTGCTGAATTGCAACTTATCACCAAACTTAAAACCATGGAGAGACCTGGTCTGAACAAAGACATTGGATTCTTATCTCATTATACATGACAAAGCCATTTTTCACCTTCTCACCCCTTGCTTTTTCCTGTAAGACCTATTGCAGTCATTAAGAGTCGTCAACAGGCTCATCACAGCTATCTGCCAATCACCCATTCCCACCACCCTTCTGAGTAATACCCCTCCCCACCTTCTCACTATATAGAAGGGTCTGGTGACTTCTGTTTCAGTGTATCTGAAGAAGTGTGCATGCACACGAAAGCTCATACCAAGAACTAACTTAGTTCGTCTGGAAGGATTTTTTTAATTTTGTTTTGACTATGGCAGACCAACACGGCTACCTATCTGTAACAGGTTGATGGACTATTTGGAATTGACGAATGACTGGCAGTATCCGAGACCAGGGAGAAGAGATGGTGGAAGAAGATTGGAAAAAGTTTAAAGTTTATTTTCAGAAATAGAAATATTGTAAAATTACTGAGTGTTAGAAATATGTTGGAATGAAATCTTATGGCTTTAGTAGAAATGTTATAAGGAGTTAAGCATAAATAAGCATTATAGTATTAATGGAAAATAAGGGTAAAAATAAGTTAAGATATTTATATGACAGAAAATAGAGAAAGACGGAAAGGACTTGCTGAAACAATTAATAGAAGTGGAATACAAAAAGGGAGGTGAGAGGAGGTCGATGAAACAAGGGTATGAAAGATAGACTACTGAAATGGTATGATGTATGTTTTTAAATTGTTTTTGTTTTGTTTTGTTTAGGTTAATGTTGTGTTTTGTATTGTTTATATATTGTATTGTATTGTTTTTTCCCTTTCTTGTTTTTTTTCTTTTTTCTTTTCTTTCCTTTTTGTAAGTTTTAAAAGTAATAAATATTATTTTTTTTTAAAAAATAGATCTGAGTCTAATGCACAAGGATTTTTTTCTTAGATTTTTGTAAACAAGCAAGCAAACAAACAAAAACCAGGACATTTAGTCAAATTTTAAAAAGCCTCCCAGGCAGAAATTTCAGTCCTGAAAATGAGGATGTGCCCAGGAAAAAAAGAGAACATGTCCTGGAAAAAGAGGACATATTGCAATCCTACACAGGAGGTTTCCCGGAAAGTGAATGTGCTATGACTTGCTTAAGTCACCTTTTGGGTACTGCTGGTGGAAAGGAGTGTGTCTTTGAGGTGAGTTTAGCCCTGTCTGCAAGAAGGAGAAGGTTTGGGCTGTGTCAGGGAAAGAGAAGGTGGAGTCTTGTCACCCAAAAGCTTTCCCCGAAAGTGAATGTGGTTTGACTTGCAATACAGTGGCGTAGCGTGGGTCGTCAGCACCTGGGGCAAGGAAAGTAATTTGCGCCCCCTAACCCGTGGATTTGCGCCCCCTAACCCGTGGATTTGCGCACCCTAACCCTAACCCCCAGATGTTGCGCCCGGTGCGGCCGGCCCCCCCTGCACCCCCCATGCTACGCCACTGTTGCAATATGCTGGAACTCAGTAGAGAGGCAATGGCTAAGCAGCCTAATGTCGTGTTTTCAAAATTGTGGGAAAACTTACCCAAGGAGAAATAATTGGGACGAGGAACTGTGAAGTACTCTCCCATGGAGCTGCCTGCCTCCACTTGTTTTTCTTTCTTTCTTTTTTAGGTTCATACTTTGCCTTCAAATCTGAATTGTGCTGTTGGTTTTTTAAAAATTCTTCATTTTTTAAAATACCGTATTAGGATAAGTTCAGGTTAACTACAATGCCTTTTGGGTTGTGTGTAATGCCTATAATTTGGTTGTCATTGTTCTGTTTTGAAAGTTAAATCTGACTGGTGTTGGTGTGAGTTGAAATCCAATAACTGCCATTGGATTAGATGTCCCTACTGGTCTCATCCAACCCTGTGATTTAATAAATCTCTAGGACTGGCCATTCTGACATTTTTGAATCCTTCTTTGGTATCCACTCATCAAAGCACTCACTCAGGCCCCTCCTTTGGGCCTGTGGTTCAGAACAGGCACTTGGTGCAAATTTCTGCCTCCAAACAACTTCTGCTTTCATGTTAAAAGGAGGGGGGGGGGATTTCTAGTCCCTGATGATTTCAAGGCAGAAAGACATTGCTAATAGCTTCTCCAGGATCTCATGCCCTTTCCTCCCACACTTCCTTTCAGGAATTTCTGCCTTGAAGTGTCATAGTTCCGACACCGTCAATCTTACCACTCCACACAAGGGCAACTCCTCATCTCATAGCTCCCCAGAAAGCGGTATTATCAACTGCTCCAGTGCTGAGAACGTTTGCACAGATGCACAACTTATATTAACTATAGGTAAGTGCTGGTCTGTCAGATGGATCCTGTGTGGCTGCTAGATTTTTGAGAGAGGAAAAGCATGAAATTACTTACAACCCCTAAATTTCCCAGTAGGATTACCTGAGGCCTGAAATGATACTTTGCAGGCATTCAGAACTGAAGTATTTAAAATATGTTTTGATTCATTTTATTTTATATTTGCAGATCTTTGTACAAGCCCCTGGCCTCCATTTCTTTCTTTCTTTTTAATAAAAAGCATCCCTAGCTGTTTCTGAGAGTTGACACAGACCCAGTTCAGATGTAAGACTAAGCCAGAGGTTAGTGCAGAGACAGGGGACCTATCACCCCTCCAAATTCTGTTGGATCTCAACTCCTACCACCCCTAACCATTGGCCATGCTGGCTGGGGCTGATGTGAGTGGAATCCAACATCTGGCATTGGACTAGATGACACATGTGGTCCCATCCATATCTACAATTCTATGAAATCTGGAGGGGCATAGATTCCTGCCACCAATGTAGTGCTACAAGAGCAACCTTCCACAGGTTTATAAATCTTGGCTTGTCATTTCTTTTTTGTATCTTAGTTCAAAGGTTTCAACTAATGAACTTATTTGCATGCCAGAACTTTTCAGATATTCTGGACTGCATGCTTGAAATATGACCTGCATCTTATTTGCCTCAGTGGAGGATTTGGAGATGTGAGGGTGTGGAAAAACTCTGGATTTTGCATGGCTAGAATGCAGGCTGTGTCCTAGCGCAAGAGACACACCCACTGCTCCAACCAGGATTCCTTCTGCCTCTTCTGTCACAGGCAGGTGGCCCACAGATGCTTGGCTACAGACTTGCGCTGGTTTCCAACCTAGCTTTTGAAGTAAAACAGCTGCCAGGAAGTGTGTCACAAGGAAACAGGAAGAAGTTAGAAGTGGGAAGAACTCTCATGAACAAAAACCCACCCACCCATGGCACCAAGTTAGACATGAACCAGAGGGGAAAAAACCAGAGGGGGAAAAAGGCCCGGGGGCTTTGGCAGCCACCCCACGCTGTATAGAGTTGCCCATACATCCAAAATTTTCCAGACATTCCTGGAATTCAGCCATTGGAAACAGAAATCGCTGAAAAGTCTGGGCGTCAACAACTTTGGGTAAAACTTTGGCAAAAACAAACAAAGAAACAAACAAAAATATTTTGTGTCTGGACTTTCAGATTTTGAAATACATGACTAAACAACTAAACAATGACAATAACCCCGCCAAAGCATGTATAAGTCACCCCCAGAGCAATAATTGCCAAGATAAGGTCTTTGGAACACCCTGCCACAGCACCAATCTGTTGTTTGTATTTATACATCTCTCCCCCCCCCCCATTTTAGATAAAGACGTTTTGATAATGAGCTACAAAGGCTGTGCGAGCAAGGACCTTGTGGATGGAACAAAATCAGTCACCTCTGGTGACCGTCACTTTGCCATCCAATTTGACCAGAGCTACTGTTTTGGTGACCTTTGCAATGCGAAAACGAGAGAAGTTCCCAAGACTCCTATCAAGGACATAGGTATTTTTTTATTTATTTTTAAGACTCCCCTGAGAGGAAAGTGAGAACTCACAGTTTCACTTGTTGGGTGGGTGGTTGTCAATAGGAAGGCTTGAAGAATTCAATTTTGGAGATTTCTAAGGCAAGCGGCCCTGTTCCCCAACTCTTGGGCTCATTTGCCAAAGAAAAGGTAACCCCACTTCTCAAAAAATGTACAAGATGTTGTGCTTTAAGGTGTAATTTAGGGTGTAATTTAGCAGCGAGAGCACGGAGAAAAGTTTGGAGGGAGTTGTGGGGGGAGTGGAAACACGAGGGGCACTGTAGGGGAGGGGTGAGCTGGGGGGTGAGTGAGGGGTAAAGGGAAGGGACGTGGTCAGGTGTAGAGTTTGGTGAAGAGTCTGGCAGGTTTGGCAAGTGGAGAAAGCAAGGGCAACAACCCCCAATATGTGCAAAGATTTGTACCCATTTTTAAGTTAGAAAATTGCCTTGCAAAATTCAGGAAAGTTCAGATTTTGAAGTATAACTCCTCGCTTTACGCATCCACATAAACACATACCAATTCATTTTGGTGGGTTTTACTCTGAGTATGATTAAGAAAACCAATCCTTTGAAAAGGGCAAATTAGTTGGCTCACTTTGATATGCAAAGCAAACCGAAATATTCTCCTCCTATCATTATTTAAGAGACAGAAAAAGGGGGAGACTCCTACAAATGAGAGTGACCTTTTTCAATCCAGCCCCCCCCAACCCCATGCTCTTCATTTTGATTTCTTACTCCAGTAACTGGGTCCAACCAGTGTTACACAGGCTTTGGGTGGAGCTCCACTAGATTCATGCAGGAGACTACGAAATGTGGCAAAGACTACGACCGGTGTTACGAAGGCAGCATGAACATTACTATTGCACTAGATGGAGGAGGTGAGTTTGCCTTGGAAATTTCTTCCACAGCTCCTGCCCTCCAAAACATCCCCCTCCCCTCAAGCTGAGATCACTTCCAGTATCAGAACCTGGCACCTGGCTAATTTCAAATACTGCTGCCTATGTCTTACTTGAAGACCCCTTTCTTTGCCAGCCCTGGTGCCCTCTAGAAGATGGCAGTCACTGATGGGAATTTGAGACCATGAAGTTGGTGAAGCCTGATTTAGCAAATGTCTGCTGATTTATTCCCTCTTTAGGGTGATCTGTTGATTTGCAGGGGGCCTTTTGGTGATGTGGCGTCTTAATAATCTTTTTATTATAATAATGATCATAAATCAGCAGCAAGCAGCTCTGAGAATTTGGGAACACTGAAAAATAGGATGTGACAAGCTGTTTCTAAGTGAAATAAATGCATCTTACTAGGTTCAGATGTGACTGGGGCCCCTTGATGGAGATTCCTTTACTTGTACCAATATGAATATTATTCATGGATATGGCCAAAGCCATTACAAAAGGTAAACGACATAGCAGAATAGAAACAGAATAAAATATCTTACCAAGTTGAAATAAATAATTAAAATACTTCTTAAAGCCAAACATTATAGAATCATAGAACATAGAATTGTTGAGTTGGAAGGGAATCCAAGGGTCAACTAGCCCAACCACCAGCGATGTCAGAATTTGTCCCCCTTTAACTTACACCCACAAACTTTCCACCTCAAAATTGCGCTCTCAGGCAAAATGGGCTGCTTTTTCAGAGGTGTAGGGGCCCCTGCCCCCTAAGAACTCATGGGTGTGGGTTACCCCTCAGGCTCCATGTTCTTCACGATTCCCTGTGGCATCTCAATGCATGCTGAGAGAAGGGGTTGAAAGCCCCTCATACCTAACATGTTGTGTCTTTCTTGTCCTCACTTCCCTTCCCAAAACAGGATCCAGCTTTGTTCCCATGACCATCAGGACCTGCCAGCGCTCATCCTGCGATGTTATAAAGAGCCAATCCTTCGGCCCTATAAATATCACCATCGAGTCAGGGCCTTGCTGCTCCGGCAGCAATTGCAATTGGAAGAAGAGTGACTTTGCATTCAAGATAGTCAATCATGGTGTGAGGAGCACCACCAACCCATACCTGTCTTATGATCATTATGGGTCAGGTTTCCAGGGGCTCAGCCTTCAACTTTGCCCTTTCCTGGCAGTCCTGGAAACCACCATGCTCGGGATATGGGGGTGAGGAGGGGGTTTGGGAGCACCTAAACTGCTGGAACCTGCATTTGGGTTTGGAAGGGCTGTGTTGTGAAGAAGGGAGGGAGGGAGGGAGGGAGGGAGGGAGGGAGGAAGGAAGGAAGGGTGTGTTATGTACTGAGTCGAATAGGATCCAAACTGCAGCAGTCTGATTGGTCCTAGAACAATAGGATCCAAAAGGCAGCAGTCTGATTGGTCCTAGAACAATAGGATTCAAAATGCAGCAGTCTGATTGGTCCTAGAACAATGCAGCAGTATGATTGGTTGGCAGGAACCACCCAATCATGCTCCAGATTGAAGTGAATCCACAACCTGATTGGCTTACAGTAGAATTCTGGAATTAGCCAATCATGTGCAGCCCATTGTGTAAATAATGTATATAAAGCAGATACTTTGAGGGGACTTTCATTCATTCCTCCTCACCACCATGAGCTGAATAAAGAGCATGAAATCACTTTGCGACTCTGAGTATATTTCAGGGTGGAAGGGAGTTAGGGCTCCAAGGCAGTGACCTGTCCCAATTGGATGTATGGCTCACATCTATAAAATAAAATTTTATTTTGGATAGCCACCACCTTGGGGTCTGATTCTCTCTTGCAAAACCAAGCAATTTGTTTGCTTCCCAGGCCCCTACAGATTTCGGATGTGATGGCAAAATACTAATGGCTATAGCTAGGGTTGTCATATTTCAAACAGTGAAAATCCAGAGAGAAAAGTTGTTGCTCTTTGATTTAGCTTATGTCCCAGCTGTTCCTACATACCCAACACAGTCCAGGGGCACATTCCAGCCAGGCAAAAACACACAAGGGGCTCAGTTATACAGCTGAAAATAAAATGTGTGTTGTAAAGTGCAGTAAAACGATGTGACAGTAGATGGCGATGGTGAGCTATGGAAAGTTCAGTGTATTCAATGTATGTTTCAAAACTTTTTTCAAATATGTGTGTAGATTCCACCAAGGAGAATTTGAAGCAGGGCTGGTGAGGAGTGTAGTATGGGGAGAGTGGTAAGGAACATATAGAGAGGTCTCTGGCCTAGGATCGCTCGTCCCTGAAACAAAAGGCTGGCTGTAAAGTGGAGAACTGAATTTAATCATAGATAAATGAGGAAGTGAGAAAACTGGAAGTGAACATCCCTATTTGCAGCTTGATTAAATAGGGAAAGCTGTGCACCACAATGCCCTGTGTTTATCACTCAGTAGCGTAGTGGTAGATTTTGAAGCACATGGTCCCTTCATAATAGTCACACAGCTATGGACCCCCCATAGCCACACCCCCGTCTAATTTCCCAGACATAGCCGGTATTTGGCCCTCATAAACAGTGTCTGGGCAGAAATCTTTGGAATGTCTGGGAAAATCCGGATGTCTGGCATTAGATTTTGGTGAATTTCCTTAAAAATAGCTGAAAAACTAATCTATTTTTATATATTTTGAAGGGGGGGGGTGAAGCTTTTGCGCCTGGAATTTCAGTTTTTGAAATATGGCAACCCTCAACTAGAGCTACTATTTTCTGTGCATCTGGGCTCATTGCTGCTTTTTGGGAGCTCATGACCAAGAGCTTGATCATCAACCAACACAAAGTTATTTCTAAACACCAGCTTTGTGCACACACATTTTCTTGACTTCTCTGAACATAAATGTTTTGCCTCTAACAACTCTTGTTTTCATAGTCTGTTGGCTGAAGTCCGTTGTCCAAGCTGGACTATGGATGGTTTCCCAGCACAGGCTGGCGAGTGAAGGAGAGAAAAGGGAAGTATTGAGCAGCAAGCTGTTTTTGACAGTTCTCCCCATCCTCTACCTTACAGTTCACAGCGAGATTTGTCTGAAAACGGACAAAATGGGCAGATGGAGCTGGAAATCCAAAAAGCATCTCCTCCAGGCAAGTTTGGAGACTGGAAGCTGAAGGAGATTGCTTTGCATTAGGATTGTGTTAAGTTGTGAATGAACAGATCAGACGACACAGCGATTCTTCAAACAGCTCTTGTTTATTCAGAGGCCAGAACAGAACTAAACTGAAGGGTTCAGTCAGCCTGCTTATATAGAGCTCCAGTACAACATAATTGTAACAACTTTCTAAAACCATCCAATCACTGAACGTCACTTTCGATCCCTTATTTGCATAACTATCTACAGTATCCACCTGCAGGCCCAGGGTGAGAACTTCAGTACATAACAGATTAATGCTGGGTTAATGCCATCTGGAGTTATCTGTGTACTTGGGCAATAAATCATTCCGTCTAATGAACTATGCTCCCTGTGTTGTCCAGCCGGAGGCAGGGTTCCTGACAATTGCATAGGAACCCCCCCCCCCCAAGTCCACTGCTTTTCTCCAGTTTGGGGGAAAGAGAGAGGAAAGAGAGGGGAGGATTTCTGAACCTTTGAATTTGTCTTTCTGCCTGAGAAAAATAGGTAGAAAGAGGAAAGGAGGGAGGGAAAGGGAGGTGGGAATCCCTAGATATCTACCCAAACGTCCTCAGCTGTTCCTGGAGGAAGAACTGTGAGGGGAGAGACTTCATCAGGCAAGGCTTTATCGTAACTGTCAAGGGTGAATTTCTGTTTAACTTTGATGTGCTAATATTGTTATTTTATACTATTCTAATGATTGTTGAATATTACCTTTTTGATGTAGGTTGCTTGTTTTAAAGTTATGTTTTATTATCACATTTTTGTACTGCATTATATTGTTATAAGATGTACATTTTTTGTTTCTTCAGCTTGTAAACTGCCTTCAGTATTGTAAGATAGAAAGACAGTACAGTGGTGCCCCGCAAGACGAACGCCTCGCAAGACGGAAAACCCGCTAGACGAAAGGGTTTTCCGTTTTGGAGGCGCTTCGCAAAACGAATTTCCCTATGGGCTTGCTTCGCAAGACGAAAATGTCTTGCGAGTTTTTCCGACTTTTTTTTCCTCCCCCCCCCTTTTTCTAAGGCGCTAAGCCGCTTATCAGCTGATCCGCTAAGCCGCTAAAAGCTGCTAAAAGCCGCTAAGCCGCTAATAGCGCTAATCCACTAAGACGAAAAAACCGCTAGACGAAGAGAATCGCGGAACGGATTCTTTTCATCTTGCGAGGCACCACTGTATAAAAATTTAAAACGATGATGGAAAAATTGTAGCTCTGTGAAGGGTCCCCTAACAATTCTCAGCAACCTTAACAAAATTAAGTTCTCAGGATGCTATTTTAAAAAAAAACCTGGGCAGTGAAGTCTGTTAAGAGTGCTGAGAGTTGTTAGCAGACCACTATTCCCCTCAGAGAGCTACAGTCCACAGAGTTCCCAGGGAAGAGGGACTGGTTGTTAAACCACTCAGAGACACCGTAGCCCTGTAGCCCAGCTGGATCAAAAGGCATTACCTATGCACACTCACAGGTCCAATCTGCACTAGGGGAGCGGGTGGAGCCGTGGTATAAACCACTGAGCCTCTTGGGCTTTCCGATCAGAAGGTCAATCCCCGTGATGGGATGAGCTCCTGTTGCTCTGTCCCAGCTCCTGCCAACCTAGCAGTTCAAAAGCACACCAGTAAATAAATAGGTACAGCTGTGGTGGGAAGGAAAATGGCATTTCCGTGAACTCTGGTTTCCGACACGGTGTCCCATTGCACCAGAAGTGGCTTAGTCATGCTGGCCACATGACCCAGAAAGCTCTCTGTGGAAAAACACTGGCTCCCTTGGCCTGAAAGCGAGATGAGCACCACAACCCCATAATCACCTTTGACGGAACTTAACTGACCAGGCATCCTTTCCTTTGCCTATCTGCACTGTATATTTAAAGCAGTGTTCATAGCACTTTTGGGATGCGGGTGTCGCTGTGGGTTAAACCACAGAGCCTAAGGCTTGCCGATCAGAAGGTCAGCGGTTTTAATCCCCGTGACGGGGTGAGCTCCCGTTGCTCGGTCCCTGCTCCTGCCAACTTAGCAGTTCGAAAGCATGTCAAAGTGCAAGTAGATAAATAGGTACCGCTCTGGCAGGAAGGTAAACAGTGTTTCCGTGCACTGCTCTGGTTCATCAGAAGCGGCTTAGTCATGCTGGCCACATGACCTGGAAGCTGTATGCCGGCTCCCTTGGCCAATAAAGTGAGATGAGCGCTGCAACCCCAGAGTCGGCCATGACTGGACCTATTGGTTAGGGGTCCCTTTACCCTTTACCTTTACCTCATAGCCCTGGCTTTTAAACAGCCCTGGCTTCTCCTCCAAATAATCCTGGTTGCTATAGTTTCTTAAGGGAGCTGAGAGTTGTTAGGAGACCCCTCTTCCCCTCACAGGGTTGCTGTTCAAACCAACATATATACAGGCGGCAAGGCACTTATGGCCTTTATACTCCTTATGGCTGCATATCTGTTTTAAGAGCATGGGGTGCCCCTGGGAAAATTGCTTTTCCTACTCCTCCCTCTGTACTACAGTCACTAAAGGATAACACTTTACGGTATATTCTATTTAGAGGTATCTATTATTTTATTACATTCACCGATCACTGCACAGAAATTTGACGCCATGTAAGGTAGGAAGGGGGTGTTGAAATATGCCTTGGGGGCTGCACTCTTGCTTTTGAAACATCAAGCTGTTAGGCAAGTTCCTGGGTTGATTGTTTTGAAGAAATAAAGTGAAGCAAGCTGGGTTCGAATGCCCAATGGAACTTTGCTCACATCTGAGAGCTGTATGAATGGTGCCGTGCCTTAAGGGAACACCAGAGAAACAGGAAACTTTTAAAGATTTCTTGGAAATTTTCCATTTGCCTTTGGTTCCAGGAACATTGCCAGACTGCACACCTGTTTCATCATGGGGAGGGCAACCTTCTCCACAGCAGGCTCCTATGTTCTCAAATTTGAGAACCACCTACCCATAGTGCCTCTGTCTTGCCAGTCTCAATTTATTGGCACTCATCCAGACCACCACTGTATCTGCCAGTCCACAGCCTGTGCAGCCTTTTCTAATGCAGCTGGCATTATTGATGCTCCCAATCCCACTTCCAATGGCTTCAAGTAGAAGCAGTGTGGTGTAGTGGTTAGAGAGGAGGACTCGGACCTGGGAGACTGGGGTTCAAACCCCCAACTCAGCCATGAAACTCACTGGGTGGCCTTGTGCCAGTCACTGTCTCTCAGTGCAACCTACCTCACAGGGCTGTTGTGTGGATTAAATGGGGGAGGGGGAAACCTGTATGCCACCTTCTGCTCCTTGGAGAAAAATGCAGTAAATAAATGCAACAAATAAATAATATGCAATAAATAAATACCGTATTTTTCACCCTATAGGACACACTTTTTCCCCTCCCAAAATGAAGGGGAAATGTGTGTGTGTCCTATGGGGCGAATGCAGGCTTTTGCTGAAGCCTAGAGAATGAGAGGGGTCGGTGCGCACCGACTCCTCTCACTCTCCAGGCTTCAGGAAGCTATCCGCAAGCCTTGGGAGCCCACGGGAGTTCCCACCAGTCTCCCACGGCTTGCAGAGAGCTGCCTGCATCCCGAAGCCCGGGGCGTGCTGAGAAGCGCGCTCCGGGCTTCAGGAAGCTCTCTGCAAGCCGTGGGAGACTGGTGCGACTTCCCGCCGGGCTCCCTAGGCTTGCGGATAGCAGCCTGTTCTGGGGGCTGGGGTCAGGGGAAGCTTGGGCTTCCCCCAGCCCCGCGCCTGGGGTAAAAAAAAAATTCTTCATTTCCCCCCCAAAAAAACTAGGTGCACCCTATGGGCCGGTGCGCCCTATGGGGCGAAAAATACGGTAATATACAGAATCATAGACTCATACACTTGGAAGGGACCAGGAGGTTCCAGAAAACAAGCCTTATGAGGAATAGTTGAAGGAGCTGGGTATGTTTAGCCTAGGAAAAAAGGAGACACAGTCAAAATATATTAAATAAATAATAATGAATTTTCCAGTAGCACCTTAGAAACCAACTAAGTTTGTTCTTGGTATAAGCCTTCGTGTGCATGCCAAGAACCAAACCTAGTTGGTTTCCAAGGTCTCTAAGGTGCTACTGGACAATTTGCTTATTGCCAGGGAGGGACCATCTGGGTGGGAAAGAGGAGAGGAAGATAGGATGGGGAGAGCAAGAAAGGGCCTGTCTCGCTTTGTACCAGCACAGCTGGTTTGCCATTGCTAGGAGGTGCCAAATTTTGTACTAGCTTGGGGCTCCATATTGCCAGAATCTGCAATATTGAACCTAGGAGTTCGAAAGCACATCAGTGTAAGTAGATAAATAGGCACTGCTGAGGTGGGGAGGTAAACGCTGTCTGCATGCGCTCAGGCTTCCATCACAATGTCCTGTTGCACCCGAAGTGGTTTAGTCATCTTGGCCACATGACTCGGAAAGCTGTCTGCGGACAAACTCCCTCAGCCTGAAAGCGAGATGAGCGCCGCACCCCATAGTCACCTTTGACTGGACTTAACCGTCCAGGGGACATTTACCTTTTTTTATAAAAAAAATATTATTTTTTTATTTTTACAAGAAAAGAAAGAGAAAGAGAAACAAAGAACAATACATAATACTGTAAACACATTTATATACATGTTTTCCAAAATGCAAACTAAAAAAAAGACAAAAGAAAAGGAAAAAAATACTTTTCATAACCAATAATGTCACCAAATTCATGCTTCAAACATTACAATATATAAATCCTAGTTAAAATATTATAAATGATTTCCACCACATTCACCTTGCATCTCTTAGTTATCTAGCTCACCTTTACATCTGTTCTTCAATCACTTCCCTTCCTTAGGTTCTTTCATAATCAGTCAAATCTTTATGTTCTCTATATTCTTCACAAGGTTAGTCTAAGGACAACCAAACTTTCGTATTTGAGCCCTACTTGTATAAATATTCATTTAAGCATTCCCATTGTTTCTGAATTATAGTTTTTGGATTTATGCCTTATTAAATCCGTCAATTTTGCTAACTCCAGGTACTCACATAGTTTACTTAACCATTCCCCTTTTGTTGGGATATAATTCCTTTCCAATGACTGGCTACCAACATTCTCGCTGCTGTTGTTGCACACAGAAAGATGTTAATTTTGTCTTTGGGGATATCCTTACTCAAGATTCCTAATAAATATGCTTTTGCCCTTTTGATATATGATACTTTTATCATTTTTTTAATCTCTTCATGGATCATCTTCCAAAAAAATTTGATCTCTGGACATATCCACCACATATGGTATAGAGTGCCTTTCATTCTATTACATCTCCAGTATTTATTACTATTCAATCAATTAATTTTTGCCAGTCTGTCTGGTGCCATATACCATCTGTGGTGCATCTTCCTATAATTCTCTCTTAATGAATAGCAGGCCATAAAATTTATATTTCCCCCCCAAAAAAACTTTTTCCAATCTTCAGAATCAATTGTATATCCTAAATCTCGTTCCCACTTTAGCATATTCTCTCCTTTGACTTATTGATCTGGGAAGACTTTATCTAATAATCTATACATTTTAGAGAATGTTTTTTGATTATTTTATAAAACTTCTCTTTCTAATGTTGATATTTTATTCCCAAATCCCCTAGTTTTTATATCTTTCTCATATGTAGCCTTAAATTGCAAATATTCTAACCACTTTATTCCCAATATTTTGAGTTCTTCATATTATTTTAATTTGATATTTTTATTCATTCCTTGTACTAAATCTCTATAAGTTGGCCAGGCAATTTATATATATTTTTATATATATTATATTTTTTAATGTCGAGGTTGCCTCTATTGGAGAGGTCCACCATGGTGTTCTTTCTATAATTCTCTCCCATACCTCATATAGCACCGCACCCCATAGTCACCTTTGACTGGACTTAACCGTTTACCTTTACCTTATTGCCAGATTCCACATCTGTTGCTGTTTACTCTTTGCATAGGCTTCTTTCTTCTTTGCGTAATCCTGCCATCACCAGAACTGCTCTTGTCTTTCAGGAAGTCCCTCCAGCCAATCTCTACTGAGCACATTTGTGCTTGATATATATATATATATATATATATATATATATATATATATACAACCAAACAGCCCAACTCTCTCAGATCATAGGCTGCTTTTCCTCCACGACTCATCAGGAAACTGGTTCTTTGGCTCAGAGGGCCTCTCGGCTTCAGACCATGGAGGGTGTCGCGTTGAGATGGAGAGCTGCAACAGTTGTGCTGCAAGGACTGCTGGCGATGACCTTTCTTATTTCAGGTACCAGTTATTGCTATTGGGATGTCCTGAAGTTGCAGACCTGGGTGGTTGGGTGGGTGCCAACTAGATTTGCACGGAGAAACAAGAAGGAATTCCAAGGCAAATGGAAATGTTTCAAAAAGGAGCTGTTTGAGGGGATGGAATGACTTGTCTATGAGGAAAGTTTGCAGCATTAGGGATGTTTTAGTTTAGAGAAAGTAGGAGAAACAGTTCACATGATAGATGCTCAAGAATTATGCATGGCGTGAAGAAAGTGGTTAGAGAAACATTACTCTCTCTCAAAACACTAGATATTGTGGACTGAAAGTTGGCAGATTCGGGGCAGCTAAAAGAAAGATCTTCTTCAAACAGTGCAAAGTTAAACTATGGAACTCCCTCCCACAGCAGACAGGGATGGCCACCCAGCTGGATGGCTTTAAAAGAGGAATAGGCTGCCTGGGGGGCGGGTAATGACTATGATTTGGTTGTCATTAGTCTGTTTTGTAAGTTTACATCTGACTGGTGTTGGTGTGAGTTGAAATCCAACAATTGGCATTGGACTAGATGCCCCTCGTCGTCCCATCCACCTCTATGATTTAATAAAGCCCTAGGACTGGCCATTATAGCATTTTTTACATCCTTCTTTGGTATCTATGCATCAAACCACTCACTCAGGTCTCTCCTTTGGGCCTGCGGTTCAGAACAGGCATTTGACACAAATTTCTGCCTCCTAAGAATTTCTGTTTTCACTTCAAAAGGGGGAAACCAATTTCTAGTTTCTGATGATTTCAAGGCAGAAAGACATTGCTAATAATTTCTCCAGGATCTCATACCCTTTCTCCCCACATTTCTTTTCAGGAATTTCTGCCTTGAAGTGTCATAGCTCCAACACCGTCCATCTTATGACTCCAAACAATGGCAACAAAACATCAAGTGCCTCCCCAGAAAGCGGTATTACCAACTGCTCCAGCGCTCAGAACGTTTGTACAGATGCACAACTTATATTCTCTATAGGTAAGTGCTGGTCTGTCAGATGGATCCTGTGTGGCTGCTAGATTTTTGAGAGAGGAAAAGCATGAAATTACTTACAACCCCTAAATTTCCCAGTAGGATTACCTGAGGCCTGAAATGATACTTTGCATGCATTCAGAATTGAGGTATTTAATGTTTTGATTCATTTTATTTTATATTTGCAGATTTTTGTCCAAACCCCTGTCCTCCATTTCTTTATTTTTTAATAAAAAGAATACTGTTTCTGGGAGTTGACACAGACCCAGTTCAGATGTAACACTAAGCCAGAGGTTAGTGCAGAGACAGGGGACCTCTCATCCCTCCAGATTTGGTTGGATCTCAACTCCTACCACCCCTAACCATTGGTCACGCTGGCTGGGGCTGATGTGAGTGAAATCCAACATCTGGCATTGGACTAGATGACACTTGTGGTCCCATCCATATCTATAATTCTATGAAATCTGGAGGGGCATAGATTCCTGCCACCAAAGTAGTGTTACAACAGCAACCTTCTGAAAGTTTATAAATCTTGCCTTATTTCAGTTTGATATCCTAGTTCAGAGGTTTTAAACCTTTTTGAGTCCACGGCTCCCTGTTGAACAGGTACAGTGGTACCTCGAGTTACAAATGCCTCCGGTTACAAATGCTTCAGGTTACAAACTCCACTACCCTGGAAGAGTTACTTTGAGTTGAGAACTTTGCCCCAGGATGAGAACGGAAATCATAGGCCCGAGGCGCAGCAGCAGCAAGAGGCCCCATTAGCAAAAGCACGCCTCTAGTTAAGAACAGTTTCAGGTTAAGAACGGACCTCCGGAACGAATTAAGTTTGTATCTAGAGGTACCACTGTACATTCTTTCTGCAACTTGTCTGTGCTGAGCCAATTAACTGTGGGGCTCAGGAGGCAGTTATGTCATCCTTTGTTTGCAGAGGTAGCAGTTTCTCACCCTTTTAGTGAACACCCTGCATGCGGAGTATTCCCTCAGCCTCCTGCCCTCTCACCTCTCCTTGGGAGTCCTCCTGGCAGCCACTGGTCTCTGAGTTGCTCCCTCTTGCTCCAAAGAGAGGTTCCTCCTCACACTGCCTCACAGGGGCCTGGGAAGAGGATACCCCCAGCCTTAGTGGCCCAACAGAGACTGGCCAAAGTTGAACATAGGTCAGCACCTTACCTTGGGAGGTGGCAGTGACAGCAATGGGCACTCAGCTCCCAGGCAAGCTTTGCACACAGCAAGCACAAGAAAGGCCAGCGTGGCGCCTGGCTGTCTGGCCTCCCACTAGTCTGTCCATTCCCAACAACAAGGGCTGGTGGACTGCCCAGCTGGGCTACCCCACCCACTTGCTTGCTTACTCTGAGGCCACCTCAGCTCCTGCCAACTAGCACCCTCTGGCCAGCACCAATGATGCCATTCACCTGGGGAGCTTTTATCGAGAGCTGTTGCAACAAACAGATGCACAAGCCTTTGGGAGGCAGAGACGCAAGAGGGCATCAGAGGAGAGAGGGGAGGAAAGAAAGACGGACAGATTCCTGTGTTGCCCGCGGCATCCCTGACCAACATTTAAAGCACCTCAGAGTGCCATGGCACACTGGTTGAATACATTGTCCTAGTTTATTAGAACAAACCACAGTTCCCTGGGTATTGACATTGCAGAGAACTATGGCTATTTCAGATACGAAAGTAGAAACCTTTTATCTCCTTGTGGCACAAATGAAAGAAAAGGACAAGGGAGGCAGGTGCAGACTTTCATTGTGTTCTTTTTATATATATAAACTTTATTTTCAGTTTTCACAAGATTACAAATACACACCTTACAAACACATATATTATTTTCCCCAACCCCTTTTGTGGTTCCTTTTCTACTTTAGCTTTAACACTGCGTGTTCCACTTTACTCCATTTTAAAGTTATTCTTCCATTTATCTTAGTAATATTTTTAACTGCTGATTTAAGTTAAACCTACTAATGAACTTACTTGCAGCCACTCTTCCTAAGTTGGTACAGCATCTTCTTTCCACCACTGTAGCACCCTGCTTGTGGTTAACGCTTAGCTGGAATGAAATATTCAACGCAGCAATAGAGAAATTAAAATAATAATTTATTTGTCAGACAAATAAATGAGAGGCACAGTGGTATATGGTTACCAAGCTCTGGCCTGCCCTCCTGCCATTCTGGCCAGCACTTATATTTCCTTAATCCAGCCCCCTTGCTCCTCCTGTGGCTGCCTCTGTCCAATCAGCCTGGTTGAAATTCCTATTGGCTGTTTGCTAGAACCAATCACAAAAGATACACCCATTTCCTTTTGCCCTTTTATGGGAAACAAAAAGCTATATATTCTTCTATCTATAAATGACAAATAAGTAGTAATATATCTTACATGTGTCTCAACAAGGAACCTTAATTACCAGCTCACCTCTTGCCCTCCTTGCTCTATTGCCCTCCAAAACAAATGGTTAATCTTAAATTTTTATCTTAAACAGATGTCAAGGATCTTGAGTTCACATCATCATTGAAAGATCTCCTTCTCTTGGAGGTCTTTAAACAAAGGCCTGACAACCATATGTGTGCTCTAATGATGTTTCCTGCTTGGCAGGGGGGCTGGGCTGATGGCTGATGGCCCCTGTGATCTCTTCCAACTATATGAAATAAGAATCTAGCATAAGGATTTAACATTTCTTTCTTTCTAAATCCTTTGCATAATTACATTTAAGCCAATATATTTAATACATAACATAGATAGCTTTTTTAGAAGAAGAAACCTTCTCAAAGTAAAAAAGGAAGGAACAGTTTCCAGCCTCAAAATAAGATAGGAAGAAACCTATCTTCTCCAGCCAAGCCAGTTGCCTTTTTCACTGCTCTTGACCTTTCAACCTTAGGAAAATATGGCTCAAGTTTAATGGGAGGCACATGGTTTTATTTTACTATTTACCAACTCTTAATTTAACCACTCTTACAGCTTAATTGTACTTTGCAACATGCAAGGTCAGTGTCCTCGCTCTCAGCCTGTAAATCCCTTTTTACGACTTTGAGAATTGTTTTCTGCTATAAATCAGGGGGCCCCCTTGTCCAGGAGAATAAACATTGCCAAGGTTCTTAGGCAGCTGGTCTTCTGCCTGGCATGAAACATTTGAAAATCTTTAAGCTCATCTTAATATACAGGCCTTAATCAAAAATATAAGCTTTGATAAAAATGCAGGCTTATGATTAGATGCCTCACCACTGAGCAAATGCCCTTCTGGCTCTGGTCCTTCCTTATGATCTTTTGCCAGGCTGGACTGCATGCTAAAAATACAATATGCATCTTACTTGCCTCAGTGGAGGATTTGGAGATATGAGGGTGTAGAAAAGCTCTGGATTTTGCATGGCTGGAATGCAGGCTACCGTCCTATGGGAACCCAGCTATATAAGGCTTTTGAAGTAAAACAGCTGCCAGGAAATGTGCGACAAAGAAACAGGAAGAAGTGGGAAGTGGGAAGAACTGTCAGCACTTTCTAGGGCCACTCACATGAACAAAATCACCCCCACCCATGGCACTAATGTAGACATGAACCAGAGGGGGGGGGGAGCAAGAGGCTTTAGCAGCCCCTTCCCCATGTACAGAGTTGCCGTACGTCCAGAATTTTCCAGACATTCCCACGATTCGGCCATCAGAAACAGTGTTTGGGCCAAAATTGCTGAAATGTTCAGGCATCAACAACTTTGGCCAAAAACCTAGAAACAAACAAAAACCTTTTTTGTCCAGGTTTTAAGTTTTTGAAATATGGCAACCCTAACCCCACCAAATAATGTATAAACGACCCCCAGAGCAAAAATTGTCAAGGTAAGGTCTTTGGAACACTCTACCACTTCATCGTTCTATTGTTTGTATATAAACATCTCTTCCCACCCCCCTCATTTTAGATAAAGAAGTTTTGATAATGAGTCACAAAGGCTGTGCCAGCAAGGACCTTGTGGATGGAACAAAACCAATCAACTCTGGTGACCGACACTTTGCCATCCTGTTCAACCAGAGCTACTGTTTTGGTGACCTTTGCAATGCAAAAACGAGGGAGGTTCCCAACACCCCTATCGAGGACGGAGGTATTTTTTGGGGGGAGGGGGTTGAGTGCCACCTGAGAGGAAAGTGAGAACTCACAGTTTCACTTGTTGGGCGGGTGGTTGTCAATAGGGAGGTTTGAAGAATTCAATTTTGGAGATTTCTAAGGCAAGCGGCCCTGTTCCCCAACTCTTGGGCTCACGTGCTATAGAAAAGGTAACCCCACTTCTCAAGAAATGAGAAAAGACTGTGTGCTTTAGGGTGCAATTTAGCGGTGAGAGCATGGGGAAAGATTTGGAGGGAGCTGTGAGGGGAATGGGAATATAGGGAGCACTGTAGAGGTTGTATGAGCTGGGGGGATAGGCAAGGGGTGAGTGGGGGGGGTAAAGGACTTGATCAGGTTTGGGGTTTGGCAAAGGGTCTGGTGGGTTTGGCAAGTAGAGAAAGCAGGGGCATCAGCTCCTAATATGTGCAAAAATCGCACACACCTATAAGTTGGAGAACTGCCTCACAAAATTCAGGAAAGTGTGGATTTTGAAGGATAATACCTCCCTTAATGCATCCGCATAAACACATGCTGATTCATTTTGGTGGGTCTACCCTGAGTACGATTAATATACCCACTGCTTTGAAAAGGGCAATTTAAGTAGCTTCACTTTGATATGCAAAGTAAACCGAAATACTCCCCCAATCATTATTTAAGAGACAGAAGAAAGGGGGAGACTCCTACAAAGGGGAGTGGCCTTTTTTGATCCAGACCCACTACAGACCCCTTGCTCTTCATTTTGATTTCTTACTCCAGGCACTGGCTCCAACCAGTGTTACTCGGGCTTTGGTTGGGGCGCCAGTGGAAACATCAAGGAGACTATGGAATGCAGCAAAGACTATGACCAGTGTTACCAAGGCAGCATGAACATTACTGTTGCACTAGATGGAGGAGGTGAGTTTGCCCTAGGGAATTTCTTCCACAGCCTTAAATTGCTCCACTTCTGACCTCCTCTAATTTTACCATATTGTGCCCTGCTTCCCTTCTAAATATATTATTTAAAGGGTGTGTTTGTGATTTAATTCAAGGAAGATAGTGACTTGGCTATGGAACAAGGTCCAAACGATTTCATCTGCCCACCAGTGTTAGAAACTCAGATGTATAATCTAGGTGCCAAATGGCTTCTAAAACCAAGGTTACAGTTGTCAAAACAGAATGTCTATATGCCAGCTCTAAAGACAGCTCTAAAGTCTTATTTTCCAAATGATGGACTGACTGTGATTGATTCTTGGTTAAGCATCTGGCTAGTTCAGATGACCATCTTGAGCTAGGTTAAGAACTTTAAGTTCTCAGGGAAAGAAAAGTCTCTTGATCCAGGGAAAGTCCACATATATATTACGTTATACACAACGTAAGAATATTCTTCACAACTGTGAGCAGGGCAGTGGGGGGTGGGGGGGAAATGAAGACAAGTGTCAACAATTAGCTATAACGTTGTTCACTGCTCCTGCTCAGGCTGCACTGAAAAAGCATCTTGGTTCCTGAAATTCATTCTGATTGTGCAGATCAAAATATAACAGAATTCTACAGGATGTGGTATTAGTGTGTGAAAACAGTCAAGATCCAGTGATCTCCAGGCAGGTACCTCCAGATGTTGGAGATGTTAGGTGTCACCCCGGCACATGGTCGCAGGTGGTGATAGCAGGTGCAAAATGTGCTTGGCACCTGGCTAATTTCAAACCTTGCTGCCCACGTCTTGCTTGAAAACTGCTTTCTTTACAGCATCCTTTGCCAGCCCTGGTGCACTCTAGATGTTGGCTGGGGCTGATGGGAGTTGGAGTCCATGACGTATGGACAGCCCAAGTTGGTGAAGCCTGTTTTACAGCTTCACTGTGACTCTCTCCCTATTTTAGCAATTGTCTGCTGAATTATTCCCTCTTTAGGGTGATCGGTTGATTGCAGGGAGCCTTTTGGTTATGTGACATCTTAATAATGCCATCTGTTAATAATAATAATAATAATAATAATAATAATAATAATAATAATAATAATATCAGTAGCAAGCTGTTTGGGAATTTGGGCACATTGAAAAATGGATGTGACAAGCTGTTTCTAAATGAAATAAATGCAACTGACCAGGTTCAGAGGTGACTGGGGCCCCTTGACACAAGTGTATTGCTTTACATGTACCAATATGAATATAATTTATGTGTATGGCTAAAGCCATTGCACAAGATAAAAGGCATAAAGCAGATAAAAAAACAGAATAAAATATATTACACAGCTAAAATAAATAATTAAAATACTTCTTGAAGCCAAACATTATAGAATCAGAGAACATAAAATTGTTGAGTTGGAAGGGACACCAAGGGTCATCTAGTCCAACCACCTGCGATGTCAGAATCCCCCCCC
This sequence comes from Podarcis cretensis, assembly GCF_951804945.1. Classification (NCBI taxonomy): domain Eukaryota; kingdom Metazoa; phylum Chordata; class Lepidosauria; order Squamata; family Lacertidae; genus Podarcis; species Podarcis cretensis. The sequence continues at coordinate 16,355,938 of NC_137177.1, read as the reverse complement.
CCCGAATAATTAAATAAACCTACGCACACAAACCTTTCACCTCCAAATCACTGCTCTAAGGCAAAACAGGCTACTTTTTCACCCCTAAGTATGGGTTGCCCCTCAGGCTCCAAGTTCTTCATGATTCCCTGTGGCGTCTCAATGCATGCTGGGAGAAGTGGGCCAACGTCCCCCCATACCTAACATGTTGTGTCTTTCTTGTCCTCCCTTCTCTTCCACAACAGGATCCAGCTCCGTGCCCATGATTCTCAGGACCTGCCAGCGCTCATCCTGCGATGTTATAAAGAGCCAGTCCTTCGGCCCTATAAATATCACCAGTGAGTCAGGGCCTTGGCATCAAATGTAATTGGAAGGATGGTGGCTTTTCATTTGAGATAATCCACCCAACCAATGATGGTGTGAGGAGCACACCAAACCTGTCTTAAGATCAGTATGAGTCAGGTTTCCAAGGGCCCGCCCTCTCCTGGCAGCATTAGGAGCCACTGTCCTTGGGATATGGGGCTGAGAAAGGGGCTTTGGGAGCACCTGAAGTGCTGGAACCTGCACTTGGGTTTGGAAGGGCTGTGTTGTGGAGCAGGAAGGAAGGAGGGGAGTTAGGGCTCCATGGCAGTGACCAGTCTCTTTTTTTAAAAAATAATTTTTTATTAAGAATTTCAACATAACAAATTATCAAAACATATCATCTTCATTATTTTCCCCCTTTTTTCTCCCCCTCCCCCCTCCCCAAAGAGCCCTCCCCCGAGACTTCCCTCAGTTCCTCTCTCTGATTTCTCAATACATGTTATTCTTTGCATATTGTAAAATTATATAAATCCTAACATTATCTGTCTATTATGTTAACAATCAATAAATTTGTGTATGTTTATTCAAAACCTGCCAAGGAGTCCATTTCATTTTGTTGTCTTTTTAAGTAGTTTGTAAAAAGTTCCCATCCTTCTTTGAAGTCACAGTTGTCCTTGTCTCACAATTTGTATGTCAGTTTCGCCAGTTCTGCATAATTCATCAATTTCTCTTGCCATTGTTCTTTTGTCGGGGTTTCCTCATTCATCCATCCTTGTGCTATCAAGACTCTAGCATACATAAATAAATTCTTTATTTTCCTTGGCAGGTCTTTTCCTACCATTCCCAACAAAAATGCTTCTGTTTGTTTTTTTTACAAATGTGAATTTAAACATTTTCTTCAACTCATTATTTATCATTTCCCAAATTTTTAAAATTTCTCTACATTTCCACCACATATGGTAAAAAGTTCCTTCTTTTTCTTTACACTTCCAGCATACCTTTGACCCGGTTTTGTACATTCTTGCAATCTGTACTGGTGTTATATACCATCTATACATCATTTTCATGTAATTTCTTTCAAAGGAGAACAGTCTGTAAATTTTGAATCTGTTTTCCACAATTTTTCCCAATCCTCAAATTGTATATTATGTCCTATATCTTGTGCCCATTTGATCATTTCACCTTCTCATCTTTTGTTTCCCATTCTAGCAGAATACTATATGCACCCTTCAGCAACTTCACTTTCTCTTCTATGACTTCCTTTTGAAATTTAGAAGTGGCATAACTAAATCCAGGGGGGTTTTTTGTCTTCTTTACATATCTCATGTAATTGCCTGTAATGTAACCAACTCTGAAAATGTTCTTTTATTTCCTCATACTCTTTCAATCTCCATTTTCCTTCTTGGTCTTTTAATAAATCACTATATGTGAGCCCAATAGCTTGAGCAACCAAGCTTCAATTGGTGAGAGCCAATTGATGATGAGGGTGAGAGCCCTCATCAGGAGGGCTTTAAACTGACTAATGTGGGGGAGGGAGACAGTGCTCCTGAAGGTAGGAGTCTATCAATTGATGAAGATGATCATCCAAATGTCATAGAGCAAATGGAGCAAACAGCACACAGACCTAGTGGTGGGAGGAAAAAATCCTTAAATAATAGACACGGGGGAATGATTAATGGACTTCAATGTCTGTACACTAATGCGCAAAGCATGGGAAATAAACAAGATGAGCTTGAGCTCTTGGTACAGCAAACTAAATATGACATAATAGGCATCACTGAAACCTGGTGGGATAAGTCCCACGACTGGAATGTAACAATGGAGGGATACAATCTATTTCAGAGAAACAAACCAGACAAGGAAGGAGGAGGAGTGGCGTTATATGTCAGGGATGTGTATACCTGTGAAGAGATCCAAGATTTAGATCCTCAAAGCCAAAGTGAGAGCATTTGGGTCAAAATTAAGGGAGAGAAGAATAACAGGGACCTCATTGTGGGAGTTTACTATAGATCCCCAAGCCAAATGGAGGACATAGATGATGCCTTCCTGGAACAGATGGCCAAGCATGCAAAAGGAAGGGACATAGTAGTAATGGGGGACTTCAATTACCCGGATATTTGCTGGATGTCAAACTCAGCCAAGAGCATAAGGTCAAACAGATTCCTCACTGGCCTTGCAGTGTTGTCCAGAAAGTGGGAGAAGCAACAAGAGGAACAGCCATTTTAGATCTGGTCCTAACCAATGTTGATGACCTGGTTAGTGGGGTAGAAGTGGAAGGATCATTAGGCGCGAGTGATCATGCTCTTCTGGAGTTTACTATACAGCGGAAAGGAGCAGCCAAGCATACTAGGACTCGATTTCTTGACTTTAAGAAAGCCGACTTCATAAAACTTAGGGAAGTGCTGGGTGAGATCCCATGGACAGTAATACTAAAAGGAAAGGGAGTTCATGATGGCTGGGAGTTTGTTAAGAGGGAGATAGTAAAAGCACAACTTCAGGCAATACCAATGAGACGGAAACATGGAAGGTGCCTAAAGAAGCCAGGGTGGCTATCTAAAGAACTTTTAACTGAGTTAACATTAAAAAACGATGTGTACAAAAAATGGAAAAGGGGGGAAACCACCAAAGAGGAATTCAAACAAATAGCCAGCACATGTAGACACAAAGTCAGAAAAGCTAAAGCACAGAATGAATTCAGGCTTGCTAGAGAGGTTAAAAGCAACAAAAAAGGCTTTTATGGGTATGTTCATAGCAAAAGGAAGAACAAAGAAACAGTGGGGTCACTCAGAGGAGAAGATGGTGAAATGCAAACAGGGGACACAGAAAGGGCTGAACTCCTCAATGCCTTCTTTGCCTCAGTCTTCTCCGATAAAGAAAACAATGCTCGACCTGAAGAATTTGGAGCAAATGATTCAGCAGAGGAAACACAGCCCAGAATAACTAAGGAGATAGTACAAGAATACTTGGCTAGTTTAGATGTATTCAAGTCTCCAGGGCCAGATGAACTGCATCCAAGAGTATTAAAAGAACTGGCAGATGTGATCTCAGAGCCACTGGCTGTCATCTTTGAGAATTCCTGGAGAACAGGCGAAGTCCCGGCAGACTGGAGGAGGGCAAATGTTGTCCCTATTTTCAAAAAGGGGAAAAGAGAGGACCCAAATAATTAGCGCCCAGTCAGTCTGACATCAATACCAGGGAAGATTCTGGAGCAGATCATTAAGCAAACAGTCTGTGAGCACCTAGAAAGGAATACTGTGATCACCAATAGTCAGCATGGATTTCTGAAAAATAAGTCATGTCAGACTAACCTGATTTCATTTTTTGACAGAATTACAAGCCTGGTAGATGAAGGGAACGCAGTGGATGTAGCCTACCTTGATTTCAGCAAGGCATTTGACAAGGTGCCCCATGATATTCTTGTAAAGAAGCTGGTAAAATGCGGTCTTGACTATGCTACTACTCAGTGGATTTGTAACTGGCTGACTGACCGAACCCAAAGGGTGCTCATCAATGGTTCCTCTTCATCCTGGAGAAGAGTGACTAGTGGGGTGCCACAGGGTTCTGTCTTGGGCTCGGTCTTATTCAACATCTTTATCAACGACTTGGATGATGGACTCAAGGGCATCCTGATCAAATTTGCAGATGACACCAAACTGGGAGGGTGGCTAACACCCCAGAGGACAGGATCACACTTCAAAACGACCTTGACAGATTAGAGAACCGGGCCAAAACAAACAAGATGAATTTTAACAGGGAGAAATGTAAAGTATTGCACTTGGGCAAAAAAAATGAGAGGCACAAATACAAGATGGGTGACACCTGGCTTGAGAGCAGTACATGTGAAAAGGATCTAGGAGTCTTGGTTGACCACAAACTTGACATGAGCCAACAGTGTGACGCGGCAGCTAAAAAAGCCAATGCAATTCTGGGCTGCATCAATAGGAATATAGCATCTAGATCAAGGGAAGTAATAGTGCTACTGTATTCTGGTCTGGTCAGACCTCACCTGGAGTACTGTGTCCAGTTCTGGGCACCACAGTTCAAGAAGGACACTGACAAACTGGAACGTGTCCAGAGGAGGGCAACCAAAATGGTCAAAGGCCTGGAAACGATGCCTTATGAGGAACGGCTAAGGGAGCTGGGCATGTTTAGCCTGGAGAAGAGGAGGTTAAGGGGTGATATGATAGCCATGTTCAAATATATAAAAGGATGGGAGGGAGGAGGGAGAAAGGTTGTTTTCTGCTGCTCCAGAGAAGCGGACACGGAGCAATGGTTCCAAACTAGAAGAAAGAAGATTCCACCTAAACATTAGGAAGAACTTCCTGATAGTAAGAGCTGTTCGACAGTGGAATTTGCTGCCAAGGAGTGTGGTGGAGTCTCCTTCTTTGGAGGTCTTTAAGCAGAGGCTTGACAACCATATGTCAGGAGTGCTCTGATGGTGTTTCCTGCTTGGCAGGGGGTTGGACTCGATGGCCCTTGTGGTCTCATCCAACTCTATGATTCTATGATTCTAGGTGTGGCGCCGATTTACGCACGAGCAACCCCTAGAACCATTACACATATTATCCAAAAACATATCCTTATTTTTTTCCCCATTTTAAAATGCTCTGTTCTCAAGACCGGATACCAAGGGGGGTGTTTCCTATTAGTTGTAGGTCCATTCTGGATTCTTTTTTTAATAAATATTTTTATTAATTTTACAATACAAAATTATAAAAAATAACACATATTTTTCACAGATACATTCTTTTTTTGGACTTCCCTCAGCTTTTCTAAGAATACTCCGTTTTGATTCTTTCTTACGCATTTCCTAATTTTATATTGCCTTATAATAATAACCTTCCTTGGTCCATTCTGGATTCTATCCAGTAGAGCCAATCCCTTAGTTGACACTTATTCAAAGTCAAAGCAGAACTCAGTTCTGGAAAATAAGAAGAACCTAAAACATATTGACAAGCTACTTTCCAGAGTTGGTTATCATACTCATTTTCTATCCAGAGGGCATTTGGCTCGTGCTGTTTATAGGTCTTCTCTTTTAAGCCCATCAAGTTTGGGAGCCACCAGCCCCCTCAAATATGACACGGAGGGCGACAAATATACCTTGGCCTCTAGGAGTTGGTGTCTATGATCTGCTGTTTGCAGACACTGGACACAATGGCGTAACAGGAGGGGGGCTGTTGGGGCCATTGCCCCAGGCACGTATTTTGTGCCCCCATCAAGGGAAGCCGCGTCCGGGCTGGACTTTGGGGCTGGGCTTTGGCGCATGGGCGACAGCAGCAGACCCAGGGGGAGGGAGCCTGGGAGAGACAGCAGTGCTGCCTTTCTCTGATGCCTTTCTCTGATGCTGTGATCGTCCACAGGCTGCTGTTGTAGCATACATAAAGAAAGTTCTATCCTTTTTTGGCACCGATTGGCCGACCATGCCCAGGAGAAAGGCCTCTGGTTTCTTCAGAAAGGTATATTTAAATACCTTTTTCATTTCATTATAGATCATCTCCCAGAAGGTCTTAATCCTTGGGCACGTCCACCAAAAGTGAAAGAATGTACCTTCGGTCTCTTTACATTTCCAACATTTATTATCGGGCAGATGATAGATTTTTGCAAGCTTGACTGGTGTCATGTACCACCTATATATCATTTTCATTATATTCTCTCTTAAGGCATTACATGCCGTGAATTTCATACCTGTGGTCCATAACTGTTCCCAGTCAGCCATCATAATATTATGTCCAATGTCTTGTGCCCATTTAATCATAACAGATTCGTCCTGAGTATTCCATTTCAACAGCAAGTTATACATTCTTGACAAATTCTTAATTTTAGGATCTAACAGTTCTATTTCCAATTTTGATTTTTCCACCTGGAAGCCAATTTTTTTGTCCAAATTATATGCCTCCATTATCTGGTAATAATGAAAACGGACAAAATGGGCAGAAGGAACTGGAAATCCTAAAAGCATCTCCTCCAGGCAGGTTTGGAGACTGGAAGCTGAAGGAAATTGCTTTGCATTAGAATTTTATTTTTATTTTATTTAATAATAATAATAATAATAATTTATTTATACCCCGCCCTCCCCAGCCAAGGCCGGGCTCAGAGTGGCTTACAATCAATAATAAAAACAAGTTGAATGATTACAACTTTAAAACAAAATTAAAATAAAACATTAAAATATTGAAACATTAAAATATAAAAATGTAGCCTCATCACAGGAGGAGAAGGAAAGGAAAAAAGAAAGAGAGGGGAGGATTTATGAAGCTATGAATTTGTCTTTCTGCTTGAGAAAAATAGAAAGGGGAAAGGAGGGTGGGAACCCCTAGACATCCGCCCGACTGTCTTCGTGATTCAGCCATGGAGTGAACATCAGACGAAGAAAAAGGAGTGGAAGATAGGATGGGAGAAGTGGGCGAGGAGAGCAAGAGAGGCCAGCCTTCGTTTGTACCAGCGCAGCTGGTTGGCTATCACTCAGGGACTCCATATAAATATTAAAATATGGGTCCGCCCCTATTGGACAGCTGCCTGCTTCCTTATGTAATCCTGTCCTCACCAGAACTGCTCTCGTATTTCAGATAGTCCCTCCTGTTATTCTCTAGCTAGCATGTTTGTGCACGATATATATATATAAAAAACCAAACAGCCCAACTCACTCAGATAATAGACTGCTTTTCCTTTTCCTCCACGATTCATCAGGAAACTGTCACCTTCAGACCATGAAGGGTGTCACATTGAGATGGAGAGCTGCAATAGTTGTGCTGCAAGGACTGCTGGTGATGACCTTTCTTATTTCAGGTACCAGTTATTGCTATTGGGATGTCCTCTAGTTGCAGACCTGGGTGGTTGGGTGGGTGCCAACTAGACTTGCACAGAGAAACAAGAAAGAATCCTAAGGTGTATGGAAAAAGTTCAGAAAGGGGCAACCAAAAGGGTTCAAGGGGGTGGAATGACTCAGGTGGTAGAGCATGAGAAGCTTAATCAAAGGGTCATGGGTCTGAGCCCCATATTGGGCAAAGGATTCCTGCGTTTAACATGTACATAAGGACTCTCCTTAAGGGCAGGGGGATGTTAACTCTTGCCCTCCCAAGCTCCTTCTTCAAGATCTTGTAGCTGAGCCAGCATCTTTTTAGTTCAGCAACAAGAAAAATGAATGATATACGGTAGTATGTAGCCAGTTTAAGCTGCAGCTCTGTTGTGATTCACTTAGCCGGGTGCCTTAGATCTGAGTCTAATGCACTAGGATTTTTTCTTAGATTACACTGGTCAACAACAAATTTGTTGTCTGCGTTTTTTTCAGTTGATTTAGGATGAATCTGATGCGCTGAATCCAAAAATCACATTGGTTTTGCTCAGTCAGGTGAAGTTTTTGAGCTATGGCCACATTTCTTTTTTTACGTTTTTGTTCACATGTGCGCTTGTGTGAAGCATTTTAGAAGAAGTTAGTGGGGGTAAAATGCCATGTCGAATAATTGTTTTGATTGGAAATGAGTTTAATGACAAGAAGTATTCAGGTCCGATAGTTCTGGGTGATTATGTCGAAAAGGGATCAGTTTGAAGTCATAAAACCTCAACATCTTCCATAAATTGTTGCGGCAAAGCATAAAGTTACAGTGGTAATCAGACTTGAAAAAGAAGACATTTTCTGAAAAAGAGGGCATATTCCAATCCTACTCTGGATGTTTCCCATATAGTGAACGTCGTATGACTTGCTTAAGTCACATTTTGGGGGCTGCTGGTTGGGACGAGTCTCTCTATGATGTGGGTTCTCTACCTGTGGGAGAAGGGACCCAGCAGCCGAGGTGGACTGGCTGTTCCTGTCTTTGCTGAAATCTGCTTTTCTTTTGTGATGCGTACTAAGCTTTTACTAGCAGCCCCACCCCAGTAGGAGGGTCCTCCGTCTGTTTTGTGAGTGCTGTTGGGGAGGAGTTTCTCTGTGACATCAGATTAGCCCTATCTGCGAAGAGGAGAAGGTCTGGGCTGCATCAAGTAAAGAGAAGGCGGAGTCATGTCCCCCAGGAGCTTTCCCGGAAAGTGAATGTGGTTTGACTTGCTGCATGCTGGCACTCAGTAGAGAGGCAATGCCTAAGCAGCCTAATGTAGTGTTTATAAAATTGTGGGAAAACCTACCCAGGGAGAAGCAGGAAATGAAGAAGACCTGAGCCATCTGCTCCCCTCCCGCTGAAGAGGGAGAAGTGGGGAGGGGATGTTTCAGCTCTTTCTTCTGAGTGACAGCTGTCAGCCAAGAATCTGTATCCTGCCTCTAAGCAAAGGCAGTAAAAGCCGTCAGACCAGAAACTGTGAAGTGTGCTCCCATGGAGCTGTCTGCCTCCACCCATAAATTTTTTTGGTTCAAACTTTACTTTCAAACCTACACTGTGCTGTAGGTTTTTCCCATTATTATTCTCTATATTCTTCATTAAAAGATAAAAAGTGCATAATTACAAGTGCACAGAGTAAGATAAGACACAAAACAGAAGAAGAGAAGAAAAGAAAGAATACCCAGGTAGAAAACTTTTTTTTTTCATTTTTATAAATAAAGTATTAGGTTAAGTTTTGTTTAACTACAATACCTTGTTGGGGTTGGGGCTAATACCTATAATTCGGTTGTCATTGTTCTCTTTTGTAAGTTTACATCTGACTGTTGTTGGTGCGAGTTGGAATCCAATATCTGGCATTGGACTAGATGCTCCTCGTGGTCCCATCCAACTCTATCATTTAATCAAGCTCTAGGACTGGCGTTTTTGACATCCGTCTTTCGTATCCACACATTAAACCACTCACTCAGGCCCTTCCTTTGGGCCTGTGGGTCAGAACATGGATTTGGCGCAAATCTTTGCCTCCTAAGAACTTCTGCTTTCGTTTTAAAAGGGGGGAACCAATTTCTAGTCCCTGATGATTTCAAGGCAGAAAGACATTGCTAATAGCTTCTCCAGCATCTCATACCCTTTTCCGCCACATTTCTTTTCAGGAAGTTCTGCCTTGAAGTGTCATAGCTCCAGCACCGTGAAACTTACCACTCCACACAAGGGCAACACCACGTCAAATACTTACACAGGAGGTGGCATTAGAAACTGCTCCCATGCTGAGAATGTTTGCACAGATGCACAACTTACATTGACTATTGGTAAGTGCTGCTCTGTCAGATGAATCCTGTGTGGCTGCAAGATTTTTGAGAGAGGAAAAGCATGAAATTACTTGCAATCCCTCAAATTCCCAGCGGGATTACCTGGGGCCTGAAATGATGCTTTGCATGCATTCAGAATTGAGGTATTTAAAATGTGTTTTGATTCATTCTATTTTCTATTTGCACATGTTGGGTTTTTTTTTGTTTTTTGTTTTACGCTGTACAGCGCATGTGCAGCATCGCTACATACACCGCATGCGCTGTACGTAGTGATGCCGCACATGCGCTGTACAAAGTGGTTTGCCGCTGGCGCTGCTCCATCACCTTACAGACAGCGGTGGGATCCCTCCCTCGCCACTACAGCCACATGCAAACAATCCTCCGTTCGCAGCTGCAGCCATGAGCAGAGCATCCCAGCACTGTCCATATGGCGCTGGAGCATCGTCGCTGGCAAATCGCTATCTACAACACATGTGCAGCGTCGCTACCGAGTCATACATAGCTATGTCACACATGCGCCCTATGTAGCAACGCCCTGCCTCAGGTGTCACGATGCCTTCCTTCACCCCTGCTTCTGGTAGCCGCTGATGTCTGAGTCGCTCCCTCCCACTCCAAAGAGAGTTGCCTTCTCACACTGCCCCACAGGGGCCTGGGAAGAGGATACCTCCAGCCTTAGTGGCCCAACGGAGACTGGCCAGAGGTGAACGTGAGGACAGCACCTTACCTTGGGAGGCTGCAGTGACAGCAACAGGCACTTAGCTCCCAAGGCAAGCTTTGTACACAGGAAGCACAAGAAAGGCCAGTGTGGCGCCTGGCTGTCTGGCCTCCCACTAGTCTGTCCACTCTCAGCAGCAAGGGCTGGTAGACTGGCTGGGCTCCCTCACCTACTTGCTTGCTTACTCCATGGCCATCTCAGCTCCTGGCAACAAGCACTACCTGGCCAGCCCCTGAGGCACCATCCATCTGGGGAGCTTATAGCCAGGGCTGCTGCAACAAACAGCTGTGCAAGCCTTTGGGAGGCAGAGACGAGAGAGGGCACATCAGAGGAGGGAGGGAAGGAAAGAAAGAAGGACAGAGGCCAATGTTGCCCATGGCATCCCTGACCATCATTCAAGGCACCCCAGGGTGCCACTGCACACTAGTTGAAAACCACTGTCCTCGTTTATTAGAATAAACCACAGTTCCTGGGCACAAAGAAAAGAAAAGAAAAGAAAAGGATAAGCGAGGCTGGTGTAGACTTCCATTGTGTTCTTTTTTTATATATAAACTTTATTTTCAGTTTTCACAAGATTACAAATACACACCTTACAAACACCTTATTTCCCCCAACCCCTTTTGTGGTTCCTTTTCTACTTTAGCTTTAACACTGCATGTTCCACTTTACTCCATTTTAAAGTTATTCTTTCATTTATCTTGGTAATATTTAAGTTAATCCTACTAATGAACTTATTAGCATGCCAGAACTTTTCAGATATTCTACAAATTTCCCCCTTTCTTTTAACCCCCCCCCCCCCAGTTTCTTATTACACCCATCATTTTTGCCATTTCAGTATAATCCATCAATTTAATCAGCCACTCTTCCTAAGTTGGTTCAGCATTTTCTTTACACCTCTGGGAAAGTGCCATTCTGGTTCCAGCCCTTCCTTGTGTTCTGCATGCTTGAAATGAATATGCATCTTACTTGCCTCAGAGGAGGATTTGGAGATGTGAGAGTGTAGAAAAGCTCTGGATTTTGCATGGGTAGAATGCAGGCTGCCGTTCTATGGGAAGAGCCACACACATTGCACCATCCAGTATTCCTTCTGCCCCTTGCGTCACAGGACAGGCAGGTGGCCCACAGATGCTTGGTCACAGTCTTGGGCTGGTTTCCAACACAGCTGTATAAGGCTTTTGAGGTAAACAGCTGCCAGGAAGTGTGTCATGAGGAAATAGGAAGAAGTAGGAAGTGAGAAGAACTATCAGCATGTTCTAGGGGCACTCACATGACCAAAATCACCCCCACCCATGGCACCAAGCTAGACATGAACCAGCGGGAGGGGAAGAGGGGATTGGCAGCCACCCCACCCTGCATTGAGTTGCCCATACATCTGGAATTTTCCAGGCATTCCAGGAATTCGGCCGTCGCAAACAGTGTCTGGGTAGAAATCACTGGAATACAGCAATACCTCCATGAATGTCCGCCTTGTCTAGCATCCATTCTGGCGAATGTCCGCGGCAAACCCGGAAGTACCAGAATGGGTTACTTCTGAGTTTGCTTCTCGCGCATGCACAGACACACTAAATCGCGCTTCGTGCATGCACAGAAATGCAAACCACTCCACGTGTGTGTGCAGACAGGGCGCTTTGCCCTGCATCCTTTTCGACTACCAGCCAGGGCTCCAGAACGGATTCCGGCCACAAAACAAGGTACAACTGTATCCGGGCATCAACAACTTTGGGCAAAACGAAAAGGCTTAACAACTTTGGCCAAAAACAAACAGAAACTTTTGTGTCCAGATTTTCAGTTTTTGAAATATGGCAACCCTAACCCCACCAAGATAAATCAGTCGCAGAGCAAAAATTGTGAAAGTAAGGTCTTTTGAACACCCTGCCACAGCATCAATCTATTGTTTGTATTTATACATCTCTCCCCTCCCCCGCTTTTTAGATAAAGAGGTTTTGATAATGAGCTACAAAGGCTGCGCCAGCAAAGACCTTATGGATGAAACAAAATCAATCACCTCTGGTGACCGACACTTTGCCATCCAGTTCGACCAGAGCTACTGTTTCGGTGACCTTTGCAATGCGAAAAGGGGGGTAGTTTCCAAGACCCCTATCAAGGACAAAGGTATTTGGGGGGGGGGGTTGAGGGCCACCAGAGAGGAAAGTTTGAACTCACAGTTTCACTTGTTGGGCGGGTGGTTGTCAATAGGGAAGCTTGAAGATGACACTTTACCATCCAGTTCGACGAGAGCTACTGTTTTGATGACCTTTGCAATGCGAAAACGGAAATGAGGGAAGTTCTCAAGACCCCTATAGAGGACCGAGGTATTTTTTTAATAGGCCACCTGACCGTTAAATGAGAACTCACAGTTTCACTTGTTGGGCAGGAGGTGGTCAATAGGGAGGCTGCCTTGAAGTACAGTGGTACCTCGGGTTACAGAAACTTCAGGTTACAGACTCCGCTAACCCGAATGTAGTACCTCATGTTATGAACTTTACCTCATGATGAGAACAGAAATCGCGCAGCAGCAGCATGGCGGCAGCAGGAGGCCCCATTAGCTAAAGTTTTAGCTTAATAACGGACCTCCGGAACAAATTAAGTTCTTAACCAGAGGTACCACTGTCTTCAATTTTGGAGATTTCTAAGGCAAGCGGCTAGGGACTCAGGTGGCGCTGTGGGTTAAACCACAGAGCCTAGGACTTGCCGATCAGAAGGTAGGCGGTTCGAATCCCTGCGACGGGGTGAGCTCCTGTTGCTCGGTCCCTGCTCCTGCCAACCTAGCAGTTCGAAAGCACATCAAAGTGCAAGTAGATAAACAGGTACCACTCCGTCAGGAAGGTAAACGGCATTTCCATGTGCTGCTCTGGTTCTCCAGAAGCGGCTTAGTCATGCTGGCCACATGACCCAGAACTGTCTGCAGACAAACGCCAGCTCCCTCGGCCTATAGAGCGAGATGAGCGTGCAACCCCAGAGTCGGTCATGACTGGACCTAATGGTCAGGGGTCCCTTTATCTTTACTAAGGCAAGCGGCCCTGTTCCCCAACTCTTGGGCTCACGTGTTATAGAAAAGGTAACCCTGCTTCCCAAGAAATGTACAAGACTGTGTGCTTTAGGGTGTAATTTAGCAGCGAGAACATGAGGAAAGATTTGAAGGGAGCTATGAGGGGAGTGGGAATATAGGGTGCACTGCAGGGGTTGTGTGAGCTGGAGGGGATAGGTGAGGGGTGAGTGAGGGTAAAGGGAAGGTACTTTTCAGGTGTGGGGTTTGGCGAAGGGTCTGGCGGGTTTGGCAAGTAGAGAAAGCAGGGGCATCACCTCCTAATATGTGCAAAAATTGCACACACCTATAAGTTGGAGAACTGCCTCACAAAATTCAGGAAAGTGTGGATTTTGAAGGATAACCCTTCGCTTAATGCATCCACATAAACACAAACCAATTCATTTCGGTGGGTTTACTCTGAGTGCGATTAAGATACCTGTTGCTTTGAAAAGGGCAAATTAAGTAGCTTCACTTTGATATGCAAAGCAAATCAAAATATTCTCCCCCTATCATTATTTAAGAGACGGGGGAAAAGGGGGAGACTCCTACAAAGGGGAGTGGCCTTTTTTGATCCAGACCCACTACAGACCCCTTGCTCTTCATTTTGATTTCTTACTCCAGTAACAGGCTCCAACCAGTGTTACTCAGGCTTTGGTTGGGGATCCAGTGGAAACATCAAGGAGACTATGGAATGCGGCAAAGACTACGACCAGTGTTACCAAGGCAGCATGAACATTACTGTTGAAATAGATGGAGGAGGTAAGTTTGCTTAGAAAATTTCTTCCACAGCTCCTGCCCTCCGAAATACTCCCCCTCCCCGCAAACTGGGCTCACTTCCACCATCAGAACCTGGTGGTTGCGGAAGGCTAGGACTTGTTAGGAAGCATACTTTGGCATCAACTGTTCAACACCCCTCTTCCCTTGGAGATTAGGTGGGTCCAATGCTCAGATTATGGGATAAAGTTGCTTCACTCTTGACCTCCTCTAATTTTACCATACCATGCCCTGCTTCCCTTCTATAAACATTATTTAAAAGCTGTGTTTGTGCTTTAATTCAAGAAGTGATGGTTGGTGGCCAGAAACAAGGCCTTCCTTCTCCATGATGGTAATTGGCTATGGAATGCACTTAAGTTTTAGGCAGAAGGTCAAAACAATTTCACCTGCCCACGTAATCAAGGTGTCAATGGCTCCTTAAACCAAGGTGACAGTCGCCAAAACAGAATGTCTACTTGCTCTAAAGTCTTATTTTCCAAATGACGGACTGACTATGATTGATTCTCAGTTAAACCCCTGGCGAGTTCAGATGACCACCTTGAGCTAGGTTAAGAACTTTAAGTTCTCAAAGAAGAAAATTCTCTTCATCCAGGGAAAGTCCACATATATATTGGCCTATTCCTACCTCTTTTTCTTAATGGTGACATGGACCATTCATAACGTAAGAATATTCCTAACAACTGTGAGCAGGGCAGTGGGGTGAGGAGAGTGAAAACAAGCAAAAACAATTAGCTGCTCCTGCTCCTGAAAAAGCCTTTTGGTTCCTGAAGTTCATTCTGATTGTGCAGATCAAAATATAACAGATAGAATTCTACAGGATGTGGTATTAGTGTGTGAAAACAGTCAAGATCCAGTGATCCCCAGGCTGGTACCTCCAGATGGTGGAGATGTTAGGTGTCATCCTGGCACTTGGTTGCAGGTATCTGATAGCAGGTGCAAAACGTGCCTGGCTAATTTCAAACACTGTTGCCCACATCTTACTTGAAGACTCCTTTCTTTACAGTAGCCTTTGCCAGCCCTGGTGCCCTCTAGAAGTTGGCTGGGGCTGATGGGAGTTGGAGTCCATAACATATGGACAGCCGCAAGTTGGTGAAACCTGAATTACTGCTTCACTGTGGCTCCCTCTCTAGTTTAGCAATGGTGTGCTGATTTATTCCCTTTTTAGGGTGATCGGTCGATTGCAAGGGGCCTTTTGGTGAGATGATGTCTTAATTGTACCATCTTTTTATTATAATAATAATCATAATAAATCTGCAGCAAGCTGCTTTGAGGATTTGGGCACAATGAAAAATGGGATGTGACAAGCTTTTTCTAAATGAAATAAATGCATCTTACTCAGGTTCAAATGTGACGGATAAAAAACACAAAGTAGAATGAAAACAGAATAAAATATATTGCGTAGTTAAAATAAACAATTAAGATACTTCGTAAAGCCAAATATTATAGAATCATAGAACACAGAATTGTAGAATTGGAAGGGACACCTGGGGACATCTAGTCCAACCACCTGCGATGTCAGAATCTGCCTCCCGGAGTAATTTAACTTACTCACCTCAAAAAATGCCACTCTGAGGCAAAACAGGCCTCTTTTTCCAGAGGTGTGGGGGTCCTGCCCCCTAATAACTCATGGATGTGGGTTACCCCCTCAGGCTCCATGTACTTCACAATTCCCTGTGGCATCTCAATTCATTCTGGGAGAAGTGGGCCAAACGCCCCCCATACCTAACATGTTGTGTCTTTCTTGTCCTCCCTTCTCTTCCACAACAGGATCCAGCTCCGTGCCCATGATTCTCAGGACCTGCCAGCGCTCATCCTGCGATGTTATAAAGAGCCAGTCCTTCGGCCCTATAAATATCACCAGCGAGTCAGGGCCTTGCTGCTCCGGCAGCAAATGCAATTGGAAGGATGATGGCTTTTCATTCAATATGAGAAGCACTGCCAAGCCAAACCTCTTTTCTGATCAGGATGAGGATGTTAACCTTGGACATGCAAAAGAGCCTGTCACCCTGGAGTCAGGTTTCCAAGGGCTCAGCCCTCAACTTTGCCCTCTCCTGGCAGCCCTAGGAGCCACCGTCCT
This sequence comes from Podarcis cretensis, assembly GCF_951804945.1. Taxonomy (NCBI): domain Eukaryota; kingdom Metazoa; phylum Chordata; class Lepidosauria; order Squamata; family Lacertidae; genus Podarcis; species Podarcis cretensis. The sequence goes on along the minus strand of NC_137177.1, from coordinate 16,339,947 downwards.
CGGGATATGGGGGTGAAAAGGGGATTGGGGAGTACCTGAACTGCTGGAACCTGCATTTGGGTTTGGAAGGGCTGTGTTGTGGAGAAGGAAGGAAGGGAGTTAGGGCTGTGATGGCAAAATACTACAGGCTATAGCTAGGGTTGTCATATTTCAAATGGTGAAAATCCAGACTTTTTGAGCTAATCTTATGGATAATTTGCAAAAACAGCACTGCCAACATGGGCTGCCATACACCCGGATTTTCCAAAACATTTCGCCTATTTCCGAGAAGACACTGCTGCCAACTGTTGCCGGATGTATGGCAACCCTAATGATACCCAACTAAGCGCTACTCAGAGCAGACCCACTGAAATCAATGCACCCAAGTTAGCCATGCCCATTGACTTCAATGGGTCTCACTCTCCATAGGACTGGCATTGGAGACAACTCATAAACTACATATTCCATATAATAATGTTATTGATTGGAGGGACCCCTAAACCCTAGAAATTAATAAATGCTAAGATGATTATTATTTGGGATATGAAAGAAGAATAGAAGCTGTAGAGGAATTCCTGGACTAGCCTATGCAAAATGACCTGGCCAAGCTAGGGCCATTAAGGAACAATAGGGGGCTCTAGAGGGCCAGTGGCAATGCAAGAGAACCGCCCTTCCCCCCTGCCCTGACATGTGAATGGAGACTGGGGGTTTGGAAGGTTGCCAGGGTAACAGGGTGTGAGGTGACAGGAAGAGAGATGGGATTAATGTGGAATCCCTACCAAATCTTGCCTCTAACAGAGTCAAACAACGCATCATAGAAAAAATTTATTCAGACTCTAAATAGAGGGACCTTCATTCACTTTCCCAGATAGCATACTCATCATGGTATCCAATATATAAAACATCTTTTGGGCTGGAGGAGTACTTTATTAATCTCATGCTTCATTGTACACCCTCTACATATCTAATGGGAATACCCTGTGTACCAAAGGCTCTGCATCTGTGAGTCGTGACACATGGAGGACATTCAACACTATTTGTTATGATGCCCTTTATAAGCATCCCCTAGACAAGAAATCCTCAATTGCATCCTTTGCTCTCTTTCTAACTGAACTCCCCTTGAGTGAATCTCTATTTTGCTGGCTAGCAATAACGTATTTACTACTGCACTGGTTGCAAAATTTGCCTTGGCTGCAAGTAAGTTGAGAGCTCGGCACCAAGACAGGTATCATAAGGGGAATGTGAGAAGTGGAGTGCTTAACGTACGCAGGTGTAATTTTTGCATTTTTGTATGTATGCTTTGCTATTGTTGTTGTTGTTGTTCAGTTTTAAATCAATTATTTGTATTCTACGCATTGTGACCAATTGTGATGGCTTATAGATTTTTCCAATAAAGATTTCATTCATTCATCAGCAGATCCGAGCCACTGAAATCAATGGACCCAAGTTAGCCATGCCCATTAACTTCAATGGGACTACTCTCCATGGGAATGGCATTGGAGACAACTCATGAACTACACATTCAATATAATGTTATAGATTTTGTGGTACCCTTAAACCCTAGAAATTAATAAATGCTAAGATGTTGATTATTTGGGATATGAAGGGAGAATGGAAGCTTCAGAGGAATTCCTGGACTAGCCTATGCAAAATGACCTGGTCAGGCTAGGGCCATTAAGGAACAATAGGGGGCTCTAGAGGGCCATTGGCAATGCAAGAGAACCGTCTTTCCCCCCTGCCCTGAGGTGTGAATGAAGACTGGGGGTTTGGAAGGTTGCCAGGGGAACCAGGTGTGAGGTGACAGGAAAAGAGAGTTTTGAGCAAATGCTGCTGGGAATAAGAAGGAAGAAGGACTGGCATCCATCTTGGGCAGGCTGGCTAAAGGCTGGCGAAGAGAGATGCCTTGGACTTCCTCTGGAAAGGACTCTTCTGTAAGATGTGGACTTCTTCCATGCAGACTTAAGGTGTAAAGATGTGAATTAAGCATATTTCTTAAAGCTACGACAGTCTCTACCGTATCTCAATTCTCCAAAGGAACACAGACTCCAAAGGAACACAGTCAGTGCCTGGAACCCCATGGGCTCTTGCCACTGCTTGGCAAATAGAGGGGGACAACTTTTGTGACAATATCAAGAATGGTAATCCTATATATATATATATATATATATATATATATATATAATCACAATTAAACATTTGGAATTCATCACACGTCTTTTTTCTTTAGACTTCCATCAACATGTCTGATAGTTTTCCATAGTTATTACATATCTTCACCTTTCTTCATTGATATTGCACTATGTATACTGTATCTTATCTTACCATGTTATTTAAACAATATTTCTACCAAACCTCCTTACAGAGCTTCTTGGAAACTTACAAACGTTATATCATTATCACAAATATTTTTAATATATTCTGTCAATTTATTCCAGTCCTCAGTGAATCTTTGGTCCCGTCGGTTGCGAATCCTCCCTGTTAATCTGTCCAGTTCTGCATAATCCATTAATTTCGTTCTCCATTCTTCAATCGTGGGCATTTCTTCTTGTTTCCATTTCTGGGCCACAAGAGTTCTAGCTGCTGTTACTGCATACAAAAATATTTTCTGATCCTTCCTTTTTATCTCACCACCTAAAATTCCTAATAGGAATGCTTCTGGTTTTTTAACAAATGTATATTTCAGTATTTTCTTTATCTCATTATATATCATTTCCCAGAAGCACTTCATTTTTTTACATTCCCACCACATATGATAAAATGTCCCTTCTTTCTCCTTACATTTCCAACATTTATTACTCACCTTATACATCTTACTTAATTTGACTGGTGTTATATACCATCGATATTTCATTTTCATAACATTTTCTTTAATTGTGGTGTGATTACAATGGTAATCTATTCTACAGTTCTGTGATTCCATGTTCCTACAACTAGAGAGCAAAGGTAACACATGGAATTCTTCCTTCCTTCCTTCCTTCCTTGAAAAAACCACTCTTCACTCAACACAATGCAATAAAAACTACATCATATTCTTCAAACAGGAGCAAGACTGAGAGACAAGAATAATATAATGTTGTTAAAGTAGAACAAATGTGATGAAACAATTGCAAATCCCTGGCAAATAAAACTCCACAAGAGGGACAAAATGTTTACTCACCAAGTGGGGTTTACAATGATAGAAGCAGCCTTTGGAGACTCTGTTCAGCAGTGATTTTAGGCAAGACAAAGATTGCTCCATTACAGACATGAGGCACCTCAGGCCCAGTAGCTGAATGCGGCCCACCAAATGTCTCTGTGTGGCCCCCAGGACTTTCCAAAGGCTGTACTCCTTATCCTCAGGTTGCAGCCCTCACTGTTCTTGACTCGCACCCTCCTCAAGTGATTTTGCAGGAATGACATGTACACTTGAACTATGAAATGCCTCTTGTTTGTCTGGAGGAAAGGTGGAGATGTGTGAATACAGGGATGTGGAGATTGAATGACTTTTGCACAACTGGAATGTAGTTCACACTCCTGGCTCCACCTACTTGTTTGCCTCTGGCTCCGCCCACAACTGGTATAAATCCCTCCCCAGGTTGCCTTCTAAGGAATACAGTTCTGGGCAGCAGGAGGGGTCCCCCAACTCTGTCCCGTTCAGCTAGGTCACGGTGCAAGATCAGTGTTTCTTTGCCAGCGATGTCTGCAGAATCTTCCGCTCCAAACCAGAAGCCATCAATCAGAAGCCATAATTTGATTAAGACAGGGCCATCTGGCTGAGATGTCAGGTTGCACAAGTTACACAATGGACGTTTTGTAATGCAAGTTTATTTCTCAAGTTTGCCGTTTATTTCTCAGGTTGGGTGTGCTTCCAAGAGGGAAGCATATGTCCCAGCTGTTCCTACTTACCCAACACAGTCCAGGGACACATTCCAGCCAGGCGAAAACAGACAAGGGGCTCAGCTATACAGCTACAAAGAAAATGTGTGCCGTAAAGTGCAGTAAAGAAATTTGACACTAGATGGTGATGGTGAGCTATGGAAAATTTGATGTATTTTTTCCCAAAACCTTTTTTTAAACAAGCATTTTCACAGCATTTTTTAATATGTGTGTAGATTCCACCAAGGAGGATTTGAAGCAGGGCTGGTGATGTGTGTAGTTTGGGGAGAGTCATAAGGAATAGGTAGAGAGGTATCTGGCCTAGGATCGCCAGCCCCTGAAATAAAAGGCTGGCTGAATTTAAAAATAAAAGGAGAGCTGAATTTAATCATAGATAAATGGGGAGTGGAGAAAACTGAAAGTGACAGAACATCCCTATTTGCAGCATGATTAAATAGGGACAGCTCTAGTTTTCACTTAGTAGTTATAGTCACACAGCTATGGATCCTCATAGCCACACACCCTTCTAATTTCCCAGACACAGCCGGTATTTGGCCCTTGTAAACAGTGTCTGGGCAGAAAGCATTGGAATGTCTGGGAAAATCTTCATGTATGAGATTGGATTTTGGCAAATTGCATTAAAAATAGCTGAAAACCAAATTTTTATTTTTAGATTTTTCAAAAATAAATAAATAAATGAAGCTTTTGTGTCTGGAATTTCAGTTTTTTTGAAATATGGCAAACCCTAAGCGAGAGCTACTATTTTCTGTGTATCTATGCTCATTTGCTGCTACTGGGAGTTCTCAACCAAGTGTTCACAAACAGGCCTCACAAATGAAGGTGTTTCGAGGTTGTTTAGCAGGATCGTTTGAGCAGGGGCTGGGGTACTGTCTCACGGTGTTCATAGGACCAAGGGACATGGAGGGTGAGGGAGCTGCTTCAGTGACTTGCAACACCTGTGCCAACACCTCAAGGACTGCCTCTTTCCATATGAACCCACCAGGATCCTGAGATCATCTTCCGAGGCCCTCCTTCGTGTGTCTGCTCCTCGAGAGGTCCAGAGGGTGGCAACACGAGAACGGGCCTTCTCTGCAATGGTTCCCTGACTGTGGAATGCTCTCCCCAGGGAAATTTGCCTGGCGCCTTCATTCTACACCAGGCAAAAACGTTCCTTTTTAACCAGGCCTTTGGTTGTTCTGATTGACATCCTATGCCCTTTTAAAATGTGGCTCTTTTTTTTGGGGGGGGGGGGTTGGTTGTTCTGATTGACATCCTATGCCCTTTTAAAATGTGGCTCTTTTTTGGGGGGGGGGTTATTGGGATGTTGTTTTTATTTTGATTATATATGTTGCAGTTTTTATGTTGATCTTTTCTGTGAACCGCCATGAGACCTCTGGGTATAGGGAGGTGTATAAATTCAATAAATAATACTACTAATAATATTGCTTGTTTGTGTGGTGGGTGTCACTTGGAAATGCAGCTCAATAAAGGCATTTCTTAAGGAAACTAGTGAGAGTTTGGTCTAAAATGCTCTGTTCTCAAGACCGGATACCAAGGGGGTGTTCCCTATTCGTTGTAGGTCCATTCTGGATTCTATCCAGAAGAGCCAATCCCTTAGTTGACACTTATTCAAAGTCAAAGCAGAACTCAGTTCTGGAAAATAAGAAGAACCTAAAACATATTGACAAGCTGCTTTCCAGAGTTGGTTATCATACTCATTTTCTATCCAGAGGGCATTTGGCTCGTTCTGTTTATGGTGGTAAGTAAAGCAGCCAGGATAGGCATCCCACAGTCTCTGTTGCCACAATTGCTTTGTAGTTAGCTCTGCCTCCCTTGCTGAATCACAACAGTCCAGCATGTATTTCTGGATTAAATTTGGCAATGGAGTTCTGGATGCTTTAACTGTAGCACTACAGGCCTATGTTCATGTAATTAGCATGTAAAAACTGCTCAAACTGCAGAGTATCCATTGCTCATTGTACCTACTCCTTCAGAGACAGGGCGGACCCCACCCAGAACAAGCCACTTACCTTTCTCATAGAATTGTGGAATGGTACAGTTGGAAGGGACCCTGAGGATAATCTAGTCCAGGAATATACAGCTATCCCAAATGGGGATCAAACCTGCAACCTGGGCATTGACAGCACCACACTCTAACCAGCTGAGCTATCCAGAAGCTATGCACCCAAAGAATCCCAAGGATTCCAACAAAGTTTATTGATCCTCAACCAACACAACGTTATGGCTAAACATCACTTGTGTGCATGCTCATTTTCTTGACTTTTCTGGGCAGAAATGTTTCGCCTCTAACAACTCTTGTTTTCCTGGTCTGTTGGCTGAAGTCCGTTGTCAAAGCTGGATTTAGACCAGGGTGGGCAGTTCCCCAGCACAGGGCACTGAGCCAGGGAGATGAGACAGAAGTGGTAGCAGCAAGCTGTTTTGGGCAGTCCCCTTCCCCCACTTCGAATTGTCTTTCTGCTTGAGAAAAATAGATAGAAAGGGGAAAGGAGGGAAGGAAAGGAGGGTGGGAATCCCTAGAGGTCTGCCCAACTGTTTTTGTGATTCTTGATTTCTTTCTGCCATGGAGAGAACATCAGATGAAGAAAAAGGAGAGGAAGATAGGATGGGAGAAGAGGGCAAGGAGAGCAAGAGAGGCTAGTCTCCGTTTGCACCATCGCAATTGGTTGGCTATCACTCAGGGGCTCACATGGGACTCCATATAAATATGAAAATATGGGTCCGCCCCTGTTGCACAACCTTCTTACTTTTTGCATAATCCTGTCCTCACCAGAACGGCTCCCGTCTCCTCAGTAAGTTTCTCCTGTCAATGTCTACCCAGCACATTTGTGCGCAATAAAGCCAAACAGCCCAACTCTCTCAGATCATAGACTGCTTTTCCTTTTCCTCCACGACTCATCAGGAAATTGGTTCTTTGGCTTGGAGGGCTTCTCGGCTTCAGACCATGGAGGGTGTCGCAATGAGATGGAGAGCTGCAATAGTTGTGCTGCAAGGACTGCTGGCGATGACCTTTCTTATTTCAGGTACCAGTTATTGCTATTGGGATGTCCTCTAGTTGCAGACCTGGGTGGTTGGGTGGGAGCCAACTAGATTTGCACGGAGAAACAAGAAGGAATTCCACGGTAAATGGAAGCATTTCAGAAAGGGATGACCAAAAGTGTTCAAGGGGTGGAATGACTCTCCTATGAGGAAAATTTGCAGCACTAGGGACTTTTTAGTTTAGAGAAAATATGAGAAAGAGTTCACAGGATAGAAGCTCAAGAATTGTGCGTGGCATGGAGAAAGTGGGTAGAGAACCATCTCTCTCTCTCTCTCTCTCTCTCTCTCTCTGTGTGTGTGTGTGTGTGTGTGTCTCAAAGCACTAAAAATCGTGGACACCCAGCGAGACTGAAAGTTGGCAGATTCCAGACAGATAAAAGACCTTCTTCACACAGTTCAAAGTTAAACTACAGGAGACAGGGATGTCCACCCACCTGCCTTTCAGCTTGACTTCTCTTGTTCTTCTCAAGAGCTTGGACAGCTTAGCTGGTAGAGCATGAGACTCTTAATGTTAGGGTTGTCGGTTCAAGCCCCACGTTGGGTGAAAGATTCCTGCATTGCAGGGGTTGGACTTGATGACCCCCATGGTCTCTTCCAGCTCAACAATTTCATGATGCTAAGATTCAGTGGTTACTAGCCATGATGGCTATGCTCTCCCTTGATGGTTGGAAGCAGTGATGCTTGTGAAACCACAGGAAGAAAGAGGAAGAGCTTTTGGGTATCTTAACGGCATCTGGTTGGCCAATGTGAGAGCAAGATGCTGGACTAGGTGGGCCATTGGCCTGATGCAGCAGGTTGTTCTTATGTTCCTAATTCCTGTGTTCTCACATTGAAGTATGATGCATGAAAAGTGCAGGGGAGTGGGCAAAATAAAATCAGTTTATGGAGCACTAAGGAGACGTTTTGCATGGTTAGAAAAATGACAGGATTAATGCACTAGGAAGTTCAGGTTAACAGCCGGACACTGAGACAACTAGCCCATCTGGAAGTGCCATGATGACATTATGTTTTGATGCTCAGCTCTGTAAAGAAGAGCTGTAATTGATCATTAACTGAGAAAGCAGACTGCTTTGTGTGTACTCTGTGCTCGTGAGGCACATCCATGTTAATGGGTGTGGCATTGTGTTGAACCACCAAAGGAGAAATGTTCCAGAAGGCGTGCAAATGCCGTATTGGTAGTCGGCCCCCCAAATAATTGGCAATTCTTGAGAGAATGAGCTCCTATATGCTCATATTCACTTGCTCTGATATATGCCGATTCGCTTGCTTTGATGCTGTGCTTATCTGTGGGCTGTGGGATGCTCGTCCAGAGAGAGAGGAAGCTTTCAATAGCTGCCCCCTATGGCCTTGCCAGCCAGGTTAGATGGGAGGTGCTAGGCAAACTAGCCCATGTTGCTTTGCGCATATAGGCTGTGTGAATGTTTTATTGTTTGTTTGTTTGTTTGTTTGTTTGTTTGTTTATACATACCCCGCCCATCTGGGTTGAGTTTCCTCAGCCACTCTGGCGGCTCCCAATCGAGTGTTAAAAACAATACAGCTTTAAATATTAAAAACTACAGGGCTTCCTTCAGATGTCTTTTAAAAATAGGATAGCTGCATATTTCCTTGACATCTGTTGGGAGGGTGTTCCACAGGGCGGAGGCCACTACCGAGAAAGCCCTCTGTCTGGTTCCCTCTACCTTCATTATCGCAATGACGGAATCGCCAGAAGGCCCTCAGCACTGGATCTCAGTGTCCGGGCTGAACGCTTGGGTGTCATGACGACCTCTCACAGTTGCACTATCCGTCCCACATCTGTAAAGGCAGTGAGACTCTGCATGTTGTATTATCAGTTTCTTTAGTAAAGCTCTAGGACTGGTCCCTCTATTGTTTGGCGCATCCTTCTTTGGTATCCCTGCATCACACCAATTGCTCAGGCCTTCCTCTGAGCCTGCAGTTCAGGACAATTGACGTAGTTGGCAGAATGCCAAAATAAGGATGGGGTGGGCTGGACTGGGATTCAGCAGTTGCCTAAGGTGAAGGCATTGGACTGGTACGTTGTCGTGCCAGATCCAGCAGCCATAACCACTGCCCTCGAGGGACTAAGTTTGACAACTGAAGTTGGTGGGAGAAGGGACACTGTGGTCGTGGTAGGCTGGCTGTTCCTGTCTGTGCTGAAATCTGTTTTTCTGCTTTGATGCATACTAATCTTTTATGAGCAGCCCCGGCCCAGTGGCAGGGTCCTCTGTCTGTTTTGGGACTGCTGCTGGGGGGGAGTGTCTTTATGACATCAGTTTAGCCCTGTCTGCAAGGGGGAGAAGGTCTGGGCAGCATCAAGTAAAGAGAAGGCGGAGTCATGTCCCCCAGGAGCTTTCCCGGAAAGTGATTTGTGGTTTGACTTGCTTCATGCTGGCACTCAGTAGAGAGGCAATGCTAAGCAGCCTGATGTAGTGTTTTTAAAATTGTGGGAAAACCTACACAGGGAGAAACAGGAAATGAAGAAGACCTGAGCCTTCTGCTCCCCTCCCTGCTGAAGAGGGACAAGTGGGGAGGGGGTGTCTCAGCTCTTTCCGCTGAGTGACAGCTGTCAGTTAAGATTCTGTATCCTGCCTCTAAGCAAGTGCAGTAAAAGCAGTCGGACTAGGAACTGTGAAGCGTGCTCCTATGGAGTGCTCTGCCTCCACTCATTTTTATTTTATTTTTTATTTTGGTTCAAATTGATTCTCATTATTTTGACCCAAATCATACTTCTAAGCTTTCAGTAAAATAGTAATTAAAAGCCAAGAACTCTTAACACATGAATAAACAAATACAGAAATACAGAAAAAAATTACAAACATTTCAAGTTTTGCTTTTAAAGTTGCAGCAACCAAGCAACCACACTTGGGGCAGGGGGCACTGTAAAATTTCCCAAATTGTAGATGAATTAGTTAGTGCTTTCTTTTTTAGTATATTCACCTTGCTCATGAGTCCCAAAACCTATTCGCTTTTTCTAGGGATGTTCCAAGCCCTGCCCCAAGGTCAGTTGTGTTTCCTTATTGTATGCCATGCTTGTCTCTGATGATTTAACTGTTCTGGATTGGTGTGTTAAGGATATGCAAGACCACCTGCAGTGCCAAGCGGTTGGGCAAAGGTCAAGGACCATGGAGGTGAAATAAGGGTGCACTTATTCTATGTGTGTCCCAGGGGACATATAGTAGGGCATAGGGTGGCACCCAACAGATGTATAGAGAAAAGAAAGGACGGGTTGCAATGGGCATTTTTCTGGCAACAAAGTGAAAGAATTGTAGCAGCTTGTGAAACTTGCTGGAAGCAAAAGCCCTTGTTTTACAAGCTACCCATTTGCAGGCTCTCGCTGAGGGCAGAATGAGCAGTGGGCTGGGTGTGTTTCAGCAACAGCTCCTCAAAGGAACTGAAACCCGGTACCCACTTCTTGGAGAGCAGCTGTGTATCATGCTTTAGAGCCGCAGAATGAATGAGCATATTATTGGAACAGCAATTCTGAATTCTGCCTGGGTCACCCAAATCCCTGAAGGAGTGGGCCCCCATTCTGGAAGATGTGGTATGGCTGATGAACAATTGGCAGACTGGGAGGGGGTCCCCCGTGGAAGAGCAAAAGTCTTTTCCAGTTCCTGGCCTCAGCCCAGTATACCTGAAGAAGCATCTCCACCCCTATCATTCAGCCCAGACACTGAGGTCCAGCTCCAATGGCATTCCGGCAATTCCCTCACTGTGAGAAGTGATTTTGCAGGGAACCAGGCAGAGGGCTTTCTCGGTAGGGGCACCAGCCCTGTGGAACACCCTCCCACCAGATGTCAAGGAAATAAACAACTATCTGACTTTTAGAAGACATCTGAAGGCAGCCCTGTTTAGGGAAGTTTTTAAAGTTTGATGTTTTATCGCTTTATTATTATTATATTTTGTTGGGAGTCACAATCTGATGGATGGGGTATATTATTATTATTATTATTATTATTATTATTATTCGAGTGTGGAAAATGCACCCTGGTGTACAATTGATTATATGGGCCCTGGACGGAGTGCAACTGCTCGGGGGCATGATAGACCCCAACTATTAAGGAGAAGTAAAACTGATCCCTGGAAAAGACCCGGATGTTGAGAAAGATTGAGGGCACAAGGAGAAGGGGACGACAGAGGACGAGATGGTTGGACAGTGTTCTCGAAGCTACCAACATCAGTTTGACCAAACTGCGGGAGGCAGTGGAAGACAGGAGTGCCTGGCGTGCTCTGGTCCATGGGGTCACAAAGAGTCAGACACGACTAAATGACTAAACAACAACAAAACTGGTCCTGCAAGCTCTGCAGACGTTGCCCTATCAGGCTGGGGAAAGTGGGCTCAACTCCAACTGCTGGCCACTGAAATTCTGAGCATGGCTGGGACAGCTACTAGTGCAATGCTGGTGCTGGCAGAGGATGTGCCTTGGGTTGAGCCTAACCAATATTTGTTTGCCCATTAGCAGGCTGCCCCTGAGTAGATAGTGGTGGTCATTGTTATCCTACTGTGCATGGTCCTGGAACTCCTAAGCTGGCTTGTCTCCATTGTGCCAGGATGTTCCAATACCACATGTGGACTGGGAGCTTGGGGAGTTTGGCCGTCGTGAAGGAGACAGCAAAGGTTTCTGCTGCAATTGGATGTATCGTTCAGCAGCAAACACTGACTCACATGATTGCTGCATCTGCACGCAGATGCCAGTACATGGACAAGGAGGTATTCCAGTATATTTCAAGGTGTTGAATGAAGTCCAAGCAAAGGCAGTTGGCAGGGAGGTGCCAAATTTTGGCATTGCACCAGCTGCCACTGAGCTTCGAAACACCAACATGCACTGAGACAGGAGAAGCTTTCAATAGCTGCCACCTATGGCCTCGCTGGCCAGGTTGTGATGGGACATTTGGAGAAAACTGATGCATGCTGATCTGTGTATCCATTCTGTAGGAAAGTTTGCTGGGGTGTGGACTAGTCATGTCAACATTTCACTGTTGCAGAGTCCGTCCTGCATCTGTGAAGGCAGTGAGTCTCTGCACACTGTGCTGTGAGCTTACATTTTTCTTCAATAAAGTTCTACGACTGGCCATTCTGGCTTTTTTTTCTTCATACTTCTATGGTATCCACTCATCAAAGCACTCACTCAGGCCCCTCCTTTGGGCCTGCAGTTCAGAACAGGCACTTGGTGCAAATCTTTGCTTCCTAAGAACTTCTGCTTTCATGTTAAAAGGGGGAAACCAATTTCTAGTCTCTGGTGATTTCAAGGCAGGATGACATTGCTGATAGCCTTTCCAGGATCTCATACCCTTTCTCCCCACACTTCTTTTCAGGAATTTCTGCCTTGAGCTGTCATAGCTCCAACACCGTGAATCATTTCACTCCGCACAAGGGCAACACCACAGTGTATGTCTCCGCAGTGGGTGGCATAATCAACTGCTCCAGTGCTCAGAACGTTTGCACAGATGCACAACTTACATTAACTATAGGTAAGTGCTGCTCCGCCAGATGGATCCTGTGTGGCTGCAAGATTTTTGACAGAGGAAATGCATGCAATTACTTGCAACCCCTAAAATTCCTAGTGGATCAAAACATATTTTAAGTACCTTAATTCCGAATGCATGCAAAGCATCATTTCAGACTTGAATTGGGGCCTGAAATGAAGCGTTGCATGCATTCAGAATTAAGGTACTTAAAATGTGCTTTGATTCCTCTTATTTTATATTTGCATATTTTTGGACAAACTCCTCTCTTCCATTGCTTTCTTTTTAAATAATAAAAAAACCCATAGCTATTGTTAAGAGTTGTCACAGACCCAGTTCAGATGTAACACTAAGCCAGAGTTTAGTGCAGAGACAGGGGACCTCTGGCCCCTCCAGATTTTGTTGGATCTCAACTCCTACCATCTCTAAACATTGGTCATGCTGGCTGGGGATGATGTGAGTGGAATCCAATATTTGGCATTGGACCAGATGACACTTGTGGTCCAATCCAACTCTACAATTCTATTAAATCTGGAGGGACAGATTCCTGTCCACAATGTAGTGTTACAAGAGCGACCTTCTGTAAGTTTGTCTGGGTTTTGACATCACAGAGAACTATGCCTATTTCAAATGTGATAGCAGAAACCAAATAAGATATAAATCACCCCCACCCAGAGCAAAAATTGTCTTTGGAAAACTCTGCCACTGCATCAATCTATTGTTTGTATATATGCATCTCCCCTTGTTTTAGATAAAGAAGTTTTGATAGTGAGCCACAAAGGCTGCGCCAGCAAGGACCTTAAGAATGAAACAGAATTTATAACCTCTGGTGACCGACACTTTGCCATCCAGTTCAATGAGAGCTACTGTTTTGATGACCTTTGCAATGCAAAAAGAGAAATGAGGGAAGTTCCCAGGACCCCTATTGAGGACGGAGGTATTTTTTTAGTAGGAATTCTGATCATTAAGGGAGAACTCACAGTTTCACTTGTTGTGTGGCTGGTGGCCAATAGGTTTTCAATAGCTTGAACAATTCAATTTTGTAGATTTCTATTTTTTTTTTTTTATAAATATTTATTAAGATTTTTTTAAAATACAAAATACAAAAATAATAAACAATATAACATGAATCATAACACATTTTTCAGAACTTCTTTGGACTCCCTCGCGTCTCCCACTCCCACTTACATCGTTATAAATTTTTTCCAGCAATTTATCATCTTGTTTATATTCTTAAATTTTGTTCAGTTAATTTAATCTATTCTCCACAAATTTTATGTTTCCCTCAATCTCACTTATCGTCAAATTCAATCTAATTCAGTGGTAGGCAATTATTTATGATCTAGCATCCTTCTTAGCATTCAACCAAATTACAATACTTTTGTAGATAAATCTTGAATTTCTTCCAGTCTTCTTCAACCCTCTCTTCTCCCAGGTCTCGGATTCTGCCAGTCATCTCGGCCAGTTGCATATAGTCCATCAGCTGCATCTGCCATTCTTCCAGTGTGGGTAGATCTTGAGTTTTCCAGCTCTTGGCAATGAGTATCCTTGCTGCCGTTGTTGCATACATGAAAAATGTTCGGTCCTTCTTTAACACCTTCTGGCCGACAATGCCCAGAAGGAAGGCCTCTGGTTTCTTAGTAAAGGTATACTTAAATACCTTTTTCAACTCATTATAAATCATTTCCCAGAAGGCCTTCACTCTAGGGCAAGTCCACCAGAGGTGAAAGAATGTTCCTTCATGTTCTTTACATTTCCAACATTTATTATCAGACAAATGGTATATTTTGGCAAGTTTAACTGGGGTCATGTACCATCTATATATCATTTTCATTACATTTTCCTTCAAAGCATTACATGCGGTGAAGTTCAGCCCAGTGGTCCACAACCTTTCCCAGTCCTCAAACATAATATTATGCCCAATATCCTGAGCCCACTTTATCATAACCGATTTAACCATTTCGTCTTGTGTATTCCATTTCAGCAGCAAGTTATACATTCTTGATAAAACCTTAGTTTTTGGCTCTAACAATTCTGTTTCCAACTTCGATTTCTCCACCTGGAACCCTAGCTTTTTGTCATTTTTAAAAACTTCTTTAATCTGGGCGTAATGTAACCAGTCTCGCACTTTATCCTTCATTTTCTCCAAACTCTGCAATTTCCAATTGTCTCCATCTTTTTCTAATATTTCCCAATATTTTGGCCAGTTGGCCTCCATATTGAGTCTTTTTCGGGCCTTAGCTTCCAGAGGTGAAAGCCACCTCGGAGTTTTATTTTCCAATAAGTCTTTGTATTTTGTCCAGACTTTAAAAACTGCTTTCCTGACAATATGGTTCTTAAAGACCTTATTAATCTTAACCTTATCGTACCATAGATATGCATGCCAACCGAAGGCATTATTAAACCCTTCCAAGTCCAATACGTCAGTGTCCTCAAGAAGTAGCCAGTCTTTTAGCCAGCAAAAGGCTGCGGCTTCATAATACAACTTTAGGTCTGGCAGGGCAAAGCCCCCTCTTTCTTTCGCATCAGTTAGTATCTTGAACTTAATTCTGGGCTTTTTGCCCTGCCAGACAAATCTAGATATATCTCTCTGCCACTTCCGGAAACATTCTGTCTTGTCCACAATCTGCAATGTTTGAAACAAAAACAGCATCTTTGGCAATACATTCATCTTGACAGCAGCGATTGTAGATTTCTAAGGCAAATGGCCCGCTTCCCCAACCCTTGGGCTTGTGTGCCAAAGAAAGCTAACACATTTCTCAATAAATGTACAAAACAGTGTGCTTTAGGATGTGATTTAGCTGTGAGAGCATGGGAAAGGTTTGGAGGAAGCTGTGAGGGGAATGGGAACATGGAGTGACCTGTAGGGGAGGGATGAGCTGGGGGGGTTAGGTGAGGGGTGAGTGAGGGGTAAAGGGAGGGGACTTGCTTAGTGTGGGGCTTGATGAAGGGTCTGGTGAGTTTAGCAAGTGGAGAAAGGAAAGGGCGTCAGCACACACTTATAAGTTAGAGAACTGCCTTGGAAAATTTGGGAAAGTGTGAATTTCGAATGATAGCTCCTTCTTTCTTCACACATCGACCTATACTCATACACATTCATTTCAGTGGGTTTACCCTGAGCACTTTTTTTTTTACTTTTAAAATTCCTTTATTGTACATATAACATAAAATACACAAAATACAAACATTGCACACCACAAATAATACAACAAATTACAAACATTGAAAAGAGGGAGAAAAGAAAAGAAAAGAAAAAGAAGTAGAAAAAAGTATGTTAAAAAAAAAGAAACCTTCCGACTATACCCATTGTACTATTTTGCATTTTGATTTTGTTTTTTACAGAGTTTCCTAGAATTGCTTTTCTCCTTCTTAACTCTGTTTTTCCTCCACCGTTACATTATGTTACAAGACTCATTCAATATCTGCCAGGAGACTTTAGTTATCACAGTAACTATTGAGATAATATTTAAATACTATCCATTCTTTATTAACATCTTGTATCAAATGTCCTCTTGCTCTGAGTACAATTGTAGCCTGAGTACAATTAAGGTACTGATTGCTTTGAAAAGCGCAAATTAAATAGGTTCCCTTTGATATGCAAAGCAAACCGAAATATCTTTTTTTAAAAAAAAAATAAATTTTTTATTAATTTCCAAATTTTTAACAAACAGAAAAACAACATAAAAACAAACACAAAAAGTCATATTTTCTTTACCTTATTTCCATAAACTTCTTTTCCCGGACTTCCCCATACCTTCCCCTTTTTGCATCCTTTATTTTAAACAATTGTTCAGCAACCCTTCTTAGCAAATTAACTATAAATTCATTCTCCTTTTCAATTTCGCCTTAAATTAAACGCAATTTACCGCTGCAATTCTACGTCATTCCTCTCCCTCAGCATTTTAGCACTCCTCAATTTTGTAGTAACTCTTAAGATATATTTTAAACTTCCTCCAATCTTCTTCCACAGTCTCTTTCTCTTGGTCGCGGATTCTGCCAGTCATTTCTGCCAGTCCCATAAAGTCGATCACTTTCGCCTGCCATTCCTCCAGCGTGGGTAGCTCTTGTGTCTTCCAATACTTTGCTAGGAGAATC
Source organism: Podarcis cretensis (assembly GCF_951804945.1). Lineage (NCBI taxonomy): Eukaryota > Metazoa > Chordata > Lepidosauria > Squamata > Lacertidae > Podarcis > Podarcis cretensis. Next base: position 16,323,498 of record NC_137177.1, on the reverse strand, counting down.
CTTGCTGCCGTAGTAGCATACAAAAAGAAATTCTTATCCTTCTTCGGCACCAGCTGGCCGACCATACCCAAGAGAAATGCCTCTGGTTTCTTGTGAAAGGTGCACTTAAGCACTTTCTTAATCTCATTATAAATCATTTCCCAGAAGGCCTTAATCTTTGGGCAGGTCCACCAAAGGTGGAAAAAGGTACCTTCAGTCTCTTTACATTTCCAACATTTGTTATTGGGCAAATGATAAATCTTCGCAAGCTTGAGTGGGGTCATGTACCACCTGTAAATCATTTTCATAATGTTTTCTCGTAGGGCATTACATGCCGTGAATTTAATACCTGTGGTCCATAACTGCTCCCAGTCAGCAAACATAATGTCATGACCTATGTCCTGTGCCCATTTAACCATAGCTGACTTCACTGTCTCATCTATTGTATTCCACTTCAACAGCAAGTTATACATTCTTGATAAATTCTTAGTATTGGGTTCTAGCAGTTCTGTTTCTAGTTTCGATTTCTCCACCTGGAAACCAATTTTCCTGTCTTGTTTGTAAGCCTCCATTATTTGAAAATAATGGAGCCAATCTCGTACCTTGGACTTTATTTTCTCGTAACTTTGTAATTTAAGTTCACCACCTTCTTGTTCTAAAATTTCAGAATATTTCGGCCAATTAGTTCTCATATTAAGTTTCTTTACCTCCTTGGCCTCCATAGGTGAAAGCCACCTGGGAGTTTTATTTTCCAATAAATCTTTATACTGAATCCAAACGTTATATAGTGCTTTCCTAACAATGTGATTTTTAAAACCCTTGTACACTTTAACCTTGTCATACCAAATATATGCATGCCAACCAAAGTTATTATCAAATCCTTCAAAGTCTAGAATATCTGCATTTTCAAGAAGTAGCCAATCTTTTAACCAGCAGAAAGCTGCCGATTCATAGTAGAGTCTTAAGTCCGGCAGGGCAAACCCCCCTCTTTCTTTAGAATCGGTAAGTATCTTAAACTTAATTCTGGGCTTTTTGCCCTGCCAGACAAATTTAGATATATCTTTCTGCCACTTCTTGAAACAGTCCAGTTTATCAACAATTTGTAATGTCTGAAACAAAAATAACATTCTAGGCAATACATTCATTTTAATTACTGCAATTCGACCTAACAAGGAAAGCTTCAGGTTAGACCATATTTCTAAGTCTTTCTTTATCTCAGTCCAGCACTTATCATAGTTATCCTTAAATAGGTTTACATTCTTAGATGTCATGTTAATCCCCAGGTATTTTACACTCTTTGCCACCACTAACCCAGTTTCCTCTTGGAATCTCTCTCTTTCAACATTTGTTAAGTTTTTTTCCAGTACCTTGGTTTTTCGTTTGTTCAACTTAAATCCTGCGACCTGGCCAAATACTTGAATTAATTCTAGAGCTCTTTTGGTACTAGTGTCTGGCTCTTGCAAGGTCAATACTAAGTCATCTGCAAAGGCCTTCAATTTGTAGTGTCTGGCTCCGACCTGAATCCCTTTTACCAGCTGGTCCCCCCTAATCATATTTAACAGAACCTCCAGGACCGATATAAAAAGTAATGGGGATATTGGGCACCCCTGCCGTGTCCCTTTTTCTATAGGTAGTTCGTCCATGACCACATTATTTACAATTAACTTTGCCTTTTGCTCAGAATAAATTGCACTTATACCATTTTCAAACTTTTGGCCTACCCCCATCCCATGGAGATTCTTCTTCATAAATTTCCAAGATATATTGTCAAAGGCTTTCTCCGCGTCCACAAAAATTAAAACTGCCTTTGTATTAATATTCACTGTCAACATTTCTATAATGTCAATTATATTCCTTACATTGGTAGATATATGTCTACCCAGGAGAAAGCCTGCCTGATCTTTGTGGATCTCCTCCACCAACACCTTCTTCAGTCTTTTTGCCAAAATGTCTGCAAAAATTTTATAATCCACATTAAGTAATGATATAGGGCGGTAGTTCTTGATCTGTTTTTTATCAACCTCAGTCTTTGGTATAAGTGTAATGAAGGCTTCTTTCCACGTCTCAGGTGCCCTTTTCCCCTCTAATATCTCGTTACAAACCTCCTTAAGCGGCTGTATTATCCAGTCCTTCAAAGCTTTGTAGTATCTGGAGGTTAATCCATCTGGCCCTGGAGATTTCCCCAATTGCATATTTTGAATGGCACCCTCAATTTCTTGCTCAGTTATTTTCTCATTTAAAAGCAACATACTTTGTTGCGAAATTTTTTGTAATCCATATTTCTTGAGAAATTCTTCCATTTCACTTTCGTTTTCCGGCCCTTGTGCGTACAGTCTTCTGAAATAACTCTGAAAGCAATTACTGATCTCATTTGGTTTAGAAATGTTCTTTCCGTCTACCTCCAAACTTGTGACTGTGTTCAATTTCTGTCTCTTCTTCAATTGCCATTGTCAGGGGTTCAGGGAGAGAGGCGCAGAGGAGGGAGGAGACCGAGAGTGAGGGAGAAGGATTCCAGCCTGACGAGGAAGAGGACGACAATGACCCGAGATGGTCCATGAGTCCGTCCAGTGAATCGGAGGATTCCCAAAAGGGGGCCCCCCTGGTCAAGCCAAGGGGAGCCCAAGGGGGAAGCAGTCAGGAGCAGGGGAACGTAGGGGGAACCGCCAGTGGGAGTTGGAGATCGAGACCTGCTTCTCCACCGGAACGGAGTGAAGAGGGTGGAGTTACCAGTGTGTCGGGAGGAACAGAACAAGGAGCAGAGGGGGGAAGGAGATCGGGGCAAGACGTCCTGCCGGAAGGGGCGGAAAGCAGTACCGGGAGCAGTGTGGCTGTTGAAAGGAAGGTCAGGAGCAACGTACGCGCGCCAAGTTCAAATGTGGAGGCGCGCGGAAGTGGGGAGAGCTCTGGGGAGGAGCCTGGTGCTAAAGCACGAAGGAGGGGGCAGCAGGCAGGAGAAGACTCAGCCTCTGGGGAGTCCCGGAAAGAAGGAACACAGGGGGGCAGGAAGACCCTGCGGAAAAGGAAGGAGAGGAAAAGGTGGAGCAGCACAGGCCTCTTAAATTGGTGCAGGGGAGGGACGGACTCAGAGGGGACTTCTAACATCTAAGGGTAACAGATGCGGAGCCACGGAGTTTGGATGTAATGACGACAATGATCTTCAATAAAACCTTTTGTATATAACTTGGACTGGACTTCGGTCTCTTGTGAGCTGGGACCCAGGGTGGCTCTGACAGTAAGTCCCCTCCAAAGAACGCAAAAATTTTTTTTTTTGCAAAGCTCACGAACGGTGACAGCCATGAGTGCGGAGGAGCAGTTGACAGCTCTGCGAAATACAGTTTCCGAACTCACTGCTGCAGTCCTTGCGTCTCAGAAGGAGCATGACGAAATGGAGAAGCGCTGCCAGGACCTGCAAACCAGGTGGGAACGTGCAAGCAGGGAAGGGTTCCCAGGGTCCAGATCAGAAGGGATTGGACTTGGACGGAGGGGGGGCCGCCTAGTCACCCACTTCGATGGGAACCTGAAGCACTACCCCAGTTTCAGAGCAGACGTTTTGTATGCATTGCACTTGCTTCGTCATGACTTTAAAGATGAGGAGGAGAAAGTGGGGTTTATTGTTTCTCACTTGCATGGGCCGGCCAGAGACTGGTTGCGCAATTTGTGGCGTGAAGATGGCCCTGCCCGCCGCGATGCAGATGAATTCATTAAAGCAATGGATGCCTGCTTCCAGTCAACTGTAGATGTGGATCTTGCACGCAGGGAAATTTTTGGATTGCGGCAAGGCAAAGCCACTGTGCGTCAGTACCATTCCAGATTTTTTGCTTTACTGACTGCGCTAAGCTGGGAGAAGGATTGTGCACCTGTGAGGGATTTGTTCTGGGAGGGGCTCAGCGGTCCCATTCAGGATGAACTTGCCAGGGGAGACAGACCCCAGACCCTGGAGGAGCTTGTGCAGAGGGCTTTGGCGATTGGGATAAGGCACGAGGGACGTCCTTGGCACACTGAGGAAGAACGTCAGGTGCGTCCACCAGCGAGGACGTCTTCTTTCATCCCCAGGGAGTTCAGTCAGTCACATCCTTCGCCACTGGGAAGGCAGGGGGAGGAGCCCATGGAACTTGGTGGTGCTAAGGCTCAAGCAACAGCCAGAGCCCCAGCTTCCGGTGCAGTAAAGGCAAAGCCTCCTAGAGGGACCAGGAAGTGTTACATTTGCGACAGTGCACAGCACATGGCGAAAGAGTGTCCCCAGAGGCTGCAGAAACACACTGCAGCTTTAGCAACTGTTGCAGCAGAAATGATGCAAGCAGAGCAACCTCAGGGAAACGACAGTGCCTGGCTGGAAGCAGAGCTGCTGGGGCTCAGCCAGGCGAATCTGTAGAGCAGTCCCCAGCGCTTTTGCAACGCACAGACCCTTTACCACCCAAGCCAGCGGTGCAGCTCACTGCAACACTTCAGTTGCCGAATGGGACCACCCTGGAAGTCCCCATCACGATTGATTCTGGGAGCAACGCAGATTTTGTGGGGACGCACTTTGTCAAGCAGCATCGCATAGCGCTTCTGCCAGCGACAACACCTCTGAACGTAGTCACGGTGGATGGCAGGAAATTGCTAGGAGGACAAGTTGTGCAACAGACGCCTCCCATGGTGATGAGGATTGGAAATCATCGAGAAGTCATCAGCTTCAATGTCACCCGCCTTTCAGACACGCCTATAGTATTAGGCATGAGTTGGCTGGAGAGACACAGTCCTGCTGTAGCGTGGTACCAACGGCAGATCACCTTTTGCTCATCGTACTGTGCTCAACATTGCATCCAGTCCAGCCAGGAGGAGGGAGCTGAGCAGCAGTTGCAACTTGGCATGGTGCAGGCAGTACCCCGCAAGTACGAGGGGTTCCTGGAGGTTTTCTGCGAGAAGGAAGCTGACCAGTTGCCGCCCCACAGGCCTTATGATTGTGCCATCGACCTGGTGCCAGGGGCGCAGTTGCCGACTGCAAAGCTGTATTCCATGTCTGAGGACGAGATGCAAGACCTCAGGGAGTTCATAGAGCACAATTTGAAGCGCGGATTCATCCGAGAATCGAAAGCGGTGGGGGGCAGTCCTGTTTTCTTTGTAAAGAAAAAGGACACGCCCCAAAAAAGACTCATTGTGGACTATCGATTCATAAACAGTAAGACCAAACCCAAGGCCTTCCCCATGCCCAAGATAGATGATCTCCTGGCAACCGTAAGGAAGGGGAAGATCTTCACCAAATTGGATCTGCGTGGAGCGTATAACCTCATACGCATCCGGGAGGGCGATGAGTGGAAGGCGGCCATGTTCACGCCTCTGGGCACGTACGAATACAGAGTGATGCCATTTGGTCTCCAAAATGGATCTCACGTCTTTCAAGCATTTATGCATCACGTGCTAGCGGGACTTCTCTACAAGAAATGCGTGTGTTTCCTCGACGACATCCTGATCTTTTCGGAAACGGAGGAGGCCCATGAGAAGGACGTAAAGGAAGTCCTGCAGAGACTACGGGAGAACAAGCTCTACGCCAAGTTAGAGAAGTGCCAGTTTGATGTGACGGACGTGGATTTCCTAGGCTACAAGCTGTCCGACAAGGGGCTGGCCATGGACAGCGCCAAGGTCCGCGCGGTGTTGGACTGGAAGAGCCCTCGCAATCGGAAGGAAGTCCAAAGATTCATCGGCTTCGCCAACTTCTACCGCAAATTCATCAGAGGTTTTGCAAAGGAGACGGCAGCGATCACGGACACTCTCAGTTCCAAGAAAAAGAGGTTCGTGTGGACGGAACAGGCGGAGCGCTCTTTTCAGAAGCTTAAAAGCCTTTTCGCCTCCGAGGAGCAGCTGCTGCACGTGAATCCAGGCAAGCCCATACGAGTAGAGACCGACGCGTCAGACAGAGCGGTTGGAGCCGTACTCCTGCAAGAAGATCCACATGGAAACTGGAGACCCGGTGCCTTTTACTCCAGAAAGCTCAGCAAAGCGGAGCAAAACTACACCATATGGGACAGGGAGCTGTTAGCCATTCACGCAGCATTCAAAGCGTGGCGACATTTCCTCATTGGAGCCAAGCACACAGTGCAGGTCCGCACGGATCACAAGAATTTAGAGTATTGGCGCACGGCGGAACTCCAGAGCCAAAGACACATGCGCTGGGCAGAGTTCTTCGCGGATTTCGACTTCAGGATAGAGTACGTCCCAGGGGACTCCAACGTTATAGCCGATGCGCTCTCCAGGAAACCGCAATATCTTGAGGAAGCGGCGCCAATAGCAGCCAGGCACATTTTTGCACCGCAGGCGTGGGCGTGCGCTGCCATCGCTGTCGACCTGGACGCAGTACGACGCGCGTTGCAGGTAGATCAGTTTGCACAATCCAAAATAGAGGAGCTGCGTAGGGGTTCGCTGAGAGACGATGAGTTCCAGTTACGCGACGGACTGTTAACTCACAAGGGTGCCCTCTACGTGCCGAGCGACGAGCTCCGAGCAAAGGTTCTGCAGCAGTTGCACGACGCTCCCAGTGCGGGCCATTTCGGCAGGGAGAAGACAATAGAACTGGTGGCCAGGGACTTTTGGTGGCCCCAGATGCGAGGAGAAGTAGCGGAGTACGTCGCCAGATGTGACACTTGTCAGAGGTCCAAGCCAGTACACCAGAAGCCGGCGGGCTTGCTGGAACCACTGGAAACACCACAGCAACCGTGGGAGAGGGTGGCGCTGGACTTCGTCACTGACCTGCCCAGTTCCAGAGGCAAGACGGCGGTACTGGTGGTGGTGGACTTGTTCACCAAGATGGCGCACTTCATTCCCTGCGCGAAGGTGGCGACGGCGGAACAGACCGCCAAGCTCTTCATCGACCACGTGTTCCGGGCGCATGGGCTGCCGCGGGCCATCCTGTCCGACAGGGGGCGCCAGTTTATTTCCAATTTTTGGCAGAAGCTCCTAGGTATCCTGCGCGTCAAGATCAACCTAGCGTCGGCAAGACATCCACAAACCAACGGCCAGGCCGAGAGGGTCAACGCGATCATGCAGCAGTACCTGAGATGTTATGCAAATCAGCGACCCACAGCTTGGGTGGACTACCTACCGATGGCGGAGTTTGCCTACAACAACACGAAGCATGCGTCGACGGGGGTGACGCCGTTCTTCGCGAACAATGGACGTCATCCCAGGACCTTCCCGGGGTTCGTAGCACCAAGAGAGGGGGAGCCGCAAGAGGCCGACCAGTTCGCTGCAGAACTACAAGAGGTGCACGAGGAGCTGCGGAGACATTTGGAGCTAGCCAAACAAGCATATAAGGTGCAGGCAGACAAAGGCAGAAGAGTGGGAGAGGACATCCAGGTGGGGGACTGGGTGTGGTTAGCGGCCCAGGCGATGCCAACCAAGTCGTTGGCCAAGAAGAAGCTAGGGCACAGGCAGCTAGGACCATACCAGGTGGAGGCTAAGATCAACCCCGTGGCTTTTCGACTGGCCCTCCCCGAAGGTTCCAGAGTCCACCCGGTTTTTCATAGGTCGGTGCTCACTCCCTACAAGGCCCCGCACAGGTTTCAGGAGTCTGAAACAGTACCGCAGCCACGCACAGAGTCACCTAGGAGGGAGGGATCGCCTAGGGTCGAACCACTCAACGAGGTCACAGAGATCCTGGACTCGAGATGGGGGGAAGAGGGAATAGAATACTTTCTAGTCAGAGAGGGTGCACCAGTCAGTGCCAGTGGGTGGGTGCCGGACTACGCTTTAGACGAACCTCTTTTAAAGGACGAGTTCCATGCCCTTTTCCCACATAGACCCATGCCAGCCGAGTACTTCGATGACTGGCTCTTTACCCCCACATGTTCAGGCAGCACTTTCCACGGCTTTTCTTCAGCCGAGGAAAGAACGCCGAACTCAAACTCGCCCAGGGGATCGTGTTCGGGGGTGGACACAGAGCCCTCTTATTGGTGGGATGAGCAACCAGAGGAAGCCTGGCGCAAGAAATGGCTGAAGGGGCCTTGGCTGGCAGCACCAGACGAAGTAGCAATGGAAGAGGGAACTGCGAACATTTTGGGTGAAGAACCCGAATTCGAACACACGTACACCGAGCTGCCAGCAGAGGTCATGGACGTAGCCGAACTGTATCCTGCATCTACCTCCGAGGAGCTGCAGTTCCCACAACCCGCACCCGATGGGGGGGAGGGGGGAAGGGGGGGCTTCGAGGGGGGGATGGATGTCAGGGGTTCAGGGAGAGAGGCGCAGAGGAGGGAGGAGACCGAGAGTGAGGGAGAAGGATTCCAGCCTGACGAGGAAGAGGACGACAATGACCCGAGATGGTCCATGAGTCCGTCCAGTGAATCGGAGGATTCCCAAAAGGGGGCCCCCCTGGTCAAGCCAAGGGGAGCCCAAGGGGGAAGCAGTCAGGAGCAGGGGAACGTAGGGGGAACCGCCAGTGGGAGTTGGAGATCGAGACCTGCTTCTCCACCGGAACGGAGTGAAGAGGGTGGAGTTACCAGTGTGTCGGGAGGAACAGAACAAGGAGCAGAGGGGGGAAGGAGATCGGGGCAAGACGTCCTGCCGGAAGGGGCGGAAAGCAGTACCGGGAGCAGTGTGGCTGTTGAAAGGAAGGTCAGGAGCAACGTACGCGCGCCAAGTTCAAATGTGGAGGCGCGCGGAAGTGGGGAGAGCTCTGGGGAGGAGCCTGGTGCTAAAGCACGAAGGAGGGGGCAGCAGGCAGGAGAAGACTCAGCCTCTGGGGAGTCCCGGAAAGAAGGAACACAGGGGGGCAGGAAGACCCTGCGGAAAAGGAAGGAGAGGAAAAGGTGGAGCAGCACAGGCCTCTTAAATTGGTGCAGGGGAGGGACGGACTCAGAGGGGACTTCTAACATCTAAGGGTAACAGATGCGGAGCCACGGAGTTTGGATGTAATGACGACAATGATCTTCAATAAAACCTTTTGTATATAACTTGGACTGGACTTCGGTCTCTTGTGAGCTGGGACCCAGGGTGGCTCTGACAGCCATGATAGGAGTTTTCCACATTTATCTGCCGATTCGAATGTCTTTTGTCTCATTCGCTTAATTTTCCATTCAATCTCCTGGTTCATCAATTCCATATATTGCTTCTGGTACAGTTTAATTTCTCTCAAGATCTCATGTGACTTTGGGTTAGATCTCAATTTCTTTTCACTATCTTTTATCTTTTCCAAAATTTTATCTTTCTTCTCCTGCTGTTTCCTCCTTTTTAAGGAATTCTGCTGTATCAGGACACCCCTCATCATGGCCTTGCTTGCGTCCCAGATCACTCGTTTCTCCACTTCTGTCCTCAGATTTATCTCAAAGTAGTCCTTCAAAGTCTTTTGGGCCTTTTGGTAAACCTCTGGATCTCTGAATAAGGTGTCATTCATTCTCCATCTGAAGGAGCCAGCTGTTGTTATTTTCATTTCCATCTTTACCGCATTATGGTCGGAGCATGTCTTTGGGCAGATTTCCACTTTCTTTATCTTTGGAGCCATTCCACTAGTAATCCATATTTGATCTATTCTTGTCCAGGTCATCTGTGATTCCGAAAAGAATGTTCCCTCCCTCTCGAGAGGATTTCTTGTTCTCCAGATGTCAATCAGGTCCAAATTGTCAGTCATTTCAAAGAAAGTCTTAGGTAATCTCCCGTCCTTGGAGATCACCTGTCTTTGTGCTTTGTCCATATTTGTAGAGACGACACCGTTCATATCCCCTAAAAGGATCACCTTATAGTCCAAATAGTCCATTAATGTCTCGTGCAATTTCTTGTAAAATTCTGCCTTCCCTTCGTTCGGTGCATAAATTCCAAATATCAATTTTTTTTCTCCTTGAATCTGTATCTCAATTGCCAAAATTCTTCCATGTTCATCTTTGAAAATCTGTTTTGGAGCCAATTTCTCTTTTGCATAAATCACCACTCCTCTTTTCTTAACTTTATCTGATGAAATAAATTCTTGTCCCAATCTTTTATTTATAAGTAATCTTCTCTGTGCCCTTGTGACGTGGGTTTCTTGTAAACAAATCAGATCCAATTGTTCTCTTTTCAAAATGTGAAAAACCTCACGCCTTTTTCTGGGAAGGTTCAGTCCATTACAATTCCAAGTTAAGAATCTCAGAGACATTGTTAATTAGTTGCCTCCAACTGCACCCTGCAGCTGTTCTTCGTCCGTTGGTGATTTAAGTCCAAATGTCAAGTTCCCCAAGTCTGTATCCGATGTTGAGTTTAAAACCCCTTTCACCAAGTCCTCTCCGTACTTGCCCAAAAATTGTTCTTTATCTTGTACTGTTCTTATCTTAACTTTCTTTCCTCTGAAATTAAAAGACAAACCCTGTGGAAATTCCCACCTGAAAGGTATGTTGTTCTTCTTCAGCAGGTCAACCAAAGTCTTGAACTGGGTTCTCGCCTCCAGAATATATTTTGGGATATCCCTGTAGATTTCCACAGAGACGTTTTGAATCTGAAGTGTCTTCTGGTAATGCAAACTTAATATCTTGTCTCTTTCCTCTTTGGATCTCAATGTTATCAGGCAATCCCTTGGAATCTTCCTGCCTTGCCCTCTGCCCAGTCTGAAGGCAGTTGTTATATCAAATTCTTTTTCCTCTAGGTTTTCCTGCCAAAAGTCTGAAATTTCTTTTGTGAGAAAGTCCACTAGGTTGTCCCCTTCACTTTCTGGAACAAGCCTAAGTCTCAAGTTCTTCTCCTTACGTTGCATATCCCATAAAGACAGGGTCGCCTCATGTTGGTCAAGCCTCCTGCAAACCGGTACTAAATTTTCCTGTGTAGATTCCGCAGTGGATTTGGCTTCTTCTGCAATCTTCCTAATTGTGGCGTTCTCCTCGACCAATTTGTGTATAATCTGTGTATTAGATGTCACGCTCTTGGTGTTCAAATCTAATTTTGCCGTTAAATCTGCCAGTTGCTTAGTATTTTCTGTACTCTGTTTATTCAATTTTTCTAAGGATTCATTTATCTTCAATAATGCCTGCGTCACTGACTCCATGAATGCACTTATTCCTTTTTCCTGTCCGCCTGGACCTGTTGGCAATAGTCCTGATAAAGAGCCCCTTTTCTTTTGTGCTGCTTTAGCCTTAGATCTTGTTGCTATCTCATCTGCAGGGCCACTCATGTCCCAAGGTCGTTCTCACAGGAACAGGTCTTGAATGGAAAAATCCAGTGACTTTGTTTTTAACAGTCAGTGTTGCAACTGTTGCCTTCAGCCCTCTAGAGGGAGCCAAGATATCCAATAAGCAGAGAAACAAAGAGTCCAGAAACCCTCAGAGGGAAAAAGTTACTAAGAAACGTCTTTCAGTCTTTTTAGTTGCAACCTTATTGTTTCTGCAGAGTCTCAGAAAATTGTATCCAATAAAGTCCCCACTTTGCAACACATCTGACAGTTCCCTGTCAAAGTGCTTCAACCAGACAGTCCGTTCCCAGAGTCAGAGGCTGCAGTAAATTGTCCCTTTAAAACTTTTCCCGCAGGTTTCCTTCTCTTCTTCCTCCCCCCCCCCCCCGTTCCTGCTTACTAAGGGGGGGAATTAAGCTCAATGCTAGGGTTGGTCCTTTCAAAAGTTGTCCATAAATTTATCAATTACAGCTTGCTGGATCCGTTGCTTTAGCAATCATGCAATCCGGGGGAGGCAGACTTCCTTTATTTACCGTCCCCACTATCGGCCAAATTTTAAGGATTTAATTTAAAGTCCCGATAAAGTTGCCAATCCTACTCACGGGAATCTCTTTTCAGTCCAAATTTCAGGAAGGAATCGGCGCTCTCCGTCAATGGCAATGCGGCTTCACTCCACGGGCTGGGTAGCGACTCTCAGCTCCGCGCACCCCCGATGCTCCTCCGGAGCCTTTAAAAAGGCTCTTTTGCAGTAAAGGGGGGCGCAAACAATGCCCACCGAGTCTCCTTGTTCACAGGCTTCCGCGCCTGTGATTTTAGGGGTCCCCGCTTCGCCGTAGTGGTCAGACCCGAACTCGTGGATCAGCTCCTTCTCCGGAGATCGGAGAACGAGCCGCCATTAGCGCTGGCGCCAACCGGAAGTCTCTCAGCAAACCGAAATATCACCCCCAATCGTTATTGAAGAGACGGAATAATGGGGGGGGGAATCCTATAAAAGGGAGTCACCCTTTTCCACCCAGCCCCACATTGGCAGCTTAATGGGGTGAGTGTTGCTCTACAGGCCCCTTGTTCTTCATTTTGATTTCCTATTCCAGCAGCTGAACCAAGCGGCTCCAACCAGTGTTACTCAGGATTTGCTTGGGGCCCCGGTGAAACCGTCCAGCAGACTATGGCATGCAGCAGGGGCTACAACCGGTGTTACAATGGCACCAAGAGCATTTCAGTAGGTGAGTTCGCCCTAGGAAATTTATTCCACAGTTCCTGGCCTACAAAACATTTTGCCCCCTGCTGGACTTGTCGGGAAGCATGCCTTGCAATTAACTGTTCCACATCCCAACCTATGAAGGTGTCTTTTACTTTGGAGATTAGGTGGGTGCAATGCTCAAATTATGGGAGAAAGTGGAGAGGGAGCCTGAAATTGCTCCACTCCTGACATCCTCTAATTTTACCATACCAATGCCCTCTTCTAAATACATTATTTAAAGGGTGTGTTTGTGTTTTAATTCAAAGAAGTGATGGTTGGTGACCAGAAACAAGGCCTTCCTTCTCCATGATGGTAAATTGGTTATGGAATGCACCTAAGTTTTAGGCACAAAGTCAAAACAATTTCACCTACCCACGTGTTAGAAACTCAGATATATAATCAAGGTGCCAAATGGCTCCTTAAACCAAGGTGACAGTCGCAAAAACGGAATGTCCAGTTTCCATTTGGGGGCAAGATGGCTCTAAAGTCTTGGTCTTCAAATGATGGACTGACTGTGACTGATTCTCAGTTAAACATCTGGCTAGGTCCAGGGACAGTCCACATATATCTTGGCCTATTCCTATCACTTTTTCTTAATGGTGACACAGGCCATTTGTAACGTAAGAATATTCTTCACAGTTGTGAGCAGGGCAGTGGGGAGGGGAAGACAAGTGACAACAATTAGCTATAACATTGTTCACTGCTTCTGTTCCGGCTACACTGAAAAAGCTTTTTGCTTCCTGAAATTCATTCTGATTGTGCAGATAAAATATAACGGACAGAACTCTACAGGATGTGGTATTAGTGTGTGGAAACAGTTGAGATCTGATGATCCTCAGGCATGCACGTCCTCCAGTTGTTGATGTCAGGTGCCAGCCTGGCACTTGGTCGCAGGTGGCTGATAGCAGGTGCAGAATGCAAACTCTTCTGCCTTCTTCTCACTTGAAGACTGATTTCTTTACAGAAGCCTTTGCCAGCCCTGGTGCCCTCTATAAGTTGGCTGGGGCTGATGGCAGTTTCAGTCCATGACATATGAATGGCACCAAATTGGTGTAGACTGATTTACAACTTCACTGTGGTATTCTCTCTATTTAGCAATTGTCTGCTGATTCATTCCCCTTGGGGTTGATCCACTGATTGCAGGGGGTGTTTTGATGATGTGACATCTTAATGGTGCCTAATAATAATAATAATAATCATAATCATAATAATAATATCACCTGCAACCTACTTTGAGAATATAGGCACACTGAAAACTGGGGTGTGACAAGCTGCTTCTAAATGAAATAAATGTATCTCACCCCTGTTCAGATGTGCCTGAGGCCCCTTGATGGAGATGATATAGATGTATTCCTTTTCATGTAACTACAACAACAGCAACAATTTTATTATTTATACCCCACCCATTTGGTTGTGTTGCCTCAGCCATTCTGGGCAGCTTCCAGGACATATAAAAACATAATGAAACATCAATCATTAATAAGAACAATCTGATCCAATGTAAAAAAAAAAAGCCACAATAACTTTAAAATAAACAACTTATGTGCAAATATGATTTATGTTTGTGGCCAAAACCAATACAAAAGATAAAAGACATAAAAGAGAATAAAATATATTGCACAGTTAGAATAAATATTTAATAATTAATTTAATTTTAAAATAATTAAAATTAAAATAATTAAAACCGAACGTTATGTCAGTTCAGAGTTTGCTCCTCTGAAGAACTCCCACAGATTTTCACCTCACAATTGCCACTCTAAGGCAAAGCAGGCCACTTTTTCAAAGATGTAGGGGGACCTGCCCCCTAATAAAAAGTTAGGCACATTGTCTGAGCCTTGGTCACACTATACTCATGGGTGTGGGCTACCCCTCGGACACCATGCTCTTCACGATTCCCTGTGGTGTCCCACTGTATTCTGGGAGAAGAGGGGCAACAGCCCTCATGCCTAACATTTTGTGCCTTTCTTGTCTTCCCTTCCCTTCCCACAACAGGACCCCTTTTCGTGTCCATGATCTTCAGGACCTGCCAGCGCCCAGCCTGCGATGTGTCTGAGAGCCAATCCTTTGGCCCTATAAATATCACCAGCGAGCCAGGGTCTTGTTGTTCAGGCAGCAATTGCAACAAGGAGGAGGTTGACATTCCGAACAAGGGAATCAACCCAACAGCTCCTGTCAAAATAGCTTATGATGTGAGGAACATCGCCAACCCAAACCTCTTTTATAATCAGGATGAGGATGAGGGTGATAAACTTGTACGTACAGAATGGCTAGCCCCCCTGCAGTCAGGTTTCCAAGGGCTCAGCCTTCAACTTTGCCCTCTCCTGGCAGCCCTAGGAGCCACCGTCCTCGGGATATGGGGGTGAGGAAGGGGGTTTGGGAGCACCTGAACTGCTGGAACCTGCATTTGGGTTTGGAAGCGCGGTGTTGTGGAGAAGGAAGGAAGAAAGAAGGGAGGGGAATTAGCGCTCCAAGACAGTGATCAATCCCAACCAATTGCATGTATGGCTCATATATATATAATAAAATTTTATTTTGGATGGCCACCGCCTTGGGGTCTAATTCGCCCTCCCAAAACCAAGCAATTTATTTGCTTCCCAGGACCCCACCTATTTGGGCTATGATGGCAACATACTAAGGGCTATACCCAACTCAGTTCTACTCAGGCAATAAACCTATTGAACAACAATGCTATTATAAGTACCTTGGCTTGGGTTTTAATTCAAAACTGTCCTGGAAGCCACACCTACTCGCAGCTAAATTGAAATCCTCTCACTCTTCATTATGGCTTTCCAGAGTTCGGGGGGGGGGTTATAGTTGCCCCCACAGTTGAGGTATTTCAAAAGAAGATTGTGCCACAATTATTGTATGGTGCACAGATTTGGGGATATAGTAATGGCCGCCCGTTAGAAGTGGTGCAGAACTCTTTCCTGAAGTCTCTGTTGATTGCCCCAAAGGCACATCCGCCCCCTTTTTAAGAGCTGAACCAGGGCTAATCTCCTGACAAACCAGTGTACATGTAGCATGTAGTACTGGCTGAAGTTGGCTAGCATGAGTAATACTAGGCTCCCTAAAAAAATGCTTCTTAGAGCAATTGCAATCTATGCCCCAAAGCTCTTGGGCAAACTCAGTCAGTAAGATTCTCCATTATTATGGGATTAATGTGGAATCCCTACCAAATCTTGCCTCTAACAGAGTCAAACAATGCATCAAAGAAAAAAATTATTCAGACTCTAAATAGAGGGACCTTCATTCACTTTCCCAGATAGCATACTCATCATGGTATCCAATATATAAAACATCTTTTGGGCTGGAGGAGTACTTTATTAATCTCATGCTTCATTGTACGCCCTCTACATATCTAATGGGAATACCCTGTGTACCAAAGGCTCTGCATCTGTGAGTCGTGACACATGGAGGACATTCAACACTATTTGTTACGATGCCCTTTATAAGCATCCCTTAGACAAGAATTCCTCAATTGCATCCTTTGCTCTCTTTCTAACTGAACTCCCCTTGAGTAAATCTCTATTTTGCTGGCTAGCAATAACGTATTTACTACTGCACTGGTTGCAAAATTTGCCTTGGCTGCAAGTAAGTTGAGAGCTAGGCACCAAGACAGGTATCATAAGGGGAATGTGAGAAGTGGAGTGCTTAACGTACGCAGGTGTAATTTTTGCATTTTTGTATGTATGCTTTGCTATTGTTGTTGTTGTTCAGTTTTAAATCAATTATTTGTATTCTACGCATCGTGACCAATTGTGATGGCTTATAGATTTTTCCAATAAAGATTTCATTCATTCATCAGCAGATCCAAGCCACTGAAATCAATGGACCCAAGTTAGCCATGCCCATTAACTTCAATGGAACTACTCTCCATAGGACTGGCATTGGAGACAACTCATGAACTACACATTCAATATAATGTTATAGATTTTGTGGTACCCCTAAACCCTAGAAATTAATAAATGCTAAGATGTTGATTATTTGGGATATGAAGGGAGAATGGAAGCTTCAGAGGAATTCCTGGACTAGCCTATGCAAAATGACCTGGTCAGGCTAGGGCCATTAAGGAACAATAGGGGGCTCTAGAGGGCCATTGGCAATGCAAGAGAACCGTCTTTCCCCCCTGCCCTGAGGTGTGAACAAAGACTGGGGGTTTGGAAGGTTGCCAGGGGAACCAGGTGTGAGGTGACAGGAAAAGAGAGTTTTGAGCAAATTCTGCTGGGAATAGGAAGAAGGAAGAAGGACTGGCATCCATTTTGGGCAGGCTGGCTAAAGGCTGGCGAAGAGAGATGCCTTGGACTCTTCTGTAAGATGTGGACTCTGTGAGGAGAATCAGAACTTACAGAGTTAAACAGTTCTGAGTGACATCTCACATTCTGAGGCATGGTTATGTTCACATAAGGCAATGTTTCTCTGTGTGTGGAGTCTCTTTCGCTTTTGACGGCGCAGCGGAAGGATGCCAGCCAATTCGCCGGGCTGATTTATGATGTTTTTCTACTCAATGAGATCTGTTGGAGATCTGAAAGAATTCCTGCATTCAGTCTGAATTATTACCCACACAAGGCAGCAGTTTTTCCCCGCTGCGTGAACTCTGCTAAAGCCTTAAGTAAGAGAGCCAAGGGAGCTGAAGGTGTTTTCGATCGGCACGGACGTCCAGTGGCGCAGTGGAAACGTGCCGGACGCCATCTTGTCTTCACAGGTTATGGAAGCTAGCCAAGCTTTTGAAGCTGTTGCCAAGTTGTGCCTGTGTGTGTGGGTGAAGCCAGCTGGGCTGGAGCCAGTTGGAGCTTTTGCCTAACGTTTTGAGGCAGAGAAGCTCGCTGGGGAGGATCTCATCTTTGGGACCGGGTGCCAAGGAGCTGCTGTTAAGTGAGTATGATGAGCCCCGGGGGAGAAGATGGCAGATGGCCAGGAGTCATATTCCGTCCCGTTTGAAAAGCTCACAACCCAGTCCTGGGATATCTGGGTTAGAAGAGTAAGGGGGTGGTTTTTGGCCACAGGGCTCTGGAGTATAGCCCAGAAGGAGCCGGCCCCACCCATGCCAGTTGCTGCTGAGGATGACGCAGCAGGCTTGGAGGCTGTTTTGCTGGAGGATAGAGAGCTGAGAATGCAAAGAGAGCTCTGCATGTTGAAAGCAAGCATGGACGCTTTGCTGTTGCCCCACTTGGAGGGCATTGAGTCGGCTCAGGCCACCTGGCAGGTGCTGAGGAGTCTGTGTGAAAGCTCAGCAGGAGACCAGGGCCGGGAGAAAGCTGAGAGCCCAGAGGGGGCTGCTGGCCATGTTCCTGAAGTTACAGGGGCAGAGAAATCCAAAGGCAAGTTTGCAAAGTTTTCCACTGTGTGTGACGAGGAGGAATGCTGTCTCAGAGGGGGCCGAGCTGGCACAGAGAGCCCATCCAGTTTCAGAGGGGGGGCCAGGCCAGCTGAAGGCGCAGTTCAGGTTTTTTCCACTCGGCGATGTTTTGTCTGCAAGTCTGCTAACCATTTGCGTCGATCCTGTCCGCGGAGAGCCAGAGAGGCTGGGCAGGATGTCTCCAAGGTCGCTTCCCATGGCAGTCAGCCAGGTTTCCATGGCAGCCAGTCCAGGAGAGGGGGCCAGCGTGGGAATGCGAAGGGAGGACGTGACACAGGAAGCGTGGAGGACGGTTCTTATCTAGCCTCCATGGCAACGCTAGAGAACAACTCCAGTGAGGGCAGAGTGCTGCGTTGGGTCATAGACTCAGGAGCCAGCCATCACCTGATGCCAGCGCCACCTAGTGGTGAAATGTGGAACTGCAGGACTGTTTCAACTGGGAAAACAGTCGTTTTTGCTGATGGGTCACAGAGACATTTAACCACCGTTGGAAATGTGTTTGTTTCTTTTTTACAGGCAGAGCTGGAGGTCTACGTTGTGCCTGGAATGAAATATTGTCTTTTATCTGTATCTTGTCTTTTACAGGAGGGTTACAAGGTTTGCTTTGAAAATAATGTCTGTTCTATTTCCAGGGGTGGGAGACAACTGGTCAGTGTTGCATGTCAGAACAACCTCTTTGTTCTGGAGACACCTCTGGAGGGTAAGGGGGACGCTGAGGAAGCACAGGCGAAGTGTGCAAACGTTCCCACTCATGATTCATGTGCTCATTTGTGGCACAGGAGAATGTCACATGGCTGTTGGAAAGATATCCAGAAGTTGCCCGAATGCACTGTAGGTTGCAAGATGAAAGCATGTGACAAATTCCTAGATTGTAGGGCATGCAGAAGGGCAAAGGTAAAAGGGTGCAGTTATCCCAGATCGGAGAGGGTAACCACAAAGCCTTTTGAGCTTGTGCACACAGACCTTTGTGGTCCCATGCCAGAGAGTCTGGGCGGGGCCAGATATGCACTCACGCTGACAGATGATTTTACCCAGAACGGGTGGGTCTTCTCGCTGAAACAGCAAAGCGAGGCAGGGCAACTGATCAAAGACTGGGTTGCGGCGGTGGAACTACAGTTTTCCACCAAGGTGCAGGGTTTTCAGAGTGACCGAGGCGAGCAGTTCACTGGGTCTGCTCTGCGGAGTTTCTTCCGCCATAAGGGAATACGTCACAGGTTGACGGTAGCTACTTCTCCTCAGGAGAGTGGTGTGGCGGAGCGCAGGAGCAAGGCACTGGCTGAAGCAGCTGACGCTTTACTGTTTGACTCTGGTTTGCCTCAGAGTTTTTGGGCCAAAGCTTGGAAGGTGGCCAATTTCACTTTGAACAGTTCCTATAGTACAGTGGTAGGTGACACACCGTATTTCTTGCTGCACCGGAAGAAACCGAAGGTGCATTTCTTCCGTGTGTTTGGTTGCGAAGCCTGGGTGCTTGTGCCAAAGGCTCAATGAAAGAAAGGTGACCTGAGGTCCCAGAAAATGATCTTTTGTGGGTACGAGCCTGCGACAAAAGGGTGGAGGTTTGCATATCCAGATGGTGAATAGTCCAGGATTCTAATCAGCAGAAATGCTGAGTTCTGTAAGCAGAATGGTTGGTCAAGGATCCATGTGAATCCTGACGTTCTCTCAGAATGTCTGTCTGATTCTGAGGGGGAGGGAGAAGCAGAAGCTGAACCTGTTGATGAGGACCAGGTCGCTGACCAGGGTCAAGAACAGGGTTGGGCATCTCCACAGGTTGTAAAAAGAGAGCCCAAGAGTGAGCCTTAGTCTCCCGTTAGCAAAGTGCGAACCTGAGAGTTTTGAGGAGATTCAACAGTTGCCTGAGACAGAAGCCAGGAAGGGGCAAGAGGCAATGGGAAAGGAGGTGAACTCAATGAGGTCTGTAGATGTGTGCTCGACCAAGAAGCTGCCAGAGGGCAAGCAGGCCGAGAACTGTGCACAGACAGATAGACAGATGCAAGGTTTTTCCAAAGAGCTTGGCAAAAAGTTCGGGATGTCTGACTGTGCAGAGGTCAGAACGCCCATGGAGTCCAACTTTGTGAAGGGCTGTGTTTGGGGAGAGTTATACTCACAGTTTCCCTCAGAATGCGAGACGAGAGGGGGTGTGAGGAGAATCAGAACTTACAGGGTTAAACAGTTCTGAGTGACGTCTCACATTCTGAGGCGTGGTTATGTTCACATACGGGAATGTTTCTCTGTGTGTGGAGTCTCTTTTGCTTTTGACGGCGCAGCGGAAGGATGCCAGCCAATTCGCCGGGCTGATTTATGATGTTTTTCTACTCATTAAAGACTATTGGAGATCTGAAAGAATTCCTGCATTCAGTCTGAATTATTACCCACACAAGGCAGCAGTTTTTCCCCGCTGCGTGAACTCTGCTAAAGCCTTAAGTAAGAGAGCCAAGGGAGCTGAAGGTGTTTTCGATTGGCACGGGCGTCCAGTGGCGCAGTGGAAACGTGCCGGACGCCATCTTGTCTTCACAGACTCCCTCCATGCAGACTTAAGGTATAAAGATGTGAATTAAGCATATTTCTTAAAGCTACAACAGTCTCTGCCGTGTCTCAATTCTCCAAAGGAACACAGACTCTGAGTCAGTGCCTGGAACCTCATGGGCTCTTGCCACCGCTTGGCAGATAGAGGGGGAGAACTTTTGTGAAAATATCAAGAATGGTAATCCATTCCAACAAGGGTAATCTATTCTACAGTTCTGTGATTCCATGTTCCTACAACTAGAGGGCAAAGGTAACACATGGAAGATGACCCTTGAATACGTCCTTCCTTCCTTCCTTCCTTCCTTCCTTCCTTCCTTCCTTCCTTCCTTGAAAAATCCACTCTTCACTCAACACAATGCAATAAAAACTACATCATATTCTTCAAACAGGAGTAAGACTGAGAGACAAGAATAATATAATGTTGTTAAGTAGAACAAAGGTGATGAAATAATTGCAAATGCCTGGCAAATAAAATCCCACAAGAGGGACAAAATGTTTACTCACCAAGTGGTTTTTACAATGATAGAAGCAGCCTTTGGAGACTCTGTTCAGCAGTGATTTTAAGCAAGACAAAGATTGCTCCACTACAGACATGAGGCACCTCAGGCCCAGTGGCTGAATGCGGCCCACCAAATGTCTCTATGTGGCTCCCAGGACTTTCCAAAAGCTGTACTCCTTATACTCAGGTTGCACCCCTCGCTGTTCTTGACTCGCACCCTCCTCAAGTGATTTTGCAGGAATGACATGTACACTTGAACTATGAAATGCCTCTTGTTTGTCTGGAGGAAAGGTGGAGATGTGTGAATACAGGGATGTGGAGACTGAATGACTTTTGCACAACTGGAATGTAGTTCACACTCCTGGCTCCACCTACTTGTTTGCCTCTGGCTCCGCCCACCACTGGCATAAATCCCTCCCCAGGTTGCCTTCTAAGGAATACAGTTCTGGGCAGCAGGAGGGGTCCCCCAACTCTGTCCCGCTCAGCTAGGTCACGGTGCAAGATTTCTTTGCTAGTGATGTCTGCAGAATCTTCCACTCCAAACCAGAAGCCATCAATCAGAAGCCATAATTTGATAAAACAGGGCCATCTGGCTGAGATGTCAGGTTGCACTAGTTACACAATGTCCTTTTCATAACAGACAGTTTATTTCTGCTGCTGTTGCTGCTTCTGTGGGTGTTTGGGAAGACCTCTCCCTCCTCCATCCAGTTCCATTGGAGGGGCAGAGCCTATACCCACCACCACAGCTTAAGAGTTGAGAGAGAGGCCTCCGGGACATTGCTGCTGTTGCTGCTCCGGTGAGTCTTTGGGAAGACCGCTCCCTCCTCCAGCCAATTCCATTGGAGGGGCAGGGCCTACACCCACCACCACAGCTTAAGAGGCGAGAGAGAGGCCTCTGGGACATTGCTGCTGTTGCTGCTCTGGTGAGTATTGGGAAGACCACTCCACCCTGCAAGCCGATTCCATTGGGCCCAAGGGGCGGGGCCTATACTCACACATACTCTGAGCAGTTCCCTGCAGCAAGTGGCAAAAATGGTTTTAAATGTTTTAAGTGTTTTTAATTTGCTGCACACCAAATGGTGGTTTTTTACAGTATGATATTATTTTATTATTTTCTTTCTGCTTGGGGTGGGATAAATGTTTAGTCAGGGTGAGGAGTAGTTTACATATAGCATAATTGTTTCTTGCTTTGTTTTTACTTTCATTATTTTGTTAAGTTACTGTATACTTTGTATTTTGTTTTTTAAGGGGAAGGGTCAGGGCTGCCTGGGAGAGGGCCTCAGCCAATAGAATGGTTCCACGGGGGGGGGGATGTATTGGGACACCTGATCTCAGTGATCACGGGCAGGAGGAGGAGTTATGCTAAGACCAGACCATGTCATTACCGAGGAGGCAGGCTTAGTCGTTGTTTGAGGACTATCCCTGCCTCCAGGTCTTGTCCTGACCGGAAGGATACTGGAATCAGCAAGGGAAACCCACATGACCTGAAAGTGTTGCTGTGCAATGCCAGGTCAATGATGAATAAAACCAGTGCCATCCACAACCTGATTGTGGATGGAGGATTTGACCTGGCATGTGTGACAGAGACTTGGCTGGATGAAGCAGATGGGCCTGTCCTTGCAGCTGCTTGTCCACCAGGTTTCTCTTACATGCAGCAACCCAGGTCATGTGGGCAGGGAGGAGGGGTTGCAGTGATTTTTAGGAAGTCATTAGTCTGCACAGGCGTCCCATTGGGAACACCCAGTTTTCTGAGTGCATGTTCTGGAAGTTGGGCAATAGGGGCAGTACAGGATTCCTTTTGGTGTACCAACCTCCCCGCTGCACCAAGGATTCCCTGCCTGAGCTGCTTCAGGTCATGGCGGATATGCTCCTGGAGACACCTAGTCTGGTTGTCCTGGGGGATTTTAACATCCATGCCGACATGACCTTACAAGGGGCCGCTCGGGACTTTGTGGAAAGCATGGCCTCCATGGGGCTGTCCCTGAATAAGTTTGGCCCAACTCATAGCCGCGGACATGCCTTAGACCTGGTGTTTACCTCTACGGATGTTGGTGATCTGACACTAAGTAAAAGCGAAATGTCATGGTCAGATCACTTCCTGGTGCAACTGGACTTCTCAGCAACCTTTCCCCTCTGCAGGGAGGTGGGACCGATTCGGATGGTCCAACCCCCCCCCCCATTTAATGGATCCAATTGGCTTCCAGAGAGTGGTGGGGATGTTTTATCCCAAGTTGATGGCTTTTCAGCTGATTCCCTAGTGACCCACTAGAATGTGGAGTTAACCAGGGCTATTGACTGTCTTGCTCCGAAGCGTCCTCTCCGATTGCATGGAGCCCGGACAGCCCCGTGGTTTTCCCTGGAGCTGAGGGCAATCAAACAATCGTTGAGACAGCTAGAGCACCGGTGGTGGAAAACTCATTCTGAATCAGACCAGACACAGGCTAGAGCTCAACGGCGAGCCTACCATGTGGCAATGGCAACTGCAAAGAGGGCCTTCTTCACCGTCTCTTGCATCTGCAGAAAACAGCAGCAGGAGACTCTTTCAGGTGGTTTGCAATCTATTGGAACCACCTTCGTCACCGGGGCCTGGTAGGGACCCCAAGATCTCCTGCAATGCTTTTGCAAAAATTTTTTGCAAATAAAGTCGCTCAGATTCGGAAGGAGGTAGACTCCACCGTGGGAGAAGGGTTGGGGCGGGAGAGTCTGGACCCCTGTCTGGTCAAGTTGTGTGAAATCAATTTCAATCCGTTACCCCCGAGGATGTGGACAGGCTGCTTGGATGCGTGAAACCAACCACCTGTCTCCTTGATCCTTGCCCATCCTGGCTAATAAAAGCAAACCAGGAAGGGCTGGGCAATGGGCTCTGCAGGGTGGTGAATGCTTCCCTCTGTGAAATGAGCATTCCCAGACGCGCTGAAAGAGGTGGTCATTAAACCGCTTCTTTAAAAAACATCTTTAGACCCAGCCAGTATGGCCAACTATCACCCAGTCTCAAAACTACCATTCTTGGGAAGGAGGAGGACAGACCTGGACTTGGAGAACAGTCGGAAGAAGATAAACAGGAAGAGGAAGAATCCCAATCATAATAGTAAAATTATTTTAATTTTAATTGGATATAGAAATGGCAGTGAAAGCATTATCATGGAATGTTAATAGACTTAATTAGAAAGTGAAAAGAAAATCGAACATTTATTATTTTTTTAAAAAAATGGATATAATTTGTTTACAGGAAACACATGTTGCTAAAAAAACACACAGAATCGTTCTAATAAATAAAAGATTGGGAAATGCATTTGTAACTTCAGCTGTAAATAAGAAAAGGGGAATGGTTTTGTAAATTAACACAACGCAAAAGAATTGTTTAAAGACAATGAGTGGGGAATGATAGGGGTCCAAGTCACACTGCAAGGCAACAACTTTATCATTGTTGGGATCTATGCACCAAGTGAGAGGAAATCAGACTTTGATAAAGAATTGGAGGAAAAATTGTTTGACTATATGGACCAGAAAGTAATTTTTATGGGTGAGCTAAATAGTCATTGCTGTCTCCACTTTTTATATTGTAATAATCAAACTATTAATATGTGACCTCACTGATTACCTAAATTATATCAATAGAAACAGACATGGCAAATGACTAGGTCAACACACACCACAATTGCCTCATTGCATAAATCAAGTCCAGAATACCACAACACACACGTAACTGGCTGTAAAGTAACATAACATTATATATAATGAAACTGTAATCTAATCGTCATATCAAAAAATTGCAAAGCACTGTTCCTGATGGCAATAACATATCATATTACTATTATGTTTTTATTGTCATAAAGTCCAAAGATTGTCAAGTCCAACGATTGTCAAGTCCAACGATTACAAACGTACAGTTCCTGTTGGCAATGCCATTTCATACTGATATCTTCCTTCTGCAGTGTCCTATGTCTTAAAAGTCCACTGCTTTTCTTTTGTTTTGGAGAAAGAGATTGAGGAAAGAGAGGGGAGGATTTCTGAAACTTTGAATTTGTCTTTCTGCTTGAGAAAAATACCGGTAGGTAGAAAGGGGGAAGGAGGGAGGGAAAGGGGGGTGGGAACCCTTAGACATCCGCCTGACTGTTTTTGTGATTTTTAATTTCTTTCTGCCATGGAGAGAACATTAGATGAAGAAAAAGGAGAGGAAGATAGAATGGGAGGAGTGGGCGAGGAGAGCAAGAGACACCAGCCTCCCTTTGCACCAGTGCAGCTGGTTGGCCATCACTCACATGGGGCTCCATATAAATATGAAAATATGGGTCCACCCCTGTTGCACAGCTGCCTTCTTCTTTGTGTAATCCTGCCAGAACTGCTCCTGTCTCCTCGGGAATTTCCTCCTGCGAAGCTCTAGCTAGCACATTTGTGCCTGATATATATATAACCAAACGGCCCAACTCTCTCAGATCTTTGACTGCTTTTCCTCCATCAAAAAGTTGGTTCTTTGGCTCAGACCATGGAGGGTGTCGCATTGAGATGGAGAGCTGCAACAGTTGTGCTGCAAGGACTGCTGGCGACGACCTTTCTTATTTCAGGTACCAGTTATTGCTATTGGGATGTCCTCTAGTTGCAGACCTGGGTGGC
This sequence comes from Podarcis cretensis, assembly GCF_951804945.1. NCBI lineage: Eukaryota > Metazoa > Chordata > Lepidosauria > Squamata > Lacertidae > Podarcis > Podarcis cretensis. The sequence goes on along the minus strand of NC_137177.1, from coordinate 16,298,180 downwards.
TGGGTGGGAGCCAACTAAATTTTCACAGAGAAACAAGAAGGAATCCCAAGGTGTATGGAAAAAGTTCAGAAAGGGGGAACCTAGTGTAGTGTTTTTTAAAATTGTGGGAAAATTTACCCATGGAGAAGCAGGAAATGAAGAAGACCTGAGCCTTCTGCAGCCTTCCCTGCTGAAGAGGGAGAAGGGGGGAGGGGATGTTTCAGCCCATGATTTGGTTGTCATTGTTCTGTTTTGTCAGTTTACATCTGACTAGTGTTGGTGTGAGTTGGAATCCAACATCTGGCATTGGACTCGATGCCCCTCCTAGTCCCATCCACCTCTGATTTAATAAAGCTCTAGGACTGACCATTCTGGCAGGGTTTCGCATCCTCCTTTGATATCTACACATCAAACCACTCACTCAGGACCCTCCTTTGGGCCTGCGGTTCAGAACAGGCACTTGGCACAAATTTCTGCCCCTAAGAACTTCTGCTTTCACTTTAAAGGGGGAATACCTATTTCTAGTCCCTGATCATTTCAAGACATTGCTAATAGCTTCTCCCGGATCTCATAACCTTTCTCCTCAAACTTCTTTTCAGGAATTTCTGCCTTGGAGTGTTATCACTACAGCTACATAGATCATCCCACATTCAAGTTCTATACATCAGAGCAGTACATTAGAAACTGCTCCAGTGCTGAGAATGTTTGCATAATTGCACAACTTACATTAACTATAGGTAAGTGCTGCTCTGTCAGATGGATCCTGTGTGGCTGCTAGATTTTTAAGAGGAAAATATTTTTGAGAAGCTTTTACCTTAAAGGTAAAGGTAAAGGGACCCCTGACCATTAGGTCCAGTCGTGAGCGACTCTGGGGTTGCGGTGCTCATCTCGTTTTATTGGCCGAGGGAGCCAGCGTACAGATTCCGGGTAATGTGGCCAGCATGACTAAGCCGCTTCTGGTGAACCAGAGCAGTGCACAGAAATGCCTTTTACCTTCCCGCCGGAGCAGTACCTATTTATCTACTTGCACTTTTAGCGTGCTTTCGAACTGCTAGGTTGGCAGGAGCAGGGACCGAGCAACGGGAGCTCACCACATCCTGGGGAATCGAACCACCCACCTTCTGATTGGCAAGTCCTAGGCTCTGTGGTTTAACCCACAGTGCCACACGCCTCCCTCATGAAACCCCTCAAATTCCCATCGGGATTAACTGGGGCCTGAAATGATGCTTGGCATGCTTTCAGAATTGAGGTGCTCAAAACATGTTCTGATTCATTTTATTTTCTATTTGCAGATTGTTGTACAAATCCCTGTACTCCATTTCTTTCTTTGTTAATAAAGAAAATTCTTAGCTGATTTTCTGTGGGCTGATTTCCAACCCCGTTATTAGGCTTCTGAGGTATAACAACAGCCAAGAAGTGTGCCCCCTCCCCCCAAAAAAGCAGGCAGAAGCAGAAAGCAGGAAGAACTGTGTCAGCAGTTTCAAGGGGCACTCACATAAACCAAATCACCTCACCCCCAGAGTAAAAATGGTCAAGGTAAAATCTTTGGAACACCCTGCCACTGCATCAATCTATTGTTTGTATATATGTATCCACCCTCGTTTTAGATAAAGACCTTTTGGTAATGGGCTACAAAGGCTGTGCCAGCAAGGACCTTTGGGATGGACCCATATCAAGTTTCTCTGGTGACCGACACTTTGCCGTCCAGTACGATGAGAGCTACTGTCTTGGTGACCTTTGCAACGGGCATTCGATAAAGTGGAAGGTTCCCAAGACCCCTATCGAGGACACAGGTATTTTTTTAATAGGCCACCTGACCGTTAAGTGAGAACTCACAGTTTCACTTGTTGGGTGGTTGGTTGTCAATAGGGAGGCTTGAAGAATTCAATTTTGGAGACTTCTAAGGCAAGCAGCCCTGTTCCCCAACTCTTGGGCTCCTATGCCAAAGAAAAGCTGACCCCGCTTCTCAAGAAATGTACAGGACAGTGTGCTTTAGGGTGTAATTTAGCTGCGAGAGCATAGGAAAGGTTTGGCGGAGTGGGAACATGGGGTGCGCTGTAGGGGAGGGGTGAGCTGGGGTAAAGGGAGGGGACGTGCTCAGGTGTGGGGGCTTGAGAAAGAGTCTGGCAGGTTTGGCAAGTGGAGAAAGGAAAGGGCAGCAGCTCCTAGTATGTGCAAACATTCGCACACATTCTATCTTAGAGAATTGCAATGCAAAATTCGAGAACGTTTGGGTTTCAAAGGATAGCTTTTTTCCTCCACGTATCGACCTATACTCATATGTATTCATTTAAATGGGTTTACCCTGAGTACAATTAAGGTACTGACTGCTTTGGAAAGGGAAAATTAAGTAGGTTCACTTTGATATGCAAAGCAAACCGAAAGATTCCCCCCCCCCAATCATTATTGAAGAGACAGAATAATGGGGGAGCCTCCTATAAAGGGGAGCCACCCTTTTCAACCCAGCCCCACTTTAGCAGCTTAATGAGGTGAGTGATGCTCAACGGGCCCCTTGCCCTTCATTTTTATTTCTTATTGCAGCAGCTGAAATAAGCAGCTCCAACCAGTGTTACTCAGGCTTTGATCATACCTACTACGGAATACTCCAGCAGACTATGAGATGCAGCAGGGGCTACAACCGATGTTACAATGGCAGTAATGTCATTTCAGTTGGTGAGTTCACCCTAGGAAATTTATTCCACAGCTCCTGGCCTACAAAACATTTTGCCTCCTGCTGAACAGGACTTGTTGGGAAGCATTCTTTGCAATTAATTGTTCAACCACCCAACCTATGCAAATATGATTCATGAGTGTGTGGCCAAAGCCATTACCGAGGATAAAATACATAAAAGATTATAAAATACATTACAGAGTTAAAACAAATAATTAAAATAGTTCTTAAACCAAACGTTATGTCAGTTCAGAGTTTGCTCCCCGGAAGAATTTAACTTCCTCCCACAGATTCCCCCCTCAGAATTGACAATCTAAGGCAAAACAGGCCATTTTTTCAGAGGTGTAGGGGGCCCTGCCCCCTAAGAACTCGTGGATGTGTTCTTCACGATTCTTCACAATTCCCTGTGGTGTTCCACTGCATGCTGGGAGAAGAGGGGCAACACCCCTCATGCCTAACGTTTTGTGCCTTTCTTTTCTTCCCTTCCCTCCAAACATCAACAGGAGGCCTCCAAACATCAATGATCTTCAGGACCTGCCAGCGCCCAGCCTGCATTGATATGAGAACTGATTTCACCAGTAATATAAATATCACCAACACGTGGGGGTCGTGTTGCTCCGGCAGCAATTGCAATAGCAATATAATTAACCCAACCAATTTTGGTGTGAGGAGCACCACCAACCCATACCTGTCTTATGGGTCAGGTTTCCAAGGGCTCAGTCTTCAACTTTGCCCTTTCCTGGCAGCCCTAGGAGCCACCGTCCTTGGGATATGGGGGTGAGGAAGGGGGTTTGGGAGCACCTGAACTGCTGTAACCTGCATTTGGGTTTTGAAGGGCTGTGTTGTGGAGAAGGAAAGAAGGAAGGAAGGAAGGCGGGGAGTTAGGGCTCCAAGACAGTATCCTGTTCCAACCAATTGCATGTATGGCTCATATCTATAAAATAAAATTTTATTTGGATAACCACTTCCTTGGGGTCTGATTATCTTCCCAAAACCAAGCTATTTGTTTACTTCCCAAGACCCCACAGATTTGGGCTGTGATGGCAAGATACTAAGAGCTATACCCAACTAACTTCTACTCGGAACAAATCCACTGAAATCAATGGACCCAAGTTAGCCCTGTGCATTAACTTCAATAGGACTACTCTCCATAAGACTGGCATTGGAGACAACCCATAAACTACATCTTCAATATAATAATATTGTTATAGATTTGGGGGGACCCCTAAACTCTCGAAATTAATAAATGCTAGGATGTTAATTATTTGAGATATGAAGAGAGGAATTCCTGGACTAGCCTATGCAAAATGACCTGGCCAAACTAGGGCCATTAAGGAACAATAGGGGGCTCTAGAGGGCCATTGTCATCACAAGAGAACAGTCCTTCCCCCCTGCCCTGAGGTGTGAACAGAGACTGGGGGTTTGGAATGTTGTCAGGGGAACCGGGTGTGAGGTGACAGGAAAAGAGAGTTTTGAGCAAATGCTGCTGGGAATAAGAAGAAGGAAGGACTGGGATCCATCTTGGGCAGGCTGGCTAAAGGCTGGCGAAGAGAGATGCCTTGGTCTTCCTCTTGAAAGGACTCTTCTGTAAGATCTGAACTCCCTCCATGCAGATTTAAGGTGTAAACAGGTGAATTAAGAATATTTATTAAAATTGCAACAATCTCCGTCTTGTCTCAATTCTCCAAAGGAACACAGACTCTGAGTCAGTTCCTGGAACCCCATGGGTTCTTGCCACCGCTTGGCAGATGGGGGGGGGGGGACAACTTTTGTGACAATATCAAGAATGGTAATCCATTCCATCAATGGTAATCTATTCTACAATTCTATGATTCTATGTTCCTGCCACTAGAGGGCAAAGGTAACACATGGCAGTTGTCCTCTGAATTCTCTTCCTTCCTTCCTTCCTTCCTTCCTTCCTTCCTTCCTTCCTTGAATAATCCACTCTTCATTCAACACAATGTAATAAAAACTACATCATATTCTTCAAACAGGAGTAAGACTAAGAGACGAGAATAATACAATGTTGTTAAGAGGAACAGATGCAATGAAATAATTGCAAATGCCTGGAAAATGAAACCCCACAGGAGGGGGAAATGTTTGGCTGACCAACTGGGGTTTACAATGAGGGGAGCAGCATTTGGACATGGGGCACCTCAGGCCCGGTGGCTGAATGCGGCCCACCAAATGTATCTATGTGGCCCCTGGCTTTCCAAAGGCTGTACTCCTTATCCTCAAGTTGCAGCCCTCGCTGATCTTAACTTGCACCCTCCTCAAGTGATTTTGCAAGAATGACATGTAACTTGAACTATGAAATGCCTCTTGTTTGTCTGTAGGAAGGGTGGAGATGTGTGTATACAGGGATGTGGAGATCAAATGACTTTTGCACAGCTGGAATGTAGTTCACACTCATTGCTCCTCCCACTTCTTTGCCTCTGGCTCCACCCACCACTGGTATAAATCCCTCCCCAGACTGCCTTCTAAGGAATACAGTTCTGGGGCAGCAGGAGGGGTCCCCCAATTCTGTCCCACTCAGCTAGGTCACGGTCTTCCTTCCCTAGCCATGTCTTCAGAATTTTCAGCTCCAAACCAGAAGCCATCCATCAAAGCAAGCACTTTTAATTTGATTGAAAGAGAGCCAGATGGCTGAGATGTCAGGCTGCACAAGTTACGCAACGGCATGTTCGAAAGAGACAGGTTTCACTTGCAGGCAAGTTTATTTCTCAAGTTTACCGGGCAGGTTTCTAAGCCTGATCTGAATGTTACCCTCTGGGAGTGCCCTTCGTTAAAACAAGGGTGGAGAGCTGTGGCCATCCTGCTGTTAATGGACTACAGATCCCATCCTCCCTTCCTGTTAGCCATGCTGGCCCAGGAGGATGGGAGTTGGAGTCCACCAACATCTGGAAGATCACAAATGTTGAGTGATGTGAAAGGTGGAAATCCAACAGGGAAGCATATGCCCCAACTGTTCCTACTTGCCCAAGACAGTCCATGTTGGCAGTTCCCCATCCTTGGTAGGTCTTGAGAGTGCCATGGACTGCAAAAAGATCAAACCTGAATGAAATCCACACTGGAAGGACAGATCCTGAAGCTGAGGCCCAAATACTTTGGCCACCTCATGAGAAAAAAAAGACTCTCTGGGGGAAAAAAACTTGGGTAAGATTGAGGGCACAAGGAGAAGGGGACGACAGAGGACGAGATGGCGGTGGAAGACAGGAGTGCCTGGCGTGCTCTGGTCCATTGGGTCACAAAGAGCTGGACACGATTAATCGACTAAACAACACCAACATCCTTGGTATATCACTGTCCTCTAATAGCCCTTTAAGGAGTGGTAGGAAACCTTCCTTATCCTGGGCACATTCAGAGGGTCATGTGCCATTAATTTGTTCTGGAAGTCTGTTCTTAACCTGAAGCACCACTTTAGCTAATGGGGCCTCCCGTTGCTGCCGCGCTGCTGGAGCACAATTTCTGTTCTCATCTTGAAGCAAAGTTCTTAACCCAAGGTCTGAGGGGGAGCTGTGCCACGATGCCAGCGGTCTTCCCCCTCCCCACATTCTTTCCTACCCAGCTTTGGGGAAGGCTGGGGGAGCTCCAGACGGGACAGGATGGGAGCGATATCGTAAAAGCCAGTTTTTGTAAGGTCACGAATTTAAGCCACAGTTTAACTTTTCATGGTGAAATTTCGGGGGGGGGGGGAGTGCGGCTTATATTTGGGCCAATACAGTACTTGGGATAAGGCTTCTCCAGCCCCATTACTGGAATGCTCACAATGTAAAGGACCAGGGCTGTCCATGTAGGACATATTAATTTCATCTTCCCACAATCATTTTGCCATTACCTCTGTCTTCCTTGTTGAGTGACAATAGTCCAGCATAGATTTCTGGACGAAATTTGGCAATGGAGTTCTGGATGTTTTGACTGAAGTGATACAGGCCTGTGCTCATGTAACAGCCATGTTAAAACTGCAGAGTGACTGTTGGCAAAGATGGCTTTCTAAGAATTTCTTACCAGTTTCTTATTAGTTAAAAATGTCGAGCCAAAACAGCTGCTTTCCCGGCTCCCATCCTCCAATTAAAATATATGGTTTTTAAGCCCACGTTGAAGTAAAGCAGATAAAACAGATATGCTCCTTGCCTGTATGCAAGTAACATTAACTGCCGAGACAACTGACTTTAAAACTATTCAAGAGAAATTAAAACTAGAATAAACTGTGGAGCTCAAGGACAGTGAAGTGAAGGCAGTGAAGGTCCTGTGTGAGTGTCTGGAGGCGGTTGGAGGATGGATGGCGGCTAACAGATTGAGGTTGAATCCTGACAAGACAGAAGTACTGTTTTTGGGGGACAGGAGGCGGGCAGGTGTGGAGGATTCCATGGTCCTGAATGGGGTAATTGTGCCCCTGAAGGACCAGGTGCGCAGCCTGGGAGTCATTTTGGACTCACAGCTGTCCATGGAGGCACAGGTCAAATCTGTGTCCAGGGCAGCTGTTTACCAGCTCCATCTGGTACGTAGGCTGAGACCCTATCTGCCCGCGGACTGTCTCGCCAGAGTGGTGCATGCTCTGGTTATCTCCCGCTTGGACTACTGCAATGCGCTCTACGTGGGGCTACCTTTGAAGGTGACCCGGAAACTACAACTAATCCAGAATGCGGCAGCTAGACTGGTGACTGGGAGCGGCCGCCGAGACCATGTAACACCGGTCTTGAAAGACCTACATTGGCTCTCAGTAAGTTTCCGAGCACAATTCAAAGTGTTGGTGCTGACCTTTAAAGCCCTAAATGGCCTCGGTCCAGTATATCTGAAGGAGCGTCTCCTCCCCCATCGTTCTGCCCGAACACTGAGGTCCAGCTCTGAGGGCCTTCTGGCGGTTCCCTCACTGCGAGAGGCCAAGTTACAGGGAACCAGGCAGAGGGCCTTCTCGGTAGTGGCGCCCGCCCTGTGGAACGCCCTCCCATCAGATGTCAAAGCGATAAACAACTACCTGACATTCAGAAGACATCTGAAGGCAGCCCTGTTCAGGGAAGTTTTTAATATGTGACATTTTAGTGTATTTTTCATCTTTGTTGGAAGCCGCCCAGATGGGCGGAGTACAAATAAATTATTATTATTATTATTATTATTATTATTATTATTATTATTATCATCATCATCATTAGTCCTGTTTGCAGTGCAAAATTTCGAATAATTGCATTACTTGGTTTCAGCTGTATTATTTTCCAGACATTTCCAATTCCTTCCTTCCGCCTCCAGACTGACAATTGCTTGGCTTTGCTTTACACTGGAACACACTCATCATGGGGGGTGGGGGAGGTTGGTTCTGGCTGGGCTTTCTTACTTAACATCTCAAACAACAGCGCCTTTCTTTTTCCTAGTCACGTCAGCTTCTGGGCACAGAAGTGACTCAATCCAAACCTGTCCTTTTCTCACAGGCTCCTTGAGGACATACTTCAAGTTGTGCAGCTTCCTGTACTACCTGGGTGAGTCTGGGTCACAGAGAAATGTGGCGGCCAGAGGCACAGGGAGGGAAAAGGCTCCTATTTTCTTGTTTTCTAATGGTTCTGTAGCTTATCTTTTTCTTGCATGACAGGCCACACCTGCCCCAAAATGCATGCAGCACATTCTTGAATAGTAATGCAAAGGATGATGGAGAGGCTCCTGTTCTTTTAATTAACAGCTGCATGGAATTGAAAAAAGCAACTAGCTTCAGAGACCAATATCTCATCTAATTTGGCCCACATTCTATGGCCCACTGGCAGGTGTGTTTTTTTAGGTTTTTTTTTTAATTTATTAAATTTTATTTAGCATAATTATTACAAAATACAAATACATACATAAAAGGTAAAGGTAAAGGTACCCCTGCCCGTACGGGCCAGTCTTGACAGACTCTGGGGTTGTGCGCCCATCTCACTTAAGAGGCCAGGGGCCAGCGCTGTCCGGAGACACTTCCGGGTCACGTGGCCAGCGTGACATCGCTGCTCTGGCAAGCCAGAGCCGCACACGGAAACGCCGTTTACCTTCCCGCTGGTAAGCGGTCCCTATTTATCTACTTGCACCCGGAGGTGCTTTCGAACTGCTAGGTTGGCAGGCGCTGGGACCGAGCAGCGGGAGCGCACCCCGCCGCAGGGATTCGAACCGCCGACCTTTCGATCGGCAAGTCCTAGGCGCTGAGGCTTTAACCCACAGCGCCACCTGCGTCCCAAAATACATACATACATACATATATATTTCAGATAAGCACACACACACATATATAAACAAGAAAGAAAAAAAGAAAGAAAAGAAAAAATAAGGAGGAGGAGGAGGAGGAGGAGGAGGAGGAGGAGGAGGAGGAGGAGGAGAATGGAAGAATTTCTTCCAAATTTATTCTACAAATATATCAATAATAAAATTTCATTTTATCAGGTTTGGGTTTTTTAATGGATTCCACTAGGAAACAGATTGTTCCACATGTATCTTAATTTCTTCTCTTTTGCTTTGGGTGTCCACTTGAAAAGGAAGCAGAGCACATGTCTTAAAAAAAATATTGCACTGTTTTAGACACCTGCTAAAAGCTTTTTTTTTTTTTTACTTCAGCAAGCCTGTCCAGACATATAATTTAGTTAAGAGCATAGGACGAGTCTCGTTGGATCAGGCCCAAAGTCCATCTAATCAAGACCAAACAGCTGCTTGTGGGAATCCTGGAAGCAGAACCTGAGCACTGAAACTCTCCCTACTTGTAATTCCCAGCAATTGGCATTTGGTTATATATACTTGTTTTCAAAGTCTGCTGATTTTATCTTTTCCCCTTTATAATTGACAGTTATTACTTCACTGCTTTTTGTACACCACTTACAATAGATATATTTAATTGGTTTAATGAAGTGCCTTAATCAACTAATTAATGTGTATTTTTTTAAAAAAAAAAAAAAGAATAACAACAAAACATTCATTTAGACGCAACCATTGCAAGACACATCTGTTGAGTTATATTATTTGTTGAGTTTAAATATATTTATTTATTGAACTTATACCCTGCCCTTCCTCCCCAAGAAGCCCAGGGCAACAAATGAACCATTTTAAAATAAAAACAAAGCAACAGTATTCTAAAACAGTTAAAAGATTCTTTTTAAATATGACAATTTTAAAAACCTAAAAGCACATTCATTAAAAAAATATATATCCTAAAAGTAATTAAAGTTAAAAACATTCTTCCATCCAATGGTGGATTTTAAGTCATTAAAGCAATGACAGGGAACTGTGGTTGTCCAGTTGTTGCTGGTCTCCAACCCAGCCAAGGCAGCCATTGGTCAGAGGATGATGGGATCTGTAGCCCAGCAATATCCAAAGGGCCACAGATTTCCCATTCCTACTACATCAACGGATCTGTGATGTCAGAACAAAATACTGTTCCTACAAAGCTTATGCTGCATTGTTCAGTCCCATCCAACTCAGTCTCCTGCCTTTTCTGCACAAGAGATGTGTGATTGTGGTAGGTGACTGAGAGGGACTGAGACAGAGAAGTTCTCAAGTTTTATAAAGTCCACTGACCACCACCCCTTCCTACTGATTCAGCTTGGAAATCCTTCAAAAAGGTCACCATAGCTGGGATTGGCCCATACAGTACAAATGATACTGCCAGATAGACCTTTCAGTGCATAGCAAATGAGACAGAACAGGAAGCTGAAGGGCCTTGGGGCACGGGTGGGTTTTTATCACTCCTTCCTGTTGAAAATTGTGGTCCAGGAAGAGAAGGGAAAATACTGAAATTAAATCATTGGCTGGGCAAGTGCTGCCATCAGGAAAGCTTTGGCCTCTTGGACCATGGTCTTAACTTTGTTGAGGACAGACTTCTGGCAAGAGATGAGTTGTACCTCACAGTAGTAAGAAAGAACGTGTTTGCTAAGAGGGAACCAGGAGGGGGCCCTTCTAGGTAGTGGTGCCCTCCCTGTGGAACACCCTCCTTTCAAATGCCAAGGAGATAAAGAATTACACAACTTTTAGAAAACACCTGAAGTCAACCCTGTATTGGGAGGTTGGCTCTCACATCTATCGTTCTGCCTACTTTTACATCTGACCAATGGAGACTAGTCCATTAGGAGGAATGCACCAATCGCTTACCAACCTCAATCTGCCCTCAGCAAGCCCCCACCTGCCTGCCTTCCCACCTACAACCAGCCCAGGGAATAGCACTCTCTGCAGCACATTTCTCTTAGACTTGCTCAGTGTTGCTACTTGTAGAACTCTGTAGGGAGAAGGAGGAGAAGGAGAGAGAAATTAGAATTACTTGGCTTTGCCTCTCATTGGCTCCATCTACCAGTTGCCTCCCTGTCTTCTGTCCTATCAGTCTGAATAGCCATCAGCCACCATTGCATCTGATCCTACCCGCCACTGGAATGCAGCCGCCAGAAGTTTGCTCACAAAGGAATGTGTCTGGCAGGCTGGAAAATGTTCCTCAGCCTGGGTCTACTTCCTCCTGTTTTGTATAACAGATAGAATAACTCCTAATTACAACAATTACCTTTCCATCGGGAAGGAAGGAAGGAAGACACCAAGTTACTGGAAATAGCCTTGGATGCAAAACAGTTGGAGGAAGGAGCTAGAGGAAGCAAGAGTGCCTTTCTGGGTGCTGCAGAAGCTGTCCAACAGGTTCTCCTGCTGGTCTCAACCCTTAATCTCTGACTGATGGGGAAAATGGTAACTGGTAACTGGTGAAGGGTCAATGTTGAGTTGATGTCAGGGGCTGGCAGGAAAGTGGGTTCATCCACAGGTCAGAAGGAAGACTCAGTGACTCAAAGTAAGGCCAGCCGTTTTGTTCAGGAAATTAGCATACAGCAGAGATCACTCAGGCACAGGTGCCTCTGTGAAGACATTCCCAAGACTGGCTCTTGGCACCTCCTTCTCCTCCTCCTAACCCTCCTCTTCCAGATGTCTTCCAAGCAGGCGCAAACTCCAGCAGGTGGGGGGACAGGGCCTCGAGCTTGTCTAGCTTTCTTTTCAGCTACATGTAAAGCTCTGGAGTCAAAGGGAAAAGGGAGCTCAATGCAGAGAGACCAGGCAGCTGCTGTGAAGCTGTGGCACCATCTGGCCCCTCCTTGTCCTCTCCTTCAGTTCCTGAGCTCAAAGTGTGGCCCTGTGCATCCAGTTCCCTGCCTGGGGCTCTTCTTCTTCTTCTTCACTCAAGCCCCCTGTTTCTTTCACCTCCCGACTTCCACCCTCCTCTGATCTGTCTTCTGTGCCCCACCACCCCTCCCCTTGGCTTGACCCTTCTTCCTCTGTGGCTTCCCTAGGGAGTTCCTTGGCTGAAGCTTCCCACCACTCCTTGTCACCCAGCCAGTCCCTGATAGTTGATGTGCCATTTCCATCATCCATGAAGCACTTGCAAGAGGCCAATGGCAGAGCCAGCCCATTTAAAGGGCCTGCAATCCCACACCTTCCCAAGATCCCACCTGGCCCCATGAGATGCAGTAGGCGAATCACTCTCCCACCCCTGGCTATAGTGGCATCTTCACTGCCCCACAACCCACCTCCAGCTTGGAAATCCTTCAAAAAGGTCACCATAGCTGGGATTGGCCCATACAGGCAAAGGGTTGTAGTCCAATAAGTTCTACTCAGAGTAGACCTGTTGAAATTAAGGGACCCAAGTCAGACATGTCTATTAACTTCAATGGGCCTACTCTAAGTAGGAGTCTAAATTTGAAAACCCAGTATGATGTGTTGAGCATGGTGTGCCTAGGGATTGTCAGTGACTTCCCATCCCAATTGTAATCAGATCTATACAAGTTCAGCTTCCTCAACTTATCCAACAGTGTCAGGCATTTCCAGATTGCCACTGGATTATCACTGGACCCTTATTTTCCACAATACTATACACTTATCTATAATTTTTGCTCCTTTCTATCCTTCTCTTTAAATAACATCTAAACTGGACAGTTTAAGAGGAAATCTTCAAGCAGAGAATTGTCCTCTGAGAGTCCTTCAAAACAGAGGACCTGCCTCTGTTAAGTAGGACATGAGATTAGCCTAGAAGTCAGTTTGAATGAGTCTAATTGGATATGCTGTCAGGGAAAAGTTCACAGGATTATAGCCTTGGCCCATTCTATCTCCCACACACCCACAACCCCAGAGGAACACATTGACACATGCAAGACAAACCAGTTCAGATTTAACTGCCAGCCAGGTAACTGCAGGGCCCGTAACAATAATAAAAAAGCCTCTCCAGCTGTTTTTCTTAAAGTGAATAATTTAAAGATAGGTTTATAATTACAACAGTACCTGTCTAGGCAACTAGGATGTAAATTTCTTCCAGTTTACATCCTGGAGTTCCCAAAACTGAGTTGTGGAATTGTTGGGAACACAGCTTCTTGTTGAGCAGGGGGTCAGATTTACTGTACTTTGTCAACAGCCATGTTCAGCTACAGATTGATTGATTGATTGATTGTGTGACTGCAGTGCATTGTTTATTGCTTTCATTTTATGGATCAATGGTCTCGTTAGATAGTAAAATTCATGTTAAATTGCTGTTTTAGGGGTTGTTTTTAAAAGTCTAGAACGGATTAATGCCAGGGGTCAGCAAACTTTTTCAGCAGGGGGCCAGTTCACTGTCCCTCAGACCTTGTGGGGGGCCAGACTATTCTTTTTTTGGGGGGGGGGATAAATGAATCCCTATGCCCCACAAATAACCCAGAGATGCATTTTAAATAAAAGCACACATTCTACTCATGTAAAAATACGCTGATTCCCAGACCGTCCACGGGCCGGATTTAGAAGGTGATTGGGCTGGATCCGGCCCCTGGGCCTTAGTTTGCCTACCCATGGATTAATCCATTTTGCATTACTTTCTATGGGAAAGTGTGCCTTGGTTTTGGAACGCTTTGGTTTTGGAACGGACTTCCAGAATGGATTAAGTTTGAGAACCAAGGTACCACTGTATTAAAATGTGACACCAGACGGTGCTGTAGAGCAGTGAGCCTTCGACAATGGAAAACTTCATTGAAAGTTATATAATGTTATACTTCATAACGTTTTTACAGATCAGTGTAGATACAGCCCAAGTACGTGGCCAGCACTGCTTCCTTTGCATTGTGTGGAGAAGCACTTTCTTTTATCTGTCTTTTATCTACCAACATTCAGCTTCGCTGAGGGTTCACAAGTTCTGATGTTACGACAGAGGGAGAAAAACTAGTCTCTATCAACTTTCTCCACCCAACACATATTTTTATAAACTTCTGCAAGAGAACATAAGAAGATCCTGCTGGATGAAGACAAAGACCCATCAGGTCCAGCTTCCTGTTCTCACAGAGGCCATCCAGATACCTGCAGGAAACCTTCACGCAGGACCCAACTGCAAGAGCTCCTGTAGTTTCCAGCAACTAGGATTCAGAAGCACTACTGCCCCCCCCCCCAGAGGCGTAGCAAGGCCAGGTGGTACCAGGTGCAAAAAAAAAAATTAAAAAAAAAATTGGCACCCCCCTCCACACACATTGCAATTTTTGGGAACGTTGACCGACATTGTTGAGCTTTTCTTTTTAGAGAGGGTTGTTTTTAGGGAGGGCCAGCTGGGGGTGCAAGCACTGCCCGCCGGGGGTGCCAGCGCCACCTGCCAATCATAAAAATCCAACCACCGATCACATAAAACTGCCTGCCGGGGATGCGAGCGCCACTTGCCGGGGGGTGCCAGTCTAATCGCTGGCCATATTTGCGAAACAGTGGACGGATTTTCACGACAATGAACACGCCAATCCCGAAAATCCACCCGCCGGGAGGGCGAGTGCTGCCACGCCGATTTGCCCAGGGGAATTTGGTCACATACACCCCAGGCATGACACCCGGGGTGGACCACACACCCCACATCCCCCTTGCCACCAATCATGGAGACAAACCATCGCCATCATGGCTAGGAGTCCTTGTTAAAGCGTAAGAGCCTTGGCAGTAAAAAGTGAAAACCACTATTAAACAACACACACACACACACACACACACACACACACACACACTGCCTTTGTCTAGAGCTCAAAAAGTAAGCCAGAAGTCCTGACTCATCTTCTCATTTTCATTTTGTCCACCCAGTTCACCCATCACATCCAATTTCTCACACTAGATTGGCATGCATCACGTATGTTCAGCCAACCACGTGGGGGAGTGCTGCAATGGTCTGTGTTTGCATGTGTTCTGGCATGTTCGGTATGTCACATGATGCTCCAAAGTCGTAGGTGGAGGCCAATGAATCAGGTTAGGTGCTCAATCAGATTAGGTGCTGAATCACAGTTCCTGGCTGTGCTGAGTCACATGCAGTCAGCCCCATTCTTTCCATGATGCAGAATCATCCACACTAATCCTGGAGGTGGAGCAGGGACCACCTTAGCAACAAGGGACCACTCCTACACCTGAGTCACCTTGTTGCTTTGTGGAGTTGCCAATTTTTCCTATGGTTTTTGCTGCACCTCTAAAAAACTGTTTCATTTACAGGCATTAGCAGAAGACAAACTTTTCTCTTTATACTACAAAAAGCTCCACTAGGCAGCTTCTGCAGATAAAGCTGTTCCTAAATCAGAACTATACCTTTCCAACATTATCTCCCCCCTCATTATCACTTAAATTCAGAATGAGCAGGGGAGCAGCTGAGGAGAGTTGATTCCTGGATTTTCAGAAGCTGTCACAGTTTCTAATTTGATCCCAGAATGTCCTGCTTTTTCTTGGGACATCCCTATTTTCATCGGAGAAATGGTGGAGGGTATGGAGTTATGCAACCCCCAAGCCAAGGAGATAAGTAACTAGGCAGAAAACCAGGCAGAGGGCCTTCGCAGTAGTGACACCCGCCCTGTGGAACACCCTCCCATCAGATGTCAAGGAAATAAACAACTATCTAACTTTTAGAAGACATCTGAAGGCAGCCCTGTTTAGGGAAGTTTTTAATGTTTGATGTTTTATTGTGTTTTTAATATTCTGTTGGGAGCTGCTCAGAGTGGCTTGAGAAACCTAGCCAGATGGGCGGGGTATACATAATAAAATAATAAAATAGTAATACAACCTTTAGAAGATATCTGAAGGCAGTCCTGTATAGGGAAGTATTTTTTCAATGTTTAATGATTTATTATGTTTTTTATATAGGTTGGATGCCACCCAGAGTTACTGGGGCAACTCAGTCAGATGGGCAGGGTATATCTATATCATCATCATCATTAAATAAGATATCCATATTTTCATCTGAGAAATGTTGGAGGGTATGCTATAGCTGAAATACCAGTTTCTGGAAGCTGCAGTGTGGAGAGAGTGTGTTTTTGTGCTGGAATCCTGCTTGCAAGTTGGCCACTGTGAGAACAGGATGCTGGACAAGACGGGCCATAGGGCTAATCCAGCAGGTTCTTATGTTCCTGTCAGAAGCCCCTGCCACAAATGGAAGCAGACTGTGATGGCCTGGGACTCGGGTTCAGATTTGGAGCCAGAGGAGTCTCAGTCCACACTGGATCCTTTGCCCCAGGCGGCATCTGAACCTATTCTGGGGCCTGATTCTGAAGAGCTCCAGTCTGCACAGGTTCCCCTGCAACAAGCACCAGCTGGGCCAAGTCAGGGGCCTGAGCTTGCCCTGGCTCCAGATGCGGGGATTACCTCGTTGCCTCCAGCTGGGCAATCACTTACAGCTGCTCCACTACCGGTTGGGTCAGGAGAGGCTGAGGTGGCCTCTGGGCCTAGTAACCCACCGACATCTCCCGAGCTGCAGAGACTGAGGTCTGAGAGAAGGAGAGACCTGAGTACTCGCAGGAGGAGTGCTTGTCTTCGGGCAAGACATGGAGGTGAGTCACCAGGGGACCAGGACCAGCCGTTACCCTGACAGAGATAAAAGGCTGCTGGACCCCGCCCCAGGTTGCAGGAGCAATGTTGCTGTTTGCCAGAACCTGCCTGTGATCCTGTGCCTGACCTTGCCTGGTTTCCTGCCTCGTGTCCTGCCTTGGCCCTGTCGGACTGACTCCTCGCGGAACCCTTAGATTCGGGACCGGACCTGGATCGCGTTACACGGGTTACCCCCAGGCCCAGCACACAGACCTTCCAACCACCCCCCTCTCCCAATGGTGCACCACTCAAGGAGACAGTGGAACTCCTTATCCGGGTAGCCTTACGACAGCATCTTCTGTAACCTCTGCAAGAGCGGTGCTTTCTCCAGGTCCCGCTCACTGCCCAGACTTGCCCACAATTATCTTCTCCTGCCTCGAAGCCCTGGGCTAACAGCATCAAAAGAGATCCCACAACTGGCTCTTCAGGTTTCCCCGATGGAGACACCTTCCCAATAACCGGCCTTAAAATGCTGAGGAAGGGAAGTGATGGGCCCTGGGCTGGAGAGGAAACATGAAGAAAGGAGGGCGGAGGGCGGGGTGGAGTGGAGATGCTTTGGGCCATCATCGAAATACTGAGCAATGCAGCTTAGAGGAGGTGTGTCTCATGGGGGAGCCTGAGACGCCCCGCCCAAGCTGTCTGCTCATATTTAATGTCTTAGCTTCATCTTTCAGACATTGACGGCAGCAAGACGCACCCAGCACAGGTGGGGAAGATCTGAAACAAGGCCTGGAGGACTTACCGAGCAGAGCAATGGGCACTCACTTTCTCCTCCATGCATCTGTCTTTCTAGTGACGGTGACATTCTTCATGAAAGGTAGGGGTGATAGAAGACTCATTCGTTTGGCTGTGGCAACAGGATCATGCCAACATGGAACCCCATAGAATCTGGGGTGGGCCTGGATGAGTGGCAATGCTGTAGAGTGGGGGGCCCAGGATGATGAAGTCAGGTAGGGTCTCTCTTGTAGAGTCTGTGAAAAGTGTATCTGTTTCATCATGATCTCTGTGGGCGGGAAATAGGAATTGAAAATATCAATAGCAGAGTGTCTGGCATGAGAAGGAGAAAGAGCCTATCGCCTGTATTATGGAAGATGCAATTGAGGGACATGAATGTGCACTGCCTGCATTGGTACATCACATACACCTATTTAAGGTAAAGGTAAAGGTACCCCTGCCCGTACGGGCCAGTCTTGACAGACTCTGGGGTTGTGCGCCCATCTCACTTAAGAGGCCAGGGGCCAGCGCTGTCTGGAGACACTTCCGGGTCACGTGGCCAGCGTGACATCGCTGCTCTGGCGAGCCAGAGCCGCACATGGAAACGCCGTTTACCTTCCTGCTGGTAAGCGGTCCCTATTTATCTACTTGCACCCGGAGGTGCTTTCGAACTGCTAGGTTGGCAGGCGCTGGGACCGAGCAGCGGAAGCGCACCCCGCCGCAGGGATTCGAACCGCCGACCTTTCGATCGGCAAGTCCTAGGCGCTGAGGCTTTAACCCACAGCGCCACCTGCGTCCCCCATGCCTAAATCCTAGCAGAGGACTAAAGAAACTCTCTAGATTTCAGCTGAATGGCTCAATTGATTCATTGATAAACTCTGCATCAATAATATAAGAAGAAGCCTGAGGGATCAGGCCAATTGCCCATGTAGTCTAGCATCCTGGCCTCACAGTGGCCACCCAGATACTTGTGAGAAACTGGCAAGCAGGAACTGAGCAGTAGCCCCTCCAGTAGCTTCCTGAAACTGGTAATCAGAGGAGGCAGCTAATAGTAATCATGGTATAGCAGGTAGTAATCATGGCAATCTAAAGATAAAGCACACCTTGTGTTTAGATAACACATACATGCGACACTGAAAGCTTTATCTTAGACGACGCATTTCCTGTTTAGGAAGATAATGCCTCCAGTAATGGTGGGGGGTGCAGGGAAGCACAGATCTGGGACTTTTTTCAGAGCAGGAGTGATGATGGCACCTGTCACCTGAGTGCCAGCGTAAACTAGGGACTTTCCTTGCTCCAACAAGTGAATGAGGCGATAACAAGGCTTTCAAGTTGTTTGTGACAGATTAGCACAGAGGAAGTCAGAGAATGAGATTCAAACAGATATTTCTTTTATTTTCTATGGGGTTCTTAACTCGTGCTAGCAGTTTCATTGCTTTGAGCATGAGCTAAACACTTCATTTCAGCTGAATAGGGGTCTTTTGTGGACGCTTATTGTGTTTTACAAGTCAAACCTACGTAGTCTTACTCTGTGAAGACTATGCATAATAATCCACTGGACATTATGCTGTTGCTGTGTGTGCAACATGCACACACGCACATCTATATCAACCTATCTATCATGGATCAAGACAGCTACCTGCATCAGGGAAGGACTGTGGCTTAGTGGCAGAGCATCTGTTTTGCCTGCAGGAGGTTCCTGGGTTCATTTTATGGCATCTCCAAGTAGGGCTGGGAGAGAAAATCTGGAGAGATGCTGCCAGCCTGTGTGGACAATGCTGAGCTAGATGAATCAATGGGCCCACTCTGTATAAAGCTCCTCTGCTCCATTTTTTGGCTCTCCTTTGGGGGCTGTCATGAAAACTTGATGAGAATAATAAGGTTGTTGCACTTCATCATATTAACGCTACACCACTGAAGGACACATAAGATGGAGCTTGCAGCCCACAGCCACATTAACACAATTTACTTGTTAAAATAAAAGCATGTGGCCTGATGAACTGGGAGCACCTTTTTAACCTCTCAAAATGTTAGCCACCAATGAGTCTAACCACCTCACAGGAGAACTTGTATCCTTAATTATGGCTCTCGTCTGGGCCATAATTACCGTTGGCTAGTCTTATGCAACCTCTTCTTGAGGTAGGAGAAGCTGTTGTCTGCTCTCAAGGATGGTATGTTAGTGGCTACTGAAGTTTGACTTGGTAGACCTGGGTTCAGATCTCTCCTAGCTCTTAAGCTTGTTGTGAGGCTTTAGGCCAAGGGCAGGGAACCAGTCCCTTGCCCTCAAATGTTTTGGGACTCCCAGCTCCCATCAGCCTCAGCCATCTCAGTCAATCTCAGGGATGATGAGACCTAGAGTCCAACAACATCCACAAGTTCCTCGCCTTATCACAATTTCTCTGCCTAACCTATCTCACAGGGTTGCTGTGAGGATAAACTGGGAGGATTACCTCATGTCTGTCACCATGAGCTTCTTAAAAGAAGGGTGGAACGTAAGGCTGGTAATTAAACAGCCCTGACCGAGGGCACAATATAGAGACGATTGGCTTGGGTTTCTTTTCCCAACCCATCACAAAGGCCCATCGGGGCTGGTTATGAATCCATCCAAGGGTTTCATTTTATCCTCATCACATCTTTGGGAACGCCAAGAGGTATGGTGAAAGCAGGAAGCCATGAAACAAGCGCAGACTTGTTCCAGTGTACGGTCTGAAGGCACCCAAGGCCACCACCTTGCTGAAACTATGCAGGTCTGCCTCTGGTCAGGGCCTGGATGGGAGCATAGCTGTCAACTTTTCCCTTTTCTTATGAGGAATCCTATTCAGAATAAGAGAATTTCCCTTTTAGAAGAGGGAAACGTTGACAGCTATGGATAGGAGTCTGACTCAGAAACAACATGTCTGCCGCTTTGGGTTCCATGATGGAAGAAAGGCAGGGTACAAATGTAAGGGAGGAAATATGTGAGCTTATCGGGCTGGACCTAACAATTCCAAAAGGGCGCTGAACATCTGTAGTGTCTGTCCATGTGTGAGGAGAATTTTACCACAAAACATCTGGAGGAGCAAGAGCCTGCCAAGATTCGCCTCACCTCATGGGCAGACAGCAGAAGCTACAGCTCCCAACATGGCTAAGTTAGGCTCTCCTCAACAGGGCCAGTGCAAGGCATTGCACTATCTCTGTCTCTGCCCTATTCCCCTCCTTTTCCTCTCCTTTCCTGAACCCTTCCCTGGTTTTGCCACCACAAATGAACCAATGCTGGTTCTTCCCTCCCTCCCTGTCTTGCTTCAAGAAGGGCCATGGGGGTCCTTCCACAGTGTGAGGCATTCTGGGCAAGGTGGCTGGGAGACATTTTGTGCCCTTCCAATGTATACATGGTACTTGAGGCTTTCCCCTCCCTATGTTTAAAGAGTGTTCATAGCGACCATTGAAAAAAACCACAATGGCAGCACAGACACTGGTGGAGGCCGGGGGCAGCAGTACCCGGAAGTCAATGATGCAAGCAACTGGGAGGTCCTGGGGTGGGGTGCCAGATCAGATACAGTGGTACCTCAGGTTACAGACGCTTCAGGTTACAGACTCCGCTAACCCAGAAATAGTACTTCAGGTTAAGAACTTTGCTTCAGGATGTGAACAACAAATGCACGGTGGTGGTGTGGTGGCAGTGGGAGGCCCCATTAGCTAAAGTGGTACCTCAGGTTAAGAACAGTTTCAGGTTAAGAATCGACCTCCAGAACGAATTAAGTTCTTAACCTGAGGTACCACTGTACTTGCCACCCGAGACAACTGTTGCAGCTTCCCTCATGAAAGGACCAGCCATGCCCCTCAATAAGTTACAGCTTAGCCATTTGTATTGAGTGCCACACACAGAGAGACAGCTGAGGACAGCTTTCAGCTTAGGCCACTCATGGTCAAACCCAGCCTGTCCTCTTCTGTTTAAATGTCAAAGAGAAAAAGCGAAGGTCAAGAAGGAAGTCTATAATTAGGCCTGTGGCCTGTTTGAATAGATTTTTTGTAAATAAAAAATAAAAGCAGCATTTTTATTGACAGTTCCAGGGTTTTCCCCCCAGGAGGTGGGCTTGTAAAAGGAACCTTCAATGGGCCACATTGAGTTTGCATGTCTACCCACTCACTGTTGCCAGCTGCTGTGGCTTCTCTACCTCCTCATTGCTGCCAACTGTTTGCTTGCCAGGTAGAGCCAACGAGCCACCAGGCAGTGGCAACTGCACCCCTTCCTCCTCACCTCTGGGCCAGAGTGAGAGACAGGTGACAAAGCAGGTCACTATGGTGAGGAGGAGGAGGAGGAGGGAGTCCTGAAGCATTTTGCCAGTGGCCTTCCTGCTGCAATGTGGCTTCTCAGCAGCTGCCCAATCTCACTGGCATTAAATGGGGCCAAACATGTATTTATTTGTAGCATTTATACCCCTCCTTTCCTCCAAGGTGCTCCAGGTAGCATACATAGTTTTCTCCTCACAACAACCCTGTGGGGTAGGCTAGGGTGGGAGGGAGGGAGGGAGTGATTGGCCCAAGGTCACCCAGTGAGCTTCATGGCTGAGTGGGGATTGGAACTCTGTTGTCTGAAGCCCCAGCACAACACTCTAACCACTTCTCTGCACTGGCTCTTCACTAGCCATTACAAAGAAACCTGTCTGCATGCTCTCCCCGGGGGCTTCTCACCTGGTGTCTAATCTGATGAGTTTCAGGCGCCAGCGTAAGAGTTTTATTTGACTGGGCATTTAATGAGCAGAAAGTTTGATGTTGCCATTTGAGGCTTTATTGACAGGGGTTGTGGTTTACTGATGCTAACTGTTTCTTCTCATTCAATTTTTAATTTATTTGTTTTTTTACTAAGGGTCAATATCATTTGACTGATGGTTGATTTTGCTTGTTGTAAACAAAACCTGCTTCAGAAGGGGGAGTTTTTGCATGGAGAAGCAGTAAGAGGAGGAGTTGCTTAACACACTCTTCCTCCAGCTCTTCTTCTTCTTCTTCTTCTTCTTCTTCTTCTTCTTCTTCTTCTTCTTCTTCTTCTTCTTCCCCCTCAAAAAAAAAAAAAAAAAAAAAAGGGTGTCCCACAAAACTGGAAAGCTGCATGTTTAGCCTGGCTTTCAGAGAGAGAGGAAAACAGTGGCTTTTGCTCTCAGGGCTTAATTTGCCTCTGGGAGAATTACAGTGGTGGATTATTCAAGTCTCACTGGTATTATGCTTTGCAACACACACCCAGCTGCCCAGTAAACCAGGAGCTGGGGAATTTTTCCCAGCCCAACAGCCGCATTCCCTTCCAGGCAACCTTCTGGCCACATGCCAGGATGGGCGGGGCTGCAAGAAGCAGAAGTGGGCAGAGCAACAAATGATAATTTAACCTTTGGGCAGTGGACCAGTTTCTGCGGACGCTCTCAGCACATTCCTCTTTGTCCTCCATCCAGGTGACCAAAGGGTTCAAAGGCACCTTCCAGCCAGGCAAAAACATTAAAGGAGGGATTCAAAGCCACAGCCAGTGAGGAGTGTCGCCTGAGGGGATAGGTGCAATTGGTTGGAGCTGTCAGTTTGGGAATGTGCCCCTTCAAAGACAAGCTACCCCATATTCACGCCCTCCAACATTGCTCCTATGTAAATAGGGACATCCAATTCTTTTAGAAAAAAATAACCGAATACACACACACACACACACACACAATATAGGGCTGCCTTCAGATGTCTTCTAAAGGTTTTATCTCCTTGGCTCGAGGAACTCATAACTCCATACCCTCCAACATTTTTCTGATAAAAATAGGGATGTCTTAAGGAAAAGTGAGACATTCCAGGATCAAATTAGAAGCAGGGATGGCTTCTATAAATCTCAGATTGTCCCTGGAAAATGGGGATACTTGGAAGGTCTGCATATTTCATATCCCTCCAGAAGGCCTGAAGTTTTGGAGGAGCAGCCGTGGATGCCATGGGGAGAACAGAGAGTGCAGTGGAGCTTGTGACTGAAAGCTATCCAGGCAGGCCCTGGGGTGCTCTTACACAGCTGGGAGCGTCTCTATTAATATTAGCCCCACCCTAGGGTGGGGTCTTCTCAGAACCGGAGCAGACAGGAAGAGGGATGGAGGAAAGACAAGGAAGAAGGTGCTTGGAGAAGGGAGTGGATAGGCAGGATCAATTTGCAGGTGGTCGTTGCAGGGTGGGCAGGAGCAGGCAGAGCCGAGACTGACGAAGGGGCAAAAGCACAGGGGAATGAGGCATAAAGTGAAATGACACTTAAAAAAAAACAACCCTCCTCAGATTTTAGGTTGAGGAAGTATGCACACAAAGGCAGCACAGTGACACACTTTTGCGGGCCTGAGCATGTGCCTGACCTGGCAGACTGCTGGCGCCACCCATGACGTGGAACCGAAATCTGCACTTGCTCAGCTGCACATTCTTTGCCTGGTGGTAGCGCCCTGTCCAGAGAGAGGGGTGGGGGAGCGAAAAGGAAAGTCCACACAGGGCACAAACTACAGCACAGGCTTGGTTTGTTTATCGGCCATTTTCCTTTCCCAGGGAGCTGTTGTTCCGCAGAAAGGCTTAGGGCAGGGCAAGCTGACCTGGGGCCCTCCTAGAGCCCCAGTTCCCATCAGCCCCAGCTAGCCAACTCAGTGGGCAGGGATGGTGGGAATCGTAGTCCAAAACATCTGGATGACATTTGGCTACCTCTGAGCTAGCAGTATCAGAGAATCCTCTAGCAGAATTCTCAACATGGTTGCAGCTTGGTAAACAAACAGAGCTGTTATGCAGAAAATAATTCCTGATCTCTGTTTATTATCAGAGCCAATAAACCCAGTTTCCAGAGGCAGCTCATGAGAACTTTGAGAAGAAACCACAGAATAAATAAAAGAATAAGTACAATTTGTTATGCTTCCTCTTTATCATATTAGTGCATGTTTATCACTGCTTAGCCTTCCCTGTGACACAGGGTGCTACAGAAATCAAGTTGTTGCTGTTGTTCCTCACATGAGGTAAAGCAAAGCAAAACAATTACAAGGACAACATGTCTGCTCACAGGTAAATCCCATTGAGTACAATGGGCCTTACCCCTGGGCCAGTGGGTATAGCAGGAAATATAGGAAATGTTGCTGGACTCCAACTCCCATTGTAGCACCCTGCTTGTGGTTAACGCTTAGCTGGAATGAAATATTCAATGCAGCAATAGAGAAATTAAAATAATAATTTATTTGTCAGACAAATAAATATGAGGCACAGTGGTATATGGTTACCAAGCTCTGGCCTGGCCTCTTGCCATTCTGGCCAGCACTTATATTTCCTTAATCCAGCCCCCTTGCTTCTCCTGTGGCTGCCTCTGTCCAATCAGCCTGGTTGAAATTCCTATTGGCTATTTGCTAGAACCAATCACAAAAGA
This sequence comes from Podarcis cretensis, assembly GCF_951804945.1. Lineage (NCBI taxonomy): Eukaryota > Metazoa > Chordata > Lepidosauria > Squamata > Lacertidae > Podarcis > Podarcis cretensis. Next base: position 16,273,641 of record NC_137177.1, on the reverse strand, counting down.
TACACCCATTTCCTCTTGCCCTTTTATGGGAATCAAAAAGCTATATATTCTTCTATCTATAAATGACAAATAAGTAGTAATATATCTTACATGTGTCTCAACAAGGAATCTTAATTACCAGCTCACCTCTTGCCCTCCTTGCCCTATTGCCTTCCAAAACAGATGGTTAATCTTGAATTTTTATCTTAAACATATGTCAAGGATTTTGAGTTCACATCAACATTGAGAGATCTCCTTCATTTGAAGGTTTCTAAACAAAAGGCCTGACAACCATATATCAGGAGTGCTCGATGGCGTCTCCTGTCTGGCAGGAGGTTGGGCTGGTGGCTGACTTAATTTCAGGATAGTTACAACTCTTACAACTATATGAAATAAGAATCTAGCATTTCTTAAATCCTTTGCATAATTATATTTAAACTAATATATTTAATACATAAATAACCTTTTAAAAGGAAAAGAAATCTTAAAAGGATCTTAGTTTAAGAAAGAAACAGCTTTAGAAAAGACTTCCCAAAAATGCTCTCTTTCTCCAGCCAAGCCAGTTGTCTTTTTCACTGCTCTTGACCTTCTTAACCTTAGGAAGAAGATATGGCTCATTTTACTATTTATCCACCCTTAATTTGTAGGGTCAGTGTAACCTTGGCTGTCAGCCTGTAATTCCCTTTTTACGACTTTGAGAATTGTTTTCTGCTATAAATCAGGGGGCCCCCTTGTCTAGGAGAAAAAACATTTTGCCAAGGTTCTTAGGCAGCTGCTCTTCTGCCTGGCATGAAACATTTGAAAATCTTTAAGCTTTTTAAGATACAGGCCCTGATCAAAAAATATAAGCTTTAATAAAAATGCAGGCTTATGATTAGATGCCTCACCATCAACCCCAGCCAGAATGGCCAGTGATCAAGGATGATGGCAGCTGTAGTCCAGCAACATCTGGAAGGCCACAGGTTCCTCATCCCTGGAGTATTGGATTGTCCCTTCCAATATATAAAAAGAACAAAAGCAGCACAGGTTGTCCAAACCCTCGCCAACCAAACAAAATACTCAGAGAATAAAATATTTAAAACCATCTGCAAATCTTGCTGGATGAGAGTCTCTATGATAAAAAAAAAATCCATTAAGATTATTGTCAGTCCCCCTTTGACCCTGTGTGGGATTGCCTCCCTATTACTGTCATTGGAATTTGCCTGCTGGGAGAGACACGAGCTATTTTATTTGTTCCGTAAAGTGGTAAGATGTTCCCTGCCCTGTACCACTTCAGACTGCAGAGGGCAGTGTAGTATGCTGAGGTTTGCAAGTTTGAAATTGACTCTTACAGCACACAGAAAACAGGCGTCAGGGAGAAAGGTTCAGGCTGGTGCCTTTTGGACACATTGCAACCCAGTCGCAGCAGCAGTGTTGTCCTGTTCCACCATGTGTGTATGTTCTAAGATGGCAGAGTTGTGCAGAGGACTGTGCTGCATGCTTCCCCCCAACACACACCCCAAATGCTTTGTATCAGATCTCTGCTCCAGATGTTCCTTCAATCATTTGTATCAGTGTCCAATTCTTCTCTGTTTGGTATTGAAACAGGAACAGATCGATTCTTTATACACTTGGAGCTGTACTTTACTGACTTCTTAATTAAACAGAACTAATAAATAATATTGCTAAAGTACATAGTACACCCTCCTAAAGTTTGGGAGTACTTGGATTTTGTAGCTAGCCATATATCTGATCTGTTTCAGGGTTTCTTGCCAAATGTCTTCCGGCAGAACATATGAAAGTTGTCGGATGTCAGCATAAAGGGTCCCGCTCTTTTAACACCAGTCATTCTGCAAATTATAAAAACATGTTTTTGTAGTGTGGGAAACCAATACCAACAGAGCTGGAGGTGTGTTTTTTAATATAAAAAAATTAAGCATTACATTAGCCAAAGGAGGAATTGTTTTGTTCTTTTGCAATGTTATCTCACAACCATCTCTTTCATCAAACATCATTTCTTCAGAAATGCTTGATATCAATTATTTTTGTTGTTGTGGGGCAGTAATGCCTCTGAATACAACTTGCTGGAAACCATAGAAGAAGGAAAGTGCTGTGTTTCTTGGGTCCTGCATGTGGTTGGCCACTGTGAAAACAGGATGCTGGACTTGATGGGGCAATGACCTGGGCCAATCTTGTTTTCCATTGAGAAAATCAAATGACACCTTTTTTTTTTTCCTTTTTTTTTTGGGCTTGGTAATCCTCTCAGTCTAAGAGACTGCTGCAGGAGAATCGTAAATCTACTTTTTGCATCTTCCCCCTCCCTGCCCTCTCCTTTACAGATGCCCTGGCACTGGAGTGCCACAGCTGCGTCGACTTGGGCGACGGTGGATGCAATGCAGAGAATATGAAGAAAGTGGAGTGCCCGGCATCTACCCATGTCTGCGTGGAAACGGTGGCAGCTGTGGAATGGAGTGAGTAGGCGGCCCGTCATCTTCAGGCTCTAAACCAGGGTCGGGGAAATTTGTGACCTTCCTGCTGTTGGACTTCAGATCCCATCAACCCCAACAGCATGGAGATGGTCAAGGATGATATCTCTATCTTCCACAAAAGGAGAAGTGCCAGAAAAGTTCAGCACTCCAATCCCTTTCCTGTGTTCCAAGTTGGACAGGAGGTGCTGGTTGTAATTGCTCCATGCTCAAAGGAACCGAGCTATTTCACACCTTCCAGGGAGAAGCTGTTGGAGTGAAATCTGAACTACTAACTACTGGCTCAGATTTGAGTAATTGGTTCAGCTGGACACCCAAGGTTGCAGAGTCCTGCCTTTTGCTCCCTTGAAATGTGCAGTTTAGCCCTCTGAGTAGATCAGCCTTTGGGAAGTGCCTCTTTGTTGTCTCCCTGTGTAACCTCTGCTTGTCCCGTTTGCAGGCCATGGGAAGTTCTCGGTTGGCGAAAAAGGCTGCGGGTTGGGCATGCCAGGTACCAACGACAAAGCAGTAGATGTGCACGGCATTTTGGCCTTCTCTCAGCTGCACCAGTGCAACAGCAGCCACTGCAACACCAAACTGGACATCAAAAACCTGGAGCTGGAACCCATTGGTGAGAATCTGAGCCCCGTGCAAGAATGAAGGTCCTCCTTTGGTTGAGAAATGGAGCTTATACCTTCTCATCCTGTTGGGACAAGGAGTTGAGTCAGAATACTGTTGTGAGTTTGGGGAGGGGAGGTTAGGCAGTGGCGTAGGAAGGGAGGTGCGGTGGGTGCAGACCGCCCTGGGTGTCATCACTGAGGGGGTGACAAAATGGCTATGGGCTATGTAAGTCTGTGGCATTTTTAACTGTCAAGTTAATTCAGAGAAACAGTCAGCCCAAAATGAATGCAGAACAGAACAACAAACTATATTGCTGGAATCAAGAGCAAAGACACTGGGTGCCACACCACAGGGGGCAGCATTTACTGTGGGGCCTGCAGCGTGCCCAAGCCACGGATCTCTCCTGGGAGTGACACAGTGGCTCGGGCACCTGCAGGCTCCAAGCTGCCCAAAATGGCAGCATGGGGCTTGCATCCACTCGCCTCCTCTGCCTCAGCCACCCTGCAACTGGGGGGGGGGCAGTGGTGAGGCTCGATGCAGTGTGCCCTGCCTCAGCTCGCCCCACCCAATGGGTGGCTTGCCCCGCCCCCGGGCAGAGGGCACATGCAACACTATGGGCACCTGAGCGGCTAACTACACCGCTGGGGTTAGGCTGTATGCCTGATTCCTGATTCCTGGATCCAGCAAGGATTCAATTGTTGGAATAGCTAGGCCAGCACCTAAGTATGTAGGCTGGAGCATATGGGAGTTGTAGTCCCAGGTTGGCAAAGCTTGATTTACAGTGTGTAGCCAGGTGTTTCATCCATGCTAGTGCCTGTTGCTTTTTAAATATATGTATATGCATCCTTGGTTGCTTCTAGGTAATGAGAGTGCCAGGGTTGCGAATGGCGTGGAATGTTACAGCTGTTACGGCAATGAGTGTTCACTGGACAACTCTACCACAGTCAAATGTTATGACTCTTTCCGGGGCTGTTTCCATGGAAATGTCACAATGAAAGCAGGTAAGGGCTCCGTCGGGGATCTAATCTAGCTATCATTGAATCTGGGTCCTTTGTGCATTTGCATGGGCCTGGTGAAATTTGGCAGGTCAGATGCTGGAGCTTTGATCGATCAATCTCTTTGTGACAGCCAAGGACCAGCAGTATTCAAAAATGAAACTATAAAAATAGTACCTAACAAAACAAAACGGGACCATAACAATACTAGGAACTGCATCATGTAATAGAACACTAGGCATCAAAAGCAAAATTATGACTTTGCTAGAATTAGTCCCTGGCAAGTTTTACATGCAGCCGTACAATATCTAGCCCCCCTGGAAGGAGTGGATGCATTATTCCTATCTGAAATGAGTTTTTAAAAAGGGATAAAATGCATCCAGTAGCCTGGGAGTTTCTGTAAGAGGGTTTCCATAAAACTCTCAAGTGCTGGAGTTTCTTACCTGTAAGCAATCTTCTTGATTTTGCTGGTTTAAGGGGTATGTTGTACCCCAGAGCAAGGGAGGACTTGACTGATGCCTCTTGTTTTTGGGGTGAGAGAAAAACACTGGAGTAAGAGGGTCAGACCTCATGATGTGTTTGACACTGGACTGGATAGATTTGGGCTGAATCAAGCATGTGCAAAAGAGATCAGTTACCCCTCTTCATGCTGCCATTATTTTTCTTTATTTATTGAAGTTCTATGCCGCTCTTCATCTGAGAAAAACAGGGCGGTTTACAATATTTAAAAAAAACCACAACCCAAAATGAATAACATCGCAATCTTTTCCAGGGAACTTCTCACTGACTAGGCCCCTCAAGGGCTGTGTCCAAGATGAGGACTGCACCAAGGTCACGAAAGGTAGCCCAGCTATCACCGTCATGGGTTCCTGTTGCTCTGGAAGCCTCTGCAATGTCGATCTCTCCAACAAAACTTACTTCGCTCCCAAGATCCCACGACTTGCAGTCATGCCTGGGCAAGGTACCAACGCCACTGTGGCTGCCACCACTGCCACCACCACCACCACAACTTCCGCACACACTCGCAACAGTGCGCCAGCCCCTTCCACGGTCGGCAAGCCAATCCGTTCGGTTGTTGTGAGCCCACCTTCAAGTAGTCATGACGACCATGACCATGACCACGACCATGACCACGACCATGACCACGACCATGATCATGACCACAGTGAGAGCCCAGTGAGAGATGGGAACAGAGACACTGCTGTGAAAGTTGAAGGGCGTCAGAGCCAACATCCTACAAAGGGGGATGCTGCAGGCTTGGGGGGGTCAGTCTTCCTGCCCTTGTTGCTGGCTGGGTTGCTCCTTTGAATGAAAGGAGAAGAGATGGTGTTCAACCTCATTCCTTTCCCCCTTGCTGTTTCAGTCCTGCCCAAATACATTTGGCCCTTGTCTTTTCATACAACTTCCCCCACTCGAATTAGGCTTCTGCCTACACATGCTTTGAAACCACCAGTTTTGCAGTTCACATGGTAAATGCTCTTGCATAACACACTTTGCTTATTGGAAGCATGCCCTTATTTGCACACTTCTCCTTCGGGGTTTTTTTGTAACCTTGCTTTCCTGGCAGACGCCTTGTAGCACATGACTTGGGGTAGCTGGAACTTGCAGCCATTTTACAAGGCAAAGTTCTTCTGTGTTATGCTTAATGTGTATCCTAAGACAGTTCTGCACTGAGAAAGCAAAGTCGAGTTCCATTTGTGTGCGAGCCTTTTCGTGGGCTCATGACATTGTGTTTGGTGCCAATACAATGGCAGCCATTTTGAACCCATCTTTCTCGATGGTGTTTACCTTGAGTCATTCTTTAGCTCACCAAATAAGTTTTCTCTCATGGTCAAGGGGCACTGCTCTCTCCTATGCTCCACCTGTATCAGATTGTTTTCAGAGGGCTGTATTATCTCATATGGGCTTTGGGGGCTGACAGAGGGCTGCTAAGCTGGCCTCCAGTGTCCAGAGAAATGCAAGTCTTAAGGCAAGATAGTCTGATGGACTGCCAGATTTCCTTGGAATCCATGAAGATAATTTGCCTTTTCCAGAGTGTGATATGAATAGTTCCTGGAGGTCTATATAGGACCTCCATTCTAGGGCTGGGCGATATATCAATATATAATCCAAAACCGGCTTGAAGTCCATATCATGATATCAGCTTCATAGTTTTTGATCTGGCAATATATTGCAATGGTGTGTGTGTTATGCAAAAATCGCAATGGGGGGGGGGGGGGGACCGTGAAGCCAGCCAATGCCTCTACATAGCTCCATCCTTATTTCAGACATTGGGATATATCCGTATATTGCAATGTCTTCTTGGTGATGTATTGCGATGTTGAAAACCAGATATCGCCCAGCCCTAAACCATGATGAACTCTTCCAACTTTTAGCGTTTGAGCATCAGTTGGGCTAGGAACCAGCCAGAGCGACTGCTTCCTTCCTCTCCCAATTCTGCGCATTGCTGAGTAACAGTGCATCCCCATTCACTCTCATGCATATGTTCTCCCTATCTCTAGCGAAGGCCACCAACTTAGATGGCTTCAAAAGAGAATTGGACAACTTCATGGAGGGTAAGGTAATGTTCTGCCTCCAGTATTGGCCACTGTGAGAATAGGGTGCTGGAGCAGATGGACCTTTAGCCTGATCCTGCAGGGCTCTTCTTATGTTCAGCTAGATGCTATGGAAATCTTTCATAGTAGCAATAATAATTTAGATCAAAGGGCCACTGTTTCCATTTCCTTTCCCTCCCAGTATTTTATCTTTTTAGCATTTGACAGAGGTCAGAAAAAATATGTTTTGGGTTAACAACAAAAACACAAAGCTATGAAAAAGACTGATATGGGACCCAGCGATTTAGCTATTATTATTATTAATGCTGGATTTCAAAATACATCTGCAATCCTGGATGCAGAGAGGATTGGGCCCAGTTTAGGGCTGAAACAATAAAGCTGCCTTTGCCAACCTGGTGCCCTCCAGATGTTTGGGGTAGAAATTCCCATGAGCCTCAGCCAGCACATGTAATCCAAGCTGGAGGGCAACAGCTTGGCAAAGATTGAGATAAATAAATAGCAAGATTTCAAAATTAGGAGCACTTTCCCTTGGGGGTTTGATCCTGAAATATGACAAGTTCGCAAATCATAATATGAAATATATTGAGTTCAGCTTCTCACCTGTTCAAGGGAAACTTTCCTGACTGGTTCAATTAATGACGCTAATCTAAATTTTGCTAAAGTGAAGTCAGGTGCTGTCAAATACTGACGGCCACCGAATTGAGTGCTGCTGCTACTAGTGTGGGTATATTTGAAATGATGATGATAACAATGCAGAATTTTCAGAAACTCATACTGGCTATTAAATATTTTCACATCCAGAGAATATACATCATCATCATCATTGGGCAAGATTCCTGCATTGCAGGGGGTTGGAGTAGATGAGTCTTGGTGTCTCGTCCAACTCTACGATTCTATGATTTGAAGGGTCGTTGTGAGGTGCTGAGAGGGAAAGTCCACTCAACTCCAGTTGTTGTTGGATTCAAACATGAACCAACAAAAAACACATTTAAACCCAGACCAAGTCAGTGCAGCACCAGATCAACGGATCAGACCATCAGTTGCATTTGGAGGAGATTCAGATAGTTGCCTCACCCACAACCTCACCTCACTCACATACACATACACATACAGTAGCCCTTAATTTAGGAATTCTCTCTGCTAAAATGTTTGAGGCTCTCTTCCGGAACACTGTTTTATGCCATATTCTCATGGGAAACATATCAGATTTCCAGCAGTTCTTAAAATGCAGCCAGTTTCATAGCTATAAGTCAGGGATGGGGGGACCTGTGACCTTCCAGGTGTGGTGGAGCTCCAACTCCCATCAGCCTCAGCCAGCATGGCTGGTAGTCCGTGATAGTGGGTGTTGTAGTCCGCCAACATCTGGACAGCCGAACGCTACCCAACCCTGCTCCAAGTGGTAGGAAAGGTTGCTGCTCCTTTCTCCCACATGTAGAAAGCTTTTTATGTTTTTGTGGTGTTTTTGTAATATATATAAATATTATTGCAAGTCTCACATTGTGTATTTGAAGGGTAGATTATAAACATAAATAGTAAATAGATAAATGCAGAGTAAGCCCATTAAGGGTGGTAGACCACACCCTCCAACATTTCATCAATGAAGACAGGGATGTCCTATTCCATAATAATAATTTTACTATTTATATCCCAACCATTAGACTGGGTTGCTCCAGCCACTCTGGGCAGCTTCCAACATATATAGAAACATAATAAAACATTAAACTTAAAAAAAGAACCTTCCCTATATAGGGCTGCCTTCAGATGGCTCGGGGGGGGCAGATAACATCATATCTTCCAAAATTTCTCTGATGAAAATAGGGAAACATGGGACATTCTGGGATCAAATCAGAAACTAGGATGGCTTCTGTAAATGCAGGATTGTCCCGGGAAAACAGGAGCAATTGGAGGGTCTAGGAATGTAGGCACACGGCACATCAGAAAGTTCTCTCAAGAAAACACCACAGAAATGGAAGAGAGAGGCACCAAACTGGGGCCAGGCAAGACACACAAGATGATGGGAAAGCTGTGACTTTTGGACACTAGTTCCCATTAGCCCCAGCCAACATGGCCAATGCTCAAGGGTGATGGGAATTGGAGTCGAACAACAGCTGGGGGTCCAGAGGTTTCCCACTCCTACTGTTCTGTTTGCTATAAAGCCCTTAAGATAACTTTTCTAAGGACCCCCAAGCTGCCTCTTCAAAAAGGGCTGCTCACATCCAAGAGAAATATTGTACTGAATAAGTATTTTAACCATAAGCTCCTGGACGATACTTTTAAAATAATGCTTTCAGTAGGTCATATCCGCCACTTGTTAAATCTCTCTGACAACCCTTTGCTGTGTAACACAGTCCTTCCTGATCTCAGTTTCTTGGGATCCTCAGGGATCTAGACATGTAAATGAATCAGCAGCTTGTCTTCTATTGCAATTAGTTTCTGATTCCTCTCTTGTCAAGGTTGGGAATATCAAGGGAAGCATGAGCTGGAGAAGGTGGAACAAATAAAGATATTGCACTTTGGCTGATGGAAGTCTGCAGTCTACCATTTTTTAAAAAAAAATTAAAAAAATAAATGTGTGGGGAGCTGGGAGACCCATATCAAGCTACAAGGAAGGGCTGCCCACTTGTGGCAGGCTGAAGGCAGGTCAGGTTGAGGGAGCAATTTTGGAAGGGAGCTGGGTAGAATCAACATCAGACTTCAAGGAAGGCCTGCACAGTCCATGGGGTGCTCACCTGTGCCCTAAAGAGTGGTTTTCACATGATGGGCTGGTGAAATGATGTTGAGAAGCTTGTTTGTATTGTTCCATGCACCCCAATCTCTGAGTGGTTAGAGACTGCAGGGGGGACCTGAACAAACCCATGGTTTCCATGGAATGAAGGTCCATGGAGACTGTGATGCTTTTATACATACATACATACATACATACATACATACATACATACATACATACAGCCTGAGCATAGAATAGAGGGGAATCACAGTAGATCTTGGCTCCCCATGACTATGCATTCCCAAGGAGATCTCCAAGCCACAACTGTGGGTCCAGGACTTAGGAAGACAAGCTTATGTGTCTCCAGCTTCCAACAACAGCTCAAACTCTCACACACTGCCTCCCATCCTATTGTTCTCCATCCTAGGACGATGTGACAGGTGAGGTGGGAAAAGGCCCAGCCATTTGTCTCTATGGCAACAGGGCAGCGCTTTTGGTCATGTAAATGGTGGTACTTAACTAGCCAGCTAGGGCCTTTATCTTACAGCTAGTTGGACTGGTTCAGTAGGTTTCCTCATAGATTCTAAACTTGCAGATACATGATCACAGGTTTGGAAGAAACACATGGGAAGAACCCCACCCAGAAATCTTATAACAATGTTATATGTCTTACCTGACCTCTGTGCTGTCAATGACAGAATACACACTCATTTTATATTGTAAGAGAGTTTAGGGTGATTGACAGCGAGAGCAGCCCAAGATTATTATTTTTTTATTGCCTTATTGGGAATTTGAATATGGATCTCTGTGCTCATAGTCAAACACCCTAACCACGACACCACATTGGCTCAAAAGCTCATCAGGAGCAGCCCAGTAAGAGGATCAGTGCTGGTGGGCAGCCACTTCTGAAAGACAGTACTCCTCTTGACTTTCACCTGAAATGAACAGAAAGAGGGGAGTGTTGATTATGTTCTAGAACAGGATGAGGAATCTTATGCCCAGAGTCCAAATGCAGACATCGATCTGGCCCAGGCTTCGTCCCCTTCTCAGCCACACCCCTTCACCAGCCCTGGAAGGTTGTCCAGAATGGAAGAGAATGGAATGGCTTGAAAAAAGTTCCCCACCAAGATTGAGATGGTGTTGTCAGTTCTCTCCTGAAACACACCAAAGCTTCAAGATCGTGGGAGGGGTTGAACAGTTCCTTGGCAAACGGAGCAATGCTGGGTCCATTCCCTTGAGGTAGAAATTGCTGATATCCAGTTCCTGTGCAAACCTGCCTCCCCCACTCAAATTTAACTTTCAAACCTTTTGCTTTTAATGTGGCCTGTGGTTGACAGACCCCTGCTGCGTCCTCACACTTCACACAAGCCAGCAGAGCTGAATAGAGAAGACTATTCAAACCACTTCCTCATCAAGTTTCAGGTCTCAACATGAGTTTAACTAGTATATGTATATAAATAAACACAGAGACACAAACACAAAGAGAATCATAAAAAAGAAAAGTTTAGCTAGATCTCAGGTGCTGGGTGCTTTTTCAAAAGGGGTAGAAGCACATAGTGTTTTTTCTGGGGGTACACAGAGGTACACATACCTCTAAACATTTGGTGAATCTAAGTCTGGCCTCATTGAGGGGAAATATTTTAATATGAGTAGGAAAATGAGGGGCTCATCTTCCAGCGTCATAACTTTTATATGCCTGTTGCCTTTGTCCATGGAGTTTTCTCCATGTCCATGAGCGCCAAAGAATTGATGCTTTTGAATTATGGTGCTGGAGGAGACTCTTGAGAGTCCCATGGACTGCAAGAAGATCAAACGTATCCATTCTTCAGGGAATCAGCCCTGAGTGCTCACTGGAAGGACAGATTGTGAAGCTGAGGCTCCAATACTTTGGCCACCTCATGAGAAGAGAAGACTCCCTGGAAAAGACCCTGATGTTGGGAAAGATTGAGGGCACAAGGAGAAGGGGACGACAGAGGACAAGGTGGTTGGACAGTGTTCTGAAAGCTACAAACATGAGTCTGACCAAACTGCGGGAGGCAGTGGAAGACAGGAGTGCCTGGCGTGCTCTGGTCCATGGGGTCACGAAGAGTCGGACACGACTAAACGACTAAACAACAACAGGAAAATGAGAGAGAAAAAACACAGGAAGCATACTTTTTGTTTTGTTTTGTTTTGTTTTGTTTTGTTTTGTTTTGTTTTGTTTTGTTTTGTTTTGGCAAGCAGCTGATGTGGAAATGGGAACTGGTTGTTTTTCCCCATTGGATCAAGAGTAGCTTGGGGATGATTCGGAGCTGGCAGAGAGGAAAGGCTTAAAATAATGCCCCACCCACCCGTAATTCTCACACCAATCTCCTGGTGCGGGTTGGAAAAAAAGGAAACAAATAAAATTGACAAATTTGCCCATCTTTAGTTGTGGCACACATGTGCGGTGTCCTCCATTAACAGTTTCTACAGTTTGCAGGTGTGCCCATGGTCCGCAAAGGGTTGGCAACCCCAGTGTGTCCCATTAGTGCTTCTAAAGTAAGGACCAGCAATTTCATTTTATTTACTATGCTTATAACTTCCTTTCCTTCCACTCAAGTTAACATAGACAGAGTTCCTGGCTGGTCTTCCAACCAGGCACTGATCAGACACCGGACCAGCTTACCTTGACCAAGGGTTGCTGCATTAAGGTCCCCAAAGAGCCCACCTTGGTTACCAGTGGGATGGAACCTCCTCACTGAGAGGTGCCACCAGATCCCTCAATGGCCCTGTTTAATGACAGAACGAGGGTATGGGAAAATACATAAGAAGATCCATTCTCTACCATTCTGCTCCCCACAGTAGCCAATGAGGTGCCTCCAGGGAGTCCACAAAAATAGCCCCCACCCCACCACATATTGTATCTGAAGTTAGAGGCTCCATCCAATGAGCTCTCATGAATCTGCCTAATCCCTTGAAAGCTGATGGAACTAGTCACCATTGCATCTTGTGGCAGGGAGTTCCATAGGTTAAAGCCCACAAGACTCCTGCCTTCCTCGTGGCGAAGGCTCCACAATCCCCTGATCATTTCATTTGCTCTTTTCAGCACCTTTCCAGCTTGGGATGGGGTGTTCCCAATTGTGCATGCTATTCCAAATTTGGTCACAACAACCTTTCATTGGGTCAAATGCCGGTAAAGACAAACTAAACAAATCCCAGGGTGATTCTTCACAGGACAAGCCTGATTTATATGACTTTTACAAGGATTAAGGTGAGCAGGAATTATTGGCAAGATTCAAATAGCTCCCAAAGAGGGCAGAACAATCCCAGGCTCACATCAAGCCAGGAATGGAGATCAGCTAACATATTGGTTGCAATATCAAAAGAGCGCTCAGCTAAGGAAGGGGGAAAGAGACAACAGGGTAAATACAAAAAGGGGGTAAAAATGAATGACATGCCCACAGTGTACCTGGAAACTCTGCCAGGGCCAACCAGTCAGAGACTGTGCTGCTGCTGCTGCTGCTGCTACCCAAATGCTGTCCACCAATGGAGGGAGCCAATGAGCTTCCAGTGACAGAGAAACACACCAGGCACACAACCCTTTATCACAGGAGAGAGGATCCTATGATCCTCCAGGTGTTGTTGGACTCCAAGTCCCATCAGCCCCGACCAGAACAGCCAATCAGGGATGATGGGAGTTGGAGTCGAACAAGATCTGGAGGGCCACAGGTTTCCACCCCAAAAAATAATATGGTGCGTTACATCAGCCCTCATGACATAGCCAACAATGGCCCTAGTACTGCCTGTCCCCAACTATCCCTAAGGCGGGACTGGCAGAAAAAGGCAACCAAAATCCATTAATTTATGTGATATATTTGTCATTATTCCACTGCATTTATTGTATGATTCCAGTTACCACAATCTGGTTCATTTGGAAAAGAAGCAAAGCATTGGAGGCTCTCTGATTGGCTTGATTTATGTAAGACTCAGGTGGTTAGGGGGCTGTTAAGAGGGACCTGCTGGATCAGACCAAAGGCCCATCTAATTCAGCATCCAGGTCTCAGTGGCCAGCCTGTGGGAAGGACTGCAGTCAGGAGCTGAGTGCAACAACGCTTTTCTCATCTATGATTCCTAACAGCTGGTTTTCAGAGGCAGGCTGCCTCCAACAGTGGAAGTAGCATGGCTAGCAGCAAATAGCCACTGACAGGCTTATCCCACCCCTGAGAAGGAAAATGGTATAGTAGGAAATAAGAGCATAGGGCCAACCTGGACCATGGTCTACAGGGAGGGCTGGGAATGTCCCCTGCCTGAAACCCCACAGCCAGGGGTTTATTTATACATACATACATACATACATACACACACACACACATACACTACCCATCTGGCTGGGTTCCCCCAGCCACATTGGGCAGCCCCCAACAGAATATTAAAAACACAATAAAACATCAAACATTAAAAACTTCCCTAAACAGGGCCGCCTTCAGATGTCTTCTAAAAGTCAGAGTTGTTTCTTTCCTTGACATTTGATGAGAGGGCTTTCCACAGGGTGGGCGCCACCACCAAGAAGGCCCTCTGCCTGGTTCCCTGTAACCTCACTTCTTGCAGTGAGGGAACTGCCAGAAGGCCCTCAGAGCTGGACCTCAGTGTCCGGGCTGAATGATGGGGGTGGAGATGCTCCTTCAGGTATACTGGGCTGCATAAGACAAACCATAAAACAATTTTATAAAAATAAAAAATAAAGTAAAATTTTAAAAAATGAACTTTTATTGTAACATGCAGCAAAACCCAAATTCCTCACATTCTTTCATTTTATGGTCGTAGCACACCTCCTAGTTTAGGTGGGGAAAGTTATAAAAGAAGAGCAGTGAAATGCAGGAAGAGTGTAATGAAGTCTAACAAAGCATACCCTCCAACATTTCTCCGATGAAAATAGGGATGTCCCAAGGAAAAGCAGGAGATCCTGGGATCAAATCAGAAACTGTGACAGCTTCTGTAAATCCAGGAATCATTGGAGACAACTCCTAGGGGCCGTGGGGACTTTGACCCCCCCCCCACAAAGTTGATAGGAATTCCCATTCAAATGCTGGGTGCACACTGTGTCATGTGATCAATTATGTGGGGCAGGGCTTACCTGGCCCCCCACAATATTTTATTCAGGTTGGCACCCCTGCCAAGAATGTCCCTGGAAAATAGGGAAACTTGGAACAACTGACAAATTTCTGGCTTTTCCCATGATGGCTACTGTATAAGGTTTTCTTCTTGTTGTTTTCAAATGTTGTTTAGTCATTTAGTCGTGCCTGACTCTTCGTGACCCCATGGACCAGAGCACACCAGGCACTTCTGTCTTCCACTGCCTCCCGCAGTTTGGTCAAACCCATGCTGGTAGCTTCGAGAACACTGTCCAACCATCTCGTCCTCTGCCGTCCTCTTCTCCTTGTGCCCTCAATCTTTCCCAACATCAGGATCAAATTCTTCTTCTTCTTTAAGGCTGTGTGTGCGTGTGCCCCGCCTTGGTGGTGCCCTAAGCACTTGCTTAGCCTGCCTATTGGGTACCCCAATACTGGCTGCAGTCGGAACTGGTGGTGCCTATCACTTTGGCCACTGCTGAGATAGATGCGCCCTTGGCCTGAATGGGTAAAAGGAATCTTCCCGTGTCCCTGTACTAACTGGTGTAGAAAGAGGAAGGAAGAGAAAAGGCCAGCAAAACAGAAGAAAGCATGATGGGGGGGTGGGAGTTGCAATGCTGCCTTGGCTTGATCTAGAAGTGCTTCTCCATCCTATTTATAGGGATGTGTGTGGGCTGGCTGTTGTTACTCAAGCTCAAACTACACATGACTTCAGCAGGACTTCCAGTCATGTGTTGGAATTTTTCTTCTTCCCCCTAGTCTCTCTCTGTCTTTCTCTCTCTTACTTGAAGCCGTCACCTAGGCTGCAGTCATGATTGAGAGACTAATCTGGGGATGAGGGTTGATAGAGACGCATCTCAACCCTCTCCCTTCCATCTCTTTTCTATCTCTGGCTACTACACGGGGAGAACGATAATGGGTACCAGTCAATTTCTCCCATTGACTCAAGAGTAGCTTAGGGGTGGTTTGGTGCCACCACCACCATCGACAGCACTTGTGGGTACCTTGCTTAAGATAAGAAAACGCTGTTGGGGAGAACAGGGAGGGGAATCTGACATGAATAATCTCACGCATAGCTTGAGATTAATCGTCTCAGTAGTGATGAGGTGGAAAGGGCACTGTTTATATCTTATGTCTCTCAGAGCAGAGCCCTGGCATTAGGAAAAGGTCCTAGGGTTAAGCCTTTGCCATAACAAAAGCCGTTCTGTTCCTGTGAAAAGTCTACACCCAAGCAAGGAGAGAGAGTGTGTGTGCGCTAGGCAACATCCCTTGGTCACCATCCCCATCACTCTCCAATTTGTAGAGGGCAAAGTTCAAGAAGGGCTGTAGCTTGGTTGGAGACCATCTGCTCTGCATGTACATCTCAGGTTCAGTTTTCAGAAATTTCAGGTATGGATGGGGGACTCCAACCATTTCTGTTTCTCTTAGTTTCTCATTTCCTCCATCTTAAGTCCAGTTCTCTACATTTCCACCTCAGTTTGTGGCAACTCAAAAAAGGGGGCTTTACAGTGGTGGCTCCCTGCTTATGAAATGTTCTCCCCAGGGAGTGGCTCCATCACTTCCAACTTTGAGTCACCAGGCAAAAACGTTTCTATTCAGCCAAACATTTAGATAATTTTAGATAGTGCAGCCTCCTTTAATGGGTTGCATGTGTTAGATCGGCTTTTATGTACATGAATGTTCTGAGATTATAGTTGTTTTAATTTTTGTATTGTTTCCTGTTTGTAAAAAGAGAAAAAGACTAATAAGTGTAATAAATCATAATCTATGACTTGGACGGGCTCCCCCTTTTTATCAATTTACTCTTATGGTTGTAGGTTTTTCATGTGAGCAGAAAGCTCATATAGAACTGAAGCCAGCAACCAAACCCACATGTCTGATTGACACCCCCCTCATCTCTGTTCTCCATTAGTAGAAAGGGCTGAGCAGTCTCCTTGCTATTTTGGGATGGGGCGGCCAAGGGAGGATGTCACGCTGAGTTCACAGCATCTCTCTGTGAGGCGTGACTGTAGGGTAGCTAGAAGCTTTCGTCTCAGGACATGAAAAAGGAAGTAACTACGGAGCAGCTTCCTGGATGGTGAAGGTTTCACAGAGTGTGATGGAGCAACCAGACTTCCTTTTTCTTTACCTGGAAAGTTTGCGGAACCACAGAAAAAGATAGCAAAAATATGTTGGTATTGCATGAGAAGGGTACGAGAGGTAACCTTCCAGAAAAAAACCCAACCCTCAGTCTTGGGATCAAGTTATAGGTAGGTAGCCGTGTTGGTCTGCCATAGTCAAAAAAAAAAAAAAAAAAAAAATCCTTCCAGTAGCACCTAAGAGACCAAGTTTGTTATTGGTATGAGCTATCTGAAGAAGTGTGCATGCACATGAAAGCTCCAGTAGCTTAGTGCTACTTAAGGTGCTATTGGAAGGATTTTTTTTATTATCTTGGAATCAAGCTTTGCATGCACACCAGTCTGGGGTTAATTCAAGCCAATGCTTGACCCTATGACTTGTTTTCCAGGCCAACAAAAGTCCTGTCCAATGAGAGTACTCCTGACGACAAGCGGAGTGACTTTCTGTCTTCGCTGGCTGGCTCCAACCTGCCCCATCACTTCTGTGATGAGGGGCAAAGGCTCTGCAGGTGAACTTAAACCCAGAGTGCTTCTTGCTTAGGTGTTTCATTTCCTGCTGAGCTTTAGCTCTCCTGGAGCACTGTGAGCCTAGAAGTGTGTATGAGAAAGAGCAATGCATGCTGGGAATCTTCTCTCTGCAGGGCTGCCCTAGAGCAGGGCATGCTGGGAATTATCTTACTTAGCTCTGGCAGAGCAATACATTTTGGGTTCTCTGTACAAGTTCCAATGATCAGGCAGCCATTGCCACTGCCTTCCAGTGAGGTGGAGCCATTTACAAACATCACCTCCTGCTGCCAAGCACCAGCAGTTTTGACTCCATTTTACTGCCCCGCTCTTTCCCCCTGCCAAGATGCATGGGTTGATGCTGTTTGGATGCCCACCAAATGAGACATCTCGTTTCTTCTTGAGCATCTCTCTAAAGACCTGATAGAACTGTCAGAGAGCGCTGCCACCTCCTTCCTTCCACATCCCCGGAGGCTGTTTTGAGTTTCCAGGTCTGGTATTTATTGTCTATTTTCACTGGCAGCAGTCCCACAGGGTCTCAGGAAGAGAAGGGTCTTTTCCAACAGCTGCTATCTGATCCCTCCAACTGAAGGCAGAGCTGGCCTTAGGCAGAGGGAGGTAGCTGCCTCAGGTGGCAACTGTAAAGGGGCTGGGCAACAGAAGCAAAGCCTTGAAGGAGAGGGCTGTCACTCGGTCTGCCCAGCAACCATCTAAACTAGCCTGTCGCCTTCAGGCACAATGAAGGATGCTTCCTCATTGCCAGTATTGAAGAAGTATTTAACTGTCAGTCGAGCCAGTTTCTGTACGTGAAAGTTGTTGTGCCCTTTCCTCGGGCAGCTATATGTCTTGGGCTAGCCCTTTGGAGATTTTATCTCCACGGTTTTAAAAGGCACATGCTCCCCACCCCTTTGTAGTTTGATGCTTTGCTCTGGATCATGAACAATAGGTTAAAAGGTAAGTAAAGGACCCCTGGACGGTTAAGTCCAGTCAAAAGCAATTATGGGGTTGCAGCGCTTATCTTACTTACAGGCTGAGGGAGCCGGCATTTGTCCACAGACAGCTTTCCGGGTCACGTGGCCAGCATGACTAAACCACTTCTGGTGCAATGGGACACCGTGACGGAAGCAAGAGCCCACAGAAATGCTGTTTAGCTTCCCGTCACAGAGGTACCTATTTATCTACTTGCACTGGCATGCTTTCGAACTGCCAGGTTGCAGTAGCTGGGACAGAGCAATGGGAGCTCACCCTGTCATGGGGATTCAAACCGCCAACCTTCCGATTGGCAAGCCCAAGAGGCTCAGTGGTTTAGACCACAGTGCCACCCACATCCTCATGAACAATACAATCAAGGTGAATCACATATTCATAGCAAGTCTGCCTGTCAGTCACAGACACCTGCAAACACATGCCATTCAGCTCCAGCTCCAAAAGTTGGCATTTCATGGGAATGCTGGGGCGGGGGACCTCTGAGTAATCTTATTTTAATTTGCTTGTGGCAAAACATCCTAAAAGTAAACAGCTGCAGTTTTTTTGGCATCAGTCCTCTAAGCAATGACACTTTCTTATAAACAGTGAGAGACCCTAGAAAGGCTTTCTCTTGTGCACTAGCTGTCTTCTGCCTTCCCTTCCATAACAGCTGGAGGGGGCTCCAGACTTTGCTCAGGCAGCTGCACCAAAGCTTTCCTAGATTTAAATGTTACCCTTATTTATCATTGCATTTATATCCCACCAGGAGCTCAAGGTCACATGCACAGTTCTCCCTCCCCATTCTTTTTTCCCTTCACAACAGCCCTGTGAGGTAGGTTAGGCTGAGTGACTGTGACTGGCTCAAGATCACCCAGTGAGCTTCATGCCACACTGAGGTGTCAGGGGTTGTTTCCAGTTCCTTCTACATCCAAAATGTGCTGTTCTGAGACCCCTTATTCCCCTCACAGAGTTACAATTTCCAGAGTGGTTTAATTGTCAATCCCTCTTTCCAGGGAACTCTAGCTCCATGAGGGTAATAGGACTCTCCTTATGATTCTCAGCAACCTAACAAATCACAGCTGCCAGAATTCTTTGGGGGAAGCCCTGGCTGCTTAAAAGTGGCATCATAGTGCTTTATATGGATTGTGTGAATGTGACCTTAGACAATCTCCATTACTGTTTAGTCCAGCTCCAGTGTGTTGCTGATTGTAATAATAAAATTTAAGGTCTTATATATATCTAATAAATGTTCATAAATGTACCAACCAAGCACGTACATAGATCAGCACAGGAAGACTGACCTGAAACCATTTTGACTCCCAAACTGACCAAATGTTTTCTCTGCAAGGAGGGAGCCGTTCAGGGAGCCTTTCCATTGTCTCAGGAATTGGGAAATCACCATCTCAAAGGAATGGGCAGACTACCAGGAAAGGCAATCAGATAAGGCATTATCAGATAACCTGACAGACAGGAAAAACAACAACATTCAAATGTCTGTTGTAGACCACCTTTTCCGTGATGTAGGTATGATGTTTGTGGGGGGTGGTCTTGGGTTACACTTGGGTTACACCCCTTCTGTGATTTATGTATGGTGTATGGAGGGGTGGTCTTGAGCTCCAGGACTGGGAATTTAAAATGTCTATATAAGGGCGCAGGTGGCGCTGTGGGTTAAAGCCTCAGCGCCTAGGGCTTGCCGATCGAAAGGTCGGCGGTTCGAATCCCTGTGGCGGGGTGCGCTCCCGCTGCTCGGTCCCAGCGCCTGCCAACCTAGCAGTTCGAAAGCACCTCCGGGTGCAAGTAGATAAATAGGGACCGCTTATCAGCGGGAAGGTAAACGGCGTTTCCGTGTGCGGCTCTGGCTCTGGCCAGAGCAGCGATGTCACGCTGGCCACGTGACCTGGAAGTGTCTCCGGACAGCGCTGGCCCCTGGCCTCTTAAGTGAGATGGGCGCACAACCCTAGAGTCTGTCAAGACTGGCCCGTACGGGCAGGGGTACCTTTACCTTTACCTTTACCTTTATATAAGGGCAGGCACACCTTTGTTCTGGGTCCTCCTCCTTTCCTGCATGTGAGGGGAGCGCCCTGTTGCAACAGATCAATAAAGATCAGGCTTACTAGCTGCTTTGCTTCTCAATATTCTCTGGTTGGCCTCTGTTATTTTCTCCAACCAATGGAGAACCTACAAAGGACTCTATAAGGGCTCTTGCATCCCCCATAAGGGAATAAGGGCAGATTTTTGTTTATTACACTGATGATGACGTCTGAACACACATGGCATTGACCCCAACCCATGTGCATCCTGTAGTTTGCTTATAAATACCCTATATCACAGAATCATTGAGGATCATCTAAGTCTAACCCCCTGCAATGCAGGAATATGCAGTTGTCGCATACGGATGATCAAACCTGCAACCTTAGCATTATAAGCACCACGCTCTAACCAACCGAGCTCTCCAGGCTGACTCGTGTCTGATGTGTTTTCCCTCACACCAGCTTCCATCTGATTTGAAAATGTCAGCCACAGTTAAGCTAAGGTGTGTACATTTGAAACAGCCATTGAACAAGCGCCGAGGACAACTTCAATGAAGGAAGTTCAGCTCAACAAAACAAATTAGGTAATGCACGGCGAGTGAAGACATCCTTGACTTTCTCATTGGTGCATATAGCAACATTAAAAATAGAAACTCAAAATGCAGTGGGGGGAAACAGAGAGTTACAGTATGTTTTAAGTTACAAATGTGTGCATAGCCTCAGACAGCAAGCAGACCTCATAGCTCTAACATGCAGCCTAATCTTCAGCTATTACAGCAACAGGAAAGAGGAGCTGCTATCTAGTTTGACTGCCTATTCAATTTAGCTGCATTATCAGTCAAATTAGATAGCGGCTTCGGTTTCCTGTGAGAGCTGTCAAAAGGAGGTTTGTTTTTTTAGGGTCGTCCTTATCTGTGTTGCATTACATCTGACAGTTTATACCTGTAAATCTGTAATGCTTGAAACGACAATGTGTCTGTGACACACTCCTTGAAATAAATTTTAAAACTGAAATGTTAAAATGTTAAAATAAAAATAATAAGCACTCTAGCAGAGAGCCCGAGTCCGCTCTCTCTGGTGCATTCATTATGTAACGGAACAGCAGCATCGCCTCTTCCATAAAGTATCTGAGCGGACAAAGGGGCTGCTGGATCAATGGGACATACCAAACATTACTAACACAGAGACACGCCTGTCCTGGTTGTTCATTTGGTGTGTGTTGCATTTGTTGAATCTACAACTGCTGCCCTGTGTTGGCACCGTAGTTTTAGTAAAATTACCATGTGTTTCTTTGGCCCCATCTGCCCAACACACTGAAAACAGTATCATACTACTTTAAAGAGTCATAGCTTCTCCCCAAAGAATCCTGGGAACTGTAATTTATTCTGAGTAGTTGTTGTTGTTGTTGTTGTTGTTGTTGTTGTTGTTATTATTATTATTATTATTATTATTATTATTATTTATTATTACTTATACCCCACCCATCTCACCAGGCATCCCCAGCCACATTGGGCAGCTTCCAACAGGATATTAAACACACAATGAAACATCAAACATTTAAAACTTCCCTAATCAGGGCTGCCTTCAGTCAGACAGTTGTTTACCATATTTTTTGTTCTATAAGACGCACCAGACTATAAGACGCACCTAGTTTTTGGAGGAGGAAAACAAGAAAAAAAAAATATTCTGAATCTCAGAACCCAGAACAACAAGAGGGATAGCTGCGCAGCGAAAGCAGCGATCTCTCTTGCTGTTCTGGCTTCTGGGATAGCTGCGCAGCCTGCATTCACTCCATAAGACGCACACACATTTCCCCTTACTTTTTAGGAGGGAAAAAGTGAGTCTTATAGAGCAAAAAATACGGTATTTCCTTGACATCTGATGGGAGGGCGTTCCACAGAGAAGGCCCTCTGCCTGGTTCCCCGTAGCTTCACTTCTCGCAGGGAGGGAACTGCCAGAAGGCCCTTGGAGCTGGACCTCAGTGTCCAGGCTGAATGATGGGGGTGGAGACTTTCCTTCAGATATACAGGTGTTGAGAGTTGCTAGAAAGCTCCTATTCAGAAAGCTGCAACCCCCAACATTTGCCAGGGAACTGTTAAACTGTTCTGAGAACTGTAGCTCTGTAAGGGGAATAAGATCTCCTAATATCTGTCAGCACCCTTAAGAAACTCCAGAACCCAGAATTCTTTGAAGGAAGCTAGGACTGTTTAGAATAATGCTGCTTTTAATGTATAGTGCGGGGGGGGGGGTGGGTTACTATTTCTTTCAGACAGCTTTGCCTCCTTGGAGGCCTGATTGTCATAGAATCGTAGAGTTGGAAGGAACCCCAAAGGTCATCTAGTCCAACCCCCCTGCAACTCAGGAGTTTCCTTACAGGATATGTGCAATACAGACACATTCAGCAACATTTGCTATGTGGGTGGGTGCTTCTGGGAAGGGGTGAGCTAAAATGAAACATGCAAGAATTGTCTCTGTATGTGTGGTATCTGGAGGGTCGGACCTTTCCCAGCCCCATAACTAAGAGCAGCTGGGGGAATTTTGCAAAAATGTTTTTTTAAAAAACCAATTACAGAATAAATCAGGCAAATGTGCTTTCATTCAAGTTGCAGAATCCAGCTTTTCCTTGTTGCAGAAGGAAAAAAAAACCCACGGAATAAATCAGGCAAATGTGCTCGCATTCCGGTTGCAGAATTCAGCTGTTTCGTGTAGCAGAACTTGGCTGAACTTTTGCAAAGAGTGCACATCCAGCCCTGCCCACTGTCGACTCTGCAAACCCGCTCTCTACTACAAAAGGAACAGCTCATTCCTGAGAGAAAGAATTCCTCTTCAAGACAAGCATCGGGTGAAATCTCTGACTCCCGTGAATCATTACACCCTGCAGCTTTAGGAGAGCAATTGCATTTTTTCTTTCTTTTTATGGATGCCTCGCCTTGCTTCCACAGAACTCTTCATTAGAGGGCTTCCTGCCTTTCCTGGTGCCTCAATTGGCCACTGTTATCTCGGTCTACAAGCAGAGCTTCCCAAACACACACCAGCCTCTGTGTTCCCCCCTCTTCCACGCACAATGAAGTAAACATATCACCGAGTTCCCCTTTTCATCAGGAGCTAATCTTTGTCTTGGCCAGAGACCAAGGTCTTAGCCCGGCGAGGAAGACAAGCAGCAACCAAGAAGTCTTCAGTTTCATGCACAAGGACACCAACGAAGGACCATAGAAGACCAGAGTCCTGCAACCTCTGACAGGTAAGGGTTGGGTCCAAGATGCTTCATCTCCTTGGACATTGTCCTGCTAGAGCTTACATTTTCAAATCAGATGGAAGCTAGTGTGAGGGAAAACACATCACAATGGTCTTTCTTGTCTCTGTAGCTGTTCCAGTTGCTTTGGTCTTTTGAAGCAAGGTAAATGTGTTTTTATCGTCCATCTGGCGAGATTGTTTCTTCCCTGCATAGATTGCACCTCTGTTGTGGTCTGTGGCCACCAACATTGTGCTCTGTCTGCATTGTGGTTTGCATCGCAATGTGTGTCATAATGGCATCCCAATGTGATTTAGGTGTGTGGCCTCAGTGGCATGCTTAGGATGGAGCGTGTGCCTCTCACTTTCCCTGTATGTGGTTCATACTTTCGTGTAGAGAAAGCTCAGCTGAGTGGAGGCAGCAACAAGGTCCCGGGTTCCAATCCTGACATTCCCGATTAAAAACAACCTCATATGGCAGAGCTGGGAAGGTTCTGTGCCAGCGACAGTGGGGAGCCACAGGCTGAATGAACACCATATATTTAAAGCACCGCACCACCAAAGAATCCTGGGAATTGTAGTGTTTGAATGGTGCTGAAAATTCTAGCTCTCTCAGGGTTAAACTACAGCTTCCAGGGCCATTAAGGAGGTGTTTTAAATGTACTTTAAATGTATGATGTGTACGCAGCCTAAGTCAATCAAAGCAGATGGATATTTCCCACTACTCTAGTAACAGAGGCACTCCCTTTTTCTGGGAAAAGAAAGATACCATTTGGCAAGGTGAGACAGCCACTTCAGGTGGCAGATTTTTTTCCTCCACTTTTCTTCCTGAGGCCCCTCCCTCCCAGTCATTTCCCTCTGTTATCACGAGTTCTCCACATTTCCACATCAGTATGTGATTAAAACAAAAAACTTCTAAAAATCCAACAGCGTTTTAGTGTGAATTTCACTCAATAGACACTTTTCCCCCTAACAAAGTCATTTTGCCTACTATAATGGATTTTGGTATTTGGTGTTCACTAATCTCTGCATTTGCACACACACCCTTATCCTAGCATATGCATTTCTGTACGCATTACTTGCCTGAAAAACTGCATTGCAAAATTCAGATAAATTTCAAAGGATGGTAGTGTTTGGGTTGTTTATGTTGTTTATGAAAATGCAGATTAGGTAGGCTCATCTTGAAATGTGAACTGAATTAGTTTTCTGGGTGAGGACGTAAATTCAGTTCACATTTATAGGCAAATCGTATCAAATTTGCACATAGTGAAACAATACGTAAAACAAAATGCAGCTCTCCTTCTAGATATGCACTTATATGAATTTTGCTATGCAGTTTTTCAGCCAAGTAATGTGTACAGAAATTACCTGCTCTAGATCGCACAGCTAATTCTCCCCTGGTCTCCTCACTGGCCCACATAGGACTAATTTAGCCAGCTAGCCCTGGTGATCATCTAATGTTTATTGGATGGATTTTCCCCCTAAATTGATTTTTGAATTCTGAATTTATTGTTATTCATGTTTTATACTGTATTTTATGCTGTTTTTTGTTGCATCAATTAAGCATTTTAAATTTGTTGTTAGCCACCCTGAGCCCGGTTTTCTGAACTGGGAAGGGCGGGGTATAAATAAAAAATTTATTTATTATTATTATTATTATTATTATTATTATTATTATTATTACAAAGGCCATGCAACATAGCAAGGGAGAGGAAGGGAGAGAAGTCTCTCATCCAACTTCCTTTTCTGGTCCTGGGGTTTGCTGCTTTTTGGGGTATTGGACTGCATGCAGAAGCCCTTCAGATGATGGAGGGCTGTGGGCAGGGGAGGGGAGGGGAGGCCTTCCTGCTTCTTGCCGTGATTTGTTCCTGCTCCTCAAAGTTCCTACCTAATGCAGAGAGGGGTTGAGGAATTGGCAAGTGGGGGGACAATTTGGAGAAATGAATCTGAGGCGTGGGCTGCATTTTGATTGGCTTTCATAGCTTGACAGGCAAGCTTGAATCCGTGAAGAGTTCACTCAGCATTCGTTCGCAAGGATAATTTTTTCTTTCTTTCTGCTTCTCTCTTCTCTTTTTCCATTTTTTTTAAATAATAATAAAAAAACATTTTTAAAAAGTCTCTTTCTCAAGTTACCTACAGCAGGGGCAGCTAATCTGTGGCCCTGCAGATGTTGCTGGGGCACAAGTCCTCTCCTTTCGAGGTTCACATACCTGCCTCAGAAACACCTGACTTCCCATTTCTCTCTCTTTTCGAAGGTTCCATCATGGACGTCAACGCCACTGCCCTGTGGCCTACCAGTGTCTCCTTGCAGCTGCCTTCCAAAGCTAGAAGCGAAGAGAGCAAAATAATGGACGCGATCCAGATCTTCTTCTACAGTGTGGTTTTCCTGCTTGGCTCCCTCGGCAACGGGACTGTGATCTGGATCACAGCGCGCAAGGTCTTACGTACTGTCAATTGTGTTTGGTTCTTCCACCTAGCCCTGGCCGACTTTCTGTTCTCGGTCAGCCGGATAGTGCCACTGCTGAAGAACGCCTTCTACGAGGGGTGGCCCTTTGGGATCTTCCTGTGCCAAGCCAACAGCTTCATCAAGTACCTCAACATGTTCTGCAGTGTCTTCCTCCTGGCTGCTATCAGCTTGGACCGAGCAGTTTCCGTGTCCTACCCGGTGTGGTTCAAAAACCACCGGGGGGCCCGCATGGCGTGGCTGGCTGCTGCTGGGGCCTGGTTTGTGGCTACTGCCGCAAGCCTCCCCTTCTATCTTTACCGAAGAGTGGTAGCAGAGAAAGGGAGCACCAAGTGTTCCCTCGCCCTGGGGGACCAGGTTTCAGTGAAGTGGGCCTTGTATCTTCTGAGGTTGGTCTGTGGGTTCCTGGCTCCCTTTGCCATCATTGTGGTCTGCTATGGGATCATCACGGTGAAATTGAGGAAGCGACAGACCACCTTTCGCTCCAACAAACCCTTCAAGGTCATCTTGGCTATTGTGGTCACCTTCTTTCTCTGCTGGGCACCATACCACATATTCCTCATCCTCAAGCTGGTGGGAGTGAAGGGTCAAGGGATGTCCATTGGCCTTCCCCTCACGTCCTCTCTGGCCTACCTCAACAGCTGTGCCAACCCCATCCTTTACTTCTTCCTGGGCCTGGACTTCCGCAGGAAGCTCGGCCGTTTCAACTTGGTTGGGGCTTTCAGGAGAACTTTGCTCGAGGAGAGTGGCTACTCCTTCAGAAGGCCTAGCAGATACCAGAAGGAAGCTGCTTCATCTGTCGCTGAGCCAGTCCAATCCACGGTGGTTGATAGAGTGTTGTGAGCAAATTCAAGGTTCTGGAGACTTGTTGGCTTGTGAGGTCCATCATTTGCTGAAACAGTATTAATCCATCACATTCCTTACCAAATCAAATTTTGGACTGCCCGTTTCTGCCCCCAAATTGCGGAGTAGAATGAAATTTCACCTTGTGGTACACAGCGATGTTTTCTGAACATTTTCAACTGGGAATAGCGGGTGTAAGGTTCATGGCAGATCCATTTCTTTATCCAGGTCAGGTTTTTCATAATGCCCCCGGACTAAGCACAGATAAGTTCACCCCAGGATTTATACTAGACTGACAGGGCAAGGGCAGTTCTGGAAAGAAGAATGAGAGGGCACCCTGGGGCAAGGAAGGAACTCTAGAATAAATCCCTATACCTACTAAGCTTAGTCTGAATGCTGATTCTTACAGTCTCAGGTCTCTGAACATAACTTGTGTGTGTGGTTGTTTGTGGTCTTTTGTCCTATCACTGGGTCTGAAAGCAAATGTGGAGTCACTTGAGGGACAAACAGAGTTCTGCTTTTGAGAACCAGGCTCTGGAAATGGATTGAGGAAAAGTTTCCATAGTTTAGCTTAGCAAAGCGGGAAAACCAAGACCCTTAAAAACCTGGGGAGAATGTTTGCATGGTATTGCAGACTCCCCCCCCCTTCCCTGAGCAGTGAGACTATCCAGGGAACCAGGGCTTCCTGGGTTTAGGTGAGTCAGCATTGGAGACTTAAGGTGCCTTTGCAATAGATGCCTGCAACAACAGCCCTGCAGAATCAAAGAGTTGGAAGACCTGCTCTGGTTGACAGAAGCACGTGTGGTCTGTACCTGTGATGTACCTGTGATGGTGCAAAAAATTATTAAATACAGTCATCAAACAGGCTTCCTAATCCTGGGATTGTAGAAGTTGCTCAAAAGAGACACACCTCTCCCGAGGATTAAGCGACGGCTTTGCTCAACGTTTCCTAGTGCACAAAACAAGTTATTCATCCAGCTTCCCCAGCCCAAATAGGAGACAGGCAGTCTTAATCATGCAGGCTCTATTTCTGAGCTGTTTTGTTGTAGGTGTTGCTGTCTCAAGGAGTGCTGCTGGGTCACATCTAATCCAGCATTTTGTTCTCACAGTGGCCATCCGGATGCCTATTAAGGAAAGCCTGCAACAAGGATGTAAGGACAGTAGCCCTAGTACACCATTGTTTCACAGTGATATATAGGCAGTATAACCTGGCTGCAATATAACCACCATGTCTGATAACCTATTTGACCGTCTTAATCGCCTACTGAAGCTACCCAGCTGGTGGCTGGGTACCCACCACACCCTGTATCAGAAAATTCCATATTTTAACTAGGCGCTATATATGGAGCTTCCTTTAGTCTGTTCTGAATCTCCCAACATTCAGCTTCATTGGACAGGCCTGGGTTCAAGTCCCACAGCAATGGGTTACTGCAGAGGAATAACTAGTCAAGTGACCAGGGTCACCTTCACACCAAGCCAGATACCACCTTAAACAGTCATGGCTTCCCCCAAAGAATTATGGGAGCTGGAAATTGTTAAGGGTGCTGAGAGTTGCTAGGAGGAACCTAATCCCCTCAGAATTACCAATTCTCACACGCAGCTTAACATTCAATCCCACTTCACAGAGAACTTTGGGGACTGAAGTTCTGTGAGAAGAGAATCGGGGACCTTAACAAACTACAGCTCCCATAATGCTTTGGGGAGTTCATAACTGCTTAAAGTGGTATCATAGTGCTTT
The DNA here is from genome assembly GCF_951804945.1 of Podarcis cretensis. NCBI lineage: Eukaryota > Metazoa > Chordata > Lepidosauria > Squamata > Lacertidae > Podarcis > Podarcis cretensis. The sequence continues at coordinate 16,245,357 of NC_137177.1, read as the reverse complement.
AACTTGGTGTGAATGCAGCCTAGGACTGAACCAGGGATAGGCAAACTCGGCCCTCCAGATGTTTTGGGACTACAGTTTCCATCATCCCTGACCACTGGTCCTGCTAGCTAGGGATCATGGGAGTTGTAGGCCAAAAACATCTGGAGGGCCAGAGTTTGCCTATGCCTGGACTAAACCATCCCCATTTCTCGGCACTATATGTAGGTGGTGATAATGTATGTGCTGGGTATATGCATTTCACTGAATATTCTTCAGAGGTGGACGAAAATTCTTCGACAGTTCAGGGAAAAGACAATTTTCACCTCCCCCATCTTTCAGAATGTTGAAGGAAGCTGTTTTGCTGGCTCATATTGGGGGATGAAGGGAGTTGTGATCGAAGAGAGGGCAGGAAGGAAAAGGGGCAAAGTCTGTTGAGCAAAAGCAAATTGCCTATAAATGAGGCTGTTTGAGGTCAGTTAAAGATGTGACTGAGCCAAAGGGGGTTTGCAGGTCCTCTGTGCAGTGCAATGCAAGGGCCAACAATCAGCTGTTTGTCAGGGCTTGCGACATGCTATCTGTGGACCTTGCAAACAGTGACAATCAGCTGATTGCTGAGGCTTGCACAGTGACATGTGGCGTTTCACAAGCTGCAGCATCATCCGCATGGGCAGGAAAAAGGCATCACTCAAACACCTGGCAATTGAGAGGTATGAGAGGAGCCATGGGAGGCAGAGACACTCACAGGAATGTGGGAAGCTGTCTTATAAACTGCTTTGGGGTTCTTTTTCAAGAGGCGTACTACTTTTATGAAATAAATAAATACTGAATGAGGCCGTTGGTCCATCCAGCTCAGTACTGCTGCCACTCCAACACTTAGGAAGGCGTTTCTCCCACTCCTACCTGGAGATTGGACCTTGTACATGCAAAGTTGATGCTCTGCCACTGAGCTACGCTCCCTCCTCAGCTGCTGCTGCTCCTTCTCCTTGTCACTGTGCTTGAAGAAAGCAGCTGACCAGGCACCAGAAAAGACTGAAGAGGAGCAAAACTAGCAGCCCACTGTTGGGGAGTGGGCCTGGGCAGGTGTCTCATAATTCACTTGTGCACAGCAGATACGTAGTCATGGGAACAACTGGATATTCCATATAAAGTAAAGGTCAAGGGACCCCTGACCATTAGGTCCAGTCGTGACCGACTCTGGGGTTGCGGCGCTCATCTCGCTTTATTGGCTGAGAGAGCCGGTGTACAGCTTCCGGGTCATGTGGCCAGCATGACTAAGCCGCTTATGGCAAACCAGAGCAGCGCACGGAAACGCCGTTTACCTTCCCGCCGGAGCGGTACCTATTTATCTACTTGCACTTTGACGTGCTTTCGAACTGCTAGGTTGGCAGGAGCAGGGACTGAGCAATGGGAGCTCACCCCATCGCGGGGATTCAAACCGCCCACCTTCTAATTGGCAAGTCCTAGGCTCTGTGGTTTAACCCACAGCACCACGTGGGTACCAAAATAGGCTCTAGCTAGTGCCTGGTGTACTTCCAGGCAGATGCAGGAGAAGAGCAGGATCCGACACAGAGAAGTTTGCAGGGGGAGGGAGGCTGGTCAACTTAATTATCACGAGTGAAACCTTCTTATTGCAGGAGAGAATAACTTGAGTGACATTCAGATCTGTTTCCACTTTAAAGGTTGACATAATAAATAGCCCAGAGTTTTATACATGGTTGCCCCTTTAAGCAGTGTCCCAGGTATTCCAACAAAAGAAAGAAAGACCGAAGCACACAATAAATACTAGGTCTATACAGCGTGGGCAAGATGCCTTGCTTTTCTGCATAGGGGGTGCAGCAGAGTTTTACCCCCCCCCCCAAACACACATATTAAGAACCTCTTCCACAATCCAGTCAAACCCACGTGAACGTAATGTGACAAAAACACTACTGGGGAGGGGTGGAAAAGCCACATGGTTGAGCGAGTCTAAACAAGTAGCAATGATGGAAATAAGATGTACTCCTAAGGGTTACAACCAGGACCAAATCTCAGCTGGTTGGGGCTAGTGCAAGCCATGACTTCTACAAAACCAGCAGGAGTCTACTTGTGACTCATGGAACGTCCAGCCAACTCATAAAATCCACATGAAGTCCAGATGATTCGCTTTGTTCGGCAGGAGCTACAAGTTCCAGAGAAGTTGGTTTTTATCCTTCGGAATGGAAGTCACTTTTATTTATAGAAGAGTTTCCATCTGCCAAGACATTGTCCTAAGTCTTTTCAGAACTCTCTTTTGAGCTGGTCCATTAAAAAACAAACAACAGTATTCAGGCAATTTGTATGAACAAAACAGGCACAGCCAACCATTCTTATTGACTGATTACCCTGTTATAAGGTACTTGGATTCCTCCCTGTTGTTCCGAAGATCAGATAGGCCACACAGCCTTCTGACCGAACATGAAAACACTTGGCCTCTCCTGTCTTGCTCTCAGTCTCTGTACGGGGAGGAGCCATATTTTACAGCAGAGGAGTCCTTCTTGGAAAGAAGTGCAAGGCCCCATAGTCAAGCATGGGGAGCCACGTGTCCACAGCAATCGAGGCCCATCAGTAGCGAACGTTCTCCTCTGCCGCTGTGACAATCGCATCCATCCAGATACGCATCGCCTCCGGGCTGGGCGCCACCATGCAGAAAAGGCGGTCGTAAGTCTTGACGCAGAAGGTCATCTTGGGGCTGGGGCTCTGGCAGAGAGGAGAGTCGAAAGAACAATGGAAACACAAAACTTTCTCATGATGCGCTTTTTCGAAATCCAACCCTTCCTCCTCCAAGGACCTCAAGGCAGGGCATGTGGTGCTCTTTCAACACCTCCCTACCCCCACTTTCATTTTATCCTCATTGCCATTTTGTGGGGTAGCGCTAGGCTCAATTACAGCAGAGCAGCTTTGCAAAGCAACCACATCTCAGTGGTTAGAGCAGAGGCATTGCACAAACCCAATTTCTGTAGACTCCATGAAAAAAAAAATGGATCTGATATATTTGCATTTGTTAATATCATCCACTCTTTAAGTCATACTAGGCATGCTGCCTCATAATACAATTTAAGTTCTGGTAGTGCAAACCTTCCTCTTTCTTTTATTTCCGTTAGCAGTTTGTACTTTATCCTTGTTTTTTTGCCCTGCCGTATAAATCTTGCCAAATCTCTCTGCCATTCTTTAAAGCAATTTAGTCCACTTATTATTGGGATTGTTTGAAAAAGAAACAACATTTTCGGTAGCACAGTCATCTTTATTGTAGCTATCTTTCCCCATAATGATAAATTTAGCCTACTCCAGATTACACTGGGGTAGATAAGGGGCAGGGAACTGAAAGTGGCTCACCTAGCCTCTCTTATTTCACCCCGGGATTCTCCCTAGGTCACCCTCACCCCCTGCTTCACACTGTCCTCGGGTGGTCTTTGCTTAGCTGGAATGTGTCCATTTGTTTGGTTATTTGTTTATTATCCTGCTCAAAGGAACCCAGGGTGGCAAAGGATAACTCTTCCCAGTTTACAAACCCTTCACCCCCAGATCTACACTCCTCAATGACCCCTGCTCAGTGGCTTCCTGACATGCTTTTGGCCACCATTTGCCTGGATGAAGAGATGCCACCGGCTACGGTATGCAAAGGTTAAGGGTCACACCTGCAGCTCCACCCACTTTTGCCCCCCTGGTCTTGCCCAACGCTGGCATATGGGCCCAGAATTTTGCCCGTGATGGAACTTAGTAACATAAGAACCTATAGCCCACATGGTCCGGCATCCTGTTCTCACAGGGGCCAGCCAGATTTCCCAAGCACAAAAACACTGTCCCCTCCTGCCATTTCCAGAAGCATTACTGCCTCCACTGCCACTGATAGCCATCTCCATGAATTTGTCTCATCCCCTTTTAAAGCCCTTGGAGCTGGTGGCTATCGCTGCTTCCTGTGGCAGCTAGTTCCAACTATGCTCTGCATCAGGGGATTTCACGGTGAAGAGAGTTTTAAGGGGGGGGGGGTCTGTGCTTTTTGGTACCTTGAAAGCACTGCGGAGGTGGTCGTAGTACACCTCTTCGATGGCCTGGAAGTAAATGACGCCCTTAAGCTTGGTCTCCTCTTTGTCTGCAACGAGAAAGAAGCAGAGGGGCACATTAGGGAGCTGAGAGTGGCAGGGGAAATACCAAACAGAGGACAGACATGAATTTCTCAGGTGCATCACATTGACCGCTCCACAACACAAGCATAGAGGCATTCTCTAAGGGAATCTCGGACATTCCAGGACTGGGTGCCAGCTGCAGTTCCTTAGGGAAAATAGTACTGGGTTGCAGACTGCAAAACTTTAATTTCTTCATTTTTATTATTTTATTTTAAAGAGAGAGTTTCTAGTTCTTATGGATGTGAAACAAATGAATGGCTATGGCTTAAGAGAGGAAGCCTGGTGAAATTTAAGAGCCTGAGAGGGAGATGAATATGCTTTCCAGTATATTTCATTTTTGTTAGCAACTTGCTTTCCCCATGGATGATGATGATTTTCATTTTTTATACTTATATGCAAATTCTCACATGCAAATAAGAAATATGCAAACAGACTTGATTTGTATGTTCTACACATACCAGCGGTTTGAGCTTCAATCGGCATGGGGAGATTAATGCTGTGTACAGACTTTCGGGATCAAAGGAAGGTGCTTCGTTGCAATAAATGGATTCTTCTGCCACCCCACCCCCCCTGCAACACAAATTGCGCAGGATCTGGATCAGTGCGGTGGCAGAGTCAAGGGATAAAGCCCACCCCAAGGTCCTGATCCAGATTGGAGCCATGCACTGTCAATTTCTGAAAGAAGAAAAGGCTGCTCATATGATTAACACCACATGCAGTTTGGCTCTAAGTCTGCCCATTGAGCCTGAAACTTTCTGCACTGAATGGCAACAGCTCTCTTTCCTATTTCTGCTGCCTGAGACTCCTTTGACTGGAGATGCAAGGGAGAAATCAAAACAGGGACCTTCTGCAGGCAGAGCACCTGTACATAGCAACAGTACATAGCTTTCAGAACTGGGGGAGCCAAGAGCCATCCCGAGCAGCAGGTTCCGATAACAGATGAGCACCCCCACCCTAGTAGCTAATTGGGGGATAAGCAGGCTCACCCTACTGTAATCAAAACCCCAAATTATGCCATCCTCTAAAAGGTGCCAGTCTTTTAAATCTCAACAACAAACCTATGATTACATGAAACAATACTCAGTAAACACACAAGACGTAACTGGCTGTACTTTTGAATAAATAAGGTATTCTATTCATTGTATCAAATTGTAGATTTCAACAGAAGTCTCATAAAATTCAACAAAAAAAGCAGAAGACCCAGTGCATCAGTTCATTCTCTAGTCAGTTCATGCATAAGGTCCATACAGGTATAAGTGTCTATTCCACCTGTCTGTTCATAGAGTCCAATAATCCACATGAAGGGCAATATTACAGGATAGTGGATCTTATAGCATAGTAGTGGTTACATATGAGCCTGTTCTACTGATGGATGGTGAAACAACGCTAATATTCCAGAAATCCTTGCCTTAGACTCTGTGAAAGGATTCTGTGGAACTGTAACAAAAGCTCTTCTGCTTTCTTCATTGAACTTTATGAGACTTCTGTTGAAATCTACAATTTGATGCAATGAATAGTATACCTTATTCATTCAAAAGTACAGCTGGTTACGTCTTGTGTGTTTATTGAGTCTTTTAAACCTCTGCGTGCAAATGAAATAAAGGTAAAGGGACCCCCGATCGTTAGGTCCAGTCGCAGACGACTCTGGAGTTGCGCCCTCATCTTGCTCTATAGGCCGAGTGAGCCGGCGTTTGTCCAGGTCATGTGGCCAGCATGACTAAGCAGCTTTTGGCGAGCCAGAGCAGTGCACGGAAACGCCGTTGACTTTCCCGCCAGAGCGGTACCTATTTATCTACTTGCACTTTGACGTGCTTTCAAACTGCTAGGTTCGCAACAGCATGCATGTTTGGGAGTTTTGCTCCCAGGTGAGAAAGTCTTTCTTCCACCCCACCCCACCCCACCCAAGCCATAAAAAGTGGGAGCAACCTCACAGGACCAGCCTGTTGGATCAGGCCACTGTGAGAACAGGATGCTGATCTAGGTGGGCTTCTGGTGTGATCCAGCAGCACTTCCCTTGCATTTTTTACATGGAGGTTGGTCGTGCGTGGACTCTCCTTCTCACCTGCATAGTAGGCCAGGACACGTTTCTGACGGTCAAAGGTGAACCAGCGCTTCTTCCAGGTCTTGATCCTGCCACCCATCTTGACCAGGTAGCCTTTGCAGGACTTATTGGTCACCCGCACCTGGGAGCAGGTGTCTACGCTGTGCCCCGATGCCTCCAGGTGTTTGCGCAGGTCGAATGTGGCTGGTTTTTGCTCCCGGATCTCGGCTGGGTTAGGATCCTGCAGGACAGCAAGCACGGCAAGGGTTAAATTTGGAAGTGGGGGTTTTTTTTTGGGGGGGTGCGCGTTCAGAGCAGCCTGTACTCTGCGACTGCACCATGTAAGCACAAGAAGCCAAACCGGGCATAGAATTCAGTTTCCTAAGGTTCTCAGCTTTATGCTTTTGCCAAAGCAAGTTTCTAGTCCTTATGGAGGCAAAGAGAAGCTTGAAATACATGTGAGGGAAGGTTGACTGTCTAGTGCTGCTTTGTATGCTTCATGAAAGCCAACAGTTACCCGGCAGAACACCCAGGGAGTTATACCAGTGACGCTGGGACAAAAAGAACAGGAGAGGACTGTTGTCTTCAAATCTAGTACACCAGTTTACTGTAAGTATCTGATCTGGTCACTGTGGGAAACCGGCTAGATGGACTTTTGGCAGAGCTGTTCTTGCAGTCTTATAATGAAGCCTCACATTCTCAGGCTAGTGGATGGGAGCTGAGCAGAATTTGCATTTGAAGCTTGACTGCCTTGTAGAACACATCTCTCCTCACTTCCTATATGCAAATAGTGTTTCTGGTGCGGAATGGGGATGTTACTTTGGGTATGAAATTCTGGCGTTAAGTGAAACATTACAGATATAATCACCAGCTTTCTTTTGGAGTTAGCCCACCTGACCTAGCATCGCCTACCTTGATTGACAGCACCTTTCAAAGCAGAGATACGTACTTAACAACAAACGAGCATAAGAAGAGCTTGGCTGCTGGATCAGGCCCATCTAGTCCAGCATCCTGTTCTCACAGCAGCCAACCAGATGCCTGTGACAGACCCGGAAGCTGGACCAAAGGAAAAGAGCACTCTCCCCTCTAGAAATTGGCAGTTCCCTCGCTACGAGAAGCCAAGTTTCAGGGAACCAGGCAGAGGGCCTTCTCGGTAGTGGCACTCGCCCTGCGGAACACCCTCCCACCAGATGTCAAAGAGAAAAACAACTACCAGACTTTTAGAAGACAACTGAAGGCAGCCCTGTTTAGGGAAGCTTTTGATGTTTAACAGACCATTGTATTTTTTATATTTTGTTGGAAGCCACCCAGAGTGGATGGGGAAACCCAGCCAGATGGGTGGGGTATAAATAAATTTATTATTGTTGTTGTTGTTGTTGTTGTTGTTGTTGTTGTTGTTGTTGTTATCAGAAGCATTACTGCCTCCAACCAGGGAGGCAGAGCACAGCCATCTTGGCTAGCAGCCAATGATAGCCATCTCCTTCAAGAATTTGTATAATTCTCTTTTAAAGCCATCCAAGTTGGTGGTCATCACTGCCTCTTGTGGAAGAGAGTTCCCCAGGTTAACTATGTGCTGCATGAAGAAGTACTTTTGTTTATCTCTCTATAATAGAATTCAAATTGTAATACAATAAAAGAAACAAAGGGAGCAATATAATTACTATTGCTATTATTATTATTTATTAATTTACATACCGCTTACATGCCAAATGGCTTCTAAGTCATATTTAACTACATAACCATTAGAAGACATCTGGAAACAACCTTGTTTAGGGAAGCATTTTATAGTTTTATTATGTTTTTATAAATGTTGGAAGCCACCCAGAGTGGCTGGGGCAACTATTATTATTATTATTATTATTATTATTATTATTATTATTCTATAAAATCAATAAATCATTAAAATACACAGACATAGTTCCATTGGGGCATTAAAACATCCTTAATTAAAATATCTCCACTTCTGGCATCTTCAAGCAAGACTGGGAAACAGACTCTCATCTAAACCTCTGGACAGGAGCTACTTAAATAAAAAGCCGATTAAGAGATTTTTAAAAAATAAAATAAAATAAAATAAAATAAAACGTCTGCCACAGAATTCAAATTGCAATGCCATGAAATACAATGTAAGAAATGAAAGAAGTAATAGTGGAAAATCAATGTGAGCATTTAATGAGGGCATGCCACGGACCACTTGAAGGATGCTTGTGGGCCACTCACAGTCCACGGACCACAGTTTGGGAACCCCTGACGTAAGCTAAGGCTATCAATGGCTACGATCCCATGATCTCTATTTGCTAACTCCAGCTCGGCTCCGAAGACCACCCGCAAGGCAGCAAGAATGAAAGTGTGTTATTTACACTCCTGTCCTCCTTGTGAGTTTCCCGTAAGCGCCTGCTTGGGCACTGAAGGAAACAGAATGCCAAAGAGCAGATCAGCCTTTGGTTTGACTCAGCTCTTAGGAAGAAGCACGGGCTTGCTCACATGTTCACAGAAGCTACCTCCTCTGCTCAAAAAGCTGAATTGTTGTGCGACAAGCATACAGAGTGCAATGAGATTGAGTGTTTGCGGGAGGGAGGCTTGATTAATTTCATTGTACACAGGTTGTACATTGACAATAAAGGTATTATTATTATTCTTGAATCATTTCCCCATCCCCCTGATATGTAGGATAGCTGTCCGGAATGCGCTCTGTGCATGCTCAAAGTCCTTCCCAGTTTACAAGATGCATACCAGAAGCAAATTTGCAACAGGCTCCAGGCTTAGTCCTGGCAAAGCCCGTTTGAGCTCAAGCCACCTTCCCGCTGGGATCCAAAGACGAAAAGGGATCGTAAAAGCTCGTTTTTGATTTTGCAGAAGTTCTCCTACCTTGGTGGACGGGGGCACCTCCATGCGTTTTGCCTCCTCGGCGGCTTTCTTGGCCTCCTGCAAGGAAAGGGAGAGAGCGGGCGATAAGCAGCGAAGCGCCAGCAGCCACAGGCATACCCCAAAAAAGACAAACATCACACGGGCACATGCACACAACCCCAAACCGCAAAAGATAAAAACCAAACGGACTCCCAGACTCCTCCCCTCACGCTCTCTCTCCGTGAAGACCAGGCGAGCAGAGAGCTGACATAGTGAAACCTGCTACTTCCTTGTCCTCGGAGGCACATGGCAGGCAACTGAGGTTACTCTGATTTATGTTCGCTTTCCCCCACCGCCTGCCCACCGGCTAGACCTCACTACTAACAAAATGTTGCGGTGTTCCGTCTCAAGCAAAGAAAAGGGAGTTGAGCAAAGCAATGATGCTGTTAGTTAATGTTAGATTCTGGACTTGGCGGTCTATCGCCAAGGCTTCCTGCAGCTGTTACTGGGGAGTTTTGTGTTATGTTTGTTTTGTTTTCATGGCACAATATATTTATAGTCCTATTCTTCTTCTTTTTTAATGTGCTGCAAGTTGCTTGGAGCCTTTCTGGTAACAAGTAGCTAACAGGCCTATTCATTCATTCATTAGCTAATGAAGAGAAACCAATATGCAACTCCTAGTCATTTTTTAAACAATGCTTTGACATTCCTGTTTTCCAGGGGGTTGGGCTAGATGTCCCTTGGCAGTCCCTTCCAACTCTGCAATTCTATGATTTCCTCATCCTCCTGCGATGAGGCTACATTTTAATATTTTAATGTTTCAATATTTTAATGTTGTATTTTAATTTTGTTTTTAAGTTGTAATCATTCAACTTGTTTTTATTATTGCTTGTAAGCCACTCTGAGCCCAGCCTTGGCTGGGCAGGGCGGGGTATAAATAAAAATTATTATTATTATTACATTGAAACGAATAGCAGAGAAAGCATTACATCATTAATTATGTTAAATTTGTAAAGTCGTGTAGCTTAGCATAAATAATTCCCCAGATTACATGAAACAGCAGGCTATGAGAGCCGCATTTGGCGGAAACCGAACTGCAGCAGAACAGAAAGGGCGTCTCTTGCGACAGAGACAGGTTGGAAGGAAAACTGCTACCTTCTTCTCTTCCCAACTTCAACACCCATTAGCATACCCAGATCTAGTGGTAGTTGAGCAGTCTGATTCCCTCTGAGCTTCATGGCTAAGTGAGGATTTGAACCCTGAACTCTCCAACCCTGGCCTGATGCTCTGCCACTCTACAACTCTGAATTGCATTTAGGTGCTTTAGCATTTATGGCCTCATATGCAAAGAGTATATGGGTGATATTGTGCGACGGAACCCCATAATGCTGCTTATAGGGGAATCAGGTCCAGTAGATTTCCTGGACCTCAGTATGCATGTCAGTTTATTAACCCACCCATCCCACTGCCTTGGCCCCTATCAAATTCTGTCTCACTCCCAAGATCTTTTTACATCAGAGAAAAATGCAGGCAATGCACATAATGTTTAGCTTGGTCCTCATGCTCTTACACTTTGGGGAATGTATGTGTGTGTTTGTGTTTGTGTTTGTGTTGGGAGAGCTGGAGAGACTTGTGGTATGTATACATGGGTGACATCTTCCCACCCACCCCAAATACCAGGGATTATTCTGAAACCAGAGGAAGACCAACAATCTTGGCCTGATATTCGTTGATCTGACTTCTCACCCTTTCCTGCAGCAGCCGCTCTCTCTCGGCCATGGCCTCCCGCACCCTCCGTTCCATCTCGGCCAACTGGGTGACACAGTTCCCAAGGCTGTCGGGAGACATTTCTGGTTAGTGATGGTGGAAGTGAACAAGCAGATATCAGGGTGTCGGCCTGAGCCTGTAGTTCAGGACTGGCTGACATGCTTAGTCCCTCCAGATGTTGCTAGACTACAATTCCCCAGAAACATCTGGAGGGGACCACATTGGCTGCCCTGTGGTGGTGCATCAACATCTGGAGGGCCACACACAGTTCTAAGTATTTCAAGAGACACAGCGCCTCTCTCCACCTCTCTCTCTTCCGCAGGAGGGAAAGTGGGAGATCTCATGAGTCCTGCTGGATCTGGTCAAAGGACCGTCTAGTCCAGCACCCTGTCCTCACAGTGACCAACCAAATGAGAAACCCACAAGCAGGACATGAGTGTGACAGCTCTTCCCACTCCTGTGATTCCCAACAATTGGTATTAGAGGCATACTGCCTCAAACGATGGAGGGAAGAACATAGTCACTGATCAAGCCAAGTAGACTTGCTAAGATGTATAAGACTGAATCAGATAAGTGTTGGAGATGCAATGAGGTTAAGGGTACGTTCTTTCATATGTGTTGGACCTGTAAAAGGGTAAAATAGTATTGGGAAATAATTCATAATGAATTGAAAAAAATGTTGAAAAGCACTTTTCCAAAAAACACAACAACCCCAGTGTCCTTTTCATTGGGGATAATTCAGACGGAATTTTCCAGGTGTCCAAAAAGTTATTTATGTATGTCACCACTGTGGCCTGTGTTTTGTCAGCCCCCAAATGGAAAATGAGCAAGGTCCCAGCTAAAGAAGAATGGCAACTTAAACTGATGGAATATGAGCAGCTTGTGGACCTAACAAATAGAATAAGAGAACAAGAAGAACATATGTTTAAAGAAGATTGAAAAAAGCTTATTGAATATATGGGGGGGGGGAATTGTGTACACTTGAAAACATTGGCAGCATTAAGATAAATTCAACAGTGTAAATAAGTTTTGATGGATGTAATAACGGAATACTGAATGGTTTAGTTTATGTAAAATATGCAGGGATTTATGTTATGCAAAATGAATCATGGAAAAAGAAGGGAAGTCATTGATATTTTAAGGTTGTTCAAATGAATATTCTAAATTGTAAAACAGAAAATTTAATAAAAAATATTTTTTAAAAAGAACATAGCCACTGATCTTCTCCACAAATTTGTCCAGTCCTCTTTTAAAGCCATCTAAGTCTGGGGCCATCACTGCCTCATGTGGAGTCCCATGGTTTAAAGTACTAATGGAATGGCGCCTGCCGAGTGGAGAAGGCCAGCGAGCCAAGGAAAAGGCAGCTGTCTAACTGGCAAGGTGTTTGTTGGGACAGGCTGAGATTAAGGAGAAACGGATGTGCTCACCTATAGGCTCCTTGAGTAGACCCTCCTAGCTGCCCCACAGCTCCTTGGCCAGCCAGCAGCTGGTAGAGGGGGTTGTTGAGACGTGAATATTGCAGGTTTGGGCTGCCTAGGTAGGGCCTGTTGCCCCCACCTGAGAGCTGTGCTGCCAGCATGCTGGGATCCAAAGCACCTGGAGGGAGAGAGGAGGAAATCCAAGGAAAGTGATTGGTCTCCCTAAAGACACAGGGCACATGGTCCTCATCAGAAGACAGTGAAACGGACCATTAGTCCTCTAGCTCAGTACACTGATTGGCAGCGACTTGAACCTGGGAAATTCTGCATGCACGGCAGATGCTCTCTCTCTCTGAGCTATGGCCCAGTAACCCCCCCCCCCCCCACAAATCCCCTCTCTGGAAATCCTAATTTTGGATATAATTGGTCACAACATAGGGTTCAAATCCCCACCCAGCCAGGATGCTCCCTGGGGAGCCTTGGACCAGTCACTATCTCTCAACCTGACCTACCTCACAGGGTTGTTGTGATGTTAAAATGAGAGGGGAGAACCATGCGCACACCACATTGAGCTCCTTGGAGGAACAGTGGAGTATAAATGTACTAAACAAATAACAGGTCCATTTGTTTTCCTGCCTCACCATTTAGATAAAAGAGATCGAGTTCCTGTAAAACATCTTATTTCAAACCTCTTGGTTCACTGCTGAAGTGTGGTTTGTTTGTTTTTTTGCCAGCCACCATGAAGTTCAAACCATGCCATCAGTGAAAGAATGGCTGACGAAAGGCTAAGAGTTGCCTCCCCCTGGAAAAATCGTGGCTTTAGGTTGCTTTGGACTACAATCCCCATCATCCCTACCAAGGATCATGCTGGCTGGGGCTGATAGGAGTTGTATTCTAAAATGCCTGGAGGGCAGAGATGGGTTTACCACTGGCTCATACTTTTTGGAGGTGAAAGGGGCTTTTCACATCAATGGGTAAGGTGGATAGCATTCACTGTTTATTGGAATGGGTGTTGTACTTTTCACTGGATAGAAGTCAGTTTTTTGTGCTAAAGTGATAACAACAACCTCTGCAACCAAAATGTCATGTATATGAACCTTACCCACCCACCTCCAAAAACAGTATTCCTTGAATTTCCCCCTTTTTCTTGTCTCATGCTTTACGCCCACTCCAAATAACTGGTTGCTAGCTCATTTCTGGGCCCAATCCAAGGTGCTCACATTCATGTTTAAAGCTGTAATTGACTTAGGCCCCAAATACCTGAAAGACCACCTCCTTCTTTGATTGTTGTAACCCACCCTAGAACCTTAGGGTGAAGGGTAGGTAATTAATAATAATAATCCATACCATGCATAGAAAGGGGGCGCTGTGCAGTCCTGGTCGTGAGGCGTTCTCCTCTCCTACGGGGGAGACTTGCAGTCCTCTGCAATCCAATTGATCCCTGGGCAGAGAAAACAGGAAGGTAAGAATTAGGGTCGAAGCTCCCACTCCACTTCTCCCCTCGTGCTTTGAAAAGAGCCAGGTTTTTATTTGTTTGTTCGTTTGTCAGCCTGCCTGTTTGTCTGGTAATTTCTTAGCCAGCTTTATGAGAATTACATCCAGTAAAATCCATCACACATAAGCAACGGCACTTACCTCTTGAGCACCAGAAATAGAGGGAATGATTCAACAACATGGAAGAAGGGTCTATTAGCCACGCTGGCTATCTAGAACCTCACAAGTGGCATCTGATTTAACTTGTTCCTTCAATGCAAGGATTTAGAGCAAAATGTACTTCAGGAGGCTTGGTTTGGTCAGAATTGAGTATACACTTCCAGAGTTAATGCTAAAGACGTCATAAATAAGCCTTTTCTATTTTTCTCGTTGTTTGGTTAATGATTCCTTGCCAGAGGTAGCTGCTAGAACTTTGTGTGTGAAGTTCCCCCATAGAATGGTCCATCAAAACCCCAGGGGACAGCTTTGGGGTGAAGATGCCTTCAGGTTTTGACTCCACCTACCCTGGTTGACCACTGGATTCCTCTGGCCAGGGAGAGAGTTTCCTGTGCCGGCTGAGACTTGCAACAAGAGCTCCTCGGGGCCTGAGCAACAGCAAACTCCTGAATTACAGATTATTTGTTGATCCTAGCTTGCTCCTCGCACCTGACTCTAGTTCGCCCTCTGGCTGTGATTTGCTCTTTGGTCGTGACTGACTGATTGATTTCACCTTCTACTGCCTTGCAAGGCTCAGCCCCAATATTCCCCTAGCAAAGGGCAATCTCATATTCCCAAGTCTCTGTCCTTTTGCCCCTTGAGTCACTGCCATGTCTACTAGCCACAATGACTATGCACTACCCGCACAGTCGGAGACAGTAATGTTTCTGAACATCAGCAGCTAGAAACCACAGGAGGGGAGAGTGCTCTTGCGCTCGGTTCCCGTTTGCTGGTTTTGTTCCACTGCAAGAACAGGAAGCTGGGCTAGATCCAGTCTGGTCCAGCAGGTTCTACTTGTGTTCTTATGCCAACACGCCATCTTTGTTCCAGAATCTACCTTGCAGTGGTGGCTGGTGCCCATTGGAACTGGTAGGGCAGGAGGCCAACAGGAAGTGGAACCACAGCCAGAGTCAGAAGGCAGGTATGTGAGGACTGGATAAGGGCAGGCTGAGGTTGCTGAATGTGTCCCATTTGCCCTAACAGACCTCCACTGCAGCAGTTAAGCCATTGGATATCTGCTGCCTCTACTGCTGGTCCATGATCCAAAAGCACCCTGAAAAGATGCAGATGCCCCATCCTCTCCCATCAAAGACAATGCAGATCCAAAGGAGCTATAGCAAACATCTCACATAACCTGGTGCCCTATGGATGTTTGGGAGTTGTAGTCTGCTAACATCCAGAGGGCACTAGGTTGGGTGGTTGGGGGAAGCACAGCTGCAGAATCACGTCTGTACACATAAAAGGAAGATAAGACACTGAAAATCAGCACAGACCAACAGGACAAGACAGACCTTGACAGAACTGCGGACGGAGAAGACACAGGAGGAGGAGTCTGATTGGTCGGAACCCAACACAATGACCTTCCGATCCGTCTTTTGGGTGAAAGTGAGCTGCAGGGAGAGACAGGCACAGATAAAAGGATGGAAGCGATGTTTCTCCTCCCCCCCCCCAACCCAACCCTCCCGAAATACTAAATAAATCTTCTGTTGCTTTTACCACCAGAACCAATCAAAAAGGTGTGAGTTTTTTCAGCACAGTCCCAGCAAGCTTTTCCCATGTGGTCTGGCAGCATACATGATAGTTTACATGACTCCCCTGTCCTCCTTCCCTGCAAGGTTGACTTGCAAAAATTTAACCTGGTTAAACTTCCCTAAACAGGGCTGCCTTCAGATGTCTTCTAAAAGTCAGGTAGTTGTTTATCTCTTTGACATCTGATGGGAGGGCGCCACTACCGAGGTTTTCTCTGTTGTATGCAACAGGCAGAAATTCAACAGGCACAGCCTCCCTTAGATCTGAACCATTCATTTATTCAAGTTATTTATAGGCCACTCCTTTCAAAATGTTTTCAGATTGTTTTAAATACATTTTATTTTATTCTATTTTATTCTATTCTATTTTACGCTGCATTGTTTTACTGCGTGGTTGCTTGCAGCCCTGGGCTTCTTTGAGGATGTCAGGTGCACAGATAGATAATGAATAAATAAGTAACTTTGAATAAATAATAATATTCATCCGGGAGTAGTTTATAATGCAATCTAAAACACAGCAATAATAAAAACGTACCGTATTTTTCGCCCTAGAGGACGCACCTTTCCCCCTCCAAAAATGAAGGGGAAATGTGTGTGCATCCTATGGGGCGAATGCAGGCTTTTGCTGAAGCCTGGAGAGCGAGAGGCGTCGGTGCGCACCGACCCCTCTGCCTCTCCAGGCTTCAGGAAGCTATCCACAAGCTCCCGCGGGCTCACAAGGCTTGCGGGCAGCAGCCTGCAGCCCGGAGCACGGGGAACCCTCCGGAGGACGCCTCATGCTGCGGGCAAGTCTCCGCAAGCCTTGCGCACCCGCGGGAATTCCCCCCGGGCTCGCAAGGCTTGGGGCGGCAGCCTGCAGCCCGAACCACGGGGCACGCTGCGGAGCACACCCCGTGCTTCGGGCAGATGTCTTGGATGGGCACTGGTGGATGGAGAGACAAAAGGGAGTACCTGAAACGGCTTACCTGAGTGACACCCTGCTTACTTTCAGAGGAGTCCTCTCCCCCATCCTCTGAATACTCCGAGCCCATGTCCATTAGGCGATTTTTCTCCTACACCAAGAACAACAACAATTCATATATATATAAGGGTCTGGTGACTTCTGTTTCAGTGTATCTAAAGAAGTGTGCATGCACACGAAAGCTCATAGCTATAACAAACTTAGTTGGTCTCTAAGGTGCTACTGGAAGGAATTTTTAAATTTTGTTTTGACAACAAGTCAGTTTTGTAGACAGGCAAAGTCCAGTTGCAAATGTTGCTTCAGGTCAGCTTGACCCATAAACAGATCTGGTGCCCCATTCATTTCCCTTCCTCCCACCACCCCACGTCTTCCTGCTGTCGGTTCACCCACAAATAATAGGTACTCTTCAACTGTCCCAGTAAAATTGGAATACCCATTTTTTGTGTGTGTGAGAACACAGTGCTCATTTTGGGTGCCATAATCTTGCTTTCCCCCCAAAAGAAAACACTTTTGGGGGGCCATGATCTCACTCAGCACTCCAAAATACGCATTTTTGGACACTGTGCTTCCATGCAGGAGCACAGCCCTGGAAAAACTGTCTTTTGGGGCCCCACTCTCATGAGGGTAACGTGACTCGCATGGACACACATCCTGGTTTTTCACCTTGATGTGTTGGAAGGTATGAGAATAGCATCACGGTGTATTTAGTGCCCCTCTTCCTCACAATAAAACCCCTGGTCTCCTCCATTGCCATTGGGTCTAGCGCCACCTGCTGCTGGGTTTCCTTGTCTTCTGCCCCACCGAGTCCCAAATGGAAACCACCACTGAAGCCTAGGAGCCAAAACCTCTGGTTTCCATCCCCAGAAAGAAGCTTAGTGGCAGGGAACTGAAAGCAACACTTTGAATTAGTTGTTATCGTTGGGCATGGGAAGTGGACTGGTGTGGGAGAACAGGGAACCTGGGATCCTAGGTGTTTCCCTGGCTTTCAGCCAGAAATTCCTTGCTGCGCTGAGATTCCTGGGAATTCCTTACCATGTTGAGATTCCTGACGGCCTCGCCTTTCTCTTGCACAAATCGCTGGCTCTCGCCCACCATTTGCTCCTGTGTCAAACGGGCCTGTCCTTCCAGCCTCTGCACCGTCCTCTGGATATGGGGGAGAGAACCAGGTTAGAATCCTCAGACTTCAGGGCTACACAGAGCTCTATTGCACCTAGAATAATTATACACAGGGAGCCCCTCTTGTGTCGTGGTCAGGTGCAGTAGAAGCAAAAACACAACCCCAAGGTTATTGACTAGTTAAATAACGCTTAGCTGATGACTCATCTGCCTTTTCACAGATTTAACTATCACGTGTGCAGAATATCCCAAGCTAAACATGGATCTTTTTTAGAAAGCAAAAGGTGAACAGGTGAATTGTGTGCTATCCTACAGTCTAACAATGCTCCTTTATTGAAAGGAAAGGCCATCTTCTTTCTCATCCTTTATTTTATACATATCACAGTAGGGGGGGGGGGAGACAAATAACACCCTTCAAAAATATACTTAAGAGCCTCTAAGTCTTGATCCCTCTGATTAAAAGCTGGCACCACTAGTTCAAAAGTGACGCCTGCATCAATTGAGCAACTAAAATTTCAGTTGGTCGATCTACTGATTGGACCAGATTTAAGTGTGCAGTCAAAAGAAAACAAAAGGGAAACAGAAGTACCAGATCTGTTTGCCGTTGCCTTGGCAAAGCAGCCCGGAGCACAAAAAAACACCCGTGCTACTTTTTAAAGAATAAATGTGTAAGAAATAAATGCTGCGCACATGAAAATGGCAGGATAGGAATGTCCCTCCTCATCCTGAAAAGAAAAGCACTGCAGCAGCCTTTGCACCAAACTGGTGCCCCTGAGATGTTTTGGACTACAATTCCCAAGTAGCACTGTCAGGGCCCCAGGTCAGAGAAGGCTACTACAGGGTGAGCACAAAGCCTGGAACTGGATTTGTGGGTCATCAGGACTGCCACTTACCTTCCTTTGGTTGATGCTGTTCTGCAGCTGAGTGATCTCTTGGGCCAGAGCTTGGCAGATGGCCTCCTTCTCCTCTTCCAATCGGCTTTCCCGCTCCAGTTGCTGGAACTCCAGATCTTCATAGCATCTCAGGGCTCCATCTAGCATCTCAGATGTCTGGGAATAGAACCAGAGTCTATACTGACTTCTGGGTCTCATCGCTTATTGGCAGAAGGACCCAGTGGTCAGGGAACTTATGCTACCTGCCAGATTCCCACAATTTGCAAGCCAGTAGAAATTTCTTCCTGGCTTGGATATTTTTAGGCCTGCATTGTGGAGACCAGCCTTCCCCAACCTCCTGGTGCCTTCCAGATGTTTTGGAGCACAACTCCCACCCAACCCAGCTGTGGTATTGGGGGCTGATAGCAATTCAAAGCCCCCTAATTAGGGGAGCCTGTCCTAGATTTCACCACTTGGAGATTGTAGGTGGGGAGAAATCACATTTTGAAATGCACACGGCACAAAGAACACGATTAGAAACATGCAAACACATACTGATCAGACCATTGGGCCCATCAAGCTCAGCACTGCCCACACTGACTGGTAGCAGCTCCCCAAGGTCTTAGCCAGGAGGTTTCTCCCAACTGTACCTGGGGGTTGAGCCTGTGATCTTTTGCACACATGTGTTCTGCCAGTGAACCACTGCCCTTCCCTAAAGGTCTAGGCTAGAGCCCTTCTCTCCCTGGGGTTGAAGAAGATTGGAAGAAATTCAAGATTTATTTAAAAAAATACTGTAATTTGGCTGAATGTTAAGAAAGGATGCTAGATCATAAATAATGGTGCACCACTAAATTAGTGAGAATTAAGGTGATAAGTAAATCTGAGAAAAAATTATAAATTTTTTGGAGAATTTATAGATTATATTTAAATGAATTTGACATAAGAGCGTAAACAAGATGATAAATTGCTGGCAAGAATTGGCAATGATGTAAATGGGAGCGGGAGGTGTGAGGGAGTCCAAAGATGTTATGAAAAGATGTCATGATATATGCTATACTGTTTTTTATTTCTATATTTATGTTTGAAAAATCCAAATAAAATATTATAAAAAAAAAATAGAGCCCTTCTCTCCCTGATGCCTATCTTCCTATAAGCAGAGAGTTTGATGCATGCCTTCAAATCGCACCATCTGCCCCACTTGCAATCTGAAGTGGTAGCAACCAAAGAGAGAAATCACACCATCTGACCTGATTTTTGCATGCCGCTATACCAGACCTATTTCTGGCAGCTCCTTGCTGCGCACTCACCTCCTGAAGCTGCTTCTGCATCCGTTCCCGCATGGATTCGGGCTGGTTGTCCAGGTGGATCTGTGATTCAGCGTGCTGCCGCTGCAGCTCCTCTACCTTGTGACGCTCTCTCTGCAGCCGCGCCTTCTCCTGCCGAAAAAGAGGGCAGGGAGAGCATTACTACATCTCCATGGGCAGCAAATATCCAGCCGCTTTTGCTCCACCTAGCAGGTTACCAGATTAGGCGTTCCTTTCCCAACTGTGATCGGCGCTGCGATAAGCGCCGCTTGGGAGGCCAAGTTCTCACTGATGAAATAAAGGCGAAGTCCAGGCTGCAACACTTCAGAGTGCAGGCAGGAGTGTAGTTCAGGGTAGGGTCACCTGGATTCAGATAACCCATCACTTTTGCCAGCATGGGAAGATTGGAAACTGCCTTGTGCAAAGTCAGACACATTGGTCCATCACACTGGTGACACTGCCCAGCACAGGTTTTCCAGGAGTCCCTCCCAGTCCTACCTGAAGATGCTGAGATTCGAACCTGAGACCTTCTGCATACAAAGCAAATGCTCTACCGCTGAACTATGGCCCTTCCTCTTCTCCCACTGGGGAATGGAAATATATAACTAGTTGCCAAGTACCGTATTTTTTACTCTATAAGACTCACTTTTTCCCTCCTAAAAAGTAAGGGGAAATATGTGTGCATCTTATGGAGCGAATGAAGGCTGTGCAGCGATCCCTGAAGCTAGAACAGCAAGAGGGATTACTGCTTTCACTGCGCAGCGATTCCTCTTGCTGTTCTGGCTTCTGAGATTCAGAATATTTTTTTTCTTGTTTTCCTCCTCCAAAAACTAGGTGCGTCTTGTGGTCTGGTGTGTCTTATAGAGCGAAAAATACGGCAATCAACATTTTCCTCCTTCCCTGTGTTCTCTTCCTTCTTGTTGTGCTGTTATTCCTCACTGCTTCGGGCACTTTGACCTCCCAGCCCATCAACAAGGTGTTGTGCTCTGCTAGGAGCAGACTTTGGATATCAAGGTGGAGATTTAGCACCCCCCTGTGTGTCAGCTACCTGTTAAGTTCCTTGCACTACTTTAATTACAGGTACTTTTGAAGATTTCGGAAGGACAGCTTTTTAAGCATATATATTCCTGGCGACAGCTTGTTGTTGTTATGCAGAAGTCTTGTGATGTGGGCTACTTGATGACAGCATTGCGTTTTTATTCATATAGGAAGAAAATATCTATTGCACCTGTCATCATAAATGACCTCAGGGCAGGACGCAACCATTTGCCATTTCTTCCCCTACCACACACACAAAAAGCTGAGAGACCTAAGACAAGCAGGGAGACAGTGGGGGTGGCCTGCATTGCAGGGGGTTGGGCTAGATGACCCCTGGGTTCCCTTCCTATTTTAAGTTCTCTGAGTCTAGGACAAGAAAAAACCTAAGTAGGAATATGAACAGCTGCCTTACACTGGTTTATCTAGCCCAGTATTGTCTTCACTGATTGCCAGTGGCTCTCTAGGGTTTCAGGCAGGAGTTTTGCCAGCCCTACCTGGAGATGCCAGGAATTGAACCCAGGACCTTGTGCCTATAAGGCAAATGTTCTACCAATGGGCTACAGTCCTTCCTGCATTTTGTGTGTAGGTGCGGTGGATTTTTGTTTTTGTTTAGCCAAACACTGCTTTTCTGTCAACTTAAGTTTTGCTTTATTATATAACACTAAAAGGCCAAAGTGGGGAATAACAAAAGGGATGATGAGAAAGCCTTTGAATTTCAGTTTCAATCTCAAAATACAAAGAGCCTTGTGGCACTTTAAAGGCTAACAAATTTATTATGGCATAAGCTTTCCTGGACGACAGTGCACTTCATCAGATGTATAAACAGTTACCTTGAGTGGAAGGTATATATATCCATAACATGCGTGTGCATGTTTTAAAGGGAATGTGCACTGAGAGGTTAATGTGCATAGCAACTGGCCATTGTGCACATTCACCAGGCCTCATGGGGAATGTGCATATAATCTTTCCAGGAAGAGAGAATAATGTACATTTCCATCAACAGACATACTCGCCAACTGCCCTTGGGGAATGTGCATATGTCGACTACATTTTGCACATTCTCTGATCAGAGGTGTGCAATCGGTCTGCTGCCGGAGCTGCTTCCGGACCAGTGCCTGATCTTACATGACCCACAACATACCCTCCCACTGATCAGCAGAGCAGTAAGAGGGACAGGAGGCTCCAGATACAGGATACCTTCTTTCTGCAGTCCATCCTCCGCCACCTTTTTTCACCTGTTCACCAATCAACTGAGCAGCAGAAGGGGGGGTTGCAGGGAGATGAAGAATGCAAAACTTCCCTCCCCTTCCCACAGTCCTGATGGACCTTCCCACCATCACACAGGAGGGAAGATTCATCCAACTGGAAGAGTTACCCAGCAGGGAAAACAAAGCTGGCAGAGAAAGGGTGTGATCCTACCCATCCTACCTGTGCCATTCATCATCAGCTCAGGATGATGCTATCAGGGCGACCACACATGATCTGACTTTCGGGGAGGTCGCACTGTTTCATTTCCAATCGGTGCATATCCTGCAACTTCCTACTGAAATCACATAGCAAATGTTCCTGCACTGCAGGGGCGGGTTGGGCTAGATGACCCTCAGGGTCCCTTCCAACTCTGCAATCCTATGATTCTATGTCCCAGTTGATTTTTGCCCTGCTTTTGTTGCACTTCCACCCTTCCGGACAGCAATCATGCAGAGGCATCCAAGGAGCACCTCAGAACAAACGAAAGCAGGAGAAATCCACATGTTGCAAAACACACCCGCAATAAATCACCAGCCTGAAGAGGCCCCTGGAGGCTGACGAGAGGCTTAAGAGAGGAGGCCTCACCTTCTCTCTTTCGGCGTGGCACCTGCGCTCCGTCTCCACGAGGCGTTTCTGCAGCTCCAGCAGCTTCTCCTCTTCCCTTCTCAGCTCCTGCCTCTCTTCCTTCAGTTCTCCTTGCAGCAAGGCTCCTTCCAGGTCCATCTGCTGGGGAAGGGGGCCATGTCAGAGGCAAGGTCTCCAAACATCCTGGCTGGTGGCCAGCCAACCTCTACACAACCACCAGGGGGCAGACGGGCAAGCGGAATCATGGGATAAGAGCAATCGAGGAATGCAGGGGAAGTTCTAACTTCCAGGCTCCCCTGATCTGATCTGACCATTAGAGAACGCTCCTGAGAGCACCTTGGGAACTAAACACCGTGCGGCGAGGGATGCCCCGTTCTGCAGAACCAGCAGGTCCTGCTCTCTGTGTATCTGTGACGTGCCTCAAGCCTTTCCCCACCTGCCTGGGTGTGGTGCCTCCACCATACCGGTTTTACAGGTGCCAATTGTCACCCATCAGACACCCCTTTCCTCGCAAAACAGGGAGGGGATTGTAGGAGACTGAGGCGTACCTCAATGTTCACCTCCTTCTTCCGGTGATGCAGCTCCTTGATCCGATTCTCAAGAGCCGAGATCTTGCTCACAGCATGAGTTGGCCGCAGTTGCTTCTCCTTCGTGCTGCAGCCAATTCTTCCTGTTTGGGGACTCTCGTACTGGGAAGGGAAACACGATATATAAATCAGGGTTTGTGTGTACACGTTCAGGCTGTGTTCGCACAAACAAAACCCTGTGGGTGGTTCTGAACCCCTCACCATAACAGCTTGAGAAGGGCCTATATCTAGCTGCTGGAGATGTGGCAAGGATAATGCTTCAGATAAAACATACATTTGTACAACGTCCTACATCGAAAAAATTCTGGCAGGAGGTAATAGAGCCAATTAACATGACTGTATGGAAAAATCTTAAATTTGCAGAGGAAAAATATCCTTTTGAATTATGTACGCAACACATGGAATCTAATAAAGGGACTCTATGTGCCCTTACTATGGCAAAAAGACTGGTATTGATGAACTGGAAAAATAAAAATGCAGCTCCCTTTAATGATTGGATTGAAGACATGTACAAACTTGCTGCACATGAGCAAGTTGTGTACAAACACAGATTTGCCATGGACAAATTTAATGATATTTGTTATAAATGCCATATTAGATAAATCTGAGCCTGAGTCTGAGTCTGGTTAACTACAATAACAACCCCCCCCCCCCAATTTTTGTAATGTACATAATATCTTTTGTTGTTGTTGTTGTTGTGTTTTGTTTCCTACATAGGTACTATTTATTGATTCTTCCTTTTGTGTCTTCTTTTACTTTGAGCACTTGTAATTTGAATATGAAATAATATGAATATGAAATAAATTAAGAACTTAAGAAGAAGCTGGGAAGCCTGCCAGCAGGATCTGAGCACAAGAGCATCTTTCTCCTCCTGTGCTTTCCAGCAACTGGTATTCAAAGCATTGCTGCTGCGTCTAACCATGGACTTCCTTTTCACTGGAGGTACCAGGTGCAAATCAAAACAGTGACCATCTTTGTTCAAATGAGGTGCTCCAGCACTGAGCTACGGTGTGTCCCAATAACTGTGTCAAAAGGTGTGGCTGAGATTCCCTACCAGGGTTGCAAAACTGAAACTGAAAATGTGAGCTTGGGAGGCAAGAGATTAACACTAGTCCCTTCGCGAGAGGAGAGATTTTGTTCTATCTGAACTCTTCCTCCCCGCCCTGCTCCCATCCTTTACCCCTTTGTCCAATTGGTACTTAACTAAGAGCTATGAAGATCTAAGCATACCTGAAAACCAAAACTTCTGTCTTGGGAATCCTTCCAGAGACTACATACAGTTGTACCTTGGTTCTCAAACACCTTGTGACTTGAACGTTTTGGTTCCTGACTGCCGCAAACCCAGACATGAGTGTTCCAGTTTACAAACTTTTTTGGAAGCCAAACATCCGGTGTGGTTTCCGTGGCTTCCGACTGAGTGCAGGAAATTCCTTGGTTTTTGAACATTTTTGGAATTTGAACAAACTTTTGGAACATTCGAGAACCAAGGTACGACTATAGTAGGAAACTAAGAGGAGGTGTTGACCATTCACCACACAGATACGCTTCATAGAGGGAGGAAGAAAAACCTGCTCACTTCCCTCTCTATAGCAACACCCAGGTTAATGGTTCTAGGCACCAGTGGCAAAAGGGCTTGTGGTTAGCTGCCACATAAGAACTTAAGAAGAGTCCTGCTGGATCTGGCCGAGGGCCCACCAAGTCCAGCTTCCTGTCCTCACAGTAGCCATGCAAAGCAGATGCTCTACCATTGAGCTGTGGCTCCTCCCAAACTATATAACTCTAATGCTCAAAAATTTGCACTGGCAGCCCCAATCTCTGCCCAAACACTGAGTCTTCTGGGTCACTGTTTGTGGCCCCTATGACTTGGATGCTTGGTTTGTATTCATTGGGAGCCGTGCAGTTAATATTGTGGGCCCAACTCCCTTCTAGTTGGGGTTAGCAGGCCTCATCCCTGTTGATTTTCCAGTGTCTACTGAAGACTTTCCCCCCATTAGCTGAAGTCTGATTGTGTCGTTTTAGTAAAAGGCGAAAGATTTGTACGATCTGAAGAGAAACCAGAGTATCTGATTGTGTGGTTTTAACTACCTTTCCTGTATTGCATTTCTTGTGCAGTGCTTAAAGACGATTGCACTTCTCTACCTGTTGTTTGTTTTTTTTTATAATAATTTTTATTAATTTTCCACATAAATAATAAAGAACAATATAAAACAGTATAACTTCAAGCTCATCGGTTCATACCCTTTTTTCTTTGACTTCCCCATACCTCCCCATCCCTGCATCCTTGTTTAATAATTCTTTAGCAACCCTTAGGTCCATTGTCTTAATTCCCTTTCATCAAAAGTTTCTTAAGTTTTTTATTTACTGCTGCAATTCTTTACTTCTTACCCCCTGACATCTTAACATTCCTCAATTTTGCAATTATTTTTAAGATATATTTTAAATTTCTTCCAGTCCTCTTCCACTGTCTCTTTCCCTTGGTCCCGGATTCTGCCCGTCATCTCGGCCAGTCCCATAAAGTCAATCACCTTTGTTTGCCATTCTTCCAGAGTAGGTAATTCTTGCATCTTCCAATACTTTGCCAGTAGAATTCTTGCTGCTGTAGTGGCATACATAAAGAAAATCCTATCCTTCCTTGACACCACTTGGCCCACCATGCCCAAGAGGAAAGCCTCTGGTTTCTTAGGAAAAGTCCACTTAAGGACCTTCTTAATTTCATTATAGATCATTTCCCAGAAAGCTTTAACCTTTGGGCAGGTCCACCAGAGGTGGTAGAAAGTGCCTTCAGTCTCATTACATTTCCAACACTTATTACTATGCAAATGATATATTTTTGCAAGCTTGACTGGGGTCATGTACCACCGGTAAATCATTTTCATAATATTTTCCTTTAAGGCATTACATGCAGTAAATTTAATACCGGTGGTCCATAACTGTTCCCAGTCAGCAAACATGATATCATGACCGATATCTTGTGCCCATTTAATCATAGCTGATTTCACCATTTCATCCTGTGTATTCCATTTTAACAGCAAGTTATACATTTTTGATAAGTTCTTAGTATTGGGTTCCAGCAATTCTGTTTCTAATTTTGACTTCTCTTTCTGAAATCCTATTTTCCTGTCCTGTTTGAACGTCTCATTTATCTGATGGTAGTGCAACCAATCTCGAACCATAGGCTTTAGTTTCTCATAACTCTGAAGTTTCACCCTTTCGCCATCATATTCTAAAATCTCATGATATTTTGGCCATTTAGAATCCATATTAAGCTTTTTTACTTCCCTAGCTTCCATTGGTGACACCCACCTAGGGGTTTTACTTTCCAACAAATCTTTATATCTAATCCAAACGTTATACAATGCTTTCCTTACAATATGGTTTTTAAAACTTTTATACACCTTTACCTTGTCGTACCATAAGTATGCATGCCAGCCAAAACTATTGTCATACCCTTCCAGATCCAAAATGTCAGCGTTCTCAAGAAGTAGCCAGTGTTTCAACCAGCAGAAAGCTGCTGATTCATAATAAAGTCTTAAGTCCGGCAGGGCAAACCCCCCTCTATCCTTTGCGTCAGTTAAAATCTTAAATTTAATTCTGGGCTTTTTGCCCTGCCAGACAAATTTTGATATGTCTTTCTGCCACTTCTTGAAACAATCCATCTTGTCCACAATCTGCAACGTCTGGAATAAGAACAACATTCTAGGCAATACATTCATCTTAATAGTAGCGATTCGGCCTAACAAGGAGAGTTTCAACCTTGACCATATTTCCAGATCCTTTTTAACTTCTGACCAACATTTTTCATAATTATCCTTAAATAAGTTCACATTCTTGGATGTTAAGTTTACCCCCAGGTATTTTACCCTTTTTGTTATTTCCAAGCCTGTTTCATTCTGAAAACTCTCTCTTTCTTCCATTGTTAAATTTTTTTCCAACACTTTCGTTTTTTGTCTATTCAATTTAAAACCTGCTACTCGACCAAATATTTCAATTAGTTCTAATACTCTTTTAGTACTAGTGTCTGGCTGTTGCAAGGTCAATACCAGATCGTCTGCAAATGCTCTTAATTTGTACTGTCTAACTCCGACCTGAACTCCTTTAACCAACTGGTCCTTTCTGATCATGTTTAACAAAACCTCCAGGACTGATATAAAAAGCAAAGGGGATATTGGGCAGCCCTGTCGTGTACCTTTTTCTATAGGTATCTACCTGTTGTTTGATTAAAAGAAAAACATTGGGAGCTGCCTTGTCCCAAGGAGGCCCATTTGTCCGTCTATAGCTCAGTTTTGTCAACATTGACTGGCAGCAGCTGTCCAAGGTTTTGGGCAGGGCACATTCCCAGTCCTGCCTGGGGATATCAGGGATTGAACCTGGGTCCTTTTGCTTGCAAAGCATATGGGGCTGGCGAGCAGTGAAAGCAGAGGAGGCAGCCCCTAGCAAATACATATGCATATTTACCCCTGTCATTTCTGTTAAAAACACCGCTCTCCCGCTTGACGAAGGAAAAGGCTCAAAAGCCAATTAAGCCTCAGTTGAGAAATGAGACCCTAGATGTTTGCTGCCACTCACCCCATTCTGGGCACTCTCTGTGCTGCTGGCTTCATCCTCCTCCATCCCGTCACTGGAGTTTCCACCTGGGCTGGAGCCGCCTTCCAAAGAAAGGGCATCTTCTATGCTACACTGGGCTGGGGACCCCTCCTTGTCTGGTGACTGGCACTTGGGCATATCCTCCAGGCGATCCTTCTCCAGTTTGGTTGAAAAGGGGCACAGCTCCGCTTGGCTCAGCACCCCCATGGCATCCGAGTTCTGGAGCACCATCACTCAACAAGGCATGATATCCGCTGCGAGGATAAACGATAATAACAAAGACCCCTTGTTATTTAGTCACCAGCATCGTCTATTTCTTTACTGACTTATGATTCTGTTTGGGAATCGTTTCCCGTGGTTTTGTAGCAGGAAAGAGTCACGCTAAAAATAATCCCGCATGTGAAAAGCAACAGAGAAACAGTTCCGTGTATATAAAAACAACAACTCATGCATGAAAACAATTTCAAATCCAACACAGGTACAGACAGGGATAAAGATCTCTGCTTGAAATGATCTTCAACAGGTGTCAGAAAGACCACAGAGGTGGTTTTTGCTTGATATATAACTGCCAAAGGATTGGTGTCACCAAGGGCTGCATTTAATGTAGAGCTAAGATGCGCTTTGCATGAGCAGACAAATTCTACTGCATGGCGGGGGCGGTGTTCCCCTCCAGGCACCCCGTAAACCTGTCCTGAGTTTTTCCCAAAGCCCAAAGCGGATTCAGCGACAGCGAGGGAGTGCCTTTTGTTGCAGTGTGGTTTTAGCTTGCTGTTGTTCATTCTTTTCTTTGTGTAATTTTTTTTTAAAGCATTATCTGTCATTTAGTACATTCTAGACCCCAAAGGTGTGGTACAAGTATTTTAAGGCACGAATAGATAAAAACAGGTGTAATGCCCTGAACTTCTGAAACACACCCCATGAATGCTAAGTATTTTTCCCCTCCCTGTCTTACGTAAAGGTAGAAGGACAGCCCTGTTTATTGCAACTCATTACCATAAGTTGGGGCCAAGCCCTCGGGGACTTCATATGTCAAAGTCAGCATCCCATAATGGACTCCCTGCAATTCATTCTTTTTTAGGGGAAAGAAGAAGAAAAGCTTACCAGGAGCCTGGAAGCGGAAAGAAAAGGAAATTCCCATTGCACCAAAGGCCAAGGGATTCCCAACTGCTTCTCAGCCTGCTGTCGCCTTTCCTTTGCCTGAGATAATCTAGTGGCAGGTCTAGGCACCATGTTACCTTGAATGCAAAAATGCCAAATTGCCCCTAAGGGGCCCAGCATGCACATGTGATGCCACATGTCACCTGTGACGTCCCATGCATCTTCAAATGCTGGGTAGACTGGTGCCACCTTCCGCTAAAGTGTGCCAGTCCCTGTAGCATCAGGAGATGCTGTGCAAGCCGGTGTGACCTCGTGCCATGCCCGCTGGTCCCCTTGGCATCTCGAGACACAGTGCAGGCCAGTGAAGCCTTCTGCTGGCTGCAGGTAGGCCTGGCAGGGCCCAACACAGCTGTGGGAAATAATAATAATAATTTATTATTTATACCCTGCCCATCTGGCTTAGTTTCCCCAGCCACCCTGGGTGGGTCTCAATCGAGTGTTAAAAACAACAAAGCATTAAATATTAAAAACTTCCCTAAACAGATGTCTTTTAATTCAGATGTCTTTTAAAAATAGGATAGCTGCTAATTTCATTGACAAATGATGGGAGGGCGTTCCACAGGGTGGGCACCACTACTGAGAAGGCCCTCTGTCTGGTTCCCTGTAACCTCACTTCTCGCAGTGAGAGAACTGGCAGAAGGCCCTCGGAGCTGGATCTCAGTGTCCGGGCTGAACGATGGGGGTGGAGACGCTCCTTCAGGTATACAGGACCGAGGCCGTTTAGGGCTTTATAGGTCAGCACCAACATTTTGAATTGTGCTCAGAAATGTACTGGGAGCCAATGCAGATCTCTCAGGACCGGTGTAATAATAATAAATAATAATAATAATAATAATAATAATAATAATAATAATAATAGTAGTAGTAAATTTTATTTATATCCCGCCCTCCCCAGCCGAAGCCGGGCTCAGGGCAACTAACAACAATAAAACAGTACAAAAGTACAGCACAAACAACACTCTAAAATCATTCATTATAAAGTTAATTAAATTCAAGCCCCAGGCCACCATTGGGCCAGAGCTTCGTGAAGATTGCCAAGGGAGGGAGTCAGGCTGTGCCCTGACCAAAGGCCTGGTGGAACAGCTCTGTCTTGCAGGCCCTGCGGAAAGATGTCAAGTCCCGCAGGGCCCTAGTCTCTTGTGACAGAGTGTTCCACCAGATCGGAGCCACAGCCGAAAAAGCCCTGGCTCTAGTTGAGGCCTGCCTAACTTCTCTGTGGCCTGGGACCTTCAAGATGTTTTTATTTGAAGACCGTAAGTTTCTCTGTGGGGCATACCAGGAGAGGCGGTCCCGTAGGTACTAGGGTCCTAGGCCGTATAGGGCTTTAAAGGTTAAAACCAGCACCTTAAACCTGATCCTGTACTCCACCGGGAGCCAGTGCAGATGGTATAGCACCGGGTGAATGTGATCTCGCAGCGAAGACCCCATAAGGAGTATCACTGCAGCATTCTGCACCCGCTGGAGTTTCTGGGTCAGTCTCAAGGGCAGCCCCACGTAGAGCGAGTTACAATAATGTAATTATTATGTGGACCCGGCAGCCACTCCCAATCACCAGTCTACCTGTCCCATGTAGAGTGCATTACAGTTGTCTAAGCAGGAGATAACTAGAGCATGCACCACTCTGGCGAGACAGTCCGTGGGCAGGTAGGGTCTCAGCCTGCGTACCAGGTGGAGCTGGTAGACAGCCGCCCTGGACACAGATTTGACCTGTGCCTCCATGGACAGCTGTGAGTCCAAAATGACTCCCAGGCTGCGCACCTGGTCCTTCAGGGGCACAGTTACCCTATTCAAGAACAGAGAGTCCTCCACACCTGCCCGCCTCCTGTCCCCCCAAAACAGTACTTCTGTCTTGTCAGGATTCAGCCTCAATCTGTTAGCCGCCCTCCATCCTCCAACCGCCTCCAGACACTCACACAGAACCTTCACTGCCTTCACTGGTTCTGATTTAAAAGAGAGGTAGAGTTGGGTGTCATTTGCATACTGATGAACACCCAGCCCAAATCCCCTGATGATCTCTCCCAGCAGCTTCATATAGATATTAAAAAGCATGGGGGAGAGGACGGAACCCTGAAGCACCCCACAAGTGAGAGCCCAGGGGTCTGAACACTCATCCCCCATGACCACTTTCTGGAAGCAGGGTCACTGAGGGACGTGGTTTGAGGAAAGGAGGTGTGGCCTAGACTGAGCTGCGGGGGCCATAGAGAGTCCTGCAGGGCCACATTTGCACCCCAGACATGGGACACCCTATCCCTGACAGGTATATTGTGCTCAACGTATGCAGGGCAGGACATTACACACCACATCAGCAACAGGACTGGCTTAAGATATTTCATTGCCTGAGGCAGAAAATGAAATTGTTTCTGTTCATTAGAGTCTATTAAATATTTCTAGATTTGCATCCATACATAAACATCAGCATGCACACTTTCCATGCAAATCTGCATCCTCTTTCGGTGTCTTCTTTGGTGACACCTTTCCGATTTTTTGGTGACACATGAGCACCCGCCGCCTTCATTGAAAAGGGTGGCTGGGAAAGTGTCACGGCCTCAGACCTCTCAGGAGCTGCTGCTGGCAGTCAGAGTAGTCAGCACTGGGCCAGACTATCTGGCCTAGTCTGAAGCAGCTTCCTGTGTAATAGCAAAGGAACTCTGGCTGCCCAAGTCTTCATTGGTGTGAGAATAATAAAGATGTTTCCTCTGCAAGTTGTGTAGAGTTGGGGGGGGGGAGGTATGAACCTCTTAGATAACTGTAGACCTTCCAAGTGTCCCTATTTTTAAGGGACAGTCCTGGATTTACAGAAGCCATTCTGGTTCTGATTTGATCCCGGAATGTTCCGCTTTTCCTTAGGATGTCCCTATTTACACCAGAGGGTATGGAGTTATGAGACCCCCAAGCTAAGGAGATAAGTAACAATACAACCTTTAGAAGACACCTGAAGGCAGCTCTATATAGGGAAGTTTTTTAAATGTTTAATGTTTTATTATGGTTTTATATATGTTGGAAGCTACCCAGAGTGGCTAGGGCAACCCAGTCAGATGGGTGGGGTATTATTATTATTATTATTATTATTATTATTATTATTATCAGTGCTTTTATTTTTTAAAAATGTTTAGGGGTACTCTCATTTTCCTACTCATATTGAAATACTGTCCTTCAATGAGGCCAAACTTAGATTCACAAAATGTTTAGGGGTATGCATACCCCTGCATCCCCCCAGAAAAAAAGCAGTGATGATGACTGAATAGGACGTCCATATTTTCATCAGAGAAATGTTGTATGCAAATGATGACCTAATAACAACATCAAGTTTGCTTTAGATGTCAGGTGAGAGAATTTAAGACAGGCATCCCCAAACTTGGCCCTCCAGATGTTTTGGGACTACAATTCCCATCATCCCTGACCGCTGGTCCTGTTAGCTAGGGATGATGGGAGTTGTAGTCCCAAAACATCTGGAGGGCTGAGTTTTGGGGGTGCCTGACTTAAGAAGAGTCTGGCTGCTGGATCAGGCCGCAGGCCCATCTAGTCCAGCATTCTGTTCTCACAACAGCCAACCCACAAGAAGCCCCCCAGCACAGCTGCATCTTCCTCACTTGTGACACCCAGCAATTGGCATTCAAATGCTCAGTGCCACATTCAGTGGAGGTGGAGAGCATTTGCATTGCGGCTGGTAGTCATCCAATAGCTTTCTCCTCCATGAATTTGTCCGGTGCCCTTTGAAAGCCTTCCAAGCTGTGGGCTGTTGCTACCTCAAGTGGGAATGCAGAGGCAGAGACCCACCACTTCAGCAGCCCACTTATCTCTCCTAGTTCTCTCTCCCAGCTTGTTTCCCTCTTCGCTAAGAGACGCTTTCACATCGGACCAAAATAACAGCAAGGTCAGGTTTTTCCACAGAAGCGGGTAAGATGCCAATGAAAAGGAACTGAACACAGCCAGGAGGTCTGCTGAGGCAGCACAAGGGCTTGCTGACAGCCAGAGCGTGCCTTCAGAGACACTTCGTTTCTCATCGCTCCAGCTCACAAATGAAGAAGGGCGCCGTAGAAGAACATCTGCTTTGCATGCAGAAAATCCTGGGTTCAGTCCTCCTGGAGACCAGCAGTGGGGAAGGCAGGGAGGTCAACAGAAGATGGAGACAGGGCCAATAAATAAGTAGAGCCAACTAATTGTAGATTGACCCCAACTCTCCTGCCTGCTGAGTTCTGCAAAAGCAACACTGAGGTTAAAGAGGAAGAAGCTGACAGCCAGAGCCACTCCTTGGACTGGCTGTAAATAAGAAGGCAGGTGGATGAGGCAGAATGAGACTGGTGAGGAAGAGCTCCATTTGTCCTAATAGGCGAGGCTCCCTTGCTACGCTACCTGAGGGAACTTCTCCTATTTTTCAGGACGTTTGTTGCAAGGCTGGCTGCATATCCTGTGACCACACAGCAAACGAGTTCCATGGTCCTTAACAGCTACAGGTCTCTTCCCAGCCTTTGGAATGACACGTCTTTCTGCTTGCATTTGGTCAGAGAGGGCCTGAAAGCGGGATTTGAGCTGAAGTTTGGGAAATTGGGAATAATCTTGGGCCAGGCCTGCAGCCCTTCCACCCCACCCCCTCACCCCAGAAACCTGCTGATTGTGCTGTCTGTATTATTATTATTATTATTATTATTATTATTATTATTATTATTTGTATTCATTGTAAATCACAGGGTGGTTCACAGCATGGAAATACAACATGAGAACACAAGATATATAATACATAATAAAACAAAAAGCCAGTAATCCCCGCCTCTCACAAACTCATTAAAAAGAATGCCTGGTTGAAGAGAAACGTTTTTGCCCGGTGCCTAAAGATATGCAATGAAGAAGCCTGCTGCCTGTTTCCAATATACTCTGCCTGGGTTGATATTAAAAGGGCACCATAACTTTGCTCAGGCATCTTAAAGTTTGTGATGTGGATTTTAATATTATATTCTGAAAACAGGATTTCAATCTGGAGCTCACTAGATCTCAGCTCTGTCACCTCTCAGGTGGGCACTACAGTGGTACCTCTACTTACAGTCACCTCTGGTTACGTCTCCTTCGGGATATGTACGCGGCAAACCCAGAAGTATTTTTCTGGGTTTTGCCGTGCACGCATGCGCAGAAGCGATCCCTCCAGTTGCGGAAATCTCGGGATCCGAACAGAGCTCCGGAACGGATCCCATCTGCAACCAGAGGTACCACCGTACTGCCATTCTAGGAGAACAAGGGGAAAGTTCATGGTGAGCTCCGGCACCTCTTTTTCTAGAAAAATAGCACAGGGATTTTAGCTGGGCAACACTGAGATTAAGGCGGAGGAGGCAGACAGGCAGAGCCAGGTGGGTGAGGGCTGGCAGAGGGCACAGTCTTAGCAGACTAGTCCATACATATGTAGCAAGTTGCTAACCCTTCCCAAACATGCCTCCTCCACGGCTTCTTTTATATGGTAAGAAAGGTAAATTGTTTTATGTAAGTTCTTCTGTCAGCAATCTCGCTCAGTGCCTCACCCACAATTAGGTGGGGCCCGCCTTATTAAGTCCTGTTTTTCCAGAAGGAAGAAGTGGAATCAAACAGAGAGGAAGGAGACTGGACTCGGCAGAAACTACATGAAAATGGGGCAGAAGCCTGGAGTTGCGTCCAACATTAGTCATACTCAGAGAAGACCCATTGGAATCAATGGGCATGGCCAATTTAGCTCCAGTAATTTTTTTAGCAGCTCTGCTTAATTGGGTACAATCGCTGGGTGCCAGAAACCCTTGTGGGGTGTTCACACATTACAATATGTTCACCTTGATACATAAATAGTTATTGCTATTATTAATAATAATAATAATTTATTTATAGTTTTCTAAACCACCATCTCAATATGATTTACATACGAGACAATTAAAAGTAGTTAGAAACACTGGTTTAGTTGAGATTCGTGCGTTGTAGAGGGTTGGGCTGGATGACCCTCGGGATCCCTTCAATTCTACGATTCTATTAAATACATTTAAAACAAGACTACAGCCCTAACAAATGGGCAATCATGGTAAAGACCCATTTATCCAGCTGAGAAAGCCTGTCTTAGCAAAACTGTTTTTAATAGTTTCTGGAAAGTGCAGATAGCAGCCACCTGTTGTATCTCAGCAGGAACGCTGTACAGGGGAACATTGGTTTTTGAACGTAATCCATTCCGAAAGAACTTCCGACTTCCGAACCGTTCAAAAACTGAGGATCAAAGGGCTGTCGGCAAATTCAACTGAAAAAAATGAGAAACATGCCTAGGAAGCCATTCAACTTCCAAGGCACATTCGAAAATGGAAGCATTCACTTCCAGGGTTTTGACGTTTGGCTTCCAAAACATTCGACAAATGAGACGTTTGAAAACGGAGGTCCCACTGTACCACAGAACAGGGGCAGTCACAGGAAAAGCCCTGCTCTGAGTCACTGTGGAGCGGCCTTGCAATTTCCAATTTGCAGGGTGTATAAGGCAGTCTTTCAAACAACCTGGTCCTGAGCTGAATAGGAACTTGTATGTCAGCCGAACTAGACACACTTGTACAGTTTTTCACATGTATTCCTCCACATGCTCCTTCTTAGCTCATCTTTCTCCTCCCTCTCTTTCCTCAGTGGCAAGATACCACAACTCTAAAGCTGCAACAGCATCCTATGCATGTGACTATGGCTCAGAAGCATCTTTGGCCAACTCTGATTCGATCTACATGCTGACAGAGCGTTTTGTTATGAAGGATTAAAACTGGCCCCATGTTGTTTGCATGCGTGGCAAAGGTATAAATCCCTCTGCTTAAGGAACAAGGGGAGGCGGTGTTTGTAGGTGAATGTTTAATCTGTGCTGATGGCTTGAGTATAATTATTCTTATGGGATATTGATTTATCCTTTTCTTCACCTCGCTTTTCCGAACAAAGGGCCCTCAAGGCAGCTTAGAAAGGTAGCAACATCATACATACTGTAAACCCTTTTACAAAAGCACTGACACCAAAATGAAAACAAAGAACAGTTGGCAATGCAGACTATGTGCACGCCATACGTTCAAATTGCATTTAAGGCACATTTTTCCATCAAAGTAACCTGTGAAATGAAGTTTGTCAAGGGTGCTGGGAATTACAGTTCTTTGAGCTGGAGCTACAGTTCCCGGCTTCTTGGCAGAGGGGGAATGTGCTTTAAATGTGCAGCATTGTGCGCAGCCTCAGATAAGGTGGGTTGGCAACTAAACAGGAGGGAAAAAACCAGATTATCTTGCTCCTGAGGCTTGAGTGGCAGGTTGAATTGCAGAAAGAAGGCAAGGCTTTCACAGGATGAAGATTTAGCATTATCGCCTGCTAATGCCTGCAAATTAAGGCTGCAATCCTAACCCCAGTTCCCTGGGAGTAATTCAGTTGGTCTTACTTCTGAGTTTACAAACAATTGCAGCCTTACTGCCTCTAGGCTGTCTGAAGCAGCAAATGACTTGTGTACGGACAGTGCAGAGAAAATAAAAGTAATGAGGCGTCTGTCAGGACAGCAAAAATTACACATCAATAAATAAGGAATATTGTCAGGATTGTGCTGTACACTGCTGAAGAAGGCACAGGAGCAGGGCTAAATGGGAAATCTGGCAATTCTAAGTGTTCTGGTGCAAAAGAGCTTGTGCTAAGCTCTCAAAACCCAGAGGAGTAATAATAATTTTTAAATATTTGTTTGTTCATAGTCCACAAGGAAATTGCCTTGCAGACTATTTAAGGAGAGAAAAGGGGTTCATAGCAAACAGGGCCCTTATCCTGCTAGGTTTCTGCCTCATATCTGACAAAGAAGAAGCCTAGAGCCAGGCTTTTGAATTATGGTGCTGGAGGAGACTCTTGAGAGTCCCATGGACTGCAAGAAGATCAAACCTATCCATTCTTAAGGAAATCAGCCCTGAGTGCTCACTGAAAGGACAGATCCTGAAGCTGAGGCTCCAATACTTTGGCCACCTCATGAGAAGAGCAGACTCCCTGGAAAAGACCCTGAAGTTGGGAAAGATTGAGGGCACAAGGAGAAGGGACGACAGAGGCGAGATGATTGGACAGTGTTCTTGAAGCTACCAGAATGAGTTTGACCAAACTGTGGGAGGCAGTGGAAGACAGGAGTGCCTGGCGTGCTCTGGTCCATGGGGTCACGAAGAGTCGGACACGACTAAATGACTAAACAACAACAACAACAGAGCCAGACTCTCTAGGTCAGCATTTCCCAAACTCGGGTCTCCAGCTGTTTTTGGACTACAATTCCCATCATCCATGACCACTGGTCTTGCTAACTAGGGATGGTGGGAGTTATAGTCCAAAAACAGCTGGAGACCCGAGTTTGGGAAACACTACTGTAGGTGAATATCTGAAAATCTAGAAGGGTTCAAGTAAAAAAAGAAAGAAATCCTAACAAATACTCTTAAAACACACACAAACACACACTCTTTGTCATAACTGCAATAAAAACTGCTTCGCCCCCTTCCCTCTCCAACCCATTTTCCTTTCGTCACTTATCTTTCAGATGGCAAGCTTGTGAGCAGGCACCATGGTATTTTAAGCACTCACATGAAACCCATTTTGGAAGGCTTTTAAAACTGAAAAGCAGGTTTAAAATAAAATAATAATAATAATGCTCTAAATAAATAAACATAACCCAAAAGGGGCCTTTAAAACTCACTGGAAATTTGGCTCATTGCCTTCTCCTGGAGTCTTAAATGGCACCCCTTGGACTCCCTTAGCCCTTGGAAGAAGGAAAACCCACCATCCAACCTCCCAGTTTATTCTGCCAAACCCGCAGAGAACGAGTGTTACGTGTGCTTGCTTTTGCTTTGGCTGTTGCTTGACAGAAGACAGCTTGGTCAATTAACCATGCGTCTTGTTGAATGGGGTCCTCACTCATTAAATCTGCATGCATTTGCATATCAACTAACACAGCCGTCCGGATTTTCCTTTTTTAAACACTTCCCAGTTTACCAGCGGTGCATCCATCTATCTGTGTATCACGGCACATCAAGCGTCAGAAAGGATTTCCTTCTGTGTAAGAGAGAAACTTGCCTGCAACGCATGGAATGGTGGAACTAAAAGGGACCTGTCTGTGGTCTTCCCATTGGCATCTAGCTGGTCACTGTGAGAATAGGCTGCTGGACTAAATGGGCCATTGACTTGATCCTGCAAACTCTTCTTATGTTCTTTTGTAGGTCCCACTAGGGAGATCCTAGCTGATTAAGAACATAATAGCCCTGGCTTGGGTGGCCAATGGCTCCTCTATCTAGCTTCCTGTGCTCACAGTGGCCACTCAGATGCCTGTAGCAAACCTCAAGCAGGACTTGAGCACAACAGCATCTCTCCTCTCTTGTGGTTTCCAGCAGCTAGCATTCAGAAGCACGACTGCCTTCGGTTGTGGAGGCATTGCACCGTCATCGTGGCTAGTAGCCACTGATAAGCCTTCTCCTCCATGAATCCGTCTAGTCTTCTTTCAAAGCCATCAGAGCGATTTCCATGTTTAACTGTGTACCATGTGCTTTCGTCATTGCAAGGCCCCCCACTCCTGGGGAAAATGGGACATTGCTTTCTCCCACTTGCCATTTCCAGCAACTGGCATTCGGTGCCATGTTGCCTTTGACAGCAGAGGTGGGTCAGAGCCGATGGCCGCATTCCTAGACCCTCCAAGCATCCCTATTTTCCAGGGACAGTCCCGGATTTACAGAAGCCATCCTGGTTTCTGTTTGATTCTGGAATGCCCCGCTTTTCCTTAGAATATCCCTGTTTTCATCAGAGAAAAGCTAGAGGGTATGGAGTTATGAGACCCTCCCAAGTCCAGGAGATAACTAACTATACAACCTTTCCTGTATCTGAAGAAGTGTGCATGCACACGAAAGCTCATACCAAGAACTAACTTAGTTGGTCTTTAAGGTGCTACTGGAAGGAATTTTTTTTGTTTTGACTATGGCAGACCAACACGGCTACCTATCTGTATATACAACCTTTAGAAGACAGCTGAAGGCAGCCCTGCTATAGGGAGGTTTTCCGATGTTTAATATTTTATTATGTTTTTATATATGTTGGAAGCCGCCCAGAGTGGCTAGGGCAACCCAGTCAGATGAGCAGGG
The DNA here is from genome assembly GCF_951804945.1 of Podarcis cretensis. Classification (NCBI taxonomy): domain Eukaryota; kingdom Metazoa; phylum Chordata; class Lepidosauria; order Squamata; family Lacertidae; genus Podarcis; species Podarcis cretensis. The sequence continues at coordinate 16,206,398 of NC_137177.1, read as the reverse complement.
TATAAAATAATAAAGTTGTTGTTGTTGTTGTTGAATAGGACGTCCCTATTTTCATCGGAGAAATGTTGGAGGCTGTGCATTCCCCTTGTAGGGGGCTGCATGTCAACTGTGGACAGGGCTAAAGCCAGTGGAGGCAGGGGTACCCCTTTTGCCACCCCTTCTCTCTCACCCATCCGCATCCAGTGAATGTCCAGGGGAAGGCCAGATTGCACTTGTCAGAGGTCTGAGCTGACCACTTGCAAAGAAGCTTCCAAAATCAGACCGAGGGCCATATAACATTTGGGCATGGGCTGCCCACGCCTGCCATAAACTAACAGTGGAGTACAACATAAGGGTTTGGCTGCACTGACCTGATTTTTGCTGTGTATTTAAAGTACATCCCCCACCCCATTAAAGAATCCTGGAAACTGTAGTTTGTTGTGGGTGCTGGGAATTATAGCACTGCAGAGAGTACACTACAGCTCCCAGGACTCTCTGCCAAGTGCAGGAAGTGGTGCAAGTAGTGCAGGGGTCAGCAAACTTTTTCAGCAGGGGGGCAGTCCACTGTTCCTCAGACCTTGTGGGGGGCTGGACTATATTTTGGGGGAGGGAAATGAACGAATTCCTATGCCCCACAAATAACCCAGAGATGCATTTTAAATAAAAGCACACATTCTACTCATGTAAAAACACGCTGATTCCCAAACCGTCTGCAGGCCAGATTTAGAAGGCGATTGGGCCGGATCCAGCCTTAGTTTGCCTACCCATGGTATAGTGTGTACACTGCACCAGACAAGCAGGAAAGATCCTATTCTGGTTCACGTCCAACCCCACTTCCTTATGGCGCAACACTGGTGACCTTTTCCCTGTACCTGGCACACTCTTGATCTTCAACCCCTCCAAAATTAACCCCTATCTGCACCACCCAAGTGATACAAACACATACCAGGTCCTAACGTTTCCAGGAAAAGCACTCCCACTCGCTTCTAAAAACAATCCCTTTCCACAGCCCATATTGTGAGACCCTTCTTGCGTACCATAGAACTGACACTCTTAACCTCTGCACACATACACACCCCAATTCCTATATGGATTCCCCCCCCCCCATGGTGTTTGCAGACTGCAAATCCCACAAACAATCCGTGCACCAATCGAAAGTTTTGTCACAGTTCAAAAAGAAAGAAAAAAGTTGGCTTCCACCAGCTTCCCACCATTTCAGATTCTTTCAGTCTGTCCTGAAAGTCATTTTAGCCTTCATTTGATAAGATTCCAGAAATTGGGGGGGGGGGCTAGCCCCCTATTGCTTGCCCTTTCCTGCCCCTCTCCCCAAATTTAAACTTGACTGCAGGGGAGCAGGAAAAATGCCCCCCATTTGGAGAGAAAACAAACCCAGAAAAACGACCTATTCCTCCCCCCCCGGGGGGGGGGGAGCCACACAACCTTCCCCACTAATCCAAGGTCAACGCTTCTTGACACTCACTTTCCTCTGGGCCTTGTCACTCCGGGGGTGTAGGGAGGGGGGGATCTGTCCCAAAGCAAAACCTTCAGTTTCTTGGGGTGGAGGGCAGGGGGTGACCCCTGCGCCTGGGTCTTCAGTCAATCCCAGGAAAAGAGACCACAGATAAGTGAAAAACAAGATCCCAAGTTTGAGGGCGCCCCCAGTCCAAGCAGATGCTGTCCCTTGTGATCCCAGATAGGGGAAAATGATGGTGGCGAAGATGGTGATGGGTGTCTCTCCCAGGTTGTCCTAATGTCCTTCCTGGTTCCCTGAGTGTCCCTCCCTTGCTCCGCCCCCATCCTGGATCGTTCCCTTGCCTATGTCACCCAGCTCCTGGCTTCCTCTCCGCACCACCCTGGCTCCTTGCTTAACTCTAACAGCTAGCTGCCTGTCACTCACCTGGATTGACGGGGAGGCTTTCCCCCGATGCTCTCGGGCTATTGGACAGAGAGGACCCCCTCCAGTTCCAAGGCGCGCGCGGGCGCGCAGACCCCTCGTGCGCTGAGCTGCCGGAACGGCTTCTTCTGCTGACTTTCCGCTTGCACTGTCGAGCCTGCAAGCGGTTCTCCTCCTGCCTTCCTGGTGTTCAAACAAGTTTTACAACCCTGCTCGCTGGCTTTGGCTTTTGCTTTGGAAAAACAAAAGCTGTGACATCAGAGGCCGAAAGAAGCGGGGCGGTTGGGGGGGAGCACCCGGTCTGCAGGGAACCAGCTTTGAGATAGTGAAACCAGGAAAATCCCACGAGTGCAGAAGTTTGAAGCTTTCCCAGCTGAGAGCAGCTGCCCCTTTTATTATTACTAATGTCAGTGGGGGTTTTTTTCTGGGAGAAATGGTGGGGGAACTCACCAGAAGTTAGTTAGTTAGTTAGTTAGTTAGCTTGTTTGCTTGTTTGTTGCGGGGGGGGGCACACACCCCCCTTAGTAGCTAAGTGTAAGATGTGATTAATAAACTCAAGCAGACAATGATCTGGATTAGAAATGGCCGCAACTTTATTGATTACAGATATAAGTGGATTTTGAGTTCAGGCATTGGGTTCCAGCCCCAGCAGACAAAAGTTAATTATTATTTAAATTTTAAAAGGTAAGGGAACTCAGTTCCCCTGAGTTCTGCTAAAAACAACAACAACCCCTGACTATTATTATTAATAGCAGCGGGACTTTAATAAAATCTACCATTCTTTTGTTCCTTCCCAGCTGTGCCAAAACCCTTTTATTTCTTGGTTGTTTTCTTTTTTATATATGATCAGTTTTTAATTAAAAGTTTCAGAATACAATAAAAGCAAAACAATAAGAATTGGAAAGAAAGAGCTTGGAAAAAGAAAGAAAATGAAGAAGAAGAAGAAAAGTAAAATACAAAACCCTCTATGAAGATTGTATCTTTACTCTTCATCCACACAAAGGGAGGCAGGCCATCCCAGCTCACATCTGGGCACTTCCCCCCTCTTACCACAGCCTCCCACCCTGGAAGATCCTCTCTGCCCTGCTTCTCACACATTCTATGAGTCTATAACTTGTTTGGCAGGCAGATGTTCAGCAGGTGAAGCTTCTCTTGTAGTGCAGGTGGAACATGTCATTGGTATGACCAAGCCTCCCAAGTTTATCTCCAGGCATCTCCAGCACAAAGATTTAGCAGCAGCTGTCCGTTAATAAACTGCTTGGCAGGAAGACGTTCAACAGGTTAGGCTGGTTTGTTTTGTTTTTGCAGGAAGAGACTGTAGTTCAGTGGCAGTGTGAGTCTTTTGTATGCCTAAGTCTCCCAAATTCAATCACTGGCATTTCCCGTTTAAAGATCATTACTTCATAGAGTTGAGGGTTAGATTGCAGGGATAGATGATGCAATGCACTCTGGACATTGATGGACTCCCAACTCCCATCAGCCCCAGCCAGGATGGTCAATGATCAGGGTGACGGGAGTTGTAGTCCAACAAAAGTCTGGAGGGCACCAGGTTGGCTATCCCTGCAGGGAAAGTTCCCAGCCATCTGCTAGAGGCAGAGACCAACAGTCTGCCTGACGCTATGGCAGCTTCCTAAGTTCAAAACCTTTGGAGTACCTCTCAGTCTTGCCGTTCCCTTCGCTCCACAGTGGTTAATTTCCTAATGAGACAGATGCCAATTATGCCAGGGCAGAAGGTGGTTTGAAACCAACACCCTCTCATTTACTCACCTGTCCCTCCCCTTCAGATTGCTGCTGGCAGTTTTGCACAGTGATGCACAGGAGAAAGGCACTCTGTCTGTGCTCAGAGACACGTTTTCGGTCGTTATGTCTTACTGATCATTTACACCCATGAAAACCTGCTTTGGTGTGATGCCAGCACAGTCCTTAAAATACACAACAACTCATAACCAGCGTAGTGTAGCAGAAGGAGTGTTGGACTAGGACCTGGGAGACCAGGGTTCAAATTCCAGCTCAGACATGAAACTCACTGGGTGACCATGGCCCAGGCACTTTTGCCTCTCAGCTTAACCTACTTCACAGGGTTGTTGTGAGGATAAAAGCAGGTCTTTTTTTTCAGCTAGAACTCGCCGGAACTCGGTTCCCGCACCTCTCAGGTAGGTGCTATTGCCATTCTAAGAGAACAAAGAAAGTGTTCGTAGTGAGTTCTGGCATCCCTTTTTCTAGAAAAATAGCACCAGAACCAAGTCTGTCATCTTGAGCTCCATGGAGGATGCAAATGTAATAAACAAGCAAGCAAACGTTTTGGAGAGGTAGTGTGGTGTAGTGGTTAGAGTGTGACCTTGAGCCAGTCACAATGTCTCAGCCTAACCTTCCTCACTGGGCTGTTGCAAGGATATAGCAGGAGGAGAGAAAGAGTTTTGTTCACCAGCTTGAGCTCCTTGGAGGAAAGGTGGCATATAAATGCATTAATAAAAAGAAAATTAAAAATTCATCCTGATTTATTTGCAAGGTGATTGGACAATGTGGTCTATTTAATGAGCTGGTTTGTTTGCAAATGGCAGAACTGCGCATGGCCCATCTAATCCAGCCAGTTCCCTGTGAGAAACCTGTAAGCAGGGCTTGAACACAAGAGCACTCTTCCCCCTCTGTGGTTCCTGGCAACTAGTACTCAGAAGCATTACAGCCTCCCACTGTTTGAAAACCTTGCCTGGACTCTACCACTTCAGACTAGATCATATGGCGAGGGAGTGGCATGTTGGAATTGCTCATCTATAGGGTGGAGGGCAGAAAACATACATAGAAAACTTGTGTGCTGTTAGGCTTGCCCTTGACATTTTGGTTTTCCAGATGCACGAGTTTTTTGTGGGGTTTTTTAAAGAGAATAATAATTTTTAAAATGAGGGAGTATTCAAATATGCAACTCCCCGCCACCCAAAGTAGTACAATCCAGGAAGTGCTGAACCACTTGATTCTGTTGATGGCAGAATTGGTAGCCTATTGGCTGAGTCTTGCAGCCTGTGGGAAATCGAGTTGATAAACCTCAGTGCCATAAATGTCTTGTCAGTTTCCTGAAGTGGGTTTTCTGTGTGTGTACATTTTCAAGCTGTCTTCTTTCATTATATAACTCTTCTGCCAGAAGCTATATAGGCTGAAATAATATTTGTTCTTAGGCTTGGCACTTGGAAAGATTGACATGCAGGGATGGGAAATCTGCAGTCCTCCATACATTTGCTGGACTACAACTCCCATCATCCCTGGCCATTGGCCATGCTGCCTGGGGGCTGATGGGAATTGGAGTCCAGCAGCAGCTGCAGGGTCACAGGTTCCCCACCCCTATTCTCAGGGAGAGGGCAGAGAGTAGAGATTATTGGCACCCCACATTTAAAGCACTATGTTCCACTTAAAAGAGTCATGGGTTTCCCTCAAAGAATTCTGGGAGCTGTCATTTGTTAAGGGTGCTGAGACTTCTTGTAGCTCTGCAAGGCTCCTATTCCTTTTGCAGAGCTACAATTCCCAGAGTCCTTTAACAATGCATCCCTCTTTACAGGAAATCTGCGAACTGTAGCTCTGTCTGGGGAGTAGGGACCTTTGGAGCAAATCTGTGGACAGTGATGCAGGTAGCTTAGTGGTAGAGTGCATGTTTTTGCATACAGAAGGTCCCATGTTCGATCCCTGGCATCTCCAGTTAGATGGATTCAGTAAAAACAGGGAACAGAGCCACTGTGGCTCTCCAGAACTTAGAATCAGAATTGCAGAATTGGAAGGGACCCCAAGGGTCATCTAGATTCTAGCCCAACTCCCTGCAATGCAGGAATCTCAGCTAAAGCATCCATGACAGATGGCCATCCAACCTCTGCTTAAAAACCTCTGAAATATACTCAGAGTCCTGTAGTGATTTCATGCTCTTTATTGCAGCTTGTAAAACAGTGACTGAATTGCCCCCCAAACCTCAGGCTTTTATATACATTATTTACACAATGAGTCCCGTCTGATTGGCTGATTCTGCTTCCCTCCTGGAGCCTGATTCATCTTTTCCTGCAAGCCAATCAGTTGTTGCATTCTACGATCCTACTTGCCTATTGTTCTAGGATCCAAGCTTAGTACATAACAACCTCCAAGGAAGGAGAGTCCACCACCTCCCGAGGGAGACTGTTCCACTGCTGAACAGATCTTACCTGTTGGATCTTGTTGGACTGCAGCTTTCATTCTCCCTTACTATTGGTTGTACACGCTGAGGCTGATGGGAATTGGGGAGTCCAGAGACACCTGCAGAGTCACAGGTTCCCCAACCGTGTGGTACAGGCAGGTGATAAGAAAGACCTCTATTGAAGAGTCACTGCCTGTCAGTGTATTAGGCAGTCCTGGACCAGATGAACAAGTCATCTGACTTAGTGCTTCCTGTGTTCTTTGCAGATTCATTGGGATGATATCAGAGTCTTGTTTGTTGTCCTTTCATGTTCGGTTATTTTGGTTCTCACAGCACGGTCCACGGCTAAAACCATAACACTGGTGGTCAGAAAAACGGATCTGGGGCCTAAGGGCCATTGCACCTGAGAAAATGTCAATAAAAGCAGGTATTCTGCTTATACAGATAGATCGCCCTGTGGGACACACACAAACACACAGAGCACTCCGCCCTGTCTGCCTCCAACCCAGAAATAATACCTGAACAAAAACAGCCACTCCCCTCTGTCACAACAATGCATTGCACCTCTCAAGAAGCACGGTGTCTTTGCAGACAGAGAACTCCTTCCGGCAGAGATGGAATGCTGGGTGGCACTCCCAGCAGTCAGGCAAACTGGAACTGTCACAGCACCTGTGAATAGCTCTAGGTCCCTGTGTTGTTTTGGGGAGCATGTTGGTGCTTGCAAACTGTGCTGCGGGGAACCCTAGAGAGGTTCCTTAGAGTTTTATCTGAGTGTTCCTAGGTGGGACATGGCAAACAAGCTTCTCTGGAAAAGCATTCACATGCCCCCCAACACCCACCCTATTAGCCAGCATAACGTAGAGGTTAGGGCATCAAACTAGGAATGAAGAGGTGTGAGAAACAGCAAGCCAGCTCATGCAAATTGTTTAATGGAGGGAGGAGAGGCCCTTCACACAGCAGTTTAGCAAACCGCTCTGTCAAGTGTCTCCTCCTTTCAGTGGCGTAGCGTGGGGGGTGCAGGGGGGGCCGGCCGCACCGGGCGCAACATCTGGGGGTTAGGGTTAGGGATAGGGTTAGGGGGCGCAAATCCAGGGTTAGGGGGCGCAAATTACTTGCCTTGCTCCGGGTGCTGACAACCCACGCTACGCCACTGCCTCCATTAAAGGAGGCAAGGCTAGAGATGAAAGGGGAGGGGCTTGGGGAAAGTTGTGGGGAGAGAGGCAAGGGGTAGGTGGGGTGTAAAGGGGGGTAAGTGGGGCAGACAGCAATGGGGTAAATGCATTTATCGAGCAGGAGTAGCAGCCCCAAGTTATTAAAAAGAAATATGATGGGTTGTTTGCATTTTTTAAGGCTTTTTCTGCTTGTGTGTTGTAGCGTTTCTGTACTGACTCTTCCCACAGTGGTTCCTTAAGCTCTTCATTGCCCACTCCTCCAAAAATTTCTAGCTGTAATACAGTTGTACCTCAGGTTACATACACTACAGGTTACATACGCTTCAGGTTACAGACTCCGCTAACCCAGAAATAGTGCTTCAGGTTAAGAACTTTGCTTCAGGGTGAGAACAGAAATCGTGCTCTGGCGGCACGGCAGCAGCAGGAGGCCCCATTAGCTAAAGTAGTGCTTCAGGTTAAGAACAGTTTCAGGTTAAGAACGGACCTCCGGAATGAATTAAGTACTTAACCCGAGGTACCACTGTAATAATAATAATAATTTCTTTCTTTCTTATACCCTACCCATCTGGCTGGGTTTCCCCAGACACTCTGCGTGGCTCCCAACAGAACTAATGAAAAAACATCAGCCATTAAAAACTTCCCTGAACAGGGCTGCCTTCAGATGTCTTCTAAAAGTCAGATAGTTGTTTGTTTCCTTGACATCTGATGGGAGGGTGTTCCACAGGGCGGGCACCACTACCGATAAGGCCCTCTGCCTAGTTCCCTGCAACCTCAATTCTCGCAGTGAGGGAACCGCCAGAAGGCCCTCAGAGCTGGACCTCAATGTCCGGGCTGAATGATGGGGGTGGAGACGCTCCTTCAGGTATACAGGACCGAGGCCGTTTAGGGCTTTAAAGGTCAGCACCAACACTTTGAATTGTGCTTGGAAATGTAACGGGAGCCAATGTAGGTCTCTCAGGACCGGTATTATATGGTCTCGGCGACCACTCCCAGTCACCAGTCTAGCTGCCACATTCTGGATTAATTGCAGTTTCTGGGTCACTTTCAAAGGTAGCCCCACACAGAGAGCATTGCAGTAAGTGTGTGGGCGAACAGGATCAGCCAGGACACGAAAACAAGTGCTCAAAATGACAACAGGTACATGCAGGCGGAGACTTGCTTCCTTTTCCTCTCCATCCCACCCCAAAGCCTCACTGTGGGTTATCTCAACTCCACCATTTCCTGTCTCCTTGGAATATTTTGTCAGGAAGTTTGAATTTTAATTCCCCGCTGGCGCTGACCCCCAAAGAGCGGATCAGCCCAGACATTCCCTGCCCTTCTAAACTAACTCTGTCCCCAGCCATGGTGCATTACAGTCAATGTTTCTCAAACTACTCTTCCTTGGGTCATCCCTGTGGTCCCTCCTTACCTGGGAAGTCCCAGGATGTAATAATTCCATCTGAAGATGGTGAGAGCAGTTTGACAATGGGACTCATTAGCTACAAGGCTGATGGGCTCTCCCTTGCTGGAAGCCTACAGACACAGGGAGGGCAGCCATCCGTTGTGGGTTCCCTAGCTCAGGATCTCGTACATCGAGCATGGAAATTGGACCAGAGAGTCTACAAGATCTCCTCCAAGCCCGTGACTCTGTGATTCATGTAACATTGGCAGCTGCATTTATTAATAACACAATATTTTATTAAGAGAGTTTCAGTTTTAGAAAATAAAGTGGCGAAAGAAAAAAGGAAAAAGAGGGAGAAGAAAAGTGAAAAAAAGAAATATACAATATGAAGCAATAACTATAATCAGTTGCATTTCCATAGAGTATTATATAGATAGATGAATAATATTACTGTCCTAATACACATATGATTATTAATAATCTAGTATATTCTGTATAAACTCATTCCAAATGTCAATATATTTATCTGGAAAAGCCTATAAGCGGGCTGCATGGATGTTACTGACCCAGAGATGCAAAGTCCCTACCAAATATACCAGAGATAAAGTCCCTACTAGAGAAGAATGACAAATGAAACTAATGGACTATGCTGAAATGGCTAAAATGACTGGAAGAGTTAGAAATCAGGAAGACCAAAATTTTAATAAGGAATGAGGAAAATTTATGATTTATCTTAAATATCATTGTAAACGGCTAAAATCGTTAGTAGGATTGGAATCTCACTTGTAGTTTAAGGTTGAATTCAGGACATAATGGAAGAGGCAATGGATTTGGAGTATCATAAAAGACGCAGGAGGAAATGTTTAATAATAGGACCCACAAAGGGGAGGATGGAAGCCCAGGACATTCCTTGGAATCTTGTTTTTATGATTTACGTTTGATATACCTCTGTAAAATTTCAATTTGAAAAACCAAATAAATAAATTTTCAGAAAAGTCTATAAGCGATCCATTTACACGGTGCAGGTGTTGTCATGCCGTCAGTTCATTGATTAATGGGGATCAAATATTTATTCTTCCAATTCATCAATACCAGTCTCTTGGCCACAGTTTGGGCATGTCTTATACTGAGTCAGACTGTTGGGTCCATCTAGTGATGCCTACACTGACTGGCAGCAACTCTCCAGGGTTCCAGGCTGGGACTCTCTCCCAGTCCTGCTTCCAAGATGCCATCGGGGATTGAGCCCAGGACCTCCGAATGCAAAGCAGATGCCTTTCTGCTGAGCGACGGCCCTTTCCCAATTCATGGAAGTCCTGGAGGCGACACGGCAATCAGGGTCGTGACCCCGCTGCTCCTGTTCAACCATCCCAGTGGCAATGTGACTCACAGTCTGCAGAGCCCTGAGCCGCCCTTCGACTGAATGTTTGTGAGCCGATTGCCAATACGATACCCAGCAATGCTTTCAAATGCTTACCGCACCCCAGAAAGTTCACCGAGGGCATGATGGTGACATCTGTCTCCTGCTGTCTCTCTCCACGATGCATGAGGAAGAGGAAAATGTCTGGTCTTCTGTGGTATACTACCTCTGAACATGGAAGCTCCATTCCTAGCTGAAATATACTCAGAGTCAAGAGTGGATTTCATGCTCTTTATTCAGCTCATAGTGGTGGTGAGGAATGGAAGTTTCCCCACAATATCTGCTTTATATACATTATTTACACAATGGGCTGACGTGATTGGCTAATTCCGGGATTCTCCTGTAGGCCAATCAGGTTGTGGATTCACTTCCACCTGGAGCTGGATTGGGTGGCTCCTGAGGACCAATCATACTGCTGCATTGTTCTAGGACCAATCAGACTGCTGCATTCTGAATCCTATTGTTCTAGGACCAATCAGACTGATGCATTTTGGATCCTATTGTTCTAGGACCAATCAGACTGATGCATTTTGGATCCTATTCAACTCAGTACGTAACACTAGCCATCACAGTAAAAGGACTGCTGGGGGTGTGGGGGAGAAAGCTAAATTTCTCTAACCTGGGGGTAGAGGAACTCCAGACTATAAACTAGCCATGATGAACATGTTCCACAGTGTCAGAAGTATTATGCCTCACCATACCACTTGCAGAGAATCACTGATGGGCAGAGTGCTGTTGCTCTCAAGTCCAGCCTGCAAGCTTCCCACAGGCACCTGGTTGGCCAAGGTGAGAACAGGATGCTGGACCAGGTGGGCCATTGGCCTGATCCAGCAAGTCCGTCTTATGTTCTTACATTGTTGGACTTCATCAGCTGCAGGCAGCATAACTATTCCTTTAAAGCAGTAGCATGCCTTTTCAAACAGTCATGGCTTCCCCCCAAAGAATGCTGGGTTGATGTACAGACCCTCCAAGTGACTCTATTTTCCAAGGACAGTCCTGGACTTAGAAGAAGACCTTCCAGTTTCTGATTCGATCCCAGAAGAATGTCCTGCTTTTCCTTAAAGGTAATGGTAAAGGGACCCCTGACCATTAGGTACAGTCGTGGCCGACCTGGGGGTTGCGGCGCTCATCTCACTTTATTGGCTGAGGGAGCCAGCGTACAGCTTCCGGGTCATGTGACCAGCATGACTAAGCCGCTTCTGGCGAACCAGAGCAGCACACGGAAACGCCGTTTACCTTCCCGCCAGAGCGGTGTTGTGTATTGAGTCAAAGGATTTTATATCTGTATTATTATTGTCTGTATTTGCATTAGGGTAAAGTAACTGCCTTTTGGTTCCAGAGGGTGCAGCTACTATTGGTTCATTTAAGCTGCTGTATTTGGATCCTCTGTCTTATTGGTTGCCTCCAAAAGGCAGGACTGTGATTGCCTGATATTGTTCCCTCCAAAATGTATCCCTTCTAGCTAGTTCCCTGTCCCTATAAATGTAGCTCTCCCCTCCTCAGGTCTCAGTCTTGTTGCTTTAATAAAGAAGTGTTACTAGAGAGCTGTCTCCAGCATATTATGTCAAGAGAGCTGAAATCACAAACCCCACGTCACAACAAGCGGTACCAATTTATCTATTTGCACTTTGACATGCTTTCGAACTGCTAGGTTGGCAGCAGCAGGGACCGAGCAACGGGAGCTCACCCCGTTGTGGGGATTCAAACTGCCGACCTTCTGATCGGCAAGTCCTAGGCTCTGTGGTTTAGCCCACAGAGCCACCTGCGTCCCTTTTTTTCCTTAGGACGTCCCTATTTTCATTGGACAAAAGTTGGAGGGTATGGAATTATCCTGTGCAGGTAAGGTTTTTTTAAATGTTTAAAATGTTTAATGATGTTTTTATATGTGTTGGAAGCCACCCAGAGTGGCTGGGACTACCTAGGGTGGAGTAAAATTGTTGTTGTTGAATAGGACGTCCCTATTTTCACTGGATAAATGTTGGAGGGTATCGATGTAGTTTGTTAAGGATGCTGAGAGTTGCTAGGAGACCCCTATTCTCTTCACACAGCAGCATTTCCCACAATTCCCTGGGAAGACAGATGAACTGTTAAACCACTCAGATTGCTTTAGCTTCAGCAACAAACAAATCCAGTGATAGAAAGCCTGTGGCGGCGCTCCGGATGTCGTTGGACTCCAACTCCCATCAGCCCCAGCCAGCATGGCCCATAGTCCCAGGGTTGATGGGGGTTGTAGTCCAACATTAACTGGGAGGTGGGTGGGCACAGGTTCCTCATCCCCGTCCCAGGCCAACTGGTGCAGATCAAAGGTGGGAACCTTCATCCCAGGTTCTCGTTCCAGCCCCTGGGGAAATGAGACCCTGAAACAATTTCGCAAGGCATTGCAGGATCTTACCACCTGGGCTGTGGGAAAAAACCAAAACATAACAGAAAACTCGCGTCCTTCTCAAGCCAGCTACGCTGAGTTGATGGCAGATCGAAACATGCCAGATCTTGCCTGGTTTTGCTCTTGTTTCGCTGCCTTTTGGTTTCCCTTGGGAAATGGCTGGGAAACTCAGGCCTGTCTAGGGAAAGTTGTGCAGGTGGGGAAGAAGGCAGGGAGAGAAACAGCTTCCCACCAGCTTCTAATTTATATGTATTTATATAAAACCAGGCAAGGAGAACAGCCCACTCCCTTTCAGTATTCAGGCAAACAAATTGCCACCAATCACAAATGCAAACCTTGTTGATTTTATCTTCAGTTCCTTCATCACTTCCCCCTGCACTTAATCTGGGTTTTGAGCATAAGTACATAAAAGCCTTCTGGATGAGGCCAATGACCCACCTAAACTAGCATAAATTTCCACAGTGGCCTGCAAGCAGGATTCAAGCACAAGAGTCCTCTCCTTTAACTGGTATTTTAGAAGCATAGCTGCCTCCCATTGTGGATGCAGAATATAGCCATCATAGACAAGACAGCCACTGTTTACTATTGCATTCTAATGGATTATTGTATATTGCTTTTTATTGATATAAGTTGTTTATTTTAAAGTTATGTTTTTATTATGGCTTTTTTTTGTATTGGATCAGATTGTGATTAGGTGTGTGATTTTTGCTGTCTATTTTGTTGTTTCTCTGACTTGAAAACCGCCTTGCGTATAGTAATATAGAAAGGTGGTGGTATACAAGTTAAAAGTGAAATGAAACATAATCTTCCATGCATTTGTCCAAACTTCCTTTAACAGCCATCCGAGTTGGTGGTCATCTCTGCCCGTCCTCCCGTGGGAATGAATGGGAGCCGTGCTGGCAGGACACACTTCTCTGCATGTTCAAAACAATCAATTTGTGAGATACAATCAGGACATCCGTCGGCATGCAGAAGCACAACTCTTCCCAATTGCCCCATGGGTGACAACATTGGGTGTTTCCACTGGAATTATGGAGTGAGAAGCTGGCAGACAAATTCGTCTCCATGACCAAGTGGTAAAGTGGAGAGGGAAATAAAGTTAGAGAACAGAAAAAGCACTCCGAAGGATGCCGTGCTGTTCAATGGGAGCAATTAATGTGGGGTGCACAGTGCAAAACCTTGCTCAGATGTAAGTCTCATGCTGTTTAATGGAGCTTTGTTTGGGGTATGGATGAGTGGCGTGGAATAGGGTTTGCATTTTCATGTGAGATGGCCTAATTCTTCACTGTAACACACCCGTCCTTCGAAAATTGCAGTTCTCAGAATTTTGTGATGCTGTTCTCCAACCAAGAACAGTGTGTAAAGATGCATATTTTAGGGGGAAGAGTGCAGAAAAATGCACGTGCTAATGAATAGAAAACATGAATTGGGGGAGATTGCTTGATTGAACAAATGGGCAAAATTGCTTGCAAAAATGTGAATATTAGGATAAACATGCAGTGTATCTTTCACAGAGCTACAATGCCCAGCAGCCTTAACCAGCTTCAATCCTAGGATTCTTTCAAGGAAGCTATGTGCTTGAAATGTTTGGTTTATATGTGACCAGGGCTGGTTTCTTATAGTACAACCAATCTCTTAAAAAAAAGACAGTCCATTTATTTATTATGACCGATATTCAGAAAGAAACTTTGTATAAATATATAAAATAATACCAAACAAAACAAAGCAGATACCCGTCACAATAAATGGATTGGTAATTGTATTGCTGGGCATAGAGAGCAAAATTGTGAATTTGCTATAATTGCTATAATTATTCCCTGGTAATATTTACATGCTACACCACAATATTTAGCAGCCCTGGAAGATGTTGATGCATTCTAATTTGAAATGAGTAAGCAAACACAGAAAGCATCCCATCGGCCTGGGAATCTCTGTAGAAAGGGTTAGATAAAAATGTTACATACATCACAACAAAAATAGAAATTTGTAAGTACGTGAGTTAGCAATTCTGCCTCTCCAGACTGACAGAGACATTTATGTTGACAATAGGGGATTTTTTGGAAACTCCCCTCCAGAACTAATAATGGAAGAATATTTAAATACACTAGAGTAAACACAATAAAAAAACAACCCAGACTTTTTGTGATTTGCAAAGTAATGAGGAAATGCACCGATGAGTGTGGAATGACCAAATGTTTCATGGGAAGGTATGTAAACATGCCACAAGCAAACCCAAACGAATGAACATTGTCACAAAACTGCCCTGTAATCTATTGAGCATTTGTTCTGACATAGTCTACTCACTGTGTAAGCTTTGTGCAAACAAATCAGGATGGGTGCTGAGTAAACAGGTCAGTGGTGGAACCGACTTGTTCCACCTCTAGAAACTGGAGGTGTCTGGAAACTGGAGAAGTTTCTTTAGCTCTTAGCTGGGCTGGCCTCTAAGTGCAGTTCTGGCTATTATATCAATGATGTGGCACCTAGGAATATGGATTATTTTCCCCAGCCCTGCCCACATCTGTCATGCAGGAAACTAAGCCTGTTTTGCTTTGTATTCTTGCATTCTGGCATGTTCTTGGACCCGGCCCCAGAACCTCTTTTCCATGGCAGGAGCCACCCTTAAACATGTGAAGTAAAGAACATTGTGTTTCTGAGCATACACAGAGTGTACCACTACTGAGTAACCAAGAGCCCCTGAATAGTTAAATATCAGGGGATTAAGGGATTCACGGAAGAGACTGGAACTCGCAGGCAGGCTTGGGCTGGGCCTCATTATGTCACCATTTAAATTCTTAACCACAGCTGTTGACTTAATGCTCCCCTCTTAACCAACAAGATATCTGTAGAGAGAGAATGGTTTAGTAGTGGTGGGGGGTCAGTGGCCCTCCACATGTGGCTGGACTCCAACTCCCATCATTCCTGGCCATTGGCTATTCTGGCTGGAGCTGATGTGAGTTGGAGTCCATGCAGTTCTGCTGCTTGAAGCTACAACAGCAGCACAGAAGGGACTTTTACTCTTTCCGGCGAACTCCTGAGCAACCACATCACTCTGTACAGCTGGAAGATCAAGGGGCAAAGTATCCAGCTGCTGATAACAGGAACTAAGGGCAGTGGGGCACCCTGGGACACAGGAGGGTGCGGGTGGAACAGAGCAGAATCAGATCCAGTCAAAACACCGCAACTTTAGGGTTCATTAGGTCAGGCCTGGTTGTACAGGAGAGTCTGCAACAGGGCTGGGAGGGCTTGAGGGATAGGAATCATAGAACTGTAGAGTTGGAAGGGACCTGTGGATCTAGTCCAACCCTCTAAAATGCAGGAATATGCAGCTAGCCCGTATGAAGATTGAACCCACAACCTTGCCATTATCAGCACCACATTCTAACCACCTGAGCTAACTGGATACTACTTTGTTGTTCTGTTGGTTTTTTGTTTGTTTTACTAATGCCCAGAATGGGTTTATTTTATCCAGTTTTTGTTCTACAGTGGTACCTCGGGTTAAGCACTTAATTCGTTCCAGAGGTCCGTACTTAACCTGAAATTGTTCTTAACCTGAAGCACTTTAGCTAATGGGGCCTCCTGCTGCTGCTGTGCTGCCGGAGCACGATTTCTGTTCTCATCCTGAAACAAAGTTCTTAACCTGAAGCACTATTTCTGGGTTAGCGGAGTCTGTAACCTGAAACGTATGCAACCTGAAGTGTATGTAACCCGAGGTACCACTGTATTGCCATCTTGTGCTTCCCTGCAACTCCTTGGTCCTTGGAATCACCTTAGATCAAAGCCGTGGAAAGCTAGTTGTGCTGCTTTTGGGGAGCCCTCTTGCTCATCCTGCTGAGAGGGGCCCAGGAACTCTGCCCCAATGACCTGCTCAAACCGTTTAGGTTCCCCAAGAGTGAGAACTCTGAACACGACGCAATGAAAAAGTCAGAAGGGCTCCCTCTGTGCCCCACCCCTATAAAAACTTCAAACACAACATCTAGCAGCAAGCAATACATTCCACATTCTATCCACAACTTCTGGAAAACCCCAAGGCTGCAAGGAAACCCAAGCTGGAAAACCCCAAACAGCACAATAGCATTTTAAAATGAAACAGTCAAGTCAGGGTCAAGTTGTGATCTGGCAGCTTTCCACCCCAACAGTTCCTTCCAAGAGCCCCAAACACAGAGATGCTACATCCCCTCCTCTGCTTGTTCCTCCTCTGGTTCCCTTGACCTAGGCTTCCTCAACCTCGGCCCTCCAGATGTTTTAAGACTACAGTTCCCATCAACCCTGACCACTGGTCCTGCTAGCCAGGGATCATGGGAGTTGTAGGCCAAAAACACCTGGAGGGCTGTGGTTGAGGAAGCCTGCCTTAACCCACCCACCCACTTCCCCTGCATACTGGGACTTCAGCAAGGTATTTGATCCAGACATTGATGGATGTTTTTTTTTTTGTAGATTTTCTGTTTCTGGATGCTCCCAAGTCAATATTTGAGAAAGGAGAGGCACAATATTCATGCAAAACTCAGTCCTGGATGAGGAAGCAAAGAGTGCACATTCCCAGAACCATGTCTCCACTCATATTTGCAGACAACCACCTGTCTCCATGGCAATTTCATCTTTAAAATGCTTAAAAAAAAAAAAGGCGACAGAAGATCCAAGAAATGCCCTGCAAAGTGTGGTTTGGGCCTTTCAGACTAGCTAACTGTTATTGTTAAAAGTTTCTGGCAAGTCACCCCAGTGAGCAAACAGTACTATCTAGCGGTTAGAACTTGCAACTACAAGCCAGCACAAGTCTCTGAGCTGAGACTTGTAATGGCCAAAGATGATTATTTCAGCCCCTTCAGCATGAACAAGGGTGCATCAAAAAAAGAGAGGTCTCTTCTTCCAAGTAGCTTACAGTTGCAACAGAGATAGCCACCAATTTGGGACAGCTTTATAAGGGGGTTTAATAAATTCATGGAGGACTATGAATGCCCAATAGCGATGATAGCTATTGCTCTGCCAGTTGGAGGCAATAATGCTTTTGGACACCACTTGCTGGAAACCACAGGAGGGGAGATGGCTCTTATGTTTGCAGGTTTCCCATGGGCATCTGGTTGGCCAATGTGAGAAGATGCTGGACTAGGTGAGCTGCCGGCCTGATTTAAATTATTGGACAATGATTCCCATCCCTCTCCGCCAACATGGCTAATGGTCAGGGATGATGGGAGTTGTAGGCCACATCCACTGGAAGAAGCAAAGATCACCAGTGTCAAAGCAATGATTCTTCAACATCAACTTTGTTGGACTGGTCATGTTGTTTGGATGCCTGATTATCGTCTTCCAAAGAAACTACTCTATTTCGAACTTTAAAATGGAAAGCGCATTGCTGGTGGTCAACAAACGAGGTTCAAAGATGCTCAAACTCAGGACGAAAGGGAGAAACGCGCTAAGAGGTAGGCTCCTCTTGGCAAACCCTCACCGTGGTCAATTCCCACCTGGAAACCAATGTCCCCACTGTGGAAGGATGTGTGGATCCCGAATTGGCCTCTACAGGCACTTACAGACTCACTGTTAAAACTGTGATCATGGAAGACAATCTTACTTGGCTACGAGTGATCGCCAAAGAATAAGTAGTAGTTAGATTGTGTAGTGTAGTGCTTAGTGTGCAGGATTAAGG
Source organism: Podarcis cretensis (assembly GCF_951804945.1). Classification (NCBI taxonomy): domain Eukaryota; kingdom Metazoa; phylum Chordata; class Lepidosauria; order Squamata; family Lacertidae; genus Podarcis; species Podarcis cretensis. The sequence continues at coordinate 16,188,387 of NC_137177.1, read as the reverse complement.
ACTCTTGAGATCAGGGCTCAAATCCTTACTTCAGTACATGATTGCCAATGGGGTGATCTTGGGCCCGTCACTGTCTATCACGCGAACAGAGTTGTTGTGAGTATAAAACGAAAAGCGGGGCAGGCAGTGCTTATGCCACCATGAGGTTTTTGGAGGAATGGTGAGACAGAAATGTGATGATGATAATAAATTAAAGCACGGGGGGCCACTAGGGGGGCGCATCAGAAGATGGCTGACAATGACATCTCTACGACCCACACGAGGTAATTTGGAGGCTATGATGGGAGTAATTAGCCTCCCTACCCACCCCCCAGGATGGTGGGGGGGACTGCCCTTGCCTGCTGTGCCCTATACCACCCCCCGAATTTGTGGGGATGGGGGCACTAGGCACAAAGCCTTCCTGTGGGATTTCGGCGCTCCTGGACACCGTCCCTGATCCGCGCCACTAGCTGCAAGAACTTCAAAAGAAACAATTTGGATGAAGGAATGCACATATTTCAAGGAAGGAGGGGGAGTAAAGACTGCTAACAGAAGAGATCTCTGATAAAACAAGACGAGTCGGAGGAAAAAGAATAAATCATGAGAAGATACGCCAAGACTCGGTATGGCAAATGACTGATGGGGAAGGGGGGGAAAAATTTCCTTTCTTTCCTTATGTGATTAAACAAGAATCCGCTCCCCTTACAAGTCAGAAATGTCGTATTAAGGACTTATGCTGTGGATTTAAGGCTGTGTGGAGATAAATTTTCAAACCAAAGCATGTTTTAAGAAGAGTGTGGAATGTATAAGAGCTGTGGAATGACGCAGTTAAAAATGCCGTCCCCATATTGGGAAGTTCTGTCGGAGGTCTTGAGTCTGGGAGGAGAAATAGAGAAATAGAGCTGTTTTTATATTGTGGGTGAAACTCCTCAGAGGGGCTTAAGAGCGACAGTTTTGCGAGATTAATGATGGAAAGAGCGATGTTATCTATGAAGGCGATGATATATGGAAACCATCTCAATTCTAGGATTGGAAGAACGGAAAAATTCACACAGGATTATTATTGGTGTTTATCGGCTTAAGGAGACTATCAGAAGAGATCATAAAGAAAAAAGAGAAAATATATGAAGAAGATGTGATGGGGAAACAGCAAGAAAAGACTGGATAGAATGATGAACTCTGTTGGATTGATTCGGACTGATTTGGACATTAACGCAGTAGCAAGAAGATGATCAGAATCCCCCTTCGGATCTTGAAATATGGGTCCCCCCAACAAAAAAAATTAAAATTCGGCTTTGTAATTCGGAATTTATGTGATGTGATTTAATTTGATTTGATTGGCCGGTTAATAAAAAATATTTTTTTAAAAAAATATAATAAATTAAAGCACACTGATTCCACCAAATGCTTCTGGGAAGTGTAGCTTAACTGTCCCAGAACTACAATTCCCAGCACCATTTGCAAACTACAACTCCCAGGTTTCCCATGTGTTTTAAATGCATGGTGTGGATGTGACCATTGGCTAACGCCATCCGCAAGGACAAGATTTCCCATTGCTGCTCCAGAAAAATCAACCCCATCCTATTCAGAAGCGAAGCCGACTAACAACAAATGCATTTTATTTTTTCTCAGCGACAAGAGTTTCTCAGGCACAAAACCCGAGTTTTCAGAGCATTCACAGTGCAAGGGACTCTGTCTTCTTGCAAGGAATCTCGAGGCCCAGCAGAAATCTCGACGCAGTGCATACTTGGAAAACAAAAACATCACGTGGGTCCTGGTTGAGCTGGGAAAGTCCAGCCAGTGCAAATCGACAAAGAAAAGTGGGTCACTGAGGTCATGGAGCTGGAATTAAGAGGTTGATGATCACAATAGGCAGGAGGATCAGGAACCAAACCAAGTTAGGGTGTATCTGAAGACACACACGTCTTTCCAAATAAATCACTGCCATCTTCCTTCAGAGTGTGATAAGGAGATTGTTTGTACGCCATGAAACCATCCCATTGCTGTAAGGGATGCCTTAGGTCACCTGTATGCACCATCTTTGGGAAGTCAGAAGGAGCATCTAGGCAGCTACATCTTGGACCCCACACTTGAGGTTAGCAGGAACCGCAAAATCTGCAGGAGATGAGGGGGAGCAGAAAGATTATTTCCCCTGAGTTCCTATAGGAGTCACCCTCCCTCTGTGGCTGGGCACAGAACCCAAGACGTCATGGCTGCCCACCCCTCAGACCAGCCACCAAGCACCGCGGCAGCCCAACCTTATTCTGGTTTACTCTGAAGCAAGTCCTACAGACAGCAACAAAACTTGCTCCCAAGTTAAAGTGCCAAAGGAATTGAGCCAGAGAACTTAATGGGCTTTCAGATTCTGAGGGTCTCCAACACCCATCACACCCAACAGTCAGGGATGATGTGAGTTGCAACCCAGCCAGTGTGGTACAGTGGTTAGAATGCCAGACGAAGACCTGGGAGACCAGGGTTCGAATCCCCACTTGTCCGGGAAGATCGCCAGGTCTGGGGGCCAGTCGCAGCTTCTCAGCCTAGCTTACTTCACAGGGTTGTTGTGTGGATTAATTGAGGAGGGGGAGAACCACGAACACCCCCTTGAGAAAAAGGTGGGATATAAATGCAAACAAACACACATCAGGAGGTACACCATACTCAATCCTATGCTCTGTTTCCTCATATGTAAGTCCCACTGTGTTCTATGAGACTTACACCCTAGGAAGTGTTTGGGGGGATTGTGCTTTAAGATGTCTAGCACAGGAAAAGCCAATCACTTGGATATTCCTTAAGGGAAGTGCTGTGGCTCAGGTTCGATCTTTGGCATCTCTAGGCAAGGCTGAGAGTGTTACTCCTGCCTTAAATCCCAAAAAGCTGCTGTTGGCCAGTGTAGACAATGCTCAGCTAGGTGGACCATCCAAGATAGGGCAAGCTACCTACATTTCTTGGCCCAGCAAGCGGAGGAGGCTAGGAAAACGAGATAATTTTCTGCACCGTTTCCAAACCAGTCCCCAGGATCCTTCTGAGGAAGACACAATAGCGCAGTAGATACAGTGGTACCTCGGGTTAAGTACTTAATTAGTTCCGGAGGTCCGTTCTTAACCAGAAACTGTTCTTAACCTGAAGCACCACTTTAGCTAATGGGGCCTCCCGCTGCTGCTGCGCTGCCGGAGCCTGATTTCTGTTCTTATCCTGAAGCAAAGTTCTTAACCTGAAGCACTATTTCTGGGTTAGCGGAGTGTGTAACTGGAAGCGAATGTAACCTGAAGCGTATGTAACCTGAGGTACCACTGTACTGGCTTGCAGCTGAGAGAAGGCAACCTCCGGATACATGCTGCTCTGCTGTACCAGAAACCAGCCTCACCTATTTGTTTTGGCTTGGGCAGATTCAGGTTGTTCATCAGTTCAACGAAGGCGTCTCGGGGCAAGGTGAGGCGAGGATTCAGGGTCTTTTCTTCCTCTACTGTGGACACTGTCTGGCCTGCAAGGGAGGAGGAGATGCATCAAGTGGGGCTAGGACAGAAAAAAAAGAGTCTCGCGGCACCCAAAAGGCTCACATATATTTACTGAGGTGAAGCTCTTTGGGCCTACCAATGTGGGAATTATCTTCCTCAGTTGGCAGGCGGACATTTTGAGATTTGCATAGCACAGACTTTGGTCTCATTCAGGAGTTTTACTGTCGTGACTATAAACAAGCAGGCAGCCCTGCCACCAATATCCTTGCATGCTCTGGCCCTTCCTGCTCCACCTCGGGGCTCCTCACATTGCTTAGCACAACGCACTTGCAACCCTCACTTTCCTGGCCAATGTGGCAAAGTCTCTGGTGGAGAAATGAGGCCTTTGCAAGCCTCTTTATGCATCCATCTCTAATGCCTGAACAGAGCTACTGCCTCTCACATTTCATGACCTCTCGACTCCACTTTTACAAATGTTTCCTTCTATACCTATGTTTATGTGTCCCTGTAGGTATATTGTAACTTTTTTACTTTCCCCCTCAGCCCCGCCCCCCAATGATTTCCTGCATCATAAAGGGATGAACTTTATGGTGCTTGCAGCAAAAGGAAAGACAAACCACAATCTTGATTTATTACAGGCAATAAGAAGCGATGTGCATTGTGCAATGTACAAAACATTGTACAAGTAATTTGCAAGCTCTATTCTTCCTGTATTATAATAAATGCTATGAATATTACATGACACATTATAGCTACATATGCAAAAATTTGACTTACGGTATTTATTTTGGTGGTGACCTGTTTTCAAAAGATTTGGAAATGAAAGTTCATTCCTTTTTTTTTCAGCCAAAGCTTCATCTAACTACACAACAGGAACATGAGGTTGTAAAAAAGTTGTAGCCCTAATGTGTATATTCTCTCTCTCTCTCTCTCTCTCTGTGTGTGTGTATGTCAGGTGTACACACCCCTGCCCCGATCTGAGAAACACCCAGATTAACCTGAGCCCAAATCAAGTCAGGGTGTGGGGTTAATGTCTAAATAGAGTTCTTTTAAAACCCTAATTAGGCATATACAATTAACCCTAATTAGGGATATGGCCCACCCTCGCTTCCGACTGCACTGAAGAGGGCAGGAGGGTTCAGTTCTGCTGAGTGCTGCTTCACCAGCACACTCTCATGTACGAAACACACTAGCGAAGCAGTCCTTAGTCTGGAGACTTTTATTTAAAGAAGCCTTCCTATGAGTTGATTCCAGCCATGCACACTGTGAACTGTAGAACAATCTGCCTTCCTTTCTATCTATATACTGTTCAGTTGCATACTAATGTTTTAAATCCACGTACAGCACTTTTTTGGGGACATGAAGTGGTTGATAAAATTTCATTCAATAAAAACAACAACACAACACTTTGTGCATCTGTTGAAGGGTTCTCCAGTTTCTAGCACAGTAAATCTATCGGTCTCTAAGAGAACCGGAAGGCACTGTGTTGATCGTAACAGAGATATTTAAGGAAAATGAGGAACTGAGCAAGAACATGCATTGTCATCCAGTGCCCGTTGTACCACAGCGCTGCCAGCCCCCCAGCAGCAAATCTGAGACCCCAACTTACCGGTATAGTCATGGGCAGGGTAGATTAGGCAGTGGCCAGGGAGTGTGAAGATTTTTTCGTGGACCGACTGATACAGGGTCTCTGGATTGCCTTGGATGAGACAGAGAGCCTTGCTGAGCTAAGTTTCCTTCAACATCAGCTATTTTTGCCAACCTGATTCTCTAGGACAGCTGCTTTAGACAAGGGTTTTCAACACATTCCTCCCATTTGTTCAGTGAATGCATAGGCAGGCAGGGCGACGGAGAAGCACTATGCATATGGGCCCTGACTCCAACAGTATGCCCTCTGGCCATGCCCCTGACATCTTTGCATTAGTGCAAAGAAAGCATCGATGGAGCATATACTGGGGCACCAGCTGCCCACCCTGTCTACCAATTTGTCCACTGACCTTTTCCCATATCTGACCAACCACCTTTACACCCACCTCCTTGTCACCCATTTTTAACGGAGGGAGGGGGGTCTTTAGAGCAGCTGACTAAAGCACTCTGTGAAGCACTTCCCTCTCTTCTGTTAAATGTCTACCATCAGTGCTGCTTCCTCGCTCTCCTGCCTGCTGTTTGTCATGCAGTTGGTGTGGCTACCTGAACTGCACAGCGTGACGACAGCATTAGATTTTTATGTATATAGGGAAAAATGTGTACGGCTCTTTCATGCATTCAGAACCCTAGGCAATCTGCATTTCTGGATGCATGGGAGGTGGATAAAAGCCCATTTCACATTAATGGGATGTGTGTGGACAGTAGGGGGTGACCAGTGAGGTCCACTCCGGGCATTAAGTGTTCATTCGAAGTGGGAAGGAAGAAAACACATATACCCCTTACAGGGTTGTTCTTTTGCAGAGGTGGTTGCACATTTCTACACAACAGCTTATTGTAAATCTTATCCACAACACCCACATGATGTTGTCTTCATTGAAACACCATCCCATATTTTTCCCCTTCAAAGAGTCTTGCTCCAGAGAGCTACAATAAACAGAGTGGTCTAACAATCAGTCCCTCTTCCTCAGGGACTCTGGAAATTGTAGCTCTGTGTGAGGGAAATAAAGGGCTCCCAAAAACTCTCAGCACCTTTAACGAACTACTGCTCCCAGAATTCTATGGGGGAAACCATGACTGTTTAAAGTGGTACCATGGTACTTCAAATGTATGGTCTGAATGTGGTCAGAGTGCTACAGTGCTATTGTAGGTAGACACATTCAGATTAACACATTCAGATACAGTGCTATTGTAGGTAGACATATTCTGATTAAGGCAAAAAAAGGGGGCAAAAAAAAGGGGGGGTATCATTTGTCAAGTGGAACACGACAGCCCATGTCTCCCCATAAATCTTGAAGCTGCCCTCTATTCCAGATGGCAGCCATTAAGACTGACTCAGATCCCATAGCTCCCTCCCCCTTGCAACAGATCAGAGTCCACCCTGGTATGACCACCCTCCCTGGTTATAACAAGGCCTCTGTACCTTGCTGGAAGTCCGTCCGTCCACAGCCCCGGATCAGCAAGGCATCGCCAGTGAAAGCCATGCCTTTGTCATTCAGCACATACGTCAGGCATCCGTCCGTATGCCCAGGGGTGGAACGAGCTTCCAGGGCCTGCAACGACAGCAAGGCAACATGTCATGAGACTCAAGCCTTGGAAGTGTCAGTGTGATATAGTGGTTAGAATGGGAGACCAGGGTTCAAATCCCCACTAAGCTGTGAAACTCGCTGGGCGGCCTTGAGCCAGCTGCAGTCTCTCAGCCTAACCAACCTCGCAGGGTTGTTGTGGGGGTTAAATGAGGAGGGGGAGAGCCGTGTGTACACCACCTTGAGCTCCCTGGAGGAAAAGGTGGGTTGTAAAATCAATCAATCAAACAAACAAACTCACAAAATCCCCAAATTTGAGGGTGTGCCCTTCCTGGATTAGGAGGTCAGCTGAGGCGCCACTATGTTTGGAGATGACACTTCGACAACCTGGTAGAAGCTTCTTCAGCAATCCGGTGCCTGTGATGTGGTCTGCATGGCAGTGAGTGTTGACTGAGAAAGAGGAAAAGAAGCTTGAGGTTATTATTGCAAGACACAAAGGTCAAAGCATTTAACAAAGAAGTGGGGAGCCTGTGCCCCACCCCAGATGTTTTTGGGACTCCAACTCCCCATTGGTCTCAGCCAGCATTGCCAACGTTGAGGGATGATGGGATTGGTCCTCTAAATGTTTCTGGAGAACCACTGATCTAACACCACAGTCAGGCCAGGCCGTTTTGCCGCCTCAGGTGCCAAAATGCCTTGGGCCAGTATGGTTACCATCTCCTTCCTGATTCAAAGGTACAATTCTATTATTCTACTCTTCCGCTACCTAGTGGTAGAAAGTGGAATATACCATTTCTTTTCTGTTCCATTTTAACCTAGCAATACCCAGGAAGGCCAGGTTTGACCAAGCTGCTCTTGGGAGCTGGGAAAAAAATTCCACTTTTCTTTTTGCAATTTCATTATATGTACACATAAACAGTCGTACCTCAGAAGTCGAACGGAATCCGTTGTGGAAGTCTGTTCGACTTCTGAAACGTTCGGAAACCAAAGCGCAGCTTCTGATTGGCTGTAGGAAACTCCTGCAGTCAATCGGAAGCTGCAGAAGCCCCATTGGACGTTCAGCTTCCAAAAGAACGTTCAAAAACCAGAACACTCACTTCTGGTTTTCAATTGTTCGGGAGCTGGAATGTTCGACTCCCAAGGCATTCGGGAGCTGAGGTATGACTGTATTAAAAGTTAGTTAAAAAACAAATAAACAAGGACGAGTACATATAACATCTCTACTTTCAATTCATAGAGTCTTTTTCACACTTCATTTACATTCCATACAAGACCCTATTGTCATAGATGTTGTGCGGTTGAGGGGGGAAAGAAGGAAGGGAGAGAGGCAGCTAGGAGGGAATAATGAGGTTTTATTCTACTTCAAAAAAAGGAAAAAAATCAAAGTGATTTACAGCAATGGACACACACACGCAATAAGAACCAAGTAAAAAATTAAAACCACAGCTCATTCGCTAACCATTACAGGGGATGCTTTCTTAATTGTTTGCATAAGCCTGGCAGCATAGCTGAGTTTTCATCAAACATTTAAAGGTGGAAAAAGAGGATGTTGTGCTGAATCTCTCTCGGAAGAGCATCCCATGGCACTGGGCCAAGCCATGATTTCACACTGATGTCAAATGAGGGTGACCATCATGGCGGGTGACCAGCAATGCTCCTACAGGTGATCTGAGTGATGAGGCTGAACCGTAAGGGTCCAGGTGGTACCTAGATTAGCCAGGAACTAAGTTGCTCAGGGCTCTGTAAACAAATGCAAGGACTCTGAACCTGTCTGAGTGGGCTTCCTTGGGAGCATGTTACACTACCCCATCTGCCTTGATCCATCCAGGACCGAAGAAAAACCTCCTCCTCTCACCTGCATATACCAAATTCAGACCAAGCTGCTTCACCAGTGTCGAATCCCTTTTGGCTGTCTCCAGAACTGGGTCTATCAGAACTGCCTCCTTGGTTTTCAAATCTGCCAGCAAGTAAGTATACGTGGAACTCTCTGATTCAAAGAGCTGGGGGGGGGGGGGAATGCAGAGATATATCTGGTTAGTCCATGAAAGGCAATAGGTGGGAGCGTCTGACGACCCCTTTCCCCAAGCAGCTCCCTCCTCCAGTGGCCCTTGTGCTTAGGAAGAAAAGGACCCCTGCCCCTAATAACAGCAACAACTGGGGTATGGGTGCGCAGTCACATGGAGAGGAAACTGGAGGTCGTAAGCCAAAGGCAACATGAAGTGCATCAGCGCATAGGCCAGAGTGCCTCCACACCAGGTCTAGTGGTTAAAGCAGGAAGCAGGCTTCTAATCCCTTGCCCTGGGGAATCTCTTGATTTATATTCTTTCCAAATTAACGTCCACAAATATACTCCCGCTACAGAAAAATATTTTACGTGCCTTTGTGTGTAAGGAGTTGGATCTTTTAGCGTTGGTTCTTTTATGCTCTGGGTCTATTTTATTTTATTTCGCAACATTTATATATACAACTTGATTTTAAAACTAAACTAAACCGCAAAGCGGTTTACAAAAAGAAAAAACAAACAATGAAATAAACCAGTTTAAAACAACTATTTAAAGGATTTGAAAAAAATATTTACAATCAATGATAAACTAAAATCCAGATTAAAACACCCACCAAGTGTTCTGGATAGGTTTGCCTAAGCAAACATGTTTTTAGCAGGAGCTGTAAAGAATACAGTGAAGGCACCTGCCTGGTGTCAGGGTAGTATTAGGGAGGTGCCTTCGTTGTACTGCTTTAGGCACTTGCTAAAAACAAACAAACAAATCTTTTGTTTTGGCCAGCCTAGCCACACATGTGATTTTTATTCCATATACTTGCTATAAAACAAAAACAAAAAACCCTCTTCTGGTCTTTCTGCAGTTTTAAGAAGTTACATACATACAACCATTTAAATTTTTTGTCTGCATCTGACTTTCTTACTAAATATTTGCATCATTTTATGTAAGCTGCTTAAAGATTCTTCTTCCTTTCTTTGATGAAGCCGTCTATGAATTGTGTTAACCGGCTATATAAAAATACCCACATTACATTTGGAATTATATTATTTAGGAAAGTTGCTTGCCTGCCCGTTGTCTATGCGTTGGGACACCTCGTAATGCACTGTAGCCACGTTATGCATGACGGCACCTGAGATGAGGGAGCTGGTTTTTGACTATGCTTGAATATGCCATTTTGAATCAAGATGTTGGACCGAAATTCTCAAAGCTGCGCTGCTTTCTTTGAATTCTTACAATCCCAGAAACATACTGGGTTTGAGGCTGTTTGTATAAAATGAAGAAATGGCCATGATCTTTTAAATGTGCCTAATTGCTCCCTGCTCCCTGCTCAGGTGTAACACAATCTTCCACTCTTGCCCAATTTGGCTACTCTCCAGATCTTAGCAAGGCTTTCTTCCAATGGCACAGCACTTTATATTCCTACCACTGACTTCTCTATCAGTATTCTTGATGCAAGTCGTAAGTTCCAGACCTACTCACAGAAGAACCTGCTTCCTAACATTGCTTATATCCAAGCAGGCTGGACCCAGGGGTCAAGAAGGTGCAGTTAATCATCAAACCGATTACAGCCCCAAGAATCTAGCAGACACTCCAGTACTGTGTTGCATTTCGAACACAGTTTGCTTGTTTTATCATCCTAAAAGTTTTAAAAGTCTGCATAACTGTAGATAAAATGGCTGCAAATTGCTCCAGCGATTCAGAAGTTCAATCTGAAATTAAGATAAGCTTGTTGGTATCTCTGGTATCTTTTACAGCATGGATGCATGTTCTGTATTATTTTATTGGTATTATTGTTACAAGGCCTTCAGCTAGAACAATAAAATAAAGGTGTATTATGTTGTTGTAAACAAACCTGGGACCTTATGAGGAAGGGCAGGTTAAAAAAAAAAGGGGGGGGGGAGAGAATCAGGGATTTGGAGTCCAACTTTGCTGTTGTATTGTTGACCACCCTGACATTTTTAAAACAAGTGAGACAGTAATATGACAACCTAAAAAAACATCAAAACATTTAAATTATGGCAATTATTTCAAGACAAATATATCACAACTACTTTTAAGAAAGCACAGTAAATTGAAAGACAATGAATCACAACTTAGCAAAATAAATAATGAGTAAATATACACTTGTATTATACCATTTGTATTATGCAGGATTCTATCCAATCCTAGTCCAGTCTGGACTCTGCATTTAAAGCAGAATAGCACTATAGACAGTCCTGGATTCCCAGTCCTGGGAGCTATAGCTTGTTAAGGGTGCTGAGAGTAGTTGGGAGACTCCCGTTCCTCTCCCAGAGCTCCGGTTTCGAACTTGGTTTAACAATCAGTCCCTCTTCCTTTGGGAGCTCTGAGAGTTGCAACTCTGTTAGGGGAATAGGGAGGTCTCCCAGCGATTCTCATGACCCTTAACAAACTACAGCTCCCATTATTCTGTTGAAGGAAACTGTGACTGTGGTATCATGGTGCTTTAGCTGAGTCTTACTTCAGCATGGTACACACAGCCCTGTCTCCCAGTATCCCTCAGCATCTGACACCTTAATTTTAGGGCCATCTTTGGCTGCAGTCAAGCACATATATGCTTACATTTCGGGTGCAGAGGGAAGAAAGAGAAAACTAGGATGCACTCCTATATGCTGTTACTTATTTATTATAGGAAGCCTCTTATGACCTTGGGCCGCTCACTGCCTCTCAGCCATGAGTGCCAACTTGAATCTTTAGCAATCCCTCGTAGCTGAGTAAGATTGTCTTCCATAAACACGGTTTTAACAGTGAGTCCGTAAGTGACTGTGGAGGCCAATTCTGGATACACACATCCTTCCACATAGGTTTTCCAGACGGGAGTTGATGATGGTGAGGGTTTGCCAAATGTGCCTTCCTCTTAGCACGTTTCTCCGTTTTGTCCTGAGTTCGAGCGTCATCAAAGCCCATGACACCTTTGCTAAAGGCTGTTCTCCAATTGGAGCGCTCGCAGGCCGGTGTTTCCCAGTTGTCAGTGTTTATACTACATTTTTTTAGATGTGCCTTGAGAGAGTCTTTAAATCTTTTTTGTTGACCACCAGCATTACACTTTCCATTTTTAAGTTCAGAATAGAGTAGCTGCCAACTTGAATAAAATATGGGGGGCAGGTAAGGCCCACCCCACATAATCTATCATAAGACATGCATACTATTTGAATGGCAATGCTTATCAACTTTCGGGGGGGGGGGCTGGAGCCCTCAAATATTTTATTGGGAGGGTCGAGGGGACCTCGGTCCCTAGGAGATGGCTTATATGCGCTCATCTCGGCCTAACAGGGTTGTTGTGAGGGTTACATGGGAAAGAGGAGAATGATACACACCACTTGGAAGAAAAGATTGCATGTAAATGTACTTGTTGTTAAGCTTTGAAAAGCAGGGTAGAAGTTACTCGGAAGGAAGCTCTGTGGAACTCAGCTGACTTTGAAGCCTACCTGCCCAGGAACAAGTGGCGAAAAGGAAGATAAGGCATCCAGGAAATGGAACCCAAAATGCCATCTCCTCTGCTCCGACAATGTAGCTGCCCAGAGAAACATGCATGCATGCTGATCCCACAACAACACCCCTTGGAAGTACCCTAGGCTTCCAGTTATCTGGAACTGCAAACAAAAATCCAGCAAGTGGAGCTTTTCAGCAGAGCTTTCCAGCTGCACACACACTGTACATTCAAAGTGCATTGCCCCCTCCCTTTCCTTAAAAGAAAGAACGAACCCTGGGAACTGTAGTTTGGCCCTCAGAGAGCTGCACTTCCCAGCACCCTTAACACAACTACACTTCCCAGAATCCGTACGTGTGTGTTTATGTGCTTTAAACGTACGGAGAGGGCAGCTTCGCAACTGTAAAAGTTCTGCTTGCCTTGCAGCCCTGCACAGAGGCAGAGGAGCCCTATGGGGTGGGAAACGTTGGCAACCCACAGAAGCACAAACAAACACACACCCAAACCAACAGTACTGCCAAATAAATTCAATGTAAGGTTGCTGCTGCTGCTGCTATTGTTTCGAGAGCGGGGTAGAAGGGTCCCGATCCTGCCTGCCACCCTTCGCGGTGGAGGAGGGGGCGCCTCGGATCAGCTCACCTGTCGGAAGAGCAGCCCCTGGCGCTGCGCGGTGCGGACGCAGTAGCATCGCCGGGGAAGGCTGGCCCGGGCCGGAGCGGCGCCCAGGACCCGCAGAGCAGCCGCGGCTGCAGCAGGGCATCTCCGGGACAGAGACATCGGGCGCGCCACACTTGGTGGAAATGAAAGGAGAGGAGCGACGCCCTTTAAAAGTTCAGAGGCTGGGTCAGGAGCGGCGGCGGAAAAGTGGGCGGGCTGCGAGCCTCCTTAAAGCGCCACGCACCGGCAGGAGCCCTCTTTCTGTTTTGGCTTTTCCTTGCAACCGATGAACCTTTTTATGAATGCAGGAGCAAGAGCTGGCGTGCCAAAAAGTCCTGTTTAATGCTACTGTAATCACAAGATTTACTGGCAGCAAACTCTTAACCTGGGCTTTGGTCCCAAGGGCAAAGCACAGAACCCTTGCCACAAGTCGCGATAAGAGCTAGAGAGTCAACTTGTCCAGATAAACACATTCTAGGAATGAGCGTTCTTATGGACTCCACCAGATTGACTCCACCAGATGATTGATTGCTCAGATAATACATTCCAGAGTAACCCATTTGGCTGAGTTCACCCCCTTCAGCACACATTCATGCACAAAGTCCATTCATGCACACATGGATACCAATGAAGAACCTTCAGCTTTTTGCCTTGCAGTATATTATATCTTCCTTTGGCTAGGCTTTATTCAATCCTCTTCCTGCCTAAGGTTCCTACCTTTCCCACCTTCTGCAGTCACTGATCAGTACTGTCTTAGGGACTGGCCACTGTGAAGTATTTAATTGAATCAGAGCACCAGGCTAAGATGCACTGTTGAATACTATTTGCATGTGTGTGATTATCTGCAAAGGTGTATGTTTAAGTCTCTGGCTGGCTGGGGCATCACCAGCACTGCACTTTGCAGCATGCATGACCATCCTGTAAGCCTCCCACCCCAGAAATGCAATGCACCTGTCCCAGCAGCATAACTATTGCTAATACTATATATTCTTCCACTCACAAAGTAGGGTAGTCTAATCCACATTCACAAAGTGGGTATATCGTTCATATCAATGAACTACCATCACTGTAACACTTTAAAATCAAAGGTAGGCAAGGGCACCTGGCTAGCTCAAAGTAGAGCTGAACCTGCAGGTGTAAAGTCTACGTGCAGGGAAGTTCTCGTAAACAAGAAGCCTGCAACAATTACATGCTATCGTTCTTTGTGCAAAGGGCAGCCTCGTTTTTCTGTTTTACAACACTAAAATGTGTGTACTTAAGCTACATGGATATTATTGCAGTTTGCTGTGTGACTTGGGGGACACTGTGTGAGCACTAGAGGGTAGGGCATGTCTGTGTGTAAAAGGTGAGGCAGTGGGATTTGTTGGTGCAATACAATATGGAGGGATATGGATATACATAGCCAGAGCACACAGTCGAGGTGTATATATACATTATCGTTAGGGTGCGGAGCTGGAAATCTTTAACTAGTGCAATTATGCTTCAATTTCAATGTTTAACATTGTCGTTTTCTATAGCCCAAAGGGCAAGAGATGTACAGTATTCTTGCGTGAGACGGGAGGAAAATACATTTTAATTTTATTTTTTGCATTGTGTGGGTGGGTACTTTTGATAGAGAGAGAGAACGGGGAAAGAGGTTTTACTTGCAACACAGCAGATCATGGTAGAAAAAGCGATCTTTTATTGGGCTTCCTTCCTTATTTATTCCATTTATAAATGGAATGGGTGGCACTGTGGGTTAAACCACAGAGCCTAGGGCTTGCTGATCAGAAAGTCAGTGGTTCGAATCCCCGTGATGGGGTGAGCTCCCATTGCTTGGTCCCTGCTCCTGCCAACCTAGCAGTTTGAAAGCATATCAAAGTGCAAGTAGATAAATAGGTACCGCTCCAGCGGGAAGGTAAACGGTGTTTCCGTGCACTGCTCTGGTTCTCCAGAAGCGGCTTAGTCATGCTGGCCACATGACCCGGAAGCTGTACGCCGGCTCCCTCGGCCAATAAAGCGAGATGAGCGCCGCAACCCCAGAGTCGGCCACGACTAGACCTAATGGTCAGGGGTCCCTTTACCTTTATATCCCATTTTTTATCCAAGGAGTTCAAGGGGCATACATGGCACTCCACCTCCCTCCTCATTTAAACCTCACAACTACCCTGTGAGGTAGGTTAGGGTGAGAGGCAGTAACTGGCCGGAGGTCACCCAGTGAGCTTTGTGGCCGAGTGAGAATTTTAACCCTCTTCTTCTAGGTCCTTGTTGGACCCTCTAAGCACTACACCACCAAAGACTGGAACACAGCCTTCTTTTTTTGCAGGTAGAAATGCCCCTATTCTTTACTTACTTATTTAAAAGGCTGCAAACTGACATTTCCTGTTTTATCTAGGGGGCGGGGCGGGGATGCCTGTATAGGAGGCAGAACAGGTTCTGGCAAATTTCAGCACAACGTCTGAATGCCCAGGTTTCATCCCTGGTAAAAATGGCCTTGACTTAATGCGAGACTATTCTGGAACAGAAAGAGATTTTCCAAAGGCGATTGTATACAATAATGCTCACACATCCACCCACCCATCCATCCTAATACAGCATCAGTAAATAGCTCCCACCCTTTTAAAACGTTGACCCGCTCCTGGAGTGTGACTAACCCTAGCCTGAAACACAGACATTAACGAGGGAAAGAGCTGCTGCTCAGTGGCTGAGCATCTGCTTTGCATGCAAAAGGTCCTGGGGTTCAATCTCTAGGCTGGCTTGGGGGAAAAAAACCCTCGTCTGCCAAGGCAATGTGGACAATACTGAGCTAGATGGACCAGTGGAAAGCAGCTTAGATGTTTGCATGCCAGGGAAACGCTGCATTTGCTATACGTCCAGAAGGCTTTTCTATTGGAGGAAAACCTGGACAGCATTGAACTCAGAACAGCAGCTCATTGGCAAAAAAGAAAAGGCGATTAGGTTTGTCCGTCTCCAGCCACCGTTAAACGTCGTTTATCCGCGCTCCTCTGTGGGCGAAACCATTTGGCGGAGGGGTGAATATGAAATCATCCCTGGATGTGGTTCTGCCCGGGCGTGCTCATTTTGCCAGCAAGGCTTGCTCAGTTGATTCTGCTGCAGGTAGTTCCTCTCTGTTCCGTATAGATTGCTTCTGGTTTTTGTATAATCGCGCTTCCTTCGGCTGCTTGTGATTTAGTCTTTTTAAATATATATATTTTTATTATCGCATTTTCCCGTCTGTTTGCGCGCGCGCGCACTTCTAGGCAGCGCGGAGTTTTGTACGGTACTTTCCAAAACTAAACCAAATTGAAGAGCTCCTCGCTACTCCCATTGCCTGTGCTTCCTCAGCTTCATTCGCCTAGTGTGCATTCTAAGAAGCAGCTTAATAATAATAATTTATTATTTGCATGCCCAAAGCATAAAAATCTATGCGTAAAAGAAAAGCGGGAGAATAATACAGTTCTTTAGAAGTTTTTTTTTTAAGCCAATGCAAGAAACGCTCTTAAAATCGCACCCACCCCCTTGATGCAATTGTTGTTTTTTAGTCGTTTAGTCGTGTCCGACTCTTCGTGACCCCATGGACCAGAGAACGCTTGATGCAATATGATCTTCCAAAGTGGGTCTCTCTGAAACTCTGGCTTCTTGATACTTGAATCCTGTCTGTTTTTAAGGGTCCTGGAACATCATGGCCTAAAGGCATCTTGTTCCAACAGTCTCAGCTCAAGTTACGCAGGTTCTGTTCTGGTCAGTGTCCAGATCTTGAGGAATCTTTGGGAAACGCCTCCCCTGGACTTCCATGGAAGAAAGGCGGGGTAGAGGTGTAATAACATTTCCTTCCTTCCAACACCGCCTTGCCTTAAAGTCTGTATCCGTCTGCAGGGCTGCAGCCTTAATAGTAAGCAATAGTAATGCAGAGAAAAGGTGGGCTCCTCTCTTCTCTGAAAATTAGCACCACCCTCCCTGTCTTTCTCGAGTTAAGGAGCAGGCATTAAAGAAGTAAAATTCTGCCGCCCCAGGGCAGACTTAAGGACCAGCTTCCTCTCTTTAGGAACAGAGGCTGCAAAATTAAACACCCACGCAGCCTTCTCATATCCAGGTTAGTCCTCGAGGCAAGTACCTTGCTGCATTCAATGAGCTTCCTGCTTTCTTGGAAGGAAGCCACGTTGAAATCGACGGGATGGGACTTACGTTTGGTGCCACCAGGACAGGAGTTAGGGGAGATGTCCTCCTCTCGGCAGAAGGTGCTGCAGGGCCACATCGTGGAGGAACTGAAGCCAAGCACATTTCCATCCTGAAGGAGGTGCGTGTAAGAGGTTAAGCCCAGAGTCTCCCTACTGCTAGGTAAACCTGGTTAGGATATAAAAAAATTCCTCCCAGTAGCACCTTAGAGACCAACTAAGTTTGTTATTGGTATGAGCTTACTGGTCTCTAAGGTGCTACTGGGAGGATTTTTTTTATTTTGTTTCGACTACGGCAGACCAACACGGCTACCTACCTGTAACCGGATATGGATATGGCTTTGAACGGAGAGGTGGTGGTGCATCGTTATATAGCGCAGGTGGCGCTGTGGGTTAAAGCCTCAGCGCCAAGGGCTTGCCAATCGAAAGGTCGGCGGTTCGAATCCCTGCGGCGGGGTGCGCTCCCGCTGCTCGGTCCCAGCGCCTGCCAACCTAGCAGTTCGAAAGCACCTCTGGGTGCAAGTAGATAAATAGGGACCGCTTACCAGCGGGAAGGTAAACGGCGTTTCCGTGTGCGGCTCTGGCTCCGGCTCTGGCTCTGGCCAGAGCAGCGATGTCACGCTGGCCACGTGACCCGGAAGTGTCTCCGGACAGCGCTGGCCCCTGGCCTCTTAAGTGAGATGGGCGCACAACCCCAGAGTCTGTCAAGACTGGCCCGTACGGGCAGGGGTACCTTTACCTTTACCTTTATATATCGGGCAGTAAGATCTAGCGGGTCTTCTTTCCGAAATATGTCTGCATGGAAGCACCCGGCCACATGTATATAATTGCTTAAGCTGTAAGTGGCCCTGAACTCAGCGGGGCTTATTTCCAAGTAGCCCTACTGCATAGGCTGGTAGCAGCATCCTCTGACATCCAGAGGGGTTTTGTTTTGTATATTTATTTATTTAGTGGGTCTTAACTAACCAGTAACCATGCATGAGTAAGATTTTGCAAGAGTTTGCTTTCAAGTAAACATTGCTAACAAGAGTATTTATTTAATAATAATAATAATAATAATAATAATACTTATCCAGCTCCCCACTCCCTTTCACCCAGCTCAGAGCAGACTCATTAGAATGAATGATTTCTGTTCTAAACAGAATTTAGTTGCATGCACGATGGTGGGGGTCTAGGTCTGCAAACTGAAGAGCTCCCAGGGACGGCCGTAGCCGTCATCGCGACCTCATCACGTTTATTACATTTCCCCCCTCCCTCCCCAACACACACATACCCCTACTTTGCAAAATAAATAAATAAATAAATACCGGGGAAGGCGCGGATTGGCCGAGAAAGCTGCGAGTAAGGAAAGACCCCTCCTCGCCAGCCAGCCAGCCGGATTGGTGCTGCTGCTGCTGCTGCTGCTGCTGCGCCCGCCCGTCGCTGGGGACCGGCCTGGGAAGGGATGCGGTGGGGCGCACGACCTGGCCCCCCTCGGGGACAGCATGACCCGGCGCGATCGGCTCATGAAGGGGAGACCCCAGAGGCAGCCTGAGGCCGGGGGAGGCTCCCGGGCCGGTGAGTGGCGTCTGGGGGGAGCGAGGGGGCGGGCGGGCAGCAGGAGGAAGGCCCAGCTGCTCAGCTGCATACATAGATGCGGTGAAAAGGCGAGGGATGCCCAGCGGTGGGGTGCCAAAAAATGGGGAGTCCCCGCTGCATTCGGATTTGAAGGCGGTTTTGCATTTGCTCCAGGCCTTGGCGCGTCCGGGTGAAGAAAGGGGCAGTTTTATTTTCCTCTCCGCCCCTCCCCCCAAAAAAGACTAAACCGGTTTGAAAGCACACACCCCAATATGGTGTGAAGCCGGGTGCATTGCACCAAATCCAGATTTCTCTCGGTGGTAATACGAATAACATTTCAAGCTCCTGGTCTCCTGTCCACTGTCTGACTGGTTTTGGGGAAGGAGGGCCAGCTGTAAGGGAATGGGGCTGCCCCATAGCAGCAAGAGCTGTTGTCTGTGTTACTGGGAAATAAGTGCCACTCTGCTTCATGGGGCTTACTCCCAGGGAAGTGTGCAGAGGATGGCTGCCTTGGTTGCATTTTTTTTTAACCACATTGTGGTTCGTGGCTGGTGCAAACTCTACATCCTGCACTCCCTCTTCTTAAGGAACTAGGTCAGGGGGCTCATGCTTAAATGATTTGGGCCCAGCACCAAACTACTCTGTTCCACCACAATCCTATGTGTGCTTATTCAAAAGTAACGCCCATGGTTTCCAGTGGTGCTTGCATGCAGATAAGTGTGTCTGGGATTTCAGACTGTGAAACTGAACTTCCCTGGAAAGCCAACAGCTTGCTCTTTAAACATACTGTATATATAAGCTATTTATATATAATAGTTTATATAAGCTGTTTTGCTTGTAATTGTTGCATATACAAACATTTGCCTTGCTAGATCCTGAGGCATAGCTCCCCTCTCTAGAAATAAAAAGGCCTGTTCTTGAAAGAGATACCTGCCCAAGTCAGAGCCGTTCTGAAGCGACTTACTCAACTGAGTAAACATGTGCAGTGATGTTATTTCTGCGAATTACTGTTGTTATTATTATTAGTAATTGAATTTCTATCCCACTCTTCATCCGGGGATCACGTGGCGGTTTACAATATAAAAACACAAAAATTACGCAACAGCACAAACGAAACATCAGTCCCTTTTCGCAAGGAGCTCTGGGAACTGTAGCACTGTGATGGGAATGCGTTGCCAACAACTCTCAGCAGCCTGAACAAACTACAGTTCCCAGAATTCCTTGGGGGAAAGCCATGACTGTGTGAAGGGGCATCTCGGTGCTTTAAATGTGTGGACGTGGTCCCAATTCATTGCTGGCCTCCCAACTGTCTCCAGTGCCAGCCAGCACGGCCAGTAGTCTGTTTCCAGCAGATATTGTTTCTGCAGTTTCCTGCCATCAGGAAGGGAGGATATTGGGGTCCGGCCCTCTTTTCATAGGGCACCATCTGATCTGAAAGCTTTCCCCTGTAGTACTTGATTTGCAAATGCTGTTAGTTTTCTTTCTCCTCTCTGCCTTATCCACCAACTCCTCCTCTCTGGCCTGTATTCCAAGCGAGTTTCCATAGCAACTCCACACTTAGGCCAAGAGCAGAATCGAGCAGTAATTGGATCCTGGGGCCTTTCGGGAGACACGAAGCCATGAGGGAACCCTGTGATTGAAGTACCATTAGTTAACACAGTTCTGATCCATACGCTGCCCGCCTGACCCGTGGCAAAACCGAGGCCAAGCCTGTAAACGAGGGCGCAGGAATAACCGGTCCGTTTGCCTGCGCATCCTCATAAAGGTTATGTGAGGCTTGGAAACGGGGGAAAGGCCTATTTGCACAGATCTGGCCTCCCTAGTCACCTCGAGCTGCTTCTTGCTCGCCATAGGCGACCAGGCATGGGGCTGTTTACAAGCCTGTACAAGATGTGAGGGGACTAGATTTCTGCATTCTATTTTATTTTTTAAATTAAACGTCGTTGTGAGTGATGGGAGCGGGGTGGCGATACATTTTCCCGTTCCTATATATTTCCCCGTTAAATCTCTGTCTACGATGCATTGCTTCATTAAGATTAATTAGCAACATAATGAATGGGATGCCAGTGCTATATCGAGTCCAGTTGGCAGCTTCCAAGGCACGCTGAAATGAGCATATTAACAGATTTTCATTTGAAAAGAGAAGCGTGTGCAATTGAGCTATGTGTAAGTATTTTGACAAGAAATAATCTGGAAGAAACTCTAAATTGATTTGATTGTAACATTCTCCTATGCTGAGCGTGCTTTGTTGTGTTCCTTCCATCCCCAACAATCAAATATGTCAGTTCAAATTTTATTTATCTTTGTTATTTATTAAATTTGTATACCCCCCTATACCCGTAGATCTCAGGGCAGTTACCATTCTCCCTCCCCCACTAAATACCTTCTTTAAAAAGCTATTGGGGGGGGGGACTTTTGAGATACGTATTCAACAAGCAAAATGAACATAGGGTGCATATTTTTAGAAATGTTGTTTACTAAATGCAAGTCAAGCATGCTCAATCAAATCCCAATCGCTTTGGGGTATCAGGACATAAAATGTCCCAGAAAGCCCACATCACTGGCAGGAGAGCGAGCGAGCAGTTTTTATTTGAATTGCAGTGCCAGGGGGTCGCTGGCAGTTGTTTAATTTTTTCTCCCTGCCCTCTTTCCCCCAGTCAAAATCCCCATCATCACTGCTACTGGTATTAAAAAATGCATTCCTTTATTCTACCCTCCATCCCTTTCAAACAGGGCTGATAACTTCTGGAGGGAAAATCTCCGGTGGTGGTGGGAGCCTTCAGCTCTGCTCCTCCAATCAAAATCGGAGCCACTTAAGTTGGTTTTTGAATTTTTTTATTTATTTAGGGAAACTAACGACTCCTGTTGTGCACACAGATGCCTTGTGCCTAGGGCCAAGTGTCCCGCGGCAGCACCAGGAATCTGTTACTGCGTGCCAAATCGAGGTTCTTAGTGAAGACATAAATATATATATACTTTTTTTGTGTTTTGTTTTGTTTCAAAAAGCCCCACCAAGTTCCTAGTCCTTAGGCCTAGATAAGCAGGCTTGAAAGTGCACGAGCAACCTCCCAGGCCAGAGAGTGAGTGGCTCTGTAGGATTTCTAGCAGCCAAGGACAAGGTTTCAGTCTCCCTCTGCCCCTCACAATGAGCAGAAACGGAATGAACAATGTAAAAGGAACATCTGACTGGATGTGTTTCTGTCTTTCGCTTCTCAGAACATTGATTCCCGAGTTTCTCTTTATATATTCTATCTTCACGATGGATGACCATGCCATGGTGATAAAACCATTTCCTTCTGTTTGTGCAGGTTACATTCTCGCCCGACCAAGCCTTGTCCTGATGCTGGAAAGGGGGGAACAGCCTTGCATGAGCAACAGCAAGATCAGCGTGGGCACCAACCCTCTGAGCAGCAGTGTTGCGGGTAAGGGGGCGTCTGGAAAGCCAGCCTGGAGCATCCTGACCTAGGACTTAGGTCACGTGCGCACCATAAATCTAAAGCCCTGTGATATCACTTTTAACAGCTATGGCTTTCCCCCCAAAAGGAAATGAATGAAGTTGAGACACTTGGATTTAAAATAAATATTGTTTAACAGAAAGTGGAGAAGATGGGTGTTAACCATGGAGTGATGCCTTAAATAATTTTTTTAATGTAACTGGAAGATGGAAAATGGGAATTTTTTTCTTTTTCTTCATTACTTCTTTTTTCTTTCGTTTTCTCTCTTTTCCCTGCTTCTTTCTTTTTCTTTTCTTCTTTGGTGTTCTCTGTTTGGAAATTTTATTAGGGTCCAGGGATTGTACACTCTTGAGGGTCGTAGATGGTTGATGGAGGGGCCCTGGGTGGGAGGCAGGGAAATATTGGGTGACAGGGAGGATAAAAATCCCAGGTAAGAGCTGGGAGGGCCTACAACCATCTGCAGTAAGGGTTAAGAACTACTTTTAAGAGAAGACTTTGTATGCTATTACAGTGGTACCTTGGTCCTCAAACTTAATACATTCTGGGAGTCCGTTTGACTCCCAAAATGGTTCGAAAACCAAGGCATTGCTTCTGATTGGCTGCAGGAGTTTCCTGCACTCAATTGGACACCGCGTAAGCTGTGTCGGATGTTTGGTTTCCGAAAAACCTTTGCAAACCAGAACACTTACTTCTGGGTTTGCGGTGTTCGGGAGCCAAAACGTGCAAGTACCAAGGCGTTCGAGAACTAAGGTATGGCTGTATTACATTTTGTAGCTGTTTTTGTTTTTTATTTACCTTAGCATTTTTCCTTTACCCTGGTAGCTTAGTGTTTCTCTTATTGTGTCATGAAAAAACTTTAATAAAAGTATTAACAACAACAACTAGAGCTCCCCCCCCCCCCGGCAAAGAATCCTGGGAATTATAGCTTGTTCAGGGTGCTGAGAGTTCTTAGGAGGTCTCGTTCCCTTCCAAGAGCTACAATTCTTAGAGGGAATTAATTGTCCATGCATTTAGTCAGTGGACTGATGAGAAGCTAGAGAGGTGGGGCAGAGAAATGGCTAGGAGATGGGGGAATGGCCCCCGGTTGATGAGGATGCCCGGCTTTTGACACCCTCCTTTCCCCCCACCTTCCAGACTCGCAGGCCCTGAAAGAGAACGCCAAGTCGCCTTCACCCGCGGCTCTGTCTTCGCCGCCCGCCACGGAGTCGCCCAAGCCTGCACGGCCCCGCCGCCCCCGCCCCCCGGCCGTGCTGCCCTCCGAGCGCCCCTACCAGTGCAAAGACTGCGGCAAGCGCTTCGTGTACCGCTCCAAGCTGGCCACGCACCAGTGGACCCATTGCGCCGAGCGCCCGTACAAATGCCCCGACTGCCCCAAGAGTTTCAGCTACCCGTCCAAGCTGGCGGCCCACCGCCGCACGCACACCGGCGAGCGGCCCTACCCCTGCACGCTCTGCCCCAAGCGCTTCGGACACCGCTCCAAGCTGGCCGCCCACCAGTGGATCCACACGCCCGAGCGCCCGTACAAATGCGCCGACTGCCCCAAGAGCTTCTGCTACCCTTCCAAGCTGGCCGCCCACCGCCGCACGCACACGGGGCAGCGGCCCTACCCCTGCAACCGCTGCGGGAAGAGCTTCTGCTACCCGTCCAAGCTAGCGGCCCACCAGCAGATCCACGCGGCCGCTGCGGCGGGGCGGCCCTACCCGTGCATGCGCTGCAGCAAGAGCTTCCGGCAGCTGCGCAACCTCACGCTTCACCAGCGGGTGCACGAGGACGGGGAAGTGGGGGATGACTTGTCCCAAAGCAAAGGCCACAGCAACGGAGAGAGGCCGTAGAGCGGAGATCTGAAGCGACTGGACCACGCAGGGGTGCGGAGAGGAAATTGGCTAACCTGGATGCTTGGTGGGTGCGGGGGAGATCATTGTAAATAACGGCAAGGGAGAGGGGGTTTCGGGTTTACACAGAGATGCGCTTTGAGGACCCATAGTTGCTCAGCTCTTTCGTTGCGGGTCTTGTCACTGTTTCCCCCCCTACAGTGCCAAGTCGATGTGTGTGTACTCTCCTCCCTATAGTCCAAGCTGTGTATACCATGCTGGAAAAAAAGCCAAAGTGTGTGTGGTCAGAGAACCCCAGTTCAGCCCTCAGAAACGACATATTCTGCAACTTGACTAACTTGTGCATTGCTGAGATGTGCACCTAGGAGGGGCAGAGCACCACGGTCTGCAACCTCAGCACCCCACTGATTCTGCAAAATAAGCCCAGCCACCTTTGAATCCCAATTTCACAAGAAGCTTGCATAAATTCATAGAAAATGGATGGATATGCACAAATCTTCCGGAGAGCAGAATTCTCCCATTGCTTTGTACGACCTCTGACCATTGCCCAGGCTGCCTCTTGTCTGTGTTCAGTTGGCGCATGCTTACATTGGAATGCAGAGATCAGCATCTTCACAGTCCAAGGCTTCTAAATTAGGCCTGTCAAACTTGGCATTTTCTGGGTCGTACATCATCTGCCTCCTGTGGCTTATCAAACCCTGTTTGTGCCTCCGGCCTGTGGTTAAAGAAAGGGGGGACAGTTTTAACAACCTGGCATGCCACGCACACACTGGTGTCACACAGTGTGTGCGATAGAAGTTGCTAGTCTTTATGAAGGCACAGATAAGTCTGAAAATGTGATTGTGGCATCTGCAAAATTGCCAGGGGTAGCTTGAGCCGAAATGCCAAGAATCCATGAATTTTTTGGGGTGTGCTCGCACGCTACATTCTGTACAGTGGTGGGCCCTCCCGGCAAGTAGCAGTAGAATAATTTTGCAAATGTTATGTGTTGTGTTCATTTGCCATTTTAAAATTTTTGCTTCAGTTGGCATGGAATCTTACCTCTGAGCCAGCTGCTGTAAAAACTGGTGGCTCTGGGCTTCTGTCCCTGATCGCATCAAAATATGTCCCCAGCCATTTACAACATGTACTGAAAACTGCTTAAGCACACAGATTTCTAGTGCTGGATTTGGATGGCTGGATTTCCCACCCCCACCCTCCATCACTTGGTTTACACAACTTTTACTGCCGGTTCCTTTCGCTTCTTCCGTGTGACCGTTTCACCACATGCCTAGAGAGGCAGCCCCACAAACCTGCCTTCCTTTGTTACACCTCCCCCCCCCCACAAATTCCCCACTTTGGGGGGTTACTGTCTTGCCTCTTGGTTCAAATGTTGGATTTCTAAGACGCAGTGTGTTCCAATCTCCCACTTTTTAGACACATGTCCATCTTTCCACCCCCCTTTCTTGGATGGATGAATTCTACACACACACTCCTTGTCCTTGTACCGTTTGCCAAAGCATCTTTTGCCTTCTCACCCCCCATCCCACCCCAAAGGCATTTGTTCAGATTGTTGCAAGGGAGGCGGGGAGGGGGTGTTGATTGATCCATGGTATGTTTGTAGTTGATACTAAAAAAATGGGACTCCCCTGGGAGCCTGGAGTTTTTTTGTCTTATTTTTCTTGGAAAAAAATAATAAAACTTATAAAAGTTTAGTTAACCGGGTTAAGTTGAGCTTGGAGCATATGACAAATGCAGAATTTTGGGGAGCAAACTTGGCAGAAGACAGGTGTAGCATCATTGGCCAAAGGCAGCTTACTTCTTGCGTATTAGATGGTAGGAAAAGAGGGAGGTGCCCACTTTCAAAGCATTTTGATATGAGATACAGGTAGCTAGATTAAATTGGATGTCCATTAGAGCCAAAAAGGCAGTTACTTAACTGTTGTTGCTGGTACAGATCAAAGCACTTGTGCCTAAATATTCCAGATTTTGTAAGCGTTTAAAAAAAAGCACAGACCCAAGTCAGATATCTCTTCCACACATTAAGTTAGACAGAGGAGGAAGGTAAGGGAGACAAATTACCTAGGGGTAATTGCCTTAGCTTGAACTTTTAAATGGTTTATACAAATAGTTTGTGGGTTCCTAAGTAATGCAATTGTGTCAGAAAGAAGAGAAGCATTTGGGGCTGTATGAGCAGGACAGAAGGAAAGCAGGGAATGGAGACCTCAGGGGGAATGTGTGTTCAAGCAATTCCACACCACCCTCAATTGCCACATTATGAGCCGAAACTGCCACAATGAGCATCAGGAGCCTTTTTAAAAGCTTCAATGCATGACTTCCTGTCCAGAACTGTTGAGACTCTGTTAGAAATCA
This sequence comes from Podarcis cretensis, assembly GCF_951804945.1. Classification (NCBI taxonomy): domain Eukaryota; kingdom Metazoa; phylum Chordata; class Lepidosauria; order Squamata; family Lacertidae; genus Podarcis; species Podarcis cretensis. Next base: position 16,162,328 of record NC_137177.1, on the reverse strand, counting down.
ACATGTGAATATTCTGACACCTGTTTCTTCTCAGTAAGATCTTAGGAGGTTGTTACAATCTCTCTGTTCTGTGGCGCAGAAGAGCAGCTTGAGACTGAGATTTTGTTTTCATTTCATTTATTTTTTATTAAAAAAAAACCCCACAACAAACCAGATTGGAGGGGGAAAGAAGACATGAATACATCCCTGGAGGAGATTCGTCACAACTCTTGGAACCTCATGCAAACTGTAATGAACCATAGGTATAATTCATTTTTAAAAACCAAGAAGCCCTTAATCTTGGGACATGTGAGCTGTGATGCAAACTTGATAGTGTTTAAATGCTACACCTCTCCCCACCCCCATAGAAACCCTGAACGTGGCAGATTTTAGAAGGCGTGTGTGTGAATTCTCATTGCACTCCCAAAGCTAGTTCCCCTCTGGTGAATAGTCAAGATAGCTTATTAAAAAAACACCATTGCCATTTACTGTCACCTGAAAGCCATCACCAGCTTCTTGGGAATCAGCTGAGCAAACTCTCCAGAGCATCCCATGCTTTTCAACAATTTCTGGCTAACATTGTAATGCCCCCTACCTAGAGACAAGCTAATCCTCCCTTCCAAAGAGGCTTTGGAGTAAACAGGAGGCCAACATGGTACCGCCATCTTTTGTTATAGCTCCCATCAACGCTGTCCGTTGGTCGTGCTGATTCAAGCACCCCATTGGTAGGCTTCTGCCTACTTCTTACCCACGCCTGTGATCTCTGGGCTTCCACATAGCAGGAGGTAGTGGAAAATGGAAGGTGGTAGCTGACTTCCCATTTAAGCATCAAAGCTAAGGGTTCAAGTGGAGAAACTCTGTATTGGAGATGTTATATACATTGGGGCCAGAGTAGAGTCCATAGAAATGGGCCATTTGCAGCCCTTTCCTAAAGCTGGGAAGCTCCTGTGAGTAATCAGCTTATTTACTGTAGTTTACCCATGAACGTAAGGACAGAGAAGAGTTGCTGGCTTGATCCCCAGCGCTGAGGGCAGCACCAATGATGTGGGGGAAGAGATGGGCTGTAAAAACGAGGTAGATTATTCAAGGCCTCTCAGTCCAGTTCACAGCCAGGGAAAATAAGGAAGGAACATGCAATTTTGGGGGTCTGGGGCAGAACACTACTCCCCCCCCCCGAAAAAAAAAGCTCACCAGGAAGCTGAACTGAAGGGTGGGTTTTTCTGCTGTTTCCGTTCCAGCGAAATCTGAAAAGAGTTCTTTGCCCAGGGTAAAAATTAAAGAGTGGAACAGACAACTCCCTGCTGAAATGAATCAAATTATAAGACAATTCACTCCAGCTGCTTTTTTTGCTTCCTATAGGAGAAATCTGAGGCTTGGGCCATAAGAGCTGCAATATAAAACTTAGTATGATTTTAACAGTCATAGTTTCTCCCAATAGCAACCCTGAACACTGTTTAAAGCGGTTGTGTGTGAGAACACTTAGCATTAAAACATTTCTGTACCTGGGCCAAGCATGCCACTTAGGATTCTATGCTCGGTCACCGTAGGGCGTCTACTCCAAATACCACATGCTTATAATGGAGCTGTGTAAGACACAGAGCAAGTGCACTGAGCTTAAAAAGGAATGTGAACTCAGGGACTGGATATTACACTGCGGGCCTCATTTGAACATGATTTTCCAGAGGTGGTCGTAGAAATGCAGGTGAGCAGAATGCCAACCAAAATGGTAATACACACTTGTGAGTGGTTAATTCCTGAATCCTAAAAATGGGCTTGGATTTGCCCCATGGTCCAGCCAGCATACCACTGATTGCTCATACACTCAGGTTTGCTGCATCTACAGACGGAGGAACAAATTTCGTCTGCAAAAATGGAAGTTTGTGATGGGGTGGCCTTAGTTACAAAATGAAAAGGGGTCAAGGAGCAGGAGGCAAACATCAACTCCTGTAAAACTGGGAGCAAGGCAGAGCTTGTATAGAGGGACAGGTGCCTCCATTCTAAGGACAACGTTTGTGTCAGAATATCCACCTTGAAATGCCCAGTGTCCTCAGTTATATACATATATATAGATAGAGAGAGAGATAGATAAAAGTTAACTGACTGGCAAGAACACACAGAGCCTCCTAGGAAGTGATGTGGGGGGGGGAGAGGGAAAAAGAGAGAAAGAAAAAGGGTGAAATGAGAACCAGGGTCAGGAGAGGGTCCCAAAAATAAAAGGATTGTTTGGAGGATGCATCTTGCTTTCCCAGTTGCACCCTCGCCCCTTATTAGTCCAAACTAAGTTCCCACTCCGCTTATTAAGCCCTTGAGAGAGTTGACACTAGCCCCAATCCAGAGCAGCTCACCACTGCCACTGTGCACCATGGAGGCTTTCTACACTGATTTCTCCAGAGCAGCTTGAGTTATTTCTGAAAATGAAATCGTGTCCCATGTGAGCTGGGGTAGCTACTGCTGGAGCAAGCAATAGTAGAAAAAGGCCCTCAAAACCCCAGCTGCGTCTGTGTGTGAGTGCAGAAACAGGGCTGCTGGACAAGGCTCTTGAGAGGAAGGAACACCCCAGTGGAAAACGAGTGAGAGAGAGCATGGTGTCAAGTGGCCCCAAGGAGAAGGAAAGCTGTTTGCTTCAGAGGGAGTATACAGGACCCATAGGGACGTGCCTGCAGGGAGGAGGCTGGCCTACACTCGTGGTACCACAACATAGGGCTGGTGGGGGATCAGCTTCTGCCGCTGGTTGCAGATGTAGATCCAGCGGGGGCGCACGAAGGAGAGGTTGGCATTCTCGTTCAAAGCCTGCAACAGAAAGGAGAAAACGCTGGCACTTGGAAGTCCGTGGCCCCATCCCAAGAGGCGGAGCCAGTCCATCCTGATGCGATGCCTACCTGTTGTGGACTAGCACAAGCATTTAAATGAGGTTGCCCCGGTTCACATTTTATCTTGGTCACAAAGCGAGAGACAGCGGGGTGCTGTGGTTAGATCCAGGTTTCCCCACTCCTGTCTGACACTCTAATTCCCTACTGAAGCACAGAGCTTGCTGGTTACTTTGGGCTAGTCAAAGATGGGCAGGGTATAAGTAAAATTAAAACAACAAAAACAAACATCAACAAGGAGTATTATTCTTCAACCTCAGCCCCCACTTCTACAGCAATGTAACATTAAACATGTTACTGGGTCATCGTAAAGATGCTAAAAAGCTCTTGAAGCATTTCGAAAGCATAAAATGCTAAAAAGTGCTACTACGATCATCTGTTTCTGCCACAGTTGCCTTTGGAACTGGCCTCCTGTGTTTATCTCCATCGGTTATCTATGGGGCCACCTGAAAAGTGTGTCATGGCTTATGGACGATGTGGACGATGGGGCTAGACCAGTGCAGTCCTACACAGCCGGCAGGATGAGCTCACCTCCTCAAACGTGTCGTCCCACTCTTGAGCTGTGATCACATAATTCACTCGCTCATTCATATAGTCCTCCACTTGCCTGCAAGCAGAAGAGAAGCATTCCCCTCACAATAATTTACAGCCACCTTTTCCTCCTCCCCTAAGAGCAGAAAGAAGTGATCCTGAAATACACTTGAGATTGCAGAATTGGCACAAATGGCTGGTTCGCATGACATACTAAGCCAACCTGGCTCACCCTCCAGATGTTTTGGTGAGTTGGCTGGGGCTGATGGGAGTTGTGGTCCAAAACCTCTGGGAGGGGGGGTGCCAGGTTGGCAAAGATTGTACTAAGCCAAACTTGAACATATGGGTTCCTAGGGAGGACCTTGCACCCACTTGGCTCCTTCTCCCAGGTCACCTTTGCTGCCACACCAAACTAGGCAAGGTTTGGCTTAGCATGGCCTCTGAACCGGGACTTGTGGCTAAACTCTCCCTCAATTAGCCGCAAGCTGTAGCCAAGGTTTGTTCTAAATCCGACATCTCATGGGCGCCCTCTCACCAAAAAAGGAAAAGGAAAGTAGTAGATTGTATCCAGACCCACAGAAATTAATGGATATGACTAACATAATTTCAATGGGTCTACTCTGAGTAGTATTTTTAAATGGATTGATAAAGTTTGTATGCAAGTATACCATGCTGAATGTTACAGTATATTGTTTGAATTGTGCTTTTTAAAGTTTGGCCGGGCCTGACAAAATAAGTATGATATATTCAAAGCATGTTAGGCATGAAGGAGTGGACAGTCAAGACTCTACGTAGTTTCTGGTTCCTCTCTTCCTAGAGAAGCATCCTTACAGAAAAATATGGAATTGTGTTTCGTAATTTGGCTGCTAAACGCGCCTGTTTGTGGTGGGGAATTTGGATTTCCATAGTCTTTGTTCTTCACCATACACAGCTTACACTCTTTGGGGGGCTGCCTCAGATGACAGCATGCATTCAGCACGCCACTTGGGCCACAGCAGGACCTACTGCAATGCCACCGCAGCAAAACTCACCCGTTAAAAGCCACAATGTACCGGTTCAAGAGGCGTCGCTCTTGAGCAGGGAATTCGCCATAAAGGAAGAAGTGTTTGCCCACAAATAAATCTGGCAAAGACAGAGAAGAAGCTGAATGAAGACTTGAAACCCCAAACTTGCCCCATAAATGAACCACATGATTTCCAAGCATTATGTCTATTGATGCAGTTCAAGACTAGAGGGTTGCATCTAATTAATTAATTTCAATGGGTCTACTCTGAGTATACTAACATTGGATACAAACCAGGAGCTCTCAGGTCCTAGTCTCATCTATACCAGCAAGGGAAGAAACAGCATGGTTGCATCTCATCTCCTGACTTCATTTTCCCAGTCTTTCCTTGCTTTTAGAAGTCATGAGGCCTCCTTAGCAGAGAAGGGAGAAAGCTGGGGCTGCCCACCAGTAACTTGCTACTATAAAACTTATCATTAAATAATTTGCCCTAAATAAGTCTCAATATATCTCAGAGATACTGGCGGAGGGGGGGGGGATAATCCACAGCTTTAAAAAGCTACCACTCTGGTGAAAAGAAAAGGTAATCTTTAATATTTTCTTCTTAACTTCCTTTTATAGGAATACTCAAAAGTGTAAGAGCGGCCCTGCTGAATCAGGGTAAGTTAAGCATCCTGTTCTCAAAGTGTCCACCCAGATGCCTGTGGGAAACCCACAAAGAACAGGACCAAAGCGTGTGAGCACTCTCCCCTCTTGTAGTTTCTAGCAACTGGTATTCAGAAGCATTTCTGCCTCTGACTGGGGTTAGTGGCCACTGATAGTCTTCTCCTCCACAAATTGGTCCAATTCTTTTTAAAGCCATCTAAGCTGGTGGCCTCCTGTGGCAGCGAGTTCCATAGTTTTAACTACGCACTGCATAAAGAAGAAACAAAATAGCTGCACAAGATGAACGAGTCTTTCACTCTCAGCCCCAATGAGCAATCCAACCAAGTGGGTTAAACAACAAAAGCTTTAGCTGACTGATCAGATCTAAGCTCACAGTCCTGACATACCTGGTAGCTCTGGGATGGGCTGATCTGGTTCCTCTTTTTCTTCGACATCCGTATTCTCATCTGTGGAGCCACCATACGGATCGTCATCTGGCTCCGGGACCACCCTCCGCCCCCCTTGTTGCTTTTTGCGGTGCTCCTCTTCCACTCTAAAGCCGAGGGGAAATGGGAATATGTTGGCACAAAGGACCTGATATCCCCGCCCTACAATCAGCGTCACGCTTCTAGTCCTCAAGGACAAAAGTGAACATTGGCCATTACAACTGAAGGCTTAGAAACCAGGGAACATCTGCACAAAGGACTTCCACTGATGGGGTAGAGCCTCTCCCCTTTACACCACAGCTTCAAGTCCTGTTCCACCAATCTCTAACCATCTTCTCTTATATTTGCTTACCCGCTGGCATCATAGGTACCCAGCCACTATTCCAACCCCTTGAAAACACAAAATCCTTCCATCCCTGAGGGCATGGCTTACAAAAGAACCATTCACTTGACCAACCTCCTCAGCTCATCGTCGGTGTCACCAGAGCCCTCATCTCCATTGTCTCGAGCACCTGAGGTGGGGAGGGGGGTAGAGAAGGAGAGAGAAAATTAGTACCAAGGGCCACTACTGTGCCATTACATTTGAATAGGCAGATTAATGCAGCCCACTGCCTGCTCCTTCCAGCTCCTTCGTATCTGCCAGGGATACGGGGTTTCTTTACAGCATTGCACAAAAAGCTGAAAGACAGGTGAGCAAGTGGCAATGGGAAGCAAAGAATCAGAGGCTTGGTGGCTCAGGAAGGGAACACTCAAAAGGCCTGCTGGGGTCCAGAGATAAGACCCACAGCTTGGACAGCTCAATTGGTGCTGATAATGCCTAGGTTGTGGTTTCATCCCTGGATTGAACAACTAAGTGTCCCTGCATTGCCTTGCAGTGTGTTGGGCTCAGTTTGGCCCTTCAGCTGTCTGGGCCCCAAAGTAATTAGGGATTTATATGCTCAAGTCAGCACCTTGAATTGGGCCTGGTGTACACAGATAAAAATGGTTTATAAAACTGCCTAGTAACTTGAGCTTAATGCAGTGGAACTGATCAGCAGACGGTTCAAGATTGTTCCTTTAATCATAATCATTTCATGGATTTCATTACCCAGGAGTGCAAAAAATGGGGGGGGCATCACATTTGTGCCCCATTTGTGAGCTTTCCAAGCGGCACCTGTCTGGCTGCTAGTGGAAATAGGATGTTCAACGGGAAGGACCTTTAGCCTGACCCTGCAAGGTGGTTCTTATAGGAAGATGAAGCAGGAGGGAGGAGTCTGAAAGTGAGCTCTCTTGCTCCAACATGCAGGTAGAACCAGGGCTTCTCAGACCTACCTCTGGGATCCTCGTCACTGCTGGATGCTCCAGAGTCGGCTGCTGGGGCCTGCGAGTTGTTATGGAAGCCGCTGCTCCGAGAGGTAGTGGGCTCCTCCTCTTCTTCAGAGGATGCCCTCTTTGGTGCCCTGGGTACAGCTTTGGGGCTGGCAAGGGTCTTGGGCTTGTGGTTGGAGCTGGGCACGTCAGCTCTCTGTCAAATAAAAGCAGTGCTCACGTCAGAGCAGTTCTCCCCTTCAATCTCATGAAGGAGAGGATGCCTCTAAGATGGCAGCTGCAATCTTATCCTTTAGTAAAAAGGTATACAGCACAGAGAATTTTAAACCAGGGAACATTGTCTTCTCAGTTAATTTAAAAAACCTTTTGAACAACAGAAACAACTGACCTGCTTCAACTCAAAGTAACCAACACCACACTGGGGGGGGGGTTATTCTCTAAAGCAGTGCCACAGTTCAGTTTTGTTTCAAAAACCACATAAGGTGTCGTTACCCCCCCCCCCCCCAGTATGTTAACACTGGCAGGAACACACCCAAATACCCTTCTAAAGGCAAAAAATCGAGAGACTTCCGGGGATATATTTTTTGTCTGATGCAGACAGAAAATTGTAAATGTAAAGTGGCTCAAATATCAGGATACTGTTTACTACCATGCAGGTAATATCCTAGGCAGATGGCAATGTAGTGGGTTTACTTCTGTGTAAATTATGCAATGAGAAGTAAAAAAAAAAAAAAATGAGAAGTAAACACAGGGTTTGATTTTACCCCCTTTCATTGGAAGAACCTTATAGGAAGAACCCTACTTTTCAGTCAGAATGTGTGTGCAGACATACAGCCCTGATCTATTAGTGCCAGTGGGGCGATAGCAACTTCTTTCAGGACAAAAGAAGTTTGCCAGAGCTGTGCCTACTCCATATGAACCGAGGTGCTCTATTACCTGCGGATGTGCAAGGGGTTTGTGGTGTCGGGCAGGGGTGTCTTCGTCGCTCTCTTCCTCCTTCTCACTGCTGGAAGATTCCGGGCTTACCATCAGGTAGCTGTTAAAAGGAACACACCCGTTGTAAACCCAGATGTAGCTGAAACCAAACCTCCCATCCCAATGCCGTGGGGAGAGGGAGACTCTCTCGACTTTGTTGGACTCCAAATCCTATCAGCCGCAGCTACCAGTGGATGACAGGAGACTGGACTTTTACCACCGCAGGTTCCCCATCTCTGCAATGCTGCAAGGATCCTTGACAGAGCGGCCCTTTAGGCTCAGCCCCCACCTGCCAACTCACCGCTTGCAGGGAAGGCACCGCTTTGTGCGGTAACAGTCCAGGATCCACTCCTTCCGCACAATCGTGCCCCCGAGCCCTTTCACTTGGCTGTACTTGGGTGTGTTGGCAAAGGCACAGCTGGAAGGGGAGAGAGCACAGCAGGGCACTCAGGGCACAGCAACATGTTTCTCGCTACTAACCAGTGCTAAGAGCAGAAGAACTGGCAGAAAGCACAACCGGTCGCTTCAAAAGGCAGATTGTTGTGGTGGAAATTCGAATTAGTTCTAATGCACTCAGCTGCAACTTTAACCCTTGAGCAGACCTGCACAGGATCAGGCTGTACATCTACGTAGTTCCTTGTTGGTTAGCAGCCCTAGTTTACTGGAGCTACCCTGCAACCGCCTATAGCAGCCAGCATTAAGCTGATGCCTGGAGATGTGTTGGACAGCAACTCCCATCACTGCCAGCCATGGCTGTGAGGCCTGGAGGCTGATGGGAGTTGTAGTAAAAATATATATAGGTTACAAGGTTGATGCAGGCTGGTGTCTAGCAACTTTCCCATGTGTACGGAAGGTAGAGTAATACTTTTATTTTTTAAAAAATCTGGGATTAATATTATTGTGCTACTTATTTTAATGGGCCTGTGTTAAAATCACATGTGCAATGCTGATTTGCAAATTGTTTAGCTTCTTGCTATTGCATTTTTATAGTGTGTAAGATCCCTAAGCTTCCTTCTGTAGGCTATATTAAAAAAGGCTGCAGCCTGTGAGAATTATAAGCAGCAGCAACAGCAGCAGCAGCGGAACTCTCTCCTGCTACCCCATTTCCAAGACCTGGCAAAACCTGATCTTTTTTGGGGAGATGAGGTACAGGGAAAGAAGTAGTTGCACGTTTTTATGTACTTCTCATACCAAAGACTTGTTATGTTTCTGGTAAAGCAGCAAGTCGACAAGATACAAACTAATGTCTGGCTGAAGCCTTTGGGACTGTACAGTCTTAAAAACCTAGGGGTTGGGTAGAGAGAAACAAAGTTTCAGAAGACACAGGGAGATCCAGTGGTTTGCAGGACACCTACATGAGGTGAGTGCTGTCAGGGGTCCAGTCTGGTCGGTACTTTGCACCCATCTCTAGGGCTTTGTCCCGCAGCTCAGAGCGGAATGGATTCTGGAAGCCGCTCAACACGAACACAGTTCCCTGCAGGAGACGCTGGAAAGACACGTTTGCTGTCCCCTCTGAAGGCTGAGTTTGTGGAGGCTTTTTGGAAGGTGGCGTCTTTGGGGAAGGTAGTGATGAAGGAGAAGCTGGTAAAGGGGGAAAAAGAGCAAATAAAAGTCATTTAGGAGGAGGAGGAGGGGATGCACAGATCTGTAGCTATTCTTCCATACGAATCAATCAAAATGTGATGCTGGACAAGCTGTGTCCTGATCCCTGTGCAAATAGTTGCTGGAAGTGGGTGATTCTGCATGAATATTGAACTAGGAGCAGCATATGACATCCTGCTATCTCAACATTCTTTTTTTTTAAAGAACTAAGTTTCTAGTCCTTATGGCTGTGAAAGCATACGGGCAACAGCTGGTACTGCTGGACGTCAGAAAAGCATTTGGGAGGGGGTGGGGAACGAAAAGGGACTTCCAGCAGTTAAGAACTTCAGTCTCTTCCGTAGTATCAAGATCATCTGCAGAGGTCAATGTGCTCTCAAGGCGTGTGGTTGTCAGGGACCAGCCATGTAAAACCTTGATAGAACTATCTTCCAAAAGCCTGAACAAATAGAAAAATCCTTAACATTTCTCTAGAATGCATCTAAAAAGGCAGACTATCTGATTTCTGTAGGGAGGGAATTCCATAGCTGGAATGCTACCACTAAGAACGAGCATGGGCATATTAAAGACTCAGGATGCAACCCCATGCACACTTAATAAGAAGCAATGTGGAAGGATTTAACTGCTGAGTAAATGTGTTAAGATCTGCACTGTAAAGTTACTTATCAATGCAAGTAACTTACAGTAACCCCAAGTTTAGCCTCCAACTTCTCCCAGCGTACGAGAGGACTCCCAAGGCCCATTTTCAAAATGCAGCCCCCCGCATACACACCTTTGAGTTTCTTGGAGGCTGGCTGTGCAGGGCGGGGAGTATCGGGGTGGGGTTTATTGGCTGCGGACGAGAGACCAGAATTTTCCTTGCTGAATTCAAACTTCCTCTTGACCGGCGTGGGCTCCTGTGAGCAGAAGGAAACATGCAGTGCAAAACAATGCAGGCCTACTAAAAGGTAAGATGCCCAGAGGCCACAGGGACTTACTCATGGTATAAGAAGGCAACCTGTGGCTTTCCACATGTTGTCGGGCTCGCAACTCCCATTAACCTCAGGCAGAATGACCAGTGGCCAGGGATGATGAGAGGAGTAGTTTAACAACCACATAGTGAGGAAATGCAGTGGATCATGGGATGGGACAAACCTATAGTAAAGATTTGTATACTTCAGGGGTTGACTTGCTCCTGGTTTGTTTGTTTTTAAATTACATTAGCAAAACAACAAACCTATGGTTATGTGAAACATACTCAATAAACACACAAGATGTAATCGGCTGTACTTATAAATAAATAAGGTATACTTCATTGTATCAAATAGTAGATTTCAATGGAAGTCTCATAAAGTTCAAAGAAAAAAGCAGAAGACCCAGTGGATCAGTTCATTCTCTAGTCTGTTCATGCATAAGGTCCACACGTCTATAAGTGTCTATTCCACCTGTCTGTTCATAGAGTCCAATAATCCACATGAAGGGTTCTTACAGTTCCACTGGGTCTCCTGCTTTTTTCGTTGAACTTTATGAGACTTCCGTTGAAATCTACTATTTGATACAATGAAGAATACCTTATTTATTTAAAAGTACAGCCAGGAGTAGCTAAGCATTTTCAGACAGATGGCTGCACTGACCCACCCATGGCAAACCGTCTGGCGACAGGGCAACGTGTAAAAGTGAGCTTGGCTAATCCTCCATCCAAACACACATATTGGCGGTCTTAAAATGGGGTCATAAAAAAACTTCTGGCAGAACAGAATCACAGCTGGGGACATACAGGAGATGCCAGTAAAAAGAATATTGTTTTTTGATGGATAAATTTGAGGGTACACAAAAATAAAACAAAAAGCCTTTTTGGCATCACAATAAGCAATCTATGGGAGCAGTCAGTAATAAGTTTTTAAAACATTTTCATTTTTAAAAATGGGGAAGACTGGAATTGTGGAGGAGAATTAAAAAGCCCTCTTGGAGGGTCTGTACACAGCTCTTAGCCTTAAGTCTTAGTGTCTCAACTGCTGTGCAGGGGATAATAATAATATCAGTTTTCCTTAAAGCACGGGTGGGGAGCCAGTTGCCCTCCCCATGTTCCTGAGCTCCAACTCCCATCATCCAACCATGTTGGCTGAAGCTGAGGGAAGCTGTAGTCTGAAAACATCTGGAGGGTCACATATTCCCCACATCTGCTTTAAAGGATTGCTGTAAAGATTACAACTAGATAATGAACGTGAAGCAGTTTGAACACACAAAATTACTATAGAACTATTAATCAGAGCATAGGTAGTTAAAACAATAAAGGAACAACTGGCAGCGCTACTTTAGGCTAACACGCAAGGATAAAGTTTGGCACCCAACTATTCACCCAGAAATCAGATTTTAACCTTGGGAGAGGCTTTGGTGGTGGGTTTTTCGGCGGCTGATGGCGAAGGATCGGGGGAACTGGACACGCTGGTTTGCAACGAGGCAGCGGCATAACTGGGTGAGAGCTGGTTGTTCTGAGAGGCTGCAAGAACAGTAATGAATAATCATTCTCAATGTGTTATGAAATGCAGTGCTGATGCTATGAAGTGTGCACGGCAGAAGAGCCAATTTGGGTTTTCTGTTTGTTAAGGAATGCTTTTTCAGGGATGGCACGAAAAACCTTTTGTCGTCACAGCGTTACAGTGGGAGCACACAGAGCTTTGCATGTGAATGGCTATGGTTCAACCCAGAGCCAACAGAAAAGCCACCTCTGCTCCACCGACACAAACTCCCTTAAGACTCTCCTTGCTAATGGCTATTAGTAACAATGGGTAAATGGAACCTCCATGTTCGGTGGCAGTATTATAATAATAATAATAATAATAATAATAATAATAATAATAATGATACCCCACCCATCTGGCTGGGTTTTGCCAGCCACTCTGGGCAGCTTACAGCACATAATTTTTTTTGTAAAACATTAGACATTAAAAAATTCCTGATACAGGGCTGCCTTCAGATGTCTTCTAAAAGTCAGATAGTAGTTTATTTCCTTGACATCTGATGGGAGGGCATTCCACAGGGTAGGTGCCACTACTGAGAAGACCCTCTGCCTGGTTCCCTGTAACCTCACCTCTCACACTGAGGGAACCACCAGAAGGCCCTCAGCGCTGGACCTCAGTGTCCAGGCTGAACAATGGGGGTGGAGATGCTCCTTGAGGTAGATTGGGCAGAGGCCGTTTAGGGCTTTCAGATACCATTCAATACAAGATCCCAAGGAGCAATGGTGAGAGAGTGCTGTAGCTTTCATGCCCTTCTTGCGAGCATCTCAAAGGCAGCTGGTTGGCCACTGAGGGAAACAGAAAACTGGATGCAATGGACCCATGGCTTGACCTAGTAACCCTCATTATTAGCCAGCTGGAAGCAATACACCAAGCATAGGGGCCTCTCAGGTCTGTGACGTTCTCTGGCCTCAGAACGTTCCCCTGGCCACAAAGTCATTTCCCAAGACCACACCCCTCACTGACCCTGAGTGGTTTTGAGCAATTGACCTCTGATAATGTGTATTCCTTATCTGGATGGAGGCTAGAGAGGAGTGTGTGCAGAAACTAGCCTACTGTACAAAGATAAGACTTATATTCAGGGCCCCGTCCTCTTTTGCACCTCTGCCCCCATAATGGCATATGGGCCTCGAACATCTGCCCAGAAGGGAAATGCAGCCCTTGAGTTGGAAATAGTTCCCCACCTATGCTATAGGTACTGTGGCTACCTTTAGGTGGAGAGACGAGGGGTTTGCTGGCACGGCTGAAGAAAAGCGCGCCGGGCTTCAGGGAGTCGTTGTCGTCTTCCTTGACCTTGAACTGCCCCAGCTTGGTGAGCTTCTGAATACACAGAGCATGAAAGAGAGCAAGGGTTTCAAATCAGCCAAGGAATGGCAGCAAAAGAGGGGACAACATTCAGGTCATTGGAGCACTTACTGGCGAAGCAGTTTTGGAATGAACCTCGTCATTTTCTGGAGGAGAGTGGAATCTCACAAAGGAGAGGCCATAAGTCAAGGACTGAGAAGGAAAGCAAGAAACTCAAGTAAAGGAGTCAGGTTTATCAATCAGGCAGTCCCAAGCACTTGCCGGCCCCTCCTCCCAGGCGGCCCCTCTCTCTTATCATCATCACACACTCTTCAGGGACCAAAGACATCTCAGTTAACAGAACCTGCTTACTGGTATGTTAGGCATATATCAGACTGACACCATCTACCAGGAATTGCTCCCCTTGTAAACAATCACCCTGATAAACTGTTGATACTATATTTTTCATGCCAAGAATATGCACAACTCTGGAGTTTACATGTTCTTTTGCTGCAGGTTAGCCCAATTAATGCTGTTACGCACTTACTTGGAAGTAAGTTCCACAACTCATTGGAATTTCAGAGTAAACATAAATAGAAATTTGCTCAAAATAATATCCCTATACAAGAATTTAGTTATTTCCATGCCACATTAACGTCCTCTGATTTCACCTCATCTCTAGATGGGGAACCCATAGTTTAACTACCTAAAGCAGTTAAAAATTTGCATCCTCTGTTCACCAGATTAGTAGAGATGCTAGCCATCAGCCTTTTCATGCTGCTGTTGCTGTTATGATTTTTGGCATTTGTACAGCACTCCATAACATAAATGTTCTTTGGGCAATTACAATAACCATTTCTATTGCAGAATGCAAAGTACTTTACCCTTTCTCAGCTTCAAACTACTCCTGTAATACCGGCCAGAATGAAACCCATTTGACAGATGGGCAATGGAGAGAGATGGTAACTAACCCGTGACTGGCTAGCACAGCCTTCACCAACCTGGTATTCTCCAGGCATTTTATACAACAACTCCTGTCAACATGACTGTGCTGGCTAGAACTGATGAGGGCATGTTGTAATCCTAAATAGCTGGAGAGTATCAGGTTAATGAAGGCAAGCCTAGTAAGTCTCTTACCGAACTGAGAAACGAATGCAGGAATTCAAGCCTGATACTTGCCAGCATCCCTTATATCCTGTATCATTTGTACTTCGACACAAACCTTGGTATAGGGCTGGGTACAGATGATCTTCACCCGGTCCCACTTTCTCTCAGCTGTGGCCTTCACAAGCTTATCTGGTCCAAACATACGAACCCTGTTGAGGTTGGTGCCGCTCTTGCTCTCCGAGGGGGACATGAAGGAGGATGTGACCAGCAGCACCTGAGATGAGAGGGAAAGGACTGGGGTGGAGGTCAGGGTGCACTGCAGACTTAAAGGGATTACATTTTAGCCTCTAACCTGACAGATGCCAGCCTAATGGGATTAAAATATGGGTTCACAGAGGTAGGAGGTGGTGGTGGGGAACATTGAGTCATATTTATGGCTTCTGATGAAAACTGCCAAATGCTCCTCTCTACCCACATGCCACTCCATGTCTCTATGGCACTTTCTTTGACTTGTCTAACATTCTTTGTTTTGCATGTGGCTGCATTCAAACAGCAGCTAGCCTACGCTGCTGGACTGCCACTCATATGTGACTCTGATCCCCACTGCCACTATCTCTAGGTTTGGGTTTTCTTTAACTAGGTTTAAGTACCACTTCCAGCTTCTGTCAAATGGACCCTCATTAGTAGACTGCTTCAACTCCACAGACTAGGAAAATAGTGTGTGTGTGGGGGGGGGGGGGGTTCTACACCAAATGAGACAGCCCAAACAAATTGCAAGGAGGACACAACTCTGATCCTGCAAAGCCCCAAACCACCAGCCTTTTGTTAAAAAACAGCTTGCTTTCAGGTTGGGTGAGGAATGAGGCCCTTCCACAGTCTCTCACACACAGGCACTCGCTCACCTCATAGTTCTGCTCACTGGAGGAGGCAGAGCTGCCAGCCAATACTTCAACAAATGCAGAGCCTTCATTGCCAATGTCGATGCTGTGAATATGCTCCTCTTTCTCAAACTGTGGGGAGACACGACAGCCTCAGCCAAGGGTTAGGAAACACACAGAAATGTTGTCTTTCAGCCCAAGCTTCTAAAGTTTCTGACAAACTGAACACAGTGTCCCATTCATGCATGATTGCCGATACGTATAAATGCACACATACTCACCTCGTACCAAATCAAATCTTATACCAGCCTTTCCCAACCCGGTGTCCTTTGGATGTTTTGGGATTGCAACTTCCATTAATTTCAGCCAGCAGAGCTGTGCTAGCTAGGGCTGATGGGAGTTGTAGTCCAAAGCATCTGGAAGACACATGGTTGGGGGGAGGCTGTCTTATACCAGAGAACTGTCTACTCTAACTGGCAGTGACTCTCCAAGCTCTCACACAGAATCCTTCCCTTCCCAGCCCTGGTGCCCAAGATCCTTCTAACCACAGAGAATAGGGATTGAACTTGGAACCTTCAGCATGCCAACAATGTGCCCTACCAAAGGGATATGGCTTTCTCACTGAAGGCCTATCACACTTCCTATTTTTGTTGTGGGAAATATGGCAGTGGGGGTATCAACCACTGGTGGTCACAATGCACAGCTGCTGGGCTGCATTCAGACTTCCGACTGCAAGTGATCCACCAAGCTATGACATAAAGAAGAGATGCTAATCTGCTGCATGGTTTTGAAGTTGACCTCTCAAGACTGCTTGCATGACTTCCCAAAACAGGGCTTCTTCCTCCCCCCCCCACCCCCGCCAAGGGACAGATGGGTGGCAAAAGCAGCTCAATGGGTAGTGTGGACATGAGGACCTGGCAACCCATTGAGCACACCCAAGCCAACATAGTACCATTTTTGAAGCAATGCAACCAGAGTAAGCCAAATGCCAATAGCAAACCTAAGTCAAGTTGCAACTAAACACACACATGAGGTTTGTTATTTCCCAATGCTACAAATATTGCCAGTTCCCACAGTACGTTTCCCCCTCCACAGCCACATAATAATAAAAAACCCTTTATTGTCAATGTACAACCTGTGTACAATGAAATTAACCGAGCCTCCCCGCCCCTAAACACTCAGTCTCATTGCACTCTCTGTGCTTGTCGCACAACACACCAACCTTGAAGGTCAGTTGCACTATATTATTTTCCGTTCAGCAGCCAAACAGCCCACGGATAGAAACTGTTTTTTAGCCTGTTGGTATGACTGATTATACTTCTATATCTCCTGCCCGAGGGCAGAAGATTAAAGAGGTGCTGACCAGGGTGTGAATCATCCCTGAGAATTTTTTTCGCTCTCCTAAGGCAACGATCCCTTGCAATGTCATCTAGTGGGCTCAGGGGACAGGCCCATGATATCATGTGCTGTGTTCACCACCCTCTGTAAAGACTTTTTGTACATGGCTGTCAGGTGAACGTAGCACACTGTGATACAATATAAGAGGACACTTTCTATTGTGGACCGGTAGAAGGAGGTCATCAATTGTTGTTTAACATTGTTCTTTCGCAAGACCCTGAGGAAGTGGAGTCTCTGTTGGGCCTTCCTAACCACCTGAGTTATATTGTTTTTCCAAGTGAGGTTTTCACTAAGGTAAACTCGCAGGAATTTAAAGGAAGAGACTCTCTCCACACACACCCCCCCCGATATACAACGAGGCTAGTTCCCCTCTCTTCCTCCGAAAATCCAACACCATCTCCTTTGTCTTGCTAATATTTAGGTGCAAGTTATTCTCTAGGCACCATGTATATACATTGCCTGCAATCACTTGGAGACACAATAGCACAATGTATGAACATATTTCCACCAGCAACCTCCATCACCATGCCAACATCCTGTCACTCTCTACAAAATCAAGACAGCTGTTATCTAAGCCTACAACCTGATTCAGTTTGGCTTCCTTCCAAGTAAGGTATTTGCGTAGCCAAGAAAGAATTGCAGGTGTTTAAGTACACAAGAATCTAACTGCGCAAGCCAATCCCAGGTATTTCAGCCCCAAAGAATTTGCACCACACGCTTCTCGCCCCGTTTACATTCCTAACAGTCCTGCAAGGTACTGGTGGGGAAGCTGAGGCAGATTTCAAACGCTCAGGAGGTTAACTAAAACTCACCTGTAGTATGGCAGAGATGTGCTTCTCCCCAGCCTGCGCAGCCTTCCACTTGCGATAGGTGTCAGCCTTAAGCAGGTTCTCAGCACAGTGCGTCTGGGGGGTGGGGCAAGAAGAGAGACGAGATGAGAAGGGTAAAAAAAGAAGGGGCAGGAAAGAATCTCTCATCTAGAGCAGGAATTACTTGCCCATATCATCCACATTGTGATTTCTTCATCTGCGCACACACCATACATTAAAAACACAATCCACTCCTCTCACTCGCAAGAATCCTACAAACTGTATAGTCTGCCCCACACAGAACTACAATTCCCAGGACAAACTAAAGTTCCCAGGACCCTTGGCTATACATATGTGTGCTTTAATTGTATGGTGTGTACACAGCTGTTATCCCCATCACTCCCCACCCCCTCCGCTGGAACTGTAGTTTGCCTCACACAGAGCTACAATTCCCAGCACCCTGCACAAGCTACAGTTCCCAGGACTCTTGGGTCTGCGCTTTAAATGTATGGTGTGTTGTCCTCTCCATCACTCCCCACCTTATCACTTCACCCTACATATGGCCTCACCCAAAAATCTCCTCTGGTCTCCTATCCCTTAATTTATCACCCCCCTCTCCCCCCTCCAGAATGGGCTCTTCCAGGCTCCACCAATCAAAACCCAACTCCTCCCGACCACCCCCATCCTAGATATGAATGGTTGCGCCCAACCGTCGAGGGGAAATAACGGAACCTCCCTCCCCTCCCTCGGCCACGGAGCGTCCTTTTTAGAAAGGCGGCCTCGCCCTCACCGGGTCGGAGCTGCTGGCAGACACCACATGTCGGATTGCGATCTCCGGCATCTCCCCGCCACTTTCTGTCACCACCGTGACCCGGTAGCAAAACTCCCCTGGCTGGCCGGAAGCGCTGGATCCCGAGGACGCTCAGCTCTATGGTGTGTTCCCGCTCGCCCGCCGCTCATAGACTCCTCCCACCTGGACGAGTCCGCCAGGAGCTTTTGCGCAGGCGCCTAAGGGCAAGGCCGCGTTGGCTCGGAGGCACGAGCGCCCCCTGCCGTCGTTTCTTTCCTTTTTTTTCTGTTCGAGTCAGGTTTTGCTTCTCTACGGGCGAGTCCCGCCTGCTCCTGTAAGCGCATGCGCTCTCGCTCGCTCTCAGAGCGTACGCTAAACTGGCGGGAAATTTCTTATTAATTGCAAGCAAGAAAGCAATAAATAAATACCAAGCGCAACCCTGATATAACATTCAGTTCCTAATGTATTCAGCACTTATTTAGATGTATTAATTCAGTTGTTACTGCCACATGCTTAGAAAGTTAAGGAGATAGATTTTTCTCATTTCCCCCATGCTTTTTACCTTTTTTTTTTTTTTGCAAACGGTGCTGTCGCTACAGTCAAGCAGCGTGCAAATTTTATGATGAGAAAAAAATAAAAAAGCTTCCTATTTGAAATATGTTCGTTTGATCCATTATTAACACTATTAAAGGTAAAGGTAAAGGTACCCCTGCCCGTACGCCGTTTACCTTCCCGCTGGTAAGCGGTCCCTATTTATCTACTTGCACCCGGAGGTGCTTTCGAACTGCTAGGTTGGCAGGCGCTGGGACTGAGCAGCGGGAGCGCACCCCGCCGCAGGGATTCGAACCGCCGACCTTTCGATCAGCAAGCCCTAGGCGCTGAGGCTTTAACCCACAGCGCCACCTGCGTCCCTATATTAACACTATTACGTATTAACAAAACCATCGTCTTAAAAAAGAAAAAGCAGGTGACAGGAACTGGCTTCATGAGGTGTGAAAGCAAAGCCATTGCTTTCTATTGCTTCCTCTTTGACGTTTTACGATTAATCCGAGCCTTCAGAAGTGAGTAGAGCTGCTTTTCCATAGATAGAAGCATCCTTGCCAACTCATGACCCAGGGGGCACTGAGGCAGGTGGACTCGGCGGAAGATGTGTAGGGCACCATGTTGGAGACCCCTGCCCCAACTGAATACACTTGAGACCTGCTACCTAGTACTGTACAGTGAGGCGAGCCGGCTGTGCTGGATTTACGTACAGTGGTACCTCGCAAGACGAATGCCTCGTAAGACGAAAAACTCGCAAGACGAAAGAGTTTTTCGTTTTTTGAGTTGCTTCGCAAGACGGATTTCCCTATGGGCTTGCTTCGCAAGACAGAAACGTCTTGCAAGTTTGTTTCCTTTGTCTTGCAAGTTTGTTTCCTTTGTCTTGCAAGTTTGTTTCCTTTTTCTTGAAACCGTGCATTCAGGGGGTGCAGTTGCGACTTGACAACTCATAGCACGCGGTGTGGTAGCCTTTTTTTGAGGTTTTTGAAGACTTTGGTGATTTTTGAAGCTTTTCCAAAATCCGTGCTTCACAAGACGAAAAAACTCGCAAGACGAAAAAACTCGCAGAACGAATTAATTTCGTCTTGCGAGGTACCACTGTATAAGCTAAACAAGCTATAGCTTAGGGCCCCACTTTCTTGGGGGCCCCCCAAAAATTTAAAGCAAAAACAAAACAAAACTGGATGTACATTTCCAAAATTGTATTTCAGTTCAACAATTACTTCGATAAAATACATATTTTGTTATGTGCAAATGGCTTTAGGTCCCTATTAGGTCCATCAGTTACCATATAGCATATATTCAATGCAAAAAACAGCAACAATTTGTTGTTGACAAAGGACAGCTGGACATATAAAGGGCCCCATTACCTTCAGTAGCTTAGGGCCTCATCAAACCTAAATCTGGCCCTGGGAGCGGATGACGCTGTGGTCTAAACCATTGAGCCTCCTAGTCTTGCGGCGGTTCGAATCCCCACAAGTGAGCTCCCGTTGCTCTGTCCCAGCTTCCGCCAACCTAGCAGTTCGAAAGCATACCAGTGCAAGATGAGTACTGCACCCCATAGTCAATTTTAACTGGACTTAACCATCCAGGGGTCTTTTACCTTTACATATTCAGTATTGCCTAAATGGGCAGCTGGATATCGAAGTAGATGATCCAGTAGCATGAAAGCTTTTTTTTTTTTTGGGGGGGGGTGGCAGGTACTTTGTCCAGGTACCAGATGGATCAGACCTAAGAAACCCCACTGTTTGTCTCCTGCCCCAAACGTGCGTGCCAACAGAAACAACTCTATCAGCCCTCAATCTGAGCTTGTTTCTCCTGACTCATCCACTTCTACTGTTACCCGATTCCTTTTGGAACAAGCTTCAGCTCAATTCCTCCCTCAGAGTCTCTGCCCAAGCACTCGGCCCCTTTCAGTATCTGGCAACAGGCTAGCCTCCTGGAAATAGCATCCCATTGTGTGCCTCTTTGGAGCCATTACGTCCCTCCAAGCTTCATTTATGAACATAAATGCTGAGCCATCCTTCTGCAACCCGATGCCCTCCAGAAATTTTGGACTACAGATCCCTTCAGCCCCAGCAATGCAGGCTAGAAAATTGGGGAAGGCTGTAATAAGCACTCTTTTTCAAATAATTTTATAAAAGAAACAGTCGCTTCCAGAGCAGGTGCTCAGATGCAAAGGAGGTCGGGAGACTTGTAGACAAATTCCCCCAACATGGTTGCTCATGCTTCATTTGTGAGCAGGTCCGAAAAACTTAGTCTAGTGGGAATACGACCCTCAATGGTTTTTTGTTTTTGTTTTTTGGAATGCACATGCTCAACCTAGCTGCCATGGGAGGAGGGGAAAACCCAGAAAAGCAGACTAGAAAAATGAACGCAAATAAAACCCATAGAAAATCTGAGGCAAAAAGGTTGAAAATTAGAACGCCAGACAAAATTAAAAATGGAACAACTAAGCCTGGACTCAAGGGAAAGTGTGGATGAGCCCCAAGAGATGGGAAGGGAAATGAGCATTTATTATGCAGTGTGCAAATAGATAAAAGCACGACTAAATGGATACAATTGCCAAATTAAATAAAAACACAACAGAGGGCAACAATCTTTCTTCATCCTCAGCTGCTAATGTGTATACAGCCTTATTTGCCAATTGTAGCCTTAGTTGCCAATTGGAATCTCTTAAGGGGGATGGATTTGAAGTAGCGGCCTTTCGTTTCTGATCCCACTGCCAGTCCGGACTGGGCTCAAGGGTGCCTTACCCAGCAAAATGCTCTCTGGTGGGCCCCCATCTACATGCATGTCTGCCACAGCAGGCTTATGGCTCCACAGTTTGAGATAGGCAGCTGCAAGCAAACCACAATGGCAATTACAATGGTACCTCGGGTTAAGAACTTAATTCGTTCTGGAGGTCCGTTCTTAACCTGAAACTGTTCTTAACCTGAGGTACCATTTTGGCTAATGGGGCCTCCCACTGCCGCCGTGCCACTGCCGCACAATTTCTGTTCTCATCCTGAAGCAAAGTTCTTAACCCGAGGTATTATTTCTGGGTTAACAGAGTCTGTAACCTGAAGCGTCTGTAACCTGAGGTACCACTGTATCCACTAAATGCCTCTGCTGTAGTGTTGCCCCAGGGCATTGTGGGCGATTTAAATATCGGACCTGCTCACAGACGTAGCTGACTAGAGTCGGCGGTGGGCCCAGTTGAAGGGTGTTGTGTGCTGATTCCATCATGGCCCCATTTTCAGTAAGGCGCTTCCTAACCTCAAGTATTTGGGGTCTCCTTCAAGGATTTTTACATCAAGGTCATGTTAATACTTGACTGACATCCGTCTTTGAAAAAGAAAAACACCCAATCTTGTTTGAAAAAACTCCTCCTTCTCTTGGGGACAGCCAACACTAATGGATCACCTTCATTATTCTTCTTTTTAAAAAAGTGACCCTGGACCATTGAACCACTGAAATAGCAAGCAAGTAACTGGAATCCCTCCAATCTCAGTGCCTAACAATTGGTTCTGTGTTCTTTTACTTGAGTGTGCATATTTTTTGTTCCTGAGCAGTCTCGAGGTCAATCAACATTTCAAGGTTTTATCATCAGGGATGGGGACTCTGTGATGCCTGCTGGACTGCAACTTCCATCATTCTTGACCATTGGCTAAACCACTGGCTGGGGCTGATGGGAGTGGGAGCCCAGCAACATGCCAAGGGTCCATCATTGTTTTACAGCAACGGCAAGGAACCTACTGTATTTTTTGCTCCATAAGATGCACCTGACCATAAGATGCACCTTGTTTTTAGAGGAGGAAAGCAAGAAAAAAGCTCTCTGTCCCAATTTGACAGAGCACGCGAGGTAGAAAGATCCCCCTCTGTGCTGGCTCCTGGCTGCTCTCATGCAAGTCACAGAGCACCTCGGACAAAGAGAACTCTAAAAAGTGTTCTAAGGCCCTCTTCCCCCACCTCGCTTTTCCCCACCCCCTCGTGTGGACGGGGGACGTTTGCATGGGCGCTGCCATTAGGACACTCGCACAGGCCACGCCCCTGCCACTCTGGGAACCAAAGTCCCCAGCTCCGCCGCTACCTGGGACCACATATTCACTCCATAAGACGCACAAACATTTCCCCTTACTTTTTAGGAGGAAAAAAGTGTGTCTTATGGAACGAAAAATACAGTATGTTTGTAAGCTCCACTAGGCACTTGGCTGGCCTCTGTGAGCACAGGATGCTATAACAGATAGGCTGTTTTGGTTTGATCCAGTAGGGCTCTAGCATACTGTAACCTGTATACTGTACTGTACTGTCTTGCATACTGTACTGTAATCCATGGGATAAAGATTCTGTGAGACAGAAATTAAAATAAGCCAATTACAGAGTTGACTTTTGCTTGTGATGAAGCTTTCTTGTGAATGGAACTCAGCACTGAAACCGTGACTCAACATCCTGGGGGTGGGGTGGGGGTAGGAGAAACAACCCAACAACAACAACAAAGTTATTTATTTACATTTTTTATTGTGTATGTGTGTGTCTATCTATCATCTATCTATCATCTATCTATCTATCTATCTATCATCTATCTATCTATCTATCTATCTATCATCTATCATCATCTATCTATCTATCATCTATCTATCTATCTATCATCTATCTATCTATCTATCATCTATCTATCTATCTATCTATCTATCATCTATCTATCTATCTATATCTATCTATCTATCATCTATCTATATCTATCATCTATCTATCTAATCTATCATCTATCTATATCTATCATCTATCTATCTATCATCTATCACCATTGTTACCAAGACACCCAAGATAGTTCACAAGTTTAAAACACTAATGCAAGTACTTTATATAAAACAAAGATTGACAGAGCCCTCTTATGCCAACTGGGAGCTGATGGTATGTGTGCTGTCCTGCTGGGGTGAAAAGCAGAGCTGAACCAAAATTTCTCAGAAGTGATGTTACTGAGGGAAATCAGAATTTTCTCTTTTCTTCACCCTTTTTCTCAAATCTCGGGCGGTAGAGCATGAAACTCTTACTCTCAGGGTTGTGGGATCAAGCGCCATGTTTGGAAAAAGATTCCCACATTCCAGGAGGTTGCACTAGATGACCCTTGTGGTCCCAGTTCTACAAATCCATGATTCTATGAACAATTTCTCTCTCTCATCGCTCAGGAAAAGGGTGGAGAATCTTGGGAGAGGTCCTTTTCCCTTTACAGCTCTTTCTGAAGGCAGAGACTATTCCTTGTGAGGAAGGGCTGTAGCTCAGCAGGAAAGCATCTTCTTCGCATGCAGAAGTTCCAATTTTAACCCCCGGCGTCTCCACATGGAGCTGAAGGAGACACCATTCCTGAAACCCTGGAGAACAGCTGCCAGTTTGTGTAGACAGTACTGAGCCAGATGAACCTGGGCATCTTTCCTAATCAAAGGGCTGTGTCACCGCTCCAAAAACTGGAGTGAAAGCTCAGCTCACTGGGACTCAATCCCAGCAGTGTTAGAAGACCCTTTCTATTTAAAAGAAAAAGGAGTGCAATGTGCTTTTAGATAGGGAAGCATTCCTCTTTCCATCAAGTCTCTTTGTATCCCACAAGTTGAAACTCAAAGCTTCCAACTTCGTTGCCAGGAGTGGGAAAGGTCAGGGTGAAATGAAGGTGGCTGTGTGCTCCCTTGGCTAAGGGAGAGCGAGCGAGACCCAGCTGGCTCACAAAAGGACTCCTTGAGGCAGTCAATAGACAAAGAGGATCAGCTGTCAAGGGAGCTTGGGGGCTGCCCAAGGATTTTAAGTGCCTCTCATCAAAAGCAACAAGCCCGACACCAAGCTTATATTTGCCCGTTCACCCCCTTATGTAACTGCTGTGGCTTATATACTTCCACTTGGACTCTTCATTGATAGAGGCAACAGCTCGGCAGAGATCTTGCATCCCATCACAATGAAGACTCTGGTCAACCTTGGCCTCCTCCTGGCTTCTCTCCTGGGTAAAGGTGAGTCCATGTCACGGGGGAAATGATGTTCCCTGACCTGCCTATTTGGTGTAATAATAATAGTAATAATAATTAATTTGTACCCTGCCCATCTGACTGGGTTGCCCCAGCCACTCTGGGAGGCTAGAATTAAGTACAGTGGAACCTCGGAAGCCAAACGCCTGTAAACTCCTGAATGATCGAAAACTGGAAGTGATTGTTCTGGTTTTCGAATGATTTTCAGAAGCTGAACGTCTGGCGTGGCTTCCACGGCTTCCGATTGGCTGCAGGATGTTCCTGCAGCCAATTGGAAGCTGTGCCTTGGAAGTCGAATGTTTTGGAAGTTGAATGGACTTCTGGAATGGATTCCGTCTGACTTCCAAATGCCACACTTTTGATTTCAATGGCCCCTGAGCCCAGCTATCTCAGTCTGGAGGACCTCACCCAGTGCATCCACTGCGGATGCAAATATTCTGTTGAGTGTCCTCATTTCTAATTAGCTGGCTTCGTTTATACAAGCTTGTCTCCTTCCGCTTCCTCCGCTCCTTTCTGCAGGCTCCTGCCTAATCTGTGAGACCTGCATCAGCCCTGGTGAAGGCTGCACTGGCCTGGCTCATCCCTGCAGAATGAATGAAGACACCTGCCTAACCATCGTGGGAATGAACTCTTTGGGTGAGTGATGCAAAGTGGGACACGCAAGTCCCGCCTTGGCCCAGTAGAAGGAGAAAGGGGGTCTCTGATTCCTGCAGATTTTAGGCTTCAAGGAACATCAGTTTCCTTTTCCTGTGTGCTATCCATAAATCTTCCTTTAAGCTTTCAAGCTTGCAGGCATATCTCTTTCGGAAGTCTGCAAGGAGGATGTGAGGATAACAGTGATCTGCTGTTGTTCCCCACAGACTTAAGGCAACACCTGCACCTTCACTGCATTCTTTTCAGCACTTGCTGAAGTTTTAGACAAGCCTACCCAGATGTTTAAAAACTTTATATGAGTTTTAATTGGTTTTAGTCTATTCTGTTGTGGTTTAAATTTCTTGTATGCTGTGTTTTTTTTAGTCGTTTCATTGCTTTATCTTTTTTTTTGTAAACTGCTTTCAAGTTTCCTTCCCCCTACAGTCAAGCAGTATATAAATTTTATGAAAGAAATAAAATATTCATTTAAAGCAGTATCATAATGCTTTTAACAGGCATGGCTTCCCCCAAAGAATCCTGGGAGCTGTAGTTTATTAAGGGTGCTGAGATGCCTTAGGAGAAGCCCTATTCCCTTCACAGAGCTGCAGTTACCAGTGTTCCTTGGGATGGGAAAACCATACAATCACAGAATTGTAGAGTTGGAAGGGACCACGAGGACCATCTAGTCTAACCCCCTTGCAATGCAGAAATTTTTTGCCCAAGCTGGGGCTCAAACCCACGACCCTGAGATTAAGAGTCTCATGCTGTACCAACTGAGCTATTGATGGTTAAAGCTGAATTGTAGCTTTGTGAAGGGAATAGCGGTCTCTCCTAACAATTCTCAGCACCCTTAGTGCAGATGGGGTCTAATATTCAGTGGCATGGTCCTCCTGATTGCTCCCACCAAGGTCCTCTGAGGCAAGAGGGCACAGCAGAGCAACTGGAACATACACATGTTGTGATGGGCGCAAGCTTTTCTTGCTGATATTTTTTGCAGATGTTCTCAAATCCTCAGCCTTTGTGCAAAAAAGAGAGGAAAATCTACCATGAACCAGCTCTCTTAATGGCTGTTTTTCATTTTCCAGGTGGTGATGATACCACAGAGACCCTCAAGACCTGCATTGCTGCTGAAGATTGCTATTCTGGTTCCATCAGTGTCACCACCAATGCTGGGCTTCACCTTCAGAGCATCTCTAGCTGCTGCCAGAATGACCTCTGCAACCGTTGGGAACTGACCTGTATGGAACTCTCTGCTTCTCTCCTCTAAGTGGTTTTTCCTTGACCCGTGCTTTCTAGGCATGAGTCCCAGCAGTTTTACCCTTGTCCCATTCCTTTCTCAGGGAAAGCCTG
Organism: Podarcis cretensis; assembly: GCF_951804945.1. NCBI lineage: Eukaryota > Metazoa > Chordata > Lepidosauria > Squamata > Lacertidae > Podarcis > Podarcis cretensis. Next base: position 16,135,695 of record NC_137177.1, on the reverse strand, counting down.
CTCTTTCACTTTAAATTGGAGCAAACAACAATCTGGAGAATACCCAAACTGCTGTTTGCTCCAGTTCAGCACTAAAGAGTCATTTTACGACTTCTTTGTGGAACTCCCATTTGACATCAGATGTCAAGGAAATAAAGAACTACACAACTTTTAGAAGGCATCTAAAGGCATCTAAAGGCTGAGGAAACCCAGCCAGATGGGTGGGGGTATAAATTGTTGTTGTTGTTATTTACATACCCCGGGGGTAAGCAGCCTTCACAGTACCTCATTTCCAAACCCTGCATAGGCCAAGGACCTCTGGTGTCTTGCACTGCTCAGAGCTTGAGGTGGCATGAAACAATATGTTGTGCCTCACAGTTTGGAAGCGACTGGGCTTTACATGGGTTTTTCTCCGCAGTGCCACCTACAAACCTCACCTCCAATGGATTGCAGTGTCCAGCTTGTTCCGTCTTTGGTTCCAGCCACTGCAAGGGGACTGAGATGCTGAATTGCACCGGAACAGACAATCGCTGCATCATGGTATCTGGGACGCTGAATGCCGGTATGAGTAAAAAAAGCATATACTGTAGTACTCTGTCCTCTGTCAATTGATTTCAGTCACATAATGCACAATAAGAAGCAACAGAGACTAAAACTAAGATTTCCCACAGAGTGGCCAGCCCTATTTGCCAGGTGGTAAAAATAAATAAAAATAGAAGACCCCACACCCCCAGCCCTGGAGGTAGTCCTAGCGCTACCTAGAGATTGAGTCTGGGGCCTTCTGCATGTGAAGAAGTTGTGCATCTGCCACTGACCCTTCCCCGTCAAGCTTTGTGCTGCTAACCAACGTCACCCTCTGCCCGCAGGTGGTCTTCCCTCTACGTTCACAGCAAGAGGATGCAGCACAGAGACGGCCTGCTCATTGCCCCTGGGGACGGCCCTTTACTCAGCAGGAGTGATCTTCAACCTTGACAAGGTGTCATGCAGCCCGGCCCCGAAAGCCACAGAAAGCCACTAAGGGGGAAGAAGGTGGTTCAGGAACAACAAGCCCTGTGAAATGCCCAAGGTGGCATCCAAGCCATTCATCTCAAGCCCTCTTAGGCCAATTTAAGAGTCACTGCTTCCCCCAGGGAATCCTGGGAACTTGGGAATTTGTTGAGGATCTCCTAACAACTCCCAGCACCCTTAACAGCTCCCAGGATTCTTTGAGGCAAGCCATGACTCTTTTTTTTTTTAAATAATATTTTTATTGAAAAATATTAACAACATAAATTATCAATCAACATAACCAATTACATTTCCCCCCTTTTTATTCCCTCCCCTCTCTCCATCTCCCCCCCCCCCCGAGACTTCCCTCAGCTCCCCTCTCTGATTTGTTTATACATATTTTTCTCTGCATATTATAGAATTGTACATATCATTACCTTATCCATCATATGTTCTACTAATAAATTTGTGGATGTTTATTCAAAGCCTGCCAAGGAGTTCAAATCATTTTGTTGTCCTTTTAAATAGTTTGTAAAAAATCCCCATTCTTCCTTGAAGTCACTGTTGTCCTTCTCACGTAGTTTATATGTCAACTTTGCCAATTCCGCATAGCTCATCAGTTTTTCTTGCCATTGTTCTTTTGTTGGGATTTCCTCATTCTTCAGTCTTCGTGCTAACAAGACTCTTGCCGCTGTTGTAGCATACATAAACAGGTTCTTTCTTTTTCTTGTCAGATCTCGTCCTAAAATCCCTAACAAAAATGCTTCTGGTTTTTTTTTTACAAATGTCATTTTAAACATAAGAGCCATGGCTCTTAAAGTGGTATGAAAGTGTTTGAAAGGTATGGCATGGTTATGATCCGATGATTCCATTGCCCTATTGGCTTTCCACCACAGTTGGATGGAAGCAATGCTTCTGAATACCAGCAACTGGATGCCACAGGAGAGGGGTCTTGAGTTCGAATCCTCCCACAGGCATCTAGTTGGTCACTGTGAGAAATGGATTTTGGACTAGATGGACTACTGGCCTGATCCAACAGGCTCTTCTTATGTTCTTATGCTTGTCTTCCTCTCACTGTGTTTGGGGCATGATTCCCCCCCGCCCTCATATCCTTCTGCATTGTCCTTCAATAAACTGGCATGGAAAGTAGCAAAAATAACACACATCATTTTTACCTCCGCCTCTCAAGGCCTGGCTGGGGCCAGGGGAGACTGGCTTTTGACCTGGTCCAGGAAGCTGAAATCTAAAGATATCTCTGTAAATTTTCTTGTGTTGACTGGAGAAAAGCAGTCACATACCAGTAATAAAAAGTGAGAGCTGGAGTGCGGGGAGGCAAGGAAAGAGGAAGAAAATTTCTTAGGTTTTAGGCCAGTTCTTCTATCAAAGCAAGGATGAAAGAAAACAGAGCCACCCTTTGCTTTCCTTGTTATTTTTAAAATGTCTTAATCATTTATTTATTTTTTAAAAAATAATAATACCAATTTTACTATTTATACCCTGCCCATCTGGCTGGGTTTCCCCAGCCATTCTGGGCAGCTTCCAGCACATATAAAAACATCAAACATTAAAAACTTCCCAATGCCTTCAGATGTCTTCTAAAAGTGGTGTAGCTCTTTATCTCCTAGACATCTGATGGGAGGGCATTCCAAAGGGAGGGTGCCACCCTGTTTATATAGGTTCTTAAGGTTTATAGAGAAAAAATACAAAACTTAATATATTTCCCCTTTTTAAAAAACAAAACACAAAAGGGGGAGGAGATAGAAATAGAAAAAGGAAAAGAAATAAATAATAAAGAGTAAAAAATTGGTTAAAAGAGAAAGATAGAAAAAAATAAGATTAAGAAAATATGTGGTGGACCTGTAAAAGGGTAAAAGAGTTTTGGGAAAAGATGAGGTTGTGATGTGATGATGCAGGAGGACAGTGATAGAGATGTCACCACTGAAATGTCACCACTCACATAACCAACTCCCTGCCCCCTCCCTCAAATGTGCAAACAAACTTTCACACTAGCAGTGAATGTGGATAGATAAACTTTTTTCTTTTCTTTTTTAAAAAAATGTACTGGATTTGTTACAAAACAGGAAACCTGAATTAGATGGGGAAATATGATGGGGATGCCAAGGGGACACTAGAAAAAGCTTGCATGCATGAGCACCACCACAATAAACTGCCAGATGGAAGCAGTCCATATGATCACAGAGCCAAAGGTCTAGTCTAAAGGTCAGGGACTCCAGATGGAGAGCAGGCAACAGCCAGGTAGGGCCAGGAGCTACAGGTGCTGTTTCCAGCATTTAAGAAGACCAGAGACAGCTGGTTCTCATCGGTGCCTTCTGCTCTGTGACCTTGAAGGCTGGTCAGGTACAGGTAGAGTCGCCTTTGCCTTCTCCCCCTTCAGGCTGCTGCTCAGAAGGTGAAGCTTTTCCTAAGAAACCAGAGGCTTTCCTCTTGGGCATGGTGGGCCAAATGGTGCCAAGGAAGGATAGGATTTTCTTTATGTATGCCACTACAGCAGCAAGAATTCTACTGGCAAAGTATTGGAAGACGCAAGAACTACCTACTCTGGAAGAATGGCAAACAAAGGTGATCGACTTTATGGGACTGGCCGAGATGACGGGCAGAATCCGGGACCAGGGGAAAGAGACAATGGAAGAGGACTGGAAGAAATTCAAAATATATCTTAAAAATAATTGTAAAATTGAGGAATGTTAAGATGTCAGGGGGTAAAAAGTAAAGAATTGCAGCAGTAAATAAAAAACTTAAGAAATTTTTGATGAAAGGGAATTAAGACAATGGACCTAAGGGTTGCTAAAGAATTATTAAATAAGGATGCAGGGTTGGAGAGGTATGGGGAAGTCAAAGAAAAAAGGGCATGAACCGATGAGCTTGAAGTTATATTGTTTTATATTGTTTTTTATTATTTGTGTGGAAAATTAATAAAAATTATTATAAAAAAAAACAGAAGGTGAAGCTGACTCCTGGTCCATGACACTTTATTGGATATTTTCTTTGGCTGCAAATCATTTCAGCCCTTCTTTTATATATATAATAATTCTTAAACTTTCTCTTTTATAATTTAGAATACTCATTTAAACATCCTTAAAATATCAATGACTTCCCTTCTTCTCTTTCTATGGTTCATTTTGCATATCATAAATCACTGCATATTTTACATAAACCAAACCATTCTGTATTCCATTATTACATCCATCAGAACTTATTTACACTGTTGGGTTTATCTTAATGCTGCCAACGTTTTCAAGTGTACACAATTCCCTCCATTTATTCAATAAACATTTTCCAATCTTCTCTAAAAGTGTGTTCTTCTTGTTCTCTTATTCTATACGTTAAAGTCTTCAGGCTGCACATATTCCATCAGCTTAAGTTGCCATTCTTCTTTAGTTGGGACCTTGCTCGTTTTCCATTTTGGGGCTAACAAAACAGGGGTTGCAGTTATGGCATACATGCATAACCTTTTTTGACACCTGTGAATTTCCATCTGAATTATCCCCAACAAAAAGGACTCTAGGTTTTTTTTTTTTTTAATACTTTTTAAACATTTTTTTTCAATTCATTATGAATTATTTCCCAAAACTCTTTTACCCTTTTACAGGTTCACCACATATGAAAGAATGTTCCTTCAACCTCATTGCATCTCCAGCTTTTATCTGATTCATTCTTATGCATCTTAGTAAGCCTACTCAGATTTAAATACCATCTGGAAACCATTTTCAAGTAGTTCTCCTATTTGGCCCTTCTTTTAGTGGGAGGCAATGTATAAATTGATTAACAGCAGTAGAGGATTGAACCTGCCTCAGGTCCGTTTTGAATCGTGACTAGGTTGCAGCAGCAGGTCCAACTGCTGTGGGGATGGTGGTGTAATATGGACTCCCCACACCAAGTCCATGAAGGCACTGATGAAACATGGACAGACTCCTGCTAGACAAAGGAGGCTAAAGCCCCAGTCCACAGGTCAGGGTTGGGGGACCCTGTTTCAGGATATCAGCCTCAGCCGGCATGGCCATTAAGCAGGGATATTGCTGCTGTTGGTGCCTTTCTGTTTCAAGAGACAATGACGTGTGCAGGGCTGTCTTACCCATAGGCGCTAGGAGTACGGGGCACCCGGGCGTCGGGCTCTCAGGGGCACCTGGCTGAGAGTCTGGGGCCCAAGAGTTGAGTCTGGGGAAGAGCCCACCCGTCTGTCAGAGTGCTGTGGCAGGCTCTTCTGCTGCGGGCATCTCTGTGCCGCGAGTTCGGGGGCGACCGAGCCAGCGAGACACTGAGGCGGCTGGCTGGCTCCACCCTCCTGCACGCCTGGGACTGGGCAACCTGGGGAGGGGGCACTGGGCAGATCTTTGCACCCTGGCACCACATATACTTAAGACAGCCCTGGGCATCTCCCTCCAGGGCTGAAGACAGGCCACTGCTTTAGCAGCACCGAAGTAACCTCCCTGGGGCGCAAGCCTGGGCAACATGTAGGGAAGTCCTGGGCTGCCCAGACAAGAAGAAGAAGAAGAAGAAGAGGAGTGTAGCACCCTGCTTGTGGTTAACGCTTAGCTGGAATGAAATATTCAACGCAGCAATAGAGAAATTAAAATAATAATTTATTTGTCAGACAAATAAATATGAGGCACAGTGGTATATGGTTACCAAGCTCTGGCCTGGCCTCCTGCCATTCTGGCCAGCACTTATATTTTCTTAATCCAGCCCCCTTGCTCCTCCTGTGGCTGCCTCTGTCCAATCAGCCTGGTTGAAATTCCTATTGGCTGTTTGCTAGAACCAATCACAAAAGATACACCCATTTCCTTCTGTCCTTTTATGGGAAACAAAAAGATATATATTCTTCTATCTATAAATGACAAATAAGTAGTAATATATCTTACATGTGTCTCAACAAGGAACCTTAATTACCAGCTCACCTCGCCCTATTGCCCTCCAAAACAGATGGTTAATCTTAAATTTTTATCTTAAACAGATGTCAAGGATCATCATTGAAAGATCTCCTTCTCTTGAAGGTCTTTTAAACAAAGGCCTGACAACCAGTGCTCTAATGATGTTTCCTGCTTGGCAGGGGGGGCTAGGCTGGTGGCTGATGGCCCCTGTGATCTCTTCCAACTATATGAAATAAGAATCTAGCATAAGGATTTAACATTTCTTAGCTTCTAATTCCTTTGCATAATTACATTTAAGCCAATATATTTAATACATAACATAAATAACCTTTTAAAAGGAAAAGAAATCTTAAAAGGATCTCAGTTTAAGAAAGAAACAACTTTAGAAAAAGACTTCCCAAAATACTCTCTTCCTTTCTGCCAGCTAGATGCTTTTCCATTGCTCTTGACCTTTGAACCTTAGGAAAATATGGCTCAAGTTTAATGGGAGGCACATGGTTTTATTTTACTATTTACCCACTCTTAATTATGTTTTTCTCTGCTTTTTTATCTTCTGTAATATGTAGGGTCAGTGTAACCTTGGCTGTCAGCCTGTAATTCCCTTTGACTTTGAGAATTGTTTTCTGCTATAAATCAGGGGGCCCCCTTGTCTAGGAGGAAAAACATTGCCAAGGTTCTTAGGCAGCTGCTCTTCTGCCTGGCATGAAACATTTGAAGATCTTTAAGCTCATTTTAAAATACAGGCCCTGATCAAGCCTCAGTAAAAATGCAGGCTTATGATTAGATGCCTCAGGAGGAGTTTGGATTTGATATCCCGCTTTATCACTACCTGAAGGAGTCTCAAAGCGGCTAACATTCTCCTTTCCCTTCCTCCCCCACAACAAACACTCCGTGAGGTGAGTGGGGCTAAGAGACTTCAGAGAAAAGTGACTAGCCCAAGGTCACCCAGGAGCTGCATGTGGAGGAGCGGAGACGCGAACCTGGTTCCCCAGATTACGAGACTACCGCTCTTAACCACTACACCACACTGGCTCTCCCCTCACAGACCCCCCCCAGCCTCGCTGATACGTTCCAAAGGAAAACAGAGCAATACTTTGGCCTTTCTTCAATGCTTATTTCTATTAGATGTACCAAAAACAAAAAACCGCCCATGCCTATTCAACATAACATCTATTAGCAAACAAAATCGAGGTCTCCAGTGTTTATTTTTGGAGGGAACATGAGTGGGAGTCAGGGGTGGGAACAGGGTGACCAAATGGCCGATGTTGCCTAAGAGGTCTCTCCCAAAACTGGCATGAGATCAATTGATAACAACATCTCTCACAAACCGCAGCCTCTAGTTTCTTATTTCCTTGTTCCACTGAATCGGAATGTCCCGTTCCCCTTTCTCATCGTTACTGCCACCCCATCCCCCGCCACCTAGGCTCCCCTCTGCTTCCTGTATCTCCTCCCTCCCCACAGAGAGCTGGTACTTACCCTTTTCTGCACAGTGCATGCATCTATAAATACAGGAAGCGTCAGCCTCACACTTTGCAACTGAGCCCTTCAGCAACAGGCATCAGTTCAACAAGGAACTTGAAGATCTAGGAAGCGGAGAAAAACAGGTAAAAGATGAATCTTTAGCAGATAAAATACTTGTGAGCTTCCCAGTTAAGGCTGGTTGGTGTTTGAATAGGGTTCGGGGTAAGGCAAATGTGACCTTAACGAAAGAAGGAAAGAAAGAAAGAAAGAAAGAAAGAAAGAAAGAAAGAAAGAAAGAAATTTTGATTGATGGTTGAAGGATTTAGTCATTCCACCCTACCTTACAAACAGTCATCCTTAATCTTATCAGTGTTGTATGATTTTACAACACATAAAGTTGTTGAAGTGCATGAGCAATCCCCTCAGGCAGCATACAGTTGGATCTGGCCAAGTTAGCTTTCGTTTATCCCTTCATCCCTTCCACCTGTGAATAAACAGAACAGCTATTGATTAATAAATGTTTTGTAGATTTTTTTAAAAAAATATATTGCTGGAACACTTGCTGTTTGATTTGCTGCTTGATGTTACCTGGTGCGCACTGAACAATAATACATGATGCTGATCCTATTCTCATTGTAGTTATTTGTTTTGGGATAAACCTTCTGATTTTCTACAGAAAAGTTATTTTATTTTTCTTTTGAGCAATAATTGCATTTTTTTGTATTTATTGTTTGAAATTTATGTTGTTCTTTTTTATCTTGCATATCTGGAATACACACACACAGAGAGAGAGACACACTTAAATATTCATGCTTACACATAAACATTTCCCAGCTCAGTTTGTGTTTCCCAGATTTCTCTTACAGCTAACTCTTTCCATACTAACCTGTGTTCTGAGGGATACAAAGTTTCTGGAACTTATTCTAGAAGAATGGGGAACCTTTGATATTCCAGAAGTTGCTAGACTCCACCACCAACATGGCCAATGGTTAAAAATGATGGGAGTTGTAGTCCAACAATGTCTAGATGGTTGCATGCCTGCATGCCTGCTCTAGGTTGTAGGGCATATACTCAGTGTATGCAAACCAGCTGGTGCATTTGATTACTTATTAAATTTGTATACTGCCCTTCATCTGAAGATCACAGGGCGGATCACAACATGACAATACAAAATGAGAACACAAAATACAGAATAAACCAACAAAAACCATAGCAAAGTGATTCTGAACCTGGGTGGGTATGCCAGTTCCATTTTTATTGAACAGCCATTGCATAAATCTTAGTGTAATAAATTAAAACCCCAGATTCGAAAATCAGTTGGGTTATAACCAACCATGGCTCGGAGTAGGCCCATAGAACTAAGTCCAGTCATGACCATTAAGCCCAACACTTCTACTCTGAGTAGGAGTTGGTTGGATGCAGCTGGCTCTCTTCAGAGTGAACAGTGACAGTGACAGCTAAGCTTAATACATTCTGTTTTGTGCCTTTGCCAAGTAATACAAGAGCTGGCATTCTGAAGTGTGGGCAGCTACCCAAGCTGACCAGTCAATTCCTGGCAGAGCACTCTGATCTGAATTGCAAAATTGAGGAACTCAGTCAATGCTCGTGGTCTCAATTTACAGCTTGGAATCACCAAAGTGGAGAGAGATGATTGCTTAAGCCAGCCAGTGCAACTACCACAGCAGAAAACACAGACAAACCCACAGTGAGAGTGAAAGAAAAACATACAAGAGACAGACAGAAAGCAGGTAGAGGGTTCAAGGGGAAGCTGCATGGACACCAACCATTTAAAGCACATTCATTCCTCAGAAGAATTCTCACAGCTACAGATCCCAGCACCCTTAACAAACCGCAAGGTGTGTACACAGCCAAAGAAGGGACAGGCTTCTGAAAGCACATGTCACAGGCAAAGGGAACAGTAGGCATGTGAGACACAGAATAAACTTCCATTTGCATCCATATTAGGAAAATGGTAATAATAATAATAATAATAATAATAATAATAATAATACTTTCATTACTTATACCCCACCCATCTGTCTGGGTTTCCCTAGCCACTCTGAGCAGCTCCCAACAGAACACTAAAAACAGAATAAAACTTCAAACATTAAAAACTTCACTAAACAGGGAATGCCAAAAAAGCCATATCAATTGTTTTTCTTTTTTCTTTTTTCAATTGGGTTTTATAAACAAGAATATTGTTATGCAAACAAGTATACCAAGTTTTCTCAGAACAATTGTTGATGTTTCCTATGCACACTGAATAGGCAAGCCACATTCCAGATTAAACGATAATCAGCTGTGTTAATGAATATGCTGAGTGGGCTCATATCATTCCACAGGATTTGAGCCGCAAGGTGGTGGAAACCTCCAAGGTATTAGAATGAGGTTTTCCCAGTCTCGCCTGACATCCCTTTGGACACCGTTGTCCTTCTATGCTGGGCTGATTCTCTCTTGCTGGCTTAACTTGTCCCTTACCTTTTCAGTCCTGCGGCTGCAGAAACCACCCGACCTTGGTGTTTGGCCATTGTTGAAGCCGGACCTTTCCGGTTCCCAGAGAGATGAAGCTGTTTCTCCTCCACCTTTCTGCTGCCCTTGTAGCTACAGGTGAGGCCAACACGAAGCTCGTCGTTAAACTATGGAACTTGCTCCCACAGGAGGCAGTGACGGCCACTTGTTGTTGTTTAGTCGTTTAGTCATGTCTGACTCTTTGTGACCACGTGGACCAGAGCACGCCAGGCACTTCTGTCTTCCACTGCCTCCCGCAGTTTGGTCATGCTGGTAGCTTCGAGAACAATATCCAACCATCTCATCCTCTGTCGTCCCCTTCTCCTTGTGCCCTCCATCTTTCCAAACATCTGGGTCTTTTCCAGGGAGTCTTCTCTTCTCATGAGGTGGCCAAAGTATTGGAGCCTCAGCTTCACAATCTGTCCTTCCAGTGAGCACTCAGGGCTGATTTCCTTCAGAATGGATAGGTTTGATCTTCTTGCAGTCCATGGGACTCTCAAAAGTCTCCTCCAGCACCATAATTCAAAAGCATCAATTCTTCGGCGATCAGCCTTCTTTATGGTCCAGCTCTCACTTCCATACATCACTACTGGAAAAACCATAGCTTTAACTATACGGACCTTTGTTGGCAAAAACTCCATGGACGGCCACTTAGATGGCTTTAAAAGAGGATTAGGCAAAATAACAGAGGACAAGGCTATCAATGGCCACTGCCCACGATGGCTTTGCCCTGCTCTTGTGGTCAGAGGGAGTAATGCTTCTGAATGCCGGCTGCTGGAAGCTGCAGGGAGGGGTGTGATGAGTGCTGGCCAGTTTCCCACAGCAACTGAAGTTCTGTGAGGTGGATGTGAGCAGGAATGAATCCATGAATCCCACCTGGAATTATTTGAATGCAGCAGCTAGACTGGTGACTGGGAGCGGCCGCTGAGACCATATAACACCCGTCCTGAAAGACCTACATTGGCTCCTGGTACGTTTCCGAGCACAATTCAAAGTGTTGGTGCTGATCTTTAAAGCCCTAAACGGCCTTGGTCCAGTATACCTGAAGGAGCATCTCCACCTCCGTCGTTCAGCCCGGACTCTGAGGTCTAGATCTGAGGGCCTTTTGGCAGTTTCCTCCCTGCAAGAAGTGAGGTTACAGGGAACCAGGCATTCTTGGTAGTGGCACCCACCCTGTGGAACACCCTCCCTTCGGATATCAAGGAAATAAACAACTATTTGACTTTTAGAAGAGATCAGAAGGCAGCCCTGTTTACGGAAATTTTTAATATTTGATGCTTTAGTGTATTTTTAAACTTTTGGGAGCCACCCAGAGTGGCTGAGGAAACCAGCTAGATGGGTGGGGTATAAATAATAAATTATTATTATTATTATTATTCAATTTTAAAAGCATACTTTAAAATTTATGATATGAAATAATGAAACAATGTTGCTTTCTCTCCTCCTCTCCATCCCTATTTTCTTTTTCTGCTAGCAAACTCCCTAAATTGTGTCTGTACTGAAAGCCCAGCATGCAGTACTGGTACCTGTTCAATTCCAGAGTCAGAAGCCATCTGCATAACAGTGGCCCAGGAGAATAACATGGGTAGGTATATGCGTATTTCCCTTGTGCTTGCACCTGTAGCCTGCTCAATTCTGGGCTACATTCGCAGGAGAAGCTTCCAGGATCAGTCCGATCCAGAGAAAACTGAACTACCAGGCCCGGCCCTGCTGTTGGGCACATGAGGCTTTTAAAGGAGACTCTGTTTCACGCTCTCCTATCTCCTGAAGTCAGGCAGGTACTCACAAAGAACAGGGGTGGGTGAATCAGCCTGTTTTCACTAATGCATTTACAGAAGTCTGTTCTGTCTCATTTCTGTATCACTCTGCAAATTATTATTATTATTATTATTATTATTATTATTATTATTATTATTATTAAACCCTAACCTAAAATAGTTGGAAAATGTATTTTTCTATCAAAATATAGGCAGGAAAATGTATTGGGCTGGCCTTGCAGCCGGGTCCCCTTGCCCCTTTGTGATTTCCCTCCATTTTTTGTCAGAATTCAGGCTCGGTCAGAGGTATGTGCCTATCTCTCCAGGCACCGGCTGAATTCTTTCGACCTCCCTCCGGCGACTCCCGGCAGGAAAAACACACGAGGTCCGTTCCGGCGATTTTCCTCAGGCTGTGAGAAAAACACACCAACTGCTTCTCCTCCCTGCTCTCCAGCATATCCCCAGGGAGGGGAATCAGACACAGACAGAAATGAATCTACATTGCTTTTATTCCTGTCTTTCACTTCAGTACAGAGAAAACATGTCTGCTCTCTTCAACAAACAGAGAGAAAAAAACCAAACTCCACCCATGTACATCCTGTACAGGTCATATGACACACACTGAGCTCACATCCTGTGCTCAATAAGGAGAATGGACTGCCCCTTTGTTTCCATGGCAACAGTCACAAACATCCTGTCTGGCTTTGCAGCCACAAGCAGCTGACTGAGCTGCTAGTGCCTTTGCTTGCTGCAGCATTGCTGCTTTAGAATAACATACTCCCCCTAAAGCATCAATGCGTGCTGCGAGCAAAGCGTCATCCAGAGAAGAAAACAAACAGTTGTTATACTTATAACACTCCCCTGTTGTTTCAGTTCCACCCTTGGAACTACCCGCCACTGGTTTTACCAATGTACCTCTCTGGTTGTGTGACTTCCAAGGAATGAGTGCTTCTGCATTACCTTGGTTAGCAACTCTCTGTTGTGCCTTTGTCTCTGACTCAGACACAGCTTCAATTTGACCTTGGTCGTTTACAACAGCAACACATGCAATAGCTTGGTTGGCAAACTCTTTTGAATACCTTTTGGGTGGTACACCCTTCGTTGCTCTCTCAAACCTACGTAAGAGGTGCTGCTCTTCCCTGCTTTCTGGTTCAGCCTCTGAACTCTCTGAAGAACCAGTCCTAAACTTAATCAGTGGTTCATCCTCCTCTTCTGAGGGTCTAGTCATTATGTGAGATTTCTTCTCAATGACTGTGACAACTGAGCTGTCTGAGCTATCGCTGTCATCATCAGTACTACTGAACTCAATAAGATCAAACTCATCATCATCAGAATCAGAATCATCATCACCTGTGGGAAATGTGTGAACAATCACTCGCTCCTGTTCAGGAGCACTCTCTAGAAATTTTGTGAGAATCACCTTACCAGATTCAGACAAAATTACTCTGTAGAGACCCTTTTCATAACCCACAAAAATGCCTCTGGCATTCTTTACTCCACCTGGAGCTTCTGTTCTCACATGAGACCCAAAAACCTTGAAATGGGCAACAGAAGGTTTTCTGTGGAACAGTTTCTCAAAAGGAGAACATCCCAAGTCTTTTGAAACCTTTCTCAACCACGTGTAACAATATGACATTAGCGACTCAGCCCAGTACTCATGTGGCAGATGTGAACTAAGCAATTGCGCATGCATTCCCTTTTGCAATTCTTTGTTCACCCTAACACAAACACATCTGTTCCAAGCTTCTTCGGAACTAGCAATTTTGTGTCTTATCCCTTTCTTCTTCAGGAACCTCTGGAAATCCTGTAAGAGAAAAATTGGCTTCTCATCTGTGCAAAGACATTCTATGTCAGCATCATGCATATTTTTAACTTTGTCACAAAACTCTTTAAACCTTTCTAAGGCTTCTTTCGGTCTCTCCAAAAGATAAATCCAGACAAAACCTGTAAAAGAATCAACACATATTAGGTAATACTTTGCATTGCCTCTAGATGGTGCTAAAGGACCAATCACATCAGCATACACCCGCTGAAATGCCTTGTCGACCCTCGAGGTGACCTGCTTGGCGTTCTTCTTGGCTACACCTGCAAAAGAAATCATGTTAGAATCACAAGAATTACATTCCATGTAATCACTTTGATCAAAAGTCAACAAATACAGTCCATCTTTCTCTTTGGCAGAAAGATACAACTCTCCATCTTTGTAGATCTCGCAGTGTTGATCATCATAGGACAGTTTTAGTCCCTTCTTGGCAATCTGCGAAACGCTGAGCAGATTGTACTTCAACTCTGGAACCAAATAAACATTGTTTATAGTCAAGTTCAGACTTTTAAGATACACAGTCCCAATTCCGGTGGCTTCCAGCTCTTGACCATTGGCTTGTTGTACAACGAAGCTTTGCTTCTTAAACGACGAAAACAAATCCCTACGATGGGTCATGTGAACCGTCGCTCCCGTGTCTAAAACGAAGGAATTCCCCACTTGTGGTGTGGCTTTTAGGGACATCAAAGCCTTTGCAGGCTTCGCCTGTGACTTGGCATGACTTCTGCCTGACGCCTCAGACTTCGTGGAGCTTCCCTTGGCTCCTTTGTTCTGACGTGGCTTCCTGCAGTTCCGCTGAAGATGCCCAGTCTGTCCACAATTGTGGCATCGGACAACGTTCAAAGCTACGGCGTCTCCTCCAGTAGCTACAGCAGTGGGGGTGTCTGAACTCCGTTCTTGTCTCCCCCTGTCCTTCACTTCCAGGGCGGCAAGTCTGTCATGTTCGTTCAGAACCACGGCAAAGACCCTGTCGGACGTTAGATCTTGCGCTGGGAGAGACCCCAGCTGACTGGCAACGGTTTTGTAAGTCCGATTCAGGCTGTTGATCACCATGAAGCAAAACACTTCCTCATCCAGACGGAAATTGCGTTCCACCATCTGCTGACGCAGAAATTTCATTTCCGTCAGGTGCGCTTGAACATCTCCATCAGGCGCAAGCCTCAGGTTAGTCAACTTTCCAAAATACAACAACGCTGAAGAACCTGCATCTCTCTGATGTGTCCTTCTCAGCGTGTCCCAAACATCTTTCGCGTGCTCTAAATCTTGTATATGAATAAGCTGAGAGTCTGACACGCACAGAATTATAGCGGTTCTGGCCTTCACATCCTGTGACTCCCAAGGATGCGTTGGTGCTGCAGGGATGGGGTTCTCAATCACCTCAAACAGTCTCTGATTCTGCAGCAAGGCCTTCATCTTAATAGACCAAGATGCATAATTGTCACTGGTCAAAAGGGGTGGAGAAGGCAGGCCTCCCCCCTTCTTGGCATCCATTTTGAGTCCTTGCATTGACTCTCAAACACAAGCCTCTAAAATCCAATAGCTGGCTTGTTTACACTCTGTGCACCTGGCAGCTCTAACACTGGCCGCTTGGAAAGTCCCCTTCCAACAGTTCCTTTGTAAGGGCCTAGTCTAAACACGAGCTGTTTTAGCCTCTCTGGGCATAGCCTGACTTCCAGCCCTTATCTTGAAACTGGCCTGCGTTGCTAAGCAACCACATTCCTTTCCTTGGACAGGAAAAACCACAGGAATGTTTGGAATGCAGACTCTTTTCTCTCGGAGCTGTTTTTCCCAAACGTTGCTCCCATGAAGCAGAGAATTAATCCATCTGCATTCACACTTCTAAGCCCGAAAATCTCATACCTGGGCTCCGTAGCTTGACTTTCAGCTTCTTCTGGTCAGCTTCTAGCTGCAGAGAATCAGCCTCCATCTCAGGCTTCCATGGAGAGGGATGAATACAGTCTCCTTGATGCAGACTCCCATGGATCGTAGCAACCATCCTCTGCTACCAATGTCAGAATTCAGGCTCGGTCAGAGGTATGTGCCTATCTCTCCAGGCACCGGCTGAATTCTTTCGACCTCCCTCCGGCGACTCCCGGCAGGAAAAACACACGAGGTCCGTTCCGGCGATTTTCCTCAGGCTGTGAGAAAAACACACCAACTGCTTCTCCTCCCTGCTCTCCAGCATATCCCCAGGGAGGGGAATCAGACACAGACAGAAATGAATCTACATTGCTTTTATTCCTGTCTTTCACTTCAGTACAGAGAAAACATGTCTGCTCTCTTCAACAAACAGAGAGAAAAAAACCAAACTCCACCCATGTACATCCTGTACAGGTCATATGACACACACTGAGCTCACATCCTGTGCTCAATAAGGAGAATGGACTGCCCCTTTGTTTCCATGGCAACAGTCACAAACATCCTGTCTGGCTTTGCAGCCACAAGCAGCTGACTGAGCTGCTAGTGCCTTTGCTTGCTGCAGCATTGCTGCTTTAGAATAACATTTTTATGTGTGCAGTTCTGCTCCATCCAAATTGTCTTCAGCAATGGGTGGCGGCAGTTACATCTTGTCCTTTTCCTCAGGCAGGTACGACCTTGTAGGCACATTCCTCAGCTCCATTATGATTCCCCTCTGTTTCGTTTTGTTTTTTAAACAGAAGGAATCGCTGCCGCAGGAATATCCAGGGGCTGCCAGCAGGATTCTGAGCTTTGCAATGAAGCCGTCTCTGTTACTGTGGCTGGGGGTTTTTTTACGAGGACCGTTTCCAAATGCTGCACGACAGAAAACTGCAATAATACTCCCCTTGAATGTATGTGAAGGGAGGTCCAGGCCTTGATAAGTTTGCTTTGGGAGTGGGGACAGTTAGCCAAGGACATTAGGACTGTGGCACCTGCCATTGTATGAACAAGGTCTGAGGTGCAATCCCCAGCATGCCCAGGCGAGACTGGGAAATGCCTCTGTCTGAGACCTTGGAGAGCTGCTGCCAGTCAGTGTAGACAATACTGGCCTAGATGGCCCCATGGTCTGATATGCTTCTCTGTTTTCTCTCACAGCACTAGCTCTTTGCCACAGCCCACAACAAAAGGACATGTTGCTAGTTTCCCATTGAGTGGCTCTCAATGGCAAAGGGGGTTAATGATCCCTGATGGCTAATGATTTATTTCAACAGCTTCTCCCCTGCCTTTGTATGCCAAGTGCCTGTACATTGGCTCGAGACAATCAAAGGCTTGATGTTGCTCTCTGACCCTTACAATGTCACAAACTTAAGCTAATGGCCTGGGTGTCAGGCAGCAGAGGAACCAACCCCCACGGCAGGTTGCCAGGAATGGACAAGACAAGGGAAAGTTCTTACCAACTGCGTTTTGTTCAATAGTCACAGAGAGATGCTTAGAAATGCTGCCTCTTGGAATAATGGCGTTTCTGCGGGTAAATCTCCCCTCCCCTTCTCTCCCACTTCCTCATTCATCATCCCTTCCACGGGTGGCACTGAGGGCCCTTTGCTTCTGAGCCCTTTGCTCTCCTAATTTGAAGGCTCACCAGGTTCTGGGAGAAGGGGGGTCTGGAATGCTTTCTAGTGATAATGTAGACACACACACACACACATGGGGGGGGGGTCCAGTAGATCGAGAAATGTTGGGCATATGGATGAGGTTACTATTGAATATTGGATTTGAAGTGTGCCACAACCGGCTGGCAGGCCAGAGGATTTCCCCACGCCTTGGCATGCACAGCTGCTTCTGTCTGAGTGCTTTGGGCTTCCAGGAACTTGGGATTCTTTTATTTATTTATTCCCAATTGTACCCGCTTTGACAATTGCTGTTTTATCAACGTGGTCTGCTTTCTCTCTTTCCTGCGTCCCTCCAGTACCACCCAAGAACCTCACCAAGAATGGAGTGAATTGTCCCACTAGTTTTGTACTTGGCTCTAATCGCTTAGAAGAACCCGGGACTCTGAGTTGCACAGGAGATGAAAATAATTGCATCTCTGTGGCCGGGGAGCTAACTGCAGGTAGGTCTCAATTTAAGCTCCTGTTGGGTCCCAGAGCACCAGTGTTCTCTAGTATTGCAAAAGATGGATGTCTTGCACGTATTGAATTTTATTATTACGGTCACAGACCAGTTCTGGGTCACTTACAATATCAGGAAAATCCTAAAACACAACAGGGATACATTGAATTGCAACTGGGTTTAACAGAGACAATTCATTTTTTAAAAAAATAATATTTATTAAGAGTTTAAAGATTACAAAAAGAAAGAAGAAGAATTAAACAAATCAACATAATAAAATACAAAAACAGAAACAAAAACACTACATAAAACATTGAATTAACAAAACAAAACAAAAACAATTAAAAACACTTCCAATATTTTCAATCTTAACTTTCATTCACTTGTTTCATTGACTTCCTCACGCCTCCCTTTTTGTATTCCACTTCAATTAACTGTTTCAGCAATTCCTTTCCATCTTCATCTATTTTCTATCCTTTAATTAATCTTAACATATTCTAACCTTGTTTTTTCCCTTCAATACATTAACAATCTGTACCTAGTTCCTTATAACATTTCTGCCAAAGCCATATAACTTCATTCCACCATTTTTCTATAGCTCATTAATTTTACAATATTTCTGTAAATAATCTTTAATTTTTTTCCAATCTTCTTCCACCGACTCTTCTCCCTGGTCTCGGATTCTGCCAGTCATTTCCTCCAATTCCATATAGTCAATCAACTTCATCTGCCATTCTTCCCGGGTGGGTAAATCTTGTGTCTTCCAATACTTCGCAATGAGTATTCTTGCTGCTGTTGTTGCATACATAAAGAAAGTTCTGTCCTTCTTTGGCACCAATTGGCCGACCATGCCCAGGAGAAAGGCCTCTGGTTTCTTCAGAAAAGTATATTTAAATACCTTTTTCATTTCATTGTAAATCATCTCCCAGAATGTCTTAATCCTTGGGCATGTCCACCAAAGGTGAAAGAATGTACCTTCAGTCTCATTACATTTCCAACATTTACTTTCGGGCAAATGGTAAATTTTTGCGAGCTTGACTGGTGTCATGTACCACCTGTAAATCATTTTCATTAAATTCTCTCTTAGGGCATTACATGCCATAAATTTCATACCTGTGGTCCATAACTGTTCCCAGTCAGCCATCATAATGTTATGTCCAACATCTTGTGTCCATTTAATCATAGCAGATTTCACCGTTTCATCCTGAGTGTTCCATTTCAACAGCAAATTATACATTCTTGACAAATTCTTAGTTTTGGGATCTAACAATTCTGTTTCCAATTTTGATTTTTCCACCTGAAAGCCAACTTTTTTATCCAAATTATATGCCTCCATTATTTGGTAATAATGAAGCCAATCTCGCACTTTGTTTTTTAATTTTTCAAAACTCTGCAATTTTACCCTGTCTCCATCTTGTTCCAAAATTTCCCTAACAGAGACAATTCAGATATAGCGGCAGTTAAAAATATATATAAAATCTTGAACACTAAAATATAACCTAAAATTGTCTTGCATGTACTTCCCTGGAGAATTCAAACACTAAGTCTCATAACTGAGCAGCTCCCTACCTTTGGAGAAGCAAATTTTTTTCACCTATTTTGTCAGCCAAGAGAATCAAAGGACCATCCCTTCCTAATGGCTGCTGCAGGAAAGTCCACCCCTCTCAGTTTAGCCTGTCTGGAATAATACTAATAATACTAATATTCCTTTTTCCTAGTCCAGGACTCAAGACGGCTTTCACAGATAAAGTAAAACAAGCTAAAAACATAAAAACATAAAAAGTCAATTATAATAATGTAATTAAACACTAATAGAATTGATATTGCTACAAAAGTTAGGTGTCACCCCCACTCTCTGCCGAGCTGCAGAAAGATTCCAAAGGGTTCCAGGCACTCACCAAGGGTCCATGCTCCTTTGGAGAACTGAAACACTGCAGAGACTGTCGTAGCTTTAAAAAAGATGCCCTGTTCACCTATTTACAGTCTGCATGGAATAAATAATAATAATAATAATAATAATAATAATTTATACCCCACCCATCTGGCTGGGTCTCCCCAGCCACTCTGGGCGGCTTCCAACAAAGTATTAAAAATACAATAAAACATAAAACATTAAAAACTTCCCTAAGCAGGAAGTCCAGATCTTGCAGCATGGTTATTTCAATAGCGGCTTGTCCCCCACACCCGGCGCAGCAGCCTGCCCAAGATGGACCCCAGTCATTCTTCTTCCTTCTCCTTCCCAGAACACATTCTTCTACAGGGACCCAAGCAAAGGGCCTTCTCGGTAGTGGCGGCTGCCCTGTGGAATGCCCTCCCGCCAGATGTCAAACAGATAAACAACTATTTGTCTAAAATTCTGTTGGAAGCTGCCCAGAGTGGCTGGGGTGGCATATAACAACAACAACAACAACAACAACAACAACAACAACAACAACAACAACAACAGCAGCACACCCTTTTGTTTTGGAAGGTATGTGTCAGGGCTGACCTTTTAATGGGAACTGAATCAACTTTTGTCTCCATCTTTATTCTCTGCTTCAGGAGATGCTGCCGCTCTTCCCTTTATAGCATCAGGCTGTGCCTCAGCAACTACCTGCAAATTGCCTGTGCAGACGTACCTCTTTACTGGAGCCATGAACTTCCTCCTGAAGAAAATCAAGTGCAGCCCATCCCCAGCCACCAACAGCAGCTGAAAGGAGCAAGCGGAAGCAACTTTCTCCACTTTTTGCAGGGTCACTGTGATTCTTTGTCATTCCCTGTGCTGTGAATTCTTTGAATAAACTAGCATGAAAAAGAATGGCCCCCTCAAATCGCTACCCCAGTTTACATTGCTTTAAAGCAGGCATGGAGAACCTTTGGCTCCGAACTACAATCCCCATCAGCTCCATCCAGTAAGAATGGCCAGTGTCCAGGGATGATCAGAGATGTAGTTCAGCAACAATCTGAATGGCCAGAGCTTCCTCACACCTGCTTTACAGTTAGGAAGCTACATCTGATCTGCTACTCAAGACTTTCCCATAATTATCAGGGCCGTCTTACCCACATGCACTAGGGGTGCGGGGCACCCAGGCGCCAGGTTCTCAGGGACACCAGGCCAAGAGTCCAGGGCTGAGATTTTAGTCCGGGGAAGAGCCCGCCCTTCGGTTGGAGTGCTGTGGTGGTCTCTTCTGCTGTGGGCGGCTCTCCACCCCAACTCCCCGCCTTCTTGCCCAGCGTCTGCTGGCAGAGTTGTCATCAAAATCTTAAGGTGCCGCACCGCCAGGGTACCAAAGCGAGCGGGCATTTCAGGTCCCCAGACGGGCTTTCACAAGCCGCCCCCAGAGGCTTGCCACTTGGATGCCCGGTGGCTGCCAGCCTTAACTTTCCTCCTTCCCTTTCTCTGCCTCCCAAATTTTAGGCGCCTTGTTGGAGATGGAGGGCAACATATGAGCAGGGAGGGCAACACAGGCGACAAAGAAATTGGTTCAGCAGAGTCCCTGGCCATTTTATTTGATTTGTAACCCCCTCCCTGTTGCCAAAACCTGGCATCCGATCTCCGGCTGCAGCAGCTCTGTTCAGAAGGCGGCAGTGACAGGGTGTGTGTGCCAGGCGGATTTTTGCACCCCGGCGCCACATATGCTTAAGACAGCCCTGATGATTATATAGTCATAGTCCTTCTCCCCTTCTTTCTTTCTTTCCTTCTTTCTGAAAATAAGTTTCACTTTTCATGATTAAGCTTAGGTAAGCCTAAATGCTTAATCCTGTTACATCTTTACTTAAATTGTTGTTGTTGTTTAGTCATTTAGTCGTGTCCGACTCTTCATGACCCCATGGAGCAGAGCACGCCAGGTCCTCCTGTCTTCCACTGCCTCCCGCAGTTTGGTCAAACTCATGTTGGTAGCTTCAAGAACACTGTCCAACCATCTCATCCTCTGTCGCCCCCTTCTCCTTGTGCCCTCCATCTTTCCCAACACCAGGGTCTTTTCCAGGGAGTCTTCTCTTCTCATGAGGTGGCCAAAGTCTTGGAGCCTCAGCTTCAGGATCTGTCCTTCCAGTGAGCACTCAGGGCTGATTTCCCTAAGAATGGAGAGGTTTGATCTTCTTGCAGTCCATGGGACTCTCAAGAGTCTCCTCCAGCACCATAATTCAAAAGCATCAATTCTTCGGCGATCAGCCTTCTTTATGGTCCAGCTCTCACTTCCATACATCACTACTGGGAAAACCATAGCTTTTACTATACGGACCTTTGTTGGCAAGGTGATGTCTCTACTTTTTAAGATGCTGTCTAGGTTTGTCATTGCTTTTCTCCCAAAAAGCAGGCGTCTTTTAATTTCGTGGCTGCTGTCACCATCTGCAGTGATCATGGAGCCCAAGAAATTGTTGTAGAACGTACAATTCACTTGTGGGTTAAGACTTGCTTGTCATCTGATCTAGTTCAGATTTCTGTACCCTTTTATTATTTCATTTGTAATTCTGAGGATTGATTTCAAAGATTAAGATGAAACCCACAAAATGTGGCCGTTTGCTGCTCCATGTTTCTTTTGACTGAAGCTTCACTCTTCTGCTTGGTCTGTTTTAAGGGTCATTGTTTTTGACCCTGAATTTTCTTGGAAGTCGCTTAGAAACATTTTTGCAGCGAGTGGCTTAAATACGTCAAATTATAATGACAATAAGCATCAGAGATGTGCACCATTTCACCTGTGCCTTTTGAGAGCAAGCTGCAGCCCTGAGTGGCCACTGTGCCCAAATCTAGTTTGCGAAGCTCTGATGGATAGAGCTTGAATGTCCGACTCCAGGGGGTGGGGAACCTCAGGCCTGGGGTCCAAATGTGGCCTTCTGAAGCCTCTTAGGTTACTTTTGCCTGGCTGGCATGCGTCTTTGAACTGTGGCTCATGTCTGTGTGGATGGAGGACAGAGAAGGATATGTACAATACTGCTGGACAGAGGTAAAATTTACAGGGTTGTCCTCGGATGCACTTTCACTCGGCTTGTGCATTAGGCCTGACATCTCAGGTGCATGAGGCAATAGCTTTGCCAAACAAGAATAACTCTTGATTGCAACTCATGGTTTCTCTGGAGTGAGACTAACCACAAGGCCAGGTCCGGATGTACTGTTAAGCCAAATCATGGCTTTCCCCAGGGAAGGACAGCAGTAGGAACAGGGGAGAAGTACAGCAGTCTTGATCCTCCGTCCAGGAACCTGCTTACTTACTCATCTGATTAAAACCCTGGTTTGAATGCATGATGTGCAAAAGTTGGCCATTGACATTCGGAGACAGGAAGTTTCTACGTATGGCGTGTGCTACAGAAATACTGAGTACTAGGGGTTGTCACCACTGCTTGCGTGCTTCGTCAACACTGCCTTTTCCTACCTACTTTGCCAATCTCTTGTGCAAATGTGGAGAATTTGATTGGGGGAAAATGAGAAACAGAAAGAAACCAAAGTGGACTGATTCACCTGCACTTACTTCATGCCCATACTTAGAAACGCTTCTTGTCAGGGCAGCCATTTGCTTCCTTCTGGTGACTGGAGGAAAATAGTCCTGAATAAACAAACAAAGACACAAGACACACTGGCACATGTTGGCCCTCTTTCCTTCTTTGTCACACCTCCCTGTTTCCTTCTTTATCACATATTTCTCTCCACCTTAAAACGCCCTCCTCGAAACTGCCTTTTCTTTTCATATCTTTTCCCTGCCCACTGATAGGGCTACTTACTCACCTTTTGCTGGAGAGTATATATATCTCACACCAGCAACCTAACGCCTCTCAGCTGGTGCCTCTGCATAAATATATCCTGCCAACAAAGCAAGGGAAAGAAAACCAGGTAAGGGAGGGATGCTTTGCTAGGGATTTTAGTCCGCCTTACATCCAGGACATGCTGGTTCTTGGGAAGGGGTGATTGCATAAGGCTTCAATGGCAAAGAGGAGATATTTGGGAAGGTCAGCATGAAGCTGTTCTGTGGCATCCCTGAATAGCTTGGCACTTCTGCTTACAGGGAACAGCAGATTCCAGGGAACATTCTAGGGTGCACATGCCATTTCTGTGGTTCATTGGCAGGCCACTGATCCTGCCACATCCTAGAACGTACACAGCACATACCCAGAGCCCTGCATGGCCAGGGATGATCAGGAGTGGTAGGCAAGCTGTCTTTATGGGCACAGTGGAAAAACAACAGCACTGGCCCACTCACTCTAAATGCTGCTGGTCTACTGACTCCAAATGTGCTTTCTTCATACGCACTCAGTTGTTTTGTCAACTTTTTTAAAGGGGGAGGGGTAAGACATCATAGGGAACAGCCCCATCCTCTTCTTTCAGATCCTGAAAAATGTGCAAGGTGGTGAAGCCACAGGGAGAGAATTGTGTTTTGTATACCTCAAGGACACTGCTCCTTTTTACATTTAGCATGCCATGCCACGTACCAGCAGTTTGCTCTGTTCGAAAGGGATATAGGAAGTTGCCTTAGACTTCTCCATCTAGCTCCGTCCAATATTCCATCTAGCTCACTCACCTACTCGTGATCCCCAGGGACTGGTCTTGAGAAGACCTGCACAGAATCAGAGAATTTGTAGAGTTGGAAGGGACCACAAGGGCCATCTAGTACAACCCCCTACAATGCAGGAATATTTTACCCAGTTTGGGGCTCGAATCAATGATCCTGAAATTAAGAGTCTCATGCTCTGCCAACTGAACTATCCCACAAACCTGTGGCTTTGGATACTGGAGGCAATGTAGCCTTCATGAATAGTAGCCATTGATGGTCATCAGTCATTGGTTTCTCTATCCCTTTTAAAGCTTTACAAGTTGGTGGTCTCCCCTGGCACTCACAGGGCCCCTTCCACACTGAAGTAATAATAATAATAATAATAATAATAATAATAATAATAATAATAAATTTTATTGGTTTTCATAGACATGTAACAAAATATAACTAGACAGCTAAGCATAATCGTAACACCCCTGCCCTAATCTTCTCACCTGCAAAACAATCAATCAATCAATCAATCAATCAATCAGCTTAGTATTGTTTTTATGGGGGAGCACCAACCAGAACTTAGTTTCATCACCTCTCAGGTGGGTGCCATTGCCATTATAAGAGAACAAGGGATGTGTTCATGGTGAGTTCCAGCACCTCTTTTTCTAGAAAAACAACACTGGGGGACACCAAAATCTTTTCAGTGCTTCAGGCCTCTAAAAGTCTTAATATGGCCCTGATTCTGTCCTCACAGCAGTGAACAACCTATAAAATAGTACTCTCACACTCAGGATCGCCAGTGACTGGTACTGAGAGGTGTGTTGCCTCAGATCATGGGGATAATGTAGCCATCATGATGAGCAGCATTGAGAGTCACCCTCCATTCATTTATCTAATCGTCCTTTAAAACAACTAAAGTTGGATGCCTTCTCTGGTGCTACAGGGCCCCCTCCCCACTGAAATTATCATTATTTTATTATTTTGTAAGTATTTGGGTTGGTTTTAATAGCTGCACATCAAAATACAACTAGCAAACTAAACACAATCCCGCCACCCCCTTCCCTCTGCCCCCAACATCACCAGTGTTTGTAATATCTTTTATCAAGGTTGTATGGAATCGTCCATCCACCGGTCACAACATCCAGATATGTAGCGATGCAGCCGAAAACCTGTTTCACAGATCCTTTTCCCTAGCATAGGAAATAAACTGCCAGCAGGTGGCATAAAAGGCATCTGCTTTCTTTTGCTTTCCTTTCAGCACCATTACATTGTATGTTACATTACAGGTATAGCCAAACTGCACACATTTTTACATCATAGGTCTACTCTCTGACACATCTGGGCAACGAATAGCGTTGTTGCAGCAAGCAGAAATATCAAGAGATCCCTTGTCTTTACAGACTTATCAGATCCTTCAAAAAGTGAAAGTAAATGCAACTGTGTTGTAAAATTAATTTCCCCCATAAAAATATTAGAGTTATTTTTTCTTTGCATGCATAAGGTCCCAGATCCATTCCTCAGCATCTCTGGGTTCAGCTGGGAAGGCCTTCTTTCTAAAACCTTCAAGAGCAGCTGCCAGTCCATGTAGTCGATCCTGAGCTAGATAGATTACCTGACATGGTGTAAAAAAACCTGCCCATAGTAACCAAGGACTTAACCACTCCAGAATGAAAGCTGCAGGTGCGGGGAACCTTTGGCCCTCCAGGTGTGCTGAAGTACAACTCTTACCAGCCCCAACAAGCATGACCAATGGCCACAGATGATGGGGAGTTAGCAACATCTGGAAGGCCAGAGATTCCCCACACCCACAACACGGAAACATTTTGGCGAAGACTCCACTGATCTTTTAAAATGCAGAACATCTGATAAACATTAAGTGCTGTGATGCCCCATGGTGGCAGAAGGTGTTTTGCAAAGCTTGGGGGATTTCAGGGGTGGAGTACAAAGCAGCATCATGGGCATGAGCTAAACATCTGGGGTGTACCGCTGGCCCTGCAGCCACCCTGTGGGTCTGATAATTCCTTTGTTTGGACAACCTCCTCTTTCTTGTCAAAGTTTCCTTATCCGGGGCCCAACCTGAAATGCAGCAAACTGGTTGCCATGAAAGTGAGCTCTGTGTCAATTTATCAACATTGCAGAGATGCATTTCCTAATAAAGGCTCAAATGCCAACATTGCAGTACCATTTGCCACCTCACTCCACTCACTTTCTCCCCTCCAACCTCACTTCTCTCCCTCAATTCAGATGATCAGCTGTGGCAGCCTTGAATGTCTGCCTTTCCCCTTGGCCTGCTGCTCCATCCATTCCTGCCATCTCCGTTACATGGTTTTCAGCCAAAATGTTCTCCAAACCACCCTCTCCCAGAGAGATGTATTTGCTATGAGGGTGTGACCCTCCTCTTGTTCTCAGGTGCTGTGTGTTCACACAAGGCACATTCTCCTTGCATACACACTCCTCGCAGCACACGCCATGGGGTCCTGCCCCAAATTGTTTAGCGAAGAGGGCAGAACAGCCCTTTGTCTACTGACCTTGCCCAGATATTCTTTTGGGTGGGAGCAAATGGGATTGCTGCCTGAGCTATTGTCATGCAAACCGCAGAGAGAAGGTAATTTGGGATGGGCAAATCTGCCAATTTCAGTTTCAGTTTCTCATTTCCAACTTTTCTCTCCTGAAGAGTTATCAGCATTTGGGTGTGACTTTTGCCTGATACACACGTTTCTATGCAATCCATCCCTTTTTGTGACATTTCTGGGTTCAGTGCAATGTGCACACTTATTGAGCTTGTGTAAATGGGGACTTCCCTAAAATGCATTTTTGTATGTTATTTTCACGAACAGATGCATTTTCACACACTCTTTACTCTAGTATATGCATTTATGTGTAAAATATTTGGCTGGAAAATTGCATCACAAAATTCAGACAAGTGTGAATTTCAAAGTGCAAATCAAGCAAGCTTGCCTGGAAATGCAGACTAAATCAAATTTTCCCCCAATACCTAGAGGTAACCCAAGGTAGGCTTGACTATTCTTACTCCAGGACTTAGGAAGCTACTTTTCCTCATGTCAGACCATTGACTCATCTAGCTCATTGCTGAACAGTAATATAGGCTTCTTTTAGACAAGTTCTAAGTTCTTACTTATAGTTAATACAATCTTTATCAAACCAGTTATACTTGTTTAAAGGTTTGATACTGAACTGAGTGTCTAAAACGGAGGCAAATAATTCCTGGATAGTCTTATAATAACAATCATTGTCCTCCAAGGGCTTCAAATTTTGGTTAGCCACAGGTTCGAGAATAACTGGGTTATTTTCAAATACTGCTAGTAGGTCCTTCCTATTTTTTTCACTTATATAAATTCTTTTGGCATAAATAGTCTTATCAATACTAATAAGAGGACTAATATCATTATTTCTGGGATTCCTGTACATCTCTAAAACTATTGGAAAGTGGTCACTCTCTGAGCGAGGCACAACTGTAAAAGAGGCAACTTCATTTAACATTTCAACGGAAGCTAGAGAATAGTCGATTACGCTCCTACCCCTTTTGGAGCTGAAGGTAAAATTTCCTGGAATATCCAGCCACATTGAGCCATTCAAAAATGAAAGGTTAAATTCTAAAACCAATTGTAAAAGTTTTCCTCCCGCTTTATTAATAATGATGTCCTTTGAATTCCTCCCTATTCTCAGTGGGAGTGGGGCATCTTCAGCTAGATTTGAGACATAGCGTTTATAAAGAGCTGTATTATCTGATCCAATTCGAGCATTAGTGTCTCCCATTACAATCAGGGGGATATTTTGAGATTTACTACGTATTAAATGCAACTCTTCAGAGACTATATTCCAACCATAATCTGGTCTAATTTCCAACTCTATGGGAGGAAAATATATATTTAAAAGAAATATTTCTCTGCAAACAATGGAAAATGACAACAATTGTGCATACTGTCCAATATTTCTAATATAATTAATTTTAAGGTTAGAAAGCTGTTTAATACCACAGATCAAACCGGCTTTAGGGCGACCTTTTATTGACATTTTAGTAGCGGGTAGATTATAAGTAATAAAATTAGGAATATTTAAAGGTTTAAGAGACCAAGATTCCTGCAAAAGTATTATATCGTAAGACTCAAGAAAATTTATAAAGTCAGAGTCAGCTAATTTACATGAGAGTCCTGCTACATTCCAGGACATAATAGAAAGAGTTTGAGGAGATCTTTGATTTAAGGGTGCTAGTGAGGTATGCGTGGTGCATTCCGGATGTCACACCAAATTCCTCTGGTTCTTACTATTAGCCCTTTCAGCGGGTTCAGATAATTCAGATGCTAATTCAATGATGTTTAAAGATGTATTCAATATGCTCACATTTGAGGAAGATGGAATGCTAGGGTTGCAACCTGGCGCACCCATGTTGGATAGTCCAATCCACAATCTATCATTGATTTGCATGAGAAAACTGGATTCGATAGGGCTCACTCTAACTGACTTTGAAATCTCTGATCCCAAAGATATATGGGAAACTATCAGGAAGACTCTCACAGAAAAAAGTGTTCTCGCCATGCTTGAGGTTGCAAAGCTCAGCACTTGCTTTCCTATCCACTTAAATCTCCCTTTGTGTAGAGATTTCCAAAAGGGATACATGACAAATCTGAAGAAACACGATTCGTGTAGGCTGTTTATGCTGGCCAGATTTAACATGTTTCCCTCGGAGGTAGTGAGAGGAAGATACTTAGCTATTCCAGAATTAGAGTGTCTCTGCAAATGTAGAAAACAGGAACCCGATACTCTAGAGCATATATTCTTCTCCTGTGATTTTGGCAGTTATGCCAGAAGACAATTATTTGAAGCCCTAAAATTTAATAGACAGATGTTTACACAACCAACTGTTCAGGACCTGCTGGCGGACAGCGATGATCAAATTACTTTAATAGCGGCTGAATTTTTAAGTGCTGTCCATGAAGAAAGAATGGGCCATGATAAAGAGACTTAGTGGTTTTGAATGGTAGGTGATGTTGCTATGCTGTATTATATTATCTATGTTCATCGATTTATTTCTTAAGACTGGGATAAACTGTGTTCACTAAGCCCTTATTTTATACAGTCTGTATATGATGCTTGTTAGTTCATGAGTGGTGTATTATGCCTAATAAAGGATATTTGATTGATGATTGATTGATTGCTGAACAGTGTCCTGTCTCCTTACACACTTAGTATTCAGCAGCTGGTTGCCCCAGAGCCATGTTTAGGCAAGATTTTCACCATTATTGCTGAGCCCACAAACCTCTCCCTCTCTCCACACACACACAGATCCACGCAGATCCACTTCTGGTTTTCTTCTTGTCCCACTTCATTTGAGAATGTTTGTTTAAGGAGCACAATGACGTTGTTCCTTTGCTTAACACTTTCCTCTTGAAGTTTATCGGATAAGGTGTGGCTGTGGGTGGCTGAAGGAGCCTCCAAATTCCCTTTAAAATTGCCTGAATCCTTGAAGCCTCATTGCTTTTCTGTAGACAATATAGAGACTGGTGGCTTGTCATAATGCAAGTATTAATGTTACTAAGGCTCTTGCAATCCATGGGTAGCTGCTTTCACCCAGTGGGTGGGGGAACAGAAGACAGATGAGAGAGGGTGTTCCTCTAAGCGATGTCCAGCTCAACCAGCATACATGAAAAGAAGGCTTATTTGTCCAGGTGTTAAGGTTTCACAGGCATCCTCTGTTATGGGGATAATGTTGGTCCGTTTCTTCGTCACATTGATGGGACTTTGCAACGGAAGCCTAGAGCAGCAGAATTGGGAATGCTCTGATCTGCACATCCCCAGCAGGTGCGGGGAAGATTTGGCCCAGCAGATGTTGCTCAACTATAAACCTCATGAACACTGAACACTGGCCATGCTTGCTGGGCTGGTGGGAGTTGCAGTTCAGCAACATTTGCAGGACCAGAGGTCCCCCACCTGTGTAGTAGACCTTTAAAGTGGAGAGATCAAGGGGGTGAAAAACAAATTCTGCCCCAAATAGAGAGGGGTAATCTGCAGCCCTCCAGATATTGCTGGTCTCCAACTCCCAGCAGCTCCAGCCATTGGCACTCCCTGCTACATGACACACTACAGCTCCATTTGCCTGGCTGTACCTCCAAACTCTGTTTTGTTAGGTTGTCCTCATGTTGTTTCCAGCTTGCTGTTT
This sequence comes from Podarcis cretensis, assembly GCF_951804945.1. Classification (NCBI taxonomy): domain Eukaryota; kingdom Metazoa; phylum Chordata; class Lepidosauria; order Squamata; family Lacertidae; genus Podarcis; species Podarcis cretensis. The sequence goes on along the minus strand of NC_137177.1, from coordinate 16,105,651 downwards.
TAATCACTCATCATTTTGGTCCTGCAGCCACAGAAATCGCCTCACTGGAACGTTTCCCCTCCATTCAAACCAGACCTCCTCAGCTCCCAGAACCATGAAGCTCTTTCTTCTCTACCTTTTTGCTGCCCTGATAGCTTCAGGTGAGTTGAGTTGTATAACTAGCCTCTGTCAGAGCAGGCAGCTCAGAGTCCTCTCACCCCAGCTCTCCCCCAGATGAAATTAGGAATGAAAGCAGGAGAGCTGGGGGAAAATTCTCACCTGGCAACCAATGAACCTATTTGCTTTCAGATACAGTGGTACCTTGGGTTAAGTACTTAATTTGTTCCGGAGGTCCATTCTTAACCTGAAACTGTTCTTAACCTGAAGACCACTTTAACTAATGGGGCCTCCTGCTGCCGCCGCGCCACCAGAGCACAATTTCTGTTCTCATCCTGAAACAAAGTTCTTAACCCAAGGTACTATTTCTGGGTTAGCAGAGTCTGTAACCTGAAGCGTATGTAACCTGAAGCGTATGTAACCTGAGGTACCACTGTAGTACATGGGGAGACGAGTCCAAAAGGCATGGGACGCAAATTTTCATGGCTATGGTGGCTCATTTACCAGGAGTAATGCATTTAGTATTAACTCTGGAAGTATATGCTTGATTCTGAAGAAACTAAGCCTCCTAGAGCAAAATATACATCAGGAGGCTTTGTTTGGTCAGAATCAAGTAAACACTTCCAGAATTAACACTAAATACATCACATCTAGTAAATGAGCCACCATAGTTGCTAGGGGGCTGTGAAAATTTGTGCCCCTGTCTTTTTAGACTCATCTACCCATGTACTATCTGATACCAAAGGGGTGCATTGGTTGCCAGATGTGAAGAATATTGGCAATATTTTCGGCTCTCTTACCCCCTAATAGACTGACATACCTCACAGAGCTGTTGTGACAATAAAAGTAACTGGAGAGGGGAAACCCACGTACACCAAGGGTGATAATCCTGTAGTGCTGGGGAGCTGCAGGTCATGGCTTCCCCCAAAGGATTGTGGGAGCTGTAGTTCATGAAGGCTACTGAGAGTTGTTAGAAGGCCCCTATTTCCCTCATAGAGCTCCTGTTCCCAGAGTTAGATGGCTGCTATTCATACAGTGGTTTAACAATCAATCCCAGGGAACTCTGGGAACTGCAGCTGTGGGAGTGGAACAAGGGCCTGCTAACAACTCTCAGCACCCTTAACGAATCACAACTCCCAGAATTCTTTGGGGGAAGCCATGACTGCTTAAAGTGGCACCACAGTGTTTTAAATGTGTGGAGCAATTGTGGCCTGGGTTGTGCTGGTGTGAAACAGCAGTTTCTCCAGCACATCCGCCTGAATTCCTTGGAGGAAAGAAGAAGAAGAAGAAGAAGAGTTTGGATTTGATATCCCGCTTTATCACTACCCGAAGGAGTCTCAAAGCGGCTAACATTCTCCTTTCCCTTCCTCCCCCACAACAAACACTCTGTGAGGTGAGTGGGGCTGAGAGACTTCAAAGAAGTGTGACTAGCCCAAGGTCACCCAGCAGCTGCATGTGGAGGAGCGGGGACGCGAACCCGGTTCCCCAGATTACAAATCTACCACTCTTAACCACTACACCACACTGGCTCTCGAGTCGAGTTCAGAAAGTAAAATATAAACAAAAGAAATAACAGATCAGGTTGTTGCTACCGCCATAATTGCAGTGGTTGTTGTCATTTACTGTTATTGATATTATCATTTCCCCCTCAGCAAAATCCCTGAGTTGCGAATGTACAAACTGCACAAGTGGAACAACTTGCACAGCCGACAAAGAAGGAGCGTGCATCGCTGTGACAGGGAACATTAAAACTGGTAGGTGAACGCACCTCTGAGGGCATTTCCAGATAACACTAACCGAAAGCTTGCTGGAAACGTAGGTTTTAAACAATGTGGTGGTGGGAGAACACAGCCAAGATTTTCATGATATTGAATCACATATCCAATACCAAGCTCTCCATTTGAATGGTGCAAACTTGACAGCGTATTACAGATTGTAACAGGATATCAGGCACTGGCTGGATGAGGAATAGTGGTGGGAGCCGCCCACTCAAGAGCCTCCCACCAAGTGCACAGAAGATGCCAACTTAAGATTCTGGATCCTGGTGGTGGGACACGGAAAAGCAGTTTGCAGAAGGGTTGAGCTGGGAGGTGCTGGGGGAAGGGTGTCTGAGGGGTCAGGAGAAGGGTCAGGAGAAGGAGGGATAGAGGCTGAGCGTTACAGACTCAGATAGAGAGGAGTAAAAAATTGGCTAATTGCCTTCGGTGTCTGCTGTGTGTGTGCCTGCCCTGTGGTTGACCTGGCTCCTTGACAGCTCCTTGACACAGGAGCACTACTGCCCTTATACTAAGAATCACTGCTGACCAGAAGTGTAAATGCATCCGTGCTTGACCATGGGGCTGCTGCTTCTTCTTCTTCTTCTTCTTCTTCTTCTTCTTCTTCTTCTTCTTCTTCTTCTTCTTGTTAGAGTGTTTATTAATTTTCCAATAAGAACATCCAATTAACATTCAATTCATAATCCAAAAAACCCCCCTAGAATTAAAAAACCCCAATTGTCTTCCAAATTTGATTCTTGTTTTACGGCTTTGGCCTGAACTTCAAAGCAACTCTGAATTCTTAGTCCTGCCTCTCACGATCTTTCCATATTTCCATATCCGACTTTATCTCTCCAAACTTCTTTGCCTCTGGCTCTGCGATCTTCCACACATCAAAAAACATGAATAAACTTTCCACCTCCGAGTGCGGACTTGTTTATATTATATTCCCTTCCACTGCTCCCCCCCCCCGCGCCGCTTCAGCTGACCCCATCCAGTCCAGGCTTTTGTCCAGTTCTTTGAATTTGATATCTTGGCAGCTCCCAAATCATTAATCTTTCCTGTCTGGCTGTTATCAAGTGTTGAATTGTTTTTAAGCAGTCTGTTCATTTTGTTGCATATGTATATATCAATCATTTGCTCAAAATGAAAAAAATAAATCCTTCAGAAACAGCTGCATTGTATGTTATCCAAAATGTTATCTCAAATCATTGTTGTCAGCCGGCAATTAATTCCTGTTTATCTTAATCGGAGACAAATTCTAAAACTGTGTAGTAAGCAAGCGCCATCTTCTCCTTTCTTCTCCTTTCAAGTCTTAAAAAGAGCTGTGTGTGAGTCCCAATTATAAATAAAAGTCCATCTGCACTTAAAAAGCAATTTAAGTTCCTAACGAGGGTTGGCATGAAAAACCAATTGTTGATCTTAAAGAGGAAAAAGAAAGCATACCAATCGCCTCCACATTCCACACACCGTGCTGAAGATTTCTTTGAAGTCCGAGCTCATACGCCAAAGACTGTATTTTCTGCAGGTTTTTTCCTTCAGCTTTTCCAAATCAGACCACGTCTGTTTGTTTTCCAAATATATATATACTATCCCAAACAGATGGGACAGGCTAGATGGGAGTGGCATCAGAGAGTGCCAACCGTTGTCGTGCTCGTTGACCCAGTGTCCTGCTGGGTGCATCTTAATGCACACCGGCAATCTCAGACAAACTGCGGGTCTTTGAGACAGTCCTCCCCTGCCCTGGGGAGGCTGCCAGGGCTAATTACCCCCATATCAGCCCTGAATTACTGGCACGGTCGGGGTCCGGTCTCATGGGAGTCAACCATTTCCCACCGCCGGAAACAGGAAGCCTGACCCATGCTCTGGCACCGGGGAGTGGAGAGCAGGTGGGGAGAGGGCTGGCTCGTGTCCTGGGGGTGGGGCATGCCACCTGCAGGGGTGTGGCACCCAGCATGGGCGGGGGGGGGGGCAGCTGTGATGGCACCCTGCCAGGATTGCACTGCCGGGGGCAGTGCACTCCCCTTGCACTCCTCTTCCTCTGCCAGTGTCTTTGAGTGCTTTTGCCCACTTGGAAGTGTCCTTGGCCAGCGATAATACCTCTTTGCTTGCCTGGAGGCAGTGAGGTCTGCGTAGAAACCCCTGACTTTTGCAAGACTGGAATGCAGTTGAGCGTACAAAGGGAAGAATGCTGTAGCTTCACCCACTTTTGCCCCTGCCCCACTGGCTACTGGAAGCCAGCCCATGATGCAATGCGGCTTTCAGGCTGGAAAATGTTTTTCTTCTCTGCTTTAATGGACAGGTGATATTGCTTAGCCATTGGTTTTAACACATGTTGTTGTTATCCTGATGTCTCTAACTCCTTTCTGATTTCTACTTTTTTGAAGGTGAAGACTCCAGTGCAACACCAGGTATATTCAGTAGCTGTTGGAGCAGCCAGACCCCTTTGGCGTGCAAAGAGGAGGAGATGTTCATCACAGCGGGGAAACAATTTTCCTGGAACACTAAAACCATATGCTGCCACGAGGACAACTGCAATGCTGTTATCCCTGAAGGTATGTGGGGTCCAGGACTCATTAAGGCTAAGGAGGACTCTCAGAAATGGATAGGTGTATTTTCATGCAAAATACCCTGGGAATTTTTATTGAAGGGCATTATGAAAATGATTAACAATGTCAGGAAAATGAAGGATATAGCACAAGAGCTTTTTTGTCTTGTTGATTGTGAATAAAGCTATTGTCCTGGCTTTGCACAAACTGCCAAAAGGGCTTAGAGTTCTTTACTGGTTGGAAGCTTCTCTCCAAACTTTGCAATGCTCAGGTAGCATGGAAGGCAGAATACAGTGGTACCTCGGGTTACAGACGCTTCAGGTTACAGATGCTTCAGGTTACAGACTCCGCTAACCCAGAAATAGTACCTTGGGTTAAGAACTTTGTTTCAGGATGAGAACAGAAATCGTGCTCTGGCGGCGTGGTGGCAGCAGGAGGCCCCATTAGCTAAAGTGGTACCTCAGGTTAAGAACAGACCTCCGGAACGAATTAAGTTCTTAACCCGAGGTACCATTGTATGTTTTAAGCTGGTCTAAAATTGGGGAGTCTACCTGGAGAAATGTCTGTGATGCGCCCAGTTGGAGAAGGCTACAACTTGCACTTCTGAAGCAAGTCAGCTTGCCAACTGCTGAGCTGGCCACTGCAGATGTTCTTTCTGTTTACTTACTCATTTCATCACTCCTGCAGCGCTAAAGGAAGACACCACTCCCAGTGAACTGATGTGCCCAACATGCTTTGTTTTCGGCTCTGAGTCCTGCAATGCCACCACGATGAAATGCGCCAAATCCCAGGACCATTGCCTTACCATTACTGGAGTTATCACAACAGGTAAATTAGAATGTAGAATCATAGAATCGTAGAGTTGGAAGGGACCCCAAGGGATATCTTGTCCAACCCCCTGCAATGCAGGAATCTCAGCTAAAGCATCCATGAAAGATGGCCAGTATGATGACTGCGGATTATTACTATTCATTTCATTTTAATCCAGCTCTTCTTCCAAGGAGTTCAGCCTCTCCCTTGCTCTCTCATAAACCTTATGAGGTAGGTTAGGCTAAGAGATAATAACTGGCCCAAATCCAGTTATTTCAGCCTAGAATCTAAGTGGATATTCTAATCACTGCACTGAACTGGCTCTACAATGGGTGAGTTTGGGTTTATTTCCCCTAAAATTTGTTATACACACTTCCCCCTAATACAAGGGGTTAAAAATATATACTGAGAACTACATTGCAAAATTCAGAGAAGTGAAAATTTCAAAGAACAGCTGTGGTTCACAAAAGAGACCCAAATAACTGGCTTGGCAAGAACTCACTGTTAGCCTGTCTCAAAATGGTCACATTTCTTTGAGGTGCTGCTTATATTTGTTTGCAGCATGTCCCAGTTCCCCATTGAAAAGACCTCAAGTTAGCATAGAACTTGGCATGCAGGTATATAGGGTGACACATTAAGGTAGACGACAAAGGTTTTGTGAAGCGAGATTAAAAGCTGACCAAAAGGATAAAAAAGGTTGTTCTTAGGGAAAAGGTTTAAAAATACAAATGGTTACAAGCACGCAAAGCAAACCCCTAAAATGGAGTAAAAGTGCAGAAAGAAATGGAGGATGTTTGCAGCTTTCCCTCTAGACACAGTTCCTATAGTGAAAGAATGGTTGGTTTCTTGCACACACCAGCCCTTGGCATTATGACACCTGTCTTGACCTCTTTCTTTTACCTGGTTCCCCAACATGCCCTCTGAGTATGTGATGCCCTTGGTTCCCAGTTGACAAAAGCAAGGAAGTATAAGCTCTTTAGTCCCAACTGCCGGTATTGCCTATTCGAAATCCCACCCCGTACCTTCCTCAAAGATTTTACCATCTTCTAATTTGATTCCTGGACAGGTGAGGTTTAACAGGTTAACCTCATAATCCCCAAATCAACCCAGATGCAAGGCTTTTCTTCATCAGAACAGGCCATTTCCTTTACAGCAGGGATGATATAATTTCTTTCCCCTATTGTCCTTTTGCAGGTACTACAATTGTGTCCTTTTTGGGGGAAGGGTGTGCTACCCCTACAGCAAGCAACCTTGTCAGCGGCACAAAGCTGACCTTTGGAGAGGTCACTTACATGATTACCAGCAGCCACATAGAGAAAGCTAAAGAAGGGGCCAGCCAGGACATCCCCACATCCTCCTCTAAACCCTCCACCACCTTGTCTTCCTCCAACTCTTCCACCACCCCAACCTCCTCTAAAACACCCACCGCCTTGTCTTCCTCCAACTCTTCCACCACCCCAACCTCCTCTAAAATACGCACCACCTTGTCTTCCTCCAGCTCTTCCACCACCCCAACCTCCTCTAAAATACCCACCACCTTGTCTTCCTCCAACTCTTCCACCATCCCAACCTCCTCTAAAACACCCACCACCTTGTCTTCCCCCAACTCTTCTACCACCCCAATCTCCTCCAAAATACCCACCACCTTGTCTTCCTCCAACTCTTCCACCACCCCAACCTCCTCTAAAATACCCACCACCTTGTCTTCCTCCAACTCTTCCACCACCCCAACCTCCTCTAAAACACCCACCACCTTGTCTTCCTACAGCTCTTCCATCACCTCATCCTCCTCTAAAACCTCTACCAACCGAGCCTCTGACAAGTCCCTGAGCAAGTCTACTAAACCTGCAACCACCTCTACCTCTGCCACCTCTACTAGTTCTGTTTTCACCATCCTACTGCCAAGTCTCCTTGGGCTCCTGCTGGATGAATTTCTTTACTGATCTCATTTGGCCCAAGACACCTTCTCTACCCAAGTTAAGAAGAGCATCTTCAACATGATACAAGAACAGAGGGACCAATCCCAGAAGTTTAATGTACATTTCCCCCCAATATACCTTTTTGTAAACATTTTTGGGTGAGTGAACTGCATCACAAAGTGAGGAAAAGTGTGAATTTCAAAGGACAGGTGCATTTTGATTCACGTATTGGTGGATTTGGTGGGTTCTCATTAAAATGAGAACCAAAGCAATCCCCCCCTTCATCCCCTGGTGGAAGTAGCACCAAACCCAATGAGACTTCCTTCAGAATTGATGTGCATAGGCTTGCACTCTTAGTCTCCTTACAATCACCTCTGAATGCGGAACTATTATTATTTTCCCTAGGGATTGTGAAAGAAATGACCCAAAATTTGTAATTCATTTTATTCTGGGGTGTGTATGTTTAATTTTAATTCAACTGTGTTGATGTTTTTCTTTAAGTCTTTATTTGTGAGCATCATTAAATTATATATTCTTGATTAAATAAAATAAATATTTTTAAAACCACGAAATACCTCTGAATGTGGAGCAACAACCGTTTTTGGTCAAAAGAAATATAAATTCTATAAGATGGACTCATAAACACAAAGAGGGAAGTATTCCTCATCCTTTAATAGTTGCATTTCTCTCTTTAACACGACTATACATGGGCCTTGCCCCCCCCCTTTGCATCTAACCACCCTAACATGCTGACGTGGCTCTTTTCATCAATAAGCAAATATCCCTTCGGTAAACAACATCCTTTGCCTGGTCCAGCTTTCTCGAGTTCTGCACAAGTCCAAAGTCCGAGGGGAAAGGAGACGGGTCTGCAGTGGAAAATGTTTACATTTCCAAGGGAACACAGAGCTGATTTGCATCCTCCCCAGGAGACCTGCTCAACAATCATTAATATCTGCAGACACAGAGAATTGGTAGTCCAGGATCTCAGTTTGGCTTTCAAGGGCTTCCCAAACGTCTAAACTATGGCAGGAGAGCCTGTGGCCCTCTAGATGTCACAGAATCACAGATTTGAAGAGTTGGAAGGGACCGCGGGACTCATCTAGTCCAACCCCTGCAGTAAAGGAACTGCAGCTCCCATCATTTCTGATGGGAGAAGGAGTCCAGCAGCATTTTGAGGACCACAGGCTCCAAATCCCTGCTCTAAAAGATGCAAGTTTCTACATATGAAGAATGCTATGGAAAACTGAGTATTTTAAAATATGCCTAACGAAACCAAGCTTTGTAAACATTTTTTCCCCTTTTTGCTTCTTGGCTTTTATTTTATATATTGCTTTGAGGCACATGTGGATGGCAATAAATAAATAAACAAATAAACAAATAAATAACAATGTTAAAAGCAAACTTGTTAAGGAAACAGACCCCTGCGCGCGCTCTCTCTCTCTCTCTCTCTCTTCCTATATGCATAAAACTGTAAGGCTGTCTTCACGCAGCTCCCGTTGAAGGTTTTGTAGTGCCACATCACAATCCTGGAATTACATGAAGTCAAGGTGGGGCATGGGAGCAAAGGAGAAAGCAGACTGCTTTTTGAGTGGTCTTTGGCTGAGGGTCTGGGCAATTTCTAAAGTCTTTAAAAGTTCTTACACACCTTTGCCCTGGGTGCTCACTTCCTTGCAAAGGTGGGGGGGTGGGGACTCAGTTGCAACAGGAAAATAAAGTTATTCCTTGCTTTCCTTCTACTGGTTCCTGTTTCCAATTTAGAAGATATACTTTATTAACAAGCAAACACCCATATATGTATAAAATTCAGCAACTGAACTTAACCTTCGCTAATTGAACAAGATAACTGACAGCCTTGCTTTTAAGACTGCCTCTGCTAAAACAGCCCTTTAGGACTGCAGCCAACCAGAATGACAATAGAGTTTTGCTAAGTTTCTATTTCCTGTAACAACTTAAGTTTCAGTTTCCTGTTGAACTTCCTGGCAAGGACTGCCTCTAGCCACCTAGACCACTGTCTCCAGCTGAAAACAAAATAGTTGAACAGTTTCATTCATTCACCAGGGGATTAGAAAAAGTCATAAAGAATATGTCTATCAATACCCACCAGCCATAGTGGCTATTTGTCTGTTTGTTGGACATGCCTCTCAATACCTGAGGAAGAATAGCAAGGGAGAAATACTTACAGCATTTATACTCCGCCATTCATCTAAGAAGCGTGGCTTACAAAAACTAGCTCCTTAATGTTCTGATTGTGGGCTTTCCCTTGCTTCCTGTAGGAAACAGGAAGTAGGACTAGACAGGCTTGTGGTGTGATCCAGGAGGACTCTCCTTATTAGTTATTACTGGTAAGTTTCTACCTCACTCTTCCTTCCCAAAGAGCCCAGGGAGACAAACACCAACATGTTAAAACAGTACAGTGGAACCTCGGTTTTCAAGTGTCTGGGAAGCGGAACGATTTGGAACCCGAATGTTTTTGAATGTGCCTCAGAAGTCGAATGGCTTCCAAGGTGTGTTTCTCCATTTTATTTATTTATTTATTTTTTAAAATAATATTTATTACTTTTAAAACTTACAAAAAAGAAAAAGAAGAAAGAAGACAAAAGAAAAAAAAGAAAAAAGAGAAAAAAACAATACAATACAATATATAAACTATACAAAACACAACCTTAACACATTAAACTAAACACAATAAACTAAACAAAACAATACAAAAACAATTTAAAAGCATACATCATACCTTTTCCATATTCTATCTTTCATTCCCTTGTTTCATCGACCTCCTCTCACCTCCCTTTTTGTATTCCACTTCTATTAGTTGTCTCAGCAATTCCTTTCCCTCTTTCTCTATTTTCTGTCATATAAATGTCTTAACATATTTTTAATCTTATTTTCCATTAAAACTAGTATACTTATTTAAGCTTAACTCCTTAAAACATTTCCACTAAAGCCATAAAATTTCATTCCAACATTTTTCTATCACTCATTAATTTTACAATATTTCTATATATAAACTTTAAATTTTCCAATCTTCTTCCACCATCTCCTCTCCCCAGTCTCGGACTCTGCCAGTCACTTCCGTCAACTCCATACAGTCCATCAACCTGGAGATCTTATGTCCGAGGCTCTTAACTCTTTTCCATGTCCCTTCTGCAGGTCTTCTTCATATTCTTTGATGCTAAAGAGCAGATCTCAGGGAAACTCTGACCTAACGATGCTTTTATTCCTTCTCAACAGGTCAGCCAATTTTCCATAGTTAAAGCTAAGATCCATAAAGTATTTCAGGGCATGTTTCAAGATTCCTCCAAATCCAAAGGCCCTCAGAACTCCAATCTCCTCCTGACCCAAGTCCATGTCCCAAAAGTCAGTTAATCCCTGCATGGAGGGATCTTTCCAACTTTCCGTTTCCAGTCCAGGCCGGGCTCCGATCCTCAAAATCTGACTTTTTCTAGTTTCAGTCATAAAAGGCCTCAACTTATAGTCCTCAATTTGCCTCTGTAAGGCTGAGGCTCCCACTTGTATTACTTTAGGTTCAACAACAACAACTTTCTCCTTCTCCTTTTCCACAATTTGTCCTGCTAAAGTAAATTCCTGTACCAAATCCTGAATAATTTCTGTATTGGTGCTCACTTTTTGTCCCAAGTTATCAATTTTAGTAGTCAAAACATCCGTCTTCTTGTGAAGTTGTTCCAACGAGTAGCTTATCTTACATAATGCAGTCACTAAGGCTTCTCCTGTCAACATTCTTAAATGGTCCAAGGTTAATCCCTGATTCTCACAGTTCTTATCATGCAGCTGGAGATTCCCCAGCTCCACTCTTGTAACAGTTTCAAAAGCTCCCTCTAGAGGGAAACAGACTCCACTTGTATCAATCCTTTCAAGCACAGTTCAAAAAGTAAAGTTAGTTTCAATTTTCAGTTACTTTTCCTCCTTTTTAAATGCAGAAGAGGACAATGGAAACAATATATTTCTCTTATTTAACTGTCAACATACGTTCTCTTCACTGTCAATGAACTCTCCCAAAACGTCAATCTACTGGCAGCCCGTTTCCAGGTTCAGAGCAGTGGTAATTTAATTTTTATCACTCTCTCCTGCAGGCTACACAATCCAAAATTTTCCCCCTCTTCTCCTGCTTCCAAGGGGGTTTAATGATTTGAATCGATGGAAGTTTAATCCTTTACATAAGGCTTTCCAAGACCTTAGCTTGCAGCTTCTTTGCTTCAAGCTATTTACAAAAGGGGAAGGCGGACTTCCTGTTTGAAACCTTCCCGTTTCGGTACCAAATTAAGACGTTTGTAAATCCAATTTTCCGTTCTGCTCAAGGGTAGTTGTTTGAAGTCAAATTGTCCACAGGAAAAAGTCAGCGCTCTCCGGCAACAGCAATGCGGCTTCACTCCATGAAAAAAGCAATCAATTCGAAGCACTGTGCCCCTCACCCCACGTCGCTCTGGATCCCCAAAACTGGGTTTCCCCACGAGCAGGGGAGGCACAAAGGGTGCCAGCCGAATCCCACGTTCACAAGCTTCTCCCGCCTGTGATTTTAGTGGGTCTTCGCCTTCGCCATGGCGGTCAGACCCTGATTTCCACGGAGCAAATTCCTCCCGATCGGAGGAACTCCGCCATTGCCAGAGGCGCCAACCCGGAAGTCCCTGTTTCTCCATTTTATCAATGGAGTTTACTGACCGCTCATTGATCCTCGGTTTTCGAACGTTTCGGAAGTTGAACAGTCTTCCGGAACAGGTTAAGTTCGAAAACCAAAATTCCACTGTACAATATAAATATATCTGAAACACTCAGGCCCAATCAGTGCTATACAGTTAAGCTACTATGGTACCATTTGATATAATAATAATAATAATAATAATAATAATAATAATAATAATGTTATTTATACTCTACACAACAGAGTATTAAAAACGGGCACCACCACTGAGAAGGCCCTCTGCCTAGTTCCCTGTAACCTCACTTCTCGAAGGGAGAGAATTGCCAGAAGGCCCTCGGAGCTCAGCTCTCCTTGGTAATGGCTATTACAGTGGCACCTCAGGTTAAAAACTTAATTCGTTCTGGAAGTCCGTTCTTAACCTGAAACTTTTCTTAACCTGAAGTACCACTTTAGCTAATGGGGCCTCCCACTGCCGCTGCACCGCTGCTGCCACGCGATTTCTGTTTTCATCCTGAAACAAAGTTCTTAACCTGAGGTACTATTTCTGGGTTAGCAGAGTCTGTAACCTGAAGCGTCTGTAACCCGAGGTACCAGTGTAGTAACAATGGGTAAATGGAACCTCCATGTTCAGAGGCATAATAATAATAATAATAATAATAATAATAATAATATTTATACCCCACCCATCTGGCTGGGTTTCCCCAGCCACTCTGGGTGGCTTACAGCACACAAACAAAATGTAAAACATTAGACATTAAAAACTTCCTGATACAAGGCTGTCTTCAGATGTCTTCTAAAAGTCAGATAGTTGTTTAAAATGAGCTTGCAGGCATGGCTTGCTGCAAAATGAGGGGACTTCTTTAGTCAGGGCTACCTTACTATTACATTCCTCTTGCAGGCACTGCCCTGTCCTGGAAACCTTTTCTCATAATACGGATGGGAGAGAAATTCATTTCAGTTTGCATTTTGAGGCGAACCTCCCTAAGCTGCATCTTCCGAGGCAATATGCAAACCATTGAAATTCATAGTTCTCCAAATTTTGCAGCATGGTTCTCCAGTCAAGGAACATTTACAGAAATGTATATAGTAAAGTATGCACCTTAGCTGTGTGAAAGGTGTGTGTCTTAGGCACAATTCCATCCAATATGTGTATATTTAGAAACAGTTGCATTAAAATGCTGATGAATGTTTATGAGAACTTTTTTTAAAAAATAAAAAATAAAAATCTGCACACTGATGTAGAATTGTGAAAACTGAACTTCAGGAAAAAAATCAGAAACTGGGAGAAACCAAATTTTTCAGATTTTCCTGTCCCTATCTCATGTGCTCCACCTTAAAACCTCTTCAAGTCAGGGCAGCCCCTCACTTCCTTCTGGTGTTTGGAGGAATACAGCCCTAAACAAACCAAGAGTTATTTTCCATGGCAGAATTGGTTTCTCAGATTTCCCATCAAGTTTGCCCAGATATTTTAACCTTGTTTCCTTCTTTACCACACCTCACAGTGAATCACAACGTCTCTCCTCCACCTTAAAAGTCTCTCACTGAAGCTGCCCTTTCTTCTCATATCTACTCCCTGCCCACTAATAGCGGGCACTTACTCACCTTTCCCTAGAGAGTATATATACACACACAACCAACCTAATGCCTCTCAGCTGGTCTCTCTGCATAAAGATATCACATCAACAAAGAAGGGGGAAAACCAGGTAAGAGAGGAATTCTTTGCTATGGATATTAGTCAACTTTACAGCCAGGACTTGCTGATGCTTGGGAAAGGATGCTTACCTAGGACCTGAACAGAAATGGGGAGATATTTAGGAGGGTCTGCATGAAGCTGTTCTATGACATTCCAGCACAACTTGGTGCATTCACCTAAGGGGACTCTTCCAGGGTGCGCAACCCGTTTCTGTGGTTTGCTGCTAGGAGCGTTGAGCTACACAGTCTTCTTACACAGACATCCTAGAACATGCCCGGCACCCACCTGGTAGTTCTGCATGGCCAGAGATGATCAGGAGTGGAAGGCAGCTTGTCTTTGCAACATCCTCCCTCCTCCAGGCCATGATGGGCATAACGTGGAACCACGGGGCTGCCCCATTCACTCGCAATACCACTGGTTCGCTGTGTACAGTCACACTTTTCTTCAGTCCCTGTTAGCTTGTTTACTCCTGTTCCGGAAGGTGGGACTTGAACCAATGGCTTCAAGTTACAAGAAAGGAGATTCTGACTAAACATCAGAAGGAACTTTTAAGAGCTGTTCTACCATGGAATGGACTCCCTTGGAAGGTGGTGGACTTTCCTTCCTTGGAGGTTTTTTTAAGCAGAGGCTGGGTGGCCCTGTGTAATGCATACTTTAATTTAGATTCCTGCATTGTAGGGGGTTAGACTGGATGATGATTCAATGAACTGATCATCCTGATTGGTATTTTATTTACCATGGACATTGCCACCTTAGATTTCCACTAAAGGGAGGGAGGAAGGAAGGAAGGAAGGGAGGGAGGGAGGGAGGGAGGGAGGGAGGGAGGAAGGAAGGAAGGAAGGAAGGAAGGAAGGAAGGAAGGAAGAAAGAAAGAAAGAAAGAAAGAAAGAAAGAAAGAAAGAAAGAAAGAAGCGGTGTGTGTGTGTGTGTTGTACTTCTGCAAACCTTACAGTTCCCATGAGCATTCTGATATTTGCCTGTTGTTTCTCAGTGGACTTGTTTTGGTCAACATAGCTTTCAGCCCCCACCAGCTGAGTTTGCTATTAGAGGAGGTCACCAAGCTTTTAGCACGTGTAGGTAGACTAGCAAATCAGGGAAACTGTTGTGTGCAGCACACACACACAGCAGCCTATTGGCTACTCAAAACTGAAAAACTGAAAAATCAGTGGAATTTTTATATTGGTGGTTGAAATCAGTGCAGTTTTGAAAAGTTCAGTCTTCTATCTTGATTCAAAATGGCATCCAGTGGTATTCAAATATAGTTCAAAACTTGCCTCTTGATCTCAGGTACCATTTTGTAAAATTGAGTTAAAGTCAATGTGATTTTGATAAGCTTCAGTCCACCCTCTCGATTCAAAATGGTCTCCAATTGCATCCAAATGAAAACTTGATTCCTGTTCTTGGGCACCATCATGAAAGAAAAATGTTTACAATATCTTAAGAGGTGTCCAAAGAGGTGCCAAGAGGTGCACAGTGAACAGGGAAACAACTTCCCCTAAAAAAAGTTTCTTTCAAGTCTAATTTCAGTGGGGAAGGGGAGGTGAATCTGTGGGAACCAGGAAAGGTCTCCAATCTGAATAGCTTTAAAAGGTGAGGGGTAGATAAACCAATGGTGGATGACTATCAGTGGCTACTAGTCATGATGGCTACATTATCACCAGTATCTGAGGTAGCATGCCTCTCAATTCCAGCATTTGGTGATTCTGAGCAGGAGAAACAACAACAATAACAACTTATTATTTATACCCTGCCCATCTGGCTGGGTTTCCCCAGCCACTCTGGGTGGCTCCCAACAGAATATTAAAAACATCAAACATTAAAAACTTCCCTAAACAGAGCTGACTTCAGATGTCTTCTAAAAGTCAGATAGTTGTTTATTTCCTTGACATCTGATGGGAGGGCATTCCACAGGGTGGGTGCCATCACCATGAAGGCCCTCTGTCTGGTTCCTTGTAACCTCACCTCTCGCAGTGAGGGAACCACCAGAAGGCCCTCAGAGCTGGACCTCAGTGTCCAGGCTGAACGATGGGGGTGGGGATGCTCTTTCAGGTATACTGGGCCGAGACCGTGCTGTTGCAGTCATGTTCTGTTTATCTGGGATTCCCACAGGTACCTTGCCAGCCACTGTGAGGACAAAATGTTGGACTAGATGGGCTTTTGGTCTATCAGGGGTCTATACATTTTTTGAATGACATCCCTTCATCAAGACACTATCCTGTTCCTCCAGTTCTTCTAACACTTCCTCATAGGACTTGGGGTTGTAACTGGTGTTACTTCTTCTTCAAGTGTGCCCATTGAAATCTATGGACATGGCTTTGTTCCATTACTTTCAATGGGTATACTCTGAGTAGAACTTAGTTGGATGCAACCCTTGGTTTCCAGACCTCTCAACCACCCTGGTCACCCTCTTTTAGACACAGTTTATTTTGGTAGTCCTCCTTAGAATGTGAACCACTGTTAAAGACCCAACACACTTATGTATAAATGCATGTGGATGAATACCAAGGTACCATGCAGTGCGCACTCCACTTTCTCATGCTCTGCGGTTGCCCATGTACTGCTGATAACACTATTGATAGCTGTATGTTTGCCTAATGTATCTAAAAAGAACAAACACCTTCCTTGTTTTAAATGACATCAGGGTAACCTACGGCACAGTAAATGATGTTAGCAGCTCACAGCAGTGGGTGGAGAACTCTCACTGGTCGGTCATGGGTTTTGGCAATGACATCACTGAGAGTGTTAGAGCACTGAGGTGGGCTCAGTTGTCAAGGGGAACAAGGCAAAATATATTTTGGGGGGGCCCGTCCTCTGTTGGGGAGTAGTGCTGCAAGGCAGCAGCCGTGCTCCAATTGCAGGTGAAGGGAATCTTCGGCTCTCCAGATGCTGCTGAACTACAACTTCCATCAGCTTCAGGAAGGTTGGCCAATGGTCAGGGCTGACTGGCGTTCAGCAACATCTGGAGGCCAAAAGTCCCCCATACCTGATGCAATACAACCTTTTGTTGAAGACTCCACTTAGCTTTTAAAATACAGTGCAGCTGACAAACACAAGGACTGTGAAACCCAAGGTTGGCAGTAGGTGTTTGTTTGACAAATCTTGGGAGGATTCATTGGTGCTGCACAAAACAGCGTTGTGGGCTTGACATCAAGCCCAAGTCTTATGAGGAGGTTGAAGGTAGAACTTTCTGACAGTAAAAGCTGTTCAAGAGTGGAATGGACTCCCTTGGAAGGTTGTGGACTCTCCTTCCTTGGAAGTTTTAAGCAGAGGTTGGATGGCCATCTGTAATGGCTGTTTTAGTTGAGATTCCTTAATTGCAGGGAATGGACTAGATGACTCTTGGTGTTCCTTCCAACTCTACAGTTCTATGATTCAACATTTGTCCTCAGAGGGGTGCAAATCCCTTTATTTGGACACCCTCCTCTTTCTTATCAAAGTTTTCTTATCCATGACCCACCCTGAAATGCAGCAACCTGGTTTCCCTGAAAGCGAGTTCCATATCAGCTTATGAGCACAATAGACACGCCAGTCCTGATAAAGAATAAAATGCCAACATCACAGTACCATTCACTGCCTCTCTCCAGTCTCTGCTTCTCTTATAAGAACATAAGAAGTGTCTGCTGCATCAGGCCAATGGCCCATCAAGCCCACCATCTAATTCTCACAGAGCTACGCAGGTGCCAATGAGAAGCCTGCAAGCAGGACAATAGCACTCTCCCCTCCTGTGGCTTCCAGAACCTGGTATCCAGAAGCATTACTGTCTTAGACCATGGAGGCAGAGCATGCTCCATGAATTTGTCTAATCCTCTTTGAAGGCCACCCAGGTTGGTAGCTATCATTACCTCCCAGGGAAGTAAATTCCAGAGAATGTGCTTTCACCTGTCCCGAATCTTCCAACATTCCATTGGATGTCTATGAATTCTAGTGTTATAAGAGAGGGATAAAAAGTTTCCTCTATCCACTCTCTCCATGCTATCTACCTCCATCTTCTTTAAGGTAAAGGTAAAGGTACCCCTGCCCGTACGGGCCAGTCTTGACAGACTCTGGGGTTGTGCGCCCATCTCACTTAAGAGGCCAGGGGCCAGCGCTGCCCGGAGACACTTCCGGGTCACGTGGCCAGCGTGACATCGCTGCTCTGGCGAGCCAGAGCCGCACATGGAAACGCCGTTTACCTTCCCGCTGGTAAGCGGTCCCTATTTATCTACTTGCACCCGGAGGTGCTTTCGAACTGCTAGGTTGGCAGGCGCTGGGACCGAGCAGCGGGAGCGCATCCCGCCGCAGGGATTCGAACCGCTGACCTTTCGATCGGCAAGCCCTAGGCGCTGAGGCTTTAACCCACAGCGCCACCTGCGTCCCTCTCCATCTTCTTTGCTACCCCTCAATTCAGATGACCATCATGCCCAGCTATGGCAGCTTTGAATGTCTTCCTTTTCCCTTGGCCTGCTTGCCATCCATTCTTGCCATCTCCGTTACATGGTTTTCAGCCGAAATGTTCTCCCCTCTCCTAGAGAGATGTGTTTGCTATGAGGGTGTGACCCTCCTCTTGCTCTCAGGTGCTGTGTGTCCACACAAGGCACATTCTCCTTGCATACGCACTCCTCGCAGCACACGCCCTGGGGTCCTGCCCCAAATTGTTTAGCAAAGAGGGCAGGACAGTCATTTGTCTACTGGCCTTGCCCAGATATTCCCTTGGGTGGGAGCAAATGGGATTGCTATCTGAAATATTGTCAACAAACCACAGGGAGCAGTTAACTATTAGTGACGGAAATTCACCTGCATTTTAGGGTGACTTTCTTCTAATATGCACAAATTTCAGTGCAATTTTGTCCAATACATCTATTTGTGCTAATGCATTTTCGTTCATTATTTTCACTAATAGATACATTTTAATGCACATTTGCCATAGTACCCTAGCAGTGTCTAGGCTAAGGTCCAAGGTATCTCAAACACTCTGTTCTGTCATATGAACCTGCCTGGGTTTTGAGGTCTCCAGGGGAGGCCCTTTTCTCAGTCCTGCTACTCTCACAGCAGTCTTGGTGGGGACACAGAAGAGGGCCTTCTTGGTGGCTGCTCCCAGACTTTGGAACTCCCTCCCTAGAGGAGTGAGACTCACTCACTCCTTATTGTCCTTCTGCTGGCAGGTGAAGACCTTCTTGTTCCAACAGGCCTTTGGGAATTTACTGCTTTTAATGACAGAGCTGGTGCTCTGCTGTTTTTATTGTAATTATTTGTATTGTTTTAGTAGATTATGTATAGAGAGAAAGTGAGTGAGAGAGAATTAATTCTATCAATGCTTAATTTTTTAATGTTTTTAGCAATTCCTATTTTTATCTATAAGCCACCTTGAGTTCCTGTTAGGGAAAAATGTGGGGTATGAACATAGCTGTCAACTTTTCCCTTTTCTTGCGAGGAATCCTATTCAGAATAAGGGAATTTCCCTTTAAAAAAGGGAAATGTTGACAGCTATGGGTATGAATAAATATGTAATATTAGTAATAACATCTGGAGGTCACACCTGCAGTAAAGCTTTAATATGGAGAGACCAAGGGGGGTGAAAAACAATACATTTTTGCAAATTTATTTACCCCAAATAGGGATGGGGACCCTGTAGGCCTTCAAATGCTGTTAGACTCCAAATACCACCAGCTCCAGCTGGCATGGCCCAAAGTCAGGGATGATGGGAGCTGTTGTCCTGCCTGGGAGACAAGGGTTCAAATCCCCCTATGGTCATGAAGCTGACTGGATAACTTTGAGTCAGCCACTGTCTTTCAACCTATCCTACCTCAAAGAGTTGTGAGGGAGAACAATCTGTGTCACTTTGAGCTTCCTTGGAGGAAAGGTGGGATAGAAATGTAACAATAAAATTAAACAAATAAATATCTGGAGGGCCAGAGCTGTCCTCCATCCCTGCTGTATATTATCATGGATTATTTTGGAGGCAGGTCAAGATTGGAAAGAAAAAAGAAAATACAAAAACAAGACCATTGGAACTCACAACCACATGACACACTAGAGTGCCATTTGCCCAGCTGTAACCACCATATCATTTACCTTCATGTTGATTCTTGTTTGCTTTTATAATAATAATAATAATAATAATAATAATAATAATAATAATAATAATATCTCCCAAAATTTTGGTATTGCAGTTGCAGAAACCTTCTCTGTGGGATATTTTTCTTCCATTGACACCAGACCACTTCAGTTCCCAGAATCATGAAGTTGTTTCTTCTCTATCTTTTTGCTGCCTTGATAGCTGCAGGTGAGTTGAGTCATATTACTGAAACCTGGTGGGATGAAACTCATGACTGAGGGTAGCAACTGAGATGTATAACTTGTTCAAAATGCATAGATCAAACAGGAAGGAAGGAGGAGTAGCATTATATGTAAAGCTGTGAAGAAATCCATGACCTGGAGAATGGAAAGCTGATAGAGAGTATAGGAGTAAAAATTGTAGCAGAGAGAAATAGTGACCTTACTGTGAAGGGTCTGCTATAGACTGCCAAGCCAGACATGGACGATGTCTTCCTAGAGCAGATTACCAAACATTCACAAAGGAGAGATATAGTGTTGCGAAAGTACCTGGATACCTATTCAAGGTGCGCTCAAAGACCACAGACGCAGCAGTTGGAGAAATAGAAAGTAAAAATTTTTGCTGACAGCAACAGGTCCAGTGGAGTTCTCTCCCAAAGACTGGATGCTGATCAACAGTTCCATGGGGTTATATACCTTTTTCAGAGATTACATATTAATGCACTGCAGCAAAATTAAACCAATGAGCATGAACATCACCCTTCCTAAATCCTCCTATGTCCCTATAAAGATTACTTCTTCTTTCCATATATTTGCTCATTATATTGGCAATTACTCATATACTATTATCAACAAGCAAAGCTAAAAATCCCCTCTTTGGCAGGCAAAGCAAAACCCCCTTCCTTATCAGACATCCTGTGTCCTATATGGAAAGCACCCAACTCAGACATCCTGTGTTCCAGAACATGTGGTGATAGTGCCTCGCCTTGTGACTATGATGGATGCCTTCCCCTTTCCCCTATATTCTGCAAGCACAGCAAAAATATATGTTTCTGCTAATCCAGCAATAAAGCAGAGAGAGCGAGAGAGACACAGCATTTGATTCTCAGAATTAGGCACTTTTAGCATTAGGCACTACAATGTAAAATGAGGTACAGCAAAGGTGAGGTACTGCAGTATACTTTCTTCAGGTGGCATTGTCACAATAGTAGTCATGGGAGGAGACAGCCTGGAGATAGAGGCTCAAAAGGCTTCAGTCTGCAACCAGCCTTTGTCAGAAGAAGCTGCTCATTGGGATCTGTCCATGGTCCTGAAACTGCATTCTCTGTGGAGTTTGTCATTGGACCAGAACACAACAGTAGAGTCCTGTTGCAGCCAATAGACAATGGCCACACATCTAAACTGCTTTGATAAAAACAGCCACAGCTTTGCCCCAAGAATCTTGGGAGCTGTAGTTTGGTAAGGGTGCAGAGTGTTGTTAGGAGAGGCCCCCATTCCCCTCCCAGAGTGGTTTAATCCAGCATAGCTGTGTGAGGGAAACAGGAGCCTCCTAACAATTTTCAGCACCCTTTGCAAACTGCAGAATTCTTCAAGGGGAAATCGTATCACAACACTATAAATGCATGGAGTTAATGAGGCCTAAATTGTGCTGTTGTGATTGGGTGTGGCGACTGCAGCAGTGTCTCTGGCACATAATCCTGAATTCCTCAGAGGAAGGTTGGGATTAGAAAATAAAGCAGAAATAAAAGAAATAAGAACCAGTGTAGCTCACCATCGTGGTAGTTGCTATTGTTTACTGTTTTCAATGTTATTATTTCCCCCCAGCAAACTCCCTGGAATGTGAATGTAGTGCTGGTGATAAAGAGTGTAAAGGCAACGTTTGTACAGTTGATGATGTTGGAGCATCCTGCATTTCAGCAGCATGGAATTATACAAAGGGTAGGTAGATGTGTCCCTGGGGACATTTCCAGAAAACACTAACAGAAGCCTTTCTAGAAACCTAATTAAAAGGTGTGGGGCGGGGGGGCGGGCGGGGAGGAGGAATGCAGCCATGATCATTATGAATCTGAAGAACACATCAAATGCCAATTGCACTGTCTGAATAGTGCAAACCCACCTGCATATTACAGATGGAATCAGTTATACTATCAAGAACTTGGTTGTACTTACAAGAAAGATCACTGCTGACCACAAGTGTGAATACACCAGTGCTTGATTGTGTGCATTTTAATGAAGGGGTGGGTAAATCTCAGGTCTAGAGGCCAAGGGCAGCCCTCTTTCTCTGGCCCTCCAGTCTCTGCCCAGGCCCCACTCATCCTGCCCAGGCAACACCCTTCACCGGTCCTCCTCCATGCCCTCTTCAGTTTGGAAGCACCCTTGAACTTGTTTGCCTGGAGGTAGAACAATGTGTGTAGAACCCACTGACTTTTGCATGGCTGGAATCTAGCCTAGCGCACAAAGATATGAGTCACGTCTACAGCTCCACCCACTTTTACCCCTGGCCCCTCCCACCCCTAGCACTTGTCAATGATACACTGCGACCCTCAGGCTGAAAAGGTTTTTCCTCCCCTGCTTTAATGGATGGGTGATATTGTTTTGGTCATTGGTTTTAACACGTTATTTGTTATCTCCCTAACTCCCTTCTATTTCCTTCCCCTTTTTTTTGAAACACAAGATTCCAAAGAAATCCCTGCTACCTTCAAAGGCTGTGAAAGCAACAAGACCAGTTTCGATGCATGCAAAGGGGGGGACATTGTCTTCACAGCTGGGAAAAATTTTACCTGGAACTCTGCATGCTGCAAAACGAAAAACTGCAATAGTGGCCCACCTGCAGGTATGTGGGGTCCAGAACTGATTAAGACTGAGTAGGAGTCTCAGAAATGAGTATATCAAATTTATTTTCATATCCCATAGGAGGCAACTCCCAGGGGCCAAAGTCCCTTTGGACTCCTCAATGAAATATTTGAGGAGGCCAGGGTCCCCAAAAGTTAATGAGCATTGTCATTCAAATAGTCTTGTGATTAATTATTTGTGGTAAGGCTTACCTGCCCCCCTAATATTTTATTCAATTGGCACCCCTGTATCCAGCTAACTCCTACTCGCTGTAGACCTGTTGAAATTAACAACCAAGTCTAACTTAATCCCATTGAATTCCATGAGGCTACTCTGAATATGACTTATAACAAACCAGAGCTTGTAAAGACCCCCCCCCCCCAATTTGAGGAGGGGATTTTCAATAGGAAAATTCCATGGGATGGAAGTTTGACCCCTGCATCCAAATCATTATCTCATTTGTTCTTCTTCCTAACAGCTAGTTTTGGTTAAATGAAAATAAACCTGGGCATAAATCAAATTGAACTCAGCAAGGATTATACTGAAGAGACAGTATTTTGCTGTTAAAGAAGTTTTAGGCTATGGTTGCAGCAGGCAAAATAAGGATGCAAGTTTCTATAAAGCCAGCAGAGGGAGCATGTTGCAAATACATTGTGTCTCAGACATCAATAATATTGCATGTTGAAACACAAGAGGCCTCACCTGGATTGGCAGCATATAGCAAATTAGCCTCTCTGGAAAAAATAAAAATCACTCAGAACATCTGTGTGGCAAAAAGGGAAGAAACCTTCATGTACAGCTGATTGGTGCAGTGTCATTGTTTATAGGAACAATAACAAAACAAATAAAAATTGTTTATAGGAGTGAGAATAATGGAAGAGTTATTTAGAATTACAGATTGTCAAATTTTGGTTGTGCCTTAATTTTTGGTCACTTTGAAATCTTACTGCCTCCTCCTTTGAGATTCCTGAAAGGTGGGGGAAGTTATTACACAACACTGTGTAGGGAATGATTTGTATGGGGTGCACAATCTCTGCTGTTCTATATGTCACAGTGTTGCATCTTTGCTGCTTTTGGGACAAATCTAGAAAATAGAATTAATTCTAACAATAATAAACAATAGTAATGATAATGATATACTGCAGACACACTTTTTTATGCAGGCATCCCCTTGACTTTAGCCTTCTGTTTTGAATGTTATGTTATCTTAAAGGGATTGTGTTTTTTATCACATATATTAATGATGCAGGCATATTTCTTTAATGTCATTAATGGGATTGCCAAATTGTATATTTTGATTGAGGATGTTAACATTTTAATGCTTTGCATGACGGTCTTCCATTCTCCATGCACTATTATGGCATTAAGCAGTATGTAAATTGATAAATTGCCGCAAGAAGAAGAACAGAAAAGGAAGCAAGGTGGAGTAGGGCTGAATCGAAACTGCTATTTGGGAGAGAAAGTCCATCTGGCCACCAACTTTTCTCCTCTAGAGTGCACGGATAATGATTCTGTAGTGTGATGGACCTAGGAGGCTGGCTTAAGCTGTAGGGTTCATCTAGCTCAGTGTTGTCTACTGGGGCGGTAGGCATCAACTCCTAGCGCCCAGCTCTTTTGAGCCCTCCAAATTATTATTTTTTGGGGAGGAGGGCAGCCTCCCAATGTTTAGAACCATTAGGGGGGAGGAGGCCAAGTATGGAGCTGTGTAAATTCAGTGGTCGGCTCCTCCTGCTGCTGTGCAGGGGAAGGAGTGGGAAAGCAGCCCCTGGCCGGTGGTGGTGGCAGGAGGAGGAAGACGAGGCTGATTGTGGAGCCGAGCATGGCACAGCTTCAGTGGCTGCTCCCCCTCCTGCCACTGCCACGTAAAGGAAAGACGTGCAGCTCCCAACCTGTGGCATCAGCAAGAGACGGAGGAGACTGGGTGCGAGAGAGGAGGAGATGCGGGCCTTCTCGGTAGTGGCACCTGCCCTGTGAAACGCTCTCCCATTAGATGTCAAGGAAATAAACAACTTTTAGAAGACATCTGAAGGCTCTTTAGGGAAGTTTTTAATGTTTGAAGTCATATTCTGTTTTTACTGGAAGCTGCCCAGAGTGGCTGGGAAGATCCAGCCAAATGGGTGGGGTATAAATAAATTATTATCATTATTATCATTATTATCATTATTATTATTATTATTATTATTATTATTATTGCTGCACCACTGCCACATTTGGCTCCTGCTGCTGCTGCTGCCACCCTGTCTCCTCCTGACATCCTGATGTCATGCGGTGTCCCAACACTGTGCGTGCATCATCCCCCCCCCCGCCAATCTTCTCTGCAAGTTGGCACCTCTGGGTGGGGCTTTGGCTGGCAGAAGCTCCCCAAGGTTTCAGAGTAGGGACACCTCCAGCTCTGCTTGGAGAGGTCGGGACCTTCTGCATACAAAACTGGTGCTCTACCATTCAGTTTGCCCACAAAACAATGGAGGGTCCTGTGGCACCATAATATAGGAACATAGAACATAGGAAGATGCATTTTACTGACTCAGATTACTGGTCCATCATGATCTTGCTCAGTATTGTCTATACTGACCGGCAATGGCTCCCCAGGATTTCAGACAAGGCTTTCTCCCTGCCCCATCTTGAGGTGCTAGAGATCAAATGCAGCACAGATGTTCTACCACTGAGCTCTGGTTCTTAGTAGCATCGGCCTAAGCTCTGGCTCTTAGTAGCATCGGGCAGGACTGGCTCAAGGCAATTTACTGCCTACCCTGAGGGACAATATTGTCCCCCGCCCCCCTCATTCCAAATAGGCACACAAGAAGAGCCTGTTGGATCAGGCCAATGACACAGCTAGTCTAGCATCCTATTCTCACAGTAGCCAACCAGATGCATGTGAAAAGCCAACAAGCAGGACCGAAGTGCCACACTTGTGATTCGCAGCACCAGTGGAGATAGAATGATCTCACTTCAGCCCTGCAGACCAGGTAGCATCCTCCACTGCAACTGAGGGCAGCACCCTAGCTGAGGGAGCACAGGGCAGGTGAAATGGTACACACAGTTCTGTTGTTCAGCATCTCCTGGCCGCTCACTGCAGCTCCTGCCTGAGGCAACTGTCTCACTCTGTCTCATGGGAAGGCTGCCCACCAGTAGGGGAACCATATGCATTGGTTAAAATAGTTCTTGTTTATTAAAAGGACCAATCACAACCCAAGGAAGTGGAAGGCCTGGACCGTTCAGAAAATATTTGATGCCCACCCCACAAATTGAGAAATTCCGTGCCTTTTCCATTTTCCCCAACTACAAAAGGGGAGGGTTGGTGTTGTTGTGGTTTTTGTTTTTGCAGTGTTTCCCCCTCCAGTTCAGCAGTATGTTTCATCACTCATTTCATCACTGTTGCAGTAAACACCAACGTCACCAGGAAGGTGTGCCCCACATGCTTCGTTTTCAGCTCTAAGCCCTGCCATGGTAACAAGACAAACTGTACTGGATCCCAAGACTACTGCCTGACCATTTCTGGGACTTACCAAGGTAAATGAGAACGCGGTACGCTGAATGAGGTTTATTCATCTTCTTTCCATATTAATCCCAAGGAGTTTAGCTTCTCCCCTATTCTCTTGGCAGTTCTACGGTGGGTGAGGCTGGAAGAGAATAACTGACCCAAGTCCAGTTCTTTCAACCCAGACCTTAAGCAGGTCCTCATAAATACTGCACCAAACTGACTCTACAATGGAGGAGTTTAGGCTTATCCACAGGTGAACTCTGTGCCTAAACCCCAACCCTTGTTCTACATCAAAACAAGCCCTCCTGGTTAGGGAATGACAAGCCCATGAATTGCAGTTTCTCTCAGTTTTCAATTTTACCCTTCTTAAGTTCAGTCATATTCTGCATCAGTTTGTGATTGGAAAAAATAATACTCATTGAAATGGATGTGAGAAACTTAGACCCAATAGTTTCAGTGAGCTCATTCTGAGTGGAACTTGGCTGGAGACAACCCTTTGCTCCTAGAACGGGTAGAAGCAAAGGAGACCCAATTGCTCAAATGCTACCACCCATCATTTTAGCTTCCCAGACGTAGCCCTTAAATGGAGCAAAAATACAGAAAGAAATGTCAGTTTAAAACACTTGCAGCTTTCCATCTAGAGACAGTCCCTAAAGCTAAAGACTTAGAATTTGCTGTTAGAATTTGCTGTTTCCTCAGCCCAATGTGTCTTTCTTTTGTATCCTGAGACCCACCATGATCTCCTCAAGTTTCATTTGGTTCCCAAACATATCCTTCAAGTCCCTTGGTTCCAAATCCACAAAACTACTTGGGTCTGAGTCCTAACTGCAGACTTTGCCCATGCACAATTTGACCACCTATTCCTTCCCTGTACAGGCTGGGTTTAAACAAGTTAACCCCACAATTCCCCAATTAAGCTACATGCAAGAATTTTATTTTCCACAGCTGTCAATTTCCTTCACAGCAGGGATGATACTATTTCTTTCCTGCATTGTCCTTTTGCAGATTCTACAGTTTCATCTCAGGAATTCTTTGGGCAAGGCTGTGCTACTCAATCAGCAAAATTCCTTGTCAAGGGCACCAACATGACCTTTGGAGAGATGAAAATCTCAATCGCCACCAGCCACATAGAGAAAGCGACTGATGGAGGCAGCCTGGTACATGGGAGCATTGCTTTCACCGTTCTCCTGCCCTATCTCCTGGGGCTACTGCTGGACAAATTCCTTTACTGATTTCATTTGATTCAAGGTGTCTTCCTCAGCAAAGCTGGGAAAAGCACCTCCAATGCACCGTTCCCGAAGTTCTGGCTCCAGCATCTGCTAATGTCTGCTTGCAGGCTTGCATGTGATTTCAAAGAGCAAATTAGTTAAATAAAGGGGGATACTAATGCATCCGTCTTTGTGTGTATTTTTGTGTATGTGTGGTGTGCATGCACCCCTGTGTGCATAAGAATGTGTAAGTTGGGAATCTATTTGCCTGAGGGATGATGAATGTGTCATTGGCCCTCCAGATGCTGTTGGATGTCCATCAGACCCAGCCAGAATAGTCAATGATCATGAACTGTGTCTAACCACATCTGGAGAGCTGTAGGCACCCCATCCCTGCATTGCAGAAACATTATGCCTCTCTACTCAGAAGGGAGTCTCATTGGGTTGCTTGGGATTTGCTCCCAGGTAAGTGTGCACAGGATTGCCGTGTTAGCTGTTTAAGTAAATACATTTTAACTGATTTTAACTGATCAACTCAAAGTTGCATAGATTTTAATGTACAGTGGTACCTTGCGTTAAGAACTTAATTTGTTCTGGAGGTCCGTACTTAACCTGAAACTGTTCTTAAGCTGAAGTACCACTTTAGCTAATGGGGCCTCCTGCTGCCACCGTGCCACCGCCCCACGAGAAAGAACATCTGCAGTGGCTGGCTCAGCAGTCGGCAAGCCGACTTGCTTCAGATCTCCAAAGTGCAAGTTGTAGCCTTTTCCAACTGGGTGCATCACAGACATTTCTCCAGATAGACTCCCCAATTTTGGACCAGCTTAAAACATACAGTGGCACCTCGGGTTAAGAACTTAATTCGTTCCCCCACTTCCGGAGGCGGCGCGAACGGCAATGGCGGTCCTCTTCTTGTTGTGAGGGGGAAGCTCCGCGGAAAACGGGTCGTCCGCTACGGCGAAGCGGAGACCCGCATTGGAAACCCACAGGTAGCAAGAGCCTGTGGTCGTGGGACTCGGCGGGCGCCAGAAGCGGCCCCAGAAACGCAGAAGGGACCCCGTAAGGGGCTCCGGAACGTGGAGGGGGTATCACGGCGCTGTGAGTCGATCGCTATTCCCGTGGAGTGAAGCCGCACAGCCGCTGTCGGTGAGCGCTGACCTTTTTTCCTGGAAATATTCGATCTTCAAAAAGCAACAATCCGTGAGTAAGAAAAGACTGTAAAATCTGAGCCTAAAATTATTATAAATTCGGCTAAAAGCGGAGAGATATAAACAGGAAGTCCGTCTTCCGCTGCCGCTTAAACTTCAAAGCAAAAGATTTTGACGTTTGGAGCCTTTGAAGAGGCGTTAAAAATAACTGATCTGTGCATTCATTGAAGCTGCTTTTGTGCAAAGTGAGGACTTTACCTATCTTTGTGATTTATTCTTTTTATTTGGACTGTGCTAAACCTCTTCTTCTGGAATTACAATTTTATTGAGAGGCCTAGGTATTTGGACTGCCTGAATAATAGAGCTGTCAGACTGCAGACTTTGACACTTTGTAATTGGGGTTTGTTACAACCTGAGTGTCTATGGACTGGTTATATTGAAACATCATTCTGGGCACTTGTTAGAGACAATGTAATGCCTTTTAAACCAACTCTGCTAAATATAAGTTAAGTTGAAGATTCCTGGAAACTAAATTGGACTTTATTGACTTTTATTGACTTGGCTTCTTCCCTCAAGATATTCTGAGCTCCCTCTAGAGGATTTTGGATTTACAGTTGTGACTTTATTTTACTTTCTCTTTCCTTTCCTCCTATTTGACTGTTTACTCTCTGGGCTGCTGCTTTCCCATGGGAACAACTTAGTTTGACCTTGATTACTAGACAAAACTGGAATGAGTGGTGCAAAAAAAAGAAAGAGGCTAGAGTAAGAACTAGACAAACAACCTTAGCCTTAGCCTCACAGGCACGTAGATCTTCTGTTCCTACTCTGCCGTCGGCAGGGGGAGAAGAAGCTGAGCAATTACAGTTGGAAGATATGGCTGCAGGAGCATCTGGTTCAATTCTAGAGAAAATCTTTGAAAAATTGGAATCTCTGGACAAGAAAGTGGACGAACAAACGGCCAAGATTGACCAAAATTCAGCCTGCTTAAACAAAATAACTGAACAAGTGGCTCTGAACGTACAATCAATTGGACAGTTATCTGAAGCCACTGCAGAAAATCGCAAATTGGCTGAGGCAACTAGCCAAAAAGTTGAAAATCTAGAACAAGAGGTGAAACCACTGCACAAACAAGTTAGCGAGCAACAGATGTATTTGTCTATGATAGAATTGTGGAACCGGGAAAATAATTTAAGATTGAGGTCAATACCAGAACTTGAACAAGGAAATTTAATTGAGTTCCTGACTAAAGAATTTTCTAAATTCTGGCCTTTAGAGGAGGAAAAGGATTTTAAAGTTGTGTCGGCTTTCAGACTTGGAAGGTTGGCAAGGAAAGACAAGCCCAGAGATTGTTTGATAATTCTGAGATCGAAGGAGGAAAGAGATAAAATACTAGGCCTACACTACGAAAAGTCACTGGACATTTGCATGGTTTTATATGGGGGTCCCTTCAAAAGCAAACATTAGAGAGATAGGCTTCTCCTTCAGAGGCAAACCAGAGGCAGAATGAAAACAATAACCAGAAAACAGGGTACATAAGGCTGGTCCTGAAGAGTGTTTGAAGTGAATGTTGAGAGGGAGCAAAAATAGGTTGGTGACATTCAGGAAGACATGACTAGGGGGAGGGGCAAACATTTTCAGTGACATCACATGCAACACACTTGTATGTGCTCTTCCCAGAAATCTGGTAAAATAGGGGCAGTGGAAGAATCAGGGAAGAGCAGAGTTCCAGGAAAGCAGCTATAAACAATGAACTAGAAGTCTTAGTAAAAAAAGCAAAACCCAATTTGGGGAACATTTGGGCCTGGCAAGCTTGGCCAATGCCCAGGGGTCATGGGAGTTGCAGTTCGGCAACATCTGGGGGGCCAAAGATTCCACACAACTGGTGTACACCATCATCACCGTGTCTCTCCTTTACTTCTGTGTCTCCTCCTGTGAGTGATCCGGACTTGGGTCCTGTCTAGCATCATTAGTTGATCAGCATTGTCAAACAACCAGTTCCTTATCAGTTTGCCAGCAACATTCCCCCGTGCCTCAAATCATGGTGCTGTTTTGTCAATGATTTGAGCACCCCAAATTATTTAGAAGTGCACTAGTTTGCAAATAATCCTAATGGTAATCATAATCAACATGAACCAACATGGTCTTACATTCTTTCATTTTCAGTGGGGCTGTCCTGCTAATCTAGCCGAATCCTGAACTGAATCAGGCCATTTTTTTGTAAATTTGTGCCTAATAATAATAATAATAATAATAATAGCAGTACACTTCAAAGCAAGCTAATGTGGAGAATTGGATCAACAGAAATAGCTACATCAGTG
Organism: Podarcis cretensis; assembly: GCF_951804945.1. Classification (NCBI taxonomy): domain Eukaryota; kingdom Metazoa; phylum Chordata; class Lepidosauria; order Squamata; family Lacertidae; genus Podarcis; species Podarcis cretensis. Next base: position 16,075,153 of record NC_137177.1, on the reverse strand, counting down.
ATACCACTTCCCCACTGGCTAAAGGAGATGGTCATGTCACCTGGTTTGTCATTAGAATGATTCTGATTAAAATATATTAAAAAACTGCATTTAATAATTAGACTGTAGAAGAGTTTGCCATAATCATTAATCATATTATCTTTTGATTCCCTATCTGCCTTTAAAGGGGAGAAGTCTTGAACCAGTTCTTTCTGGGTATTCCAGTATCTGTTAATAACATCTATTAGGGAACTATCTGGGAACATCCTCACTCTAATTTACAGTCCTTTCCAGAAAATGAATCAGTGCCCAGCTCTTTCCAGCTATTGCCACATACCTCCTCTCCTTGGCTTACAAAATACTCCAGCTAAGAGCTGTCCTTGCATTGGTATCACTCTGCTCCAGTTTTGGCCCTTCAGCTATCTGACACCATGAAAGCATTCCTGAGCTCATGCCTCATTTTGGTTCTGCTTCCTCTAGGTGAGTAGAAACCAGAAGTCCTGGGTTTTAATTCTTTTATTATTTCTAGAAAGGGAACGGGTAGTGGACATGAAACAGGAGCGGGAGGCTTGTGCCAGGAACTGAGGCAAAATTCAGTTTTGCTCATATGTGAAGGCAAATCGACATAACCCACACTTTCTGGAACAATACTCGGACCAAGGCACAGCCGCCCTTCAAAATTAACCAACTGTTCTCCAAATTTCTCAAAGCATTTATTTAGCCAAGAAATGTGTACAAGAATGCATGTATTTCAGTAAAGTGTGCACGAAAATGCACGTGTTAGAATGTGAATTAGCTGTGGCCAAATCTTAGGTCCCCCAATTATTAGCTGGGGCAATCAGAATAAGATCCATTATTTGACTGCTGATTCAGGACCCTAAACTGTGTTTTATATACGGAATAAAATTCACGGCATGTAATGCCTTGAAGGAGAATATTATGAAAATGATATATAGGTGGTACATGACCCCAGTCAAGCTTGCAAAAATATATCACCTGTCTGATAATAAATGTTGGAAATGTAGAGAGGCTGAGGGGACATTCTTTCACCTCTGGTGGACATGCCCAAAAGTGAGGGTCTTCTGGGAAATGATCTATAATGAACTAAAAAAGGTATTTAAATATACCTTTGTTAAGAAACCGGAGGCCTTCCTCTTGGGCATTGTCGGCCAGAAGGTGTCAAAGAAGGACAGAAGTTTCTTTATGTATGCGACAACAGCAGCAAGAATACTTATTGCAAAGTATTGGAAGACACAAGACTTGCCCACACTGGAAGAGTGGCAGACGCAATTGATGGATTATATGGAATTGGCTGAAATGACTGGCAGAATCCGAGACTTGGGAGAAGAAACAACGGAAGAGGACTGGAAGAAGTTTAAGGACTATTTACAAAAACAATATAAGTTGTATGAATGTTAAGTATCTGCACGATTTAGAAAATCTCAGTTCCAGCAAATAGATTTTGTAAAATAGAAAATTAAGTTATAAGTAAGAAAAGGTCGAAATTTAAGGCAACAATATGTTTAAATTTAAGGTATGAGTAAATGATAAAAATTATCTTAAATTTAGAAGTATAATATTTGGAAAGTACAAAATAAGGTATAAAACAAGGTAATAATTTGCTGATATTTTTAATATAAATAATGCAGGGTAAAGGAGATGTGAGGAAGTCCAGTTAGTTATATATATAAAAAAAATTGTATTGAATGGTTGGTTTTTTTCTTTTTCTTTTTTCTTTTTTCTTTCCTTTTTTCTATATGGTTTTTTGGTGTATTTGTTCTGGCTTTTTTGTGTACTATTTTTTGGGTGAAGGGATCTTGTATGTATATTGTGTACTATGAAAATTCAATAAAATATTAAAAAAAAATAAACTGTGTTTTATATAATCATGTTTAATACAATCAACTTTTTATTTCTGTTCTGTGTATATCGCAATGTTCTTTTTTTTTGCTATGGCTGATGGCTGACGCAAATAAAGTTTCATTCGTTCGTTCATTCATTCATTCATTCATTTGCTCATTCTTGGGTCCCCAATCAAATCAGGATGCAGACAGCATGGATTTAGGTAGCCCTCAGTTGCTCCGGATTGGATTGTGCGCACCCAGAGTGAGCATGGGCTGTGATTCAGTTCAGGCTCTGAATCATCCTAGGTAAGAATGTGGCCACTCCTATGTACTGCATCGGACTTTGAATCTGATTGGGGTGGCGATGGCCGTAGAAGCTCTGCACAGCCCTATATATTGGTAAAAATAGCAGACAAACAATCATTTCATTAAGGAACATTGCTTTGCAAAAACATGTATATTAGGCAAAATTGCATACAAACATGTGTAAATCAGGAGAAATTAGGACATTAAAAAAATCAATGAAATTGTTGGAAATGTGGAGAACTGAACTTGAGATTGGGAAAAATGTGAAACTAAAAGAAACAAAAATTGAGAGAACTGCCCATCCCCACTTGTGGCCCACCCTATTCTGTAGGACTCTAAATCCCATCAGCACCAGCCAATATGGCCAATGGTCAGGGATGACAGGAGCAGTAGTCCAATAACATCTGAAGGGCTGTGGGATCTCCAGCCCTCAGCTATAGCAAGAGGGTCAAGAATCTTTGAGGGTCTTTAAAGGGAAAAGGTGAAGGGAAGGAAAAAGTCTGCATAGAGACTGCCAGTTGCTTTAGTAATGAGGATCAGTGCATAACCCTTGCTGGCTCTACAGATCCTTGTGAGTAGAACTGCCAATCAACCAAGAAAAAAAAGAGAAACAGCTTGCTAGGTTTCTACGTCTCTCCTTCTGGCAAGATCAGAGAAAATCAATGGGGAATGCTGGTATTTTCTTTGAAAACATTAAAGTTGTGTTTTTTTTTTTTTTTAAAAAAATGGTATTCTACTCATTAAACATTACAGAATCAAAAAGAACCACACCTAATTATTTCAATTGCAAGCTTGTACAAAACAAAGCGTAGCACAGAAGCAAGGGAAGTATCCATCAATGTAATAGTACGAGCTCTCTGCTCTTGTGCATTTCCTTGCTTTGTATGTAAGAACACAAGACTAGCCTGCTGGATCACACCCAATGGCCCATCTTTTTTAAAAATATATTTGGTTTTTCAGAATAAAATTTTACAATCACATATCCAACATACAACATAAAAACAAGATTCCAAAGAATCTCCTGGACTTCCCTCCTCCCCTTTGTGGGTCCTATTGTTAATCGTTTCCTCCTGCATCTTTGATGAAAATCCAAATCTCATTTCCCTGTCCATTTCCATTACACTTTTACATGTCCAAAATTCAGCATTAAACTACAAGTGTTATTCCAATCCTACTAACAATTTTAGCTGTTTGCAATGGTTTTAAGATAAATTATACATTTTCCCCACCCAATGACCCATCTAGTCCAACATCCTGTTCTCACAGTGGTCAGTCAGATGCCTATGGGAAACCAAGAAACAGAACACGAGCACAGATACTCTCCCCTCCTGGTTTCTAGCAACTAATCAATCCCTGTGAATATGATTGAAAATGGTTTCCCATATACAGGGTGAAGAACACTGGGGATAACTTGTCGCTTGGCAAAATTCCGTGGTGTTCCTGAAAAAGATCACATCCCGTTTCAAAACTACAGTGTGTTCCAATATCACATCACAGGCTCTCTGAGAAAACATACAGATTCCATTTGTGCCAGTTTCCACATCTCACTAAACCGGTTGTTCTCAAGTGTTGGCTGAGGCTCCCATCCCTGACTTATAAAATCCCTTTGTGTAAGCTCATAGCTGTATCCATTGCCCTTTTTGGAACAGATCTTCTTGAAGTCCTCCCTAGCTTTTGATCATCGCAACACCATGAAGGCTCTCCTGTGCACAGGCCTCCTCTTGGCCTTGTTTTCACTAGGTGAGTAGAAACCAGACATCCTGGGTTCCAGTAATTTACTCTAAAACAGGGAGTGGTTGGTGGAGCTACAGCAAGGAGACTGAAAAGCTAAGGTGCTCTTAGAAATGAAAACTAGCAGATGGCCAAAGCAGTGACGAGCAGGAGGATTTGGGAAGCAGGGCTAGCATCTTGGAGTAGGGAGAAAAAATCAATTACTATGCAGACAACTAGAGTTGCCATATGTCTGGAATTTCCTGGACATAGGCGGAAAATGGCAGCAGAAAACAGTGTCCGGACAGAAATCTCTGAAATGTCCGGGAAAATCCAGACGTATGGCAACCCATGTTGAAAGTCTAGATAAAAAAGCTTAATAACTTTTGCGTCCAGATTTTCACTTTTTGAAATATGGCAACCCTAAGATGACTATGTTTGGAATTGTGGCTTCTGGGTTACAGTGTCACAAAACTGCTTGTTTCTAGAGCCTTGGAAGCTGCTGTTCTCTGAGGGACAAGGCTCTTTTTCCTATGCTGCAGCTCTGTGGATGGTTTCCTTAACCCCACTGAAGCTGCAGGGAAAGGGAAGGGAGAACACCTCCTTGGGGGCGAGATGAGAAGAGGAAACAAGGAGAAAACATGAAAGGAATGAAGCGAGAGGTGGTTTCTCCAGCCAAGCCAGCAATGCCTTCCCTGTAGTAGTGGGGGCGGCTATTTGGAGATGATTCTTACTTGGCACACACACACCCAGAATGCACAGAGCAGAAATACAGGAAATACAGGGCACAGTATTGAATCAACACATAGCATTTTACATTGAAATCTGGATGATCCTGTATTTTAAAGGATGGGGGGCAACCCTATACCAAAGTGGGTCTATTTAATAAATGATAGTAATATTTGCATTCTCGTTTTGTATTTTTATGTTGTGAAGCACCCTGTTATCTCCTGATGAAAATTGGTATACAAATTTAATAAACATTGGCACACACACACCCAGAATGCACAGAGCAGAAATACAGGAAATACAGGGCAAACTGTGCCCTGTATTCAATCGATGGGGGGCAACCCTATTCCAAAGTGGGTCTATTTAATAAATGATAGTAATATTTGCATTCTCGTTTTGTATTTTTATGTTGTGAAGCACCCTGTTATCTCCTGATGAAAATTGGTATACAAATTTAATAAACATAAACGACAACAACAAGCAGGGATAGCAGTTGGTAGAGCACAAGACTCTTAATCTCAGAGTCATGGGTTCAAGTCCCACATTGAGCAAAAGGTTTGGGAAGACCTTTCTGACAGTAAGAGTTGTTTGGCAGTGGAACTGACCATCCTTCAGAAGGTTGCGGCCTCTCTTTCATTGGAGGTTTTTAAGCAGAGGTTGGATGGTCATCTGTCATGGATGCTTTGGCTGAGATTCCTGCATTGCAGGGGGTTTGGACTAAGGGACTGTTGTGGTCCCTTCCGACTCTATAATTCTATCATTCTAATAGCATCTGCCAGCACTGGCTATACTGTTTGTCTGTAGCTGTAGGGTAGGTGTCAGCCCTAGATTGCTCTGCTGGGGCACATGAGCCGGGGAAGGTTCCCAAGCATCCTAAAAACTTATTCCAGACCTAAATGAGTTGGCCTGGAGTTGTGTATTTGTGGATATCCCAGTACACCCCCCTGGATGTTCTACTTTTGTTTTAAGAGCGAACAAAGGAACCTTCCAACCTCTTAATGAAATATAAGGTAACTTTGCTGGCAGAATTGTACCCAGCTTCTGAGAAAGAAGGAAAGCCTACCAGGAGATGGGATGATTGATATAAACTTGGTGCTCATTTATTAAACATAATTTCCATTTTCAAATTCTTTATTAAACTGAATTGTCTTAATTCAAAATAGGTTAACTTGGTTTTCAAAGTCGAGGGAATCTGTCATTGTCTCCCATCTTAAGCCCAAGACCCTCTGGCTCCAAGGCTCAAAAGAAGATGTGTTGTGGTGTATGTTAATAACACTGAGCCTTTTTGATCCCCTTTCTTGTTTGTAGGGGCACCGCTACAATGTACAAGTTGTCAGTATGTTCTGAAAAACTATTGTGAAAACCGAGAGGCACATAGCTGCCCAGCTGATACATGCCTCAAAGGTGTTCTGGATAACAATATATGTGAGTAAGAAAGGTTTCATTCTTTCTACTGAATGTGCACACAGCCCTTTTCAAAAGACACCTTCCACACGTAGTAACTGCATGCTGGGAAATCAAAGAACTAAAGTGAGGTCCATGCGTGAATCAGACCTAAAATACACAGAGCTGTCATTCTTCATCCTGTAACCTTTCATCACAGAAGGAATTGTGGGGACTGCCATATTGCCAGTCTATAGCTTTTTTAATGTGTTTGTGGGAGGTGCTATTGGTTTTCATTGTTATTATTATGATATGTATTTTGTGTTTTCATTTTGCATTTTAATGCTGTAAACTGCCCTGTGATCTTTGGATGAATAGTGGCATATAATTTTAAGTAGATAGATAGATGCTAGATAGATGCTAGATAGATGATAGATGGATGATAGATAGATGGATGATAGATAGATAAATAGATAGATGATAGATAGATAGATAGATAGATGATAGATAGATAGATAGATAGATCGATAGATAGATAGATGATAGATAGATAGATAGATGCTAGATGCTAGATAGATGCTAGATAGATGGATGATAGATAGATGATTGATAGATAGATAGATAGATAGATAGATAGATAGATAGATAGATGATGGATAGATAATAGTGCCAGTTCCAGGTGGGGGTGGTGGCTTGTGCAATGTGCCCCCAACAAGTGACACTGTCATTTTTTTGTCTCCACCTCCATTATTTTCCAACATCCCTAGCTAGGAGTGCCTTTTATCCCCTTTGGATGGTGCAGCAGCTGTGGTCACTTCTGTATTTAAAATTCCTCCTTTGGCAACCCTATAGCTTTGAGAGTGCCACAGTTAATGCCAAGGCAAAGATGATTGACTTGAACCTCCTTCCTAATTCTCTTCCACAGTTTCTCAGTACAGAGAGCAATTTAATTACAGTGACTGTGTTGACTCCCAGGAATGCCACCCAGGCTATTTTGGCTTTGCTACAGCAATGAGGAAATATTTTCGGGTGAAGTTCTCCTGCTGCCATTCTGCTGCATGCATTGAGGATGGATTCGGATGTAAGTACTGTTGGGGGAATATCGGGGTTGAAGCCAGATATCCTGGGCTGCCTGAAATGTCCAATAGAATCCAATTGCCAGTAAAATGGGGCATTTAGGTGAGAATGTCAGCACAATCTCATCTAGCAAGTAGCAAGTAGTGACGGGTGTTGCACCAAGCATGAAAACAGCACAAGCATTTATACACTTATAAGCAAAGGAACTTCCACATGCTACTAACTTTTGCTGGCTTCTAACTTATCCTGGGAAAATTTGTTGTCAATTAACCTTGGGGCAGGGAAGAGATAACAGCAAATTTCAGCATGGGCAAATATAGCAGCATTTTTATTTCATTGCCTACAACAACCCAGTAGCATCATTCCTAACAAATGAAATTGTTAATGGTATTGATCACAATGAAGATGATCAGAGTTGATTGCCAGTCATAATTTACCCAAGAATCAACTCAAAAATGGTGTTCCTGGCCACAATTTCAAATAGATGGAAGGTTGGCAAGGTCTGTCTCCCCCACCCCAATTGTTGTCATATTGTAATCACAAGTCCCCCTTGAAACTTTTATATTAGATTTTCCCATCTGGCACATTTGACTGCAGTTGTAGAACACCCTGGTGGATGTCATAATCCTTTATACAAACTGGAAACTAAGGGCCAGAATGGACTTGGCATGCCAAAGAAAACAGAAATCTAACCAGATTTCATTTTGACAGTGCATCCTGGGAGATATGGTCCTCTGGAGTGCCCAGTCTGCTTCTCTAACAGCACCGCTGATTGCGAGAGCATGACAGCCCGCAGGTGTCCTTATAAAGCGACTAAATGTATAACCTTTGGTGGTATTATGAAGCAAGGTGAGTAGAACTGCAGATCAGTACAGGGGAAAACAAGCAGCTGTCAGCCATCAACTACCCACCCCCCTTTTGGCCAAATATGAAGAAAGCAAAGGGAGGAGGGAGATGTGTTTTATTTGAGGGGAAATATTTAATGTTTTCATCAACATGAGATTTCCTTGCTAGAAATGAGTTTGGGGAAATATATCTGTCCCTGATTTCTGTATGTGAGAAAGAGAAATAAAGAGATAAAAGAAGGACCCTAGGAAGGTGGGATCTCCTGATTATCGGGGAGGTACACAGTGTTGGCCCCAGTCCTCAGTCATTGGCATGCTTTTGGCCTCACTCACAGACTGCCATGATCACATGCAAACAGGCATGCAAACAGCTGTCGTTCCCATTTTGAGTTTCCCCAGGCCCTGGAGGGATGCTATATTGTGGGCCTTATGGAAGATTCAATTGTTAGCTAAATTGACATGTGTGAGCTTCACCCAGTAGCCTGGATCTAGTCAGACTACCAAGACAAGGAAGAAAGGTAAAGCAGGGCTTGTGGAAGACATCAGATGCAGACTGTTCTCAGGTGCACTGACCCTGACATTTGTCCAAAGATGCCTGACCCTGATGCCAAGCCTGACTCATATTATCCTGCTGCACCTTTCATTTCAGTGTCTTTTTTTGAGTGAAAATATATCTTCTGAATATTCAGAGAACATAACTGGGTTGGGGGTAAAGGGGGACACATGAATCCATTGGCCCTGCAAATTGCATGTGTGTGCTGGGTCCTGAAATCAACCCTGACTCATATTATCATTCCTCTTTTTTCCAGTGGGTAAAAGTGAAGTGGCAGCTGCTTTCAAAGGATGTGCAACCCCAGATTTTTGTAATTACATAACAACAGTCCCCAAAGGAGTAATGCAAAGTTTGAATAACTGGGTTTCTTTCAATGTCAACCGAGCAGCATGTTTTGATGCCCAGTCATTCCATACTTCTGGCCTGTAGATGTGCCCTTAGTGGGACTTAGGAGGAAACTGCTCCCAGCGGCGGGGTGTGGGTGTGTGGAAGATCTCTGAAGATGCTAAAGAGTGAGTGTTTTTCTAGAAGGCAGATGCAAGAGAGCCGGAAATTGGGGTTTCAGAGCTCTAGTTATAGAAAATATGACACAGGAGTTATATTTCCATTGAATGGTGATCTGAATAAATTCATAAGGCAGACAAATACTGTGTCTTTGTATTGAGGATTTTCCAGCAAATGATTTCTATGCAGATATGGCATGATGAATGTTAATTTCTTAAAGTGAAGAAGGAGTAGAAAACTGAAAGTTGTAATCTGGGATATCAATACGTATTTCCTAATGGCATGTGTGTGTGTTTTTAGTAGGGGAACTATTTCCACCAGGAAAGCTGGAAGGGGAGAAAAGCATTACTCTGTACTCAGTTCAGATTGCTTGTTTTTCCATTGCACCATTGCAAATATGTAAAGGAATCAGAGATCAGAGCAAAGATCTCAGTTGTCCTGTCCAGTTACCTCCTGATGTCAAAATGGTCTTGTCCTCCGGGTGAAAAAAAAGTATAATAATAAAATAAATAATTGGCAATTCCCCATCATTTCATGTAACTACAGAATCTGTAATATGCAATGAACTATCCCACCTAGCCTTGGTTCTGCTACCCCTTGGTCAGAACTAGCAGAAGTATCAGGCAGCTACATTGGGTGAAATATGAGGACTGGAGTAGTGGCTAATTTTTTTGGCTCCCCCTCCCCCTGCCCCACTCAAATGTTTCCAGAAACTCAGATTCTGTGCAAGCTTCAAGTTGATTATAAATTAACTAGCAGCCTTGTACCTGATAGTGTCCAGAAATTCTGTACTGTCTGGAAAGGTGCATTGGTTGAAACTTGGTCCTTGATCTCAGGAACCATCATGCCAAATTGTCCCAAAACCATTCACAGGAGAAATCAAAAAAAGAACCAACTGGTCTAACACCAAAACACAGGTGCAACTTGAAAGGCGAGGTTCAGAAACCAATGGTAAGTGCAGTGTTTGTCAGAGGTAAAGGCATGATCCCTATTGACAGAACCCTTTGAAAGGCTGTTGGCATGAAGTCCAGTTCTCCATAAATCCCCACAGGCAACATGAATGAAGCCCATGGAGCACCAGTGATCCAGAGACTACAGTTTGGGAACTGTTGCATGTGCAAGCCAATACCGCTCTTACCTGTAACCAATAAAGTTGTGGCCATTTTTTGCCCATTAACCTAAATTAACGGTGTCCTGTGTCTTCATTTACTTCCAACTGGTGGGAGGCGGGAATCACCACGCAACTGTTGCATGTGACAATGTCCACAGATGTGCTGTAGAGGGAAGTGAGGGGTGGATGGGGCTCATCAACCTTGGGTAGGTAGTCCATCTAGGAGAAGGAAAACTCTGATCCTAAAGCTCTGCTGCCTTGTGGGACATCTTTGGGAAAAGATAAGGCCAAGGAGCACAAATCTGGACTGGAGTCCTTAAGATTGTCAGATGATGTCTTCTACACCTCCTTCCAGCAACATCTGCAGCTGCTCTGCTTTCTTTTGGACTACATCAGTGAGGCCAAGAGAGGTGTCTTGTCCTCTGGGCAGCCGAGGACCTTCATACACACTGCTGAGGCTTGCGCCCCAGAGGCGTCACTTTTGCGGCTGCTAATGCAATGGTTTGACTTCACCCCTGTAGGTGCACTCCATTGTCTCGCAAGACGGAAGGATGCATGCAGTAAGGGGTGGGAAATAAACAACTGTGATCCCTGCTGTGTCATGGGCATGTTGACACACTCCATTGCTGCTTTTCCAAAACATCTTATGCTTTCCCTTTTGCATTGGTAGCCTAGATATTTTTCTACTACTCTTATCATGATGCTAAGGTTTCCATTAGTCTTATCTAAAACAGCAAAAATGTGATCAAAGACCCACACAGCTTCTACAGAAGAGACACAGATATGGCATAATTTCATCCATTTTAATCCATCATGGATGCTCTATTGCATGCAAGAAACATACTCTAACTGCTGTGTGTGATGGATATATAAATATAAAGCCTAGGAGGGTCCAGATTAGCAATGAAATTGGGTAGCAATAAAACTGGCAGGTTGGAACAGTGTTCCGGAACAAGCATTTCATCAAACGACACCAGTGAGCTTACAATCCCAGTAAAAGAGGCTGATGACCATCATCACTATATTCCAGACACTGGTCTCCACCCCATCTAGTTATGCCAGCTGATAATTGTCTCCCAACATCAGTTTACTCTTGGTTAAGCGCCTCAGGAAACCATAGAAAGATTGGACCCCCATGCCAAGTGCCAATAAAGACAGTGGGATTTGAGCAAGGCCATAAACTGATCCTGGATGAAGGAACTATCTGATAGGACAAATTTTTCACAGTAGACGTGCCATGTGAAAGGTAATGATTTTGCCCAGGAAAACACATTATTGGCTTCTCTATGGGAATGCTCCAACCTGTTCTAAGGAAGGTACTTTGGAATATATTCAGAATGTGCTGGTGATTCCAGTTAAGGGTGGACGTGAGTGCTATTGACAGATGCTAACCCTAACCCCAAACCACCAGTATAGGCTTGCTTTGTAATAATAAGCATATGAACTGGTGTGAGTTTCCTCAAGCAATCAGGTTTCAAAATTAGAATCTCCTGGTACTTTCACATATACACTTTCCACCAGATGAAACTGCTTCCAAGTTTTCTAGCCTCATCCCTGGCCTCAAAGACAGAAAACCTAGATGAAACAGCTCCCTCAGAATACCAGTAATTGTCAGCTTTTGGCCAGGGCCCTAAATGGGCGAACAATTTTCTTGACACTCTGTACATGTTCGCTGTAGCTCACAGATGGCAGCAGCCAAAGAACATTAATTTTGGTGGCTCCTTGAGTTCTGAAATGCGATGAAATATGGAACAGCACAACCCACCCTTAACCTAAGCCAAAGTTCAACCCATATTCATTAACTTCTGAAAAGCCTCCAAACTGGGATTCATAGAGATGTAAAAAAGCTCTAAGGCCATCTCATAGCTCAAATATATATGCTTGAGAATTTGTAAAGGAAGCCTTGTGTACATGAAATACATGAAAACTTTCTCCATCACTCAGCTGGGACAGGACGCTCTGCGGGGCCTCTGAGGAGTCTGCCTGCCTCCTCCCACTCAACTGCCCTACAGCTGTGGAGGAGGTGGTAGATGGACTGTTTGGGGAAGCATGGAGTCTGCGGGTGCCCAAGCTACCATGTCACTCCCAGGAGAGACGCATGGCTTGAGTGCACTGCAGGCCCTGCGGTGAGTGTCACCCCTCAGTGGTGACACCTGGGGCAGCCTGCCTGTACCACACACCTCTTCCTCCGCCCCTGCCATCACTGAGATAGAGGAAGGATGCATAGAGTAAATGCCAAAGATGATTTGGCAGAAGCACCTAAAAATACAGGGATGGTGGTATTAAGCTAGACTGGCCGCTACTTTCACCTCAGCTTTTTCAAGCAATTTCTACCAAAAAATAAAAAATAAAAAATAAAAAAAATCCTGAAGAGTGGGCCAAGAGATAACAAAACTTTTGCTACTTTGAGGGGGCCCTGGGAGGGAAGACTAAGTTTAGAGAGAAGAGAAACATAGTTGTTATTAACAAACGGAGAGAAAAAAGGGGGAAAGGAGGGAAAGCCAAAGGAGAGAAAGCAATTTATTCACCTTCCTCCTATCAGCACCATTCACAGTGGATTAATGGTTCTGCAGATTTTGGCATGCATTAAAACCAAAGTCTGTAGTAGTAGGAAAACACCCCAACCTTTTGTAAACACACACACACACACACACACACACACACACAGCCCGAACAAGCACAGAGATATTTATAGACTAAAAAACCACACTATGATCTTCCATGTGGGACTCCTGTAGTGAGCACTGTGTGGGATGGTTTTTCAATATTCTTCAAAATTTGCTCCTGCTTGGGACACAAAAATAGAGTGGCCACAACAATTCCTATTTGCAGAGTTCTGGTCTATGTTGAAAAGACTGGCAGTCCTCCATCCATAGCAAAGCTCTTATTGCTTAAGAATGGAGAATATTTTTAAAAATAAATGAATTCTGGAATACTAAATAATTGACCATCCAAAGTAGCTTGGCTGAAAGGGTAAAGTCCAAGAGATACCAAATTGCCTGGATGAGAAGCTTGTGTGATGTACAAATTGACCCCATACCCTCCAACATTTTGGGAGGGCAATTCGGGGCCCAAAACCACCACCCCGTTCTTTGCTTGTGCCCCTCCCCCCAGTGCTTCCCTCCCTAAAAAATGTTTAGGGATACTCTCATTTTCCTACTCATATTGAAATACTGTTCCTCAATGAGGCAAAACTTAGTTACGCAACATGTTTAGGAGTATGTGTGCTCCTGCGTCCCCCCCAGAAAAAAAGCACTGCACCTACCTTTGAACATTCTTCCTCCTTCTTGGGAGTGTTGGGAGATGTGGTGGAGTCTGTGGTGCAGCCTTCCCCATGCAGCGGAGGCCCGCACAGCCTTCCAGCAGGCCGCACCAAACCACCCATTTTTCTGGAGGCAGCAGAGGCCAGGCTGGACTTCCGGTAGGCCACATCAAACTGCCCACTTCTACTGAGATGTGAGCAGCCTGGTGCAGCCCACCAGAAGGCCTGCCAGCCTACGCTGCACCTCCTGATGCAGCACAGACTGTTTCCTGTTGCAGTGCAGCTGTCTTCACCTCCTCCTCTCATGTTGGAGATGAACCACCATAAGAAGAGGTCAAGGTAAGTTTTCCTTCCAATTTTTGGTCCTGTTTGTGGACTCGCACTACAGCGGAACCCTAAAACACCTAGCACGACCAGTGCGAGGGATCAAAATTGGGGCATTCGGAATTGGGAACACAAGCTGGGGTAGCTTCTGCCAATCCGTGATGTCCCAAATAAATCAGGATACTTGAGGGGTCTCTGACCCCTGTGAATATGATTGTGAAAATGCTTTCCCGCATCCACTGTGAAGATCACTGGGGATAACTTGGATTCTCATTTGCCAAAATTTCATGGTGTTCCTGGAAAAGATTGCATGAAATTTCAAAATTGCTTTGTGTTCCAAGATCCCATCACAGGCTCTCTGGGAAAACATGCAGCCTCCATTTGTGCCCACATCTCATTAAATCAGTCATTAAATCAGGGCTCCCATCCCTGACAATAAATTCCTCTGTAAGCTCATAGCTGTATCCATTGCCTTTTTGGGATCAGGTCTTCTTGAAGTCCTTCTTAGCTCTTGATTATCCCAACACCATGAGAATTCTTCTGTGCACAGGCCTCCTCTTGAGCTTGTTTTCAGTAGGTGAGTAGAAACCAGAGATTTTGTGTTCCATTAACTTCCTCTAGAATAGGGAGGGGGTCAGTGGAGCTAAAGAAAGGAGGTCAAGAACATCATGTGCTCCTGGATGGGGTATTGAATAGATGGATATTGTGATGAAGAGCAGGAGAATCTGGGAATCTTGGTGCGATGAGAAAGTGAATCATACAAGTTACCAAAGTCCCCTAACACTATCATAGTTATCTTTACACGAGAGGAGTGCAATCTAGGAATGTTGATGCCAAGCAGGCTCCCCCTGCTGCAAAGATCTCCTTCCTGTCAAGGAAAAGTCCCTAAATGGAGTGTTTTGATGTCATGGAGGGGTTGAACTGACCCAGCATCCATTGGACCCTATTTTTGGCTGCTGTGGCCCCCTACCTCCACCTGCTGCACTTGCCAGCACGCTATGCTAGGGATTTGATTGCTCCATTAGGGAGCAAATTGGGAATGCAGGCAAGGGGGTGGGGTGGAATAAAACTTCTCATCACATATTATTTTGCTTTTAATGAGCTATTGCTCCAGAACTGCAGTGGCATGTTATCCCCCCCCAAAAAATTGGGCATGCAGGCAAGGGGGTGGGGTGGAATAAAACTTCTCATTACATATTATTTTGCTTTTAATGAGCTATTGCTCCAGAACTGAAGTGGCATGTTAAGAGTAGAGATCTAAGCAAACAGCAGCTAGCTTAATTCCAGCTGCGTCATTATCTGCCGAGCCAGGGAAAATGGCGGAGGAGGATTCTTATACAAACTTGTTGAAGGAAATCCTGGCTCATATTCAAGCCTTGGAGTCGATTCAGGAAGATGTGGCAGAACTTTAAAAAATACTTTCAACAGATAAAAGAGGAAACGTCTAATTATGAAGATTGCTTGACTGTCCACAAAACACTTATGCAAGGAAATCGCAATATTTTGAGTAAACAAATTACTTATTTAGAGTCACAACTGCAGGGAATCTTGGAGAATTTGTAAGGATTTTTTTTTTTTTTTAAAAAAAAAACTTACTAGAACCGAAGCTAATGGATTCAAGTTACAAGAAAGAAGATTCCAACTAAACATCAGGAGAAATTTCTGACAGCAACAGCAGTTTGACTGTGGAATGGTCTCCCTCTGGAAGTTATGGACTCTCCTTGCAGGATTTTAAGCAGAGGCTGGTTGGCCATCCATCATGGATGCTTTAGTTGAGATTCCTGCATCATAGGGGGTTGGAGCAGATGTCCTGTGGGGTCCCTTCCAAGTTTAAAATCCTATGATATTATGTGTGGTGTTTCTCTATGCAATTAAAAGAGGAGAACTTTGGAAAGAACTTAGAAAGTTATATATTAAGGGTTTATTTTGCTGTCTATTTTGTGATTTTAAGTTGCTACTGGGGTTCTCTCTTGGCACCCAAGAACCTTTTTATACCTTTTTTTTCTTGAGTCAGCAAAATGGAGGTGCCTTGTGGCATACGATCATGACACTGAGCTTTTGTGATCTTCCTTTCTCTCTGTAGGGGCGTCACTACAATGTATGACATGTCTATATCTGTACGACAACACTTGTCTCATGCGACAGGCACGTAAATGTTCGGAAGAAACTTGCCGTGAAGTTGCTCTACAAAGCGATATATGTGAGTAAGTTTTCTTCCCCCCACCCGCCCCCAGGTACAAAGAACCCTTCTCAACGGAGGCCTTCCACACACTCAGAAATTACCATGCTCTGTGCGATCAAAGAATTACAGTAAAATCCATACACATGTGACTCAGCCCAAAAGTCTTCTGTAAAATATACAGAAGAGTCTGCCTGCCTGCAACATCTTCTCCTCACAGAAGGAATTATGTGGACTATAACTTTATTAATGGGGATGAAGGATTCTCCAGAAAGATTTCTGAGTTCTATGATGATATTACAAGGGGAGCACCTGACATATTTAGTGATTCATCTCTTAACCAGGATTTCTCCCCTCCAAATGTTCTGTCTTCAGTGAAAAAGCTAAAAGATTGATTTAGGTTTTTTAACACTTCAAGGCTGAGTATGTGGGAGTCCATTTTTCAGGAGCCTCCTAAATATGATACAGTCAGATATTGTAAACAAAGTATTCTATATCTGATTTTCTCCGATGTTCTTCTGAAATTGAGAATGCTGAGGTTGGCTGTTGGGATCAGGCATGATCCCTGGCATGAACCAGGCCTAGAAAAGATTCTAGTGTATAGTCTTTCTGCCCCCATCATCTTCCTGCATGGGATGTTGTAGGAATCCACTGACAATGGACAATCAATCAAATGTCCTTCCATCCACCCATTCAATCAAAACACGGCACAGATTCTATAATGAACTACTTTTTAAACGTGTACACACAATATATTAATAGGTACATTTTAAATGTATGTAATTTCCTACTCATTGATGTATAGAGGTGCTCTTTGCTTTTCTTCTTTCTGAAGTGTTGTTTCTGACCAAATTCATGCTATATGCACTAAAATTCAAATCCTAACTGTGTGAACTCAGAAGCAAATCCCAATGAATTCAGTGAGCCTTACTCCCAGATGTGTGTGGGTTCAGATTTCAGCCTTAAATAGCTTCCTGCTGTAAAATTTAAAAGCCAAGGGAACACATAAATCATTATTGCTCTTTTCAGATGGAAAAAAAAATATCTTTGGTTACTTCTGAATTTTATCCATGCTCCTCAGTCGTAGCCTCTTTGTCCAATTTGGGAGAACCACCAGGGTATGACTGCCCATCACCCCAATCTCCATTTTAAAAATGACATTACATTTAAAATGATTTTCCTTGCTCCCCCTAGGTCCTGCTATCATTTTTACATTTTTACAATGTTAAAATTCACTTATCTGAATGTAATACATTTTGCCCAAGCCTTGCTATATTCTCTGCAGATTTATATATTTAAACAGACAAAGTTTGCCCCCTTCCTTCCTTCCTTCCTTCCTTCCTTCCTTCCTTCCTTCCTTCCTTCTTTATGCTTTGCAGGTTGGCAGCAGATATTTTTGGGCAGATGTCATGCAGGGAGGGAGGGAGAGAGTGAGATCAAACATATTAGAGAGCAGGAGAGATCGGCCAATTCAGGAAGCAGGAGAAATCAGAGAAATCAGTTTCTCCTCTGTTTCCCTTTTGCTGGTTGGCTGCAGCCATTTCAGGAAAAAATAATTGAAAAGGGGTTGGGGAGATCAGAAAAACCCCTGGATTAAAAATGCTCCCATAGGAATTAATGGAAATAATGAACTCATTAAGCCAACGCTTGACTAAGGAATGACCAGGGAACACATTGAGGGACCTGCATGTATTGGCACAAGTCAGCTAACTTTCATCTTGCCCATCTTTTCCCCACCATCTTCTTACCTCTCTAGATTCTGGGAGACTGGGGAGAAGGGGAGCTGCCTGGCACAGGAAGGAGAGACACTTGGCTTCCCCGCCAGCCTGACTCATTGCTGCCTCTTGGACCCCATTCCCTTCCGCCTCTGGTTCTTTTTTTTTTTTTTCAATAATATTTTATTAAGTTTTCTCAAGAATAAAGACCACAAAGATAACAAAAAAAAACAACAACAACAACATCAGAGACAGAAAAAGAAAAATTACAATAATCAAAAATCAAAAATTCCACACAGAAAACAAAAAGATAAAAAAATAAAAATAAAAATCTCTCCTTTCAAATTCTCAACATTCTTTAACTTATTTTCCTGACTTCCTCTCACCTCCCTCCTTGTATTCCATTTTAAATTTAATTCAGCAAATTCATAGCCACTTGTCTTACCCTTAGTTATGTGTCCCCATGTGATATTTACCTCATATTTTCATTTGTAATCAACCCATTCTTACAAATTCTTATTTCCCCAATTTTATCTTGTCCTCAAATCTTTAAAATTCTTAGATTTAAACCATTGCTAAAGCCAATTACTTCCTTTCCGGCATCTCAGTATTTCATTAGAATTACACTAATTCCATAAATATGAATTTATTATAAAAGCATTTCTCATTTTAAGTTTCTCCAACGTCCCTTTTCCTGGTTCCGGATAATGTCAGTCCTTAAGTCTTTAACCCTTGTCAATCCGGCGTTCTAATATCTGAGGCACTCAAGTCACCTCCAGGCCCCCTCTGCGAGTTTTCTTGTTTCTGTTTGTAGTTACATAGATCCTTGTTCCCTGTTGTATTCTTTCGCATTTTCTTCTCTTTCTCTTTGGGGAGCCAATCTCTGGAGGACTCTATGCAGTAAAATTCTTCATCTCCTTTTATCCAGTTGTCCCATTCCCCAGTATTGCACTCCCCAATATCTAGTTTGTAATCCAAAGGGTAATCATTCCAAAGATAATCTTCCACTTGTTTCACAATCCCACCAAAGGTAATAACTCTCTTAAGTCCACAATTTAACCAGTGTCCTGCGAATTCCATCTCCCAATGTTGCGGCTTCTGATCCTGTAAAACTTGAAGACTCTGTGTCTTATGAGATACATTCATAACCTCATGCACTTGCCCTAAGTCAATATCCTGGGTAGATTGTTGTGCAGTTTCTGTAACTGTACATTCCATTGGCACCTCCTTGTTAACTGCCGCTAAAATGTAGGCCGTCTCTTGATTCATAAGAGACACTTTCTCATCCATCTGTTGCAGCACATCATATATTTTGTCCAGGGCAGATAAAACTTCCTCTCTCATCATTCTGTCAAGGTCAGAAAGCTGGTCCCACAGTCTGATTTTCCCAGCTGCTATGTTCTCTTTATAGAATAAAACAAAAGCACTGGCAGACCTCCTCTGGGGGGTGTGGTTACTTTTTAGCATCCATTTTTACAGTGTATCCAACAAGGGAAAATAAAAGTTACTTTCGATTTTCAGATATTTTGTTTCCTTTCAATATAAAACAATCAGGCAGAAGGCAGCATTGGACTTTTTTTTTTTTCCCTTCGAACTCTATCTGTCAGATTTTTTATATTCCTGTTATAGGCACCACCGACAGTTTCTTTCCTTTCATTCCGTCCCCAGGTCAGGAACAGTGAAGACTTATTTTCTTAAGTTACTCTCTGCAGGATTTGCAAAGTCACGGTTTATTTTCCCCCATCCTCCTGCTGTCAGGGGGATTTAGTAGTTAAAAGAGCAGGAAATTCCAGGCTGTCAATTTACGGCTTTTAGCTTGTAAAGTCTTTGCTTTGATCTTTCTACAAAGAGCGGGAAGGCGGACTTCCTATTTACACTTCCCGTCTCGGCTCTAATTCAAAGGTATACTTTTGATCCACAAGTTTCAATTATCCTACTCACGGGTTGTTGTTTGAAATCCGAATTGGCATAGGAAAAAGGACAGCGCTCTCCGACTCTGGCTATGCAGCTTCACTCCACAGAAGTAGCGATTGACTCTCAGCACCACGCCAACCCCCGTCTCACTCCGGAGCCCTTTGTAGAGCTCCTTTGCCAAACAGAGGGGCGCAAACGGTGCCTGCCGAGTCCCACGGTCGCAGGCTTCTTCCGCCTGCGATTTTTGAAAGGGTCCCCGCTTCGCTGCAGCGGTAAGACCCGGTTTCTGTGGAGCTGTCTCCCCCTGAATCAGGGAGAATCCACCATTGTCGGAGGCGCCACCTCCGGAAGTGCTTCCGCCTCTGGTTCTTGACTGCTCTCTCCCTCAGATTCTTCCTGCTCACTAAACCCTGTTATCTTTTCAGTTTCTGACACCTCCATCTCCTTCTTATCCCTCTGACCACTCATTGTAGTCCCACAACAAAGCTCCTGGCTCTGAGCCTTCTTCCCTTGGGGGTTCCCCACCTGGTGCTTCCTGCCTTGCCTCTGCATCCAGTCAGCCCATGACACCACTCTTATAGCACCAGTGCACAGCATCAAACTAAACACATTCCATTTTATGTATCTATTAAATCTCCCAATAAAAAAATCTGGGGCAAAAATGATTGACTTGATATTCCTCTCTAATTCTTCTTACAGTTGCTGAAGACATCCTCAGCCTTACTTACAGTGACTGCGCTAACACTCAGGATTGTATCCCAGGCACCTTTTCTTTTTCTGGAGGAACCCCCCAATTCTTTCGGATGCAAGCTGAATGCTGCAATACTGACCTATGCAATGAAAACCCTATTCAATGTAAGGGCCCTAGTATTTTGGACACTTTCTGTATCAACAATTCTTGCCCAGAGGCAAAATATAGAACTTCCCAAAGACAAAATGTAATAATAAGACACTTATATTCCACCAAGTGTCCATTCCTTTAAATATAGCCTCTCCATAATATATGCATAATATACTTCAGCCCTTACAGAATGTGTATGGAGCTGACTTACCTACTTTAACAAGTGTTTTTCTGTCTTATCATTCCATTGTGGACCGACTGAAAGAAGACATTGAAAACAGAGATTTGCATCCGGTGATCTCGTCGTTGGAGTCCCACTTGAGATTTCACACAGCTGAGGCTCTATCACAGTGGTTTGAGTGATTGAGAGTAAGGCTACAACACTCACTGGAAAGTGGGTTGTTTTCATCCAATGTTCTTTGTGTGTCGAGGTCCCCAAGCCACCCCAAATAAACTCACACTTCACACATCAATTTTGTTTAAGGTTTTTTGGCATGATTTTGGCCACAACTTTATTTAAATACACACATGTGAGTGGTTGCTTAGGCATTGGTTACGACTATCTGTCCTTGCCCCAGGGACAGAACTGACTTCTGGATTCCAGTGGAAGCCAGTCAGGGAAAACAATACTGGGGAGAAATGAAGCTGGGCAACAGACCCTCACTTCTCACCCGCATGCTCCCGGGGCTTGCACGGCCCAAGCCCGATGCCAGGGACTTGGACGAAAAGGATGGCAAGCCCCTTTAACCGAATTCCCTTGCAGCACCACCATTGGAGGGGTAGGCACTTACCCCTCCACCCATCAATTTTAACCAATGCCTAACTGCAAACCTTACAAGTTGTGATGATTTGCTACGCAGTAGGCAAAAACCAAATGGCACCAGCCAATCAGCCAAATGGACAAAATTCCTACCAGGCCCCTGCCCCAACAGCAGGTGACCCCATGACAGGCATAGCAAGGTCAAAGCAAACAACCCCCCCCCAATTCAGGGAGGGTGGACAGGTGATCCGATACACACAGCCCAAGAGGACGCCGAAGGTTGCGTGCCCAGTATTTAAAACCTTTGACCCCAGTTCCAAATTGGCAACATTGAAGTCTCCCCAGAGACTCAAATTGCCCAATCACTGCCTGTGGACATCCAAACAGATCTGGCAAGCAACAGTGGGGTGGCCTGCTGGTCCCCACCACAACACGTACTCTCTGTTAGGGAGAACACGTTTTAGCAACAAGTATATTTCTAGAGATTCTATTCTCTTGATTGAATGAAGGTACATTTGGCTGGAACTTTGGTTTTGAGACATCCTGTATTGTACTTGAACATGATTTTGGTTTTGCAGTTGTCCCGCAAAAATGCTCACCAACTCTGGTCGCTCTTCCCTTTAAAAAAACTCAACAACTCTGGGGAATCCTCCTCCCTCCAACGACAATGGGTAGATCACTGCCATTTTTATATATATACTGGGAGTAGACCACAGTCTCTTGGGTGTTGGACGTGCCTGGCATATATTATGTAAAGGCTATATTTAAAGAAACAGACACTTGGTGGAGTATAAATGTCTTGTTTTTACATTTTGTCTTTGAGAAGTTCTATGTAATTGCATACAGAGTTATGTGAGCTGTGTTTATTTCTCTGTATTCCTTTGTGTTGTGTTTTGCTTACTTTGTTGCAGAGGCAAAATATAACTGGGTGAAAGGTTTGTCTTCCTAGTGTCTCTGGAAAGCAGTTGGACTCCTCTTCACGAGTCCCATAAAATCTGATGTGGGGATCTTGTGCTTTTCCATTTGGTCATCAAGTTTCCCAGCTCAAAAGCAAGTAATAGTTTTTACACGTCTGGGAAAATCAAGAGATGTGCACACATTTATCAATTTATATATGAGTGTGGGGGGAATTGACATATTTATTAGTGTGACTTTATTTATAACTGGGTGTGTTACTATTGTCACATTCCATGAAGTTTAATGAAAGAAGCAACAACCCTTCTAAAATGTCAAAACTAGATCCTATTTAAGATTTGACTGAATGTTGTAGCATTTTCATTTCATTGTTAGGGGCAGGGCGGCTGTTGCCCACAGCAAACCAGTATGTACCCAGTAGCATCATTCCCAACAAATGATCTTGTTAATGGTGATAATCACAATGATCACTCCAAGACTGAACCTGAAACCACTATAAATGCCTATCATGGATAGTAGAAAAGTATCATCTTCCATTCAAAAGAGTAAGCCTGGATCCTAGAATCTGTGGGGAAGCCTTGTTTCATCTGATAGGCTGGTAAGGATTAATGCCAATCTGCTTTTGTCCTGGCTGGCAGAATTGTCAATCTCATTTCACACAATTCAGATCACTCTCATGCAGAAGCAGGTAGACACCAAGATGCATGTTCTGAGAAAGACCTGCATATGTTACATACAGAAGCCATACTCATGAGCAACACTCAACAATATTTATATTAGATTTTCCCAGCTGGAACATTTGATGGCACTTTTAGAACACCATGCCGGTGGGGGGGGGGGGAGTGATAACCCTTTGTACGAACTGGAAAATAAGGGCCAGAATGGAACAGTCATGTCAGAATAAATGGAATTCATCTGCTAACCATAAATTTCATTTTGCCAGTGCAACCTGAGAGTTTTGGTCCACTTCAGTGCCCATTCTGTTTCATGTGGCTGGCAAACGATTGTGTGGTCATCGGCACCCATAACTGCCCTATTGGAGAGACTAAGTGCATAACATTTGCTGGTATCATGCAGCAAGGTGAGTAGAACTGCCAATCAGCAGAGGGTGGGGGTGAGGGAAAACAGCTCTCAGCCATCAGCTACTTGACCATTTTCTGACCAAATGTGATAAAAGCAAAGGATGGGGTGGGGATCTGTGTTTTATTTGAAGGTAATAATTTAAAGTTTTCTTTACACCGCTTGTCCCATTCCTCAGTCAATGGCATGGTGTTGACCCACCCCCAGACAGTCCTGGGAAATTCCTGATCGCATGGAAGCAAACATGTACAAAGCTGTCATTCCCATTTTGAGTTTCCACGTGCCTTGGAGGGATGTTGTATTGGTGGGCTTTGGGGGAAATTAAATTGGTGGCTAAATTCGCAAATGTGGGCTTCACCCAATAGCCTTGGTCTGGTCAGAGTAGAAGTAGACAGGGAAGAAAGGGAAAGCAGGGCTTGTGGAAGACATCAGAAGTGGGCTGTTCTCAGGTGCCATGGTCCTGAAATTTGCCCAAGAATGCCACACCCTGATGCCAAACCTGACTCATATTACTCTGCTTCATCTTTCATTTCAGTGTCTTTTTGAGGGGGATGAAATTACATCTTGTGAATTTTCAGGGAACATAACATGGGTGGGGGTGAAAGGGTCCTGCAGGTTGCCCAAGTGTGCCGGGTCCTTAAGTCCACCCTGACTCATATTAACATTCTTTTCTTTCTAGTGGGTACATCTCTAGTGTCAGCTGCTTTCAAAGGATGTGCAACACCAGATTTCTGTAATTTCATAACAACAATCCCAATAAGGAGTAAAGCAAAGACTGAATGGCTTGCTGACGTTCAATGTCACCCAAGCGACATGTGTTGATGCCCAGCCATCGTCCTATACTTCTGGCCTGTAGATGTGCCCTTCGTGGGACTTGGGAGGAAACTGTGCTATCAGCGGCAGGGTGTGGAAGATCTCTGGAGATGCTGAAGATGCCTGAGGCAGGTGCAAGAGGGCAGGAAATTGAGATTTGGGAGCTGTAGTTAGAGAAAATATAGCACAGAGATTTCCATTTGAATTGTGATCTGAATAAATTGATAAAGCAGACAAATTCTGTTTCTTGCATTGGGGCTTTTCAAGTGAATAATTTCTATGCAGTGATGGCACAATGAATGTTAACTTCTGAAGGCCAAGAACGAGAAGAAAACTGAAAATTGTAATCTGGGGTAGTAATAGTTTTTCCCTAATGGCACAGGTTTTAGTTTTGTTTTTTCTTTAGTAGGGGGAACTAGTTCCACTAGGAAAGGTGAATGAAGAGAAAAGCATTACACTTTACGGCATTGTTATGTGCTCAGTCTAGAAGGCTCGTTTTTCCATTACACCACTATTATCTGCAAATATGTAAAGAAACTAGAGATCAGATAAAAGATCTCAGTTGTCAGTCCAGTTACATCCTGACTTAACTAGTGACTGATTTCTTTGGCTCACCCACCCCCACCATTCAAATGTTTCCAGAAGCTTTGATTCTGAGGAATATTCAATTAAAATTCAATAGCAGCTTGTACCTGGTGGTTCTCAGGAATTCCAAGGAACCAAAAATCTGTATGGTTTGGAAAGGTCTATAGACTGAAACTTCCTCCTTGATGTCAGGAACCCTCAAGACAAATTGTCCCCAAACCATTCACATTCTAAAGCCAAAACACAGGTGTAGCATGAAAGGCGAGGTCCAGACATAATCCAAGGTCAAAAAGACAGTAAGTACTTTGTTTGTTAGGGGTAAAGGCATAATGGAAAGTCAGATCCCTTAAGGGTGCCCAGAACCCAATCGTATTTCTGTATACTTAATGTGGGGTGCATGAGTTGTTAGGGGAGGGGTTTTACCTCTGGTGGAGGACACGTTGTGCTCATTCTGGGGTAGTTTGTCCACCTTTGCTTCCCTTGCTCTCAGCTCTCAGCAAGTGACAGCATCCACACCCCAGGAAATGGCTTTGAATGGCTAGCTAAACCAGGTGAGGGTAGCCATTGGGTCTCAAACCTTTGTTGAGTTAGGCATTTCCACTGCATGCAAAGGCAAGCTCTGGCGGATTGAGCAGATGAGAGCAATGGTTAAGAAAGTATTCTTTCTTTTTTTTGCACATGATGTAGAGGGAAGTGAGGGGCAGATGGGGAACATCAGCCTGGGAAAGCAGACCATCTAAATGGGAAACTCTGACACTAAACCTCCACTGCTTTGTGGGATATCTTCAGGAGAAGAAAAGGCTTAGGAGTAAACCCTACACCAGTGGTTTTCAACTTTTTTGAGTCTACAGCACCCATGACCAACCACATTCCTTCTGTGGAAGACACTTACAATGGGGTTCCATCACAGGGCATTGCCCTGTTCCACTCCTGTCCCATTCCGCCCTACCCCCTTTCTGTGCAGTTTTGGGTGCCGGTGTAAGTGTTACCCGCACGTGCCAATTGCACACAAGTGGTGATCCCAATGTACCTGGTGAAAACTTGTGTTGTTTGGTCATTTAGCATTTTTAAGGCTTAAAATTTAAGCAGTAGAGCATTGAAAAAGCTTTTTTAAAAAAATGATGAGTCATCAATTTCACTGAAAAATATTGTTTTTGTAAGTTGGGGGGGGGATGGAAACAAACTTAAATAATGAAAAAAAATTAAGATACTCTGGGAGAAATTATACCAACAGAAAATAAAGACACAAACAAATCTACTTTGAAAAACTGATATAATGATATACTGCAACGGTGATGTAGTTGGGTAGGGGAGACATTTCTTTCTGGCCTGAGATGACTCTGGAGAGGACCAAACTTTGTGACTTTTGGGTTGCTGCTAATATTACCTAAGTATAGGCTCTGGAGTAAATTAAATGTCTTACAGATGCCTCCATCTCAATCTAAATATGTGGCTGTGCAATCAAAGAAAAAGATCTGGTTGCCCCCTTTGGAAGAGCTGGATAAAGCTGAAGAATTTCTTCTTCACCAAACCTTTATTGTTGTTGTTTAGTCGTTTGGTCATGTCCGACTCTTCGTGACCCCATGGACCAGAGCATGCCAGGCATTCCTGTCTTCCACTGCCTCCCGCAGTTTGGTCAAAAAAACTTTATTAGGCATTACAAATTTAGGCCATCGAAAAACATTCATATATAAAATTATAAAATATAAAGAAATAAACAGCCATGTAAAAATATGTAATAATGAGGATTTTCACTGGAGTTTCTTTCCACTAAATAGTTCCATTCAGCCGTCTTGGAGATACTATTGATAAAAACTCAGCCACCTTAACCTCCTGTTAGCCATGGCGAAAGGCAACCCATTACATCAGAGCCATTTTGTATGGAATTTTTGAGGATGAGATGAGAGTAATCATCCTCACCACCACCCCCCAGGGCCGGGAGGGGGGGCAGCTTCATCCGCAGATCGCCCAAGACCTGCTCCCAGTCAGGAAGGTATGATGGGGGAGTGGGCACTGGGTGTAAAGCACCGTGTGTTTTTTTGGCAACTCTCCAAAGCCGTCACCACCAGCAGCAAGCACCTGCTTTTTAAGATGAAGTTTAGACTTAATTAACAGGTGTGCTCTGGACTAGAGGAAATAAAGTACTCTGCCAATTGATTCAGCCACTGGGTGCCAAGGATTAGACCTGGAGAAGGAAAAGGATTACCATTACAATTGGACTGTTATGTTAGAATCGAAGGGGGGGGGAGGCTCCATAATTTATTTTTGATATACTTTGCATTTGCTATCTGATTTGGCAAATCTCCCCTGGAAAGACTGACTGCCTGACTGCAAAGTACACAAGCAGGATTGAGAGAATACTTTGTTATCATTATGATTATGGTTTTACTATAGAACTGACTATGTGAAACTGGACTACATTTGGTAATCACCTTAAATGGGATGATAAAAAGAACTGATGACAGGATTTATGGGTTTCCGCTGAAGCACCGGTTCATTAATCAGTTGGAAGGAGATAAAAAAAAATTCTGGATATATATCCGGTGCAAATGGCTGAGATCCAGATTCCTTTCGGTTCTGAGTTGTGTCACATCAAGAATTGCCTCTGAGAGAAAACGAAAGTGAATGCTGAGCATAGATTGTTTGGATTATAAAAAGGAAAACAAAGGGGAAAACCAGCAAGAAACTTTCACATAGAACTTTATAGGACTGAGCTGCTTGTTGGACGAATTCAGAGGCTGTTAAAAATAAATGAAGGATTAACTTCAGATTGTTTTACTGGAATTACCACCTAAATAAGGAATGCAGCACCATGTGAGATCATCGCTCCTCAACCCCCAGAAGCCACCCAAAGACTTATAATTTGGCATAGAATTTGATTGGATTACAATTTGGAGAGTTTTTAATGTGGTTTAATTTGGATTGTTAAAATGGAAAAATTAATAAATATTATATAAAAAAGATAAAAGATAAAAACTCAGCCACCCTTGCAGTTACATCAGGGTTAATGTCAGACATATAGAATCTGATATTTTCATTGTGCCATGATGTTAGACTACCCAAAAAGGGGATAGCACGTTTTTGCATAGCTGGTTGTACAATGGACAGTAGAAAAGAATATGTTCTACTGTGTCTGGCACATTCAGAAAATATCTGCAATGTCTATCGTTTCTGGGGGTGCTTAAATATCTGCCCTTGACAAAAGCTGAGGGGAAAACGTTCAGTTGGGCTAACGTAAAGGTCTTGTCTTGGCCTGGAATTATTAATTTTTGAAATATAAGTGACCCTGTTATCTGTTGCATTTAAACCTTAAAATTTGAGGGAGCAAATTTTATTTACAGCTGACTTGAATTCCCCCCCAATGTCCCTTAATCTGATTTGAATATTACGATAAATATATTGCTCACTTGAATTATATGAGAGTTCCAAGTCAGTACAAATCAACCTGGTTTTGCTATGTACGACTTGGAACCATCTGGATTTATAAGAGTCCAAAAGCAAGTCGGAAAGCAGACTCCAAGATTGGCAATGGATATGGCAACACAGCTGTATTTTAAAGTGCTAGCCTACACCTAGTTCTGCACACATTGTCTCACGATTGGTTGAACTAGGGAGCCCCAGGATACGTCTCAAGAAACTTGAGTGTATCTTATCTAAATCACTGTTATATACTTATATCCATTATTGGGATCCCAAGTAGCTGGGATGACACTTTAGCTTGAAAAATTTGAATAGCAGCTAATACAAATTGGTTACTTTTCTCAAAATAAAGAGAAGCTACTGCTGAGGAGGTACACTTTGCCTATTCTATAGCACTAGTATGGTTTGCCCAACCTACGTTGCTCTGGAATAAAATTCCGATATTTCTGTGCATCTTTACTTGCTGGATTTCTTGTCCTCTTAAAAACTGAAGTAAACAAATCTTGATCAAAACCATCAGGGGGCCTGGGGCAACTTCAGGGCTTCAAAACTTCCACTTAGCTAGGAATTTCACAGTGTGGGTGGGACCTTGGGGGCCAGTCATTGCCTCTCAGCCAAGCCTACCTCACAGGGTTGTTGTGCTGATAGAAAGGGGAGGTGGGAAAGAACCACACACCCCACCTTGAGCTCTGGGTAGAAAAAATGGGATATCATTGTGATGACACACACACAATAGTCCTACACACACAAGAAGCAACCGAGTAGGAAGTTTTTTTGCACAAGGCCCTTTCAAATCAGTGGGAAGTCAAGCAACACCACAGCTGTGCAGGGCTGAGCTGACACTCTACATGGGTAGCCCCAGCCATCCAGGTGCCACAGTCTACAGTCTGGGAACTCGTGATCTAACATATTCCCAGCTTCAAAGGTTTCAGCTTTTGATTAAAGATTCACCCAAAGCCATTGAACACCCAACTACATGGAAGCACACCAGATGAATAAAATGCACCAAGTTGACATATCAAATAAACCTTCCCTTCATCTTTGTTAAGTTGCAACTTTTTTTCTGAATTAAAAACAGAGATCAGGTAGCCCAACATCTAGTTACCTTTGTCCCAGCAATTTGCTGAAATTGGGTAAGAGTAGAGCACTTTGGGAGGTACAGTGTTTCCATCAAATTGCTTCCATTAGTTTGGAGTCTTAATAAAACAAGGTGGAAACAGTCCTCATGATGTTATGGGCACCTGGTCACAACCCTGTGTCTAGTTTTGTCAGCTGAGAAGTTTCTTCTAACATCAACTGTTATTTAGCCATAACCCTAGGAAAGCGGAGAATGCCTGTCCGGTTTCTGATTATGCAGGAACCCACACAAAGTTCAAATAAAAACAGAGGCAGTGATCTGTGTGAAAGACAGGTCCCCCAAACCCAAGGGCTCAGATCCTTGTGTTGCAGCTGGGTCTCACACCACAACCCTGTCAGCTCCCCCCCCCCCATTCCTTCTGTCAACTAGACTGGGACAGGAGAGTGTAAGATTTTGAAGAAGCAAGAACTGAAAACAGGGATCTCTGCTCTCTGATCCTCACAGTTGCAAATTTGCTCAATAGCAAGCAAGAACTGGATTTAGTATCAAGGCTGTACCCAAATCAACACACACAAATTTGACATGAAGTAGGTTTATTCAGAAAGAAGCAATTGCATTCTAAAATGGGACATAATAATAATAATAATAATAATAATAATAATAATAATAATAATAATTTTTATTTATATCCCGCCCTCCCCAGCCGAAGCTGGGTTCAGGGTGGCTAACAACAATCAACCAATCCCACATTCTAAAAACATTTCATTACAAAAATTAATTAAAATCAAATTGATGGCAACCGTTAAGCATAATTCTGTGCAGATTGCCAGAGGAGGGAGTCAGGCTGCGCCCTGACCAAAGGCCTGGTGGAACAGCTCTGTCTTGCAGGCCCTGCGGAAAGATGTCAGGTCCCACAGGGCCCTAGTCTCTTGTGACAGAGCATTCCACCAGATTGGAGCCGCAGCCGAGAAAGCCCTGGCTCTAGTTGAGGCCAATCTAACCTCTCTGTGGCCTGGGACCTTCAGGATGTTTTTATTTGCAGACCGTAGGTTCCTCTGTGGGACATACCAGGAGAGGCGGTCTGTAGGTACGAGGGTCCTAGGCCGTATAGGGCTTTAAAGGTTAAAACCAGCACCTTAAACCTGATCCTGTACTCCACCGGGAGCCAGTGCAGCTGGTATAGTACCGGATGAATGTGATCTCGCAGCGAAGACCCCATAAGGAGTCTTGCCGCGGCATTCTGCACCCGCTGGAGTTTCTGGGTCAGTCTCAAGGGCAGCCCCACGTAGAGCGAGTTACAATAATCCAGTCTGGAGATGACCATCGTGTTGATCACAGTGGCTAGGTCAGGGCGAGAGAGATAAGGAGCCAACTGCTTAGCTTGGCGGAGATGAAAAAATGCCGCCTTTGTTATAGCTGTAATCTGCGCCTCCATAGAGACGGTGCTGGCACTAATTGCACCCCCGCAAGAGATGGAAGTTGCCCCCTCAATCCCATATCGTCCCGTCCCATCCAGAGGACCTCTGTCTTCGAAGGATTTAACTTCAACCGGCTCCCACGTAAGCATCCAGCCACAGCTTTCAGACAACTGGTCAGTGTGTCTGGGGCTAAGTCAGGATGGCCAGCCATCAACAGATAGAGTTGGGTGTAATCGGCATACTGATGGCAACCCAGCCCAAAACTCCGGACAAGCTGGGCGAGGGGGCCCATAAACCTAAAATGAGAAAAATCGTTTGAAAATGTACAAACCAGAGTAAACTAACAAAGCTAACTTATCCATCTGCCATGGATACTTAAGTTGAGATCCCTGCATTGCAGGCAGTTAGACCAAAGCACTCTCTATTGTGTAGCACCCTGCTTGTGGTTAACGCTTAGCTGGAATGAAATATTCAACGCAGCAATAGAGAAATTAAAATAATAATTTATTTGTCAGACAAATAAATATGAGGCACAGTGGTATATGGTTACCAAGCTCTGGCCTGGCCTCCTGCCGTTATGGCCAGCACTTATATTTCCTTAATCCAGCCCCCTTGCTCCTCCTGTGGCTGCCTCTGTCCAATCAGCCTGGTTGAAATTCCTATTGGCTGTTTGCTAGAACCAATCACAAAAGATACACCCATTTCCTCATGCCCTTTTATGGGAAACAAAAAGATATATATTCTTCTGTCTATAAATGACAAATAAGTAGTAATATATCTTACATGTGTCTCAACAAGGAACCTTAATTACCAGCTCACCTCGCCCTATTGCCCTCCAAAACAAATGGTTTAATCTCAAATTTTTATCTTAAACAGATGTCAAGGATCTTGAGTTCACATCATCATTGAAAGATCTCCTTCTCTTGAAGGTCTTTAAACAGATAACCATATGTGTGCTCTAATGATGTTTCCTGCTTGGCAGGGGGGCTGGGCTGATGGCTGATGGCCCCTGTGATCTCTTCCAACTATATGAAATAAGAATCTAGCATAAGGATTTAACATTTCTTAGCTTCTAATTCCTTTGCATAATTACATTTAAGCCAATATATTTAATACATAACATAGATAGCTTTTTAGAAGAATAAACCTTTTCAAAGTAAAAAAAGGAAGGAACAGTTTCCAGCCTCAAAATAAGATAGAAAGAAAACTTCTCTTCTCCAGCCAAGCCAGTTGCCTTTTTCACTGCTCTTGACCTTTCAACCTTAGGAAAATATGGCTCAAGTTTAATGGGAGGCACATGGTTTTATTTTACTATTTACCCACTCTTAATTATGTTTATCTCTTTTTTTATCTTCTGTAATACGTAGGGTCAGTGTAACCTTGGCTGTCAGCCTGTAATTCCCTTTGACTTTGAGAATTGTTTTCTGCTATAAATCAGGGGGCCCCCTTGTCCAGGAGAATAAACATCTTGCCAAGGTTCTTAGGCAGCTGGTCTTCTGCCTGGCATGAACATTTGAAAATCTTTAAGCTCATTTTAAAATACAGGCCCTGATCAAGCCTCAATAAAAATGCATGGCTATGATTAGATGCCTCAATTGAACACTGAATCTATCAGTTAAAATCCAGAGAAAGGAAGTCACAGCATCCCAGGTGTGGCAAAGTACCACAGTGACAAGGACCGACCCCAAACAATAAGTAGAGGCTTCCTTTGTAGTAATAAGCACAGTAACTGGAGTGAGTCTCCTCAACCGATCACATTTCAAAATTGGAATCTTCTGGTACTTTTGCATATACACTTTCCCACAGCTGAAAGTACTTCCCATTTTTCAGGCCTCATACCTGGCCTTAAAAACAGAAAACCCAGATAAAACAGCTGACACAGTTCAGAAAAGGCAGCCCTGCCAAAAGTTCACAGATGCCCACCCAGCCATGAGACTTTCTGCAAAACGGCAGAAACAGGATTTTTTTAAAAAAAAGAAAGGAAAGAAAACCCCAACCACCTTCAATAGTTAAAGGTTTATTCAGATTGCAGGATCAAGTAGGACCACCTGGTCCAGAAAAACTACAGTTAGAAATGCCAATGGAACACATACAAACCGGACCATATTGACAAAGCTATCTTATCCATCTATCATGGCTCTTTTAGTAGAGATTCCTGAATTGTAGGCAGTTGGAGTAGATGACCCTGGGGACTCGTGTCAACTCTACAATTCTATGATATGCATAGCATAGAACATTGAATCTCCCAGTTAAAATCCATAGCAAGGAAGTCACAGCATCCCAGGTGTGGCAAAGCAGTGCAGTGAGAAAGACGGACTCCAAATTACCAGTGTAGGCTTGCTATGTAGTAATAAGCAGAGTAATTGGGGTGGGTTTCCTCAACCAATCATGTTTCAAAATTAGAATTTCTGGTACTTTTGCCTATATGCTTTCCTGGAGCTGAAAGTACTTCCCAATTTTCTGGCCTCATCCCTGGCCTTCAAGACAGAAAACCTATGCAAAACAGCTGGCACAGAATGATTGCAACACAATACCAGCTTTTAGCCAGAGGCGTAAGTGGGGGAACAATTTTCTTGACACTCTGTACATGCTCACTGCAGCATAAAGAAGCCAGTAGACAATATTTCATTTATTCCCACTACACCAATGAATGTTTCTTCTCCTTCCGGGACTAGCTGACACAGTTCATAAAAGGCTGCCCTGCCAAAAGTCCACAGGGGCCCTGCCAACTGTTACAACCAGCCATGAGACTTTTTGCAAAACAGCAGAAACAGGATTTTTTTCTTTGGAAAGGAAAGAAAACCCCAACTATTTTAAATAATTAAAGAAAGTAAGCTAACTCCTCTCAGTCAAAAGGTTCTGTGATAGTTTGCCACAAAAAGAATCCTAAAATCCCCTCTCCACCATTCACAGTGGATTAACACCAAAGTCGTGTAGGAGTGGAAGAGAATTTTATTGTAAACAATAAAACATGGTTATCTTCCCTGTGGGATTCTTCCAGTGAGTTCTGTGTGGAATCCTCCCCACTCCCCCATTCTTCTTGCTGCAAGGACATAGATTAAGAATGGCCACCACAGGCCCTATTTACATTGTTCGGTTCTCTGTTTTAAAAGTTGGCTGTTTGAAGTACATCTTAAAGATGAAGAGAATCAGATTCATACTAAACAATATGATTTAAAGAATAGCAACAATGTCCTTGCCAAGCTTAAGAATGAAAAATATTTTTTAAATAAATGAATTCTGCAAGGCTAACTAGTTGATCATCCAACATAGCTTGACTGAATGGGGAAAGTCCAAGAGATGCCCACTTGCCGGGACAAGAAGGACCCATGATGTACACGTGGACCCTGGGAATATGATTGTGCAAACGATTTCCCATAGCAAGGGCGAAGAACACAGGTGTAACTTGGATTCCTATTTGGCAAAATTTCATGGTGTTTCTGAAAGTGATTTGTGTTCCAAAATCACATCATGTGCTTTCTGAGAAAACTCCATTTGGGCTAGTTTCCACATCTCACTAAACCAGTTGTTTAGAAGAGGTGCCTGAGGCTCCCACCCCTGACTTATAAATTCCTCTGTGTAAGCTCATAGTTGCACACGTTGCCTTTTTGGGGACCAGATCATCTTGAAATCCTCCTTAGCTTTTGATCATCCCAACACCATGAAGACTCTCCTGTGCATGGGCCTCCTCTTGGCCTTGTTTTCACTAGGTGAGTAAAAACCAGATTTCCTGCATTCCTTGAATTTCCTCTAGAATATGGAATGGCCAGTGGGGCTAGAGCAAGGGAGGTCAATAATTTCAAGTGCTCTTAGACAGAATAATGAATAAATGAATATTGTGATAAAGAGCAGGAGGATCTGGGAGCTAGGACTATAATCTTGGAGGAAATCTGTGAGATAAAGATTTGGAAGCTCCCAGAGATTTCTAATTTCCTTCCTTTGATTGTCCTATTTAGTGGGCTGGAACTGGCCAGAATGTGCCACAGGAACTTGGTCCTTTGGAAGATTAGGAATGGGAGAGAGGATGAGTGATCCATTTAATATATAGTAAGGAATCCTGGATTACCTACAGAAAGCAATATATTCACCTCTCTTTCTGCTGCGAAGCTCTCCTTCCTCTAGATGAAAAGCCCCCAACTGGAGTGTTCTGACTACAGGGAGGGGCTGAACTGCCTCAGCATCCATTGGACCCTGTTCTTGACTGCTGTGAGCCCTGCCTCCTTAACCTGCTGCACTTGCCAGAATGCTCTGCTAGGGCTTAGATTGCTCCATTAAGGAGCAAATTGGGTATGCAGGCAAGGGGTTGTGGAAGTTTCCATGATTTACCATGCCATGACTTCATGCCTCTGAAATTTGTGTCCAACACTGGCCTATTTCTGATTTCTGAGTCTAGGAAGGGTTTGGGGGAAAGGGCTTGAGTGACAGACAGAGAGCAGAAATGTCAGGAATGGGAGGAGGGTCTAGCACTCCTTTTGTGCTAGTTTTGCTGTTTAAACCACAGGCCTCACAAACAGCACAGGAATGTTTGAAAAGGCCTCATTACTTACTTACAAATTACTTACAAAAATAAACATTAAGATTCTTGGTAAAAACAAAGTTAAGGGATGTGGAAAGGGTGTGAAGGCTGCAGTATGAAATGTTCTGCCCGGGAAGGAAGCCCTATTGAATTCATTTGGGTGTATTTCTTTGTAGACATGTCTAGCATTGTGCTAAGAGGGATTTCAGATGGCCTCTGCATGCAGTGCTGACACCGAGGAGGTGGTGGTGCTTAAAGGCTCATTGGCACCAAATACATGACACGCACTGCAACCAGAGGACAACTGATCAGTGCCCAACAAAGCATGTCTTGCATTTAAATATGCTTGTAATAATCAGAGCAAAGAACATTACCTCAGCTTATTTTGGGGAGGTGTAACTCCCATGACTGGCATTTACCCTGCAGCTTTGAGGCAGGGAGGGGCAAGTGGTAGAGTCTGGCAGTGCTGGCTATACTGCTTGGGGACAGCAGCTGTGTAGGGGCCAGCCCTAGATGGCTCTGCTGGAGCGTACAGGCAATGGTCCATTCTGAGGATCCTAAAAACTGACTCTATTCCTCAATGAATGGGCCAGGGGTGGCCCTCTATTCCTGGCCCTCTGAATATTCTACTTTGGTTTCAAGGGGGAATGAAGGAAATTCCCATTCCTTTTATGCAATGAAATGTCAAATGCAGGCAGAATAATACCTAGCTTCTCAGAAGAAGTAAAGCCTGTCTAGAATTGGGATGACATGAAGTAAAGGGAAATGGAGCGAATGCAGGCTGCGCAGCTATCACAGAAGCCAGAACAGCAAGAGGGATTGCTGTTCTGGCTTCTGAGATTCAGATTTTTTTTCTCTTGTTTTCCTCCTCCAAAAACTAGGTGCATCTTGTGGTCTGGTGCATATTATAGAGTGAAAAATACAGTAGCTTCTCAGAAGAAGTAAAGCCTGTCAAGAATTGGGATGACATGAGCACTTGGAACTAATCTATTAAATATAATGTAAAGCTCAGGAATTTGCCATCGTCTTCCTCTTCCTTTTCAATCACAGCACCATTTAAATGCCTCTGGCCTCATATAACCAACATACTTAAGTTTAAATGCATGAAGGTGTTAATGCCATATAGTAAGTTGTCCTGCCAATCTTTGCTAGATCAAAAAGGAGGTTTCTTTTTGCTTAAGATAGTGACACCGAGGTCTTGTTATATTCTTTCCTCTCTGTAGGGGCACCACTACAATGTATGACCTGTAAATATGATGCCTACAATAAATGCATCTCGCGAGAGCCACGGTTTTGTCCAGGCAATGCTTGTCGTGAAGTTGTTATGGAAGACGAAATATGTAAGTTAGGTTTCTTTCTTTCTTTTGTAATATAGGGTTGCCATACATCCAGTTTTCCTCAGATGTGTCTGGGATTCCAAGGGCGTAAGTAGTGTTGGGGGTGGGGATTTCTTAAAATTGGCAAAATGGCCAGGTTTTTGCAATCAGAACCTGGAAGTAGATTATTTTGGAGTGATTTTTCAAAAAAAGGGGGGACCCTGTCATATTTCTGCATGAACCTGGGATGTTGTAGGAATCCATTGACAATGGAGAATCAATCAAATGCTCTTCCATTCACACATTCAGTCAACAAATGGCACAGATTCTGTAATGAACTTCTTTTGAAACATGTACACACGATGCATTAAGAGGTAGATAAATTGTTTTTTATGTATATCATTTTCATATTCATTTATGTATAGAGGTGCCTCTTTGCTTTTCTTCTTTCTAAAGTGTTGTTTCTGGCCAAATGGAAGCTATATGTACTAAAATTCCAATCCTGACTATATGAATTCAGCAGCAAATGCCACTGAATTCAATGAGCCTTACTCTCAGGTATGTGGGGGTTTGGATTTCAGCTTTAAATAGCTTTCTGATGTGAATTCCTGATATGAGGAAATAGCTCCTCAGTGCTAACCTCATTGTCCAGTTTAGGAGAACCATCTGGATTTCACTCCCTACCTTTGACCAACTCAATCTCCATTTTAAATGTGACATTACATTTAAAATTATTTTCCTCCCTCTCCCTGTGACATTTTTGTTGTTCACTTACAGCTATATTCTCTCTCTTTGTCTGTTGCCTCTGTGAGCAACACTAAACAAGATTATAAGTTTCTACTGAACTATGAAATCAAAGTAGTCAGAGTGACTGAAATCCCAACCCTTCTCACCCAGGATTATGCCTTCCTTAATTCAGAGTGGTGTACGTCTTAGTAGGGATGGCTAGCTTTGTAGGCATAGGTTTGTCATGTACTGGTTAGGATTGATGATGGGCCGCTTCATCATGTTAACTTTATTAACCCAGCTGTTTGATGTTTCTCCTGAAAAAGATTTTAACTCTGACAATGCATTCACATTGAAAATGAACAGCTAAGGAGAACAGA
The DNA here is from genome assembly GCF_951804945.1 of Podarcis cretensis. NCBI lineage: Eukaryota > Metazoa > Chordata > Lepidosauria > Squamata > Lacertidae > Podarcis > Podarcis cretensis. Next base: position 16,037,870 of record NC_137177.1, on the reverse strand, counting down.
TCCATATCTGTTTAGAAGCTTTAAAACTTAATTGTAAATCCTGCAAAGACTAACAAAAGTATTCATTTTATATGCATGAAAACATGTATCAGATGCATTTCAGTTTAGAATGTGACTTGCATGGGGGGGGGGCGCTAGGGGCGCCTTGGAAGATGGCTGCCAATACCATCTATCCAGCTTGCACAAGGTAATTAGAGGCTGATTATGGGGAATAAATCAGTCTCCCTCATCTTTCCTGGGATTGGAAAGATGCTGCCCTTGCCCGCGGTTGCCATAAATCACCCCCGAGTTTGAATGAAGGAGGGGGTGAGAGGCACTGGGCGCAAAGCCCTTGTGCAGGCTTGGAGTTCCCTGCCAGCTGCTTTCAGGAGCGAGCCTGGTTGCGTTGCTTAAAAAGAAGAAATAAATTGGAGAAGTAAACGCACATGCTTCAAGAGAGGTCAGGAGTGTTTTTTATCTGCTAATAATTTTACCACTGAGATGAAGAAGATCAGGATGGAAGGACGGAAGGAACAGAGAATCGCTGACATGTTGGTTGGTGGAACGGAACAGAAGGGGGGGAAGACTCTTTATTTTTTCATGTGATTACCTAACAACCCTCCCCCTTAAAGAACCATCTCAACAACCAATTTGCAAATGGGATAAAAAATGAACTGTGTGCGGCAAAAAATAATATGAATTAAAGGTTTTGTTTTGTGAAAGATTTGGAAAGAAACGAGACTCTCTCTGTGACGCAGCAAAAAATGTGACCCGATATGGACAGGCAGACCTTTGCTGCAAGATGGATGGTCTTAGGGAGGAATAGCCATGTATCGGTTATCAGGCTGGGATCGTAAATTTGAAAGGGCTGTTATCCTCCTGGAGAGACTAATTATGATGCAGCGGGTCTGGAAAGTTAATGAGCGGACATTTAGACTGTATTTCATTGGAGCGACAAAATGGCGAATGTTTGCTCGAATGAAAACCGGGACTATTGGATTTCTGTGAGAGAGAGTATTACAAAGCCCACACAGAATTATAAATAAGACTGTTTCTTTCAATCCACTTGTGGAGAGAACTCGGAGGTGACTGAAAAGGAAAATGAGTAACGACAAAGAGTTGAGAAGCAGCAGAAATATGGATGATTGGACTCCTGATGATCGCGAAGCATGGGTACCCCCCACAAAAAAAATTAATTTGGAAAACATTTGGACTTTATGATGTGTATTGATACAATTTGGACTAACTGGTATGATCTGTTTAATTTGGTAAATGGAAACGTAATAAAAATTATTCTTAGGAAAAAAATAGAATGTGACTTGCATGGAACAGATGTTTGCAACTTGTGCTGCAATGGAATGTAATACTTTTGGATCTGAAGCCAAAAATCACACTTAGGAGAGAATATGGTGGGTTCTATTTATCTTTGAGAGTAAAAGCAAACATGCAAACTCTAATTAATAATGCCAGTTGCAAAACAGTTAAATCATAGTTTAACTGTTTAACTTCTACCTCATGTTGTGATAGCATTATTTTCTGCATGTTTCCCATACATAGTGTAACCCAAAAGCTATGACATCCACACAGTGCAATAAAAGTAATACAAGCAGGGTCACTCCCTCGCTTTGTGAAAATTCACTCATCCAAACACAAAGAATTATACTCAAACCCCGGTGATGTGCACATCACGAGGGAAGTGTTTTTTTTTTTTTAAAAAAAAATTTATTACATATTACAAATATATATACATATTGTGTATTCAAAAGAAAATTGCATTAAAAAGAATAAAAAACGAAAGAAGAAAAGAACATTTTTAAAAAAGAAAAGACAAATGAAAAAATAGACATTTTCAATTATACATCTTTGTAGGGAATCCAAGCCTTCCTTTTACTACTTCTGGCTTGTCTCCCTGATTTGTATCTTGACTTCCCACCTCCCTTAAACGGTTCCTAATAATTCATAATTTCTTGTTGTCTGTATTCAGTTAGTAGAACAATCAAATTGCCAGTGGGATTTTAATCTACGCTGAGCCAAGTGAAGTGTTGGGAACCTCCTTTTTTCATGTAATTCATGAAGACATTCCATTTTCTCCTTATTCTCTCATTTGAACGGTTTCTTATTGATTCTGTAAATTTAACCAATTCTAAATATTCACTTAGTTTTAAGAGCCATTCTTCTTCTTTTTTGGCAATATATTACTTTTCCAATGTTTCGCAATCACAATCCTGGTGGCTGTGGTTGTGTAAAGAAGGACTCTTTTATTGTCCTTTGGAATGCCTATTGTAAAAATTCCTAATAAAAATAACTTCGTATATCATGTCCCAGAATGCTTTTATTCTGGGGCACGTCCACCACATGTGGGAAAAAAATCCCCTCCTTTTGATTGCACCTCAAACGTTTGTTACTGATTTTCTTATTTATTTTTGCCAATTTTGCTGGGGTCATGTACCACCGATACATCAGGAAATTTTCTTTGATTGTGTAACATGCCGTAAATCTAATATCGTGTTTCCAGAGGTTTTCCTGCTTCTCTAACTCTATATTATGTCTGAAATCCTGATCCCATTTTATCATTACATCTTTGACTTCATCTTTTAAATGCCAATTTAGTAATAATTTTTATACATTTTGGACAATTTTTTATTATTATTCAAGAGTAGTTCTTCGTCTAAGTCAGAAATTATCTTGTCAAATCCATTTTTTGTCCAGTTTGAAAATACTATTTGAGAATTAATTGAAAATTAATTAATTGAATACTGTTTGAAAATTAAGTTGATGGTATTGCAGCCAACTTTTGCCCATAGGTTTTAATGTGTCATAAGTCTTTAATTTTAATTGACTATCTCATTCTTCTAATAATTTTTTGTATGTCTGCCAATTAAGCCCATATTGGAGTCTCCTTCTGTCATCAGTGTCATCGATGATCTTCTGGGTTGTGCCATGGATGATGTTGCAAATGCAAAACTTGTTGTTGTTTGCCATTTCTTTGAGCCCATTGCTTACTCTCAATAGCTTTGGGCTTTGCACTTTGGGCTTTGCACTCTTTTCTTATCCCTTTTGCCTTTTTGCTACAGATTAAATAAATAAATGAACTTATTGATCTATCAAATAAATAAGTTTGTTGCTTCAATTAAGCTTAGTCCTGGGAAATTTCCTGAGGTTTAGAGTGAATTTTCAATTCCTCATTTACTTTTTATCTAGTTGACTGTTGGTTTCTCTTTCCTTCTCTTTCCCTCTACCTTCATCTTCTTCTTTCTTTCTTTTTTAAAATTATTATTATTATTATTATTATTAGAGGGAAATTGATTTACCCACAATTGATTAGGTAAATTAATTGAATATATTATTATCACAAATCACAATTTGATATATTATTCTAAACCTTTGAATTCTATATAAAGAAGAGAAGGGAGGGCAAAGAAGGAATTGCCTTAGTGCTCTCAGTTCCAATTCCAATAAAAAAGTTATTTAACAATCTTTTTATCTTTTCTACCACTAGATGTCATGCTTCACTATTATGGGAGACTGTTTCTCTTCATTTGCTTCTTATTCCTCTTTGTCTCCCTTGGATCTACCTGGCTGATTTTCTTGCGATCTAACTTTCGGCGACTGTAGGCTGAGTCATCTCCTCGCTCCACGCCGAGTCATCTCCTCGCTATTTTACCAGCAGGCCTTCTCTATCTCCTCTCTCTGCTGTTTATGATTTCTTTGGGGCTCTTTGTCCTGCCTTTCACACTATCTCCCTTATACTCAGTCTACGAGGGAACATTTTTAATAAGATGTGACATTGTGGCTTTCAGAGGCAGCTGTGACTTCCTTGAAATGCCTAGTTGCCCCTGCATTTGCTTAAACTGATGGATACCAAGGTGGGTTTTTGGAGATTAGGGATCTCAGTGCAGCACCTCTTCACTCTCAATGTGATGTTTCCAGAAAATCATCTCCCCTTTTCTTCTCTGCATCGGAAGACCCAGGAACAGGTATCAGGTGTGCCATACGATATTCAGAAAGGACTACCAGACAGAATGCTGAAGCTGAAAAGACATTTCACATACACTTAAAAACTGAATGCCATTCCCAAATGTCAATACAACGTTTAGTTAAATGTCACATTAAAGAAAGAAAGAAAAACAACCTGTGTTATAAGTGCTGGATACTCTTACAGCATCAATGTACAGCTTTAAATTAAAGAGTTTCCAAATTATGTATGTATTTAAAATTCTGATTTTGCCACTCTACTTTGTGGCAAAATTAATTGACTTGATATTTCTTCCTAATTCTTCACAGTTCAAGACCACTCCACAATAAAGCATTACAGTGACTGTGTTAACACTGAGAATTGTACCCCAGGCTTTTTTGGTTATCATGTATTTTTCATGGGATTTTTTCTGATGAAAACGGATTGCTGCTATACTGACCTATGCAATGAAAATCCTATCGAAAGTAAGAATCCTTTTATTTTGGACACTTTTTGTATCAATAATTCTTTAACCACATGCTAACTATAACTGGGCCCAAGATTTGTCTTCCTGGTGCCCCAGGAAAGCAATTGGGCACCTCTTCATAAGTCCCAAAAAATCTGAGGTGGGAGTTTGGTGCTTTTCCATTTGGTAGTCAAATTTTGCAACCCAATAAGCATGTAAGAGGTTTGGCATGTCTTGGAAACTCAAGTGATGTGTACACATTTATCATTTTATATATGAGAAGAAAACGACACCTTCATTACAGTGACCGTATTTATAATTGGGTATATTGTGGGGACGCAGGTGGCGCTGTGGGTTAAAGCCTCAGCGCCTAGGACTTGCCGATCGAAAGGTCGGCGGTTCGAATCCCTGTGGCGGGGTGCGCTCCCGCTGCTCGGTCCCAGCGCCTACCAACCTAGCAGTTCGAAAGCACCTCCAGGTGCAAGTAGATAAATAGGGACCGCTTACCAGCGGGAAGGTAAACGGCGTTTCCGTGTGCGGCTCTGGCTCGCCAGAGCAGCGATGTCACGCTGGCCACGTGACCCGGAAGTGTCTCCGGACAGCGCTGGCCCCTGGCCTCTTAAGTGAGATGGGCGCACAACCCCAGAGTCTGTCAAGACTGGCCCGTACGGGCAGGGGTACCTTTACCATTACCTTTATGTTATTATTGTCACGTTCCTTGAAGTTTAATGAAATAAGCAATATCCCTATAAAATGTCAAGACTAGAACCTCTACACATTGGATGTTATTTAGGGCTTGGTTGAAACCCTCCTGCCAGTGTCCCGCCCCCCAAATGCAGAGGAGACTTTGTTGTAGTAACCTTTGGGGGGAGGAGTGAGATAAAGGCAAAATTCAGTTGATTGCCAGACTAGTTTACCCCTAGAATGATCCTGAGAATCATTCAGAAGCAGCTAAACAGCAACATGCATGTTCAGAGAATGATCTGAATGTGATACATATAGAAGATATACTAGGGACAAAATATGCAACACTAAGAAATATTTATATTAGGTTTTCACAGCAGGCCCATTTGATTGCAGTTGTGTGTGTGTCTGTTTGAAATGGAAACTAAGGGCTGACCGTATGCTCCATTATGCCAGTTCCACATCATTATTACCCTACGACGCTGTGGTGCATTCCTCCAATGGCAGAGAATTCAACTTCTTGCCTGGCAAACCTCATGCTCCCTCACAAATCGCTTAAGTGTCTGAAACTTGTTGCTATTGTAAAGAATGGTGAGTAAACTGCCAATCAACTGCCAGCCACCAACTACCTTTTCTGGCCAAATGTGATAAAAGCAAATAGGGGAGGCAGGGGCGTAGGAAGGGGGGCAGGGGCGATTCACCCTGGGTGCCATCTCTGGGGGGAGGGTGAGAAAAAGGCACACCATAAGCGGCTCACCCCGCCACCCCTGGGTGCAAAGGTATGAGCCACCACCATGTGGAGGACTCCACTGCCGCCGCTGCGCACAGAGGATCACCTTGCCACTGACGTACACGGATCACCGCGCCCCACGGGTGCACGGCAAGGCTGCTGCTCTGGGCGCCCATGCAGCTAACTCCACCACTGGGGTGGGGAGCTGTACCAGATGTTTCCTTTGAAGGGAAATATTCAAGGTTTTCTTTAAAGTGGTATTTCCTTGTTTTGAAAGTACTTTGAGGAAATATATCTGTCCCTGATTTCAGTAAGTGAGAAAGAGAAATAAAGGGATATAAATGCACCCTAGGGAGGTGAGGTTTCCTGGTTATCAGGGAGGAACACACTTTTTTATTTTTTATTTTTTTATTGATTTTCCCAAAAAGTTTTTTAGACAAACAAACAAGCAAACAAACATAAATATCAACCTTATTTAAACCTAACTTAATAACATTGTTAAGTGACTTACTCGTATCCCCCTGATTAGATTTCATTGTATATCATTTTAACGGTTTTCCAAAACCAATATTCTTATAAAATTAACTTCATCACTTAACATCTTTCTTTCTTTACAATTCAACATTAAACATATTAATTCATCACATTACATGTTTAAATCCTAGGCCTATCTGGTATTTGCAAGTTTTTCCAATTAATTTAACTTAACATATTTAACTAAATGGATGGGTGGATGTTTATTGGGCCTGGGAATTTGTTTGATTTTATGTTTTTGTAATTTTTATAATTTTTATTGTTTTTTGTTTGTATTGTTTTATTTGTGTTGTTGTTTTTTTTGTTGTTTTTTAAAGGGGTTATTTTGTTCTTAAGGGGAGGGGTCAGGGCTGCCGGGGAATAGGCCCCAGCCCACAAAATGGCTGGGATATGTTTCACGGGGGGGAATGCACTGGGACAACCGATCTCAGTGATCACGGGTAGGAGGAGGAGTTACGCTAAGACCAGACCATGTCATTACAGAGGAGGCAGGTTTAGTCGTTGTCTGAGGACTATCCCTGCCTCCGGGTCTGGCCCTAACCGGATGAATACTAGAATCAGCAAGGGATACCCACATGACCTGAAAGTGTTGCTGTGCAATGCCAGGTCAATGATTCATAAGACCACTGCCATCCATGACTTGATCATGGATGGAGGACTTGACCTGGCATGTGTAACAGAGACTTGGTTGGATGAAGCAGATGGGCCTGTCCTTGCCGCTGCTTGTCCACCAGGTTTCTCTTACGCACAGCAACCCAGGTCATGTGGGCGGGGAGGGGGGGTTGCAGTGATTTTTAGGAAGTCATTAGTTTGCACCAGGCGTCCTATTGGGAAGACCCAGTTTTCTGAGTGCATGTTCTGGAAGTTGGGCAATAGGGGCAGTACAGGATTCCTTTTGGTGTACCGACCTCCCCGCTGCACCAAGGATTCCCTGCCTGAGCTGCTTCAGGTCGTGGCGGATGTTCTCCTGGAGACACCTAGCTTGGTCGTCCTAGGGGATTTTAACATCCATGCCGACACGACCTTACAAGGGGCCGCTCGGGACTTCGTGGAAAGCATGGCCTCCATGGGGCTGTCCCTGAATAAGTCTGGCCCAACCCATAGCCGCGGACATGCCTTGGACCTGGTGTTTACCTCTACGGATGTTGGTGATCTGACACTAAGTAAAAGTGAAACAAAAGAAGTGCCATGGTCAGACCACTTCCTGGTGCAACTGGACTTCTCTGCGACCCATCCCCTCTGCAGGGAGGTGGGACCGATACGGATGGTCCGCCCCCGCCACTTAATGGATCCAAATGGTTTCCAGAGAGTGGTAGGGGATGCTTTATCCCATGTTGATGGCCTTTCAGCTGATTCCCTGGTGGCCCGCTGGAATGTGGAGTTAACCAGGGCTATTGACTGTTTGGCTCCGAAGCGCCCTCTCCGATTGCATGGAGCCCGGAGAGCCCCGTGGTTTTCCACGGATCTGAGGGCAATGAAACAATCGTTGAGACGGCTAGAGCGCCGGTGGCGGATAACCCATTCTGAATCTGACCGGACACAGGTTAGAGCTCAACGTCGAGCCTACCAAGTGGCGATAGCGACGGCGAAGAAGACTTTCTTCACCGCCTCTATTGCATCTGCAGAAAACAGCAGCAGGAGACTCTTTCAGGTGGTTCACAATTTAGCGGAACCACCTGTAACATCGGGGCCCAGTACGGGCCACATGTTCTCCTGCAATGATTTTGCAATTTTTTTTGCAGATAAAATCGCTCAGATTCGGGAAGAAGTAGACTCCACCGTGGGAGCAGGGCCGGGGCGGGAGAGTGCTAGAGTCCTGTCTGGTCAAGTTGTGTGGGATCAATTCCAATCTGTTACCTCCGAGGATGTGGACAGGCTGCTTGGACGAGTGAAGCCAACCACCTGTCTCCTGGATCCTTGCCCATCCTGGCTTATAAAAGCTAGCCGGGAAGACTGGGCGATGGGCTTCGTGGGGTGGTGAATGCTTCCCTCCGTGAGGGAGCCTTCCCAAGCCCGCTGAAAGAGGCGGTTATTAAACCGCTTCTTAAAAAACCATCTCTAGATGCGGCCACGATGGCCAATTATCGCCCAGTCTCAAACCTTCCATTCTTGGGCAAGGTGATTGAGCGAGTGGTTGCTGAACAACTCCAGGCACGCCTGGAAGAAGCGGACCATTTGGATCCCTTACAGTCGGGATTCAGGCCTCATCATGGGACTGAAACTGCCTTGGTCGCACTGGTTGATGATCTCCGGCGGGCTAGGGACAAAGGTGAGAGCTGTTTCCTAGTTCTGCTGGATCTCTCAGCGGCGTTTGATACCATCGACCATGACATCCTTCTGGACCGTCTTGAGGGGCTGGGAGCTGGGGGCACTGTCATACAGTGGTTCCTCTCCTTCCTCCTGGGCCGTGTTCAGAAAGTGGTGGTGGGGGATGAGTGTTCAGACCCCTGGGCTCTCACTTGTGGGGTGCCTCAGGGTTCTGTCCTCTCCCCCATGCTTTTCAACATCTACATGCAGCCGCTGGGAGGGATCATCAGGAGGTTTGGGCTGGGTGTTCATCAGTATGCAGATGATACCCAGCTCTACCTCTCTTTTAAATCAGAACCAGTGAAGGCGGTAAAGGTCCTGTGTGAGTGTCTGGAAGCGGTTGGAGGATGGATGGCGGCTAACAGATTGAGGTTGAATCCTGACAAGACAGAAGTACTGTTTTTGGGGGACAGGAGGCGGGCAGGTGTGGAGGATTCCCTGGTCCTGAATGGGGTAACTGTGCCCCTGAAGGACCAGGTGCGCAGCCTGGGAGTCATTTTGGACGCACAGCTGTCCATGGAGGCACAGGTCAAATCTGTATCCAGGGCAGCTGTTTACCAGCTCCATCTGGTACGTAGGCTGAGACCCTATCTGCCTGCAGACTGTCTCGCCAGAGTGGTACATGCTCCGGTTATCTCCCGCTTGGACTACTGCAATGCGCTCTACGTGGGGCTACCTTTGAAGGTGACCCGGAAACTACAACTAATCCAGAATGCGGCAGCTAGACTGGTGACTGGGAGCGGCCGCCGAGACCATATAACACCGGTCTTGAAAGACCTACATTGGCTCCCAGTACGTTTCCGAGCACAATTCAAAGTGTTGGTGCTGACCTTTAAAGCCCTAAATGGCCTCGGTCCAGTATATCTGAAGGAGCGTCTCCTCCCCCATCGGTCTGCCCGGACACTGAGGTCCAGCTCCGAGGGCCTTCTGGCGGTTCCCTCACTGCGAGAGGCCAAGTTGCAGGGAACCAGGCAGAGGGCCTTCTCGGTGGTGGCGCCCGCCCTGTGGAATGCCCTCCCATCGGATGTCAAGGCGATGGACAACTACCTGACATTCAGAAAACATCTGAAGGCAGCCCTGTTCAGGGAAGTTTTTAATATGTGACATTTTAGTGGATTTTTCATCTCTGTTGGAAGCCGCCCAGAGTGGTGGGGGAAACCCAGCCAGATGGGCGGGGTACAAATAATAAATTATTATTATTATTATTATTATTATTATAAATAGTCTTTGAATTTCCTCCATTCCTCCTGATACTCCTCCTCCTTCTGACGGACTCTTCCAGTCAGGTCTGCTAGCTCCAAAAAGTCCATCATCTTCATCTGCCAGTCTTCCACTGTTGGTACTTCTTGTGTTTTTCAATTCTTAGCTAGTAAAATTTGAGCAGCAGTTGTGGCATACAAAAATAATTTAACATCTTTCTTGGGCAGACCCAAACCTGTTAGTCCAAGAAGAAAGGCCTCTGGTTTCTTGATAAATGTGTATTTCAACATTTTTTTCAATTCATTATAAATCTTCTCCCAGAAGTCTTTCACCCACCTTGGGGCAGATCCACCACATATGATAGAAGGTACCCTCTTTTTCTTTACATTTCCAATATAGATTATCACTGTTATGGTAAATCTTTGCTAATTTTACCGGAGTCAAATATCATCTGTACATCATTTTCATTATATTTTCCTTTAGCACTGTACATGCAGTGAACTTGACCCCTTTCTTCCACAGTCTTTCCCAGTCTTCAAACATTATTTTATGTCCCACATCTTTTGCCCAATCTATCACCACTGATTTAACTTGTTCATCCTTTGTATGCCACCCCAACAATAAATTATATATTTTAGTTAAATTTTTAACTTTAGAATCCAACAACTCCGTTTCCAACTTAGATTTTTCTGAAGCAAAACCATTTTTCTTATCTAATTTATACAATTCATTAATCTGGTGAAAATGTAACCAATTTATCTTCTCTTTAACTTGGTCAAATGGTTTTAGTTTATAACCTTCTTTATCCTCCAATAATAAATCTGAATATCTCAACCATTTACTATCCATGTTTAACTTTTTCTGGGCCTTCACCTCCACTGGTGAAAGTCATTTGGGTGTCTTCCTTTCTTAGAGATTTTTATATTTTGTCCATACATTATAGAGAGATTTCCTAATTACATGATTTTTAAAAGCATTTTGGGCCTTTACTTTATCACACCATAAATATGCATGCCATCCAAACAAATTATCAAATCCCTCTAAATCTAGAACATCAGTGTCTTCTAATTGTATCCATTCTTTAATCCAGCAGAATGCAGCTGCAGAAAAGTAGATTTCTCATTTCCCATTTCTCAGTCACTGGCATGCTGTTGACCCCATTCCCAGACTGCCCTGATCACATGGAAGCAGGCATACAAACAGCTGTCATTCCCATTTTGAGTTTCCTCAGGCCCTGGATGGATGCAATATTGTGAGCTTTATGGAAGATCTAATTGATGACTAAATTCGCATGTGTGGACTTCACCCAGTAGCCTTGGTTTGGTCAGAGTATCAGTAGACAGGGAAGAAAGGTAAAGTAAGGCTTGTGGAAGACATCAGGTGTGGCCTTGACATTCACTTCAGTCACTCTTTTGGGTGAAAATGCATCTTCTGAATTTTCAGAGAAGCTATCAGGGTGTGGGGTCAAAGGGAACATGGGGACTTAATGGTCCTGCAAGTTGCCCAAGTGTACTGGGTCCTGAAGTCAACCCTCACTCATATTATCATTCCTCTCTTTTCAGTGAATGAAAAGATAGAGTTTCTTGATGTCAAAGGATGTGCAACACCAGATTTTTGCAATTTTGTAACAACAGCCCCAAAAGATGTGATGCAAATTCTTAATGGTTGGATCTATTTCAATGTCATCAAAGCAACGTGCAATGATCCCATTAATTATGAAGGTCAGACCTTAAAGGTTATAGAAGAAATCAATTCCCATCCTGAGACTTACAAGATCTCTGAAAGCTTGGAAGATCTCTGAAGATGCTGCAGAGTGTATGTGTTTCTTTTTTTTTTTAATAAATGTTTATTAAAAATTTTTTGAGTACAAATGCAAAAATAATCAACAATATAGCATATATCATGACATATTTTCAAAACCTCTTTGGACTCCCTCACATCTCCCGCTCCCACTTACATCTTCTTAAATTTTAACCAGCAAATTATCATCTTATTTATATTCCTAGGTCCCATTCTTTTAAACATAGTCTAATCGTTCTCCAAATGGTTTATATTTTCCTCGATCTACTTATCATCCTAATTCCATCTAATTTAGTGGTGGTCAATTATTTATGATCTAGCATCCTTCTTAACATTCAACCAAATTACAATGCTTTTTAAAATAAATCTTAAATTTCTTCCAGTCTTCTTCAATCTTCTCTTCTCCCAGGTCTCGGATTCTGCCAGTCATCTCGGCTAATTCCATATAGTCTATCAGTTGCATCTGCCACTCTTCCAGTGTGGGTAGATCTTGGGTTTTCCAGTGTTTAACGATAAGTATCCTTGCTGCTGTTGTTGCATACATAAAAAATGTTTGGTCCTTCCTTAACACCCTCTGGCCGACAATACCCAGGAGGAAGGCCTCTGGTTTCTTAGGAAAAGTATACTTAAATACCTTTTTCAGTTCATTATAAATCATTTCCCAGAAAAGGGCAAGTCCACCAGAGGTGAAAGAATGTTCCTTCGGCTTCTTTACACTTCCAACATTTATTATCAGACACATGGTATATCTTTGCAAGCTTGACTGGGGTCATGTACCATCTATATATCATTTTCATTACATTTTCCTTCAAAGCATTACATGCAGTGAAGTTCAACCCAGTGGTCCACAACCTTTCCCAGTCCTCAAACATAATGTTGTACCCAATATCCTGTGCCCACTTTATCATAGCCAATTTAACCATTTCATCTTGTGTGTTCCATTTTAACAGCAAGTTATACATTCTTGAAAGTACCTTAGTCTTAGGTTCTAACAGTTCTGTTTCCAATTTCGATTTCTCCACCTGGAACCCTAGCTTTTTGTCATTTTTAAAAACTTCTTTAATCTGAGCGTAGTGTAACCAGTCTCGCACAGAGTGTATGTGTTTCAAGGAGTCAGGCACAAGAGGGCATGGAATTGTGGGTTGGGAGCTCTAGTTACAGAACATTTGGTACAGGTGTTACATTTCCCCTGTACATTTATTCTGAGATGATGAGAATAAAATGGATAAAGTAGATGAATACTGTGTTTTGTGTTGGCTTTTTTCAAGTGAATAATATCTATGCAATGAATGTTAGTTCTTGAAGGCCAAAAAAGAGAAGAAAACTGAAAATCTGGCCATTGGGTTGCCATATTTTTAGAAGGAAAAATCTGGACATTTGTTGAGCCGCTAAGTTATAAAGCTTTTGTTGGTTTAGAAAATGAAAACAAAACCTGAATGGCCTGGTTTCCCCCCAAAAGGGGTATGTCTAGATTTCCCAGACATATGGCAGCCCTAAGTTACATCTGATGTCAAAATGCCCCCATCCTCCTGGTGGAAAAAGTATAATAATGAAATAGATAATTGCCAATACCATTTCATGGTAAAAGGCATAAATTTATAAAGATAAAAGGAATAGATTTATGAATCAATCCTCACCATTTGAAAGAGACCTTATCGAGAGCAATGAAAAAGTAATTTCCAAAATGTATAAATTGTCATTAGAATAGCAAAGAAAAGACGTACTAGTAAAATCAGTAATGGGATATAGGTCATAGTATAGAAATGGCAGCATGGGAGAAATGGTGGAATACGGATTTGAAATTTACAGCATGTTATACATTAAAAGAGCATTATATGAGAATGATATACAGCTGGTGTTTGACTCCTAGTAAACTGTCCAGGAAGGATAAATCTGCATCAGAAACATGCTGGAAATGTAAAGGAAAAGAGGGTAACAGCGCTGGGCGATATCTGGTCTTCAACATCACAATATATCACCAGCTAAATATTACAATATCTCGATATATATCAAGGCCTTGCTGGACCTCCCTGCTGTAGTAGAGGGCCCTGCCATACCTCCCCCAAAGCAGCTGAGGGCCTTGACAAGGCTCCCTGTGGCGGTGGAGGGCCTTAAAAGGTAAGGAAGTAGACTTCCGGTCGGCGCCAGCGTTCAATGGCGGTCCGAGCCTCGAGCTCCGAGGCAGGACTGCTTCGTTAGTTCGGGTCTTACCCGCTACGGCGAGCGGGGGACCCCTAAAATCACAGGCGCGGAGCCTGTGAACAAAGGAGATTCGGTGGGCACCTTCTGCGCCCCCCGGCACTGTGAAGGAGCCTTTTTAAAGGCTTCTGAGCGGCATCGGGGTAAGCGCGGTGCTGAGAGTCGTCACCCAGCTAGCGGAGTGAAGCCGCGTCGCCATGAACGGAGAGCGCCGATTCCTTCCTGCAATTGGAAATTGACTACAACACCCGTGAGTAAGACTGAAAAATTGATGGGACATTAAAATAAGAAATTTGGCTGAAAACGGGAAAGGCATAAATTAAGGAAGTCTGCCTCCCCGGAGCTGCATGAGAAACAAAGCAACGAAAACCAAGCTGCATTTGAAGGGAACTTTTCTATTTTTTTAAGCTGTCAAACTGACATCGGACTTAAACTTCCCCCCCGACAGGCAGGAGAAGGGGGGAAGGGATTGGGACACTGTTAACCTGCTGAAAAATTACTGGGGAAATAAGACCTTCCACTGCCAAACCCCCCAGGTCGGGCTGCCCAAACAAGACACCGGGATGTGAACTGTCATTTTAAACTTTTTAAAGTGGGGGTTTGTTTGTAACAAAGTTACTGGACTTTAGATTACCCTGTTGCATTTTGGCTACATAGAAAGACAGAGAGTTTACAGTGTGGACATTTGAAACTACTGGCTACTGTTATACTTTCTTGCTCCTTTGTTTTTCCTTGCCATTTGGATACAATTGAATGCTCCCTCTAGAGGGTTTCAAGTGAAATTGTTGCATTTGGAAAAGTAACAGTGGGATTTTCCACTTGGAAACTAATTTTGTGAGAACGACCTTGAGGATATGAGTGGCCCAACAGAAGAGATAGTAACAAGGCTTAAAGCAAAACAATCTCAGAAGAAAAGGGGCTCGATATCAGGAACTGCACCAGCTGCACAGGAAAAAACAGCAGCTTCTATGGATCCTATGACACAGGCACTCCTTAAAATAAATCAATCTCTGGAAGCACTGACAAAGCTATCGACAGAGAACTCCAAAAAATTAACAGAGTTGACAACAAGACTAGATGTTAATACAGCCAGCGTAAAGTCTAATACAGATTCTATAAATAGATTAATCCAGGAGAGCTCTGAAACACGAAAGATTGCAGAAAGTGCAAAAACTACGGCTGAGGAGACAAGGGAAAAGTTTGGGCCTATTATTAAAAAAGTGAATGAGCATGATGCAGCCCTCTCTTTACTGGAACTTCAGAGGAAAGAGAAAAATTTAAAATTAAGACTGGTTCCTGAAGGGGAAGGGGACAACCTTGTGGAATTCCTTACAGAGAACTTTATATCTTTTTGGCAAGAGGAATGGGCCGAAGAAGACGAATTTGAGATAACAACAGCCTTTCGACTGGGCAGGAGACAGGACAAGAAACCAAGGGATTGTCTAATTACATTGAGATCAAAGGAAGAAAGAGATAAAATACTGAACTTACATTATCAAAAGTCCTTGGTGATCCAAAACTGTCAAATACAGATCTTTAAGGACATTCCCAAGTACATTTTAGAGGTGAGAACCCTCTATAAAAGTTTAGCAGACCTGTTGAAGAAAAACACTATACCATTCAGATGGGAGTTCCCACAAGGACTGTCCTTTAACTTTAAAGGAAGAAAGATCAAAATAAAAACAATTCAGGACAAAGAACAATTTCTGGAGAGATACCTGGAGGACTTGCAGAAAGGAACTGTAGAGGAGAAAGAACCACCTGATATAGCAAATCTATCATTTGGACTTTTACCACCACCATCGGAGGAAGAACAGAAGCTTGGAGCAGTTGGAGGAACAGGTACTTAAACACAAAATGTCTCTGCAACTTCTTAGCTGGAATTGTAACGGCTTGAACCTTCCTCAGAAAAGACGACAAGTTTTTCACATTTTGAAGAGAGAACAATTAGATGTAATATGTTTGCAAGAAACCCATATTGCCAGGATACACAGGAAATTATTGATAAATAAGAGACTTGGTCAAGAATTTATCTCATCAGACAAAGTGAAGAAAAGAGGTGTGGTGATCTATGCAAAGGAAAAATTGGCTCCAAAACTGATATTTAAAGATGAACAAGGAAGATACCTGGCAATTGAAATACAAATCCAAGGAGAAAAGATTTTGATTGTTGGAGTATATGCCCCAAATGAGGGGAAGGCCGAATTCTTTAAGAAGTTGCATGAGACACTAGTTGACTTTATAGACTATAAAAAAGTAATGATGGGAGATATGAATGGAGTTGTCTCAACAAACATGGATAAAGCACAGAGACAAGTGATCTCAAAAGAAGGGAGACTACCAAAGATCTTTTTTGAAATGACTGAAACTATGGACTTGATTGATATTTGGAGAACAAGGAATCCTCTAGAGAGAGAGGGAACTTTCTTTTCTGAGGCAAAAATGACATGGACAAGAATAGACCAAATTTGGATTTCTAGCAGTCTGGCATCAAGAACAAAAAAAGTGGAAATATGCCCAAAAACTTGCTCCGACCATAATGCTGTGAAGATGGAGATGAAACTAACAACAACTGGATCCTTTAGATGGAGAATGAATGACACCCTATTTAGAGATGAAGAGATTTACAAGAAGGCCTTTAAAACATTAAAAGATTATTTTGAGATAAACAGGAAAACAGATGTGGAGAAAAGAACAATTTGGGACGCAAGCAAAGCCGTGATGCGAGGTTTCCTAATTCAACAGAATTCTATAAAGAGGAAGAAACAAAACGAGAAGAAAGAAAAAATCCTAGAAAAAATAAAAGAAGGAGAGAAGAAATTGAGGTCCAAACCAAAGTCCCATGAGATTCTGAGAGAAATAAAGTTTTATCAGATGCAGCACATGGAGCTCATGAACCAACAAATAGAATGGAAGATAAAGCAAATGAGACAAAGAACTTTTGAATCAGCGGATAAATGTGGGAAACTTCTGTCATGGCAATTGAAAAAAAGGCAGAAAATGAACACCGTGACAAGTCTAGAAATGGACGGGAAAATTATCCACAAACCTAATGAGATAAACAATTGTTTTCAAAGTTTTTTTAAGAAATTGTATGCACAAGGGCCAATTAATGAACAAGAAATAGAAGAATTCATCAGAAAATACGGTTTACCAAAAATTCCAGAACAAAGTAAAAGGATCTTAAATGAGGAAATAACAGAACAAGAAATAGAGGGTGCCATCCAAAATATGAAATTGGGAAAATCACCAGGACCAGATGGCCTGACGGCTAAATACTACAAAATGCTGAAAGAATGGTTGATACAACCATTGAAGGAAGTTTGCAATGAAATTCTGATGGGGAAAAAGGCACCTGAATCGTGGAAAGAGGCTTTCATCTCACTTATACCGAAAACAGAGACTGAGAAGAACCAGGTCAGAAACTACCGCCCTATATCTTTACTCAATGTGGATTACAAAATTTTTGCAGACATTTTGGCAAAAAGATTGAAAAGAGTGCTGATAGAGGAGATTCATAAGGACCAAACAGGCTTTCTCCCAGGGAGACATATGTCAGACAATGTGAGGAACATTATAGACATTTTGGAGTTGTTAGATGTTGACATTAACAGGAAGGCAGTTTTGATTTTTGTGGACGCGGAGAAAGCCTTTGACAATATTTGTTGGACTTTTATGAAAAAGAATCTCCAAGGGATGGGGGTAGGCCAAGGTTTTGAAAACGGTATAAGTGCAATATATTCCAAACAAAAAGCTAAGCTAATCGTAAACAATGTGGTAACAGATGAAATATCCATAGAAAAAGGTACACGACAGGGATGCCCTTTGCTTTTTATATCAGTCCTGGAGGTTTTGTTAAATATGATTAGAAAGGACCAGTTGGTTAAAGGAGTTCAGGTCGGAGTTAGACATTACAAATTAAGAGCATTTGCAGACGATCTAGTATTGACCTTGCAACAGCCAGACACTAGTACTAAAAGAGTATTAGAACTAATTGAAATATTTGGTCGAGTAGCAGGCTTTAAATTGAACAAACAAAAAACGAAAGTGTTGGAAAAAAATTTAACAATGGAAGAAAGAGAGAGTTTTCAGAATGAAACAGGCTTGGAAATAACAAAAAGGGTAAAATACCTGGGGTTAAACTTAACATCTAAGAATGTGAACTTATTTAAGGATAATTATGAAAAAAGTTGGTCAGAAGTAAAGAAGGATCTGGAAATATGGTCAAGGTTGAAACTTTCCTTGTTAGGTCGAATTGCTACTATTAAGATGAATGTATTGCCTAGAATGCTGTTTTTATTCCAGACGTTGCAGATTTTGGACAAGATGGACTGTTTCAAGAAGTGGCAGAAAGACATATCAAAATTTGTCTGGCAGGGCAAAAAGCCCAGAATCAAATTTAAGATTTTAACCGATGCAAAGGACAGAGGGGGGTTTGCCCTGCCGGACTTAAGACTTTATTATGAATCGGCAGCTTTCTGCTGGTTGAAACACTGGCTACTTCTTGAGAACACTGACATTTTGGATCTGGAAGGGTATGACAATAGTTTTGGTTGGCATGCATACTTATGGTACGACAAGGTAAAGGTGTATAAAAGTTTTAAAAACCATATTGTAAGGAAAGCATTGTATAATGTTTGGACTAGATACAAAGATTTGTTGGAAAGTAAAACCCCTAGGTGGGTGTCACCAATGGAAGCTAGGGAAGTAAAAAAGCTTAATATGGACTCTAAATGGCCAAAATATCATGAGATTTTAGAATATGATGGTGAAAGGGTTAAACTTCAGAGTTATGAGAAACTAAAGCCCAAGGTTCGAGATTGGTTGCACTATCATCAGATAAACGAGACATTTAAGCAGGACAGGAAAATAGGATTCCAGAAAGAGAGGTCAAAATTAGAAACAGAATTGTTGGAATCCAATACTAAGAATTTATCGAAAATGTACAACTTGCTGTTGAAATGGAATACACAGGATGAAATGGTGAAATCAGCAATGATTAAATGGGCACAAGATATTGGACATGATATTATGTTTGCTGACTGGGAACAGTTATGGAACACCGGTATTAAATTCACTGCATGTAATGCTTTAAAAGAAAATATTATGAAAATGATCTATCGGTGGTACATGACCCCAGTCAAGCTTGCAAAAATTTACCACTTGCCTAATAATAAGTGTTGGAAATGCAATGAAACTGAAGGCACTTTTTACCACCTTTGGTGGACCTGCCCAAGGGTTAAAGCTTTCTGGGAAATGATCTATAATGAAATTAAGAAGGTCCTTAAGTGGACTTTTCCTAAGAAACCAGAGGCTTTTCTCTTGGGCATGGCTGGCCAATCGGTGTTAAAGAAGGATAGGATTTTCTTTATGTATGCCACCACAGCAGCAAGAATTCTACTGGCAAAGTATTGGAAGATGCAAGAACTACCTACTCTGGAAGAATGGCAAACAAAGGTGATCGACTTTATGGGATTGGCCGAGATGACGGGCAGAATCCGTGACCAGGGGAAAGAGACAGTGGAGGAGGACTGGAAGAAATTTAAAATATATCTTAAAAACAATTGTAAAATTGAGGAATGTTAAGATGTCAGGGGGTAAGAAGTAAAGAATTGCAGCAGTAACTAAAAAATTAAAGGGAATTTTATGAAAGGGAATTAAGACAATGAACCTAAGGGTTGCTAAAGAATCATTAAATAAGGATGCAAGGAAGGGGAGGCATGGGGAAGTCAAAAGAAAGAAGGGCATGAAATGAGGAATCTAAAGTTACATGGGTCTAATTGTTATGTGCCTTATCTGTTTTTTTTGTTTTTCCTTTGTTTGTTCTGTTGAGTGTTTTTTACTTGTTTGAAAAATCAATAAAAACTAATTTTAAAAAAAAAAGGTAAGGAAGTAGTCACTTTAATAAAAAAAAATATACAATAAACTTCCTTATACAGTGGTACCTCGGGTTACAAACACCACGGGTTACAAACACTTGGGGTTACAGACTCCCCAAACCCGGAATTAGTAGCTCGGGTTAAGAACTCTACCTCAGGAAGAGAACAGAAATTGTTCAGCGGCGGTGCAACAGCAGCGGGAGGCCCCATTAGCTAAAGTGGTTAAGAACGGTTTCAAGTTAAGAACAGACCTTTGGAACGAATTAAGGTTATAACCAGGGGTACCCCTGTAATATAGTTAACATATTTTCAACTAATTTCAGATTAGTTTAAGGGATTTTCTAGTCAAGTTGCATCTGCTTCCCCACTCAGAGGTCTAAGTGGAATCTGTGCATGCATAAGCCCCACTGAGTTCAACTAAACTTACTTCTACTTTTCTGGGAGGAAGCCTCGTTGAATTCAGTAGGGCTTGCTTGTTTTTTATTATTTAATTTATTTAACATAATAATTACAAAATATAAGAAAAATATTGCAAATATATACATATATATTTCAGATAAGCATACATACCGTATTTTTCGCCCAATAGGATGCACTTTTCCCCCTCCAAAAATGAAGGGGAAATGTGTGTGCGTCCTATGGGGTGAATGCAGGCTTTCGCTGAAGCCTGGAGAGCGACAGGCGTTGGTGCGCACGGACACCTCTCGCTCTCCAGGCTCCAGGAAGCTATCCGCAAGCCTTGCGTGCCCGGGGGAACTCCCCCCAGGCGCGCACGGCTTGTGGGCGGCAGCCGGCAGCGCGGAGCACGGGGCGCCCTTTGGAGGACGCCCCCTGCTTCGCGCAGGTGTCCGCAGCCTGCTGCCCGGCGGGCGGGGCGCCCTGAAGCAGAGCGCCCCGCGCGCCAGACAGACATCCGCAGTGTGGTGAACCCTGCAGGAGTTCCCCGCAGGGCTCCCCACGCTGCGGATAGCAGTCTGCCGCCCGGCGGGTGGGGCGCCCTGAAGCAGAGCGCCCCACGTGCTGGGCAGACATCCGCAGCATGGGGAACCCTGCAGGAGTTCCCCGCAGGGCTCCCCACCCTGCGGATAGCAGCCTGCCGCCTGGCGTGCGTGGTGCCCTGAAGCAGAGTGCCCCGCGCGCCGGACAGACATCGTCCAGCCCCACAAGCTCAGGGCACAGCGGGGAGGCACAGCGCCGCCATCCCACTGTTCCCCGACCTGGTTTTGGGGGGGAAATAAAGGAATTTTTTTTTTCCTTTATTCCCCCCCCCCCAAAAAAAAGTAGGTGCGTCCTATGGGACGGAGCGTCCTATGGGACGAAAAATACGGTATATAAAAAAGAGCAAAAAAGAAGAAAATAAAAAAGAAGAAAAAATAAAGTTGGAAGAATATGAAAATAATAATAAAATTTCATTGATTGACTTCTATCACGTACACTGCACTTCCTATATACATTTTAAGCAAGATTATGTCTGTTATTCCGTATTTTCCCCATACTATCTCACACAAATATTCAAATCAAAAAGCTCCTAGCATCGGAAAGTTTCTCCCCTGATGTTTAGTCAGAATCCTAAGAATCCTAGGGAGTGCCTAGGGATGTGCATCTCAGCGGCTCCCCCTGCTTGTGTTAACCCTTTCCGGTTCTCATGCCAGATAGTCTGATAGGACCAATGCCTAAGCCAATACCGCTCTTACCTGTAACCAATAAAGTTGTGGCCATTTTTTGCCCATTAACCTAAATTAACGGTGTCCTGTGTCTTCATTTACTTCCAACTGGTGGGAGGCGGGAATCACCACGCAACTGTTGCATGTGACAATGTCCACAGATGTGCTGTAGAGGGAAGTGAGGGGTGGATGGGGCTCATCAACCTTGGGTAGGTAGTCCATCTAGAAGAAGGAAAACTCTGATCCTAAAGCTCTGCTGCCTTGTGGGACATCTTTGGGAAAAGATAAGGCTAAGGAGTAAACCCTACACAAATCTGGACTGGAGTCCTTAAGTTTGTCAGATGATGTCTTGTACACCTCCTTCCAGCAACATTGGCAGCTGCTCTGCTTTCTTTTGGACTATGTCAGTGAGGCCAAGAGAGGTATCTTATCCTATGGGAGGCCCAGGACCTTCATACACACTGCTGAGGCTTGCGCCCCAGAGGCGTCACTTTTGCGGCTGCTAATGCAATGGTTTGACTTCACCCCTGTAGGTGCACTCCATTGTCTCGCAAGACGGAAGGATGCATGCAGTAAGGGGTGGGAAATAAACAACTGTGATCCCTGCTGTGTCATGGGCATGTTGACACACTCCATTGCTGCTTTTCCAAAACATCTTATGCTTTCCCTTTTGCATTGGTAGCCTAGATATTTTTCTACTACTCTTATCATGATGCTAAGGTTTCCATTAGTCTTATCTAAAACAGCAAAAATGTGATCAAAGACCCACACAGCTTCTACAGAAGAGACACAGATATGGCATAGTTTCATCCACTTTAATCCATCATGGCTGCTCTATTGCGTGTATGAAGCATACTCTAACTGCTGTGTGTGATGGATATATATATAGAAAGCCTAGGAGGGTACTGATTAACAGTGAACACATGAAAGATGGTCTGAGTTGATAGGCTTAAAGGAGTGACAGAATTCATATTTCTGTTTTTTCCTTTAAATGTATTTTGTAAATCACCCACCAAGGTCTCAGTAATACATGCCACATCAGCACCCTTGTCAATGTATCAAATCCTGACTGAATGAGGTCTTAATCTGGTATATAGCAATATCCCACACAGATTGATGGGCATAGATTGATGGGCAATCAGTTACAAGCTGTAACATTATTACTCTGTTACAGAGAGAAATATTTCCTTCACCTTTTGTAGTTTGCAACATTTTTCCTAATCATGAAAAGTAATCAGATGACCAAAGGTATAGGGAACTCTTCCCAGCAACCTGGTGAAATTGGGTAGCAATAAAACTGGCAGGTTGGAACAGTGTTCCAGAACAAGCATTTCATCAAACGACAGCAGTGAGCTTACATTCCCAGTAAAAGAGGCTGATGACCATCATCACTATATTCCAGACACTGGTCTCCACCCCATCTAGTTATGCCAGCTGATAATTGTCTCCCAACATCAGTTTACTCTTCACAAGGGCCTCAGGAAACCATAGAAAGATTGGACCCCCATGCCAAGTGCTAATAAAGACAGTGGTATTTGAGTGAGGCCATAAACTGATCCTGGATGAGGGAACTATCAGATAGGACAAATTTTTCGCAGTAGACATGCCATGTGAAAAGTAATGATTTTGCCCCAGAAAACACATTATTGGCTTCTCTATGGGAATGCTCCAACTTTTTCTACAGAAGGTACTTTGGAATATATTCAGAATGTGCTGCTGCTGGTGATTCCAGTTAAGGGTGGACATGGGTGTGTTATAAAATCTTAATTGGTTTACGACCCCAATCAGCCCCAGTTTATAGCGGTCCGGCACACTTCTTAGCCAAGCTGCGCCGACCTTCTTCTCTCCGGTTTCGCCTTGCAGAGTAAAAAAAACACAGCGGAAAAAAACTGTTGCTGCTTGCTTAGATCCAAATACACCAAGCACCTGTGTGTCCAAATTATCAGTTCTTTATTGCAGCAAAATATTTACAGCTCAGCATTTCTCAGATTCTCCTGGACTGCTAGCATTCATGGCTGCCTCCTCTTTCAGAGACAAAGAGAGAACAGAAAGTAAAGCTCCTCCCTCCTTCCAAACCTTGGAAACCTGACGTCAGAATGTGAGGCATTACTCAGAACATCTTAACCCTATAAGTTCTGAATCCCAACACCCCCTCTTGCCTTGCATTCTGACGAGACCTGTGAATGTACCTTTGCAGACCTCTGTGAGATCAATCCCTTCCCCAGTGCCTTGCGCCCTCTCCTGGCGTCCCTGTCAGGCATCTGTGGAACATCCTCACAACTCTCAGATTCTCACTGTGCGAAACTTACCTACGCACCTGTGGCCTGATACCTCTCAGGTGGAATACCCTTCGTTGTGCGACTGGACCGCCTGGGCACAAACTCAGGCACTTCCTCTGACTTACTGTGGTCAGCAGGTGTGTCCTCTGCATCCCGGGATTCCCCCTCTGACTTAAAGCGTCTTCGAATCCTTTGCATTACCCTCACAGGAGAACTAGGCTCACTCTTGGGCTCTCTTTTTACAACTTGTGGAGATGCCCCATCCTGCTCCTGACTTTGGTCAGTGAGCTGATTGTCATCAACAGACTCAGCCTCTCCTTCCTCCTCATCAGAACCTTCCTGCTCTGAATCAGAAAGACATTCTGAAAGAACATCACGCCTGGCAGGAGTCTTTGACCTTTCATCCTGCTCATAGAACTCAGCGTGTTTACTGATCAGCAGCTTACTCTGATCACCTGACGGGTATGCAAACCTCCATGCACGAGCCGCTGGCTCATACCCACAGAAGATCATTTTCTGGAACTTGGGTCCATCTGGCCCTCACAAAGCTTCAGGCACCGGCACCGAGGCCATTGACCCAAACGCACGGAGGAAGTGAACCTGAGGTTTCCTCCCGTGAAGCATGAAAAACGGGGTGTCTCCTACCACTGAATTGTAGGACCGATTCCAGGTGAAGCTCACATATTTAACTGACTCCATCCAAAACCTTGGAGGTAACCCAGTGTCTGACAGCATCACCTGTGCAGCCTTAACCAGAGCCTCACTTCTGAGCTCTGCCACCACCCCCCCCCCTGTTGAGGAGAAGTAACTGTGTGACTTATCCCTTTCTTGTGAAAGAACTTCTGCAAAGCAGACCCAGTAAACCGTGCACCTCTGTCACAAGCGACTGCTCGGACTCTGGTGGAGAACCTTAGTTCCACCTCCTCAATCCAACTTCTAATCAGCTGTGCTGCATCTTCCTTGGATTTGAGACCATGAGTCCAGGTGTTCTGCGAAAAATCATCCTGCAGCGTCAGCAGAAACCTGGCCCCTCCCAAACTTGGTTCCTTCATGGGACCCAACAGATCTATGTGCACAAGATCAAAAGGTTTTGTGGTTACCCTCTCCACCTTGGGGTAACTGCACCCTTTTACCTTCGCCTGTCTGCAAGCCTGACAATCTAGGACTCTTGCACATTCCTCAATTCTACAGCCTTTGCTAACCTCAGGTAGCCCCTGTAGTTCTTCAAGAGAGCTATGAGCTGTCTTCTTATGCCAAGCACAAGCACATGAAACATGAGTGGGAACTGTAGCACGCAGGGCTTGTGCTTTCTCAACCTTCCCCTCACCCTCCAGAGACGTTTTAAGAATGAAGAGATCATTCTGCCCCTTTTTAACTCTAACCAGTTGCTTCCCTCCTTTGGAGATTGTACAAAAATCGTGTTCAAAGCAAACCTTAAACCCCTTTTTTAACAAATAAGGCACAGATAAAATACAGTGTTGCATTCCTGGCACAATGCAAACTTCCATCTGCTCCTGCAAAACAGAAAGAAAGACATTTGCAACGTTAGTCACATTTTTCTTTTCTCCACTAGCGAACCGAACAGTTTTTCCAGCCGGAATTGCCGTGCAATTCCACGTCTCGACTGCAGGGGTCTCTGGAATCAGGTTTCGGTTAGCTCCTGAGTCGATGACAAAGCATAAGTCATTGTCTCTCTCAGAGCTGTCCTCAAACAACGCCATAGCAACAAACGTCTCGCTGCCCCCTCTCTTTGGGCTTCTGCAGCTGTTCTCTCTGGTTGTCTCGGCAACCAACTCCCCCTTGCTCAGGACCTTGGCAGCTTCCGTAGAAGTAGCCTCCTCCGTTGCCTTGGAGACCGGA
The DNA here is from genome assembly GCF_951804945.1 of Podarcis cretensis. Classification (NCBI taxonomy): domain Eukaryota; kingdom Metazoa; phylum Chordata; class Lepidosauria; order Squamata; family Lacertidae; genus Podarcis; species Podarcis cretensis. Next base: position 16,012,334 of record NC_137177.1, on the reverse strand, counting down.
CTGGCCTATGCGTTCCCACGCAACTCTTTAGGCCTTATCTTCACTTTGTCCAGGTGGCCGACCTTGAAGCGTCTAGCTCTCCGCAGCTTTCCAGACTTTGGCTGGCGACGATCACCAGTGGAAAAACACTGCCCAGGGCTCCTTTCAGCTGGCCTGGCCCCCCTTCTTCCGGAAGAGCACTCTTTGCCAGCCCTGCCCTTCACTTCAGCACTCACAGTGGAAAACTTTTGAAACTTGCCTTTGGAACTCTCAGCCCCCCCGACTTGCACCTCAGGGACTGGGGCTACAGCCATCTCCAGGCTCTTCATGACTTCTCCAGGGCCCTGGCCTCCTGCTGAAGTTTCACACAAACTTCTCAGCACCTCCCAGGCAGCCCTTGCTGACTTTACGCCTTCCAAACTAGGCAAGAGCGATGCGTGTACGCATGCTTTCAGCATAGCAAGCTCTCTTTGCATTCTCTGCTGGCTATCTTCAGGCAACGCAGCCCCAAAGCCTGCAACGTCTGTCCCTTCAGGACCTGGATTTAGGGGTAGTGGCTCTTTCTGGCTTACATCCCAAAGCCCAGTAACCAGAAACCAACCCCTTACTCTTCTGGACCAGGTTGCCCAACTTCTTAAAGTGAGCTTTTCAAGCGGAACGTCCTCAAGGACCTGGCTGTCTGCCATTCTCTCCTCTTCCCCGGGGCCCCAGCTGCTACTCACGTAAAACCAGTCAGCTCTCCGGCACCCGATTTTTCAGCTGCTTTCCCAGCTCTTCTGCCTCTCAGCATCAGGCAAAAATCAGCGTCCCAGCCAGCTGCTTTGGCCAGACCTCCGCTTTCGGTAGCGTCTCCCCAGCTGACCAAGCTGACTTCAAAGCATTCCGGCAGACTTTCAGCAACAGTTTTACAAGCGGTAATTAGTCCATAACCTGTTATAAAATCTTAATTGGTTTACGACCCCAATTAGCCCCAGTTTATAGTGGTCCGGCACACTTCTTAGCCAAGCTGCGCCGACCTTCTTCTCTCCGGTTTCGCCTTGCAGAGTAAAAAAAACACAGCGGAAAAAACTGTTGCTGCTTGCTTAGATCCAAATACACCAAGCACCTGTGTGTCCAAATTATCAGTTCTTTATTGCAGCAAAATATTTACAGCTCAGCATTTCTCAGATTCTCCTGGACTGCTAGCATTCATGGCTGCCTCCTCTTTCAGAGACAAAGAGAGAACAGAAAGTAAAGCTCCTCCCTCCTTCCAAACCTTGGAAACCTGACGTCAGAATGTGAGGCATTACTCAGAACATCTTAACCCTATAAGTTCTGAATCCCAACAGGGTGATATTGACAGATCTCATTGAAAGGCCATTGGCTGCAAGTCTAGTTGTCCATAGACCCCCCACAGACAACCTGAATTAATCCCATGGAGCACCAGTGGTTTGTAGATGACAGTTTGGGAACTGTTGCATTCTTTTCTTAATTAAATAAAGAAATCGGGTAGCCAAACATCTCATTACCTTTGTCCCAGCAATTTGTTGACATTGGCTAAGAGTAGAGCACATGGATTGGTACAGTGTTCCAGGAAAGAATTCCATCACATTTCTTCAATAAGTTTGGAACAAGGTGACAACTATCATCTTGATGTTCTGGACACCTGTTCACACCCTGTTCTAGTTTTTCCAGCTGAGAAGTTCCCTCTAATAGCAGCTGTCTTTTAGCCATATCCCTGGGAAAACAGAAAGTCTGTGCTCTTTCTGATTATGCTGGACCCCCACCAAGTTCCAATAAAACCGAGGCACTTGTTCTTGATTAGTAGGGCCTTAATTGATTCAGCATTTTGGAACTGACTCCACTATCAAGGACAGGTCCCCAGGTCCCACAAGGGTGTTGCAGCTGTGTCTAATACCCCAAGCCTGCCAGCTCCATTCCCCACCACCAAAACTCCTAGTTTAGATGTATTCAAGTCTCCAGGGCCAGATGAACTACATCCAAGAGTATTAAAAGAACTGGCAGATGTGATCTCAGAACCACTGGCAGTCATCTTTGAGAATTCCTGGAGAACAGGCGAAGTCCCGGCAGACTGGAGGAGGGCAAATGTTGTCCCTATTTTCAAAAAGGGGAAAAGAGAGGACCCAAATAATTACCGCCCAGTCAGTCTGACATCAATACCAGGGAAGATTCTGGAGCAGATCATTAAGCAAACAGTTTGTGAGCACCTAGAAAGGAATACTGTGATCACCAATAGTCAGCATGGATTTCTGAAAAATAAGTCATGTCAGACTAACCTGATCTCGTTTTTTGACAGAATTACAAGCCTGGTAGATGAAGGGAACGCAGTGGATGTAGCCTACCTTGATTTCAGCAAGGCATTTGACAAGGTGCCCCATGATATTCTTGTAAAGAAGCTGGTAAAATGCGGTCTTGACTATGCTACCACTCAGTGGATTTGTAACTGGCTGACTGACCGAACCCAAAGGGTGCTCATCAATGGTTCCTCTTCATCCTGGAGAAGAGTGACTAGTGGGGTGCCACAGGGTTCTGTCTTGGGCCCGGTCTTATTCAACATCTTTATCAACGACTTGGATGATGGACTCAAGGGCATCCTGATCAAATTTGCAGATGACACCAAACTGGGAGGGGTGGCTAACACCCCAGAGGACAGGATCACACTTCAAAACGACCTTGACAGATTAGAGAACTGGGCCAAAACAAACAAGATGAATTTTAATAGGGAGAAATGTAAAGTATTACACTTGGGCAAAAAAAATGAGAGGCACAAATACAAGATGGGTGACACCTGGCTTGAGAGCAGTACATGTGAAAAGGATCTAGGAGTCTTGGTTGACCACAAACTTGACATGAGCCAACAGTGTGACGCGGCAGCTAAAAAAGCCAATGCAATTCTGGGCTGCATCAATAGGAGTATTGCATCTAGATCAAGGGAAGTAATAGTGCCACTGTATTCTGCTCTGGTCAGACCTCACCTGGAGTACTGTGTCCAGTTCTGGGCACCACAGTTCAAGAAGGACACTGACAAACTGGAATGTGTCCAGAGGAGGGCAACCAAAATGGTCAAAGGCCTGGAAACGATGCCTTATGAAGAACGGCTAAGGGAGCTGGGCATGTTTAGCCTGGAGAAGAGGAGGTTAAGGGGTGATATGATAGCCATGTTCAAATATATAAAAGGATGTCACATAGAGGAGGGAGAAAGGTTGTTTTCTGCTGCTCCAGAGAAGCGGACACGGAGCAATGGTTCCAAACTACAGGAAAAAAGATTCCACCTAAACATTAGGAAGAACTTCCTGACAGTAAGAGCTGTTCGACAGTGGAATTTGCTGCCAAGGTGTGTGGTGGAGTCTCCTTCTTTGGAGGTCTTTAAGCAGAGGCTTGACAACCATATGTCAGGAGTGCTCTGATGGCGTTTCCTGCTTGGCAGGGGGTTGGACTCGATGGCCCTTGTGGTCTCTTCCAACTCTATGATTCTATGATTCTATGATTCTATGAACTCCTTCTGTCAATCAGACTGGGTCAGGAGATTGTAAGAGTTTGGAGAAAATGGGGATCTCTGCTCTCTGAACCTCACAGTTGCAAACTTGCTCAATAGCAAGCAAGAAGTTAGGAACTGGATTTAATAACAAGGCTGTTCCCAAATAAATGCACACCGATTTGAAAGGAAGTGTTATTATTCAGAAAGAAAATGTTGCAGTATAAAATGGGACCGTATGGCCCATAAAACTCGTTACAATTTCCAACCGGAAATGTACAAAGCAGACTTATGCATCTTTCATGGACGATTTAGTTGCGATCCCTGCAGTGCAGAGAGTTGGACCAGAGGACCCTCAGGGTCCCTTGCAACCAGGCAGTTCCACAGAACATGGAGACCTTAGTTAAAATCTGAAGCAAGGAAGTCACAGCATCCCAGGTGTTGCAAAGCAGCATGGTGGGAAAGATTGACCCCAAACCACCAGTATAGGCTTGCTTTGTAATAGTAAGCATATTAACCTGGGGTGAGTTTCCTCAAGCAATCAGGTTTCAAAATTAGAATCTCCTGGTACTTTCACATATACACTTTCCCACAGATGAAACTGCTTCCAAGTTTTCAGGCCTCATCCCTGGCCTTAAAGACAGAAAGCCTAGATTAAACAGCTGCCTCAGAATAATTGTCAGCTTTTAGCCAGGGCCCTAAGTGGGTGAACAATTTTCTTGTCACTCTGTACATGTTTGCTGCAGCTCACAGATGCCAGCAGCCAAAGAACATTAATTTTGGTGGCTCCTTGAGTTCTGAAATAAGATGAAATATGGAACAGCACAACTCACCCTTAACCTAAACACAGAAGAGCCAAAGTTCAACCCATATTCATTAACTTCTGAAAAGCCTCCAAACTGGGATTTCATAGAGATGTCAAAAAGCTATAAGGCCATCTCATGGCTCAAATATATATGCTCAAGAATTTGTAAAGGAAGCCTTGTGTACATGAAATACATGAAAACTTTCTCCATCACTCACCTAGGACAGGACGCTTTGTGGGGCCTCTGAGGAGTCTGCCTGCCTCCTCCCACTCAGCTGCCCTACAGCTGTGGAGGAGGCGGTAGATGGACTGTTTGGGGCAGCACAGAGTCTGTGGGTGCTCAAGCCACCATGCCACTACTTTCACCTCAGCTTTTTCAAGCAATTTTCAGCACACACACACACACACACAAACACACACACAAACACACAAAATCCTGAAGAGTGGGCCAAGAGATAACAAAGCTTTTGCCACTTTGAGGGGGCCTTGGGAGGGAAGACTAAACTTACAGAGAAGAGAAACATAGTTGTTATTAAGAAACAGAGAGAAAAAAGGGGGAAATGCAGTTTAAGCCAAAGGAGAGAAAGCAGTTTATTCACCTTGCTCCCTATCAGCACCATTCACAGTGGATTAATGGTTCTGCAGATTTTGGCCTGCATTAAAACCAAAGTCTGTAGTAGTAGGGAAACACCCCGAACTTTTTTTAACACCCCCCCCCCCGAGCAAACACAGAGATAGATATAGACTGAAAAAACACACTATGATCTTCCATGTGGGACTCCTGTAGTGATCACTGTGTGGGATGGTTTTTTCAATATTCTTCAAAATTTGCTCCTGCTTGGGACACAAAATTTGAGTGGCCACAACAATTCCTATTTGCAGAGTTCTGGTCTATGTTGAAAAGACTGGCAGTCCTCCATCCATAGCAAAGCTCTTATTGCTTAAGAATGGAGAATATTTTTAAAAATAAATGAATTCTGGAATACTAAATAATTGACCATCCAAAGTAGCTTGGCTGAAAGGGTAAAGTCCAAGAGATACCAAATTGCCTGGATGAGAAGCTTGTGTGATGTACAAATTGACCCTATACCCTCCAACATTTTGGGAGGGCAATTCGGGGCCCACAACCACCACCCCGTTCTTTGCTTGTGCCCCCCCCAGTGCTTTTACCCCCTAAAAAATGTGTAGGGGTACTCTCATTTTCCTACTTATACTGAAATACTGTACCTTAATGAGGCAAAACTTAGATTCACAAAATGTTTAGGAGTATGTGTGCTCCTGTGTCCCCCCAGAAAAAAGCACTGCACCTACCTTTGAACATTCTTCCTCCTTTTCGGGAGTGTTGGGAGATGTGGTGGAATCTGGTGCAGCCTTCCCCATGCAGCGGAGGCCCGCACAGCCTTCCAGCAGGCCGCACCAAACCATCCACTTTTCCAGAGGCAGCAGAGGCCAGGCTGGACTTCCGGTAGGCCACATCAAACTGCCAACTTCTCTGGAGATGCCTGGTGCAGCCCACCAGAAGGCCTGCCAGCCTACGCTGCACCTCCTGATGCAGCGCAGACTGTTTCCTGTTGCAGCACAGTTGTCTTCCCCTCCTCCTCTGGTGTTGGAGATGAACCACCATAAGAAGAGGTCAAGGTAAGTTTTCCTTCCATTTTTTGGTCCTGTTTGTGGACTCGCACCACAGCAGAACCCTAAAACACCTGGCACAACCAGTGCGAGGGATCAAAATTGGGGCATTCGTGATTGGGAACAGAAGCCGGGGTAGCTTCTGCCAATCCGTGATGTCCCAGATAAATCAGGATACTTGAGGGGTCTCTGACCCCTGTGAATATGATTGTGAAAATGCTTTCCCGTATCCACTGTGAAGATCACGGGGGATAACTTGGATTCTCATTTGCCAAAATTTCATGGTGTTCCTGGAAAAGATTGCATGAAATTTCAAAATTGCTTTGTGTTCCAAGATCCCATCACAGGCTCTCTGGGAAAACATGCAGCCTCCATTTGTGCCCACATCTCATTAAATCAGCCATTCACTGCTTGAGGCTACCATCCCTGACTATAAATTCCTCTGTAAGCTCATAGCTGTATCCATTGCCTTTTTGGGACCAGATCTTCTTGAAGTCCTTCTCAGCTCTTGATTATCCCAACACCATGAGAATTCTTCTGTGCACAGGCCTCCTCTTGAGCTTGTTTTCAGTAGGTGAGTAGAAACCAGAGATTTTGTGTTCCATTAACTTCCTCTAGAATAGGGAGGGGGTCAGTGGAGCTAGAGAAAGGAGGTCAAGAACATCATGTGCTCCTGGATGGGGTATTGAATAGATGGATATTGTGATGAGGAGCAGGAGAATCTGGGAATCTTGGTGCGATGAGAAAGTGAATCATACAAGTTACCAAAGTCCCCTAACACTATCATAGTTATCTTTACACCAAAGGAGTGCAATCTTGGAATGTTGATGCCAAGCAGGCTCCCCCTGCTGCAAAGATCTCCTTCCTGTCAAGGAAAAGTCCCTAAATGGAGTGTTTTGATGTCACGGAGGGGTTGAACTGACCCAGCATCCACTGGACCCTGTTTTTGGCTGCTGTGGCCCCCTACCTCCACCTGCTGCACTTGCCAGCACACTATGCTAGGGTTTTGATTGCTCCATTAGGGAGCAAATTGGGCATGCAGGCAAGGGGGTGGGGTGGAATAAAACTTCTCATCACATATTATTTTGCTTTTAATGAGCTATTCCTCCAGAACTGCAGTGGCATGTTATCCCCCCCCCCAAAAAAAAAAAAAAAATTAGTTGACTTTCACAAAATTATGAACAAACAAACAAATAAACAGACAACCAAACATAAATCATAACCTTGTTAACATTGTTAAGTGACTTCCTTGCTTCCCCTTGGTTGAATTTCAATGTATATCCATTTAACGGTTTTCCAGAGTTCTTATAAACTTAACTTAATCCTTTAACATCCTTATAGCTTTTCAATTCAAAATTAAACATATTAATTCAACACCTAACTTATATAAAATCCTAAGCCAATCTAATACCTGCAAGCTATTTCCAATTAGTTTAACTTAACAAATTTGACAAAATAATCATTAAATTTTGTCCATTCTTCCTGATACTCCTCCTCCTTCTGGTCACGGAGTCTTCTGGTTAGGTCGGCTAGCTCCGAAAAATCCATCATCTTCATCTGCCATTCTTCCACTGTTGGTAATTCTTGTGTTTTCCACTTTTTAGCTAGTAAAATTCGAGCAGCAGTTGTGGCATACAAAAATAATTTAACATATTTCTTGGGCAATTCCTGACCAATTATTCCAAGAAGAAAGGCCTCTGGTTTCTTTATAAATGTATATGTCAACATTTTTTTCAATTCAATATAAATCTTTTCCCAGAAGTCTTTCACCTTGGGGCAGGTCCACCACATGTGGTAAAAGGTTCCTTCCTTTTCTTTACATTTCTGACATAGATTGTCACAGTTATGATATGTCTTTGCTAATTTAACAGGAGTCAAATACCATCTGTACATCATTTTCATTATATTTTCCTTTAACACAGTACATGCAGTGAACTTAACCCCTTTCTTCCACAGTCTTTCCCAATCCTCAAACATTGTTATGTCCTACATCTCTTGCCCAATCTATCATCACAGATTTAACTTGTTCATCTTTTGTATGCCACTCCAACAATAACGGGATGCAGGTGGCGCTGTGGGTTAAAACCTCAGCGCCTAGGGCTTGCCGATCGAAAGGTCGGCGGTTCGAATCCCTGCGGTGGGGTGCGCTCCCGCTGCTCGGTCCCAGCGCCTGCCAACCTAGCAGTTCGAAAGCACCTCCGGGTGCAAGTAGATAAATAGGGACCGCTTACCAGCGGGAAGGTAAACGGCGTTTCTGTGTGCGGCTCTGGCTCTGGCTCTGGCCAGAGCAGCGATGTCACACTGGCCACGTGACCCGGAAGTGTCTCCGGACAGCGCTGGCCCCTGGCCTCTTAAGTGAGATGGGCGCACAACCCCAGAGTCTGTCAAGACTGGCCCGTACGGGCAGGGGTACCTTTACCTTTACCTTTACCAACAATAACTTATACATTTTAGACAATTTTTTACCTTTAGTGTCCAACAACTCTGTCTCCAGCTTAGATTTTTCAGAAGCAAAACCATTTTTCTTATCCAATTTGTACAGTTCATTAATCTGGTAAAAGTAGAGATCTAAGCAAATAGCAGCTAGCTTAATTCCAGCTGCGTCATTATATACCAAGCCAGGGAAAATGGCGGAGGAGGATTCTTATACAAACTTGTTGAAGGAAATCCTGGCTCAGATTCAAGCCTTGAAGTCGATTCAGCAAGATGTGGCAGAACTTTAAAAAAATACTTTCAACAGATGAAAGAGGAAACGTCTCATTATGAAGATTGCTTGACTGTCCACAAAACACTTATTCAAGGAAGTCATAATATTTTGAGTAAACAAATTACTTATTTAGAGTCACAACTGCAGGAAATCTAGAACCCAAGCTAATGGATTCAGGTTACAAGAAAGAAGATTCCAACTAAACATCAGGGAGAACTTTCTGACAGCAACAGCAGTTTGACTGTGGAATGGTCTCCCTCTGGAAGTTATGGACTCTCCTTCTTGGAGGATTTTAAGCAGAGGCTGGATGGCCATCCATCATGGATGCTTTAGTTGAGATTCCTGCATCATAGGGGGTTGGAGCAGATGTCCTGTGGGGTCCCTTCCAAATTTAAAATCCTATGATATTATGTGTGGTGTTTCTCTATGCAATTAAAAGAGGAGAACTTTGGAAAGAAATTAGAAAGTTATATATTAAGGGTTTATTTTGCTGTCTATTTTGGGATTTTAAGTTGCTACTGGGGTTCTCTCTTGGCATCCAAGAATTGTCTTTTTATACCTTTTTTTTCTTGAGTCAGCAAAATGGAGGTGCCTTGTGGCATATGATCATGACACTGAGCTTTTGTATTCTTCCTTTCTCTCTGTAGGGGAGTCACTACAATGTATGACATGTCGATATCTGAACGACAACACTTGTATCCTGCGACAGGCACGTAATTGTTCAGGAAACACTTGCCGTGAAGTTGCTCTACAAAGCGATATATGTGAGTAAGTTTTCTTCCCCCCTGCCCCCAAAGAACCCTTCTCAACGGAGGCCTTCCACACACTCAGAAATTACCATGCTCTGTGCGATCAAAGAATTACAGTAAAATCCATACACATGTGACTCAGTCCAAAAGTCTTCTGTAAAATATACAGAAGAGTCTGCCTGCGTTCAACATCTTCTCCTCACAGAAGGAATAATGTGGACTATAACTTTATTAATGGGGATGAAGGATTCTCCAGAAAGATTTCTGAGTTCTATGATGATATTACAAGGGGAGCACCTGACATATTTAGTGATTCATCTCTTAACCAGGATTTCTCCTCTCCAAATGTTCTCTCTACAAAATCTGGGGCAAAAATGATTGACTTGATATTCCTCTCTAATTCTTCTTACAGTTGCTGAAGACATCCTCCGACCTACTTACAGTGACTGTGTTAACACTCAGGATTGTATCCCAGGCATCTTTTCTTTTGCTGGAGGAAGCCTCCAATTCTTTCGGATGCAAGCTGAATGCTGCAATACTGACCTATGCAATGAAAACCCTATTCAGTGTAAGGGCCCTTGTATTTTGGACACTTTCTGTATCAACAATTCTTGCCCAGAGGCAAAATATAGAACTTCCTAAAGAAAAAAAAGTAATAATAAGTCATTTACCATATTTTTTGTTCTATTGGACGCAGTTTTTCCCCTCCAAAACTTGAGGGTAAATGTGTGTGCATCCTATGGAGTGAATGCAGGCTTGTGCCATAGCACAAGGGAGAGGCTGCACAGGTCTATGGCTTCTCTCTGGCAGGAAGAGGTTGTGCGGAGCCTGTACGCTGCTCTTTGGGGCTTTGAGGGGGAAAGATTTTTTTTATTGATTTCCCCGTCTAAAAACTAGGTGCGCCCTATGGTCCAGTGTGCCCTATGGTGCGAAAAATACAATATATTCCACCAAGTGTCCATTCTTTTAAATATAAAGATAAAGGTAAAGGGACCCCTAACCATTAGGTCCAGTCGTGACTGACGCTCATCTCACTTTATTGGCTGAGGGAGCCGGCGTACAGCTTCCAGGTCTTGTGGCCAGCATGACTAAGCCACTTCTGGTGAACCAGAGCAGCACATGGAAACACCGTTTACCTTCCCACCAGAGCGGTACCTATTAGTCTACTTGCACTTTGACGTGCTTTTGAACGGCTAGGTTGGCAGGAGCAGGGACCTAGCAATGGAAGCTCACCCCGTCGCAGGGATTTGAACCGCTGACCTTCTGATCAGCAAGTCCTAGGCTCTGTGGTTTAAACCACAGTGCCACCCGCGTCCCACTCCTTTAAATATAGCCTTTCCATAATATATGCATAATATATTTCAGCCCTTACAGAATGTGTATGGAGACTGAATGTGTATGGAGTAAGCCTGGATCCTAGAATCTATGGGCAAGCCTTGTTTCATCTCATAGGCTGGTAAGGATCAATGCCAATCTGCTTTTGTCCTGGCTGGCAGAATTGTCAATCTCATTTCACACAATTCAGATCACTCTCATGCAGAAGCAGGTAGACACCAAGATACGTGTTCTGAGAAAGACCTGCATATGTTACATACAGAAGCCATACTCATGAGCAACACTCAACAATATTTATTAGATTTTCCCAGCTGGAACATTTGATGACACATTTAGAACACCATGCGGGGGGGGGGGGAGTGATAACCCTTTGTACGAACTGGAAAATAAGGGCCAGAATGGACCAGTTATGTCAAAATAAATGGAATCCATCTGCTGACCATAAATTTCATTTTGCCAGTTCAACCTGGGAGTTTTGGTCCACTGCAGTGCCCATTCTGTTTCACGAGGAATGCAAATAATTGTGTGGTCGTCGACACCCATAACTGCCCTATTAGAGGGACTAAGTGCATAACATTTGCTGGTATCATGCAGCAAGGTGAGTAGAATTGCCAATCAGCAGAGGGTGGGGATGAGGGAAAGCAGCTCTCAGCCATCAGAAACCTGACCCTTTTCTGACCAAATGTGATAAAAGCAAAGGATGGGATGGGGATCTGTGTTTTATTTGAGGGGATGAATTTAAAGTTTTCTTTACACCGCTTGCCCCATTCCTTAGTCAATGGCATGGTGTTGACCCACCCCCAGACAGTCCTGGGAAATTCCTGATCGCATGGAAGCAAACATGTACAAAGCTGTCATTCCCATTTTGAGTTTCCACGTGCCTTGGAGGGATGTTGTATTGGTGGGCTTTGGGGGAAATTAAATTGGTGGCTAAATTCGCAAGTGTGGGCTTCACCCAATAGCCTTGGTCTGGTCAGAGTACAAGTAGACAGGGAAGAAAGGGAAAGCAGGGCTTGTGGAAAGCATCAGAAGTGGGCTGTTCTCAGGTGCAATGGTCCTGAAATATACCTGAAATCTGAAATGGTCCTGAAATCTTGTGAATTTTCAGGGAACATAACAGGGGTGGGCGTTAAAGGGTCCTGCAAGTTGCCCAAGTGTGCCGGGTCCTTAAGTCCACCCTGACTCATATTAACATTCTTCTCTTTCTAGTGGGTTCAAGTCAAGTGTCAGCTGCTTTCAAAGGATGTGCAACACCAGATTTCTGTAATTTCATAACAACAATCCCAACAGGAGTAAAGCAAAGTCTGAATGGCTTGGTGTCGTTCAATGTCACCCAAGCGACATGTGTTGATGCCCAGCCATCGTCCTATATTTCTGGCCTGTAGATGTGCCCTTCGTGGGACTTGGGAGGAAACTGTGCTATCAGCGGCAGGGTGTGGAAGATCTCTGGAGGTGCTGAAGATGCCTGAGGCAGGTGCAAGAGGGCAGGAAATTGAGATTTGGGAGACGTAGTTAGAGAAAATATGGCACAGGTATTTCCATTTGAATTGTGATCTGAATAAATTGATAAAGCAGACAAATTCTGTTTCTTGCATTGGGGCTTTTCAAGTGAATAATTTCTATGCAGTGATGGCGCAATGAATGTTAACTTCTGAAGGCCAAGAACGAGAAGAAAACTGAAAATTGTAATCTGGGGTAGTAATAGTTTCCCCCTAATGGCACAGGTTTTAGTTTTGGTTTTTCTTTAGTAGGGGGAACTAGTTCCACTAGGAAAGCTGAATGAAGAGAAAAGCATTACACTTTCTGGCTTTGTTATGTGCTCAGTCTAGAAGGCTCATTTTTCCATTACACCACTATTATCTGCAAATATGTAAAGAAACTAGAGATCAGATAAAAGATCTCAGTTGTCAGTCCAGTTACACCCTGACTTAACTAGTGACTGATTTCTTTGGCTCACCCACCCCCCACCATTCAAATGTTTCCAGAAGCTTTGATTCTGAGGAATATTCAATTAAAAATTCACTAGCAACTTGTACCTGGCGGTTCTCAGGAATTCCAAGGAAGCAAAAATCTGTATGGTTTGGAAAGGTCTATAGACTGAAACTTCCTCCTTGATGTCAGGAACTCTCAAGACAAATTGTCCCAAAACGATTCACATTCTAAAGCCAAATCACAGGTGTAGCATGAAAGGTGAGGTCCAGACATAATCCAAGGTCAAAACACAGTAAGTCCTTTGTTTCTTAGGGGTAAAGGCATAATGCAAAGTCAGATCCCTTAAGGGTGCCCAGAACCCAATCATGTTTCTGTATACTTAATGTGGGGTGCATGAGTTGTTAGGGGAGGGGTTTTACCTCTGGTGGAGGACACGTTGTGCTCATTCTGGGGTAGTTTGTCCACCTTTGTCCCCCCTTGCACCTGTGGCTGCTGGAAGCAAGTGACAGCATCCACACCCCAGGAAATGGCTTTGAATGGCTAGCTAAACCAGGTGAGGGTAGCCGTTGGGTCTCAAACCCTTGTTGAGTTAGGGATTTCCACTGCATGCAAAGGCAAGCTCTGGCGGATTGAGCAGATGAGAGCAATGGTTAAGAAGCTTTTTTCCCTTTTCTTTTTTGCACATGATGTAGAGGGAAGTGAGGGGCAGATGGGGAACATCAGCCTGGGAAAGTAGACTATCTAAATGGAAAACTCTGACCCTAAACCTCCACTGCTTTTTGGGATATCTTCAGGAGAAGAAAGGGCTTAGGAGTAAACCCTACACCAGAGGTTTTCCACATTTTTGTCTACAGCACCCATGACCAACCACATTCCTTCTATGGGAGCCACTTACAATGGGGTTCCATTACAGGGCATTGCCCTGTTCCACTGCTGTCCCATTCCACCCCACCCCCTTTCAGTGCAGTTTTTGGTGCAGGTATAAGTGGTAACCGCAAGCGCCAATTGCACACAAGTGGTGATCCCCATGTACCTGGTGAAAACTTGTGTTGTTTGGTCATTTAGCAGTTTTAAGGCTTAAAATTTAAGCAGTAGAGCTTTGAAAAAGCTTTTTTTAAAAAATGACGAGTCATCCATTTCTCTGCAAAATATTGTATTTGTAAGTTGGGGCGAATGAAAACAAACTTAAATAATGAAAAAAATATACTCTGGGAAAAATTATACCAACAGAAAATAAAGACACAAACAAATGTACAGTGGTACCTCAGGTTAAGAACTTAATTCGTTCTGGAGGTCCGTACTTAACCTGAAACTGTTCTTAACCTGAAGCACCACTTTAGCTAATGGGGCCTCCTGCTACTGCCATGCTGCCGGAGCACGATTTCTGTTCTCATCCTGAAGCAAAGTTCTTAACCTGAAGCACTATTTCTGGGTCAGCAGAGTCTGTAACCTGAAGAGTATGTAACCTGAAGCGTATGTAACCTGAGGTACCACTGTACTTTGAAAAACTGATATACTGCAATGGTGATGTAGTTGGGTAGGGGAGACATTTCTTTCTGGCCTGAGATGACTCTGGAGAGGACCAAACTTTGTGACTTTTGGGTTGCTGCTAATATTACCCAAGTATAGACTCTGGGGTAAATTAAATGTCTTACAGATGCCTCCATCTCCATCTAAATATGTGGCTGTGCAATCAAAGAAAAAGATCTGGTTGCCCCCTTTGGAAGAGCTGGATAAAACTGAAGTATTTCTTCTTCACCAAACCTTTATTGTTGTTGTTGTTTAATTGTTTAGTCGTGTCCGACTCTTCATGCCCCATGGACCAGAGCACTCCTGTCTTCCACTCCCTCCCGCAGTTTGGTCAGAAAACCTTTATTAGGCGTTACAAATATAGGCCATCAAAAAGCATCCCTATATAAAATTATAAAATATAAAGAAATAAACAGCCATGTAAAAATATGTAATAATGAGGATTTTCGCTGGAGTTTCTTCTCAGTAAATAGTGCCATTCACTACTCTTGGAGATACTATTGTTAAAAACTCAGCCACCCAACTTCCTGTTTGGCTGCCATGGCAAAGGCTGCCCATTACGTGGGAGCCTTTTTGTATGTAATTTTTGAGGATGAGATGGGAGTAATCATCCTCCCAACCCCCCCCCCCCCGGGTCGGGGGGGGGGCAGCTTCACCCGCAGATTGCCCAAGACCTGCTCCCAGTCAGGAAGGTATGAGGGGGAAGGGGGCACTGGGTGTAAAGTGCAGTGTGGTTTTTGGGCAACTCTCCAAAGCTGTTGCCACAAGCAGAAAACACCTGCTTTTTAAGATGAAATTCACATAATAATCAACCAAAGAGGAAGTTACTTTGCACAAGGCCCTTTCAAATCAGTGGGAAGTCAAGCAACACCACAGCTGTGCAGGGCCGAGCTGACACTCCACATGGGTAGCCCCAGCCATCCAGGTGCTTGCATGCACTGTTGGCATTTGCTGGCAAGTAGAAGGGATGAAAACAACCCCTTCCCCAGAGCAGGGATGAAAACCCTTTTCCACAAATGGCACCCCGCCACCCCCACCCACATCTGTGGTCAGCTTTAGCCACCCACTGTTGGGATTTACTTGCGAGTAAAAGCCGAAGTAAGCACCAGAGCAGTCCTCCATTGCCATTATCATTATCAGGTAACACCTGGCTGGAAAGGTGCCTCACAGCTGACTCTGTGCAGGTAACTCCTTTTCAACAGGGCTCTTCCTGCTTGCTGCCTTTACTCTTCAGCCAACATGCCAGAAATTGAGATTGAAGGGGGAGGAGGCTGACAACCCTACACAAATCTGGAGTGGAGTCCCTAAGATGGCTGGATGGCAACTCCTCTACCCAAACTGGTGCCTAATGTGTTGTTCTGCTTCTTTTGGACCACATCAGCAAAGCCTTGAAGGGTGTCTTGTCATTTGGGAAGCCCAGGACCTTCATATACAATGCCCAGGCTTGCACTCTGGGGAGGTCACTTCAGTGCTGCTAAATCAAAGGTTTGACTTCACCTCCAGAGGTGCACACCATTGTCTCTTGAGACAGATGGATTCCAACATAATTAATGTGTTGTCCCCAACTGCTTCATCTGTTTGGACTTAAAGTTCCAAAGAGCAACCATACCATGCCACTGTCAAATGCCAGATGAATTCCTCCCAGCAGTGTGAAGTAAATAATAAAAGGGAAGACACTGCGGCCAATTAAATACCCCTCCTCTAAAATTCCTTTTTTAAAAAATAATATTTATTAAAGTTTTGAAAGTTACAGAAAGAAAAAAGAAAAAGAATTAAGCATAACAAAACCATACAATACAATACAAAGACAAAAATATTACAAATACATAACAAAAATAAAACGAAAACAATTAAAAAGAAAAGAAAAAAGAAACACAACCAATACTTTCAATGTTATTAACTTTCTTTTACTTGTTTCAGCGACCTCCTCACACCTCCCCTTTTTTGTATTCCACTTCGATTAATTGTTTCAGCAAATCCTTTCCATCTTCCTCAAATTTCTGTCCTATCATTTAACTTAACAAATTCTAACATTATTTTTTTCCTTTAATCCAATTACAATCTAGTGTACTTAATTCTTTATAACATTTCTGCTAAAGCCATGTAACTTCATTCCAACATCTTTCTAACATTCCTTAATTTTACAATATTTCTGTAGATAATTTTTAAATTTCTTCCAATCTTCTTCCACCAACTCTTCTCCCTGGTCTCGGATTCTGCCAGTCATTTCTGCCAATTCCATGAAGTCCATCACCTTCATCTGCCATTCTTCCCGGGTGGGTAGATCTTGTGTCTTCCAGTACTTTGCAATAAGTATTCTTGCTGCTGTTGTAGCATACATAAAGAAAGTTCTATCCTTCTTTGACACAAATTGGCCAACCATGCCCAGAAGAAAGGCCTCTGGTTTCTTCAAAAAAGTATATTTAAATACCTTTTTCATTTCATTGTAAATCATTTCCCAGAAAGTTTTAATCCTTGGGTTTTATTTTCGAGCAAGTCCTTAAACAGTGCTTTTCTGACAATATGATTTTTAAACGCTTTATGTGCTTTGACGTTATCATACCACAAATATGCATGCCAGCCAAATACATTGTTAAAACCTTCTAGATCCAGCACGTCAGTGTTTTCAAGAAGCAACCATTCTCTCAGCCAGCAAAAGTCGGCTGATTCATAATAAAGTTTAAGGTCTGGCAGGGCAAATCCACCTCTTTTTTTAGCATCAGTTAGTATCTTAAATTTTATTCGTGGTTTCTTGCCCTGCCAGACAAATCTAGAAATATCTCTCTGCCACTTCCTGAAACAATCCATTTTATCCAAAATTTGCAATGTTTGAAACAAAAACAGCATCCTAGGCAATACATTCATTTTTATAGCAGCAATTTGGCCTAGCAATGATAGCTTCAGATTGGACCATATTTCTAAGTCCTTTTTCACTTCCATCCAACATTTTTCATAGTTATCCTTAAATAAGTTCACATTCTTGGCAGTCATATTAACCCCTAGGTATTTCACTTTCTTAACCAGTGTTAATCCTGTCTCCTTCTGAAACCTCTCTCTCTCAATCACAGTTAGGTTTTTCTCTAACACCTTAGTTTTCATTTTGTTCAGCTTAAAACCCGCTACCTGACCAAATTCTTGAATTAGTTCCAGTACTCTTTTAGTACTAGACTCTGGCTCCTGTAATGTCAATACCAAATCATCACAAATGCTTTCAGTTTGTACTGTTTAGCTCCGACTTGTATACCTTTAACCAATTGGTCCCTTCTAATCATGTTTAAAAGCACCTCCAGGACTGATATAAAAAGTAATGGAGAGATTGGGCAACCTTGTCGTGTTCCTTTCTCTATCTTAAATTCTTCCGTCACTATATTATTCACAATTAATTTAGCCTTTTGTTCTGAGTAAATTGCACCTATACCATTTCCAAACCCTTGACCAACCCCCATCCCTTGTAAGTTTTTCTTCATGAAACTCCAAGAAATATTGTCGAAGGCTTTCTCCGCGTCCACAAATATCAGAACTGCTTTAGTATTAATATTCACTTGTAATTTCTCTAAGATATTAATTATGTTCCTTGTATTGTCAGACAAATGTTTGCCCCGGAGAAAGCCCACTTGATCTTTATGAATTTCTTCTACTAACACCTTTTTTAGTCTTTTAGCCAAAATATCTGCAAAAATTTTATAATCCACATTAAGCAAAGATATGGGGCGGTAATTCTTAAACTGCGTCTTCTCAGACTCTGTTTTCAGTATAAGTGTAATATAAGCTTCCTTCCACAACTCTGGTGCCCTTTTCCCTTCCAATATTTCATTACAGACTTCCTTCAATGGTTGTATTAACAATTCTTTCAAAGATCTGTAGTATCTTGAAGTCAAACCATCCAGTCCTGGAGATTTACCCAATTGCATGTTCTGTATGGCCCCTTCCACTTCCTGATCCGTTATTTTATAATTCAACATTAACTTATTTTCCTGAGAGATTTTCTGTAATCCATTTATTTTCAGAAATCGATCAATGTCCATTTCTTTCTGCTTCTCCTGTGTGTATAGTTGTTTAAAGTACCTCTGGAAGCACTTTCTGATCTCAATTGGGTTCTGTATATTCTTTCCTTCCACTTCCAAATTTGTAATAGTGTTAAGTTTTTGTCTTTTTTTAAATTGCTAAGCCAACAATTTTCCACACTTATTGCCGATTCAAATGTCTTTTGTCTCATTTGTTTGATCTTCCATTCTATTTCCTGATTCATCATTTTCATATATTGTACTTGATATAACTTTATCTCTTTCAGGATCTCCTGTGATTTTGGTTTTGCTCTCAGTTTCTTCTCTCCTTCCTTTATTTTTTCCAGGATTTTATCTATTTTTCATTCAGGGTTCTCTTCTTAATTGCATTCTGTTGTATCAGAAATCCTCTTATAACCGCTTTGCTTGCATCCCAGATTACTCTTTTTTCAACAGTGGTGTTCATATTTATCTCGAAATAATCTCTTAAGGTTTTTTGGACCTTCTTAGTCACCCCTCCTCTAAAATTCCTACTGCAGGTGTCAGAGGAACAGAGGAATAACTGCAGTGTTTTATTCTGCAAGAGCAATGGCTACATTTTGTAAAAAGGGCTAACCAGAACTTTCTAGCAGGCATAAGGCAGGTGCTCCAATGCTGGTAATCTACCAAACTGGAGTCAAATTCATCTTACCTAAAGCGGCAAAAATGTGAAAATGGTCCAAGCATTTCTTACAGAAGGGACACAGATATGGAATAGTGACATCCATTTTGATCCAATCTGCCTGCTCTACTGTGTGCATGAAACACACTATAAATGCAGGATGTGATGAATATATAGGCCCAAGAGGACCTATATTATACTGAGTTCAAATAAAAAGAGGCAGTGATCTGTGTGAAAGACAGGTCCCCCAAACCCAATGGCTCAGATCCTTGTGTTGCAGCTGGGTCTAACACCCCAACCCTGCGAGCTCCACCCCCCATTCCTTCTGTCAGCTAGACTGGGACAGGAGAGTGTAAGATTTTGAAGAAGCAAGACTGAAAACAGGGATCTCTGCTCTCTGATCTTCACAGTTGCAAACTTGCTCAATAGCAAGCAAGAACTGGATTTAGTATCAAGGCTGTACCCAAATCAACACACACAAATTTGACGTGAAGTAGGTTTATTCAGAAAGAAGCGATTGCAGTCTAAAATGGGACAAAATTGCCCATAAACCTACAATGAGAAAAACCTGGCCTTTAAGACAGAAAACCCAGATAAAACAGCTGACACAGTTCAGAAAAGACAACCCTGCCAAAAGTTCACAGATGCCCTCCCAGCCATGAGACTTTTTGCAAAACGGCAGAAACAGGATTTTTTTTTTTAAAAAAAGAAAGGATAGAAAACCCTGACCACCTTCAATAGTTAAAGAAAGTAAGGCAACTCCTCTCAGTCAAAAGGTTTTGTGATAGTTTGCCACAAAAGAATCCTAAAATCCTCTCTCCACCATTCACAGTGGATTAACACCAAAGTCTGTAGCAGAGGAAGAGCACCCCCACTTTTTTGCATAGATAGATCTAGACAAGACAAAAATCCCTGTGGGATTTTTATGTGTGGAATCCTCCCCCCCCCCTGCCGCCAATATTCTTCAGAAACTGCTGCTGCCAGGGACACAAAATAAGAATGGCCACTAAAGGCCCTATTTACATAGTTCAGTTCTCTGTTTTAAAGGTTGGCTTAAAGATGAAGAGAATCAGATCCATAAACTGTATGAATTAAAGAATAGCAACAATGTCCTTGCCAAGCTTAAGAATGAAAAATATTTTTTAAATAAATGAATTCTGGAAGGCTAACTAGTTGACCATCCAACATAGCTTGACTGAATGGGTAAAGTCCAAGAGATACCAAGTTGCCTGGATAAGAAGGACACGTAATGTACACATGGACCCTCGGGATATGTTTGTGAAAATGTGAAGAACACAGGCATAACTTGGATTCTCATTTGGCAAAATTTCATGGTGTTTCTGAAAAAAGATTGCACTGCGTTTCCAAAGTGATTTGTGTTCCGAAATCACATCATGTGCTTTCTGGGAAAACTCTATTTGGGCTAGTTTCCACATCTCACTAAACCAGTTGTTTGCACGTGCTGCCTAAGGCTCAAACCCTGACTTATATATTCCTCTGTGTAAGCTCAAAGTTGCATATGTTGCCTTTTTGGGGACCAGATCGTCTAGAAGTCCTCCTTAGCTTTTGATCATCCCAACACCATGAAGACTTTCCTGTGCATGGGCCTCCTGTGCATGGGCCTCCTCTTGACCTTGTTTTCACTAGGTGAGTAGAAACCAGGTGATATGATACGATAATCTTTATTATCATTGTCCCACACAGAACAACGAAATTGAAAAATGTACATCAGACATTCAAAAACCAACAAAGACTCTCTTCCTGCAAGAGAGGGGAGTGGTTGTGGTCGGGAGCCGGACTCCGCCTCAAGCAGGGGGCATTAGCCCCCTGCCTACCACTAACCTGGCTGGCGCCCATGCCCATGGGCAGACACCCAACCAGGTGCCTGCGAGGGGGCGTGTTTAGCAGCCTAAATTGCTGTGGCACCAGCCTTCCTGCCTCACTTTTCATCGTCCCGTCGTGAGTCACCCACCCTCCACTCCCTTAGAGCTCAGGGTCTCAGTTTTCTTTTGGCCTTGCTATGGACCTTAGGTTGGTCGCCCTGGTTGTCCGGGGGGCCTGGTAGGAATTTTTCCATTTGGCATTAGGCTTTTGGGTTTTTTCGCCTACCTCGTAGCAATAGTCACAACTTTTGTGGTATTGGTGGGTACGTTAGGCATTGGAATAATGTGTTGTGGTGTGTCGAAGGGCTAGGTGTGGCCATCGCCTGCACCTTCAATTTTGGGTATTCCGTTAAAGGAATCTGGTGGTCGTGTATTCTGTCCGATGCCTGCATGGTGGGAGGCCATGGCACGACCCTCGGTGACATCAGGGGAGAGCTTATAGTTGGATTAGCATCAACAGGCTCCACCTACTGGTGAATAAACCCCCCTGTTTTAGACTCACCCCTCTCTGAGGGGGTGGAGTCAGCTCACGTAATCCAATGCCTAAGCCAATACCTTTTCACTTGCTGTAATCAATAAAGTTGTGGCCTTTTCTTACCCATTAACCTTATATCACGTGTCCTCGTGTTTTCATTCCACTACGCGGGGATCGGGTCCTCAAACCACAAACCTGCTATCCCAACTATCCCAGCCTGGTTAGCCCCTAAAAATTCTAATACCCCATCCTGGGTTCCATAAGTTTCCTCTGGAGTAGGGAATGGCCAGTGGGGCTAGAGCAAGGGAGGTCAAGAATGTCAAGTGCCTAGAGACAGAATAATGAATAAATGGATATTCTGATGAAGAGCAGGAGGATATGGGAGCCATGACTGGAAATTCTCAGATATGTCTAATTTTCCTCCTTTAATTGTCCTGTTTAGTGGGCTGGAACTGGCTGGAATGTGCCATGTGAACTTGGCCCTTTGGAAGATTAGGAATGGGAAACAGAATGAGTGATCCATTGAATAGGTTAGTAAGGAATCCTGGATTACCCAGAGAGAGCAACATATTCACCTCTCTTTCAGCTGTGAAGCTCTCCTTCCTCTAAATGAAAACTAGAGTGTTCTAATGACAGGGAGGGGCTGAACTCCCCCAAAATCCTGGGGATCCTGTTCTTGTCTGCTTTGGACCCTTCCAGATTTCAGAGTCCAGTAGAGGGGTGGGGGAAAGAGCTTGAATGACAAAACAGATAGCAGAAATGTCAGAAGTGGGAGGAATGTCTAGCACACCTTTTGGGCAGTTTTGCTGTTTCTATCACAGGCCTCACACACAGCACAGGAATGTTTTGTGTGTTTGGAGGAAATCAGTGGACAGACTCTTATGTCTATTCTGCTTGAGATGAAGTAAATGCTAAATGGGAACTCCAAATGTCCATCATACATATGGAGCCATGGCATTTTTGCATTTGAAATCCAGGTTTGCATAACGTGTGAAAAGGTCTTATTACTCACTTACAAATTACTTACAAAAATGAACATTAAGAATGTTGATAAAAACAAAGTTAAGGGGTGTGCAAAGGGTGTGAAGGCTGCAATATGAAATTTTCCACCCTGGAATAAAGCCCTATTGAATTGATTTGGCTGTACTTCTTTGTAGACAAGTCTAGCATTATGCTAAGAGGGATTTCAGATGGCCACTGCATGCAGTGCTGCCACAAAGCAGGAGGTGGTGCTAAAAGGCCCATTGGCACCAATCCAATTTCAGTTTTTTAATCCTTCAAATTCCACCTAAAAAACTCAAAATTTTGTAAAGGCATTTGCCATCTTCCTCTTTAATCACAATGTCATTTAAAAGCCTCTGGCCTCATATAAGCAACATACTGAAGTTTGATGAATGCATGAAGGGGTTAATGCCATAGAACAAGCTGTCCTGCCAGTCTTGGCTAGGTCACTCTCTCTCTCACCTTGGGAGGAAGGAAATCAAGCCTATTGCTGTACCTCAATGGTCCTTTGGAAGATTAGGAAGCTTTGGAAGATTAGGAAGCTGAACATGCGAGGAGGTCTGAGCTAGTTGCTCAGACCGCATGGCTCTTATAA
Source organism: Podarcis cretensis (assembly GCF_951804945.1). Classification (NCBI taxonomy): domain Eukaryota; kingdom Metazoa; phylum Chordata; class Lepidosauria; order Squamata; family Lacertidae; genus Podarcis; species Podarcis cretensis. The sequence continues at coordinate 15,989,573 of NC_137177.1, read as the reverse complement.
GCCCCTTTTGAGTTATTGGGCCAGCAGTTTAGGAATTGTCACCAGTGTAACTAAGCCAAGAGTTGCTGCATATTTTGTGATTTTAAGTCTCTGCTGGGATTCTCTCGCCAAAGAGTATTTGTCCCATACTTGGATCTTGGCATCTAAGAACTCTCCTTTTATATTTATCTTCTTTTTCCTTGAACAAACAAAAAGGAGATTTCTTGTGGCATAAGATAGTGACACTGAGCTTTTGTGATCTTCTTTCCTCTCTGTAGGGGCACCACTACAATGTATGACCTGTCAATATGATGCCTACAACAAATGTATCACACGAGAGCCACGTGTTTGTCCAGGCAATGCTTGTCGTGAAGTTGTTATGAATGCTAATATATGTGAGTTAGTTTTCTTTCTTTCTGCTGTATACACAGAACCCTTCTCAATATTGGGTTGCCATACATTCAGTGATACCTCAAGCAAATCCCACTGAATTCAGTGAGCCTTACTCCCAGGTATGTGGGGGTTCAAATTTCAACCTTACATAGCTTCCTGATGTGGATTTTAAAAGCCAACGGAAGGCTTCAGTCATGATGGTTCTTTTCATTTGGGGGAAAAAAGTATCTATTTGGTTACCTGTGAATTTTCTGTGTGTTCCTCAGTGCTAGCCTCTTTGTCCAATTTGGGAGAACCATCTGGATTTCACTGCCTATGGTTGACCACCCCAATCTCCATTTTAAAAGTTACATTGCATTTAAAATTATTTTCCTCCCTCTCCCTGTGGCATTTCCCCCCTTCACTTACAGCTATATTTTCTCTCTCTCTCACTGGTGCTTTAGTGAGCGATACTAAACAGCATTGCAAGTTTCTACTGAATTGTGAAATCAAAGTAGTGAGAGTGGCTGAAATCCCAGCCCTTCTTACCCAGGACTATGCCTTGCTCAATTCAGAGTGACATACGTCTCAGTAGAGATGGCTATCTTTGTAGTCACAGGTTTGTGATGCACAGGTTTGGTTGGTGATGGGTTGCTTCATCAATTTCACTTTATTAACCCAGACTTTTGTTGATTTTGCTGCAAAAGAAGAAATGATTTTAACTCTGAAAATGCATTAACTATGAAACAGAACAGCTACGGGTAAAAACATATTAGTTTACATCTGTTTAGAAGCTTTAAAACTGAATTGTAAGTCCCCCAAAGACTAACAAAAGTATTTATTTCAAATGCACAAAAACATGTATCAGATGCCTTTCAGTTTAGAAAGTTCTGAATGTGACTTGCATGGCACAGATGTTTGCAACTTGTGCTGCCATGGGGTGTCGTAGTTTTGTATCTGAAGCCAAAAGGCACACTTAGGAGAGAATATGCTGTGTTCTATTTATAAGCCTTTGAGCATAAAACAAACATGCAAACTGTAATGAATAACACCAGTTATAAAACTGTTAAATCATAGTGTAATAAAACCCTTCTTAAAGTTCTCTTAAAGTGCATGTTTCCCATACACTTCTTAAAGTGCATGTTTCCCATACACAGTGTAATCCCAAAGCTATGAAATCCACAAAGCGCAATAAAAGTAATACAATCAGGACCACTCACTCGCTTTGTGAAAATTCACTTATCCAAACGTAAAGAATTATACTCAAACTTCGGTGATGCGCACATCACGAGGGCACATTGTTAAGAAGATGTGACATTGTGGTTTTCAGAGGCAGCTGTGACTTCCTTGAAATGCCTAGTTGCCCCTGCATTTGCTTAAACTGATGGATACCAAGGTGGGTCTTTGGAGATTAGGGATCTCAGTGCAGCACCTCTTCACTCTCAATGTGATGTTTCCAGAAAATCATCTCCCCTTTTCTTCCCTGCATCGGAAGACCCAGGAACAGGTATCAGATGTGCCATGCAATATTCAGAAAGGACTACCAGATAGAATGCTGAAGCTGAAAAGACGTTTCACATACACTTAAAAACTGAATGCTTTTTCCAAATGTCCTTACAACGCTTAGTTGAAATGTCACATTAAAAAAAGAAAGAAAAACAACCTGTGTCATAAGTGCTGGATACTCTTACAGCATCAGTGTACAGCTTTCAATTACAGACTTTCCAATTTATTTATGTATTTAAAATTCTGATTCTGCCACTTACTCTGGGGCAAAAATGATTGACTTGATATTTGTTTCTAATTCTTCTTCACAGTTGACGACCAGCACACAATGAAGCATTACAGTGACTGTGTTAACACTGAGGATTGTACCCCAGGCTTGTTTGGCTATAATGCAGTATACATGGGATCTTTTCTGATGAAAACGGAATGCTGCTATACTGACCTATGCAATGAAAATCCTATCAAATGTAAGAATCCTTTTATTTTGGACACTTTTTGTATCAATAAATCTTACCCATAGGCTAATTATAACTGGGTCCAAGATTTGTCTTCATAGTGTCTCAGGAAAATAATTGGACTACTTTTCATGAGTCCCACTAAAATCTGATGTGACAGTCTGATGCTTTTCCATTTGGTACTCAAATTTTGCAACCCAATAAGAATGTAAGAAGTTTGGAAGGTTTTGGAAAATCAAGAGATGTGCACACATTTATCAGTTTATATATGAGAAGAAAAGGACACCTTCATTACGGTGACTGTATGTATAATTGGGTATGTTACTATTGCCACGTTCCTTGAAGTTGAATGAAATAAGCAATAACCCCCATAAAATGTCAAAACTAGAACCTCTACCCAATGAATCATATATCAGGCTTGCCTGGAAGCCACCTGCCGCCGCATCACCCCCCCAAAAAAAAAAAATATCACAGGAGACTTTGTTGTAGTAATCTTTGGTGGGAGGAGTGAGATAAAGACAAAATTCAACATAGACAAAAATTGCAGCATTTTCATTGCATTGTTAGGGGCAGGGAAAGTATGAACCCAGTAGCCTCATGCCCAACAAATAATGTTGTTAAAGGTGATGATCACAATGAAGTTTATCATAGCTGATAATCACTCTTGATGGCTTCCAACATATTAAAACCACAACAAACATCATCATCATCAACAACAACCCAGTATGTACCCAGTAGTATCCTTCCCAACAAATTAGCTTGTTGGTGATGATGAGCACAATGATGATTGTCATAGTTGATTGCCAGAAAAATTTACCCCTAGAATGATCCTGAGAATATTGCTGCCAGGCTCATTTTTAAAGGGACAAATGAACGAGTTTTTCCTCATTGTTGTTTGAATAAAAGAAAACAGGTTTAATGCTCAGGCTCCTTGTCAAATTGTAAGCACAAAGGTTCCGTGGTTTTAACGTAATTAAAACCAGTGCATCATTTTCCACACCCAAAGATTTTTTTTTAAAAAAATATTTATTAAAGTTTTAAATGTTACAAAAAGAGAAAGAGATAATTCCAAGTTAAACAAAAACTTAACAACACATCACAATAAAGAAAGAAGAAAATAGAAAAAAAGAAAGAAAAAAATTATTAAAAACAGAAAAACAGAAAAATAGAAACAATTAAAAAACACAACGAACCTTCCCATAACTTATCTTTCATTTACTTGTTTCCTTGACCTCCTCGCACCTCCCTTTTTTTTGTATTCTAGTTCGGTTAGCTATTTCAGCAAATCCTTTCCATCTTTCCCAATTTTTATCCTATAATTTATCTTAATATAATGTAACTTTACCTTTCCTCCTTTCATCCATTAACAATCTATTTTTACTTAATTCTTTATAATATTTCCGCTAAAGCCCCATAACTTCATTCCAGCCTCCTTCTAACATTCCTTAATTTTACAATGTTTCTGTAAATAAACTTTAAATTTCTTCCAATCTTCTTCCACCGACTCTTCTCCCTGGTCTCGGATTCTGCCAGTCATTTCCGCCAGTTCCATGAAGTCCATCACCTTCATCTGCCATTCTTCCCGGGTGGGTAGATCTTGTGTCTTCCAGTACTTTGCAATAAGTATTCTTGCTGCTGTTGTAGCATACATAAAGAAAGTTCTATCCTTCTTTGGCACCAACTGGCCGACCATGCCCAGGAGGAAGGCCTCTGGTTTCTTCAGAAAAGTATATTTAAATACCTTTTTCATTTCATTGTAGATCATTTCCCAGAAAGTCTTAATCCTTGGGCATGTCCACCAAAGGTGAAAGAATGTGCCTTCAGTCTCTTTACATTTCCAACATTTATTATCGGGCAAATGGTAAATTTTTGCAAGCTTGACTGGTGTCATGTACCACCTGTAAATCATTTTCATTATATTCTCTCTTAAGGCATTACATGCCGTAAATTTCATACCTGTGGTCCATAACTGTTCCCAGTCAACCATCATAATATTATGTCCAACATCTTGTGCCCATTTAATCATAGCTGATTTCACCGTTTCATCCTGAGTGTTCCATTTCAACAGCAAGTTATACATTCTTGACAAGTTCTTACTTTTGGGATCTAACAGCTCTATTTCCAATTTTGATTTTTCCACCTGGAAGCCATTTTTTTTGTCCAGATTATATGCCTCCATTATTTGATAATAATGGAGCCAATCCCGCACTCTATTTTTTAGTTTTTCAAAACTCTGTAGTTTTAATCTATCTCCCTGTTGTTCCAGAATTTCCCAATATTTCGGCCATTTGGCCTCCATATTGAGCTTTTTCTGAGCCTTCGCTTCCATTGGTGACAACCACCTTGGGGTTTTATTTTCAAGCAAGTCCTTATATCTTATCCAGACGTTAAACAGTGCTTTTCTGACAATATGATTTTTAAACGCTTTATGTGCTTTGACCTTATCATACCACAAATATGCATGCCACCCAAATACATTGTTAAAACCTTCTAGATCCAGTACGTCAGTGTTTTCAAGAAGCAACTATTCTCTCAGCCAGCAAAAAGCGGCTGATTCATAATAAAGTTTAAGGTCTGGCAGGGCAAATCCACACCCAAAGATTTAGACAGTTTTCATGTTTTTGCTCCATGTTCATCACCTGAAAGTGCTGTGAGTCAGTGATCTTGGGAATCTGGGAAATTTTAGTGTGGAGGTGGGGAACCAGAGAAATTGAGAATGCAGGGAGGGCACAGTTTTGTTCAATGTAAGATAAAACCACCATAAATGTGTATCATAGATAGTAGAAAAGTGTCTCTTTTTTTTCTTCCATTCAAAAGAGTCAGCCTGCAGCCTAGAAACTATGAGAAATCCTTGTTTCCTTGTTTGATATCATAGAATTGATATCATAGAATGGTAAGGATCAAAGCCAATCTGTTCTTGTCCTGGCAGACAGAACTGTCCATCTCATTTTACTTAATTCAGATTACTCTCATGCAGAAGCAGGTACACAGCAAGAGGCATGAACTGAAAAAGATCTGAACATATAGAAGTTATACTGAGGAGAAAATATGCAACACTAAAAAATATTTATATTAGTTTTTCATAGGTGGCCCATTCGATTACTGTTGTAGAGTACCATGCCATGCCATGGGTGTGTTTCTGTGTGAACTGGAAACTAAGGGCCACAATGGACTAGGCATGCCAATGTAAATGGAATCCATCTGTTGACAATATGCTTCATTTTGCCAGATCCACCTGGGAATGATTTACCACTGGGGTGCGGATTCTGCCTTCCAAAGAACTCAACTTATTGCGTGGGGCACAGCACATGCCCTTTTAAATGGCTTAAGTGTATGAGACTTGTTGGTATTGTAAAGAATGGTGAGTAAACTGCCAATCAGCGGGGGGAGGGGAGCTGTACCAGATATTTTCTTTGAAAGGAAATATTCAAGGTTTTTGTTAACGTGGTATTTCCTTGTTTTGAAAGTACTTTGGGGAAATATATCTGTCCCTGATTTCAGTACGTGAGAAAGAGAAATGAAGGGATATAAGAAGTACCCTAGGAAGGTGAGGTTTCCTGATTATCAGGGAGGAACACACTGTTGGCTCCATTCCCATTTTGATTACCCCCAGAATCTGGAGGGATCCTATATTGTGGGCTTTATGGAAGATTCATTTGGTGAGTAAATTCATATGTGTCAACTTCACCCAGTAGCCTTGGTCTGGTCAGAGGACAAGTAGACAGGGAAGAAAGCTAAAACAGGGTTTGTGGAAGACAAGAGATGCCCTGATGCCAAGCCTGACTCATATTACCCAGCTTCTGCTTTTATTTCAGTGCCTTTTGGGGGGTTACAATACATTTTCTGAATTTTCAGAGAAGCTAACAAGGTGTGGGGTAAAGGGGATCATGTGGACCCAATGGTACTTGAAGTTGCCCAAGTCTGCTGGGTCCTGAAGTCAACTCTGACTCATATTAGCATTACTCTCTTGTTTTGAAAGTACTTTGGGGAAATATATCTGTCCCTGATTTCAGTACGTGAGAAAGAGAAATGAAGGGATATAAGAAGTACCCTAGGAAGGTGAGGTTTCCTGATTATCAGGGAGGGACACACTGTTGGCTCCATTCCCATTTTGAGTTTCCCTAGAACCTGGAGGGGTCCTATATTGTGGGCTTTATGGAAGATCCAATTGGTGACTAAATTCACATGTGTGGGCTTCACCCAGTAGCCTTGGTCTGCTCAGAGGACAAGTAGACAGGGAAGAAGGTAAAGCAGGGGTTATGGAAGACATCAGATGTGGACTCTTCTCAGGTGCAGTGCAGTGGCCCTGACATCTGCCCAAGGATGCCAGGCCCTGATGCCAAGCCTGACTCATATTACCCTGCTTCTGCTTTTATATCAGTGCCTTTTGGTGGGTTGAAATTCATCTTCTGAATTTTCAGAGATGCTAATAAGGTGTGGAGTAAAGGGGAACATGTGGACTGAATTTTCAGAGATGCTAATAAGGTGTGGAGTAAAGGGGAACATGTGGACTTAATGGTACTTCAAGTTACCCAACTCTGACTCATATTATTATTCCTCTCTTTTCAGTGGATGATACGATAACGTTTCTTAATGTCAGAGGATGTGCATCACCAGATTTTTGCAACTTTGTAACAACAGCCCCAAAAGGAGTAATGACAGCACTCAATGGCTGGATCTATTTCAATGTCACCAAAGCAATGTGTACTGACCCCACTTTTTATATTGGCCGGACCTTAAAGGGTGTAGAAGAAATCAACATCCATCCTGAGACTTGCAAGATCGTTGAAGGCATGGAAGATCTCTGAAGATGCTGCAGAGTGAATGTGTTTCAAGGAGGCAGGCGCAAGAGGGCATGAAACTGTGGGTTGGGAGCTCTAGTTACAGAACATTTGGTACAGGTGTTACATTTCCCCTGTACATTTATTCTGAATCATGATGAGAATAAAATGGATAAAGTAGATGAATACTGTGTCTTGTGTTGGCTCTTTTTCAAGTGAATAATATCTATGCAATGATGGTGCAATGAATGTTCGTTCCTGAAGGCCAAGAGGGGGAAGGAAACTCAGGATATGGCCATTGAGTTGCCATATCTTTAGAAGGAAAAATCTGGACAGTTGTTAACTGCAAAGTTATTGAGCTGTTTTTGCATCCGTGATGCCTGAGCCAATGCAAGAGCAAGAGCTTGTAGTTGAACCCATGCCACCAGTGCACAACTTAAACAACAACAATAATAATTTAAAAAATAAAAACCCCAGACTTTGGTTAAAATGATAATAAAATTACCCTGGTTTGCCCCCAAACGAGGATATGTCTGGGATTTCCCAAGCATATGGCAACCTTTGGTGGAAAAAGACCTCTTGGTGGAAAAAGTATAATAACGAAATAAATAACTGACCATACTATTTCATGTAACCATAGAATCTGTAGTGTGAGTTATGCCACCCAGCCTTGGTTCTACCACTTTTTGGACAGAACTAGCAGAAAAACAAGCAACTACACTTGCTGAAATATGAGTAGTGATGTTGGAGAAGCAGTAACAGAATCGTTACAATATTATCAACTTTATGAGTTATTTAAATTAGATAAAAGGAATAGATTTATGAATCAAACCTCACCATTTGAAAGAGAACTTATTGAGAACAATGAAAAAGTAATTTCTGAAATGTTTAAATTGTTATCAGAATGGCAAACATCCTCTCCTGACATCCTCTCCCAATTGACAGCACAAGGTGGCAACTCTGATAGTTGGGAAGGAGCCAGACTGACCACAGAGAAGAAGTCTATAAGGGGATTTTTTTGGGGTGGGGTGGGAAGAGGCTCCAAGGAGAAAGGGAATGTTTGGAGAGCCAGAATGGTGTTTTTTCTTCCAGTAATCCTTTACTCTTCTCCCAGACTTGAAAAATTACTTTCCTTATGATATGGTTTCAGAAACTTTGATGTACTCTTGCCTCTTCATACCATAAATACGCATGCCAACCAAATCTATTATCATGACCTTTCAAATCTAATAAATCTGTGTTTTTTAATTTTATACTTCCCTGTATCCAGATACAGGAGGCTTCATAATATAGTTTCAGATCTGGCAGGGAGAAGCCTCCTCTATCTTTGATGTCTGATATAATTTATATTTTATTTTTGGCTTCTTGCCCTGCCACACAATTTTTGAAATATCCTTTTGGCAATCTTTGAAGCATCCCATATTGCTTATTACTGGGATTGATTGGAATAAAAATAACATTTTTGGCAATACGTTCATCTTAATATTCTTCCTAAAAGAGGCAAATTCATTCTATTCCAAATTTCCAGTTTCCTTTTTATTTATTTCCATGCTTTTGCAAAGTTGTCCTTATAGATATTAATATTAACCAAATCCCTAAATATTTCACTTTATTAGGGATGTTTATACCTGTTTCTTGTTGAATCTTCTCTTTATCATGTTCTGATATATTTTAAATTAATAATTTAGCCTTATTTTTATTAAGTTTAAAACCAGTGACTTTTCCAAACCATTGTATCTTCTGTACGACCTGCTCAACTGATTTTAACAGATCTTCTACTGTAATTACTAAATCATCTGTGAATGTGTAATGGTTATAAGGGGTTGCTCGTGTGTAAGTTACCGCCACTACTGGCGAGGTTGCCTAGTTAAACCTGTCCTGGCTGACAGCCCTTCACTCCGTGGCTGTTCAGTCGCTCGCAGAATCCGTCAGTGGGCATTTTTTGAACCTCTTCCAGGAAAGAAGTTGTTTGACGCCAAGTCTCCTCCTACTCTCCCTGCGCAGAAGTCTTCTGCGCAGGGAGGGAGTGGGCAGAGGAGTGCCCGTGCTCTCCCCACTAATTTCGGGTGAAGAGTCTGGGAGACCCCTCTCCAAATCCCCCATTTGCCCCCCTTCTCTACTGGTGTTGCACTGATTTCCTTCCCCAGCCAATGCGCTCCCTCTCTCCTTGCTGTGCCCCTCTCCAGCATCGCTCTGGAGCCTTGCCTCCACCTCTGACTCCGATGTCAGTTCCCTGACAGAATGCTTTCAACTTAAATTCCTTATATCCCACCTAAATGCCTATAATATTTTCATCTGCTCTTATATTATGCTTCAGGACTTCTAACACTAATATAGACAACAGTGGTGACAGGGCAACCCTGCCTTGTTCCTTTCATAACCCTACATTCTTCAGTGGTGATATTGAGAGGCGGAGAGTGGGGGGAAGGCACAGAGAGTGGGGGGGGGGAAGCTGTGTGAAGCACCTGTGAACTAGGCACCATCGCAGCTGCGTAGAGCAAAGCCTGTGATTTGGCCATGAGTGGTTACCTTTCCAGCATACTGAACCGATTGAAAAGTGAGGAGGATGATCGGTTTAATTTAAGTAATTTAGTTCGGCAAAGCGGGAGGGTAAAAATGAACTCTACTCCCCTTTTTGGGTGTCTACCCTGCATGACGGACATTACAAGTGAAGTGCTGGGGGAAAGTCTGAGAAGAGTGTAGATAATGAAGAGGAATAGGAAGAGAGAAATAAGAAAAAGAAAAAAAAGGTAAAAAGACAGGACAAGACTTTAATAACATAATTAAAATGGCTGACATGAGAGTATTAACCTGGAAGGTTAATGGATTAAACAGCAAAGTTTAATCAATGAATTGAAAGTAACTGGCAAAATAATAGATAATCAAAGAGAGATTAGGAATCAGTTTGTTAAATATTTCAAAGATTTATATCGAAAGTGCCCAGAAAATAAAACAGATATTGAAAGATATCTGCAACAATGTAGATTGCAAAAAATTCCAAATGAAAAGTTGAGTATATTAAATGCCCCAATTAACACCTCAGATTCATAAATGCTATTAAACAGACAACAGCAAGTAATACAGCAGTTCTGGATGGTTTAACTGCAAAATATTATAAAGAGCTACAAAATTTTCAAATTCAACCATTATAAAATGTGATGAATGAAATATTAACAATAGGGAAAACACCAATAATCTGGGAAGAGGCATATATTATTTTAATTCCAATATAAGATGCAGATAGATTGGAGGTTAAAAGTTGTAGACCAATTTCATTACTAAATTGTGATTATAAAATATTTGCTAATATTCTAGCAAACAGAATGAAAGGCCTAAAAGATAAAGTTTAAAGGAGCAACAAAAATTATTGTCAGGGAACTGCCATCGGAGCCAGAGGGAGAGGGAGGGCTCCAGAGGGATTCCGGAGAGCGTCCCGGGAGGGAGAGAAGCATCCCATCGTCTGGGGAAGGAAATCAGCGTAGCACCAGCGAAGAAGGGGGGGCAGATGGGGGAATCGGCGAGGTGGCTCCATGACTCCTCGCCAGAGACCAGCGGGGAGAGCATGGGTCCTCCGCTGCCCACACCCTCCCTGCGCAGAAGGCTTCCGCGCAGGGAGAGTAGGCGGAGACTAGGTGACTCCTCGCCAGAGACCAGCGGGGAGAGCATGGGTCCTCCGCTGCCCACACCCTCCCTGCGCAGAAGGCTTCCGCGCAGGGAGAGTAGGCGGAGACTAGGCGGAGAGGCAGCACAATGAGCCAAACAGGGACAGCCGGAGAGACGGAGCAACCAGCTGCAGTGCGGAGTCTGGTCGAGAGGAACCGAGACTTGGAGCAGCATGTAGCTATCCTGACGGTGCGGCTGGATGAAAGACGGGCTCAGGATGCACAGGTCAGACCCACCCCCATCGCAAGGAAGGTACCGGGGCTGGTACACAAGTTTGGTGGGAAGCCCCAAGACTACAATGCCTTCCGAATGGAAGTATAGTACGCTTTGGAACTGCAGAAAGATGACTTTGCTGATGACGGGGAGAGGGTGGCTTATATTGTGGGGCATCTGCAGGATGGGGCGTGCGAATGGATCAGGCCCCTAATGGCGATGCAAAATGATGCCTTGAAGGACCTTAAGAAATTCTTCCAGGCGATGGATGCAATGTACTCCAGCGAGGTAGAGCAAAGTGTGACTCAGCGGGAACTGATGGGGTGCAAGCAGGGGAGCCAGTCCGTCAGAGACAACTGGTCATGTTTTGCGATGTTAGGCCACCGGCTAGGGTGGGATCTGGAGTCTGAACCGATACAAATGTTGTTTGAGGAGAGTCTGTCCCCTGCAGTGAAAGACGAGTTGTCCCGCGCGCCCCGACCATGGTCGCTGGATGAGCTCACAAAGGCTGTGCTGGCGATCGGCGTACGCCAGGAAGCACGCGCTCAGGAGAAGTGGGAGATGAGAGGGGAACGTTTCCATGACTACCGCATTCCTGAGATACCGAGGCAGCCTTCCCAGGCGGTGGAGCCAATGGAAATTGATGGCGCGCCAGAGAGAGAGGTTTCAAACTCCAGTGAAGGTTGTAAAAGTGAGGGAAAGGAGTGGAAAACTACCAAGAAGTGTTTCCTCTGTCAACAACCAGGACATTTTGCTAAGGTCTGCCCTCAAAGAAAAGCCTGGCAAGGGATGGTGGGGGCTGCTGGCTGCGACGAGAAGGAGGAGGAAGGGCAGGCGCAGGGAAACGATAACGCCTGGCTGCCAACCAGCAGGGGCAGCAGCCAGGCCAGCAACCAATAGAAGTGCCCCAGCCTGACCCCCCCAAGGCAGCTATAGCCATTGAAGTGGTGCTAGAACTCCCGAATGGGCACCCCGTCAAAGTTAAGGGACTGCTGGATTCGGGCAGCTCGTGTAATTTCTTCAGCAGAGACTTCGCTCTGGAACACCAACTCCACCTGTTGCCTCTAGATTTTCCCTTGCAAGTGACCACCATAGATGGCAAGGAACTTCTGGGGGGGGGGAGTGACACACCAGACCCTGCCAATGCGAATGAGGGTTTCCAGGCACACGGAGACCATTGCATTTCACGTGACCACACTGGCAGGACCCCCAATAATACTGGGAATGAGCTGGCTGGCACTGCATGATCCGGTAATGTCTTGGCATCAGCGGTCAGTCACCTTTGGGTCAGCTTACTGCTTAGGACACTGTCTGGGAGGGGAGAACCCAAGAATGATGGTGGCCAGGGTGGCTGGGTTGGCTGTGGAACAAAAAGGGGAGGTGCCACCACAATATGCTGACCTGAAGGAGGTCTTCAGCGAGAAGGAGGCAAATAGACTACCCCCCCACAGGCCCTTTGACTGCCAAATCAACTTACTCCCAGGGGCTCAGTTGCCGGTGGGTAAGCTGTATGCCATGTCCGACAGGGAGATGCAGGAGTTGCGGCAGTTTATTGACAAGAACTGAAGAGGGGTTTCATAATGGAATCAAAGGCGGTGGGGGGCAGTCCGGTGTTCTTTGTGGACAAAAGAGAGACTAATCAGCCCAGATTAGTCGTGGATTACCGGGCCTTGAACCTGGTCTCAGAACCCGTGACCTTCCCAATGCTCAGGATTGACAACATTTTAACACGGGTGAGGCATGGGAAAATTTTTACCAAACTGGACCAGAATTATTACTACCCAATGCCAGCTTTCAGGCAGAGGCCTACGTGAGAGAGAAAAATTCTTTTAACCCCCTCCCTCATTTTTCAATTTTACAACAAACATACAAACTTGATTAAAAAAGCAAACTTACACATAAATCTACTCCTCCCCCTAACTTTGGTTCCTTACATTTTATCTTTACTTCTGCATATCCAGATCTATTTTTAGTTATTTCTTTTTTTCTTAAAGTTTCTCTTTTACATATCTTAACTGTCCTTTAGCCATATTCCTTGGAAAACATAGAAAGTGTGCGCTCCTTCTGATTACATTGGACCCGTCAACAAGTTCAAATAAAAACCAATACACTTTCTCTGGATCAGTGAGGGCCTTCATTGATCCAGCTGACAAGCAGACACAAATCTGAAGGTTTATTCAGATGGCAGGATCAAGTAGGACCACCTTGTCCAGAAAAACTACAGTTAGAAGTGCCAATGGAACACATACAAACCGGACCATATCAACAAAGTTATCTTATCCATCTATCATGGCTCTTTTAGTAGAGATTCCTGAATTGTAGGCAGTTGGAGTAGATGACCCTGGGGGCTCATGTAAACTCTACAATTCTATGATTCTATCTATGATATACATAGCATAGAACACTGAATCTACCAGTTAAAATCCATAGCAAGGAAGTCACAGCATCCCAGGAGTGGCAAAGCAGTGCAGTGAGAAAGACGGACTCCAAACTACCAGTATAGGCTTGCTATGTAGTAATAAGCATAGTAACTGGGGTGAGATTCCTCAACGAATCACGTTTCAAAATTAGAACTTCTGGTAGTTTTGTCTATGTGCTTTCCCAGAGCTGAAAGTACTTCCCAATTTTCAGGCCTCATCCCTGGCCTTCAAGACAGAAAACAGCTAGGTAAAACAGCTGGCTCAGAATGATTGCAACCCCCTAAGTGGGGGAACAATTTTCTTGACACTCTGTACATGCTCACTGCAGCACAAAGAAGCCAGCAGACAATATTTCATTTATTCCCACCATGCCATGAGGCTTTTTGCAAAACAGCAGAAACAGGATTATTATTTTTAAGAAAGGAAAGGAAACCCCAACTACCCCAACTCCTCTCAGTCAAAAGGTTTTGTGAAGGTTTTAGAATACTAAAATCCCCTCTCCACTATTCACAGTAGAATAACACCAAAGTCTGTAGGAGTGGAAGAGAATCCTCACTTTTTTCCACAGATAGATGTGTAGACAATAAAACATGGTTATCTTCCCTGTGGGATTCTTCCAGTGAGTTCTGTGTGGAATCCTCCCCACTCCCCCATTCTTCTTGTTGCAAGGACACAAATTAAGAATGGCCACCACAGGCCCTATTTACATTGTTCGGTTCTCTGTTTTAAAAGTTGGCTGTTTGAAGTACATCTTAAAGATGAAGAGAATCAGATTCATACTAAACAATATGATTTAAAGAATAGCAACAATGTCCTTGCCAAGCTTAAGAATGAAAAATATTTTTTAAATAAATGAATTCTGCAAGGCTAACTAGTTGATCATCCAACATAGCTTGACTGAATGGGGAAAGTCCAAGAGATGCCCACTTGCCGGGACAAGAAGGACCCATGATGTACACGTGGACCCTGGGCATATGATTGTGCAAACGATTTCCCATAGCAAGGGCGAAGAACACAGGTGTAACTTGGATTCCTATTTGGCAAAATTTCATGGTGTTTCTGAAAGTGATTTGTGTTCCAAAATCACATCATGTGCTTTCTGGGAAAACTCCATTTGGGCTAGTTTCCACATCTCACTAAAACAGTTGTTTAGAAGAGGTGCCTGAGGCTCCCACCCCTGACTTATAAATTCCTCTGTGTAAGCTCATAGTTGCACACGTTGCCTTTTTGGGGACCAGATCGTCTTGAAATCCTCCTTAGCTTTTGATCATCCACACACCCCCTGCCATATTCTTCAGAAACTGCTGCTGCCAGGGACACAAATTAATAATGGCCACAACAGGCCCCATTTACATTGTTCAGTTCTCTGTTTTTTTTTCTTTTTTTTTAAAAAGAAAAAGGCTTTATTTTGTTAGCCCCCAAATGGAAAACGAGTGAGGTCCCAACTAAAGAAGAATGGCAGCTTGTTGACAGAATATGCACAGCTTACAGACTTAACATATAGAATAAGCAAACAAGAAGAACATACGTTTAAAGAGGATTGGGATTTTTAAATTGAATTTATGGGAAATAATTGTGTACAGCTGAAAATGCTGGCAGCATTAAGATAAATTCAACAGTGTAAACAAGTTTTGATGGATGCAATACAGTGGTACCTCGGGTTACATATGCTTCAGGTTACATACGCGTCAGGTTACACACTCCGCTAACCCAGAAATAGTACCTCAGGTTAAGAACTTTGCTTCAGGATAAGAACATAAATCGGGCTCCAGTGGCGCGGCAGCAGCAAGAGGCCCCATTAGCTAAAGTGGTGCTTCAGGTTAAGAATAGTTTCAGGTTAAGAACGGACCTCTGGAACGAATTAAGTACTTAACCCGAGGTATCACTGTAATGGAATACTAAATGGTATAGTTTTTGTAAAATATGCAGGGATTTATGATTTATGATATGTAAAATGAACCATGGAAAGAGAAGAAGGGAAGTCATTGATATCTTAAGGATGTAAAATGAGTATTTTAAATGGTAAAACAGAAAATTAAATTAAAAATTACAGTGGTACCTCGGGTTACAGACGCTTCAGCTTACAGACGCTTCAGGTTACAGACTCCACTAACCCAGAAATAGTACCTCGGGTTAAGAACTTTGCTTCAGGATGAGAACAGAAATTGTACAGCGGTGGTGCGGCAGTGGCAGCAGCGGGAGGCCCCACTAGCTAAAGTGGTACCTCAGGTTAAGAACAGTTTCAGGTTAAGAACGGACCTCCAGAATGAATTAAGTTCTTAACCCGAGGTACCACTATATATACGAAAAAAAGAAAAGAAAAAGGCTATAGGAAGCTGCTGTTCTGATAATAGATAATAATTTGCGGTGTTGAGTTTGCTTTTCTTGTATTGTTGTTATCATTTTCTGCACCATCACAGGTTTCATTATTGCTGAACATGGTTGAAGATTAAAAAATGGACCCAGTAGAAACAGGAGGAATTGCCAACATTTGGGTAGGCAGCAACCAAAAGAGCATCACAGTTGATGGCCAGCAGACCAACAGTACGGACATACATTCTGTGACCGACACAACTACAACCCCCAGAAACACACCTACGCTTCAGAACACAGCTCCCATTGATGAAGACATTGTTACCTCTGAAGCCACATTTGCCATAACATCTAAAAGCATCACCACAGCTCACCCTAACCCAAACACCATACATCAAAAGCACATCAGCCCAGCCCTTGAGAATGATACTGCTACTGTTGGCCGTAGGGGGAGAGACACTTCGGCGAAAAGCCACATCAGCATCGCGAAAGCAGCTCGTAGCACGTCATCTTCTAGAGATGCACCTGGAGAAGTCTCACGTTGGGGGTCCTCTCTCAAATCCAAAGATGCTAATTCCACAGCTTCTGAAGATGCATTGAGCAAAGGATGTGTTATCAAGGCGAGCTGTGCTGAAAATAAGGCATCTGCAACTGAGGAGACCAGCACAGTTCTTGGAAAGATCCCCACCACGGGTGACAATTTCTACAAAGCTCCCAGAAATATGGCTATGGATGAAAGCAACAGGGACACTGCTGTCGCTGTCACTCCTGGAATCAGCTGCACTCCGACAATTGCGCTAGGAGATATTTGCAACAGGAAAGTTCCTGGTCCTGGAGAGAGCAATAGCATCACTTCTGGAGAAAAGGCAATTGATAGCTCATTCTCTGGAGAGGTCTTCAATACTGGAAACACTGCAATTGCTGCCACATTGTTCAGTTCTCTGTTTCAAAGGTTGGCTATTTGAAGTCCATCTTAAAGATGAAGAGAATCAGATGCAAAAACTGTATGATTTAAAGAATAGGCAACAATGTCCTTGCCAAACTTAAGAATGAAAAATATTTTTTAAATAAATGAATTCTGGAAGACTAAATAGTTGACCATGCAACATAGCTTGACTGAATGGGGAAAGTCCGAAAGATACCAACTTGCCTGAATAAGAAGCACACATGATACACACATGGACCCTGGGAATATGATTGTGAAAACGCTTTCCCATAGCAAATCTGAAGAACACAGGCATAACTTGGATTCCTATTTGGCAAAATTTCATGGTGTTTCTGAAAGTGATTTGTGTTCCAAAATCACATCATGTGCTTTCTGGGAAAACTCCATTTGGGCTAGTTCCCACATCTCACTAAACCAGTTGTTTAGAAGAGGTGCCTAAGGTTCCCATCCCTGACTTATAAATTCCTCTGTGTAAGCTCATAGTTGCACACGTTGCTTTTTTGGGGACCAGATTGTCTTGAAATTCTCCTTAGCTCTTGACCATCTCAACACCATGAAGACTCTCCTGTGCATGGGCCTCCTGTGCATGGGCCTCCTCTTGGCCTTGTTTTCACCAGGTGAGTAGAAACCAGACATCCTGGGTTCCATTAGTTTCCTCTGGAGTAGGGAATGGCCAGTGGGGCAAGAGCAAGGGAGGTCAATAATGTCATGTGCCTAGAGACAGAATAATGAATAAATGAATATTGCGATAAAGAGCAGGAGGATCTGAGACTATAATCTCTGAAGAAACCTATGAGATAAAGATTTGGAAGCTCCCGGAGATTTCTAATTCCCCTCCTTTGATGGTCCTATTTAGCGGGCTAGAACTGACTGGGGGGTGTCATGAGAACTTGGTCATTTGGAAGATTAGGAATGGGAGAGAGGACCAGAGATCCATCGAATAGGTAGGGAGAATTCCTGGATCATTTAGATAAAGTTGCTCTTGCAAGGATGCTCTGCTGGGGCTTAGATTGCTCCATTAAGGAGCAAATTGGGCATGCAGGCAAGGGGTTGTGGAAGCTTCCATGATTTACCATGCCATGACTTCATGCCTCTGGGATTCTTTTCCAACACAGACCTATTTCTGATTTAAGAGTCCAGCAGGAGGGTGGGGAAAAGAGCATGAGTGACAGACAGAGAGCAGAAATGTCAGGAATGGGAGGAAGGTCTAGAACTCCTTTTGTGCTAGTTTTGCGGTTTAAAAGGCAGCCCTCAAACACAGCACAGGAACGTTTTGTATGTTTGGGGTAAAACAGTGGCCAAACTCTAATGGATATTACCATCACATTCTGCTTGAGATGAATTAAATGGTAATTGGGAACTCCAAATGTGTGTCATTTATCTCTTTTATCTCTGGTCGGGGACAGAGGGTGGCACTAGGGAGGGAAATGTCGTCGCGCCACTCCTTGCTGTGTGGAGTACCGCAGGGCGCAATTCTCTCCCCGATGCTTTTAAACATCTTTATGCACCCCCTTGCCCAGATTATCTGGAGCTTTGGGCTGGGCTGTCACCAATATGCTGATGACACTCAGCTCTATCTGCTGATGGATGGCCACACCGACTCGGCCCCGAACACACTGACCGGATGCTTGGAAGCTGTGGCTGGATGGATTCGTGGGAGCTGATTGAAACTAAATCCTTCAAAGACAGAGGTCCTATGGCTAGGTAGGGATGGCATGGGGATGAGGGACCAACTCCCTTCTCTTGCGGGGGCACAATTAGTGCCACTACCTTCCGTTAAGAGTTTGGGTGTAATCCTTGACGCCTCCCTTTCCATGGAGGTGCAAGTTACAGCAACAGCCAAGGCGACATTTTTCCACCTTCGCCGCATCAAGCAGTTGGTCCCTTACCTTTCCCGCCCCGACCTGGCCACAGTGATCCATGCGATGGTCATCTCCAGGCTTGACTACTGTAATTCGCTCTACGCAGGGCTGCCCTTGAAGCTGTCCCAGAAACTCCAGCGGGTACAGAATGCTGCAGCAAGGCTCCTCACGGGGTCTCTGCGATAGGAGCATATTCACCTAGTGCTTTTCAAGCTGCACTGGCTCCCGGTGGAGTACAGGGTCAGATTTAAGATGCTGCTTTTGACCTTTAAAGCCCTTCACGGTCTAGGACCCTCGTACCTACGGGACCGCCTCTCCTGGTATGCCCTACGGAGAGCCTCAAGGTCCATAAATAACCACACCCTAGTGGTCCCAGGCCCTAAGGAAGTTAGATTGGCTTCAACCAGAGCCCGGGCCTTTTCAACTCTGGCTCCGGCCTGGGGGAACGCTCTGCCTCATGAGACCAGGGCCCTGCAGGATCTGATTTCTTTCCGCAGGGCCTGTAAGACAGAGTTGTTCTGCCTGGCCTTTGGCTTGGAGCCAATTTGATTCCCTCCCTCCCTCTCTTTCTTTTTTCTTTTCCTTCTCCTCCTGCAATGAGGCTACATTTTAATATTTTAATGTTCCATTATTTTAATGTTGTTTTTTTTTTTTTTTTAAGTTGTAATCATTCATCTTGTTTTTATTATTGCTTGTAAGCCACTCTGAGCCCGGCCTTGGCTGGGGAGGGCAGGGTATAAATAAAAAAATATTATTATTATTATTATTTACTGTATGTGGAGCCATGGCATCTTTACATTGTAAATCCAGCTTTGCATCATGTGTGAAAAGGCCTCCTAGGGAAGTAAAAAGGGTGTGAAGGCTGCAATACGAAATGTTCTGCCTGTGAAGGAAGCCCTTTTGAATTAATTTGGGTGTACTTCTTTGTAGACATGTCTAGCATTGTGCTAAGAGAGATTTCAGATAGCCTCTGCATGCAGTGCTTCCCCCAAGCAGGAGGTGTTGCTGAAAGGCTCATTGGCACCAAATACATGGCATACACTGCAACCAGAGGACCAGTGTATTTAGTAAGGAATCCTGGATTTCCTAGTCCTAGAGAAAGCAATGTCTTCACCTCTCTTTCAGCTGTGAAGCTCTCCTTCCTGTAGATGAAAAGCCCCCAACTGGAGTGTTCTGACTGTAGGGAGGGGCTGAACTGCCCCAGCATCCATTGGACCCTGTACTTGACTGCTGTGAGCCCTGCCTCCTTCACCTCCTGCACTTGCCAGGATGCTCTGCTGGGGCTTAGATTGCTCCATTAAGGAGCAAATTAGGTATGCAGGCAAGGGGTTGTGGAAGCTTCCATGATTTACCATGCCATGACTTCATGCCTCTGGGATTCTTTTCCAACACAGACCTATTTCTGATCTGAGAGTCCAGCAGGAGGGTGGGGGAAAGAGCATGAGTGACAGACAGGGAGCAGAAATGTCAGGAATGGGAGGAGGGTCTAGAACTCCTTTTGTGCTAGTTTTGCAGTTTAAAATGCAGACCTCACACCCAGCACAGGAACGTTTTGTGTGTTTGGAGGAAATAAGTGGCCAAACTCTAATGTGTTTTACCAACACATTTGGCTTGAGATGAAATAAATGCTAATTGGGAACTCCAAATGTGTGTCATATATGTGGAGCCGTGGCATCTTTACATTGTAAATCCAGCTTTGTATCATGTGTGAAAAGTCCTCATTAGGGTCAAGTGGGGCAGATTGATACAGAAAAATTCATTCTCATATTTCATATAACAAAAATGAGTGAAATAACAAAAATTTTAGCTTGATGCATGGCATAACTAATCAATATTATAATAGCAATCAAAAGAACCATTAAAGGTAGAAGATAATGAGAATATAATGACTTCAGTAACAAAATGGGTTATGTATCATTCTGCCCCACCTACGGGGCACTTTGATACATTAGATGGGGCACTTTGATACAAAGCGTAAATTGTATGAGAATGATAATTATTTGCAAAAATGTAATGAAAAAACAATTTTTATTGTGAGAGATCATAATCAGCCTTATAATGTATTAATTAAAATCTAAATTACGTATCACAACTAACAGTGTTTCACACATATCATAGACTTTATGGCAGGTTTTCTTAACAAAACATCATAACTTATCTTAATCTTTCCTCAAACACCTATCTATTTTTTTAAAAAAAGTCACATTACCAAGTAAAAAAACAATAATTTAAACAAAATGCTTATAAAAAATAAGATAATTGCTTAATGTTTAGCTTCTATTGCACATTATATCAGTTAAGTCAATAGAAAAAGAATAAAGGGGTGCTGTTTGAGATGTGCCCTTTGGGAAATTTGGTTTTGGCAATGACCGCTCCCTTCTTAAAACGGGGGCCGCCCTTTGCGTGGACGCGCGCAGCCCCTAGATCTGAAGCGGCTCCAACAGCATATGCTTGGCCTCAGGTGGGATACCTAGAGGTCTCCGCCTACCTCAGTCAGTTGTCCAATCCCACCTGGGGAAAGTGTTGCCAAGGAGACCAGGCCAGGTAGGGGAGGGATTACCTGCCCACACAATAGAGGGAGGATCTTACCTGGGAATCCTCACTTGGCTCCAGAGCTTCTCCCGCCCTACCCACCCTCAGTTAATGTCTTATTTTGCAGGTTAACTTTTCTTCACAGGTTTTGCAGGTTAGCTTTTCTTCACAGGTATGCGGGCGCTGCTACGGTAAGGTCGCTGTTAAAGGGGCAGAAAGGAATTTCCCTGCATTGGCAGGTTTCGCCTTTCCCATAGCAAAACGTCACAACTTTGGCGCTATCAGGCCTTGGGCGGAATCCTTTAGTCCATCTTCCTCTTTGCGGTGGCGATACCAGGGTTCCCCGTTAGAGGGGTTTCTGAAGGGAGGCTTTGACCGTACGCCGAAAGGTCGTCATTGAAATCAGCACTTGCCTTATCTTCTGCAATGGGGAAGACAAACATATGAGATCTGGGTTTTCCCCTGAGATATGACACTTGATAATCAGTCATATTATATTTAGAAATGACTTTGGCCAATGTAGTAAACAACAGTCTTTTTTTCTTTTCAAATTTGTTCAGTTAAGGGATTTCATGCAAACTTGTATATTGGGGCACTATTGTACACTAGCAGGGCACTTTTATATGTATCAATGTGCCCCGTGTCTTAGTGTATCAAAGTGCCCCAACGGACATTTTCAGAAAAACTAACAATTATTAATAAAACCACAGAATTTATTTTAAAATCACATGTAATCCTGATTACTGAGTGGAATAATTTACCTTTGGCATTTTTAAATCTTAACTAAATGAGTCACTCAGAGGAGAAGATGGTGAAATGCAAACGGGGACACAGAAAGGGCTGAACTCCTCAATGCCTTCTTTGCCTCAGTCTTCTCCGATAAAGAAAACAATGCCCGACCTGAAGAATTTGGAGCAAATGATTCAGCAGAGGAAACACAGCCCAGAATAACTAAGGAGATAGTACAAGAATACTTGGCTAGTTTAGATGTATTCAAGTCTCCAGGGCCAGATGAACTGCATCCAAGAGTATTAAAAGAACTGGCAGATGTAATCTCAGAACCACTGGCAGTCATCTTTGAGAATTCCTGGAGAACAGGCGAAGTCCCGGCAGACTGGAGGAGGGCAAATGTTGTCCCTATTTTCAAAAAGGGGAAAAGAGAGGACCCAAATAATTACCGCCCAGTCAGTCTGACATCAATACCAGGGAAGATTCTGGAGCAGATCATTAAGCAAACAGTTTGTGAGCACCTAGAAAGGAATACTGTGATCACCAATAGTCAGCATGGATTTCTGAAAAATAAGTCATGTCAGACTAACCTGATCTCGTTTTTTGGCAGAATTACAAGCCTGGTAGATGAAGGGAACGCAGTGGATGTAGCCTACCTTGATTCCAGCAAGGCATTTGACAAGGTGCCCCATGATATTCTTGTAAAGAAGCTGGTAAAATGCGGTCTTGACTATGCTACCACTCAGTGGATTTGTAACTGGCTGACTAACCGAACCCAAATGGTGCTCATCAATGGTTCCTCTTCATCCTGGAGAAGAGTGACTAGTGGGGTGCCACAGGGTTCTGTCTTGGGCCCAGTCTTATTCAACATCTTTATCAACGACTTGGATGATGGACTCAAGGGCATCCTGATCAAATTTGCAGATGACACCAAACTGGGAGGGCTGGCTAACACCCCAGAGGACAGGATCACACTTCAAAACGACCTTGACAGATTAGAGAACTGGGCCAAAACAAACAAGATGAATTTTAATAGGGAGAAATGTAAAGTATTGCACTTGGGCAAAAAAAATGAGAGGCACAAATACAAGATGGGTGACACCTGGCTTGAGAGCAGTACATGTGAAAAGGATCTAGGAGTCTTGGTTGACCACAAACTTGACATGAGCCAACAGTGTGACGCGGCAGCTAAAAAAGCCAATGCAATTCTGGGCTGCATCAATAGGAGTATTGCATCTAGATCAAGGGAAGTGATAGCGCCACTGTAATCTGCTCTGGTCAGACCTCACCTGGAGTACTGTGTCCAGTTCTGGGCACCACAGTTCAAGAAGGACACTGACAAACTGGAACGTGTCCAGAGGAGGGCAACCAAAATGGTCAAAGGCCTGGAAACGATGCCTTATGAAGAACGGCTAAGGGAGCTGGGCATGTTTAGCCTGGAGAAGAGGAGGTTAAGGGGTGATATGATAGCCATGTTCAAATATATAAAAGGATGTCACATAGAGGAGGGAGAAAGGTTGTTTTCTGCTGCTCCAGAGAAGCGGACACGGAGCAATGGTTCCAAACTACAAGAAAAAAGATTCCACCTAAACATTAGGAAGAACTTCCTGACAGTAAGAGCTGTTCGACAGTGGAATTTGCTGCCAAGGTGTGTGGTGGAGTCTCCTTCTTTGGAGGTCTTTAAGCAGAGACTTGACAACCATATGTCAGGAGTGCTCTGATGGTGTTTCCTGCTTGGCAGGGGGTTGGACTCGATGGCCCTTGTGGTCTCTTCCAACTCTATGATTCTATGATTCTATTCTATGATTCTACGTAAAACAGTATTGGAACACTTTTACATTTTACATAATTTTTTAGTTTCCCGTGCTAAATACATACTGTCAGGGAACTGCCATCGGAGCCAAGAGTGGAGGTAAGGCTCCCCAATGACGCTGGAGAGGGGACCAGCAGGGGGAGAGAGAGCACTTCCTCTGGAGAAGGAAATCAGCGTGCCGCCAGGAAGAAAGGGGAGCCTGAGAGGGCTTCGGAGGGAGGGCTCCGAGACTCTTCCACCGAGACCAGCGGGGAGAGCACAGGACCTCCGCTAGGCACGCCCACTCTGCGCAGAAAGCTTCCGTGCAGGGAGGCTAGGTGGAGACTTGGTGTCAAAGAGCTTTTATGTTGGAAGAAGTTCAGGAAATGCCCACTGACGGATTCTGCCAGTGACTAAGACAGCCACTGAGTAAGGGCTGTCCAGCCAGGGAAAGGTTTAGCCGGACAACGCAGTCTGGAGCAGTTGCGGCTTACGCACAAGCAACCCCAATTCCCATTACACATACCGACTGTCTTCAAATGCCAGTGGCTAACTGGCGGGTGGCACGGTCCCAACTGTTGTACTCACACATGTATAGACACGTTTTAGTGATGTTGTGACACGAATAACATTTCTTGATATTGAAATATTGTTGGTGTATCAATGTGCCCTGTGCATCAATGTGCCCCGCTTCCCCCTACTTACTTACAAATTACTTACAAAAACGAACATTAAGAATGTTGGTTAAAACAAAGTTAAGGGAAGTGTAAAGTATGTGAAGGCTGCAATACCAAATGTTCTGCCTGGGAAGGAAGCCCTATTGAATTCATTTGGGTGTGCTTCTTTGTAGACATGTCTAGCATTGTGCTAAGAGGGATTTCAGATGGCCTCTGCATGCAGTGCTGACACCGAGGGGAAGGTGGTGCTGAAAGGCTCATTAGCACCGATACATGACATGCACTGCAACCAGAGGACCCAAGTAAGCACATCATGCATTAAAATATGCTTGTAATAATCAGAGCAAAGAACATTACCTCAGCTTATTTTGGGGAGGTGTAACTCCCGTGACTGGCATTTACCCTGCAGCTTTGAGGCAGAGAGGGGCAAGTGAAGTCTGGCAGTGCTGGCTATACTGCATGGGGACAGCAGCTGAGTAGGGGCCAGCCCTAGATGGCTCTGCTGGAGCGCATAGGCAAAGGCCCATTCTGAGGCTCCTAAAGACTGATTCTACTCCTCAATGAATGGGCCAGGGGATGGCCTATTGGGGGATATTCTGGGGCCTCTGAATATTCTACTTTGGTTTCAAGGAGGAATGAAGGAAACCCCCATCTCTTTTACACAATGAAATGTCAAATTAACCATGCAGGCAGAATTACACATATCTTCTCAGAAAGAAGTAAAACCTGCCAGAAATCGGGATGACATATGAGCAGTTGGAGCTAATCCATTAATATAATTCAGTTTTCAAATCCTTCAAATTCCTTACATACGTAAGTTTAATGAATGCATGAAGGGGTTAATGCCATAGAGTAAGTTGTCCTGCCAGTCTTAGCCAGGTCAAAAAGGAGGTTTCTTGTGACATAAAATAGTGGTACTGACCTCTTGTGATCTTCTGTCCTCTCTGTAGGGGCGCCACTACAATGTATGACCTGTCAATATAATGCATACAATAGATGTATCTCACGAGAGCCACGTTTTTGTCCAGGCAATGCTTGTCGTGAAGTTGTTATGGAACTCGATATATGTGAGTTAGGTTTCTTTCTTTCATTTCATGTCTGGCGGGTGGGGGGGATTTCTTAAAATTGGCAAAATGTCCAGGTTTTTGCAATCAAAGCCTGGAAGTGTATGGTTTTGGGGTGATTTTTCAAAAAAAAAAAAAAAGGTCAATAACATGTTGTGTCCAGAATGCTATATGTTGAAATATGCTAAGTCTCTCTCAAGATATCTCTGGCAGGAAACAGGCCTAGCAAAGATTCCAGCACATATAGTAAGGTCAGCAATCCATCCAGATTTTCTGGACCCTGTCATATTCCTGCATGAACCTGGGATGTTGTAGGAATCCATTGACAATGGATAATCAATCAAATAAATTATATATATTCCAAATTAAAGAATTTCAAAGGGGACTTCCCATGTTCTGGATCTTGGGAGAAAGAAAGTTTCTTTCGCTGTTTCTGCTTTCTTCTCTGTTGTTTTTTCCTCAGTTTCCAAATTCTGATCTTAACCTATTATCATGTCTTCACAATCACTTGTGTATGACCCTCTCGTGTTGAGCAAATCTATAGATCTGTTAACATGCAGGACGACAGTTTATTCTGTGTTGTTGTCCATCGGTAAGTTTTTCAGCGCAGTTCTCCCTTTTCGTTCCCCATCTTATCTTCGACTCTAGGCTGCTTTCCAACTGTCCTTCATTTAGTAAGATTATTGACACGGCAATCTCTCAGGTTGTTTAACTAGCTGTTATTCCAAAGATAGGTCTTCCATAGAATCTCAGTGCTATAGGGTATATTTCACAGTCAGTAATTATTTGGTGATTGTTTGGTGCCTCCAAAATCCAACCTGCTCCCCCAGGCCCTAGGGAAGTCTGCTAAAATCAAAGATCCACCCTCACTTCCACCTTTTATAACAATAACCTGTGCAGGCAAATGCACTGTTTTGTGTGAAATATTTCCCAAGTTATAATCCAACAAGTGTTTTTACACCCACCCCCCGCCTGGGGAAGTCATTTTTTTCTTCTTCTGCACCACAACTGATAGACACCATTTTCTCAGACCGAGGCTCCTTCATCGTTTGCCAAGTCTAATTAGAACTTCCACAGAGGACTGCACAGTCAAATAGCATATTAATGTTAGAAGTCCTCCTGTGTTCTGTTTAGATAATTAATTCTCTCTTAGTGAGGTTTGGCATGTAACAGCCACTGTAGAAGAATAATAGCTGCTCAGCTCACGTAAATCCAAAACACAATGATAAAAGTCTTTTTCAGATGAAAGTCTTGGCATCCAGTGCCTGGTTCATTAAGCAGGTCTTTTTTTTTATCTCCTTCTTTCCAGAACACACCAGTTTCTTAGATCGAATTTTAATAATTTTTAGAAAACAGGGATCTCCCGGTTTGTGACAATGGTTCTGGAGAGTTCCTAGTTCGTGCTGTGCTCAGCACCCAGCATCCCTGCACCCACATTCTGTAGTGAGTGGCCGATAACGGATAATCTGTGGGTGACGGTCTGCCCCCCTTATACTGGGGGGAGGAGCAGGACTAATTGCTCCCATATTAACCCTGAATTACTTGCATGACTGGGGTCCGATCTCATGGAAAAGCAGCCAAATCCCATGGCCAGAAGCTGGAAGTCCAGCAGCTCTTCACTCTCAATGTGATGTTTCCAGAAAATCATCTCCCCTTTTCTTCCCTGCATCGGAAGACCAAGGAACAGGTATCAGATGTGCCATAAAATATTCAGAAAGGACTAGCAGAATGATGAAGCTGAAGACATTTGGCATACGTTTAAATCCGAATGCCTTTTCCAAATGTCATTACAATGCTTAGTTGAAATGTCACATGAAAAAAAGAAAGAAAAACAACCTGTGTCAGAAGTGCTGGAAACTCTTACTGCATCAATGTACAGCTTTAAATTAAAGACTTTCCAATTAATTTATGTATTTAAAATTCTGATTTTGCCACTCTACTCTGGGGCAAAAATGATTGACTTGATAATTCTTTCTCATTCTTCTTCACAGTTGAAACGCTCCCCAGACTAACTCAATACAGTGACTGTGTTAACACTGAGGATTGTATCCCAGGCTTTTTTGGTTATGCTGCTATTTTTATGGGATTTTTTGCGATGAGAACCGAGTGCTGCTATACTGACCTATGCAATGAAAATCCTATCAAGTGTAAGAATCCTTTTATTTTGGACACTTTTTGTATCCATAATTCTTTAACCATAGGCAAACTACAACTGGGTCAAAGATTTGTCTTCCTAGCGCCTCAGGAAAACTAAAATCTGAGGTTGGCGTATGGTGCTTTTTCATTTGGTAGTCAAATCTTGCAACCCACAAAGCATGTAGTAGGATAATGAAATAAGCAATAACCCTCATAAAATGTCAAGACTAGAACCTCTACACACTGGATCCTATTTAAGGCTGTCCCCCCCCCCCAATGCACAGGAGACTTTGTTGTAGTAACCTTTGGTGAGATGAAAGAGAATAAGGCAAAATTCAACATGGACAAAAATTGCAGCATTTTCATTTCATTGTTGGGGCAGGGAAGGTATGAACCCAGTAGCCTCATGCCCAACAAATAATGCTGTTAAAGTTGATGATCAGAATGAAGTTTATCATAGCTGATAATCACTCTGGATGGCTTCCAACATATTAAAACCACAACAAACATCATCAACAACCCAGTACATACCCAATAGCATCCTTCCCAACAAATTAGCTTGTTGGTGATGATGATCACAATAATTATTATCATAGTTGATTGAATAATTTACCCCTAGAATGATCCTGAGAATGGTGCTACTAGGTTCATTTTTAAAGGGACAAAGGACCGAGTTTTTCCCAATTGTTGTTTGAATAAAAGAAAACAAGTGTGATGCTCAGCGCCATTGTCTAATTGTAAACACAAGTCCCCCTCGAACCTTCTGTGATTTTATTAATTGGATTTCATTTCTAACGCATTGTTCATCACAAAACAATGCAGAGTTAACAGCATAAAACATATAAATTAATTAAAACCTGTAAAATATTTTTCCCTCCCAAAGTTTTAGGCAGTCTTAATGTTTTTCGATTGGGACGCAGGTGGCGCTGTGGGTTAAAGCCTCAGCGCCTAGGGCTTGCCGATCGAAAGGTCGGCGGTTCGAATCCCTGCGGCGGGGTGCGCTCCCGCTGCTCGGTCCCAGTGCCTGCCAACCTAGCAGTTCGAAAGCACCTCCGGGTGCAAGTAGATAAATAGGGACCGCTTACCAGCGGGAAGGTAAACGGCGTTTCCGTGTGCGGCTCTGGCTCACCAGAGCAGCGATGTCACGCTGGCCACGTGACCCGGAAGTGTCTCCGGACAGCGCTGGCCCCTGGCCTCTTAAGTGAGATGGGCGCACAACCCCAGAGTCTGTCAAGACTGGCCCGTACGGGCAGGGGTACCTTTACCTTTTACCTAATGTTTTTGCACCATGTTCATCACCTGAAAGTGCTGTTTGTCAGTGACCTTGGGAATCTGGGAAATTTTAGTGTGGAGGTGGGGAACCGGAGAAATTGAGAATGCAGGGAGGGCACAGTTTTGTTCAACGTAGGATAAAACCACCATAAATGTGTATCATAGATAGTAGAAAAGTGTCTTTCTTCTTCTTCTTCCATTCAGAAGAGTCAGCCTGCAGCCTAGAAACTATGAGAAATCCTTGTTTGATCTCATAGAATGGTAAGGATCAAGGCCAATCTGTTCTTGTCCAGGCAGTCAGGACTGTCAATCTCATTTTACTCAGATCACTCTCATATAGAAGCAGGTACACCGCAAGATGCATGTAGTGGAAAGATCTGAATGTGATACATATAGAAGTTATATTGAGGACAATATATGCAATGCTAAAAAATATTTATATTAGTTTTTCATAGGCAGCCCATTCGATTGCAGTTGTAGAGTACCATGCCATGCCATGAGTGTGTGTCTGTGTGAACTGGAAACTAAGAGCCACAATGGACTAGGCATGCCAATGTAAATGGAATCCATCTGCTGACAATATGCTTCATTTTGACAGTCCCATCTGTGAGTCGTCCACCACTGGGGTGCATTCACTGTATGGTACCGAATACAACTAATTGCTGGGCGGGCCACACTTGCCGTTTTTCATTGATGAAGTGTCTGAGATTCGTAGGTTTTATATATAATGGTGAGTAAACTGCAAATCAGCTGCCAGACATCAACTTCCTTTTGTGGCCAGATGGGATAAAAGCAAATGGGTGTGTGTGCGCCTTATGTTTTCTTTGAAAGGAAATATTCAAGGTTTTCTTTAATGTGGTATTTCCGTGTTATGAATGTACTTTACGGAAATATATCCATCCCTGATTTCAGTATGTGAGAAAGAGAAATGAAGGGATATAAGACGGACCCTGGGATGGTGGGATCTCCTGATTATCAGGGAGGAACACACTGTTGGCTCCATTCCCATTTTGATTACCCCCAGAATCTGGAGGGATCCTATATTGTGGGCTTTATGGAAGATTCATTTGGTGAGTAAATTCATATGTGTCAACTTCACCCAGTAGCCTTGGTCTGGTCAGAGGACAAGTAGACAGGGAAGAAAGCTAAAACAGGGTTTGTGGAAGACAAGAGATGCCCTGATGCCAAGCCTGACTCATATTACCCAGCTTCTGCTTTTATTTCAGTGCCTTTTGGGGGGTTACAATACATTTTCTGAATTTTCAGAGAAGCTAACAAGGTGTGGGGTAAAGGGGATCATGTGGACCCAATGGTACTTGAAGTTGCCCAAGTCTGCTGGGTCCTGAAGTCAACTCTGACTCATATTAGCATTACTCTCTTTTCAGTGGCAGGAGGAGGGCGTTATATTTATCCCAGAGGATGTGGAACACCAGATTTTTGTAAATTTTTAATGACAGCTCCAAAAGATGTAATGAAAGCACTCAATGGCTGGATCTATTTCAAAGTCAACAGAGTAAGCTGTGGTGATCCCATGTATTATGAGGATGTCAGTCCAAGTCCTGAGACATGCAGGATCTCCGAAGGCTTGGAAGATCTCTGAAGATGCTGCAGAGTGAATGTGTTTCAAGGAGGCAGGCGCAAGAGGGCATGAAATTGTGGGTTGGGAGCTCTAGTTACAGAACATTTGGTACAGATATTACATTTCCCCTGTACATGTATTCTGAAATATGATCAGAATAAAATGGATAAAGTAGATGAATACTGTGTCTTGTGTTGGCTCTTTCTAAGTGAATAATATCTATGTGTTGTAAACAAAAACTGCTCCCTTTCCCTTATGGGGTCCACAAGAGCCCTTATAGAGTCCTTTGTAGGTTCTCCATTGGTAGGAGAAAATAACAGAGGCCAACCAGAGAATATTGAGAAGCAAAGCAGCTAGTAAGCCTAGTCTTTATTAAAGCTGTTGCAACAGGGTGCCCCCCCACACACACACGCAGGAGAGAGGAGGAAGACCGGGAACAATGGTGTGCAAACTCCAATATACTTTTGAAATTCCCACCCCCAGTTCAAGACCAGCTCCCAATACATCATACATACATCACAGAAGGGGTGTTCCCCAGCAGAAATCTGAGTGTTGTTTTTTTCTGTCTGCCAGGTTACCTGATTGGATTACCTGGGCATCCTGGCCACTCTTTTGTTATGATAACTAACTACTGAATCCCTGAATCCAGGTCACAGGCTCACCCTATTCATATCTTAAATGTGCACTTAAGACAGGATTTGTGAACAAGGAGACAATGGGGAGGCTTCTCCATTTACTTCCTCCTTGCAGAGAAGTATTTGAGGTGACTGAAAGAGCAAAAATGGCTTTAGGACTGCTCTCCTGCAGTTCCCAGACATGCACAGTAGTCAATATCTTTATGTATGTGTCAGTTATGAACATTCATTATATATACAAAAGACCTTAATATTCTTCTCACATATGCAATGATGGTGCAATGAATGTTAGTTCCTGAAGGCCAAGAAGGAGAAGGAAACTGAAAATCATGATCTGGCCATAGGGTTGCCCTATTTTTAGAAGGAAAAATCTGAACAGTTGTTGAGCTGCAAAGTTATTGAGCTGTTTTTGCATCCCCCAGATGCCCAAGCCCATGCAAGAGCTTGAGGTTGAACCCAAGTCGCCAGTGCACAACTTAAACAACAACAATAATAATTTAAAAAATTTAAACCCCAGACTTTGGTTTAAAATAAAAATACCCTGGATGGCCTGGTTTGCTCCCAAAAGAGGGTATATCCTGGATTTCCCAGACATATGGCAACTCTAAGTTACATCTGATTTCACAATGTCCCCATCCTCCTGGCAGAAAAAGTATAATAATGAAACAAATAATTGACCATACCATTTCATGTAACCACAGAATCTGTAATGTGAGCTAAACTATTCCACCCAGCATTGGTCAGAACAAGCAGAAAAACAAGCAGCTCCTATTTCTGAAATATGAGTAGTGATGTTGGAGAAGCAGTAACAGAAATGTTACAATATTATCAACTTTATGAGTTATTTAAATTAGATAAAAGGAATAGATTTCTGAACCTCACTTTTTGAAAGAGAACTTATCAAGAAAAATGAAAAAGTAATTTCCCAAATGTATAAATTGTTACTGAAATAGCAAACAAAAGATGGACTAGTAAAATCCGCAATGGGATATAGGTCATAATATAGAAATGGCAGCATGGGAAAAATTGTGAAATACAGATTTGAAATTTACAGTATGATATACATTAAAAGAGAATTATATGAAAATGATGTACAGGTGGTGCTTGACTCCTAGTAAACTGGCCAGGAAGGATAAATCTGCATCAGAAACATGCTGGCATTGTTAAGGAAAAGAGGGTACTAGTGGGATGTGATATCTGGTTTTCAGCATCACAATATATCACCAGCTAAACATCACAATATCTCGATATATATCAAGGTCTTGCTGTTCTTGCTGTTCCTCCCCGCTGCGTATTTTCAGCTAATTTCAGATTAGCTTAAGTGATTTTCTAGTCAAGTTGCATCTGCTTCCCCACTCAGAGGTCAAAGTGGAATCTGTGCATGCATAAGCCCCACTGAGTTCAACTAAACTTACTTCTACTTTTCTGGGAGGAAGCCTCGTTGAATTCAGTAGGGCTTGCTTGTGAGTAGACACACATTTGCTTGCAATGCTTATGGGGGGAAAACCATTCCCGTCATTCTCTCCTCCACCCCCCCCCCCAGAAGCCTCCTCCCAAGCCCTCATCCCACCAATCTCCCCCTTTTTATCAAAGGGACGGAGGGAGGTCAAGCAAGCAAGAAGATCGTCTCCTTAAAATTACCGTAAATAAAGCCCTTTCTTTTTAATATGGAGGAAAGCTATTTAGGGGGAGCCAACAACATAATCACCACCAGAAAATAAAAAATAAAACAATTGTTTCCCTTCTTCCCCCCCCCCCCAGTTCTTTGCTTTCCAGTTCTTTGTTTACTTTGCCACTGGGTCATTGATTGATTGGCCGTGGGGCGGGGGTGGGTGGGTAGCTCCTCCTGGTTTTGTTAGCAGGCTGTGCATAGTGAGTTGAGCTCTATGCGGAAGGATATTTGTGAAGGTGAGAGAGTTTGTTGGTTTGTGTGAGGGATTATCATCATTTCTTGTAGATTAGGAGGAAGGAGGGAGAGAGCAAAGAAAGCAGGAGACATGGTGCCTGCAAATTATCTCTAAATATCTGTGAAGTAGCTGAAATATATATAAAAAATAATAAAAGTGTCCAGTAGCACCTGATAACTGTAAAGTAACAGTTTAGCTGAGCTACCCCCTGGGAAGCTGTCAAGACTCCGCCTTTTGTTCATCAGCATATTGCCTTGATGACACCCTTGTCAAGATATTATTTCCATTGTTGTTGTTGTTGTTGTTGTTGTTGTTTAGTCGTTCAGTCCTGTCTGACTCTTTGTGATGCCAGAGCCTGGCCAGAGCACGCCAGGCACTTCCACTGCCTCCTGCAGTTTGGTCGAACTCATGCAATATGGCAATTTATCGCACAGTCCTAGTGGTCATGTAACGTAGTGAAAACTTTCTGGGGAATGATTTACTGTAGAATGATCGGGGGGGGGGGATGTTAAAGATAACATTCTACAAAAAACAAACCAACCAACCAAACAAACAAACCAGAAGCTTTTCTTTGAGGATTAATAGGTTCAGAGGTACCAAATGATCAGAAACATTTGGCTGCCCAGATGATTTATGCACAAGGATGACAAAGAGTTGCAACCAATGAGGCCTGGGCAGATGAAATTGATGGAGAATGTGGAGATGGGTAAACTTATGCGAAGAATAAGGAACCAGGGAGAAGAAAAATTCAGGAACCACAGATGGGGAGAAGGGAAATTGATTTAATATTTTTTAATGAATTTGCATATTTGTTTGAAAAAAAATGAGAAATGAAATATTGCTTTAAAAAGCCTTTTACCACGAGGTCAATTGTTTTAATAATTTCTGTTAAAAGATATGTTTTATTTCCTCCACATATGCAAAGAAGACTCCAGAGTGGGGTGGGAGCTGTTCCCAAATGTCCAAAACATGCAGGGGCAGCTCCACTGGCCTGTCGCAGAGGGGAAGGAGGGTTGGAGCAGCCTCCTGCCAGTGGCAGCTCCAAGAGGAGATGAAGGAGGAGCAACCAACCATTGAAGCCACATGGCTACCAGGTTTGGCTTTGCCCCCAGCTTCTGCCGACATCCTCTCCCAGTCACCTTCACAAGCTGACACCTCTGATAGTTGGGGAGGAGCCAGCCTGGCCAGAAAAAAGGGGCCTCCAAGGGAGGTTGTTGTGGAGTTGGGTGGAGAGAGGCTCCAAGGGTGAAGTGCATGGCTTCAGTCCTGGAGCTCCACATCAAGACAAGGATGTCCATCTTCGGGCCTAACACTTGGCAGGCACTGGGCAAAGTGGGCATAGACCCAGCCTGGTTCTCCTTTGATTGTTCCTCATTTGCAGCACAGTCCCCTAAAAGCTGCCTGGGCTGGAGGCTGGAGTTTTTGCAGTCTTCAAAAGATTGGCAGTTACATAAACTCAATATTTCAGTTTTTCCTGGAAATGTATTTTGTAAATTACCCACCAAGGTCTCAGTAATAAACGCCACATCAGCACCCTAGACAATGTATCAAAACATGGCTGAATGAGATCTTAAAAGATTGGCAGTTACATAAGCTCAAGTGGGCTGGTGTTGTAAATAAGCGTATTAAGCTTTTTAATTAATCCCTTTTGAAGTTGCAAGTCCATATTTGTGTTAGGCTTTTAAACCACAGTCTGCCTGAGGGAGCATCTCTGCCCCCATCGTCCAGCCCAGACACTGAGGTCTACCTCCAAGGGTAGTGAAGTAGGAAGAGAGTGAAGTTATAGGGCACCAGTCAGAGGATGTTCTCAGTTGTTGCAACTGCCCTGTGGAATGCCTTCCATCAGATGTCAAAGAAATAAACAACTACACAACTTCCAGAAGACACTTAAAGGCAGTCCTGCATAGAGAAGCTTTTAATGTTTGATGGTTTCCTGTGTTTTTGTATTTTGTTGGAAGCCACCGAGAGTTACTGGGGCAAGCCAACTGGAAGGGTGGGGTATAAATAATTAGTTGGTTTCGTTTTTGTTCTTGTTATTTTGCTTTCAGTCATGGGAGAGGTCCCTTTGCTTTCTGGAGATCCGAGTTCTTCATGAACTTTACTGTTAATGAGGACGGCCCAATATAAAACATTGATAGGCTAAAAGATAAAGTTTATTTATTTTTCTTAAACATATTATTGATTTTCAGAAAACAAAACAAAAAACATATAAAGGTAAAGGTACCCCTGCCCGTACGGGCCAGTCTTGACAGACTCTGGGGTTGTGCGCCCATCTCACTTAAGAGGCCAGGGGCCAGCGCTGTCCGGAGACACTTCCGGGTCACGTGGCCAGCGTGACATCGCTGCTCTGGCGAGCCAGAGCCGCACACGGAAACGCCGTTTACCTTCCCGCTGGTAAGCGGTCCCTATTTATCTACTTGCACCCGGAGGTGCTTTCGAACTGCTAGGTTGGCAGGCGCTGGGACCGAGCAGCGGGAGCGCACCCCGCCGCAGGGATTCGAACCGCCGACCTTTCGATTGGCAAGTCCTAGGCGCTGAGGCTTTAACCCACAGCGCCACCTGCGTCCCCCCCCCAAAAAAAACATATACAGTCACAGAAATAAGATATTTTTTAAAAGCAAAAAACAAACAAACACACATTTGTGGGCTTCCTCAAATCACTTGACTTCCCTCTGATCCCTTCCTTGGTTCTATTGTTTCTCAACTTACTGCATGTCCATTGTTATATTTATTATATTCATATATAAATCACCTACAATCCATTCTTGATGAAATTACAAGTAATCTTAAAACCCTACTAATGTATTAACATTAATGTGCATTGCTTCTGTATAAATGCAATAAACATATTCCATTCTTTCTTGAATTCATTGTCATCTCTTCCTCTCAGTTTCACTGTCAATTTTGCCATATATTCCATCAGTTTAACTTGCCAATCTTTGTTAGATGGGACACCTTCTTCTTTCCAATGTTGTGCTACATAAACAAACTCTTTTGTCATTTTGGTAAATCCACTCCTGTAATACCTAATAGGAAAGCTTCTAAAACGTTATTTTAAACATTTTCTTCATTTCATTATAAATCATTTCCCAATATTTCTTTACACTTCCAACACTTAGTTTTATACATTTTTGCTAATTTATCTGGCATTAGATACCATCTATACATCATTTTCATATAATTTTCTTTCCTTGCCACACATGCTGTAAGATTTAAATCATTCTTCCATAATTTTTCCCATTCCACTAATTGAATATTATGTCCCAATCTCGTGCCCATTTAATCATGACTGATTTAACCACTTCATCCTTCATTTCCATTCCAGCAACAGATTGTATATTTAAGATATTTGTTTCATATCATTTCCCATCATTTCTCTCTGAAAAGTTGAAGATATAAACACCCATTGGATAGAGAATACACATTCTTCTAAGATGTACACCAGTCAAGCAGCCGGACAGATTCTGTTTGGCTTTCCAAAGAAATTTCTTTAATGGTAAAGAGAGCAGATATATTAACATGCACCCCTTTGGATCATAACCCAGTTTTGATACAAATAAATGGTGAAAGAAACACACCAAGAAGGTGGAAATTAAACGAAGATTTATTAGATACAGGAAATAGTGGTGAAGGCTGAAAATAAATCACAAAAGATTATTTTGAATTAAATAACAATAAAGGTACAGATAATAATGTAGTATGGGATGAAAGCTAATCAGTGATTAGAGGCTTTTATATAAGCCAAAATGCTTACCAAAAGAAGGCTGGAGAGCAGAAGAAAAAAGAGATTTTGGATGAGTTAATCAAAAAAGAAAAAGAGTTAGTAAATAATCCAGAAAAGGAAAAGACTAAACATGCAATTACAATATTACAATCACAGTATTCAAGGATAATTAATCAAGAAATGGAATGAAAATAAAAATATTGAAGCAGAAAAACTTTTAGCATGCTAATAAGCCAGGGAAGCTATTAGCATGGCAATTAAATAAAAGGAAAACTAATAATTTGATTAATAAAATTATATAATTCAACCATTACAAAATGTGATAAATGAAATATTCACAATAGGTGAAAGACCTGGGGAAAGACCTGGGAAGAGGCATTTATTATTTTAACTCCAAAACAAGATGCAGATAGATTGGAGGTTAAAAATTGTAGACCAAATTCCATTACTAAATTGTGATTATAAAATAATTGCTAATATTCTAGCAAAAAGAATGAAAGGCCTAAAAGATAAAGTTTAAAGGAGAAACAAAATTTATATTTCAGTTTTTCCAGGAAATGTATTCTGTCGATCACCCACCAACATCTCAGTAATAAACGCAACATCAGCACCCTTGTCAATGTATAAAATTCTGGCTGAATGAGGTCTTAATCTGGCATATAGCAATATCCCACAAAGACTGTTGGGCTGAGCAGATGAGCAATCAGTTACATACTGTAACATTACTCTGTTGCAGAGAGAAACATTTTCTTCATCTTTGATAGTTTGCAAACCACCCCTGAGAAGGACAGTGGGATTTGAGTGAGGCCAAAAACTGATCCTGAATCTGATAGCACACATTTTTCACAGTAGATATGCGAGAAGTAGTGGTTATGGCACATTAGAGCCGACTCCAGAGAACACGCTACTGTATTAGCTTCCCTGTGGGAATACTCCAACCGGCTCTATAGGGGATGCTTTGAAATACAATTCAGAATGTGCTGCTGCTGATTCAAGCTAAGGGTGGTCATTGGCCATATTTATTAACAGAGCTCTTTGAATGTCTGTTGGCTCCAAGTCTAGTTCTCCACTGAATCCCACCGACAGCCTGAATGAA
Organism: Podarcis cretensis; assembly: GCF_951804945.1. Taxonomy (NCBI): domain Eukaryota; kingdom Metazoa; phylum Chordata; class Lepidosauria; order Squamata; family Lacertidae; genus Podarcis; species Podarcis cretensis. The sequence continues at coordinate 15,951,920 of NC_137177.1, read as the reverse complement.
TCCCATGGAGCACCAGTTGCCTGTAGGTTGCAGTTTGGGAACTCCTGATCTAACCCACCATCATCTCAGAAGTAAATGCAACATCAGCACCCTTGTCAATGTATAAAATTCTGGTCTTAATCTGGCTTATAGAAAGATCCCACAAAAACTGATGGGCAGAGCAGATGAGCAATCAGTTACAAACTGTAACATTACTCTGTTACAGAGAGAAACATTTTCTTCATCCTTGGTAGTTTGCAACATTTCCCCTAAAATGTAATCAGATGACCAAAAGCATAATGAACTCTTCCCAGCAACCTGGTGAAATTGGGCAGCAATAGAACAGGCAGGTTGGAACAGTGTCGCAGAACAAATGTTTCATGAAACAATGCCAGTGATCTTGCAGTTCCAGAAAAAGAGGTGGATGACCACCATCATTATATTCCAGACACCTGTCCCCACCCCTTCTAGTTCTGCCAGATGAGAATTCTCTCCAAACATCCATTAACCTTTGGCAAGGGCCCTGGGAAACGAAAGAAAGGCTCTGGTCTACTTATCTAGCCTGAACCCCAAGGCAAGTTCTGATAAAGACAGTGGGATTTGAGTGAGGCCAAAAACTGATCCTGGATCTGACAGCACACATTTTTCATAGTAGACATGAGAGAAGCATTGGCTATGGCACATTAGAGCCGACTCCAGAGAACACCCTACTGTATTAGCTTCCCTGTGGGAATACTCCAACCGGCTCTATAGGGGATGATTTGAAATATGATTCAGAATGTGCTGCTGCTGATTCCAGCTAAGGGTGGTCATTGGTCCTATTTATTGACAGAGCTCTTTGAATAGCTGTTGGCTCCAAGTCTCTTTCTCTATTGAACCTCACTGACAGCCCGAATGAATCCCATGGAGCACCAGTGGTCTGTAGGCTGCAGTTTGGGAACTCCTGATCTACCATATTCCCAGCTTCAAAGGTTTCAGCTTTTGATTCAAGATTCACCCAAAGCCATTGAACACCTGGCTACATGAACCACCCCAGATGAAGAAAATGCACCCTGTTGACATTTCAAATAAATCTTCCCCTCACCTTTGTGAAGTTGCAACTTGCTTCTGAATTAAAAGCAGAAATCAGGCAATCCAACTTCTCATTACCTTTGTCCCAGCAATTTGCTGAAATTGAGTAAGAGTAGAGCACTTTGGGAGGTACAGTGTTCCAGGAAAAGATTTCCATCAAATTGCTTCCATTAGTTTGGAGTCTTAATAGAACAAGGAGGAAACCATCATCATGATGTTCTGGACACCTGGTCACAACCCTGTGTCTAGTTTTGGCAGATGAGAAGTTTTTTCTAACATCAACTGTCATTTAGCCGTATCCCTGGGAAAGCAGAGAATGTCTGCCCTCTTTCTGATTATGCAGGATTCCGCACAAATTCCAAATAAAAACAGAGGCAGTGATCTGTGTGAAAGACGGGTCCCCCAGATTCAAGGGTCCACATCCTTGTGTTGCAGCTGGGTTTAACACCCGAACCCTGCCAGCTACACCGCACCCCCCATTCTTTCTGTCATCACCATCAAACCTTTTATTGGCATCACATATAAACATCCAAAGCAAATCAATACAGAGTTACCACTTCCCCAGTGGCACAATACATTTGCTAAAAGAAAGGAGACAGAGCAGTCTATTGTCACATCTCTCAGTCTCCAGAACGATCAGACGTCTGCAGTGTATTTTGACGACAATAAACCAAATAGAGATATTTAGCCACTAACTTGGTGAGCTCTTGATCATTCCCCAGTAATAGAAAATGTATGAGCTCCAACTCTGTTTTTCATTTGGGGATGCAGAGTTGATCTAGAAATTGCTGGCAGAGATAAGCATATAGTTTACAATTAAGAACCATGTGTGTAAGGGTTTCCACCAGATGGTCGTCACATGGGCAAGTTCTTTCTCCTTCCACCCTGCCTGAGAACCTTCCCAACAGAAGTTTGATGGATTTGAATTAAACCTGGCCAGTGAAAATGCTCTTTTTTTTTGAGGATTAAACAGAAATTCAAGGTAATTGTGGCTAGTTTCATGGGCCCAAGAAAGTTGAAAATAAAGAGGGTACATGTTTTCTCTGCTGCTACTGTTAGTTCCTGGCATTCAATATCCCACAACCTAGTTTTTATTATAGCCTTGGCAGATGGTACGAACATTGATCACAAAAGTTCCACTGACAGCCCGAGTTGCTGTACCTTCTTGTTAAACTGTTGTAGCCCTGGGGAAAGAAAGGGGTCTAACAAAACTTTGCTGAGGCGAGGATCTTTATCTGATGTGAGGCAGATGTTTAACCAGCATAGAAGATGCCCAGGCGACAGGCTCTACCTTGTGTTGACCTCCCTCTAGACACAAGGCTGCATAGGGTACACAGCGTGGGACAGTAAAAATCTTGAAGAGCAATAACTGAAAACAGGGATCTCTGCCCTCTGACCCTCACAGTTGCAACCTTGCTCAATAGCTAGCAAGAACTGGATTTAGTATCAAGGCTGTACCCAAATCAACACACACAAATTTGACGTGAAGTAGGTTTATTCAGAAAGAAGCGATTGCAGTCTAAAATGGGACAAAATGGCCCATAAAACTACAATGACAAAAACCGTTTGAAAATGTACAAACCAGAGTAAACTAACAAAGCTAACTTATCCATCTGCCATGGATACTTGAGATCCCTGCATTGCAGGCAGTTGGACCAAAGCACTCTCTATTGAACACTGGCTCTGCAGTCTAAAGAGGGACAATATGGCCCATAAAACTACAATGAATTTTCAGGCCTCATCCCTGCCCCCAATGATAGAAAATCTAAGAAAATCTATCGTGGCAGTTTTAGTAGAGATTCCGGCATTGTAGGGAGTTGGAATAAATGATCCCTGGGGTTCATTTCAACTCTACAGTCCTGTGATTCTGTCTATGATATACATAGCATTGAACATTGAATCTACAGGTTAAATTCCACAGAAGATGAAGATTTTGGATTTGATATCCCACCTTATCACTACCCTAAGGAGGCTCAAAGCGGCCAACAATCTCCTTTTTCCTTCCTCCCCCACAACACTCTGTGAGATGAGTGAGGCTGAGAGACTTTGAAGAAGTGTGACTAGCCCAAGGTCACCCAGCAGCTGCATGTGGAGGAAAGGAGACATGAACCCGGTTCACCAGATTAGAGACTACCAATCTTAACCACCAGAACACACTGGCTAATAACAAGGAAGTCAAGCATCCTAGGTGTGGCAAAGCAGTGCAGTGAGAAAGACTGACTCCAAACTACCAGTATAGGCTTGCTATGTAGTAATAAGCATAGTAACTGGGGTGAGTTTCCTCAACCAAAAATGTTACAAAATTAGAATCTTCTGGTACTTTTGCCTATGTGCTTTCCCTGAGCTGGACTTCTCAATTTTCTGGCCTCATCCCTAGCCTTCAAGACAGAAAGCCTAGGTAGAATAGCTGGCTCAGAATGATTACAACCCAATGCCAGCTTTCAGCCAGAGGCCTAAGTGGGGGGACAATTTTCTTAACACTCTGTTCCCACTGTCGGAGGAAGATGGGTGTGTAGGGAGTGGCCCGCCAGAGGTGCAATCCTGGGGGGAGGGTGACACCACTCACCGCACACACCCAGGCCGTGACCCCCTCTCCACGCCCCCTGGGATGCGCACCAGCCATGCCCTCACACGTAAGCCGCTCCCGGTGCCAGAGCAGGTAGCTCCGCCACTGCTCTGTACATGCTCACTGCAGCACAAAGAAGCCAGCAGACAAACAACACCAATTTGGGGTTTTTCTTAAATTCTCAAATGAGATGAAACGTGGAATGTCACAACCAACCCAAATCTTCAACGCAGAAGAGGCCATTTTCAAGAACTCCCGAAAAGCCTCCAAGTTGGGATTTCATAGAGGTGTGGAAATGCCACAAGAGACCTCCTTGCTCAAAGGCCTATGCTGGAGAATTAGTGACTTTACGCTTGTGACTGACCACTCTTTTCACCTTAGCTTTCTTCAGTAAATTGTGTATTGGGAAGGCGAGGGCAGAAAAGAAGCTTCATGATTTTAGGGGGAAGTTCAGCTTGTTGCCTCATGGTGGACAATATTTTGTATTTCCCCACCTACACCATTCAGTCACTCTTTCCCTTCCTGGACTAGCTGACACAGTTCAGAAAAGGCAGCCCTGCCAAAAGCCCACAGATGCCCTCCCAGCTATGAGACTTTTTGCAAAACAGCAGAAACAGGATTTTTTTAAAAAACAGGAAAGAAAACCCCGACCACCTTCAATACTTAAAGGAAGTAAGCCAACTCCTCTCTGTCAAAAGGTTTTCTTATAGTTTCCCATAAAAGAGTCCTAAAATCCTCTCTCCACCATTCACAGTGGATTAACACCAAAGTCTGTCGCAGTGGAAGAGCACCCCCACTTTTTTGCACAGATAGATGTAGATAAGAAAACACGGTTATCTCCCCTGTGGGATTTTTCTGTGTAGAATCCTTCCTACCCCAACATTCTTCAGAAACTGCTGCTGTCAGGGACACAAAATGATAATAGCCACTACAGGCCTTATTTAAATTGTCCAGTTCTCTGTTTTAAAGGCTGGCTGTTTGAAGTTTATCTGAAAGATGAAGAGAATCAGGTGTATACTAAACTGCTATGAATTCAAAGTATAGGCAACAATGCTTAAGAATGAAAAATTCTTAACCATGCAACATAGCTCTTGTCCAACATGCCTGGACAAGAAGGACCCACAATTTTACACATGGACCCTGTGAATATGATTGTGAAAATGCTTTCCGAAAGCAAGTGTGAAGAACACAGGCATAACTTGGATTCTAATTTGGCAAAACTTCATGGTGTTTCTGAAAAAAAGATTGCACTGAGTTTCCAAAGTGATTTGTATTCCAAAATCACATCATGTGCTTTCTGGGAAAACTCCATTTGGGCTAGTTTCCACATCTCACTAAAACCGTTGTTTGCAAGAGCTGCCTGAGGCTCCCATCCCTGATCTATAAATTCCTCTGTGTAAGCTCATAATTGCATATGTTGCCTTTTGGGGACCAGATCGTCTTGAAATCCTCCTTAGCTTTTGACCATCTCAACACCATGAGGACTCTCCTGTGCATGGGCCTCCTCTTGGCCTTGTTTTCACCAGGTGAGTAGAAACCAGACATCCTGGGTTCCATTAGTTTCCTCTGCGATAAAGAGCAGGAGGATCTGAGACTATAATCTCTGAAGAAACCTATGAGATAAAGATTTGGAAGCTCCCGGAGATTTCTAATTCCCCTCCTTTGATGGTCCTATTTAGTGGGCTGGAACTGACTGGGGGGTGTCATGAGAACTTGGTCATTTGGAAGATTAGGAATGGGAGAGAGGACCAGAGATCCATTGAACAGGTAGTGAGAATTCCTGGATCATTTAGATAAAGTTGCTCTTGCAAGGATGCTCTGCTGGGGCTTAGATTGCTCCATTAAGGAGCAAATTGGGCATGCAGGCAAGGGGTTGTGGAAGCTTCCATGATTTACCATGCCATGACTTCATGCCTCTGGGATTCTTTTCCAACACAGACCTATTTCTGATCTGAGAGTCCAGCAGGAGGGTGGGGGAAAGAGCATGAGTGACAGACAGAGAGCAGAAATGTCAGGAATGGGAGGAAGGTCTAGAACTCCTTTTGTGCTAGTTTTGCGGTTTAAAAGGCAGTCCTCAAACACAGCACAGGAACGTTTTGTGTGTTTGGGGGAAAACAGTGGCCAAACTCTAATGGATATTACCAACACATTCTGCTTGAGATAAAGTAAATGGTAATTGGGAACTCCAAATGTGTGTCATTTACTGTATGTGGAGCCATGGCATCTTTACTTTGTAAATCCAGCTTTGTGTCATGTGTGAAAAGGCCTCCTAGGGAAGTAAAAAAGGGTGTGAATGCTGCAATACGAAATGTTCTGCCCGTGAAGGAAGCCCTTTTGAATTGATTTGGGTGTACTTCTTTGTAGACATGTCTAGCATTGTGCTAAGAGGGATTACAGATGGCCTCTGCATGCAGTGCTGCCACCAAGCTGGAGGTGTTGCTGAAAGGCTCATTGGCACCAAATACATGAGATACACTGCAACCAGAGGACCAGTGATCGGTGCCCAAGAAAGCACGTCTTGCATTGAAATATGCTCGCAATGGCCCATTCTGAGGATCCTAAAGACTGACTCCACTCCTCAATGAATGAGCCAGTGGTGGCCTTCTGGGGGATATTCCGGGCCCTCTGAATATTCTACTTTGGTTTCAAGGGGGAATGAAGGAAACTCCCATCTCTTTTACACAATGAAATGTCAAATTAATCATGCAGGGCAAATTATAGCTAGCTTCTCAGAAAGAAGTAAAAACTGCCAGAAATCGGGGTGACTTATGAGCACTTGGAGCTAATCCATAAAATATAATTCAGTTTTCAAATCCTTCAAATTCCTAATCTAAAAAGGATTTAAAAAATTTGTAAAGCCATTTTATAAAGGCTTAGGGATTTGCCATTGTCTTCCTCTTTAAGCACAGCACCATTTAAAAGCCTCTGGCGTCATATAACCAACATACGTAAGTGTAATGAATGCATGAAGGGGTTAAAGCCATAGAGTAAGTTGTCTTGCCAATCTTAGCTAGGTCAAAAAGGAGGTTTCTTGTGGCTTAAGATAGTGACACTGATCTCTTGTTATATTCTTTCCTCTCTGTAGGGGCGCCACTACAATGTATGACCTGTAAATATGATGCCTACAATAGATGCATCTCGCGAGAGCCAAGTTTTTGTCCAGGCAATACTTGTCGTGAAATTGCTCTGGAAGACCAAATATGTGAGTTAGGTTTCTTTCTTTCTTTTGTAATATAGGGTTGCCATACATCCAGTTTTCCTCAGATGTGTCTGGGATTCCAGGGGCGTAAGCTGTGTCCAGTGGGTGGGGGTGGGGGATTTCTTAAAATTGGCAAAATGGCCAGGTTTTTGCAATCAGAACCTGAAGTGGGTGATTTTGGGGTGTTTTTTCCAATAAAAAGCTCAATAACATTTTGTGTTCAGAATGTTACACCTTGAAATATGCCATGCCTATCTCCAGAGAGCTCTGGCAGGAACCAGGCCTAGCAAAGATTCCAGCACATATGCTAAGCTCAGCAATCTATCCAGATTTTCTGGACCCTGTCATATTTCTGCATGAACCTGGGATGTTGCTGGAATCGATTGACAATGGAGAATCAATCAAATGTCCTTCCATCCACACATTCAGTCAACAAATGGCACAGATTCTGTAATGAACTTCTTTTGAAACATGTACACACAATACATTAAGAGGTAGATAAATTGTTTTTAATGCATATGATTTTCATATTCGTTTATGTACAGAGGTGCCTCTTTGCTTTTCTTCTTTCTGAAGTGTTGTTTCTGGCCAAATGGAAGCTATATGTACTAAAATTCCAATTCTGACTATATGAATTCAGCAGCAAATGCCACTGAATTCAGTGAGCCTTACTCCCAGGTATGTGGGGGTTTGGATTTCAACCTTAAATAGTTTCCATTCATGAACTTTAAAAGCCAAGGGAATGCACCAATCATTACAGTTCTTTTCACATGGAAAAGAGATATCTCTTTGGTCCCCTCTGAATTTTTTGTATGCCCCTTCTTGCTAGCCTCTTTGTCCAGTTTGGGAGAACCATCTGGATTTCACCACTCAACCTCCATTTTAAAAGTAACATTACATTTAAAATTATTTTCCTCCCTCTTCTTGTGGCATTCCCCCCCTTCACTTACAGCTATATTCTCTCTTTCTCACTGGTGCTTCAGTGAGCAATACTAAACAGCATTGCAATTCAGTTTCTACTGAATTGTGAAATCAAACTAGTGAGAGTGGCTGAAATCCCAACCCTTCTTACCCAGGACTATGCCTTGCTCAATTCAGAGTGACGTACGTCTCAGTAGAGATGGCTATCTTTGTAGGCACAGGTTTGTGATGCACAGGTTTGGTTGGTGATGGGTTGCTTCATCAATTTCACTTTATTAACCCAGACTTTTGTAGTTTTTGCTGCAAAAGAAAAAATGATTTTAACTCTGAAAATGCATTAACTATGAAACAAAACAGCTAAGGGTAAAAACAAGTTAGTTTATATCTGTTTAGAAGCTTTAAAACTGAATTGTAAGTCCCGCAAAGACTAACAAAAGTATTTATTTCAAATGCATGAAAACATGTATCAGATGCTTTTCAGTTTAGAAAGTTTTGAATGTGACTTGCATGGCACAGATGTTTGCAACATGTGCTGCCATGGGCTGTCGTAGTTTTGGATCTGAAGCCAATAAGCACACTTAGGAGAGAATATGTTGCGTTCTATTTATAATCTTTGAGCAGAAAAGCAAACATGCAAACTCTAATTAATAATGCCAATTACAATACATTTAAATCATGTTGTTGTTGTTGTTGTTGTTTAGTCGTTTAGTCATGTCCAACTCTTCATGACCCCAAGGACCAGAGCACACCAGGCACTCCTGTCTTCTCCTGCCTCCTGCAGTTTGGTCAAGTTCATGTTACAGTGGAACCTTGGGTTGCGAAAGTGATTCGTGCGGGAGACACATTCGCAACCCACAGCATTTGCAACCCGCAGCGCCGTGTCTGCGCACGCAAGGGACACGATTCGGTGCTTCTGTGCATGAGAGAGCGCCAAAACATGGAAGTAACCCATTCCAGTACTTCCGGATTCGGCGCGGTGTGCAACCCGAAAACATGTAACCTGAAGCATCTGTAACCCGAGGTTCCACTGTAGTAGCTTCGAGAACACTGTCCAACCATCTCGTCCTCTGTTGTCCCCTTCTCCTTGTGCCCTCCATCTTTCCCAACATCAGAGTCTTTTCCAGGGAGTCTTCTCATGAGGTGGCCAAAGTATTGGAGCCTCAGCTTCAGGACCTGTCCTTCCAGTGAGCACTCAGGGCTGATTCCCTTAAGAATGGATAGGTTTGATCTTCTTGCCATACATGGGACTCTCATGTGTCTCCTTCAACACCATAATTCAAAAGCATCAATTCTTCGGCGATCAGCCTTCTTTATGGTCCAGCTCTCATCATGAGGGCACTATTGTTAAGAACATATGACATTGTGGCTTTCTAGGAAGTCACAGCTGCCTCTGAAATGCCCAGTTGTCCCTCCATTTCCTTAAACCGATGGATACCAAGGTGGGACCTTGGAGATTAGGGATCTCAGTGCCGCAGCTCTTCATCTTCAATGTGATGTTCCCAGAAAATCATCTCCCCTTTTCTTCCCTGCATCTGAAGACCTGGTGTCAGGTGTCCCATACAATATTCAGAAAGAACTACCAGACAGAATGCTGAAGCGGTAAAGATATTTCACATACGTTTAAAAACTGACATTTCACATACATTTTCCAAATTTTAATACAACACTTAGTTGATATGTCATATTAAAAAAGAAAGAAAAACCACCTGTGTGATAAGTGCTGAATATTCTTACAGCATCAATGTACAGATAGTACATTGGGAGATAGTAAAAGCACAACTTCAGGCAATACCAATGAGATGGAAACATGGAAGGTGCCTAAAGAAGCCAGGGTGGCTATCTAAATAACTTTTAACTGAGTTAAGATTAAAAAATGATGTGAACAAAAAATGGAAAAGGGGGGAAACCACCAAAGAGGAATTCAAACAAATAGCCAGCACGTGTAGACACAAAGTCAGAAAAGCTAAAGCACAGAATGAACTCAGGCTTGCTAGAGAGGTTAAAAGCAACAAAAAATGCTTTTATGGGTATGTTCGTAGCAAAAGGAAGAACAAAGAAACAGTGGGGGTCACTCAAAGGAGAAGATGGTGAAATGCAAACAGGGGACACAGAAAGGGCTGAACTCCTCAATGCCTTCTTTGCCTCAGTCTTCTCCGATAAAGAAAACAATGCCCGACCTGAAGAATTTGGAGCAAATGATTCAGCAGAGGAAACACAGCCCAGAATAACTAAGGAGATAGTACAAGAATACTTGGCTAGTCTAGATGTATTCAAGTCTCCAAGGCCAGATGAACTGCATCCAAGAGTATTAAAAGAACTGGCAAATTTGATCTCAGAACCACTGGCAGTCATCTTTGAGAATTCCTGGAGAACAGGCGAAGTCCCGGCAGACTGGAGGAGGGCAAATGTTGTCCCTATTTTCAAAAAGGGGAAAAGAGAGGACCCAAATAATTATCGCCCAGTCAGACTGACATCAATACCAGGGAAGATTCTGGAGCAGATCATTAAGCAAACAGTCTGTGAGCACCTAGAAAGGAATACTGTGATCACCAATAGTCAGCATGGATTTCTGAAAAATAAGTCATGTCAGACTAACCTGATCTCGTTTTTTGACAGAATTACAAGCCTGGTAGATGAAGGGAACGCAGTGGATGTAGCCTACCTTGATTTCAGCAAGGCATTTGACAAGGTGCCCCATGATATTCTTGTAAAGAAGCTGGTAAAATGCGGACTTGACTATGCCAGCACTCAGTGGATTTGTAACTGGCTGACTGACCGAACCCAAAGGGTGCTCATCAATGGTTCCTCTTCATCCTGGAGAAGAGTGACTAATGGGGTGCCACAGGGTTCTGTCTTGGGCCCGGTCTTATTCAATATCTTTATCAACGACTTGGATGATGGACTCAAGGGCATCCTGATCAAATTTGCAGATGACACCAAACTGGGAGGGGTGGCTAACACTCCAGAGGACAGGATCACACTTCAAAACGACCTTGACAGATTAGAGAACTGGGCCAAAACAAACAAGATGAATTTTAACAGGGAGAAATGTAAAGTATTGCACTTGGGCAAAAAAAAAAAAGGAGAGGCGCAAATACAAGATTGGTGACACCTGGCTTGAGAGCAGTACATGTGAAAAGGATCTAGGAGTCTTGGTTGACCACAAACTTGGCATGAGCCAACAGTGTGACGTGGCAGCTAAAAAAGCCAATGCAATTCTGGGCTGCATCAATAGGAGTATAGCATCTAGATAAAGGGAAGTAATAGTGCCACTGTGAAGGAAAGTTTTGTTTCTGCACATCCCCCTAGAATGTTCAGTTCACCATGAGCTCATGAAAACATTGCATTCTGACTCGTTCTTAGTCTGACCTGTTCATAGTGCTTGGTTGACCACATTTATGGATGAATGCTGTATATTAATCACTAGTAATAGTTTAACAAGGAGGTTTTCACACCTGTCCAATTCTGTGTTCCCTTTCCCAGCCTTTGGTCTATTAGTGATTAATACCTATATGTAACCTTTGCTTTGTACTTGTGTTAACCAATCAGCAATAAGCACATATGTGGCAATGCTGTAATATTCAATAAAAGAGACTCCTCGAGACATGCTCGAGTGGATGCCTCCCAGATGACACCACCCCTCGTCTGTCGTTTATTCCAACCCAACACCACTGTATTCTGCTCTGGTCAGACCTCACCTGGAGTACTGTGTCCAGTTCTGGGCACCACAGTTCAAGAAGGACACTGACAAACTGGAACGTGTCCAGAGCAGGGCAACCAAAATGGTCAAAGGCCTGGAAACGATGCCTTATGAGGAACGGCTAAGGGAGCTGGGCATGTTTAGCCTGGAGAAGAGGAGGTTAAGGGGTGATATGATAGCCATGTTCAAATATATAAAAGGATGTCACATAGAGGAGGGAGAAAGGTTGTTTTCTGCTGCTCCAGAGAAGCGGACACGGAGCAATGGTTTCAAACTACAAGAAAGAAGATTCCACCTAAACATTAGGAAGAACCTCTTGACAGTAAGAGCTGTTCGACAGTGGAATTTGCTGCCAAGGAGTGTGGTGGAGTCTCCTTCTTTGGAGGTCTTTAAGCAGAGGCTTGACAACCATATGTCAGGAGTGCTCTGATGGTGTTTCCTGCTTGGCAGGGGGTTGGACTTGATGGCCCTTGTGGTCTCTTCCAACTCTATGATTCTATGATTCTATGATTCTACAGCTTTAAATTAAAGATTTTTAATTTAAATTAAAGATTATTTAAAATTCTGATTTTGCCACTCTACCCTGGGACAAAAAATGATTGAGTTGATATTTCTTTCTCATTCTTCTTCACAGTTGAGGAGTACATCCCTGAAAATCATTTCAGTGACTGTGTTAACACTGAGGATTGCACTCCAGGCCTTTTTGGTTATTTTGCACTATATTGGGGAAGTCTTACGATGAAAGTTGAGTGCTGCTCTACTGACTTATGCAATGAAAAACGTCTCGAAAGTAAGAATCCTTTTATTTTGGACACTTTGGGCATCAATAATTCTTTAACCATAGGCAAACTATACCTGGGTCCAAGATTTGTCTTCATTTTTTTTTAAAAAATAATGGACATTCATACAACAATAATATACATACACTTAGAGCAGTAATAATAAAAGAAAAAAGAAAAAAAGAAAGGTAAAGTAAGAGAGAAGTACATAAAATTGGTGGATGATAATACTCCCTTTTGACTTCTCTCCACCAGTACTCGTCATTTTTCTTTCATTCAAGTTCTTATTTACATTGCAAAACATGTATCACTACATTACTTCTTCTATTATGCTATTATATTATATTAACAAAACAACTTTACAAGCTTAGTCTAAACATAGCAGCATGTTATCTTTAGAGCACTGTTTACTCATGTACTCTTTGAACCATAACCATTGTGACCTTAATTTCTGATGTGTTTGATATCTTATTGCCACAGTTAATTTTGCCAATTCTATAAATTCTGTTAATTTATATAGCCTATCTTCTTTTGTGGGTATATAATTTCCTTTCCAGTTCTTTGCGAGAAGTAACCTGGCTGCTGCAGTTGCATATGGGAATAATTTTTTTCCTGTCTTGTGGTATCTCATCATGGGTGCAGCCCCAGAATTTTTTGACTTTTTTGCAGCCCCACCATAGGTGCATTTTAGTACCCTCTACTTTCATGCATTTCCAACAGGAGACGGAAATGAGACATTCTTTACGGTGATCGTATTTATGATTGAGTATGTTACTATTGTCACGTTCTTTGAAGCTAAATGAAATAAGCAATAACCCCCATAAAATGTAAAGCCTAGAAACTCTACACATTGGATCCTATTTAAGGCTGGGTTGAAACCCTCCTGCCGCTGTCCCCACCCCCCACCCTCCAATTGCACAGGAGACTTTGTTATAGTAACCTTTGGTGGGAGGAAAGAGAATAAGGCAAAATTCAACATGGATAAAAATTGCAGCATTTTCATTTCATTGTTAGGGGCAGGGAAGGTATGAACCCAGCAGCCTCAATCCCAACAAAGAATGTTGTTTAAGGTGATGATTACAATGATCATAGATGGTAATTACTCTGGATGGCTTCTAACATATTAAAACCACAACAAACATCAACAACAACCCAGTATGTACCCAGTGGCATCCTTCCCAACAAATTAGCTTGTTGGTGTTGATGGTCACAATAATTATTATAGTTGATTGCCAGACATAATTTGTGGAGAGAATCAGAACTTATAGGGTTAAGAAGTTCTGAGTGACATCTCACATTCCTGAGGCGTGACTGAGGAAGTGGCTATATTCCACTGCCTGTTTGCCTCTGTCTTTCGAGAGAGACGGAAGCAGCCATGAGTGCTCGGAGTCCAGGGAAAGTCTGAAGAGTTCTGTTTTATTGTTTTACTGCTGTAATAAAGACTGACAAATAAACACACTAATGACTGGGTGTGTGTGTGATCTTCTAAACAACGAGGAGCAACAGCACGCTGTGTTTACTCTGCATTCGTGGCGAACGGTGAATCGGAGCAGCAGGAGGCGCAGCTAGAGGGAAACGTGCTGGGCTGCAGTTCGTTTAAACTACGGCTAATTGGGGTCGTAAACCAATTAGCTACGCCACGCCTAACAGGTTATGGGTCGCTAATTACTGCTTTGAAGCTGTTGCGACGGTGTGCCGATGTGTGTTTGAAGCCAGGAGGCCAAGACGCTACAGAAAGCTGAGGTCCTGTCTGCGTTCTGAGGCAGAGCAGCTGGCTGGAAAAAGCTGAAAAGGAGCTGAGAGCAGCTGAAAGCCGGGTGCCGGAAAGCTGACTGGTTACGTGAGTAAGCTGGGGCCCCGGGGAGAAGATGGCGGACAGCCATGAAGCATGGACGGTTCTGTTTGAAAAGCTTACTTTACAAGGATGGGCAACCTGGTCCAGAAGAGTGAGGGGTTGGTTTTTGGCTACAGGGCTATGGCATGCAAGCCAGAGGGAGCCAGTACCCCTCAATCCAGGTGCTGCTGGGACAGACGCTGCAGGCTTTGAGGCTGCGTTGCCAGAAGATAGCCAGCAGAGAAAGCAAAGAGAGCTTTGCATGTTGAAAGCATGCGTACACGCATCGCTGAAGCCTCACTTGGAGGGCGTCAAGTCAGCAAGGGCTGCCTGGGAGGTGCTGAGAAGTTTGTGTGAAAACTCAGCAGGAGGCCAGAGCCCTGAAGAAGTCATGAAAAGCCCAGAGATGGCTGAAACCCCAGTTCCTGATGGGCAAGTCGGGGGGGGGGTGAAGAATTCCAAAGGCAAGTTTGAAAAGTTTTCCACTGTGAGCGCCGGAGTGGAATGCAGTTTCAGAGAGGGCAGGGCTGGCACAGAGAGCTCTTCCGGAAGAAGGGGGGCCAGGCCAGCTGAAAGGGGCCCTGGGCAGTGTTTTTCCACTGGTGATCGTCGCTGTTTTGTCTGCAATTCTCCTGACCATCTGCGTCGTTCTTGCCCCCACCGGAGCAGGGAGACGGGGCAAGATGTTGTGAAGGTCGCTTCCCATGGGAATCAGCCAGGTTTCCGTGGAAACCAGCCCGGCAAGGGGGCCAGGCGTGGGAAGGCGCAGGGAGGACGTGCTTTAGACAATGATGACGCTTATCAACTGACGGCTTCTCTCGCAAAGTTTGAGGACAGCTCTAAGAGAGACAATGAAATGTGTTTTGTAATAGACTCTGGAGCTAATCGGAATCTTATACCAGTGACCCCTGCTGTCGAGATGTGGAATTGCAGGGCTGTTCCAACTGGGAAAACTGTTCAGTTCGCTGATGGAACGAAAAAAACTGTGTCTAACGTTGCAAATGTTTATCTTTCTGTTTTGCAGGGGCAGTTGGAAGCTTACGTGGTACCTGGGATGAAATGTTGTCTCTTATCTGTTCCTTATTTGTTGCAGAAGGGGTATCGGGTTTGCTTTGAAAACAATGTTTGTACAATCTCCAAAGGAGGGAAGCAACTGGTCAGTGTTGCAAAGGGGCAGAATGATCTTTTTATTCTTAAAACGCCTCTGAAGGGTGAGGGGAATGCTGAGAGGGCACAAGCTATGCGTGCTACAGTTCCCGCTCATGTTTCATGTGCGTGTGCATGGCACAAGAAGACAGCACATAGTTCTCTTGAAGAAATCCAGATGTTACCGGAGTACACTAAGGGTTGTAAAATACAGGAATGTGGAAAATCCCAAAAATGCAAAAGGGCAAAGGTAAAAGGGTGCAGTTACCCCAGGGTGGACAGGGTAACCACAAAACCTTTTGAGCTTGTGCACATAGACCTGTTTGGTCCCATGGCAAAGCCAAGTCTGGGAGGAGCCAGGTTTCTGCTGACAATTTCTGATGACCATACACAGAATTCCTGGGCCCATGCTGTGAAATGCAAGGAGGATGCAGCGCAACTGATTAAAAATTGGGTTGTGGAGGTGGAACTAAGGTTCTCCACCAAGGTGCAGGCAGTCAATAGTGACCGAGGTGCAGAGTTTACTGGGTCTGCTCTGCAGACGTTCTTTAGCCAGAAAGGGATACATCACAAGGTGACTTCTCCTCAAGAGAGGGGGGCAGAGCTCAGGAGTGAAGCTCTGGTTAAGGCTACACAGGTATTGCTGTCAGACTCTGGGTTGCCTCCAAGCTTTTGGGGGGAGGCAGTTCGGGCTGTGAATTTTACCTTGAATCGGTCCTACAATTCAGTGGTAGGTGACACCCCGTTCTTCATGCTTCACGGAAGGAAACCTCAGATTCATTTCTTCCATGCGTTTGGGTGACCGGCCTCGGTGCCAGTGCCAAAGGCACTACAAAAGCCAGGTGGACCCAAGTTCCAGAAAATGATTTTCTGTGGATATGAGCCAGCCACTAAGGGATGGAGGTTCGCATATCCAGAAGGTGATCAGACCAAGTAAACATGCTGAGTTTTATGAGCAGGATGGTTGGTCAAAGACTCCTGCAAGGCATGACGTTCTCTCAGAATGTCTGTCTGATTCAGAGGGGGAAGATTCCGAGGAAGGAGAGCCAGAGGCTGAACCTGTTGAGGACCAGGTCGCTGACCAGGGTCAAGAACAGGATTGGGCATCTCCACAGGTTGTTAAAAGAGAGCCCAAGAGTGAGCCTTCGTCTCCTGTTAGCAGAGTACAAAAGGTCCGAAGACGCGTTAAGTCAGAGGGGGAGGATAGTGATGGTGAGGACACACCTGCTGACCACAGTGAGTCAGAGGAAGTACCTGAGTTTGTGCCCAGGCGGTCCAGTCGCACCACGAAGGGAATTCCACCTGAGAGGTATCAGGCCACAGGTGTGTGGGTTGGTTTCGCACAGTGTGAACCTGGGAGTTGGGATGAGGTTCAACAGTTGCCTGACAAGGACGCCAGGAAGGGGCACAAGAGGTCTGTAAAGGTAATTACCCATTTCCCCTCAGGAAGCAAGACGAGAGGGGGTGTGGAGAGAATCAGAACTTATAGGGTTAAGAAGTTCTGAGTGACGTCTCACATTCCTGAGGCATGACTGAGGGAGTGGCTATATTCCACTGCCTGTTTGTCTCTGTCTTTCGAGAGAGACGGAAGCAGCCATGAATGCTCGGAGTCCAGGGAAAGTCTGAAGAGTTCTGTTTTATTGTTTTACTGCTGCAATAAAGACTGACAAATAAACACACTAATGACTGGGTGTGTGTGATCTTCTAAACAACGAGGAGCAACAGCACGCTGTGTTTACTCTGCATTCGTGGCGAACGGTGAATCGGAGCAGCAGGAGGCTCAGCTAGAGGGAAACGTGCTGGGCTGCAGTTCGTTTAAACTACGGCTAATTGGGGTCGTAAACCAATTAGCTACGCCACGCCTAACGCAATCCCAACAAAGAATGTTGTTTAAGGTGATGATTACAATGATCATAGATGGTAATTACTCTGGATGGCTTCCAACATATTAAAACCACAACAAACATCAACAACAACCCAGTATGTACCCAGTAGCATCCTTCCCAACAAATTAGCTTGTTGGTGTTGATGGTCACAATAATTATTATAGTTGATTGCCAGACATAATTTACCCCTAGAATGAGCCTGAGAATCATTCAGAAACAGATAAACAGCAACATGCATGTTCTGAGAATGATCTGAATGTGATGCATATAGAAGTTATACTGAGGACAAAATATGCAACACTAAAAAACACCAATGGGAAAAACTCGGTCATTTGTCCCTTTAAAAATGTCCCTGGGGGTAGCACCATTATCAGGATCATTCTAGGGGTAAATTATGTCTGGCAATCAACTATGATAACAATTATTCTGTGGTTTTATTCATCGGATTTCATTTCTAACACATTGTTCATCACAAAACAATGCATAGTTTAACAGCATAAAACATGTAAATTAATTAAAACCAGTAAAATATTTTCCCCTCCCAAAGATTTAAGCAGTCTTCATGTTTTTGCACCGTGTTCATCACCTGAAAGGGCTGTGAGTCAGTGATCTAGAGAATCTGGGAAATTTTAGTGTGGATGTGGGGAACCAGAGAAATTGAGAATGCAGGGGGCGGGCGGGGGGCACAGTTTTGTTTAATGTAGGATAAAAGCACCACAAATGTGTATCATAGATAGTAGAAAAGTGTCTTCTTTTCTTCCATTCAAAAGAGTCAGCCTGGAGCCTAAAAACATGAGAAAAACATGAGAAAAACATTGTTTGATCTCATAGAATGGTAAGGATTATAGCTAATCTGTTCTTGTCCTGACAGAACTGTCAATCTCATTTTACTCAAGTCAGATTACTCTCATGCAGAAGCAGGTACACAGCAAGATGCATGTACTGAAAAAGATCTGAATGATCTGAATGTGATACATATAGAAGTAATACTGAGGACAAAATATGCAACACTAAAATATTTATATTAGATTTTCACAGCCAGCCAATTTGATTGCAGTTGTAGAACACCATGCCATGCCATGCCATGCCATGCCATGCCATGCCATGCCATGCCATGTGTGTCTGTGTGAACTGGAAACTAAGGGCCACAATGGACTAGGTATGCCAATGTAAATTGAATCCTTCTGCTGACCATATACTTCATTTTGCCAGTTAAACGTGAGGAAAAGATAAAGGTGATGTGCGCATACTGCTGTGCAACACCATCTGAAAAGCAAATCAACCTTTGCTGGAGGAGCAGCCATGGCCGTTATGATTGGCTTAGGTGTCTGACACTTGGTGCTCGTGCAAAGAATGGTGAGTAAACTGCCAATCACTAACTACCTTTTCTGGCCAAATGTGATAAAAGGAAATGGTGCGGGGAGCTATACAAATGTTTTCTTTGAAAGGAAATATTCAAGGTTTTCTTTAACGCAGTATTGCCTTGTTTTGAAAGTACTTTGGGGAAATATATCTGTCCCTGATTTCAGTATGTGAGAAAGAGAAATGAAGGGATATAAGATGTGCCCTAAGAAGGTGAGGTTTCCTGATTATCAGGGAGGAACACACTGTTGCCCCATTCCCATTTTGAGTTTTCCCAGGCCCTTGAGGCATGCTATATTGTGGGCTTTATGGAAGATCTAATTAGTGACAAAATTCACATGTGTGGGCTTCACCCAGTAGCCTTGGTCTGGTCAGAATACCAATAGACAGAAAAGAAAGTTAAAACAGAGCTTGTGGAAGACATCAGATGTGGACTGTTCTCAGGTGCAGTGGCCCTGACATCTGCCCAAGAATGTCAGGCCCTGATGCCAAACCTGACTCATATTACCTGCTTCCACTTTCATTTCACTGCCTTTTTTGGAGTTACAATACATCTTCTGAATCTTCAGAGAAGCTGACAGGGAGTGGGGCAAAGGGGAACATGTGGACCCAATGGTACTTGAAGTTGCTCAAGTGTGCTGGGTCCTGAAGTCAACCCTGACTCATATTATCATTCCTCTCTTTTCAGGGCGTGATATAGAGGTCATCCTTTCTTTTAAAGGATGTGCAACACCAGAATTTTGTGATTTTCTAACGACAGCCCCAAAAGGTGTAATGAAAGCACTCAATGGGTGGATCTATTTCAATGTCAGCTTAGCAATATGTTCAGATCCCAAATATTATAAGCCTAACAGCTTAAAGGGTATAGAAGAAATCAATACCCCTCCTGAGTCCTGCAAAATCTCTGGCGGCTTGGAAGATCTCTGAAGAGGCTGCAGAGTGAATGTGTTTCAAGGAGGCAGGCGCAAGAGGGCATGAAATTGTGGGTTGGGAGCTCTAGTTACAGAACCTTTGGTACAGGGGTTACATTTCCCCTGTACATTTATTCTGAAATGTGATCAGAATAAAATGGATAAAGTAGATGAATACTGTGTCTTGTGTTGGCTCTTTCTAAGTGAATAATATCTATGTGTTGTAAACAAAAACTGCTCCCTTTCCCTTATGGGGTCCACAAGAGCCCTTATAGAGTCCTTGTAGGTTCTCCATTGGTAGGAGAAAATAACAGAGGCCAACCAGAGAATATTGAGAAGCAAAGCAGCTAGTAAGCCTAATCTTTATTAAAGCTGTTGCAACAGGGTGCCCCCCCACATACACGCAGGAGAGAGGAGGAAGACAATGGTGTGCAAACTCCTATATACTTTTGAAATTCCCACCCCCAGTTCAAGACCAACCCCCAATACATCATACATACATCACAGAAGGGGTGTTTCCCAGCAGAAATCTGAGTGTTGTTTTTTTCTGTCTGCCAGGTTACCTGATTGGATTACCTGGAAATCCTGGCCACTCTTTTGTTATGATAACTAACTACTGAATCCCTGAATCCAGGTCACAGGCTCACCCTATTCATATCTTAAATGTGCATTTAAGACAGGATTTGTGAACAAGGAGACAATGGGGAGGCTTCTCCATTTACTTCCTCCTTGCAGAGAAATATTTGAGGTTACTGAAAGAGCAGTAATAATAATAATAATAATAATAATAATAATAATAATAATAAATTTTTTTTATATCCCGCCCTCCCCAGCCAAAGCCGGGCTCAGGGCGGCTAACAACAATAAACAGTACAAAAGTATAGCACAAACAATACTCTAAAATCATTCATTATAAAATTGATTCAAATCAAGCCACTGGCAACCATTGTGCCAGAGCTCCACGAAGATTGCCGAGGGAGGGAGTCAGGTTGTGCTCTGGCCAAAGGCCTGGTGGAACAGCTCTGTCTTGCAGGCCCTGCGGAAAGATGTCAAGTCCCGCAGGGCCCTAGTCTCTAGTGACAGAGCGTTCCACCAGATCGGAGCCACAGCCAAAAAAGCCCTGGCTCTAGTTGAGGCCAGCCTAACTTCTCTGTGGCCTGGGACCTTCAAGATGTTTTTATTTGAAGACCGTAAATTTCTCTGTGGGGCATACCAGGAGAGGCGGTCCCGTAGGTACGAGGGTCCTAGGCCGTATAGGGCTTTAAAGGTTAAAACCAGCACCTTAAACCTGATCCTGTACTCCACCGGGAGCCAGTGCAGCTGGTATAGCACCGGGTGAATGTGGTCTCACAGCGAAGACCCCGTAAGGAGTCTCGCTGCAGCATTCTGCACCCGCGGGAGTTTCTGGGTCAGTCTCAAGGGCAGCCCCACATAGAACGAGTTACAATAATCCAATCTGGAGGTGACCGTCGCATGGATCACAGTGGCTAGGTCAGGGCGAGAGAGGTAAGGAGCCAACTGCTTAACTTGGCGGAGATGAAAAAATGCTGCCTTTGTTATAGCTGCAATCTGCGCCTCCATGGAAAGGGAGGTGTCGAAGATTACACCCAAACTCTTAACGGATGGTGCTGGCACTAATTGCACCCCCGCAAGAGATGGGAGTTGCCCCCCGATCCCATATCGTCCTGTCCCAGCCACAGGACCTCTGTCTTCGAAGGATTTAGCTTCAACCGGCTCCCACGTAACCATCCAGCCACAGCTTCCAAACATCTGGTCAGTGTGTCTGGGGCCGAGTCAGGATGGCCATCCATCAACAGATAGAGTTGGGTGTCATCAGCATACTCATGGCAACCCAGCCCAAAACTCTGGACAAGCTGGGCGAGGGGGCGCATAAAGATGTTGAAAAGCATCGGGGAGAGTATCGCACCCTGAGGTACTCCACACACCAAGGAGTGGCGCGATGACAATTCCGCCCCCCAAGCGCCACCCTCTGTCCCCGACCAGAGAGAAACGAGCGCAGCCATTGAAGGACTGTGCCCTGAATCCCCACGTTGGCAAGGCGGTGGTCCAGGAGTTCGTAATCAACCATGTCAAAAGCTGCTGACAGATCTAGAAGAATCAGCAGCCCCGACCTGCCTCGATCCAGCTGTCTATGAAGATCATCTGTTAGGGCAACCAGAGCCGTCTCGGTCCCATGACCCGCGCGGAAGCCAGACTGGAATGGATCCAGAGCCGATGTTTCATCCAGAAACCTACCAAGCTGTTCGGCAACCACTCTCTCAATCACCTTACCTAGGAACGGAAGATTCGAAACCGGGCGGTAATTGGATAGATCTAAAGGATCTAATGATGTTTTCTTTAAGAGCGGGCGACCACTGCCTCCTTCAGTTCCGCAGGGAATGTCCCCGTGCCAAGGGACAAATTGATGATATCCCCCAGGAGGGCCCGCACCTCGTCTGGACACGCTCTAATCAGCCAAGTCGGGCACGGGTCGAGAGGACAGGTGGTGGGCTTTCCAGCTCGGAGGAGTCTGTCCACATCGGCTGGGGATATCCGGTCGAAGTGGTCCAATACTGGACCTGAGGACAGTCGAGGGGCCTCCAGTTCCTTTATTGCATCCAAATTGGCAGGGAGGTCATGGCGGAGCAACAAGACCTTCTCCGCAAAAAAGCTCGCAAATGCCTCACAGCTATGTGCCAAATTGTTATTTAAATTTGGCTGTCCCTCAAGGGACGTTAAAGACCTGATTATACTAAATAATTGTGCCAGGCGAGAGCTAGCGGATGCAATGGAGGCCGAGAAGTAAGACTTCTTAGCAGCCTTCACCGCCATCTCATAGGTTTTCATAAAAGCCCTATAAGATGTTCTTGAGGCTCCGTCACGGGCACCCCGCCATACTCGCTCTAGCCGTCTGAGGTCCCGCTTCATTTTCCGGAGCTCTTCGGTAAACCAGGGAGCCTGGTTTCTGCGGGGTCGCAGAGGGCGCTTAGGTGCGATCTCATCGATGGCTGCCAGGAGCTGGATATTCCAGCCCTCAACAAGCTCAGTCAATGAGTCGCCAGGGGGAGCAAGGTCCCGCAAGGCTTGACGGAATCTATCAGGGTCCATCAGCCTCTGCGGGCGAGCCCAAATTGGCTTTAGGACTGCTCTCCTGCAGTTCCCAGACATGTACAGTAGTCAATATCTTTATGTATGTGTCAGTTATGAACATTTATTATATATACAAAAGACCTTAAAATTCTTCTCACATATGCAATGATGGTGCAATGAATGTTAGTTCCTGAAGGCCAAGAAGGAGAAGGAAACTGAAAATCATGATCTGGCTATAGGGTTGCCATATTTTTAGAAGGAAAAATCTGGACAGTTGTTGAGCTGCAAAGTTATTGAGCTGTTTTTGCAAGAGCTTGAGGTTGAACCCAAGTCGCCAGTGCACAACTTAAACAACAACAATAATAATTAAAAAAAATTAAACCCCAGACTTTGGTTTAAAATAAAAATACCCTGGATGGCCTGGTTTGCCCCCAAAAGAGAGTATATCCTGGATTTCCCAGATGTATGGCAACTCTAAGTTACATCTGATTTCACAATGTCCCCATCCTCCTGGCAGAAAAAGTATAATAATGAAACAAATAATTGACCATACCATTTCATGTAACCACAGAATCTGTAATGTGAGCTAAACTATTCCACCCAGCATTGGTCAGAACAAGCAGAAAAACAAGCAGCTCCTATTTCTGAAATATGAGTAGTGATGTTGGAGAAGCAGTAACAGAAATGTTACAATATTATCAACTTTATGAGTTATTTAAATTAGATAAAAGGAATAGATTTCTGAACCTCACTTTTTGAAAGAGAACTTATCAAGAAAAATGAAAAAGGAATTTCCCAAATGTATAAATTGTTACTGAAATAGCAAACAAAAGATGGACTAGTAAAATCCGCAATGGGATATAGGTCATAATATAGAAATGGCAGCATGGGAAAAATTGTGAAATACAGATTTGAAATTTACAGTATGATATACATTAAAAGAGAATTATATGAAAATGATGTACAGGTGGTGCTTGACTCCTAGTAAACTGGCCAGGAAGGATAAATCTGCATCAGAAACATGCTGGCATTGTTAAGGAAAAGAGGGTACTAGTGGGATGTGATATCTGGTTTTCAGCATCACAATATATCACCAGCTAAACATCACAATATCTCGATATATATCAAGGTCTTGCTGTTCTTGCTGTTCCTCCCCGCTGCGTATTTTCAGCTAATTTCAGATTAGCTTAAGTGATTTTCTAGTCAAGTTGCATCTGCTTCCCCACTCAGAGGTCAAAGTGGAATCTGTGCATGCATAAGCCCCACTGAGTTCAACTAAACTTACTTCTACTTTTCTGGGAGGAAGCCTCGTTGAATTCAGTAGGGCTTGCTTGTGAGTAGACACACATTTGCTTGCAATGCTTATGGGGGGAAAACCATTCCCGTCATTCTCTCCTCCACCCCCCCCCAGAAGCCTCCTCCCAAGCCCTCATCCCACCAATCTCCCCCTTTTTATCAAAGGGACGGAGGGAGGTCAAGCAAGCAAGAAGATCGTCTCCTTAAAATTACCGTAAATAAAGCCCTTTCTTTTTAATATGGAGGAAAGCTATTTAGGGGGAGCCAACAACATAATCACCACCAGAAAATAAAAAATAAAACAATTGTTTCCCTTCTCCCCCCCCCCCCAGTTCTTTGCTTTCCAGTTCTTTGTTTACTTTGCCACTGGGTCTTTGATTGATTGGCCGTGGGGCGGGGGTGGGTGGGTAGCTCCTCCTGGTTTTGTTAGCAGGCTGTGCATAGTGAGTTGAGCTCTATGCGGAAGGATATTTGTGAAGGTGAGAGAGTTTGTTGGTTTGTGTGAGGGATTATCATCATTTCTTGTAGATTATGAGGAAGGAGGGAGAGAGCAAAGAAAGCAGGAGACATGGTGCCTGCAAATTATCTCTAAATATCTGTGAAGTAGCTGAAATATATATAAAAAATAATAAAAGTGTCCAGTAGCACCTGATAACTGTAAAGTAACAGTTTAGCTGAGCTACCCCCTGGGAAGCTGTCAAGACTCCGCCTTTTGTTCATCAGCATATTGCCTTGATGACACCCTTGTCAAGATATTATTTCCATTGTTGTTGTTGTTGTTGTTGTTGTTGTTTAGTCGTTCAGTCCTGTCTGACTCTTTGTGATGCCAGAGCCTGGCCAGAGCACGCCAGGCACTTCCACTGCCTCCTGCAGTTTGGTCGAACTCATGCAATATGGCAATTTATCGCACAGTCCTAGTGGTCATGTAACGTAGTGAAAACTTTCTGGGGAATGATTTACTGTAGAATGATCGGGGGGGGGGGATGTTAAAGATAACATTCTACAAAAAACAAACCAACCAACCAAACAAACAAACCAGAAGCTTTTCTTTGAGGATTAATAGGTTCAGAGGTACCAAATGATCAGAAACATTTGGCTGCCCAGATGATTTATGCACAAGGATGACAAAGAGTTGCAACCAATGAGGCCTGGGCAGATGAAATTGATGGAGAATGTGGAGATGGGTAAACTTATGCGAAGAATAAGGAACCAGGGAGAAGAAAAATTCAGGAACCACAGATGGGGAGAAGGGAAATTGATTTAATATTTTTTAATGAATTTGCATATTTGTTTGAAAAAAAATGAGAAATGAAATATTGCTTTAAAAAGCCTTTTACCACGAGGTCAATTGTTTTCATAATTTCTGTTAAAAGATATGTTTTATTTCCTCCACATATGCAAAGAAGACTCCAGAGTGGGGTGGGAGCTGTTCCCAAATGTCCAAAACATGCAGGGGCAGCTCCACTGGCCTGTCGCAGAGGGGAAGGAGGGTGGCAGCTCCAAGAGGAGATGAAGGAGGAGCAACCAACCATTGAAGCCACATGGCTACCAGGTTTGGCTTTGCCCCCAGCTTCTGCCGACATCCTCTCCCAGTCACCTTCACAAGCTGACACCTCTGATAGTTGGGGAGGAGCCAGCCTGGCCAGAAAAAAGGGGCCTCCAAGGGAGGTTGTTGTGGAGTTGGGTGGAGAGAGGCTCCAAGGGTGAAGTGCATGGCTTCAGTCCTGGAGCTCCACATCAAGACAAGGATGTCCATCTTCGGGCCTAACACTTGGCAGGCACTGGGCAAAGTGGGCATAGACCCGGCCTGGTTCTCCTTTGATTGTTCCTCATTTGCAGCACAGTCCCCTAAAAGCTGCCTGGGCTGGAGGCTGGAGTTTTTGCAGTCTTCAAAAGATTGGCAGTTACATAAACTCAATATTTCAGTTTTTCCTGGAAATGTATTTTGTAAATTACCCACCAAGGTCTCAGTAATAAACGCCACATCAGCACCCTAGACAATGTATCAAAACATGGCTGAATGAGATCTTAAAAGATTGGCAGTTACATAAGCTCAAGTGGGCTGGTGTTGTAAATAAGCGTATTAAGCTTTTTAATTAATCCCTTTTGAAGTTGCAAGTCCATATTTGTGTTAGGCTTTTAAACCACAGTCTGCCTGAGGGAGCATCTCTGCCCCCATCGTCCAGCCCAGACACTGAGGTCTACCTCCAAGGGTAGTGAAGTAGGAAGAGAGTGAAGTTATAGGGCACCAGTCAGAGGATGTTCTCAGTTGTTGCAACTGCCCTGTGGAATGCCTTCCATCAGATGTCAAAGAAATAAACAACTACACAACTTCCAGAAGACACTTAAAGGCAGTCCTGCATAGAGAAGCTTTTAATGTTTGATGGTTTCCTGTGTTTTTGTATTTTGTTGGAAGCCACCGAGAGTTACTGGGGCAAGCCAACTGGAAGGGTGGGGTATAAATAATTAGTTGGTTTCGTTTTTGTTCTTGTTATTTTGCTTTCAGTCATGGGAGAGGTCCCTTTGCTTTCTGGAGATCCGAGTTCTTCATGAACTTTACTGTTAATGAGGACGGCCCAATATAAAACATTGATAGGCTAAAAGATAAAGTTTATTTATTTTTCTTAAACATATTATTGATTTTCAGAAAACAAAACAAAAAACATATAAAGGTAAAGGTACCCCTGCCCGTACGGGCCAGTCTTGACAGACTCTGGGGTTGTGCGCCCATCTCACTTAAGAGGCCAGGGGCCAGCGCTGTCCGGAGACACTTCCGGGTCACGTGGCCAGCGTGACATCGCTGCTCTGGCGAGCCAGAGCCGCACACGGAAACGCCGTTTACCTTCCCGCTGGTAAGCGGTCCCTATTTATCTACTTGCACCCGGAGGTGCTTTCGAACTGCTAGGTTGGCAGGCGCTGGGACCGAGCAGCGGGAGCGCACCCCGCCGCAGGGATTCGAACCGCCGACCTTTCGATTGGCAAGTCCTAGGCGCTGAGGCTTTAACCCACAGCGCCACCTGCGTCCCCCCCCAAAAAAAAACATATACAGTCACAGAAATAAGATATTTTTTAAAAGCAAAAAACAAACAAACACACATTTGTGGGCTTCCTCAAATCACTTGACTTCCCTCTGATCCCTTCCTTGGTTCTATTGTTTCTCAACTTACTGCATGTCCATTGTTATATTTATTATATTCATATATAAATCACCTACAATCCATTCTTGATGAAATTACAAGTAATCTTAAAACCCTACTAATGTATTAACATTAATGTGCATTGCTTCTGTATAAATGCAATAAACATATTCCATTCTTTCTTGAATTCATTGTCATCTCTTCCTCTCAGTTTCACTGTCAATTTTGCCATATATTCCATCAGTTTAACTTGCCAATCTTTGTTAGATGGGACACCTTCTTCTTTCCAATGTTGTGCTACATAAACAAACTCTTTTGTCATTTTGGTAAATCCACTCCTGTAATACCTAATAGGAAAGCTTCTAAAACGTTATTTTAAACATTTTCTTCATTTCATTATAAATCATTTCCCAATATTTCTTTACACTTCCAACACTTAGTTTTATACATTTTTGCTAATTTATCTGGCATTAGATACCATCTATACATCATTTTCATATAATTTTCTTTCCTTGCCACACATGCTGTAAGATTTAAATCATTCTTCCATAATTTTTCCCATTCCACTAATTGAATATTATGTCCCAATCTCGTGCCCATTTAATCATGACTGATTTAACCACTTCATCCTTCATTTCCATTCCAGCAACAGATTGTATATTTAAGATATTTGTTTCATATCATTTCCCATCATTTCTCTCTGAAAAGTTGAAGATATAAACACCCATTGGATAGAGAATACACATTCTTCTAAGATGTACACCAGTCAAGCAGCCGGACAGATTCTGTTTGGCTTTCCAAAGAAATTTCTTTAATGGTAAAGAGAGCAGATATATTAACATGCACCCCTTTGGATCATAACCCAGTTTTGATACAAATAAATGGTGAAAGAAACACACCAAGAAGGTGGAAATTAAACGAAGATTTATTAGATACAGGAAATAGTGGTGAAGGCTGAAAATAAATCACAAAAGATTATTTTGAATTAAATAACAATAAAGGTACAGATAATAATGTAGTATGGGATGAAAGCTAATCAGTGATTAGAGGCTTTTATATAAGCCAAAATGCTTACCAAAAGAAGGCTGGAGAGCAGAAGAAAAAAGAGATTTTGGATGAGTTAATCAAAAAAGAAAAAGAGTTAGTAAATAATCCAGAAAAGGAAAAGACTAAACATGCAATTACAATATTACAATCACAGTATTCAAGGATAATTAATCAAGAAATGGAATGAAAATAAAAATATTGAAGCAGAAAAACTTTTAGCATGCTAATAAGCCAGGGAAGCTATTAGCATGGCAATTAAATAAAAGGAAAACTAATAATTTGATTAATAAAATTATATAATTCAACCATTACAAAATGTGATAAATGAAATATTCACAATAGGTGAAAGACCTGGGGAAAGACCTGGGAAGAGGCATTTATTATTTTAACTCCAAAACAAGATGCAGATAGATTGGAGGTTAAAAATTGTAGACCAAATTCCATTACTAAATTGTGATTATAAAATAATTGCTAATATTCTAGCAAAAAGAATGAAAGGCCTAAAAGATAAAGTTTAAAGGAGAAACAAAATTTATATTTCAGTTTTTCCAGGAAATGTATTCTGTCGATCACCCACCAACATCTCAGTAATAAACGCAACATCAGCACCCTTGTCAATGTATAAAATTCTGGCTGAATGAGGTCTTAATCTGGCATATAGCAATATCCCACAAAGACTGTTGGGCTGAGCAGATGAGCAATCAGTTACATACTGTAACATTACTCTGTTGCAGAGAGAAACATTTTCTTCATCTTTGATAGTTTGCAAACCACCCCTGAGAAGGACAGTGGGATTTGAGTGAGGCCAAAAACTGATCCTGAATCTGATAGCACACATTTTTCACAGTAGATATGCGAGAAGTAGTGGTTATGGCACATTAGAGCCGACTCCAGAGAACACGCTACTGTATTAGCTTCCCTGTGGGAATACTCCAACCGGCTCTATAGGGGATGCTTTGAAATACAATTCAGAATGTGCTGCTGCTGATTCAAGCTAAGGGTGGTCATTGGCCATATTTATTAACAGAGCTCTTTGAATGTCTGTTGGCTCCAAGTCTAGTTCTCCACTGAATCCCACCGACAGCCTGAATGAATCCCATGGAGCACCAGTTGCCTGTAGGTTGCAGTTTGGGAACTCCTGATCTAACCCACCATCATCTCAGAAGTAAATGCAACATCAGCACCCTTGTCAATGTATAAAATTCTGGTCTTAATCTGGCTTATAGAAAGATCCCACAAAAACTGATGGGCAGAGCAGATGAGCAATCAGTTACAAACTGTAACATTACTCTGTTACAGAGAGAAACATTTTCTTCATCCTTGGTAGTTTGCAACATTTCCCCTAAAATGTAATCAGATGACCAAAAGCATAATGAACTCTTCCCAGCAACCTGGTGAAATTGGGCAGCAATAGAACAGGCAGGTTGGAACAGTGTCGCAGAACAAATGTTTCATGAAACAATGCCAGTGATCTTGCAGTTCCAGAAAAAGAGGTGGATGACCACCATCATTATATTCCAGACACCTGTCCCCACCCCTTCTAGTTCTGCCAGATGAGAATTCTCTCCAAACATCCATTAACCTTTGGCAAGGGCCCTGGGAAACGAAAGAAAGGCTCTGGTCTACTTATCTAGCCTGAACCCCAAGGCAAGTTCTGATAAAGACAGTGGGATTTGAGTGAGGCCAAAAACTGATCCTGGAATTGACAGCACACATTTTTCATAGTAGACATGAGAGAAGCATTGGCTATGGCACATTAGAGCCGACTCCAGAGAACACCCTACTGTATTAGCTTCCCTGTGGGAATACTCCAACCGGCTCTATAGGGGATGATTTGAAATATGATTCAGAATGTGCTGCTGCTGATTCCAGCTAAGGGTGGTCATTGGTCCTATTTATTGACAGAGCTCTTTGAATAGCTGTTGGCTCCAAGTCTCTTTCTCTATTGAACCTCACTGACAGCCCGAATGAATCCCATGGAGCACCAGTGGTCTGTAGGCTGCAGTTTGGGAACTCCTGATCTACCATATTCCCAGCTTCAAAGGTTTCAGCTTTTGATTCAAGATTCACCCAAAGCCATTGAACACCCGGCTACATGAACCACCCCAGATGAAGAAAATGCACCCTGTTGACATTTCAAATAAATCTTCCCCTCATCTTTGTGAAGTTGCAACTTGCTTCTGAATTAAAAACAGAAATCAGGCAATCCAACTTCTCATTACCTTTGTCCCAGCAATTTGCTGAAATTGAGTAAGAGTAGAGCACTTTGGGAGGTACAGTGTTCCAGGAAAAGATTTCCATCAAATTGCTTCCATTAGTTTGGAGTCTTAATAGAACAAGGAGGAAACCATCATCATGATGTTCTGGACACCTGGTCACAACCCTGTGTCTAGTTTTGGCAGATGAGAAGTTTTTTCTAACATCAACTGTCATTTAGCCGTATCCCTGGGAAAGCAGAGAATGTCTGCCCTCTTTCTGATTATGCAGGATTCCGCACAAATTCCAAATAAAAACAGAGGCAGTGATCTGTGTGAAAGACGGGTCCCCCAGATTCAAGGGTCCACATCCTTGTGTTGCAGCTGGGTTTAACACCCGAACCCTGCCAGCTACACCGCACCCCCCATTCTTTCTGTCATCACCATCAAACCTTTTATTGGCATCACATATAAACATCCAAAGCAAATCAATACAGAGTTACCACTTCCCCAGTGGCACAATACATTTGCTAAAAGAAAGGAGACAGAGCAGTCTATTGTCACATCTCTCAGTCTCCAGAACGATCAGACGTCTGCAGTGTATTTTGACGACAATAAACCAAATAGAGATATTTAGCCACTAACTTGGTGAGCTCTTGATCATTCCCCAGTAATAGAAAATGTATGAGCTCCAACTCTGTTTTTCATTTGGGGATGCAGAGTTGATCTAGAAATTGCTGGCAGAGATAAGCATATAGTTTACAATTAAGAACCATGTGTGTAAGGGTTTCCACCAGATGGTCGTCACATGGGCAAGTTCTTTCTCCTTCCACCCTGCCTGAGAACCTTCCCAACAGAAGTTTGATGGATTTGAATTAAACCTGGCCAGTGAAAATGCTCTTTTTTTTTGAGGATTAAACAGAAATTCAAGGTAATTGTGGCTAGTTTCATGGGCCCAAGAAAGTTGAAAATAAAGAGGGTACATGTTTTCTCTGCTGCTACTGTTAGTTCCTGGCATTCAATATCCCACAACCTAGTTTTTATTATAGCCTTGGCAGATGGTACGAACATTGATCACAAAAGTTCCACTGACAGTCCGAGTTGCTGTACCTTCTTGTTAAACTGTTGTAGCCCTGGGGAAAGAAAGGGGTCTAACAAAACTTTGCTGAGGCGAGGATCTTTATCTGATGTAAGGCAGATGTTTAACCAGCATAGAAGATGCCCAGGCGACAGGCTCTACCTTGTGTTGACCTCCCTCTAGACACAAGGCTGCATAGGGTACACAGCGTGGGACAGTAAAAATCTTGAAGAGCAATAACTGAAAACAGGGATCTCTGCCCTCTGACCCTCACAGTTGCAACCTTGCTCAATAGCTAGCAAGAACTGGATTTAGTATCAAGGCTGTACCCAAATCAACACACACAAATTTGACGTGAAGTAGGTTTATTCAGAAAGAAGCGATTGCAGTCTAAAATGGGACAAAATGGCCCATAAAACTACAATGACAAAAACCGTTTGAAAATGTACAAACCAGAGTAAACTAACAAAGCTAACTTATCCATCTGCCATGGATACTTGAGATCCCTGCATTGCAGGCAGTTGGACCAAAGCACTCTCTATTGAACACTGGCTCTGCAGTCTAAAGAGGGACAATATGGCCCATAAAACTACAATGAATTTTCAGGCCTCATCCCTGCCCCCAATGATAGAAAATCTAAGAAAATCTATCGTGGCAGTTTTAGTAGAGATTCCGGCATTGTAGGGAGTTGGAATAAATGATCCCTGGGGTTCATTTCAACTCTACAGTCCTGTGATTCTGTCTATGATATACATAGCATTGAACATTGAATCTACAGGTTAAATTCCACAGAAGATGAAGATTTTGGATTTGATATCCCACCTTATCACTACCCTAAGGAGGCTCAAAGCGGCCAACAATCTCCTTTTTCCTTCCTCCCCCACAACACTCTGTGAGATGAGTGAGGCTGAGAGACTTTGAAGAAGTGTGACTAGCCCAAGGTCACCCAGCAGCTGCATGTGGAGGAAAGGAGACATGAACCCGGTTCACCAGATTAGAGACTACCAATCTTAACCACCAGAACACACTAGCTAATAACAAGGAAGTCAAGCATCCTAGGTGTGGCAAAGCAGTGCAGTGAGAAAGACTGACTCCAAACTACCAGTATAGGCTTGCTATGTAGTAATAAGCATAGTAACTGGGGTGAGTTTCCTCAACCAAAAATGTTACAAAATTAGAATCTTCTGGTACTTTTGCCTATGTGCTTTCCCTGAGCTGGACTTCTCAATTTTCTGGCCTCATCCCTAGCCTTCAAGACAGAAAGCCTAGGTAGAATAGCTGGCTCAGAATGATTACAACCCAATGCCAGCTTTCAGCCAGAGGCCTAAGTGGGGGGACAATTTTCTTAACACTCTGTTCCCACTGTCGGAGGAAGGTGGGTGTGTAGGGAGTGGCCCGCCAGAGGTGCAATCCTGGGGGGAGGGTGACACCACTCACCGCACACACCCAGGCCGTGACCCCCTCTCCACGCCCCCTGGGATGCGCACCAGCCATGCCCTCACACGTAAGCCGCTCCCGGTGCCAGAGCAGGTAGCTCCGCCACTGCTCTGTACATGCTCACTGCAGCACAAAGAAGCCAGCAGACAAACAACACCAATTTGGGGTTTTTCTTAAGTTCTCAAATGAGATGAAACGTGGAATGTCACAACCAACCCAAATCTTCAACGCAGAAGAGGCCATTTTCAAGAACTCCCGAAAAGCCTCCAAGTTGGGATTTCATAGAGGTGTGGAAATGCCACAAGAGACCTCCTTGCTCAAAGGCCTATGCTGGAGAATTAGTGACTTTACGCTTGTGACTGACCACTCTTTTCACCTTAGCTTTCTTCAGTAAATTGTGTATTGGGAAGGCGAGGGCAGAAAAGAAGCTTCATGATTTTAGGGGGAAGTTCAGCTTGTTGCCTCATGGTGGACAATATTTTGTATTTCCCCACCTACACCATTCAGTCACTCTTTCCCTTCCTGGACTAGCTGACACAGTTCAGAAAAGGCAGCCCTGCCAAAAGCCCACAGATGCCCTCCCAGCTATGAGACTTTTTGCAAAACAGCAGAAACAGGATTTTTTTAAAAAACAGGAAAGAAAACCCCGACCACCTTCAATACTTAAAGGAAGTAAGCCAACTCCTCTCTGTCAAAAGGTTTTCTTATAGTTTCCCATAAAAGAGTCCTAAAATCCTCTCTCCACCATTCACAGTGGATTAACACCAAAGTCTGTCGCAGTGGAAGAGCACCCCCACTTTTTTGCACAGATAGATGTAGATAAGAAAACACGGTTATCTCCCCTGTGGGATTTTTCTGTGTAGAATCCTTCCTACCCCAACATTCTTCAGAAACTGCTGCTGTCAGGGACACAAAATGATAATAGCCACTACAGGCCTTATTTAAATTGTCCAGTTCTCTGTTTTAAAGGCTGGCTGTTTGAAGTTTATCTGAAAGATGAAGAGAATCAGGTGTATACTAAACTGCTATGAATTCAAAGTATAGGCAACAATGCTTAAGAATGAAAAATTCTTAACCATGCAACATAGCTCTTGTCCAACATGCCTGGACAAGGAGGACCCACAATTTTACACATGGACCCTGTGAATATGATTGTGAAAATGCTTTCCGAAAGCAAGTGTGAAGAACACAGGCATAACTTGGATTCTAATTTGGCAAAACTTCATGGTGTTTCTGAAAAAAAGATTGCACTGAGTTTCCAAAGTGATTTGTATTCCAAAATCACATCATGTGCTTTCTGGGAAAACTCCATTTGGGCTAGTTTCCACATCTCACTAAAACCGTTGTTTGCAAGAGCTGCCTGAGGCTCCCATCCCTGATCTATAAATTCCTCTGTGTAAGCTCATAATTGCATATGTTGCCTTTTGGGGACCAGATCGTCTTGAAATCCTCCTTAGCTTTTGACCATCTCAACACCATGAGGACTCTCCTGTGCATGGGCCTCCTCTTGGCCTTGTTTTCACCAGGTGAGTAGAAACCAGACATCCTGGGTTCCATTAGTTTCCTCTGCGATAAAGAGCAGGAGGATCTGAGACTATAATCTCTGAAGAAACCTATGAGATAAAGATTTGGAAGCTCCCGGAGATTTCTAATTCCCCTCCTTTGATGGTCCTATTTAGTGGGCTGGAACTGACTGGGGGGTGTCATGAGAACTTGGTCATTTGGAAGATTAGGAATGGGAGAGAGGACCAGAGATCCATCGAATAGGTAGGGAGAATTCCTGGATCATTTAGATAAAGTTGCTCTTGCAAGGATGCTCTGCTGGGGCTTAGATTGCTCCATTAAGGAGCAAATTGGGCATGCAGGCAAGGGGTTGTGGAAGCTTCCAGGATTTACCATGCCATGACTTCATGCCTCTGGGATTCTTTTCCAACACAGACCTATTTCTGATTTAAGAGTCCAGCAGGAGGGTGGGGGAAAGAGCATGAGTGACAGACAGAGAGCAGAAATGTCAGGAATGGGAGGAAGGTCTAGAACTCCTTTTGTGCTAGTTTTGCGGTTTAAAAGGCAGTCCTCAAACACAGCACAGGAACGTTTTGTGTGTTTGGGGGAAAACAGTGGCCAAACTCTAATGGATATTACCAACACATTCTGCTTGAGATAAAGTAAATGGTAATTGGGAACTCCAAATGTGTGTCATTTACTGTATGTGGAGCCATGGCATCTTTACTTTGTAAATCCAGCTTTGTGTCATGTGTGAAAAGGCCTCCTAGGGAAGTAAAAAAGGGTGTGAATGCTGCAATACGAAATGTTCTGCCCGTGAAGGAAGCCCTTTTGAATTGATTTGGGTGTACTTCTTTGTAGACATGTCTAGCATTGTGCTAAGAGGGATTACAGATGGCCTCTGCATGCAGTGCTGCCACCAAGCTGGAGGTGTTGCTGAAAGGCTCATTGGCACCAAATACATGAGATACACTGCAACCAGAGGACCAGTGATCGGTGCCCAAGAAAGCACATCTTGCATTGAAATATGCTCGCAATGGCCCATTCTGAGGATCCTAAAGACTGGCTCCACTCCTCAATGAATGAGCCAGTGGTGGCCTTCTGGGGGATATTCCGGGCCCTCTGAATATTCTACTTTGGTTTCAAGGGGGAATGAAGGAAACTCCCATCTCTTTTACACAATGAAATGTCAAATTAATCATGCAGGGCAAATTATAGCTAGCTTCTCAGAAAGAAGTAAAAACTGCCAGAAATCGGGGTGACTTATGAGCACTTGGAGCTAATCCATAAAATATAATTCAGTTTTCAAATCCTTCAAATTCCTAATCTAAAAAGGATTTAAAAAATTTGTAAAGCCATTTTATAAAGGCTTAGGGATTTGCCATTGTCTTCCTCTTTAAGCACAGCACCATTTAAAAGCCTCTGGCGTCATATAACCAACATACGTAAGTGTAATGAATGCATGAAGGGGTTAAAGCCATAGAGTAAGTTGTCTTGCCAATCTTAGCTAGGTCAAAAAGGAGGTTTCTTGTGGCTTAAGATAGTGACACTGATCTCTTGTTATATTCTTTCCTCTCTGTAGGGGCGCCACTACAATGTATGACCTGTAAATATGATGCCTACAATAGATGCATCTCGCGAGAGCCAAGTTTTTGTCCAGGCAATACTTGTCGTGAAATTGTTATGGAAGACCAAATATGTGAGTTAGGTTTCTTTCTTTCTTTTGTAATATAGGGTTGCCATACATCCAGTTTTCCTCAGATGTGTCTGGGATTCCAGGGGCGTAAGCTGTGTCCAGCGGGTGGGGGTGGGGGATTTCTTAAAATTGGCAAAATGGCCAGGTTTTTGCAATCAGAACCTGAAGTGGGTGATTTTGGGGTGATTTTTCCAATAAAAAGCTCAATAACATTTTGTGTTCAGAATGTTACACCTTGAAATATGCCATGCCTATCTCCAGAGAGCTCTGGCAGGAACCAGGCCTAGCAAAGATTCCAGCACATATGCTAAGCTCAGCAATCTATCCAGATTTTCTGGACCCTGTCATATTTCTGCATGAACCTGGGATGTTGTTGGAATCGATTGACAATGGAGAATCAATCAAATGTCCTTCCATCCACACATTCAGTCAACAAATGGCACAGATTCTGTAATGAACTTCTTTTGAAACATGTACACACAATACATTAAGAGGTAGATAAATTGTTTTTAATGCATATGATTTTCATATTCGTTTATGTACAGAGGTGCCTCTTTGCTTTTCTTCTTTCTGAAGTGTTGTTTCTGGCCAAATGGAAGCTATATGTACTAAAATTCCAATTCTGACTATATGAATTCAGCAGCAAATGCCACTGAATTCAGTGAGCCTTACTCCCAGGTATGTGGGGGTTTGGATTTCAACCTTAAATAGTTTCCATTCATGAACTTTAAAAGCCAAGGAAATGCACCAATCATTACAGTTCTTTTCACATGGAAAAGAGATATCTCTTTGGTCCCCTCTGAATTTTTTGTATGCCCCTTCTTGCTAGCCTCTTTGTCCAGTTTGGGAGAACCATCTGGATTTCACCACTCAACCTCCATTTTAAAAGTAACATTACATTTAAAATTATTTTCCTCCCTCTTCTTG
Organism: Podarcis cretensis; assembly: GCF_951804945.1. Taxonomy (NCBI): domain Eukaryota; kingdom Metazoa; phylum Chordata; class Lepidosauria; order Squamata; family Lacertidae; genus Podarcis; species Podarcis cretensis. The sequence continues at coordinate 15,915,160 of NC_137177.1, read as the reverse complement.
TGGCATTCCCCCCCTTCACTTACAGCTATATTCTCTCTTTCTCACTGGTGCTTCAGTGAGCAATACTAAACAGCATTGCAATTCAGTTTCTACTGAATTGTGAAATCAAACTAGTGAGAGTGGCTGAAATCCCAACCCTTCTTACCCAGGACTATGCCTTGCTCAATTCAGAGTGACGTACGTCTCAGTAGAGATGGCTATCTTTGTAGGCACAGGTTTGTGATGCACAGGTTTGGTTGGTGATGGGTTGCTTCATCAATTTCACTTTATTAACCCAGACTTTTGTAGTTTTTGCTGCAAAAGAAAAAATGATTTTAACTCTGAAAATGCATTAACTATGAAACAAAACAGCTAAGGGTAAAAACAAGTTAGTTTATATCTGTTTAGAAGCTTTAAAACTGAATTGTAAGTCCTGCAAAGACTAACAAAAGTATTTATTTCAAATGCACGAAAACATGTATCAGATGCTTTTCAGTTTAGAAAGTTTTGAATGTGACTTGCATGGCACAGATGTTTGCAACATGTGCTGCCATGGGGTGTCGTAGTTTTGGATCTGAAGCCAATAAGCACACTTAGGAGAGAATATGTTGCGTTCTATTTATAATCTTTGAGCAGAAAAGCAAACATGCAAACTCTAATTAATAATGCCAATTACAATACATTTAAATCATGTTGTTGTTGTTGTTGTTGTTTAGTCGTTTAGTCATGTCCAACTCTTCATGACCCCAAGGACCAGAGCACACCAGGCACTCCTGTCTTCTCCTGCCTCCTGCAGTTTGGTCAAGTTCATGTTACAGTGGAACCTTGGGTTGCGAAAGTGATTCGTGCGGGAGACACATTCGCAACCCACAGCATTTGCAACCCGCAGCGCCGTGTCTGCGCACGCAAGGGACACGATTCGGTGCTTCTGTGCATGAGAGAGCGCCAAAACATGGAAGTAACCCATTCCAGTACTTCCGGATTCGGCGCGGTGTGCAACCCGAAAACATGTAACCTGAAGCATCTGTAACCCGAGGTTCCACTGTAGTAGCTTCGAGAACACTGTCCAACCATCTCGTCCTCTGTTGTCCCCTTCTCCTTGTGCCCTCCATCTTTCCCAACATCAGAGTCTTTTCCAGGGAGTCTTCTCATGAGGTGGCCAAAGTATTGGAGCCTCAGCTTCAGGACCTGTCCTTCCAGTGAGCACTCAGGGCTGATTCCCTTAAGAATGGATAGGTTTGATCTTCTTGCCATACATGGGACTCTCATGTGTCTCCTTCAACACCATAATTCAAAAGCATCAATTCTTCGGCGATCAGCCTTCTTTATGGTCCAGCTCTCATCATGAGGGCACTATTGTTAAGAACATATGACATTGTGGCTTTCTAGGAAGTCACAGCTGCCTCTGAAATGCCTAGTTGCCCCTCCATTTCCTTAAACCGATGGATACCAAGGTGGGACCTTGGAGATTAGGGATCTCAGTGCCGCAGCTCTTCATCTTCAATGTGATGTTCCCAGAAAATCATCTCCCCTTTTCTTCCCTGCATCTGAAGACCTGGTGTCAGGTGTCCCATACAATATTCAGAAAGAACTACCAGACAGAATGCTGAAGCGGTAAAGATATTTCACATACGTTTAAAAACTGACATTTCACATACATTTTCCAAATTTTAATACAACACTTAGTTGATATGTCATATTAAAAAAGAAAGAAAAACCACCTGTGTGATAAGTGCTGAATATTCTTACAGCATCAATGTACAGATAGTACATTGGGAGATAGTAAAAGCACAACTTCAGGCAATACCAATGAGATGGAAACATGGAAGGTGCCTAAAGAAGCCAGGGTGGCTATCTAAATAACTTTTAACTGAGTTAAGATTAAAAAATGATGTGAACAAAAAATGGAAAAGGGGGGAAACCACCAAAGAGGAATTCAAACAAATAGCCAGCACGTGTAGACACAAAGTCAGAAAAGCTAAAGCACAGAATGAACTCAGGCTTGCTAGAGAGGTTAAAAGCAACAAAAAATGCTTTTATGGGTATGTTCGTAGCAAAAGGAAGAACAAAGAAACAGTGGGGGTCACTCAAAGGAGAAGATGGTGAAATGCAAACAGGGGACACAGAAAGGGCTGAACTCCTCAATGCCTTCTTTGCCTCAGTCTTCTCCGATAAAGAAAACAATGCCCGACCTGAAGAATTTGGAGCAAATGATTCAGCAGAGGAAACACAGCCCAGAATAACTAAGGAGATAGTACAAGAATACTTGGCTAGTCTAGATGTATTCAAGTCTCCAAGGCCAGATGAACTGCATCCAAGAGTATTAAAAGAACTGGCAAATTTGATCTCAGAACCACTGGCAGTCATCTTTGAGAATTCCTGGAGAACAGGCGAAGTCCCGGCAGACTGGAGGAGGGCAAATGTTGTCCCTATTTTCAAAAAGGGGAAAAGAGAGGACCCAAATAATTATCGCCCAGTCAGACTGACATCAATACCAGGGAAGATTCTGGAGCAGATCATTAAGCAAACAGTCTGTGAGCACCTAGAAAGGAATACTGTGATCACCAATAGTCAGCATGGATTTCTGAAAAATAAGTCATGTCAGACTAACCTGATCTCGTTTTTTGACAGAATTACAAGCCTGGTAGATGAAGGGAACGCAGTGGATGTAGCCTACCTTGATTTCAGCAAGGCATTTGACAAGGTGCCCCATGATATTCTTGTAAAGAAGCTGGTAAAATGCGGACTTGACTATGCCAGCACTCAGTGGATTTGTAACTGGCTGACTGACCGAACCCAAAGGATCCTCATCAATGGTTCCTCTTCATCCTGGAGAAGAGTGACTAATGGGGTGCCACAGGGTTCTGTCTTGGGCCCGGTCTTATTCAATATCTTTATCAACGACTTGGATGATGGACTCAAGGGCATCCTGATCAAATTTGCAGATGACACCAAACTGGGAGGGGTGGCTAACACTCCAGAGGACAAGATCACACTTCAAAACGACCTTGACAGATTAGAGAACTGGGCCAAAACAAACAAGATGAATTTTAACAGGGAGAAATGTAAAGTATTGCACTTGGGCAAAAAAAAAAAGGAGAGACGCAAATACAAGATTGGTGACACCTGGCTTGAGAGCAGTACATGTGAAAAGGATCTAGGAGTCTTGGTTGACCACAAACTTGGCATGAGCCAACAGTGTGACGTGGCAGCTAAAAAAGCCAATGCAATTCTGGGCTGCATCAATAGGAGTATAGCATCTAGATAAAGGGAAGTAATAGTGCCACTGTGAAGGAAAGTTTTGTTTCTGCACATCCCCCTAGAATGTTCAGTTCACCATGAGCTCATGAAAACATTGCATTCTGACTCGTTCTTAGTCTGACCTGTTCATAGTGCTTGGTTGACCACATTTATGGATGAATGCTGTATATTAATCACTAGTAATAGTTTAACAAGGAGGTTTTCACACCTGTCCAATTCTGTGTTCCCTTTCCCAGCCTTTGGTCTATTAGTGATTAATACCTATATGTAACCTTTGCTTTGTACTTGTGTTAACCAATCAGCAATATGCACATATGTGGCAATGCTGTAATATTCAATAAAAGAGACTCCTCGAGACATGCTCGAGTGGATGCCTCCCAGATGACACCACCCCTCGTCTGTCGTTTATTCCAACCCAACACCACTGTATTCTGCTCTGGTCAGACCTCACCTGGAGTACTGTGTCCAGTTCTGGGCACCACAGTTCAAGAAGGACACTGACAAACTGGAACGTGTCCAGAGCAGGGCAACCAAAATGGTCAAAGGCCTGGAAACGATGCCTTATGAGGAACGGCTAAGGGAGCTGGGCATGTTTAGCCTGGAGAAGAGGAGGTTAAGGGGTGATATGATAGCCATGTTCAAATATATAAAAGGATGTCACATAGAGGAGGGAGAAAGGTTGTTTTCTGCTGCTCCAGAGAAGCGGACACGGAGCAATGGTTTCAAACTACAAGAAAGAAGATTCCACCTAAACATTAGGAAGAACCTCTTGACAGTAAGAGCTGTTCGACAGTGGAATTTGCTGCCAAGGAGTGTGGTGGAGTCTCCTTCTTTGGAGGTCTTTAAGCAGAGGCTTGACAACCATATGTCAGGAGTGCTCTGATGGTGTTTCCTGCTTGGCAGGGGGTTGGACTCGATGGCCCTTGTGGTCTCTTCCAACTCTATGATTCTATGATTCTATGATTCTACAGCTTTAAATTAAAGATTTTTAATTTAAATTAAAGATTATTTAAAATTCTGATTTTGCCACTCTACCCTGGGACAAAAAATGATTAACTTGATATTTCTTTCTCATTCTTCTTCACAGTTGAGGAGTACAACCCTGAAACTCATTTCAGTGACTGTGTTAACACTGAGGATTGCACTCCAGGCCTTTTTGGTTATTTAGCACTATATTGGGGAACTCTTACGATGAAAGTCGAGTGCTGCTCTACTGACTTATGCAATGAAAAACGTCTCGAAAGTAAGAATCCTTTTATTTTGGACACTTTGGGCATCAATAATTCTTTAACCATAGGCAAACTATACCTGGGTCCAAGATTTGTCTTCATTTTTTTTAAAAAAATAATGGACATTCATACAACAATAATATACATACACTTAGAGCAGTAATAATAAAAGAAAAAAGAAAAAAAGAAAGGTAAAGTAAGAGAGAAGTACATAAAATTGGTGGATGATAATACTCCCTTTTGACTTCTCTCCACCAGTACTCGTCATTTTTCTTTCATTCAAGTTCTTATTTACATTGCAAAACATGTATCACTACATTACTTCTTCTATTATGCTATTATATTATATTAACAAAACAACTTTACAAGCTTAGTCTAAACATAGCAGCATGTTATCTTTAGAGCACTGTTTACTCATGTACTCTTTGAACCATAACCATTGTGACCTTAATTTCTGATGTGTTTGATATCTTATTGCCACAGTTAATTTTGCCAATTCTATAAATTCTGTTAATTTATATAGCCTATCTTCTTTTGTGGGTATATAATTTCCTTTCCAGTTCTTTGCGAGAAGTAACCTGGCTGCTGCAGTTGCATATGGGAATAATTTTTTTCCTGTCTTGTGGTATCTCATCATGGGTGCAGCCCCAGAATTTTTTGACTTTTTTGCAGCCCCACCATAGGTGCATTTTAGTACCCTCTACTTTCATGCATTTCCAACAGGAGACAGAAATGAGACATTCTTTACGGTGATCGTATTTATGATTGAGTATGTTACTATTGTCACATTCTTTGAAGCTAAATGAAATAAGCAATAACCCCCATAAAATGTAAAGCCTAGAAACTCTACACATTGGATCCTATATAAGGCTAGGTTGAAACCCTCCTGCCGCTGTCCCCACCCCCCACCCCCCAATTGCACAGGAGACTTTGTTATAGTAACCTTTGGTGGGAGGAAAGAGAATAAGGCAAAATTCAACATGGATAAAAATTGCAGCATTTTCATTTCATTGTTAGGGGCAGGGAAGGTATGAACCCAGCAGCCTCAATCCCAACAAAGAATGTTGTTTAAGGTGATGATTACAATGATCATAGATGGTAATTACTCTGGATGGCTTCTAACATATTAAAACCACAACAAACATCAACAACAACCCAGTATGTACCCAGTGGCATCCTTCCCAACAAATTAGCTTGTTGGTGTTGATGGTCACAATAATTATTATAGTTGATTGCCAGACATAATTTGTGGAGAGAATCAGAACTTATAGGGTTAAGAAGTTCTGAGTGACATCTCACATTCCTGAGGCGTGACTGAGGAAGTGGCTATATTCCACTGCCTGTTTGCCTCTGTCTTTCGAGAGAGACGGAAGCAGCCATGAGTGCTCGGAGTCCAGGGAAAGTCTGAAGAGTTCTGTTTTATTGTTTTACTGCTGCAATAAAGACTGACAAATAAACACACTAATGACTGGGTGTGTGTGATCTTCTAAACAACGAGGAGCAACAGCACGCTGTGTTTACTCTGCATTCGTGGCGAACGGTGAATCGGAGCAGCAGGAGGCGCAGCTAGAGGGAAACGTGCTGGGCTGCAGTTCGTTTAAACTACGGCTAATTGGGGTCGTAAACCAATTAGCTACGCCACGCCTAACAGGTTATGGGTCGCTAATTACTGCTTTGAAGCTGTTGCGACGGTGTGCCGATGTGTGTTTGAAGCCAGGAGGCCAAGACGCTACAGAAAGCTGAGGTCCTGTCTGCGTTCTGAGGCAGAGCAGCTGGCTGGAAAAAGCTGAAAAGGAGCTGAGAGCAGCTGAAAGCCGGGTGCCGGAAAGCTGACTGGTTACGTGAGTAAGCTGGGGCCCCGGGGAGAAGATGGCGGACAGCCATGAAGCATGGGCGGTTCCGTTTGAATAGCTTACTTTACAAGGATGGGCAACCTGGTCCAGAAGAGTGAGGGGTTGGTTTTTGGCTACAGGGCTATGGCATGCAAGCCAGAGGGAGCCAGTACCCCTCAATCCAGGTGCTGCTGGGACAGACGCTGCAGGCTTTGAGGCTGCGTTGCCAGAAGATAGCCAGCAGAGAAAGCAAAGAGAGCTTTGCATGTTGAAAGCATGCGTACACGCATCGCTGAAGCCTCACTTGGAGGGCGTCAAGTCAGCAAGGGCTGCCTGGGAGGTGCTGAGAAGTTTGTGTGAAAACTCAGCAGGAGGCCAGAGCCCTGAAGAAGTCATGAAAAGCCCAAAGATGGCTGAAGCCCCAGTTCCTGATGGGCAAGTCGGGGGGGTGTGTGAAGAATTCCAAAGGCAAGTTTGAAAAGTTTTACACTGTGAGCGCCGGAGTGGAATGCAGTTTCAGAGAGGGCAGGGCTGGCACAGAGAGCTCTTCCGGAAGAAGGGGGGCCAGGCCAGCTGAAAGGGGCCCTGGGCAGTGTTTTTCCACTGGTGATCGTTGCTGTTTTGTCTGCAATTCTCCTGACCATCTGCGTCGTTCTTGCCCCCACCGGAGCAGGGAGACGGGGCAGGATGTTGTGAAGGTCGCTTCCCATGGGAATCAGCCAGGTTTCCGTGGAAACCAGCCCGGCAAGGGGGCCAGGCGTGGGAAGGCGCAGGGAGGACGTGCTTTAGACAATGATGACACTTATCAACTGATGGCTTCTCTCGCAAAGTTTGAGGACAGCTCTAAGAGAGACAATGAAATGTGTTTTGTAATAGACTCTGGAGCTAATCGGAATCTTATACCAGAGACCCCTGCTGTCGAGATGTGGAATTGCAGGGCTGTTCCAACTGGGAAAACTGTTCAGTTCGCTGATGGAACGAAAAAAACTGTGTCTAACGTTGCAAATGTTTATCTTTCTGTTTTGCAGGGGCAGTTGGAAGCTTACGTGGTACCTGGGATGAAATGTTGTCTCTTATCTGTTCCTTATTTGTTGCAGAAGGGGTTTGCTTTGAAAACAATGTTTGTACAATCTTCAAAGGAGGGAAGCAACTGGTCAGTGTTGCAAAGGGGCAGAATGATCTTTTTATTCTTAAAACGCCTCTGAAGGGTGAGGGGAATGCTGAGAGGGCACAAGCTATGCGTGCTACAGTTCCCGCTCATGTTTCATGTGCGTGTGCATGACACAAGAAGACAGCACATAGTTCTCTTGAAGAAATCCAGATGTTACCGGAGTACACTAAGGGTTGTAAAATACAGGAATGTGGAAAATCCCTAAAATGCAAAAGGGCAAAGGTAAAAGGGTGCAGTTACCCCAGGGTGGACAGGGTAACCACAAAACCTTTTGAGCTTGTGCACATAGACCTGTTTGGTCCCATGGCAAAGCCAAGTCTGGGAGGAGCCAGGTTTCTGCTGACAATTTCTGATGACCATACACAGAATTCCTGGGCCCATGCTGTGAAATGCAAGGAGGATGCAGCGCAACTGATTAAAAATTGGGTTGTGGAGGTGGAACTAAGGTTCTCCACCAAGGTGCAGGCAGTCAATAGTGACTGAGGTGCAGAGTTTACTGGGTCTGCTCTGCAGACGTTCTTTAGCCAGAAAGGGATACATCACAAGGTGACTTCTCCTCAAGAGAGGGGGGTGGCAGAGCTCAGGAGTGAAGCTCTGGTTAAGGCTACACAGGTGTTGCTGTCAGACTCTGGGTTGCCTCCAAGCTTTTGGGGGGAGGCAGTTCGGGCTGTGAATTTTACCTTGAATCGGTCCTACAATTCAGTGGTAGGTGACACCCCGTTCTTCATGCTTCACGGAAGGAAACCTCAGATTCATTTCTTCCGTGCGTTTGGGTCACCGGCCTCGGTGCCAGTGCCAAAGGCACTACAAAAGCCAGGTGGACCCAAGTTCCAGAAAATGATTTTCTGTGGATATGAGCCAGCCACTAAGGGATGGAGGTTCGCATATCCAGAAGGTGATCAGACCAAGTAAACATGCTGAGTTTTATGAGCAGGATGGTTGGTCAAAGACTCCTGCAAGGCATGACGTTCTCTCAGAATGTCTGTCTGATTCAGAGGGGGAAGATTCCGAGGAAGGAGAGCCAGAGGCTGAACCTGTTGAGGACCAGGTCGCTGACCAGGGTCAAGAACAGGATTGGGCATCTCCACAGGTTGTTAAAAGAGAGCCCAAGAGTGAGCCTTCGTCTCCTGTTAGCAGAGTACAAAAGGTCCGAAGACGCGTTAAGTCAGAGGGGGAGGATTATGATGGAGAGGACACACCTGCTGACCACAGTGAGTCAGAGGAAGTACCTGAGTTTGTGCCCAGGCGGTCCAGTCGCACCACGAAGGGAATTCCACCTGAGAGGTATCAGGCCACAGGTGTGTGGGTTGGTTTCGCACAGTGTGAACCTGGGAGTTGGGATGAGGTTCAACAGTTGCCTGACAAGGACGGCAGGAAGGGGCACAAGAGGTCTGTAAAGGTAATTACCCATTTCCCCTCAGGAAGCAAGACGAGAGGGGGTGTGGAGAGAATCAGAACTTATAGGGTTAAGAAGTTCTGAGTGACGTCTCACATTCCTGAGGCATGACTGAGGGAGTGGCTATATTCCACTGCCTGTTTGTCTCTGTCTTTCGAGAGAGACGGAAGCAGCCATGAATGCTCGGAGTCCAGGGAAAGTCTGAAGAGTTCTGTTTTATTGTTTTACTGCTGCAATAAAGACTGACAAATAAACACACTAATGACTGGGTGTGTGTGATCTTCTAAACAACGAGGAGCAACAGCACGCTGTGTTTACTCTGCATTCGTGGCGAACGGTGAATCGGAGCAGCAGGAGGCTCAGCTAGAGGGAAACGTGCTGGGCTGCAGTTCGTTTAAACTACGGCTAATTGGGGTCGTAAACCAATTAGCTACGCCACGCCTAACGCAATCCCAACAAAGAATGTTGTTTAAGGTGATGATTACAATGATCATAGATGGTAATTACTCTGGATGGCTTCCAACATATTAAAACCACAACAAACATCAACAACAACCCAGTATGTACCCAGTAGCATCCTTCCCAACAAATTAGCTTGTTGGTGTTGATGGTCACAATAATTATTATAGTTGATTGCCAGACATAATTTACCCCTAGAATGAGCCTGAGAATCATTCAGAAACAGATAAACAGCAACATGCATGTTCTGAGAATGATCTGAATGTGATGCATATAGAAGTTATACTGAGGACAAAATATGCAACACTAAAAAACACCAATGGGAAAAACTCGGTCATTTGTCCCTTTAAAAATGTCCCTGGGGGTAGCACCATTATCAGGATCATTCTAGGGGTAAATTATGTCTGGCAATCAACTATGATAACAATTATTCTGTGGTTTTATTCATCGGATTTCATTTCTAACACATTGTTCATCACAAAACAATGCATAGTTTAACAGCATAAAACATGTAAATTAATTAAAACCAGTAAAATATTTTCCCCTCCCAAAGATTTAAGCAGTCTTCATGTTTTTGCACCGTGTTCATCACCTGAAAGGGCTGTGAGTCAGTGATCTAGAGAATCTGGGAAATTTTAGTGTGCATGTGGGGAACCAGAGAAATTGAGAATGCAGGGGGCGGGCGGGGGGCACAGTTTTGTTTAATGTAGGATAAAAGCACCACAAATGTGTATCATAGATAGTAGAAAAGTGTCTTCTTTTCTTCCATTCAAAAGAGTCAGCCTGGAGCCTAAAAACATGAGAAAAAACATGAGAAAAACATTGTTTGATCTCATAGAATGGTAAGGATTATAGCTAATCTGTTCTTGTCCTGACAGAACTGTCAATCTCATTTTACTCAAGTCAGATTACTCTCATGCAGAAGCAGGTACACAGCAAGATGCATGTACTGAAAAAGATCTGAATGATCTGAATGTGATACATATAGAAGTAATACTGAGGACAAAATATGCAACACTAAAATATTTATATTAGATTTTCACAGCCAGCCAATTTGATTGCAGTTGTAGAATGCCATGCCATGCCATGTGTGTCTGTGTGAACTGGAAACTAAGGGCCACAATGGACTAGGTATGCCAATGTAAATTGAATCCTTCTGCTGACCATATACTTCATTTTGCCAGTTAAACGTGAGGAAAAGATAAAGGTGATGTGCGCATACTGCTGTTCAACACCATCTGAAAAGCTAATCAACTCTTGCTGGAGGAGCAGCCATGGCCGTTATGATTGGCTTAGGTGTCTGACACTTGTTGCTCTTGCAAAGAATGGTGAGTAAACTGCCAATCACTAACTACCTTTTCTGGCCAAATGTGATAAAAGGAAATGGTGCGGGGAGCTATACAAATGTTTTCTTTGAAAGGAAATATTCAAGGTTTTCTTTAACGCAGTATTGCCTTGTTTTGAAAGTACTTTGGGGAAATATATCTGTCCCTGATTTCAGTATGTGAGAAAGAGAAATGAAGGGATATAAGATGTGCCCTAAGAAGGTGAGGTTTCCTGATTATCAGGGAGGAACACACTGTTGCCCCATTCCCATTTTGAGTTTTCCCAGGCCCTTGAGGCATGCTATATTGTGGGCTTTATGGAAGATCTAATTAGTGACAAAATTCACATGTGTGGGCTTCACCCAGTAGCCTTGGTCTGGTCAGAATACCAATAGACAGAAAAGAAAGTTAAAACAGAGCTTGTGGAAGACATCAGATGTGGACTGTTCTCAGGTGCAGTGGCCCTGACATCTGCCCAAGAATGTCAGGCCCTGATGCCAAACCTGACTCATATTACCTGCTTCCACTTTCATTTCACTGCCTTTTTTGGAGTTACAATACATCTTCTGAATCTTCAGAGAAGCTGACAGGGAGTGGGGTAAAGGGGAACATGTGGACCCAATGGTACTTGAAGTTGCTCAAGTGTGCTGGGTCCTGAAGTCAACCCTGACTCATATTATCATTCCTCTCTTTTCAGGGCGTGATATAGAGGTCCTCCTTTCTTTTAAAGGATGTGCAACACCAGAATTTTGTGATTTTCTAACGACAGCCCCAAAAGGTGTAATGAAAGCACTCAATGGGTGGATCTATTTTAATGTCAGCTTAGCAATATGTTCAGATCCCAAATATTATAAGCCTAACAGCTTAAAGGGTATAGAAGAAATCAATACCCCTCCTGAGTCCTGCAAAATCTCTGACGGCTTGGAAGATCTCTGAAGAGGCTGCAGAGTGAATGTGTTTCAAGGAGGCAGGCGCAAGAGGGCATGAAATTGTGGGTTGGGAGCTCTAGTTACAGAACCTTTGGTACAGGTGTTACATTTCCCCTGTACATTTATTCTGTATCATGATGAGAATAAAATGGATAATGTAGATGAATACTGTGTCTTGTGTTGGCTCTTTTCAAGTGAATAATATCTATGCAATGATGGTGCAATGAATGTTAGTTCTTGAAGGTCAAGAAGAAGAAGAAAACTGAAAATCATGATCTGGCCATTGGGTTGCCTTATTTTTAGAAGGAAAAATCTGGACAGTTGTTGAGCCGCTAAGTTATTGAGCTTCTTTGGAGCTGCCAGAGCTCAATCCAGCACCTGGGCTGCCTACCCATGAACCCAAGCCATGCCCAATTAAATAATAATAATAATAATAATAATAATAATAATAATAATAAATCCCAAACTTTGATTTAAAATAATAATAAAAATACCCTGGATGGCCAGGTCCCCCCAAAAGAGGATATGTCTGGGATATCCCAGACATATGGCAACCCTAAGTTACTTCTGATGTCAGGATTCAACAATCTGTTAGATGCCATCCTCCAACTGCCTCCAGACACTCACACAGGACATCCACCACCTTCACTGGTTCTGATTTAAAAGAGAGGTAGAGCTGGGTATCATCCACATACTGATGAACACCCAGCCCAAACCCCCTGATGATCACTGAGATTGGGTGTCCCAGCGCATCCCCCCCCTGTGTAACCTGCCCCAGCCATTCTGTTGGCTGGGGCCCACTCCCCAGCAGCCCTGACCCTCTCCCCTTAAGAATACAAAAATATAAACTCTATGAAACAATAAAACTAATTGAAAAACAACAATAATTTACACTCATTAAAAATTAGAGTAACCCCCAACCCCAAGTACACATTAATCCCACCCCAACCCAGCTAAAACCAAATCATAAACCAAAATTTAAAACACTGTAATTTAAAACTATATAAAAAACATTTTTAAAAGGCAAGGCAGGGACACCCAGGCTCTCAGCAGGTCAGTCCCCCACTGGGCGGCAGCAGCTGCAGCAGCCACAGTCCTTATAGAGCCCTTCAGGCCCCACCCCAAGGCAGATGGAAAGAGGCAAGCCGGGCCCTTCAGGCTCTCTCAGTCCCTCCTATGGGAATAGTCCAATAGTGCTCTATAGGGGATACTTTGAAATGCAAAGGTGTGTTCCAGGTAGAATGGCAGGGGACTAGGATCCCTCATTCCAGCAGCCTATGGATGTGTTTTGTTATTGCTATATGTGCAGCACGAGGGATTGGGTACTGCTTGATGTTGGGGATGGCTGCTCCTGGCTTCACCTGGACTACTATTGGGGTTGCATTCTTTGCAAATCCTGGGGGGTTGCCTTCTACCCAAACCCCTGACGGAATGCCAAAAAGTTCAGGGGTAAGCCGTCGGGCTGCATTAACCCCCCTTTGCCTTGTTCCCTCAAGACCACCAACAATTTCCATGCATTGTCTCTTGGTATTGTAAGGCTTAAGATTCTCTGGGGAATCTTCAAATTCATGCCTTCATCTGAAAAGGTTATCTAGGCTCACAGCTTGTTAAGCAGGTCCCGTCCCATCAATGGTAGAGGGCATTCAGGCATATACAGGAACTGTTGAGTGACCAAATGTCCTCCCACTTCACATTCTTGGGCTTGCAAAAAGGGTTTAATCGTTCTCTTTCTGGTTGCTACCATTACAGGGATTCTCATGGTGCTGGGTTTGGAAAGGGGTTCAGTGACTACAGGATGTTGGGCCCCTGTGTCCACCAAGAAGTCGATGGACTGTCCCCCCCCACTTTCAATTTGACCATAGGTTCTCGTGGGCCAAAGGGGAAAGAACCCGGTCTGTCCTAGTAGTCATTTTCCTGCCCCATCATGGCTGCCAGTCCCTCATATTCATTGGCTCTGGGGTTCAATCCGGGGGTGCCTGTCTGGTAAGGTCCCTCCTTCACATATCCTTTTCCATGTCCTCTGTTTCCTCCTCCTTGTCCTTGTCCCCTCCATCCTTTGCCACGATTCGGTCTTGAACCCGGTTAGGGCACTCATTTTTCCAGTGCACTTCCTGTTTGCAGATGGGACATTGATTTCTCCCTAAGGGGGTTCGACCTGAGGGGGACCATCCCCTCCCTTTCCCTTGAGGTGCCCCTGTGATGGCCAGAGCAAGTAACTCTGCTTTCTTCTTCATCCTCCTCTCCGCCTCCCTCTTAGCTTCTGTGTCTCGGTTCACAGAAACCTTCTGAGCAATCTCCAATAACTTGTGGCCAGCAAGCGCTCTAGGGAGTGTTTCCCGCAATGCCATGGGCGGGAGGGGGGAAGTGGCTGCCCACTTTGCCAACACCCAGGAATGGCCCTGCTGGGGCGATGGTGCGTGTCCCAACAGAGAGGGCCACCACTGCCTTAGGATAGACAATGTTTTGTTTTATTTTTAAAACCAATTTGTATCCTACACCAGGCATAGGCAAACACCGGCCCTCCAGATGTTTGGGACTACAATTCCCATCATCCCTGACCACTAGTCCTGTTAGCTACGGATGATGGGAATTGTAGTCCCAAACATCTGGAGGGCCGGAGTTTGCCTATGCCTGTCCTACACCATTGAATCTCACTTTCCCTTCCTGGGCTGGCTGACACAAAGGGAGCCATGCCAAAAGTCCACAGATGCCCTCCCAGCTGTTGCAACCAGCCATGAGATTCTTTTTAAAAAATGGCAGAAACAGGATTTTTTAAAAGAAAGAAAAGAATACCCTGACCACCTTCGATAGTTAAACAAAGTAAGCCAACTCCTCTCAGTTGAAAGGTTTTGGGATAGTTTGCCACATATATCCTTTTCTATATCCAAAGCAGTGGAGGGTGGTAAGAGATTTGTTTATTGGTTCTTGAAATGTATTTTGACATACAGTAAGAAATATGACTGGGACATGGTCACTGACACTGTGCAGGATCAGATCCTCTCACTTATCAGCAGAATGATCTGATCCAGTATGTTGCTACTTCAGGGTGCAAGAAAGAGGAAAGGCCTGGTGAGGAGGAGAAGCCTGGTTGGAAAGGCCACCCACATCTTCTCTGGCAAAAGCAACCCTATTCTGGGTTTTTCATTTGTACAATCTGCTGGCGTGTTGAATGGGCACTCAGGAAGTAGCCGGAATCAAATTCCCTTTATTTTATTGCAACTCGTGAATTTGATTTGCCTAATCTGGTTAATGAGGCTGCTTTGCAGATCCTCTAATTTGGTTACATTTAATAAATACAACCAGTTTATTAATAATATTGGTCTCTCGATACTCCTTTGGTTTTGATGGCAATTTAAATTACATCTGAGTTACTTTTTGTCTGAGCTTCTGATGTTGAAAAAAATGTATATTCATGTTCAGATTTCTTAAATTTACATATTACAAATCTGACATATTAGCTTATTAACATTCTCATTCTCATTCACCTCCACAAACACAACCTCCAAGCCCCTGGTGAAGCACTAGTTTCATCATTTATCTCTCTGTCTCCCCCCGCCCCCAGGTTTTAGTAAGAGCCAAACCAAATCCAAATGTCTTTATTATACTAGCCATTGGCCATGACAAATCTGAATCAAAAATAAATACAAGCAAAAGGGGTTTCACATCATAAATAATTGTCTCTGTTTAGATCACTGTGTCTCCCTTCCAGTTCATGGTTGTATTGTCTTTTTTCTGATCTTTTTGGCTGCCAAAGCAAAAAGGGTGACTTTATGAGTCACCGAAGCATTTACATTGCTAAGAAGCCATAGGACCTTCACTGCCGGGGAGAGACATCTTTCCTGTATGGATGGTAAGGTGAGAAATCTCCTCCTGGGTCCAATGTATAGTGGGCTAAATAGTAAATAGTGCAATATGTCTTCCACCTGCAGTTGCCCACATATACAGTGTCTGTCTTTGTATGGTACCCTATTAAGTTGTCTGTCTAAGACGGTGAATGGCATAGCTTGTAAAAGCCAATCTAAGTGAGGCCGGCTGGTGATTCGACAGGTAACTGACTCTAAAATGGATCATTTTTAGAAGGGGGAACCAAGGAGAGCATTTAGAAGATTTGATGATAGTGATTCTATCCAGTGGCACCAATCACTTAATTGGTGTTTGTCTGTGGATATAATATCCTCTCGTTTAGGGAAATAACAAGAGTTCAAATAACATTGAGTGTCAGATTCCCACCATTGGCTGTTCTCCAATTCCACATAGCACAGGCCTGGCAAGCGCTCGCAAGGCATGGAGGACAGTCTTTTCAGGTAATTAAATCTGATGCGATCAGTTCTTGCAGTTAACGATGGCCAGCCAGCTTCCTTGCATTAAGCGTGCGGCTGCTGTTCCTTTAGATGGTAAGAGCTAAGATATCACTTTGCAAGGATGTGGAACAACAGACCTTTGTGCCATCTGGAAAAGTGGAAACTTTGTAATCGGTGCTGGGAAATTTACGCTTTTTGTTACCCAAGAATGCTTCACAAATCTCATCCCAGCCTAAGCTTGAAGGGTAAATTGGATACAGTGCACACCTCCTTCCTTATGGATTCCAAAATTCACAGCAATGAGGTGCAGTTGGAGGCCTAGTGGTGAGAGCCAGGCTTTAGGATCTCTGGTTCTTCCTTTCTCTTGATGGAATGAAAGGAAAGGGGCAGAGAAAAGAGGGGCAGAATGTGGGGGTTGTGCATTCTAGTTCTACACCCCCTGAAGTGTATCATTAAAATTAGTTATTTTTTTCATTATGATAAAAATAAATGGCTATGGGAAATTAATGCTGGTTCTTCAATCTGTTTCTTTAAGATACAACTACGAATAATTTTGTTTACAAAAGATAAAATAAACAGACAAAAACAGAATAAAAGACAATACACTGTTAAAATAATTATTACAAACAGACATTTTGTTAGATAAGAATTTGCTCCTCAGAAGAATTTGACTACAAGCATTTCTCCTTAAAGTTGCCACTTAAAGGAAAAAAAGGCAGCTTTTTTCAGAAGTGTAGGGGGACTAACAAAAAGTTAATCAAATAACCAATCTCCCAATTGGAAGATTTAAATCTTTGAGCAAGGGTGCTCTTAAGTCCTCGTAAATTGAGCAAAGCAGTAAGAGGTTGGGGCATGTGCGAAGTGCCCATCCAATGTGCCAGTGGGTTGTGCAAATGAAAAGCCAGGATGTGGTTGTCAAAGGAAAAATCCAGACAGTTTGGGTAAGGTCAGTTTGTTTATTGACAGTTAGCGCAAAGTATAATGCAGTCCCTTGGCTTTCCTAGATTATTAAGAAATTTCTCAGCTTTAGCAGTAAGATACAGTTGTATAATAAAACAATGCTACCTCCATCTGTTGTTAGTTCTCAATAGACAGCTTACAGCAAAAGTAATGAAAGGTCTTTCCATCAACATGACCTCCCTGCAGTGGTCCAACACAGATTAGGTTCTAGCCAAACACAAGCTAGCTTGCTACAAACTGAAAAAGTATTTATATTTTGTGCTGACTCACTCTCACATGTTTGCTGACTCACACCTGACCAGCTGCAGGTGTAGGACAAGCACACCTAAATCAACCCTTTCTTGTCCTCTTTCTCTGCATGCATAAACTCATATACTCTAACACAGGAGTGAAGTAAAACTCTTTCTTCATTGAGGACCCAAACAGTCTCCTTCAACTATGGCAGAGTTCATAGACTTGAGACACAGAACTTTAAATTCTTTTCTCCATTTGATATTTGTGATAGTCTGAATGGGTAGTTTAGCATGTCAAGGGGCATGGCTGGCCTACCTATGAGGCCAGGTGAGGTGACCAGATCAGGTGGCAAGATCCACAGGAGCAGCAAATCCAGCCTCCAAGGGAGGTTTTGCCTGCTGCTTGCTGCCTCAGTGGCAGCAACAGCTGTGCTGCAGTCCTTGGAGGCCAGATCAGTCCCCAATGTGACCTCTAAAATGGCCTCTTGGCAGAGCCACCAACTTGGGCCCCAGACCGCAGGTGCCCAGCGGCACACACATGCATGACATGATAGAAGTGCCATTGGCCAGGATGCTGACTAGAAGTGCCATTGGCCAGATTCAGCAGGCTCTTCTCATATTCCTATGCGGGAACTTTCTTATGCTCCTGTGCACTGTTGGTGTAAGCAAGAGCCATTTATTTCTTACCACGCAATTATATACTAGTCTACTCAGAATAAAGTACCATTGATGGAATACACCTGCATGCGCGCGCGCGCGCGCGCGCGCTCACACACACTCAAACACACACTCCAATAGAGTGTCTGCTTGCTGTCTTTCACACACAAACACACTTCTAATAATGTTTACTGCCAACTGAAATAATATTTGGAAGCCATTCCCCCCCCCCACACACTTGGTTTTTAAACACAACCTAAGATGCAGGTTCTCATGGAATTGGTATTTGATTCCCTTCCAAAACAGTACAAACAAACTTTGGGAGGAAGTTATATTTTTATAATAACATAAGAAGAGCCTAACACAAATGACATTCCCACTAAAGGTGGAAATAGGAGTCATTAATATGTTTTCCACATCATCATTTAGGAAGACCATTTCCTGGCATTTCAGAGAATTAATTCAGTCACAAGGCAGGATCTAGTCTGGAGCATCAAGCCCGCAAATGCTGATAAATATTGATGGTTAGCACAAGACGGTCCTGACAAAAGTGCAAATTAAGCTGTAGAAATTGCAGAAGTATGGTTGCCGGCAAGTTTCTGCATAATGCACGACGTTCTAATTAAAAACATTCATTCAGTGTTGTAATCAGATGAAATCATTTTCTGGAACATACTGGACTTTTGCCAGATATTACACCTCTTCCAAATCCACCTTAGTTTCAGGACAAGAGGAGCGTCAGAACAATACCTAGGAACAAGTGCTTTCATAAGGGTATAGGAAGTGAAACAAGTGGAGATCTGAGTTTCTCAAAAATCTCATCATTTAACATGGGCTACACTGAATATTCAAAGTTTCAGGTTTCCAGAATGTGAAAACTACCATTCAATGTGTTGCTGCATGTCTACATTACATTCGTACAGCAGTTTAAAAGGAGCTGATAGGCCTGAAATCTGTCAAAGAATCCAGGAAAGGATAGCATACTAAGGATGCTTTAAAAAATATGTTATCAACTGAGATAGCTTTCTCAGGTGGTAATGTTGTGACTGGGGCAGATGACACCCTCTGGACATTCATTCTTAGCCCTGGCTATTCCAATCCTTGTGGGAACCCCCTCCCCCAACACACATCAGTGATGCTTGCTTATTGCGGGCCTGAAGTGGCAAGGGAGGCCATTGTTTGCAGGATCATGGAGAACTCTAAGAGAGAAACTTCCTTTAATGATGGCTGGAGTCAATGGCGGAGGAAGACTTTCCGGCACCCGGTGCGGGGTGCCGAGGGACGGGGCGAACCTCCTGACGGCGCACATGCAGCGCCCACTCTGACAGTGCACCTGCACCCTTGGCCACCCTACAGCTGGGGGAGGGAGGCAGTGGGCAGACAGGGTGGAGCCTGCGGGTGCCCGAGATGTGTGGCTCAGGCATACTGCAGGCCCCGCGGTGAGTGCCGCCTGCTATTTTGTAACCCCAATCAGGGATTGGGCAAGGATCAAGGAGACAGGTGGTTGGTTTCATGCATCCAAGCAGCCTGTCCACATCCTCGGGGGGTAGCGGATTGAAATTGATTCCATGCACCTTGACTAGACAGGGCTCTAGCACTCTCCTGCCCTGGCCCTGCTCCCATGGTGGTGTCTACCTCCTTCCGAATATGAGCGACTTTATCTGCAAAAAACTTTGCAAAATCCTTGCAGGAGATCTTGGGGTCTTTACAAGGTCGTAGTGGTAAAGGTGGTTCTGTTAAATTGTGAACCACCTGAAAGAGTCTCCTGCTATTATTTTCTGCAGATGCAATAGAGGCAGTGAAGAAAGTCTTCTTCACTGTTGCTATCGCCACGGTAGGCTCGATGTTGAGCCCTAACCTGTGTCCAGTCCAATTCAGAATGAGTTTTCTGCCACCAACGGTCTAGCCATCTCAATGATTGTTTCCTCGCCCTCAGCTCTGAAGAAAACCATGAGGCTGTTCGGGCTCCATACAATCGGAGAGGGCGCTTCGGAGCCAGACAGCCAAAAGCCCTGGTTAACTCCGCATTCCAGTGGGCCACCAGGGAATCAGCTGAAAGGCCATCAACATGGGATAAAGCATCCCCTAACACTCTCTGGAAACCATTTGGATCCATTAAGTGGCAGGGGCAGACTATCTGAACTGGTCCCACCTCCCTGCAGAGGGGAAGGGTTGCGGAGAAGTCCACTTGAACCAGGAAGTGATCTGACCATGGCACTTCTTTTGTTTCACTTTTACTTAGTGTCAGATCACCCACGTCACTAGAGGTGAAACCAGGTCTAAGGCATGTCTGTGACTATGAGTTGGGCCAAACCTATTCAGGGATAGCCCCATGGAGGCCATGCTTTCCATGAAGTCCCGAGCAGCCCCTTGTAAGGTCGTGTCAGCATGGATGTTAAAATCACCTAGGACAACCAAACTAGGTGTCTCCAGGAGAACATCCGCCACAACCTGAAGCAGCTCGGGCAGGGAATCCTTGGTGCAGTGGGGAGCTCGATAAGCCAAAAGGAATCCTGTGCTGCCCCTATTGCCCAACTTCCAGAACATGCACTCAGAGAACTGGGTCTTCCCAGTAGGATGCCTAATGCAAGCTAATGAATTGCTAAAAATCACTGCAACCCCCCTCCCCACCCACATGACCTGGGAAACCTGGTGAACAAGCAGCAGCTAAGACAGGCCCATCTGCTTCATCCAACCAAGTCTCTGTTACACATGCCAGGTCAAGTCCCCCATCCATGATCAAGTCATGGATGGCAGTGGTCTTATGAATCATTGACCTTGCATTACACAGCAACACCATCAGGTCATGTGGGCTTCCCTTGTTGATTCCAGTATCCATCCGGTCAAGACCAGACCCAGAGGCAGGGATAGTCCTCAAATAACGACTAAGCCTGCTCCCTCGGTTATGAATTCAAAGAGTAGATAATAATGCCTTTATTCAGCTTAAGAATAAAAAAAATATTTTTAGAATAATTTTATTATGGAATGCTAAATAATTGTCCATCCAACATAGCTTAAGTCCAAGAGATACCAACTTGCCTGGAG
Source organism: Podarcis cretensis (assembly GCF_951804945.1). Classification (NCBI taxonomy): domain Eukaryota; kingdom Metazoa; phylum Chordata; class Lepidosauria; order Squamata; family Lacertidae; genus Podarcis; species Podarcis cretensis. Next base: position 15,894,383 of record NC_137177.1, on the reverse strand, counting down.
GGGAAGATCACATCATGTGTAGACTGAGCCCCGTGAATATGATTGTGAAAACGCTTTCGCAAACCCACTGTGAAGAACACTGGGGGTAACTTGGATTCTCATTTGCCAAAATTTCATGGGGTTCCTGGAAAAGATTGCATGCAATTTCAAAAGTGATTTGTGTTCCAAGACCACATGACAGGCTCTCTGGGAAAACATGCAGCCTCCATTTGTGCCAGTTTCCACGTCTCATTAAACTAGTTGTTCGCAAGTGCTGCCTGATGCCCCAATTCCTGAGTATAAATTCCTCTGTAAGCTCATAGTTGTATCCATTGCCTTTTTGGGATGAGGTCTTCTTGAAGTCCTTCTTAGCTCTTGATCATCCCAACACCATGAAGACTCTCCTGTGCACAGGCCTCCTCTTGAGCTTATTTTCAGTAGGTGAGTAGAAACCAGAAATTCTGTGTTCCATTAATTTCCTCTAGAATAGGGAGTACTCAGTGGAGCTAGAGAAGAGAGGTCAATGTGCTGTTAGATGGGATATTGAATACATGGATATAGTGATGAAGGGCAGGAGAATCTGGGAGCCAAGACTATAATACTGGAAGAAACCTATGGGATAAAGATTTGGAAGCTCCCAGAGATTTCTAATTTTCCTCCTTTGGTTGTCCTATTAAGTGGGCTGGAACTGCCTGGGAGCTGCCATGAGAACTTGGTCCTTTGGAAGATTAGGAATGAGAGGACAAGTGGTTCATTGAATAGTAAGGAATCCTAGATTACCTAGAGAAAGCAACACATTGTCCTTTCTTTGGCAACCACTCATAGCCAAGTAAGATTGTCTTATATGAAAATGGTCTTAACAGTGAGTCTGTAAGTGACTGTGGAGACCAATTCTGGATGCACACGTTCTTCCACAGCGGGAACATAAAAAGAGAAGAAGAAGAGAAGAAGAGTTTGGATTTGATATCCTGCCTTTCACTCCCTTTAAGGAGTCTCAAAGCGGCTAACATTCTCCTTTCCCTTCCTCCCCCACAACAAACACTCTGTGAGGTGAGTGGGACTGAGAGACTTCAAAGAAGTGTAACTGGCCCAAGGTCACCCAGCAGCTGCATGTGGAGGAGCGGAGACGTGAACCCGGTCCCTCAGATTACGAGACTACCGCTCTTAACCACTACACCACACTGGCACCACACATAGGTTTCCAGGAGGGAGTTGATCATGGTAAGGGTTTACCAAACGTGTCTTCCTCGTAGCACATTTCTCTCTTTCATCCTGAGTGTCTTGACCAATTATCACCCATTCTCAAATATTACAGTCCTGGACAAGCTGACTGAGTCACAGAATAACTTCAAGCATGCCATTTGGATTCCTTCCAGTTGGGTTTCAGGCCCCACCATGGGACTGAAACCACCCTGGTAAGGCTGATTGATGGTTTCCCTTGGTCTGGGGACACAGTTGAAAGCTGTTTCCTGGTTCTGCTGGATCTCTCAGCAGCTTTTGACACCATCAGCAATGGTATTCTTCTGGACTGTCTAGGAGGGTTGGGAGTTGACAGTGGTTCTGCTCTTTCCTTCTGGGTTGTGTCCAGAAATTGATGTTGGGCACACACTTGTGGAGTGTCAGTGGGTGGGGAATCTCTGAGCATAATATAATGATGTGACAAATATTTCATAAGAAGTTACAAAGAGGGATGAAAGAAGAAGGAATAAACTAAATACATATTAACACCAAATCTGGTCCATCTTGGATAGCAATGAAAGGGGAAGTAGCAACACCATCAATAAGAACAAGATGTTCGTGTGCAAACAAACAACTAATTTGGGTAGGAGTGGGCAAGCAAGCTCTACGTTTTAGTAACTTTTGTGGACCCATTTTCCAGGTTGAGACAGGAGGAGGAATGGGGTTTATTTTCAGCTTGGATGCTCGCTTAGTGCACATTTACTGCTCATTTCAGGCCGCACTGAGGGAGAAAATATGTGCATTAATGAAGTTAATAATTTATTGTTTTGGGTCAATGAAGATTTCTGTTTAATGCAAGTCAAATTCTGCAAGCCAAGCTGCAGATGAGCACCCTAATTCATACACGGGTTCAGACACATGTTGAGATTTCCCATTTTCATATGTAATGATGATGATTTGGTGTTTCTTGTTTGCTTAATAGGACATAGAGGAGGAGGTAATAGTAAATCATAACTTTTAAATTAACAGGGATTCAATTTAATAGACATTTTAATAAAATAAATTTAAATAAATAAAATAAATGGCAGATTAATTAGAGCTGTTGAAGTCATTGTCCAGAAAACTGGTTTAATTCTACCTGGTGTGGGAGTTGAATGGCGGGGTAAACCACCTGGTGGCGCATGTGCAGCACCCATATAGATGGTGCATTCGCAGCACCCATACCGACGGTGCTCGAGCGGCACCCATACCCTCAGGGTATGTGCGCACTTAGCCGCCCTACAGCTGGGGGGGGGGCAGTGGGCGGACAGTGCAGAGCCTGCGGACACCCGAGACGTGTAGCTTGGGCATACTGCAGACCCCATGGTGAGTGCCGCCTGCCATTTTGTCACCCCCCTTAGGGTGACACCCGAGGCGAACCGTACCTACAACAACACACTTCCTACATCCCTAGTTGGTGTTTCTTTTCTTTCTTTCTTTTTTACAATATTTTTAAATTAGCTTTTTGATAATCTTATACATATAAAACATAACCTTTTCAAACATTCAAATGAAAGGTTCTTTTGAACCTCCGGACCTCCTTCCTTCCCTCCATGGATTCCATATTTAAATGTAAGTTTGCCGCATCTTTTACCATTATCTATCTATTAATCAACCATAACTATAATAAATAATTCCACATTACAAGTGTCCTTACATCCCTGCCAAAGATCTTAACAGTTTACAGTGGTCTTTTAAGTAAATTACAAATTTACTCCAGCCTTTAGTAAATACTTGATCTTCCTGGTTTCGGATTTTCCCCATCAGTTATGCCATCTCCATATACTCCATCAGTTTTACCTGCCATTCTTCTTTTGTTGGTACTTCTCCTTCCATCCATCTCTCAGCTAGTAGCATTCTTAAAAAGACATAAAAAGTCTTTTGTCTTCTCTTGGTAACTCTTCACCTGTTATACCTAACGAAAAGGCTTCTGGTTTTTTTAATGATGGCTCAAGTTTCTCAGCCCTCATGCAGAAAAAGTCAAAGCCTGAAATGAATGCTGGGGAAAGGGAGTTCAGTGAGGATCCTGAAGAATGTTAGTAAGCGAAGCAGCCAAATTTTGTGCTGGAGCTTGGGGAGAGACATCACCAGCCCTCCTAGCCTTTCATTATATCCTTCCCCCATCCCTTTCGGTTACTCCGAGCCAGAAAAGCAGCCTAAGTTTTCCTGCTTGCCACATGCATTAGCTCTCGCATTTCCAAGGATCCTGTCCACATCCTTGAGCTATACAAACTGAAAGTTATCAATTATCACTGGACAGACAGGGGCCAAAGTTACATCCATATCTGGAAAGTCATATGTAAGATTGGGTCATCTGTTTTACCAGTGCATGCCTAGGAGGGTTTAAGAAGAGGATATTGGGGATTCAAGTTCAATTTTAACCCAAGGAACTGAAGCCAAACCACTTATAACATGTATTAGCTGTTTTATTTTAAAAGCCTTATGGTACCACTTGATGCTTGTAGTCCCGAGGCTCCCTTTAATTCTGGGGTGGTATAAGGTCAGGCAATCCATCCTGCTTCTCTTCCCTTCTGGAATGAAACTGTTAAGTAAGTCTTGCCAGAAAGCCAATGGAGAATGAGCAACAGGTATGGGCAAGGTCTGCTAAAATACCCGCCCCCTCCCTCCAATCCTTCCAGCCAAATATATTTATTAGTGAGGGATGGGGTAGAAACTTGAGAAGCATCCTTGGCTATCAAGGAAGGCGTTGCATTGCTAAATAGGCCTAGATAAATTAGTTTAGCTTCTCCAGGACATCAGAAATTCTGCTGAAGCAAAGAATAATCTGCATCAGCAAAATTCTTCAGTTTAATCATTGAATTGTAGAGTTGGAAGGGGCCCCAAGGGCCATCTAGTCCAACCCCTCAATTCCCCCCATGGGATTTGACCATGAGAGTCTCATGCTCTTCTGGCTGAGCTATAGAAAACCCACATCATCAATGAAAGCCAGTTGGATAGACCTAAGTTTGGACTAGTCACATTTATGGTAGAGGCTATCAGGGGCTATTAATTCTGATGGATATACTATTTCCAGTTGCTGGGGGAAAACAGTGGGAGTGGGTTACTGCCCTCCTGTCATGATAGTCCTGTACCCATGGACATCTGATCAGCCACTCCAAGTAGGATGCTGCTACACTGTGGCTAAACAGATCAGCTGAGGCAAAGTATCTCTCCCTGTACCAACAATCTGACACAATTAAAACAAGGAGGGATTAAGTTCCGAAAAATGATTTAATCAGCTCTCAGTGTTGATCTTGGAGTCATTGTATCCTATTCAATGCCTAATAGGATGTTCATGGCATCTTTTAACAGCCATGAGCTATGTCTACCTTGGCACTTGAGCAGTCACCTGAGCAATACCTTGAGGCTTTCATTGCACTTTGATCAGTATATTGCTGTTTATCCATGAAGGACACAGCAACTTCCCATAGACTTTGGATGTGACAGTAAAAAAGGAAAAAGTAAAGGAGCTCTGGATGGTTAAGTCCAGTCAAAGGCGACTATGGAGGTGCGGCGCTCATCTCGCTTTCAGGCTGAGGGAGCTGACGTTTGTCCACAGACAGCTTTCCGGGTCATGCGGTCAGCATGACCTAACCGCTTCTGACGTAATGGAACACTGTGACGAAAGCAAGAGCCCACGGAAACGCTGTTTAGCTTCCCGTCACAGAGATTCCTATTTATCTACTTCCACTAGTATGCTTTCAATCTGCTAGGTTGGAGGAGCTGGGACGGAGCCACATGATTTGTAGCTACTGAGAGTCTTATTCTCCATCAATTTGTCTAATTCCTTTCTAATGCCATTCAAATTGGTGGCATCCACTATGTATTGTAGAAAATTCCATAGTTTAATCTCCTCTGCTGTGTCTCATTAAGCAAACCACAAAACCAAATAATGATGATGTTAATGATATTAATAATCCACAAAGTAATATTTTGCTCCTGTCCTCAGCATTACCTCTGATGTGCAGCTATATCCGAAACTACAATGCACTGACACCACAAAGCAATTTAACAAGACGTTGTGACTCCAATAAATATTCCTGTTCTGCCAGTGTTCTGCGTACAAATTTAGGTAAGATTTGCCTTTCTTTTTGTCTTTTGCTGTTGAATTAGATCCAGGTTAAGATAGTTGAACTTAACGGTCTTTTATCTCTTTTATGTGTTAATACTAAAAAGCATTTTGATATTTTTTCCTTTTATGATATTGCACTGCACACACATTTAAATAAATACACAAAAATTAAATAGCACCTCACTTTAGATTACTAAATTTAATAACACTTTCCATATTGTCCTGATTCAGGCATCAAAGAAAATTGGAACCATTACAATGAATGTGCATTATGAGCAATAGACCTACATATTTTTCCAGATCAAGATATTTCTTTCAAATTCTTTTTCATAGGGAGACGCCGAGTGCAACTTTTGAATGAATGCACCCCAACCAGGTATTGTGACTCAGGTGAATACAGCTTCACTGCAGGGAATGGTAAATTCTTTCAGATGAAGAGGCACTGCTGCAACACTGAACTGTGTAACAATGCAACTCTCAGCTGTAAGTTTCTGTAAGGTCTGTAAGTTTCTGCATCATTTTAGAATCCTTAGCATGTTAGGGCTGTGCACTGGACTTGGCCAAGGGCTGGATCCTTAGTCAATCAGCAGTACTCAGAGGACATGTGCCTCATTCAAATGGGGTGAGACAGCCCCAAATGGCTATACAGTGGTACCTCGGGTTACATATGCTTCAGGTTACATACGCTTCAGGTTACAGACTCCGCTAACCCAGAAATAGTACCTCGGCTTCAGAACTTTGCTTCAGGATGAGAACAGAAATCGCGCGGCAGTGGCACGGCAGCAGCGGGAGGTCCCATTAGCTAAAGTGGTGCTTCAGGTTAAGAACAGTTTCAGGTTAAGAACTGACCTCTGGAACAAATTAAGTACTTAACCTGAGGTACCACTGTATGGGTTGAGCAGCTCAGGCAAGCAGGACGAAGAAGCAGGCAGGAGGAGAAACTGTTTTTAAAAAGGACCTCTTGGGCAGCTACATCTCTGCCGGAGAAGGGATGGGTTCCCTTTCCAAACAGGCTTCTCCTGAATCTGTCCCAATGTCAGTCCTAAACCCAGACTGGGTCTAGATAATCTTTTCATCCAATAATACTTGTAGGTGCCCCACCAAAACTATAAAATCCTTGGGTGAATTACAGTAATATAACATACAGGTACAAAAACAGATAAAACCATTAACATGCTCACTATACTTTTGATTTTGGCAGTTCCTGATCGCAACGTGCTGGCTGAAAATGGCCTGAAGTGCCAAAAAGTGTAAAAGTGAGAAGACCATAAACTGCCTTGAAAATGAGACCCAGTGTGTTGTTTTTAAAGGAGGTCTTCATATAGGTAACACTGCAACTCTGACTGTGTCCTTTAACTCTCATAATGCCACTTACTTGTCCTTAAGGAGTATTCAAGGCGAGATGTGTATATAAAACACCCTTCTGAACAAAAGTAAAAAGTGCTTTCATTGCTTCACCCCAGTTGCATGTGGATCTCTCCACCATTGGGTTGCAGTCCAGGACAAAATGTGTCCCTCTTGCTCAAAAAGCATATTTATTATGTAAAAGGCATGTAATAAGGTTCCTTAAATTCTGTGACAATGAGCAGTATCTGGCTAACTCAGCCATTAGTGCAAGGACTTACAGTTGTGCAACAGGATTTCCGTTCTCTTCTGCCTTTATGTGTTCTGTATCGTCCCAAGATCTGCTCAACAGAATTGGGGAAAACCCCAGAATGTATTTAGGAGAACGAAGAGAGGGAGGATATACTCAGTTCCACAAGAATACATCATTTTGCTGATGTCATGATTTAGCTACATTAGTAAAGATATAGCACTTTATATTCGTTATAACACTATGACACACGATGACATGATGGAATCCCATCTTTTGTAAATGGCATTTGCTTGTATGAAGTTTGCAATGCATTTAACTAAATCACATTTTTTGATGTGTCTAGATCCAGCCTTAGATGAATATGTCCCAATCAACATAGTTTTGAGGAATAATGCTGTTTGAAGACAAGACAAATTTTCCAAATCCCTCCTTTCTGAAAAGAAGAGGGTATTTGGAATGAATGGGGGAAGGGAATCTGGGTTGATTTGCCCCATTAAAGGAAGAGGGAGAATCAAGGCCATTCGAGCTGCTTCTACCCTACATTCTTTCTTCTTATCCTTCTCCTGCCCTTTATAGCCTGGGCTTTGCAAATTTCTCTTCTAAGGGCTGAGTAAGAATTCTGAGGGGAGTTCCTGATTGGCTCTTGCAGTCCCCCCTTTTCACCTACTTCATGTTAGATGTGTTTAACATGAAATTAGTAAAATAAAAGGAGGATTCTCTGGATGCTTAGATCACAGTGGGGCAATGAGGAAGCCTCAGTGGGCATCCAACTGTCCTGAGAGACAATGGAGTGCACCTCCAGCTTTTTTGTGTGTGTGGCTGTTGACTCATGCCAGGTTCAAACACTCAATGCTCCCACACCAGGGAAGGGAGTGTTGTTTTCAAATCTTGCTGCGTGGCCACAGCATGTGACTTTTAACATGCCCAGGAGATGGTAGGGATAGAATTCCTCCCATTTTATTGCAACTCAGCTACACAGTAGAATTTGATCTACTCAATCTAGTTAATTAGGCTTGTTTTCAGATCCTCTAATTTCATTGTATTTCATAAATATAACCTGTTTACTAATAATCTTTGTGTCTTGAGACTCCTTTGGGTATGATGGCAATTCTGAATTACATATGAGTTATTTTTTTACCTTAACTTCTGATGTTGATAATTTTGTATATTCATGTTCCGATGAAATTATATTTTTCAGATTTCTTAAATATACACATTTTAAAACTAACTTACTAAAATTCTCATTTAGCTTCACAAGCACAATCTCCTAGTACATGGGTAAAGGACTAATGTCAACATTTCTTTCATTTTTTTCTAGCCCCCTTTAATCGCCACATTTTCACGTTCCAAGGTTGTGGAACAACAGATTTTTTATTTTTTTTAATAATATTTATTAAGTTTCACAAAATATAACAAACTTCGAAACAACAAATAACAAACATCAGAAATACAAACAATATCAAAAAAAACATAAAAAACAAAAACATACAAAAGATTCAACATAATAATAGCAGAAACATTAAAAGAAAACTCTGGTTCTTTCTAATAGTCTTCAAAACCTTATTTTCCTTACTTCCTCCCGCCTCCCTTCTTGTATTCCACTTTAAAAGTTTTTTCAGCAAGCTCGTTCAAATTCGTTTTATCCTTTATCTTTCCCTTTATACTCTTCCTTATCCTAATCACTGGAACCCCATCATTTCATTTACACTGCCCTTAGCACTCATAGATTTTACAATGATTTTGTAGATAAACTTTGAACTTCTTCCAGTCTTCTTCCACCAACTCTTCTCCTTGATCTCGGATTCTGCCGGTCATTTCTGCCAATTCCATATAGTCTATTACTTGTGTCTGCCATTCTTCCAAGGTGGGTAGATCTTGTGTCTTCCAGTGTTTTGCGATGAGTATTCTTGCTGCTGCAGTAGCATACATAAAAAAGGTTCTATCCTTCTTTAACACCAATTGGCCGACCATGCCCAGGAGAAAGGCCTCTGGTTTCTTTAGAAAAGTGTATTTAAATACCTTTTTCATTTCGTTATAAATCATCTCCCAGAAAGCCTTGATCCTTGGGCAAGTCCACCAAAGGTGAAAGAATGTACCTTCAACCTCTTTACATTTCCAGCATTTATTATCGGGCAAATGATAGATTTTTGCAAGCTTGACTGGGGTCATGTACCACCTATACATCATTTTCATAATATTCTCTCTTAAGGCATTACATGCCGTAAATTTCAAACCGGTGGTCCACAACCGTTCCCAGTCAGCGAACATAATATTATGACCAATATCTTGTGCCCATTTTATCATAGCAGATTTGACCGTTTCATCCTCGGTATTCCATTTCAGCAGCAAGTTATACATTCTCGACAATACCTTAACCCTGGGTTCTAGTAATTCTGTTTCCAACTTCGATTTTTCCACCTGGAAGCCATTTTTCCTGTCCAAATTATAGGCCTCTCTTATTTGAAAGTAATGTAACCAGTCATGCACCTTATCTTTAAGTTTCTCATAACTCTGCAATTTCCATTTATCTCCCTCCTGCTCCAAAATTTCACAATATTTTGGCCATTTAGATTCCATATTAAGTTTTTTTAAGGCCTTAGCCTCCATTGGAGAGAGCCACCTTGGGGTTTTATTCTCCAAAAGATCTTTATATCTGACCCAGACATTAAACAGCGCTTTCCTGACAATATGGTTTTTGAACGACCTTTGTACTTTATCCTTGCCATACCACAAATATGCATGCCATCCAAAAGCATTATCGTACCCTTCCAAATCAAGAATGTCTGTGTTCTCAAGAAGTAGCCATTCCTTCAGCCAGCAAAAAGCTGCCGCCTCATAATATAGTTTAAAGTCCGGCAGGGCAAACCCCCCCCTCTCTCCTTCACATCAGTAAGAATTTTGTATTTAATTCTGGGCTTTTTGCCCTGCCAGACAAATCTAGAAATTTCTTTTTGCCACTTCTTGAAACAATCCATCTTGTCAATTATCTGTAACGATTGGAACAGAAACAATAGTCTTGGCAATACATTCATTTTAATAACTGCTATTCTACCCAGTAAGGATAATTTTAAATTTGTCCATATTTCAAGATCTTTTTTCACTTCAGACCAACATTTTTCATAGTTATCCTTAAATAAATTAACATTCTTTGAAGTCATGTTCACCCCTAGGTATTTTGTTTTTTTCACCACCGTTAAACCTGTTTCTCTCTGAAACCTATCCTTCTCCATTTGTGTTAAGTTCTTCTCTAAAACCATAGTTTTTGATTTGTTGAGTTTAAACCCTGCCACTTGACCAAACTCTTGTATTAATTCCAAAGCTCTTCTAGTACTAGGGATTGGCTCCTGTAATGTCAAAACTAGGTCATCTGCATAGGCTTTTAATTTATAATGTTTCACTCCGACCTGTATACCCTGAATCTGTTGGTCCCTTCTAATCATGTTCAGCAATATCTCCAGGACTGAAATAAAAAGTAGAGGGGAAATTGGGCAGCCTCGTCGTGTCCCTTTCTCTATCTTGACTTCTTCTGTAACCACATTATTCACAATTAACTTTGCCTTTTGTTCAGAATAAATCGCCCCTATACCATTTCCAAACCTTTCTCCCACCCCCATCCCTTGCAAATTTTTCTTCATAAAACTCCAAGAGATATTATCAAAGGCTTTCTCAGCATCAATAAATATCAATACTGCTTTCGTATTGATATTAACTTGTAATTTTTCCAAAATATCAATTAAATTCCTTGTGTTATTTGACATATGTCTACCTGGAAGAAAGCCTGCTTGGTCTTTATGTATAATTCCTGCCAAAACTTTTTTCAGTCTTTTAGCTAAAATATCTGCAAAAATTTTATAATCCACATTAAGTAGGGAAATGGGGCGGTAGTTCTTAAGCTGTGTCTTTTCCGCTTCATTTTTCGGTATAAGAGTGATGTAAGCATCTTTCCACGACTCCGGCGCCGGAGTGGAACAACAGATTTTTGTGCCATCCCGGAAAACAGAAGAAGACTTGGATCTGGGGGATATGTCCTTTTTATTACCCAAAAAAGATGTTATAATGCTTCAGGCATCTCACACCAGCCTGAACATGAAGGGTAAATAGGACAGTGTAGACCTCTTCCTCTTCCTTGTGCATTGCAAAATCCATGGCAATGAGGGAAAATTGGAGGCCTAGTGGTGAAATCCAGGTTGCAGGATCTGTGATTCTTTCTTTTTTGCTTTTGGTGGAGGTAAAGGAAAGCAAGGGGTAGAGAAAAATGGGTCAAAATGTGGGGATTGTAGATTCTAACTACAAAGAACCCTGTAGTGTATCATTAACAAATAGTTAAGTTTTCATTATGATATTACAAAACAAAATAAATGGTTATGAGACATAAAATTTTGGTTCTTAGTTCTGATACAAATGCAATTACTATTTATTGGTTTAGCTGAAGCAATTACAAAATCAAAAATACATAAAACAGGATAAAAGCAGAACAATTTTTTCTCATTATAATCGTCACTGTAAAGGCAGAACGCTTGGGACGCTGGTGGCGCTGTGGGTTAAAGCCTCAGCGCCTAGGGCTTGCCGATCGAAAGGTCGGCGGTTCGAATCCCTGCGGCGGGGTGCGCTCCCACTGCTCGGTCCCAGCGCCTGCCAACCTAGCAGTTCGAAAGCACCTCCGGGTGCAAGTAGATAAATAGGGACCGCTTACCAGCGGGAAGGTAAACGGCGTTTCCGTGTGCGGCTCTGGCTCGCCAGAGCAGCAATGTCACGCTGGCCACGTGACCCGGAAGTGTCTCCGGACAGCGCTGGCCCCTGGCCTCTTAAGTGAGATGGGCGCACAACCCCAGAGTCTGTCAAGACTGGCCCGTACGGGCAGGGGTACCTTTACCTTTACTTAAAGGCAGAACAGACTATTTTTTCAGAAGTGTATGGGCACTTGTCCCTTAATAAAAAGTTAATCATATACCTATCCATCTCTCAGTCAGGAGATTTAAATATTTGAACAAAACTTCTCTTAAGTCCTCATAGATGGGACCAACCAGCAAGCAGTTGTATAAATATTTAGGAGCCTTATCTCCATGTAGGCTTTTTCTTTTTCTACATAGGGAATCCAGCGATAACATCCTTTAACTATGACAGACTTCAGACACTGGAGTCACAGAGCTGTAAAACCTTGCGCATCCTGGCTTATAAAAGCTAGCTGGGAAGGGCTTGGCGATGGGCTTGGCGGGGTGGTGAATGCTTCTCTCTGTGAGGGAGCCTTCCCAGACCCGCTGAAAGAGGTGGTTATCAAACTGCTTCTTAAAAAACCATCTTTAGATGCTGTTAATATGGCCAACTATCACCCAGTCTCAAATCATCCATTCTTGGGCAAGGTGATTGAGCAAGTGATTGCTGAACAACTCCAGGAACGCATGGAAGAAGCAGACCATTTGGAGCAGTTTCGGGTTGCGCTCCGTGGTGACCTGGAAGTAATGGAACCTGTTACTTCTGGGTTTCTCCACTCGCTCATGCGCATATGGTCAAAATGACGTCATGCACATGCGCGGAAGTGGCGAATTGCGAGCATGCACAGATGTGGGTTGCATTCGCTTAAGGATGTGAACGAGGCTCCAGAACAGATACCCTTCATATCCGGAGGTACCACTGTACGATGTTTGCGGGATTTTGGTGTTCATGGATACAATGTTCCAAGACCCCCAGAGGCTGGCTGCCACTTCCCGGCAATTGCTTAATTTGAGGTAGGGGAGTAGAACAGTGATGCAATTTTGGACTGAGTTCAATATGTGGTGGCAACAGCTGAAGTGGGCAGAATAAGCCCCTTGTGGTGTTGTATTGAGCCGGGCTTAATGGGGATTCACTGGATGAGATGGCATGACATTATTTTGACTGTCTGCGCATGCGCGCGCGGCAAAACCCAGAAGTAACGCGCTCTGTTACTTCCGGGTCACCGCGGAGCGCAACCCGAAAATACTTAACTTGAAGCACATTTATCCTGAGGTATGACTGTACAGTTAAGACAGCCAACCACAAAAGAGAGAGAGAAACTGCGGCGCTCATTTTGTTTTGTCTCGAGCTTGATGATCTTTGTTTCTTTTGACTTCCAAAAGGAACTTTGCCATGGCCAATGTAATATCTTTAGACCTGTCATCCAAAAGATATTTAATATGGGAGGGTTTTGATTCTCCCGGCAGATTTGCCAGTAGGGGTTTGATCTATTGGTCCCTTGCTTGCTCATATTGCCCACAATGCAGTAAGCTATGCTTCATGCAATCGACGTCCTGAGAACATAAAGTGTATTATGATAAGGGATGCCTCTCATTCTACCGTTTAGCACTTCCAAAGGACTTCCACAGATGAAATGGGATCAAGATGGCAGGTCATTATGTGGAATGTTTCCTGTGGAGATCTTTATTCCTCACGCCTCACATTGTTCCTGATGTCAGTCTTCACTTAACCCCTTTTCCCCTGGAATGGGGAGGTAGTATTTTGTGGTTTGCCTTAGGTGCCAACATGTCTTGGGCCAGCCTTACCAAGGAGCACATTTGACAAGACAGGCAGAAGTGTGATGAGCACAGAAATAATGCTTTAAAATATGAGATTTCATATGGCAAGGTGCCACCTCAATAGCTAGCACACTCATATTCATCAATACAATGGTACCTCTGGTTACGTACTTAATTTGGACCGGAGGTCTGTTCTTAACCTGAAACTGTTCTTAACCTGAAGCACCACTTTAGCTAATGGGGCTTCCCGCTGCTGCGCAATTTCTGTTCTCATCCTGAAGCAAATTTCTAAACCCGAGGTACTATTTCTGGGTTAGCAGAGTCTGTAACCTGAAGTGTATGTAACCTGAAGCATATGTAACCCAAGGTACCACTGAAATGTGTAGCATTTCCTTATCCCTAGCTAGAAGCTCCCAATTGTTATAAGTCAGCTTCCCATTGAAACCTCCATTCCATTTTAAAATACCCAAGGGAAAGGATATGCACTCTGACCACTGAGCAAACACCAGCTTCCATAGGAGCCAACTCTTAGGGGGTAAGGGGTCTTCACCACCTCCAATAAAATGTCTGAGGGAGCTGGGCAGCCCCAAAGTTGATGGGAATTGCCATTCAGATGGTATGCGTGCACCACATCATGTGACTGATTGGGTGGGGCGGGGCTAACCAGCCCCACACCCCTATATGATTCAAGTTGGCACAGCTGACAACTTCCAAAAGGAGAAGCTTTGGGCAGCTCTAAGATAGTGCATATATTTTTACTCCATGGTTTTACAAATTCTGCCTTTGAGGAAATCCCCATTTTTGTGCACCATAAGAGATTTGTGGGGTTACTTTGACGTTGTAAGTTTTGAGGGCTCGGGGAATCTGCAATACTCCAACAGAACCTTGATAGAGAGTTGACTGAATTAATAACCAATGTATTGTATTTACAAAGTTACAGGACCCTGGGGGCAATCATGGTGGAGCTTCAGTATCAGGATTCAGGTTCAGTTTTCCAGTCCATGGTTTATCATTCCTGGACTCAGCCAGCTCATGTCTCCTGAAACTGAAGGACAGGCCAGGGGCATGATAACTGATCTGTCTCTCCTATTTGTCGTCATCCCCCCCATTCCACTGACTGAGCAGCCTGGTGTGACGGTAAAGTTTGCTTTGCTGGGCAGGTTGGGTCCCCAAGTGTTTTCTTTTTCTTTTTCGGTGACAGCAAGCAATTAACGAATGGCAGCCTCTGATTGGCCGGAGTTTCAGGAGAGGAGGTTGAAAAGGAGAGGATTTGGAGAGACAGGTTTTTAGGTTGGGATAGAGGTTGGGAGAATAGGTTGGGGCAAGGGGCAGTGTCCTTGAATGTTACCAACTGAAACTCATCCAACACAACAGGGCTAGACTGTGCTCTGCACATCCCTTGAGATTCATCTGCAGTAACAGAGGGGTCAAGTTTCCAGTGGATGCAAGCAATTTTATCCACAATATTTTTTTGCAAACAAGTCGCAGCATTGACAAGTCACAAGCACCCTCCCTGGCTCCCAATGACATGCTCTCCCCATTTTCACCTTGAAGAATTCCTCACCCAGCTTCTCACCCTGGGAGATGGCCACTTTTCCACCTCTCAACCTGGTTACTGGCACCAGGTTGAGATTTTCCTCACCACCACTGGCAGCACATTAAACCTTTTATTTTATTTTCTTGTAAAAGCTCAGACCAATGCATTCATATCATCATGTGGTTGAGATATCTTAAATTCTGAGATACTGTTAGTATCAGAAAATACAAAAGACACACCGATACAAAGGAAATGAATAGAAAGAGGTATATTTAAATAGAAATAATAGCAAAAATGATGGTAATGTTGATGATGTTAAGGTCTATAAAAGAGAGAACAGCATAAAAGTAGGAAAGAGAGGAGAAAAGAAAAGAAAGGGGGAAATAAGAAAAAAAAGGAAAGGAAAGGAAGGAGAGAGGAAAGAGAAATATGGGGAAGAGAAGAATGTGTGTTTGTTTAAAATGCAGATGAAAGCTGTTCAGAAGGCAGATCACTGAAGATAGGTCACAAGAGGAGATGTTATCTAAAAACTTTTCATTCCTGTAGCTTATGAAAAGGACCCATGATTCTATGAGCTTGTTCTCCTATTTGCTTCTGATTTCTGTTCAACAAAAGGCCAAACTCCCAGAATATTAGGATGTCACCACTCTTGCTAGCCATTCTTCCCTTCAGGTCCAGGAGACACCTGTGGGTACAAAGGACATCTGGGTGACCCAGAAAGCAGAAGCTGTTGCCCGATGTCTCCAGCAAAATATATCACCCAGAATGCACAAAGAGAGCTGATGTTCTGGTTTGAATCAATACTGTATCCAAATAAGCACAAAAAGTACAGAATACATATTTATTTATTAATAAATAAATTACTGTGTAGTAACAACCCTGTTACCATATAGGAATAAAAGATCGTAGAAGAAGGTCACTTAAGAATTCGGGAACATTTGGGAAAATACATACAGAGAAAACAACAAATCTTAGTCTAAGCTAGTGTATTTTAACACCACTTTCTGATCCTCAAAGAGATGTGGCAACCATCAGTGAGTACACATCCCTTTCCGGGGCACATCTTCCACTGTGATGTGCAACAACTGGTATTAATAGGCTTAATGGCTCTCATACTGAAGGAAAGGTAGCCATCACTGACACAAAGCGTAAATTAATAATGCAGAATTTTAAAGAATAAAAACTTTACTGAATTAAAATAATCTTCTTAATAAACAACATGTTCCGAACAGTTTGTCTGAGATTACATACTGACTCTGTTCACAACTGAAGCAGACAGACTCTCACATCTTACAGAGAACACGAAAGAGAAACTGGCTACTCAGTCACATGTTAGAATGCCTCAACAGTTAGCCGTTAGGCCTGAATAACTTTAGTAGGCCCAAATGACTGTGCAGTCCCAGCACTTCCCAGCCTGCTTTGCTGCTTCTGCTCTCATGTGTCTTTGTCACATGACAACCATGGCTGCATCAAAAAGAACTTACTGATAAACTACAAAACCTCCAGTGCAAACTTGAATGGCCCCATGGATGAGAGCATGTTCCAAGTTCACCTGATTTCTGGGAAGAGCATGTCTGTGAAATGCTAATTTTTGATTACTTTGTGCCTCATTAGGATTAGGTTGTTTCCAGCTCAGTTTTATCATAAAGCCCGAGAGACAAATACATTCATTTAATGTACCTGTTTACTGACAATGTAGGTGTGGCTAGACTGGAAGAGGCATCTGGCTGACTCCCATAGAGTTCCTTAAAAGGATTGCATCCAATATGAAAAAAGAGCTTTGTGTTACAATATGGAAATATAGGATTTCTGGGAAAGCATGCACTCTCTATTTCCATAATTTCCTGCTCCTCAGTGAGACAGTCCTTCCTAGTTGGAATTCCTGGGCACGTTTCCTTGGCCCATAATAACTCCAAGTCAGCTCCTTCTTCTTCCATAGGTCACCTGCTGCTGAATTCTTCCTTGGCTTTTGATCACTCCGGCATTATGAGGGCTTTTC
Source organism: Podarcis cretensis (assembly GCF_951804945.1). Lineage (NCBI taxonomy): Eukaryota > Metazoa > Chordata > Lepidosauria > Squamata > Lacertidae > Podarcis > Podarcis cretensis. Next base: position 15,877,490 of record NC_137177.1, on the reverse strand, counting down.
TGAGTATATATTTCTTCTTTCCACATTTGGTTTAGACTACTGCCTAGGCTAAACAATGCAGAGGTGTGGGAAAAGTGCAATGGTTGTGTAGCACCCTGCTTGTGGTTAACACTTAGCTGGAATGAAATATTCAACGCAGCAATAGAGAAATTAAAATAATAATTTATTTGTCAGACAAATAATTATGAGGCACAGTGGTATATGGTTACCAAGCTCTGGCCTGGCCTCCTGCCATTCTGGCCAGCACTTATATTTCCTTAATCCAATCCCCTTGCTCCTCCTGTGGCTGCCTCTCTCCAATCAGCCTGGTTGAAATTCCTATTGGCTGTTTGCTAGAACCAATCACAAAAGATACACCCATTTCCTCTTGCCCTTTTATGGGAAACAAAAAGATATATATTCTTCTATCTATAAATGACAAATAAGTAGTAATATATCTTACATGTGTCTCAACAAGGAACCTTAATTACCAGCTCACCTCGCCCTATTGCCCTCCAAAACAGATGGTTTAATCTTAAATTTTTATCTTAAACAGATGTCAAGGATCTTGCATTGAAAGATCTCCTTCTCTTGAAGGTCTTTTAAACAAAGGCCTGACAATCATATGTGTGCTCTAATGATGTTTCCTGCTTGGCAGGGGGGGCTGGGCTGATGGCTGATGGCCCCTGTGATCTCTTCCAACTATATGAAATAAGAATCTAGCATAAGGATTTAACATTTCTTTCTTTCTAATTCCTTTGCATAATTACATTTAAGCCAATATAATTAATATATAACATAGATAGCTTTTTAGAAGAATAAACCTTTTCAAAGTAAAAAGGAAGGAACATTTTACAGCCTCAAAATAAGATAGAAAGAAAACCTCTTCTCCAGCCAAGCCAGTTGCCTTTTTCACTGCTCTTGACCTTTCAACCTTAGGAAAATATGGCTCAAGTTTAATGGGAGGCACATGGTTTTATTTTACTATTTACCCACTCTTAATTATGTTTTTCTCTGCTTTTTTATCTTCTGTAATATGTAGGGTCAGTGTAACCTTGGCTGTCAGCCTGTAATTCCCTTTGACTTTGAGAATTGTTTTCTGCTATAAATCAGGGGGCCCCCTTGTCCAGGAGAATAAACATCTTGCCAAGGTTCTTAGGCAGCTGGTCTTCTGCCTGGCATGAACATTTGAAAATCTTTAAGCTCATTTTAAAATACAGGCCCTGATCAAGCCTTAATAAAAATGCAGGCTATGATTAGATGCCTCAGTTGGGCAAGCCCCTTCTTTCTGGTCTGAAAGAAGCAGCAAAAGGAGGCATTTGTACGGCTTCTGGCAGAAGGGGTGAGGATTCTGACAGGGTCCTAAGTACAACCCCCTTCCCAAAGCCAGAGCTGGACCATAAAGAAGGCTGATCGCTGAAGAATTGATGCTTTTGAATTATGGTGCTGGAGGAAATTCTTGAGAGTCCTACCTGCTGGTAGTCCTAACATAAGAGAGTCCTACCTGCTGGTAGTCCTAACATAAATCATGACACAAAGAGAAGGACACCCCAAGATAGACATCTTAGTGCAGAATGTCCTCTGTTCCTTTTGTGCTGTGTGTGGCTAAAAAATACCTTGGGTGGTGTGAAATGAAGGTATTGCTCTGTCCCTCACCAATTAAACATAAGGGGAACATGCTGGATCAGGGCAATCACCCTTCAAGTCCAGCATCTCAACAGATCCCTGTGGGAAGCCCGAAAGCTGGACTTGACTGTGGCAATATTCTGTCCATCAGCAATTCCCAGGCACCAAGTATTCAGAGACAAACTTCCTTTGATGGTAGAGGTAGAACATAGCCTTTGTGGGTACTTTGCCCTGCCTGAATTTGTCTAATCCTCTTTTTAAGTCATCTAAATTGGTGGCCATCAATGTCTGCTGTTAGGGTTGCAAAAGAGCAAAAAGAGGGTTCCAGAAAAGCAAAAAAGAGCACTGCAAGGGTTCTTCTTATCTTTTGAAAATGGAAGATGGGATTTCTAGCAGGTATAAATAACTAGCTGGATTAAATCCAATACAATGTGGCCTGGGACAGTCATCACCAAACAGAAGAGCTTAGTCAATGTATCTCTCCCAGTCCCAACAATCTGACACAGTTTTGTAAAATGATTTAATTAGCTCTCAGTAATGATCTTGGAGTCACTGTATTCTATTAAGTGTCTACCAATGTGTCCCTGGAACCTTTCAACAGTCCTGAGCTATGTCTAGCTCTACCACCGCAGTAGTCACCTGAGCAGTACCCTGAGGCTTTCATTGCACTTTGATTAGCAGCTTGGAAAATCAGAAAAAGTAAATTGCTCTTTCCAATTCGTTAAGACCCCACATCAAGTAAGAGCAAAGACAGAGACACTAGTTCAGAATATACCTTTATCCATCAAGGACCAAGCAACTTCCCATAGATCTTGGAGGTCATAGTATTAGCAGTTTAGGCACATGTCTGTAGCAAATGAGGGCTACGACCACGCACTGAAGAATATGGTTGGCAGTCTCAGCCATTGTGGGAGGAAATTTAAAAGCCTCATCACAAACCATTCAAGCACTTTGTTTGCAGTAGAACGACCAAAGCACTAAATTAGTTGTTCTGCTTTAATGATGGGCATTAAACCACTTGACTGGTTGAGAGAATGGCCATGGCAGTGATGAGGTGGTTTTTTTACTCAACAAAATGCTTATTAAAAAAAAAGTTTGAAGAGGGTAAAAAGAAAGAAATATTGGAAGAAGTGATTTAAAAACCTGGAAAAGATTCAGAGGTGTTAGTGAACCAAGAAACTGAATGAAAGATTAAAATGTTAAGGTAGATTTTTTTAAAAAAAAAATTCAAACAAATGAGGAAAACTGCTTGCTTGGCAGTTAAAAAAGAACCATGAATTGAATGTAATAAATAAATTGAAAGTAGAAGGAAAAATAATAGAAAACCCGAACGACAGTAGACAACAATTTGTAAAATATTATACAGAGCTATATTGAGCCGGTAAAGAATATAAAGCTAAAACTGGAGAATATTTAAAGCACAGTAATTTACCAAAGATTCCAAAACAGAAAATCAATTATTTAAATGCACCAATAATAATACAGGAAGGGCAATAAGAAATGAAAAGCAAGCAGCTTTGATGTTTGTGGATGCAGAGAAGGACTTTGATAACGTGTCATGGACCTTTATGGTGGTGGGGGGGGAATATGGAGATGATGAATTTTGGAAAATCATTCCTAAGGGGAATTAACGCAAGTTATGCAGACCAGCAGGCAATGTTGATAGTCAATAATGTAGTATCAGAAAATGTAAAATTACAAAAGGGACAAGACAGAGTTTGGCCCCTGTCACCATTACTGTTCATTTTAGTATTAGAGACCCTGGTGAGAAATATAAGATCTGATGAAGAAATAAAAGGTATAACAGCTGAGTGCAAAGCATATAAGCTGGGAACCAGGCAGAAGGCCTTCTTGGGAGTTGTACCTACACTGTGGTATGGCCTCCTATTAGATGTCAAGGAGATAAGTAACTATGGCCTCCTATTAGTTGTCAAGGAGATAAGTAACTATAGAACTTTTGGAAGACATCTGAAGGCAGTCCTGTATAGGGAGATTTTAAATGTTTGATGTTTTATTATGTTTCTGTATATGCTTGAAGGCACCCAGAGTGGCTGAGGTTACCCAATCAGATGGGGTGGGGAGTAGAAATAATAAAATTATTATTATTACTATTAAGAGGAATCCTTAGATGGAGGCCATTTTGAGGGGCTATTTTGTAGGTGGCTTCAGGACTTTTGCCCTTGCCTATTTGGCTCTAAATTGCTTTCTTGAGTGCCTTCATCATTGACATTGTAAACTGTAAATTATCTATATCGAAAAATAAATCTTAGAAGTGTCAGTCAACAACTAATGAGATCATAGACAATTCCTTCACTGAGTTTTGAATTTCAGTATGTTCCTCTTTATCTTTGTTGTGTACAAACAACACCCATTCCCGAACCTCACTGAACCATTTGTTCCCAAGTGTTGCCTGCGACATGAGACAATGGCCTATAAATAACTCCAGGTAAGCCTCTACCTGCATCAATTCCCTTGTTGATCCATCTCTGCTCTGAGTCTCCTAATCTTTCCAGAATGATGAAGGCACTCCTGAGCGCAAGCCTCCTCTTGGTCCTGCTTTCTCCAGGTAAGATGGGGAACATTTAATTACCTTTAGAGGACACTGAAAAGAACTTGCAGCTTGGGAGATAAGGGGAATTAAAAGTGCAGATCAACACCCCACAGAGCAAGGAGTGCAGGGTTACCAAGAGAAAGTAGCAGAGAGTTAGGTCATGAATATTTCTTGTGATGTCATTATGATGGGCCCGATGATCCTTTTTCCCCCGGCACCGTTGGGCCCGTCCTCTCACTTAAGTATAGTGCACACAACTCACAGAACACCAATCCCACGGATTTCCACAGTCTACCTCAGATTATCTTGTAGGGGATTTGCATGAAGTAAAACTTAATAATTAGGAGTCTCGGGCAGGATTTGTTCAAATTAACAATAACAATTTTATTTAACAAGGAAGTTTATGACACGAGTAGATAAAACTTAGGATACTTCAGTTTACAATGTTATTTCACTTCAAGGTTTTCTCACTTAATACTTTGGTTCTTAACAAGGTGGTACTTTCTGTCAGTTACACACCCCTAGACAACCCTACTCCTGAGGCACTCCAAGGTTTCACTGGTTTGGGAGTCTTCTCTTACTAGAAGAATCTCTCCCCTCCTGACTGGAATGAGACCTAAGTAGACTGTCTCTTTACAGCTTCTACTTCTACTTTCTCAACCTCAGCCCCCCAGTTAATTTCTGGCCTAAATACTCTTACAGGACACCACACACTGTTCTTCACACTAAGCTCAGAGACTCCTTTCTCTAGCGTGTGATATTTTCCTCAGAGTGGATGTTTCTGCCCAGAACCAACTCTTACTCCCTATCTTCCTACCTATCCTCCCAACCTCAATCCCAACCTACTCCAAAACCTCCTCCCAACACTCCCTCCAAAACTCACTCCTCCTTTCTCTCCAAATCCTCTCCTTTTCAACTCCCCCTCCTGGAACCTTGGCCAATCAGAGGGTGTCGTACATTAACCCTTTTCTGGCATGGGGAAAAGAAACAGAAAATACTTGGGGACCCAACCTGCCCCAGCAAAAACAAACTTTTCCTTCACAGTCATCCAGATAAATGATGTCATAGAGATAAACAATGAATTTATTGCAGAGAAAAAAATAAATCGGAAAAATAGAAACTGAAAGTAAGTTAAATTGATAGATTGGTTCACCCCTAGTCCAGGATCCTGTCCTCACACTGGCCAACCAAATGATTATGGGAAGCTCACAGGACCTCAGTGCAACAACTTTTTATACTGGAGGTAGTACGTAGGCATCATGTTTAGTAGCCACTGAGAGTCTTATTTTCCATCAATTTGTCTAATTCTCTTAAAAAGCCATTCAAATTGGTGGCATTGACTACATCTTGTAGAAAATTCCTTTTTCCCCCAAATTTTTTTATTAGTTTTCCAAATTTATAACAAATAAAAAACGCACCAAAAACAAACGAACAAACAAACATTTATCCTAATTGTAATAGTTTCACTTTTGTTAACTTTGTTGGGTGACTTCCTTGAATCCCCCTGGCTAAGTTTCCATGTAAGTCATTGTAGCAGTTTTACAAAACTATTTTCACAAAAAAATTACTTAGTCAATTAACATCTTTCTTTCTTTTCATTTTAACTTAACATAGTATTCTACAACATCACAAATGTAAATCCTAGGCCTATCTGATGTTGTTGTTTAGTCGTGTCCGACTCTTCGTGACCCCAAGGACCAGAGCACGCCAGGCACTTCTGTCTTCCACCGCCTCCCGCAGTTTGGTCAAACTCATGCTGCTAGCTTCGAGAACACTATCCAACCATCTTGTTCTCTGTCGTCCCCTTCTCCTTGTGCTCTCCATCTTTCCCAACATCAGGGTCTTTTCGAGGGAGTCTTCTCTTCTCATGAGGTGGCCAAAATATTGGAGCCTCAGCTTCACGACCTGTCCTTCCAGTGAGCACTCAGGGCTGATTTCCTTATCTGATACTCACAAGTAATTCTATTTAAGTTATCTTAACATATTTAGCTAAGTAGTCTTTGAATTTCTTCCATTCGTCTTGGTACGCCTCCTCCTTCTGGTTGCGAAGTCTTCCGGTCAGGTCGGCTAGCTCCCAAAAGTCCATCACCTTCATCTGCCATTCCTCCACTGTTGGTACTTCTTGTGATTTCCAATTTTTGGCCAACAAAATTCTAGCTGCAGTTGTGGAATACAAAAACAATCTGACATATTTCTTGGGAAATTCCAAACCTGTTATTCTAAGTAGAAAGGCTTCTGGTTTCTTAATAAATGTATATTTCAACATTTTTTCCAATTCCTTATAAATCTTTTCCCAGAAGTCTTTCACCTTGGGATCTTGTAGAAAATTCCATAGTTTAATTGTGCTAAGATGTGAGTTTGTAACCAAAGAGTGGAAAGAAAATGTATCGTATTTAAGTGAGAGTCTGGATGGGAGAAAAAGTGGGTCGTGGGAAAGGGAGAGTTCACCCCCCCCACACTTCTTAGAAACAATTAAAGCAGTGTTGTGGGCAATAGCTTTGAGAGTTTTAATTAATGAGTGTTTTACTCATTTCCTTTTATTTTACTCTATTCTGTTGAAATGCTTTTAAAATTGAACCCCTTTTAATTTAGAAGTTTTAATTTACTATCACCTCCTCCTCTTAGTCTCATTAAGCAAACTGCAAAATCAAACTAATAATAATGTTAATGATCATAATAATCCATGAAGTAAACTTTTGCTTCTGTATTCAGCATTACCTCTGAACTGCAGATATATTTATAACAAGACTGGACTGACATATAATCGCTATGCTAAAATAACTTGTGACTCCAAGAAAGATTCCTGTTTTGCCAGTGTTCTGCGTACAAATATAAGTAAGTTTTTCCTGCCTTTTTGTCTTTTGCTGTTGGATTAGATCCAGGTTAAGATTGTTGAACTTTAAGGGTTCTACTAGTATATAGAAGTCTATGCTAGGGCAACTCACCCATGAAAAAAGAGAGTTGAGGAAGCTGTAGCACTTCAGCTATAGATGAATTAGAACTCCCATCAGCCTCAGTTAGCCTGGCCACCAGTCAGGGATGATGGGAGATCTAGTCCAACAACATCTGGAGGATCATAGCTTCCCAATCCTGAAGTAAGCAATGGCTTGCATATGAAAATGGAGAATCTAACATCACCTGATCACAACCAGTGGCTGAATCTGTGTGCTTATCTCCAAGCTTGGAGAACTTGATTTGCATTAATGAGAAATCCCTATTGACCCAAAACAATGAACTCCAATTTAGTTTTGGTTATCAAACTAGACAATAAACCTAGAATATAAACTGAATATTCCCTTTGCCATAAATGACATTGAAATTGAGAGTCCTTTCACAGATCTATAAAAAACTAATCAAAAGCTGAGCAATTGGGATGGGAAATGGAGGTGCTTCACACTTTCATGGCTCCCCCTCCCCCCTCAAGTAATTTTGAAATAACTCTCAGTGATGAAATGATTAGGAAGGAACCAGCATTACGGGAGTATTCTTGCAGTTCACCTATTAAAAAGGGTTTCCGTTACCCAGCTTGATTCAGTGTGGGCCTCTCCACCTGATGAACTTCTTTCATACTTCAGCCATTGGTTAAGGTTGATTTGATTCCTTTGCCAGTGTGGTGTAGTGGTTAAGAGCAGTAGACTCGTAATCTGGTGAACCGGGTTCGCGTCTCCGCTCCTCCACATGCAGCTGCTGGGTGACCTTGGGCCAGTCACACTTCTTTGAAGTCTCTCAGCCCCACTCACCTCACAGAGTGTTTGTAGTGGGGGAGGAAGGGAAAGGAGAATGTTAACCGCTTTGAGACTCCTTCGGGTAGTGATAAAGCGGGATATCAAATCCAAACTCCTCCTCCTCCTCCTCCTCCTCCTCCTCCTCCTCCTCTTCTTCTTCTCCTCCTTCTTCTCCTTTTTCTTCCTTGTTCCTGATTAACCCACCCCTTCTACCCTGAAGGACATGGGTGCCATTTCTGGTTTATCTGAGGTGCCAAAATGCATTGGGGCAATCCTGGGTGGGTTGGTGGTGTTCACTTGACCACCTGTTCCAACATCACTGCTATATTTTTGGAGGGAGAGGGGCAAGTGGGCAGTAAGTTTGGTGCAATGCAAGTGTCTTGCCAAGTGTCTTCTGTTCAACAACAGGAGTTCTGTGAAGCATGCCCCGAACCTGCAAACTGTTATGATCGACTAGCAGCTAGAGTGCAGTGTATGTCAGATGTATTGTAAGATGTATAGGAGAAGGCATGAGTCCTCGTGCTAGAAATTGGATGTGAAATGAAGTTCTACATACAATCCAAATTTAAAGCATTATACAAATTAATTGCAAACATAAAAACAGAGGTTGGTCCTATGGATTAAGGAGGCAAGAGACTACTGCTTGTGGCAGAGAGCTGAACTCATAAATGCCTGCAGAAAACTATTCTGTTCCACCAGGGCTATGCAGATCATTAAGAATAGATCTTTCCACAGGTTGGCTATTTGCAGATTAGCTGCGCTGCAGAAAGCATGCTGGGGAGACCACACATTACAAGGAATGGAAATATAACTTCTGCTAGGTTTTAATAACAAAAACTCTTTTTACATTAATTATAATATATCAATAAGCATGACCCATCCACCAAGGTAGTGAGAGAGCTAGGTGCTGCTCTTTATATACTATACTCAACAGCTTTATTACCACACCTTAACAGCACCTGATATACTGCTTCACAGCTGTAAAACTAGGTCACGTTATTTGCTCTGGCCCTTAAAGAAATTCACATCTTGTGGAACAATAATGAACCTTCAAATTTAAAGAGACCATTCATCACCACACTGGTTAATTGATATCAATCTATTTACTTTTAATGTTGTTTTTATTGTATCTCTTATGTATTATTACTGAAAAAACATTTTGATATTTTTTCCTTTTATGTTATAGCAGTGCACACGCATTTAAACAAACAAACAAACAAACAAACAGCACCTCACTTTAGATTGTCAAATTTAATAATACTTTCCATATTTCTTTCAATTTCTTTTCCATAGTAGAACTCCGAGCGCAACTTTTGAATCAATGCACGCCATCTGACAATTGTTTCTCAGGCAATTACAGCTTCACTGCAGGGGATGGTAAATTCTTTGAGATGAAGAAGCACTGCTGCAACACTGAACTGTGTAACAATGCAATTCTCAGCCGTAAGTTTCTGTATAATGTTAAAATTCACAACATGTTAGGGCTTTGCATTGGATTTGGCCAAAGGCTGGAGCCTTAGTCAATCAGCAGTACTCAGAGGACTTGGGCCTCATTCAAAAGGGGTGAGACAGCCCCAGATGGCTATATGGGTTGAGCCATGCAGCACTATTAGGGCCTCTCAAGGGGTGGAGAGGCAGGCAGGATGAAGAAGCAGGCATGAGGAGAAACTGTGAAGAAGAGGGACCTGCTGGGCAGCTATATCTCTGCCTGAGAAGGGATGGGTTCCCTTTCCAACCAGGCTTCTCCTGAATCTGTCCCAATGTCAATCCTAAACCCAGATTGGGTCTAGATAATCTTTTCATCCAATAATACTTGCAGGTTCCCCACCAAAACTGTAAAGCCCTTGGGTGAATTACAATAATATAATATACATGTACAAAAAACAGATAAAACCATTAACATGCTCATTATACTTTTGATTTTGGCAGTTCCTGATCACAGCGTGCTGGCTGAAAATGGCCTGAAGTGCCCAGCCTGCTTCTCCGAAGGAACCACAGAGTGTGAAAGTGAGAAGACCATCGACTGCCTTGGGAATGAGACCCAGTGTGTTGTTTTTAAAGGAGCTCTTCATATAGGTAACATTGCTACTCAGACAGGGGGAAAGGGCCTAGTCATTGGCTGGCTCATGCAAACTCCCTCCTGTTCTCCTATTCTCCCTCCCCCCTTTCCCTTTCCCTTGCATATTACTAAAAATGTGAGAGGGACCACATCTCTCACTGGCCCCACTCTGCAACCTTCCGTAATGTTTTGCCTACCTGGACTGTTTCCTTTAACTCTCATAATGTCTCGCTTGTCCAGAAGGAGTATTCAGAGCGAGATGTGTATGTAAAACACCCTTCTGAACAAAAGTAAAAAGTGCATTCATTGCTTCACCCCAGTTGCTCCTGGATCTCTCCACCATTGGGTTGAAGTCCAGGACAAAATGTGTCCTCTTGTGAGGCATCTAATCATAGCCTGCATTTTTATTAAGGCTTGATCAGGGCCTGTATTTTAAAATGAGCTTAAAGATTTTCAAATGTTCATGCCAGGCAGAAGACCAGCTGCCTAAGAACCTTGGCAAAATGTTTATTCTCCTGGACAAGGGGCCCCCCTGATTTATAGCAGAAAACAATTCTCAAAGTCAAAGGGAATTACAGGCTGACAGCCAAGGTTACACTGACCCTACATATTACAGAAGATAAAAAAGCAGAGAAAAACATAATTAAGAGTGGGTAAATAGTAAAATAAAACCATGTGCCTCCCATTAAACTTGAGCCATATTTTCCTAAGGTTGAAAGGTCAAGAGCAGTAAAAAAGGCAACTGGCTTGGCTGGAGAAGAGAGGTTTTCTTTCTATCTTATTTTGAGGCTGGAAACTGTTCCTTCCTTTTTTTACTTTGAAAAGGTTTATTCTTCTAAAAAGCTATCTATGTTATGTATTAAATATATTGGCTTAAATGTAATTATGCAAAGGAATTAAAGCTAAGAAATGTTAAATCCTTATGCTAGATTCTTATTTCATATAGTTGGAAGAGATCACAGGGGCCATCAGCCACCAGCCCAGCCCCCCTGCCAAGCAGGAAACATCATTAGAGCACACATATGGTTATTTGTTTAAAGACCTTCAAGAGAAGGAGATCTTTCAATGATGATGTGAACTCAAGATCCTTGACATCTGTTTAAGATAAAAATTTAAGATTAAACCATCTGTTTTGGAGGGCAATAGGGCGAGGTGAGCTGGTAATTAAGGTTCCTTGTTGAGACACATGTAAGATATATTACTACTTATTTGTCATTTATAGATAGAAGAATATATATCTTTTTGTTTCCCATAAAAGGACAAGAGGAAATGGGTGTGTCTTTTGTGATTGGTTCTAGCAAACAGCCAATAGGAATTTCAACCAGGCTGATTGGACAGAGACAGCCACAGGAGGAGCAAGGGGGCTGGATTAAGGAAATATAAGTGCTGGCCAGAATGGCAGGAGGCCAGGCCAGAGCTTGGTAACCATATACAACTGTGCCTCATATTTATTTGTCTGACAAATAAATTATTATTTTAATTTCTCTATTGCTGCGTTGAATATTTCATTCCAGCTAAGCGTTAACCACAAGCAGGGTGCTACACTTGCTCAAAAAGCATATTTATTATGTAAAAGGCATGTAATAAGTTTCCTTAAATTCTGTGACAATGAGCAGTATCTGGCTAACTCAGCCATTAGTGCAAGGACTTACAGTTGTACAACAGGATTTCCGCTCTCTCCTGCCTGTATGTGTTCTTTATCCTCCCAAATGTATTTAGGAGGACAAAGAGAGGGAGGATATACTCAGTTCCACAAGCATACATCACTTTGCTGATGTCATGATTTAGCTACATTAGTAAAGATATAGCACTTTTTATTCGTTATAACACTGTGACACCAGATGGCTTGATGGAATCCCGTCTTTCGTCATGGCATTTGCTTGTATGAAGTTTGCAATGCATTTAACTAAATCACATTTTTTGATGTGTCTAGATCCAGCCTTAGATGAATACATCCCAATCAACATAGTTTTGAGGAATAATGCTGTTTGGAGACAAGACAAATTTGCCAAATCCCTCCTTTCTGAAAAGAAGAGGGAATTTGGAATGAATGGGGGAAGGGAATCTGGGTTGATTTGCCCCATAAAGGAAGAGGCAGAGTCAAGGCCATTTGAGCTGCTTCTGCCCTACATTCCTTCTTCTTATCATTTTACTGCCCTTTATAGCCTGGGCTTTGCAAATTTCTCTTCTAAGGGCAGAGTAAGAATTCTGAGGGGAATTCCTGATTGGCTCTTGCAGTCCCCCCTTTTCACCTACTTCATGTTAGATGTGTTTAACATGAAATTAGTAAAATAAAATGAGGATTCTCTGGATGCTTAGATCACAGTGGGGCAATGAGGAAGCCTCAGTGGGCATCCAACTGTCCTGAGAGACAATGGAGTGCACCTCCAGCTTTTTGTGTGTGTGGCTGTTGACTCATGCCAGGTTCAAACACTCAATGCTCCCACACCAGGGAAGGGAGTGTTGTTTTCAAATCTTGCTGCGTGGCCTGGATCTACTCAATCTAGTTAATTAGGCTTGTTTTCAGATCCTCTAATTTCATTATATTTTATAAATATAACCCGTTTACTAATAATCTTTGTGTCTTGAGACTCCTTTGGGTATGATGGCAATTCTGAATTACATATGAGTTATTTTTTTACCTTAACTTCTGATGTTGAAAATTTTGTATATTCATGTTCCGATGAAATTATATTTTTCAGATTTCTTAAATATACACATTTTAAAACTAACTAATTAAAATTCTCATTCACTGTCACAGGCAGAATCTTCTAGCCCTGGGTAAAGGACTTATGTCAATATTTGTTTTCTTTTCCCTCAGCTTATTCTAGGCTCCAGCATTTCACGTTCCAAGGTTGTGGAACAACAGATTTTTGTGCCATCCCGGAAAACAGAAGAACACTTGGATCTGGGGAATTTGGCCTTTTTATTACCCAAAAAAGATGTTATACTGCTTCAGGAATATCACGCCAGCCTGAACATGAAGGGTAAATAGGACAGTGTAGACCTCCGCCTTGTGTATTGCAAAATCCATGACAATGAGGGGGAATTGGAGGCCTAGTGGTGAAATCCAGGGCTTAGGATTTGTGGATCTTTCTTTTTTGCTTTTGGTGGAGGTAAACGGAAGCAAGGGGCAATGAAAAAGGGGTCAAAATGTGGGGTTGTAGATTCTAACTACAAAGAACCCTGTAGTGTATCATTAACAAATAGTTAAGTTTTCATTATGATCATTACAAAACAAAATAAATGGTTATGGGAAATAAAATTTTGGTTCTTAGTTCTGTTTCAGATACAAATGCAATTATTATTTATTGGTTTAGCTGAAGCAATTACAAAATCAAAAATACATAAAACAGGATAAAAGCAGAATTATTTTTTCTCCTTATAATTGTCACTGTAAAGGCAGAACAGACCACTTTTTCAGAGGTGTATGGGCACTTGTCCCTTAATAAAAAGTTTATCATATACCCAATCCATCTCTCATTTGGGAGGTTTAAATATTTGAACAAAACTTCTCTTAAGTCCTCATAGATGGGACAAACCAGCAAGTAGTTGGGTAAATATTTCAGAACCTCATCTCCATGTAGGCAAACATTTTCTACAAAGGGAATCCGGTGATAGCATCCTTCAACTTCAGACACTGGAGTCACAGCTGTAAATGCTTTCCCCCATTTGGTGTTTGTGATGCTGGTTACATAGTGATGAGGTTGAATGTGTAGTTTGGCATATCAAGATGCAGGATGGTCCCACCCATGAAGCAAGGTGTGGTGACCATCTTAGGTGGCTGGATTGATAGGGGTGGTCAGGAACATGGCCCCCCAGAGCACAGCAGGACAGTCAGCCTCAGAAATTGAGCTGAGCTAGCAAAGGGCTAACTCTGCAAATGCAAGCTGTCTGTTTGAGTTTAGAGAGGACAGCCCACCCCCTTTTTCCCCAGGGAATAATCTTTTTGTTCTCATGAGGAAGAGAGGAAGTGTTGGAAGCCAGGCAACCATCAGATAAGCCAGAGTCTGAGGCGGTGTCTTCTGGGGAAGAAAGGTAAAAAAGGTAAAGGACCCCTGGACGATTAAGCAACTATGGGGTTGTGGCGCTCATCTCGCTTTCAGGCCATGGGAGTCAGCGCTTCTCCAAAGATAGCTTTCTGGGTCATGTGGGCAGCATGACTAAACCGTTTCTGGTGCAACGGGACACTGTAATGGAAACCAGAGCACACGGAAATGCCATTTACCTTCCCACCACAGCAGTACCTATCTATCTACTTGCACTGGTGTGCTTTTGAACTGCTAGGTTGGCAGGAGCTAGGACAGAGCAACGGGAGCTCACCCTGTGATCGGCAAGCCCAAGAGGCTCAGTGGTTTAGACCACAGCGCCACCCGCATCCCTCTGGGGAAGAGACAGGCCAGCCATTCAGTCCCTGAATGAGGAGAGTGGAGAAGCTTTAAGAGCAATGGAAGGGAAGGAGAAGAAAGGCGGGATTTTGGCGTTCATGGATACGATGTTCCAAGACCCCCAGAGGCAGACTGCTGCTTCCAGGCAATTGCTTAATTTGAGGCAGGGGAGTAGAACAGTGATGCAATTTTGGGCGGAGTTCAATATGTGGTGACAACAGCTGGAGTGGGGGGAGAAGCCCCTTGTGGCGTTGTATCAAGCCGGGCTTAATGGGGACTTACTGGATGAGCTGGCCAGGATGCGCACTCTCGCAGAGCGAGAGAGAAGGAGAATAAAGAGGCTGTGCTTTGTCTGTGGCACACCATACTCTGGATGTGTTTTTCTTGTAAACAAACTTACATAAAACTGACAGAGAGTCCTTGCCACTTATCAGGCTGCATGCCTGCCAGAGATCATTATAGGGGCAGCAGATCTGGCCTGCAAGGAATTCCTTGCCCATTGCTGCTGCCACAGTGGCAGCAACAGCTGCACTCCTTAGAGACCAGATTTACACCTCCCCTCCCAAATCAGGTCACCTCTTCAGTGGGCTCTTGGAAAATTAGGAGGTGCTGCTAGTCTCCTCCATTCCTTGTTTTCTGTGGAGATATATATATATATATATATATATATATATATATATATATAATCTTTATTGAGGTCCAAAAACCCATAGAACAACTTCAGAACAAAATACAGTTAAGACAGCCAACCACAAAAGATAGAGAGAAACTGAGGCGGTCATTTTGTTTTGCCTCCGGCTTGATGATCTTTGTTTCTTTTGACCAACTAAAACACAACAGGGCTAGACTGTGCTCTGCATACCCCTTGAGATTCATCTGCAGTAACAGAGGGGTCGAGTTTCCAGTGGATGCAAGCAATTTCATCCTCAATATTTTTTGCAAACATGGTAATGTTAGGGTCTATAAAAGAGAGAACAGCATAAAAGTAGGAAAGAGAGGAGAAAAGAAAGGGGGAAATAAGAGAAAAAGGAAAGGAAAGGAAAGGAAAAGAGGAAGGAAGGAGAGGGGAAAGAGAAATATATGGAGGAGAGGAATGTGTGCTTGTTTAAAATGCAGATGAAAGCTGTTCAGAAGGCAGATCACTGAAGATAGGTCACAAGAGGAGATGTTATCTACAATCTTTTCATTCCTGTAGCTTATGAAAAGGGCCCATCATTCTAAGAGCTTGTTCTCTTGTTGGATTCTGATTTCTGTTCAACAAAAGGCCAACCTCCCAGAACATTAGAATGTCACCCCTCTTGCTATCCATTCTTCCCTTCAGGTCCAGGAGACACCTGTGGGTACAAAGGACATCTGGGTGACCAAGAAAGCAGGAGCTGTTGCCCAATGTCTCCAGCAGGATGCACAAAGAGATCTGAGGTTCTGGTTTGAATCAACACTGTATCCAAATAAGCACAGAAAGTACAGAATACATATTTATTTTAAAAAATAACAACAGTGTAGTAAGAACCCTGTTACCATATAGGAATAAAAGATCATAGAAGAAGGTCACTTAAGAATTCGGGAACATTTGGGAAAATACCTACACAGAAAACAACAAATCTGACTTAATCTAAGCGTATTTTAACACCAATTTCTGACCCTCAAAGAGATGTGGCAACCATCAGTGAGTACACATCCCTTTCCGGGACACATATTCCACTGTGATGTGCAACAACTGGTATTAATAGGCTTAATGGCTCTCATACTGAAGGGAAGGTAGCCATCATGACTGCATAAAAAAGAACTTACTGATAAGCTACAAAACCTCTAGTGCAAACTTGCATGGCCCCATGGATACAAGCAGGTTCCAGGTTCCCCTGATTTCTGGGAAGAGCTTGTGTGGGACATGCTAATTTTTGATTACTTTGTGCCTCATTAGGAGTAGGTTGTTTCGAGTTCACTTTTATCATAAAGCCCGAGAAACAAACATATTCATTTAAAGTACCTGTTCACTGACAATGTGGGTGTGGTTGGACTGGAAGAGGCATCTGGCTGACTCCCACAGAGTTCCTTAGAAAGATTGCATCCAATATGAAAGAAGAGCTTTGTGTTGCAATATAGAAATATAGGATTTCTGGGAAAGCATGCACTCTCTATTTCCATAATTTCCTGCTCCTCACTGGAACAGTCCTTCCTAGTTGGTACATTTCCTTGGCTCATAAATCTGTCCAAGTCAGCTCTTTCTTCTTCCATAGGTCACCTGCTGGTTCATTACTCCTTGGCTTTTGATCACTCTGCCATTATGAGGGCTTTTCTGAGTATATATTTTTTCTTTGCACATTTGGTTTAGACTACTGCCTAGGCTAAACAATGCAGAGGTGTGGGAACAGTGCAAGGGTTGGGCAAGCCCCTTCTTTCTGGTCTGAAAGAAGCAGTAAAAGGAGGCATTTGTACAGCTTCTGGAAGAAGGTGTGAGGATTCTGACAGGGTCCTAAGTACTACCCCCTTCTTCCCAAAGCCAGAGCTGGACCATAAAGAAGGCTGATCGCTGAAGAATTGATGCTTTTGAATTATGGTGCTGGAGGAAATTCTTGAGAGTCCCATGGACTGCAAGAAGATAAAACCTATCCATTCTTAAGGAAATCAGCCCTGAGTGCTCACTGGAAGGACATATCCTGAAGCTGAGACTCTAATACTTTGGCCACCTCATCTTTCCCAACATCAGGGTCTTTCCGAGGGAGTCTTCTCATGAGAAGAGAAGACTCCCTCGAAAAGACACTGATGTTGGGAAAGATGGAGAGTACAAGAAGAAGGGGATGACAAAGGATGAGCTGGTTGGATAGTGTTCTCGAAGCTAGCAGCATGAGTTTGACCAAACTGCGGGAGGCAGTGGAAGACAAGAGTGCCTGGCGTGCTCTGGTCCATGGGGTCACGAAGGGTTGGACACGACTAAACAATTAAACAACAATAACAAGTAGTCCTAACATAAATCATGACGCAAAGAGAAGGAAACCCCAAGATAGACAACTTAGTGCAGAGTGTCCTCTGTGCCTTCTGTGCTGTGTGTGGCTAAAATGTACCTTGGGTGGTGGGAAATGAGGGTATTGCTCTGTCCCTCAGCAGTTAAACATAAGGTGAACATGCTGGATCAGGGCAATCACCCCTCAAGTCCAGCATCTCAACAGATCCCTGTGGGAAGCCTGCAAGCTGGACTTGACTGCGACTGTGACAATATTCTGTCCATCAGCAATTCCCAGGTACCAAGTATTCAGAGGCAAACTTCCTTTGACGGTAGAGGTAGAACATAGCCTTTGTGGGTAACTTTGCCCTGCCTGAATTTCTCTAATCCTCTTTTTAAGTCATCTAAATTGGTGGCCATCTATGCCTCCTTAGGGTTTCTATATCTTGAAGAGCAAAAAAGAGCACAGCCAGGGTTCTTCTTATCTTTTGAAAATGGTAGATGGGATTTCAAGCGGGTATAAATAACTAGTTGGGGTAAATTCAAAACAATGTGGCTTAGGACAGTCATCACCAAACGGAAAAACTTAGTCAAAGTATCTCTCCCTGTCCTGACAATCTGACACATTTAGACCAAGGAGGGGCAAAGTTCTGTAAAATGATTTAATTAGCTCTCAGTAATGATCCTGGAGTCGTTGTATTCTATTCAGTGCCTACCAGTGTGTCCCTGGGACCTTTCAACAGACCTGAGGTATGTCTAGCTTTGCCAGCTGAGCAAAGTGCAGTATCTGAGCAGTACCTTGAGGCTTTCAGTACCTGAGCAGTAGCTTGAGGCTTTCATTGCACTTTGATTAGTGGCCTGGAAGATTGTACATTGTTCTTTCCAGTTCGGTAAGACCCTACATCAAGTATGACCAAAGATAGAGGCACTGGCTCAGAATATACCTTTATCCATCAAGGAGCCATCAACTTCCCATAGACCTTTGATGTGATAGTATTAGCAGTTTGTGCACATGTCTGTAGCAAATGAGGGCTATAGCCAGGCACTGAAGAATATGGTTTGCTGTCTCAGCCATTGTGGGAAGAGATTTCAAAACATTATTGCAAGCCATTCAAACAGTGCTTGCAGCAGAACAACTAAAGCACTAAATTAATTGTTCTGCTTTAATGATGGACACAGTCAGATGTCCTCAATTGACATTGCAGCCTTCTTGGGAAAAGTTGCATATTTGGAGCTGTCCTTGATCCTGCAGTATCCCTACCAGGGGAGTTGACACCTTCCCTGCTGCCCTGCACCAGTATATGGCTCCTTTAAAATTTCTGCTTTAAAATTGCTATGTATATACAGCCTAATAAAACTGAATGGCAGGCATGCTTTTGAAATAAGAATTTAAAAATGCAGATTACAAAAAAGCATTGAGGAGCTGTAGTAGCCTGGGTGCATAAAACAACAAAGTCTCAGAGGAGCACTGTATCAGATTCAGCTAGAGGCACTTTATTTAATTATTACAGAAAAACTCTGAACCACATAGGTGGGAAAGACCAAATGTGTATAGTGTGCAAATCAACTGTTAGGTTCCAGTGCTTTGGGGGCAAGCCTGGAGGGTCAGTTTTCCTGGTTAAAGCATCCATTGCTTCCATGAGACCTTGAGTCCATTCCATACTTTCTAGCCTTGCTGGAATGGATCTAATATCCAGGCTTTTTCTGAAGGAGCATCTCTACCCCCATCATTCAGGCCACACACTGAGATCTAGTTCTGAGGGCCTTCTGGCGATTCTGTCACTGTGAGAAGGCAACCAATCAGAGGGCATCTTGGTAGTGATGCCCACACTGTGGATCAACCTCCCATCAGGTGTCAAGGAGATAAGCAACTATGAAACCTTTAATGATTATCTGAAGACAGCCCTGTATAAGGAGGTTTTTAATGTTTGATGTTTTATTATATTTCTGTATAGGCTTGAAGCCACCCAGAGTGGCTGGGGTGACCCAGTCAGGTGGGTGGGGAAGAAATAATAAAATCATCATCATTATTAAGAGGAATCCTTAGATGGAGGCTATTTTGAGGGGCTTTTCTGTAGGTGACCTCTGGGCTTTTACCCTCACCTATTTTGCTCTAAATTGCTTTCTTGAGTGTCTTCACCATTTACATTTAAATTGTATATTATTTATATCAAAAAAGAAATCTGAGAACTGTCTATCAACAACTAATGAGATCATAGACGCTGAGCTTTGAATTTCAGTATGTTCCTCTTTATCTTTGTGGTGAACAAACAACACCCATTCCCGGACCTCACTGAACCATTTCTTCCCAAGTGTTGCCTGCAGCATGAGTCCATGGCCTATATATTCCTCCAGGTAAGCCTCTACCTGCATCCATCTCTGTTCTGAGTCTTTCTAGAAGGATGAAGGCACTCCTGAGCGCATGCCTCCTCTTGGCCCCACTTTCTGCAGGTAAGATGGGGAACATTTAATTATCTTGGAACAGATCACATTAACCCACTTAACCCACTTAACCAGTAACCCACTGGTGAGGATTCAGAGGATTCTGGATTCCCTATTACTACTCATTGGTTGTGGAAATCTGAGAAGCTGAATTTAAAAGAGCCCGTGTGCTGTTGTGATTAGAGTGTTAGACAAGGATCCAGGAAGCCAGCGTTTGAATCCCCACTCAGCCATGAAGCTCACTGGGGGATCCTAGACCAGTCACTATACCTTGGCTTAACCTACTTTACAGGAATCTTCTGAGGATAAAATGGGGAGGGGAGAATTATGCACAGAGCCTTGAGCTTCTGGGAGGAAGTGACTGCAGATAAATAAATAAATTGGAAAAAATAGAAATTAAGAGCAAGTGACATTGATTGATTGGTTCATCCCTAGTCCAGGATCCTGTCCTCACACTGGCCAACCCAATGACTATGGGAAGCTCACAATCAGGACCTCAGCACAGCAGCACTCTGCCTTACCGTGGGTTCCAGCAACTGATAGAGGAAATATGTTACTTTTGCTATTGGTGGTAGTACATAGCCATCATGATTTGTAGCCACTGAGAGTCTTAGTTTAATTGTAGCCAGATCTAAGCTTGTAACCAAACAGTGGGAATAAAATGTATTTAAGTGAGAGTCTGGATGGGAGGAAAAGTGGGTCATGGAAAGGGAGGGTTCACCTCCCCACCTCTTGGAAATAATTCAGCCAGTGTTCTGAATGATGACTTCGAGAGTTTTAATTAATGAGTGTTTATTCATTTCATTTCATTTCATTTCATTTCATTTCATTTCATTTCATTTCATTTCATTTCATTTCATTCTATTAAAATGCTTTTAAAATTGAACCCCTTTTAAGTTAAAAGTTTTAATTTACTATCACCGCCTCCTCTTAATCTCATTAAGCAAACCGCAAAACCAACTAATAATAATGTTAATTATCATAATAATCCATGAAGTAAACTTTTGCTTCTGTCTTCAGTATTACCTCTGGACTGCAGATATGCTTATAACGGTACTGGAATGACATACAATGGCTATCTTAAAACAACTTGTGACTGGAAGAAACAATCCTGTGTTGCCGGTGTTCTGCGTACAAATATAAGTAAGATTTTCCTGCCTTTTTGTCTTTTGCTGTTGGATTAAATCCAGGTTAAGATTGTTGAACTTTAAGGGTTCTACTAGCATATAGAAGTCTATGCTAGGGCAACTCACCCATGAAAAAAGAGAGTTGAGGAAGCTGTAGCACTTCAGCTATAGATGAATTAGAACTCCCATCAGCTTCAGCTAGCCTGGCCACCAGTCAGGGATGATGGGAGATGTAGTCCAACAACACCTGGAGGATCACAGCTTCCCAATCCTGAAGTAAGCAATGGTTTGTAAATGAAAATGGGGAACCTAACATCACCTGATCACAATCAGTGGCTGGATCTGGGTGCTGATCTCCAAGATTGGACAATTTGATTTGCATTAATGAGAAATCCCTGCTTAACCTTCTAAAAGTTTTGACTGTTTACAATGGTTTTTAAGATACATTATAAATTTCCCCCATTCCTTATTAAAATTCCAGTCTTCCTGTTTTCTGATTCTTCCAGTCATTTTTGTCAATTCAGCATAATCCCTCAACTTAATCTGCCATTCTCCTCTAGTAGGGAGTTCATCTTCTTTCCATCTCTGGGCCAATAACATTCGTGCAGCCGTGGTCGCATACATAATTAGTCATTTCTGTTCCCTTGGGATTTCGGCACCTAGGATTCCTAAAAGAAAAGCTTGGGGGGGGGAGTTTAAATAAACAAGTTATTTTAAACATTTTGTAACTCATAATAAATCATTTCCCGAATCTCCAATACTATCTTACATGTCCACCACATTTCTAACATACAATTGACCCAGTTTTGTACATTTTTGCTAATTTACTGCTATTTACATCATTTTCAAATAATTTTCTTTCAGCATGTAACATGCTGTAAATTTTAAATCCCAATCCTATAACTTCTCCCACGCTGTAAGTTGTATGTTATCCCCAAAATCTCTGGCCCATACTAGCCATTAAGTATACATTGATATCAGTTTCTTTACTTTTAATACAGTTTTTATTGTCTGCTTTATGCATTAAAGCTGGAAAACATTTTGACATTTTTCTTTCTATGATATAGTGGTGTATACATATTTTAATTAATAAAAAAAGGAACAGCCCATCACTTTAGACTGACAAATTTAATAACACTTTGTATATTGTTAGTTTGAAAAGGTCCTCATTCAGACAATACAAAAAAAATTGGAACCATTGCAACGAATGTGCCTGAGTAGCAATAGACCTGCATATTTCCCGCCCCCACCCCCAAACTGGGTATTTCTTTCAAATTCTTTTTCATAGTGAAACCCCAAGTGCAACTTTCGAATAAATGCTCGCCATCCAGCTCTTGTCTCTCGGGCCATTACAGCTTCACTGCAGCGGATGATAAATTCTTTGAGATGAAGAAGTACTGCTGCAAGACGGAACTGTGTAACGATGCAACTCTCAGCTGTAAGTTTCTGCATCATTTTAGAATCCTTAACATGTTAAGGCTGTGCACTGGATTTGGCCAAGGCCTGGCCTGGATCCTTAGTCAATCAGCAGTATTCAGAGGACCTGTGCCTCATTCATAGAATCATAGAATCATAGAATCATAGAGTTGGAAGAGACCACAAAGGCCATCGAGTCCAACCCCCTGCCAAGCAGGAAACACCATCAGAGCACTCCTGACATATGGTTGTCAAGCCTCTGCTTAAAGACCTCCAAAGAAGGAGACTCCACCACACTCCTTGGCAGCAAATTCCACTGTCGAACAGCTCTTACTGTCAGGAAGTTCTTCCTAATGTTTAGGTGGAATCTTCTTTCTTGTAGTTTGGAACCATTGCTCCGTGTCCGCTTCTCTGGAGCAGCAGAAAACAACCTTTCTCCCTCCTCTATGTGACATCCTTATATATTTGAACATGGCTATCATATTACCCCTTAACCTCCTCTTCTCCAGGCTAAACATGCCCAGCTCCCTTAGCCGTTCCTCATAAGGGATCGTTTCCAGGCCTTTGACCATTTTGGTTGCCCTCCTCTGGACACGTTCAAATGGGGTGAGCAGCTCAAGACTATTAGGGACTCTCAAGGTGGAGAGTCAGGCAGGATGGGGAGGCAGGCATGAGCAGAAACTGTGAAAAAGAGGGACCTACTGGGCAATTACAGCTCTGCCTGAGAAGGGATGGGTTGCCTAACACTAACTTTATACCCGGTAGTCTTAGGGCGGTAAACTGAAACTCACAGGTTATTGCTGAAGAGCAGAAGAGAGACATAATCTCTGTACAAAAATAGGGATCTAAGATCCTATAATTTCAAAGAGGGTACACCATAACCAATGGCATGAAAACCTTCACAGAGATCAAGAAGGAAAAGAAAGTTCACACTCCTCCCACCCGAATTTTGGGAAAGATAATTCATCTCAGAGACCAATGGTGACTTTGTCCAATGCTCAGTCCTGAACCCAGATTGTGTCCAGATTATATTTCATCCATGAGTATGTGCAGCTACCCCACCAAAACTATAAGGGCCTAGGGTGGGTTACAATAATATAACACAGAGATACAAAAACAGACAAAACCATGAACAGTCACACTATACATTTGATTTTGGCAGTTCCTGACCGCAACATGCTGACGGAAAATGGTTTGCAGTGCCCAGCCTGCTTCTCCAAAGGAAAGGAAGAGTGTAAAAGTGAGAAGACCATCAACTGCCTTGAGAATGAGACCCAGTGTGTTGTTTTTAAAGGATCTCTTTCTAGAGGTAACATTGCTACTCAGATTGGGAAAGGGCCTAGTCATCAGATGGTTCATGCAGACTCCCTCCTGTTCTCCTATTCTCCCTCCCACCCTTTCCCTTTCCCTTGCATGTTGCTGGAAAAATGAGAGGGACCACATCTTTCACTGGCCCCACTGTGCACCATTCCTTAGTGTTTTGCCTGCCTACACTGTATCCTTTAACTCTCATAATGCCACTAGCTTGTCCAGAAGAAGGATTGAGAGTGAGATGTGTATATAAAATACCCTTCTGAACAAAAGTAAAAAGTGCATTCATGGCTTCACCCCAGTTGCATCTGGATCTCTCCACCACTGGAATGTAGTCCAGGACAAAATTTGTTCCTCTTCCTGAAAAAACATATTATGTAAAAGGATTGTAATTTTGTTGTTTAGTCGTTTAGTCATGTCCAACTCTTTGTGACCCCATGGACCAGAGCACGCCAGACACTCCTGTCTTCCACTGCCTCCCACAGTTTGGTCAGACTCATGTTAGTAGCTTCAAGAACACTGTCCAACCATCTAGTCCTCTGGCACCCCCTTCTCCTTGTGCCCTCCATCTTTCCCAACATCAGGGTCTTTTCCAGGGAGTCTTCTCTTCTCATGAGGTGGCCAAAGTACTGGAGCCTCAGCTTCAGGATCTGTCCTTCCAGTGAGCACTCAGGGCTAAATCAATTTCCTAAAATTTTGTGACAATGAGCGGTATCTGGCTAACTCAGACCATTACTGCAAGGATTTATAGTGCATTAGAATTCATGTATATTCATGTTCCAGTGAAATTATGATATTTTTCAGATTCCTTAAATATGCACATTTTAATACTAACTTAGTAAAATTCCCTTTTTAGCATCACAGGCATCCTCTCCTATTCCCTGGGTAAAGGACTAATGTCAACATTTGTTTTCTTTTTTCCCTAGCTCTCTTTGAGGAGCACAGTTTCACTTTCCAAGGTTGTGGAACAACAGATTTTTGTGCACTCCGGAAAAATGGAAGAGGTGTAACTGGAATGGGGAGCTTTCTCCTTTTAGTTATCCAAGAAAGCTGTTATAATGCTTCACGAATCTCGCACTAGGTTGAATATGAAGGGTAAATGGGACAGTGTAGACCCCTCCTTGTGTATTCCAAAATTCATGGCAATGAGAGGGAATTAGAGGCCTAGTGGTGAAATCCAGGACTCAGGATCTCTGGTTCTTACTTTTTTGCTTTTGGTGGCAGTAAAGTGAAGCAAGGGGCAGAGAAAAAGGATTCAGAATTGTCAGTTTGCATTTCTTGGTGCAGAAAATATTGATCTGGTGTATAATAATAATAATATAATATTTTTATACTCCGCCCATCTGGCTGGGCTTCCCCAGCCACTCTGGGCAGCTCCCAACTGAATATTAAAACACAGTACAGCATTAAACATTAAAAACTTCCCTAAACAGGGAGGCCTTCAGATGTCTTTGAAAAGTAAGATAGTTGCTTATTGCCTTGACATATGATGGGAGGGCGTTCCACAGGGCAGGCACCACTACCGAGAAGGCCCTCTGCCTGCAGACATCTTCCCTATTCTGATTAATTCAAGGGGGCTCTGGAAACTTCTCTGTATGAAAGAAACAAGCAGAAGGGTCATGATGTTTAGGTTACTCCTTCAGAGAAGCTTAGTACTGCTGGCTTGAACTGGTTCTGTTATCTCTTTTTTAAGGTCATATTAAGAGGCCAGAAGGAGCCCGGGTTTCATTTCTCTTTCTATATCTCTTCCTTCTGGTGTGGAGTTCCGTATATAGTGTTAAGGTTTAGACTTATTGTAAGTTATTGTAAGTTTATGTGAAGTCTGCTGCAACTGGATTTCTTGTGGACAGTGCCAATCCTGAATGCATTGTATATGTGACCATTGTGTTCATTTGCCTTCAGTAGCAGTAAAACTCTGCTGGATGAAATATTAATTGCCTCCAGTCTATTTTGGGGGGAATCCTAAAACGTGTTTAAGTTTTTACTCTGCTAACTATACACTGGGATCTTCTCTGGATTGATATTGAGTAGAATTTCCATGACAGTTGTGTGGGAATTGTGTATTATAACTACAAAGAACCCTGCAATGTTTCAGTAAAAAATACTTGTTTTCATTATGTTCATTACAATACGAAATAAATGGTTATGGGAAATAAAATGCCGGATCTCAGATATGTTTCTTTCAGATACAAATGCAAGTATTATTTATTGGTTTAGCCAAAGAGATTACAAAAGATAAAATACATAAAAGAGGTTAAAAACAAAACAAAATACATTGCACAGAGTTCATACACAGAGTCTCATATGACAGAGTTCATACACTGGAGTTGTAGAGATGTAAAAGCTTTTCCCCATTTGGTATTTGTAATGCTGGTTACATTCTGAGGGTGAGGGGGGTGAATGAGTAGTCTGGCATTCTAAAGTGCAGGACTGTCCCAACCATGAGGCTAGGTGTGACAACCATCTTAGGCGGCTGGATCCATAAGAGCAGGAGATCTGGCCTCCAGAGAATTCCTTGTCCACTGCTGCTGCCTCAGTGGCAGAAACAGTTGCACCGCACTCCTGAGAGACCAGATTGGCCCCTTCCCCCAAAATCAGGGCACCTCTTCAGTGGCCTCTTGGGCAATAGACAACAGGGCTAGACTGTGCTCTGCATGCCCTTTGAGATTCATCTGCAGTAACAGAGGGGTCAAGTTTCCAGTGGATGCAAGCAATTTCATCCTCAATATTTTTTGCAAACAAGTTACAGCATTGACAAGTCGCAAGCATACTCCCTGGCTCCCAATGACATGCCCTCCCCATTTTCACCTTGGAGAATTCCTCACCCAGCCACTCACCCTGGGAGATGGCCACTTCTCCACCTCTCAACCTGGTTACTGGCACCACGTTGAGATTTTCCTCTGGGCCCAAGCACACATGCATATTGTATAAAGGTGCAAAACCCTTCTTTCACACTCTGTGAAACATAAATGCACAGAGTTTTTTTAAAAAAACTGGGCAACGGCACGTCACCTGCTTGTGACTCCCGAGCCTTCCCTGATCTCCTTCCCCTTCCCCCTTTGTTTTGACAGATCAGGGGAGGCTCGGGAGTAACGGGCGAATGGCCGTTGCCCAGAAGGGGCCAGCCTGGGAGTGCACTTGGCTCTGGTTGGTTTCAGGAGCTGCTTGCTGTTTGCTGACGTGGTGTCACGGCAGAGAGCAACTCCTGAAGCCAGCCAGAGCCCACTGTGCTAATAGGCTGGCTCTGGGCTGCTGAGGCTGCCGCTGCCACATTTCCCAAGGACAGATTTGCAAATCTGGGGACATTCCAGGGACAGAATTTGTCCAGGGACAGATTTGCAAATCGGGGGACATCTGGTAACCCTACAATAGGAGGTGCTACTGATCTCCTCCCACTCTTGTTTCCAATGTAGGTCTTTATTCCTCACCTCTTGCATTCTTCCTGATGCTGAAATTAACTCAACCCTTCTTTCCTGGAATGGGGAGGCACAATTTTGTGGTTTGCCTCATCTGGCAACATGTCTTGGGGAAGCCTTGCCAAGGAGCACATTTGACCAGACAGGCAGAAGTGTGATTAGCACAGAAATCATGATTTAAAATATGAGATTTCCTGAACTCATCCAGCTCATCTCTCCTGAAATTGAACTACAGGCCAGGGCATGACAACCGGTCTGTCTGTCTCTCCTAGATGCCTTCAGACAGGGTGCCATAGACAGTGTCCCGTCTCCCCCAAATTCCACGGACTGAGCAACCTGGCAGGAAACTTTGGTCATGCTTACAACAGGCACCACTTGTTTAAGGATAATACCTCCTGTCAATTGCTTATGCCCAACCCCTCAGAGTTTGATGGATGATGTCATATGATAAAATAGGAGGAGGAGGAGGAGGGTTTGGATTTGATATCCAGCTTTATCACTACCCTATGGAGTCTCAAAGCGTCTAACAGTCTCCTTTCCCGTCCTTCCCCACAACAAACACTCTGTGAGGTGAGTGAGGCTGAAAGACTTCAGAGAAGTGTGACTAGCCCAAGGTCAACCTGTAGCTGCATGTGGAGGAGCAGGGACACGAACACGGTTCACCAGATTACGAGTCTACTGCTCTTAACCACTACACCACACTGGCTCTCTTAAACCCTTAACATAGCCACAAATCACACGCAATATCACCGCTGAATATCGCTTCCTCGTGGCAGCAAACTATCCAACCAATCATGGTGTTTGGGGGGGGGGACAGTGTGGTAAAATATCAGCTGGTTGGCTGGCATACAAATCCCCCAATGCTGCTTGGCCAGCAAGTGCTCTAGGGAGCGTTTCTTGCCCATGGTGCTGTGGGGAGGGGGGAGCAGCTGCCCACTTTGCCGAAACCCAGGAACGGCCCTGCTGGGGCGATGGTGCATGTGCCAACAGAGAGGGCCACCAGGCCATTGTTTGCAGGATCATGGAGAACTCTAAGAGATCAGCTTCCTCTAATGATGGCTGGAGTCAGTGGCGGAGGAAGACTTTCCGGCACCCAGGGTGGGGTGCCGAGGGACAGGGCGAACCGCCTGGCATCGCACGCGCAGCGCCCACACCGACGATGCCCTACAGCTGGGGGGGGGGGAGGCAGTGGGCGGACAGCGTGGAGCCTGCGGGCTCTTGAGATGCATGGCTTCGGCATGCTGCAGGCCCTGCGGTGAGTTCCACCTGCCATATTGTCACCACCCATCAGGGTGACACCCGAGGCGGACTGCACCCACCACACCCCACTTCCTACGCTCCTAGCTGGAGTTTCTCTTCTTTCTTTCTTTTTTAAAAAATGTTTTATTAGGTTTTTGGTCCCTTTGGAGAAGCAGTCTGGGCACTTCAAACCATTTTCAGCCAGCACGTTGCGATCAGGAACTGCCAAAATCAAAAGTATAGTGAGCATGTTAATGGTTTTATCTGTTTTTGTACCTGTATGTTATATTATTGTAATTCACCCAAGGGCTTTACAGTTTTGGTGGGGCACCAGC
Organism: Podarcis cretensis; assembly: GCF_951804945.1. NCBI lineage: Eukaryota > Metazoa > Chordata > Lepidosauria > Squamata > Lacertidae > Podarcis > Podarcis cretensis. The sequence goes on along the minus strand of NC_137177.1, from coordinate 15,848,935 downwards.
AAGTGTTATTGGATGAAAAGATTATCTAGACCCAGTCTGGGTTTAGGACTGACATTGGGACAGATTCAGGAGAAGCCTGTTTGGAAAGGGAACCCATCCCTTCTCAGGCAGAGATGTAGCTGCCCAGTAGGTCCTTTTTAAAAACAGTTTCTCCTCCTGCCTGCTTCTTCATCCTGCCTGCCTCTCCACCCCTTGAGAGGCCCAAATAGTGCTGAACTGCTCAACCCAACCTATAGCCATTTTGGCTGTCTCACCCCATTTGAATGAGGCACATATCCTCTGAGTACTGCTGCTTGACTAAGCATCCAGATCTTGGCCAAGTCCAGTGCAAAGCCCTAACATCCTATGGATTCTAAAATGATGCAGAAACTTACAGCTGAGAGTTGCATTGTTACACAGTTCAGTGTTGCAGCAGTGCCTCTTCATCTGAAAGAATTTACCATTCCCTGCAGTGAAACCGTATTCACCTGAGTCACAATACCTGGTTACTGCGAATGCATTCAGAAGTTGCACTCGGTGTCCCCCTATGAAAAAGAATTTGAAAGAAATATCTTGATCTGGAAAAAATATGCAGGTCTATTGCTCTTAAGGCATATTCAATGTAATGGTACCAATTTTCTTTGATGCCTGAATCTGGACAATGTGGAAAGTGTTATTAAATTTGGTAATCTAAAGAGAGGTGCTATTTAATTTTTGTTTATTTATTTAAATGTGTGTGCAGTGCAATATCATAAAAGGAAAAAATATCAAAATGTTTTTCACATAGACATTAAATACATAATGGATATGTATTCATGGATAAAGAGCAATATACTGATCAAAGTGCAATGAAAGCCTCAAGGTACTGCTCAGGTGACTGCTCAGCTGCCAAACTAGACATAGCTCAGGGCTGTTGAAAGATGTCAGGGACACACTGGTATGCAGTGAATAGAATACAAGGACTCCAAGATCAACACTGAGAGCTGATTAAATCATTTCCCAGAACTTAATCCCTCCTTGTTTTAATTATGTCAAATTGTTGGGACAGGGAGTGATACTTTGACTCAGCTGTTCTGTTTAGTGATGACTATCCTTAGCCACATTGTCTTGAACTGAATCCAGCTACGTAGTTGTTTATCCCTGCTTCAAATCCCACCCTCCATTTTCAGAAGACAAGAAGAACCCTGCAGTCTAGCAGCATCCTACTTGGAGTGGCTGATCAGATGTCCATGGGTACAGGACTATCATGACAGTAGGGTAGTAGCCCACTCCCACTGTTTTCCCCCAGCATCAGAATTAATAGCCCCTGATAGCCTCTTCCATAAATGTGACAAGTCCACAGTTAGGTCTATCCAACTGTGGCTTTCATTGCTGATGTGGGTTTTCTATAGTTCAGCCAGTAGAGCATGAGACTCTTAATCTCATGGTCAAGTCCCATGGGGGGAATTGAGGGGTTGGACTAGATGGCCCTTGGGGCCCCTTCCAACTCTACAATTCAATGATTAAACTGAAGAATTTTTCTGATGCAGATTATGCTTTGCTTCAGCAGAATTTCTGATGTCCTGGAGAAGCTAAACTCATTTATCTAGGCCTATTTAGCAATGCAACGCCTTCCTTGATAGCCAAGGATGCTTCTCAAGTTTCTACCCCATCCCTCACTAATAAATATATTTGGCTGGAAGGATTGGAGGCAGGGGGCAGGTATTTTAGCAGACCTTGCCCATACCTGTTGCTCATTCTCCATTGGCTTTCTGGCAAGACTTACTTAACAGTTTCATTCCAGAAGGGAAGAGAAGCAGGATGGATTGCCTGACCTTATACCCAGAATTAAAGGAGGCCTGGGAGCTACAAGCCTCAAGTGATAGCATAAGGCTTTTAAAATAAAACAGCTAATACATGTTATAAGTGGTTTGGCTTCAGTTCCTTGGGTTAAAATTGAACTTGAGTCCCCAATATCCTCTTCTTAAACCCTCCTAGGCATGCACTGGTAAAACAGATGACCCAATCTTACATATGACTTTCCAGATATGGATGTAACTTTGGCCCCTGTCTGTCCAGTGATAATCGATAACTTTCAGTTTGTATAGCCCAAGGATGTGGACAGGATCCTTGGAAATGTGAGAGCTAATGCATGTGGCAAGCAGGAAAACTTAGGCTGCTTTTCTGGCTCAGAGTAACAGAAAGGGATGGGGGAAGGATATAATGAAAGGCAAGGAGGGCTGGTGATGCCTCCCCCCCCCCCAAGCTCCAACACACAGTTTGGCTGCTTCACTTACTAACATTCTTCAGCATCCTCACTGAACTCCCTTTCCCCAGCATTCATTTCAGGCTTTGACTTTTTCTGCATGAGGGCTGAGAAACTTGAGTGAAACCGACCACCTGTCTCCTTGATCCTTGCCCATCCTGGCTGATAAAAGCGAGCCGGGAAGGGCTGGGCGATGGGCTTTGCGGGGTGGTGAATGCTTCCCTCTGTGAGGGAGCCTTCCCAGACCCGCTAAAAGAGGCGGTCATTAAACCGCTTCTTAAAAAAACATCTTTAGACCCGGCCAATTTGGCCAACTATCGCCCAGTCTCAAATCTGCCATTCTTGGGCAAGGTGATTGAGCGGGTGGTTGCTGAACAACTCCAAGCACGCCTGGAGGAAACGGACCATTTGGATCCCTTCCAATCGGGATTCAGGCCTCACCATGGGACTGAAACTGCCTTGGTCGCGCTGGTTGATGATCTCCGGCGGGCTAGGGACAAAGGTGAGAGCTGTTTCCTAGTTCTGCTGGATCTCTCAGCGGCCTTTGACATCATCGACCATAACATCCTTCTGGACCGTCTAGAGGGGCTGGGAGCTGGGGGCACTGTTATACAGTGGTTCCGCTCCTTCCTCCTGGGCCGTGTTCAGAAAGTGGTGGTGGGGGATGAGTGTTCAGACCCTTGGGCCCTCACTTGTGGGGTACCTCAGGGTTCCGTCCTCTCCCCCATGCTTTTTAACATCTATATGAAGCCGCTGGGAGAGATCATCAGGGGGTTTGGACTGGGTGTTCATCAGTATGCAGATGACACCCAGCTCTACCTCTCCTTTAAATCAGAACCAGTGAAGGCGGTGAAGGTCCTGTGTGAGTGCCTGGAGGCGGTTGGAGGTTGGATGGCGGCTAACAGATTGAGGTTGAATCCTGACAAGACGGAAGTACTGTTTTTGGGGGACAGGAGGCGGGCAGGTGTGGAGGATTCCCTGGTCCTGAATGGGGTAACTGTGCCCCTGAAGGACCAGGTGCGCAGCCTGGGAGTCATTTTGGACTCACAGCTGTCCATGGAGGCGCAGGTTAACTCTGTGTCCAGGGCAGCTGTCTACCAGCTCCACCTGGTACGCAGGCTAAGACCCTACCTTCCCGCGGACTGTCTCGCCAGAGTGGTGCATGCTCTGGTTATCTCACGCTTGGACTACTGCAACGCGCTCTACGTGGGGCTACCTTTGAAGGTGACCCGGAAACTGCAATTAATCCAGAATGCGGCAGCTAGACTGGTGACTGGGAGTGGCCGCCGGGACCACATAACACCGGTTCTGAGAGATCTGCACTGGCTCCCAGTACGTTTCCAAGCACGATTCAAAGTGTTGGTGCTGACCTTTAAAGCCCTAAACGGCCTCGGTCCTGTATACCTGAAGGAGCATCTCCACCCCCATCGTTCAGCCCGGACACTGAGATCCAGCGCCGAGGGCCTTCTGGCGGTTCCCTCATTGCGAGAAGTGAGGCTACAGGGAACCAGGCAGAGGGCCTTCTCGGTAGTGGCGCCCGACCTGTGGAACGCCCTCCCACCAGATGTCAAAGAGATAAAGAATTACCTGACATTCAGAAGACATCTTAAGGCAGCCCTGTTCAGGGAAGTTTTTAATATGTAATGCTGTATTGTTTTTAACACTGATTGGGAGCCGCCCAGAGTGGCTGGGGAAACTCAGCCAGATGGGCGGGGTATAAATAATAAATTATTATTATTATTATTATTATTATCATTAAAATAACAGAAGCCTTTTTGTTAGGTATAACAAGTGAAGAGTTACCAAGAGAAGACAAAAGACTTTTTATGTATGCAACAATGGCAGTGAGCATGCTACTAGCCCAGTGATGGATGGAAGGAGAAGTACCAACAAAAGAAGAATGGCAGATGAAACTGATGGAGTATGTGGAGATGGCAAAACTGATGGGGAAAATCCAAAACCAGGAAGATCAAGTATTTACTAAAGGCTGGAGTAAATTTGTAATTTACTTAAAAGACCACTGTAAATGGTTAAAATATTTGGCAGGGATGTAAGGACACTTGTAATGTGGAATTATTTATGTTAAATATGGTTAATTAATAGATAGATAATGGTAAAAGATGCGGCAAACATACATTTAAATATGGAATCCATGGAGGGAAGGAAGGAGGTCCAAAGGTTCAAAAGAACCTTGTATTTGAATGTTTGAAAAGGTTGTTTTATATGTATAAAATTATCAAACAGCTAATTAAAAAATATTGTAAAAAAGAAAGAATGAAAAAAAAAAAAAAACCAGCTAGGGGCTTAGGAATCATGCTGTGGTGGGTGCGGTCTGCCTCGGGTGTCACCCTGAGGGGGGTGACAAAATGGCAGGCGGCACTCACCACAAGGCCTGCAATGCGCCCGAGCTACACGTCTCGGGTGCCAAAAGGTTCCGCGCTGTCTGCCCACCAGAAGTGGTTTGGTCATGCTGACCACATGACCCGGAAAGCTGTCTGTGGACAAACGTCAGCTCCCTCGGCCTGAAATCGAGATGAGCACCGCAACCTTATAGTCTCCTTTGACAGGCTTAGGACACTTGCAATGTGGAATGATTTATGATTATTATGGTTAATTAATAGATAGGTAAAGGTAAAGGGACCCCTGACCATTAGGTCCAGTTGTGACTGACTCCTGGGTTGAGGCGTTCATCTCACTTTATTGGCTGAGGGAGCTGGTGTACAGCTTCCGGGTCATGTGGCCAGCATGACTAAGCCACTTCTGGCGAACGAGAGCAGCACACAGATATGCCGTTTATCTTCCCGCCGGAGCGGTACCTATTTATCAACTTGCACTTTGACATGCTTTCAAACTACTAGGTTGGCAGGGACCGAGCAACGGGAGCTCACCCCATCGTGGGGATTCAAACCGCCAATCTTCTGATCGGCAAGTCCTAGGCTCTGTGGTTTAACCCACAGCGCCACCCACGTCCAAATTAATAGATAGATAATGGTAAAAGATGTGGCAAATTACTTCATTGCTTCACCCCAGTTGCATTTGGATCTCTCCACCATTGGTTTGCATTCCAGAACAAAATGTGTCCCTCTTGCTCAAAAAGCATATTTATTATGTAAAAGGCATGTAATAAGTTTCCTTAAATTCTGTGAAAATGAGCAGTGTTTGGCTAACTCAGACCATCAGTGCAAGGATTTACAGTTGTGCAACAGAATTTCCGCTCTCCTCTGCCTGTATGTGTTCTGTATCCTCCCAAAACTTACTCCACAGAATTGGGGAAAACCCCGGAATGTATTTAGGAGGACGAAGAGAGGGAGGATATACTCAGTTCCACAAGAATACATCATTTTGCTGATGTCATGATTTAGCTACATTAGTAAAGATATAGCACTTTTTATTCGTTATAACACTGTGACACCAGATGGCATGACGGAATCCCATCTGTCATCAATCGCATTTGCTTGTATGAAGGTTGCAACGCATTTAATTGAATTGCTATTTTGATGTGTCTAGATCCAGCCTTAGATGGATACCTCCCTATCAACATAGTTTTGAGGAATAATGCTGTTTGGAGACAAGACAAATTTGCCAAATCCCTCCTTTCTGAAAAGAAGAGGGAATTTGGAATGAATGGGGGAAGGGAATCTGGGTTGATTTGCCCCATAAAGGAAGAGGCAGAGTCAAGGCCATTTGAGCTGCTTCTGCCCTACATTCCTTCTTCTGATCCTTCTCCTGCCCTTTATAGCCCCAGGCTTTGCAAATTTCTCTTCTAAGGGCTGAGTAAGAATTCTGAGGGGTGTTCCTGACTGGCTTTTGCAGTCCCCCCTTTTCACTTACCTCATGTTAGATGGGTTTAACATGAAACTTGTAAAATAAAAGGAGGATTCTCTGGATGCTTAGATCACAGTGGGGCAATGAGGAAGCCTCAGTGGGCATCCAACTGTCCTGAGAGACAATGGAGTGCACCTCCAGCTTTTTTGTGTGTATGGCTGTTGACTCATGCCAGGTTCAAACACTCAGTGCTCCCACACCAGGGAGGGAGTGTTGTTTTCAAATCTTGCTGTGTGTCCACAGCATGTGACTTTTAACATGCCCAGGAGATGGTAGGGATAGAATTCCTCCCATTTTATTCAACTCAGCTGCACACTAGAATTTGACCAGTTTTATCTAGTTAATTAGGCCTGTTTTCAGATCCTCTAATTTCATTATATTTTATAAATATAACCTGTTTACTAATAATCTTCATGTCTTGAGACTCCTTTGGGTATGATGGCCATTCTGAATAACATATAAGTTATTTTTTTTTTTATCTGAACTTCATGTTCAAAATTTTGTATATTCATGTTCCGATGAAATTATATTTTTCAGATTTCTTAAATATACACATTTTAAAACTAACTTACTAAAATTCTCATTTAGCCTCACAAGCACAATCTCCTAGTCCCTGAGTAAAGGACTAATGTCAGCATTTCTTTCCTTTTTTCCTAGCCCCCTTTAATTGCCACATTTTCACGTTCCAAGGTTGTGGAACAACAGATTTTTGTGCCATCACGAAAAACAGAAGAAGACTTGGATGTGGGGAATTTGGCCTTTTTATTACCCAAAAAAGATGTTATACTGCTTCAGGAATATCACGCCAGCCTGAACATGAAGGGTAAATAGGACAGTGTAGACCTCCGCCTTGTGTATTGCAAAATCCATGACAATGAGGGGGAATTGGAGGCCTAGTGGTGAAATCCAGGGCTTAGGATTTGTGGATCTTTCTTTTTTGCTTTTGGTGGAGGTAAACGGAAGCAAGGGGCAATGAAAAAGGGGTCAAAATGTGGGGTTGTAGATTCTAACTACAAAGAACCCTGTAGTGTATCATTAACAAATAGTTAAGTTTTCATTATGATCATTACAAAACAAAATAAATGGTTATGGGAAATAAAATTTTGGTTCTTAGTTCTGTTTCAGATACAAATGCAATTATTATTTATTGGTTTAGCTGAAGCAATTACAAAATCAAAAATACATAAAACAGGATAAAAGCAGAATTATTTTTTCTCCTTATAATTGTCACTGTAAAGGCAGAACAGACCACTTTTTCAGAGGTGTATGGGCACTTGTCCCTTAATAAAAAGTTTATCATATACCCAATCCATCTCTCATTTGGGAGGTTTAAATATTTGAACAAAACTTCTCTTAAGTCCTCATAGATGGGACAAACCAGCAAGTAGTTGGGTAAATATTTCAGAACCTCATCTCCATGTAGGCAAACATTTTCTACAAAGGGAATCCGGTGATAGCATCCTTCAACTTCAGACACTGGAGTCACAGCTGTAAATGCTTTCCCCCATTTGGTGTTTGTGATGCTGGTTACATAGTGATGAGGTTGAATGTGTAGTTTGGCATATCAAGATGCAGGATGGTCCCACCCATGAAGCAAGGTGTGGTGACCATCTTAGGTGGCTGGATTGATAGGGGTGGTCGGGAACATGGCCCCCCAGAGCACAGCAGGACAGTCAGCCTCAGAAATTGAGCTGAGCTAGCAAAGGGCTAACTCTGCAAATGCAAGCTGTCTGTTTGAGTTTAGAGAGGACAGCCCACCCCCTTTTTCCCCAGGGAATAATCTTTTTGTTCTCATGAGGAAGAGAGGAAGTGTTGGAAGCCAGGCAACCATCAGATAAGACAGAGTCTGAGGCGGTGTCTTCTGGGGAAGAAAGGTAAAAAAGGTAAAGGACCCCTGGACGATTAAGCAACTATGGGGTTGTGGCGCTCATCTCGCTTTCAGGCCATGGGAGTCAGCGCTTCTCCGAAGATAGCTTTCTGGGTCATGTGGGCAGCATGACTAAACCGTTTCTGGTGCAACGGGACACTGTAATGGAAACCAGAGCACACGGAAATGCCATTTACCTTCCCACCACAGCAGTACCTATCTATCTATTTGCACTGGTGTGCTTTTGAACTGCTAGGTTGGCAGGAGCTAGGACAGAGCAACGGGAGCTCACCCCGTGATCGGCAAGCCCAAGAGGCTCAGTGGTTTAGACCACAGCGCCACCCGCATCCCTCTGGGGAAGAGACAGGCCAGCCATTCAGTCCCTGAATGAGGAGAGTGGAGAAGCTTTAAGAGCAATGGAAGGGAAGGAGAAGAAAGGCGGGATTTTGGCGTTCATGGATACGATGTTCCAAGACCCCCAGAGGCAGACTGCTGCTTCCAGGCAATTGCTTAATTTGAGGCAGGGGAGTAGAACAGTGATGCAATTTTGGGCGGAGTTCAATATGTGGTGGCAACAGCTGGAGTGGGGGGAGAAGCCCCTTGTGGCGTTGTATCAAGCCGGGCTTAATGGGGACTTACTGGATGAGCTGGCCAGGATGCACACTCTCCTCATTAGAGAGCATGGTACAGGCTTCTCTCTGCAACTAGATCACCACGCTATGGAATGAAGGATAAGAAGGAGGGGGCCAGGCAGGCAGCCATTAAAGATGGCTGGCATTCCTGACATTTCAGTGCGAAGGTTTGGCAGTATGCCCAGAGACGAACTGGGGGAGGCAGGCTCCAGACTTCACTGGCAGAGCGAGAGAGAAGGAGAATAAAGAGGCTGTGCTTTGTCTGTGGCACACCATACTCTGGATGTGTTTTTCTTGTAAACAAACTTACATAAAACTGACAGAGAGTCCTTGCCACTTATCAGGCTGCATGCCTGCCAGAGATCATTATAGGGGCAGCAGATCTGGCCTGCAAGGAATTCCTTGCCCATTGCTGCTGCCACAGTGGCAGCAACAGCTGCACTCCTTAGAGACCAGATTTACACCTCCCCTCCCAAATCAGGTCACCTCTTCAGTGGGCTCTTGGAAAATTAGGAGGTGCTGCTAGTCTCCTCCATTCCTTGTTTTCTGTGGAGATATATATATATATATATATATATATATATATATATAATCTTTATTGAGGTCCAAAAACCCATAGAACAACTTCAGAACAAAATACAGTTAAGACAGCCAACCACAAAAGATAGAGAGAAACTGAGGCGGTCATTTTGTTTTGCCTCCGGCTTGATGATCTTTGTTTCTTTTGACCAACTAAAACACAACAGGGCTAGACTGTGCTCTGCATACCCCTTGAGATTCATCTGCAGTAACAGAGGGGTCGAGTTTCCAGTGGATGCAAGCAATTTCATCCTCAATATTTTTTGCAAACATGGTAATGTTAGGGTCTATAAAAGAGAGAACAGCATAAAAGTAGGAAAGAGAGGAGAAAAGAAAGGGGGAAATAAGAGAAAAAGGAAAGGAAAGGAAAGGAAAAGAGGAAGGAAGGAGAGGGGAAAGAGAAATATATGGAGGAGAGGAATGTGTGCTTGTTTAAAATGCAGATGAAAGCTGTTCAGAAGGCAGATCACTGAAGATAGGTCACAAGAGGAGATGTTATCTACAATCTTTTCATTCCTGTAGCTTATGAAAAGGGCCCATCATTCTAAGAGCTTGTTCTCTTGTTGGATTCTGATTTCTGTTCAACAAAAGGCCAACCTCCCAGAACATTAGAATGTCACCCCTCTTGCTATCCATTCTTCCCTTCAGGTCCAGGAGACACCTGTGGGTACAAAGGACATCTGGGTGACCAAGAAAGCAGGAGCTGTTGCCCAATGTCTCCAGCAGGATGCACAAAGAGATCTGAGGTTCTGGTTTGAATCAACACTGTATCCAAATAAGCACAGAAAGTACAGAATACATATTTATTTTAAAAAATAACAACAGTGTAGTAAGAACCCTGTTACCATATAGGAATAAAAGATCATAGAAGAAGGTCACTTAAGAATTCGGGAACATTTGGGAAAATACCTACACAGAAAACAACAAATCTGACTTAATCTAAGCTAGTGTATTTTAACACCAATTTCTGACCCTCAAAGAGATGTGGCAACCATCAGTGAGTACACATCCCTTTCCGGGACACATATTCCACTGTGATGTGCAACAACTGGTATTAATAGGCTTAATGGCTCTCATACTGAAGGGAAGGTAGCCATCATGACTGCATAAAAAAGAACTTACTGATAAGCTACAAAACCTCTAGTGCAAACTTGCATGGCCCCATGGATACAAGCAGGTTCCAGGTTCCCCTGATTTCTGGGAAGAGCTTGTGTGGGACATGCTAATTTTTGATTACTTTGTGCCTCATTAGGAGTAGGTTGTTTCGAGTTCACTTTTATCATAAAGCCCGAGAAACAAACATATTCATTTAAAGTACCTGTTCACTGACAATGTGGGTGTGGTTGGACTGGAAGAGGCATCTGGCTGACTCCCACAGAGTTCCTTAGAAAGATTGCATCCAATATGAAAGAAGAGCTTTGTGTTGCAATATAGAAATATAGGATTTCTGGGAAAGCATGCACTCTCTATTTCCATAATTTCCTGCTCCTCACTGGAACAGTCCTTCCTAGTTGGTACATTTCCTTGGCTCATAAATCTGTCCAAGCCAGCTCTTTCTTCTTCCATAGGTCACCTGCTGGTTCATTACTCCTTGGCTTTTGATCACTCTGCCATTATGAGGGCTTTTCTGAGTATATATTTTTTCTTTGCACATTTGGTTTAGACTACTGCCTAGGCTAAACAATGCAGAGGTGTGGGAACAGTGCAAGGGTTGGGCAAGCCCCTTCTTTCTGGTCTGAAAGAAGCAGTAAAAGGAGGCATTTGTACAGCTTCTGGAAGAAGGTGTGAGGATTCTGACAGGGTCCTAAGTACTACCCCCTTCTTCCCAAAGCCAGAGCTGGACCATAAAGAAGGCTGATCGCTGAAGAATTGATGCTTTTGAATTATGGTGCTGGAGGAAATTCTTGAGAGTCCCATGGACTGCAAGAAGATAAAACCTATCCATTCTTAAGGAAATCAGCCCTGAGTGCTCACTGGAAGGACATATCCTGAAGCTGAGACTCTAATACTTTGGCCACCTCATCTTTCCCAACATCAGGGTCTTTTCGAGGGAGTCTTCTCATGAGAAGAGAAGACTCCCTTGAAAAGACACTGATGTTGGGAAAGATGGAGAGTACAAGAAGAAGGGGGTGACAAAGGATGAGCTGGTTGGATAGTGTTCTCGAAGCTAGCAGCATGAGTTTGACCAAACTGCGGGAAGCAGTGGAAGACAAGAGTGCCTGGCGTGCTCTGGTCCATGGGGTCACGAAGGGTTGGACACGACTAAACAATTAAACAACAATAACAAGTAGTCCTAACATAAATCATGACGCAAAGAGAAGGAAACCCCAAGATAGACAACTTAGTGCAGAGTGTCCTCTGTGCCTTCTGTGCTGTGTGTGGCTAAAATGTACCTTGGGTGGTGGGAAATGAGGGTATTGCTCTGTCCCTCAGCAGTTAAACATAAGGTGAACATGCTGGATCAGGGCAATCACCCCTCAAGTCCAGCATCTCAACAGATCCCTGTGGGAAGCCTGCAAGCTGGACTTGACTGCGACTGTGACAATATTCTGTCCATCAGCAATTCCCAGGTACCAAGTATTCAGAGGCAAACTTCCTTTGACGGTAGAGGTAGAACATAGCCTTTGTGGGTAACTTTGCCCTGCCTGAATTTCTCTAATCCTTTTTTTAAGTCATCTAAATTGGTGGCCATCTATGCCTCCTTAGGGTTGCTATATCTTGAAGAGCAAAAAAGAGCACAGCCAGGGTTCTTCTTATCTTTTGAAAATGGTAGATGGGATTTCAAGCGGGTATAAATAACTAGTTGGGGTAAATTCAAAACAATGTGGCTTAGGACAGTCATCACCAAACGGAAAAACTTAGTCAAAGTATCTCTCCCTGTCCTGACAATCTGACACATTTAGACCAAGGAGGGGCAAAGTTCTGTAAAATGATTTAATTAGCTCTCAGTAATGATCCTGGAGTCGTTGTATTCTATTCAGTGCCTACCAGTGTGTCCCTGGGACCTTTCAACAGACCTGAGGTATGTCTAGCTTTGCCAGCTGAGCAAAGTGCAGTATCTGAGCAGTACCTTGAGGCTTTCAGTACCTGAGCAGTAGCTTGAGGCTTTCATTGCACTTTGATTAGTGGCCTGGAAGATTGTACATTGTTCTTTCCAGTTCGGTAAGACTCTACATCAAGTATGACCAAAGATAGAGGCACTGGCTCAGAATATACCTTTATCCATCAAGGAGCCATCAACTTCCCATAGACCTTTGATGTGATAGTATTAGCAGTTTGTGCACATGTCTGTAGCAAATGAGGGCTATAGCCAGGCACTGAAGAATATGGTTTGCTGTCTCAGCCATTGTGGGAAGAGATTTCAAAACATTATTGCAAGCCATTCAAACAGTGCTTGCAGCAGAACAACTAAAGCACTAAATTAATTGTTCTGCTTTAATGATGGACACAGTCAGATGTCCTCAATTGACATTGCAGCCTTCTTGGGAAAAGTTGCATATTTGGAGCTGTCCTTGATCCTGCAGTATCCCTACCAGGGGAGTTGACACCTTCCCTGCTGCCCTGCACCAGTATATGGCTCCTTTAAAATTTCTGCTTTAAAATTGCTATGTATATACAGCCTAATAAAACTGAATGGCAGGCATGCTTTTGAAATAAGAATTTAAAAATGCAGATTACAAAAAAGCATTGAGGAGCTGTAGTAGCCTGGGTGCATAAAACAACAAAGTCTCAGAGGAGCACTGTATCAGATTCAGCTAGAGGCACTTTATTTAATTATTACAGAAAAACTCTGAACCACATAGGTGGGAAAGACCAAATGTGTATAGTGTGCAAATCAACTGTTAGGTTCCAGTGCTTTGGGGGCAAGCCTGGAGGGTCAGTTTTCCTGGTTAAAGCATCCATTGCTTCCATGAGACCTTGAGTCCATTCCATACTTTCTAGCCTTGCTGGAATGGATCTAATATCCAGGCTTTTTCTGAAGGAGCATCTCTACCCCCATCATTCAGGCCACACACTGAGATCTAGTTCTGAGGGCCTTCTGGCGATTCTGTCACTGTGAGAAGGCAACCAATCAGAGGGCATCTTGGTAGTGATGCCCACACTGTGGATCAACCTCCCATCAGGTGTCAAGGAGATAAGCAACTATGAAACCTTTAATGATTATCTGAAGACAGCCCTGTATAAGGAGGTTTTTAATGTTTGATGTTTTATTATATTTCTGTATAGGCTTGAAGCCACCCAGAGTGGCTGGGGTGACCCAGTCAGGTGGGTGGGGAAGAAATAATAAAATCATCATCATTATTAAGAGGAATCCTTAGATGGAGGCTATTTTGAGGGGCTTTTCTGTAGGTGACCTCTGGGCTTTTACCCTCACCTATTTTGCTCTAAATTGCTTTCTTGAGTGTCTTCACCATTTACATTTAAATTGTATATTATTTATATCAAAAAAGAAATCTGAGAACTGTCTATCAACAACTAATGAGATCATAGACGCTGAGCTTTGAATTTCAGTATGTTCCTCTTTATCTTTGTGGTGAACAAACAACACCCATTCCCGGACCTCACTGAACCATTTCTTCCCAAGTGTTGCCTGCAGCATGAGTCCATGGCCTATATATTCCTCCAGGTAAGCCTCTACCTGCATTCATCTCTGTTCTGAGTCTTTCTAGAAGGATGAAGGCACTCCTGAGCGCATGCCTCCTCTTGGCCCCACTTTCTGCAGGTAAGATGGGGAACATTTAATTATCTTGGAACAGATCACATTAACCCACTTAACCCACTTAACCAGTAACCCACTGGTGAGGATTCAGAGGATTCTGGATTCCCTATTACTACTCATTGGTTGTGGAAATCTGAGAAGCTGAATTTAAAAGAGCCCGTGTGCTGTTGTGATTAGAGTGTTAGACAAGGATCCAGGAAGCCAGCGTTTGAATCCCCACTCAGCCATGAAGCTCACTGGGGGATCCTAGACCAGTCACTATACCTTGGCTTAACCTACTTTACAGGAATCTTCTGAGGATAAAATGGGGAGGGGAGAATTATGCACAGAGCCTTGAGCTTCTGGGAGGAAGTGACTGCAGATAAATAAATAAATTGGAAAAAATAGAAATTAAGAGCAAGTGACATTGATTGATTGGTTCATCCCTAGTCCAGGATCCTGTCCTCACACTGGCCAACCCAATGACTATGGGAAGCTCACAATCAGGACCTCAGCACAGCAGCACTCTGCCTTACCGTGGGTTCCAGCAACTGATAGAGGAAATATGTTACTTTTGCTATTGGTGGTAGTGCATAGCCATCATGATTTGTAGCCACTGAGAGTCTTAGTTTAATTGTAGCCAGATCTAAGCTTGTAACCAAACAGTGGGAATAAAATGTATTTAAGTGAGAGTCTGGATGGGAGGAAAAGTGGGTCATGGAAAGGGAGGGTTCACCTCCCCACCTCTTGGAAATAATTCAGCCAGTGTTCTGAATGATGACTTCGAGAGTTTTAATTAATGAGTGTTTATTCATTTCATTTCATTTCATTTCATTTCATTTCATTTCATTCTATTAAAATGCTTTTAAAATTGAACCCCTTTTAAGTTAAAAGTTTTAATTTACTATCACCGCCTCCTCTTAATCTCATTAAGCAAACCGCAAAACCAACTAATAATAATGTTAATTATCATAATAATCCATGAAGTAAACTTTTGCTTCTGTCTTCAGTATTACCTCTGGACTGCAGATATGCTTATAACGGTACTGGAATGACATACAATGGCTATCTTAAAACAACTTGTGACTGGAAGAAACAATCCTGTGTTGCCGGTGTTCTGCGTACAAATATAAGTAAGATTTTCCTGCCTTTTTGTCTTTTGCTGTTGGATTAAATCCAGGTTAAGATTGTTGAACTTTAAGGGTTCTACTAGCATATAGAAGTCTATGCTAGGGCAACTCACCCATGAAAAAAGAGAGTTGAGGAAGCTGTAGCACTTCAGCTATAGATGAATTAGAACTCCCATCAGCTTCAGCTAGCCTGGCCACCAGTCAGGGATGATGGGAGATGTAGTCCAACAACACCTGGAGGATCACAGCTTCCCAATCCTGAAGTAAGCAATGGTTTGTAAATGAAAATGGGGAACCTAACATCACCTGATCACAATCAGTGGCTGGATCTGGGTGCTGATCTCCAAGCTTGGACAATTTGATTTGCATTAATGAGAAATCCCTGCTTACCCTTCTAAAAGTTTTGACTGTTTACAATGGTTTTTAAGATACATTATAAATTTCCCCCATTCCTTATTAAAATTCCAGTCTTCCTGTTTTCTGATTCTTCCAGTCATTTTTGTCAATTCAGCATAATCCCTCAACTTAATCTCCCATTCTCCTCTAGTAGGGAGTTCATGTTCTTTCCATCTCTGGGCCAATAACATTCGTGCAGCCGTGGTCGCATACATAATTAGTCATTTCTGTTCCCTTGGGATTTCGGCACCTAGGATTCCTAAAAGAAAAGCTTGGGGGGGGGGGAGTTTAAATAAACAAGTTATTTTAAACATTTTGTAACTCATAATAAATCATTTCCCGAATCTCCAATACTATCTTACATGTCCACCACATTTCTAACATACAATTGACCCAGTTTTGTACATTTTTGCTAATTTACTGCTATTTACATCATTTTCAAATAATTTTCTTTCAGCATGTAACATGCTGTAAATTTTAAATCCCAATCCTATAACTTCTCCCACGCTGTAAGTTGTATGTTATCCCCAAAATCTCTGGCCCATACTAGCCATTAAGTATACATTGATATCAGTTTCTTTACTTTTAATACAGTTTTTATTGTCTGCTTTATGCATTAAAGCTGGAAAACATTTTGACATTTTTCTTTCTATGATATAGTGGTGTATACATATTTTAATTAATAAAAAAAGGAACAGCCCATCACTTTAGACTGACAAATTTAATAACACTTTGTATATTGTTAGTTTGAAAAGGTCCTCATTCAGACAATACAAAAAAAATTGGAACCATTGCAACGAATGTGCCTGAGTAGCAATAGACCTGCATATTTCCCGCCCCCACCCCCAAACTGGGTATTTCTTTCAAATTCTTTTTCATAGTGAAACCCCAAGTGCAACTTTCGAATAAATGCTCGCCATCCAGCTCTTGTCTCTCGGGCCATTACAGCTTCACTGCAGCGGATGATAAATTCTTTGAGATGAAGAAGTACTGCTGCAAGACGGAACTGTGTAACGATGCAACTCTCAGCTGTAAGTTTCTGCATCATTTTAGAATCCTTAACATGTTAAGGCTGTGCACTGGATTTGGCCAAGGCCTGGCCTGGATCCTTAGTCAATCAGCAGTATTCAGAGGACCTGTGCCTCATTCATAGAATCATAGAATCATAGAATCATAGAGTTGGAAGAGACCACAAAGGCCATCGAGTCCAACCCCCTGCCAAGCAGGAAACACCATCAGAGCACTCCTGACATATGGTTGTCAAGCCTCTGCTTAAAGACCTCCAAAGAAGGAGACTCCACCACACTCCTTGGCAGCAAATTCCACTGTCGAACAGCTCTTACTGTCAGGAAGTTCTTCCTAATGTTTAGGTGGAATCTTCTTTCTTGTAGTTTGGAACCATTGCTCCGTGTCCGCTTCTCTGGAGCAGCAGAAAACAACCTTTCTCCCTCCTCTATGTGACATCCTTATATATTTGAACATGGCTATCATATTACCCCTTAACCTCCTCTTCTCCAGGCTAAACATGCCCAGCTCCCTTAGCCGTTCCTCATAAGGGATCGTTTCCAGGCCTTTGACCATTTTGGTTGCCCTCCTCTGGACACGTTCAAATGGGGTGAGCAGCTCAAGACTATTAGGGACTCTCAAGGTGGAGAGTCAGGCAGGATGGGGAGGCAGGCATGAGCAGAAACTGTGAAAAAGAGGGACCTACTGGGCAATTACAGCTCTGCCTGAGAAGGGATGGGTTGCCTAACACTAACTTTATACCCGGTAGTCTTAGGGCGGTAAACTGAAACTCACAGGTTATTGCTGAAGAGCAGAAGAGAGACATAATCTCTGTACAAAAATAGGGATCTAAGATCCTATAATTTCAAAGAGGCTACACCATAACCAATGGCATGAAAACCTTCAGAGAGATCAAGAAGGAAAAGAAAGTTCACACTCCCCCCACCCAAATTTTGGGAAAGATAATTCATCTCAGAGACCAATGGTGACTTTGTCCAATGCTCAGTCCTGAACCCAGATTGTGTCCAGATTATATTTCATCCATGAGTATGTGCAGCTACCCCACCAAAACTATAAGGGCCTAGGGTGGGTTACAATAATATAACACAGAGATACAAAAACAGACAAAACCATGAACAGTCACACTATACATTTGATTTTGGCAGTTCCTGACCGCAACATGCTGACGGAAAATGGTTTGCAGTGCCCAGCCTGCTTCTCCAAAGGAAAGGAAGAGTGTAAAAGTGAGAAGACCATCAACTGCCTTGAGAATGAGACCCAGTGTGTTGTTTTTAAAGGATCTCTTTCTAGAGGTAACATTGCTACTCAGATTGGGAAAGGGCCTAGTCATCAGATGGTTCATGCAGACTCCCTCCTGTTCTCCTATTCTCCCTCCCACCCTTTCCCTTTCCCTTGCATGTTGCTGGAAAAATGAGAGGGACCACATCTTTCACTGGCCCCACTGTGCACCATTCCTTAGTGTTTTGCCTGCCTACACTGTATCCTTTAACTCTCATAATGCCACTAGCTTGTCCAGAAGAAGGATTGAGAGTGAGATGTGTATATAAAATACCCTTCTGAACAAAAGTAAAAAGTGCATTCATGGCTTCACCCCAGTTGCATCTGGATCTCTCCACCACTGGAATGTAGTCCAGGACAAAATTTGTTCCTCTTCCTGAAAAAACATATTATGTAAAAGGATTGTAATTTTGTTGTTTAGTCGTTTAGTCATGTCCAACTCTTTGTGACCCCATGGACCAGAGCACGCCAGACACTCCTGTCTTCCACTGCCTCCCACAGTTTGATCAGACTCATGTTAGTAGCTTCAAGAACCAACCATCTAGTCCTCTGGCACCCCCTTCTCCTTGTGCCCTCCATCTTTCCCAACATCAGGGTCTTTTCCAGGGAGTCTTCTCTTCTCATGAGGTGGCCAAAGTACTGGAGCCTCAGCTTCAGGATCTGTCCTTCCAGTGAGCACTCAGGGCTAATTCAATTTCCTTAAATTTTGTGACAATGAGCGGTATCTGGCTAACTCAGACCATTACTGCAAGGATTTATAGTGCATTAGAATTCATGTATATTCATGTTCCAGTGAAATTATGATATTTTTCAGATTCCTTAAATATGCACATTTTAATACTAACTTAGTAAAATTCCCTTTTTAGCATCACAGGCATCCTCTCCTATTCCCTGGGTAAAGGACTAATGTCAACATTTGTTTTCTTTTTTCCCTAGCTCTCTTTGAGGAGCACAGTTTCACTTTCCAAGGTTGTGGAACAACAGATTTTTGTGCACTCCGGAAAAATGGAAGAGGTGTAACTGGAATGGGGAGCTTTCTCCTTTTAGTTATCCAAGAAAGCTGTTATAATGCTTCACGAATCTCGCACTAGGTTGAATATGAAGGGTAAATGGGACAGTGTAGACCCCTCCTTGTGTATTCCAAAATTCATGGCAATGAGAGGGAATTAGAGGCCTAGTGGTGAAATCCAGGACTCAGGATCTCTGGTTCTTACTTTTTTGCTTTTGGTGGCAGTAAAGTGAAGCAAGGGGCAGAGAAAAAGGATTCA
This sequence comes from Podarcis cretensis, assembly GCF_951804945.1. Lineage (NCBI taxonomy): Eukaryota > Metazoa > Chordata > Lepidosauria > Squamata > Lacertidae > Podarcis > Podarcis cretensis. The sequence goes on along the minus strand of NC_137177.1, from coordinate 15,830,011 downwards.
GAATTGTCAGTTTGCATTTCTTGGTGCAGAAAATATTGATCTGGTGTATAATAATAATAATATAATATTTTTGTACTCCGCCCATCTGGCTGGGCTTCCCCAGCCACTCTGGGCAGCTCCCAACTGAATATTAAAACACAGTACAGCATTAAACATTAAAAACTTCCCTAAACAGGGAGGCCTTCAGATGTCTTTGAAAAGTAAGATAGTTGCTTATTGCCTTGACATATGATGGGAGGGCGTTCCACAGGGCAGGCACCACTACCGAGAAGGCCCTCTGCCTGCAGACATCTTCCCTATTCTGATTAATTCAAGGGGGCTCTGGAAACTTCTCTGTATGAAAGAAACAAGCAGAAGGGTCATGATGTTTAGGTTACTCCTTCAGAGAAGCTTAGTACTGCTGGCTTGAACTGGTTCTGTTATCTCTTTTTTAAGGTCATATTAAGAGGCCAGAAGGAGCCCGGGTTTCATTTCTCTTTCTATATCTCTTCCTTCTGGTGTGGAGTTCCGTATATAGTGTTAAGGTTTAGACTTATTGTAAGTTATTGTAAGTTTATGTGAAGTCTGCTGCAACTGGATTTCTTGTGGACAGTGCCAATCCTGAATGCATTGTATATGTGACCATTGTGTTCATTTGCCTTCAGTAGCAGTAAAACTCTGCTGGATGAAATATTAATTGCCTCCGGTCTATTTTGGGGGGAATCCTAAAACGTGTTTAAGTTTTTACTCTGCTAACTATACATTGGGATCTTCTCTGGATTGATATTGAGTAGAATTTCCATGACAGTTGTGTGGGAATTGTGTATTATAACTACAAAGAACCCTGCAATGTTTCAGTAAAAAATACTTGTTTTCATTATGTTCATTACAATACGAAATAAATGGTTATGGGAAATAAAATGCCGGATCTCAGATATGTTTCTTTCAGATACAAATGCAAGTATTATTTATTGGTTTAGCCAAAGAGATTACAAAAGATAAAATACATAAAAGAGGTTAAAAACAAAACAAAATACATTGCACAGAGTTCATACACAGAGTCTCATATGACAGAGTTCATACACTGGAGTTGTAGAGATGTAAAAGCTTTTCCCCATTTGGTATTTGTAATGCTGGTTACATTCTGAGGGTGAGGGGGGGTGATGAGTAGTCTGGCATTCTAAAGTGCAGGACTGTCCCAACCATGAGGCTAGGTGTGACAACCATCTTAGGCGGCTGGATCCATAAGAGCAGGAGATCTGGCCTCCAGAGAATTCCTTGTCCACTGCTGCTGCCTCAGTGGCAGAAACAGTTGAACTGCACTCCTGAGAGACCAGATTGGCCCCTTCCCCCAAAATCAGGTCACCTCTTCAGTGGCCTCTTGGGCAATAGACAACAGGGCTAGACTGTGCTCTGCATACCCCTTGAGATTCATCTGCAGTAACAGAGGGGTCAAGTTTCCAGTGGATGCAAGCAATTTCATCCTCAATATTTTTTGCAAACAAGTTACAGCATTGACAAGTCGCAAGCATACTCCCTGGCTCCCAATGACATGCCCTCCCCATTTTCACCTTGGAGAATTCCTCACCCAGCCACTCACCCTGGGAGATGGTCACTTCTCCACCTCTCAACCTGGTTACTGGCACCAGGTTGAGATTTTCCTCTGGGCCCAAGCACACATGCATATTGTATAAAGGTGCAAAACCCTTCTTTCACACTCTGTGAAACATAAATGCACAGAGTTTTTTTAAAAAACTGGGCAACGGCACGTCACCTGCTTGTGACTCCCGAGCCTTCCCTGATCTCCTTCCCCTTCCCCCTTTGTTTTGACAGATCAGGGGAGGCTCGGGAGTAACGGGCGAATGGCCGTTGCCCAGAAGGGGCCAGCCTGGGAGTGCACTTGGCTCTGGTTGGTTTCAGGAGCTGCTTGCTGTTTGCTGACGTGGTGTCACGGCAGAGAGCAACTCCTGAAGCCAGCCAGAGCCCACTGTGCTAATAGGCTGGCTCTGGGCTGCTGAGGCTGCCGCTGCCACATTTCCCAAGGACAGATTTGCAAATCTGGGGACATTCCAGGGACAGAATTTGTCCAGGGACAGATTTGCAAATCGGGGGACATCTGGTAACCCTACAATAGGAGGTGCTACTGATCTCCTCCCACTCTTGTTTCCAATGTAGGTCTTTATTCCTCACCTCTTGCATTCTTCCTGATGCTGAAATTAACTCAACCCTTCTTTCCTGGAATGGGGAGGCACAATTTTGTGGTTTGCCTCATCTGGCAACATGTCTTGGGGAAGCCTTGCCAAGGAGCACATTTGACCAGACAGGCAGAAGTGTGATTAGCACAGAAATCATGATTTAAAATATGAGATTTCCTGAACTCATCCAGCTCATCTCTCCTGAAATTGAACTACAGGCCAGGGCATGACAACCGGTCTGTCTGTCTCTCCTAGATGCCTTCAGACAGGGTGCCATAGACAGTGTCCCGTCCCCCAAATTCCACGGACTGAGCAACCTGGCAGGAAACTTTGGTCATGCTTACAACAGGCACCACTTGTTTAAGGATAATACCTCCTGTCAATTGCTTATGCCCAACCCCTCAGAGTTTGATGGATGATGTCATATGATAAAATAGGAGGAGGAGGAGGAGGTTTTGGATTTGATATCCAGCTTTATCACTACCCTATGGAGTCTCAAAGCGTCTAACAGTCTCCTTTCCCGTCCTTCCCCACAACAAACACTCTGTGAGGTGAGTGAGGCTGAAAGACTTCAGAGAAGTGTGACTAGCCCAAGGTCAACCTGCAGCTGCATGTGGAGGAGCAGGGACACGAACACGGTTCACCAGATTACGAGTCTACTGCTCTTAACCACTACACCACACTGGCTCTCTTAAACCCTTAACATAGCCACAAATCACACGCAATATCACCGCTGAATATCGCCTCCTCGTGGCAGCAAACTATCCAACCAATCATGGTGTTTGGGGGGGGGGACAGTGTGGTAAAATATCAGCTGGTTGGCTGGCATACAAATCCCCCAATGCTGCTTGGCCAGCAAGTGCTCTAGGGAGCGTTTCTTGCCCATGGTGCTGTGGGGAGGGGGGAAGCAGCTGCCCACTTTGCCGAAACCCAGGAACGGCCCTGCTGGGGCGATGGTGCATGTGCCAACAGAGAGGGCCACCAGGCCATTGTTTGCAGGATCATGGAGAACTCTAAGAGATCAGCTTCCTCTAATGATGGCTGGAGTCAGTGGCGGAGGAAGACTTTCCGGCACCCAGGGTGGGGTGCCGAGGGACAGGGCGAACCGCCTGGCATCGCACGCGCAGCGCCCACACTGACGATGCCCTACAGCTGGGGGGGGGAGGCAGTGGGCGGACAGTGTGGAGCCTGCGGGCTCTTGAGATGCATGGCTTCGGCATGCTGCAGGCCCTGCGGTGAGTGCCACCTGCCATATTGTCACCACCCATCAGGGTGACACCCGAGGCGGACTGCACCCACCAAACCCCACTTCCTACGCTCCTAGCTGGAGTTTCTCTTCTTTCTTTCTTTTTTAAAAAATGTTTTATTAGGTTTTTGGTCCCTTTGGAGAAGCAGTCTGGGCACTTCAAACCATTTTCAGCCAGCATGTTGCGATCAGGAACTGCCAAAATCAAAAGTATAGCAGACGGCACAGCGATTTCTCCAAGTAGCTCTTTATTTTTGTAAGCTGGAATAGAACTGCCTGCAAACAGCTCAGCCGGCCTGCTTTTATAGGCAGCCGGCTGTCAACATTGTAACAACAACAGCCCGGAGTTCCCGCCTAAAATAACTGACGTGGACCTGAGGGAAAACTATCTACAGACCTGAGTGAAAACTATATACAGTATCCCCCTGCTGGCCCAGGGTGAAACTTCACTACATAACACTTTCTTTTTTAAAAAATGTTTTATTAGGTTTTTGGTCCCTTTGGAGAAGCAGTCTGGGCACTTCAAACCATTTTCAGCCAGCATGTTGCGATCAGGAACTGCCAAAATCAAAAGTATAGTGAGCATGTTAATGGTTTTATCTGTTTTTGTACCTGTATGTTATATTATTGTAATTCACCCAAGGGCTTTACAGTTTTGGTGGGGCACCAGCAAGTGTTATTGGATGAAAAGATTATCTAGACCCAGTCTGGGTTTAGGACTGACATTGGGACAGATTCAGGAGAAGGCTGGTTGGAAAGGGAACCCATCCCTTCTCAGGCAGAGATGTAGCTGCCCAGTAGGTCCTTTTTAAAAACAGTTTCTCCTCCTGCCTGCTTCTTCATCCTGCCTGCCTCAGCACCCCTTGAGAGGCCCAAATAGTGCTGAACTGCTCAACCCAACCTATAGCCATTTTGGCTGTCTCACCCCATTTGAATGAGGCACATATCCTCTGAGTACTGCTGCTTGACTAAGGATCCAGATCTTGGCCAAGTCCAGTGCAAAGCCCTAACATCCTATGGATTCTAAAATGATGCAGAAACTTACAGCTGAGAGTTGCATTGTTACACAGTTCAGTGTTGCAGCAGTGCCTCTTCATCTGAAAGAATTTACCATTCCCTGCAGTGAAACTGTATTCACCTGAGTCACAATACCTGGTTACTGCGAATGCATTCAGAAGTTGCACTCGGTGTCCCCCTATGAAAAAGAATTTGAAAGAAATATCTTGATCTGGAAAAAATATGCAGGTCTATTGCTCTTAAGGCATATTCAATGTAATGGTTCCAATTTTCTTTGATGCCTGAATCTGGACAATGTGGAAAGTGTTATTAAATTTGGTAATCTAAAGAGAGGTGCTATTTAATTTTTGTTTATTTATTTAAATGTGTGTGCAGTGCAATATCATAAAAGGAAAAAATATCAAAATGTTTTTCACATAGACATTAAATACATAATGGATATGTATTCATGGATAAAGAGCAATATACTGATCAAAGTGCAATGAGAGCCTCAAGGTACTGCTCAGGTGACTGCTCAGCTGCCAAACTAGACATAGCTCAGGGCTGTTGAAAGATGTCAGGGACACACTGGTATGCAGTGAATAGAATACAAGGACTCCAAGATCAACACTGAGAGCTGATTAAATCATTTTCCAGAACTTAATCCCTCCTTGTTTTAATTATGTCAGATTGTTGGGACAGGGAGAGATACTTTGACTCAGCTGTTCTGTTTAGTGATGAGTATCCTTAGCCACATTGTCTTGAACTGAATCCAGCTACGTAGTTGTTTATCCCTGCTTCAAATCCCACCCTCCATTTTCAGAAGACAAGAAGAACCCTGCAGTCTAGCAGCATCCTACTTGGAGTGGCTGATCAGATGTCCATGGGTACAGGACTATCATGACAGGAGGGCAGTAGCCCACTCCCACTGTTTTCCCCCAGCAACTGGAAATAGTATATCCATCAGAATTAATAGCCCCTGATAGCCTCTTCCATAAATGTGACAAGTCCACAGTTAGGTCTATCCAACTGTGGTTTTCATTGCTGATGTGGGTTTTCTATAGCTCAGCCAGTAGAGCATGAGACTCTTAATCTCATGGTCAAGTCCCATGGGGGAAATTGAGGGGTTGGACTAGATGGCCCTTGGGGCCCCTTCCAACTCTACAATTCAATGATTAAACTGAAGAATTTTTCTGATGCAGATTATGCTTTGCTTCAGCAGAATTTCTGATGTCCTGGAGAAGCTAAACTCATTTATCTAGGCCTATTTAGCAATGCAACGCCTTCCTTGATAGCCAAGGATGCTTCTCAAGTTTCTACCCCATCCCTCACTAATAAATATATTTGGCTGGAAGGATTGGAGGCAGGGGGCAGGTATTTTAGCAGACCTTGCCCATACCTGTTGCTCATTCTCCATTGGCTTTCTGGCAAGACTTACTTAACAGTTTCATTCCAGAAGGGAAGAGAAGCAGGATGGATTGCCTGACCTTATACCACCCCAGAATTAAAGGAGGCCTGGGAGCTACAAGCCTCAAGTGATAGCATAAGGCTTTTAAAATAAAACAGCTAATACATGTTATAAGTGGTTTGGCTTCAGTTCCTTGGGTTAAAATTGAACTTGAATCCCCAATATCCTCTTCTTAAACCCTCCTAGGCATGCACTGGTAAAACAGATGACCCAATCTTACATATGACTTTCCAGATATGGATGTAACTTTGGCCCCTGTCTGTCCAGTGATAATCGATAACTTTCAGTTTGTATAGCCCAAGGATGTGGACAGGATCCTTGGAAATGTGAGAGCTAATGCATGTGGCAAGCAGGAAAACTTAGGCTGTTTTTCTGGCTCGGAGTAACCGAAAGGGATGGGGGAAGGATATAATGAAAGGCAAGGAGGGCTGGTGATGCCTCCCCCCCCCCCCAAGCTCCAACACACAGTTTGGCTGCTTCACTTACTAACATTCTTCAGGATCCTCACTGAACTCCCTTTCCCCAGCATTCATTTCAGGCTTTGACTTTTTCTGCATGAAGGCTGAGAAACTTGAGCTATCATTAAAATAACAGAAGCCTTTTTGTTAGGTATAACAGGTGAAGAGTTACCAAGAGAAGACAAAAGTCTTTTTATGTATGCAACAATGGCAGTGAGCATGCTACTAGCCCAGTGATGGATGGAAGTAGAAGTACCAACAAAAGAAGAATGGCAGATGAAACTGATGGAGTATGTGGAGATGGCAAAACTGATGGGGAAAATCCAAAACCAGGAAGATCAAGTATTTACTAAAGGCTGGAGTAAATTTGTAATTTACTTAAAAGACCACTGTAAATGGTTAAAATATTTGGCAGGGATGTAAGGACACTCGTAATGTGGAATTATTTATGTTAAATATGGTTAATTAATAGATAGATAATGGTAAAAGATGCGGCAAACATACATTTAAATATGGAATCCATGGAGGGAAGGAAGGAGGTCCAAAGGTTCAAAAGAACCTTGTATTTGAATGTTTGAAAAGGTTGTTTTATATGTACAAAATTATCAAACAGCTAATTAAAAAATATTGTAAAAAAGAAAGAATGAAAAAAAAAAACCAGCTAGGGGCTTAGGAATCATGCTGTGGTGGGTGCGGTCTGCCTCGGGTGTCACCCTGAGGGGGGTGACAAAATGGCAGGCGGCACTCACCACAAGGCCTGTAATGCGCCCGAGCTACACATCTCGGGTGCCAAAAGGTTCTGCGCTGTCTGCCCACCAGAAGTGGTTTGGTCATGCTGACCACATGACCCGGAAAGCTGTCTGTGGACAAACGTCAGCTCCCTCGGCCTGAAATCGAGATGAGCACCGCAACCTTATAGTCTCCTTTGACAGGCTTAGGACACTTGCAATGTGGAATGATTTATGATTATTATGGTTAATTAATAGATAGGTAAAGGTAAAGGGACCCCTGACCATTAGGTCCAGTTGTGACTGACTCCTGGGTTGAGGCGTTCATCTCACTTTATTGGCTGAGGGAGCTGGTGTACAGCTTCCGGGTCATGTGGCCAGCATGACTAAGCCACTTCTGGCGAACGAGAGCAGCACACAGATATGCCGTTTATCTTCCCGCCGGAGCGGTACCTATTTATCAACTTGCACTTTGACATGCTTTCAAACTGCTAGGTTGGCAGGGACCAAGCAACGGGAGCTCACCCCATCGTGGGGATTCAAACCGCCAATCTTCTGATCGGCAAGTCCTAGGCTCTGTGGTTTAACCCACAGCGCCACCCACGTCCAAATTAATAGATAGATAATGGTAAAAGATGTGGCAAATTACTTCATTGCTTCACCCCAGTTGCATTTGGATCTCTCCACCATTGGTTTGCATTCCAGAACAAAATGTGTCCCTCTTGCTCAAAAAGCATATTTATTATGTAAAAGGCATGTAATAAGTTTCCTTAAATTCTGTGAAAATGAGCAGTGTCTGGCTAACTCAGACCATCAGTGCAAGGATTTACAGTTGTGCAACAGAATTTCCGCTCTCCTCTGCCTGTATGTGTTCTGTATCCTCCCAAAACTTACTCCACAGAATTGGGGAAAACCCCAGAATGTATTTAGGAGAACGAAGAGAGGGAGGATATACTCAGTTCCACAAGAATACATCATTTTGCTGATGTCATGATTTAGCTACATTAGTAAAGATATAGCACTTTTTATTCGTTATAACACTGTGACACCAGATGGCATGACGGAATCCCATCTGTCATCAATCGCATTTGCTTGTATGAAGGTTGCAACGCATTTAATTGAATTGCTATTTTGATGTGTCTAGATCCAGCCTTAGATGGATACCTCCCTATCAACATAGTTTTGAGGAATAATGCTGTTTGGAGACAAGACAAATTTGCCAAATCCCTCCTTTCTGAAAAGAAGAGGGAATTTGGAATGAATGGGGGAAGGGAATCTGGGTTGATTTGCCCCATAAAGGAAGAGGCAGAGTCAAGGCCATTTGAGCTGCTTCTGCCCTACATTCTTTCTTCTTATCCTTCTCCTGCCCTTTATAGCCCCAGGCTTTGCAAATTTCTCTTCTAAGGGCTGAGTAAGAATTCTGAGGGGTGTTCCTGATTGGCTTTTGCAGTCCCCCCTTTTCACTTACCTCATGTTAGATGGGTTTAACATGAAACTTGTAAAATAAAAGGAGGATTCTCTGGATGCTTAGATCACAGTGGGGCAATGAGGAAGCCTCAGTGGGCATCCAACTGTCCTGAGAGACAATGGAGTGCACCACCAGCTTTTTTGTGTGTGTGGCTGTTGACTCATGCCAGGTTCAAACACTCAATGCTCCCACACCAGGGAAGGGAGTGTTGTTTTCAAATCTTGCTGCGTGGCCACAGCATGTGACTTTTAACATGCCCAGGAGATGGTAGGGATAGAATTCCTCCCATTTTATTGCAACTCAGCTACACAGTAGAATTTGATCTACTCAATCTAGTTAATTAGGCTTGTTTTCAGATCCTCTAATTTCATTATATTTTATAAATATAACCCGTTTACTAATAATCTTTGTGTCTTGAGACTCCTTTGGGTATGATGGCAATTCTGAATTACATATGAGTTATTTTTTTACCTTAACTTCTGATGTTGAAAATTTTGTATATTCATGTTCCGATGAAATTATATTTTTCAGATTTCTTAAATATATACATTTTAAAACTAACTAATTAAAATTCTCATTCACTGTCACAGGCAGAATCTTCTAGTCCCTGGGTAAAGGACTTATGTCAATATTTGTTTTCTTTTCCCTCAGCTTATTCTAGGCTCCAGCATTTCACGTTCCAAGGTTGTGGAACAACAGATTTTTGTGCCATCCCGGAAAACAGAAGAACACTTGGATCTGGGGGATTTGGCCTTTTTATTACCCAAAAAAGATGTTATACTGCTTCAGGAATATCACGCCAGCCTGAACATGAAGGGTAAATAGGACAGTGTAGACCTCCGCCTTGTGTATTGCAAAATCCATGGCAATGAGGGGGAATTGGAGGCCTAGTGGTGAAATCCAGGGCTTAGGATTTGTGGATCTTTCTTTTTTGCTTTTGGTGGAGGTAAACGGAAGCAAGGGGCAATGAAAAAGGGGTCAAAATGTGGGGGTTGTAGATTCTAACTACAAAGAACCCTGTAGCGTATCATTAACAAATAGTTAAGTTTTTATTATGATCATTACAAAACAAAATAAATGGTTATGGGAAATAAAATTTTGGTTCTTAGTTCTGTTTCAGATACAAATGCAATTATTATTTATTGGTTTAGCTGAAGCAATTACAAAATCAAAAATACATAAAACAGGATAAAAGCAGAATTATTTTTTCTCCTTATAATTGTCACTGTAAAGGCAGAACAGACCACTTTTTCAGAGGTGTATGGGCACTTGTCCCTTAATAAAAAGTTTATCATATACCCAATCCATCTCTCATTTGGGAGGTTTAAATATTTGAACAAAACTTCTCTTAAGTCCTCATAGATGGGACAAACCAGCAAGTAGTTGGGTAAATATTTCAGAACCTCATCTCCATGTAGGCAAACATTTTCTACAAAGGGAATCCGGTGATAGCATCCTTCAACTTCAGACACTGGAGTCACAGCTGTAAATGCTTTCCCCCATTTGGTGTTTGTGATGCTGGTTACATAGTGATGAGGTTGAATGTGTAGTTTGGCATATCAAGATGCAGGATGGTCCCACCCATGAAGCAAGGTGGCTGGATTGATAGGGGTGGTCAGGAACATGGCCCCCCAGAGCACAGCAGGACAGTCAGCCTCAGAAATTGAGCTGAGCTAGCAAAGGGCTAACTCTGCAAATGCAAGCTGTCTGTTTGAGTTTAGAGAGGACAGCCCACCCCCTTTTTCCCCAGGGAATAATCTTTTTGTTCTCATGAGGAAGAGAGGAAGTGTTGGAAGCCAGGCAACCATCAGATAAGCCAGAGTCTGAGGCGGTGTCTTCTGGGGAAGAAAGGTAAAAAAGGTAAAGGACCCCTGGACGATTAAGCAACTATGGGGTTGTGGCGCTCATCTCGCTTTCAGGCCATGGGAGTCAGCGCTTCTCCAAAGATAGCTTTCTGGGTCATGTGGGCAGCATGACTAAACCGTTTCTGGTGCAACGGGACACTGTAATGGAAACCAGAGCACACGGAAATGCCATTTACCTTCCCACCACAGCAGTACCTATCTATCTACTTGCACTGGTGTGCTTTTGAACTGCTAGGTTGGCAGGAGCTAGGACAGAGCAACGGGAGCTCACCCCGTGATCGGCAAGCCCAAGAGGCTCAGTGGTTTAGACCACAGCGCCACCCGCATCCCTCTGGGGAAGAGACAGGCCAGCCATTCAGTCCCTGAATGAGGAGAGTGGAGAAGCTTTAAGAGCAATGGAAGGGAAGGAGAAGAAAGGCGGGATTTTGGCGTTCATGGATACGATGTTCCAAGACCCCCAGAGGCAGACTGCTGCTTCCAGGCAATTGCTTAATTTGAGGCAGGGGAGTAGAACAGTGATGCAATTTTGGGCGGAGTTCAATATGTGGTGGCAACAGCTGGAGTGGGGGGAGAAGCCCCTTGTGGCGTTGTATCAAGCCGGGCTTAATGGGGACTTACTGGATGAGCTGGCCAGGATGCGCACTCTCCTCATTAGAGAGCATGGTACAGGCTTCTCTCTGCAACTAGATCACCACGCTATGGAATGAAGGATAAGAAGGAGGGGGCCAGGCAGGCAGCCATTAAAGATGGCTGGCATTCCTGACATTTCAGTGCGAAGGTTTGGCAGTATGCCCAGAGACGAACTGGGGGAGGCAGGCTCCAGACTTCACTGGCAGAGCGAGAGAGAAGGAGAATAAAGAGGCTGTGCTTTGTCTGTGGCACACCATACTCTGGATGTGTTTTTCTTGTAAACAAACTTACATAAAACTGACAGAGAGTCCTTGCCACTTATCAGGCTGCATGCCTGCCAGAGATCATTATAGGGGCAGCAGATCTGGCCTGCAAGGAATTCCTTGCCCATTGCTGCTGCCACAGTGGCAGCAACAGCTGCACTCCTTAGAGACCAGATTTACACCTCCCCTCCCAAATCAGGTCACCTCTTCAGTGGGCTCTTGGAAAATTAGGAGGTGCTGCTAGTCTCCTCCATTCCTTGTTTTCTGTGGATATATATATATATGTATATATATATATATATGTATATATATATATATATATGTGTGTGTGTGTGTGTGTGTGTGTATATATATATATATATATATATATATATATATATATAAAGGTAAAGGTACCCCTGCCCCGTACGGGCGGGCCAGTCTTGACAGACTCTGGGGTTGTGCGCCCATCTCACTTAAGAGGCCAGGGGCCAGCGCTGTCTGGAGACACTTCTGGGTCACGTGGCCAGCGTGACATCGCTGCTCTGGCGAGCCAGAGCCGCACACAGAAACGCCGTTTACCTTCCCGCTGGTAAGCGGTCCCTATTTATCTACTTGCTCCGGGAGGTGCTTTCGAACTGCTAGGTTGGCAGGCGCTGGGACCGAGCAGCGGGAGCGCACCCCGCCGCAGGGATTCGAACCGCCGACCTTTCGATCGGCAAGTCCTAGGCGCTGAGGCTTTAACCCACAGCGCCACCTGCGTCCCTCATATATATATATATATATATATATATATATATATATATATGTGTGTGTGTGTGTGTGTGTGTGTATATATATATATATATATATATATATATATATATATATATATAAATCTTTATTGAGGTCCAAAAACCCATAGAACAACTTCAGAACAAAATACAGTTAAGACAGCCAACCACAAAAGATAGAGAGAAACTGAGGCGGTCATTTTGTTTTGTCTCCGGCTTGATGATCTTTGTTTCTTTTGACCAACTAAAACACAACAGGGCTAGACTGTGCTCTGCATACCCCTTGAGATTCATCTGCAGTAACAGAGGGGTCGAGTTTCCAGTGGATGCAAGCAATTTCATCCTCAATATTTTTTGCAAACATGGTAATGTTAGGGTCTATAAAAGAGAGAACAGCATAAAAGTAGGAAAGAGAGGAGAAAAGAAAGGGGGAAATAAGAGAAAAAGGAAAGGAAAGGAAAGGAAAAGAGGAAGGAAGGAGAGGGGAAAGAGAAATATATGGAGGAGAGGAATGTGTGCTTGTTTAAAATGCAGATGAAAGCTGTTCAGAAGGCAGATCACTGAAGATAGGTCACAAGAGGAGATGTTATCTACAATCTTTTCATTCCTGTAGCTTATGAAAAGGGCCCATCATTCTAAGAGCTTGTTCTCTTGTTGGATTCTGATTTCTGTTCAACAAAAGGCCAACCTCCCAGAACATTAGAATGTCACCCCTCTTGCTATCCATTCTTCCCTTCAGGTCCAGGAGACACCTGTGGGTACAAAGGACATCTGGGTGACCAAGAAAGCAGGAGCTGTTGCCCAATGTCTCCAGCAGGATGCACAAAGAGATCTGAGGTTCTGGTTTGAATCAACACTGTATCCAAATAAGCACAGAAAGTACAGAATACATATTTATTTTAAAAAATAACAACAGTGTAGTAAGAACCCTGTTACCATATAGGAATAAAAGATCATAGAAGAAGGTCACTTAAGAATTCGGGAACATTTGGGAAAATACCTACACAGAAAACAACAAATCTGACTTAATCTAAGCTAGTGTATTTTAACACCAATTTCTGACCCTCAAAGAGATGTGGCAACCATCAGTGAGTACACATCCCTTTCCGGGACACATATTCCACTGTGATGTGCAACAACTGGTATTAATAGGCTTAATGGCTCTCATACTGAAGGGAAGGTAGCCATCATGACTGCATAAAAAAGAATTTACTGATAAGCTACAAAACCTCTAGTGCAAACTTGAATGGCCCCATGGATACAAGCAGGTTCCAGGTTCCCCTGATTTCTGGGAAGAGCTTGTGTGGGACATGCTAATTTTTGATTACTTTGTGCCTCATTAGGAGTAGGTTGTTTCGAGTTCACTTTTATCATAAAGCCCGAGAAACAAACATATTCATTTAAAGTACCTGTTCACTGACAATGTGGGTGTGGTTGGACTGGAAGAGGCATCTGGCTGACTCCCACAGAGTTCCTTAGAAAGATTGCATCCAATATGAAAGAAGAGCTTTGTGTTGCAATATAGAAATATAGGATTTCTGGGAAAGCATGCACTCTCTATTTCCATAATTTCCTGCTCCTCACTGGAACAGTCCTTCCTAGTTGGTACATTTCCTTGGCTCATAAATCTGTCCAAGTCAGCTCTTTCTTCTTCCATAGGTCACCTGCTGGTTCATTACTCCTTGGCTTTTGATCACTCTGCCATTATGAGGGCTTTTCTGAGTATATATTTTTTCTTTGCACATTTGGTTTAGACTACTGCCTAGGCTAAACAATGCAGAGGTGTGGGAACAGTGCAAGGGTTGGGCAAGCCCCTTCTTTCTGGTCTGAAAGAAGCAGTAAAAGGAGGCATTTGTACAGCTTCTGGAAGAAGGTGTGAGGATTCTGACAGGGTCCTAAGTACTACCCCCTTCTTCCCAAAGCCAGAGCTGGACCATAAAGAAGGCTGATCGCTGAAGAATTGATGCTTTTGAATTATGGTGCTGGAGGAAATTCTTGAGAGTCCCATGGACTGCAAGAAGATAAAACCTATCCATTCTTAAGGAAATCAGCCCTGAGTGCTCACTGGAAGGACATATCCTGAAGCTGAGACTCTAATACTTTGGCCACCTCATCTTTCCCAACATCAGGGTCTTTTCGAGGGAGTCTTCTCATGAGAAGAGAAGACTCCCTCGAAAAGACACTGATGTTGGGAAAGATGGAGAGTACAAGAAGAAGGGGATGACAAAGGATGAGCTGGTTGGATAGTGTTCTCGAAGCTAGCAGCATGAGTTTGACCAAACTGCGGGAGGCAGTGGAAGACAAGAGTGCCTGGCGTGCTCTGGTCCATGGGGTCACGAAGGGTTGGACACGACTAAACAATTAAACAACAATAACAAGTAGTCCTAACATAAATCATGACGCAAAGAGAAGGAAACCCCAAGATAGACAACTTAGTGCAGAGTGTCCTCTGTGCCTTCTGTGCTGTGTGTGGCTAAAATGTACCTTGGGTGGTGGGAAATGAGGGTATTGCTCTGTCCCTCAGCAGTTAAACATAAGGTGAACATGCTGGATCAGGGCAATCACCCCTCAAGTCCAGCATCTCAACAGATCCCTGTGGGAAGCCTGCAAGCTGGACTTGACTGCGACTGTGACAATATTCTGTCCATCAGCAATTCCCAGGTACCAAGTATTCAGAGGCAAACTTCCTTTGACGGTAGAGGTAGAACATAGCCTTTGTGGGTAACTTTGCCCTGCCTGAATTTCTCTAATCCTTTTTTTAAGTCATCTAAATTGGTGGCCATCTATGCCTCCTTAGGGTTGCTATATCTTGAAGAGCAAAAAAGAGCACAGCCAGGGTTCTTCTTATCTTTTGAAAATGGTAGATGGGATTTCAAGCGGGTATAAATAACTAGTTGGGGTAAATTCAAAACAATGTGGCTTAGGACAGTCATCACCAAACGGAAAAACTTAGTCAAAGTATCTCTCCCTGTCCTGACAATCTGACACATTTAGACCAAGGAGGGGCAAAGTTCTGTAAAATGATTTAATTAGCTCTCAGTAATGATCCTGGAGTCGTTGTATTCTATTCAGTGCCTACCAGTGTGTCCCTGGGACCTTTCAACAGACCTGAGGTATGTCTAGCTTTGCCAGCTGAGCAAAGTGCAGTATCTGAGCAGTACCTTGAGGCTTTCAGTACCTGAGCAGTAGCTTGAGGCTTTCATTGCACTTTGATTAGTGGCCTGGAAGATTGTACATTGTTCTTTCCAGTTCGGTAAGACTCTACATCAAGTATGACCAAAGATAGAGGCACTGGCTCAGAATATACCTTTATCCATCAAGGAGCCATCAACTTCCCATAGACCTTTGATGTGATAGTATTAGCAGTTTGTGCACATGTCTGTAGCAAATGAGGGCTATAGCCAGGCACTGAAGAATATGGTTTGCTGTCTCAGCCATTGTGGGAAGAGATTTCAAAACATTATTGCAAGCCATTCAAACAGTGCTTGCAGCAGAACAACTAAAGCACTAAATTAATTGTTCTGCTTTAATGATGGACACAGTCAGATGTCCTCAATTGACATTGCAGCCTTCTTGGGAAAAGTTGCATATTTGGAGCTGTCCTTGATCCTGCAGTATCCCTACCAGGGGAGTTGACACCTTCCCTGCTGCCCTGCACCAGTATATGGCTCCTTTAAAATTTCTGCTTTAAAATTGCTATGTATATACAGCCTAATAAAACTGAATGGCAGGCATGCTTTTGAAATAAGAATTTAAAAATGCAGATTACAAAAAAGCATTGAGGAGCTGTAGTAGCCTGGGTGCATAAAACAACAAAGTCTCAGAGGAGCACTGTATCAGATTCAGCTAGAGGCACTTTATTTAATTATTACAGAAAAACTCTGAACCACATAGGTGGGAAAGACCAAATGTGTATAGTGTGCAAATCAACTGTTAGGTTCCAGTGCTTTGGGGGCAAGCCTGGAGGGTCAGTTTTCCTGGTTAAAGCATCCATTGCTTCCATGAGACCCTGAGTCCATTCCATACTTTCTAGCCTTGCTGGAATGGATCTAATATCCAGGCTTTTTCTGAAGGAGCATCTCTACCCCCATCATTCAGGCCACACACTGAGATCTAGTTCTGAGGGCCTTCTGGCGATTCTGTCACTGTGAGAAGGCAACCAATCAGAGGGCATCTTGGTAGTGATGCCCACACTGTGGATCAACCTCCCATCAGGTGTCAAGGAGATAAGCAACTATGAAACCTTTAATGATTATCTGAAGACAGCCCTGTATAAGGAGGTTTTTAATGTTTGATGTTTTATTATATTTCTGTATAGGCTTGAAGCCACCCAGAGTGGCTGGGGTGACCCAGTCAGGTGGGTGGGGAAGAAATAATAAAATCATCATCATTATTAAGAGGAATCCTTAGATGGAGGCTATTTTGAGGGGCTTTTCTGTAGGTGACCTCTGGGCTTTTACCCTCACCTATTTTGCTCTAAATTGCTTTCTTGAGTGTCTTCACCATTTACATTTAAATTGTATATTATTTATATCAAAAAAGAAATCTGAGAACTGTCTATCAACAACTAATGAGATCATAGACGCTGAGCTTTGAATTTCAGTATGTTCCTCTTTATCTTTGTGGTGAACAAACAACACCCATTCCCGGACCTCACTGAACCATTTCTTCCCAAGTGTTGCCTGCAGCATGAGTCCATGGCCTATATATTCCTCCAGGTAAGCCTCTACCTGCATCCATCTCTGTTCTGAGTCTTTCTAGAAGGATGAAGGCACTCCTGAGCGCATGCCTCCTCTTGGCCCCACTTTCTGCAGGTAAGATGGGGAACATTTAATTATCTTGGAACAGATCACATTAACCCACTTAACCCACTTAACCAGTAACCCACTGGTGAGGATTCAGAGGATTCTGGATTCCCTATTACTACTCATTGGTTGTGGAAATCTGAGAAGCTGAATTTAAAAGAGCCCGTGTGCTGTTGTGATTAGAGTGTTAGACAAGGATCCAGGAAGCCAGCGTTTGAATCCCCACTCAGCCATGAAGCTCACTGGGGGATCCTAGACCAGTCACTATACCTTGGCTTAACCTACTTTACAGGAATCTTCTGAGGATAAAATGGGGAGGGGAGAATTATGCACAGAGCCTTGAGCTTCTGGGAGGAAGTGACTGCAGATAAATAAATAAATTGGAAAAAATAGAAATTAAGAGCAAGTGACATTGGTTGATTGGTTCATCCCTAGTCCAGGATCCTGTCCTCACACTGGCCAACCCAATGACTATGGGAAGCTCACAATCAGGACCTCAGCACAGCAGCACTCTGCCTTACCGTGGGTTCCAGCAACTGATAGAGGAAATATGTTACTTTTGCTATTGGTGGTAGTACATAGCCATCATGATTTGTAGCCACTGAGAGTCTTAGTTTAATTGTACCCAGATCTAAGCTTGTAACCAAACAGTGGGAATAAAATGTATTTAAGTGAGAGTCTGGATGGGAGGAAAAGTGGGTCATGGAAAGGGAGGGTTCACCTCCCCACCTCTTGGAAATAATTCAGCCAGTGTTCTGAATGATGACTTCGAGAGTTTTAATTAATGAGTGTTTATTCATTTCATTTCATTTCATTTCATTTCATTTCATTTCATTCTATTAAAATGCTTTTAAAATTGAACCCCTTTTAAGTTAAAAGTTTTAATTTACTATCACCGCCTCCTCTTAATCTCATTAAGCAAACCGCAAAACCAACTAATAATAATGTTAATTATCATAATAATCCATGAAGTAAACTTTTGCTTCTGTCTTCAGTATTACCTCTGGACTGCAGATATGCTTATAACGGTACTGGAATGACATACAATGGCTATCTTAAAACAACTTGTGACTGGAAGAAACAATCCTGTGTTGCCGGTGTTCTGCGTACAAATATAAGTAAGATTTTCCTGCCTTTTTGTCTTTTGCTGTTGGATTAAATCCAGGTTAAGATTGTTGAACTTTAAGGGTTCTACTAGCATATAGAAGTCTATGCTAGGGCAACTCACCCATGAAAAAAGAGAGTTGAGGAAGCTGTAGCACTTCAGCTATAGATGAATTAGAACTCCCATCAGCTTCAGCTAGCCTGGCCACCAGTCAGGGATGATGGGAGATGTAGTCCAACAACACCTGGAGGATCACAGCTTCCCAATCCTGAAGTAAGCAATGGTTTGTAAATGAAAATGGGGAACCTAACATCACCTGATCACAATCAGTGGCTGGATCTGGGTGCTGATCTCCAAGATTGGACAATTTGATTTGCATTAATGAGAAATCCCTGCTTAACCTTCTAAAAGTTTTGACTGTTTACAATGGTTTTTAAGATACATTATAAATTTCCCCCATTCCTTATTAAAATTCCAGTCTTCCTGTTTTCTGATTCTTCCAGTCATTTTTGTCAATTCAGCATAATCCCTCAACTTAATCTGCCATTCTCCTCTAGTAGGGAGTTCATCTTCTTTCCATCTCTGGGCCAATAACATTCGTGCAGCCGTGGTCGCATACATAATTAGTCATTTCTGTTCCCTTGGGATTTCGGCACCTAGGATTCCTAAAAGAAAAGCTTGGGGGGGGGGGGAGTTTAAATAAACAAGTTATTTTAAACATTTTGTAACTCATAATAAATCATTTCCCGAATCTCCAATACTATCTTACATGTCCACCACATTTCTAACATACAATTGACCCAGTTTTGTACATTTTTGCTAATTTACTGCTATTTACATCATTTTCAAATAATTTTCTTTCAGCATGTAACATGCTGTAAATTTTAAATCCCAATCCTATAACTTCTCCCACGCTGTAAGTTGTATGTTATCCCCAAAATCTCTGGCCCATACTAGCCATTAAGTATACATTGATATCAGTTTCTTTACTTTTAATACAGTTTTTATTGTCTGCTTTATGCATTAAAGCTGGAAAACATTTTGACATTTTTCTTTCTATGATATAGTGGTGTATACATATTTTAATTAATAAAAAAAGGAACAGCCCATCACTTTAGACTGACAAATTTAATAACACTTTGTATATTGTTAGTTTGAAAAGGTCCTCATTCAGACAATACAAAAAAAATTGGAACCATTGCAACGAATGTGCCTGAGTAGCAATAGACCTGCATATTTCCCGCCCCCACCCCCAAACTGGGTATTTCTTTCAAATTCTTTTTCATAGTGAAACCCCAAGTGCAACTTTCGAATAAATGCTCGCCATCCAGCTCTTGTCTCTCGGGCCATTACAGCTTCACTGCAGCGGATGATAAATTCTTTGAGATGAAGAAGTACTGCTGCAAGACGGAACTGTGTAACGATGCAACTCTCAGCTGTAAGTTTCTGCATCATTTTAGAATCCTTAACATGTTAAGGCTGTGCACTGGATTTGGCCAAGGCCTGGCCTGGATCCTTAGTCAATCAGCAGTATTCAGAGGACCTGTGCCTCATTCATAGAATCATAGAATCATAGAATCATAGAGTTGGAAGAGACCACAAAGGCCATCGAGTCCAACCCCCTGCCAAGCAGGAAACACCATCAGAGCACTCCTGACATATGGTTGTCAAGCCTCTGCTTAAAGACCTCCAAAGAAGGAGACTCCACCACACTCCTTGGCAGCAAATTCCACTGTCGAACAGCTCTTACTGTCAGGAAGTTCTTCCTAATGTTTAGGTGGAATCTTCTTTCTTGTAGTTTGGAACCATTGCTCCGTGTCCGCTTCTCTGGAGCAGCAGAAAACAACCTTTCTCCCTCCTCTATGTGACATCCTTATATATTTGAACATGGCTATCATATTACCCCTTAACCTCCTCTTCTCCAGGCTAAACATGTCCAGCTCCCTTAGCCGTTCCTCATAAGGGATCGTTTCCAGGCCTTTGACCATTTTGGTTGCCCTCCTCTGGACACGTTCAAATGGGGTGAGCAGCTCAAGACTATTAGGGACTCTCAAGGTGGAGAGTCAGGCAGGATGGGGAGGCAGGCATGAGCAGAAACTGTGAAAAAGAGGGACCTACTGGGCAATTACAGCTCTGCCTGAGAAGGGATGGGTTGCCTAACACTAACTTTATACCCGGTAGTCTTAGGGCGGTAAACTGAAACTCACAGGTTATTGCTGAAGAGCAGAAGAGAGACATAATCTCTGTACAAAAATAGGGATCTAAGATCCTATAATTTCAAAGAGGGTACACCATAACCAATGGCATGAAAACCTTCACAGAGATCAAGAAGGAAAAGAAAGTTCACACTCCTCCCACCCGAATTTTGGGAAAGATAATTCATCTCAGAGACCAATGGTGACTTTGTCCAATGCTCAGTCCTGAACCCAGATTGTGTCCAGATTATATTTCATCCATGAGTATGTGCAGCTACCCCACCAAAACTATAAGGGCCTAGGGTGGGTTACAATAATATAACACAGAGATACAAAAACAGACAAAACCATGAACAGTCACACTATACATTTGATTTTGGCAGTTCCTGACCGCAACATGCTGACGGAAAATGGTTTGCAGTGCCCAGCCTGCTTCTCCAAAGGAAAGGAAGAGTGTAAAAGTGAGAAGACCATCAACTGCCTTGAGAATGAGACCCAGTGTGTTGTTTTTAAAGGATCTCTTTCTAGAGGTAACATTGCTACTCAGATTGGGAAAGGGCCTAGTCATCAGATGGTTCATGCAGACTCCCTCCTGTTCTCCTATTCTCCCTCCCACCCTTTCCCTTTCCCTTGCATGTTGCTGGAAAAATGAGAGGGACCACATCTTTCACTGGCCCCACTGTGCACCATTCCTTAGTGTTTTGCCTGCCTACACTGTATCCTTTAACTCTCATAATGCCACTAGCTTGTCCAGAAGAAGGATTGAGAGTGAGATGTGTATATAAAATACCCTTCTGAACAAAAGTAAAAAGTGCATTCATGGCTTCACCCCAGTTGCATCTGGATCTCTCCACCACTGGAATGTAGTCCAGGACAAAATTTGTTCCTCTTCCTGAAAAAACATATTATGTAAAAGGATTGTAATTTTGTTGTTTAGTCGTTTAGTCATGTCCAACTCTTTGTGACCCCATGGACCAGAGCACGCCAGACACTCCTGTCTTCCACTGCCTCCCACAGTTTGGTCAGACTCATGTTAGTAGCTTCAAGAACCAACCATCTAGTCCTCTGGCACCCCCTTCTCCTTGTGCCCTCCATCTTTCCCAACATCAGGGTCTTTTCCAGGGAGTCTTCTCTTCTCATGAGGTGGCCAAAGTACTGGAGCCTCAGCTTCAGGATCTGTCCTTCCAGTGAGCACTCAGGGCTAATTCAATTTCCTTAAATTTTGTGACAATGAGCGGTATCTGGCTAACTCAGACCATTACTGCAAGGATTTATAGTGCATTAGAATTCATGTATATTCATGCTCCAGTGAAATTATGATATTTTTCAGATTCCTTAAATATGCACATTTTAATACTAACTTAGTAAAATTCCCTTTTTAGCATCACAGGCATCCTCTCCTATTCCCTGGGTAAAGGACTAATGTCAACATTTGTTTTCTTTTTTCCCTAGCTCTCTTTGAGGAGCACAATTTCACTTTCCAAGGTTGTGGAACAACAGATTTTTGTGCACTCCGGAAAAATGGAAGAGGTGTAACTGGAATGGGGAGCTTTCTCCTTTTAGTTATCCAAGAAAGCTGTTATAATGCTTCACGAATCTCGCACTAGGTTGAATATGAAGGGTAAATGGGACAGTGTAGACCCCTCCTTGTGTATTCCAAAATTCATGGCAATGAGAGGGAATTAGAGGCCTAGTGGTGAAATCCAGGACTCAGGATCTCTGGTTCTTACTTTTTTGCTTTTGGTGGCAGTAAAGTGAAGCAAGGGGCAGAGAAAAAGGATTCAGAATTGTCAGTTTGCATTTCTTGGTGCAGAAAATATTGATCTGGTGTATAATAATAATAATATAATATTTTTATACTCCGCCCATCTGGCTGGGCTTCCCCAGCCACTCTGGGCAGCTCCCAACTGAATATTAAAACACAGTACAGCATTAAACATTAAAAACTTCCCTAAACAGGGAGGCCTTCAGATGTCTTTGAAAAGTAAGATAGTTGCTTATTGCCTTGACATATGATGGGAGGGCGTTCCACAGGGCAGGCACCACTACCGAGAAGGCCCTCTGCCTGCAGACATCTTCCCTATTCTGATTAATTCAAGGGGGCTCTGGAAACTTCTCTGTATGAAAGAAACAAGCAGAAGGGTCATGATGTTGTGGTTACTCCTTCAGAGAAGCTTAGTACTGCTGGCTTGAACTGGTTCTGTTATCTCTTTTTTAAGGTCATATTAAGAGGCCAGAAGGAGCCCGGGTTTCATTTCTCTTTCTATATCTCTTCCTTCTGGTGTGGAGTTCCGTATATAGTGTTAAGGTTTAGACTTATTGTAAGTTATTGTAAGTTTATGTGAAGTCTGCTGCAACTGGATTTCTTGTGGACAGTGCCAATCCTGAATGCATTGTATATGTGACCATTGTGTTCATTTGCCTTCAGTAGCAGTAAAACTCTGCTGGATGAAATATTAATTGCCTCCGGTCTATTTTGGGGGGAATCCTAAAACGTGTTTAAGTTTTTACTCTGCTAACTATACATTGGGATCTTCTCTGGATTGATATTGAGTAGAATTTCCATGACAGTTGTGTGGGAATTGTGTATTATAACTACAAAGAACCCTGCAATGTTTCAGTAAAAAATACTTGTTTTCATTATGTTCATTACAATACGAAATAAATGGTTATGGGAAATAAAATGCCGGATCTCAGATATGTTTCTTTCAGATACAAATGCAAGTATTATTTATTGGTTTAGCCAAAGAGATTACAAAAGATAAAATACATAAAAGAGGTTAAAAACAAAACAAAATACATTGCACAGAGTTCATACACAGAGTCTCATATGACAGAGTTCATACACTGGAGTTGTAGAGATGTAAAAGCTTTTCCCCATTTGGTATTTGTAATGCTGGTTACAATCTGAGGGTGAGGGGGGGTGATGAGTAGTCTGGCATTCTAAAGTGCAGGACTGTCCCAACCATGAGGCTAGGTGTGACAACCATCTTAGGCGGCTGGATCCATAAGAGCAGGAGATCTGGCCTCCAGAGAATTCCTTGTCCACTGCTGCTGCCTCAGTGGCAGAAACAGTTGAACTGCACTCCTGAGAGACCAGATTGGCCCCTTCCCCCAAAATCAGGTCACCTCTTCAGTGGCCTCTTGGGCAATAGACAACAGGGCTAGACTGTGCTCTGCATACCCCTTGAGATTCATCTGCAGTAACAGAGGGGTCAAGTTTCCAGTGGATGCAAGCAATTTCATCCTCAATATTTTTTGCAAACAAGTTACAGCATTGACAAGTCGCAAGCATACTCCCTGGCTCCCAATGACATGCCCTCCCCATTTTCACCTTGGAGAATTCCTCACCCAGCCACTCACCCTGGGAGATGGTCACTTCTCCACCTCTCAACCTGGTTACTGGCACCAGGTTGAGATTTTCCTCTGGGCCCAAGCACACATGCATATTGTATAAAGGTGCAAAACCCTTCTTTCACACTCTGTGAAACATAAATGCACAGAGGTTTTTTTAAAAAACTGGGCAACGGCACGTCACCTGCTTGTGACTCCCGAGCCTTCCCTGATCTCCTTCCCCTTCCCCCTTTGTTTTGACAGATCAGGGGAGGCTCGGGAGTAACGGGCGAATGGCCGTTGCCCAGAAGGGGCCAGCCTGGGAGTGCACTTGGCTCTGGTTGGTTTCAGGAGCTGCTTGCTGTTTGCTGACGTGGTGTCACGGCAGAGAGCAACTCCTGAAGCCAGCCAGAGCCCACTGTGCTAATAGGCTGGCTCTGGGCTGCTGAGGCTGCCGCTGCCACATTTCCCAAGGACAGATTTGCAAATCTGGGGACATTCCAGGGACAGAATTTGTCCGGGGACAGATTTGCAAATCGGGGGACATCTGGTAACCCTACAATAGGAGGTGCTACTGATCTCCTCCCACTCTTGTTTCCAATGTAGGTCTTTATTCCTCACCTCTTGCATTCTTCCTGATGCTGAAATTAACTCAACCCTTCTTTCCTGGAATGGGGAGGCACAATTTTGTGGTTTGCCTCATCTGGCAACATGTCTTGGGGAATCCTTGCCAAGGAGCACATTTGACCAGACAGGCAGAAGTGTGATTAGCACAGAAATCATGATTTAAAATATGAGATTTCCTGAACTCATCCAGCTCATCTCTCCTGAAATTGAACTACAGGCCAGGGCATGACAACCGGTCTGTCTGTCTCTCCTAGATGCCTTCAGACAGGGTGCCATAGACAGTGTCCCGTCTCCCCCAAATTCCACGGACTGAGCAACCTGGCAGGAAACTTTGGTCATGCTTACAACAGGCACCACTTGTTTAAGGATAATACCTCCTGTCAATTGCTTATGCCCAACCCCTCAGAGTTTGATGGATGATGTCATATGATAAAATAGGAGGTGGAGGAGGAGGGTTTGGATTTGATATCCAGCTTTATCACTACCCTATGGAGTCTCAAAGCGTCTAACAGTCTCCTTTCCCGTCCTTCCCCACAACAAACACTCTGTGAGGTGAGTGAGGCTGAAAGACTTCAGAGAAGTGTGACTAGCCCAAGGTCAACCTGCAGCTGCATGTGGAGGAGCAGGGACACAAACACGGTTCACCAGATTACGAGTCTACTGCTCTTAACCACTACACCACACTGGCTCTCTTAAACCCTTAACATAGCCACAAATCACACGTAATATCACCGCTGAATATCGCCTCCTCGTGGCAGCAAACTATCCAACCAATCATGGTGTTTGGGGGGGGGACAGTGTGGTAAAATATCAGCTGGTTGGCTGGCATACAAATCCCCCAATGCTGCTTGGCCAGCAAGTGCTCTAGGGAGCGTTTCTTGCCCATGGTGCTGTGGGGAGGGGGGAGCAGCTGCCCACTTTGCCAAAACCCAGGAACGGCCCTGCTGGGGCGATGGTGCATGTGCCAACAGAGAGGGCCACCAGGCCATTGTTTGCAGGATCATGGAGAACTCTAAGAGATCAGCTTCCTCTAATGATGGCTGGAGTCAGTGGCGGAGGAAGACTTTCCGGCACCCAGGGTGGGGTGCCGAGGGACAGGGCGAACCGCCTGGCATCGCACGCGCAGCGCCCACACTGACGATGCCCTACAGCTGGGGGGGGGAGGCAGTGGGCGGACAGTGTGGAGCCTGCGGGCTCTTGAGATGCATGGCTTCGGCATGCTGCAGGCCCTGCGGTGAGTGCCACCTGCCATATTGTCACCACCCATCAGGGTGACACCCGAGGCGGACTGCACCCACCAAACCCCACTTCCTACGCTCCTAGCTGGAGTTTCTCTTCTTTCTTTCTTTTTTAAAAAATGTTTTATTAGGTTTTTGGTCCCTTTGGAGAAGCAGTCTGGGCACTTCAAACCATTTTCAGCCAGCATGTTGCGATCAGGAACTGCCAAAATCAAAAGTATAGCAGACGGCACAGCGATTTCTCCAAGTAGCTCTTTATTTTTGTAAGCTGGAATAGAACTGCCTGCAAACAGCTCAGCCGGCCTGCTTTTATAGGCAGCCGGCTGTCAACATTGTAACAACAACAGCCCGGAGTTCCCGCCTAAAATAACTGACGTGGACCTGAGGGAAAACTATCTACAGACCTGAGTGAAAACTATATACAGTATCCCCCTGCTGGCCCAGGGTGAAACTTCACTACATAACACCCCTCCCCATCGAGATAAGGCGTTAGTTACAATCGTAATGGTTTCCTTATATACAGCACTACGCGTAATGGTTCAATTAGGCACAAAAGCATATCGGTTACATTTCCCATACTTAGACCAACAGTGATACATGTCCAACAACATAGTCCTTTAAATAAGTTGGGCGCTTGGAAACTCTGCCAGACCGCCGGGGACTGGTAGCCAAGTCCGGAGGGCCACACAGTTCTTGCTGAGGCTGTGGTGCGACCCTAGGTGGCATTGGAACCAACTCCCCTGGATCCGCTGCTGTGGGTGGAGCCTCCGCAAGTGGAGTGGTCTGAGTCTGTGGTAAGTCTGGCAGACCCTCTGAAGCGGCTTGGTTCGGCTCCACGCTGGCAGTTTGCGAGGGAGGTGTAGGTGGGGCCTCGCCATCTGTACGTGTCTCTTCTGGAGCTGCAAGCATAGTTGGGGGCACCTCGGTAGTGTCCAAGCCCCCAACCCTGTGCCTAAGCTGGTCTATGTGCCGTCGCCACAAGCGTCCGTCTTTGAGTGCCACCTGGTACGAGCGAGGTCCAGTGACTCCCACTACTGTGGCTGGCACCCAAGGAATGTCCCCCACATAGTTCCGGGCAAAGACCTGGTTTCCTGGGACAAATGACCGTGGCGCGTTGGCACAGCCTGGGGGTTCAGCCACGGCAAAGTCCGGGTGTAGCCGGTCGAGCGGTGACCTGAGGCGGCGGCCCATACGCAGTTCAGCAGGACTCCGCCCTGTGGCCGCATGAGGGGCGATGTGTTGCACGAACAAGTATTCGGCGACCCGCTCATGCCAGTCTCCCCGGTCCAGGAGCGCCAGTGCCTCTTTTGCCGAGCGCACCATTCTTTCCGCTTGCCCGTTGCTGGATGGATGAAAGGGTGCCATTAGGGCATGGCGGATGCCCAGTCCCAAAAGATACCGCTCAAACGTGCCTGACGTGAACTGCGGTCCATTGTCAGAGACAAGGACATCAGGACACCCATGCGTTGCAAACAGGCCTCGCAGCACCCGGATGACAGCTTCGTTAGTGGTGGAGGGCATCAGGGCGACCTCCAGCCATTTGGAATAGGCGTCCACCACTACCATAAAGGTCCGGCCGTGAAAGGGGCCAGCCAGATCGATGTGCACCCTCGACCAGGGTGTCTTTGGTGTCTCCCAGGTGTGTCCCTTAGCTGCCGGTGGTGCAGGCCTCGACTCTTGGCACGCTTGACAGGCGGACACCCAGGCAGTGATGGCATCGTCCATATTAGGCCACCAGACGTAACACCGAGCCAACGCCTTCATTTTGACAATTTCCGGGTGGCCAACGTGCAGAGCCTTCAGGACGCGCTGACGGAGTCCCTGGGGAATCACGACGCGGTCTCCCCACAGCAGACAGCCGCGATGAGCTGAGAGTTCATGTTGTCTGGTTGCGAAGGGCTGGAACTCCAATGCAAAAGGCCCTTGTGGCCACCCCCTTCACACCCAGTTGAGCACCCGGCTGATGGTGCGATCCCGGGCAGACGCGGAGGCCACAGTGGCAGCCGATACAGGCGCTGCCGGAAGATCCTCAATCAGAAGGAGCGATGAAGCTGGAGCCGGGTCTTCCACAAATGCTGGAAGAGGGCAACGGCTGAGGGCGTCGGCATGGCCCATCGATTTCCCCGGGCGATGGATGAGCCGGTAGTGGTAGGCAGCCAGGAAAACAGTCCATCGCAGCATGCGTGGCGAGAGGACCGGTGGAGTTGGACGATCACCGGCGAGGAGGCCCAGGAGTGGCTTGTGGTCAGTGATGAGGTCAAAAGTCCTGCCATAGAGGTATTCATGGAACCTCTTCACTCCAGCCACAAGTGCCAGTGCCTCCTTGTCGAGCTGGCTGTAATTCCGTTCCGTCGGAGATAGCGTCCTGGAAAAGTAGGCGAGCGGTGCTTCTCTTCCATCTGGAAAACGGTGACTAAGGACAGCACCGATGCCAAAAGGTGAGGCGTCGCAGGCAAGGACCAGCGGCCTGGATTCACTGTACTGTACCAGCACACTGTCTGATGAAAGGAGAGCCTTGACCGCGTTGAAGGCCGCCGTCTCCCGATGACCCCAGGCCCAAGGCGTCTTAGTGCTAAGGAGTCGGTGAAGAGGCTCAGCCACTGTGGCTTTGTGGGGCAGGAACATGTTATAAAAGTTCAGCAGCCCCAGGAACGCCTGCAACTCCGTCTTGTTCTTTGGGGTGGGGGCCTGCTGGATAGCGTGGATCTTGGATGTGGTCGGGTGAAGGCCGGAGGCATCGATAAGATAGCCCAGGAACTCTACCTGTGGAACGGCAATCTGGCACTTCTCCCTCTTTACCTTGAGCCCGGCCTCTTGGAACCTGGTCAGCACGGCACGGAGGTGCTCAAACAGCTGCTGGTGTGAGTCTGCAGACACCAAGACGTCATCAAAATATGGTACCACGCCCGGAAGCCCTTGCAGGAGACGCTCCATAAGGCTTTGGAAGATGCCAGGAGCCACACTTACCCCGAACTGCAACCGGCGGCAACGGAATGCCCCCCGGTGGGTGACGATCGTCTGGGCTTCAGCAGTGGCAACATTGACTGGCAGTTGTTGATAGGCTTGGGCAAGGTCCAGCTTAGCGAAGACCTTACCCTCACCCAGGGAATGCAGCAGGTGTTGGACAACAGGAACCGGATAAGCGTGCTGCTGAAGTGCCTTGTTGATCGTGCACTTGTAGTCAGCGCAGATTCTCACCGACCCATCTGGCTTGACAGGCGTGACGATGGGGGTTTCCCACTTGGCGTGGTCAACCGGCTCCAAAACTCCTTGGGCGATCAGTTTGTCCAGTTGTTCGTCCACCTTAGCCTTGAGAGCAAAGGGAACCCGGCGTGGCTTTAGCTTGATGGGGCGACTTGTGGATCAAGGCTAAAGGAGATGGGCATACCTGTATCTTGCCCCAAGGTGCCGTCAAAAACCTTGGCAAAGTCTTTGACCAGACCCTCAGTCTCTGCGTTAGAGATGCAGTTGATGCCGGTGACTTCCAGGCCGAGGGCATCAAACCAGTCTAGCCCTAGGAGGGTGGGCCGCTGACCTTCGACCACCACCAACCGGAGCAGGCCCGAAAAATCCTTGAAGGCGATCCGGAACCGGCCAACGCCTACCACGGGAATGTCGTTCCCCTGGTAGTCTCTCAGGTGTACGCGGTGAGAGTCGAGTTGCCTTTTGGACACTCTGGGTACCAGTCTTTTGATGGTGCTCCATGACACGATGGACAGGGCAGACCCGGTGTCGATCTCCATGTCACATGGAGCTCCTTCAATGAGCACCGTGACGTTCAGCTTGCGTCGCGTAGGCGAGTCGGTTTGGCCAATCGTGGTTCCAGACGGGCAGCGGCAGTTGGTGAGAGCGAAACAACTTTCCTTGGCAGACTGGAGTGAAGACTTGGACTTGCGAGTCGATGAAGGGGGGGTGTCAGACGGAGCCGATCGGCAGACCTTAGCGATGTGGCCCCTTCTGGAACACTTCCTACAGATGGCGTCTCTGAATTGACACTTGGCACAGGAATGGTTGCCTCCGCAGCCGGCACATTCCGGTTGGCCCTTGGACTTCTGTTGGAACTTCCTGCGCTCCCGCTTTGTCTGGTGCACGTCATCGTCTTCACTGGAGGATGCCTCATCACTGCTGGCCTCTTCATGATGCACCGGAACTGGCTCCCTAGCAAGACGCGGGCTGCTGGACTTGCGGATCTCCTGGGCGGAGCGTTCAGCAGCTTCTGAGGCCACAGCCTCCTCAATGGCTTTCTGTAGCGTGAGGTCTGGCTTGGCGAGGAGACGCTGTTGCAGATGGATGTCCCGGACCCCGCAGACGATTCGATCCATCAGGGCATCGTCTAAGTCTCGGAACTCGCAGTTCATTGCAGCCTGTCGCAGGGTGGTGGTGTAGTTGTTGATTGACTCCCCCTCTGCCTGGTTGCGGTGGTAGAACGCATGGCGGGCAGCAATCTTGGACGGCTTTGGTGCATAGTGGTTGCAGAGCTTCTCTTGGATCGTGTCCCATGGTGTTGCCTGGACTGCTTCAGGCGCAACCAATGCTCGGGCCGTCTCAAACACCTCAGGCCCACAGAGGCTGAGGAATAGGCCCCGCTTCCGATCCATTGATACTGCTGTCAGCTCGTTGGCTTGGAGGTAGCAGTCAAACCGAGCGAGGTAGGAGTCCCATGATTCAGAGGCTGGCGCAAACGGCGGTAGAGGCACAAGTGAAGCCATGATTCCGATGCCGGCGTGAAGGGCGATGGATGGAACACAGTGCTCTTAGCCAGAACAGTTAGCTCTGAATTGGTTCTGTCCAGTGATTTCGCTCAGTGATTTCGCTCTGTGATTCAGCTCAGTGATTCAGCTCAGTTCAGAGGCTGGCCGCATCTGGCTGTGCTCTGATGTCCATCGATCCCACCTTCGTCGCCAGGGTTAAGTTGTGGGTTGACATAGCAGACGGCACAGCGATTTCTCCAAGTAGCTCTTTATTTTTGTAAGCTGGAATAGAACTGCCTGCAAACAGCTCAGCCGGCCTGCTTTTATAGGCAGCCGGCTGTCAACATTGTAACAACAACAGCCCGGAGTTCCCGCCTAAAATAACTGACGTGGACCTGAGGGAAAACTATCTACAGACCTGAGTGAAAACTATATACAGTATCCCCCTGCTGGCCCAGGGTGAAACTTCACTACATAACACTTTCTTTTTTAAAAAATGTTTTATTAGGTTTTTGGTCCCTTTGGAGAAGCAGTCTGGGCACTTCAAACCATTTTCAGCCAGCATGTTGCGATCAGGAACTGCCAAAATCAAAAGTATAGTGAGCATGTTAATGGTTTTATCTGTTTTTGTACCTGTATGTTATATTATTGTAATTCACCCAAGGGCTTTACAGTTTTGGTGGGGCACCAGCAAGTGTTATTGGATGAAAAGATTATCTAGACCCAGTCTGGGTTTAGGACTGACATTGGGACAGATTCAGGAGAAGCCTGTTTGGAAAGGGAACCCATCCCTTCTCAGGCAGAGATGTAGCTGCCCAGTAGGTCCTTTTTAAAAACAGTTTCTCCTCCTGCCTGCTTCTTCATCCTGCCTGCCTCAGCACCCCTTGAGAGGCCCAAATAGTGCTGAACTGCTCAACCCAACCTATAGCCATTTTGGCTGTCTCACCCCATTTGAATGAGGCACATATCCTCTGAGTACTGCTGCTTGACTAAGGATCCAGATCTTGGCCAAGTCCAGTGCAAAGCCCTAACATCCTATGGATTCTAAAATGATGCAGAAACTTACAGCTGAGAGTTGCATTGTTACACAGTTCAGTGTTGCAGCAGTGCCTCTTCATCTGAAAGAATTTACCATTCCCTGCAGTGAAACTGTATTCACCTGAGTCACAATACCTGGTTACTGCGAATGCATTCAGAAGTTGCACTCGGTGTCCCCCTATGAAAAAGAATTTGAAAGAAATATCTTGATCTGGAAAAAATATGCAGGTCTATTGCTCTTAAGGCATATTCAATGTAATGGTTCCAATTTTCTTTGATGCCTGAATCTGGACAATGTGGAAAGTGTTATTAAATTTGGTAATCTAAAGAGAGGTGCTATTTAATTTTTGTTTATTTATTTAAATGTGTGTGCAGTGCAATATCATAAAAGGAAAAAATATCAAAATGTTTTTCACATAGACATTAAATACATAATGGATATGTATTCATGGATAAAGAGCAATATACTGATCAAAGTGCAATGAGAGCCTCAAGGTACTGCTCAGGTGACTGCTCAGCTGCCAAACTAGACATAGCTCAGGGCTGTTGAAAGATGTCAGGGACACACTGGTATGCAGTGAATAGAATACAAGGACTCCAAGATCAACACTGAGAGCTGATTAAATCATTTCCCAGAACTTAATCCCTCCTTGTTTTAATTATGTCAAATTGTTGGGACAGGGAGTGATACTTTGACTCAGCTGTTCTGTTTAGTGATGACTATCCTTAGCCACATTGTCTTGAACTGAATCCAGCTACGTAGTTGTTTATCCCTGCTTCAAATCCCACCCTCCATTTTCAGAAGACAAGAAGAACCCTGCAGTCTAGCAGCATCCTACTTGGAGTGGCTGATCAGATGTCCATGGGTACAGGACTATCATGACAGGAGGGCAGTAGCCCACTCCCACTGTTTTCCCCCAGCATCAGAATTAATAGCCCCTGATAGCCTCTTCCGTAAATGTGACAAGTCCACAGTTAGGTCTATCCAACTGTGGCTTTCATTGCTGATGTGGGTTTTCTATAGTTCAGCCAGTAGAGCATGAGACTCTTAATCTCATGGTCAAGTCCCATGGGGGGAATTGAGGGGTTGGACTAGATGGCCCTTGGGACCCCTTCCAACTCTACAATTCAATGATTAAACTGAAGAATTTTTCTGATGCAGATTATGCTTTGCTTCAGCAGAATTTCTGATGTCCTGGAGAAGCTAAACTCATTTATCTAGGCCTATTTAGCAATGCAACGCCTTCCTTGATAGCCAAGGATGCTTCTCAAGTTTCTACCCCATCCCTCACTAATAAATATATTTGGCTGGAAGGATTGGAGGCAGGGGGCAGGTATTTTAGCAGACCTTGCCCATACCTGTTGCTCATTCTCCATTGGCTTTCTGGCAAGACTTACTTAACAGTTTCATTCCAGAAGGGAAGAGAAGCAGGATGGATTGCCTGACCTTATACCCAGAATTAAAGGAGGCCTGGGAGCTACAAGCCTCAAGTGATAGCATAAGGCTTTTAAAATAAAACAGCTAATACATGTTATTAGTGGTTTGGCTTCAGTTCCTTAGGTTAAAATTGAACTTGAGTCCCCAATATCCTCTTCTTAAACCCTCTTAGGCAGGCACTGGTAAAACAGATGACCCAATCTTACATATGACTTTCCAGATATGGATGTAACTTTGGCCCCTGTCTGTCCAGTGATAATCGATAACTTTCAGTTTGTATAGCCCAAGGATGTGGACAGGATCCTTGGAAATGCGAGAGCTAATGCATGTGGCAAGCAGGAAAACTTAGGCTGCTTTTCTGGCTCGGAGTAACCGAAAGGGATGGGGGAAGGATATAATGAAAGGCTAGGAGGGCTGGTGATGTCTCTCCCCAAGCTCCAGCACACAGTTTGGCTGCTTCACTTACTAACATTCTTCAGTATCCTCACTGAACTCCCTTTCCCCAGCATTCATTTCAGGCTTTGACTTTTTCTGCATGAGGGCTGAGAAACTTGAGCTATCATTAAAATAACAGAAGCCTTTTTGTTAGGTATAACAAGTGAAGAGTTACCAAGAGAAGACAAAAGACTTTTTATGTATGCAACAATGGCAGTGAGCATGCTACTAGCCCAGTGATGGATGGAAGGAGAAGTACCAACAAAAGAAGAATGGCAGATGAAACTGATGGAGTATGTGGAGATGGCAAAACTGATGGGGAAAATCCGAAACCAGGAAGATCAAGTATTTACTAAAGGCTGGAGTAAATTTGTAATTTACTTAAAAGACCACTGTAAATGGTTAAAATATTTGGCAGGGATGTAAGGACACTTGTAATGTGGAATTATTTATGTTAAATATGGTTAATTAATAGATAGATAATGGTAAAAGATGCGGCAAACATACATTTAAATATGGAATCCATGGAGGGAAGGAAGGAGGTCCAAAGGTTCAAAAGAACCTTGTATTTGAATGTTTGAAAAGGTTGTTTTATATGTACAAAATTATCAAACAGCTAATTAAAAAATATTGTAAAAAAGAAAGAATGAAAAAAAAAACCAGCTAGGGGCTTAGGAATCATGCTGTGGTGGGTGCGGTCTGCCTCGGGTGTCAGCCTGAGGGGGGTGACAAAATGGCAGGCGGCACTCACCACAAGGCCTGCAATGCGCCCGAGCTACACGTCTCGGGTGCCAAAAGGTTCCGCGCTGTCTGCCCACCAGAAGTGGTTTGGTCATGCTGACCACATGACCCGGAAAGCTGTCTGTGGACAAACGTCAGCTCCCTCGGCCTGAAATCGAGATGAGCACCACAACCTTATAGTCTCCTTTGACAGGCTTAGGACACTTGCAATGTGGAATGATTTATGATTATTATGGTTAATTAATAGATAGGTAAAGGTAAAGGGACCCCTGACCATTAGGTCCAGTTGTGACTGACTCCTGGGTTGAGGCGTTCATCTCACTTTATTGGCTGAGGGAGCTGGTGTACAGCTTCCGGGTCATGTGGCCAGCATGACTAAGCCACTTCTGGCGAACGAGAGCAGCACACAGATATGCCGTTTATCTTCCCGCCGGAGCGGTACCTATTTATCAACTTGCACTTTGACATGCTTTCAAACTGCTAGGTTGGCAGGGACCGAGCAACGGGAGCTCACCCCATCGTGGGGATTCAAACCGCCAATCTTCTGATCGGCAAGTCCTAGGCTCTGTGGTTTAACCCACAGTGCCACCCACGTCCAAATTAATAGATAGATAATGGTAAAAGATGTGGCAAATTACTTCATTGCTTCACCCCAGTTGCATTTGGATCTCTCCACCATTGGTTTGCATTCCAGAACAAAATGTGTCCCTCTTGCTCAAAAAGCATATTTATTATGTAAAAGGCATGTAATAAGTTTCCTTAAATTCTGTGAAAATGAGCAGTGTCTGGCTAACTCAGACCATCAGTGCAAGGATTTACAGTTGTGCAACAGAATTTCCGCTCTCCTCTGCCTTATGTGTTCTGTATCCTCCCAAAACTTACTCCACAGAATTGGGGAAAACCCCGGAATGTATTTAGGAGGACGAAGAGAGGGAGGATATACTCAGTTCCACAAGAATACATCATTTTGCTGATGTCATGATTTAGCTACATTAGTAAAGATATAGCACTTTTTATTCGTTATAACACTGTGACACCAGATGGCATGACGGAATCCCATCTGTCGTCAATCGCATTTGCTTGTATGAAGGTTGCAACGCATTTAATTGAATTGCTATTTTGATGTGTCTAGATCCAGCCTTAGATGGATACCTCCCTATCAACATAGTTTTGAGGAATAATGCTGTTTGGAGACAAGACAAATTTGCCAAATCCCTCCTTTCTGAAAAGAAGAGGGAATTTGGAATGAATGGGGGAAGGGAATCTGGGTTGATTTGCCCCATAAAGGAAGAGGCAGAGTCAAGGCCATTTGAGCTGCTTCTGCCCTACATTCTTTCTTCTGATCCTTCTCCTGCCCTTTATAGCCCCAGGCTTTGCAAATTTCTCTTCTAAGGGCTGAGTAAGAATTCTGAGGGGTGTTCCTGACTGGCTTTTGCAGTCCCCCCTTTTCACTTACCTCATGTTAGATGGGTTTAACATGAAACTTGTAAAATAAAAGGAGGATTCTCTGGATGCTTAGATCACAGTGGGGCAATGAGGAAGCCTCAGTGGGCATCCAACTGTCCTGAGAGACAATGGAGTGCACCTCCAGCTTTTTTGTGTGTGTGGCTGTTGACTCATGCCAGGTTCAAACACTCAATGCTCCCACACCAGGGAAGGGAGTGTTGTTTTCAAATCTTGCTGCGTGGCCACAGCATGTGACTTTTAACATGCCCAGGAGATGGTAGGGATAGAATTCCTCCCATTTTATTGCAACTCAGCTACACAGTAGAATTTGATCTCCTCAATCTAGTTAATTAGGCTTGTTTTCAGATCCTCTAATTTCATTATATTTTATAAATATAACCCGTTTACTAATAATCTTTGTGTCTTGAGACTCCTTTGGGTATGATGGCAATTCTGAATTACATATGAGTTTTTTTTTACCTTAACTTCTGATGTTGAAAATTTTGTATATTCATGTTCCGATGAAATTATATTTTTCAGATTTCTTAAATATACACATTTTAAAACTAACTAATTAAAATTCTCATTCACTGTCACAGGCAGAATCTTCTAGTCCCTGGGTAAAGGACTTATGTCAATATTTGTTTTCTTTTCCCTCAGCTTATTCTAGGCTCCAGCATTTCACGTTCCAAGGTTGTGGAACAACAGATTTTTGTGCCATCCCGGAAAACAGAAGAACACTTGGATCTGGGGAATTTGGCCTTTTTATTACCCAAAAAAGATGTTATACTGCTTCAGGAATATCACGCCAGCCTGAACATGAAGGGTAAATAGGACAGTGTAGACCTCCGCCTTGTGTATTGCAAAATCCATGGCAATGAGGGGGAATTGGAGGCCTAGTGGTGAAATCCAGGGCTTAGGATTTGTGGATCTTTCTTTTTTGCTTTTGGTGGAGGTAAACGGAAGCAAGGGGCAATGAAAAAGGGGTCAAAATGTGGGGGTTGTAGATTCTAACTACAAAGAACCCTGTAGTGTATCATTAACAAATAGTTAAGTTTTCATTATGATCATTACAAAACAAAATAAATGGTTATGGGAAATAAAATTTTGGTTCTTAGTTCTGTTTCAGATACAAATGCAATTATGATTTATTGGTTTAGCTGAAGCAATTACAAAATCAAAAATACATAAAACAGGATAAAAGCAGAATTATTTTTTCTCCTTATAATCGTCACTGTAAAGGCAGAACAGACCACTTTTTCAGAGGTGTATGGGCACTTGTCCCTTAATAAAAAGTTTATCATATACCCAATCCATCTCTCATTTGGGAGGTTTAAATATTTGAACAAAACTTCTCTTAAGTCCTCATAGATGGGACAAACCAGCAAGTAGTTGGGTAAATATTTCAGAACCTCATCTCCATGTAGGCAAACATTTTCTACAAAGGGAATCCGGTGATAGCATTCTTCAACTTCAGACACTGGAGTCACAGCTGTAAATGCTTTCCCCCATTTGGTGTTTGTGATGCTGGTTACATAGTGATGAGGTTGAATGTGTAGTTTGGCATATCAAGATGCAGGATGGTCCCACCCATGAAGCAAGGTGTGGTGACCATCTTAGGTGGCTGGATTGATAGGGGTGGTCAGGAACATGGCCCCCCAGAGCACAGCAGGACAGGCAGCCTCAGAAATTGAGCTGAGCTAGCAAAGGGCTAACTCTGCAAATGCAAGCTGTCTGTTTGAGTTTAGAGAGGACAGCCCACCCCCTTTTTCCCCAGGGAATAATCTTTTTGTTCTCATGAGGAAGAGAGGAAGTGTTGGAAGCCAGGCAACCATCAGATAAGCCAGAGTCTGAGGCAGTGTCTTCTGGGGAAGAAAGGTAAAAAAGGTAAAGGACCCCTGGACGATTAAGCAACTATGGGGTTGTGGCGCTCATCTCGCTTTCAGGCCATGGGAGTCAGCGCTTCTCCAAAGATAGCTTTCTGGGTCATGTGGGCAGCATGACTAAACCGTTTCTGGTGCAACGGGACACTGTAATGGAAACCAGAGCACACGGAAATGCCATTTACCTTCCCACCACAGCAGTACCTATCTATCTACTTGCACTGGTGTGCTTTTGAACTGCTAGGTTGGCAGGAGCTAGGACAGAGCAACGGGAGCTCACCCCGTGATCGGCAAGCCCAAGAGGCTCAGTGGTTTAGACCACAGCGCCACCCGCATCCCTCTGGGGAAGAGACAGGCCAGCCATTCAGTCCCTGAATGAGGAGAGTGGAGAAGCTTTAAGAGCAATGGAAGGGAAGGAGAAGAAAGGCGGGATTTTGGCGTTCATGGATACGATGTTCCAAGACCCCCAGAGGCAGACTGCTGCTTCCAGGCAATTGCTTAATTTGAGGCAGGGGAGTAGAACAGTGATGCAATTTTGGGCGGAGTTCAATATGTGGTGGCAACAGCTGGAGTGGGGGAAGAAGCCCCTTGTGGCGTTGTATCAAGCCGGGCTTAATGGGGACTTACTGGATGAGCTGGCCAGGATGCGCACTCTCCTCATTAGAGAGCATGGTACAGGCTTCTCTCTGCAACTAGATCACCACGCTATGGAATGAAGGATAAGAAGGAGGGGGCCAGGCAGGCAGCCATTAAAGATGGCTGGCATTCCTGACATTTCAGTGCGAAGGTTTGGCAGTATGCCCAGAGATGAACTGGGGGAGGCAGGCTCCAGACTTCACTGGCAGAGCGAGAGAGAAGGAGAATAAAGAGGCTGTGCTTTGTCTGTGGCACACCATACTCTGGATGTGTTTTTCTTGTAAACAAACTTACATAAAACTGACAGAGAGTCCTTGCCACTTATCAGGCTGCATGCCTGCCAGAGATCATTATAGGGGCAGCAGATCTGGCCTGCAAGGAATTCCTTGCCCATTGCTGCTGCCACAGTGGCAGCAACAGCTGCACTCCTTAGAGACCAGATTTACACCTCCCCTCCCAAATCAGGTCACCTCTTCAGTGGGCTCTTGGAAAATTAGGAGGTGCTGCTAGTCTCCTCCATTCCTTGTTTTCTGTGGATATATATATATATATATATATATATATATATGTATATGTGTGTGTATATATATATATATATATATATATCTTTATTGAGGTCCAAAAACCCATAGAACAACTTCAGAACAAAATACAGTTAAGACAGCCAACCACAAAAGATAGAGAGAAACTGAGGCGGTCATTTTG
Organism: Podarcis cretensis; assembly: GCF_951804945.1. Lineage (NCBI taxonomy): Eukaryota > Metazoa > Chordata > Lepidosauria > Squamata > Lacertidae > Podarcis > Podarcis cretensis. The sequence continues at coordinate 15,791,647 of NC_137177.1, read as the reverse complement.
TTTTGCCTCCGGCTTGATGATCTTTGTTTCTTTTGACCAACTAAAACACAACAGGGCTAGACTGTGCTCTGCATACCCCTTGAGATTCATCTGCAGTAACAGAGGGGTCGAGTTTCCAGTGGATGCAAGCAATTTCATCCTCAATATTTTTTGCAAACATGGTAATGTTAGGGTCTATAAAAGAGAGAACAGCATAAAAGTAGGAAAGAGAGGAGAAAAGAAAGGGGGAAATAAGAGAAAAAGGAAAGGAAAGGAAAGGAAAAGAGGAAGGAAGGAGAGGGGAAAGAGAAATATATGGAGGAGAGGAATGTGTGCTTGTTTAAAATGCAGATGAAAGCTGTTCAGAAGGCAGATCACTGAAGATAGGTCACAAGAGGAGATGTTATCTACAATCTTTTCATTCCTGTAGCTTATGAAAAGGGCCCATCATTCTAAGAGCTTGTTCTCTTGTTGGATTCTGATTTCTGTTCAACAAAAGGCCAACCTCCCAGAACATTAGAATGTCACCCCTCTTGCTATCCATTCTTCCCTTCAGGTCCAGGAGACACCTGTGGGTACAAAGGACATCTGGGTGACCAAGAAAGCAGGAGCTGTTGCCCAATGTCTCCAGCAGGATGCACAAAGAGATCTGAGGTTCTGGTTTGAATCAACACTGTATCCAAATAAGCACAGAAAGTACAGAATACATATTTATTTTAAAAAATAACAACAGTGTAGTAAGAACCCTGTTACCATATAGGAATAAAAGATCATAGAAGAAGGTCACTTAAGAATTCGGGAACATTTGGGAAAATACCTACACAGAAAACAACAAATCTGACTTAATCTAAGCTAGTGTATTTTAACACCAATTTCTGACCCTCAAAGAGATGTGGCAACCATCAGTGAGTACACATCCCTTTCCGGGACACATATTCCACTGTGATGTGCAACAACTGGTATTAATAGGCTTAATGGCTCTCATACTGAAGGGAAGGTAGCCATCATGACTGCATAAAAAAGAATTTACTGATAAGCTACAAAACCTCTAGTGCAAACTTGAATGGCCCCATGGATACAAGCAGGTTCCAGGTTCCCCTGATTTCTGGGAAGAGCTTGTGTGGGACATGCTAATTTTTGATTACTTTGTGCCTCATTAGGAGTAGGTTGTTTCGAGTTCACTTTTATCATAAAGCCCGAGAAACAAACATATTCATTTAAAGTACCTGTTCACTGACAATGTGGGTGTGGTTGGACTGGAAGAGGCATCTGGCTGACTCCCACAGAGTTCCTTAGAAAGATTGCATCCAATATGAAAGAAGAGCTTTGTGTTGCAATATAGAAATATAGGATTTCTGGGAAAGCATGCACTCTCTATTTCCATAATTTCCTGCTCCTCACTGGAACAGTCCTTCCTAGTTGGTACATTTCCTTGGCTCATAAATCTGTCCAAGTCAGCTCTTTCTTCTTCCATAGGTCACCTGCTGGTTCATTACTCCTTGGCTTTTGATCACTCTGCCATTATGAGGGCTTTTCTGAGTATATATTTTTTCTTTGCACATTTGGTTTAGACTACTGCCTAGGCTAAACAATGCAGAGGTGTGGGAACAGTGCAAGGGTTGGGCAAGCCCCTTCTTTCTGGTCTGAAAGAAGCAGTAAAAGGAGGCATTTGTACAGCTTCTGGAAGAAGGTGTGAGGATTCTGACAGGGTCCTAAGTACTACCCCCTTCTTCCCAAAGCCAGAGCTGGACCATAAAGAAGGCTGATCGCTGAAGAATTGATGCTTTTGAATTATGGTGCTGGAGGAAATTCTTGAGAGTCCCATGGACTGCAAGAAGATAAAACCTATCCATTCTTAAGGAAATCAGCCCTGAGTGCTCACTGGAAGGACATATCCTGAAGCTGAGACTCTAATACTTTGGCCACCTCATCTTTCCCAACATCAGGGTCTTTTCGAGGGAGTCTTCTCATGAGAAGAGAAGACTCCCTCGAAAAGACACTGATGTTGGGAAAGATGGAGAGTACAAGAAGAAGGGGATGACAAAGGATGAGCTGGTTGGATAGTGTTCTCGAAGCTAGCAGCATGAGTTTGACCAAACTGCGGGAGGCAGTGGAAGACAAGAGTGCCTGGCGTGCTCTGGTCCATGGGGTCACGAAGGGTTGGACACGACTAAACAATTAAACAACAATAACAAGTAGTCCTAACATAAATCATGACGCAAAGAGAAGGAAACCCCAAGATAGACAACTTAGTGCAGAGTGTCCTCTGTGCCTTCTGTGCTGTGTGTGGCTAAAATGTACCTTGGGTGGTGGGAAATGAGGGTATTGCTCTGTCCCTCAGCAGTTAAACATAAGGTGAACATGCTGGATCAGGGCAATCACCCCTCAAGTCCAGCATCTCAACAGATCCCTGTGGGAAGCCTGCAAGCTGGACTTGACTGCGACTGTGACAATATTCTGTCCATCAGCAATTCCCAGGTACCAAGTATTCAGAGGCAAACTTCCTTTGACGGTAGAGGTAGAACATAGCCTTTGTGGGTAACTTTGCCCTGCCTGAATTTCTCTAATCCTCTTTTTAAGTCATCTAAATTGGTGGCCATCTATGCCTCCTTAGGGTTGCTATATCTTGAAGAGCAAAAAAGAGCACAGCCAGGGTTCTTCTTATCTTTTGAAAATGGTAGATGGCATTTCAAGCGGGTATAAATAACTAGTTGGGGTAAATTCAAAACAATGTGGCTTAGGACAGTCATCACCAAACGGAAAAACTTAGTCAAAGTATCTCTCCCTGTCCTGACAATCTGACACATTTAGACCAAGGAGGGGCAAAGTTCTGTAAAATGATTTAATTAGCTCTCAGTAATGATCCTGGAGTCGTTGTATTCTATTCAGTGCCTACCAGTGTGTCCCTGGGACCTTTCAACAGACCTGAGGTATGTCTAGCTTTGCCAGCTGAGCAAAGTGCAGTATCTGAGCAGTACCTTGAGGCTTTCAGTACCTGAGCAGTAGCTTGAGGCTTTCATTGCACTTTGATTAGTGGCCTGGAAGATTGTACATTGTTCTTTCCAGTTCGGTAAGACCCTACATCAAGTATGACCAAAGATAGAGGCACTGGCTCAGAATATACCTTTATCCATCAAGGAGCCATCAACTTCCCATAGACCTTTGATGTGATAGTATTAGCAGTTTGTGCACATGTCTGTAGCAAATGAGGGCTATAGCCAGGCACTGAAGAATATGGTTTGCTGTCTCAGCCATTGTGGGAAGAGATTTCAAAACATTATTGCAAGCCATTCAAACAGTGCTTGCAGCAGAACAACTAAAGCACTAAATTAATTGTTCTGCTTTAATGATGGACACAGTCAGATGTCCTCAATTGACATTGCAGCCTTCTTGGGAAAAGTTGCATATTTGGAGCTGTCCTTGATCCTGCAGTATCCCTACCAGGGGAGTTGACACCTTCCCTGCTGCCCTGCACCAGTATATGGCTCCTTTAAAATTTCTGCTTTAAAATTGCTATGTATATACAGCCTAATAAAACTGAATGGCAGGCATGCTTTTGAAATAAGAATTTAAAAATGCAGATTACAAAAAAGCATTGAGGAGCTGTAGTAGCCTGGGTGCACAAAACAACAAAGTCTCAGAGGAGCACTGTATCAGATTCAGCTAGAGGCACTTTATTTAATTATTACAGAAAAACTCTGAACCACATAGGTGGGAAAGACCAAATGTGTATAGTGTGCAAATCAACTGTTAGGTTCCAGTGCTTTGGGGGCAAGCCTGGAGGGTCAGTTTTCCTGGTTAAAGCATCCATTGCTTCCATGAGACCCTGAGTCCATTCCATACTTTCTAGCCTTGCTGGAATGGATCTAATATCCAGGCTTTTTCTGAAGGAGCATCTCTACCCCCATCATTCAGGCCACACACTGAGATCTAGTTCTGAGGGCCTTCTGGCGATTCTGTCACTGTGAGAAGGCAACCAATCAGAGGGCATCTTGGTAGTGATGCCCACACTGTGGATCAACCTCCCATCAGGTGTCAAGGAGATAAGCAACTATGAAACCTTTAATGATTATCTGAAGACAGCCCTGTATAAGGAGGTTTTTAATGTTTGATGTTTTATTATATTTCTGTATAGGCTTGAAGCCACCCAGAGTGGCTGGGGTGACCCAGTCAGGTGGGTGGGGAAGAAATAATAAAATCATCATCATTATTAAGAGGAATCCTTAGATGGAGGCTATTTTGAGGGGCTTTTCTGTAGGTGACCTCTGGGCTTTTACCCTCACCTATTTTGCTCTAAATTGCTTTCTTGAGTGTCTTCACCATTTACATTTAAATTGTATATTATTTATATCAAAAAAGAAATCTGAGAAGTGTCTATCAACAACTAATGAGATCATAGACGCTGAGCTTTGAATTTCAGTATGTTCCTCTTTATCTTTGTGGTGAACAAACAACACCCATTCCCGGACCTCACTGAACCATTTCTTCCCAAGTGTTGCCTGCAGCATGAGTCCATGGCCTATATATTCCTCCAGGTAAGCCTCTACCTGCATCCATCTCTGTTCTGAGTCTTTCTAGAAGGATGAAGGCACTCCTGAGCGCATGCCTCCTCTTGGCCCCACTTTCTGCAGGTAAGATGGGGAACATTTAATTATCTTGGAACAGATCACATTAACCCACTTAACCCACTTAACCAGTAACCCACTGGTGAGGATTCAGAGGATTCTGGATTCCCTATTACTACTCATTGGTTGTGGAAATCTGAGAAGCTGAATTTAAAAGAGCCCGTGTGCTGTTGTGATTAGAGTGTTAGACAAGGATCCAGGAAGCCAGCGTTTGAATCCCCACTCAGCCATGAAGCTCACTGGGGGATCCTAGACCAGTCACTATACCTTGGCTTAACCTACTTTACAGGAATCTTCTGAGGATAAAATGGGGAGGGGAGAATTATGCACACAGCCTTGAGCTTCTGGGAGGAAGTGACTGCAGATAAATAAATAAATTGGAAAAAATAGAAATTAAGACATTGATTGATTGGTTCATCCCTAGTCCAGGATCCTGTCCTCACACTGGCCAACCCAATGACTATGGGAAGCTCACAATCAGGACCTCAGCACAGCAGCACTCTGCCTTACCGTGGGTTCCAGCAACTGATAGAGGAAATATGTTACTTTTGCTATTGGTGGTAGTACATAGCCATCATGATTTGTAGCCACTGAGAGTCTTAGTTTAATTGTACCCAGATCTAAGCTTGTAACCAAACAGTGGGAATAAAATGTATTTAAGTGAGAGTCTGGATGGGAGGAAAAGTGGGTCATGGAAAGGGAGGGTTCACCTCCCCACCTCTTGGAAATAATTCAGCCAGTGTTCTGAATGATGACTTCGAGAGTTTTAATTAATGAGTGTTTATTCATTTCATTTCATTTCATTTCATTTCATTTCATTTCATTTCATTTCATTTCATTCTATTAAAATGCTTTTAAAATTGAACCCCTTTTAAGTTAAAAGTTTTAATTTACTATCACCGCCTCCTCTTAATCTCATTAAGCAAACCGCAAAACCAACTAATAATAATGTTAATTATCATAATAATCCATGAAGTAAACTTTTGCTTCTGTCTTCAGTATTACCTCTGGACTGCAGATATGCTTATAACGGTACTGGAATGACATACAATGGCTATCTTAAAACAACTTGTGACTGGAAGAAACAATCCTGTGTTGCCGGTGTTCTGCGTACAAATATAAGTAAGATTTTCCTGCCTTTTTGTCTTTTGCTGTTGGATTAAATCCAGGTTAAGATTGTTGAACTTTAAGGGTTCTACTAGCATATAGAAGTCTATGCTAGGGCAACTCACCCATGAAAAAAGAGAGTTGAGGAAGCTGTAGCACTTCAGCTATAGATGAATTAGAACTCCCATCAGCTTCAGCTAGCCTGGCCACCAGTCAGGGATGATGGGAGATGTAGTCCAACAACACCTGGAGGATCACAGCTTCCCAATCCTGAAGTAAGCAATGGTTTGTAAATGAAAATGGGGAACCTAACATCACCTGATCACAATCAGTGGCTGGATCTGGGTGCTGATCTCCAAGATTGGACAATTTGATTTGCATTAATGAGAAATCCCTGCTTAACCTTCTAAAAGTTTTGACTGTTTACAATGGTTTTTAAGATACATTATAAATTTCCCCCATTCCTTATTAAAATTCCAGTCTTCCTGTTTTCTGATTCTTCCAGTCATTTTTGTCAATTCAGCATAATCCCTCAACTTAATCTGCCATTCTCCTCTAGTAGGGAGTTCATCTTCTTTCCATCTCTGGGCCAATAACATTCGTGCAGCCGTGGTCGCATACATAATTAGTCATTTCTGTTCCCTTGGGATTTCGGCACCTAGGATTCCTAAAAGAAAAGCTTGGGGGGGGGAGTTTAAATAAACAAGTTATTTTAAACATTTTGTAACTCATAATAAATCATTTCCCGAATCTCCAATACTATCTTACATGTCCACCACATTTCTAACATACAATTGACCCAGTTTTGTACATTTTTGCTAATTTACTGCTATTTACATCATTTTCAAATAATTTTCTTTCAGCATGTAACATGCTGTAAATTTTAAATCCCAATCCTATAACTTCTCCCACGCTGTAAGTTGTATGTTATCCCCAAAATATCTGGCCCATACTAGCCATTAAGTATACATTGATATCAGTTTCTTTACTTTTAATACAGTTTTTATTGTCTGCTTTATGCATTAAAGCTGGAAAACATTTTGACATTTTTCTTTCTATGATATAGTGGTGTATACATATTTTAATTAATAAAAAAAGGAACAGCCCATCACTTTAGACTGACAAATTTAATAACACTTTGTATATTGTTAGTTTGAAAAGGTCCTCATTCAGACAATACAAAAAAAAATGGAACCATTGCAACGAATGTGCCTGAGTAGCAATAGACCTGCATATTTCCCGCCCCCACCCCCAAACTGGGTATTTCTTTCAAATTCTTTTTCATAGTGAAACCCCAAGTGCAACTTTCGAATAAATGCTCGCCATCCAGCTCTTGTCTCTCGGGCCATTACAGCTTCACTGCAGCGGATGATAAATTCTTTGAGATGAAGAAGTACTGCTGCAAGACGGAACTGTGTAACGATGCAACTCTCAGCTGTAAGTTTCTGCATCATTTTAGAATCCTTAACATGTTAAGGCTGTGCACTGGATTTGGCCAAGGCCTGGCCTGGATCCTTAGTCAATCAGCAGTATTCAGAGGACCTGTGCCTCATTCATAGAATCATAGAATCATAGAATCATAGAGTTGGAAGAGACCACAAAGGCCATCGAGTCCAACCCCCTGCCAAGCAGGAAACACCATCAGAGCACTCCTGACATATGGTTGTCAAGCCTCTGCTTAAAGACCTCCAAAGAAGGAGACTCCACCACACTCCTTGGCAGCAAATTCCACTGTCGAACAGCTCTTACTGTCAGGAAGTTCTTCCTAATGTTTAGGTGGAATCTTCTTTCTTGTAGTTTGGAACCATTGCTCCGTGTCCGCTTCTCTGGAGCAGCAGAAAACAACCTTTCTCCCTCCTCTATGTGACATCCTTATATATTTGAACATGGCTATCATATTACCCCTTAACCTCCTCTTCTCCAGGCTAAACATGCCCAGCTCCCTTAGCCGTTCCTCATAAGGGATCGTTTCCAGGCCTTTGACCATTTTGGTTGCCCTCCTCTGGACACGTTCAAATGGGGTGAGCAGCTCAAGACTATTAGGGACTCTCAAGGTGGAGAGTCAGGCAGGATGGGGAGGCAGGCATGAGCAGAAACTGTGAAAAAGAGGGACCTACTGGGCAATTACAGCTCTGCCTGAGAAGGGATGGGTTGCCTAACACTAACTTTATACCCGGTAGTCTTAGGGCGGTAAACTGAAACTCACAGGTTATTGCTGAAGAGCAGAAGAGAGACATAATCTCTGTACAAAAATAGGGATCTAAGATCCTATAATTTCAAAGAGGGTACACCATAACCAATGGCATGAAAACCTTCAGAGAGATCAAGAAGGAAAAGAAAGTTCACACTCCTCCCACCCGAATTTTGGGAAAGATAATTCATCTCAGAGACCAATGGTGACTTTGTCCAATGCTCAGTCCTGAACCCAGATTGTGTCCAGATTATATTTCATCCATGAGTATGTGCAGCTACCCCACCAAAACTATAAGGGCCTAGGGTGGGTTACAATAATATAACACAGAGATACAAAAACAGACAAAACCATGAACAGTCACACTATACATTTGATTTTGGCAGTTCCTGACCGCAACATGCTGACGGAAAATGGTTTGCAGTGCCCAGCCTGCTTCTCCAAAGGAAAGGAAGAGTGTAAAAGTGAGAAGACCATCAACTGCCTTGAGAATGAGACCCAGTGTGTTGTTTTTAAAGGATCTCTTTCTAGAGGTAACATTGCTACTCAGATTGGGAAAGGGCCTAGTCATCAGATGGTTCATGCAGACTCCCTCCTGTTCTCCTATTCTCCCTCCCACCCTTTCCCTTTCCCTTGCATGTTGCTGGAAAAATGAGAGGGACCACATCTTTCACTGGCCCCACTGTGCACCATTCCTTAGTGTTTTGCCTGCCTACACTGTATCCTTTAACTCTCATAATGCCACTAGCTTGTCCAGAAGAAGGATTGAGAGTGAGATGTGTATATAAAATACCCTTCTGAACAAAAGTAAAAAGTGCATTCATGGCTTCACCCCAGTTGCATCTGGATCTCTCCACCACTGGAATGTAGTCCAGGACAAAATTTGTTCCTCTTCCTGAAAAAACATATTATGTAAAAGGATTGTAATTTTGTTGTTTAGTCGTTTAGTCATGTCCAACTCTTTGTGACCCCATGGACCAGAGCACGCCAGACACTCCTGTCTTCCACTGCCTCCCACAGTTTGGTCAGACTCATGTTAGTAGCTTCAAGAACCAACCATCTAGTCCTCTGGCACCCCCTTCTCCTTGTGCCCTCCATCTTTCCCAACATCAGGGTCTTTTCCAGGGAGTCTTCTCTTCTCATGAGGTGGCCAAAGTACTGGAGCCTCAGCTTCAGGATCTGTCCTTCCAGTGAGCACTCAGGGCTAATTCAATTTCCTTAAATTTTGTGACAATGAGCGGTATCTGGCTAACTCAGACCATTACTGCAAGGATTTATAGTGCATTAGAATTCATCTATATTCATGTTCCAGTGAAATTATGATATTTTTCAGATTCCTTAAATATGCACATTTTAATACTAACTTAGTAAAATTCCCTTTTTAGCATCACAGGCATCCTCTCCTATTCCCTGGGTAAAGGACTAATGTCAACATTTGTTTTCTTTTTTCCCTAGCTCTCTTTGAGGAGCACAGTTTCACTTTCCAAGGTTGTGGAACAACAGATTTTTGTGCACTCCGGAAAAATGGAAGAGGTGTAACTGGAATGGGGAGCTTTCTCCTTTTAGTTATCCAAGAAAGCTGTTATAATGCTTCACGAATCTCGCACTAGGTTGAATATGAAGGGTAAATGGGACAGTGTAGACCCCTCCTTGTGTATTCCAAAATTCATGGCAATGAGAGGGAATTAGAGGCCTAGTGGTGAAATCCAGGACTCAGGATCTCTGGTTCTTACTTTTTTGCTTTTGGTGGCAGTAAAGTGAAGCAAGGGGCAGAGAAAAAGGATTCAGAATTGTCAGTTTGCATTTCTTGGTGCAGAAAATATTGATCTGGTGTATAATAATAATAATATAATATTTTTATACTCCGCCCATCTGGCTGGACTTCCCCAGCCACTCTGGGCAGCTCCCAACTGAATATTAAAACACAGTACAGCATTAAACATTAAAAACTTCCCTAAACAGGGAGGCCTTCAGATGTCTTTGAAAAGTAAGATAGTTGCTTATTGCTTTGACATATGATGGGAGGGCGTTCCACAGGGCAGGCACCACTACCGAGAAGGCCCTCTGCCTGCAGACATCTTCCCTATTCTGATTAATTCAAGGGGGCTCTGGAAACTTCTCTGTATGAAAGAAACAAGCAGAAGGGTCATGATGTTTTGGTTACTCCTTCAGAGAAGCTTAGTACTGCTGGCTTGAACTGGTTCTGTTATCTCTTTTTTAAGGTCATATTAAGAGGCCAGAAGGAGCCCGGGTTTCATTTCTCTTTCTATATCTCTTCCTTCTGGTGTGGAGTTCCGTATATAGTGTTAAGGTTTAGACTTATTGTAAGTTATTGTAAGTTTATGTGAAGTCTGCTGCAACTGGATTTCTTGTGGACAGTGCCAATCCTGAATGCATTGTATATGTGACCATTGTGTTCATTTGCCTTCAGTAGCAGTAAAACTCTGCTGGATGAAATATTAATTGCCTCCGGTCTATTTTGGGGGGAATCCTAAAACGTGTTTAAGTTTTTACTCTGCTAACTATACATTGGGATCTTCTCTGGATTGATATTGAGTAGAATTTCCATGACAGTTGTGTGGGAATTGTGTATTATAACTACAAAGAACCCTGCAATGTTTCAGTAAAAAATACTTGTTTTCATTATGTTCATTACAATACGAAATAAATGGTTATGGGAAATAAAATGCCAGATCTCAGATATGTTTCTTTCAGAGACAAATGCAAGTATTATTTATTGGTTTAGCCAAAGAGATTACAAAAGATAAAATACATAAAAGAGGTTAAAAACAAAACAAAATACATTGCACAGAGTTCATACACAGAGTCTCATATGACAGAGTTCATACACTGGAGTTGTAGAGCTGTAAAAGCTTTTCCCCATTTGGTATTTGTAATGCTGGTTACATACTGAGGGTGAGGGGGGTGAATGAGTAGTCTGGCATTCTAAAGTGCAGGACTGTCCCAACCATGAGGCTAGGTGTGACAACCATCTTAGGCGGCTGGATCCATAAGAGCAGGAGATCTGGCCTCCAGAGAATTCCTTGTCCACTGCTGCTGCCTCAGTGGCAGAAACAGTTGCACTGCACTCCTGAGAGACCAGATTGGCCCCTTCCCCCAAAATCAGGTCACCTCTTCAGTGGCCTCTTGGGCAATAGACAACAGGGCTAGACTGTGCTCTGCATACCCCTTGAGATTCATCTGCAGTAACAGAGGGGTCAAGTTTCCAGTGGATGCAAGCAATTTCATCCTCAATATTTTTTGCAAACAAGTTACAGCATTGACAAGTCGCAAGCATACTCCCTGGCTCCCAATGACATGCCCTTCCCATTTTCACCTTGGAGAATTCCTCACCCAGCCACTCACCCTGGGAGATGGCCACTTCTCCACCTCTCAACCTGGTTACTGGCACCAGGTTGAGATTTTCCTCTGGGCCCAAGCACACATGCATATTGTATAAAGGTGCAAAACCCTTCTTTCACACTCTGTGAAGCATAAATGCACAGAGTTTTTTTTAAAAAACTGGGCAACGGCACGTCACCTGCTTGTGACTCCCGAGCCTTCCCTGATCTCCTTCCCCTTCCCCCTTTGTTTTGACAGATCAGGGGAGGCTCGGGAGTAACGGGCGAATGGCCGTTGCCCAGAAGGGGCCAGCCTGGGAGTGCACTTGGCTCTGGTTGGTTTCAGGAGCTGCTTGCTGTTTGCTGACGTGGTGTCACGGCAGAGAACAACTCCTGAAGCCAGCCAGAGCCCACTGTGCTAATAGGCTGGCTCTGGGCTGCTGAGGCTGCCGCTGCCACATTTCCCAAGGACAGATTTGCAAATCTGGGGACATTCCAGGGACAGAATTTGTCCGGGGACAGATTTGCAAATCGGGGGACATCTGGTAACCCTACAATAGGAGGTGCTACTGATCTCCTCCCACTCTTGTTTCCAATGTAGGTCTTTATTCCTCACCTCTTGCATTCTTCCTGATGCTGAAATTAACTCAACCCTTCTTTCCTGGAATGGGGAGGCACAATTTTGTGGTTTGCCTCATCTGGCAACATGTCTTGGGGAAGCCTTGCCAAGGAGCACATTTGACCAGACAGGCAGAAGTGTGATTAGCACAGAAATCATGATTTAAAATATGAGATTTCCTGAACTCATCCAGCTCATCTCTCCTGAAATTGAACTACAGGCCAGGGCATGACAACCGGTCTGTCTGTCTCTCCTAGATGCCTTCAGACAGGGTGCCATAGACAGTGTCCCGTCTCCCCCAAATTCCACGGACTGAGCAACCTGGCAGGAAACTTTGGTCATGCTTACAACAGGCACCACTTGTTTAAGGATAATACCTCCTGTCAATTGCTTATGCCCAACCCCTCAGAGTTTGATGGATGATGTCATATGATAAAATAGGAGGAGGAGGAGGGTTTGGATTTGATATCCAGCTTTATCACTACCCTATGGAGTCTCAAAGCGTCTAACAGTCTCCTTTCCCGTCCTTCCCCACAACAAACACTCTGTGAGGTGAGTGAGGCTGAAAGACTTCAGAGAAGTGTGACTAGCCCAAGGTCAACCTGCAGCTGCATGTGGAGGAGCGGGGACACGAACACGGTTCACCAGATTACGAGTCTACTGCTCTTAACCACTACACCACACTGGCTCTCTTAAACCCTTAACATAGCCACAAATCACACGCAATATCACCGCTGAATATCGCCTCCTCGTGGCAGCAAACTATCCAACCAATAATGGTGTTTGGGGGGGGGGACAGTGTGGTAAAATATCAGCTGGTTGGCTGGCATACAAATCCCCCAATGCTGCTTGGCCAGCAAGTGCTCTAGGGAGCGTTTCTTGCCCATGGTGCTGTGGGGAGGGGGGAGCAGCTGCCCACTTTGCCAAAACCCAGGAACGGCCCTGCTGGGGCGATGGTGCATGTGCCAACAGAGAGGGCCACCAGGCCATTGTTTGCAGGATCATGGAGAACTCTAAGAGATCAGCTTCTTCTAATGATGGCTGGAGTCAGTGGTGGAGGAAGACTTTCCGGCACCCAGGGTGGGGTGCCGAGGGACAGGGCGAACCGCCTGGCATCGCACGCGCAGCGCCCACACCGACGATGCCCTACAGCTGGGGGGGGAGGCAGTGGGCGGACAGCGTGGAGCCTGCGTCTCTTGAGATGCATGGCTTCGGCATGCTGCAGGCCCTGCGGTGAGTTCCACCTGCCATATTGTCACCACCCATCAGGGTGACACCCGAGGCGGACTGCACCCACCACACCCCACTTCCTACGCTCCTAGCTGGAGTTTCTCTTCTTTCTTTCTTTTTTAAAAAATGTTTTATTAGGTTTTTGGTCCCTTTGGAGAAGCAGTCTGGGCACTTCAAACCATTTTCAGCCAGCACGTTGCGATCAGGAACTGCCAAAATCAAAAGTATAGTGAGCATGTTAATGGTTTTATCTGTTTTTGTACCGGTATGTTATATTATTGTAATTCACCCAAGGGCTTTACAGTTTTGGTGGGGCACCAGCAAGTGTTATTGGATGAAAAGATTATCTAGACCCAGTCTGGGTTTAGGACTGACATTGGGACAGATTCAGGAGAAGCCTGTTTGGAAAGGGAACCCATCCCTTCTCAGGCAGAGATGTAGCTGCCCAAGAGGTCCTTTTTAAAAACAGTTTCTCCTCCTGCCTGCTTCTTCATCCTGCCTGCCTCTCCACCCCTTGAGAGGCCCAAATAGTGCTGAACTGCTCAACCCAACCTATAGCCATTTTGGCTGTCTCACCCCATTTGAATGAGGCACATATCCTCTGAGTACTGCTGCTTGACTAAGGATCCAGATCTTGGCCAAGTCCAGTGCAAAGCCCTAACATCCTATGGATTCTAAAATGATGCAGAAACTTACAGCTGAGAGTTGCATTGTTACACAGTTCAGTGTTGCAGCAGTGCCTCTTCATCTGAAAGAATTTACCATTCCCTGCAGTGAAGCTGTATTCACCTGAGTCACAATACCTGGTTACTGCGAATGCATTCAGAAGTTGCACTCGGTGTCCCCCTATGAAAAAGAATTTGAAAGAAATATCTTGATCTGGAAAAAATATGCAGGTCTATTGCTCTTAAGGCATATTCAATGTAATGGTTCCAATTTTCTTTGATGCCTGAATCTGGACAATGTGGAAAGTGTTATTAAATTTGGTAATCTAAAGAGAGGTGCTATTTAATTTTTGTTTATTTATTTAAATGTGTGTGCAGTGCAATATCATAAAAGGAAAAAATATCAAAATGTTTTTCACATAGACATTAAATACATAATGGATATGTATTCATGGATAAAGAGCAATATACTGATCAAAGTGCAATGAAAGCCTCAAGGTACTGCTCAGGTGACTGCTCAGCTGCCAAACTAGACATAGCTCAGGGCTGTTGAAAGATGTCAGGGACACACTGGTATGCAGTGAATAGAATACAAGGACTCCAAGATCAACACTGAGAGCTGATTAAATCATTTTCCAGAACTTAATCCCTCCTTGTTTTAATTATGTCAGATTGTTGGGACAGGGAGAGATACTTTGACTCAGCTGTTCTGTTTAGTGATGAGTATCCTTAGCCACATTGTCTTGAACTGAATCCAGCTACGTAGTTGTTTATCCCTGCTTCAAATCCCACCCTCCATTTTCAGAAGACAAGAAGAACCCTGCAGTCTAGCAGCATCCTACTTGGAGTGGCTGATCAGATGTCCATGGGTACAGGACTATCATGACAGGAGGGCAGTAGCCCACTCCCACTGTTTTCCCCCAGCAACTGGAAATAGTATATTCATCAGAATTAATAGCCCCTGATAGCCTCTTCCATAAATGTGACAAGTCCACAGTTAGGTCTATCCAACTGTGGCTTTCATTGCTGATGTGGGTTTTCTATAGCTCAGCCAGTAGAGCATGAGACTCTTAATCTCATGGTCAAGTCCCATGGGGGGAATTGAGGGGTTGGACTAGATGGCCCTTGGGGCCCCTTCCAACTCTACAATTCAATGATTAAACTGAAGAATTTTTCTGATGCAGATTATGCTTTGCTTCAGCAGAATTTCTGATGTCCTGGAGAAGCTAAACTCATTTATCTAGGCCTATTTAGCAATGCAACGCCTTCCTTGATAGCCAAGGATGCTTCTCAAGTTTCTACCCCATCCCTCACTAATAAATATATTTGGCTGGAAGGATTGGAGGCAGGGGGCAGGTATTTTAGCAGACCTTGCCCATACCTGTTGCTCATTCTCCATTGGCTTTCTGGCAAGACTTACTTAACAGTTTCATTCCAGAAGGGAAGAGAAGCAGGATGGATTGCCTGACCTTATACCCAGAATTAAAGGAGGCCTGGGAGCTACAAGCCTCAAGTGATAGCATAAGGCTTTTAAAATAAAACAGCTAATACATGTTATTAGTGGTTTGGCTTCAGTTCCTTAGGTTAAAATTGAACTTGAGTCCCCAATATCCTCTTCTTAAACCCTCTTAGGCAGGCACTGGTAATACAGATGACCCAATCTTACATATGACTTTCCAGATATGGATGTAACTTTGGCCCCTGTCTGTCCAGTGATAATCGATAACTTTCAGTTTGTATAGCCCAAGGATGTGGACAGGATCCTTGGAAATGTGAGAGCTAATGCATGTGGCAAGCAGGAAAACTTAGGCTGCTTTTCTGGCTCAGAGTAACAGAAAGGGATGGGGGAAGGATATAATGAAAGGCTAGGAGGGCTGGTGATGCCTCCCCCCCCCCCCAAGCTCCAACACACAGTTTGGCTGCTTCACTTACTAACATTCTTCAGCATCCTCACTGAACTCCCTTTCCCCAGCATTCATTTCAGGCTTTGACTTTTTCTGCATGAGGGCTGAGAAACTTGAGTGAAACCGACCACCTGTCTCCTTGATCCTTGCCCATCCTGGCTGATAAAAGCGAGCCGGGAAGGGCTGGGCGATGGGCTTTGCGGGGTGGTGAATGCTTCCCTCTGTGAGGGAGCCTTCCCAGACCCGCTAAAAGAGGCGGTCATTAAACCGCTTCTTAAAAAAACATCTTTAGACCCGGCCAATTTGGCCAACTATCGCCCAGTCTCAAATCTGCCATTCTTGGGCAAGGTGATTGAGCGGGTGGTTGCTGAACAACTCCAAGCACGCCTGGAGGAAACGGACCATTTGGATCCCTTCCAATCGGGATTCAGGCCTCACCATGGGACTGAAACTGCCTTGGTCGCGCTGGTTGATGATCTCCGGCGGGCTAGGGACAAAGGTGAGAGCTGTTTCCTAGTTCTGCTGGATCTCTCAGCGGCCTTTGACACCATCGACCATAACATCCTTCTGGACCGTCTAGAGGGGCTGGGAGCTGGGGGCACTGTTATACAGTGGTTCCGCTCCTTCCTCCTGGGCCGTGTTCAGAAAGTGGTGGTGGGGGATGAGTGTTCAGACCCTTGGGCCCTCACTTGTGGGGTACCTCAGGGTTCCGTCCTCTCCCCCATGCTTTTTAACATCTATATGAAGCCGCTGGGAGAGATCATCAGGGGGTTTGGACTGGGTGTTCATCAGTATGCAGATGACACCCAGCTCTACCTCTCCTTTAAATCAGAACCAGTGAAGGCGGTGAAGGTCCTGTGTGAGTGCCTGGAGGCGGTTGGAGGTTGGATGGCGGCTAACAGATTGAGGTTGAATCCTGACAAGACGGAAGTACTGTTTTTGGGGGACAGGAGGCGGGCAGGTGTGGAGGATTCCCTGGTCCTGAATGGGGTAACTGTGCCCCTGAAGGACCAGGTGCGCAGCCTGGGAGTCATTTTGGACTCACAGCTGTCCATGGAGGCGCAGGTTAACTCTGTGTCCAGGGCAGCTGTCTACCAGCTCCACCTGGTACGCAGGCTAAGACCCTACCTTCCCGCGGACTGTCTCGCCAGAGTGGTGCATGCTCTGGTTATCTCACGCTTGGACTACTGCAACGCGCTCTACGTGGGGCTACCTTTGAAGGTGACCCGGAAACTGCAATTAATCCAGAATGCGGCAGCTAGACTGGTGACTGGGAGTGGCCGCCGGGACCACATAACACCGGTTCTGAGAGATCTGCACTGGCTCCCAGTACGTTTCCGAGCACGATTCAAAGTGTTGGTGCTGACCTTTAAAGCCCTAAACGGCCTCGGTTCTGTATACCTGAAGGAGCATCTCCACCCCCATCGTTCAGCCCGGACACTGAGATCCAGCGCCGAGGGCCTTCTGGCGGTTCCCTCATTGCGATAAGTGAGGCTACAGGGAACCAGGCAGAGGGCCTTCTCGGTAGTGGCGCCCGACCTGTGGAACGCCCTCCCACCAGATGTCAAAGAGATAAAGAATTACCTGACATTCAGAAGACATCTTAAGGCAGCCCTGTTCAGGGAAGTTTTTAATATGTAATGCTGTATTGTTTTTAACACTGATTGGGAGCCGCCCAGAGTGGCTGGGGAAACTCAGCCAGATGGGCGGGGTATAAATAATAAATTATTATTATTATTATTATTATTATTATCATTAAAATAACAGAAGCCTTTTTGTTAGGTATAACAAGTGAAGAGTTACCAAGAGAAGACAAAAGACTTTTTATGTATGCAACAATGGCAGTGAGCATGCTACTAGCCCAGTGATGGATGGAAGGAGAAGTACCAACAAAAGAAGAATGGCAGATGAAACTGATGGAGTATGTGGAGATGGCAAAACTGATGGGGAAAATCCGAAACCAGGAAGATCAAGTATTTACTAAAGGCTGGAGTAAATTTGTAATTTACTTAAAAGACCACTGTAAATGGTTAAAATATTTGGCAGGGATGTAAGGACACTTGTAATGTGGAATTATTTATGTTAAATATGGTTAATTAATAGATAGATAATGGTAAAAGATGCGGCAAACATACATTTAAATATGGAATCCATGGAGGGAAGGAAGGAGGTCCAAAGGTTCAAAAGAACCTTGTATTTGAATGTTTGAAAAGGTTGTTTTATATGTATAAAATTATCAAACAGCTAATTAAAAAATATTGTAAAAAAGAAAGAATGAAAAAAAAAAAAAACCAGCTAGGGGCTTAGGAATCATGCTGTGGTGGGTGCGGTCTGCCTCGGGTGTCACCCTGAGGGGGGTGACAAAATGGCAGGCGGCACTCACCACAAGGCCTGCAATGCGCCCGAGCTACACGTCTCGGGTGCCAAAAGGTTCCGCGCTGTCTGCCCACCAGAAGTGGTTTGGTCATGCTGACCACATGACCCGGAAAGCTGTCTGTGGACAAACGTCAGCTCCCTCGGCCTGAAATCGAGATGAGCACCGCAACCTTATAGTCTCCTTTGACAGGCTTAGGACACTTGCAATGTGGAATGATTTATGATTATTATGGTTAATTAATAGATAGGTAAAGGTAAAGGGACCCCTGACCATTAGGTCCAGTTGTGACTGACTCCTGGGTTGAGGCGTTCATCTCACTTTATTGGCTGAGGGAGCTGGTGTACAGCTTCCGGGTCATGTGGCCAGCATGACTAAGCCACTTCTGGCGAACGAGAGCAGCACACAGATATGCCGTTTATCTTCCCTCCGGAGCGGTACCTATTTATCAACTTGCACTTTGACATGCTTTCAAACTACTAGGTTGGCAGGGACCGAGCAACGGGAGCTCACCCCATCGTGGGGATTCAAACCGCCAATCTTCTGATCGGCAAGTCCTAGGCTCTGTGGTTTAACCCACAGCGCCACCCACGTCCAAATTAATAGATAGATAATGGTAAAAGATGTGGCAAATTACTTCATTGCTTCACCCCAGTTGCATTTGGATCTCTCCACCATTGGTTTGCATTCCAGAACAAAATGTGTCCCTCTTGCTCAAAAAGCATATTTATTATGTAAAAGGCATGTAATAAGTTTCCTTAAATTCTGTGAAAATGAGCAGTGTTTGGCTAACTCAGACCATCAGTGCAAGGATTTACAGTTGTGCAACAGAATTTCCGCTCTCCTCTGCCTGTATGTGTTCTGTATCCTCCCAAAACTTACTCCACAGAATTGGGGAAAACCCCGGAATGTATTTAGGAGGACGAAGAGAGGGAGGATATACTCAGTTCCACAAGAATACATCATTTTGCTGATGTCATGATTTAGCTACATTAGTAAAGATATAGCACTTTTTATTCGTTATAACACTGTGACACCAGATGGCATGACGGAATCCCATCTGTCGTCAATCGCATTTGCTTGTATGAAGGTTGCAACGCATTTAATTGAATTGCTATTTTGATGTGTCTAGATCCAGCCTTAGATGGATACCTCCCTATCAACATAGTTTTGAGGAATAATGCTGTTTGGAGACAAGACAAATTTGCCAAATCCCTCCTTTCTGAAAAGAAGAGGGAATTTGGAATGAATGGGGGAAGGGAATCTGGGTTGATTTGCCCCATAAAGGAAGAGGCAGAGTCAAGGCCATTTGAGCTGCTTCTGCCCTACATTCCTTCTTCTGATCCTTCTCCTGCCCTTTATAGCCCCAGGCTTTGCAAATTTCTCTTCTAAGGGCTGAGTAAGAATTCTGAGGGGTGTTCCTGACTGGCTTTTGCAGTCCCCCCTTTTCACTTACCTCATGTTAGATGGGTTTAACATGAAACTTGTAAAATAAAAGGAGGATTCTCTGGATGCTTAGATCACAGTGGGGCAATGAGGAAGCCTCAGTGGGCATCCAACTGTCCTGAGAGACAATGGAGTGCACCTCCAGCTTTTTTGTGTGTGTGGCTGTTGACTCATGCCAGGTTCAAACACTCAGTGCTCCCACACCAGGGAGGGAGTGTTGTTTTCAAATCTTGCTGTGTGTCCACAGCATGTGACTTTTAACATGCCCAGGAGATGGTAGGGATAGAATTCCTCCCATTTTATTCAACTCAGCTGCACACTAGAATTTGACCAGTTTTATCTAGTTAATTAGGCCTGTTTTCAGATCCTCTAATTTCATTATATTTTATAAATATAACCTGCCTACTAATAATCTTCATGTCTTGAGACTCCTTTGGGTATGATGGCCATTCTGAATAACATATGAGTTATTTTTTTTTTTATCTGAACTTCTGATGTTGAAAATTTTGTATATTCATGTTCCGATGAAATTATATTTTTCAGATTTCTTAAATATACACATTTTAAAACTAACTTACTAAAATTCTCATTTAGCCTCACAAGCACAATCTCCTAGTCCCTGAGTAAAGGACTAATGTCAGCATTTCTTTCCTTTTTTCCTAGCCCCCTTTAATTGCCACATTTTCACGTTCCAAGGTTGTGGAACAACAGATTTTTGTGCCATCACGAAAAACAGAAGAAGACTTGGATGTGGGGGATTTGTCCTTTTTATTACCCAAAAAAGATGTTATAATGCTTCAGGAATCTCACACCAGCCTGAACATGAAGGGTAAATAGGACAGTGTAGACCTCTTCCTTGTGTATTGCAAAATCCATAACAATAAGGGGGAACTGGAGGCCTAGTGGTGAAATCCTGGACTTCGGATCTGTGGTTCTTTCTTTTTTGCTTTTGGTGGAGGTAAAGGGAAGCAAGGGGCAGAGAAAAATGGTTCAAAATGAGGGGAATGTAATTTCTAACTACAAAGAACCATATAGTGTATCATTAACAAATAGGTAAGTTTTCATTATGATCATTACAAAACAAAATAAATGATTATGGGAAATAAAAGTTTGGTTCTTAGTTCTGTTTCAGATACAAATGCAATTGTTATTTATTGGTTTAGCTGAAGCAATTACAAAATCAAAAATACATAAAACAGGATAAAAGCAGAATTATTTTTTCTCCTTATAATCGTCACTGTAAAGGCAGAACAGACCACTTTTTCAGAGGTGTATGGGCACTTGTCCCTTAATAAAAAGTTTATCATATACCCAATCCATCTCTCATTTGGGAGGTTTAAATATTTGAACAAAACTTCTCTTAAGTCCTCATAGATGGGACAAACCAGCAAGTAGTTGGGTAAATATTTCAGAACCTCATCTCCATGTAGGCAAACATTTTCTACAAAGGGAATCCGGTGATAGCATTCTTCAACTTCAGACACTGGAGTCACAGCTGTAAATGCTTTCCCCCATTTGGTGTTTGTGATGCTGGTTACATAGTGATGAGGTTGAATGTGTAGTTTGGCATATCAAGATGCAGGATGGTCCCACCCATGAAGCAAGGTGTGGTGACCATCTTAGGTGGCTGGATTGATAGGGGTGGTCAGGAACATGGCCCCCCAGAGCACAGCAGGACAGTCAGCCTCAGAAATTGAGCTGAGCTAGCAAAGGGCTAACTCTGCAAATGCAAGCTGTCTGTTTGAGTTTAGAGAGGACAGCCCACCCCCTTTTCCCCCAGGGAATAATCTTTTTGTTCTCATGAGGAAGAGAGGAAGTGTTGGAAGCCAGGCAACCATCAGATAAGCCAGAGTCTGAGGCGGTGTCTTCTGGGGAAGAAAGGTAAAAAAGGTAAAGGACCCCTGGACGATTAAGCAACTATGGGGTTGTGGCGCTCATCTCGCTTTCAGGCCATGGGAGTCAGCGCTTCTCCAAAGATAGCTTTCTGGGTCATGTGGGCAGCATGACTAAACCGTTTCTGGTGCAACGGGACACTGTAATGGAAACCAGAGCACACGGAAATGCCATTTACCTTCCCACCACAGCAGTACCTATCTATCTACTTGCACTGGTGTGCTTTTGAACTGCTAGGTTGGCAGGAGCTAGGACAGAGCAACGGGAGCTCACCCCGTGATCGGCAAGCCCAAGAGGCTCAGTGGTTTAGACCACAGCGCCACCCGCATCCCTCTGGGGAAGAGACAGGCCAGCCATTCAGTCCCTGAATGAGGAGAGTGGAGAAGCTTTAAGAGCAATGGAAGGGAAGGAGAAGAAAGGCGGGATTTTGGCGTTCATGGATACGATGTTCCAAGACCCCCAGAGGCAGACTGCTGCTTCCAGGCAATTGCTTAATTTGAGGCAGGGGAGTAGAACAGTGATGCAATTTTGGGCGGAGTTCA
The DNA here is from genome assembly GCF_951804945.1 of Podarcis cretensis. NCBI lineage: Eukaryota > Metazoa > Chordata > Lepidosauria > Squamata > Lacertidae > Podarcis > Podarcis cretensis. The sequence continues at coordinate 15,769,731 of NC_137177.1, read as the reverse complement.
ATATGTGGTGGCAACAGCTGGAGTGGGGGGAGAAGCCCCTTGTGGCGTTGTATCAAGCCGGGCTTAATGGGGACTTACTGGATGAGCTGGCCAGGATGCGCACTCTCCTCATTAGAGAGCATGGTACAGGCTTCTCTCTGCAACTAGATCACCACGCTATGGAATGAAGGATAAGGAGGAGGGGGCCAGGCAGGCAGCCATTAAAGATGGCTGGCATTCCTGACATTTCAGTGCGAAGGTTTGGCAGTATGCCCAGAGATGAACTGGGGGAGGCAGGCTCCAGACTTCACTGGCAGAGCGAGAGAGAAGGAGAATAAAGAGGCTGTGCTTTGTCTGTGGCACACCATACTCGGGATGTGTTTTTCTTGTAAACAAACTTACATAAAACTGACAGAGAGTCCTTGCCACTTATCAGGCTGCATGCCTGCCAGAGATCATTATAGGGGCAGCAGATCTGGCCTGCAAGGAATTCCTTGCCCATTGCTGCTGCCACAGTGGCAGCAACAGCTGCACTCCTTAGAGACCAGATTTACACCTCCCCTCCCAAATCAGGTCACCTCTTCAGTGGGCTCTTGGAAAATTAGGAGGTGCTGCTAGTCTCCTCCATTCCTTGTTTTTTGTGGAGATATATATATATATATGCATATGTATATGTATATATATATATATATATATATATATATATATATATATCTTTATTGAGGTCCAAAAACCCATAGAACAACTTCAGAACAAAATACAGTTAAGACAGCCAACCACAAAAGATAGAGAGAAACTGAGGCGGTCATTTTGTTTTGTCTCCGGCTTGATGATCTTTGTTTCTTTTGACCAACTAAAACACAACAGGGCTAGACTGTGCTCTGCATACCCCTTGAGATTCATCTGCAGTAACAGAGGGGTCGAGTTTCCAGTGGATGCAAGCAATTTCATCCTCAATATTTTTTGCAAACATGGTAATGTTAGGGTCTATAAAAGAGAGAACAGCATAAAAGTAGGAAAGAGAGGAGAAAAGAAAGGGGGAAATAAGAGAAAAAGGAAAGGAAAGGAAAGGAAAAGAGGAAGGAAGGAGAGGGGAAAGAGAAATATATGGAGGAGAGGAATGTGTGCTTGTTTAAAATGCAGATGAAAGCTGTTCAGAAGGCAGATCACTGAAGATAGGTCACAAGAGGAGATGTTATCTACAATCTTTTCATTCCTGTAGCTTATGAAAAGGGCCCATCATTCTAAGAGCTTGTTCTCTTGTTGGATTCTGATTTCTGTTCAACAAAAGGCCAACCTCCCAGAACATTAGAATGTCACCCCTCTTGCTATCCATTCTTCCCTTCAGGTCCAGGAGACACCTGTGGGTACAAAGGACATCTGGGTGACCAAGAAAGCAGGAGCTGTTGCCCAATGTCTCCAGCAGGATGCACAAAGAGATCTGAGGTTCTGGTTTGAATCAACACTGTATCCAAATAAGCACAGAAAGTACAGAATACATATTTATTTTAAAAAATAACAACAGTGTAGTAAGAACCCTGTTACCATATAGGAATAAAAGATCATAGAAGAAGGTCACTTAAGAATTCGGGAACATTTGGGAAAATACCTACACAGAAAACAACAAATCTGACTTAATCTAAGCTAGTGTATTTTAACACCAATTTCTGACCCTCAAAGAGATGTGGCAACCATCAGTGAGTACACATCCCTTTCCGGGACACATATTCCACTGTGATGTGCAGCAACTGGTATTAATAGGCTTAATGGCTCTCATACTGAAGGGAAGGTAGCCATCATGACTGCATAAAAAAGAACTTACTGATAAGCTACAAAACCTCTAGTGCAAACTTGAATGGCCCCATGGATACAAGCAGGTTCCAGGTTCCCCTGATTTCTGGGAAGAGCTTGTGTGGGACATGCTAATTTTTGATTACTTTGTGCCTCATTAGGAGTAGGTTGTTTCGAGTTCACTTTTATCATAAAGCCCGAGAAACAAACATATTCATTTAAAGTACCTGTTCACTGACAATGTGGGTGTGGTTGGACTGGAAGAGGCATCTGGCTGACTCCCACAGAGTTCCTTAGAAAGATTGCATCCAATATGAAAGAAGAGCTTTGTGTTGCAATATAGAAATATAGGATTTCTGGGAAAGCATGCACTCTCTATTTCCATAATTTCCTGCTCCTCACTGGAACAGTCCTTCCTAGTTGGTACATTTCCTTGGCTCATAAATCTGTCCAAGTCAGCTCTTTCTTCTTCCATAGGTCACCTGCTGGTTCATTACTCCTTGGCTTTTGATCACTCTGCCATTATGAGGGCTTTTCTGAGTATATATTTTTTCTTTGCACATTTGGTTTAGACTACTGCCTAGGCTAAACAATGCAGAGGTGTGGGAACAGTGCAAGGGTTGGGCAAGCCCCTTCTTTCTGGTCTGAAAGAAGCAGTAAAAGGAGGCATTTGTACAGCTTCTGGAAGAAGGTGTGAGGATTCTGACAGGGTCCTAAGTACTACCCCCTTCTTCCCAAAGCCAGAGCTGGACCATAAAGAAGGCTGATCGCTGAAGAATTGATGCTTTTGAATTATGGTGCTGGAGGAAATTCTTGAGAGTCCCATGGACTGCAAGAAGATAAAACCTATCCATTCTTAAGGAAATCAGCCCTGAGTGCTCACTGGAAGGACATATCCTGAAGCTGAGACTCTAATACTTTGGCCACCTCATCTTTCCCAACATCAGGGTCTTTTCGAGGGAGTCTTCTCATGAGAAGAGAAGACTCCCTCGAAAAGACACTGATGTTGGGAAAGATGGAGAGTACAAGAAGAAGGGGATGACAAAGGATGAGCTGGTTGGATAGTGTTCTCGAAGCTAGCAGCATGAGTTTGACCAAACTGCGGGAGGCAGTGGAAGACAAGAGTGCCTGGCGTGCTCTGGTCCATGGGGTCACGAAGGGTTGGACACGACTAAACAATTAAACAACAATAACAAGTAGTCCTAACATAAATCATGACGCAAAGAGAAGGAAACCCCAAGATAGACAACTTAGTGCAGAGTGTCCTCTGTGCCTTCTGTGCTGTGTGTGGCTAAAATGTACCTTGGGTGGTGGGAAATGAGGGTATTGCTCTGTCCCTCAGCAGTTAAACATAAGGTGAACATGCTGGATCAGGGCAATCACCCCTCCAGTCCAGCATCTCAACAGATCCCTGTGGGAAGCCTGCAAGCTGGACTTGACTGCGACTGTGACAATATTCTGTCCATCAGCAATTCCCAGGTACCAAGTATTCAGAGGCAAACTTCCTTTGACGGTAGAGGTAGAACATAGCCTTTGTGGGTAACTTTGCCCTGCCTGAATTTCTCTAATCCTCTTTTTAAGTCATCTAAATTGGTGGCCATCTATGCCTCCTTAGGGTTGCTATATCTTGAAGAGCAAAAAAGAGCACAGCCAGGGTTCTTCTTATCTTTTGAAAATGGTAGATGGGATTTCAAGCGGGTATAAATAACTAGTTGGGGTAAATTCAAAACAATGTGGCTTAGGACAGTCATCACCAAACGGAAAAACTTAGTCAAAGTATCTCTCCCTGTCCTGACAATCTGACACATTTAGACCAAGGAGGGGCAAAGTTCTGTAAAATGATTTAATTAGCTCTCAGTAATGATCCTGGAGTCGTTGTATTCTATTCAGTGCCTACCAGTGTGTCCCTGGGACCTTTCACAGACCTGAGGTATGTCTAGCTTTGCCAGCTGAGCAAAGTGCAGTATCTGAGCAGTACCTTGAGGCTTTCAGTACCTGAGCAGTAGCTTGAGGCTTTCATTGCACTTTGATTAGTGGCCTGGAAGATTGTACATTGTTCTTTCCAGTTCGGTAAGACCCTACATCAAGTATGACCAAAGATAGAGGCACTGGCTCAGAATATACCTTTATCCATCAAGGAGCCATCAACTTCCCATAGACCTTTGATGTGATAGTATTAGCAGTTTGTGCACATGTCTGTAGCAAATGAGGGCTATAGCCAGGCACTGAAGAATATGGTTTGCTGTCTCAGCCATTGTGGGAAGAGATTTCAAAACATTATTGCAAGCCATTCAAACAGTGCTTGCAGCAGAACAACTAAAGCACTAAATTAATTGTTCTGCTTTAATGATGGACACAGTCAGATGTCCTCAATTGACATTGCAGCCTTCTTGGGAAAAGTTGCATATTTGGAGCTGTCCTTGATCCTGCAGTATCCCTACCAGGGGAGTTGACACCTTCCCTGCTGCCCTGCACCAGTATATGGCTCCTTTAAAATTTCTGCTTTAAAATTGCTATGTATATACAGCCTAATAAAACTGAATGGCAGGCATGCTTTTGAAATAAGAATTTAAAAATGCAGATTACAAAAAAGCATTGAGGAGCTGTAGTAGCCTGGGTGCATAAAACAACAAAGTCTCAGAGGAGCACTGTATCAGATTCAGCTAGAGGCACTTTATTTAATTATTACAGAAAAACTCTGAACCACATAGGTGGGAAAGACCAAATGTGTATAGTGTGCAAATCAACTGTTAGGTTCCAGTGCTTTGGGGGCAAGCCTGGAGGGTCAGTTTTCCTGGTTAAAGCATCCATTGCTTCCATGAGACCCTGAGTCCATTCCATACTTTCTAGCCTTGCTGGAATGGATCTAATATCCAGGCTTTTTCTGAAGGAGCATCTCTACCCCCATCATTCAGGCCACACACTGAGATCTAGTTCTGAGGGCCTTCTGGCGATTCTGTCACTGTGAGAAGGCAACCAATCAGAGGGCATCTTGGTAGTGATGCCCACACTGTGGATCAACCTCCCATCAGGTGTCAAGGAGATAAGCAACTATGAAACCTTTAATGATTATCTGAAGACAGCCCTGTATAAGGAGGTTTTTAATGTTTGATGTTTTATTATATTTCTGTATAGGCTTGAAGCCACCCAGAGTGGCTGGGGTGACCCAGTCAGGTGGGTGGGGAAGAAATAATAAAATCATCATCATTATTAAGAGGAATCCTTAGATGGAGGCTATTTTGAGGGGCTTTTCTGTAGGTGACCTCTGGGCTTTTACCCTCACCTATTTTGCTCTAAATTGCTTTCTTGAGTGTCTTCACCATTTACATTTAAATTGTATATTATTTATATCAAAAAAGAAATCTGAGAACTGTCTATCAACAACTAATGAGATCATAGACGCTGAGCTTTGAATTTCAGTATGTTCCTCTTTATCTTTGTGGTGAACAAACAACACCCATTCCCGGACCTCACTGAACCATTTCTTCCCAAGTGTTGCCTGCAGCATGAGTCCATGGCCTATATATTCCTCCAGGTAAGCCTCTACCTGCATCCATCTCTGTTCTGAGTCTTTCTAGAAGGATGAAGGCACTCCTGAGCGCATGCCTCCTCTTGGCCCCACTTTCTGCAGGTAAGATGGGGAACATTTAATTATCTTGGAACAGATCACATTAACCCACTTAACCCACTTAACCAGTAACCCACTGGTGAGGATTCAGAGGATTCTGGATTCCCTATTACTACTCATTGGTTGTGGAAATCTGAGAAGCTGAATTTAAAAGAGCCCGTGTGCTGTTGTGATTAGAGTGTTAGACAAGGATCCAGGAAGCCAGCGTTTGAATCCCCACTCAGCCATGAAGCTCACTGGGGGATCCTAGACCAGTCACTATACCTTGGCTTAACCTACTTTACAGGAATCTTCTGAGGATAAAATGGGGAGGGGAGAATTATGCACAGAGCCTTGAGCTTCTGGGAGGAAGTGACTGCAGATAAATAAATAAATTGGAAAAAATAGAAATTAAGAGCAAGTGACATTGATTGATTGGTTCATCCCTAGTCCAGGATCCTGTCCTCACACTGGCCAACCCAATGACTATGGGAAGCTCACAATCAGGACCTCAGCACAGCAGCACTCTGCCTTACCGTGGGTTCCAGCAACTGATAGAGGAAATATGTTACTTTTGCTATTGGTGGTAGTACATAGCCATCATGATTTGTAGCCACTGAGAGTCTTAGTTTAATTGTACCCAGATCTAAGCTTGTAACCAAACAGTGGGAATAAAATGTATTTAAGTGAGAGTCTGGATGGGAGGAAAAGTGGGTCATGGAAAGGGAGGGTTCACCTCCCCACCTCTTGGAAATAATTCAGCCAGTGTTCTGAATGATGACTTCGAGAGTTTTAATTAATGAGTGTTTATTCATTTCATTTCATTTCATTTCATTTCATTTCATTTCATTCTATTAAAATGCTTTTAAAATTGAACCCCTTTTAAGTTAAAAGTTTTAATTTACTATCACCGCCTCCTCTTAATCTCATTAAGCAAACCGCAAAACCAACTAATAATAATGTTAATTATCATAATAATCCATGAAGTAAACTTTTGCTTCTGTCTTCAGTATTACCTCTGGACTGCAGATATGCTTATAACGGTACTGGAATGACATACAATGGCTATCTTAAAACAACTTGTGACTGGAAGAAACAATCCTGTGTTGCCGGTGTTCTGCGTACAAATATAAGTAAGATTTTCCTGCCTTTTTGTCTTTTGCTGTTGGATTAAATCCAGGTTAAGATTGTTGAACTTTAAGGGTTCTACTAGCATATAGAAGTCTATGCTAGGGCAACTCACCCATGAAAAAAGAGAGTTGAGGAAGCTGTAGCACTTCAGCTATAGATGAATTAGAACTCCCATCAGCTTCAGCTAGCCTGGCCACCAGTCAGGGATGATGGGAGATGTAGTCCAACAACACCTGGAGGATCACAGCTTCCCAATCCTGAAGTAAGCAATGGTTTGTAAATGAAAATGGGGAACCTAACATCACCTGATCACAATCAGTGGCTGGATCTGGGTGCTGATCTCCAAGATTGGACAATTTGATTTGCATTAATGAGAAATCCCTGCTTAACCTTCTAAAAGTTTTGACTGTTTACAATGGTTTTTAAGATACATTATAAATTTCCCCCATTCCTTATTAAAATTCCAGTCTTCCTGTTTTCTGATTCTTCCAGTCATTTTTGTCAATTCAGCATAATCCCTCAACTTAATCTGCCATTCTCCTCTAGTAGGGAGTTCATCTTCTTTCCATCTCTGGGCCAATAACATTCGTGCAGCCGTGGTCGCATACATAATTAGTCATTTCTGTTCCCTTGGGATTTCGGCACCTAGGATTCCTAAAAGAAAAGCTTGGGGGGGGGGGAGTTTAAATAAACAAGTTATTTTAAACATTTTGTAACTCATAATAAATCATTTCCCGAATCTCCAATACTATCTTACATGTCCACCACATTTCTAACATACAATTGACCCAGTTTTGTACATTTTTGCTAATTTACTGCTATTTACATCATTTTCAAATAATTTTCTTTCAGCATGTAACATGCTGTAAATTTTAAATCCCAATCCTATAACTTCTCCCACGCTGTAAGTTGTATGTTATCCCCAAAATCTCTGGCCCATACTAGCCATTAAGTATACATTGATATCAGTTTCTTTACTTTTAATACAGTTTTTATTGTCTGCTTTATGCATTAAAGCTGGAAAACATTTTGACATTTTTCTTTCTATGATATAGTGGTGTATACATATTTTAATTAATAAAAAAAGGAACAGCCCATCACTTTAGACTGACAAATTTAATAACACTTTGTATATTGTTAGTTTGAAAAGGTCCTCATTCAGACAATACAAAAAAAATTGGAACCATTGCAACGAATGTGCCTGAGTAGCAATAGACCTGCATATTTCCCGCCCCCACCCCCAAACTGGGTATTTCTTTCAAATTCTTTTTCATAGTGAAACCCCAAGTGCAACTTTCGAATAAATGCTCGCCATCCAGCTCTTGTCTCTCGGGCCATTACAGCTTCACTGCAGCGGATGATAAATTCTTTGAGATGAAGAAGTACTGCTGCAAGACGGAACTGTGTAACGATGCAACTCTCAGCTGTAAGTTTCTGCATCATTTTAGAATCCTTAACATGTTAAGGCTGTGCACTGGATTTGGCCAAGGCCTGGCCTGGATCCTTAGTCAATCAGCAGTATTCAGAGGACCTGTGCCTCATTCATAGAATCATAGAATCATAGAATCATAGAGTTGGAAGAGACCACAAAGGCCATCGAGTCCAACCCCCTGCCAAGCAGGAAACACCATCAGAGCACTCCTGACATATGGTTGTCAAGCCTCTGCTTAAAGACCTCCAAAGAAGGAGACTCCACCACACTCCTTGGCAGCAAATTCCACTGTCGAACAGCTCTTACTGTCAGGAAGTTCTTCCTAATGTTTAGGTGGAATCTTCTTTCTTGTAGTTTGGAACCATTGCTCCGTGTCCGCTTCTCTGGAGCAGCAGAAAACAACCTTTCTCCCTCCTCTATGTGACATCCTTATATATTTGAACATGGCTATCATATTACCCCTTAACCTCCTCTTCTCCAGGCTAAACATGTCCAGCTCCCTTAGCCGTTCCTCATAAGGGATCGTTTCCAGGCCTTTGACCATTTTGGTTGCCCTCCTCTGGACACGTTCAAATGGGGTGAGCAGCTCAAGACTATTAGGGACTCTCAAGGTGGAGAGTCAGGCAGGATGGGGAGGCAGGCATGAGCAGAAACTGTGAAAAAGAGGGACCTACTGGGCAATTACAGCTCTGCCTGAGAAGGGATGGGTTGCCTAACACTAACTTTATACCCGGTAGTCTTAGGGCGGTAAACTGAAACTCACAGGTTATTGCTGAAGAGCAGAAGAGAGACATAATCTCTGTACAAAAATAGGGATCTAAGATCCTATAATTTCAAAGAGGGTACACCATAACCAATGGCATGAAAACCTTCAGAGAGATCAAGAAGGAAAAGAAAGTTCACACTCCTCCCACCCGAATTTTGGGAAAGATAATTCATCTCAGAGACCAATGGTGACTTTGTCCAATGCTCAGTCCTGAACCCAGATTGTGTCCAGATTATATTTCATCCATGAGTATGTGCAGCTACCCCACCAAAACTATAAGGGCCTAGGGTGGGTTACAATAATATAACACAGAGATACAAAAACAGACAAAACCATGAACAGTCACACTATACATTTGATTTTGGCAGTTCCTGACCGCAACATGCTGACGGAAAATGGTTTGCAGTGCCCAGCCTGCTTCTCCAAAGGAAAGGAAGAGTGTAAAAGTGAGAAGACCATCAACTGCCTTGAGAATGAGACCCAGTGTGTTGTTTTTAAAGGATCTCTTTCTAGAGGTAACATTGCTACTCAGATTGGGAAAGGGCCTAGTCATCAGATGGTTCATGCAGACTCCCTCCTGTTCTCCTATTCTCCCTCCCACCCTTTCCCTTTCCCTTGCATGTTGCTGGAAAAATGAGAGGGACCACATCTTTCACTGGCCCCACTGTGCACCATTCCTTAGTGTTTTGCCTGCCTACACTGTATCCTTTAACTCTCATAATGCCACTAGCTTGTCCAGAAGAAGGATTGAGAGTGAGATGTGTATATAAAATACCCTTCTGAACAAAAGTAAAAAGTGCATTCATGGCTTCACCCCAGTTGCATCTGGATCTCTCCACCACTGGAATGTAGTCCAGGACAAAATTTGTTCCTCTTCCTGAAAAAACATATTATGTAAAAGGATTGTAATTTTGTTGTTTAGTCGTTTAGTCATGTCCAACTCTTTGTGACCCCATGGACCAGAGCACGCCAGACACTCCTGTCTTCCACTGCCTCCCACAGTTTGGTCAGACTCATGTTAGTAGCTTCAAGAACCAACCATCTAGTCCTCTGGCACCCCCTTCTCCTTGTGCCCTCCATCTTTCCCAACATCAGGGTCTTTTCCAGGGAGTCTTCTCTTCTCATGAGGTGGCCAAAGTACTGGAGCCTCAGCTTCAGGATCTGTCCTTCCAGTGAGCACTCAGGGCTAATTCAATTTCCTTAAATTTTGTGACAATGAGCGGTATCTGGCTAACTCAGACCATTACTGCAAGGATTTATAGTGCATTAGAATTCATCTATATTCATGTTCCAGTGAAATTATGATATTTTTCAGATTCCTTAAATATGCACATTTTAATACTAACTTAGTAAAATTCCCTTTTTAGCATCACAGGCATCCTCTCCTATTCCCTGGGTAAAGGACTAATGTCAACATTTGTTTTCTTTTTTCCCTAGCTCTCTTTGAGGAGCACAGTTTCACTTTCCAAGGTTGTGGAACAACAGATTTTTGTGCACTCCGGAAAAATGGAAGAGGTGTAACTGGAATGGGGAGCTTTCTCCTTTTAGTTATCCAAGAAAGCTGTTATAATGCTTCACGAATCTCGCACTAGGTTGAATATGAAGGGTAAATGGGACAGTGTAGACCCCTCCTTGTGTATTCCAAAATTCATGGCAATGAGAGGGAATTAGAGGCCTAGTGGTGAAATCCAGGACTCAGGATCTCTGGTTCTTACTTTTTTGCTTTTGGTGGCAGTAAAGTGAAGCAAGGGGCAGAGAAAAAGGATTCAGAATTGTCAGTTTGCATTTCTTGGTGCAGAAAATATTGATCTGGTGTATAATAATAATAATATAATATTTTTATACTCCGCCCATCTGGCTGGGCTTCCCCAGCCACTCTGGGCAGCTCCCAACTGAATATTAAAACACAGTACAGCATTAAACATTAAAAACTTCCCTAAACAGGGAGGCCTTCAGATGTCTTTGAAAAGTAAGATAGTTGCTTATTGCCTTGACATATGATGGGAGGGCGTTCCACAGGGCAGGCACCACTACCGAGAAGGCCCTCTGCCTGCAGACATCTTCCCTATTCTGATTAATTCAAGGGGGCTCTGGAAACTTCTCTGTATGAAAGAAACAAGCAGAAGGGTCATGATGTTGTGGTTACTCCTTCAGAGAAGCTTAGTACTGCTGGCTTGAACTGGTTCTGTTATCTCTTTTTTAAGGTCATATTAAGAGGCCAGAAGGAGCCCGGGTTTCATTTCTCTTTCTATATCTCTTCCTTCTGGTGTGGAGTTCCGTATATAGTGTTAAGGTTTAGACTTATTGTAAGTTATTGTAAGTTTATGTGAAGTCTGCTGCAACTGGATTTCTTGTGGACAGTGCCAATCCTGAATGCATTGTATATGTGACCATTGTGTTCATTTGCCTTCAGTAGCAGTAAAACTCTGCTGGATGAAATATTAATTGCCTCCGGTCTATTTTGGGGGGAATCCTAAAACGTGTTTAAGTTTTTACTCTGCTAACTATACATTGGGATCTTCTCTGGATTGATATTGAGTAGAATTTCCATGACAGTTGTGTGGGAATTGTGTATTATAACTACAAAGAACCCTGCAATGTTTCAGTAAAAAATACTTGTTTTCATTATGTTCATTACAATACGAAATAAATGGTTATGGGAAATAAAATGCCGGATCTCAGATATGTTTCTTTCAGATACAAATGCAAGTATTATTTATTGGTTTAGCCAAAGAGATTACAAAAGATAAAATACATAAAAGAGGTTAAAAACAAAACAAAATACATTGCACAGAGTTCATACACAGAGTCTCATATGACAGAGTTCATACACTGGAGTTGTAGAGATGTAAAAGCTTTTCCCCATTTGGTATTTGTAATGCTGGTTACAATCTGAGGGTGAGGGGGGGTGATGAGTAGTCTGGCATTCTAAAGTGCAGGACTGTCCCAACCATGAGGCTAGGTGTGACAACCATCTTAGGCGGCTGGATCCATAAGAGCAGGAGATCTGGCCTCCAGAGAATTCCTTGTCCACTGCTGCTGCCTCAGTGGCAGAAACAGTTGAACTGCACTCCTGAGAGACCAGATTGGCCCCTTCCCCCAAAATCAGGTCACCTCTTCAGTGGCCTCTTGGGCAATAGACAACAGGGCTAGACTGTGCTCTGCATACCCCTTGAGATTCATCTGCAGTAACAGAGGGGTCAAGTTTCCAGTGGATGCAAGCAATTTCATCCTCAATATTTTTTGCAAACAAGTTACAGCATTGACAAGTCGCAAGCATACTCCCTGGCTCCCAATGACATGCCCTCCCCATTTTCACCTTGGAGAATTCCTCACCCAGCCACTCACCCTGGGAGATGGTCACTTCTCCACCTCTCAACCTGGTTACTGGCACCAGGTTGAGATTTTCCTCTGGGCCCAAGCACACATGCATATTGTATAAAGGTGCAAAACCCTTCTTTCACACTCTGTGAAACATAAATGCACAGAGTTTTTTTAAAAAACTGGGCAACGGCACGTCACCTGCTTGTGACTCCCGAGCCTTCCCTGATCTCCTTCCCCTTCCCCCTTTGTTTTGACAGATCAGGGGAGGCTCGGGAGTAACGGGCGAATGGCCGTTGCCCAGAAGGGGCCAGCCTGGGAGTGCACTTGGCTCTGGTTGGTTTCAGGAGCTGCTTGCTGTTTGCTGACGTGGTGTCACGGCAGAGAGCAACTCCTGAAGCCAGCCAGAGCCCACTGTGCTAATAGGCTGGCTCTGGGCTGCTGAGGCTGCCGCTGCCACATTTCCCAAGGACAGATTTGCAAATCTGGGGACATTCCAGGGACAGAATTTGTCCAGGGACAGATTTGCAAATCGGGGGACATCTGGTAACCCTACAATAGGAGGTGCTACTGATCTCCTCCCACTCTTGTTTCCAATGTAGGTCTTTATTCCTCACCTCTTGCATTCTTCCTGATGCTGAAATTAACTCAACCCTTCTTTCCTGGAATGGGGAGGCACAATTTTGTGGTTTGCCTCATCTGGCAACATGTCTTGGGGAAGCCTTGCCAAGGAGCACATTTGACCAGACAGGCAGAAGTGTGATTAGCACAGAAATCATGATTTAAAATATGAGATTTCCTGAACTCATCCAGCTCATCTCTCCTGAAATTGAACTACAGGCCAGGGCATGACAACCGGTCTGTCTGTCTCTCCTAGATGCCTTCAGACAGGGTGCCATAGACAGTGTCCCGTCCCCCAAATTCCACGGACTGAGCAACCTGGCAGGAAACTTTGGTCATGCTTACAACAGGCACCACTTGTTTAAGGATAATACCTCCTGTCAATTGCTTATGCCCAACCCCTCAGAGTTTGATGGATGATGTCATATGATAAAATAGGAGGAGGAGGAGGAGGTTTTGGATTTGATATCCAGCTTTATCACTACCCTATGGAGTCTCAAAGCGTCTAACAGTCTCCTTTCCCGTCCTTCCCCACAACAAACACTCTGTGAGGTGAGTGAGGCTGAAAGACTTCAGAGAAGTGTGACTAGCCCAAGGTCAACCTGCAGCTGCATGTGGAGGAGCAGGGACACGAACACGGTTCACCAGATTACGAGTCTACTGCTCTTAACCACTACACCACACTGGCTCTCTTAAACCCTTAACATAGCCACAAATCACACGCAATATCACCGCTGAATATCGCCTCCTCGTGGCAGCAAACTATCCAACCAATCATGGTGTTTGGGGGGGGGGGACAGTGTGGTAAAATATCAGCTGGTTGGCTGGCATACAAATCCCCCAATGCTGCTTGGCCAGCAAGTGCTCTAGGGAGCGTTTCTTGCCCATGGTGCTGTGGGGAGGGGGGAAGCAGCTGCCCACTTTGCCGAAACCCAGGAACGGCCCTGCTGGGGCGATGGTGCATGTGCCAACAGAGAGGGCCACCAGGCCATTGTTTGCAGGATCATGGAGAACTCTAAGAGATCAGCTTCCTCTAATGATGGCTGGAGTCAGTGGCGGAGGAAGACTTTCCGGCACCCAGGGTGGGGTGCCGAGGGACAGGGCGAACCGCCTGGCATCGCACGCGCAGCGCCCACACTGACGATGCCCTACAGCTGGGGGGGGGGGGAAGGCAGTGGGCGGACAGTGTGGAGCCTGCGGGCTCTTGAGATGCATGGCTTCGGCATGCTGCAGGCCCTGCGGTGAGTGCCACCTGCCATATTGTCACCACCCATCAGGGTGACACCCGAGGCGGACTGCACCCACCAAACCCCACTTCCTACGCTCCTAGCTGGAGTTTCTCTTCTTTCTTTCTTTTTTAAAAAATGTTTTATTAGGTTTTTGGTCCCTTTGGAGAAGCAGTCTGGGCACTTCAAACCATTTTCAGCCAGCATGTTGCGATCAGGAACTGCCAAAATCAAAAGTATAGCAGACGGCACAGCGATTTCTCCAAGTAGCTCTTTATTTTTGTAAGCTGGAATAGAACTGCCTGCAAACAGCTCAGCCGGCCTGCTTTTATAGGCAGCCGGCTGTCAACATTGTAACAACAACAGCCCGGAGTTCCCGCCTAAAATAACTGACGTGGACCTGAGGGAAAACTATCTACAGACCTGAGTGAAAACTATATACAGTATCCCCCTGCTGGCCCAGGGTGAAACTTCACTACATAACACTTTCTTTTTTAAAAAATGTTTTATTAGGTTTTTGGTCCCTTTGGAGAAGCAGTCTGGGCACTTCAAACCATTTTCAGCCAGCATGTTGCGATCAGGAACTGCCAAAATCAAAAGTATAGTGAGCATGTTAATGGTTTTATCTGTTTTTGTACCTGTATGTTATATTATTGTAATTCACCCAAGGGCTTTACAGTTTTGGTGGGGCACCAGCAAGTGTTATTGGATGAAAAGATTATCTAGACCCAGTCTGGGTTTAGGACTGACATTGGGACAGATTCAGGAGAAGGCTGGTTGGAAAGGGAACCCATCCCTTCTCAGGCAGAGATGTAGCTGCCCAGTAGGTCCTTTTTAAAAACAGTTTCTCCTCCTGCCTGCTTCTTCATCCTGCCTGCCTCAGCACCCCTTGAGAGGCCCAAATAGTGCTGAACTGCTCAACCCAACCTATAGCCATTTTGGCTGTCTCACCCCATTTGAATGAGGCACATATCCTCTGAGTACTGCTGCTTGACTAAGGATCCAGATCTTGGCCAAGTCCAGTGCAAAGCCCTAACATCCTATGGATTCTAAAATGATGCAGAAACTTACAGCTGAGAGTTGCATTGTTACACAGTTCAGTGTTGCAGCAGTGCCTCTTCATCTGAAAGAATTTACCATTCCCTGCAGTGAAACTGTATTCACCTGAGTCACAATACCTGGTTACTGCGAATGCATTCAGAAGTTGCACTCGGTGTCCCCCTATGAAAAAGAATTTGAAAGAAATATCTTGATCTGGAAAAAATATGCAGGTCTATTGCTCTTAAGGCATATTCAATGTAATGGTTCCAATTTTCTTTGATGCCTGAATCTGGACAATGTGGAAAGTGTTATTAAATTTGGTAATCTAAAGAGAGGTGCTATTTAATTTTTGTTTATTTATTTAAATGTGTGTGCAGTGCAATATCATAAAAGGAAAAAATATCAAAATGTTTTTCACATAGACATTAAATACATAATGGATATGTATTCATGGATAAAGAGCAATATACTGATCAAAGTGCAATGAGAGCCTCAAGGTACTGCTCAGGTGACTGCTCAGCTGCCAAACTAGACATAGCTCAGGGCTGTTGAAAGATGTCAGGGACACACTGGTATGCAGTGAATAGAATACAAGGACTCCAAGATCAACACTGAGAGCTGATTAAATCATTTTCCAGAACTTAATCCCTCCTTGTTTTAATTATGTCAGATTGTTGGGACAGGGAGAGATACTTTGACTCAGCTGTTCTGTTTAGTGATGAGTATCCTTAGCCACATTGTCTTGAACTGAATCCAGCTACGTAGTTGTTTATCCCTGCTTCAAATCCCACCCTCCATTTTCAGAAGACAAGAAGAACCCTGCAGTCTAGCAGCATCCTACTTGGAGTGGCTGATCAGATGTCCATGGGTACAGGACTATCATGACAGGAGGGCAGTAGCCCACTCCCACTGTTTTCCCCCAGCAACTGGAAATAGTATATCCATCAGAATTAATAGCCCCTGATAGCCTCTTCCATAAATGTGACAAGTCCACAGTTAGGTCTATCCAACTGTGGTTTTCATTGCTGATGTGGGTTTTCTATAGCTCAGCCAGTAGAGCATGAGACTCTTAATCTCATGGTCAAGTCCCATGGGGGAAATTGAGGGGTTGGACTAGATGGCCCTTGGGGCCCCTTCCAACTCTACAATTCAATGATTAAACTGAAGAATTTTTCTGATGCAGATTATGCTTTGCTTCAGCAGAATTTCTGATGTCCTGGAGAAGCTAAACTCATTTATCTAGGCCTATTTAGCAATGCAACGCCTTCCTTGATAGCCAAGGATGCTTCTCAAGTTTCTACCCCATCCCTCACTAATAAATATATTTGGCTGGAAGGATTGGAGGCAGGGGGCAGGTATTTTAGCAGACCTTGCCCATACCTGTTGCTCATTCTCCATTGGCTTTCTGGCAAGACTTACTTAACAGTTTCATTCCAGAAGGGAAGAGAAGCAGGATGGATTGCCTGACCTTATACCACCCCAGAATTAAAGGAGGCCTGGGAGCTACAAGCCTCAAGCATAAGGCTTTTAAAATAAAACAGCTAATACATGTTATAAGTGGTTTGGCTTCAGTTCCTTGGGTTAAAATTGAACTTGAATCCCCAATATCCTCTTCTTAAACCCTCCTAGGCATGCACTGGTAAAACAGATGACCCAATCTTACATATGACTTTCCAGATATGGATGTAACTTTGGCCCCTGTCTGTCCAGTGATAATCGATAACTTTCAGTTTGTATAGCCCAAGGATGTGGACAGGATCCTTGGAAATGTGAGAGCTAATGCATGTGGCAAGCAGGAAAACTTAGGCTGTTTTTCTGGCTCGGAGTAACCGAAAGGGATGGGGGAAGGATATAATGAAAGGCAAGGAGGGCTGGTGATGCCTCCCCCCCCCCCAAGCTCCAACACACAGTTTGGCTGCTTCACTTACTAACATTCTTCAGGATCCTCACTGAACTCCCTTTCCCCAGCATTCATTTCAGGCTTTGACTTTTTCTGCATGAAGGCTGAGAAACTTGAGCTATCATTAAAATAACAGAAGCCTTTTTGTTAGGTATAACAGGTGAAGAGTTACCAAGAGAAGACAAAAGTCTTTTTATGTATGCAACAATGGCAGTGAGCATGCTACTAGCCCAGTGATGGATGGAAGTAGAAGTACCAACAAAAGAAGAATGGCAGATGAAACTGATGGAGTATGTGGAGATGGCAAAACTGATGGGGAAAATCCAAAACCAGGAAGATCAAGTATTTACTAAAGGCTGGAGTAAATTTGTAATTTACTTAAAAGACCACTGTAAATGGTTAAAATATTTGGCAGGGATGTAAGGACACTCGTAATGTGGAATTATTTATGTTAAATATGGTTAATTAATAGATAGATAATGGTAAAAGATGCGGCAAACATACATTTAAATATGGAATCCATGGAGGGAAGGAAGGAGGTCCAAAGGTTCAAAAGAACCTTGTATTTGAATGTTTGAAAAGGTTGTTTTATATGTACAAAATTATCAAACAGCTAATTAAAAAATATTGTAAAAAAGAAAGAATGAAAAAAAAACACCAGCTAGGGGCTTAGGAATCATGCTGTGGTGGGTGCGGTCTGCCTCGGGTGTCACCCTGAGGGGGGTGACAAAATGGCAGGCGGCACTCACCACAAGGCCTGCAATGCGCCCGAGCTACACATCTCGGGTGCCAAAAGGTTCTGCGCTGTCTGCCCACCAGAAGTGGTTTGGTCATGCTGACCACATGACCCGGAAAGCTGTCTGTGGACAAACGTCAGCTCCCTCGGCCTGAAATCGAGATGAGCACCGCAACCTTATAGTCTCCTTTGACAGGCTTAGGACACTTGCAATGTGGAATGATTTATGATTATTATGGTTAATTAATAGATAGGTAAAGGTAAAGGGACCCCTGACCATTAGGTCCAGTTGTGACTGACTCCTGGGTTGAGGCGTTCATCTCACTTTATTGGCTGAGGGAGCTGGTGTACAGCTTCCGGGTCATGTGGCCAGCATGACTAAGCCACTTCTGGCGAACGAGAGCAGCACACAGATATGCCGTTTATCTTCCCGCCGGAGCGGTACCTATTTATCAACTTGCACTTTGACATGCTTTCAAACTGCTAGGTTGGCAGGGACCAAGCAACGGGAGCTCACCCCATCGTGGGGATTCAAACCGCCAATCTTCTGATCGGCAAGTCCTAGGCTCTGTGGTTTAACCCACAGCGCCACCCACGTCCAAATTAATAGATAGATAATGGTAAAAGATGTGGCAAATTACTTCATTGCTTCACCCCAGTTGCATTTGGATCTCTCCACCATTGGTTTGCATTCCAGAACAAAATGTGTCCCTCTTGCTCAAAAAGCATATTTATTATGTAAAAGGCATGTAATAAGTTTCCTTAAATTCTGTGAAAATGAGCAGTGTCTGGCTAACTCAGACCATCAGTGCAAGGATTTACAGTTGTGCAACAGAATTTCCGCTCTCCTCTGCCTGTATGTGTTCTGTATCCTCCCAAAACTTACTCCACAGAATTGGGGAAAACCCCAGAATGTATTTAGGAGAACGAAGAGAGGGAGGATATACTCAGTTCCACAAGAATACATCATTTTGCTGATGTCATGATTTAGCTACATTAGTAAAGATATAGCACTTTTTATTCGTTATAACACTGTGACACCAGATGGCATGACGGAATCCCATCTGTCGTCAATCGCATTTGCTTGTATGAAGGTTGCAACACATTTAATTGAATTGCTATTTTGATGT
This sequence comes from Podarcis cretensis, assembly GCF_951804945.1. Lineage (NCBI taxonomy): Eukaryota > Metazoa > Chordata > Lepidosauria > Squamata > Lacertidae > Podarcis > Podarcis cretensis. The sequence continues at coordinate 15,751,050 of NC_137177.1, read as the reverse complement.
GTCTAGATCCAGCCTTAGATGGATACCTCCCTATCAACATAGTTTTGAGGAATAATGCTGTTTGGAGACAAGACAAATTTGCCAAATCCCTCCTTTCTGAAAAGAAGAGGGAATTTGGAATGAATGGGGGAAGGGAATCTGGGTTGATTTGCCCCATAAAGGAAGAGGCAGAGTCAAGGCCATTTGAGCTGCTTCTGCCCTACATTCTTTCTTCTTATCCTTCTCCTGCCCTTTATAGCCCCAGGCTTTGCAAATTTCTCTTCTAAGGGCTGAGTAAGAATTCTGAGGGGTGTTCCTGATTGGCTTTTGCAGTCCCCCCTTTTCACTTACCTCATGTTAGATGGGTTTAACATGAAACTTGTAAAATAAAAGGAGGATTCTCTGGATGCTTAGATCACAGTGGGGCAATGAGGAAGCCTCAGTGGGCATCCAACTGTCCTGAGAGACAATGGAGTGCACCACCAGCTTTTTTGTGTGTGTGGCTGTTGACTCATGCCAGGTTCAAACACTCAATGCTCCCACACCAGGGAGGGAGTGTTGTTTTCAAATCTTGCTGTGTGTCCACAGCATGTGACTTTTAACATGCCCAGGAGATGGTAGGGATAGAATTCCTGCCATTTTATTGCAACTCAGCTGCACACTAGAATTTGACCAGTTTTATCTAGTTAATTAGGCCTGTTTTCAGATCCTCTAATTTCATTATATTTTATAAATATAACCCGTTTACTAATAATCTTTGTGTCTTGAGACTCCTTTGGGTATGATGGCAATTCTGAATTACATATGAGTTATTTTTTTACCTTAACTTCTGATGTTGAAAATTTTGTATATTCATGTTCTGATGAAATTATATTTTTCAGATTTCTTAAATATACACATTTTAAAACTAACTAATTAAAATTCTCATTCACTGTCACAGGCAGAATCTTCTAGTCCATGGGTAAAGGACTTATGTCAATATTTGTTTTCTTTTCCCTCAGCTTATTCTAGGCTCCAGCATTTCACGTTCCAAGGTTGTGGAACAACAGATTTTTGTGCCATCCTGGAAAACAGAAGAACACTTGGATCTGGGGAATTTGGCCTTTTTATTACCCAAAAAAGATGTTATACTGCTTCAGGAATATCACGCCAGCCTGAACATGAAGGGTAAATAGGACAGTGTAGACCTCCGCCTTGTGTATTGCAAAATCCATGGCAATGAGGGGGAATTGGAGGCCTAGTGGTGAAATCCAGGGCTTAGGATTTGTGGATCTTTCTTTTTTGCTTTTGGTGGAGGTAAACGGAAGCAAGGGGCAATGAAAAAGGGGTCAAAATGTGGGGGTTGTAGATTCTAACTACAAAGAACCCTGTAGTGTATCATTAACAAATAGTTAAGTTTTCATTATGATCATTACAAAACAAAATAAATGGTTATGGGAAATAAAATTTTGGTTCTTAGTTCTGTTTCAGATACAAATGCAATTATTATTTATTGGTTTAGCTGAAGCAATTACAAAATCAAAAATACATAAAACAGGATAAAAGCAGAATTATTTTTTCTCCTTATAATTGTCACTGTAAAGGCAGAACAGACCACTTTTTCAGAGGTGTATGGGCACTTGTCCCTTAATAAAAAGTTTATCATATACCCAATCCATCTCTCATTTGGGAGGTTTAAATATTTGAACAAAACTTCTCTTAAGTCCTCATAGATGGGACAAACCAGCAAGTAGTTGGGTAAATATTTCAGAACCTCATCTCCATGTAGGCAAACATTTTCTACAAAGGGAATCCGGTGATAGCATCCTTCAACTTCAGACACTGGAGTCACAGCTGTAAATGCTTTCCCCCATTTGGTGTTTGTGATGCTGGTTAAATAGTGATGAGGTTGAATGTGTAGTTTGGCATATCAAGATGCAGGATGGTCCCACCCATGAAGCAAGGTGTGGTGACCATCTTAGGTGGCTGGATTGATAGGGGTGGTCAGGAACATGGCCCCCCAGAGCACAGCAGGACAGTTAGCCTCAGAAATTGAGCTGAGCTAGCAAAGGGCTAACTCTGCAAATGCAAGCTGTCTGTTTGAGTTTAGAGAGGACAGCCCACCCCCTTTTTCCCCAGGGAATAATCTTTTTGTTCTCATGAGGAAGAGAGGAAGTGTTGGAAGCCAGGCAACCATCAGATAAGCCAGAGTCTGAGGCGGTGTCTTCTGGGGAAGAAAGGTAAAAAAGGTAAAGGACCCCTGGGGTTGTGGCGCTCATCTCGCTTTCAGGCCATGGGAGTCAGCGCTTCTCCAAAGATAGCTTTCTGGGTCATGTGGGCAGCATGACTAAACCGTTTCTGGTGCAACGGGACACTGTAATGGAAACCAGAGCACACGGAAATGCCATTTACCTTCCCACCACAGCAGTACCTATCTATCTACTTGCACTGGTGTGCTTTTGAACTGCTAGGTTGGCAGGAGCTAGGACAGAGCAACGGGAGCTCACCCCGTGATCGGCAAGCCCAAGAGGCTCAGTGGTTTAGACCACAGCGCCACCCGCATCCCTCTGGGGAAGAGACAGGCCAGCCATTCAGTCCCTGAATGAGGAGAGTGGAGAAGCTTTAAGAGCAATGGAAGGGAAGGAGAAGAAAGGCGGGATTTTGGCGTTCATGGATACGATGTTCCAAGACCCCCAGAGGCAGACTGCTGCTTCCAGGCAATTGCTTAATTTGAGGCAGGGGAGTAGAACAGTGATGCAATTTTGGGCGGAGTTCAATATGTGGTGGCAACAGCTGGAGTGGGGGGAGAAGCCCCTTGTAGCGTTGTATCAAGCTGGGCTTAATGGGGACTTACTGGATGAGCTGGCGAGGATGCGCACTCTCCTCATTAGAGAGCATGGTACAGGCTTCTCTCTGCAACTAGATCACCACGCTATGGAATGAAGGATAAGAAGGAGGGGGCCAGGCAGGCAGCCATTAAAGATGGCTGGCATTCCTGACATTTCAGTGCGAAGGTTTGGCAGTATGCCCAGAGATGAACTGGGGGAGGCAGGCTCCAGACTTCACTGGCAGAGCGAGAGAGAAGGAGAATAAAGAGGCTGTGCTTTGTCTGTGGCACACCATACTCTGGATGTGTTTTTCTTGTAAACAAACTTACATAAAACTGACAGAGAGTCCTTGCCACTTATCAGGCTGCATGCCTGCCAGAGATCATTATAGGGGCAGCAGATCTGGCCTGCAAGGAATTCCTTGCCCATTGCTGCTGCCACAGTGGCAGCAACAGCTGCACTCCTTAGAGACCAGATTTACACCTCCCCTCCCAAATCAGGTCACCTCTTCAGTGGGCTCTTGGAAAATTAGGAGGTGCTGCTAGTCTCCTCCATTCCTTGTTTTCTGTGGAGATATATATATATATATATGTATATGTGTGTGTATATATATATATATATATATATATATATATATATATATCTTTATTGAGGTCCAAAAACCCATAGAACAACTTCAGAACAAAATACAGTTAAGACAGCCAACCACAAAAGATAGAGAGAAACTGAGGCGGTCATTTTGTTTTGCCTCCGGCTTGATGATCTTTGTTTCTTTTGACCAACTAAAACACAACAGGGCTAGACTGTGCTCTGCATACCCCTTGAGATTCATCTGCAGTAACAGAGGGGTCGAGTTTCCAGTGGATGCAAGCAATTTCATCCTCAATATTTTTTGCAAACATGGTAATGTTAGCGTCTATAAAAGAGAGAACAGCATAAAAGTAGGAAAGAGAGGAGAAAAGAAAGGGGGAAATAAGAGAAAAAGGAAAGGAAAGGAAAGGAAAAGAGGAAGGAAGGAGAGGGGAAAGAGAAATATATGGAGGAGAGGAATGTGTGCTTGTTTAAAATGCAGATGAAAGCTGTTCAGAAGGCAGATCACTGAAGATAGGTCACAAGAGGAGATGTTATCTACAATCTTTTCATTCCTGTAGCTTATGAAAAGGGCCCATCATTCTAAGAGCTTGTTCTCTTGTTGGATTCTGATTTCTGTTCAACAAAAGGCCAACCTCCCAGAACATTAGAATGTCACCCCTCTTGCTATCCATTCTTCCCTTCAGGTCCAGGAGACACCTGTGGGTACAAAGGACATCTGGGTGACCAAGAAAGCAGGAGCTGTTGCCCAATGTCTCCAGCAGGATGCACAAAGAGATCTGAGGTTCTGGTTTGAATCAACACTGTATCCAAATAAGCACAGAAAGTACAGAATACATATTTATTTTAAAAAATAACAACAGTGTAGTAAGAACCCTGTTACCATATAGGAATAAAAGATCATAGAAGAAGGTCACTTAAGAATTCGGGAACATTTGGGAAAATACCTACACAGAAAACAACAAATCTGACTTAATCTAAGCTAGTGTATTTTAACACCAATTTCTGACCCTCAAAGAGATGTGGCAACCATCAGTGAGTACACATCCCTTTCCGGGACACATATTCCACTGTGATGTGCAGCAACTGGTATTAATAGGCTTAATGGCTCTCATACTGAAGGGAAGGTAGCCATCATGACTGCATAAAAAAGAACTTACTGATAAGCTACAAAACCTCTAGTGCAAACTTGAATGGCCCCATGGATACAAGCAGGTTCCAGGTTCCCCTGATTTCTGGGAAGAGCTTGTGTGGGACATGCTAATTTTTGATTACTTTGTGCCTCATTAGGAGTAGGTTGTTTCGAGTTCACTTTTATCATAAAGCCCGAGAAACAAACATATTCATTTAAAGTACCTGTTCACTGACAATGTGGGTGTGGTTGGACTGGAAGAGGCATCTGGCTGACTCCCACAGAGTTCCTTAGAAAGATTGCATCCAATATGAAAGAAGAGCTTTGTGTTGCAATATAGAAATATAGGATTTCTGGGAAAGCATGCACTCTCTATTTCCATAATTTCCTGCTCCTCACTGGAACAGTCCTTCCTAGTTGGTACATTTCCTTGGCTCATAAATCTGTCCAAGTCAGCTCTTTCTTCTTCCCTAGGTCACCTGCTGGTTCATTACTCCTTGGCTTTTGATCACTCTGCCATTATGAGGGCTTTTCTGAGTATATATTTTTTCTTTGCACATTTGGCTTAGACTACTGCCTAGGCTAAACAATGCAGAGGTGTGGGAACAGTGCAAGGGTTGGGCAAGCCCCTTCTTTCTGGTCTGAAAGAAGCAGTAAAAGGAGGCATTTGTACAGCTTCTGGAAGAAGGTGTGAGGATTCTGACAGGGTCCTAAGTACTACCCCCTTCTTCCCAAAGCCAGAGCTGGACCATAAAGAAGGCTGATCGCTGAAGAATTGATGCTTTTGAATTATGGTGCTGGAGGAAATTCTTGAGAGTCCCATGGACTGCAAGAAGATAAAACCTATCAATTCTTAAGGAAATCAGCCCTGAGTGCTCACTGGAAGGACATATCCTGAAGCTGAGACTCTAATACTTTGGCCACCTCATCTTTCCCAACATCAGGGTCTTTTCGAGGGAGTCTTCTCATGAGAAGAGAAGACTCCCTCGAAAAGACACTGATGTTGGGAAAGATGGAGAGTACAAGAAGAAGGGGGTGACAAAGGATGAGCTGGTTGGATAGTGTTCTCGAAGCTAGCAGCATGAGTTTGACCAAACTGCGGGAGGCAGTGGAAGACAAGAGTGCCTGGCGTGCTCTGGTCCATGGGGTCACGAAGGGTTGGACACGACTAAACAATTAAACAACAATAACAAGTAGTCCTAACATAAATCATGACGCAAAGAGAAGGAAACCCCAAGATAGACAACTTAGTGCAGAGTGTCCTCTGTGCCTTCTGTGCTGTGTGTGGCTAAAATGTACCTTGGGTGGTGGGAAATGAGGGTATTGCTCTGTCCCTCAGCAGTTAAACATAAGGTGAACATGCTGGATCAGGGCAATCACCCCTCAAGTCCAGCATCTCAACAGATCCCTGTGGGAAGCCTGCAAGCTGGACTTGACTGCGACTGTGACAATATTCTGTCCATCAGCAATTCCCAGGTACCAAGTATTCAGAGGCAAACTTCCTTTGACGGTAGAGGTAGAACATAGCCTTTGTGGGTAACTTTGCCCTGCCTGAATTTCTCTAATCCTTTTTTTAAGTCATCTAAATTGGTGGCCATCTATGCCTCCTTAGGGTTGCTATATCTTGAAGAGCAAAAAAGAGCACAGCCAGGGTTCTTCTTATCTTTTGAAAATGGTAGATGGGATTTCAAGCGGGTATAAATAACTAGTTGGGGTAAATTCAAAACAATGTGGCTTAGGACAGTCATCACCAAACGGAAAAACTTAGTCAAAGTATCTCTCCCTGTCCTGACAATCTGACACATTTAGACCAAGGAGGGGCAAAGTTCTGTAAAATGATTTAATTAGCTCTCAGTAATGATCCTGGAGTCGTTGTATTCTATTCAGTGCCTACCAGTGTGTCCCTGGGACCTTTCAACAGACCTGAGGTATGTCTAGCTTTGCCAGCTGAGCAAAGTGCAGTATCTGAGCAGTACCTTGAGGCTTTCAGTACCTGAGCAGTAGCTTGAGGCTTTCATTGCACTTTGATTAGTGGCCTGGAAGATTGTACATTGTTCTTTCCAGTTCGGTAAGACTCTACATCAAGTATGACCAAAGATAGAGGCACTGGCTCAGAATATACCTTTATCCATCAAGGAGCCATCAACTTCCCATAGACCTTTGATGTGATAGTATTAGCAGTTTGTGCACATGTCTGTAGCAAATGAGGGCTATAGCCAGGCACTGAAGAATATGGTTTGCTGTCTCAGCCATTGTGGGAAGAGATTTCAAAACATTATTGCAAGCCATTCAAACAGTGCTTGCAGCAGAACAACTAAAGCACTAAATTAATTGTTCTGCTTTAATGATGGACACAGTCAGATGTCCTCAATTGACATTGCAGCCTTCTTGGGAAAAGTTGCATATTTGGAGCTGTCCTTGATCCTGCAGTATCCCTACCAGGGGAGTTGACACCTTCCCTGCTGCCCTGCACCAGTATATGGCTCCTTTAAAATTTCTGCTTTAAAATTGCTATGTATATACAGCCTAATAAAACTGAATGGCAGGCATGCTTTTGAAATAAGAATTTAAAAATGCAGATTACAAAAAAGCATTGAGGAGCTGTAGTAGCCTGGGTGCATAAAACAACAAAGTCTCAGAGGAGCACTGTATCAGATTCAGCTAGAGGCACTTTATTTAATTATTACAGAAAAACTCTGAACCACATAGGTGGGAAAGACCAAATGTGTATAGTGTGCAAATCAACTGTTAGGTTCCAGTGCTTTGGGGGCAAGCCTGGAGGGTCAGTTTTCCTGGTTAAAGCATCCATTGCTTCCATGAGACCCTGAGTCCATTCCATACTTTCTAGCCTTGCTGGAATGGATCTAATATCCAGGCTTTTTCTGAAGGAGCATCTCTACCCCCATCATTCAGGCCACACACTGAGATCTAGTTCTGAGGGCCTTCTGGCGATTCTGTCACTGTGAGAAGGCAACCAATCAGAGGGCATCTTGGTAGTGATGCCCACACTGTGGATCAACCTCCCATCAGGTGTCAAGGAGATAAGCAACTATGAAACCTTTAATGATTATCTGAAGACAGCCCTGTATAAGGAGGTTTTTAATGTTTGATGTTTTATTATATTTCTGTATAGGCTTGAAGCCACCCAGAGTGGCTGGGGTGACCCAGTCAGGTGGGTGGGGAAGAAATAATAAAATCATCATCATTATTAAGAGGAATCCTTAGATGGAGGCTATTTTGAGGGGCTTTTCTGTAGGTGACCTCTGGGCTTTTACCCTCACCTATTTTGCTCTAAATTGCTTTCTTGAGTGTCTTCACCATTTACATTTAAATTGTATATTATTTATATCAAAAAAGAAATCTGAGAACTGTCTATCAACAACTAATGAGATCATAGACGCTGAGCTTTGAATTTCAGTATGTTCCTCTTTATCTTTGTGGTGAACAAACAACACCCATTCCCGGACCTCACTGAACCATTTCTTCCCAAGTGTTGCCTGCAGCATGAGTCCATGGCCTATATATTCCTCCAGGTAAGCCTCTACCTGCATCCATCTCTGTTCTGAGTCTTTCTAGAAGGATGAAGGCACTCCTGAGCGCATGCCTCCTCTTGGCCCCACTTTCTGCAGGTAAGATGGGGAACATTTAATTATCTTGGAACAGATCACATTAACCCACTTAACCCACTTAACCAGTAACCCACTGGTGAGGATTCAGAGGATTCTGGATTCCCTATTACTACTCATTGGTTGTGGAAATCTGAGAAGCTGAATTTAAAAGAGCCCGTGTGCTGTTGTGATTAGAGTGTTAGACAAGGATCCAGGAAGCCAGCGTTTGAATCCCCACTCAGCCATGAAGCTCACTGGGGGATCCTAGACCAGTCACTATACCTTGGCTTAACCTACTTTACAGGAATCTTCTGAGGATAAAATGGGGAGGGGAGAATTATGCACAGAGCCCTGAGCTTCTGGGAGGAAGTGACTGCAGATAAATAAATAAATTGGAAAAAATAGAAATTAAGAGCAAGTGACATTGATTGATTGGTTCATCCCTAGTCCAGGATCCTGTCCTCACACTGGCCAACCCAATGACTATGGGAAGCTCACAATCAGGACCTCAGCACAGCAGCACTCTGCCTTACCGTGGGTTCCAGCAACTGATAGAGGAAATATGTTACTTTTGCTATTGGTGGTAGTACATAGCCATCATGATTTGTAGCCACTGAGAGTCTTAGTTTAATTGTACCCAGATCTAAGCTTGTAACCAAACAGTGGGAATAAAATGTATTTAAGTGAGAGTCTGGATGGGAGGAAAAGTGGGTCATGGAAAGGGAGGGTTCACCTCCCCACCTCTTGGAAATAATTCAGCCGGTGTTCTGAATGATGACTTCGAGAGTTTTAATTAATGAGTGTTTATTCATTTCATTTCATTTCATTTCATTTCATTTCATTTCATTTCATTTCATTCTATTAAAATGCTTTTAAAATTGAACCCCTTTTAAGTTAAAAGTTTTAATTTACTATCACCGCCTCCTCTTAATCTCATTAAGCAAACCGCAAAACCAACTAATAATAATGTTAATTATCATAATAATCCATGAAGTAAACTTTTGCTTCTGTCTTCAGTATTACCTCTGGACTGCAGATATGCTTATAACGGTACTGGAATGACATACAATGGCTATCTTAAAACAACTTGTGACTGGAAGAAACAATCCTGTGTTGCCGGTGTTCTGCGTACAAATATAAGTAAGATTTTCCTGCCTTTTTGTCTTTTGCTGTTGGATTAAATCCAGGTTAAGATTGTTGAACTTTAAGGGTTCTACTAGCATATAGAAGTCTATGCTAGGGCAACTCACCCATGAAAAAAGAGAGTTGAGGAAGCTGTAGCACTTCAGCTATAGATGAATTAGAACTCCCATCAGCTTCAGCTAGCCTGGCCACCAGTCAGGGATGATGGGAGATGTAGTCCAACAACACCTGGAGGATCACAGCTTCCCAATCCTGAAGTAAGCAATGGTTTGTAAATGAAAATGGGGAACCTAACATCACCTGATCACAATCAGTGGCTGGATCTGGGTGCTGATCTCCAAGCTTGGACAATTTGATTTGCATTAATGAGAAATCCCTGCTTACCCTTCTAAAAGTTTTGACTGTTTACAATGGTTTTTAAGATACATTATAAATTTCCCCCATTCCTTATTAAAATTCCAGTCTTCCTGTTTTCTGATTCTTCCAGTCATTTTTGTCAATTCAGCATAATCCCTCAACTTAATCTGCCATTCTCCTCTAGTAGGGAGTTCATCTTCTTTCCATCTCTGGGCCAATAACATTCGTGCAGCCGTGGTCGCATACATAATTAGTCATTTCTGTTCCCTTGGGATTTCGGCACCTAGGATTCCTAAAAGAAAAGCTTGGGGGGGGGGAGTTTAAATAAACAAGTTATTTTAAACATTTTGTAACTCATAATAAATCATTTCCCGAATCTCCAATACTATCTTACATGTCCACCACATTTCTAACATACAATTGACCCAGTTTTGTACATTTTTGCTAATTTACTGCTATTTACATCATTTTCAAATAATTTTCTTTCAGCATGTAACATGCTGTAAATTTTAAATCCCAATCCTATAACTTCTCCCACGCTGTAAGTTGTATGTTATCCCCAAAATCTCTGGCCCATACTAGCCATTAAGTATACATTGATATCAGTTTCTTTACTTTTAATACAGTTTTTATTGTCTGCTTTATGCATTAAAGCTGGAAAACATTTTGACATTTTTCTTTCTATGATATAGTGGTGTATACATATTTTAATTAATAAAAAAAGGAACAGCCCATCACTTTAGACTGACAAATTTAATAACACTTTGTATATTGTTAGTTTGAAAAGGTCCTCATTCAGACAATACAAAAAAAATTGGAACCATTGCAACGAATGTGCCTGAGTAGCAATAGACCTGCATATTTCCCGCCCCCACCCCCAAACTGGGTATTTCTTTCAAATTCTTTTTCATAGTGAAACCCCAAGTGCAACTTTCGAATAAATGCTCGCCGTCCAGCTCTTGTCTCTCGGGCCATTACAGCTTCACTGCAGCGGATGATAAATTCTTTGAGATGAAGAAGTACTGCTGCAAGACGGAACTGTGTAACGATGCAACTCTCAGCTGTAAGTTTCTGCATCATTTTAGAATCCTTAACATGTTAAGGCTGTGCACTGGATTTGGCCAAGGCCTGGCCTGGATCCTTAGTCAATCAGCAGTATTCAGAGGACCTGTGCCTCATTCATAGAATCATAGAATCATAGAGTTGGAAGAGACCACAAAGGCCATCGAGTCCAACCCCCTGCCAAGCAGGAAACACCATCAGAGCACTCCTGACATATGGTTGTCAAGCCTCTGCTTAAAGACCTCCAAAGAAGGAGACTCCACCACACTCCTTGGCAGCAAATTCCACTGTCGAACAGCTCTTACTGTCAGGAAGTTCTTCCTAATGTTTAGGTGGAATCTTCTTTCTTGTAGTTTGGAACCATTGCTCCGTGTCCGCTTCTCTGGAGCAGCAGAAAACAACCTTTCTCCCTCCTCTATGTGACATCCTTATATATTTGAACATGGCTATCATATTACCCCTTAACCTCCTCTTCTCCAGGCTAAACATGCCCAGCTCCCTTAGCCGTTCCTCATAAGGGATCGTTTCCAGGCCTTTGACCATTTTGGTTGCCCTCCTCTGGACACGTTCAAATGGGGTGAGCAGCTCAAGACTATTAGGGACTCTCAAGGTGGAGAGTCAGGCAGGATGGGGAGGCAGGCATGAGCAGAAACTGTGAAAAAGAGGGACCTACTGGGCAATTACAGCTCTGCCTGAGAAGGGATGGGTTGCCTAACACTAACTTTATACCCGGTAGTCTTAGGGCGGTAAACTGAAACTCACAGGTTATTGCTGAAGAGCAGAAGAGAGACATAATCTCTGTACAAAAATAGGGATCTAAGATCCTATAATTTCAAAGAGGGTACACCATAACCAATGGCATGAAAACCTTCACAGAGATCAAGAAGGAAAAGAAAGTTCACACTCCTCCCACCCGAATTTTGGGAAAGATAATTCATCTCAGAGACCAATGGTGACTTTGTCCAATGCTCAGTCCTGAACCCAGATTGTGTCCAGATTATATTTCATCCATGAGTATGTGCAGCTACCCCACCAAAACTATAAGGGCCTAGGGTGGGTTACAATAATATAACACAGAGATACAAAAACAGACAAAACCATGAACAGTCACACTATACATTTGATTTTGGCAGTTCCTGACCGCAACATGCTGACGGAAAATGGTTTGCAGTGCCCAGCCTGCTTCTCCAAAGGAAAGGAAGAGTGTAAAAGTGAGAAGACCATCAACTGCCTTGAGAATGAGACCCAGTGTGTTGTTTTTAAAGGATCTCTTTCTAGAGGTAACATTGCTACTCAGATTGGGAAAGGGCCTAGTCATCAGATGGTTCATGCAGACTCCCTCCTGTTCTCCTATTCTCCCTCCCACCCTTTCCCTTTCCCTTGCATGTTGCTGGAAAAATGAGAGGGACCACATCTTTCACTGGCCCCACTGTGCACCATTCCTTAGTGTTTTGCCTGCCTACACTGTATCCTTTAACTCTCATAATGCCACTAGCTTGTCCAGAAGAAGGATTGAGAGTGAGATGTGTATATAAAATACCCTTCTGAACAAAAGTAAAAAGTGCATTCATGGCTTCACCCCAGTTGCATCTGGATCTCTCCACCACTGGAATGTAGTCCAGGACAAAATTTGTTCCTCTTCCTGAAAAAACATATTATGTAAAAGGATTGTAATTTTGTTGTTTAGTCGTTTAGTCATGTCCAACTCTTTGTGACCCCATGGACCAGAGCACGCCAGACACTCCTGTCTTCCACTGCCTCCCACAGTTTGGTCAGACTCATGTTAGTAGCTTCAAGAACCAACCATCTAGTCCTCTGGCACCCCCTTCTCCTTGTGCCCTCCATCTTTCCCAACATCAGGGTCTTTTCCAGGGAGTCTTCTCTTCTCATGAGGTGGCCAAAGTACTGGAGCCTCAGCTTCAGGATCTGTCCTTCCAGTGAGCACTCAGGGCTAATTCAATTTCCTTAAATTTTGTGACAATGAGCGGTATCTGGCTAACTCAGACCATTACTGCAAGGATTTATAGTGCATTAGAATTCATGTATATTCATGCTCCAGTGAAATTATGATATTTTTCAGATTCCTTAAATATGCACATTTTAATACTAACTTAGTAAAATTCCCTTTTTAGCATCACAGGCATCCTCTCCTATTCCCTGGGTAAAGGACTAATGTCAACATTTGTTTTCTTTTTTCCCTAGCTCTCTTTGAGGAGCACAGTTTCACTTTCCAAGGTTGTGGAACAACAGATTTTTGTGCACTCCGGAAAAATGGAAGAGGTGTAACTGGAATGGGGAGCTTTCTCCTTTTAGTTATCCAAGAAAGCTGTTATAATGCTTCACGAATCTCGCACTAGGTTGAATATGAAGGGTAAATGGGACAGTGTAGACCCCTCCTTGTGTATTCCAAAATTCATGGCAATGAGAGGGAATTAGAGGCCTAGTGGTGAAATCCAGGACTCAGGATCTCTGGTTCTTACTTTTTTGCTTTTGGTGGCAGTAAAGTGAAGCAAGGGGCAGAGAAAAAGGATTCAGAATTGTCAGTTTGCATTTCTTGGTGCAGAAAATATTGATCTGGTGTATAATAATAATAATATAATATTTTTATACTCCGCCCATCTGGCTGGGCTTCCCCAGCCACTCTGGGCAGCTCCCAACTGAATATTAAAACACAGTACAGCATTAAACATTAAAAACTTCCCTAAACAGGGAGGCCTTCAGATGTCTTTGAAAAGTAAGATAGTTGCTTATTGCCTTGACATATGATGGGAGGGCGTTCCACAGGGCAGGCACCACTACCGAGAAGGCCCTCTGCCTGCAGACATCTTCCCTATTCTGATTAATTCAAGGGGGCTCTGGAAACTTCTCTGTATGAAAGAAACAAGCAGAAGGGTCATGATGTTTAGGTTACTCCTTCAGAGAAGCTTAGTACTGCTGGCTTGAACTGATTCTGTTATCTCTTTTTTAAGGTCATATTAAGAGGCCAGAAGGAGCCCGGGTTTCATTTCTCTTTCTATATCTCTTCCTTCTGGTGTGGAGTTCCGTATATAGTGTTAAGGTTTAGACTTATTGTAAGTTATTGTAAGTTTATGTGAAGTCTGCTGCAACTGGATTTCTTGTGGACAGTGCCAATCCTGAATGCATTGTATATGTGACCATTGTGTTCATTTGCCTTCAGTAGCAGTAAAACTCTGCTGGATGAAATATTAATTGCCTCCGGTCTATTTTGGGGGGAATCCTAAAACGTGTTTAAGTTTTTACTCTGCTAACTATACATTGGGATCTTCTCTGGATTGATATTGAGTAGAATTTCCATGACAGTTGTGTGGGAATTGTGTATTATAACTACAAAGAACCCTGCAATGTTTCAGTAAAAAATACTTGTTTTCATTATGTTCATTACAATACGAAATAAATGGTTATGGGAAATAAAATGCCGGATCTCAGATATGTTTCTTTCAGATACAAATGCAAGTATTATTTATTGGTTTAGCCAAAGAGATTACAAAAGATAAAATACATAAAAGAGGTTAAAAACAAAACAAAATACATTGCACAGAGTTCATACACAGAGTCTCATATGACAGAGTTCATACACTGGAGTTGTAGAGATGTAAAAGCTTTTCCCCATTTGGTATTTGTAATGCTGGTTACAATCTGAGGGTGAGGGGGGGTGATGAGTAGTCTGGCATTCTAAAGTGCAGGACTGTCCCAACCATGAGGCTAGGTGTGACAACCATCTTAGGCGGCTGGATCCATAAGAGCAGGAGATCTGGCCTCCAGAGAATTCCTTGTCCACTGCTGCTGCCTCAGTGGCAGAAACAGTTGAACTGCACTCCTGAGAGACCAGATTGGCCCCTTCCCCCAAAATCAGGTCACCTCTTCAGTGGCCTCTTGGGCAATAGACAACAGGGCTAGACTGTGCTCTGCATACCCCTTGAGATTCATCTGCAGTAACAGAGGGGTCAAGTTTCCAGTGGATGCAAGCAATTTCATCCTCAATATTTTTTGCAAACAAGTTACAGCATTGACAAGTCGCAAGCATACTCCCTGGCTCCCAATGACATGCCCTCCCCATTTTCACCTTGGAGAATTCCTCACCCAGCCACTCACCCTGGGAGATGGCCACTTCTCCACCTCTCAACCTGGTTACTGGCACCACGTTGAGATTTTCCTCTGGGCCCAAGCACACATGCATATTGTATAAAGGTGCAAAACCCTTCTTTCACACTCTGTGAAACATAAATGCACAGAGTTTTTTTAAAAAACTGGGCAACGGCACGTCACCTGCTTGTGACTCCCGAGCCTTCCCTGATCTCCTTCCCCTTCCCCCTTTGTTTTGACAGATCAGGGGAGGCTCGGGAGTAACGGGCGAATGGCCGTTGCCCAGAAGGGGCCAGCCTGGGAGTGCACTTGGCTCTGGTTGGTTTCAGGAGCTGCTTGCTGTTTGCTGACGTGGTGTCACGGCAGAGAGCAACTCCTGAAGCCAGCCAGAGCCCACTGTGCTAATAGGCTGGCTCTGGGCTGCTGAGGCTGCCACTGCCACATTTCCCAAGGACAGATTTGCAAATCTGGGGACATTCCAGGGACAGAATTTGTCCAGGGACAGATTTGCAAATCGGGGGACATCTGGTAACCCTACAATAGGAGGTTCTACTGATCTCCTCCCACTCTTGTTTCCAATGTAGGTCTTTATTCCTCACCTCTTGCATTCTTCCTGATGCTGAAATTAACTCAACCCTTCTTTCCTGGAATGGGGAGGCACAATTTTGTGGTTTGCCTCTTCTGGCAACATGTCTTGGGGAAGCCTTGCCAAGGAGCACATTTGACCAGACAGGCAGAAGTGTGATTAGCACAGAAATCATGATTTAAAATATGAGATTTCCTGAACTCATCCAGCTCATCTCTCCTGAAATTGAACTACAGGCCAGGGCATGACAACCGGTCTGTCTGTCTCTCCTAGATGCCTTCAGACAGGGTGCCATAGACAGTGTCCCGTCCCCCAAATTCCACGGACTGAGCAACCTGGCAGGAAACTTTGGTCATGCTTACAACAGGCACCACTTGTTTAAGGATAATACCTCCTGTCAATTGCTTATGCCCAACCCCTCAGAGTTTGATGGATGATGTCATATGATAAAATAGGAGGAGGAGGAGGAGGTTTTGGATTTGATATCCAGCTTTATCACTACCCTATGGAGTCTCAAAGCGTCTAACAGTCTCCTTTCCCGTCCTTCCCCACAACAAACACTCTGTGAGGTGAGTGAGGCTGAAAGACTTCAGAGAAGTGTGACTAGCCCAAGGTCAACCTGCAGCTGCATGTGGAGGAGCGGGGACACGAACACGGTTCACCAGATTACGAGTCTACTGCTCTTAACCACTACACCACACTGGCTCTCTTAAACCCTTAACATAGCCACAAATCACACGCAATATCACCACTGAATATCGCCTCCTCGTGGCAGCAAACTATCCAACCAATCATGGAATCATGGTGTTTGGGGGGGGGGGATAGTGTGGTAAAATATCAGCTGGTTGGCTGGCATACAAATCCCCCAATGCTGCTTGGCCAGCAAGTGCTCTAGGGAGCGTTTCTTGCCCATGGTGCTGTGGGGAGGGGGGAGCAGCTGCCCACTTTGCCGAAACCCAGGAACGGCCCTGCTGGGGCGATGGTGCATGTGCCAACAGAGAGGGCCACCAGGCCATTGTTTGCAGGATCATGGAGAACTCTAAGAGATCAGCTTCCTCTAATGATGGCTGGAGTCAGTGGCGGAGGAAGACTTTCCGGCACCCAGGGTGGGGTGCCGAGGGACAGGGCGAACCGCCTGGCATCGCACGCGCAGCGCCCACACCGACGATGCCCTACAGCTGGGGGGGGGAGGCAGTGGGCGGACAGTGTGGAGCCTGCGGGCTCTTGAGATGCATGGCTTCGGCATGCTGCAGGCCCTGCGGTGAGTGCCACCTGCCATATTGTCACCACCCATCAGGGTGACACCCGAGGCGGACTGCACCCACCAAACCCCACTTCCTACGCTCCTAGCTGGAGTTTCTCTTCTTTCTTTCTTTTTTAAAAAATGTTTTATTAGGTTTTTGGTCCCTTTGGAGAAGCAGTCTGGGCACTTCAAACCATTTTCAGCCAGCATGTTGCGATCAGGAACTGCCAAAATCAAAAGTATAGCAGACGGCACAGCGATTTCTCCAAGTAGCTCTTTATTTTTGTAAGCTGGAATAGAACTGCCTGCAAACAGCTCAGCCGGCCTGCTTTTATAGGCAGCCGGCTGTCAACATTGTAACAACAACAGCCCGGAGTTCCCGCCTAAAATAACTGACGTGGACCTGAGGGAAAACTATCTACAGACCTGAGTGAAAACTATATACAGTATCCCCCTGCTGGCCCAGGGTGAAACTTCACTACATAACACTTTCTTTTTTAAAAAATGTTTTATTAGGTTTTTGGTCCCTTTGGAGAAGCAGTCTGGGCACTTCAAACCATTTTCAGCCAGCATGTTGCGATCAGGAACTGCCAAAATCAAAAGTATAGTGAGCATGTTAATGGTTTTATCTGTTTTTGTACCTGTATGTTATATTATTGTAATTCACCCAAGGGCTTTACAGTTTTGGTGGGGCACCAGCAAGTGTTATTGGATGAAAAGATTATCTAGACCCAGTCTGGGTTTAGGACTGACATTGGGACAGATTCAGGAGAAGGCTGGTTGGAAAGGGAACCCATCCCTTCTCAGGCAGAGATGTAGCTGCCCAGTAGGTCCTTTTTAAAAACAGTTTCTCCTCCTGCCTGCTTCTTCATCCTGCCTGCCTCAGCACCCCTTGAGAGGCCCAAATAGTGCTGAACTGCTCAACCCAACCTATAGCCATTTTGGCTGTCTCACCCCATTTGAATGAGGCACATATCCTCTGAGTACTGCTGCTTGACTAAGGATCCAGATCTTGGCCAAGTCCAGTGCAAAGCCCTAACATCCTATGGATTCTAAAATGATGCAGAAACTTACAGCTGAGAGTTGCATTGTTACACAGTTCAGTGTTGCAGCAGTGCCTCTTCATCTGAAAGAATTTACCATTCCCTGCAGTGAAACTGTATTCACCTGAGTCACAATACCTGGTTACTGCGAATGCATTCAGAAGTTGCACTCGGTGTCCCCCTATGAAAAAGAATTTGAAAGAAATATCTTGATCTGGAAAAAATATGCAGGTCTATTGCTCTTAAGGCATATTCAATGTAATGGTTCCAATTTTCTTTGATGCCTGAATCTGGACAATGTGGAAAGTGTTATTAAATTTGGTAATCTAAAGAGAGGTGCTATTTAATTTTTGTTTATTTATTTAAATGTGTGTGCAGTGCAATATCATAAAAGGAAAAAATATCAAAATGTTTTTCACATAGACATTAAATACATAATGGATATGTATTCATGGATAAAGAGCAATATACTGATCAAAGTGCAATGAGAGCCTCAAGGTACTGCTCAGGTGACTGCTCAGCTGCCAAACTAGACATAGCTCAGGGCTGTTGAAAGATGTCAGGGACACACTGGTATGCAGTGAATAGAATACAAGGACTCCAAGATCAACACTGAGAGCTGATTAAATCATTTTCCAGAACTTAATCCCTCCTTGTTTTAATTATGTCAGATTGTTGGGACAGGGAGAGATACTTTGACTCAGCTGTTCTGTTTAGTGATGAGTATCCTTAGCCACATTGTCTTGAACTGAATCCAGCTACGTAGTTGTTTATCCCTGCTTCAAATCCCACCCTCCATTTTCAGAAGACAAGAAGAACCCTGCAGTCTAGCAGCATCCTACTTGGAGTGGCTGATCAGATGTCCATGGGTACAGGACTATCATGACAGGAGGGCAGTAGCCCACTCCCACTGTTTTCCCCCAGCAACTGGAAATAGTATATCCATCAGAATTAATAGCCCCTGATAGCCTCTTCCATAAATGTGACAAGTCCACAGTTAGGTCTATCCAACTGTGGTTTTCATTGCTGATGTGGGTTTTCTATAGCTCAGCCAGTAGAGCATGAGACTCTTAATCTCATGGTCAAGTCCCATGGGGGAAATTGAGGGGTTGGACTAGATGGCCCTTGGGGCCCCTTCCAACTCTACAATTCAATGATTAAACTGAAGAATTTTTCTGATGCAGATTATGCTTTGCTTCAGCAGAATTTCTGATGTCCTGGAGAAGCTAAACTCATTTATCTAGGCCTATTTAGCAATGCAACGCCTTCCTTGATAGCCAAGGATGCTTCTCAAGTTTCTACCCCATCCCTCACTAATAAATATATTTGGCTGGAAGGATTGGAGGCAGGGGGCAGGTATTTTAGCAGACCTTGCCCATACCTGTTGCTCATTCTCCATTGGCTTTCTGGCAAGACTTACTTAACAGTTTCATTCCAGAAGGGAAGAGAAGCAGGATGGATTGCCTGACCTTATACCACCCCAGAATTAAAGGAGGCCTGGGAGCTACAAGCCTCAAGCATAAGGCTTTTAAAATAAAACAGCTAATACATGTTATAAGTGGTTTGGCTTCAGTTCCTTGGGTTAAAATTGAACTTGAATCCCCAATATCCTCTTCTTAAACCCTCCTAGGCATGCACTGGTAAAACAGATGACCCAATCTTACATATGACTTTCCAGATATGGATGTAACTTTGGCCCCTGTCTGTCCAGTGATAATCGATAACTTTCAGTTTGTATAGCCCAAGGATGTGGACAGGATCCTTGGAAATGTGAGAGCTAATGCATGTGGCAAGCAGGAAAACTTAGGCTGTTTTTCTGGCTCGGAGTAACCGAAAGGGATGGGGGAAGGATATAATGAAAGGCTAGGAGGGCTGGTGATGCCTCCCCCCCCCCCCAAGCTCCAACACACAGTTTGGCTGCTTCACTTACTAACATTCTTCAGGATCCTCACTGAACTCCCTTTCCCCAGCATTCATTTCAGGCTTTGACTTTTTCTGCATGAAGGCTGAGAAACTTGAGCTATCATTAAAATAACAGAAGCCTTTTTGTTAGGTATAACAGGTGAAGAGTTACCAAGAGAAGACAAAAGTCTTTTTATGTATGCAACAATGGCAGTGAGCATGCTACTAGCCCAGTGATGGATGGAAGTAGAAGTACCAACAAAAGAAGAATGGCAGATGAAACTGATGGAGTATGTGGAGATGGCAAAACTGATGGGGAAAATCCAAAACCAGGAAGATCAAGTATTTACTAAAGGCTGGAGTAAATTTGTAATTTACTTAAAAGACCACTGTAAATGGTTAAAATATTTGGCAGGGATGTAAGGACACTCGTAATGTGGAATTATTTATGTTAAATATGGTTAATTAATAGATAGATAATGGTAAAAGATGCGGCAAACATACATTTAAATATGGAATCCATGGAGGGAAGGAAGGAGGTCCAAAGGTTCAAAAGAACCTTGTATTTGAATGTTTGAAAAGGTTGTTTTATATGTACAAAATTATCAAACAGCTAATTAAAAAATATTGTAAAAAAGAAAGAATGAAAAAAAAACCAGCTAGGGGCTTAGGAATCATGCTGTGGTGGGTGCGGTCTGCCTCGGGTGTCACCCTGAGGGGGGTGACAAAATGGCAGGCGGCACTCACCACAAGGCCTGCAATGCGCCCGAGCTACACGTCTCGGGTGCCAAAAGGTTCCGCGCTGTCTGCCCACCAGAAGTGGTTTGGTCATGCTGACCACATGACCCGGAAAGCTGTCTGTGGACAAACGTCAGCTCCCTCGGCCTGAAATCGAGATGAGCACCACAACCTTATAGTCTCCTTTGACAGGCTTAGGACTCTTGCAATGTGGAATGATTTATGATTATTATGGTTAATTAATAGATAGGTAAAGGTAAAGGGACCCCTGACCATTAGGTCCAGTTGTGACTGACTCCTGGGTTGAGGCGTTCATCTCACTTTATTGGCTGAGGGAGCTGGTGTACAGCTTCCGGGTCATGTGGCCAGCATGACTAAGCCACTTCTGGCGAACGAGAGCAGCACACAGATATGCCGTTTATCTTCCCGCCGGAGCGGTACCTATTTATCAACTTGCACTTTGACATGCTTTCAAACTGCTAGGTTGGCAGGGACCGAGCAACGGGAGCTCACCCCATCGTGGGGATTCAAACCGCCAATCTTCTGATCGGCAAGTCCTAGGCTCTGTGGTTTAACCCACAGCGCCACCCACGTCCAAATTAATAGATAGATAATGGTAAAAGATGTGGCAAATTACTTCATTGCTTCACCCCAGTTGCATTTGGATCTCTCCACCATTGGTTTGCATTCCAGAACAAAATGTGTCCCTCTTGCTCAAAAAGCATATTTATTATGTAAAAGGCATGTAATAAGTTTCCTTAAATTCTGTGAAAATGAGCAGTGTTTGGCTAACTCAGACCATCAGTGCAAGGATTTACAGTTGTGCAACAGAATTTCCGCTCTCCTCTGCCTGTATGTGTTCTGTATCCTCCCAAAACTTACTCCACAGAATTGGGGAAAACCCCGGAATGTATTTAGGAGGACGAAGAGAGGGAGGATATACTCAGTTCCACAAGAATACATCATTTTGCTGATGTCATGATTTAGCTACATTAGTAAAGATATAGCACTTTTTATTCGTTATAACACTGTGACACCAGATGGCATGACAGAATCCCATCTGTCGTCAATCGCATTTGCTTGTATGAAGGTTGCAACGCATTTAATTGAATTGCTATTTTGATGTGTCTAGATCCAGCCTTAGATGGATACCTCCCTATCAACATAGTTTTGAGGAATAATGCTGTTTGGAGACAAGACAAATTTGCCAAATCCCTCCTTTCTGAAAAGAAGAGGGAATTTGGAATGAATGGGGGAAGGGAATCTGGGTTGATTTGCCCCATAAAGGAAGAGGCAGAGTCAAGGCCATTCTGCCCTACATTCTTTCTTCTTATCCTTCTCCTGCCCTTTATAGCCCCAGGCTTTGCAAATTTCTCTTCTAAGGGCTGAGTAAGAATTCTGAGGGGTGTTCCTGATTGGCTTTTGCAGTCCCCCCTTTTCACTTACCTCATGTTAGATGGGTTTAACATGAAACTTGTAAAATAAAAGGAGGATTCTCTGGATGCTTAGATCACAGTGGGGCAATGAGGAAGCCTCAGTGGGCATCCAACTGTCCTGAGAGACAATGGAGTGCACCTCCAGCTTTTTGTGTGTGTGGCTGTTGACTCATGCCAGGTTCAAACACTCAATGCTCCCACACCAGGGAGGGAGTGTTGTTTTCAAATCTTGCTGTGTGTCCACAGCATGTGACTTTTAACATGCCCAGGAGATGGCACGGACAGAATTCCTCCCATTTTATTCAACTCAGCTGCACACTAGAATTTGACCAGTTTTATCTAGTTAATTAGGCCTGTTTTCAGATCCTCTAATTTCATTATATTTTATAAATATAACCTGTTTACTAATAATCTTCATGTCTTGAGACTCCTTTGGGTATGATGGCCATTCTGAATAACATATGAGTTATTTTTTTTTTTTTATCTGAACTTCATGTTCAAAATTTTGTATATTCATGTTCCGATGAAATTATATTTTTCAGATTTCTTAAATATACACATTTTAAAACTAACTTACTAAAATTCTCATTTAGCCTCACAAGCACAATCTCCTAGTCCCTGAGTAAAGGACTAATGTCAGCATTTCTTTCCTTTTTTCCTAGCCCCCTTTAATTGCCACATTTTCACGTTCCAAGGTTGTGGAACAACAGATTTTTGTGCCATCACGAAAAACAGAAGAAGACTTGGATGTGGGGGATTTGTCCTTTCTATTACCCAAAAAAGATGTTATAATGCTTCAGGAATCTCACACCAGCCTGAACATGAAGGGTAAATAGGACAGTGTAGACCTCTTCCTTGTGTATTGCAAAATCCATAACAATAAGGGGGAACTGGAGGCCTAGTGGTGAAATCCTGGACTTCGGATCTGTGGTTCTTTCTTTTTTGCTTTTGGTGGAGGTAAAGAGAAGCAAGGGGCAGAGAAAAATGGTTCAAAATGTGGGCATTGTAATTTCTAACTACAAAGAACCATATAGTGTATCATTAACAAATAGGTAAGTTTTCATTATGATCATTACAAAACAAAATAAATGATTATGGGAAATAAAAGTTTGGTTCTTAGTTCTGTTTCAGATACAAATGCAATTGTTATTTATTGGTTTAGCTGAAGCAATTACAAAATCAAAAATACATAAAACAGGATAAAAGCAGAATAATTTTTTTTCATTATAATCATCACTGTAAAGGCAGAACAGACAACTTTTTCAGAGGTGTATGGGCACTTGTTCCTTAATAAAAAGTTAATCATATACCCAATCCATCTCTCAGTTGGGAGAATTAAATATTTGAACAAAACTTCTCTTAAGTCCTCATAGATGTGACAAACCAGCAAGTAGTTGGGTAAATATTTAGAAACCTTATCTCCATGTAGGCAAACTTTTTCTACATAGAGAATCCAGTGATAGCATCTGTCAGAGCTGCCTCCAGGTCCCAGCTCACAGAGGACCAACGCTAGGCTGTAGTTACGTACAAAAGTCTTTATCGAGGTTCAGTTTCCATTTTAAAGCCGCAGCGTGCAGCTCTACGTCTCGACCTTAGACCGGCGAAGTCCCGTCTGAGTCTCCTCCCCTTCCACACCAGTTTAAGACTCTCGCCTTGCTCCACCTCTTCCTAAGTTCCTTTCTCCTCTGGGCCCTCCTGCCCGCTAGGGTTTCATCCTTCCTGGACTCCTCTGACGCTGACCCTGATGATTCTTCCCCCTCCTTCCGGCGGGCTTTAGGACCTGGTTCCCTATCCGGGCTACCTTCTGTGCCGCTCGCCTGTACATTTGAACTTGGCACGCCCGCCCAGCCTGCAACATTCCTCTTGACCGTTCCCTCGCTCTCCGATGGAGGCGTGGCCACCCCTGACTCCTCTTCTCTCGCTGGTGGTGAATATGTGGGCTCTGATACCTGGGACTCCTCCCCCCCACTACGCTCTGGTGGGGAAGCTGGTCCTGATTTCCAACTGCTGCTCTGGGAGTCCCCGCTGGCCCCTTGTTTCTGGGGTGTCCCCCTTGGGTCCCCCCTTGCCCTGCCCATCGGCGCCCCCTTCTGTGAATCTTCCGATTCGCTGGAGAGGCTCACGGAATCTATTGGGTTGCTGTCATCCTCTCCTACGCTGCCCTCGGATTGCTCCCCCTCGCTCTCCATCTCCTCTCCTCCCTGCGCTCCCGCTGTGTCCCTGACAGCATCCTTCAACTATGACAGACTTCATACACTGGAGTCACAGAGCTGTAAATGCTTTCCCCCATTTGTTATTTGTGATCCTGGTTACATAGTGAGGGTACTGAATGTGTAGTTTGACATATCATGGTGTCGGATTGCCCCACCCATGAGGCAAGGTGTGGCGATCATCTTAGTGGCTGGATCCATAGGGTCATCAGGAACATGGCCCCCCTCAGAAACTGAGTTGAGCTAGCAAAGGGCTAACTCTGCAGATGCAAGCTATCTGTTTGAGTTTAGAGAGGACAGCCCACCCTCCTTCCCAGGGAATAATCTGTTTGTTCTCAAGAGAAAGAGATGAAGAGTTGGAAGCCAGGCAACCATCAGATAAGCCAGAGTCTGAGGCGGTGTCTTCTGGGGAAGAAAGGTAAAAAAGGTAAAGGACCCCGGACGATTAAGTCCAGTCAAAGGCAACTATGGGATTGTGGTGCTCATCTCGCTTTCAGGCCAAGGGAGTCAGTGTTTGTCCACAGATAGCTTTCTGAGTCATGTGGCTAGCATGACTAAACCACTGAATCCAAATAAGCACGAAAAGTACAGAATACATATTTATAAATAAATAAATAAATAAATAAATAAATAAATAAATAAATAAATAACAGTGTAGTAAGAACCCTGTTATTCGGGAACATTTGGGAAAATACATACACAGAAAACAACAAATCTGACTTAGTCTAAGCTAGTGTATTTTTACACCACTTTCTGAGCCTCAAAGAGATGTGGCAACCATCAGTGAGTACACATCCCTTTCCGGGGCACATCTTCCACTATGATGTGCAAAAACTGGTATTAATAGGCTTAATGGCTCTCATACTGAAGGGAAGGTAGCCATCATGACTGCATAAAAAAGAAAATACTGATAAGGTACAAAACTGCCGGCGCAAACTTGAATGGCGCCATGGATATAAGCAGGTTCCAGGTTCACCTGATTTCTGGGAAGAGCTTGTGTGTGACATGCTAATTGTTGATTACTTTGTGCCTCATTAGGATTAGGTTGTTTCCAGTTCAGTTTTACCATAAAGCCCAAGGGAGGAACACATTTATTTAAAGTACCTGTTCACTGACACTGTAGGTCTGGCTGACTCCCACAGAGTTCTTTAAAAAGATTGCATCCAATATGAAAAAAGAGCTTTGTGTTACAATATAAAAAATATAGGATTTCTGGGAAAGCATGCACTCTCTATTTCCATAATTTCCTGCTCCTCACTAGAACAGTCCTTCCCAGTTGGAATCCTTGGTCACCTTTCCTTGGCCCATAAATCCCTCCAAGTCAGCTTCTTCTTCTTCCATAGGTCACCTGTTGGTTCATTCCTCCTTTGCTTATGAGGGCTTTCCTGAGTAAATGTTTCTTCCATGCACAGATAGTTTTGACTACTGCCCATGCTAAACAATACAGAGGTGTGGGAACAGTGCATTGGTCGGGCAAGCCCCTTCTTTCTGGTCTGAAAGAAGCAGCTTCTGGAAGAAGGGGTGAGGATTCTGACGGGGTCCTAAGTACTATCCCCTTCTTCCCAAAGCCAATAAGCACTGCTAAGTAGTCCTAACAAAAATCATGACGCAAAGAGAAGGAC
This sequence comes from Podarcis cretensis, assembly GCF_951804945.1. Taxonomy (NCBI): domain Eukaryota; kingdom Metazoa; phylum Chordata; class Lepidosauria; order Squamata; family Lacertidae; genus Podarcis; species Podarcis cretensis. Next base: position 15,725,487 of record NC_137177.1, on the reverse strand, counting down.
ACCCCAAGATAGACAGCATAGTGCAGAATGTCCTCTGTGTCTTCTGTGCTGTGTATGGTTAAAAAATACCTTGGGTGGTGGGAAATGATGGTATTGCTCAATTCCTCACCAGTTAAAGGTGAACATGCTGGATCATGGCAATCACACCTCAAGTCCAGCATCTCAACAGATCCCTGTGGGAAGCCTGAAAGCTGGAATTGACTGTGACAATATTCTGTCCACCAGCAATTCCCAGGCACCAAGTGTTGTTTAGTCATTTAGTTGTGTCCGACTCTTTGTGACCCCATGGACCAGAGCACACCAGGCACTTCTGTTTTCCACTGCCTCCCGCAGTTTGGTCAAACTCATGCTGGTAGTTTCGAGAACACTGTCCAACCATCTCATCCTCTGTCGTCCCCTTCTCCTTGTGCCCTCCATCTTTCCCAATATGCGGGTCTTTTCCAGGGAGTCTTCTCTTCTAATGAGTTGGCCAAAGTTTTGGAGTCTCAGCTTCAGGATCTGTCCTTCCAGTGAGCACCCAGGGCTTCAGACCATATTTTGTGCTCTCCTCTTTCACCCTCATTAAAAGGTTCTTTAATTCCTCCTTACTTTCTGCCATCAAGGTTGTGTCATCTGCATATCTGAGGCTGTTGATATTTCTTCCAGCAATCTTAATTCCGGCTTGGGATTCATCCAGCCCAGCTTTTCGCATCATCTTTTAAAATTTTAAATAGTTCTGCTGGAATATCATCACTTCCACTTGCCTTGTTATTAGTAGTGTCCATGTGTAGAGTCGTCTCTTGTGTTGTTGGAAAAGAGTAGCTGGATTTCTGTGATGTTAAAAGGTCTGCCTTGGATTCGTATCGAGATCATTCTATCATTTTTGAGATTGCATCCCAGTACAGCTCTTGGCACTCTTTTGTTGACTATGAGGGCCACTCCATTTCTTTTATGGGATTCTTGCCCACAGTAGTAGATATGATGGTCATCTGAACTGAATTCGCCATTCCCGTCCATTTTAGTTCACTGATGCCCAGGATTTCAGTATTTATTCTTGCCATCTCATTTTTGACCACATCCAACCTACCTAGGTTCATGGTACTTACATTCCAGATTCCTATGCAATATTTTTCTTTACAGCATTGGACTTTCCTTTCACTTCCAGGCATATCCACAGCTGAGCAACCTTTCGGCTTTGGCCCAGCCGCTTCATCAGCTCTGAATCTACTTGTACTTGCCCTCCGCTCTTCCTCAGTAGCATGTTGGACGCCTTCCGACCTGAAGGGGTCATCTTCCAGTGTCATAACTTTTATATGCCTGTTGTCTTTGTCCATGGAGTTTTCTTGGCAGGGATACTGGAGTGGCTTACCGGTTCCTGCTCCAGGTGGATCATGTTTGGTCAAAACTCTCCACTATGACCTGTTTATCTTGGGTGGCCCTGCACAGCATAGCTCATAGCTTCTCTGAGTTATTCAAGCCCCTTTGCCACGGCAAGGCAATGATCCATGAAGGGACAGGCACCAAGTATTCAGAGGCAAACTTCCTTTGACAATAGAGGTAGAACATAGCTTTTGTGGGTAACTTTGCCCTGCCTGAATTTCTCTAATCCTCTTTTTAAGTCATCTAAGTTGGTAGCCATCACTGCCTCCAGTTAGGGTTGCCATATCTTGAAGAGCAAAAAAGAGCACAGCCAGGGTTCTTTCAAAATGCAGGATTGTATTTCAAACGGGTATAAACAGTGAGCTGGCTTCAATTCAAGACAATGTGGATTAGGGCAGTCATCATCAAACAGATCAGCTGAGTTAAAGCATCTCTCTCTGTCCTAACCATCTGACACAATTGGAACAAGGAGGGTCGAAGTTCTGTAAAATGATTTAATTACCTGTCAGTAATGATCTTGGACTCATTGTTTTCTATTCAGTGTCTACCAGTGTGTCCCTGGAACCGTTCAACAGTCCTGAGCTATGTCTAGCTCTACCACAGTCATCTGAGCAGAACCTTGAGGCTTTCATTGCACTTTGATTAGCAGCCTGGAAGATCGGAAAAAGTATATTGCTCTTTCCAATTCATTAAGACCCCGCATCAAGTAAGAGCAAAGACAGAGACACTAGTTCAGAATATACCTTTATCCATCAAGGACCAAGCAACTTCCCATAGATCTTGGAGGTCATAGTATTAGCAGTTTAGGCACATGTCTGTAGCAAATGAGGGCTACAGCCACGCACTGAAGAATATGGTTGGCGGTCTCAGCCATAGTGGGAGGAAATTTAAAAACCTTATCACAAACCATTCAAGCACTCTGTTTGCAGTAGAACAACCAAAAAACTAAATTAGTTGTTCTGCTTTAATGATGAGCATTAAACCACTTGACTGGTTTAAAGAATGGCCATGGCAGTGAATGAGATGGTTTTTTTACTCAACAAAATGCTTATCAAAAAAAGTTTGAAGAGGGTAAAAAGAAAGAAATATTGGAAGAATTTATTTAAAAACCTGGAAAAGATTCAGAGGTGTTAGTGAACCAAGAAATTGAATGAAAGATTAAAATGTTAAGGCAGGTTTTTGTTTTTTTAAAAGCGAACAAATGAGGAAAACTTCTTGCTTGGCAGTTAAAAAAGAAACATGAATTGAATGCAATAAATAAATTGAAAGTAGAAGGAAAAATAATTGATAATCCGAATGACATTAGACAACAATTTGTAAAATATTATATAGAGCTATATCGAGCCAATAAAGAAAATAAAGATAGAACTGGAGAATATTTATTTAGAGCACAGTAAATTACCATAGATTCCAAAAGAGTAAATCAATTATTTAAATGCACCAATAATAATACAGGAAGGGCAACAAGAAATTAACCAATCAAAATTAGGTAAATTGCCAGGGCCAGATTTATCAGCAAAATATTATTTAAAAACTGCAGGATTTTCTGGGACAACTGTTGAAGGATGAAGGATGTAAAAGAGCTAATTCATCAAGGTCAAGCTAGCTTTCTTCCTGGCTGACAGATGAAGGATAATATAAGGAGAATTGATAAAATAGAGTATGTGGAAGTCAGGAATGAAAAGCAAGCAGCTTTGATGTTTGTGGATGCAGAGAAGGACTTTGATAACGTGTCATGGACCTTTATGGGGGGGAAATATGGAGATGATGAATTTTGGAAAATCATTCCTAAGGGGAATTGACGCAAGTTATGCAGACCAGCAGGCAATGTTGATAAGTCAATAATGTAGTATCAGAAAATGTAAAATTACAAAAGGGACAAGACAGAGTTTGGCCCCTGTCACCATTACTGTTCATTTTAGTATTAGAGACCCTGGTGAGGAATATAAGATCTGATGAAGAAATAAAAGGTATAACAGTTGAGTGCAAAGCATATAAGCTGAGAGCATTTGCAGATGACCTTGTAATGACCGTAGAAGACCCATTGGCAAATGTACCAAGGGTCCTAGATAAAATATCTGAATTTGGTGAGGTAGCGGGATTTAAGATAAATAAAAATGAAATGATAGTACTGGTTAAAAATATGACAGAAAAACATAAAAATGAGTTACAACTAGCAACACAATTGACAATTGAAAAAAAAGGTGAACTGTTTGGGGGTTTGGTTCACAGCTAAGAACAGAAATTTCTTTAAGGATAACTATGTATGGAACTATGGAAAGAAATAAAGGAAAATATGGTTGTTTGGGGAAGGATGAATTTATCACTATGGGGAAGAATTTCAGCAATGAAAATGAATGTATTGCCAAGAATGTTATTTTTATTTCAAACCATACACATAGTCAGTGGAGCAGAACACTTCAAACGATGGCAAAAAGATCTTTCTAGATTTATCTGGCAGGGGGGGAAACCAAGGATTAAATATAAATTATTAACAGATGCCAAAGAAAGAGGTGGATTTTCAATGCCAGATTTGAAGTTATATTATGAAGTATCCTGTCTCTGCTGGCTGTGGGAGTGGATAATTTTTTAAAATACATATATTTTAGACCTTGAGTGTCATGACAGTAGATTTAGATGGCATGCATTTATTTGGTATGAGAAGACTAAAGTGCACAAAGGGTTTTAAAATCATTTGGTATGGAAATCAATTTTCACAGTATGGGAGAATTATAAAAACCTGTTAGAGCAGAAGACACCATGGTGGCTTTCCTCACTGGAAGCAATATCCTTGAAAAAAACTAATGAAAAAAGTGAATGGGCAACCTATAAAGAGTTGCTAATGGAAGTAGAACAAGAATTAAAGTTGAAAAGATTTGAGGATACAAGACATTTAGTAACAGATTGGTTGCAATACCATCAATTGAATGATGTCTTTAACATTGATAAGAAAAATGGGTTTAGTAAGGAAATTTCAAGGTTTGAAAAAGAAAACAATGTGAAGTTACTTTCCAAAATGTATAAGTTGTTGCTAGAATGGCATACTATAGATGAGGAAGTTAAATCGGTAATGATACAATGGGCAAAAGATATTGGGCACAATATTCAATTTTCATCTTGGGAAAAGTTATGGAGGGGGGACTTAAAATTTACAGCATGCTGTGCATTGAAGGAGAACTATATGAAAATGATGTAACACCTACAAAATTAGCAAAGATGTATAGAACTTGTTGTTGTTTAGTCGTGTCCGACACTTCAAATGTGTATTGGAAGTGTACAGAGAAGGATGGCACGTTCTACCACATGTGGTGGATGGGCAAGATAACAAAAACATTCTGGGAAATGATATATAATGAGCAGAAGAAATGTTTAAAATAACATTTTTTGTGGGGGGGGAGAAGCTTTTTTACTAGGAATTTCAGATGTAGAGATGCCAAAGTAGCAGATTATGTATGCGAGGACAACAGCATGGATACTACTGGCCCAAAGATGGAAAAAAGACAAAGTCCTGACCAGACGTGAATGGTTGATGTAGATGATGGACAACACGAAAATGATGGCGAAAATGACCAGGGAAATCAGAAACCAGGACATAGTAACTTTAATAAGGAAAGGGAAAAAATATACAATTTACTTAAGAGAACACTGTAAAGAACTAAAAATTTGACAGGATTTGAGTAACGCTTGCAATGTACTAAAAGCTAAGGTCAAAATGGATTATTTAAAGAAAAATAGAGAAAATATATGATGCAGTAGAAAGTGTTTGAAAATGGAAACCATGGAGGGGTGGAGAGAATCCTAAATGTTGATGATTGTCACTAATGTTTGCATTCAAATGAATCGTGTAAAATTGAATAAAAAATATTTGTTTTTCTTTTTTTAAAAAAGAGAGAATAACCATGTTTGTGTAGCTCCCTAATAGAGAAAGCTCCATGGCCATTGCTGGCTCCAATCGAGACCTTCCTCGTAGTTGTGTAAGTGGCTGATTCATACCTGGCACACTCGGCCACTGGCACATTCAATTCCTGAGGTCTCACTTTATTCTTTTCACCCTCTGGAAACCACGTCGAAGACAGCAGGATCAGTTTTACTGCTTAAAGTCTCCATTGCATCTACAGCCCATTCCACACTTTCCAGCCTTCCTGGAATGGATCTAGTATCCAGGCTTTTCCTGAAAGAGCATCTCCACCCCACCCCCAATTCAGCCCAAACACTGAGATCTAGCTCTGAGGGCCTTATGGAGGTTTTCTCACTGTGAGAAGTGAAGATAGAGGAAACCAGGCAGAGAGCCTTCTTGGAAGTGGTACCCACACTATGGAATGACCTCCTATTAGATGTCAAGGAGATAAGTAACTATAGAACTTTTAGAAGACATCTGAAGGCAGTCCTGTATAGAGAGATTTTAAATGTTTGATATTTTATTATGTTTCTGTATATGCTTGAAGGCACCCAGAGTGGCTGAGGTAACCCAATCAGATAGGGTGGGGAGTAGTAATAATAAAATTATTATTATTACTATTAAGAGGAATCCTTAGATGGAGGCCATTTTGAGGGGCTATTTTGTAGGTGGCTTCAGGGCTTTGTAGGTGGCTTCAGGAGGGTCAGTTAAAGCATCCATTGCATACATGAGACCCTGAGCCCATTCCATACTTTCTAGCCCTGCTGGAATGGATCTAATATCCATTCTGAAGGAGCATCTCTACCCCCATCATTCAGGCCACACACTGAGATCTAGTTCTGAGGGCCTTCTGGCAATTCTGTCACTGTGAGAAGGCAACCAACCAGAGGGGCATCTTTGTAGTGATGCCCACACTGTGGAACAACCTCCCATCAGATGTCAAGGAGATAAGTAACTATGAAACCTTTAATTGTTATCTGAAGACTTCCCTGTATAAAGAGGTTTTTAATGTTTGATGTTTTATTATGTTTCTGTATAGGCTTGAAACCACCCAGAGTGGCTGGGGTGACCCAGTCAGGTGGGTGGGGAAGAAATAATAACATCATCATTATTATTAAGAGGAATCCTTAGATGGAGGCTATTTTGAGGGGCTTTTCTGTAGGTGACCTCTGGGCTTTTGCCCTCACCTATTTTGCTCTAAATTGCTTACTTGAGTGTCCTCACCATTTACATTTAAATTGTAAATTATCTATATCGAAAAATAAATCTGAGAAGTGTCTATCAACAACTAATGAGATCATAGACAATTCCTACGCTGAGCTTTGAATTTCAGTATGTTCCTCTTTATCTTTGTTGTGTACAAACAACACCCATTCCCGGACCTCACTGAACCATTTGTTCCCAAGTGTTGCCTGCAACATGAGACCATGGCCTATAAATTCCTCCAAGTAAGCCTCTACCTGCATCAATTCCCTTGTTGAACCATCTCTGCTCTGAGTCTCCTAATCTTTCCAGAATGATGAAGGCACTCCTGAGTGCTAGCCTCCTCTTGGTCCTGCTTTCTCCAGGTAAGATGGGGAACATTTAATTACCTTTGGAGGACACTGACAAGAACTTGCAGCTTGGGAGAGAAGGGGAGCTAGAAGTGCAGATCAACACCCCAGAGAGCAAGGAGGGCAGGGTTACCAAGAGAAAGTAGCAGAGAGTTAGGTCATGAATATTTCTTGTGTTGTCATTATGATGGGCCCAACGACCTTTTTCCCCCTGGCACCGTTGTGCCCATCCTCTCACTTAAGTATAGTCCACCTGTAATGGGTTAAGGGGCTGCTTGTGCGTAAATGGTTGAGTTCTCAACTCCTGCAATCAGTTTCTAAACTCTCCCAGTCTGCGGAGCCATGGATGCATGGCTACCTCAATCGCTGGCAGAATCCATCAGTGGGCGCTTCCGGAATTTACGCCAACATAAGAGTTCCTTAACGGAAACTCTCCTTCTGGATTCTCTGCGTGACAGTTTCCTGCGCGGAGTAGGCGTCCCCAGCAGAGGTCCTGAAACCTCTCCGCTGTTCTCACTGGAAGTATCTTGGAGCCATCCCTCCGACTGAGTTTCTGCGGGACCTCTCTCTCTCCCCCTGCTGGTTCCTTCCTCAGCATCCGAGGGTCTCCTAGCCTCCTTGAGCCCTTCCACCACCTGACTCTCCGATGGCAGTTCCCTGACACCACCCAACTCACAGAACACCAATCCCACGGATTTCCACAGTCTACCTCAGATTAGTTTGTATAGGATTTGCGTGAAGTAAAACTTAATAATTAGGAGTCTTGGGCAGGATTTGTTCAAATTAACATTAACAATTTTATTTAACAAGGAAGTTTATGACACAAGTTGATAAAACTTAGGATACTTCAGTTTACAATGTTATTTCACTTTTACCTCTTCATATTTCGTTTCCCATTCTAATAGTATGCTATATGTGGCCTTCAGTAATTTCACTTTCCCTTCAATCACTTCCGTTTGAAACCTAGATCTAGTATAACTAAATCCTTTCTTACAGTCTTCTTTATATGTTTCATGTAATTGTCGATAATGCAACCAACTGTGAAAGTGGCCTTTGATCTCATCATAATCTCTTAATTTCCATTTCCCATCATGTTCCTTTAATAAATCAGCATATGTGAGCCATTTTCCTTTCTTTCCAAGTGGTTTGAGCAGTAATGCTTCATGTGGTGAAAGCCACCACGGAGTCTTTTGTTCCAATAAGTCTTTATATCTCTCCCATACTCTCATTAATGATTTCCTGATTATATGGTTGTAAAAGCTTCTATGAATCTTCCCTTTCCCGTACCCTAAGTATGCATGCCAACCAAATCTGTTGTCATGTCCTTCTAGTTCTAGTGCCTCTTGCTTGTCCAATCTCATCCAGTCCCTGATCCATACCAAACAAGCAGATTCGTAATACAATTTAAGGTCTGGGAGGGCAAACCCGCCTCTATCTTTTACATCTGTAAGTATGTTTTATCCTTGGCCTTTTGCCCCCCCAGATAAATCTTAAAATCTCTTTCTGCCATTGTTTAAAGCATTCATCTTTCAGGATGACTGGTATTGATTGAAAATGAAATAGCATTTTAGGCAACACATTCATTTTAATCGCTGATATTTTTCCTAACATTGAGAGATTCATTCTGCTCCATATTTCTAAATTTCTTTTTACCTCAAGCCAATTTTTTTCATAGTTATTTTTAAGTAGGTTTATATTTCTTGATGTTAACCAAATCCCTAAATATTTAATCTTTTTATGGACTTCAATCTCAATATTTTGTTCTAATTCAGTTCTTTCTTCTTCCTTCATGTTTTTAACTAATAATTTAGTTTTATTCCTATTTAGCTTAAATCCTGCCACTTCCCCAAAATTCTGAATTTTTTCTATTACTTTAGGGAGTGAGGTTTTGTAAGATCCAAAAAGGAACAAGACAAGGTTGCCTATTATCACCATTATTGTTTATTCTGGTCTTAGAAGTACTTGCCAAAAACATAAGAGCAAATAAAGAGATTACAGGTTGGGAAAAGTGAATTCAAGTTAAAAGCGTATGCAGATGATTTAGTGATAACAGTGGAAGAACGTAAAACCAATACTTTGGTTCTTAACAAGGTGGTACTTTCTGTCAGTTACACACCCCTAGACAACCCTACTCCTGAAGCACTCCAAGGTTTCACTGGTTTGGGAGACTTCTCTTACTAGAAGAATCTCTCCCTTCCTGATTGGAATGAGACCTAAGTAGACTGTCTCTTTACAGCTTCTACTTCTCCTGTCTCAACCTCAGCCCCCCAGTTACCGTATTTTTCACCCTATAGGATGCACTTTTTCCCCCTCCAAAGATGAAGGGGAAATGTGTGTGCATCCTATGGGGTGAATGCAGGCTTTTGCTGGAGAGCGAGAGGCATCGGTGTGCACCGACCCCTCTCACTCTCCAGGCTTCAGGAAGCTATCCGCAAGCCTCGCGTGCCCGGCGGGAGGTCCCGCCGGACGCGCGAGGCTTGGGGCGGCAGCCTGCAGCCCGAAGTTGGGGGTGAGCTGCGAAGCCCGTCCCCTGCTTCGGGCAGATGTCCTTAAGCCTCGCACGCCCGGCAGGAGGTCCCCGCGAACTGCGGAGCCCGCCCCCTGCTTCGGGCAGATGTCCTTAAGCCTCGCACGCCCGGCAGGAGGTCCCCCCGGGCGAGCGAGGCTTGGGGCGGCAGCCTGCAGCCTGCAGCCCGAAGTAGGGGGCCAGCTGTGGAGCCTGCCCCCTGCTTCAGGCAGATGTCGGCAAGCCTTGCGCGCCCAGCGGGAGGTCCCACTGGGCGCGCAAAGGTTGGGGCGGCAGCCTGCAGCCTGAAGCAGGGGGCGAACTGCGGAGCCCGCCCCCTGCTTCGGGCAGATGTCGGCAAGCCTCGCGCGCCCGTCGGTGCGTCCTGCCGGGCACGCAAGGCTTGGGGCAGCAGCCTGCAGCCTGAAGCAGGGGGCGAACTGTGGAGCCCGCCCCCTGCTTCGGGCAGATGTCGGCAAGCCTTGCGTGCCCGGCGGGAGGTCCCGCTGGGCACGCAAGGCTTGGGGCAGCAGCCTGTTCTGGGGGCTGGGGTCGGGGGAAGCTCAGGCTTCCCCCGTGCCAGCCCCCGCGCCTGGGGGGGGAAATAATTTTTTTTCCTTTATTCCCCCCCCAAAAAAACCTAGGTGCGTCCTATGAGGCGGTGCGTCCTATGGGGCGAAAAATACGGTAATTCCTGGCCTAAATACTCTTACAGGACACCACACACTGTTCTTCACACTAAGCTCAGAGACTCCTTTCTCTAGCGTATGATATTTTCCTCAGAGTGGATGTTTCTGACAAGAACCAACTCTCTCGTCTTCTTTTTTTAATAATATTTATTCAGATTTTTTAAAGATTACAGAGAAAACATGGGGGGGGGGGAAACAAAAAATACACAATACAACACAAAAGGCAGGGGAAAAAATAAAAAAAATAATAAAAAAGAACAAAACAGAAAAATGCATAGAAAAAATGCAATCATTAAAAAAAGAACAAAGAAAAAACACCAATTTAAATCCTTTACATGACAACTTCCCTTTACTTATCTTCTTGACCTCCCCACACCTCCCATTTCTGTATTCAAATTCAAATTTTTATTTCAGCAAGTTCTTTCAACCTTATTTGTTAACTTAATAATTTATTTTAATATGTTATTCTTTTACTTTCTCTCTTTCGTCCATTTCCTCAGTTCATTTTTGCTTAATCTTCTATATCTAATCATTTTTCTTATATATCCTTCCAACCTTATTTTCATTTAATTTAGTTTGTTTTAAAAACCACTTTTACTTTATCCAATCTTGACTCTCATCCAAACTTATACATCAATACTTATTCTTAATACATTTCTCTAAGGTCGATCAAAATTCCCTTCCACTAATTTCCCAATTTACATACAGATAACAAAACAAAAAGGAAAACAAATTATATTTATGTACCCTTTGAGTTCCCAATTTCTATTCCACCCATACCCCCTTCCCGGTATCAGTCCCCAACATATGTCCATCAGTCTCAATATACAATCAGCCTGGAGATCTTACATCCGAGGCTCTTAATTCCCTCTCACTTCCTCTCTGCCGGTCTTTTTGATAGTCCTTAATATTGAAAACCAAATCTTGGGGAAGCTCCGGCCCAACAGGATCCACATTTCTTCCAGCCAGGCCTTCATACTTAAAGGTAAATCCTATGGGGTATTCCAAATCTTGTTTCATACTCCTTTCAAATCCAAATGTCCCCAAAGCTCCAACTTCCACCTTGATCAAATTTGTAATCCTTAGGTCTTCAGATCTCCACATAAGGAGATCTCTCCATTTTTCACTCTCCAATTCAGGCCAGACTTTCCACATCAAGTTTTTATTTTCCTTTATTGCCATCATGTCAGACCTCAAATTACAGCTCTCCTTTGACATCTGCAAGGTTACAGCTCCCCCTTCCTTTTCTTCAGGGACAACATATATCTCCTTCTCCAAGTTCTCAGAGCTCTCACATTTCTCTGTTTGTCCAGTTAAGTAGGCTTCCTGTGTCAAATCCTTATCAAATTCAATGAAGGTATTCACTGTTAAATCCAAAGTTGTAGCACTTGTAGCCAAAACATCAATTTGACCTTGCAGCTTTCCCAAGAGAACAAATGCTCTGTTCAGTTCAGCCTGTATTTTTCCTCCTTCAGCCATTCTTTGTAATGTCCCAAAACCCCCTCTAGAGGAATTTTAGTTCCTTGATGTTCCTTTCAACACAAATCCAAAAGTCCAGTTAGTTTGTATCAGCCCTTCCTTTTTTTTTTCAGGAGCAAATTGTAACAAATGTAACCAGCAGAAGCAACAGAAACAAAATCCTCTTTTTATGTCTTGACAGCTAGCTTGACAGCTGTCAAGACCTTCTATACCTCATCACCAGGCTCTCACGGAACACTCCCGGGTCCGGGGTGGTGGTGCTTCAGCTCCCAGATTTAGTTCTTTTTCTGCAGGCTCCCCTGCTTCCAATAAGATTCTTATAGTGCCAAACCGTGAAATTAAAGTCTTTTACAAGAAAAAAAAAAAGAAAAATTCTCCTCGACCTTAGTAACAGGTCCTTTGCTTTAAATTGTTTACAGAGAGGGAAGGCAGACTTCCCTGATCATGCCGAATTTAGGAAATTTTCTTTAAAATTCCAATTTCCGTACTACTCACGGGTTGTTGCTTTAAAATCCAATTGTTCACAAGAAGAAGTCAGCGCTCTCCGACAAACGGCTGTGCGGCTTCACTCCACGGAAGAAGCAGTCAACTCTCAGCACCGCACCGCTCACCCCGTCCCATTCCAGAGCCTTTAAAAAGGCTCCTTCGTGGCTTGGGGGGGCGCAAATGGTGCCCGCCGAGTCCCCACATTCACAGGCTTCACCCACCTGTGATTTTTGAGGGTCCCCGCTTTGCCGCAGCTGTAAGACCCGATCTCGCGGAGCCGATCCCTCTGGAGCTCAGAGGGAATCCGCCATTAGTTGTTGGCGCTAACCCGGAAGTCTGCCAAGAACCAACTCTCACTCCCTATCTTCATACCTATCCTCCCAACCTCAATCCCAACCTACTCCAAAACCTCCTCCCAACACTCCCTCCAAAACTCACTCTCCCTGTCTTTCCAAATCATCTCCTTTTTCAACTCCCCCTCCTGGAACCTTGGCCAATCAGAGGGTGCCATACAAGGAAATACTTTGGCATCCAACCTGCCCCAGCAAAAACAAACTTTTCCTTCACAGTCATCCAGATAAATAATGTCATAGTGATAAATAATGAATACCTTACAGGAATCTTCTGAGATTTAAATTGGGAGGGGGAAACTATGTACACAGCCTTGAGCTTCTTGGAGGAAGTGGATGCAGATAAATAAATAAATCGGAAAAATAGAAACTGAAAGTAAGTTAAATTGATAGATTGGCTCATCCCTAGTCCAGGATCCTGTCCTCACACTGGCCAACCCAATGATTATGGAAGCTCACAGTCAGGACCTCAGTGCAACAACACTCTGGCTTACTGTGAATTCCAGCAACTGATATCTGAAATATGCAACTTTTAGTAGCCACTGAGAGTCTTATTTTCCATCAATTTGTCTAATTCCCTTCTAAAGCCATTCAAATTGGTGGCATTGACTACCTCTTGTAGAAAATTCCATAGTTTAATTGTGCTAAGTTTGTAACCAAACGGTGGGAAGAAAATATATTTAAGTGAGAGTCTGGATGGGGGGAAGGTTGGCCATGGGAAAGGGGGAGTTCACCTCCCCACTTCTTGGAAATAATTTAACCGGTATTCTTGGCAATGGCTTCAAGAGTTTTAATTAATGAGTGTTTCATTCTATTCTATTCTATTCTATTCTATTCTATTCTATTCTATTCTATTCTATTATTTTCTATTCTATTCTATTAAAATGCTTTTAAAATTGAACCCCTTTTAATTTAGAAGTATTAATTGACTCTCACCTCCTCCTTTGTGTGTCACTTAGCAAAGTGCAAAACCAATTAATAATAATGTTAATGATGATAATAATAATAATAATAATAATAGTTAATAATTTATGAATTAAACTTTTGCTTCTGTCTTCAGTATTACCTCTGCACTGCAGATATATTTATAACAAGACTGGAATGACATACAATAGCTATCTTGAAACAACTTGTGACTCCGTTGAAGATTCCTGTGAGGCCAGTGTTCTGCGTATAAATATAAGTAAGATTTGCCTGATTTTTTTGGCTTTTTTTTTCCTTTTTTGTCTTTTACTGTTTGATTAGATCCAGGTTAAGATAGTTGAACTTTAAGGGTTCTAATAGCATATAGAAGTCTACGCTGGGGCAACTCACCTAGGAAAAAAGTGAAGTGAGGAAGCTGTGGCACTTCAGCTATAGATGAATTAGAACTCCCATCAGCCTTAGCTAGCCTGGCCACCAGTCAGGAATGATGGGAGATGCAGTCCAACAACATCTGGAGGATCACAGCTTCCCATCCTGAAGTAAGGAATGGCTTACTTTTGAAAATAGGGAATCTAACATCACCTGATCACAACCAGTGGCTGAATCTGGGTGCTTATCTCCAAGCTTGGGGAACTTGATTTGTATCAACCAGAAATCCCTACTGACCCAAACCAATGAACTCCAATTTAGTTTTGGTTATCAAACTAGACAATAAGCCTAGAATATAACCTGAATATCCCCTTTGCCATAAATGACATTGAAATTGAGACTCCTTTCACAGATCTATAAAAAAAAAAACTAATCAAAAGCTGAGCAATTGGGATGGGAAACTAAGGTGCTTCACACTTTCATGGCTCCCCCTCCCCCCTCAAGTAATTTTGAAATAACTCTCAGTGATGAAGTGATTAGGAAGGAACCAACATTAAGGGAGTATTCTTGTAGTTCACCTATTAAAAAGGGTTTCCGTTACCCAGCTTGTTTCAGTGTGGGCCCCTCCACCCTGTTGAACTTCTTTCATACTTCAATCATTGGTTAAGGTTGATTTGATCCCCTTGCTTGATCCTGATTCACCCACCCCTTCTACCCTGGAGGACATGGGTGCCATTTCTGGTTCGTCTGAGGCACCAAAATGCCTTGGGGCAATCCTGGGTGGGATGGTGGTGCTCACTTGACCATCTGTTCCAACATCACTGCTACATTTTTGGAGGGAGAGGGGCAAGTGGGCAGTAAGTTTGGTGCAATGCAAGTGTCTTGCCAAGTGTCTTCTGTTCAACAACAGGAGTTCTGTGAAGCATGCCCCGAACCTGCAAACTGTTATGATCGACTAGCAGAGAGAGTGCAGTGTATGTCAGATGTATTGTCAGATGTATAGGAGAAGGCATGAGTCCTTGTGCTAGAAATTGGATGTGAAATGAAGTTCTGCATACATTCCAAATTTAAAGCATTATACAAATTAATTGCAAACATAAAAACAGAGGTTGGTCCTATGGATTAAGGAGGCAAGAGACTACTGCTTGTGGCAGAGAGCTGAACTCATAAATGCCTGCAGAAAACTATTCTGTTCCACCAGGGCTATGCAGATCATTACGAATAGATCCTTCCTCACTGGTTAATTGATATCTATTTATTTACTTTTAATGTGGTTTTTCTTATATCTTTTATGTATTATTACTGAAAAACATTTTGATATTTTTTCCTCCTATGTTATAGAAGTCCATACACATTTTAAAAAACAAACAAACAAACAAACAAACAGCGCCTCACTTTTGATTGCCAAATTTTACAATGAATGTGCCTTAGGAGCAATGGTCCTGAATATTTTTCCCAGATCTAGATATTTCTTTCAATTTCTTTTTCATAGGGGGACACCAAGTGCAACTTTTGAATCAATGCAGATCATCCGATGATTGTTTCCCAGGCAGTTACAGCTTCACTGCAGGGGATAGTAAATTCTTTGAGATGAAGCAGTTCTGCTGCAACACTGAACTGTGTAACAATGCAACTCTCAGCCGTAAGTTTCTGTATAATTTTAAAATCCTCAACATGTTAGGGCTTTGCATTGGATTTGGTCAAGGACTGAATCCTTAGTCAACCAGCAGTACTCAGAGGACCTGGACCTCATTAAAAAGGGGTGAGACAGCCCCACATGGCTATATGGGTTGAGCAGGTCAGCACTATTAGGGCCTCTCAAGGCGTGGAGAGGCAGGCAGGACGAAGAAGCAGGCATGAGGAGAAACTGTGAAGAAGAGGGACCTACTGGGCAGCTACATCTCTGCCTGAGAAGGGATGGGTTCCCTTTCCAACCAGGCTTCTCCTGAATCTGTCCCAATGTCAATCCTAAACCCAGACTGGGTCTAGATAATCTTTTCATCCAATAATATTTGCAGGTGCCCCACCAAAACTGTAAAGCCCTTGGGTGAATTACAATAATATAACATACAGGTACAAAAACAGATACAGTGGTACCTCGGGTTAAGTACTTAATTCCGGAGTTCTGTTCTTAACCTGAAACTGTTCTTAACCTGAAGCACTACTTTAGCTAATGGGGCCTCCAGCTAACGCTGCGCCGCCGGAGCACGATTTCTGTTCTCATCCTGAAGCAAAGTTCTAAACCTGAGGTAATATTTCTGGGTTAGCGGAGTCTGTAACCTGAAGCGTATGTAACCCGAGGTACCACTGTAAAACCATTAACATGCTCACTATGCTTTTGATTTTGGCAGTTCCTGATCGCAACGTGCTGGCTGAAAATGGCCTGAAGTGCCCAGCCTGCTTCTCCAAAGGAACCACACAGTGTAAAAGTGAGAAGACCATCAACTGCCTTGAGAATGAAACCCAGTGTGTTGTTTTTAAAGGATCTCTTTTTAGAGGTAACATTGCTACTTAGACAGGGGGAAAGGGCCTAGTCATTGGATGGGTCACACAGACTCACTCCTGTTCTCCTATTCTCCCCCTCCCTTCCCTTTCCCTTGCATATTACTAGAAATGTGAGAGGATCCACATCTCTCACTGGCCCCATTCTGCACCCTTCCTTAGTGTTTTGCCTGCCTGGACTGTGTCCTTTAATGCCACTTGCTTGTCCAGAAGGAGTATTCCCTTGGCTGGGGAGGGCGGGGTATAAATAAATAAAAATTATTATTATTATTATTATTATTATTATTATTATTATTATTATTAAAAAAAACACACCCTTCTGAACAAAAGTAAAAAGTGCATTCATTGCTTCACCCCAGTTGCATCTGGATCTGTCCACCATTGGGTTGCAGTCGAGGACAAAATGTGTCCCCCTTGCTCAAAAAGCATATTTATTATGTAAAAGGCATGTAATAAGTTTTCTTAAATTCTGTGACAATGAGCAGTATCTGGCTAACTCAGACCATTAGTGCAATGATTTACAGTTGTGCAACAGAATTTCCGCTCTTGGAAACTTGTAAAATAAAAGGAGGATTCTCTGGATGCTTAGATCACAGTGGGGAAATGAGGAAGTCTCAGTGGGCATCCAACTGTCCTGAGAGACAATGAAGTGCACCTCCAGCTTTTTGTTTGTGTGTCGCTGCATCACACTGTTGTCTCATGCCAGGTTAAAACACTCAAGGTTCCCACACCAGGGAGGGAGTGTTGTTTTCAAATCTTGCTATGTGGCCACAGCATGTGACTTTTAACATGCCCAGGAGATAGCAGGGATAGAATTCCTCCCATTTTATTGCAACTCAGCTGCACAAAAGAATTTGATCTACTTAATCTAGTTAATTAGGCCTGTTTTAAGATTCTCTACTTTCATTATATTTTATAAATATAATGTCAGAGGCTGGACTGAGGAGGAATGGTGGGAACTGCCCCCTTCTGTTCTGATTTCCTGAAGCCTGACAGATAAACTGTTTATTAATAATCTTGAGACTCCTTTGGGTATGATGGCAATTCTGAATTACATATGAGTTTCTTTTTATCCGAACTTCATGCTGAAAATTTTGTTTATTCATGTTCTAATGAAATTATATTTTTCAGATTTCTTAAATATACACATTTTAAAACTAACTAAAATTGTCATTTAGCCTCACAAGCACAATCTCCTAGTACCTGGGTAAAGGACTAATGACAACATTTCTTTCCTTTTCTTCTAGCCCCCATGCATCTCCACGATTTCACGTTCCAAGGCTGTGGAACAACAGATTTTTGTGCCATCCACAGAAGAAAACTTGGATCTGGGGGATTGGCCATTTTTATTACCCAAAAAAGATGTTATAATGCTTCAGGAATCTCACTCCAGCCTGAACATGAAGGGTAAATAGGACAGTGTAGACCTCCTCCTTGTGTATTGCAAAATTCATGGCAATGAGGGGGAACTGGAGGCCTAGTGGTGAAGTCCAGGGCTCAGGATCTGTGGATCTTTCTTTTTTGCTTTTGGTGGGGGTAAAGGGAAGCAAGGGGCAGAGAAAAATGGGTCAAAAATGTGCGGGTTGTAGATTCTAACTACAAAGAACCCTCTAGTGTATCATTAACGAATAATTTTTATTATGATCATTACAAAACAAAATAAATGGTTATGAAAAATAAAATTTTGGTTCTTAGTTCTGTTTCAGATACAAATGCAATTATTATTTATTGGTTTAGCTGAAGCAATTACAAAATATAAAATACATAAAACAGGATAAATGCAGAATATTTTTTTCCCCTTATAATCGTCACTGTAAAAGCAGAACAGACCACTTTTTCAGAGGTGTATGGGCACTTGTCCCTTAATAAATAAATAAAATAAATAAATAAAATAAATAAATAAATAAATAAATAAATAAATAAATAAATAAATAAATAAAAGTTAATCATATACTGAATCCATCTCTCAGTTGGGAGATTTAAATATTTGAACAAAACTTCTCTTAAGTCCTCATTGTTGTTGTTGTTGTTTAGTCGTTTAGTCGTGTCCCAACTCTTCATGACCCCATGGACCAGAGCATGCCAGGCACTCCTGTCTTTCACTGCCTCCTGCAGTTTGGTCAAATTCATGCTGCTAGCTTCAAGAACACTGTCCAACCATCTCATCCTCTGTCGTCCCCTTCTCCTTGTGCCCTCAATCTTTCCCAACATCAGGGTCTTTTCCAGGGAATCTTCTCTTCTCATGATGTGGCCAAAGTATTGTAGCCTCAGCTTCACGATTTGTCCTTCCAGTGAGCACTCAGGGCTGATTTCATTAAGAATGGATAGGTTTGAACTTCTTGCAGTCCATGGGACTCTCAAAAGTCTTCTCCAGCACCATAATTCAGAAGCATCAATTCTTTGTTGATCAGCCTTCTTTACGGTCCAGCTCTCACTTCCATACATCACTACTGGGAAAACCATAGCTTTAACTATACTAAGTCCTCATAGATGGGACAAACCAGCAAGTAGTGGGTAGATATTTAGGAACCTCTATCTCCATGTAGGCAAACCTTTTATACCTAGGGCATCTGGTGGTAGCATCCTTCAACAACGATGGGCTTCAGGCACTGGAGTCACAGAGCTGTAAATGCTTTCCCCCATTTGGTATTTGTGATGCTGGTTACATAGTGACGGGGTTGAATGTGTAGTTTGGCATATCAAGATGCAGGATGGTCCCACCCATGAAGCAAGGTGTGGTGACCATCTTAGGTGGCTGGATTGATAGGGGTTGTCAGGAACATGGCCCCCCAGAGCACAGCAGGACAGGCAGCCTCAGAAATTGAGCTGAGCTAGCAAAGGGCTAACACAGTAGATGCAAGCTGTCTGAGTTTAGAGAGGACAGCCCACCCCCTTTTTCCCAGGGAATAATCTTTTTGTTCTCATGAGGAAGAGAGGAAGTGTTGGAAGCCAGGCAACCATCAGCTAAGCCAGAGTCTGAGGCTGTGTCTTCTGGGGAAGAAAGGTAAAAAAGGTAAATGCCCCCTGGACAGTTAAGTCCAGTCAAAGGCAACTATGGGGTTGTGGCGCTCATCTCACTTTCAGGCCAAGGGAGCCAGCGTTTCTCCACAGACAGCTTTCCTTGTCATGTGGCCAGCATGACTTAACCACTTCTGGTGCAATGGGACACCGTGTCGGAAAGCAGAGTGCATGGAAATGCCGTTTACCTTCCCACCACAGTGGTACCTATTTATCTACTTGCACGGGTGTGCTTTTGAACTGCTAGGTTGGCAGGAGCTGGAACAGAGCAATAGGAGCTCACCCCGTGATCAGGAAGCCAAGAGGCTCAGTGGTTTAGACCACAGCACCACCCGCATCCCTCTGGGGAAGAGACAGGCCAGCAATTCAGTCCCTGAATGGGGAGACTGGAGAAGCTTTAAGAGCAACAGAAGGGAAGGAGAAGAAAGACGGGATTTTGGCATTCATGGATACAATGTTTGCGGGATTTTGGCGTTCATGGATATAATGTTCCAAGACCCCCAGAGGCTGGCTGTCACTTCCAGGCAATTGCTTAATTTGAGGCAGGGGAGTAGAACAGTGATGCAATTTTGGTTGGAGTTCAATATGTGGTGTCAGAGCTGCCTCCAGGTCCCAGCTCACAGAGGACCAACGCTAGGCTGTAGTTATGTACAAAAGTCTTTATTGAGATTCAGTCTCCATTTTAAAGCCGCAGCGTGCAGCTCTACGTCTCGACCTTAGACCGGCGAAGTCCTGTCTGAGTCTCCTCCCCCTCCACACCAGTTTAAGACTCTCGCTTTGCTCCACCTCTTCCTAAATTCCTTTCTCCTCTGGGCCCTCCTGCCCGCTAGGGTCTCATCCTTCCTGGACTCCTCTGACGCTGACCCTGACGATTCTTGCCCCTCCTTCCGGCGGGCTTTAGGACCTGGTTCCCTATCCGGGCTACCTTCTGTGCCGCTCGCCTGTACCTTTGAACTTGGCGCGCGCGCCCAGCCTGCAACTTTCCTCTTAACCGTTAACTCGCTCTCCGATGGAGGCGTGGTCCACCCTGACTCATCTTCTCTCGCTGGTGGTGCATATGTGGGCTCTGACACCTGGGACTCCTCCCCCCCACTACGCTCTGGTGGGGAAGCTGGTCCTGATTTGCAACTGCTGCTCTGGGAGTCCCCGCTGGCCCCTTGCTTCTGGGGTGTCCCCCTTGGGTCGCCCCTTGCCCTGCCCATCGGCGCCCCCTTCTGTGAATCTTCCGATTCGCTGGAGAGGCTCATGGAATCTATCGGGCTGCTGTCATATTCTCCTACGCTGCCCTCGGATTGCTCCCCCTCGCTTTCCATCTCCTCTCCTCCCTGCGCTCCCGCTGAGTCCCTGACATCCATCCCCCCCTCGAAGCCCCCCCTTCCCCCCTCCCCCTCTTCTGGCGTGGGTTCCGGGTGCTCCAATGCTATGGGGGTGCCTGCCGGATACCGGTCTTCCCCCCTGGCATGCTGCCAGTCCGTGACGGGTACATCGACGTCGCTCTCCTCCGCTTCCATCTCGTTGCCGGCGTGCTCGAAACCAGGATCCTCCCCCAACCCGTCCATGCCCCCTTGTTCCCCCATTTCCTCTGGGTAGTCTGCGTGCCAGGGCCCTCTGAGCAGTCTCCTGCGCCACTCCTCCTCGGGTTGAGTGTCCCACCAATAAGAGCGCTCCGCACCCAAGTCTGAGACCGACCCCTCCGGCGAGGTAGTCTCTGGAACCGTCTCCTCAGCCGAGGAGAACCCCTGAAACGTACTGGCTGAGAGTGTGGGGGTGAAAAGATATTCATCAAAATAATCCTCCGGCATGGGCCTGTGTGGGAAGAGTGTGTGGAACTCGTCTTTGAGGTAGTGCTCCTCCACCGCATAGTACGGCACCCAGCTGTTGGCGCTGGCCGGGGCACCTTCCCTTGCGATGAGATATTCGACGCCCTCTTCCCCCCATCTCGAGTCCAAAATCTCCGTCACCTCGTTGAGTGGCCCCGCCCTCGGCGACCCCCCTGTCATGGGTGCATCTCTAAGCGGACTGGGAGCTGTTCCTGGCTCCTGAAACCTGTGAGGTGCCTTGTAGGGCGTTAGCACCGATCTATGAAAGACCGGGTGCATTCTGGAACCCTCCGGTAGTGTCAAACGGAAAGCCACTGGGTTGATCTGTGCCTCGACTAGGTAAGGGCCCAACTGCTTGTGTCCTAGCTTCTTCTTAGCTAAGGATCTGGCCGGCACTGCCTGGGCCGCTAACCAGACCCAGTCCCCTACCCGTATGTCCTCCCCCACTCTTCTGTGTTTGTCTGCTTGCATCTTGTATACGTGTTTTGCTAGGTCTAACTGTCTACGGAGCTGTTCATGGACCTCCTGTAACTCCTCTGCCAATGCCTCTGCTCCCTGTGGCTCCCCCTCCCCCTCTTTCTCTAAGCCCGGGAAGGTCCTGGGATGTCGCCCGTGGTTGGCAAAAAACGGTGTCACCCCCGTGGACACGTGTTGTGTGTTGTTGTAGGCAAACTCGGCCAGGGGCAGATAGTCCACCCAGGTCGAGGGCTGCTGGTTGGCGTAACATCTCAGGTACTGCTGCATGACGGCGTTGACCCTCTCCGCTTGTCCGTTGGTCTGCGGGTGTCTTGCCGACGCTAGGTTGACCTTGACGTTCAGGATCCCCATCAGCTTCCGCCAGAAACTCGAGATGAACTGGCGCCCCCTGTCGGACAGGATAGACCGTGGCAGGCCGTGTACCTTGAACACATGGTCTATGAACAGCTTGGCTGTCTGTTCCGCTGTGGCCACCTTCGCGCAAGGAATGAAGTGCGCCATCTTGGTGAACATGTCGACTACCACGAGTACTGCTGTTTTGCCCCTCGAGCTGGGCAGGTCAGTGACAAAGTCCAAGGCTACCCTCTCCCACGGTTCGGACGGGGTCTGTAGCGGTTCTAACAGTCCCGCCGGCGGTCTGTGTACTGGCTTGGCCCTTTGGCAGGTGTCGCACCTCGTGACGTATTCCGCGACTTCTCCCCGCATCTTGGGCCACCAAAAGTCTCTAGCTACTAATTCCACCGTCTTTTCCTTGCCGAAATGTCCGGCGCTGGGTGCGTCGTGTAGCTGTTGCAGTACTGTCGCGCGGAGTTCATCTCCTGGTACGTAGATGGCCCCCTTGCGGAGGAGCAGTCCGTCGCGTATCTGGAACTCGTCGTCCTTTGCCGTGCCGCTGCGCACCTTCTCCATCTTGGAGCGCGCGAAGGAATCTGTTCGCAGCTCGCGCCGTATCGCTTCCAGGTCTACTGTGGCAGAAGCGCATGCCCACGCCTTGGGTGCGAAAATGTGTTTGGCCGCTACCGGTGCTGCTTCCTCCAGATACTGCGGCTTCCTGGATAGCGCATCAGCCATGACGTTGTCGTCTCCGGGGATATATTCTATCCTGAAGTCGAAATCCGCAAAGAACTCCGCCCAGCGGATGTGTCTCTGGTTCAGGAACCGCGCCGTGCGCCAGTACTCCAGGTTCTTATGGTCCGTGCGAACTTGCACCGTGTGTTTGGCTCCGATGAGGAAGTGCCGCCACGCCTTGAATGCTGCATGAATGGCCAGCAACTCTCTGTCCCAGATGGTGTAGTTCTGCTCCGACTTGCTGAGTTTCCTGGAGTAGAAAGCACACGGCCTCCAATCCCCTTGCGGGTCTCGCTGCAACAGGACTGCCCCCACGGCTCTGTCGGAGGCATCCGTCTCCACCCTCATGGGCTTGCTGGGGTTCACATGCAGCAGTTGTTCCTCGGAAGCGAAAAGACGCTTGAGTTTCTGAAAGGACTGCTCCGCCTGCTCCGTCCAGATGAACTTCTTCTTCTTGGAGCTGAGGGTGTCCGTGATGGCCGCCGTCTGCATAGCGAAACCCTTGATGAACTTGCGATAAAAGTTAGCAAAGCCGACAAACCTCTGGACCTCCTTCCGATTGCGCGGGCTCTTCCAGTCCAGTACTGATCGTACCTTGGCACTGTCCATGGCGATTCCCTTGTCGGACAGCTTGTAGCCCAGGAAATCCACCTCCGTCATGTCGAACTGGCATTTCTCCAGCTTGGCGTAAAGCCTGTGCTCCCGTAGTCTTTGCAGGACTTCCTTGACATCTCCCTCATGAGCCTCCTGCGATTCCGAGAAGATCAGAATGTCGTCCAGGAAGCAGACACACTTCTTGTAGAGGAGCCCCGCTAACACGTGATGCATGAATGCTTGGAAGCAGTGGGAGCCATTTTGTAAACCGAAGGGCATAACCCTATACTCATAGGTGCCCAAGGGCGTGAACATGGCCGTCTTCCACTCGTCGCCCTCCCGCATGCGTATAAGATTGTACGCCCCTCGTAGATCCAGCTTGGTGAAGATGCGTCCCTTCCTCACCGTCGCGAGCAAGTCGTCGATCTTGGGCATCGGGAAAGCCGTGGGCTTGGTTTTCGAACTTAAAATTCTGAAATCAACTACAAGCCTCTTCTGGGGCGTGTCCTTCTTCTTCACAAAGAACACAGGACTGCCCCCCACTGCTTTGGATTCTCGGATGAATCCCCGCTTCAAATTGTGATCTATGAACTCCCTGAGCTCTTGCAGTTCGTCTTCAGACATGGAGTACAGTTTTCCGGTCGGCAGCGTTGCCCCCGGCAGGAGGTCAATCTTGCAGTCGTAGGGTCTGTGGGGAGGCAGCTTGTCCGCTTCCTTCTCGCAGAAGACCTCCAAAAACGCCTTGTACTTGTCGGGTACAGCTTGCAGCATGCCCAGTTGTAGCTGTGCGTCATCCTCTTGCCCCTCGTCCTCCTGGTTAGTCATGATGCAATGTTCTGCGCAGTAGGAGGAGCAGAAGGTCAATTTACGCTGGTACCATGCCAATGCCGGGCTGTGCCTGTCCAACCAGCTCATGCCCAACACTATGGGCGTGTCTGACAGTTGGGTGACGTTGAAGCTGATGACTTCGCGGTGATTTCCAATGCGCATCACCATTGGCGGCGTTTGCTGTACCACCTGTCCCCCCAGCAATTCTCTTCCATCGACTGTCACTACTTTCAGGGGCATCGTGGCAGGCAGGAGCGCTATGCTATGTTGCTTGATGAAATCCACCCCCATAAAGTCTGCATTGCTACCAGAGTCAATGGTAATAGGCACTTCCATGGTGAGCCCATTGGGAAGCTGGAGTGTTGCGGTGAGCTGCACCACTGGTTTGGGCGGGAGGGGGTCTGTGGGCTGTAAGATTCCTGGGGACTGCTTTACTGATTCGTCTGGCTGGGCCCCAGCGGCTCTGCTTCCAGCCAGACTTCGTCGTTTCCCTGCTGCGGTTCCCTCTGCTGAGCTGCTTCTGTTACTTTTGCTGAGGCTGCATTGTGCTTGTGGAGCCTCTGGGGGCACTCTTTTGCCATATGCTGAGCACTTTCGCAGATGTAACACTTCCTGTTCCCTCTAGGAGGCTTCACCTTGGCTGCTCCTGGTGTGAGGGCTCTGGTCGCTGACTGAGCCTTGGCACCACCTATCTCCATCGGCTCCTCTCCCCCTCCCAGTGGAGGCGTGGATTGAGCGCGCGCTGAGTCTCTGGGAAAGAAAGGAGGTGCCCTTGCTGGCGTGCGTCCCCAACGCCCTTCATCTTTGCTCCAGGGACGTTCTTCCAGCCGCACCCCAATCGTCAGCGCCTTCTGGACCACTTCTTGAGTGCTCCGTGGCCTCTCCCCCCTTGCGATTTCGTCTTTCACAGCCCCGTTGAGCCCCTCCCAGAACAGGTCCCTGACGGACGCTGAGTCCTTTTCCCATCCCAGCGCGTTGACCAATGCAAAAAAGCGGGAATGATATTGCCTTACAGTGGCTCTGCCTTGTTTCAGACCGTGAATCTCTTTTCTAGCGACATCCACATCTATCTCTGATAAAAAACAAGCGTCCATCGCCTTAATGAAGGCTTTTGCGTTTTGGAGGGCTGGATCATTATCTCTCCACAGATTGCGCAACCACGCTTTAGCTTCTCCATGGAGATGCGTTAGTATGAAGCCTACTTTCTCCTGCTCATCTCTAAAGTCCTTCTCCAGCAACTTTAGCGCAAAAACTACGTCTGCTCTGAAGTTAGGATATTGCTGCAGACTCCCATCGAAATGAGACACCAGGCTCCCCCCTCTCTTCCCGAGCCCGATCCCTTCGGATTTGGCTGCCGGTGGCCCCTGTTTAGTCAACATTTCCAACCTGTTTTGCAGATCCTTGCAGACAGCATCTGATTCCTCTTCTCTCCTCCTTGCCGCTCGTATTTCTGCGTTAAGTTGTACCACTGCTTCTTGCAAAGCTGCCAGTCATTCTTCTGTAGTCATCTTGTGCTGCTTTTGTGAGCTCGCGAAGCACCAATCTTCGCCCCTCGCTGCGTCCTCTCACATTGCGAGGTTCTTTGAAATTTGAGACAGGACTTACTGTCAGAGCTGCCTCCAGGTCCCAGCTCACAGAGGACCAACGCTAGGCTGTAGTTATGTACAAAAGTCTTTATTGAGATTCAGTCTCCATTTTAAAGCCGCAGCGTGCAGCTCTACGTCTCGACCTTAGACCGGCGAAGTCCTGTCTGAGTCTCCTCCCCCTCCACACCAGTTTAAGACTCTCGCTTTGCTCCACCTCTTCCTAAATTCCTTTCTCCTCTGGGCCCTCCTGCCCGCTAGGGTCTCATCCTTCCTGGACTCCTCTGACGCTGACCCTGACGATTCTTGCCCCTCCTTCTGGCGGGCTTTAGGACCTGGTTCCCTATCCGGGCTACCTTCTGTGCCGCTCGCCTGTACCTTTGAACTTGGCGCGCGCGCCCAGCCTGCAACTTTCCTCTTAACCATTAACTCGCTCTCCGATGGAGGCGTGGTCCACCCTGACTCATCTTCTCTCGCTGGTGGTGCATATGTGGGCTCTGACACCTGGGACTCCTCCCCCCCACTACGCTCTGGTGGGGAAGCTGGTCCTGATTTGCAACTGCTGCTCTGGGAGTCCCCGCTGGCCCCTTGCTTCTGGGGTGTCCCCCTTGGGTCGCCCCTTGCCCTGCCCATCGGCGCCCCCTTCTGTGAATCTTCCGATTCGCTGGAGAGGCTCATGGAATCTATCGGGCTGCTGTCATATTCTCCTACGCTGCCCTCGGATTGCTCCCCCTCGCTTTCCATCTCCTCTCCTCCCTGCGCTCCCGCTGAGTCCCTGACATCCGGTGACAACAGCTGGCGTGGGGGGATAAGCCCCTCGTGACGTTGTATCGAGCCGGGCTTAATGGGGACTTACTGGATGAACTGGCCAGGATGTGTCCCCTCCTCATTAGAGAGCATGGTACAGGCTTCTGTCTGCAACTATGGAACAAAGGATCAAAAGTAGGGGGCCAGGCAGACAGCCATTAAAGATGGCTGGCATTCCTGACATTTCAGCGCGAAGGTTTGGCAGTATGCCCAGAGAGGAACTGGGGGAGGCAGGCTTCAGACTTCGCCAGCTGAGTGAGAGAGAAGGAGAAGAGAGAGGCTGTGCTTTGTCTGTGGCATGCCATGCTCTGGATGTGTTTTTCTTGTAAATAAACTTACATAAAACTGATGGAGAGTCCTTGATGCTTATCCTTGGCCATTAGGAGGTGCTGCTAGTCTCCTCCAGTCCTTGTTTCCTGTGGATATCTATCATCTATATCTATCTATCTATCTATCTATCTATCTATCTATCTATCTAAAATCTTTACTGAGGTCCAAAGACCTATAGAACAATTTCAGAAGAAAATACAGTTAAGACAGCCAACCACAAAAGAGAGAGAGAAACTGAGGCGCTCATTTTGTTTTGTCTCGAGCTTGATGATCATTGTTTCTTTTGACTTCCCACTTTTCCATGGCCAGTGTAATATCATCAAACCTTTTCCATGGCCAGTGTAATATCATCAAACCTGTCATCCAAAAGATATTTAATATGGGAGGCTTCAAATTTTCTGGCACATTTGCTAGTAGGGGTTTGATCATTTGGTCCCTTGCTTGCTCGTACTGCCCATAATGCAGTAAGATATGCTTCATGCAGTCAATGTTCTGAGAACATAAAGCCTATTCTGATAAGTAATGCCTCTCAGTCTACCATTTAGCACTTCCGAAGGAAATACATTTAGTCTGGCTTTGGTAAATAAATGCCGATAGGTCGGTACAGACAGGTTCCTATGATATGAGGATAGCTGAAAGTCGTACCCATATTGGATTCCTGCTGCTATCGGGCCGCAGATTAAATAGGATCAAGATGGCAGAAATGTTTCCTGTGGCGATCTTTATTCCTCCCCCCTCACATTGTTCCTGATGTTGATCTTCACATAACCCTTTCCCCCCAGGAATGGGGAGGTACTATTTTGTGGTTTGCCTCAGCTGCCAACATGTCTTGGGCCAGCCTTAGCAAGGAGCACATTTGACAAAACAGGCAGAAGTGTGATGAGCACAGAAATAATGCTTTAAAATATGAGATTTCATATGGCAAGGTGCCACCTCACTAGCTAGCACACTCATACTAATCAATAATGTGTAGCATTTCCTTATCCCTAGCTGGAGGCTCCCCATTGTTAAAAGTCAGCATCTCATTGAAACCTCCACCCCCATATAAAATACCTAAGGGAAAGGATATTCACTCTGACCATTGTGCAAACACCAGCTTCCCTAGGAGCCAACTCCTTGGGGGCAAGGGGTCTTCACCACCTCCAGTAAAATGTCTGAGGGAGCTGGGCTCTCCCAAATTTGATGGGTGCCATAAACATGATTGCCACAATTGTTGTCGTTCCCCCTCCCCCCATTCCATGGACTGAGCAACCTGGTGTGACGGGAAAGTTTGTTTTGCTGGGCAGGTTCTTCCTCAAGTGTTTTATTTTTATTTTTCACTGCCAGCAAATGGTTAACGAATGACAGCCTCTGATTGGCTGGAGTTCCAGGAGAGGGGGTTGAAAAGGAGAGGATTTGGAGAGACAGGTTTTTAGGTTGGGACAGAGGTTGGGATAATAGGTTGGGAGATAGCAAGGTAGGGAGTGAGAGGAGAGAGAGTTGGTTCTGGGTAGAAGCATCCACACTGAGGAATATATCAAAAGCTAGAGAGAGGTGTCACTGAGCTTAGCATGAAGGATAGTGTGTTGTGTCCTGTAAGAGTAATAGGTCAGGAATTAACTGGGAGGCTGAACCAGGAGAAGTAGAAGCTGGAAAGATACAGTCTACTTAGGTCTCATTCCAGTCAGGAGGGGAGAGATTCCTCTACAAAAAGAAAAGACTCTGGGGTAGTTTGTAAGAATTCAGGTAATTTGTGTTCTGTGAGGTGGGTGCACTATATTTAAGTGAGGGCGGGCCCAACTCCGCCAGGAGAAATACTGCCATTGTGCCTTTGCACCTGGCAAGATACTTTGGTCATGCATACAACAGGCATCAGTAGTATACTAATACTACTTCCTGTCAATTGTTTATTCCCCACCCCTCCTGTGTTTAATTGGTGATGTCATATGACACTCCACCCCAAGAGTCCCATCCCACCTCCAAGAGCCACCATGAAAATGATTTTTTGGGGGGTTCACACAACCCACCTGTAATGATGGCACACCACTGCTTCCTTCAAGTGGGCAGGGACCACCCCCTTTTGCAAGGAGGCATTATCACCTCCCTGACCCAGTCAGCTGTCCCCGTTCTGCTAGTATTCCTCAGACAACAGGGGCAGGGGGCATTGTCCTTGAATGTTACCAACTGAAACTCATCCAACACAACAGGGCTAGACTGTGCTCTGCACACCCCTTGAGATTCATCTGCAGTAACAGAGGGGTCAAGTTTCCAGTGGATGCAAGCAGTTACTTCCTCAATATTTTTTGCAAACAAGTCACAGCATTTAAAAGTCACAAGCACACTCCCTGGCTCCCAATGACATGCCCTCCCCATTTTCACCTTGGAGAATTCCTCACCCAGCTTCTCACCCTGGGAGATGGCCACTTCTCCACCTCTCCACCTGGTTACTGGCACCAGGTTGAGATTTCCCTCACCACCACTGGCAGCACATTAAGCCTTATTCTATTTTATTCTATTTTATTGTAAAAGCTCAGGCCAATGCTTTCATATCATCATGTGGCTGAGATATCTTAAGTTCTGAGATTTAGAGATATCTAAATACTGTTATTGGGACGCAGGTGGCGCTGTGGGTTAAAGCCTCAGCGCCTAGGGCTTGCCAATCGAAAGGTCGGCGGTTCGAATCCCTGCGGCGGGGTGCGCTCCCGCTGCTCGGTCCCAGCGCCTGCCAACCTAGCGGTTCGAAAGCACCTCCGGGTGCAAGTAGATAAATAGGGACCGCTTACCAGCGGGAAGGTAAACAGCGTTTCCGTGTGCGGCTCTGGCTCGCCAGATGCAGCTTTGTCACGCTGGCCACGTGACCCGGAAGTGTCTCCGGACAGCGCTGGCCCCTGGCCTCTTGAGTGAGATGGGCGCACATCCCCAGAGTCTGTCAAGACTGGCCCGTACGGGCAGGGGTACCTTTACCTTTACCTTTAAATACTGTTATTATCAGAAAATACAAAAGACAAACCGTTACAAAGGAAATGAGTAGAAAGAGGTATATTTAAATAGAAAGAATAGCAAAAATGATGGTAAAGGTGATGATGTTAGGGTCTATAAAAGAGAGAACAGCATAAAAGTAGGAAAGAGAGGAGAAAAGAAAGGGGGAAATAAGAGAAAAAGGAAAGGAATGAGAGGGGAAAGAGAAATATGGGGAAGAGAGGAATGTTTGTTTGTTTAAAATGCAGATGAAAGTGTTCAGAAGGCAGATCGCTGAAGATAGGTCACAAGAGGAGATGTTATCTACAACCTTTTCATTCCTGTAGCTTATGAAAAGGACCCGTCATTCTAAGAGCTTGTTCTCTTGTTGGCTTCTGATTTCTGTTCAACAAAAGGCCAACCTCCCAGAACATTAGAATGTCACCCCTCTTGCTATCCATTCTTCCCTTCAGGTCCAGGAGACACCTGTGGGTACAAAGGACATCTGGGTGACCCAGAAAGCAGGAGCTGTTGCCCAATGTCTCCAGCAAAATATATCACCCAGGATGCACAAAGAGATCTGAGGTTCTGGTTTGAATCAACACTGTATCCAAATAAGTACAGAATACATATTTATTTTAAAAAATAACAACAGTGTAGTAAGAACCCTGTTACCATATAGGAATAAAAGATAGTAGAAGAAGGTCACTTAAGAATTTGGGAACATTTGGGAAAATACAAACACAGAAAATAGCAAATCTGACTTAGTCTAAGCTAGTGTATTTTAACACCACTTTCTGACCCTCAAAGAGATGTGGCAACCATCAGTGAGTACACATCCCTTTGCGGGGCACATCTTCCACTGTGATGTGCAACAACTACTATTACCAAATTTTTCGCTCTATAAGACACACTTTTTCCCTCCTAAAAAGTAAGTCTTATGGAGCGAATGCAGGCTTTGCGGGGATATCCCAGAAGCCAGAACAGCTAGAGGGAGAGCTGCACAGCGCTCCCTCTTGCTGTTCTAGTTTCTGGCTTAGCTGCGCGAAGCCTCCGCAGGGCATGGGAAGCCTTCATCCTGCTGCCCTGCGGAGGCTTCACAGCTCTAGCTTTTGCTTTTGCTCTAGCTTTTGCGGGAGGTGGGGGAAGGGACAGAGCACGCAGCTCTGCCCCTTCCCCCACCTCCCAGAAAAGCCCCAAGAGCCATGCTCCCTTTAAAGAGTCATGTGGGGCGTGTGTGTGGCTATTGGGGGCTTTTCCCCAAGGAGGGAGCAGGGCAGTCCTTCCCTCTCCTTGTGGAAAAGCCCCCAAGAGCCACATCCACACTACTCGCGGCTTGTGAAAGGAGCGCTGAGCAGAGCCTGGGATGCATACAAGCTCTGCTCAGCACTCCCTTTAAATAATTTTTCTTTTCTTGCATTCCCCCTCTAAAAACTTGGTGCACAAAACTGCCAGTGCAAACTAAAATGGCCCCATGGATACAAGCAGGTTCCAGGTTCCCCTGATTTCTGGGAGGAGAATGTGTGTGACATGCTAATTTTTGATTACTTTGTGCCTCATTAGGATTAAGTTGTTTCCAGCTCAGTTTTATCATAAAGCCCAAGAGAAGAACACATTCATTTAAAGTACCTGTCTATTGTTTACTGACAATGTAGGTGTGGCTAGACTGGAAGGGGCATCTGGCTGAACTCCCACAGAGTTCCTTAAAAGGATTGCATCCAATATTAAATAAGAGCTTTGTGTTACAATATAGAAATATAGGATTTCTGGGAAAGTATGCACTCTCTATTTCCATAATTTCCTGCTCTTCACTGGAACAGTCCTTCCTTGGTGGAATCCTTGGGCACATTTCCTTGGCCCATAATCCATCCAAGTCAGCTCCTTCTTCTTCCATAGGTCACCTGCTGGTTCGTTCCTCCTTGGCTTTTGATTAGTCCGGCATTATGAGAACTTTTCTGAGTATGTATTTCTTCTTTGCACATTTGGCTTAGACTACTGCCTAGGCTAAACAATACAGAGGTGTGGGAACAGTGCAATGGTTGGGCAAGCCCCTTCTTTCTGGTCTGAAAGAAGCAGCAAAAGGAGGCATTTGTACGGCTTCTGGCAGAAGGGGTGAGGATTCTGACGGGGTCCTAAGTACAACCCCCTTCTTCCCAATGCCAACAAGCACTGCTAAGTAGTCCTAACATAAATCATGATGCAAAGAGAAGGACACCCCAAGATAGACAGCTTAGTGCAGAATGTCCTCTGTGCCTTCTGTGCTGTGTGTGGCTAAAAAAATACCTTGGGTGGTGGGAAATGAGGGTATTGCTCTGGCCATCACCAGTTAAACATAAGGTGAGCATGCTGGATCAGGGCAATCACCCCTCAAGTCCAGCATCTCAACAGATTACTGTGGGATCCCTGTGGGAATGAGCTGGCTTCAATTCAAGACAATGTGGCTAAGGAGAGTCATCACCAAATAGAACAGGTTAGTCAAAGTATCTTTCCCTGTCCCAACAATCTGGTGCAATTAGAACAAGGCGGGGCAAAGTTCCAGGAAATTATTTAATCAGCTCTCAGTAATGATCTTGGAGTCATTGTATTCTATTCAGTGCCTACCAGTGTGTCCCTGGCACCTTTCAACAGCCCTGAGGTATGTCTAGCTTTGCCAGCTGAGCAGTCACCTGAGCAGTGCCTTGAGGCTTTCATTGCACTTTGATTAGTGGCCTGGAAGAACAGAAAAAGTATATTGTTTATTCTAATTCAGTAAGACCCAACACCAAGTAAGTGCAAAAACAGAGGCATTTGCTCAGAAGACACCTTTATCCATCAAGGACCCAGCAACTTCCTATAGGCCTTGGATGTGATAGCATTAGCTGTCTGCGTACATATTTGTAGCTAATGAGGACTGCAGTCAGGGACTGAAGAATATGGTTGGCAGTCTCAGCCATTGTGGGAGGAAATTTAAAGTAAACTTTTGCTTCTGTCATCAGCATTACCTATGGACTGCTTCTTTGGCTATAACAAAACAGGACTGACATATAATGGCTATGACAGAATAAGTTGTGACTTCAATGAACATACCTGTGTTGCCAGTGCTCTGAGTACAAATATAAGTAAGATTTGCCTGATTTTTTGTCTTTTTCTTTTGCAGTAGATCCAGGTTAAGATAATTGAACTTTAAGGGTTCTACTAGCATATAGGTCTATTTCTGGGGCAACTCACCTATGAAAAAGGTGAGGTAAGAAAGCTGTGGCGCTTCAGCAGTAGATGAATTAGAACTCCCATCAGGCTCAGCTAGCCAGGCCACCAGTCAGGAATGATGGGAGATGTAGTCCAGCAACATCTGGATCACAGTTTCCCGATCCTGAAGTAAGCTGAATTTGGGTGCTTATCTCCAAGCTTAGAGAAGTTGATTTGCATTAACTAGAAATCCCTTTTGACCCAAACCAATTTACCCCAGTTTAGTTTAGGTTATCAAACTAGACAATAAGCCTGGAATATACAGTGGTACTTCCGGATGCAAATGGGATCCGTTCCGGAGTCCCGTTTGCATCCAGAGCAGAACGCAACCTGTGTCTGCGTGTCTGTTCAGGTTGTGATTCGCCGCTTCTGCACATGCGCGTGATGTCATTTTGAGCACCAGAGCGTGTGCGAGTGGTGAAACCCGAAAGTAACACATTCCTTTACTTCTGGGTCACCGTGGAGCGCAACCTGAAAATGCTCAGCCTGAAGCAACTTCAACCTGACTGTAATCTCAATATCCCTTTTGACATAAATTACATTAAAATTGAGAGTCCTTTCACAGAAACTATTCAAAAGCTGAGCAACTGGGATGGGAAATGAAGATGCTTCACACCTTCATGGCTCCTTATCTCCCTTCAAGTAATTTTGAAATAATTCTCAGTTATAAAACGATGAGGAAGGAAACAACAGAAAGGAAGTATTCCTGTTGTTCGCTTCTTAAAATAGGCTTCAGTTACCCAGTTTGATTCAAATTGGGCCCCTCCACCCTGATGAACGTTGGTTCCTACTTCAACCATTGGTTAAGGCTGATATGATCCCCTTGCTTGTTCCTGATTCACCCACACCTTCTACCCAGGAGGGTGTGGGTGCCATTTTGTGGTTCGCCTCAGGTGCCAAAATGCCTTGGGGCAATTCTGGGTGGGATGGTGGTGCTCACTTGACCATCTGTTCCAACATCACTGCTACATTTTTGGAGGCAGAGCAGCAAGGGGGCAGTGAGGCTGGTGCAATGCAATGTCTTGCCAAGTGTCTTGCATTGGGAACAACAGGTCAGGGAAGCATTTTCCCCAACCTACAAACTGTTACGATCAACTAGAAGAGAGAGTGCAGTGTATGTCAGATGCATTATCAGATGCATATAGGAAGGCATGAGTCTTCATGCTACAAATTGACCTCAAATGAAGTTCTGCATACATTCCATTGCCCAATTTAATAATATTTTCCATATAGTTAGCTCTATTTTCCATATTTTTAGTTTGAAAAGGTAACACAGGCAACACAGAAAATTACAAATTACAAAATTAGGAGCAATAGACCTGCATATTTTTCCAAGACCTAAATATTTCTTTCAAATTCATTTTCACAGTGAAACCGAGAGTGCAACTTTCAAGTAAATGCACGTCATCCAATGATTGTTTCTCAGGCAATTACAGCTTCGCTGCAGCAGATGGTAATTTTTTGGGGATAAAGATGCAATGCTGCAACACTGAAATGTGTAACAATGCAACTCTCAGCCGTAAGTTTCTGCATCATTTTAGAATCATTAATGTTATGTATTGAAGTTCTCACCCTGGCCACCAGAGGTATTGTGTATATAGTTTTCACTCAGGTCCACGTCAGTTAATTTAGGTGGGAAACCCTGGGGTGTTGTTGTTACAATGTTGACAGCTGGCTGCCTATAAAAGCAGGCCGGCTGAGCTGTTCAGTTCAGTTCAGTTCCAGCTTACTTATAAAGAACTACTTGGAGAAATCTCTGTGCCGTCTGCTATGTCAACCCACTACTTAATAATTAACATGTTAGGGCTGTGCACTGGATTTGGCCAAGGCCTGGATCCTTAGTCAATCAGCAGTACTCAGAGGACCTGTGCCTCATTCAAATAGGATGAGACATCCTCAGATGACTACAGGTTGGGTTGAACAACAAAGGACTATAAGGGGCTCTTAAAGGGTGGAGGGTCAGGCAGGATGAGGAGAAAGTGTGAAAAAGAGGGACCTACTAGGCAGCTTTGTCTCTTCCTGAGAAGGGATGGCTTGCCTTACCAGCTAGGCCTCTCCTTCTTCTTGCCCCTCGAAGCAGCTGCATACAGGATTAGATCCTCCTTCTGATAGGTGGGAAGATTGTATTTTGCTTTTTAAGGGGAAGGGTCAGGGCTGCCTGGGAGTGGGCCTCAGCCAATAGAATGGCTGGGACAGGTTCTACAGGGGGGGATGTATTGGGCTCAGTAGTGGCGCCCACCCTGTGGAACACC
Source organism: Podarcis cretensis (assembly GCF_951804945.1). NCBI lineage: Eukaryota > Metazoa > Chordata > Lepidosauria > Squamata > Lacertidae > Podarcis > Podarcis cretensis. The sequence goes on along the minus strand of NC_137177.1, from coordinate 15,690,433 downwards.
CTCCCTTCAGATGTGAAGGAAATAAGCAGCTATCCTATCTTTAAAAGACATCTGAAGGCAGCCCTGTTCAGGGAAGTTTTTAATATGTAATGCTGTACTGTTTTTAACATTTGATTGGGAGCTGCCCAGAGTGGCTGTGGAAACTCAGCCAGATGGGCGGGGTATAAACAACAAATTATTATTATTATTATATAAGATCTGATCCTGCACAGTTCCACTGCCCCTTCAATCCATATTCTTGCTGGATGTTAAGATATGTGCCTTACAACCCAACTATTATATCCCAGTAACCTCCAAAATGACCCTCGAGCTGGTTCTGGTTAGTCTTTTAATGGGAAAAATAAGTATTATCTAACACAGAGATGCGAAAACAGACAAAACCATTAACATGCTCACTATACTTTGATTTCCCCCCCCCCACATTTTTCTTATTCATTTTCCAAATTTATAACAAACTTAAAAAGAAAACATCAAAAAAAAGCAAGCAAACAAACAAACATATATCCTAACTGTAAAAATTCCACTTCGGTTTTCATTGTTGGGTGACTTCCTCGAATCCCCCTGGCTGAGTTTCCATATACATCATTGTAGCAGTTTTTCAAAACTAGTTTCACATAAATTTACTTTGTCCATTAACATCTCTCTTTCTTTTCATTTGGGCTTTTAACCTTAGTATTCTATAACATCACATGCTGAAACAGTGGAGTAAAGTTCCCAGTGGAAGCAAGAAATTTCATCCTCAAAATGCTTTGGAAACAAGTCACAGCATTGACAAGTCACAAGCACACTCCTTGCCTCCCAATGGCAGGCCCTCCCCATTTTCACCTTAGAGCTTTCCTTTTCTCACCCAGCCTCTCATCCTGGGATATGTCCACTTCTCCACCAGGTTGAGATCCCCCCCCCCCAAGTCTTGCAGCACATTAAGCCTTTTATTTTATATTTAAAGCTTGAACCAATGCTTTCATACCATCACACGGTTGCGATATCTTAGCATTGCCTTCTCTCTCTCTCTCTCTCTCTCTCTTGCTTTTTCAGTGTGAAGGGGTTGCCTAAATAATGAAACATTGAAAATAAATGGGGAGGGAAAATGCCACATCTTGTTAAAAGTGATTACACACATATTACTGTACTCCAGTCCTTAGAAATTCTGTTAGAATAAGCAGATACAAATGACACAGTGATACAAAGGAAATTAGTAGAAAGGGGTATATATAAAATTAATAGCAATAATGATGGTAATGATGATAGAGAGAACACCATAAAAGTAGGAAAGGCAGGAGAGAGAAAGGGGAAATATGAGAAGGAGAGGGGGAGAGAGAAGATGGGGAAGAGAGGAATTTTTTTTTTTTTTGTATTAAGGGGCTTACTGGCTCTAATACTTGAGAGAAGATAGCTGTCATGACTACAGTAAAAACAAAACATACTGAAAAGCTACAAATCTGACAGTGCAAACTTGAATGGCCTGATGGATGCAAGCAGGTTCCAGGTTCACCTGATTTCTGGGAAGAGCAAATGTGTGACATGCCAATTGTTGATTACTTTGTGCCTCATTAGGATTAGGTTGTTTCCAGCTAAGTTTTACCATAAAGTCCGAGGGAGGAACACATTTATTAAAAGAACCTGTTTCTTGACTGTGTAAGTGTGGTTGAACTGGAAGAGGCACCTGGCTGTTTCCCACAGAGTTCCTTGAAAAGATTGGATCCAATATGAAAAGAAGAGCTTTGTGTTACAATATAAAAATATAGGATTTCTGGGAAAGCATGCACTCTCTATTTCCATAATTTCCTGCTCCTCACTGGACCAGTCCTTCCCAGTTGGAATCGTTGGGCACCTTTCCTTGACCATTAATCCCACCAAGTCAGCATCTTTTTCCATAGGTTCATTCCTCCTTTGCTTTTGATCAATCTGGCTTTATGTGGGCCTTCCTGAGTATATGATTCTCCTTTGCACAGCTGCTTTCAACTAATGCTCAGGCTAAACAATACAGAGGTGTGGGAGCATTGCAATGGTTGGGCAAGCCCCTTGTTTTAACCAAGCTAAGATACCTGAACATACAAACATTGTTAGGCCCGGCCAGTCTCTTCCACCACCTCTTCTGACTCTTTATCATTTCACTTAGTCGACAGATGTGTTCTGTCAAATCTCTGCTTGCCTGTTGTTTTCCATTAAAAAACAACAACACTGATGCTTTATATAAGGAAATACCATTATTCCCCATTCCAAACTATTGATTTGAAGGATAAATATTTTAGAACCAACTTTTGATTTGCCACAATCATTTATATTTATCATAATAAGCATAATGAAGCACACGAATACAGCACTCTTTTCTCTGTGTCCTGCATCCCATTTCACAAGGAGTTGGTTTATGCTGAAACATAATTACCCATCAATGTGAGATTTGTGAAGCATTATAATAGTATTTCTATTTGAAAAGAGCACTATTGCTCCAATTCCAACTCTTTCCAAAAAAAATCTGTTGTTCAACATCCTTGGAAAGTGAAGTCACTCCTATGAATGAAATCTGAAAAAGAAAAAGAAATATTCACATTCGTCATTTACTAAGGCCTTGGAGTTTGTGGTTCTGGCGGTGAATAATAATAATAATAATAATAATAATAATTATTATTATTATTATTATTATTATTATTATTTATACCCCACCCAGCTGGCTGGGTTTCCCCAGCCACTCTGGGCAGCTCCCAACAGAATATTAAAACAAAATAAAACATCAAACATTAAAAAGGTCCCTAAACAGGGCTGCCTTCAGATGTCTTCTAAAAGTCTGATATCTGATGGGAAGGCATTCCACAGGGTGGGCACCACTTCTGAGAAGCCCCTCTGCCTGGTTCCCTGTAACCTCACGTCTCATAGGGAGGGAACCACCAGAAGGCCCTCAGAGCTGGACCTCAGTGTCCGGGCTGGACGGTGGGGATGGAGACGCTACTTTATGTATACTGGGCCAAGGCTGTTTTGGGCTTTAAACGTCAGCACCAATACTTTGACTTGTGCTCAGAAATATATTGGGAGCCAAAGTATGGCTTTCAGGACCAGTGTTATGTGGTCTAGGTGGCCATTCCCAGTCACCAGTCTAGCTGCCGCATTCTGGATTAGTTGTAGTTTCTGAGACACCTTCAAAGGTGTCCCCACGTTGAGTGCATTGACTTAATTTTATAAAGTGTATACTTTTTGTTTCCTTTTAAGTATACTATGCTATAATGATTTTTATAGTGTCCAGATCAAGGGAACTAATGGTACTGCTCTATTCTGACTTTCTCATTCCACACCTGGAATGCTGTGCCCAGTTTCGGACCCTGCAATCTAAGAAAGATATTTAGAAGCTGGACCGTGTGCAGAGGAGGGAAACTAAAACGATAAAGGGTCTGGAAACCAAGCTTTATGTGTAATGGATGAGGGAGTTGACTCCTTTTCAAAGCCTTAGCCATTGGACTGTGACAACTGACCTCAGGATTCTGTCCTGTTTTCAGTGCTATTCAACATTTACATGAAACTCTTGGAACAGGAAATGCCACACCAACTCAGTGAAGGTTGGTTTCTTGGATTGAGTTTAAGATACAGGTGAGGACCAAATAGATTGCAACTTTAATTTCATTTGGCAGCAAACTTTGTGTGTGTTTGTGGGTGGTAGTTTCTAAGAGAGAGGATTCTTAAAGAGTGACTGTATTGGTAGGAATCAAGAGTGTGAGGCAGGGGAGACAGAGGGAAGTGCCAGAGGAAACAAAACTCCTAAGTATACATTGGAGAAGTTGTAATAAAGAACTGCACACACTTATCTACGCGGGGCTGCCCTTAAAGCTGACCCAGAAACTCCAGCGGGTGCAGAATGCCACGGTGAGGCTCCTTACGGCAGGATCACATTCATCTAGTGCTTTACCAGCTGCACTGGCTCCCCAGTGGAGTACAGGGTCAGGTTTAAGGTGCTGGTTTTGACCTTTAAAGCCCTATGTGGCCTAGGACCCTTGTACCTATGGGACCGCCTCTCCTGGTATGCCCCGTGGAGGACCTTAAGGTCCATAAATAACAGCACTTTGGAGGTCCGAGCCTCAAGGTTAGATTGGTCTCAATTAGGGCCAGGGCTGAAAAGGCTGCAAAAGTTCCGACTTGGTGGAACGCTCTGTCACAAGAGACCACGGTCCTGTGGGATTTGACATCTTTCTGCAGGGCCTGCAAGATGCAGCTGTTCCACCTGGCCTTTGGCTTGGACTCACTCTGAACCCTTATATGGGCTTTGGTATATAAATTTTCCCTTGGCTTTTTTGCTGGCCCATGTAGGACCAGCATGGATAGCTGGCTTGAGTGAATATTTGATTTTTCCTCCCTTTATGGTCTTGATTTATGGACTACTACTAAAATGAGGCTGTATTTTAAGTTGTATTTTAATTAATTTTTGTTTGTTTTTTGTTTTTCCCCCTATTACTTTTTAGTGGAATTTCTATTTGGTGTTAGCCACCCTGAACCTGGCCCTGGCCAGGAAGGGCAGGGTATAAATGAAATTATTATTATTATTATTATTATTATTATTATTATTATTATTATTATCTGGGAGTAAGACCCATTGAAATCAGTGGCATTTACATCTATGTAGACAGATATAGAATTGCACTGTAATCCCTTTGAAATAAATGGTTACTACTTCCAACAACAGTGCCTAGGAGTGTGCTGAAATCCCTACGCCACCTCCAATTTTTCCAGCCAAATATATTTATTGGTGAGGGATGGGGTGGAAACTTGAGAAGCACCTTTGCCTATGAAGGAAGGAGTTGCATTGCTAAGTAGGCATAACATAAATAATGAAGCAAAGAGAAGCCCACCTCAAGATAGACAGCATAAAGCAGAATGTCTTCTGTGCCTTCTGTGCTGTGTGGCTAAAAAATGCCTTTGTTGGTGGTATGAGCGTGAAATGAGGCTATTGCTCTGCATCCAAGAGCAATAGAAAGAGAAGAAGGAGATAGTTAAAAGCCTCCTGTTAGGGCTGACATATCATTAAGAGCAAAAAAAGGGCACAGCCAGAGCCACTGCTAGTCTGCCAGATGGGGAAAGAGGCATGAGGGCCCAGGGGCACTGCTGCCACACCTACACAGTTAGAGTGGGTTACTCAGGGACGTCTTTACCCGGGGGTGCAAGGGGTGCGGGGCACCCAGGTGCTGAATTCTGGGGGGCGTCAGGCGCCTGCCGCTGAAGCTGCCTAAGCTCTTAACTATGTACCTCAGGGATGTCCAACCAGTCGACCGCAAACTGGTCATGCCGGTCTATTTTTCGGAAGAGCTGCAGAATAAATGTATCTGGTAGCACCCCCTAGTGGTGTCTTCCATTTTCGCATGATCACAAAAACGGAAGATGGAGCTATCGCTGCCGCTTTTTATTTTTCCATGTTAGCGGTTTTTGCTGTTCCCCTCTGTAAAACTTAGACTTGCACCCCTTAAAAAAATCTCAACACCTTCTAGCTCACCCCCCCCCATTTTTTTTTTGGGGGGGGGGTGCTGGGCGAATCTTTGCACCCTGGTGGAACATATGCTAAAGGCGGCCCTGGGGCTACTGCCCTTCTGTCATGATAGTCCTGCACCCATGGATATCTGAACAGCTGCTCCAAGAAGGATTCTTCTGTACTTCAGGGTTTTTCTTATCTTTTGAAAATGGAAGATGGGATTTGAAGCAGGTATAAACAACGATGTAGTTGGATTTAATTCAAGACAATGTGGCTAAGGACAGTCATCACCAAACAGATCAGCTGAGTCAAAGTATCTTTCCCTGTCCCAACAATCTGACACGATTAGAATAAGGAGTGACGGTGTTTTGTAAGATAATTTAATTAGCTCTCAGTAATTATCTTGGAGTCATTGTATTCCATTCAGTGCCTACCAGTGTGTCCCTGGCACCTTTCAACAGCCCTGAGCTTAGTCTAGCATTGCCAGCTGAGCAGTCATCTGAGCAGTGCCTTGAGGCTTTCATTGCACTTTGATTAGTGGCCTGGAAGATCAGAAGAGAGCAGAAAAAGAATATTTACTTTTGAAATCAGTAAGACCCCACATAAAGTAAGAGGAAAGACAGAGGCACTGGCTCAGAATATACCTTTATCCATCAAGGACCCATAGACCTTGGATGTGATAGTATTAGCAGTCTGTAGATAGATAGATAGATAGATAGATAGATAGATAGATAATACTTTATTCGGCTATAAGCCCACAAGGTAAAACAAACAACTAAATTAAATAGCATTTCACATTCTAAAATATCAACTAAAATATTTCAACGCATAATCTCCTTCACATTACTTACAATCTCTAGATGTACCGTATTATGGCCTTGAAGATAAAGATGGTGCATAGAGCTTACTAGATTTTTAATAGTCATGCAGAATCCCATGAAGTCTTTTATATGAAAGAACTGCAAACAGGAATCTGGCAACCTGTAATGTTCTATAAGAGTCAATGTCCTGGAGTAGATACGCTAGATGTAATTCAGGTGGTTTCGCAACAATTTCCAGAATGGTTGAACTCAGAATCTTTGATCGGGGAACAGTGTATAAAGGGCAATTAACCAAGATATGATAAAGGGATTCGATTGATTTGTTGTCACATGAGCATAAAACAGAGATTTTACCGTTAGAAAATCTATTGCCCAGCACATTTGAGGGGAACACATTAAATCTGGCTCTAACAAATGCGAATCTATGTGACGCAACCGATAAGGTAGACAGATATCGAGGTATCTGGGACATAGATGTAATGCCCTGATTTATCGGAGGACATGTACTTCCACCTGTAGTAAGATTTTGTTGCAAATCAACCTCCTCCAATCTTTGTTTGATGACCTTTTTAGCTGTAATTAGATCTAACTTTAGTATATCGGAAGGAGAGATTCCATAAGACAACAGGTTGGAATGGATTTTTGTTGCCCATGGGCTGGTGAATTCATCTCTCCAAAGGCACTGAATAAGATGGTAATTTGGCAATTTATGCCAAAGGGACAGCCAATAATTAAAGGCATGTCTCCACATCAGAATCTCTAAGGAGGGGGTCTTAAGTTCTAAGCGAATGGCAGAGTTGCTTACACAGGAGGGTAGTTTCAAAAGGCGTCTTAGAAAAAGATTTTGCAATGTCACCAGAGGCATGAGGTTTACAAAGGCGCCCCATAAAGGGACCGCATAGGCCATAGTTGCAACCACTTTTGCACTATAAACTTTTAAGGCGGATGGAACATGCATAGCCCCCTCAGTAAAGAAGAAGCGTAATAGAGCGTAGATAAGGGCTTTAACCTTATTTTGTAGATATGTGATATGCGCTTTCCATCCCATATTATACTGGAAGTAAATTCCTAGATATTGAAATTTGTAGGCTTGTTCAATTGGCTTCCCCTCGAGTTCCCACCTATACAGTTTACGACTCCTGGAAAAAATTAAGACTTTAGATTTGGAATGGTTAATAGTAAGTAAAATTGTTTGACAATATAGCGCAAAGATCTTAAGGGCCCTCCTCAAACCGATTCTTGACTATGAGAGGATCACAGCATCGTCAGCGTACAATAATAAGGGGCAGCGATAGTCTGCAAGCCTGGGTGCATGAGTGGTGGTTTGGGCCTCAGCTAGGGGAGTTCTCATGTCACTAATATAGAGGTTAAAGAGATAGGGGGCAAGGATGCACCCTTGTTGTACCCCCTTATTTATTGGTACAGAGTTTGTGAGATCACCCTCAGGTGTTAACCTCACCCTAGCGGCCGTCCCTTCATGTAATTTAATCATAAGCCACAACAGCCTTTTATCTATGCCCCACTGAGCCAGTTTTTCCCATAACAGCTCTCTAGAGATACTGTCAAAAGCCGCCTTCAGGTCTATAAAAGCGGCACATAGAAGACCATGAGTGGGGGAAGAATACTTCCGCGCCAAATGATATAGAATTATTGCATGGTCAATAGAAGCACGATTTGGTCTAAACCTGGCCTGTTCATGGCCTATCAGATTGGAATCTTCGGCCCATTGGGTTAGTCTGGTTAGCAGGAAGCGTGTATAGATTTTCCCGATGATTGATAATAAACTAATATTACGATAGTTTCCTGGGTCCTCTGGTGGTCCTTTTTTATATATAGGAATTATGATAGACTCCTTCCATGATCTAGGTATCTGGCCCGTGGCATTGATTGCATCAAAGATTTTTGCAAGAATTTTGGCCCACCATGCTGGGTGTTGTTTAATAGCTTCCGCCGGGATCAGATTGGGCCCTGGGGCTTTATCAGTTTTCAGTTTAGCAATTAAATCTACTATTTCCTCCAGGTCAGTATCTGGCCATATGGGCAAGTGACTTGAAAGAGTATCAGAATGAATGTTAGAGATATCTGTCTGGGAGAAATATTTTCTTAGAAATTGTTCCCATGTTGGGGCTGGTATAACCGTCAATGGGTATTTCCTCGATCTTTTGTTGATTAAATTCCAAAAACCACAAGAGCTGCGAAGCTTAGAGGCAGCAATCAGCGCTTGCCAACGTCTTAGCTGCCACTCATGCTTGGCTGACTTCTGTGCCTGTTTGTAAGCAATTTTGGCCTGCAAGTACTCTGGGGGAAGAGTTTCCACCCCAGAAGATTTATATCTGTTGTAAATACAACAGAGAGAGAGTCTAGCTTGCTTACATTTGGAATCAAACCAAGGTGCACCGAACCTGGATTGATCTCAGTTAACCAGGTGAGCCGGCATCGTAAAGAAGCTAGTTAAATCTACAGAGAAGTGGGAGAACCACTCCAGTATCTTATTTGGTTCAGACAACTCCGCCACTGAAACAATAAGGGATTCGGAGATATTCCTCTGGAAGAATTCTGCATATTTTTGGGCCTGTTTCATAGACCATTTAATGCCTCTTACTTGAGTTGCGGCATTTAAACCTACATGGATTGGGTGTGAACCGCTAACCGGGTGCCAGTCAAGCATTAGCTTGGCCGCTAGAGGTAGGTGGTCACTGGATTGTAAAATAAAAGAAGTTTGAAAATAGGTCTTCTGAAACTAGAAGGTAGTCTAGGACACTGTTTGATGTTGTGAATTCTCCTGGCACATCCGGAGGGCAGTTGCCATTCAAAATGTTCAAATTCATACGAATGGCCAATTGATAAAGAAGGATTCCCGTCTCATTCACTCTGTTATCCTTAGATCTTCTTGATGTAAAAGAGATTAAATCAGATTTTGGGTAGGGGGGAGATACCCACCACTTGGCCTTAATTATCCCATCCCAGTTGGCGGCTGTACGTGCATTAAAGTCACCACCCATTATTGATGGAATATTAGGGTACATAACATAGCATGCCAATAAATGATCTTCCAGAGAATCCCATCTATAATGGAGGTCTGATATAAGACCACCTGGAGGAAGATAAACATTGGTGACTAATAGTGAGAATTTTTCGCTTGAAATCAGACCTGTAAAAGCAAAAGGAGGAAAAGTCTGAACTAGCGAGAGTTTAGCACTCATTTTAAGCGATATGGCGATTGCAAGACCACCTCTGGACCGGCCACCTTTCTGGGAGGGACTAGCTGGAAGTGATATCAGTTCAAAGCCATTTATATCTATTTTATCTTCTTCCCATGTTTCTTGCAAAAGGATTATCTGAAAAGAATTTATATAGGACAGAAATTTGGGATCTAATCTTTTCCTTTTCCAGCCAGCAATGTTCCAACTTAGGACTGCTAGCTGGGGACTTCTGTGTTGTTCTTTTAACAGTCAAAATGGCGGAGGGGCGGACTCTCTGGAAAGGACGGAAGATGTAACAAAAAAATCAGTTATTTTACTTTGGGAAGATGATAACTGTGAGGAGCCCTCCAAATTAAATTTTTTAACAATTTGGTTCGACTGTTGGAACACTGTGGTTGATCTACTAAAAGTAGATCCCTGAACAGGAAGTCTCTTCATTTCAAAATTCTTTGTACAACTTGACAGAGAAATACCCAGGGAGGGAGAAATTAAGTCCGTCGGAGGAAACCCTCTGGCAGATTTATCATCAGACATTAGGATGATTTTATTGATGCGTCCCATCAGGTCTTCAATCGTTTCCGACAGCGGGTCCCGAAGTGTAACGTTCGCATTTTCCTTTGAAGAAGGTAATTGAGGGGACATCACGGGGGCGGGAATTGCAGAAGACTCTCTCGGGGGCATCACTTGTGGACTACTTCTATATCTGGTCGAAACTGGAGAAGATTCTAGCTCTGGCATAGATGAGTGAGTTAAAGAGGGATTTGAGTCAAGCAGGGAAATCAGAATTTCGTCCTTAGGTGTCTTGGTCGATGAAAATAGATGGAGGTTAAGTGAGGATGGCAGAGCCTGGTCATCTCGTGATATAGCGCAAGGGGCAGAAACAACTTGAAGATTTGAGTCTTGCAGGATGGTTTTTGTTTTCAGAGTGGGGCTGAGCTGAAGAAGGTCAACCACTTCTGTCTGGTGAGCCCAAGTGGGGTTATTTGAAACATCGTTAGTATCTTCCCCTCTGTGTTGGACTTGCAAAAGCTGAGATTTAAGCGTGTCAAATCATTGCATCATCACCGACTGTTCTTTTGGTGGGAGGGCTCTGAACGAATCAATAAGTTCCCTTTCATCAAGGGCAGTCTGCAGATTTTCGTCCTCATATATGGCTGTTTGAGAGGGTATCAAGTTTGGTCGGGAATGGCACGCTGCAGAGTCATCGCAGTGGGGCCTGACAGTATATTGGAGTAAGGCAGAGTCTCTTGTCCTATTGTCCTCACCGCCAGGGCACCTATTTAGAAGGGGTTTGATCTTGCTCTCTGCAAAAACCCTCGTTGCTACGATGTCGGCCATGGTCAAAAGTGTTTTCCGCCTAACAATAATAGATGGTATCTTTTCAGAGTGGAACGCAAGTATCACCTTCAAGAAGTTGGTCTGCCGGAACAGGGGCATCACAGCATATAGGTCAATCTGGTGTTTCTTAATTTTTAAAAGTTTGCTTAAACAGTCTTTAGCCCCTTCTAGCGTTGACCATCTTCCTATTTCCGACCTGACAGAAAGGCAACTTTTCTTGGGTTGCAGAGTTAATATCTGATTATTCAATTGGGAATTTAAGATATATTTAATTTTAGTCTCCTTTATTTTATCTGAATTGGGGTGAGGCAATAAGTTTTTGACCTCACAAACTGAAGATTGTGTTGTTGATTCAAGTTTTTCGACTTTCAGCAGGATATTGGATAATTGTGAAGATACCTCAACCAGCCTTTTAAAAATACAGTGATGGGTCTTAATTACTAAGTGTAACTGCTCACAACTGGGGAACTCCCCCATATCAGATGTTAAACCATCTTCCTGTGATGAGAGTTTTTCTTTCGTATTCTCCTTTACAGGCTTTACTTTTGAAAAAAATTTGAGTCATCAGAATTGGAGTGGATTCTAAATCAATTAGAGGTAGGAAGCAATTTTGGGTTTCCACCGCAAAGCAATGCTTGGCATGGTCACTCCCTCCTCTATTCCGGTGTGGCACCAACCTTGATAGTTTTGGTTTAGGGGATGATAGGGGCTCGTCAAAGTCTCTCAAGCGTTTGTTCTGACCCATACTTTCCTCAGGCCAGGGATTATACGATTCTTAAAATAATATAACACTTGACACACAAATAAGATAGTTAAGACCACCAGAAGATGGCACCGTGGGTGAAAGCTCCTTGGATGGATACTAATAGTGAAGTTTTCCTCTCCACTACGGTAAAATTCACTTACAATATCAGTCTTTCATGGACACCTCACACCCAGTTTGCTGAAGCTTCTCACAAGGGAAGTATTGAAATGTGACAGCCTCAAGATGTCTAGGGAGTAGGGTGCCAATTGTCCTGACTCCACTGGCCTCTCTCAGCCCTCTATGACAGCAGCCTGGGCACAAATGATGTCTTATCCAGGATTTAAACACCACACAGCCTCTTCCTCTTAAGCCCTCTCTCCAATTAAGATAATGGTGTTCTCATCCCTTTTAGCAGCCGAGGCCGGCCCGCTGATAAGAGAGAAACAAGGAGCAGTCTGCAGCAGTCTGGAGCAGGGCCAAATCTCTCAGAGAGTTGCCATAGCATGCAGCTGCAGCAATTATATAATGCTTCAAAAAACTGACTGGGTCAGTTAAGATAAAATATAAAAGATTAAAAGAAGATTAAAAGAAGTCCGAAGAGCACCGGTAAGCGCGTCTTACCTCGGCGCCATATTGCCCCTCCTTCTCTTAGCAGTCTGTAGCAAATGAGGGCTACAGTCTGGCACTGAAGAATATGGTTGGCAGTGTTAGCAGTTGTGGGAAGAGATTTAGGATTATTATCACAAGCCATTCAAGCACACAGTCCTTGCAGCAGAACAACCATAGCACTAAATTAGTTGTTCTGCTTTAATGATGGACACAGTCATATGATCTCAATAGACTTTTCAGTCTTCTTAGAAGAAGTTACTGTCCATTGTCCTGCAGTATTCCTATCAGGGAGAGTTGACACCTTCCCTTCTGCCCTGTACCAATATTTGCTGCAGCTGCCTCGTTTGCAAACAGACAATCATCTGTATTCTCACTATCCAAAACCTTTTAGGATTCTTTAAGGAGTTCCTGCTTTAAAATTGCTATGTAGATACAGTGGCACCTTGGGTTACATACGCTTCAGGTTACATACGCTTCAGGTTACAGACTCCTCTAACCCAGAAATAGTACCTCGGGTTAAGAACTTTGCTTCAGCATGAGAACAGAAATCGTGTGGTGGTGGCACAGCAGCAGCGGGTGGCCCCATTAGCTAGAGTGGTGCTTCAGGTTAAGAACAGTTTCAGGTTACGAACGGACCTCTGGAACGAATTAAGTACGTAACCAGAGGTACCACTGTATAGCCTTATAAAACCAGGCAGAGGGACTTCTTGGTAGTGGTGCCCACACTGTGGAGTGATCTCCCATTAGATGTCAAGGAGATAAGTAACTATAGCATCTTTAGAAGACTCTGAAGGCAACCCTGTATAGGGAGGTTTTTAATGTTTGATGTTTTATTATGTTTCTGTATATTCTGGAAGCCACCCAGAATGGCTGGAGTGACCCAGTCAGTTGGGTGGGGTAAAAATATTAAAATTGTTATCATTATTAAGAGGAGAGGAATCCTTAGATGGAGGCAATTTTGAGGGGCTATTTTGTAGGTGGCTTCTGGGTTTTGCCCTTTCCTATTTTGCTCTCACTTCCTTTCTTGAGTGCCTTCTGCATTTGCATTGTAAATTATCTATATGAAAAAAAGAAATCTGAGAAGTGTCTATCAACAACTAATGAGATCATAGACAATTCCAACAGTGAGCTGGTTTGTCAATTCGTAGTTCCAAATATTCTAACACATTTCTAATATTTCTGATGTTATTCTGAATCATGCGGCCGGGGAGAATATAAATTTATATATTTTTATATATAAATTATGGGCATTTGCAGATGACCTTAACATCACAACCGAAAATCCCAGAGAGAGTCTTATTAAAATCTTGGAAATAATTAACAACTTTGGGAAGGTATTGGGGTTTAAACTGAACAAATCCAAAACAAAATTAATGGCAAAAAATCTCTCCCAACTGGAAAAAGATGAAATTGAAAGGATAACACAACTAAAGGTCTGCCAAAAAATAAATTTGTTGGGAATATGGTTAACACAAAAAAATATTAATCTTTATGAAGATAATTACATTAAGGCATGGTCTAAAGTTAAAAGGAATATGGAAATTTGGAGTAAATTAAAATTATCTTTTGTGGAACGTATTTTGGCTGTTAAATTAAATATTTTACCAAAGATGCTTTTTTTTTTTGTTTGTTTCAAGCCATTCCAGTTATAGGGAAAACAAGCTGCATTAAAAACTGGCAGAGGGAAATATCTAAATTCATTTGGTCTGGAAACAGACAAATAACAAAGCACACACTTCTTATTGACCTTAAAGAAAGGGTGTTTTTTTGGCATGTCTGACCTAAAATCATATTATGAAGCAGTCTGCTTTTCTTGGATAACAGACTGGGGTCATCTTAAAAATAATGAGCTATTAGATTCAGAAGTTTTGGTTGGCATGCATATTTAAATTATGATAAATCCAAAGTACATAAAAGTTTTACTGACCATATAGTAAGAAATGCTCTATTTAGGGTTTGGGAAAAATATAAAAGATTGATGAAACCTAAAACCCTTCGTTGGATATCTCCATTAGAGGCAAAGGCCGTAAAGAAGAAAAATATGAGCAGAAGCTGGCTAATGTATAACTCATTACTGATAGAAGAAGAAAATCAAATTAAACTTAGAGAATATGAGGAAATTAAAGATAGGCTCTCAGGCTGGCTGGGATATCATCAACTCTATGAGACATTTAAATAGGATGAGAAGAATTGATTTGCTATCGAACCCTCTAAATTTGAGAAGGAAATAGTAAATAATAATATGAAGATAATATCAAAGATGTACCGACTCCTCCTTGACTGGGAAGTCAAGGAGGAGGAGGTTAAGGCAGTTATGATTAGATGGGCTCAAGATATTGGATGCCCTATAGTGCTGAATGAGTGGGAAAACCTCTGGAAAACAACTATGACATTTACGGCATGTTATAACACTAAAGAAAACATGTTAAAAATGCAATAGAGATGGTATCTAACCCCATCATAGCTCTCAAAGATGTACAAAAACATACCACGGCCAAGACAGGAGGATCAGTTTTACTGGATAATGCCTCCATTGCATCCATGTGCAACCACAGCCCATTCCATATGAATCTAATATCCAAGCTTTCTCTGAAGGAGAGTCTCCATCACCGTTACTCAGCCCAGACACTAAGACATAGCAGTTCTGGCAGTTCTCTCAATTTGAGAAGTGAGTTTAGAGGGAACCAGGCAGAGAAACCTTTTGGTGGTGGTGCCCACACTGTGGAATGACCTCCCATCAGATGTCAATTAGGTAAGTAACTATAGAACCTTTAGAATACAACTTCTCCTACCTGGGCAGTTATCTTTCCACAAGGGTCAACATTGATGCCAAAACCCAGCATCGCCTGAGCTCTGCAAATGCGGCTTTCTCTTGATTGAAGTGTAGAGTGTTTGAGGACCAGGACATTCGCAGGGAAACCAAAATGCTTGTTTACAAAGCCATTGTACTACCAACCTTACAGTATGCTTGTGAAACATGGACCACTTACAAATGCTATCTCCAAGTTCTCGAAAGATTCCATCAATGGTGTCTCCGAAAAATCTTACACATCACTTGGGAAGACAGGCGAAACAATATCAGTGTACTGGATGGAGCAAAGATCACCAGTGTTGAAACAATGATTCTTCAACATCAGCTTCGTTGGACTGCTCATGTTTTGGGGATGCCTGATTATTGTCTTCCAAAGCAACTACCCTTTCCCAAACTTAAAAATGGAAAGTGTAATGCTGGTGGTCAACAAAAGAGGTTAAAAGACTGTTTCAAGGCAAATCTAAAATAATGTAGTATAAACACAGACAACTAGGAAATACTGGCCTGCGAGCGCTCCAGTTGGAGAACAGCCTTTACCAAAGGTGTCGTGGGCTTTGAAGACACTCGAACTCAGGACGCAATGGAGAAACATGCTAAGAGGAAGACACGCTTGATCAACCATGATCAACTCCTGCCCGGGAACCAATGCAAAAGGGAATGGAGGCGCAATTGCTAAGTTCACATCTGCCACATGAGTACTGGGCTGAGTCGCTAATGTCGTATTATTATACGTGGTTGAGAAAGTTTTCAACAGAGTTGGGAAGTTCTCCTTTTGAGAAACTGTTCCACAGAAAACCTTCTGTTGCCCATTTCAAGGTTTTTGGGTCTCATGTGAGGACAGAAGCTCCAGGTGGAGTAAAGAATGCCAGAGGCATTTTTGTGGGTTATGAAATGGGTCTCTACAGAGTAATTTTGTCTGAATCTGATCAGGTGATTCTCACAAAATTCCTAGAGAGTGCTCCTGAACAGGAGAGAGTGATTGTTCACACATTTCCCACAGGAGATGATGATTCTGATGATGATTCTGATGTTGATTTTATTGAATTCAGTAGTACTGATGATGACAGCGATAGCTCAGACAGCTCAGTTGTCACAGTCATTGAGAGAAAATCTCACATAATGACTAGACCCTCAGAAGAGGAGGATGAACCACTGATTACGCTTAGTACTGGTTCTCCAGAGAGTTCAAAGGCTGAACCAGAAAGCAGAGAAGAGCAGTACCTCTTACGTAGGTCTGAGAGAGCAACGAAGGGTGTACCACCCAAAAGGTATTCAAAAGAATTTGCCAACTTAGCTATTGCATGTGTTGCTGTTGTAAATGACCAAGGTCAAATTGAAGCTGTGTCTGAGTCAGAGACAAAGGCACAACAGAGAGTTGCTAACCAAGGTTAGGCAGATGCACTCATTCCTTGGAAGTCACACAACCAGAGAGGTACATTGGTAAAACCAGTGGTGGGTAGTTCCAAGGGTGGAGCTGAAACAACAGGGGAGTGTTATACATATAACAACTGTTTGTTTTCTTCTCTAGATCAGGCATTGCACGCTGCACACATTGATTCTTTAGGGGGAGGGTGTTACTATAAAGAAGCAATGCAGAAGAAAGAAGCAGCAGCTAAGATAGCTGCTGGTGGCTGGAAAGCCAGACAGGATGTTTATGACTGTTACCATGGCAATAAAGGGGCAGTCCATTCTCTGTATTGAGCACAGGATGTGAGCTCAGTGTGATGTACATGGGTGGAGTTATGATTCTCTCTGTTGTTTGTGAAGAGTGCAGACATGTTTATCTGTATGACTGCCAGAGACAGGAATAAAAGCATGTAGATACATTTCTGTCTGAGTCTGATTCCCCTCCCTGGGGAGCAGGGTGAGGGAGAAGCAGTGGTGTGTTTTTCTCACAGTCTGGGAAAAATCGCCGATACAGACCTCGCAAGTTTACCTGCCGGGAGTCGCAGGAGGGAGGTCAAAGGAATTCAGCCGGTGCCTGAAAAGGTAGGCACATTCCTCTGACCGAGGCAGAATTCCAACAGTCAGGAACGGATAACACAAGAAAATTTCCTTCCCATCTGCTATTTATTCAATGTTTACAGGGAGATGCTTGGGAATGCAGCCTCTTGGGAAAATGGCATAGTCCTGAGTAAATCTCCACTCCCCTTCTTTCCCACTTCCTCATTCGTCAACAGCAGCACCCCTCTATGGTTGCCTCTTAGGGCCATTTGTCTTTGAGCTCTTTGCTTGCAGGGTTCAGGGAGATGGTGGTTCTGAAATGCTTTCTAGTGATAACGTGTCAGCTAGCTGCTCCGGCTCTGCCTCCTCCTACTCTCCCATTATTTCCCAACTTCTCCCCTCATCTTCCTATGAGCTGTGATCTCCCTCAAATCTCTGTTGTAATTCTGAACTGTCTTCTTCTCTGGAAGGGTCAGGTTGGGGAGGCGGTCTCCACCATTCCTCCTCTGCCCAGTCCCTGACATCACTCCCCTCTCCAGAGTCCTCCTCCACCCATCCCAGTAGTTTTGTTCAGTTGGGGTGGCATGTATGCAAACCCTTTGCAAGTATGGTGAATGGACATGTTCTGCATACCCCCATGATCTTTCTTCCGGTCAATACCCCCCCCCCCCCAACAATCAGGTATTGCAACTTCTTTCTTTGCATCCTGGAGTCTAGAATTTGTTCTACTTCGTACTCTTCCTCTCCTTCTACCATGTGTAGCTGCCTGGTAAGGGTGTGCAGGCACGACGGGTGACAAGACTGATCTGCGCAAGATGGGGTGAATCTTCATAGACACAGGCAATCGGAGTGAGAAAGCCAGAGAGTTGATCTGGTCCACAACTTCAAATGGGCCCACTCTTTGGGTTCATTTTCCTGCACATGCCCTTTTGTGGCAAATCAGGTTTTGACAGCCACACCTGATCTTCCACATTAATCTCGGTGCCAGGTTGTCAATGCGCATTGGACAATATCTTATAGGCCTCTTTAGCACAGTCCGAACGCTCTTTTAGCAAAGTCTGCATTGCTGACAGTTCTTCTACAATGTCTTTTGCTGCCAGAACCGACGAGGTGTCACTTGGGGTTGGGACGCTTGCGAGGATGGTATCCATAACAGACAAAACCACTTTGTGACCCACAAAGAGGATGTGATAACCATCAATGTATGTGTATCCCTTTATAGATCACATTTTCTGCTGTGATCTGCAACAGCAGATATTCAGAGACTTATTAGTTCTCATACTGGAGGGAAAATAGCTATCATAACTATATTAAAAACAAAATACTGATAAGTTACAAAACTGACAGTGTAAACTTGAATGGCCCCATGGATACAAGCAGGTTCCAAGTTCACCCGATTTCTGGGAAGAGCATGTGTGTGACATGCTAATTGTTTATTACTTTGTGCCTCGTTAGGATTAATTTGTTTCCAGCTCAGGTTTACCATAAAGCCTGAGGGAGGAACACATTTATTAAAAGTACCTGCTTACTGAGAGTGGGAATGTGGTTGAACTGGAAGAGGCACCTGGCTGACTCCCACAGAGTTCCTTAAAAAGATTGTATCCAATATGAAAAAAGAGATTTGTGTTACAATAAAAAATATAGGATGCACTCCCTATTTTCATAATTTCCTGCTCCTCACTGAACCAGTCCTTCCCAATTGGAATCCTTGGTCACCCTTCCTTGGCCATGAATCCCTCCAAGTCAACTTCTTCTTCCAGAGGTCACCTGTTGGTTTATTCCTCATTGGCTTCTAATCACTCAGGCATTATGAGGGTCTTCTTGAGTATATGCTTCTTCCATGAAGAGTTGGTTTCGACTACTTCAGGCTAAACAATACAGAGGTGTGGGAGCAGTGCAATGGTTGGGTAAGCCCCTTCCTTCTGGTCTGAAAGAAGCAGCAAAAGGAGGTGCTTCTGGCAGGAGGTGTGAGGACTCTGACAGGATCCTAGAGTCAAACGGCCTTTCCCCCAAAGCCTTTTAAGGACTAACTAGGCTTTGGGAAGCAGCCCTCCTGTCTCTTTCCCAATGCTGCTGCCACCCCAGGAGCTGCTTCCGTGGCCCTTCTCTGCTGTCAGGGAGAAATCAGGACACCCTGGAATCAAGGCACAACCCAGGACAGCTTAATGAAAAGCCATTCCGGCCAAATCAGGACTGCTGAGGCCTATGCATTTAAATCAGCTTTAAAATAAATTTGCCTCCAAGGTGAATGGATTCTTGAAGTGTAAGGAGAATATGAGAACATTTACAAAGCAAAATGGTCAGAGCTGGAGGCCCATAGGATTGGCGTTAAAGTGCATTGCCTTTTGAATATGACTTTTTGTATGTTGTGCTTTAAAAAGGCTAAGGTACCTGAGCATACAAACATTGTTAGGCCCAGCAAGTATCTTTCACCACCTCTTCTAACTCTTTTATCATTTCACTTATTTGAGAGATCTGTCCTTTTGCATTGGGGTTAGATGACATAACCATGCATCAAAAACTGTCAAATCTCTGCTTGCCTGCAGTTTTACATTAAAAACAAAACTTTGATGCTTTATATCAGTAAATACCATACTTCCCCATTCCAAACTATTGATTTGAAGGATACACATTTTAGAACCAACTTTTTATTTGCCACAATCATTTATATTTGTCATAATAAGCATAATGACACACTATAATATAGCACGCTTTTCTCTGTGTACTGCATCCTATTTCCCTCCATGAACAGCAAAAAAAAGAAAAGAAAAGAGGAAGAGACAGGGATCCTAATGCCTGACTCTCGCCACTAGGAATCACTCTCACATTGCTATGAATTATTGAATTCACAAGGAGGAGATTTATGCTGAACCATAATAACCCATCAATGTGAGGCTGGAGTTAGATATGTGAAGCATTATAATACTTATTTCAACTGGAAAAGCGTTTGAGGCAGTGGAGATAAAGGGAAGTGCCAGAGAAACCAAAATTCCAAAGTATACTTTGAGGAAGTTGCAATACAAAACTATACAGACTTATCTGTGAGTAAGACCCATTGAAATCAGTGGCACTTACATCTAGGTAGACAGGTATAGAATTGCACTGTAATCCCTTTGAAATAAATAGTTATTACTTCAACCAAAAGTGCATAGGAGTGTGCTGAAATCCCTAGGAGTTTGCTCCAATCCTTCCAGCCAAATATATTTATTGGTGTGGGATGGGATGGAAAATTGTGAAATATCTTTCGGTTTCAAGGAAGGAAGCAAACTTCCTTTGAAACTGGAGGTGGAGCATAGATATTGTGGGTTATTTTGCCCTGCCTGAGTTTATCTAATCCTCTTTTCAAGTAATCTAAGCTGGTGGCCATCACTGCCTCCTATGGAAATGAGTTCCATGACTGAACTATGAACTGCATAAAATATTATACAGCATATAGCTTCTGAACTGCACTAACCATACTTTACCCCTTCTTTCAACTATTTCAGCTAAAATATTTGTGATATTATGGGGTTAATCATTAAATAGAATACTTTTCTTTTTTCTTTAATTTACTAAAAACAAGCAACATAATTAAGAAAAAATAGGTTTCTTAATTACATTAGGTTTCTTAAGTACATCGGAAATTTTTGTTAGGTCTAATTGGAGATGAATCTATATATGTCACAACGGCTACAAGGATACTCCTGGCCCAGAAATGAAAATCACAGGAGATTCCAGCATTGGAAGAATGGTGGAGTAAGATGGTGGAATACGCTGAGTTAGCAAAGCTGACGGGGAAGATCCGGAATCAGCACGACAAACTGGAAAGGACTGGAGCAAATTTATATTATATATCAAAGAATATTGTAAACATCTGAAAACATTTGTAGCTTTGAGTTGAAATGTTTTGTAATGACAATATAAGGAACTGATTTACATTTAATAAAGGGAAATATAAAAATAAGAGAGAAGGTTAAAAAGTGGTTATAGAAATGCTAAGAATAAAGTAATTACGTACTGAAGTCAGAAAAAGGGGCGGGAGGAGGTCGATGCTCGGATAGAGCAATGTTTGAGCATATGGATTAATGTATGGATATTGTGATTACAAAACACTGAAAATGTAATAAAAAATATTTTAAAAAAGAAAAGAAGTGAAGCATAATCTGCATCAGCAAAATTCTTCAATTTAATCATAGAATTGTAGAGTTGGAAGGGATCTCAAGATTGATCTAGTCCAACCACTGTAACTCCCCCCATGGGACTCGACCATGAGATTGAGAGTTTCATGCTCTACTGGTTGAGCTATAGAAAACCCACATCAGCAGTGAAAGCCACAGTCGGATTGACCTAACAGTGGACTAGACACATTTATGGAAGAGGCTATCAGTGGCAATTAATTTGATGGATATACCATTTCCAGTTGCTGGGGGAGAACAGGGGGAGTGGCCGACTGCCCTCCTGTTGTGATAGTCCTGTACCAATGGACATCTGATCAGCCACTCCAAGAAGGATGCTGCTAGACTGCAGGGTTCTTTTTGTCTTCTGAAAATGGAGAGTGGGATTTGAAGCAGGGATAAACAACTACGTAGCTGGATTCAGTTCAAGACAATGTGGCTAAGTCTAGTCATCACTAAACAAATCAGCTGGCTCAAAGTATCCTCTGCCTTTCACAACAATCTAACACAATTAGAACAAGGAGGGGCAAAGTTCAGTAAAATGATTTAATCAGCTCTCATTAATAATCTTAGAGTCACTGTATTCTATTAAGTGCCTACCAGTATGTCCCTGGCACCATTCAACAGCCCTGAGCTATGTCTAGCTTTGCCAGCTGAGCAGTCACCTGAGCAGTACCTTGAGGCTTTGATTGCACTTTGATTAGTAGCCTGGAAGAAGAGAAAAAGTACCGTATATTGTTCCTTCCAACTCAGTAAGGGAAGGCAAAACAGAGGAATTGGATCAGAATTATTTTTTCTATTTTTAATGATGAGCATAGTCACGTGGCCTCAATTGACTTTGCAGCCTTCTTGGAACAAGTTGCTCATTTGGAGCTGTTTGTGGTCCTGCAGTAACATTACCTTACAGTGGTACCTCTGGTTAAGAACTTAATTCGTCCTGGAGGTCCATTCTTAAGCTGAAACCTTTCTTATTCTGAGGCGTGCTTTCACTAATGGGACCTCCTGCTGCGCGCGATTTCCATTCGCATCCTGGGGCAAAGTTTGCAACCAGGAGCAGCTACTTCCTGGTTAGCGGAGTTCGTAACCCGAATCATTCATAGCCAGAAGTGTTTGTATCCAGAGGTATCACTCTGCTTTCTACCTCAGCCTTACTTGCCTGCCCCTGAAGTGATTGCTTTGCTGCCACTGAGTCACCCTCCTTTTTTCTGTGTGGATCAGTTTTACTGCTTGAAACCTCCATTGCAGCCAGGTGCGCTGCAATATGAAGTCAACATTTTAACCACAGCTCATCCTACACTTTGCAGCCTTACTGGGATGGATCTAGTATCCAGGCTTTTTTCTTCTTTAGAAGAGGAATCCTTAGATGGAGACTGTATTGAGGAGGTTTCTTGTAGGTGGCTTCCGGGCTTTGCCATTGCCTTTTTTGGTTCTCAGCTCCTTTATTGGGTGCCGTCAGAATTTAAATTTTATATTACCGTATTTTTCACTCCATAGGGTGCACCTGACCATAGGGCCCACCTAGTTTTTGTTGGTTTCTATTTCCCTCACTGAGCAGCAACTGCAGTCACAAGACATTGTTTTGCATTCCACAGTCAGAGTTACTGTTGGATTCCCACGGGAATGGGAGACTGGATGTGACATTCACTGGTTTCCTGATTTGCACTGTTCTCTCGGTTTCTTTGTTAGAGAGACGGTTGCTTCTCTGCTCTCACAGAGGCAAGATGCATGTTTGTATTCTCTCAGCATAGAGTGGAAATAAAGTTAAAAATGTGGCACATACTGCTTATCCTTCTGCTGTGTGGACTACTCTGCTTGGGCTCAAGACGAGCCTGTATCAGCTTCAGATGGGCCGAAGCTGGTCAAAATCTCACAGTTTTCAGAGGGGGAAATCAAGGGAAAAAATATGATTCCCCCCCAGCTCTGCGAGCAGCGCACAGGCTGCCGGCAGCCTGTGCGCTTCTCCCAGACCTTCTTCCTTCTTTTGCGGGAGGTGGGGGCATTCCCCCATTTCCTGCAAAAGTCCACAGGAGCCACGCACCCTTTAAGGAGCTCACGGCTCCTGTCGGCTTTTCTACGAGGAGGGAGAAGGGACTGATGCAGCCAGTCAGTCCCTTGTCCCTCCTCGGGAAAAAGCCCTCAAGAGTGGCCCTGCAAAAGCCGTGTGCTCTTTAAAGGAGCTGTGCAGCTTCTGCTGGCTTTTCTGGGAGGTTGGGGAATTCCCCCACCTCTCGCAAAACCGGAAGAAGCCGCATGCTCTTTAAAGGGGCTGCACGGCTTCTGCTGGCTTTTCGCAAAACCGGCAGAAGCCGCACGCTCTTTAAAGGGTGCGTGGCTCCTGCGGACTTTTCTACGAGGTGGGAGAAGGGACTGATGCGGCCCCCAATAGCGCACGGAGCTTGTGTGCGGTTCTTGGGGGCTTTTCCCGGCTGCCTCCCCCCCCCTGCATTCGCTCCATAGGATGCACACACATTTCCCCTTGCTTTTTAGGAGGGAAAAAGTGTGTCCTATAGAACGAAAAAGACGGTAACTGTATAGAAGAAAAAAATTGAAAAGTGCCTGTTGACAACTAATGAGATTGTGGTGAAATAATTCAGACAATTTCAACAGTGAGCTTTGAATTTCATCATTTTCTCTACGTCTTTATGCCAAAGTGTTGCCTGCAGCACAAACACGAAGCCTATAAATCCCTCCAAGTAAGACTCTATGTGCATCAGTTCTCTTTCTAGAATGATGAAGGCACTCCTGAGCACATGCCTCCTCTTGGCCCTGCTTTCTCCAGGTAAGTAGGAACCAGTAGGATGGGGAACTTTTACAGTAATAATATTTAGAGGACAGAGGAATCCGGAGAGCTGAATTTAAGAGAGCTACAGGAGACCAGGGTTCAAATCCCCACTCAGCCACAAAGCTCACTGGGAGATCCTGGACCAGTCACTATACCTCAGGTTAACTTACCTCACAGGGTTCTTGTGAGGATAGAATGGGGAGCAGAGAACCATGTACACAGCCTTGAGCTGCTTGGAGGCAAGTGCAGAAAACAAATAAATCAAAAAAATTAGAAGCTAAGAGCAACTAAAATGGATAGAATTTTAAAATGATATTTGAAATATGCTAGTAACTGAAGGTTCTATGAGTAGCCACTGGTAGCCTAATTCTGCATCATTTGCCTAAACCTTTTGTGAAGCCATTCAAGTTGGTAGCTTTGTCAGTCTTACGAGAGAGGGATCAAAATGTTTTTATTTCCACTTTGTCCATGTCATGCAGAACAGTATGTGCTTCCAGGAAGTCCCCTCTTTCTCCCCTCTTAACTGTCCTAACCCCCTCCAAAAAAAAGAAAAACATCATCAACATTTTTCATAGGTGAATTGCCCTAGCATAGCTAGTAGAACCCTAAAAGATCAACTCTCTTAACCTTGATCTAACCCTGTTCATTTAACTCTGCTTAAAACTGGTTGAAATGCAAAATCTGCTCCCCAACAGGTCTAGTAAGTGATGGGACAGAGTTTTCCTGCAGAGGGTACCCAGTTTCCACAATGCTTTTTTTTTTTCATGCCTAAATGATGGGATAAGCCTTCCTCCTGCTCATCTGGCCATTGCTCCTTTATCTAAGCTCATGTCTAAGATTCTAATTGAATTGAAGTGATAGAGTGGATGGGAGGAAAAATGGGCCATTGGATGGGGGGGGGGGTTACCTCTTGGAAATAATTAAACCAGTGTTCTGGCCAATGGTTTTTACTCATTTCATTTTATTGAAAGATCTTGTTAACTTGAACCCCATTTCATTTAAAAGATTGAATTCTCTCTCACCTCCTTCTCTGTGTCAAATGAAGGAAACCACAAAACCAAATAATAATAATGTTAATGACAATGACAATCCATGAACTAATCTTTTGCTCCTGTCCTCAGCATTGCCTCTGACTTGCAGAAACGCGTTTAACATGACTGGACTGACATATGATCGCTACATAAGAGAAAATTGTAAATTTGGTCAAGATTCCTGTGCTGCCAGTGTTCTGCGTACAAATCTAGGTAAGATTTATCTGGTTTTTTTGTCTTCTGTTTTTGGAATTACTAAATTAGTTGTAAGGAAGCTGTGGCACATAAGCTGTAGATGAATGAGAACTCCCATCTGCCTCATCTATCCTGGCCACCAGTCAGAGATGATGGGAGATGTAGTCCAGCACCATCTGGAGGATCACAGCTTCCCAATCCTGCAGTAAGGAATCACTAACATTTGAAAATGGGGAATTTAATATCACCTGATCACAAGCATCAGATTTCCATCTTGATGTGCATACCCACCCACCCCTTCTTTCCTAGAGTGTGCGGTTGCCATTTTGTGGTTCGCCTCAAATGCCAAAATACCTTGGGACTATTCTGGGTGGGATGGTGGTGCTCACTTGACCATCTGTTCCTACATCATTGCTACATACTTGGAGGGAGAGGGGAAATGGGACAGTGAGGTTGGTGCAGTTGAAGTGCCCTGCCAAGTCTTCTTCCTTGGCGATCACTTGTAGCTGAGTAAGTTTGTCTTCCATAAACACGGTTTTAACAATGAGTCCGTAAGTGACTGTGGAGGCCAATTCTGAATCCACATGTCCTTCCACAGTGGGGGCATTGGTTTCCAGACAGGAGTTGATCAAGGTGTGGATTTGCCAAGCGTGCCTTCCTGCTAGCATGTTTCTCCCTTGCGTCCTGAGTTCAAGTGTCTTCAAAGCCTATGACACCTTTGTTAAAGGCTGTTCTCCAACTGGAGTGCTCGCAGGCCAGTGTTTCCCAGTTGTCAGTGTTGATGCTACATTTTTTTATTATTTGCCTTGAGACAGTCTTTAAACCTCTGCCAAGTATCTTGGGTTGGGCAACAGGAGTTCAGGGAAGTATTTTGCCACCCTGTAAATGGTAATGATCGACTAGCAGAGAGAATGCAGTGCATGGCACATGTATTGTCAGAAGTATAGAAGAAGCCATGATACTTCATGCTGCAGATTGGACCTGAAATGAAGTTCTACATTCATTCCAAATTTAATGCCTTTTACTGAGCGCCGCAACCCCAGAGTCGGTCACGACTGGACCTAATGGTCAGGGGTCCCTTTACCTTTACCTTTTATGATTGTAATAAAGCTTTGAAAGCTTTGGTTGTATTTTACAAACTACGGTTGCAATCAAAATTATTCACGCCCCATTGCAAATTGGGTTTATTATCAAATTTTACAGACTTCTAGCTGTTTGCATTGAGAAAATCAAAGGCCATTGAAATAGCTCTGCAAAATTGCTGCTTCAAGTGGTTCCCCCAAATTCAGCTGAAAATGCAGCTTATACTGCCAAGAACAAGAACATTATTTATTTCGGTTGAAAGACCCACAAAATCATTTTCAAAAGCAAAATAAAAAAGAAATACAGGGAAGATTAAAAGGTGGTCACATTGTTTTATCCACAGTATGTAGGTTTCTATTTCTTATTACTTCTGAGAGGAACTTAGCCAAGGCCAGGGTAGTATCATCTGAGTTATATTGGTTTCTCTACTCTCACTATTATTCAACCCATCCTTGGCAAGCATCTTTTAAATGCCTGCAGAAAAATTGTGTATTCCACCAGGCTCATACAAGCCATTCAGAATACATCTTTCCATTGGTTAATTGATATCTGTTTCTTTTCTTTTTAAAAAGTTTTTATTGTATGCTTTATGTATTATGAGTGGAATCATTCTGATATTTTTCTTTCAATGATATATAGGTGTGTGTACGTATATATAAATTAATAAAGCCCATCACCTTAGATTGCAGAATTTAATAATATTTTGCATGTTGTTTGTTTGAAAAGTTCTCATTCAGACATTACAGAAAATTGGTACCATTACAATGAACGTGTTTTAGGAGCAATAAACCTCCATATCTAAATATTTCTTTCAAATTCTTTTCATAGTGAAATTCCAAGAGCAACTTTTGAATAGATGTTCGGCATCCATAAGCTGTTCCTCAGGCCATTACAGCTTCACTGCAGGGGATGGTAAATTCTTTCAGATGAAGAAGCACTGCTGCAAGACTGAACTGTGTAACAATGCACTTCTCAGCCGTACGTTTCTGCATCAATTTAGAATCATTAACATGTTAGGGTTTTGCACTGAATTTGGCCATGGCCTGGGTCCTTAGTCAATCAGCAGTACTTAGAGAATCTGTGCCTCCTTCAAATGGGGTGAGACAGCCCCAGGTGGCTACAGGTTGGGTTGAGCAGCTCAGGACTATAAGGGGCTCTCAAGGGATGGAGAGTCAGGCAGGACAGGGAGGCAGTCATGAGGAGAAACTGTGAAAAAGAGGGACCTAGCTAGAGACACAGGTGGTGCTGTGGGTTAAGCCACAGAGCCTAGGTTTTGCCAATCAGAAGTTCGGCGGTTCAAATCCCGGCAATGGGGTGAGCTCCCGTTGCTCGGTCCCTGCTCCTGTCAACCTACATCTACATCTGCCAGAGAAGGGATGGGTTGCCTTTCCAACCAGGCCTCTCCTTCTTGCCCCTCTAAGCAGCAGCATGCAGAATCAGATCATCCTTCTGATACGTGGGAGGATCTGATCCTGCACAGTACCAGTGTCCCTTGTCCCAGCCATGTTTTTACTGTATGTTAAGATATGGTTACACATCGCCCCTATAGCCAAGTGATGTGAGATTCCATGGGTACCAGGCATGCTGTAACCCAGGCTCTGTGTTTCCTGTGGGACCATAATGCACTCTGGTGTCTTTATGATATCTGGTTATGCATAAATATATACAACCTGAGGCCTACAATGAAGACATCCACCAGAACATGTCCTCTCCCTCTCATAGGCACAGCAGCATCCTTGCCTTGGCAGTTTGTCTTTTCCTGGGAATGGTCATATTTCTCATATTCCAATAAAACCTAATCCTGGTTTTATTACTACACAGGGAGCAGCTTCCATTCCTTTGTTGTGCTGCTGTGCTAATCTGCTATTTTAATGACCCACTTCCCCGAAACGGTTACCTCAGAAGTAGATTACTTCTGACATGAGTCATGTTGATTTTCTAGGGTTTAGAATTGTCTAAGGAAGTGTCAGTTATGTCAGTTTAGGAACTTTGCCTACATTAAGTAACCAAGTGGATAAGTAAAATAATAAAAATAAAAATCGGGGATAAGAATACAATCTTCAAGATGCCTTTATAACATTCCCTATGCATAGTTAGCCATGAATGATATTTCATGCAATATAATTGGATACCTAGGTGCATGAACAGCTCATAAACAGGTTATGGTCCCTTTAAGTTAACATTCAATTTGATGGTCCAAATTAGATGGTTACAACCCACCTATCTTATCAGGTGTCCTCCTAAATGACCCTTGAACTGTTTCTGGTCAATCTTTTAATTGACAAAACAAGCACTGACTAAGCGGGCAGTTATTCTTAATTATTATTATTTATTGAATTTATATACTGCCGTGTACCTGCAGGTCGCAGGGAATGAAGAAGAAGAAGAAGAGTTTGGATTTGATATCCCGCTTTATCACTACCCTAAGGAGTCTCAAAGCGGCTAACATTCTCCTTTCCCTTCCTCCCCCACAACAAACACTCTGTGAGAAAGTGCACAGAAAGTGACAGTTAGTTCATTGCTGAAGTGCAAAAGACAGCCAGAAACTGTGTACAAAGATAAGGGACTAAGAGCATACGTTTTCATACAGCCTACACCATAATAAATGGCAGGGAAAACTTCTGAGAGATTCAGAAGGGAAGAAAGTTCACACTCCCCCACCCCTTCTTTATGTAAAGGTCATTCATCTCAGAGAACAATGGTGACTTTGCCCCATGCTCAGTCCTGAACCCAGATTGTGTCTAGATTATATTTTATCCAAGAGTACTTGCAACTGCCCCACCAAAACTGGAAGGCCCTAGGGTGGATTCCATTAATACAACACAGAGATACAAAAACAGACGAAGACATTAATATGCTCACTATACTTTTGATTTTGGCAGTTCCTGATCGCAACATGCTGGCTGAAAATGGTTTGCAGTGCCCATCCTGCTTCTCCAAAGGGATGGAAATGTGTAAAAGTGAGAAGACCATCAACTGCCTTGAGAATGAGACCCAGTGCATTCAATCCAAAGTAGCTCTTATTACCGGTAACATTGCTATTCAGACAAGGAAAAAAGGCCTAGTAATTCTTGGTCATGCAGACTCTCTCCTTGTCTCCTTCTCTCCCTTCCTCCTTTTCCCTTGCATGTTGCTGGAACAATGAGAGGGATCATATCTCTCACTGACCCAACTCTGCACCCTTCCGTATTGTTTTGCCTGCCTGGTCTGTGTCCTTTAACTCTCATAATGCCACTTGCTTGTCCGGAAGGAAGATTCAGAGTGAGATGTGTATATAAAATACCCTTCTGAACAAAAGTAAAAAAGTGCATTGATTGCTTCACCCCAGTTGAATCCGGATCTCTCCACCACTGGGATGTAGTCCAGGACAAAATGTGTCCATCTTGCTCAAAACAAATATTTATTATGTGAAAGGAATGTATTACATTTCCTTAAATTCTGTGACAATGAGCAGTATCTGGTTAACTCAGACCATTAGTGTAAGGATTTACAGTTGTGCAAGAGAATTTCCTCTCTCTTCTGCATGTATGTGCTCTGAATCCTCCCAAAATCTGCTCCACAGAATTGGGAAAAACCTCAGAATTCATTTAGGGGATACACAAAAGGAGGAAGAGAGAGGGGATATGTTCCTTTCTACACATTATTTTGTTGATGTCATGATTTAGCTACATCCGTAAAGAGTCTTTAACCCAAAGTGTTTGTAACCCGAGGTACCACTGCAAATCAATTTTTAATGTGTCTAGATCCAGTTTTAGATAGATACCTCCCTATCAGCAAATTTTTCAGGAATAATGCTACATTGGGAGGAAATTTGGAATGAATGGGGGAGGGGCATATGGCTGATTTGCCTCAGGAGAACAGAGGCAAATTCCAGGCCATTTGTGATGCTTCTGCCCTACATTCTTTCTTCTCTCATTTCTGCTGCCCTTTACAGCCTTGAATTTGCTAGTTTCTCTTTTAAGGGTTGAGTAACAATTCTGAGGTGAGTACCTGATTGGCTCTTGGGATTCGTCTTTTTCACCTGCTTTATGTTTGACGTGTTTAACATGAAAATACCGTATTTTTCGTCCCATAGGACGCTCCGTCCCATAGGATGCACCTGGTTTTTTTGGGGGGAAATAAAGGGGGGAAAATTTCCTTTATTCCCCCCCCCCCAAAAAAAAGCAGGTTGGGGAAACCGAACCAGGTCGGGGAACAGCGGGATGGCGGCGCTGCATCTCCCTGCTGTCCCCTGAGCTTGTGGGGCTAGCCGATGTCTGTCCGGCGCATGGGGCGCTCTGCTTCACGGTGCCCCGCCCGCCGTGTGGCAGGCTGCTATCCGCAGCGTGGGGAGCCCTGTGGGGAACTCCTGCAGGGCTCCCCATGCTGTGGATGTCTGTCCGGCACACGGGGCGCTCTGCTTCAGGGCGCCCCGCCCGCCGGGCGGCAGGCTGCTATCCGCAGCGTGGGGAGCCCTGCGGAGAACTGTGAATGTGTTCCCGAAGTGCCAGGCACTCTGCTTTCAGGGCGCCCGACGCTCCGGAAAGCAGGCTGCTATCCACAGCCTAGACATCCCTGTGGGACCTCCCGCAGGGCTGCCTAGGCTGCGGATGTCTTCCTGAAGCCTGGAGAGCGAGAGGGGTGCGTGCGCATGACCCCTCTCGCTCTCCAAGCTTCAGCGAAAGCCTGTATTCGCCCCATAGGACGCACCCAGATTTCCCCTTCATTTCTGGAGGGGAAAAAATGCGTCCTATAGGGCGAAAAATACGGTAGATATGGTAAAATAAAAGGAAGATTCTTTGGATACTTAGATCAAAGTGGGGAAATGAGGGAGCCTCAGTTGGCACCCAACCATCCTGAGAGACAATGAAGTGCATCTCCAGCTTTCTTTGCTGCTGGATCACCCTGTTGACTTATGGCAGGTTCACACACTCAGGGTTCAGACACCAAGGAGGGAGTGTTGTTTTCAGATCTTGCTGTGTGGCTGTAGCATGTGACTTTTAATACGCCCGGGAGATGGGGGGGGTAGAATTCCTCCCATTTTATTGCAACTCACCTGCCCACAAGAATTTGATTTGGTTAATCTTATCAATTAGGCCTGTTTTCAAATTCTCTGATTTCATTATATCTTATAAGTATAACCTGTTTATTAAAAATCTTTGTGTCTTGAGAGTCCTTTGGGTATGATAGCAATTTTAAATTATATCTGATCTAACTTTTTTACCTGAACTTCTTTTAAAAACTAACTTATTAAAATTCTCATTCACCATCACAGGAACCATCTCCTAGTCCCTGAGTAAAGGACTAATGTCAACATTTCTCTCTCTCCCCCCCCCCCCAGGTGTAATTCAGCCCCACAGTTTCACTTTCCAAGGTTGTGGAACAACAGATCTTTGTGCCATCGGGGAAAAAAGAGAAATAATCGGAGATGGGAACTTTATCCTTTCTTTTTACAAAGAAAGTTGTTACAATGCTTCACGAATCTCACACCAGCCTGAACATGAAGAGTGAATGGGAAAGTGTATACCTCCAAAATCTATGGCAATCAGGGGGAATTGGAGGCCTAGTGTTGAAATTCAGGATCTCTGTTTCTTTCTTTTTTGCTTTTGGTTGAAGTAAAGGGAAGCAAGGGGCAGAGAAAAAGAGGTCAGAATACGGGAATTGTGGATTCTTACTTCACAGAATCCTGTTGTGTATCATTAAAAAACAGTTAAGTTTTCATTATAACGATTACAATGCAAAATAAATAGTTATGGAGAATCAAATGCTGGTTCTCAGATCTGTTTCTTTCAGATACCAATGCAATTATCATTTATTGCTTAGCCACACCGATTACGCAAGACGCTGTGGTAAACTTGCCCCCAGCCGCTCGCCCCTCCCTCACCTGTCTTTGCTCTCCGGCCAGACCAGGTTTCTTGAGCAGGGCTGGCAGGCATGTCTATGTTTTACAGAAACAGAATAAATTAGAACCGGTAGGACTGCCACCACTCCCTTAGTTCTGGGGAACCCAGAGCCACAATCCAGGGAGAAGGCTGTGCCCCGTTATTGCTGGTTATCCCCCCCTCCAGTAGTTGTATCCACAGACTTGCAGACAGAAATTCTACGGTAGAGTGCAACCAAGCGTAAGGCTAGGAATTAGCTTTCCCCCCCGGAAAGGCACACAAACCAAACAGTTTCTTCTTTAAAATTTATTTTAAAAGAACTTAAGAAAACAATCTAAAATAGCAGGCACTTCTTTAGTAAGTTACAAGCAAGAAAATAAGAACATTGTGAAATCTAACTGACTTACATACTCACGACTAAGGCACAGATAGAATAGTTAAAGTCCTTTCAATGTTCCGCATTCAGAGGCTTTCACAATTCTCCATCACAAAGGATGAATGGACGGCTACTGAGTTGGAACATCAGCAGCCGGGCGATTTGCGGATTGCAGAGTGCGCCTTCTCAGCCATTCCCAAGATCTTTTATCCCCAATTTGCATGTAGCGTCGGAACCCCCGAAACCAATCATAACTCCTGATTATTTTTAAATTCTCCAATGACCGACTTGCGGGCTAATCAATCTAACTTCTGGCAGCTGGACCCATTAAGAACCCAGAGCCTAAATGAAAGGAGTTTCCTCCCTTCCATGGAGCTTATGCAGATGCACATTCCCAGGCAATCAAGGCAGATAACATCACTGAGGGGATGTACATAACTTGCTTTCATTAAATCAGAGGTTTCCTTTCCCATAGTAAACCTCTCACACCCTGGAAGCCTGTTAGTCTGAGGTTAAAGGGACAAGACTTATTTCCCATGGTCCTTGTGGCTTGTTGGTTACCCACAAGGCCTCACTCTCGTTGCTTGACCAAGGAACAGCTTCTAAACAAACACTAACTTTACTACAGACGCAATACATAAAACAGAATAAAAACAAAATTAACACATTGCACAACTAAAATTATTATTAGAATCAGATGATTCATTAGATAAGAGGTTTCTCCTTTGAAAGATTTAAATTAGGGCATATTTTAAGGCAGAGTTTAGTGGAATTCAGCTCCGGCACCTCTCAGGTTAGTGCCATTGCCATTCTAAGAGATCAAGGAACAAGTTCGTGGTGAACTCTGGCACCTGCAAATCTAGGAAAATAGCACTGATCCCTACAAACTTTTCTCCTTATAATCGTAACTGTAAAGGCAACACAGATCAATTTTTCAGAGGGGTAAGGGGATTTGTCCCTTAATAAATAGTTAGTCATATAACCAATCCATCTCTCAATTGGGAGATTTAAATATTTGAACAAAGCTTCTCTTTGTCCTCATAGATGGAACAAACCAGTAACTATTTGGGTGAATATTCAGGCCCCTTACCTTTACATAGGCAAATCACATAGGGGATCTGGCGAGAGCAGCCTTCAACTATGACAGAGTTGTAAAAGCTTTTCCCCATTTGGTAATTGTGATGTGCTTACATAGTGAGGGAGCTGAATGGGTAGTTTGGCACCGACCCCTCTCGCTCTCCAGGCTTCAGCGAAAGCCTGCATTCGCCCCATAGGAAACACACGCATTTCCCCTTCATTTTTGGAGGGGGAAAAGTGCGTCTTATAGGGCGAAAAATACGGTATATGATTATGAAATCTTCTATGTACTTTGGCCTTATGATACCATAAATACACTTGCCAATAAAATCTATTATCATAACCTTCCAGATCCAGCAGATCAGATTGTTTTAGAATTATCCACTCCCAGATCCAGCAAATGCAGGATGCTTCATAATATAGTCTTAAATCTGGTAGAGAGAAGCCTCCTCTGTCTTTAACATCTATTAATAATTTATGTTTTATTCTTCGTTTCTTCCCTCTCCAGATATATCTTGAAATATCTCTTTGCTACTCTTTGAAGCAGCTCGCATTGCTTATCACAGGGATTGATTGGAATAAAAACAACACTTTTGGCAAAACACTCATCTTGATCACTGGCATTCTGCCTAATATAGACAAATTCATCCTTCCCCAGATTTCTAATTTCCTTTTTTCCTTTCCATAATTTTCATAGTTGTCTTTAAATATATTAATATCCTTAGCTGTCAACCATATTCCCAAATATTTAACTTTTTAAAATATACCTATCTCTGTCTTCTGCTGTATCTCCTTTTTATCTTGCTCTGAAACATTCTTCACTAAGAGTTTAGTCTTATTCTTATGAAATTAAAAACCTAATACCTGTCCGAATTTCTGTATTTTTTCTAATACTTTCAATAGTGAATTTTGGGGGTCATCAACCATTATAACAAGGTTGTCTGCAAATGCTTTCAATTTATATGCTTTATTTCCTACTACTATTCCTCTAATAGTTTTTTCTGCTCTTATGTTTCTCACCAGGACTTCTCATATTAAAATAAACAATAATGGTGATAAGCGACATCCTTGTATTGTCCCTTTCATGATTTTACATTTTTCTGTAATAACATTATCAACAATTAATCTTGCTTGTTGCTCTGAATAAATTGCATCTATTCCTCTTCTAAACCAAATTCCATCTCCTCTAGAACCTTATGCATAAATGGCCAAGAGATATTATCAAATGCCTTTTCAGTGTCAATAAACATCAATGCTGCTTGTTTTTTGTTTTTTACTTCCAGGTATTCTGGAGTCCTTAGCATGTTAGGGCTGTGCCCTGTATTTGGCCATGGCCTGGATCCTTAGTATATTAGCAGAGAACCTGAGCCTCATTCAAATGGGGTGAGATTTGAAGCCCCACATGGATACAGGTTCAGTTGAGCAGCTCTAGGACTATTAGGGGGGTAGAGGCAGGCAGGATGGAGAGGCAGGCATAAGGAGAAATTGTGAAAAAGATGGACCTACTGGGCAGCTGAGAAGGGATGGGTTGTCTTTCCAAAAAGGCCTCTCCTTCTTCCTGCCCCTTGTAGCAGCAACCTACAGGATCAGATCCTCCTTCTGATAGGTGGGAGGATCTGATCCTGCACAGTGCCAGTGCCCCTTGTCCCAGCCATATTTTTACTGGATGTTAAGATGTTGTTACACATCACCCCTATATCCAAGTGATTTGAGATTCTAGGGGTACCAGGCGTGCTTCAACCCAGGCTCTGTGTTTCTTGTGGGACCAAAATACACAGCTGACATTGTGGTGCCTTTATGATTTATTTTTTATTTATAAATAGATACAACCTGAATCCTACAATGAAGGTGTCCACAACAAGGAGTTCTGTCCCTCTCATAGGCACAGTAGCATTCTTGTTTTGGAAGCTTGTCTTTTCCTGAGAACGGTCACATCCCTCATATTCTAATAAAACTTAACCCTATTACACAGGGAGCAGCCTCCATTCCATTGAGGTGTTGCTGTGCTAATCTGTTATTTTAATGACCCACTTCTGCAGATGGTCACCTCACAAGTAGATTGTTTCTGACATACATCAAGATAATTTGCTAGAATCAAGAGGTGTCTAACAAGCCAAAATTAAGACCTTGGCCTAGGTTAATTAACTCAGTGGGTAAGTCCCCCCAAAAAGACCTGGGCCAAGAATACAAAGTTTAAGAAACCTTTATAACATTCCCTATGCTTTTTAAGCCTGTGAATGATCTATTTCAAACAGAATAATTGGATATCTAGGCTCATGAACAGCTCATGAACAGTTTATGGTCCCTTCAAGTTAATATTCAATTGTTTTAAATATTGACCTTACAACCCACATATCTTATCTGTGTCCTCCTAAATCAGCCTTGAGCTGGTCCTGGTCAGTCTTTTAATTGGCAAAATAAGTGAATTATCACACACAGATACAAAATTAGACAAAACCATTAACATGCTCCATATATTTGTGATCTTGGCAGTTCCTGATCGGAACATGATGGTTGAAAATGGTCTGCGGTGTCCAGCCTGCTTCTCCAAAGGAAACAAAAAGTGTAAAAGTGAGAAGACCGTCAACTGCCTTGAGAATGAGACCAAGTGTGTGGATTTTAAAGGAGTTTTTACTAGAGGTAACACTGCTACTCAAACAGGGGGGAAAGGCCTAGTCTTCGACTGGGTCATAGAGACTCCCTCCTGTTTTCCTTCTCCCCCCCTTTCCCTTTCATATTGCTGGAAAAGTGAGAGGGAACACATCACTCACTGGTCTCTCTCACTGGTCCCACTCTGCACCCTTCCTTAGTATTTTGCCTGCCTGGACTGTGTCTTTTATCTTTCATAATGCCACTTGCTTGTACAGAAGGAGGATTAAAAGTGAGATATGCATATAAACTACCCTTCCAAACAAAAGTAAAAAGTGCATTGATTGCTCCACCCCAGTTGCATCTTGATCTCTCTACCAATGAGATGCAGTCCAGGACAAACTATGTCCCTCTTGCTCAAAAAACATATTTATTATGTGAAATGAATGTAATAGATTTCTTTAAATTCTGTGACAATGAGCAATATCTGGCTAACTCAGACGTTCAGTGCAAGGATTTACAGTTGTGCAATAGAATACAGTGGTGCCTCGTAAGACAAAAAGAATCCGTTCCGCGATTCCCTTCGTCTAGCGGTTTTTTGTCTTGCAAAGCAAGCCCATTGATGGCTTAGCGGATTAGCGCTATTAGCGGCTTATCGGCTTAGCGGATCAGCTGATAAGCGGCTTAGCGGCTTAGAAAAAGGGGGGGAAGGGGAAAAAACCCACAGGAACTCGCAAGACATTTTCGTCTTGCAAAGCAAGCACATAGGGAAATTCATTTTGCGAAGCGCCTCCAAAACGGAAAACCCTTTCGTCTAGCGGGTTTTCCATCTTGTGAGGCGTTCGTCCTGCGGGGCACCACTGTATCTGGGCTCTTCTGCCTACATGTGCTCTGTTTCCCCCAAAATCTGCTCCACAATTGTGGAAACTCCCGGAATGGATTTAGGGGATACACAGGGGGAGGAAAAGAGGGAGGCTATGTTCCTTTCCAAAAGCATACATCATTTTGTCGATGTCATGAGTTAGCCACATTCGTAAAAATATAAAGCGCTTTATATGCGTTATAACATTATGGAATTAATGTTGTGGAGTCCCGTCTTTTACCAATGGGACTTCCATGTATGAAGTTTACAACGTATTAAACTGAATCACTTTTTTGATGTGTCTAGATCCAGTTTTAGATGCATAGCTCCATATCAACATAGTTTTGAGGAATAATGATGTTTTGAGAGGGGAGAAATTGCCAAATCCCTCCTTTCTGAAAAGAAGAGGGGATTTGGAATGAATGGAGGAGGGGTGTATGGGCTGATTTGCCCCATGAGGGAAGAGGCAGAGTCCAGGCCATTTGAGCTGCCTTTGACATACATTCTTTCTTCTCATCCTTCTCCTGGCCTTTACACCTGGGCTTTTGCTAGTTTCTCTTTTGAGGGCTGAGTAAGAATTCTGAGGGGAGTTCCTGATTGGCTCTTGGGATTCCCCCTTTTCACCTACTTCATGTTAGATGGGTTTGAAATGAAAATAGATATGGTAAAGTAAAAGGAGGATCCTCTGGATGCTTAGATCATAGTGGGGCAATGAGGGAGCCTCAGTGGGCCTCCAACCGTCCTGAGAGACAATGGAGTGCACCCCCAGCTTGATTAATGCCAGATCCACATACTCAAGGCTTGTTTTCAAATCCTCTAATTTCAATATATTTTATAAATATAGCCTGCTTATTAATAATCTTGATTTCTTGAGACTCCTTTGAGTATGATGGCAATTTTGAATTACATAAGAGTTATTTTTTTACCCAAACTACTAATGGTGAAAATTATGAAACCCAGCCAGATGGGTGGGGTATAAATAATAAATTAGTAGTAGTAGTAGTATTCTTGTATATTCATGTTTGGATGAAATTATAATATTGTTCAGATTTCTGAAATATACATATTTTAAAATTCACCATCACAGGTACCATCTTTTAGTCCCTGGATAAAGGACTTATGTCAGCATTTCTTTCCTTTTTTCCAGCTTATTTTTTCCACAACAATGTTTCTTTCCAAGGCTGTGGAACAACAGATTTTTGTCGCATCTGAAAAAAAGGAAAAAGAGTTGGAGTAGGGAAATATATCCTTTTAGTTCTGCGAGAAAGATGTTATAATGCTTCACGAATATCACACCAGCCTGAACATGAAGGGTAATTTGCACAGTGTAGGCAATGAGGGGGAATTGGAGGCCTAGTGGTGAAATTCAAGACTCAGGAAGTCTAGTTCTTTCTTTTTTGCTTTTGGTGGAGATAAAGGGAAGCAAGTGGTAGAGAAAAAGGGGTCAGAATGTGGGGGTTCTAACTTCAAAGAGCCCTGTAGTGTATCATTAAAAAGCAGTTGTTTTCATTATGATTATTACAATACAAAATAAATGGTTATGGGAAATAAAATGCTGGTTCTTGGATGTTTCTTTCAGATTCAAATGTGATTAATATTTATTGGTTGAGCCGAAGATATTACAAAAGATAAAATACATAAAATGGGATAAAAACATAATAAAATACATTACACAGCTAAAATCATTATTAAAATTGAATGTTTTCTTAAATAAGAGGTTTCTCCTCTGAAGAATTTGACTCGGGGCATCTTTTCAACTCGGGCAACTTTCAGGTGGGTGCCATGACCATTTTAAGAGAACAAGGAAGAATTCCATGGTGAGCTCTTGCACCTGTAAATCTAGAAAAATAGCACTGATCCTGTACTATTGCCATTATAATCATCCTGTCTTTTTATAATTAAGTTATAGTTTTTCTTCCATTACCAATTGATTAAAAACACCAAGTCTTCTTTCAGATGAATACTTCGAAATGGAGAAGCATGTAGGCTGAAAGTTACAGGACCCTTGGGGCAATCATGGTGGAGCTTCAGTATCAGGATTCAGGTTCAGTTTTCCAGTCAATGGTATATCATTCCTGGACTCAGTCAGCTCATCTCTTCTGATACTAATCTACAGGCCAAGGCATTAGTAGTATAAGGATACTACCTCCTGTCAATTGCTTATGCCCCACTGCCATAGAGTTTGATTGATGATGTCATATGACACTCCACCCCATAAGTCCCATCTAAGAAGGCCCACCTCCAAGGGCCACTATGAAATAACCTGGGGACGGGCATCCACGTAACCCATCTGTGATGATGACACACTACTGCCTCCTTCAAGTAGGCAAGGACCATCCCCTCTTGCACGGAAACATTAATCACATTTTGAGCCAGTCAGCTGTCCCCTCCCTGCTACTTCTCCTCAGAAAAGAGGGGCAAGGGGCAATGTGCTTGAATCTTACCAACCGACCCTCATCCAACACAACAGGGCTAGACAGTTCTCTAGACACCCCTTGAGATTCAACCTCGAAATGCTTTGCAAACAATTCACAGCATTGACAAGTCACAAGCACCCTCCCTGGCTCCCAGTGACAGGCCCTCCCCATTTTCACCTTGGAACTTTTCTTTTCTCACCCTGCTTCTCACCCTGGGAGATGCCCAATTCACCACCTCTCTACCTGGATACTGGCACCAGCTTTAGATTCCCCACCACCACCACTTGACAGCACATTAAGTCTTTTCTTTTCTTTTATTTTTAAAGCACGGACCAATACTTATCACCATGTCTTTTTGATACATACTGTACCAATGTCGTGTCATCTCCACCCCCCCAACTCTCCTTTAGTGGTTTCCTAAATAATGAAAAATTGAAAATAAACAGGAGGGAAAATGCCACATTTTGTTAGATGTGATTACAAACATATTCTGTTGTTTAGTCGTTTAGTCGTGTCCAACTCTTCATGACCCCATGGACCAGAGCACGCCAGGCACTTCTGTCTTCCTCTGCCTCCCTCAGTTTGGTCTACTAACTCATGTTAGTAGCTTCAAGAACTCTGTC
Source organism: Podarcis cretensis (assembly GCF_951804945.1). NCBI lineage: Eukaryota > Metazoa > Chordata > Lepidosauria > Squamata > Lacertidae > Podarcis > Podarcis cretensis. Next base: position 15,650,465 of record NC_137177.1, on the reverse strand, counting down.
CAACCATCTCGTCCTCTGTCATCCCCTTCTCCTTGGGCCTTCAATCTCTCCCAAGATCAGGGTCTTTTCCAGGGAATCTTCTCTTCTCCTTTCTCCATCCCTTCAAAATTCTGTTAGTATAAGCCGATTCAAAGGAAATGAATAGAAAGAGGTATATTTAAAAAATATTAATAGCAATAATGATGGTCATGTTGATGATGATGATATTAGGGTGTATAAAAGAGAGAACACAATAAAAGCAGGAAAGGGAGGAGAAAAGAAAGGGCTAAATATGAGGAAAAGTGAAGGAAAGAAGGAAGGAAGGAAGGAAGGAAGGAAGGAAGGGCAAAAGAGAAAGATTGGGAAGGGAGGAATGTTTGTGTGTTTTTAAAATGCAGATGAAAGCTGTTCAGAAGTGAGATCACTGAAAACTGGTTACAAGAAGAGCTTGTTCTCTTGTTGGCTCTTAAACACAAGGCCAAACTCCCAGAATATTAGTATGTCAACACTCTTGCTAACAATTCTTCCCTTCAGGTCCAGGAAACACCTGTGGGTACAAAGGACATCTGAGTGATTCCAGAAAGCAGGAGCTAAATCACCAAAATATATAGCACAGGATACTCAAAGAGACCTGATGCACTGGTTTGGATCAAAAAATACAGAATTACATATTTATTTAAGACAAATAAAACAACAGTGTAGTAAGCACCCTGTTACCAAATAGGAATAAAGGATGGTAGAAGAAGGTCAGTTAGGAATTTGGGAACATTTGGGAAAATATGTACACAGAGAAAAACAAGTCTAAACTAGTATATTTTAACAGCTGTCAGGTGGCAGAGGAACCAACAACCACGGCAGGTTGTCAGTGTTACTATAAAGAAGCAATGCAGAAGAAAGAAGCAGCAGCTAAGATAGCTGCTGGTGGCTGGAAAGCCAGACAGGATGTTTATGACTGTTACCATGGCAATAAAGGGGCAGTCCATTCTCTGTATTGAGCACAGGATGTGAGCTCAGTGTGTGACTTATGACCTGTACAGGATGTACATGGGTGGAGTTATGATTCTCTCTGTTGTTTGTGAAGAGTGCAGACATGTTTATCTGTATGACTGCCAAAGACAGGAATAAAAGCATGTAGATACATTTCTGTCTGAGTCTGATTCCCCTCCCTGGGGAGCAGGGTGAGGGAGAAGCAGTGGTGTGTTTTTCTCACAGTCTGGGAAAAATCGCCGATACAGACCTCACATGTTTACCTGCCGGGAGTCGCAGGAGGGAGGTCAAAGGAATTCAGCCGGTGCCTGAAAAGGTAGGCACATTCCTCTGACCGAGGCAGAATTCCAACAGTCAGGAACGGATAACACAAGAAAATTTCCTTCCCATCTGCTATTTATTCAATGTTTACAGGGAGATGCTTGGGAATGCAGCCTCTTGGGAAAATGGCATAGTCCTGAGTAAATCTCCACTCCCCTTCTTTCCCACTTCCTCATTCGTCAACAGCAGCACCCCTCTATGGTTGCCTCTTAGGGCCATTTGTCTTTGAGCTCTTTGCTTGCAGGGTTCAGGGAGATGGTGGTTCTGAAATGCTTTCTAGTGATAACGTGTCAGCTAGCTGCTCCGGCTCTGCCCAAGGTATGAGATTTTCGGGCTTAGAAGTGTGAATGCAGATTGATTTATTCTCTGCTTCACGGGAGCAGTGTTTGGGAAAACAGCTCCAAGTGAGAGAGGCTTGCATTCCAGGAATTCTTGTGGTTTCCTGTACAAGAAAAGGAATGCACTGTTGCTAAGCAACGCCCGGCACTGAAGTGGAAAGCTACCAGAAGTGAGCTGGGCTATCAGGCTATGCCTCAGAGAGGCAAAAACAAAGTCTTGTTTTGACTAGGCTCTCACGAACTTTTCCAAGCAGCCAGTGTTAGAGCTGCCAGGTGCCAAGAGCGTAAACAAACCAGCTTTTGGATTTTAGAGGCTTGTGTTTGAGAGTTAAAGGCAAAGGACTCAAAATGGATGTCAAGAAGGGGGGAGCCCTGCCTTCTCCACCCCTCCTGACCAATGACAATTATGCATCTTGGTCTATTAAGATGAAGGCCCTGCTGCAGAATCAGAGACTGTTTGGGGTGATTGAGAACCCCATCCCTGCAGCACCAACGCGTGCTTGGGAGTCACAGGATGTGAAGGCCAGAACGGCTATAATTCTGTGTGTGTCAGACTCGCAGCTTGTGCATATACAGAATTTACAGCACGCGAAAGACGTTTGGGACACGCTGAGAAGGACACATCAGAGAGATGCAGGTTCTTCAGCGTTGCTGTATTTTGAAAAGCTGACCAACCTGAGGCTTGCGCCTGATGGAGATGTTCAAGCACACCTGACGGAAATGAAATATCTGTGCCAACAGATGGTGGAACGCAATTTCCGTCTGGATGAGGAAGTGTTTTGCTTCATGGTGATAAACAGCCTGAATCGGACTTACAAATCCGTTGCCAGTCAGCTGGGGTCCATCCCAGCAGCTCAGTTAACCTCGGAGATGGTCTATGCAGTTGTGCTTAATGAACATGACAGACTTGCTGCACTGGAGGTCAAGGACAAGGGGAGGGAAGAACGGAGTTCTAACACCCCCACTGCTGTAGCTACTGGAGGAGAAGCTGTAGCTTTGAACGTTGTCCGATGTTACAATTGTGGACAGACTGGGCATCTTCAGTGGAACTGTAAGAAGCCACGTCAGAACAAAGGTGCCAAGGGAAGCTCCACGAAGTCTGAGGCATCAGGCAAAGGTTATACCAAGTCACAGGCGAAGCCTGCAAAGGCTTTGATGTCGAAAGGAACCACGCCAGAAGTGGAGAACGCTTTTGTCATTGACACGGGGTGTACATTTCACATGACAGCACGCAGGGATCTATTTTCGTCGTTTAAGAAGCAAAGCTTTGTTGTACAACAGGCCAACGGTCAGGAACTGAAAGCCACCGGAATTGGGACTGTGTATCTTGAAAGTCTGAACTTGACTATAAACAACGTTTATTTGGTTCCAGATTTGAAGTACAATCTGCTCAGCGTATCGCAGATTGCTAAAAAGGGACTAAAACTGTCCTATGATGATGCGTGCTGCGAAATCTACAAAGATGGAGAGCTGTATCTTTCTGCCAAAGAGAAAGATGGACTGTATTTGTTGACTTTTGATCAAAGTGATTACATGAATTGTAATTCTAACATGATCTCTTTTGCAGGTGTAGCCAAGAAGAACGTCAAGCAGGTCACCTCGAGGGTCGACAGGGCATTTCAGCGGCTGTATGCTGATGTGATTGGTCCTCTAGCACCATCTAGAGGCAATGCAAAATATTACCTAATATGTGTTGATTCTTTCACAGGTTTTGTCTGGATTTATTTTTTGGAGAGACCAAAAGACGCCTTGGAAAGGTTTAATGAGTTTTGTGACAAGGTTAAAAATATGCATGATGCTGACATAGCTTGTCTTTGCACAGATGAGAAGCCAATTTTTCTCTTACAGGATTTCCAGAGGTTCCTGAAGAAGAAAGGGATAAGACACAAAATTGCTACTTCCGAAGAAGCTTGGAAGAGATGTGTTTGTGTTAGGGTGAACAAAGAATTGCAAAAGGGAATGGAGGCGCAATTGCTAAGTTCACATCTGCCACATGAGTACTGGGCTGAGTTGCTAATGTCGTATTATTATTAGTATCTAACCCCATCATAGCTCTCAAAGATGTACAAAAACATACCACGGCCAAGACAGGAGGATCAGTTTTACTGGATAATGCCTCCATTGCATCCATGTGCAACCACAGCCCATTCCATATGAATCTAATATCCAAGCTTTCTCTGAAGGAGAGTCTCCATCACCGTTACTCAGCCCAGACACTAAGACATAGCAGTTCTGGCAGTTCTCTCAATTTGAGAAGTGAGTTTAGAGGGAACCAGGCAGAGAAACCTTTTGGTGGTGGTGCCCACACTGTGGAATGACCTCCCATCAGATGTCAATTAGGTAACTAACTATAGAACCTTTAGAATACAACTTCTCCTACCTGGGCAGTTATCTTTCCACAAGGGTCAACATTGATGCCAAAACCCAGCATCGCCTGAGCTCTGCAAATGCGGCTTTCTCTTGATTGAAGTGTAGAGTGTTTGAGGACCAGGACATTCGCAGGGAAACCAAAATGCTTGTTTACAAAGCCATTGTACTACCAACCTTACAGTATGCTTGTGAAACATGGACCACTTACAAATGCTATCTCCAAGTTCTCGAAAGATTCCATCCATGGTGTCTCCGAAAAATCTTACACATCACTTGGGAAGACAGGCGAAACAATATCAGTGTACTGGATGGAGCAAAGATCACCAGTGTTGAAACAATGATTCTTCAACATCAGCTTCGTTGGACTGCTCATGTTTTGGGGATGCCTGATTATTGTCTTCCAAAGCAACTACCCTTTCCCAAACTTAAAAATGGAAAGTGTAATGCTGGTGGTCAACAAAAGAGGTTAAAAGACTGTTTCAAGGCAAATCTAAAATAATGTAGTATAAACACAGAAAACTAGGAAATACTGGCCTGCGAGCGCTCCAGTTGGAGAACAGCCTTTACCAAAGGTGTCGTGGGCTTTGAAGACACTCGAACTCAGGACGCAATGGAGAAACATGCTAAGAGGAAGACACGCTTGATCAACCATGATCAACTCCTGCCCGGGAACCAATGCAAAAGGGAATGGAGGCGCAATTGCTAAGTTCACATCTGCCACATGAGTACTGGGCTGAGTCGCTAATGTCGTATTATTATACGTGGTTGAGAAAGTTTTCAACAGAGTTGGGAAGTTCTCCTTTTGAGAAACTGTTCCACAGAAAACCTTCTGTTGCCCATTTCAAGGTTTTTGGGTCTCATGTGAGGACAGAAGCTCCGGGTGGAGTAAAGAATGCCAGAGGCATTTTTGTGGGTTATGAAATGGGTCTCTACAGAGTAATTTTGTCTGAATCTGGTCAGGTGATTCTCACAAAATTCCTAGAGAGTGCTCCTGAACAGGAGAGAGTGATTGTTCACACATTTCCCACAGGAGATGATGATTCTGATGATGATGATGATGTTGATTTTATTGAATTCAGTAGTACTGATGATGACAGCGATAGCTCAGACAGCTCAGTTGTCACAGTCATTGAGAGAAAATCTCACATAATGACTAGACCCTCAGAAGAGGAGGATGAACCACTGATTACACTTAGTACTGGTTCTCCAGAGAGTTCAAAGGCTGAACCAGAAAGCAGAGAAGAGCAGTACCTCTTACGTAGGTCTGAGAGAGCAACGAAGGGTGTACCACCCAAAAGGTATTCAAAAGAATTTGCCAACTTAGCTATTGCATGTGTTGCTGTTGTAAATGACCAAGGTCAAATTGAAGCTGTGTCTGAGTCAGAGACAAAGGCACAACAGAGAGTTGCTAACCAAGGTAAGGCAGATGCACTCATTACTTGGAAGTCACACAACCAGAGAGGTACATTGGTAAAACCAGTGGTGGGTAGTTCCAAGGGTGGAGCTGAAACAACAGGGGAGTGTTATACATATAACAACTGTTTGTTTTCTTCTCTAGATCAGGCATTGCACGCTGCTCGCATTGATTCTTTAGGGGGAGGGTGTTACTATAAAGAAGCAATGCAGAAGAAAGAAGCAGCAGCTAAGATAGCTACTGGTGGCTGGAAAGCCAGACAGGATGTTTATGACTGTTACCATGGCAATAAAGGGGCAGTCCATTCTCTGTATTGAGCACAGGATGTGAGCTCAGTGTGTGACTTATGACCTGTACAGGATGTACATGGGTGGAGTTATGATTCTCTCTGTTGTTTGTGAAGAGTGCAGACATGTTTATCTGTATGACTGCCAAAGACAGGAATAAAAGCATGTAGATACATTTCTGTCTGAGTCTGATTCCCCTCCCTGGGGAGCAGGGTGAGGGAGAAGCAGTGGTGTGTTTTTCTCACAGTCTGGGAAAAATCGCCGATACAGACCTCGCATGTTTACCTGCCGGGAGTCGCAGGAGGGAGGTCAAAGGAATTCAGCCGGTGCCTGAAAAGGTAGGCACATTCCTCTGACCGAGGCAGAATTCCAACAGTCAGGAACGGATAACACAAGAAAATTTCCTTCCCATCTGCTATTTATTCAATGTTTACAGGGAGATGCTTGGGAATGCAGCCTCTTGGGAAAATGGCATAGTCCTGAGTAAATCTCCACTCCCCTTCTTTCCCACTTCCTCATTCGTCAACAGCAGCACCCCTCTATGGTTGCCTCTTAGGGCCATTTGTCTTTGAGCTCTTTGCTTGCAGGGTTCAGGGAGATGGTGGTTCTGAAATGCTTTCTAGTGATAACGTGTCAGCTAGCTGCTCCGGCTCTGCCTCCTCCTACTCTCCCATTATTTCCCAACTTCTCCCCTCATCTTCCTATGAGCTGTGATCTCCCTCAAATCTCTGTTGTAATTCTGAACTGTCTTCTTCTCTGGAAGGGTCAGGTTGGGGAGGCGGTCTCCACCATTCCTCCTCTGCCCAGTCCCTGACATCACTCCCCTCTCCAGAGTCCTGGAGAGTCTAGAATCCTGGAGTCTAGAATCCTGGAGTCTAGAATTTGTTCTACTTCGTACTCTTCCTCTCCTTCTACCATGTGTAGCTGCCTGGTAAGGGTGTGCAGGCACGACGGGTGACAAGACTGATCTGTGCAAGATGGGGTGAATCTTCATAGACACAGGCAATCGGAGCCAGAAAGCCAGAGAGTTGATCTGGTCCACAACTTCAAACGGGCCCACTCTTTGGGTTCATTTTCCTGCACATGCCCTTTTGTGGCAAATCAGGTTTTGACAGCCACACCTGATCTTCCACATTAATCTCGGTGCCAGGTTGTCAATGCGCATTGGACAATATCTTATAGGCCTCTTTAGCACAGTCCGAACGCTCTTTTAGCAAAGTCTGCATTGCTGACAGTTCTTCTACAATGTCTTTTGCTGCCAGAACCGACGGGGTGTCACTTGGGGTTGGGACGCTTGCGAGGATGGTATCCATAACAGACAAAACCACTTTGTGACCCACAAAGAGGATGTGATAACCATCAATGTATGTGTATCCCTTTATAGATCACATCTTCTGCTGTGATCTGCAACAGCAGATATTCAGAGACTTACTAGTTCTCATACTGGAGGGAAAATAGCTATCATAACTATATTAAAAACAAAATACTGATAAGTTACAAAACTGACAGTGTAAACTTGAATGGCCCCATGGATACAAGCAGGTTCCAAGTTCACCCGATTTCTGGGAAGAGCATGTGTGTGACATGCTAATTGTTTATTACTTTGTGCCTCGTTAGGATTAATTTGTTTCCAGCTCAGGTTTACCATAAAGCCTGAGGGAGGAACTCATTTATTAAAAGTACCTGCTTACTGAGAGTGGGAATGTGGTTGAACTGGAAGAGGCACCTGGCTGACTCCCACAGAGTTCCTTAAAAAGATTGTATCCAATATGAAAAAAGAGATTTGTGTTACAATAAAAAATATAGGATGCACTCCCTATTTTCATAATTTCCTGCTCCTCACTGAACCAGTCCTTCCCAATTGGAATCCTTGGTCACCCTTCCTTGGCCATGAATCCCTCCAAGTCAACTTCTTCTTCCAGAGGTCACCTGTTGTTTTATTCCTCATTGGCTTCTAATCACTCAGGCATTATGAGGGTCTTCTTGAGTATATGCTTCTTCCATGAAGAGTTGGTTTCGACTACTTCAGGCTAAACAATACAGAGGTGTGGGAGCAGTGCAATGGTTGGGTAAGCCCCTTCCTTCTGGTCTGAAAGAAGCAGCAAAAGGAGGTGCTTCTGGCAGGAGGTGTGAGGACTCTGACAGGATCCTAGAGTCAAACAGCCTTTCCCCCAAAGCCTTTTAAGGACTAACTAGGCTTTGGGAAGCAGCCCTCCTGTCTCTTTCCCAATGCTGCTGCCACCCCAGGAGCTGCTTCCGTGGCCCTTCTCTGCTGTCAGGGAGAAATCAGGACACCCTGGAATCAAGGCACAACCCAGGACAGCTTAATGAAAAGCCATTCCGGCCAAATCAGGACTGCTGAGGCGTATGCATTTAAATCAGCTTTAAAATAAATTTGCCTCCAAGGTGAATGGATTCTTGAAGTGTAAGGAGAATATGAGAACATTTACAAAGCAAAATGGTCAGAGCTGGAGGCCCATAGGATTGGCGTTAAAGTGCATTGCCTTTTGAATATGACTTTTTGTATGTTGTGCTTTAAAAAGGCTAAGGTACCTGAGCATACAAACATTGTTAGGCCCAGCAAGTATCTTTCACCACCTCTTCTAACTCTTTTATCATTTCACTTATTTGAGAGATCTGTCCTTTTGCATTGGGGTTAGATGACATAACCATGCATCAAAAACTGTCAAATCTCTGCTTGCCTGCAGTTTTACATTAAAAACAAAACTTTGATGCTTTATATCAGTAAATACCATACTTCCCCATTCCAAACTATTGATTTGAAGGATACACATTTTAGAACCAACTTTTTATTTGCCACAATCATTTATATTTGTCATAATAAGCATAATGACACACTATAATATAGCACGCTTTTCTCTGTGTACTGCATCCTATTTCCCTCCATGAACAGCAAAAAAAAGAAAAGAAAAGAGGAAGAGACAGGGATCCCAATGCCTGACTCTCGCCACTAGGAATCACTCTCACATTGCTATGAATTATTGAATTCACAAGGAGGAGATTTATGCTGAACCATAATTACCCATCAATGTGAGGCTGGTGTTAGATATGTGAAGCATTATAATAGTTATTTCAACTGGAAAAGCGTTTGAGGCAGTGGAGATAAAGGGAAGTGCCAGAGAAACCAAAATTCCAAAGTATACTTTGAGGAAGTTGCAATACAAAACTATACAGACTTATCTGTGAGTAAGACCCATTGAAATCAGTGGCACTTACATCTAGGTAGACAGGTATAGAATTGCACTGTAATCCCTTTGAAATAAATAGTTATTACTTCAACCAAAAGTGCATAGGAGTGTGCTGAAATCCCTAGGAGTTTGCTCCAATCCTTCCAGCCAAATATATTTATTGGTGTGGGATGGGATGGAAAATTGTGAAATATCTTTCGGTTTCAAGGAAGGAAGCAAACTTCCTTTGAAACTGGAGGTGGAGCATAGATATTGTGGGTTATTTTGCCCTGCCTGAGTTTGTCTAATCCTCTTTTCAAGTAATCTAAGCTGGTGGCCATCACTGCCTCCTATGGAAGTGAGTTCCATGATTGAACTATGAACTGCATAAAATATTATACAGCATATAGCTTCTGAACTGCACTAACCATGCTTTACCCCTTCTTTCAACTATCTCAGCTAAAATATTTGTGATATTATGGGGTTAATCATTAAATAGAATACTTTTCTTTTTTCTTTAATTTACTAAAAACAAGCAACATAATTAAGAAAAAATAGGTTTCTTAATTACATTAGGTTTCTTAAGTACATCGGAAATTTTTGTTAGGTCTAATTGGAGATGAATCTATGTATGTCACAACGGCTACAAGGATACTCCTGGCCCAGAAATGAAAATCACAGGAGATTCCAGCATTGGAAGAATGGTGGAGTAAGATGGTGGAATACGCTGAGTTAGCAAAGCTGACGGGGAAGATCCGGAATCAGCACGACAAACTGGAAAGGACTGGAGCAAATTTATATTATATATCAAAGAATATTGTAAACATCTGAAAACATTTGTAGCTTTGAGTTGAAATGTTTTGTAATGACAATATAAGGAACTGATTTACATTTAATAAAGGGAAATATAAAAATAAGAGAGAAGGTTAAAAAGTGGTTATAGAAATGCTAAGAATAAAGTAATTACGTACTGAAGTCAGAAAAAGGGGCGGGAGGAGGTCGATGCTCGGATAGAGCAATGTTTGAGCATATGGATTAATGTATGGATATTGTGATTACAAAACACTGAAAATGTAATAAAAAATATTTTTAAAAAGAAAAGAAGTGAAGCATAATCTGCATCAGCAAAATTCTTCAATTTAATCATAGAATTGTAGAGTTGGAAGGGATCTCAAGATTGATCTAGTCCAACCACTGTAACTCCCCCCATGGGACTCGACCATGAGATTGAGAGTTTCATGCTCTACTGGTTGAGCTATAGAAAACCCACATCAGCAGTGAAAGCCACAGTCGGATTGACCTAACAGTGGACTAGACACATTTACGGAAGAGGCTATCAGTGGCAATTAATTTGATGGATATACCATTTCCAGTTGCTGGGGGAGAACAGGGGGAGTGGCCGACTGCCCTCCTGTTGTGATAGTCCTGTACCAATGGACATCTGATCAGCCACTCCAAGAAGGATGCTGCTAGACTGCAGGGTTCTTTTTGTCTTCTGAAAATGGAGAGTGGGATTTGAAGCAGGGATAAACAACTACGTAGCTGGATTCAGTTCAAGACAATGTGGCTAAGTCTAGTCATCACTAAACAAATCAGCTGGCTCAAAGTATCCTCTGCCTTTCACAACAATCTAACACAATTAGAACAAGGAGGGGCAAAGTTCAGTAAAATGATTTAATCAGCTCTCATTAATAATCTTAGAGTCACTGTATTCTATTAAGTGCCTACCAGTATGTCCCTGGCACCTTTCAACAGCCCTGAGCTATGTCTAGCTTTGCCAGCTGAGCAGTCACCTGAGCAGTACCTTGAGGCTTTGATTGCACTTTGATTAGTAGCCTGGAAGAAGAGAAAAAGTACCGTATATTGTTCCTTCCAACTCAGTAAGGGAAGGCAAAAACAGAGGAATTGGATCAGAATTATTTTTTCTATTTTTAATGATGAGCATAGTCACGTGGCCTCAATTGACTTTGCAGCCTTCTTGGAACAAGTTGCTCATTTGGAGCTGTTTGTGGTCCTGCAGTAACATTACCTTACAGTGGTACCTCTGGTTAAGAACTTAATTCGTCCTGGAGGTCCATTCTTAAGCTGAAACCTTTCTTATTCTGAGGCGTGCTTTCACTAATGGGACCTCCTGCTGCGCGCGATTTCCATTCGCATCCTGGGGCAAAGTTTGCAACCAGGAGCAGCTACTTCCTGGTTAGCGGAGTTCGTAACCCGAATCATTCATAGCCAGAAGTGTTTGTATCCAGAGGTATCACTCTGCTTTCTACCTCAGCCTTACTTGCCTGCCCCTGAAGTGATTGCTTTGCTGCCACTGAGTCACCCTCCTTTTTTCTGTGCGGATCAGTTTTACTGCTTGAAACCTCCATTGCAGCCAGGTGCACTGCAATATGAAGTCAACATTTTAACCACAGCTCATCCTACACTTTGCAGCCTTACTGGGATGGATCTAGTATCCAGGCTTTTTTCTTCTTTAGAAGAGGAATCCTTAGATGGAGACTGTATTGAGGAGGTTTCTTGTAGGTGGCTTCCGGGCTTTGCCATTGCCTTTTTTGGTTCTCAGCTCCTTTATTGGGTGCCGTCAGAATTTAAATTTTATATTACCGTATTTTTCACTCCATAGGGTGCACCTGACCATAGGGCCCACCTAGTTTTTGTTGGTTTCTATTTCCCTCACTGAGCAGCAACTGCAGTCACAAGACATTGTTTTGCATTCCACAGTCAGAGTTACTGTTGGATTCCCACGGGAATGGGAGACTGGATGTGACATTCACTGGTTTCCTGATTTGCACTGTTCTCTCGGTTTCTTTGTTAGAGAGACGGTTGCTTCTCTGCTCTCACAGAGGCAAGATGCATGTTTGTATTCTCTCAGCATAGAGTGGAAATAAAGTTAAAAATGTGGCACATACTGCTTATCCTTCTGCTGTGTGGACTACTCTGCTTGGGCTCAAGACGAGCCTGTATCAGCTTCAGATGGGCCGAAGCTGGTCAAAATCTCACAGTTTTCAGAGGGGGAAATCAAGGGGAAAAATATGATTCCCCCCCAGCTCTGCGAGCAGCGCACAGGCTGCCGGCAGCCTGTGCGCTTCTCCCAGACCTTCTTCCTTCTTTTGCGGGAGGTGGGGGCATTCCCCCATTTCCTGCAAAAGTCCACAGGAGCCACGCACCCTTTAAGGAGCTCACGGCTCCTGTCGGCTTTTCTACGAGGAGGGAGAAGGGACTGATGCAGCCAGTCAGTCCCTTGTCCCTCCTCGGGAAAAAGCCCTCAAGAGTGGCCCTGCAAAAGCCGTGTGCTCTTTAAAGGAGCTGTGCAGCTTCTGCTGGCTTTTCTGGGAGGTTGGGGAATTCCCCCACCTCTCGCAAAACCGGAAGAAGCCGCATGCTCTTTAAAGGGGCTGCACGGCTTCTGCTGGCTTTTCGCAAAACCGGCAGAAACCACACGCTCTTTAAAGGGTGCGTGGCTCCTGCGGGCTTTTCTACGAGGTGGGAGAAGGGACTGATGTGGCCAGCCAGTCCCTTCTCCCTCTTGGGGAAAAGCCCCCAATAGCGCACGGAGCTTGTGTGCGGTTCTTGGGGGCTTTTCCCGGCTGCCTTCCCCCCTGCATTCGCTCCATAGGATGCACACACATTTCCCCTTGCTTTTTAGGAGGGAAAAAGTGTGTCCTATAGAACGAAAAAGACGGTAACTGTATAGAAGAAAAAAATTGAAAAGTGCCTGTTGACAACTAATGAGATTGTGGTGAAATAATTCAGACAATTTCAACAGTGAGCTTTGAATTTCATCATTTTCTCTATGTCTTTATGCCAAAGTGTTGCCTGCAGCACAAACACGAAGCCTATAAATCCCTCCAAGTAAGCCTCTGTGTGCATCAGTTCTCTTTCTAGAATGATGAAGGCACTCCTGAGCACATGCCTCCTCTTGGCCCTGCTTTCTCCAGGTAAGTAGGAACCAGTAGGATGGGGAACTTTTACAGTAATAATATTTAGAGGACAGAGGAATCCGGAGAGCTGAATTTAAGAGAGCTACAGGAGACCAGGGTTCAAATCCCCACTCAGCCACAAAGCTCACTGGGAGATCCTGGACCAGTCACTATACCTCAGGTTAACTTACCTCACAGGGTTCTTGTGAGGATAAAATGGGGAGCAGAGAACCATGTACACAGCCTTGAGCTGCTTGGAGGCAAGTGCAGAAAACAAATAAATCAAAAAAATTAGAAGCTAAGAGCAACTAAAATGGATAGAATTTTAAAATGATATTTGAAATATGCTAGTAACTGAAGGTACTATGAGTAGCCACTGGTAGCCTAATTCTGCATCATTTGCCTAAACCTTTTGTGAGGCCATTCAAGTTGGTAGCTTTGTCAGTCTTACGAGAGAGGGATCAAAATGTTTTTATTTCCACTTTGTCCATGTCATGCAGAACAGTATGTGCTTCCAGGAAGTCCCCTCTTTCTCCCCTCTTAACTGTCCTAACCCCCTCCAAAAAAAAGAAAAACATCATCAACATTTTTCATAGGTGAATTGCCCTAGCATAGCTAGTAGAACCCTTAAAGATCAACTCTCTTAACCTTGATCTAACCCTGTTCATTTAACTCTGCTTAAAACTGGTTGAAATGCAAAATCTGCTCCCCAACAGGTCTAGTAAGTGATGGGACAGAGTTTTCATGCAGAGGGTACCCAGTTTCCACAATGCTTTTTTTTTCATGCCTAAATGATGGGATAAGCCTTCCTCCTGCTCATCTGGCCATTGCTCCTTTATCTAAGATCATGTCTAAGATTGTAATTGAAGTGAAGTGATAGAGTGGATGGGAGGAAAAATGGGCCATTGGATGGGGGGGGGGGTTACCTCTTGGAAATAATTAAACCAGTGTTCTGGCCAATGGTTTTTACTCATTTCATTTTATTGAAAGATCTTGTTAACTTGAACCCCATTTCATTTAAAAGATTGAATTCTCTCTCACCTCCTTCTCTGTGTCAAATGAAGGAAACCACAAAACCAAATAATAATAATGTTAATGACAATGACAATCCATGAACTAATCTTTTGCTCCTGTCCTCAGCATTGCCTCTGAATTGCAGAAACGCGTTTAACCTGACTGGACTGACATATGATCGCTACATAAGAAGATATTGTAAATTTGGTCAAGATTCCTGTGCTGCCAGTGTTCTGCGTACAAATCTAGGTAAGATTTATCTGGTTTTTTGTCTTCTGTTTTTGGAATTACTAAATTAGTTGTAAGGAAGCTGTGGCACATAAGCTGTAGATGAATGAGAACTCCCATCTGCCTCATCTATCCTGGCCACCAGTCAGAGATGATGGGAGATGTAGTCCAGCACCATCTGGAGGATCACAGCTTCCCAATCCTGCAGTAAGGAATCACTAACATTTGAAAATGGGGAATTTAATATCACCTGATCACAAGCATCAGATTTCCATCTTGATGTGCATACCCACCCACCCCTTCTTCCCTAGAGTGTGCGGTTGCCATTTTGTGGTTCGCCTCAAATGCCAAAATACCTTGGGACTATTCTGGGTGGGATGGTGGTGCTCACTTGACCATCTCTTCCTACATCATTGCTACATACTTGGAGGAAGAGGGGAAATGGGACAGTGAGGTTGGTGCAGTTGAAGTGCCCTGCCAAGTCTTCTTCCTTGGCGATCACTTGTAGCTGAGTAAGTTTGTCTTCCATAAACACGGTTTTAACAATGAGTCCGTAAGTGACTGTGGAGGCCAATTCTGAATCCACATGTCCTTCCACAGTGGGGGCATTGGTTTCCAGACAGGAGTTGATCAAGGTGTGGATTTGCCAAGCGTGCCTTCCTGCTAGCATGTTTCTCCCTTGCGTCCTGAGTTCAAGTGTCTTCAAAGCCTATGACACCTTTGTTAAAGGCTGTTCTCCAACTGGAGTGCTCGCAGGCCAGTGTTTCCCAGTTGTCAGTGTTGATGCTACATTTTTTTATTATTTGCCTTGAAACAGTCTTTAAACCTCTGCCAAGTATCTTGGGTTGGGCAACAGGAGTTCAGGGAAGTATTTTCCCACCCTGTAAATGGTAATGATCGACTAGCAGAGAGAATGCAGTGCATGGCACATGTATTGTCAGAAGTATAGAAGAAGCCATGATACTTCATGCTGCAGATTGGACCTGAAATGAAGTTCTACATTCATTCCAAATTTAATGCCTTTTACTGAGCGCCGCAACCCCAGAGTCGGTCACGACTGGACCTAATGGTCAGGGGTCCCTTTACCTTTACCTTTTATGATTGTAATAAAGCTTTGAAAGCTTTGGTTGTATTTTACAAACTACGGTTGCAATCAAAATTATTCACGCCCCATTGCAAATTGGGTTTATTATCAAATTTTACAGACTTCTAGCTGTTTGCATTGAGAAAATCAAAGGCCATTGAAATAGCTCTGCAAAATTGCTGCTTCAAGTGGTTCCCCCAAATTCAGCTGAAAATGCAGCTTATACTGCCAAGAACAAGAACATTATTTATTTCGGTTGAAAGACCCACAAAATCATTTTCAAAAGCAAAATAAAAAAGAAATACAGGGAAGATTAAAAGGTGGTCACATTGTTTTATCCACAGTATGTAGGTTTCTATTTCTTATTACTTCTGAGAGGAACTTAGCCAAGGCCAGGGTAGTATCATCTGAGTTATATTGGTTTCTACTACTCTCACTATTATTCAACCCATCCTTGGCAAGCATCTTTTAAATGCCTGCAGAAAAATTGTGTATTCCACCAGGCTCATACAAGCCATTCAGAATACATCTTTCCATTGGTTAATTGATATCTGTTTCTTTTCTTTTTACAAAGTTTTTATTGTATGCTTTATGTATTATGAGTGGAATCATTTTGATATTTTTCTTTCAATGATATATAGGTGTGTGTACGTATATATAAATTAATAAAGCCCATCACCTTAGATTGCAGAATTTAATAATATTTTGCATGTTGTTTGTTTGAAAAGTTCTCATTCAGACATTACAGAAAATTGGTACCATTACAATGAACGTGTTTTAGGAGCAATAAACCTCCATATCTAAATATTTCTTTCAAATTCTTTTCATAGTGAAATTCCAAGAGCAACTTTTGAATAGATGTTCGGAATCCACAAGCTGTTCCTCAGGCCATTACAGCTTCACTGCAGGGGATGGTAAATTCTTTCAGATGAAGAAGCACTGCTGCAAGACTGAACTGTGTAACAATGCACTTCTCAGCTGTACGTTTCTGCATCAATTTAGAATCATTAACATGTTAGGGTTTTGCACTGAATTTGGCCATGGCCTGGATCCTTAGTCAATCAGCAGTACTTAGAGAATCTGTGCCTCCTTCAAATGGGGTGAGACAGCCCCAGGTGGCTACAGGTTGGGTTGAGCAGCTCAGGACTATTAGGGGCTCTCAAGGGATGGAGAGTCAGGCAGGACAGGGAGGCAGTCATGAGGAGCAACTGTGAAAAAGAGGGACCTAGCTAGAGACACAGGTGGTGCTGTGGGTTAAGCCACAGAGCCTAGGTTTTGCCAATCAGAAGTTCGGCGGTTCAAATCCCGGCAATGGGGTGAGCTCCCGTTGCTCGGTCCCTGCTCCTGTCAACCTACATCTACATCTGCCAGAGAAGGGATGGGTTGCCTTTCCAACCAGGCCTCTCCTTCTTGCCCCTCTAAGCAGCAGCATGCAGAATCAGATCATCCTTCTGTTACGTGGGAGGATCTGATCCTGCACAGTACCAGTGTCCCTTGTCCCAGCCATGTTTTTACTGTATGTTAAGATATGGTTACACATCGCCCCTATAGCCAAGTGATGTGAGATTCCATGGGTACCAGGCATGCTGTAACCCAGGCTCTGTGTTTCCTGTGGGACCATAATGCACTCTGGTGTCTTTATGATATCTGGTTATGCATAAATATATACAACCTGAGGCCTACAATGAAGACATCCACCAGAACATGTCCTCTCCCTCTCATAGGCACAGCAGCATCCTTGCCTTGGCAGTTTGTCTTTTCCTGGGAATGGTCATATTTCTCATATTCTAATAAAACCTAATCCTGGTTTTATTACTACACAGGGAGCAGCTTCCATTCCTTTGTTGTGCTGCTGTGCTAATCTGCTATTTTAATGACCCACTTCCCCGAAACGGTTACCTCAGAAGTAGATTACTTCTGACATGAGTCATGTTGATTTTCTAGGGTTTAGAATTGTCTAAGGAAGTGTCAGTTATGTCAGTTTAGGAACTTTGCCTACATTAAGTAACCAAGTGGATAAGTAAAATAATAAAAATAAAAATCGGGGATAAGAATACAATCTTCAAGATGCCTTTATAACATTCCCTATGCATAGTTAGCCATGAATGATATTTCATGCAATATAATTGGATACCTAGGTGCATGAACAGCTCATAAACAGGTTATGGTCCCTTTAAGTTAACATTCAATTTGATGGTCCAAATTAGATGGTTACAACCCACCTATCTTATCAGGTGTCCTCCTAAATGACCCTTGAACTGTTTCTGGTCAATCTTTTAATTGACAAAACAAGCACTGACTAAGCTGGCAGTTATTCTTAATTATTATTATTTATTGAATTTATATACTGCCGTGTACCTGCAGGTCGCAGGGAATGCACAGAAAGTGACAGTTAGTTCATTGCTGAAGTGCAAAAGACAGCCAGAAACTGTGTACAAAGATAAGGGACTAAGAGCATACGTTTTCATACAGCCTACACCATAATAAATGGCAGGGAAAACTTCTGAGAGATTCAGAAGAGAAGAAAGTTCACACTCCCCCACCCCTTCTTTATTTAAAGGTCATTCATCTCAGAGAACAATGGTGACTTTGCCCCATGCTCAGTCCTGAACCCAGATTGTGTCTAGATTATATTTTATCCAAGAGTACTTGCAACTGCCCCACCAAAACTGGAAGGCCCTAGGGTGGATTCCATTAATACAACACAGAGATACAAAAACAGACGAAGACATTAACATGCTCACTATACTTTTGATTTTGGCAGTTCCTGATCGCAACATGCTGGCTGAAAATGGTTTGCAGTGCCCATCCTGCTTCTCCAAAGGGATGAAAATGTGTAAAAGTGAGAAGACCATCAACTGCCTTGAGAATGAGACTCAGTGCATTCAATCCAAAGTAGCTCTTCTTACCGGTAACATTGCTATTCAGACAAGGAAAAAAGGCCTAGTAATTCTTGGTCATGCAGACTCTCTCCTTGTCTCCTTCTCTCCCTTCCTCCTTTTCCCTTGCATGTTGCTGGAACAATGAGAGGGATCATATCTCTCACTGACCCAACTCTGCACCCTTCCGTATTGTTTTGCCTGCCTGGTCTGTGTCCTTTAACTCTCATAATGCCACTTGCTTGTCCGGAAGGAAGATTCAGAGTGAGATGTGTATATAAAATACTCTTCTGAACAAAAGTAAAAAAAGTGCATTGATTGCTTCACCCCAGTTGAATCCGGATCTCTCCACCACTGGGATGTAGTCCAGGACAAAATGTGTCCATCTTGCTCAAAACAAATATTTATTATGTAAAAGGAATGTATTACATTTCCTTAAATTCTGTGACAATGAGCAGTATCTGGTTAACTCAGACCATTAGTGTAAGGATTTACAGTTGTGCAAGAGAATTTCCTCTCTCTTCTGCATGTATGTGCTCTGAATCCTCCCAAAATCTGCTCCACAGAATTGGGAAAAACCTCAGAATTCATTTAGGGGATACACAAAAGGAGGAAGAGAGAGGGGATATGTTCCTTTCTACACATAATTTTGTAGATGTCATGATTTAGCTACATCCGTAAAGAGTCTTTAACCCAAAGTGTTTGTAACCCGAGGTACCACTGTAAATCAATTTTTAATGTGTCTAGATCCAGTTTTAGATAGATACCTCCCTATCAGCAAATTTTTCAGGAATAATGCTACATTGGGAGGGAATTTGGAATGAATGGGGGAGGGGCATATGGCTGATTTGCCTCAGGAGAACAGAGGCAATTTCCAGGCCATTTGTGATGCTTCTGCCCTACATTCTTTCTTCTCTCATTTCTGCTGCCCTTTACAGCCTTGGCTTTGCTAGTTTCTCTTTTAAGGGTTGAGTAACAATTCTGAGGTGAGTACCTGATTGGCTCTTGGGATTCATCTTTTTCACCTGCTTTATGTTTGACGTGTTTAACATGAAAATACCGTATTTTTCGTCCCATAGGACGCTCCGTCCCATAGGATGCACCTAGTGTTTTTGGGGGGAAATAAAGGGGAAAAAAATTCCTTTATCCCCCCCCCCCAAAAAAAAGCAGGTTGGGGAAACCGAACCAGGTCGGGGAACAGCGGGATGGCGGCGCTGCGTCTCCCTGCTGTCCCCTGAGCTTGTGGGGCTGGCCGATGTCTGTCCGGCGCATGGGGCGCTCTGCTTCACGGTGCCCCGCCCGCCATGCGGCAGGCTGCTATCCGCAGCGTGGGGAGCCCTGTGGGGAACTCCTGCAGGGCTCCCCATGCTGTGGATGTCTGTCCGGCACACGGGGCGCTCTGCTTCAGGGCGCCCAGCCCTGCGGAGAACTGTGAATGTGTTCCCGAAGTGCCAGGCACTCTGCTTTCAGGGCGCCCGACGCTCCGGAAAGCAGGCTGCTATCCACAGCCTAGACATCCCTGTGGGACCTCCCGCAGGGCTGCCTGGGCTGCGGATGTCTTCCTGAAGCCTGGAGAGCGAGAGGGGTGCGTGCGCATGACCCCTCTCGCTCTCCAAGCTTCAGCGAAAGCCTGTATTCGCCCCATAGGACGCACCCAGATTTCCCCTTCATTTCTGGAGGGGGAAAAATGCGTCCTATAGGGCGAAAAATACGGTAGATATGGTAAAATAAAAGGAAGATTCTTTGGATACTTAGATCAAAGTGGGGAAATGAGGGAGCCTCAGTTGGCACCCAACCATCCTGAGAGACAATGAAGTGCATCTCCAGCTTTTTTTGCTGCTGGATCACCCTGTTGACTTATGGCAGGTTCACACACTCAGGGTTCAGACACCAAGGAGGGAGTGTTGTTTTCAGATCTTGCTGTGTGGCTGTAGCATGTGACTTTTAATACGCCCGGGAGATGGGGGGGGTAGAATTCCTCCCATTTTATTGCAACTCACCTGCCCACAAGAATTTGATTTGGTTAATCTTATCAATTAGGCCTGTTTTCAAATTCTCTGATTTCATTATATCTTATAAGTATAACCTGTTTATTAAAAATCTTTGTGTCTTGAGAGTCCTTTGGGTATGATAGCAATTTTAAATTATATCTGATCTAACTTTTTTACCTGAACTTCTTTTAAAAACTAACTTATTAAAATTCTCATTCACCATCACAGGAACCATCTCCTAGTCCCTGAGTAAAGGACTAATGTCAACATTTCTCCCCCCCCCCCCAGGTGCATTACGGCCCCACAGTTTCACTTTCCAAGGTTGTGGAACAACAGATCTTTGTGCCATCGGGGAAAAAAGAGAAATAATCGGAGATGGGAACTTTATCCTTTCTTTTAACAAAGAAAGTTGTTACAATGCTTCACGAATCTCACACCAGCCTGAACATGAAGAGTGAATGGGAAAGTGTATACCTCCAAAATCTATGGCAATCAGGGGGAATTGGAGGCCTAGTGTTGAAATTCAGGATCTCTGTTTCTTTCTTTTTTGCTTTTGGTTGAAGTAAAGGGAAGCAAGGGGCAGAGAAAAAGAGGTCAGAATACGGGAATTGTGGATTCTTACTTCACAGAATCCTGTTGTGTATCATTAAAAAACAGTTAAGTTTTCATTATAACGATTACAATGCAAAATAAATAGTTATGGAGAATCAAATGCTGGTTCTCAGATCTGTTTCTTTCAGATACCAATGCAATTATCATTTATTGTTTAGCCACACCAATTACGCAAGACGCTGTGGTAAACTTGCCCCCAGCCGCTCGCTCCTCCCTCACCTGTCTTTGCTCTCCGGCCAGACCAGGTTTCTTGAGCAGGGCTGGCAGGCATCTCTATGTTTTACAGAAACAGAATAAATTAGAACCGGTAGGACTGCCACCACTCCCTTAGTTCTGGGGAACCCAGAGCCACAATCCAGGGAGAAGGCTGTGCCCCGTTATTGCTGGTTATCCCCCCCTCCACTAGTTGTATCCACAGACTTGCAGACAGAAATTCTACGGTAGAGCGCAACCAAGCGTAAGGCTAGGAATTAGCTTTCCCCCCCCCGAAAAGGCACACAAACCAAACAGTTGCTTCTTTAAAATTTATTTTAAAAGAACTTAAGAAAACAATCTAAAATAGCAGGCACTTCTTTAGTAAGTTACAAGCAAGAAAATAAGAACATTGTGAAATCTAACTGACTTACATACTCACGACTAAGGCACAAATAGAATAGTTAAAGTCCTTTCAATGTTCCGCATTCAGAGGCTTTCACAATTCTCTATCACAAAGGATGAATGGACGGCTACTGAGTTGGAACATCAGCAGCCGGGCGATTTGCGGATTGCAGAGCGCGCCTTCTCAGCCATTCCCAAGATCTTTTATCCCCAATTTGCATGTAGCGTCGGAACCCCCGAAACCAATCATAACTCCTGATTATTTTTAAATTCTCCAATGACCGACTTGCGGGCTAATCAATCTAACTTCTGGCAGCTGGACCCATTAAGAACCCAGAGCCTAAATGAAAGGAGTTTCCTCCCTTCCGTGGAGCTTATGCAGATGCACATTCCCAGGCAATCAAGGCAGATAACATCACTGAGGGGATGTACATAACTTGCTTTCATTAAATCAGAGGTTTCCTTTCCCATAGTAAACCTCTCACACCCTGGAAGCCTGTTAGTCTGAGGTTAAAGGGACAAGACTTATTTCCCATGGTCCTTGTGGCTTGTTGGTTACCCACAAGGCCTCACTCTCGTTGCTTGACCAAGGAACAGCTTCTAAACAAACACTAACTTTACTACAGACGCAATACATAAAACAGAATAAAAACAAAATTAACACATTGCACAACTAAAATTATTATTAGAATCAGATGATTCATTAGATAAGAGGTTTCTCCTTTGAAAGATTTAAATTAGGGCATATTTTAAGGCAGAGTTTAGTGGAATTCAGCTCCGGCACCTCTCAGGTTAGTGCCATTGCCATTCTAAGAGATCAAGCAACAAGTTCATGGTGAACTCTGGCACCTGCAAATCTAGGAAAATAGCACTGATCCCTACAAACTTTTCTCCTTATAATCGTAACTGTAAAGGCAACACAGATCAATTTTTCAGAGGGGTAAGGGGATTTGTCCCTTAATAAATAGTTAGTCATATAACCAATCCATCTCTCAATTGGGAGATTTAAATATTTGAACAAAGCTTCTCTTTGTCCTCATAGATGGAACAAACCAGTAACTATTTGGGTGAATATTCAGGCCCCTTACCTTTACATAGGCAAATCACATAGGGGATCTAGCGAGAGCAGCCTTCAACTATGACAGAGTTGTAAAAGCTTTTCCCCATTTGGTAATTGTGATGTGTTTACATAGTGAGGGAGCTGAATGGGTAGTTTGGCACCGACCCCTCTCGCTCTCCAGGCTTCAGCGAAAGCCTGCATTCGCCCCATAGGACACACACGCATTTCCCCTTCATTTTTGGAGGGGAAAAAGTGCGTCTTATAGGGCGAAAAATACGGTATATGATTATGAAATCTTCTATGTACTTTGGCCTTATGATACCATAAATACACTTGCCAATAAAATCTATTATCATAACCTTCCAGATCCAGCAGATCAGATTGTTTTAGAATTATCCACTCCCAGATCCAGCAAATGCAGGATGCTTCATAATATAGTCTTAAATCTGGTAGAGAGAAGCCTCCTCTGTCTTTAACATCTATTAATAATTTATGTTTTATTCTTCGTTTCTTCCCTCTCCAGATATATCTTGAAATATCTCTTTGCTACTCTTTGAAGCAGCTCGCATTGCTTATCACTGGGATTGATTGGAATAAAAACAACACTTTTGGCAAAACACTCATCTTGATCACTGGCATTCTGCCTAATATAGACAAATTCATCCTTCCCCAGATTTCTAATTTCCTTTTTTCCTTTCCATAATTTTCATAGTTGTCTTTAAATATATTAATATCCTTAGCTGTCAACCATATTCCCAAATATTTAACTTTTTAAAATATACCTATCTCTGTCTTCTGCTGTATCTCCTTTTTATCTTGCTCTGAAACATTCTTCACTAAGAGTTTAGTCTTATTCTTATGAAATTAAAAACCTAATACCTGTCCGAATTTCTATATTTTTTCTAATACTTTCAATAGTGAATTTTGGGGGTCATCAACCATTATAACAAGGTTGTCTGCAAATGCTTTCAATTTATATGCTTTATTTCCTACTACTATTCCTCTAATAGTTTTTTCTGCTCTTATGTTTCTCACCAGGACTTCTCATATTAAAATAAACAATAATGGTGATAAGCGACATCCTTGTATTGTCCCTTTCATGATTTTACATTTTTCTGTAATAACATTATCAACAATTAATCTTGCTTGTTGCTCTGAATAAATTGCATCTATTCCTCTTCTAAACCAAATTCCATCTCCTCTAGAACCTTATGCATAAATGGCCAAGAGATATTATCAAATGCCTTTTCAGTGTCAATAAACATCAATGCTGCTTGTTTTTTGTTTTTTACTTCCAGGTATTCTGGAGTCCTTAGCATGTTAGGGCTGTGCCCTGTATTTGGCCATGGCCTGGATCCTTAGTATATTAGCAGAGAACCTGAGCCTCATTCAAATGGGGTGAGATTTGAAGCCCCACATGGATACAGGTTCAGTTGAGCAGCTCTAGGACTATTAGGGGGGTAGAGGCAGGCAGGATGGAGAGGCAGGCATAAGGAGAAATTGTGAAAAAGATGGACCTACTGGGCAGCTGAGAAGGGATGGGTTGTCTTTCCAAAAAGGCCTCTCCTTCTTCCTGCCCCTTGTAGCAGCAACCTACAGGATCAGATCCTCCTTCTGATAGGTGGGAGGATCTGATCCTGCACAGTGCCAGTGCCCCTTGTCCCAGCCATATTTTTACTGGATGTTAAGATGTTGTTACACATCACCCCTATATCCAAGTGATTTGAGATTCTAGGGGTACCAGGCGTGCTTCAACCCAGGCTCTGTGTTTCTTGTGGGACCAAAATACACAGCTGACATTGTGGTGCCTTTATGATTTATTTTTTATTTATAAATAGATACAACCTGAATCCTACAATGAAGGTGTCCACAACAAGGAGTTCTGTCCCTCTCATAGGCACAGTAGCATTCTTGTTTTGGAAGCTTGTCTTTTCCTGAGAAAGGTCACATCCCTCATATTCTAATAAAACTTAACCCTATTACACAGGGAGCAGCCTCCATTCCATTGAGGTGTTGCTGTGCTAATCTGTTATTTTAATGACCCACTTCTGCAGATGGTCACCTCACAAGTAGATTGTGTCTGACATACATCAAGATAATTTGCTAGAATCAAGAGGTGTCTAACAAGCCAAAATTAAGACCTTGGCCTAGGTTAATTAACTCAGTGGGTAAGTCCCCCCAAAAAGACCTGGGCCAAGAATACAAAGTTTAAGAAACCTTTATAACATTCCCTATGCTTTTTAAGCCTGTGAATGATCTATTTCAAACAGAATAATTGGATATCTAGACTCATGAACAGCTCATGAACAGTTTATGGTCCCTTCAAGTTAATATACTGGGACTCCCCTGAGTGAGTGCCGAGGGCCCTGCTCTTGCCACTTACCATCTGGCCTGGGGCGGGGCCTGAAGTCTCATAAGGACTGCGTGGTGCTTGCTGCCTGCTGCCCATTAAGACTCCCCTGAGTGAGTGCCGAGGGCCCTGCTCCTCTCTGCCACTTACCATCTGGCCTGGGATGGGGCCTGAAGCCTCATAAGGACTGCGTGGTGCTTGCTGCCTGCTGCCCAGGAGGACTCCCCTGAGTGAGTGCTTGAGGGCCCTGCTCTTGCCACTACCATCTGGCCTGGGGCGGGGCCTGAAGCCTCATAAGGACTGCGTGGTGCTTGCTGCCTGCTGCCCAGGAGGACTCCCCTGAGTGAGTGCTTGAGGGCCCTGCTCTTGCCACTTACCATCTGGCCTGGGGCGGGGCCTGAAGCCTCATAAGGACTGCGTGGTGCTTGCTGCCTGCTGCCCAGGAGGACTCCCCTGAGTGAGTGCTTGAGGGCCCTGCTCTTGCCACTTACCATCTGGCCTGGGGCGGGGCCTGAAGCCTCATAAGGACTGCTTGCTGCGTGCTGCCCAGGAGGACTCCCCTGAGTGAGTGCCGAGGGCCCTGCTCCTCTCTGCCACTTACCATCTGGCCTGGGGTGGGGCCTGAAGCCTCATAAGGACTGCGTGGTGCTTGCTGCATGCTGCCCAGGAGGACTCCCCTGAGTGAGTGCTTGAGGGCCCTGCCTTTGCCACTTACCATCTGGCCTGGGGTGGGGCCTGAAGCCTCATAAGGACTGCATGCGGCTTGCTGCCTGCTGCCCAGGAGGACTCACCTGAGTGAGTGCTTGAGGGCCCTGCTCTTGCCACTTACCATCTGACCTGGGGCGGGGCCTGAAACCTCACAAGGACTGCTTGCTGCTTGCTGCCTGCTGCCCAGGAGGACTCCCCTGAGTGCCTGAGGGCCCTGCTCCTTCCTGCCACTTACCACCTGGTCTGGGGCGGGGCCTGACAGGCCTCACTAGGACAGTTGTTGTTACTGCCGGAGGGGCAGAGTGTTTTTAAAATGTTTTTTAAAAAATTTTTATATGTGGGGGGTGGGGGTGGGATGGATGTTTGGTTGGGTTTGGGGATTATTATTTTTTAATTATTATTTTGATGTTTTGTAATTTTTACATTTTTTGTTTGTATTGTTTTATTGGTTTTGTTTGTTTAAGGTGTTATTTTGTTCTTAGGGGGAGGGTTCAGGGCTGCCGGGGAGTGGGCCCCAGCCCACAAAATGGCTGGGGCATGTTCCACAGGGGGGGGGGGATGCACTGGGACAACCGATCTCAGTGATCACGGGTAGGAGGAGGAGTTACGCTAAGACTAGACCATGTCATTACAGAGGAGGCAGGTTTAGTCGTTGTCTGAGGACTATCCCTGCCTCCAGGTCTGGTCCTGACCAGATGGATACTAGAATCAGCAAGGGATACCCACATGACCTGAAGGTGCTGCTGTGCAATGCCAGGTCAATGATTCATAAGACCACTGCCATCCATGACTTGATCATGGATGGAGGACTTGACCTGGCATGTGTAACAGAGACTTGGTTGGACGAAGCAGATGGGCCTGTCCTTGCCGCTGCTTGTCCACCAGGTTTCTCTTACGCACAGCAACCCAGGTCATGTGGGCGGGGAGGGGGGGTTGCAGTGATTTTTAGGAAGTCATTAGTTTGCACCAGGCGTCCTATTGGGAAGACCCAGTTTTCCGAGTGCATGTTCTGGAAGTTGGGCAATAGGGGCAGTACAGGATTCCTTTTGGTGTACCGACCTCCCCGCTGCACCAAGGATTCCCTGCCCGAGCTGCTTCAGGTTGTGGCGGATGTTCTCCTGCAGACACCTAGCTTGGTCGTCCTAGGGGATTTTAACATCCATGCCGACACGACCTTACAAGGGGCTGCTCGGGACTTCGTGGAAAGCATGGCCTCCATGGGGCTTTCCCTGAATAAGTCTGGCCCAACCCATAGTCGCGGACATGCCTTGGACCTGGTGTTTACCTCTATGGATGTTGGTGATCTGACACTAAGTAAAAGCGAAACGAAAGAAGTGCCATGGTCAGATCACTTCCTGGTGCAACTGGACTTCTCTGCGAACCATCCCCTCTGCAAGGAGGTGGGACCAATTCGGATGGTCCGCCCCCGCCACTTAATGGATCCAAATGGTTTCCAGAGAGTGGTAGGGGATGCTTTATCCCATGTTGATGGCCTTTCAGCCGATTCCCTGGTGGCCCGCTGGAATGTGGAGTTAACCAGGGCTATTGACTGTTTGGCTCCGAAGCGCCCTCTCCGATTGCATGGAGCCCGGACAGCCCCGTGGTTTTCCACGGATCTGAGGGCAATGAAACAATCGTTGAGACGGCTAGAGCGCCGGTGGCGGATAACTCATTCCGAATTTGACCGGACACAGGTTAGAGCTCAACGTCGAGCCTACCAAGTGGCGATAGCGACGGCGAAGAAGAATTTCTTCACCGCCTCTATTGCATCTGCAGAAAACAGCAGCAGGAGACTTTTTCAGGTGGTTCACAATTTAGTGGAACCACCTGCAACATCGGGGTCCAGTACGGGCCACATGTTCTCCTGCAATGATTTTGCAAAGTTTTTTGCAGATAAAATCGCTCAGATTAGGGAAGAAGTAGACTCCACCATGGGAGCAGGGCCGGGGCGGGAGAGTGCTAGAGTTCTGTCTAGTCAAGTTGAGTGGGATCAATTCCAATCTGCTACCTCCGAGGATGTGGACAGGCTGCTTGGATGAGTGAAGCCAACCACCTGTCTCCTGGATCCTTGCCCATCCTGGCTTATAAAAGCTAGCCGGGAAGGACTGGGCGATGGGCTTCGTGGGGTGGTGAATGCTTCCCTCCGTGAGGGAGCCTTCCCAGACCCGCTGAAAGAGGCGGTTATTAAACCGCTTCTTAAAAAACCATCTTTAGATGCGGCCACGATGGCCAGCTATCGCCCAGTTTCAAATCTTCCATTCTTGGGCAAGGTGATTGAGCGAGCGGTGGCCGAACAACTCCAGGCACGCCTGGAAGAAGCGGACCATTTGGATCCCTTCCAGTCGGGGTTCAGGCCTCATCATGGGACTGAAACTGCCTTGGTCGCACTGGTTGATGATCTTCGGCGGGCTAGGGACAAAGGTGAGAGCTGTTTCCTAGTTCTGCTGGATCTCTCAGCGACGTTTGATACCATCGACCATAACATCCTTCTGGACCGTCTTGAGGGGCTGGGATCTGGGGGCACTGTCATACAGTGGTTCCGCTCCTTTCTCCTGGGCCGTGTTCAGAAAGTGGTGGTGGGGGATGAGTGTTCAGACCCCTGGGCTCTCACTTGTGGGGTGCCTCAGGGTTCTGTCCTCTCCCCCATGCTTTTCAACATTTACATGCAGCGGCTGGGAGGGATCATCAGGAGGTTTGGGCTGGGTGTTCATCAGTATGCGGATGATACCCAGCTCTACCTCTCTTTTAAATCAGAACCAGTGAAGGCGGTGGAGGTCCTGTGTGAGTGTCTGGAGGCGGTTGGAGGATGGATGGCGGCTAACAGATTGAGGTTGAATCCTGACAAGACAGAAGTGCTGTTTTTGGGGGACAGGAGGCGGGCAGGTGTGGAGGATTCCCTGGTCCTGAATGGGGTAACTGTGCCCCTGAAGGACCAGGTGCACAGCCTGGGAGTCATTTTGGACTCACAGCTGTCCATGGAGGCACAGATCAAATCTGTGTCCAGGGCAGCTGTTTACCAGCTCCATCTGGTACGTAGGCTGAGACCCTATCTGCCTGTGGACTGTCTCGCCAGAGTGGTGCATGCTCTGGTTATCTCCCGCTTGGACTACTGCAATGCACTCTACGTGGGGCTACCTTTGAAGGTGACTCGGAAACTACAACTAATCCAGAATGCGGCAGCTAGACTGGTGACTGGGGGCGGCCGCCGAGACCATATAACACCGGTCTTGAAAGACCTACATTGGCTCCCAGTATGTTTCCGAGCACAATTCAAAGTGTTGGTGCTGACCTTTAAAGCCCTAAACGGCCTCGGTCCAGTATACCTGAAGGAGCGTCTCCACCCCCATCATTCTGCCCGGACGCTGAGGTCTAGCGCCGAGGGCCTTCTGGCGGTTCCCTCATTGCGAGAAGCAAAGCTACAGGGAACCAGGCAGAGGGCCTTCTCAGTAGTGGCACCCGCCCTGTGGAACACCCTTCCAGCAGATGTCAAAGCGATTAACAACTACCTGACATTCAGAAGACATCTTAAGGCAGCCCTGTTCAGGGAAGTTTTTAACGTGTGATATTTTATTGTATTTTTGCTTTCTATGGAAGCCGCCCAGAGTGGCTGGGGAGGCCCAGCCGGATGGGCGGGGTATAAATAATAAATTATTATTATTATTATTATTATTATTATTATTATTATTAATATTCAATTGTTTTAAATATTGGCCTTACAACCCACATATCTTATCTGTGTCCTCCTAAATCAGCCTTGAGCTGGTCCTGGTCAGTCTTTTAATTGGCAAAATAAGTGAATTATCACACACAGATACAAAATTAGACAAAACCATTAACATGCTCCATATATTTGTGATCTTGGCAGTTCCTGATCGGAACATGATGGTTGAAAATGGTCTGCGGTGTCCAGCCTGCTTCTCCAAAGGAAACAAAAAGTGTAAAAGTGAGAAGACCGTCAACTGCCTTGAGAATGAGACCAAGTGTGTGGATTTTAAAGGAGTTTTTACTAGAGGTAACACTGCTACTCAAACAGGGGGGAAAGGCCTAGTCTTCGGCTGGGTCATAGAGACTCCCTCCTGTTTTCCTTCTCCCCCCCTTTCCCTTTCATGTTGCTGGAAAAGTGAGAGGGAACACATCACTCACTGGTCTCTCTCACTGGTCCCACTCTGCACCCTTCCTTAGTATTTTGCCTGCCTGGACTGTGTCTTTTATCTTTCATAATGCCACTTGCTTGTACAGAAGGAGGATTAAAAGTGAGATATGCATATAAACTACCCTTCCAAACAAAAGTAAAAAGTGCATTGATTGCTCCACCCCAGTTGCATCTTGATCTCTCTACCAATGAGATGCAGTCCAGGACAAACTATGTCCCTCTTGCTCAAAAAACATATTTATTATGTGAAATGAATGTAATAGATTTCTTTAAATTCTGTGACAATGAGCAATATCTGGCTAACTCAGACGTTCAGTGCAAGGATTTACAGTTGTGCAATAGAATACAGTGGTGCCTCGTAAGACAAAAAGAATCCGTTCCGCGATTCTCTTCGTCTAGCGGTTTTTTCGTCTTGCAAAGCAAGCCCATTGATGGCTTAGTGGATTAGCGCTATTAGCGGCTTATCGGATTAGCGGATCAGCTGATAAGCGGCTTAGCGGCTTAGAAAAAGGGGGGGAAGGGAAAAAAACCCCACAGGAACTCGCAAGACATTTTCGTCTTGCGAAGCAAGCCCATAGGGAAATTCGTTTTGCGAAGCGCCTCCAAAACGGAAAACCCTTTCGTCTAGCGGGTTTTCCGTCTTGTGAGGCGTTCGTCCTGCGGGGCACCACTGTATCTGGGCTCTTCTGCCTACATGTGCTCTGTTTCCTCCCAAAATCTGCTCCACAATTGTGGAAACTCCCAGAATGGATTTAGGGGATACACAGGGGGAGGAAAAGAGGGAGGCTATGTTCCTTTCCAAAAGCATACATCATTTTGTCGATGTCATGAGTTAGCCACATTCGTAAAAATATAAATCGCTTTATATGCGTTATAACATTATGGAATTAATGTTGTGGAGTCCCGTCTTTTACCAATGGGACTTCCATGTATGAAGTTTACAACGTATTAAACTGAATCACTTTTTTGATGTGTCTAGATCCAGTCTTAGATGCATAGCTCCCTATCAACATAGTTTTGAGGAATAATGATGTTTTGAGAGGGGAGAAATTGCCAAATCCCTCCTTTCTGAAAAGAAGAGGGGATTTGGAATGAATGGAGGAGGGGTGTATGGGCTGATTTGCCCCATGAGGGAAGAGGCAGAGTCCAGGCCATTTGAGCTGCCTTTGACATACATTCTTTCTTCTCATCCTTCTCCTGCCCTTTACACCTGGGCTTTTGCTAGTTTCTCTTTTGAGGGCTGAGTAAGAATTCTGAGGGGAGTTCCTGATTGGCTCTTGGGATTCCCCCTTTTCACCTACTTCATGTTAGATGGGTTTGAAATGAAAATAGATATGGTAAAGTAAAAGGAGGATCCTCTGGATGCTTAGATCATAGTGGGGCAATGAGGGAGCCTCAGTGGGCATCCAACCGTCCTGAGAGACAATGGAGTGCACCCCCAGCTTGATTAATGCCAGATCCACATACTCAAGGCTTGTTTTCAAATCCTCTAATTTCAATATATTTTATAAATATAGCCTGCTTATTAATAATCTTCATTTCTTGAGACTCCTTTGAGTATGATGGCAATTTTGAATTACATAAGAGTTATTTTTTTACCCAAACTACTAATGGTGAAAATTATGAAACCCAGCCAGATGGGTGGGGTATAAATAATAAATTAGTAGTAGTAGTATTCTTGTATATTCATGTTTGGATGAAATTATAATATTGTTCAGATTTCTGAAATATACATATTTTAAAATTCACCATCACAGGTACCATCTTTTAGTCCCTGGATAAAGGACTTATGTCAGCATTTCTTTCCTTTTTTCCAGCTTATTTTTTCCACAACAATTTTTCTTTCCAAGGCTGTGGAACAACAGATTTTTGTTGCATCCGAAAAAAAGGAAAAAGAGTTGGAGTAGGGAAATATATCCTTTTAGTTCTGCGAGAAAGATGTTATAATGCTTCACGAATATCACACCAGCCTGAACATGAAGGGTAATTTGCACAGTGTAGGCAATGAGGGGGAATTGGAGGCCTAGTGGTGAAATTCAAGACTCAGGAAGTCTAGTTCTTTCTTTTTTGCTTTTGGTGGACATAAAGGGAAGCAAGTGGTAGAGAAAAAGGGGTCAGAATGTGGGGGTTCTAACTTCAAAGAGCCCTGTAGTGTATCATTAAAAAGCAGTTGTTTTCATTATGATTATTACAATACAAAATAAATGGTTATGGGAAATAAAATGCTGGTTCTTGGATGTTTCTTTCAGATTCAAATGTGATTAATATTTATTGGTTGAGCCGAAGATATTACAAAAGATAAAATACATAAAATGGGATAAAAACATAATAAAATACATTACACAGCTAAAATCATTATTAAAATTGAATGTTTTCTTAAATAAGAGGTTTCTCCTCTGAAGAATTTAACTCGGGGCATCTTTTCAACTCGGGCAACTTTCAGGTGGGTGCCATTACCATTTTAAGAGAACAAGGAAGAATTCCATGGTGAGCTCTTGCACCTGTAAATCTAGAAAAATAGCACTGATCCTGTACTATTGCCGTTATAATCATCCTGTCTTTTTATAATTAAGTTATAGTTTTTCTTCCATTACCAATTGATTAAAAACACCAAGTCTTCTTTCAGATGAATACTTCGAAATGGAGAAGCATGTAGGCTGAAAGTTACAGGACCCTTGGGGCAATCATGGTGGAGCTTCAGCCTCGAAATGCTTTGCAAACAATTCACAGCATTGACAAGTCACAAGCACCCTCCCTGGCTCCCAGTGACAGGCCCTCCCCATTTTCACCTTGGAACTTTTCTTTTCTCACCCTGCTTCTCACCCTGGGAGATGCCCAATTCACCACCTCTCTACCTGGATACTGGCACCAGCTTTAGATTCCCCACCACCACCACTTGACAGCACATTAAGTCTTTTCTTTTCTTTTATTTTTAAAGCACGGACCAATACTTATCACCATGTCTTTTTGATACATACTGTACCAATGTCGTGTCATCTCCACCCCCCCAACTCTCCTTTAGTGGTTTCCTAAATAATGAAAAATTGAAAATAAACAGGAGGGAAAATGCCACATTTTTTTAGATGTGATTACAAACATATTCTGTTGTTTAGTCGTTTAGTTGTGTCCAACTCTTCATGACCCCATGGACCAGAGCACGCCAGGCACTTCTGTCTTCCTCTGCCTCCCTCAGTTTGGTCTACTAACTCATGTTAGTAGCTTCAAGAACTCTGTCCAACCATCTCGTCCTCTGTCATCCCCTTCTCCTTGGGCCTTCAATCTCTCCCAAGATCAGGGTCTTTTCCAGGGAATCTTCTCTTCTCCTTTCTCCATCCCTTCAAAATTCTGTTAGTATAAGCCGATTCAAAGGAAATGAATAGAAAGAGGTATATTTAAAAAATATTAATAGCAATAATGATGGTCATGTTGATGATGATGATATTAGGGTGTATAAAAGAGAGAACACAATAAAAGCAGGAAAGGGAGGAGAAAAGAAAGGGCTAAATATGAGGAAAAGTGAAGGAAGGAAGGAAGGAAGGAAGGAAGGAAGGAAGGAAGGGCAAAAGAGAAAGATTGGGAAGGGAGGAATGTGTGTGCGTGTTTAAAATGCAGATGAAAGCTGTTCAGAAGTGAGATCACTGAAAACTGGTTACAAGAAGAGCTTGTTCTCTTGTTGGCTCTTAAACACAAGGCCAAACTCCCAGAATATTAGTATGTCAACACTCTTGCTAACAATTCTTCCCTTCAGGTCCAGGAAACACCTGTGGGTACAAAGGACATCTGAGTGATTCCAGAAAGCAGGAGCTAAATCACCAAAATATATAGCACAGGATACTCAAAGAGACCTGATGCACTGGTTTGGATCAAAAAATACAGAATTACATATTTATTTAAGACAAATAAAACAACAGTGTAGTAAGCACCCTGTTACCAAATAGGAATAAAGGATGGTAGAAGAAGGTCAGTTAGGAATTTGGGAACATTTGGGAAAATATGTACACAGAGAAAAACAAGTCTAAACTAGTATATTTTAACAGCTGTCAGGTGGCAGAGGAACCAACAACCACGGCAGGTTGTCAGTGTTACTATAAAGAAGCAATGCAGAAGAAAGAAGCAGCAGCTAAGATAGCTGCTGGTGGCTGGAAAGCCAGACAGGATGTTTATGACTGTTACCATGGCAATAAAGGGGCAGTCCATTCTCTGTATTGAGCACAGGATGTGAGCTCAGTGTGTGACTTATGACCTGTACAGGATGTACATGGGTGGAGTTATGATTCTCTCTGTTGTTTGTGAAGAGTGCAGACATGCTTATCTGTATGACTGCCAAAGACAGGAATAAAAGCATGTAGATACATTTCTGTCTGAGTCTGATTCCCCTCCCTGGGGAGCAGGGTGAGGGAGAAGCAGTGGTGTGTTTTTCTCACAGTCTGGGAAAAATCGCCGATACAGACCTCGCATGTTTACCTGCCGGGAGTCGCAGGAGGGAGGTCAAAGGAATTCAGCCGGTGCCTGAAAAGGTAGGCACATTCCTCTGACCGAGGCAGAATTCCAACAGTCAGGAACGGATAACACAAGAAAATTTCCTTCCCATCTGCTATTTATTCAATGTTTACAGGGAGATGCTTGGGAATGCAGCCTCTTGGGAAAATGGCATAGTCCTGAGTAAATCTCCACTCCCCTTCTTTCCCACTTCCTCATTCGTCAACAGCAGCACCCCTCTATGGTTGCCTCTTAGGGCCATTTGTCTTTGAGCTCTTTGCTCGCAGGGTTCAGGGAGATGGTGGTTCTGAAATGCTTTCTAGTGATAACGTGTCAGCTAGCTGCTCCGGCTCTGCCCAAGGTATGAGATTTTCGGGCTTAGAAGTGTGAATGCAGATTGATTTATTCTCTGCTTCACGGGAGCAGCGTTTGGGAAAACAGCTCCAAGTGAGAGAGGCTTGCATTCCAGGAATTCTTGTGATTTCCTGTACAAGAAAAGGAATGCACTGTTGCTAAGCAACGCCTGGCACTGAAGTGGAAAGCTACCAGAAGTGAGCTGGGCTATCAGGCTATGCCTCAGAGAGGCAAAAACAAAGTCTTGTTTTGACTAGGCTCTCACGAACTTTTCCAAGCAGCCAGTGTTAGAGCTGCCAGGTGCCAAGAGCGTAAACAAACCAGCTTTTGGATTTTAGAGGCTTGTGTTTGAGAGTTAAAGGCAAAGGACTCAAAATGGATGTCAAGAAGGGGGGAGCCCTGCCTTCTCCACCCCTCCTGACCAATGACAATTATGCATCTTGGTCTATTAAGATGAAGGCCCTGCTGCAGAATCAGAGACTGTTTGGGGTGATTGAGAACCCCATCCCTGCAGCACCAACGCGTGCTTGGGAGTCACAGGATGTGAAGGCCAGAACGGCTATAATTCTGTGTGTGTCAGACTCGCAGCTTGTGCATATACAGAATTTACAGCACGCGAAAGACGTTTGGGACACGCTGAGAAGGACACATCAGAGAGATGCAGGTTCTTCAGCGTTGCTGTATTTTGAAAAGCTGACCAACCTGAGGCTTGCGCCTGATGGAGATGTTCAAGCGCACCTGACGGAAATGAAATATCTGTGCCAACAGATGGTGGAACGCAATTTCCGTCTGGATGAGGAAGTGTTTTGCTTCATGGTGATAAACAGCCTGAATCGGACTTACAAATCCGTTGCCAGTCAGCTGGGGTCCATCCCAGCAGCTCAGTTAACTTCGGAGAGGGTCTATGCAGTTGTGCTTAATGAACATGACAGACTTGCTGCACTGGAGGTCAAGGACAAGGGGAGGGAAGAACGGAGTTCTAACACCCCCACTGCTGTAGCTACTGGAGGAGAAGCTGTAGCTTTGAACGTTGTCCGATGTTACAATTGTGGACAGACTGGGCATCTTCAGTGGAACTGTAAGAAGCCACGTCAGAACAAAGGTGCCAAGGGAAGCTCCACGAAGTCTGAGGCATCAGGCAAAGGTCATACCAAGTCACAGGCGAAGCCTGCAAAGGCTTTGATGTCGAAAGGAACCACGCCAGAAGTGGAGAACGCTTTTGTCATTGACACGGGGTGCACATTTCACATGACAGCACGCAGGGATCTATTTTCGTCGTTTAAGAAGCAAAGCTTCGTTGTACAACAGGCCAACGGTCAGGAACTGAAAGCCACCGGAATTGGGACTGTGTATCTTGAAAGTCTGAACTTGACTATAAACAACGTTTATTTGGTTCCAGATTTGAAGTACAATCTGCTCAGCGTATCGCAGATTGCTAAAAAGGGACTAAAACTGTCCTATGATGATGCGTGCTGCGAAATCTACAAAGATGGAGAGCTGTATCTTTCTGCCAAAGAGAAAGATGGACTGTATTTGTTGACTTTTGATCAAAGTGATTACATGAATTGTAATTCTAACATGATCTCTTTTGCTGGTGTAGCCAAGAAGAACGTCAAGCAGGTCACCTCGAGGGTCGACAGGGCATTTCAGCGGGTGTATGCTGATGTGATTGGTCCTCTAGCACCATCTAGAGGCAATGCAAAATATTACCTAATATGTGTTGATTCTTTCACAGGTTTTGTCTGGATTTATTTCTTGGAGAGACCAAAAGACGCCTTGGAAAGGTTTAATGAGTTTTGTGACAAGGTTAAAAATATGCATGATGCTGACATAGCTTGTCTTTGCACAGATGAGAAGCCAATTTTTCTCTTACAGGATTTCCAGAGGTTCCTGAAGAAGAAAGGGATAAGACACAAAATTGCTACTTCCGAAGAAGCTTGGAAGAGATGTGTTTGTGTTAGGGTGAACAAAGAATTGCAAAAGGGAATGGAGGCGCAATTGCTAAGTTCACATCTGCCACATGAGTACTGGGCTGAGTCGCTAATGTCGTATTATTATACGTGGTTGAGAAAGTTTTCAACAGAGTTGGGAAGTTCTCCTTTTGAGAAACTGTTCCACAGAAAACCTTCTGTTGCCCATTTCAAGGTTTTTGGGTCTCATGTGAGGACAGAAGCTCCGGGTGGAGTAAAGAATGCCAGAGGCATTTTTGTGGGTTATGAAATGGGTCTCTACAGAGTAATTTTGTCTGAATCTGGTCAGGTGATTCTCACAAAATTCCTAGAGAGTGCTCCTGAACAGGAGAGAGTGATTGTTCACACATTTCCCACAGGAGATGATGATTCTGATGATGATGATGATGTTGATTTTATTGAATTCAGTAGTACTGATGATGACAGCGATAGCTCAGACAGCTCAGTTGTCACAGTCATTGAGAGAAAATCTCACATAATGACTAGACCCTCAGAAGAGGAGGATGAACCACTGATTACGCTTAGTACTGGTTCTCCAGAGAGTTCAAAGGCTGAACCAGAAAGCAGAGAAGAGCAGTACCTCTTACGTAGGTCTGAGAGAGCAACGAAGGGTGTACCACCCAAAAGGTATTCAAAAGAATTTGCCAACTTAGCTATTGCATGTGTTGCTGTTGTAAATGACCAAGGTCAAATTGAAGCTGTGTCTGAGTCAGAGACAAAGGCACAACAGAGAGTTGCTAACCAAGGTAAGGCAGATGCACTCATTCCTTGGAAGTCACACAACCAGAGAGGTACATTGGTAAAACCAGTGGTGGGTAGTTCCAAGGGTGGAGCTGAAACAACAGGGGAGTGTTATACATATAACAACTGTTTGTTTTCTTCTCTAGATCAGGCATTGCACGCTGCACGCATTGATTCTTTAGGGGGAGGGTGTTACTATAAAGAAGCAATGCAGAAGAAAGAAGCAGCAGCTAAGATAGCTGCTGGTGGCTGGAAAGCCAGACAGGATGTTTATGACTGTTACCATGGCAATAAAGGGGCAGTCCATTCTCTGTATTGAGCACAGGATGTGAGCTCAGTGTGTGACTTATGACCTGTACAGGATGTACATGGGTGGAGTTATGATTCTCTCTGTTGTTTGTGAAGAGTGCAGACATGCTTATCTGTATGACTGCCAAAGACAGGAATAAAAGCATGTAGATACATTTCTGTCTGAGTCTGATTCCCCTCCCTGGGGAGCAGGGTGAGGGAGAAGCAGTGGTGTGTTTTTCTCACAGTCTGGGAAAAATCGCCGATACAGACCTCGCATGTTTACCTGCCGGGAGTCGCAGGAGGGAGGTCAAAGGAATTCAGCCGGTGCCTGAAAAGGTAGGCACATTCCTCTGACCGAGGCAGAATTCCAACAGTCAGGAACGGATAACACAAGAAAATTTCCTTCCCATCTGCTATTTATTCAATGTTTACAGGGAGATGCTTGGGAATGCAGCCTCTTGGGAAAATGGCATAGTCCTGAGTAAATCTCCACTCCCCTTCTTTCCCACTTCCTCATTCGTCAACAGCAGCACCCCTCTATGGTTGCCTCTTAGGGCCATTTGTCTTTGAGCTCTTTGCTTGCAGGGTTCAGGGAGATGGTGGTTCTGAAATGCTTTCTAGTGATAACGTGTCAGCTAGCTGCTCCGGCTCTGCCTCCTCCTACTCTCCCATTATTTCCCAACTTCTCCCCTCATCTTCCTATGAGCTGTGATCTCCCTCAAATCTCTGTTGTAATTCTGAACTGTCTTCTTCTCTGGAAGGGTCAGGTTGGGGAGGCGGTCTCCACCATTCCTCCTCTGCCCAGTCCCTGACATCACTCCCCTCTCCAGAGTCCTCCTCCACCCATCCCAGTAGTTTTGTTCAGTTGGGGTGGCATGTATGCAACGCCCTTTGCAAGTATGGTGAATGGACATGTTCTGCATACCCCCATGATCTTTCTTCCGGTTAATACCCCCCCCCCCAACAATCAGGTATTGCAACTTCTTTCTTTGCATCCTGGAGTCTAGAATTTGTTCTACTTCGTACTCTTCCTCTCCTTCTACCATGTGTAGCTTGCCTGGTAAGGGTGTGCAGGCACGACGGGTGACAAGACTGATCTGTGCAAGGTGGGGTGAATCTTCATAGACACAGGCAGTCGGAGCCAGAAAGCCAGAGAGTTGATCTGGTCCACAACTTCAAACGGGCCCACTCTTTGGGTTCATTTTCCTGCACATGCCCTTTTGTGGCAAATCAGGTTTTGACAGCCACACCTGATCTTCCACATTAATCTCGGTGCCAGGTTGTCAATGTGCATTGGACAATATCTTATAGGCCTCTTTAGCACAGTCCGAACGCTCTTTTAGCAAAGTCTGCATTGCTGACAGTTCTTCTACAATGTCTTTTGCTGCCAGAACCGACGGGGTGTCACTTGGGGTTGGGACGCTTGCGAGGATGGTATCCATAACAGACAAAACCACTTTGTGACCCACAAAGAGGATGTGATAACCATCAATGTATGTGTATCCCTTTATAGATCACATTTTCTGCTGTGATCTGCAACAGCAGATATTCAGAGACTTATTAGTTCTCATACTGGAGGGAAAATAGCTATCATAACTATATGCCGTCAGAATTTAAATTTTATATTACCGTATTTTTCACTCCATAGGGTGCACCTGACCATAGGGCCCACCTAGTTTTTGTTGGTTTCTATTTCCCTCACTGAGCAGCAACTGCAGTCACAAGACATTGTTTTGCATTCCACAGTCAGAGTTACTGTTGGATTCCCACGGGAATGGGAGACAGGATGTGACATTCACTGGTTTCCTGATTTTCACTGTTCTCTCGGTTTCTTTGTTAGGGAGACGGTTGCTTCTCTGCTCTCACAGAGGCAAGATGCATGTTTGTATTCTCTCAGCATAGAGTGGAAATAAAGTTAAAAATGTGGCACATACTGCTTATCCTTCTGCTGTGTGGACTACTCTGCTTGGGCTCAAGACGAGCCTGTATCAGCTTCAGATGGGCCGAAGCTGGTCAAAATCTCACAGTTTTCAGAGGGGGAAATCAAGGGAAAAAATATGATTCCCCCCCCAGCTCTGCGAGCAGCGCACAGGCAGCCTGTGCGCTTCTCCCAGACCTTCTTCCTTCTTTTGCGGGAGGTGGGGGCATTTCCCCATTTCCTGCAAAAGTCCACAGGAGCCACGCACCCTTTAAGGAGCTCACGGCTCCTGTCGGCTTTTCTACGAGGAGGGAGAAGGGACTGATGCAGCCAGTCAGTCCCTTGTCCCTCCTCGGGAAAAAGCCCTCAAGAGTGGCCCTGCAAAAGCCGTGTGCTCTTTAATGGAGCTGTGCAGCTTCTGCTGGCTTTTCTGGGAGGTTGGGGAATTCCCCCACCTCTCGCAAAACCGGAAGAAGCCGCATGCTCTTTAAAGGGGCTGCACGGCTTCTGCTGGCTTTTCGCAAAACCGGCAGAAGCCGCACGCTCTTTAAAGGT
This sequence comes from Podarcis cretensis, assembly GCF_951804945.1. Classification (NCBI taxonomy): domain Eukaryota; kingdom Metazoa; phylum Chordata; class Lepidosauria; order Squamata; family Lacertidae; genus Podarcis; species Podarcis cretensis. The sequence goes on along the minus strand of NC_137177.1, from coordinate 15,610,677 downwards.
TGCGTGGCTCCTGCGGGCTTTTCTACGAGGTGGGAGAAGGGACTGATGCGGCCAGCCAGTCCCTTTTCCCTCTTGGGGAAAAGCCCCCAATAGCGCACGGAGCTTGTGTGCGGTTCTTGGGGGCTTTTCCCGGCTGCCTCCCCCCCTGCATTCGCTCCATAGGATGCACACACATTTCCCCTTGCTTTTTAGGAGGGAAAAAGTGTGTCCTATAGAACGAAAAAGACGGTAACTGTATAGAAGAAAAAAATTGAAAAGTGCCTGTTGACAACTAATGAGATTGTGGTGAAATAATTCAGACAATTTCAACAGTGAGCTTTGAATTTCATCATTTTCTCTATGTCTTTATGCCAAAGTGTTGCCTGCAGCACAAACACGAAGCCTATAAATCCCTCCAAGTAAGACTCTATGTGCATCAGTTCTCTTTCTAGAATGATGAAGGCACTCCTGAGCACATGCCTCCTCTTGGCCCTGCTTTCTCCAGGTAAGTAGGAACCAGTAGGATGGGCAACTTTTACAGTAACTTTTACAGTAACTTTAACTTTTTTTTCTTCTTTTTGTAATCTTTAAACTTTTAATAAATATTACTTTTAAAAAAAGAGAGAAAAAGTATATTGCTCCTTCCAACTCAGTAAGCAAAGGCATAAACAGAGGCATTGTTCTTATCCTGAGGCATGCTTTCACTAATGGGGCCTCCTGCTGTGCACGATTTCCATTCGCATCCTGGGGCAAAGTTCACAACCAGGAGCAGCTACTTCCAGGTACTTCTTTTTTCTGTGTGGATCAGTTTTACTGCTTGAAACCTCCATTGCAGCCACATGCTCTGCAATATGATGTCAACATTTTAACCACAGCTCATCCCATCCTTCGCAGCCTTACTGGGATGGATCTAGTATCCAGGCTTTTCTCTTCTTTAGAAGAGGAATCCTTAGATGGAGACTGTATTGAGGAGGTTTCTTGTAGGTGGCTTCCGGGCTTTGCCATTGCCTTTTATTGTTCTCAGCTCCTTTCTTGGGTGCCGTCAGAATTTAAATTTTAAATTAACTGTATAGAGGAAGAAATTTGAAAAGTGCCTGTTGACAACTAATGAGATTGTGGTGAAATAATTCAGACAGTTTCAACAGTGAGCTTTGAATTTCATTTTCTCTAGGTCTTAATTCTAAAGGTGGTAAAAAACTCCTCTTCCCAGAACTCACTGAATATTTGTCCCCAAGTGTTGCCTGCAGCACAAACACGTAGCCTATAAATCCCTCCAAGTAAGCCTCTACGGGCATCAGTTCTCTTTCTAGAATGATGAAGGCACTTCTGAGCACATGCCTCCTCTTGGCCCTGCTTTCTCCAGGTAAGTAGGGACCAGCAGGATGGGGAATTTTTACAGTAATAATATTTAGAGGACAGAGGAATCTGGAGAGCTGAATTTAAGAGAGCTAGTGTGTTGTAGTCATTAGAGGGTCAGACAAGGATCCAGGAGACCAGGGTTCAAATCCCCACTCAGCCACAAAGCTCACTGGGAGATCCTGGACCAGTCACTATACCTCAGGTTAACCTACCTCATAGGGTCCTTGTGAGGATAAAATGGGGAGCAGAGAACCATGTACACAGCCTTGAGCTGCTTGGAGGCAAGTTTAGAAAACAAAAAAATCAAAAAAATTAGAAGCCAAGAGCAACTTGAAAAATGCTAGTAACTGAAGGTACTATGTTTAGTAGCCACTGGTAGAATAATTCTGCATCATTTGCCTAAACCTTTTGTGAAGCCATTCAGGTTGGTAGCTTTGTCAGTCTTACGAGAGAGGGATCAAAATCTTTGTATTTCCACTTTGTCCATGTCATGCAGAACAGTATGTGATTCCAGGAAGTCCCCTCTTTCTCCCTTCTTAAGTGTCCTAACCCCCCCCCCCCCAACATTGTCAACACTTTTCATATGCGAGTTGCCCTAGCATAGCTAGTAGAACCCTTAAAGACCAACTCTCTTAACCTGGATCTAACCCTATTCATTTATCTCTACTTAAAACTGGTTGAAATGTAAAATCTTCTCCCCAACAGGTCTAGTAAGTGATGGTACAGAGGATTTCGGCAGAGGGTTCCCAGTTTCCACAATCCTTTTTTTCATGCCTAAATGATGGGATAAGCCTTCCTGCTGCTCATCTGGCCATTGCTCCTTTATCTAAAGCTCACATCTAAATTTGTGACTGAACAGTAGAAGAAAAAAAGGCATTGAAGTGAAAAATGGGCCATGGGACAGGGAGGGTTTACCTCTTGGAAATAATTAAACCAGTGTTCTGGCCAATGGCTTTTACTCATTTTATTTTATTGAAAGATCTTATTAACTTGAACCCCATTTCATTTAAAGATTTAATTCACTCTCACCACCTTCTCTGTGTCAAATGAAGGAAACCACAAAACCAAATAATAATAATGTTAATGACAATAACAATCCATGAACTAATCTTTTGCTCCTGTCCTCAGCATTGCCTCTGAGCTGCAGATCCGCGTTTAACAGGACTGGACTGACATATGATGGCTATTTAAGAGAAAATTGTAAATTTGGTGAAGATTCCTGTGCTGCCAGTGTTCTGCGTACAAATCTAGGTAAGATTTATCTGGTTTTTTGTCTTCTGTTTTTGGAATTACTAAATTAGTTGTAAGGAAGCTGTGGCACATAAGCTGTAGATGAATGAGAACTCCCATCTGCCTCATCTATCCTGGCCACCAGTCAGAGATGATGGGAAATGTAGTCCAGCACCATCTTGAGCATCACAGCTTCCCAATCCTGCAGTAAGGAATCACTAACATTTGAAAATGGGGAATTTAATATCACCTGATCACAAGCATCAGATTTCCATCTTGATGTGCATACCCACCCACCCCTTCTTCCCTAGAGTGTGCGGTTGCCATTTTGTGGTTCGCCTCAAATGCCAAAATACCTTGGGACTATTCTGGGTGGGATGGTGGTGCTCACTTGGCCATCTGTTCCTATATCATTGCTACATACTTGGAGGGAGAGGGGAAATGGGACAGTGAGGTTGGTGCAGTTGAAGTGCCCTGCCAAGTCTTCTTCCTTGGCGATCACTTGTAGCTGAGTAAGTTTGTCTTCCATAAACACGGTTTTAACAATGAGTCCGTAAGTGACTGTGGAGGCCAATTCTGAATCCACATGTCCTTCCACAGTGGGGGCATTGGTTTCCAGACAGGAGTTGATCAAGGTGTGGATTTGCCAAGCGTGCCTTCCTGCTAGCATGTTTCTCCCTTGCGTCCTGAGTTCAAGTGTCTTCAAAGCCTATGACACCTTTGTTAAAGGCTGTTCTCCAACTGGAGTGCTCGCAGGCCAGTGTTTCCCAGTTGTCAGTGTTGATGCTACATTTTTTTATTATTTGCCTTGAGACAGTCTTTAAACCTCTGCCAAGTATCTTGGGTTGGGCAACAGGAGTTCAGGGAAGTATTTTCCCACCCTGTAAATGGTAATGATCGACTAGCAGAGAGAATGCAGTGCATGGCACATGTATTGTCAGAAGTATAGAAGAAGCCATGATACTTCATGCTGCAGATTGGACCTGAAATGAAGTTCTACATTCATTCCAAATTTAATGCCTTTTACTGAGCGCCGCAACCCCAGAGTCGGTCACGACTGGACCTAATGGTCAGGGGTCCCTTTACCTTTACCTTTTATGATTGTAATAAAGCTTTGAAAGCTTTGGTTGTATTTTACAAACTACGGTTGCAATCAAAATTATTCACGCCCCATTGCAAATTGGGTTTATTATCAAATTTTACAGACTTCTAGCTGTTTGCATTGAGAAAATCAAAGGCCATTGAAATAGCTCTGCAAAATTGCTGCTTCAAGTGGTTCCCCCAAATTCAGCTGAAAATGCCTGATGCAAGTAAAGCTGTAATGAGGGGGTTTTTGATCCAGCAAAATGCTATAAAGAGGAAACTTCAAGAGGAGAAGAAAGAAAAGATTTTAGAGAAAATTAGAGAAGGCGAGAAGAGATTAAGGACTAAACCTAAATCACAGGACATTCTACGAGAAATTAAATTACATCAGGCACAATATTTGAAAATGGTTAACCAGGATATAGAATGGAAAATTAAACAAATGAGACAAAAAACCTTCGAATCGGCCAATAAGTGTGGAAAGCTGCTAGCTTGGCAGCTGAAGAAAAGACAGAAATTAAATACTGTTACCAATCTTGAAGTAAATGGACGAAATATACAAAACCCACGGGAGATTCAAGACTGCTTCCAGAGATACTTTAAACAACTGTATTCACAAGGGCCACAGAATGAGATCAAAATCGAGAAATTTTTGGAAACAAATGGATTACAAAAAATTTCTCAAGAGAATAAATTAATACTGAATGACAAAATTTCTGAACAGGAGGTTGAAGGTGCCATTAAGAACCTGCAACTAGGCAAGTCTCCAGGCCCGGATGGGCTAACCTCCAAATACTACAAAGACATGAAAGATTACTTAATTCAACCTCTAATGGAGGTTGGCAATGAAATTATGGAAGGGAAAAGAGCGCCGGAGTCGTGGAAAGAAGCTTATATCACGCTTATACCGAAAAATGAGATAGAAAAGACACAACTAAAGAACTACCGCCCCATATCCCTACTTAATGTGGATTATAAAATTTTTGCTGATATTTTAGCTAGAAGATTGAAAAAAGTTTTAGCAACAATGATTCATAAAGACCAAGCTGGCTTTCTCCCAGGCAGACAATTGTCAAATAACACGAGAAACTTAATTGACATCTTAGAAAAGCTACAAGTTAATATAAATACAAAAGCTGTTTTAATATTTATTGATGCGGAGAAAGCCTTTGACAATATTTCTTGGAGCTTTATGAGGAAAAATTTGCAAGGGATGGGGGTTGGAGAAAGGTTTGGAAACGGTATAGGCGCGATTTACTCAGAACAGAAGGCGAAATTAATAGTGAATAATGCAGTTACGGAAGAAGTTAAGATAGAGAAAGGGACACGACAAGGCTGCCCAATTTCCCCTTTGCTTTTTATTTCAGTCCTGGAGGTCTTGCTGAATATGATTAGAAGGGACCAACAGATTCAGGGTATACAGGTCGGAGTTAAACACTATAAACTTAAAGCCTATGCAGATGACCTAGTACTGACGTTACAGGAGCCAATCCCTAGTTCTAAAAGAGCACTGGAAATAATACAAGAATTTGGTCGGGTGGCAGGTTTTAAATTGAATAAATCAAAAACTATGGTTTTAGAAAAAAATTTGACAGCAGTAGAGAAGGAAAGGTTTCAGGAAGAAACAGGTTTAATATTGGTGAAAAAAGTGAAATATCTAGGGGTGAACTTGACTTCGAAGAATGTAAATTTATTTAAAGATAATTATGAGAAGTGTTGGTCAGAAGTGAAAAAAGATCTTGAAATTTGGACAAATTTGAAACTTTCCTTACTGGGTAGAATTGCTGTTATCAAAATGAATGTATTGCCAAGAATGTTGTTTTTGTTTCAGACGCTACAAATCATTGACAAAATGGACTGTTTTGAGAAGTGGCAAAAAGAAATCTCTAGATTTGTCTGGCAGGGCAAAAAGCCCAGAATAAAATACAAAATTCTTACTGACGCAAAGGAAAGAGGGGGGTTTGCCCTGCCGGACTTTAAGTTATATTATGAAGCAGCAGCTTTTTGCTGGTTGAAGGATTGGCTACTTCTTGAAAACACGGATATTTTGGATTTGGAAGGATATGATAACGTTTTTGGGTGGCATGCATACTTGTGGTACGGTAAGGCTAAAGTGTACAAGACATTTAAAAACCATATTGTCAGGAAAGCATTGTTTAATGTCTGGATGAAATACAAAGATTTATTGGAAAATAAAACCCCTAGGTGGCTCTCACCTATGGAAGCAAAGGCCTTAAAAAAGCTTAATATGGAATCTAATTGGCCAAAATACTGGGAAATTCTGGAGCAGGAGGGAGATAAAGTGAAATTGCAAAGCTATGAGAAACTTAAGGATAAGGTGCGAGACTGGTTACATTATTTTCAAATAAGAGAGGCCTATCACTCGGACAGGAAAATTGGTTTCCAGGTGGAAAAATCAAAGCTGGAAATAGAATTGTTAGAACCCAATGCTAAGATATTGTCGAGAATGTATAACCTGCTGTTGAAGTGGAATACTGAGGATGAAACGGTAAAATCTGCTATGATAAAATGGGCACAAGACGTTGGTCATAACATTATGTTTGTTGACTGGGAACAGTTGTGGACCACCGGTATGAAATTCACGGCATGTAATGCCTTAAGAGAGAATATTATGAAAATGATATATAGGTGGTACATGACCCCAGTCAAACTTGCAAAAATCTACCATTTGCCCGATAATAAATGTTGGAAATGTAAAGATACTGAGGGGACATTCTTTCACCTTTGGTGGACGTGCCCAAGGATTAAGGCTTTCTGGGAGATGATATATAATGAACTGAAAAAGGTATTTAAGTATACTTTCCTGAAGAAACCAGAGGCCTTTCTTCTGGGCATGGTCGGCCAATTGGTGTCAAAGAAGGACAGAACTTTCTTTATGTACGCTACAGCAGCAGCAAGAATACTCATCGCAAAGTATTGGAAGACACAAGATCTACCCACTCTGGAAGAATGGCAGATGCAAGTAATAGACTATATGGAACTGGCTGAAATGACCGGCAGAATTCGAGATCAAGGAGAAGAGCAGGTGGAAGAGGATTGGAAGAAGTTTAAAGCCTATTTACAAAAACACTGTAAAATCTTTGAATGTTGAGGACATTGAAAAAGAAAAGAAGGGGTTCTAGTGACTGAGTTAATTAAGAGCACAAAGGGAGGGATTAAGAGTCAAAATGAACAAAATTGAGCTTGCTGAACTAATTATTACATAGAATACAAGATCGGGAGGCGGGTGGAAGCAAAGAAAATAAGGTTTTGAAGGTTATAATTGGAAAGTGAGTTTATTTTTATGTCAAAATTTCCTTTTTCTTTTTTCTTTTTTTGTCTTATTTTTTGTCTATGCTGTTTTCTTTTCTTTTTTGTATAATGTTTGTGAAAATTTTTCTTTTGTAATGTTTGTGAAAATATACTTTTTTTGTTCTTTTTGTGGAAAATGTAATAAAAATTATTTTTAAAAAAAAAACAAATTCAGCTGAAAATGCAGCTTATACTGCCAAGAACAAGAACATTATTTATTTCGGTTGAAAGACCCACAAAATCATTTTCAAAAGCAAAATAAAAAAGAAATACAGGGAAGATTAAAAGGTGGTCACATTGTTTTATCCACAGTATGTAGGTTTCTATTTCTTATTACTTCTGAGAGGAACTTAGCCAAGGCCAGGGTAGTATCATCTGAGTTATATTGGTTTCTACTACTCTCACTATTATTCAACCCATCCTTGGCAAGCATCTTTTAAATGCCTGCAGAAAAATTGTGTATTCCACCAGGCTCATACAAGCCATTCAGAATACATCTTTCCATTGGTTAATTGATATCTGTTTCTTTTCTTTTTACAAAGTTTTTATTGTATGCTTTATGTATTATGAGTGGAATCATTTTGATATTTTTCTTTCAATGATATATAGGTGTGTGTACGTATATATAAATTAATAAAGCCCATCACCTTAGATTGCAGAATTTAATAATATTTTGCATGTTGTTTGTTTGAAAAGTTCTCATTCAGACATTACAGAAAATTGGTACCATTACAATGAACGTGTTTTAGGAGCAATAAACCTCCATATCTAAATATTTCTTTCAAATTCTTTTCATAGTGAAATTCCAAGAGCAACTTTTGAATAGATGTTCGGCATCCACAAGCTGTTCCTCAGGCCATTACAGCTTCACTGCAGGGGATGGTAAATTCTTTCAGATGAAGAAGCACTGCTGCAAGACTGAACTGTGTAACAATGCACTTCTCAGCCGTACGTTTCTGCATCAATTTAGAATCATTAACTTGTTAGGGTTTTGCACTGAATTTGGCCATGGCCTGGATCCTTAGTCAATCAGCAGTACTTAGAGAATCTGTGCCTCATTCAAATGGGGTGAGACAGCCCCAGGTGGCTACAGGTTGGGTTGAGCAGCTCAGGACTATTAGGGGCTCTCAAGGGATGGAGAGTCAGGCAGGACAGGGAGGCAGTCATGAGGAGAAACTGTGAAAAAGAGGGACCTAACTAGAGACACAGGTGGTGCTGTGGGTTAAGCCACAGAGCCTAGGTTTTGCCAATCAGAAGTTCGGCGGTTCAAATCCCGGCAATGGGGTGAGCTCCCATTGCTCGGTCCCTGCTCCTGTCAACCTACATCTACATCTGCCAGAGAAGGGATGGGTTGCCTTTCCAACCAGGCCTCTCCTTCTTGCCCCTCTAAGCAGCAGCATGCAGAATCAGATCATCCTTCTGATACGTGGGAGGATCTGATCCTGCACAGTACCAGTGTCCCTTGTCCCAGCCATGTTTTTACTGTATGTTAAGATATGGTTACACATCGCCCCTATAGCCAAGTGATGTGAGATTCCATGGGTACCAGGCATGCTGTAACCCAGGCTCTGTGTTTCCTGTGGGACCATAATGCACTCTGGTGTCTTTATGATATCTGGTTATGCATAAATATATACAACCTGAGGCCTACAATGAAGACATCCACCAGAACATGTCCTGCCCCTCTCATAGGCACAGCAGCATCCTTGCCTTGGCAGTTTGTCTTTTCCTGGGAATGGTCATATTTCTCATATTCTAATAAAACCTAATCCTGGTTTTATTATTACACAGGGAGCAGCTTCCATTCCTTTGTTGTGCTGCTGTGCTAATCTGCTATTTTAATGACCCACTTCCCCGAAACGGTTACCTCAGAAGTAGATTACTTCTGACATGAGTCATGTTGATTTTCTAGGGTTTAGAATTGTCTAAGGAAGTGTCAGTTATGTCAGTTTAGGAACTTTGCCTACATTAAGTAACCAAGTGGATAAGTAAAATAATAAAAATAAAAATTGGGGATAAGAATACAATCTTCAAGATGCCTTTATAACATTCCCTATGCATAGTTAGCCATGAATGATATTTCATGCAATATAATTGGATACCTAGGTGCATGAACAGCTCATAAACAGGTTATGGTCCCTTTAAGTTAACATTCAATTTGATGGTCCAAATTAGATGGTTACAACCCACCTATCTTATCCAGGTGTCCTCCTAAATGACCCTTGAACTGTTTCTGGTCAATCTTTTAATTGACAAAACAAGCACTGACTAAGCTGGCAGTTATTCTTAATTATTATTATTTATTGAATTTATATACAGCCGTGTACCTGCAGGTCGCAGGGAATGCACAGAAAGTGACAGTTAGTTCATTGCTGAAGTGCAAAAGACAGCCAGAAACTGTGTGCAAAGATAAGGGACTAAGAGCATACGTTTTCATACAGCCTACACCATAATAAATGGCAGGGAAAACTTCTGAGAGATTCAGAAGAGAAGAAAGTTCACACTCTCCCACCCTTTCTTTATGTAAAGGTCATTCATCTCAGAGAACAATAGTGACTTTGCCCCATGCTCAGTCCTGAACCCAGATTGTGTCTAGATTATATTTTATCCAAGAGTACTTGCAACTGCCCCACCAAAACTGGAAGGCCCTAGGGTGGATTCCATTAATACAACACAGAGATACAAAAACAGACGAAGACATTAACATGCTCACTATACTTTTGATTTTGGCAGTTCCTGATCGCAACATGCTGGCTGAAAATGGTTTGCAGTGCCCATCCTGCTTCTCCAAAGGGGTGGAAATGTGTAAAAGTGAGAAGACCATCAACTGCCTTGAGAATGAGACTCAGTGCATTCAATCCAAAGTAGCTCTTGTTATCGGTAATATTGCTATTCAGACAAGGAAAAAAGGCCTAGTAATTCTTGGTCATGCAGACTCTCTCCTTGTCTCCTTCTCTCCCTTCCCCCTTTTCCCTTGCATGTTGCTGGAACAATGAGAGGGATCATATCTCTCACTGACCCAACTCTGCACCCTTCCGTATTGTTTTGCTTGCCTGGTCTGTGTCCTTTAACTCTCATAATGCCACTTGCTTGTCCGGAAGGAAGATTCAGAGTGAGATGTGTATATAAAATACCCTTCTGAACAAAAGTAAAAAAAGTGCATTGATTGCTTCACCCCAGTTGAATCCGGATCTCTCCACCACTGGGATGTAGTCCAGGACAAAATGTGTCCATCTTGCTCAAAACAAATATTTATTATGTAAAAGGAATGTATTACATTTCCTTAAATTCTGTGACAATGAGCAGTATCTGGTTAACTCAGACCATTAGTGTAAGGATTTACAGTTGTGCAAGAGAATTTCCTCTCTCTTCTGCATGTATGTGCTCTGAATCCTCCCAAAATCTGCTCCACAGAATTGGGAAAAACCTCAGAATTCATTTAGGGGATACACAAAAGGAGGAAGAGAGAGGGGATAGGTTCCTTTCTACACATTATTTTGTTGATGTCATGATTTAGCTACATCCGTAAAGAGTCTTTAACCCAAAGTGTTTGTAACCCGAGGTACCACTGTAAATCAATTTTTAATGTGTCTAGATCCAGTTTTAGATAGATACCTCCCTATCAGCAAATTTTTCAGGAATAATGCTACATTGGGAGGGAATTTGGAATGAATGGGGGAGGGGCATATGGCTGATTTGCCTCAGGAGAACAGAGGCAATTTCCAGGCCATTTGTGATGCTTCTGCCCTACATTCTTTCTTCTCTCATTTCTGCTGCCCTTTACAGCCTTGAATTTGCTAGTTTCTCTTTTAAGGGTTGGGTAACAATTCTGAGGTGAGTACCTGATTGGCTCTTGGGATTCGTCTTTTTCACCTGCTTTATGTTTGACGTGTTTAACATGAAAATACCGTATTTTTCGTCCCATAGGACGCTCCGTCCCATAGGATAAACCTAGTTTTTTTGGGGGGAAATAAAGGGGAAAAAAATTTCCTTTATTCCCCCCCCCCCCAAAAAAAAAGCAGGTTGGGGAAACCGAACCAGGTCGGGGAACAGCGGGATGGCGGCGCTGCGTCTCCCTGCTGTCCCCTGAGCTTGTGGGGCTGGTCGATGTCTGTCTGGCGCATGGGGCGCTCTGCTTCACGGTGCCCCGCCCGCCGTGCGGCAGGCTGCTATCCGCAGCGTGGGGAGCCCTGCGGGGAACTCCTGCAGGGCTCCCCATGCTGCAGATGTCTGTCCAGCGTGCGGGGCGCTCAGCTTCAGGGCGCCCCGCCCGCCGGGCTGCAGGCTGCTATCCGCAGCGTGGGGAGCCCTGTGGGGAACTCCTGTAGGGCTCCCCATGCTGTGGATGTCTGTCCGGCACACGGGGCGCTCTGCTTCAGGGCGCCCCGCCCGCCGGGCGGCAGGCTGCTATCCGCAGCGTGGGGAGCCCTGCGGAGAACTGTGAATGTGTTCCCGAAGTGCCAGGCACTCTGCTTTCAGGGCGCCCGACGCTCCGGAAAGCAGGCTGCTATCCACAGCCTAGACATCCCTGTGGGACCTCCCGCAGGGCTGCCTAGGCTGCGGATGTCTTCCTGAAGCCTGGAGAGCGAGAGGGGTGCGTGCGCATGACCCCTCTCGCTCTCCAAGCTTCAGCGAAAGCCTGTATTCGCCCCATAGGACGCACCCAGATTTCCCCTTCATTTCTGGAGGGGAAAAAATGCGTCCTATAGGGCGAAAAATACGGTAGATATGGTAAAATAAAAGGAAGATTCTTTGGATACTTAGATCAAAGTGGGGAAATGAGGGAGCCTCAGTTGGCACCCAACCATCCTGAGAGACAATGAAGTGCATCTCCAGCTTTCTTTGCTGCTGGATCACCCTGTTGACTTATGGCAGGTTCACACACTCAGGGTTCAGACACCAAGGAGGGAGTGTTGTTTTCAGATCTTGCTGTGTGGCTGTAGCATGTGACTTTTAATACGCCCGGGAGATGGGGGGGGTAGAATTCCTCCCATTTTATTGCAACTCACCTGCCCACAAGAATTTGATTTGGTTAATCTTATCAATTAGGCCTGTTTTCAAATTCTCTGATTTCATTATATCTTATAAGTATAACCTGTTTATTAAAAATCTTTGTGTCTTGAGAGTCCTTTGGGTATGATAGCAATTTTAAATTATATCTGATCTAACTTTTTTACCTGAACTTCTTTTAAAAACTAACTTATTAAAATTCTCATTCACCATCACAGGAACCATCTCCTAGTCCCTGAGTAAAGGACTAATGTCAACATTTCTCTCTCTCCCCCCCCCCCCCAGGTGTAATTCAGCCCCACAGTTTCACTTTCCAAGGTTGTGGAACAACAGATCTTTGTGCCATCGGGGAAAAAAGAGAAATAATCGGAGATGGGAACTTTATCCTTTCTTTTTACAAAGAAAGTTGTTACAATGCTTCACGAATCTCACACCAGCCTGAACATGAAGAGTGAATGGGAAAGTGTATACCTCCAAAATCTATGGCAATCAGGGGGAATTGGAGGCCTAGTGTTGAAATTCAGGATCTCTGTTTCTTTCTTTTTTGCTTTTGGTTGAAGTAAAGGGAAGCAAGGGGCAGAGAAAAAGAGGTCAGAATACGGGAATTGTGGATTCTTACTTCACAGAATCCTGTTGTGTATCATTAAAAAACAGTTAAGTTTTCATTATAACGATTACAATGCAAAATAAATAGTTATGGAGAATCAAATGCTGGTTCTCAGATCTGTTTCTTTCAGATACCAATGCAATTATCATTTATTGCTTAGCCACACCGATTACGCAAGACGCTGTGGTAAACTTGCCCCCAGCCGCTCGCCCCTCCCTCACCTGTCTTTGCTCTCCGGCCAGACCAGGTTTCTTGAGCAGGGCTGGCAGGCATGTCTATGTTTTACAGAAACAGAATAAATTAGAACCGGTAGGACTGCCACCACTCCCTTAGTTCTGGGGAACCCAGAGCCACAATCCAGGGAGAAGGCTGTGCCCCGTTATTGCTGGTTATCCCCCCCTCCAGTAGTTGTATCCACAGACTTGCAGACAGAAATTCTACGGTAGAGTGCAACCAAGCGTAAGGCTAGGAATTAGCTTTCCCCCCCGGAAAGGCACACAAACCAAACAGTTTCTTCTTTAAAATTTATTTTAAAAGAACTTAAGAAAACAATCTAAAATAGCAGGCACTTCTTTAGTAAGTTACAAGCAAGAAAATAAGAACATTGTGAAATCTAACTGACTTACATACTCACGACTAAGGCACAGATAGAATAGTTAAAGTCCTTTCAATGTTCCGCATTCAGAGGCTTTCACAATTCTCCATCACAAAGGATGAATGGACGGCTACTGAGTTGGAACATCAGCAGCCGGGCGATTTGCGGATTGCAGAGTGCGCCTTCTCAGCCATTCCCAAGATCTTTTATCCCCAATTTGCATGTAGCGTCGGAACCCCCGAAACCAATCATAACTCCTGATTATTTTTAAATTCTCCAATGACCGACTTGCGGGCTAATCAATCTAACTTCTGGCAGCTGGACCCATTAAGAACCCAGAGCCTAAATGAAAGGAGTTTCCTCCCTTCCATGGAGCTTATGCAGATGCACATTCCCAGGCAATCAAGGCAGATAACATCACTGAGGGGATGTACATAACTTGCTTTCATTAAATCAGAGGTTTCCTTTCCCATAGTAAACCTCTCACACCCTGGAAGCCTGTTAGTCTGAGGTTAAAGGGACAAGACTTATTTCCCATGGTCCTTGTGGCTTGTTGGTTACCCACAAGGCCTCACTCTCGTTGCTTGACCAAGGAACAGCTTCTAAACAAACACTAACTTTACTACAGACGCAATACATAAAACAGAATAAAAACAAAATTAACACATTGCACAACTAAAATTATTATTAGAATCAGATGATTCATTAGATAAGAGGTTTCTCCTTTGAAAGATTTAAATTAGGGCATATTTTAAGGCAGAGTTTAGTGGAATTCAGCTCCGGCACCTCTCAGGTTAGTGCCATTGCCATTCTAAGAGATCAAGGAACAAGTTCGTGGTGAACTCTGGCACCTGCAAATCTAGGAAAATAGCACTGATCCCTACAAACTTTTCTCCTTATAATCGTAACTGTAAAGGCAACACAGATCAATTTTTCAGAGGGGTAAGGGGATTTGTCCCTTAATAAATAGTTAGTCATATAACCAATCCATCTCTCAATTGGGAGATTTAAATATTTGAACAAAGCTTCTCTTTGTCTTCATAGATGGAACAAACCAGTAACTATTTGGGTGAATATTCAGGCCCCTTACCTTTACATAGGCAAATCACATAGGGGATCTGGCGAGAGCAGCCTTCAACTATGACAGAGTTGTAAAAGCTTTTCCCCATTTGGTAATTGTGATGTGCTTACATAGTGAGGGAGCTGAATGGGTAGTTTGGCACCGACCCCTCTCGCTCTCCAGGCTTCAGCGAAAGCCTGCATTCGCCCCATAGGAAACACACGCATTTCCCCTTCATTTTTGGAGGGGAAAAAGTGCGTCTTATAGGGCGAAAAATACGGTATATGATTATGAAATCTTCTATGTACTTTGGCCTTATGATACCATAAATACACTTGCCAATAAAATCTATTATCATAACCTTCCAGATCCAGCAGATCAGATTGTTTTAGAATTATCCACTCCCAGATCCAGCAAATGCAGGATGCTTCATAATATAGTCTTAAATCTGGTAGAGAGAAGCCTCCTCTGTCTTTAACATCTATTAATAATTTATGTTTTATTCTTCGTTTCTTCCCTCTCCAGATATATCTTGAAATATCTCTTTGCTACTCTTTGAAGCAGCTCGCATTGCTTATCACAGGGATTGATTGGAATAAAAACAACACTTTTGGCAAAACACTCATCTTGATCACTGGCATTCTGCCTAATATAGACAAATTCATCCTTCCCCAGATTTCTAATTTCCTTTTTTCCTTTCCATAATTTTCATAGTTGTCTTTAAATATATTAATATCCTTAGCTGTCAACCATATTCCCAAATATTTAACTTTTTAAAATATACCTATCTCTGTCTTCTGCTGTATCTCCTTTTTATCTTGCTCTGAAACATTCTTCACTAAGAGTTTAGTCTTATTCTTATGAAATTAAAAACCTAATACCTGTCCGAATTTCTGTATTTTTTCTAATACTTTCAATAGTGAATTTTGGGGGTCATCAACCATTATAACAAGGTTGTCTGCAAATGCTTTCAATTTATATGCTTTATTTCCTACTACTATTCCTCTAATAGTTTTTTCTGCTCTTATGTTTCTCACCAGGACTTCTCATATTAAAATAAACAATAATGGTGATAAGCGACATCCTTGTATTGTCCCTTTCATGATTTTACATTTTTCTGTAATAACATTATCAACAATTAATCTTGCTTGTTGCTCTGAATAAATTGCATCTATTCCTCTTCTAAACCAAATTCCATCTCCTCTAGAACCTTATGCATAAATGGCCAAGAGATATTATCAAATGCCTTTTCAGTGTCAATAAACATCAATGCTGCTTGTTTTTTGTTTTTTACTTCCAGGTATTCTGGAGACCTTAGCATGTTAGGGCTGTGCACTGTATTTGGCCATGGCCTGGATCCTTAGTATATTAGCAGAGAACCTGAGCCTCATTCAAATTGGGTGAGATTTGAAGCCCCACATGGATACAGGTTCAGTTGAGCAGCTCTAGGACTATTAGGGGGGTAGAGGCAGACAGGATGGAGAGGCAGGCATAAGGAGAAATTGTGAAAAAGATGGACCTACTGGGCAGCTGAGAAGGGATGGGTTGTCTTTCCAAAAAGGCCTCTCCTTCTTCCTGCCCCTTGTAGCAGCAACCTACAGGATCAGATCCTCCTTCTGATAGGTGGGAGGATCTGATCCTGCACAGTGCCAGTGCCCCTTGTCCCAGCCATATTTTTACTGGATGTTAAGATGTTGTTACATATCACCCCTATATCCAAGTGATTTGAGATTCTAGGGGTACCAGGCGTGCTTCAACCCAGGGTCTGTGTTTCTTGTGGGACCAAAATACACAGCTGACATTGTGGTGCCTTTATGATTTATTTTTTATTTATAAATAGATACAACCTGAATCCTACAATGAAGGTGTCCACAACAAGGAGTTCTGTCCCTCTCATAGGCACAGTAGCATTCTTGTTTTGGAAGCTTGTCTTTTCCTGAGAAAGGTCACATCCCTCATATTCTAATAAAACTTAACCCTATTACACAGGGAGCAGCCTCCATTCCATTGAGGTGTTGCTGTGCTAATCTGTTATTTTAATGACCCACTTCTGCAGATGGTCACCTCACAAGTAGATTGTTTCTGACATACATCAAGATAATTTGCTAGAATCAAGAGGTGTCTAACAAGCCAAAATTAAGACCTTGGCCTAGGTTAATTAACTCAGTGGGTAAGTCCCCCCAAAAAGACCTGGGCCAAGAATACAAAGTTTAAGAAACCTTTATAACATTCCCTATGCTTTTTAAGCCTGTGAATGATCTATTTCAAACAGAATAATTGGATATCTAGGCTCATGAACAGCTCATGAACAGTTTATGGTCCCTTCAAGTTAATATTCAATTGTTTTAAATATTGACCTTACAACCCACATATCTTATCTGTGTCCTCCTAAATCAGCCTTGAGCTGGTCCTGGTCAGTCTTTTAATTGGCAAAATAAGTGAATTATCACACACAGATACAAAATTAGACAAAACCATTAACATGCTCCATATATTTGTGATCTTGGCAGTTCCTGATCGGAACATGTTGGTTGAAAATGGTCTGCGGTGTCCAGCCTGCTTCTCCAAAGGAAACAAAAAGTGTAAAAGTGAGAAGACCGTCAACTGCCTTGAGAATGAGACCAAGTGTGTGGATTTTAAAGGAGTTTTTACTAGAGGTAACACTGCTACTCAAACAGGGGGGAAAGGCCTAGTCTTCGGCTGGGTCATAGAGACTCCCTCCTGTTTTCCTTCTCCCCCCCCCCTTTCCCTTTCATGTTGCTGGAAAAGTGAGGGGGAACACATCACTCACTGGTCTCTCTCACTGGTCCCACTCTGCACCCTTCCTTAGTATTTTGCCTGCCTGGACTGTGTCTTTTATCTTTCATAATGCCACTTGCTTGTACAGAAGGAGGATTAAAAGTGAGATATGCATATAAACTACCCTTCCAAACAAAAGTAAAAAGTGCATTGATTGCTCCACCCCAGTTGCATCTTGATCTCTCTACCAATGAGATGCAGTCCAGGACAAACTATGTCCCTCTTGCTCAAAAAACATATTTATTATGTGAAATGAATGTAATAGATTTCTTTAAATTCTGTGACAATGAGCAATATCTGGCTAACTCAGACGTTCAGTGCAAGGATTTACAGTTGTGCAATAGAATACAGTGGTGCCTCGTAAGACAAAAAGAATCCGTTCCGCGATTCTCTTCGTCTAGCGGTTTTTTGTCTTGCAAAGCAAGCCCATTGATGGCTTAGCGGATTAGCGCTATTAGCGGCTTATCGGCTTAGTGGATCAGCTGATAAGCGGCTTAGCGGCTTAGAAAAAGGGGGGGAAGGGAAAAAAACCCACAGGAACTCGCAAGACATTTTCGTCTTGCGAAGCAAGCCCATAGGGAAATTCGTTTTGCGAAGCGCCTCCAAAACGGAAAACCCTTTCGTCTAGCGGGTTTTCCGTCTTGTGAGGCGTTCGTCCTGCGGGGCACCACTGTATCTGGGCTCTTCTGCCTACATGTGCTCTGTTTCCTCCCAAAATCTGCTCCACAATTGTGGAAACTCCCGGAATGGATTTAGGGGATACACAGGGGGAGGAAAAGAGGGAGGCTATGTTCCTTTCCAAAAGCATACATCATTTTGTCGATGTCATGAGTTAGCCACATTCGTAAAAATATAAAGCGCTTTATATGCGTTATAACATTATGGAATTAATGTTGTGGAGTCCCGTCTTTTACCAATGGGACTTCCATGTATGAAGTTTACAACGTATTAAACTGAATCACTTTTTTGATGTGTCTAGATCCAGTCTTAGATGCATAGCTCCATATCAACATAGTTTTGAGGAATAATGATGTTTTGAGAGGGGAGAAATTGCCAAATCCCTCCTTTCTGAAAAGAAGAGGGGATTTGGAATGAATGGAGGAGGGGTGTATGGGCTGATTTGCCCCATGAGGGAAGAGGCAGAGTCCAGGCCATTTGAGCTGCCTTTGACATACATTCTTTCTTCTCATCCTTCTCCTGCCCTTTACACCTGGGCTTTTGCTAGTTTCTCTTTTGAGGGCTGAGTAAGAATTCTGAGGGGAGTTCCTGATTGGCTCTTGGGATTCCCCCTTTTCACCTACTTCATGTTAGATGGGTTTGAAATGAAAATAGATATGGTAAAGTAAAAGGAGGATCCTCTGGCTGCTTAGATCATAGTGGGGCAATGAGGGAGCCTCAGTGGGCATGCAACCGTCCTGAGAGACAATGGAGTGCACCCCCAGCTTGATTAATGCCAGATCCACATACTCAAGGCTTGTTTTCAAATCCTCTAATTTCAATATATTTTATAAATATAGCCTGCTTATTAATAATCTTCATTTCTTGAGACTCCTTTGAGTATGATGGCAATTTTGAATTACATAAGAGTTATTTTTTTACCCAAACTACTAATGGTGAAAATTATGAAACCCAGCCAGATGGGTGGGGTATAAATAATAAATTAGTAGTAGTAGTATTCTTGTATATTCATGTTTGGATGAAATTATAATATTGTTCAGATTTCTGAAATATACATATTTTAAAATTCACCATCACAGGTACCATCTTTTAGTCCCTGGATAAAGGACTTATGTCAGCATTTCTTTCCTTTTTTCCAGCTTATTTTTTCCACAACAATTTTTCTTTCCAAGGCTGTGGAACAACAGATTTTTGTCGCATCCGAAAAAAAGGAAAAAGAGTTGGAGTAGGGAAATATATCCTTTTAGTTCTGCGAGAAAGATGTTATAATGCTTCACGAATATCACACCAGCCTGAACATGAAGGGTAATTTGCACAGTGTAGGCAATGAGGGGGAATTGGAGGCCTAGTGGTGAAATTCAAGACTCAGGAAGTCTAGTTCTTTCTTTTTTGCTTTTGGTGGAGATAAAGGGAAGCAAGTGGTAGAGAAAAAGGGGTCAGAATGTGGGGGTTCTAACTTCAAAGAGCCCTGTAGTGTATCATTAAAAAGCAGTTGTTTTCATTATGATTATTACAATACAAAATAAATGGTTATGGGAAATAAAATGCTGGTTCTTGGATGTTTCTTTCAGATTCAAATGTGATTAATATTTATTGGTTGAGCCGAAGATATTACAAAAGATAAAATACATAGAATGGGATAAAAACATAATAAAATACATTACACAGCTAAAATCATTATTAAAATTGAATGTTTTCTTAAATAAGAGGTTTCTCCTCTGAAGAATTTAACTCGGGGCATCTTTTCAGCTCGTGCAACTTTCAGGTGGGTGCCATTACCATTTTAAGAGAACTAGGAAGAATTCCATGGTGAGCTCTTGCACCTGTAAATCTAGAAAAATAGCACTGATCCTGTACTATTGCCATTATAATCATCCTGTCTTTTTATAATTAAGTTATGGTTTTTCTTCCATTACCAATTGATTAAAAACACCAAGTCTTCTTTCAGATGAATACTTCGAAATGGAGAGGCATGTAGGCTGAAAGTTACAGGACCCTTGGGGCAATCATGGTGGAGCTTCAGTATCAGGATTCAGGTTCAGTTTTCCAGTCAATGGTATATCATTCCTGGACTCAGTCAGCTCATCTCTTCTGATACTAATCTACAGGCCAAGGCATTAGTAGTATAAGGATACTACCTCCTGTCAATTGCTTATGCCCCAATGCCATAGAGTTTGATTGATGATGTCATATGACACTCCACCCCATAAGTCCCATCTAAGAAGGCCCACCTCCAAGGGCCACTATGAAATAACCTGGGGACGGGCATCCACGTAACCCATCTGTGATGATGACACACTACTGCCTCCTTCAAGTAGGCAAGGACCATCCCCTCTTGCACGGAAACATTAATCACATTTTGAGCCAGTCAGCTGTCCCCTCCCTGCTACTTCTCCTCAGAAAAGAGGGGCAAGGGGCAATGTGCTTGAATCTTACCAACCGACCCTCATCCAACACAACAGGGCTAGACAGTTCTCTAGACACCCCTTGAGATTCAACCTCGAAATGCTTTGCAAACAATTCACAGCATTGACAAGTCACAAGCACCCTCCCTGGCTCCCAGTGACAGGCCCTCCCCATTTTCACCTTGGAACTTTTCTTTTCTCACCCTGCTTCTCACCCTGGGAGATGCCCAATTCACCACCTCTCTACCTGGATACTGGCACCAGCTTTAGATTCCCCACCACCACCACTTGACAGCACATTAAGTCTTTTCTTTTCTTTTATTTTTAAAGCACGGACCAATACTTATCACCATGTCTTTTTGATACATACTGTACCAATGTCGTGTCATCTCCACCCCCCCAACTCTCCTTTAGTGGTTTCCTAAATAATGAAAAATTGAAAATAAACAGGAGAGAAAATGCCACATTTTTTTAGATGTGATTACAAACATATTCTGTTGTTTAGTCGTTTAGTTGTGTCCAACTCTTCATGACCCCATGGACCAGAGCACGCCAGGCACTTCTGTCTTCCTCTGCCTCCCTCAGTTTGGTCTACTAACTCATGTTAGTAGCTTCAAGAACTCTGTCCAACCATTTCGTCCTCTGTCATCCCCTTCTCCTTGGGCCTTCAATCTCTCCCAAGATCAGGGTCTTTTCCAGGGAATCTTCTCTTCTCCTTTCTCCATCCCTTCAAAATTCTGTTAGTATAAGCCGATTCAAAGGAAATGAATAGAAAGAGGTATATTTAAAAAATATTAATAGCAATAATGATGGTCATGTTGATGATGATGATATTAGGGTGTATAAAAGAGAGAACACAATAAAAGCAGGAAAGGGAGGAGAAAAGAAAGGGCTAAATATGAGGAAAAGGGAAGGAAGGAAGGAAGGAAGGAAGGAAGGAAGGAAGGAAGGGCAAAAGAGAAAGATTGGGAAGGGAGGAATGTGTGTGCGTGTTTAAAATGCAGATGAAAGCTGTTCAGAAGTGAGATCACTGAAAACTGGTTACAAGAAGAGCTTGTTCTCTTGTTGGCTCTTAAACACAAGGCCAAACTCCCAGAATATTAGTATGTCAACACTCTTGCTAACAATTCTTCCCTTCAGGTCCAGGAAACACCTGTGGGTACAAAGGACATCTGAGTGATTCCAGAAAGCAGGAGCTAAATCACCAAAATATATAGCACAGGATACTCAAAGAGACCTGATGCACTGGTTTGGATCAAAAAATACAGAATTACATATTTATTTAAGACAAATAAAACAACAGTGTAGTAAGCACCCTGTTACCAAATAGGAATAAAGGATGGTAGAAGAAGGTCAGTTAGGAATTTGGGAACATTTGGGAAAATATGTACACAGAGAAAAACAAGTCTAAACTAGTATATTTTAACAGCTGTCAGGTGGCAGAGGAACCAACAACCACGGCAGGTTGTCAGTGTTACTATAAAGAAGCAATGCAGAAGAAAGGAGCAGCAGCTAAGATAGCTGCTGGTGGCTGGAAAGCCAGACAGGATGTTTATGACTGTTACCATGGCAATAAAGGGGCAGTCCATTCTCTGTATTGAGCACAGGATGTGAGCTCAGTGTGTGACTTATGACCTGTACAGGATGTACATGGGTGGAGTTATGATTCTCTCTGTTGTTTGTGAAGAGTGCAGACATGTTTATCTGTATGACTGCCAAAGACAGGAATAAAAGCATGTAGATACATTTCTGTCTGAGTCTGATTCCCCTCCCTGGGGAGCAGGGTGAGGGAGAAGCAGTGGTGTGTTTTTCTCACAGTCTGGGAAAAATCGCCGATACAGACCTCGCATGTTTACCTGCCGGGAGTCGCAGGAGGCAGGTCAAAGGAATTCAGCCGGTGCCTGAAAAGGTAGGCACATTCCTCTGACCGAGGCAGAATTCCAACAGTCAGGAATGGATAACACAAGAAAATTTCCTTCCCATCTGCTATTTATTCAATGTTTACAGGGAGATGCTTGGGAATGCAGCCTCTTGGGAAAATGGCATAGTCCTGAGTAAATCTCCACTCCCCTTCTTTCCCACTTCCTCATTCGTCAACAGCAGCACCCCTCTATGGTTGCCTCTTAGGGCCATTTGTCTTTGAGCTCTTTGCTTGCAGGGTTCAGGGAGATGGTGGTTCTGAAATGCTTTCTAGTGATAACGTGTCAGCTAGCTGCTCCGGCTCTGCCTCCTCCTACTCTCCCATTATTTCCCAACTTCTCCCCTCATCTTCCTATGAGCTGTGATCTCCCTCAAATCTCTGTTGTAATTCTGAACTGTCTTCTTCTCTGGAAGGGTCAGGTTGGGGAGGCGGTCTCCACCATTCCTCCTCTGCCCAGTCCCTGACATCACTCCCCTCTCCAGAGTCCTCCTCCACCCATCCCAGTAGTTTTGTTCAGTTGGGGTGGCATGTATGCAACACCCTCTGAAAGTATGGTGAATGGACATGTTCTGCATACCCCCATGATCTTTCTTCCGGTCAATACCCCCCCCCCCAACAATCAGGTATTGCAACTTCTTTCTTTGCATCCTGGAGTCTAGAATTTGTTCTACTTCTGGTCTGAAAGAAGCAGCAAAAGAAGGTGCTTCTGGCAGGAGGTCTGAGGACTCTGACAGGATCCTAGAGTCAAACGGCCTTTCCCCCAAAGCCTTTTAAGGACTAACTAGGCTTTGGGAAGCAGCCCTCCTGTCTCTTTCCCAATGCTGCTGCCACCCCAGGAGCTGCTTCCGTGGCCCTTCTCTGCTGTCAGGGAGAAATCAGGACACCCTGGAATCAAGGCACAACCCAGGACAGCTTAATGAAAAGCCATTCCGGCCAAATCAGGACTGCTGAGGCGTATGCATTTAAATCAGCTTTAAAATAAATTTGCCTCCAAGGTGAATGGATTCTTGAAGTGTAAGGAGAATATGAGAACATTTACAAAGCAAAATGGTCAGAGCTGGAGGCCCATAGGATTGACGTTAAAGTGCATTGCCTTTTGAATATGACTTTTTGTATGTTGTGCTTTAAAAAGGCTAAGGTACCTGAGCATACAAATATTGTTAGGCCCAGCAAGTATCTTTCACCACCTCTTCTAACTCTTTTATCATTTCACTTATTTGAGAGATCTGTCCTTTTGCATTGGGGTTAGATGACATAACCATGCATCAAAAACTGTCAAATCTCTGCTTGCCTGCAGTTTTACATTAAAAACAAAACTTTGATGCTTTATATCAGTAAATACCATACTTCCCCATTCCAAACTATTGATTTGAAGGATACACATTTTAGAACCAACTTTTTATTTGCCACAATCATTTATATTTATCACAATAAGCATAATGACACACTATAATATAGCACGCTTTTCTCTGTGTACTGCATCCTATTTCCCTCCATGAACAGCAAAAAAAAAGAAAAGAAAAGAGGAAGAGACAGGGATCCCAATGCCTGACTCTCGCCACTAGGAATCACTCTCACATTGCTATGAATTATTGAATTCACAAGGAGGAGATTTATGCTGAACCATAATTACCCATCAATGTGAGGCTGGTGTTAGATATGTGAAGCAATATAATAGTTATTTCAACTGGAAAAGCGTTTGAGGCAGTGGAGATAAAGGGAAGTGCCAGAGAAACCAAAATTCCAAAGTATACTTTGAGGAAGTTGCAATACAAAACTATACAGACTTATCTGTGAGTAAGACCCATTGAAATCAGTGGCACTTACATCTAGGTAGACAGGTATAGAATTGCACTGTAATCCCTTTGAAATAAATAGTTATTACTTCAACCAAAAGTGCATAGGAGTGTGCTGAAATCCCTAGGAGTTTGCTCCAATCCTTCCAGCCAAATATATTTATTGGTGTGGGATGGGATGGAAAATTGTGAAATATCTTTCGGTTTCAAGGAAGGAAGCAAACTTCCTTTGAAACTGGAGGTGGAGCATAGATATTGTGGGTTATTTTGCCCTGCCTGAGTATCTAATCCTCTTTTCAAGTAATCTAAGCTGGTGGCCATCACTGCCTCCTATGGAAGTGAGTTCCATGATTGAACTATGAACTGCATAAAATATTATACAGCATATAGCTTCTGAACTGCACTAACCATGCTTTACCCCTTCTTTCAACTATCTCAGCTAAAATATTTGTGATATTATGGGGTTAATCATTAAATAGAATACTTTTCTTTTTTCTTTAATTTACTAAAAACAAGCAACATAATTAAGAAAAAATAGGTTTCTTGATTACATTAGGTTTCTTAAGTACATCGGAAATTTTTGTTAGGTCTAATTGGAGATGAATCTATGTATGTCACAACGGCTACAAGGATACTCCTGGCCCAGAAATGAAAATCACAGGAGATTCCAGCATTGGAAGAATGGTGGAGTAAGATGGTGGAATACGCTGAGTTAGCAAAGCTGACGGGGAAGATCCGGAATCAGCACGACAAACTGGAAAGGACTGGAGCAAATTTATATTATATATCAAAGAATATTGTAAACATCTGAAAACATTTGTAGCTTTGAGTTGAAATGTTTTGTAATGACAATATAAGGAACTGATTTACATTTAATAAAGGGAAATATAAAAATAAGAGAGAAGGTTAAAAAGTGGTTATAGAAATGCTAAGAATAAAGTAATTACGTACTGAAGTCAGAAAAAGGGGCGGGAGGAGGTCGATGCTCGGATAGAGCAATGTTTGAGCATATGGATTAATGTATGGATATTGTGATTACAAAACACTGAAAATGTAATAAAAAATATTTTAAAAAAGAAAAGAAGTGAAGCATAATCTGCATCAGCAAAATTCTTCAATTTAATCATAGAATTGTAGAGTTGGAAGGGATCTCAAGATTGATCTAGTCCAACCACTGTAACTCCCCCCATGGGACTCGACCATGAGATTGAGAGTTTCATGCTCTACTGGCTGAGCTATAGAAAACCCACATCAGCAGTGAAAGCCACAGTCGGATTGACCTAACAGTGGACTAGACACATTTACGGAAGAGGCTATCAGTGGCAATTAATTTGATGGATATACCATTTCCAGTTGCTGGGGGAGAACAGGGGGAGTGGCCGACTGCCCTCCTGTTGTGATAGTCCTGTACCAATGGACATCTGATCAGCCACTCCAAGAAGGATGCTGCTAGACTGCAGGGTTCTTTTTGTCTTCTGAAAATGGAGAGTGGGATTTGAAGCAGGGATAAACAACTACGTAGCTGGATTCAGTTCAAGACAATGTGGCTAAGTCTAGTCATCACTAAACAAATCAGCTGGCTCAAAGTATCCTCTGCCTTTCACAACAATCTAACACAATTAGAACAAGGAGGGGCAAAGTTCAGTAAAATGATTTAATCAGCTCTCATTAATAATCTTAGAGTCACTGTATTCTATTAAGTGCCTACCAGTATGTCCCTGGCACCTTTCAACAGCCCTGAGCTATGTCTAGCTTTGCCAGCTGAGCAGTCACCTGAGCAGTACCTTGAGGCTTTGATTGCACTTTGATTAGTAGCCTGGAAGAAGAGAAAAAGTACCGTATATTGTTCCTTCCAACTCAGTAAGGGAAGGCAAAAACAGAGGAATTGGATCAGAATTATTTTTTCTATTTTTAATGATGAGCATAGTCACGTGGCCTCAATTGACTTTGCAGCCTTCTTGGAACAAGTTGCTCATTTGGAGCTGTTTGTGGTCCTGCAGTAACATTACCTTACAGTGGTACCTCTGGTTAAGAACTTAATTCGTCCTGGAGGTCCATTCTTAAGCTGAAACCTTTCTTATTCTGAGGCGTGCTTTCACTAATGGGACCTCCTGCTGCGCGTGATTTCCATTCGCATCCTGGGGCAAAGTTTGCAACCAGGAGCAGCTACTTCCTGGTTAGCGGAGTTCGTAACCCGAATCATTCATAGCCAGAAGTGTTTGTATCCAGAGGTATCACTCTGCTTTCTACCTCAGCCTTACTTGCCTGCCCCTGAAGTGATTGCTTTGCTGCCACTGAGTCACCCTCCTTTTTTCTGTGTGGATCAGTTTTACTGCTTGAAACCTCCATTGCAGCCACGTGCGCTGCAATATGAAGTCAACATTTTAACCACAGCTCATCCCATCCTTCCCAGTCTTGCTGGGATGAATCTAGTGTCCAGGCTTTTCTCTTCTTCAGATGAGGAATCTTTAGGTGGAGAATGTATTGAGGGGGTTTCTTGTAGGTGGCTTCTGGGCTTTGCCATTGCCTTTTTTTGTTCTCAGCTCCTTCCTTGGGTGCCGTCAGAATTTAAATTTTATATTACCGTATTTTTCACTCCATAGGGTGCACCTGACCATAGGGCCTACCTAGTTTTTGTTGGTTTCTATTTCCCTCACTGAGCAGCAACTGCAGTCACAAGACATTGTTTTGCATTCCACAGTCAGAGTTACTGTTGGATTCCCACGGGAATGGGAGACTCTGGGAGGTTGGGGAATTCCCCCACCTCTCGCAAAACCGGAAGAAGCCGCACGCTCATTAAAGGGTGCGTGGCTCCTGCGAGCTTTTCTACGAGGTGGGAGAAGGGACTGATGCGGCCAGCCAGTCCCTTCTCCCTCTTGGGGAAAAGCCCCCAATAGCGCATGGAGCTTGTGTGCGGTTCTTGGGGGCTTTTCCCGGCTGCCTCCCCCCCTGCATTCGCTCCATAGGATGCACACACATTTCCCCTTGCTTTTTAGGAGGGAAAAAGTGTGTCCTATAGAACGAAAAAGACGGTAACTGTATAGAAGAAAAACATTGAAAAGTGCCTGTTGACAACTAATGAGATTGTGGTGAAATAATTCAGACAATTTCAACAGTGAGCTTTGAATTTCATCATTTTCTCTATGTCTTTATGCCAAAGTGTTGCCTGCAGCACAAACACGAAGCCTATAAATCCCTCCAAGTAAGACTCTATGTGCATCAGTTCTCTTTCTAGAATGATGAAGGCACTCCTGAGCACATGCCTCCTCTTGGCCCTGCTTTCTCCAGGTAAGTAGGAACCAGTAGGATGGGCAACTTTTACAGTAATAATATTTAGAGGACAGAGGAATCCGGAGAGCTGAATTTAAGAGAGCTACAGGAGACCAGGGTTCAAATCCCCACTCAGCCACAAAGCTCACTGGGAGATCCTGGACCAGTCACTATACCTCAGGTTAACTTACCTCACAGGGTTCTTGTGAGGATAAAATGGGGAGCAGAGAACCATGTACACAGCCTTGAGCTGCTTGGAGGCAAGTGCAGAAAACAAATAAATCAAAAAAATTAGAAGCTAAGAGCAACTAAAATGGATAGAATTTTAAAATGATATTTGAAATATGCTAGTAACTGAAGGTACTATGAGTAGCCACTGGTAGCCTAATTCTGCATCATTTGCCTAAACCTTTTGTGTGGCCATTCAAGTTGGTAGCTTTGTCAGTCTTACGAGAGAGGGATCAAAATGTTTTTATTTCCACTTTGTCCATGTCATGCAGAACAGTATGTGCTTCCAGGAAGTCCCCTCTTTCTCCCCTCTTAACTGTCCTAACCCCCTCCAAAAAAAACGAAAAAAAAAAAACATCATCAACATTTTTCATAGGTGAATTGCCCTAGCATAGCTAGTAGAACCCTTAAAGATCAACTGTCTTAACCTTGATCTAACCCTGTTCATTTAACTCTGCTTAAAACTGGTTGAAATGCAAAATCTGCTCCCCAACAGGTCTAGTAAGTGATGGGACAGAGTTTTCCTGCAGAGGGTACCCAGTTTCCACAATGCTTTTTTTTTCATGCCTAAATGATGGGATAAGCCTTCCTCCTGCTCATCTGGCCATTGCTCCTTTATCTAAGCTCATGTCTAAGATTGTAATTGAATTGAAGTGATAGAGTGGATGGGAGGAAAAATGGGCCATTGGATGGGGGGGGGGGTTACCTCTTGGAAATAATTAAACCAGTGTTCTGGCCAATGGTTTTTACTCATTTCATTTTATTGAAAGATCTTGTTAACTTGAACCCCATTTCATTTAAAAGATTGAATTCTCTCTCACCTCCTTCTCTGTGTCAAATGAAGGAAACCACAAAACCAAATAATAATAATGTTAATGACAATGACAATCCATGAACTAATCTTTTGCTCCTGTCCTCAGCATTGCCTCTGAATTGCAGAAACGCGTTTAACATGACTGGACTGACATATGATCACTACATAAGAACATATTGTAAATTTGGTGAAGATTCCTGTGCTGCCAGTGTTCTGCGTACAAATCTAGGTAAGATTTATCTGGTTTTTTGTCTTCTGTTTTTGGAATTACTAAATTAGTTGTAAGGAAGCTGTGGCACATAAGCTGTAGATGAATGAGAACTCCCATCTGCCTCATCTATCCTGGCCACCAGTCAGAGATGATGGGAGATGTAGTCCAGCACCATCTGGAGGATCACAGCTTCCCAATCCTGCAGTAAGGAATCACTAACATTTGAAAATGGGGAATTTAATATCACCTGATCACAAGCATCAGATTTCCATCTTGATGTGCATACCCACCCACCCCTTCTTCCCTAGAGTGTGCGGTTGCCATTTTGTGGTTCGCCTCAAATGCCAAAATACCTTGGGACTATTCTGGGTGGGATGGTGGTGCTCACTTGACCATCTGTTCCTACATCATTGCTACATACTTGGAGGGAGAGGGGAAATGGGACAGTGAGGTTGGTGCAGTTGAAGTGCCCTGCCAAGTCTTCTTCCTTGGCGATCACTTGTAGCTGAGTAAGTTTGTCTTCCATAAACACGGTTTTAACAATGAGTCCGTAAGTGACTGTGGAGGCCAATTCTGAATCCACATGTCCTTCCACAGTGGGGGCATTGGTTTCCAGACAGGAGTTGATCAAGGTGTGGATTTGCCAAGCGTGCCTTCCTGCTAGCATGTTTCTCCCTTGCGTCCTGAGTTCAAGTGTCTTCAAAGCCTATGACACCTTTGTTAAA
Source organism: Podarcis cretensis (assembly GCF_951804945.1). Classification (NCBI taxonomy): domain Eukaryota; kingdom Metazoa; phylum Chordata; class Lepidosauria; order Squamata; family Lacertidae; genus Podarcis; species Podarcis cretensis. The sequence continues at coordinate 15,581,595 of NC_137177.1, read as the reverse complement.
GGCTGTTCTCCAACTGGAGTGCTCGCAGGCCAGTGTTTCCCAGTTGTCAGTGTTGATGCTACATTTTTTTATTATTTGCCTTGAGACAGTCTTTAAACCTCTGCCAAGTATCTTGGGTTGGGCAACAGGAGTTCAGGGAAGTATTTTCCCACCCTGTAAATGGTAATGATCGACTAGCAGAGAGAATGCAGTGCATGGCACATGTATTGTCAGAAGTATAGAAGAAGCCATGATACTTCATGCTGCAGATTGGACCTGAAATGAAGTTCTACATTCATTCCAAATTTAATGCCTTTTACTGAGCGCCGCAACCCCAGAGTCGGTCACGACTGGACCTAATGGTCAGGGGTCCCTTTACCTTTACCTTTTATGATTGTAATAAAGCTTTGAAAGCTTTGGTTGTATTTTACAAACTACGGTTGCAATCAAAATTATTCACGCCCCATTGCAAATTGGGTTTATTATCAAATTTTACAGACTTCTAGCTGTTTGCATTGAGAAAATCAAAGGCCATTGAAATAGCTCTGCAAAATTGCTGCTTCAAGTGGTTCCCCCAAATTCAGCTGAAAATGCAGCTTATACTGCCAAGAACAAGAACATTATTTATTTCGGTTGAAAGACCCACAAAATCATTTTCAAAAGCAAAATAAAAAAGAAATACAGGGAAGATTAAAAGGTGGTCACATTGTTTTATCCACAGTATGTAGGTTTCTATTTCTTATTACTTCTGAGAGGAACTTAGCCAAGGCCAGGGTAGTATCATCTGAGTTATATTGGTTTCTCTACTCTCACTATTATTCAACCCATCCTTGGCAAGCATCTTTTAAATGCCTACAGAAAAATTGTGTATTCCACCAGGCTCATACAAGCCATTCAGAATACATCTTTCCATTGGTTAATTGATATCTGTTTCTTTTCTTTTTACAAAGTTTTTATTGTATGCTTTATGTATTATGAGTGGAATCATTTTGATATTTTTCTTTCAATGATATATAGGTGTGTGTACGTATATATAAATTAATAAAGCCCATCACCTTAGATTGCAGAATTTAATAATATTTTGCATGTTGTTTGTTTGAAAAGTTCTCATTCAGACATTACAGAAAATTGGTACCATTACAATGAACGTGTTTTAGGAGCAATAAACCTCCATATCTAAATATTTCTTTCAAATTCTTTTCATAGTGAAATTCCAAGAGCAACTTTTGAATAGATGTTCGGCATCCACAAGCTGTTCCTCAGGCCATTACAGCTTCACTGCAGGGGATGGTAAATTCTTTCAGATGAAGAAGCACTGCTGCAAGACTGAACTGTGTAACAATGCACTTCTCAGCCGTACGTTTCTGCATCAATTTAGAATCATTAACATGTTAGGGTTTTGCACTGAATTTGGCCATGGCCTGGGTCCTTAGTCAATCAGCAGTTCTTAGAGAATCTGTGCCTCCTTCAAATGGGGTGAGACAGCCCCAGGTGGCTACAGGTTGGGTTGAGCAGCTCAGGACTATTAGGGGCTCTCAAGGGATGGAGAGTCAGGCAGGACAGGGAGGCAGTCATGAGGAGAAACTGTGAAAAAGAGGGACCTAGCTAGAGACACAGGTGGTGCTGTGGGTTAAGCCACAGAGCCTAGGTTTTGCCAATCAGAAGTTCGGCGGTTCAAATCCCGGCAATGGGGTGAGCTCCCGTTGCTCGGTCCCTGCTCCTGTCAACCTACATCTACATCTGCCAGAGAAGGGATGGGTTGCCTTTCCAACCAGGCCTCTCCTTCTTGCCCCTCTAAGCAGCAGCATGCAGAATCAGATCATCCTTCTGATACGTGGGAGGATCTGATCCTGCACAGTACCAGTGTCCCTTGTCCCAGCCATGTTTTTACTGTATGTTAAGATATGGTTACACATTGCCCCTATAGCCAAGTGATGTGAGATTCCATGGGTACCAGGCATGCTGTAACCCAGGCTCTGTGTTTCCTGTGGGACCATAATGCACTCTGGTGTCTTTATGATATCTGGTTATGCATAAATATATACAACCTGAGGCCTACAATGAAGACATCCACCAGAACATGTCCTCTCCCTCTCATAGGCACAGCAGCATCCTTGCCTTGGCAGTTTGTCTTTTCCTGGGAATGGTCATATTTCTCATATTCTAATAAAACCTAATCCTGGTTTTATTACTACACAGGGAGCAGCTTCCATTCCTTTGTTGTGCTGCTGTGCTAATCTGCTATTTTAATGACCCACTTCCCTGAAACGGTTACCTCAGAAGTAGATTACTTCTGACATGAGTCATGTTGATTTCCTAGGGTTTAGAATTGTCTAAGGAAGTGTCAGTTATGTCAGTTTAGGAACTTTGCCTACATTAAGTAACCAAGTGGATAAGTAAAATAATAAAAATAAAAATCGGGGATAAGAATACAATCTTCAAGATGCCTTTATAACATTCCCTATGCATAGTTAGCCATGAATGATATTTCATGCAATATAATTGGATACCTAGGTGCATGAACAGCTCATAAACAGGTTATGGTCCCTTTAAGTTAACATTCAATTTGATGGTCTAAATTAGATGGTTACAACCCACCTATCTTATCCAGGTGTCCTCCTAAATGACCCTTGAACTGTTTCTGGTCAATCTTTTAATTGACAAAACAAGCACTGACTAAGCTGGCAGTTATTCTTAATTATTATTATTTATTGAATTTATATACTGCCGTGTACCTGCAGGTCGCAGGGAATGAAGAAGAAGAAGAAGAGTTTGGATTTGATATCCCGCTTTATCACTACCCTAAGGAGTCTCAAAGCGGCTAACATTCTCCTTTCCCTTCCTCCCCCACAACAAACACTCTGTGAGAAAGTGCACAGAAAGTGACAGTTAGTTCATTGCTGAAGTGCAAAAGACAGCCAGAAACTGTGTACAAAGATAAGGGACTAAGAGCATACGTTTTCATACAGCCTACACCATAATAAATGGCAGGGAAAACTTCTGAGAGATTCAGAAGGGAAGAAAGTTCACACTCCCCCACCCCTTCTTTATGTAAAGGTCATTCATCTCAGAGAACAATGGTGACTTTGCCCCATGCTCAGTCCTGAACCCAGATTGTGTCTAGATTATATTTTATCCAAGAGTACTTGCAACTGCCCCACCAAAACTGGAAGGCCCTAGGGTGGATTCCATTAATACAACACAGAGATACAAAAACAGACGAAGACATTAACATGCTCACTATACTTTTGATTTTGGCAGTTCCTGATCGCAACATGCTGGCTGAAAATGGTTTGCAGTGCCCATCCTGCTTCTCCAAAGGGATGGAAATGTGTAAAAGTGAGAAGACCATCAACTGCCTTGAGAATGAGACCCAGTGCATTCAATCCAAAGTAGCTCTTATTACCGGTAACATTGCTATTCAGACAAGGAAAAAAGGCCTAGTAATTCTTGGTCATGCAGACTCTCTCCTTGTCTCCTTCTCTCCCTTCCTCCTTTTCCCTTGCATGTTGCTGGAACAATGAGAGGGATCATATCTCTCACTGACCCAACTCTGCACCCTTCCGTATTGTTTTGCCTGCCTGGTCTGTGTCCTTTAACTCTCATAATGCCACTTGCTTGTCCGGAAGGAAGATTCAGAGTGAGATGTGTATATAAAATACCCTTCTGAACAAAAGTAAAAAAAGTGCATTGATTGCTTCACCCCAGTTGAATCCGGATCTCTCCACCACTGGGATGTAGTCCAGGACAAAATGTGTCCATCTTGCTCAAAACAAATATTTATTATGTAAAAGGAATGTATTACATTTCCTTAAATTCTGTGACAATGAGCAGTATCTGGTTAACTCAGACCATTAGTGTAAGGATTTACAGTTGTGCAAGAGAATTTCCTCTCTCTTCTGCATGTATGTGCTCTGAATCCTCCCAAAATCTGCTCCACAGAATTGGGAAAAACCTCAGAATTCATTTAGGGGATACACAAAAGGAGGAAGAGAGAGGGGATATGTTCCTTTCTACATATTATTTTGTTGATGTCATGATTTAGCTACATCCGTAAAGAGTCTTTAACCCAAAGTGTTTGTAACCCGAGGTACCACTGTAAATCAATTTTTAATGTGTCTAGATCCAGTTTTAGATAGATACCTCCCTATCAGCAAATTTTTCAGGAATAATGCTACATTGGGAGGGAATTTGGAATGAATGGGGGAGGGGCATATGGCTGATTTGCCTCAGGAGAACAGAGGCAATTTCCAGGCCATTTGTGATGCTTCTGCCCTACATTCTTTCTTCTCTCATTTCTGCTGCCCTTTACAGCCTTGAATTTGCTAGTTTCTCTTTTAAGGGTTGGGTAACAATTCTGAGGTGAGTACCTGATTGGCTCTTGGGATTCGTCTTTTTCACCTGCTTTATGTTTGACGTGTTTAACATGAAAATACCGTATTTTTCGTCCCATAGGACGCTCCGTCCCATAGGATAAACCTAGTTTTTTTGGGGGGAAATAAAGGGGAAGAAAATTCCTTTATTCCCCCCCCCAAAAAAAAAGCAGGTTGGGGAAACCGAACCAGGTCGGGGAACAGCGGGATGGCGGCGCTGCGTCTCCCTGCTGTCCCCTGAGCTTGTGGGGCTGGCCGATGTCTGTCCGGCGCATGGGGCGCTCTGCTTCACGGTGCCCCGCCCGCCGTGCGGCAGGCTGCTATCCGCAGCGTGGGGAGCCCTGCGGGGAACTCCTGCAGGGCTCCCCATGCTGCGGATGTCTGTCCAGCGTGCGGGGCGCTCAGCTTCAGGGCGCCCCGCCCGCCGGGCTGCAGGCTGCTATCCGCAGCGTGGGGAGCCCTGTGGGGAACTCCTGTAGGGCTCCCCATGCTGTGGATGTCTGTCCGGCACACGGGGCGCTCTGCTTCAGGGCGCCCCGCCCGCCGGGCGGCAGGCTGCTATCCGCAGCGTGGGGAGCCCTGCGGAGAACTGTGAATGTGTTCCCGAAGTGCCAGGCACTCTGCTTTCAGGGCGCCCGACGCTCCGGAAAGCAGGCTGCTATCCACAGCCTAGACATCCCTGTGGGACCTCCCGCAGGGCTGCCTAGGCTGCGGATGTCTTCCTGAAGCCTGGAGAGCGAGAGGGGTGCGTGCGCATGACCCCTCTCGCTCTCCAAGCTTCAGCGAAAGCCTGTATTCGCCCCATAGGACGCACCCAGATTTCCCCTTCATTTCTGGAGGGGAAAAAATGCGTCCTATAGGGCGAAAAATACGGTAGATATGGTAAAATAAAAGGAAGATTCTTTGGATACTTAGATCAAAGTGGGGAAATGAGGGAGCCTCAGTTGGCACCCAACCATCCTGAGAGACAATGAAGTGCATCTCCAGCTTTCTTTGCTGCTGGATCACCCTGTTGACTTATGGCAGGTTCACACACTCAGGGTTCAGACACCAAGGAGGGAGTGTTGTTTTCAGATCTTGCTGTGTGGCTGTAGCATGTGACTTTTAATACGCCCGGGAGATGGGGGGGGTAGAATTCCTCCCATTTTATTGCAACTCACCTGCCCACAAGAATTTGATTTGGTTAATCTTATCAATTAGGCCTGTTTTCAAATTCTCTGATTTCATTATATCTTATAAGTATAACCTGTTTATTAAAAATCTTTGTGTCTTGAGAGTCCTTTGGGTATGATAGCAATTTTAAATTATATCTGATCTAACTTTTTTACCTGAACTTCTTTTAAAAACTAACTTATTAAAATTCTCATTCACCATCACAGGAACCATCTCCTAGTCCCTGAGTAAAGGACTAATGTCAACATTTCTCTCTCTCCCCCCCCCCCCAGGTGTAATTCAGCCCCACAGTTTCACTTTCCAAGGTTGTGGAACAACAGATCTTTGTGCCATCGGGGAAAAAAGAGAAATAATCGGAGATGGGAACTTTATCCTTTCTTTTTACAAAGAAAGTTGTTACAATGCTTCACGAATCTCACACCAGCCTGAACATGAAGAGTGAATGGGAAAGTGTATACCTCCAAAATCTATGGCAATCAGGGGGAATTGGAGGCCTAGTGTTGAAATTCAGGATCTCTGTTTCTTTCTTTTTTGCTTTTGGTTGAAGTAAAGGGAAGCAAGGGGCAGAGAAAAAGAGGTCAGAATACGGGAATTGTGGATTCTTACTTCACAGAATCCTGTTGTGTATCATTAAAAAACAGTTAAGTTTTCATTATAACGATTACAATGCAAAATAAATAGTTATGGAGAATCAAATGCTGGTTCTCAGATCTGTTTCTTTCAGATACCAATGCAATTATCATTTATTGCTTAGCCACACCGATTACGCAAGACGCTGTGGTAAACTTGCCCCCAGCCGCTCGCCCCTCCCTCACCTGTCTTTGCTCTCCGGCCAGACCAGGTTTCTTGAGCAGGGCTGGCAGGCATGTCTATGTTTTACAGAAACAGAATAAATTAGAACCGGTAGGACTGCCACCACTCCCTTAGTTCTGGGGAACCCAGAGCCACAATCCAGGGAGAAGGCTGTGCCCCGTTATTGCTGGTTATCCCCCCCTCCAGTAGTTGTATCCACAGACTTGCAGACAGAAATTCTACGGTAGAGTGCAACCAAGCGTAAGGCTAGGAATTAGCTTTCCCCCCCGGAAAGGCACACAAACCAAACAGTTTCTTCTTTAAAATTTATTTTAAAAGAACTTAAGAAAACAATCTAAAATAGCAGGCACTTCTTTAGTAAGTTACAAGCAAGAAAATAAGAACATTGTGAAATCTAACTGACTTACATACTCACGACTAAGGCACAGATAGAATAGTTAAAGTCCTTTCAATGTTCCGCATTCAGAGGCTTTCACAATTCTCCATCACAAAGGATGAATGGACGGCTACTGAGTTGGAACATCAGCAGCCGGGCGATTTGCGGATTGCAGAGTGCGCCTTCTCAGCCATTCCCAAGATCTTTTATCCCCAATTTGCATGTAGCGTCGGAACCCCCGAAACCAATCATAACTCCTGATTATTTTTAAATTCTCCAATGACCGACTTGCGGGCTAATCAATCTAACTTCTGGCAGCTGGACCCATTAAGAACCCAGAGCCTAAATGAAAGGAGTTTCCTCCCTTCCATGGAGCTTATGCAGATGCACATTCCCAGGCAATCAAGGCAGATAACATCACTGAGGGGATGTACATAACTTGCTTTCATTAAATCAGAGGTTTCCTTTCCCATAGTAAACCTCTCACACCCTGGAAGCCTGTTAGTCTGAGGTTAAAGGGACAAGACTTATTTCCCATGGTCCTTGTGGCTTGTTGGTTACCCACAAGGCCTCACTCTCGTTGCTTGACCAAGGAACAGCTTCTAAACAAACACTAACTTTACTACAGACGCAATACATAAAACAGAATAAAAACAAAATTAACACATTGCACAACTAAAATTATTATTAGAATCAGATGATTCATTAGATAAGAGGTTTCTCCTTTGAAAGATTTAAATTAGGGCATATTTTAAGGCAGAGTTTAGTGGAATTCAGCTCCGGCACCTCTCAGGTTAGTGCCATTGCCATTCTAAGAGATCAAGGAACAAGTTCGTGGTGAACTCTGGCACCTGCAAATCTAGGAAAATAGCACTGATCCCTACAAACTTTTCTCCTTATAATCGTAACTGTAAAGGCAACACAGATCAATTTTTCAGAGGGGTAAGGGGATTTGTCCCTTAATAAATAGTTAGTCATATAACCAATCCATCTCTCAATTGGGAGATTTAAATATTTGAACAAAGCTTCTCTTTGTCTTCATAGATGGAACAAACCAGTAACTATTTGGGTGAATATTCAGGCCCCTTACCTTTACATAGGCAAATCACATAGGGGATCTGGCGAGAGCAGCCTTCAACTATGACAGAGTTGTAAAAGCTTTTCCCCATTTGGTAATTGTGATGTGCTTACATAGTGAGGGAGCTGAATGGGTAGTTTGGCACCGACCCCTCTCGCTCTCCAGGCTTCAGCGAAAGCCTGCATTCGCCCCATAGGAAACACACGCATTTCCCCTTCATTTTTGGAGGGGAAAAAGTGCGTCTTATAGGGCGAAAAATACGGTATATGATTATGAAATCTTCTATGTACTTTGGCCTTATGATACCATAAATACACTTGCCAATAAAATCTATTATCATAACCTTCCAGATCCAGCAGATCAGATTGTTTTAGAATTATCCACTCCCAGATCCAGCAAATGCAGGATGCTTCATAATATAGTCTTAAATCTGGTAGAGAGAAGCCTCCTCTGTCTTTAACATCTATTAATAATTTATGTTTTATTCTTCGTTTCTTCCCTCTCCAGATATATCTTGAAATATCTCTTTGCTACTCTTTGAAGCAGCTCGCATTGCTTATCACAGGGATTGATTGGAATAAAAACAACACTTTTGGCAAAACACTCATCTTGATCACTGGCATTCTGCCTAATATAGACAAATTCATCCTTCCCCAGATTTCTAATTTCCTTTTTTCCTTTCCATAATTTTCATAGTTGTCTTTAAATATATTAATATCCTTAGCTGTCAACCATATTCCCAAATATTTAACTTTTTAAAATATACCTATCTCTGTCTTCTGCTGTATCTCCTTTTTATCTTGCTCTGAAACATTCTTCACTAAGAGTTTAGTCTTATTCTTATGAAATTAAAAACCTAATACCTGTCCGAATTTCTGTATTTTTTCTAATACTTTCAATAGTGAATTTTGGGGGTCATCAACCATTATAACAAGGTTGTCTGCAAATGCTTTCAATTTATATGCTTTATTTCCTACTACTATTCCTCTAATAGTTTTTTCTGCTCTTATGTTTCTCACCAGGACTTCTCATATTAAAATAAACAATAATGGTGATAAGCGACATCCTTGTATTGTCCCTTTCATGATTTTACATTTTTCTGTAATAACATTATCAACAATTAATCTTGCTTGTTGCTCTGAATAAATTGCATCTATTCCTCTTCTAAACCAAATTCCATCTCCTCTAGAACCTTATGCATAAATGGCCAAGAGATATTATCAAATGCCTTTTCAGTGTCAATAAACATCAATGCTGCTTGTTTTTTGTTTTTTACTTCCAGGTATTCTGGAGTCCTTAGCATGTTAGGGCTGTGCCCTGTATTTGGCCATGGCCTGGATCCTTAGTATATTAGCAGAGAACCTGAGCCTCATTCAAATGGGGTGAGATTTGAAGCCCCACATGGATACAGGTTCAGTTGAGCAGCTCTAGGACTATTAGGGGGGTAGAGGCAGGCAGGATGGAGAGGCAGGCATAAGGAGAAATTGTGAAAAAGATGGACCTACTGGGCAGCTGAGAAGGGATGGGTTGTCTTTCCAAAAAGGCCTCTCCTTCTTCCTGCCCCTTGTAGCAGCAACCTACAGGATCAGATCCTCCTTCTGATAGGTGGGAGGATCTGATCCTGCACAGTGCCAGTGCCCCTTGTCCCAGCCATATTTTTACTGGATGTTAAGATGTTGTTACACATCACCCCTATATCCAAGTGATTTGAGATTCTAGGGGTACCAGGCGTGCTTCAACCCAGGGTCTGTGTTTCTTGTGGGACCAAAATACACAGCTGACATTGTGGTGCCTTTATGATTTATTTTTTATTTATAAATAGATACAACCTGAATCCTACAATAAAGGTGTCCACAACAAGGAGTTCTGTCCCTCTCATAGGCACAGTAGCATTCTTGTTTTGGAAGCTTGTCTTTTCCTGAGAAAGGTCACATCCCTCATATTCTAATAAAACTTAACCCTATTACACAGGGAGCAGCCTCCATTCCATTGAGGTGTTGCTGTGCTAATCTGTTATTTTAATGACCCACTTCTGCAGATGGTCACCTCACAAGTAGATTGTTTCTGACATACATCAAGATAATTTGCTAGAATCAAGAGGTGTCTAACAAGCCAAAATTAAGACCTTGGCCTAGGTTAATTAACTCAGTGGGTAAGTCCCCCCAAAAAGACCTGGGCCAAGAATACAAAGTTTAAGAAACCTTTATAACATTCCCTATGCTTTTTAAGCCTGTGAATGATCTATTTCAAACAGAATAATTGGATATCTAGGCTCATGAACAGCTCATGAACAGTTTATGGTCCCTTCAAGTTAATATTCAATTGTTTAAAATATTGGCCTTACAACCCACATATCTTATCTGTGTCCTCCTAAATCAGCCTTGAGCTGGTCCTGGTCAGTCTTTTAATTGGCAAAATAAGTGAATTATCACACACAGATACAAAATTAGACAAAACCATTAACATGCTCCATATATTTGTGATCTTGGCAGTTCCTGATCGGAACATGATGGTTGAAAATGGTCTGCGGTGTCCAGCCTGCTTCTCCAAAGGAAACAAAAAGTGTAAAAGTGAGAAGACCGTCAACTGCCTTGAGAATGAGACCAAGTGTGTGGATTTTAAAGGAGTTTTTACTAGAGGTAACACTGCTACTCAAACAGGGGGGAAAGGCCTAGTCTTCGGCTGGGTCATAGAGACTCCCTCCTGTTTTCCTTCTCCCCCCCTTTCCCTTTCATGTTGCTGGAAAAGTGAGAGGGAACACATCACTCACTGGTCTCTCTCACTGGTCCCACTCTGCACCCTTCCTTAGTATTTTGCCTGCCTGGACTGTGTCTTTTATCTTTCATAATGCCACTTGCTTGTACAGAAGGAGGATTAAAAGTGAGATATGCATATAAACTACCCTTCCAAACAAAAGTAAAAAGTGCATTGATTGCTCCACCCCAGTTGCATCTTGATCTCTCTACCAATGAGATGCAGTCCAGGACAAACTATGTCCCTCTTGCTCAAAAAACATATTTATTATGTGAAATGAATGTAATAGATTTCTTTAAATTCTGTGACAATGAGCAATATCTGGCTAACTCAGACGTTCAGTGCAAGGATTTACAGTTGTGCAATAGAATACAGTGGTGCCTCGTAAGACAAAAAGAATCCGTTCCGCGATTCTCTTCGTCTAGCGGTTTTTTCGTCTTGCAAAGCAAGCCCATTGATGGCTTAGCGGATTAGCGCTATTAGCGGCTTATCGGCTTATCGGATCAGCTGATAAGCGGCTTAGCGGCTTAGAAAAAGGGGGGGAAGGGAAAAAAACCCACAGGAACTCGCAAGACATTTTCGTCTTGCGAAGCAAGCCCATAGGGAAATTCGTTTTGCGAAGCACCTCCAAAACGGAAAACCCTTTCGTCTAGCGGGTTTTCCGTCTTGTGAGGCGTTCGTCCTGCGGGGCACCACTGTATCTGGGCTCTTCTGCCTACATGTGCTCTGTTTCCTCCCAAAATCTGCTCCACAATTGTGGAAACTCCCAGAATGGATTTAGGGGATACACAGGGGGAGGAAAAGAGGGAGGCTATGTTCCTTTCCAAAAGCATACATCATTTTGTCGATGTCATGAGTTAGCCACATTCGTAAAAATATAAAGTGCTTTATATGCGTTATAACATTATGGAATTAATGTTGTGGAGTCCCGTCTTTTACCAATGGGACTTCCATGTATGAAGTTTACAACGTATTAAACTGAATCACTTTTTTGATGTGTCTAGATCCAGTCTTAGATGCATAGCTCCATATCAACATAGTTTTGAGGAATAATGATGTTTTGAGAGGGGAGAAATTGCCAAATCCCTCCTTTCTGAAAAGAAGAGGGGATTTGGAATGAATGGAGGAGGGGTGTATGGGCTGATTTGCCCCATGAGGGAAGAGGCAGAGTCCAGGCCATTTGAGCTGCCTTTGACATACATTCTTTCTTCTCATCCTTCTCCTGCCCTTTACACCTGGGCTTTTGCTAGTTTCTCTTTTGAGGGCTGAGTAAGAATTCTGAGGGGAGTTCCTGATTGGCTCTTGGGATTCCCCCTTTTCACCTACTTCATGTTAGATGGGTTTGAAATGAAAATAGATATGGTAAAGTAAAAGGAGGATCCTCTGGATGCTTAGATCATAGTGGGGCAATGAGGGAGCCTCAGTGGGCATCCAACCGTCCTGAGAGACAATGGAGTGCACCCCCAGCTTGATTAATGCCAGATCCACATACTCAAGGCTTGTTTTCAAATCCTCTAATTTCAATATATTTTATAAATATAGCCTGCTTATTAATAATCTTCATTTCTTGAGACTCCTTTGAGTATGATGGCAATTTTGAATTACATAAGAGTTATTTTTTTACCCAAACTACTAATGGTGAAAATTATGAAACCCAGCCAGATGGGTGGGGTATAAATAATAAATTAGTAGTAGTAGTATTCTTGTATATTCATGTTTGGATGAAATTATAATATTGTTCAGATTTCTGAAATATACATATTTTAAAATTCACCATCACAGGTACCATCTTTTAGTCCCTGGATAAAGGACTTATGTCAGCATTTCTTTCCTGTTTTCCAGCTTATTTTTTCCACAACAATTTTTCTTTCCAAGGCTGTGGAACAACAGATTTTTGTCGCATCCGAAAAAAAGGAAAAAGAGTTGGAGTAGGGAAATATATCCTTTTAGTTCTGCGAGAAAGATGTTATAATGCTTCACGAATATCACACCAGCCTGAACATGAAGGGTAATTTGCACAGTGTAGGCAATGAGGGGGAATTGGAGGCCTAGTGGTGAAATTCAAGACTCAGGAAGTCTAGTTCTTTCTTTTTTGCTTTTGGTGGAGATAAAGGGAAGCAAGTGGTAGAGAAAAAGGGGTCAGAATGTGGGGGTTCTAACTTCAAAGAGCCCTGTAGTGTATCATTAAAAAGCAGTTGTTTTCATTATGATTATTACAATACAAAATAAATGGTTATGGGAAATAAAATGCTGGTTCTTGGATGTTTCTTTCAGATTCAAATGTGATTAATATTTATTGGTTGAGCCGAAGATATTACAAAAGATAAAATACATAAAATGGGATAAAAACATAATAAAATACATTACACAGCTAAAATCATTATTAAAATTGAATGTTTTCTTAAATAAGAGGTTTCTCCTCTGAAGAATTTAACTCGGGGCATCTTTTCAACTCGGGCAACTTTCAGGTGGGTGCCATTACCATTTTAAGAGAACAAGGAAGAATTCCATGGTGAGCTCTTGCACCTGTAAATCTAGAAAAATAGCACTGATCCTGTACTATTGCCGTTATAATCATCCTGTCTTTTTATAATTAAGTTATAGTTTTTCTTCCATTACCAATTGATTAAAAACACCAAGTCTTCTTTCAGATGAATACTTCGAAATGGAGAAGCATGTAGGCTGAAAGTTACAGGACCCTTGGGGCAATCATGGTGGAGCTTCAGCCTCGAAATGCTTTGCAAACAATTCACAGCATTGACAAGTCACAAGCACCCTCCCTGGCTCCCAGTGACAGGCCCTCCCCATTTTCACCTTGGAACTTTTCTTTTCTCACCCTGCTTCTCACCCTGGGAGATGCCCAATTCACCACCTCTCTACCTGGATACTGGCACCAGCTTTAGATTCCCCACCACCACCACTTGACAGCACATTAAGTCTTTTCTTTTCTTTTATTTTTAAAGCACGGACCAATACTTATCACCATGTCTTTTTGATACATACTGTACCAATGTCGTGTCATCTCCACCCCCCCAACTCTCCTTTAGTGGTTTCCTAAATAATGAAAAATTGAAAATAAACAGGAGGGAAAATGCCACATTTTGTTAGATGTGATTACAAACATATTCTGTTGTTTAGTCGTTTAGTCGTGTCCAACTCTTCATGACCCCATGGACCAGAGCACGCCAGGCACTTCTGTCTTCCTCTGCCTCCCTCAGTTTGGTCTACTAACTCATGTTAGTAGCTTCAAGAACTCTGTCCAACCATCTCGTCCTCTGTCATCCCCTTCTCCTTGGGCCTTCAATCTCTCCCAAGATCAGGGTCTTTTCCAGGGAATCTTCTCTTCTCCTTTCTCCATCCCTTCAAAATTCTGTTAGTATAAGCCGATTCAAAGGAAATGTATAGAAAGAGGTATATTTAAAAAATATTAATAGCAATAATGATGGTCATGTTGATGATGATGATATTAGGGTGTATAAAAGAGAGAACACAATAAAAGCAGGAAAGGGAGGAGAAAAGAAAGGGCTAAATATGAGGAAAAGTGAAGGAAGGAAGGAAGGAAGGAAAGAAGGAAGAAAGGAAGGAAGGGCAAAAGAGAAAGATTGGGAAGGGAGGAATGTGTGTGCGTGTTTAAAATGCAGATGAAAGCTGTTCAGAAGTGAGATCACTGAAAACTGGTTACAAGAAGAGCTTGTTCTCTTGTTGGCTCTTAAACACAAGGCCAAACTCCCAGAATATTAGTATGTCAACACTCTTGCTAACAATTCTTCCCTTCAGGTCCAGGAAACACCTGTGGGTACAAAGGACATCTGAGTGATTCCAGAAAGCAGGAGCTAAATCACCAAAATATATAGCACAGGATACTCAAAGAGACCTGATGCACTGGTTTGGATCAAAAAATACAGAATTACATATTTATTTAAGACAAATAAAACAACAGTGTAGTAAGCACCCTGTTACCAAATAGGAATAAAGGATGGTAGAAGAAGGTCATTTAGGAATTTGGGAACATTTGGGAAAATATGTACACAGAGAAAAACAAGTCTAAACTAGTATATTTTAACAGCTGTCAGGTGGCAGAGGAACCAACAACCACGGCAGGTTGTCAGTGTTACTATAAAGAAGCAATGCAGAAGAAAGGAGCAGCAGCTAAGATAGCTGCTGGTGGCTGGAAAGCCAGACAGGATGTTTATGACTGTTACCATGGCAATAAAGGGGCAGTCCATTCTCTGTATTGAGCACAGGATGTGAGCTCAGTGTGTGACTTATGACCTGTACAGGATGTACATGGGTGGAGTTATGATTCTCTCTGTTGTTTGTGAAGAGTGCAGACATGTTTATCTGTATGACTGCCAAAGACAGGAATAAAAGCATGTAGATACATTTCTGTCTGAGTCTGATTCCCCTCCCTGGGGAGCAGGGTGAGGGAGAAGCAGTGGTGTGTTTTTCTCACAGTCTGGGAAAAATCGCCGATACAGACCTCGCATGTTTACCTGCCGGGAGTCGCAGGAGGGAGGTCAAAGGAATTCAGCCGGTGCCTGAAAAGGTAGGCACATTCCTCTGACCGAGGCAGAATTCCAACAGTCAGGAACGGATAACACAAGAAAATTTCCTTCCCATCTGCTATTTATTCAATGTTTACAGGGAGATGCTTGGGAATGCAGCCTCTTGGGAAAATGGCATAGTCCTGAGTAAATCTCCACTCCCCTTCTTTCCCACTTCCTCATTCGTCAACAGCAGCACCCCTCTATGGTTGCCTCTTAGGGCCATTTGTCTTTGAGCTCTTTGCTTGCAGGGTTCAGGGAGATGGTGGTTCTGAAATGCTTTCTAGTGATAACGTGTCAGCTAGCTGCTCCGGCTCTGCCTCCTCCTACTCTCCCATTATTTCCCAACTTCTCCCCTCATCTTCCTATGAGCTGTGATCTCCCTCAAATCTCTGTTGTAATTCTGAACTGTCTTCTTCTCTGGAAGGGTCAGGTTGGGGAGGCGGTCTCCACCATTCCTCCTCTGCCCAGTCCCTGACATCACTCCCCTCTCCAGAGTCCTCCTCCACCCATCCCAGTAGTTTTGTTCAGTTGGGGTGGCATGTATGCAACGCCCTTTGCAAGTATGGTGAATGGACATGTTCTGCATACCCCCATGATCTTTCTTCCGGTTAATACCCCCCCCCCCAACAATCAGGTATTGCAACTTCTTTCTTTGCATCCTGGAGTCTAGAATTTGTTCTACTTCGTACTCTTCCTCTCCTTCTACCATGTGTAGCTGCCTGGTAAGGGTGTGCAGGCACGACGGGTGACAAGACTGATCTGTGCAAGATGGGGTGAATCTTCATAGACACAGGCAATCGGAGCCAGAAAGCCAGAGAGTTGATCTGGTCCACAACTTCAAACGGGCCCACTCTTTGGGTTCATTTTCCTGCACATGCCCTTTTGTGGCAAATCAGGTTTTGACAGCCACACCTGATCTTCCACATTAATCTCGGTGCCAGGTTGTCAATGCGCATTGGACAATATCTTATAGGCCTCTTTAGCACAGTCCGAACGCTCTTTTAGCAAAGTCTGCATTGCTGACAGTTCTTCTACAATGTCTTTTGCTGCCAGAACCGACGGGGTGTCACTTGGGGTTGGGACGCTTGCGAGGATGGTATCCATAACAGACAAAACCACTTTGTGACCCACAAAGAGGATGTGATAACCATCAATGTATGTGTATCCCTTTATAGATCACATTTTCTGCTGTGATCTGCAACAGCAGATATTCAGAGACTTACTAGTTCTCATACTGGAGGGAAAATAGCTATCATAACTATATTAAAAACAAAATACTGATAAGTTACAAAACTGACAGTGTAAACTTGAATGGCCCCATGGATACAAGCAGGTTCCAAGTTCACCCGATTTCTGGGAAGAGCATGTGTGTGACATGCTAATTGTTTATTACTTTGTGCCTCGTTAGGATTAATTTGTTTCCAGCTCAGGTTTACCATAAAGCCTGAGGGAGGAACACATTTATTAAAAGTACCTGCTTACTGAGAGTGGGAATGTGGTTGAACTGGAAGAGGCACCTGGCTGACTCCCACAGAGTTCCTTAAAAAGATTGTATCCAATATGAAAAAAGAGATTTGTGTTACAATAAAAAATATAGGATGCACTCCCTATTTTCATAATTTCCTGCTCCTCACTGAACCAGTCCTTCCCAATTGGAATCCTTGGTCACCCTTCCTTGGCCATGAATCCCTCCAAGTCAACTTCTTCTTCCAGAGGTCACCTGTTGGTTTATTCCTCATTGGCTTCTAATCACTCAGGCATTATGAGGGTCTTCTTGAGTATATGCTTCTTCCATGAAGAGTTGGTTTCGACTACTTCAGGCTAAACAATACAGAGGTGTGGGAGCAGTGCAATGGTTGGGTAAGCCCCTTCCTTCTGGTCTGAAAGAAGCAGCAAAAGGAGGTGCTTCTGGCAGGAGGTGTGAGGACTCTGACAGGATCCTAGAGTCTACGAGGTGGGAGAAGGGACTGATGCGGCCAGCCAGTCCCTTCTCCCTCTTGGGGAAAAGCCCCCAATAGCGCACGGAGCTTGTGTGCGGTTCTTGGGGGCTTTTCCCGGCTGCCTCCCCCCCTGCATTTGTTCCATAGGATGCACACACATTTCCCCTTGCTTTTTAGGAGGGAAAAAGTGTGTCCTATAGAACGAAAAAGACGGTAACTGTATAGAAGAAAAAAATTGAAAAGTGCCTGTTGACAACTAATGAGATTGTGGTGAGATAATTCAGACAATTTCAACAGTGAGCTTTGAATTTCATCATTTTCTCTATGTCTTTATGCCAAAGTGTTGCCTGCAGCACAAACACGAAGCCTATAAATCCCTCCAAGTAAGACTCTATGTGCATCAGTTCTCTTTCTAGAATGATGAAGACACTCCTGAGCACATGCCTCCTCTTGGCCCTGCTTTCTCCAGGTAAGTAGGAACCAGTAGGATGGGGAACTTTTACAGTAATAATATTTAGAGGACAGAGGAATCCGGAGAGCTGAATTTAAGAGAGCTATTGTGTTGTAGTCATTAGAGGGTCAGACAAAGATCCAGGAGACCAGGGTTCAAATCCCCACTCAGCCACAAAGCTCACTGGGAGATCCTGGACCAGTCACTATACCTCAGGTTAACCTACCTCATAGGGTTCTTGTGAGGATAAAATGGGGAGCAGAGAACCATGTACACAGCCTTGAGCTGCTTGGAGGCAAGTGCAGAAAACAAATAAATCAAAAAAATTAGAAGCTAAGAGCAACTAAAATGGATAGAATTTTAAAATGATATTTGAAATATGCTAGTAACTGAAGGTACTATGAGTAGCCACTGGTAGCCTAATTCTGCATCATTTGCCTAAACCTTTTGTGAGGCCATTCAAGTTGGTAGCTTTGTCAGTCTTACGAGAGAGGGATCAAAATGTTTTTATTTCCACTTTGTCCATGTCATGCAGAACAGTATGTGCTTCCAGGAAGTCCCCTCTTTCTCCCCTCTTAACTGTCCTAACCCCCTCCAAAAAAAAAAACAAAAAAAAATCATCAACATTTTTCATAGCTAGTAGAACCCTTAAAGATCAACTCTCTTAACCTTGATCTAACCCTGTTCATTTAACTCTGCTTAAAACTGGTTGAAATGCAAAATCTGCTCCCCAACAGGTCTAGTAAGTGATGGGACAGAGTTTTCCTGCAGAGGGTACCCAGTTTCCACAATGCTTTTTTTTTCATGCCTAAATGATGGGATAAGCCTTCCTCCTGCTCATCTGGCCATTGCTCCTTTATCTAAGCTCATGTCTAAGATTGTAATTGAATTGAAGTGATAGAGTGGATGGGAGGAAAAATGGGCCATTGGATGGGGGGGGGGGGTTACCTCTTGGAAATAATTAAACCAGTGTTCTGGCCAATGATTTTTACTCATTTCATTTTATTGAAAGATCTTGTTAACTTGAACCCCATTTCATTTAAAAGATTGAATTCTCTCTCACCTCCTTCTCTGTGTCAAATGAAGGAAACCACAAAACCAAATAATAATAATGTTAATGACAATGACAATCCATGAACTAATCTTTTGCTCCTGTCCTCAGCATTGTCTCTGAATTGCAGAAACGCGTTTAACATGACTGGACTGACATATGATCACTACATAAGAACATATTGTAAATTTGGTGAAGATTCCTGTGCTGCCAGTGTTCTGCGTACAAATCTAGGTAAGATTTATCTGGTTTTTTGTCTTCTGTTTTTGGAATTACTAAATTAGTTGTAAGGAAGCTGTGGCACATAAGCTGTAGATGAATGAGAACTCCCATCTGCCTCCTCTATCCTGCCACCAGTCAGAGATGATGGGAGATGTAGTCCAGCACCATCTGGAGGATCACAGCTTCCCAATCCTGCAGTAAGGAATCACTAACATTTGAAAATGGGGAATTTAATATCACCTGATCACAAGCATCAGATTTCCATCTTGATGTGCATACCCACCCACCCCTTCTTCCCTAGAGTGTGCGGTTGCCATTTTGTGGTTCGCCTCAAATGCCAAAATACCTTGGGACTATTCTGGGTGGGATGGTGGTGCTCACTTGACCATCTGTTCCTACATCATTGCTACATACTTGGAGGGAGAGGGGAAATGGGACAGTGAGGTTGGTGCAGTTGAAGTGCCCTGCCAAGTCTTCTTCCTTGGCGATCACTTGTAGCTGAGTAAGTTTGTCTTCCATAAACACGGTTTTAACAATGAGTCCGTAAGTGACTGTGGAGGCCAATTCTGAATCCACATGTCCTTCCACAGTGGGGGCATTGGTTTCCAGACAGGAGTTGATCAAGGTGTGGATTTGCCAAGCGTGCCTTCCTGCTAGCATGTTTCTCCCTTGCGTCCTGAGTTCAAGTGTCTTCAAAGCCTATGACACCTTTGTTAAAGGCTGTTCTCCAACTGGAGTGCTCGCAGGCCAGTGTTTCCCAGTTGTCAGTGTTGATGCTACATTTTTTTATTATTTGCCTTGAGACAGTCTTTAAACCTCTGCCAAGTATCTTGGGTTGGGCAACAGGAGTTCAGGGAAGTATTTTCCCACCCTGTAAATGGTAATGATCGACTAGCAGAGAGAATGCAGTGCATGGCACATGTATTGTCAGAAGTATAGAAGAAGCCATGATACTTCATGCTGCAGATTGGACCTGAAATGAAGTTCTACATTCATTCCAAATTTAATGCCTTTTACTGAGCGCCGCAACCCCAGAGTCGGTCACGACTGGACCTAATGGTCAGGGGTCCCTTTACCTTTACCTTTTATGATTGTAATAAAGCTTTGAAAGCTTTGGTTGTATTTTACAAACTACGGTTGCAATCAAAATTATTCACGCCCCATTGCAAATTGGGTTTATTATCAAATTTTACAGACTTCTAGATGTTTGCATTGAGAAAATCAAAGGCCATTGAAATAGCTCTGCAAAATTGCTGCTTCAGGTGGTTCCCCCAAATTCAGCTGAAAATGCAGCTTATACTGCCAAGAACAAGAACATTATTTATTTTGTTTTATCCACAGTATGTAGGTTTCTATTTCTTATTACTTCTGAGAGGAACTTAGCCAAGGCCAGGGTAGTATCATCTGAGTTATATTGGTTTCTACTACTCTCACTATTATTCAACCCATCCTTGGCAAGCATCTTTTAAATGCCTGCAGAAAAATTGTGTATTCCACCAGGCTCATACAAGCCATTCAGAATACATCTTTCCATTGGTTAATTGATATCTGTTTCTTTTCTTTTTACAAAGTTTTTATTGTATGCTTTATGTATTATGAGTGGAATCATTTTGATATTTTTCTTTCAATGATATATAGGTGTGTGTACGTATATATAAATTAATAAAGCCCATCACCTTAGATTGCAGAATTTAATAATATTTTGCATGTTGTTTGTTTGAAAAGTTCTCATTCAGACATTACAGAAAATTGGTACCATTAGAATGAACGTGTTTTAGGAGCAATAAACCTCCATATCTAAATATTTCTTTCAAATTCTTTTCATAGTGAAATTCCAAGAGCAACTTTTGAATAGATGTTCGGAATCCACAAGCTGTTCCTCAGGCCATTACAGCTTCACTGCAGGGGATGGTAAATTCTTTCAGATGAAGAAGCACTGCTGCAAGACTGAACTGTGTAACAATGCACTTCTCAGCTGTACGTTTCTGCATCAATTTAGAATCATTAACATGTTAGGGTTTTGCACTGAATTTGGCCATGGCCTGGATCCTTAGTCAATCAGCAGTACTTAGAGAATCTGTGCCTCCTTCAAATGGGGTGAGACAGCCCCAGGTGGCTACAGGTTGGGTTGAGCAGCTCAGGACTATTAGGGGCTCTCAAGGGATGGAGAGTCAGGCAGGACAGGGAGGCAGTCATGAGGAGAAACTGTGAAAAAGAGGGACCTAGCTAGAGACACAGGTGGTGCTGTGGGTTAAGCCACAGAGCCTAGGTTTTGCCAATCAGAAGTTCGGCGGTTCAAATCCCGGCAATGGGGTGAGCTCCCGTTGCTCGGTCCCTGCTCCTGTCAACCTACATCTACATCTGCCAGAGAAGGGATGGGTTGCCTTTCCAACCAGGCCTCTCCTTCTTGCCCCTCTAAGCAGCAGCATGCAGAATCAGATCATCCTTCTGTTACGTGGGAGGATCTGATCCTGCACAGTACCAGTGTCCCTTGTCCCAGCCATGTTTTTACTGTATGTTAAGATATGGTTACACATCGCCCCTATAGCCAAGTGATGTGAGATTCCATGGGTACCAGGCATGCTGTAACCCAGGCTCTGTGTTTCCTGTGGGACCATAATGCACTCTGGTGTCTTTATGATATCTGGTTATGCATAAATATATACAACCTGAGGCCTACAATGAAGACATCCACCAGAACATGTCCTGCCCCTCTCATAGGCACAGCAGCATCCTTGCCTTGGCAGTTTGTCTTTTCCTGGGAATGGTCATATTTCTCATATTCTAATAAAACCTAATCCTGGTTTTATTATTACACAGGGAGCAGCTTCCATTCCTTTGTTGTGCTGCTGTGCTAATCTGCTATTTTAATGACCCACTTCCCCGAAACGGTTACCTCAGAAGTAGATTACTTCTGACATGAGTCATGTTGATTTTCTAGGGTTTAGAATTGTCTAAGGAAGTGTCAGTTATGTCAGTTTAGGAACTTTGCCTACATTAAGTAACCAAGTGGATAAGTAAAATAATAAAAATAAAAATCGGGGATAAGAATACAATCTTCAAGATGCCTTTATAACATTCCCTATGCATAGTTAGCCATGAATGATATTTCATGCAATATAATTGGATACCTAGGTGCATGAACAGCTCATAAACAGGTTATGGTCCCTTTAAGTTAACATTCAATTTGATGGTCCAAATTAGATGGTTACAACCCATCTATCTTATCCAGGTGTCCTCCTAAATGACCCTTGAACTGTTTCTGGTCAATCTTTTAATTGACAAAACAAGCACTGACTAAGCTGGCAGTTATTCTTAATTATTATTATTTATTGAATTTATATACTGCCGTGTACCTGCAGGTCGCAGGGAATGCACAGAAAGTGACAGTTAGTTCATTGCTGAAGTGCAAAAGACAGCCAGAAACTGTGTACAAAGATAAGGGACTAAGAGCATACGTTTTCATACAGCCTACACCATAATAAATGGCAGGGAAAACTTCTGAGAGATTCAGAAGAGAAGAAAGTTCACACTCCCCCACCCCTTCTTTATGTAAAGGTCATTCATCTCAGAGAACAATGGTGACTTTGCCCCATGCTCAGTCCTGAACCCAGATTGTGTCTAGATTATATTTTATCCAAGAGTACTTGCAACTGCCCCACCAAAACTGGAAGGCCCTAGGGTGGATTCCATTAATACAACACAGAGATACAAAAACAGACGAAGACATTAACATGCTCACTATACTTTTGATTTTGGCAGTTCCTGATCGCAACATGCTGGCTGAAAATGGTTTGCAGTGCCCATCCTGCTTCTCCAAAGGGGTGGAAATGTGTAAAAGTGAGAAGACCATCAACTGCCTTGAGAATGAGACTCAGTGCATTCAATCCAAAGTAGCTCTTCTTACCGGTAACATTGCTATTCAGACAAGGAAAAAAGGCCTAGTAATTCTTGGTCATGCAGACTCTCTCCTTGTCTCCTTCTCTCCCTTCCTCCTTTTCCCTTGCATGTTGCTGGAACAATGAGAGGGATCATATCTCTCACTGACCCAACTCTGCACCCTTCCGTATTGTATTGCCTGCCTGGTCTGTGTCCTTTAACTCTCATAATGCCACTTGCTTGTCCGGAAGGAAGATTCAGAGTGAGATGTGTATATAAAATACCCTTCTGAACAAAAGTAAAAAAAGTGCATTGATTGCTTCACCCCAGCTGAATCCGGATCTCTCCACCACTGGGATGTAGTCCAGGACAAAATGTGTCCATCTTGCTCAAAACAAATATTTATTATGTAAAAGGAATGTATTACATTTCCTTAAATTCTGTGACAATGAGCAGTATCTGGTTAACTCAGACCATTAGTGTAAGGATTTACAGTTGTGCAAGAGAATTTCCTCTCTCTTCTGCATGTATGTGCTCTGAATCCTCCCAAAATCTGCTCCACAGAATTGGGAAAAACCTCAGAATTCATTTAGGGGATACACAAAAGGAGGAAGAGAGAGGGGATAGGTTCCTTTCTACACATTATTTTGTTGATGTCATGATTTAGCTACATCCGTAAAGAGTCTTTAACCCAAAGTGTTTGTAACCCAAGGTACCAATGTAAATCAATTTTTAATGTGTCTAGATCCAGTTTTAGATAGATACCTCCCTATCAGCAAATTTTTCAGGAATAATGCTACATTGGGAGGGAATTTGGAATGAATGGGGGAGGGGCATATGGCTGATTTGCCTCAGGAGAACAGAGGCAATTTCCAGGCCATTTGTGATGCTTCTGCCCTACATTCTTTCTTCTCTCATTTCTGCTGCCCTTTACAGCCTTGGCTTTGCTAGTTTCTCTTTTAAGGGTTGAGTAACAATTCTGAGGTGAGTACCTGATTGGCTCTTGGGATTCATCTTTTTCACCTGCTTTATGTTTGACGTGTTTAACATGAAAATACCGTATTTTTCGTCCCAGAGGACGCTCCGTCCCATAGGATGCACCTAGTTTTTTGGGGGGAAAATAAAGGGGGAAAAATTCCTTTATTCCCCCCCCCCCAAAAAAAGCAGGTTGGGGAAACCGAACCAGGTCGGGGAACAGCGGGATGGCGGCGCTGCGTCTCCCTGCTGTCCCCTGAGCTTGTGGGGCTGGCCGATGTCTGTCCGGCGCATGGGGCGCTCTGCTTCACGGTGCCCCGCCCGCCATGCGGCAGGCTGCTATCCGCAGCGTGGGGAGCCCTGTGGGGAACTCCTGCAGGGCTCCCCATGCTGTGGATGTCTGTCCGGCACACGGGGCGCTCTGCTTCAGGGCGCCCAGCCCTGCGGAGAACTGTGAATGTGTTCCCGAAGTGCCAGGCACTCTGCTTTCAGGGCGCCCGACGCTCCGGAAAGCAGGCTGCTATCCACAGC